>NC_086452.1:251220694-253790694 GCF_028390025.1 Pseudophryne corroboree | reverse complement strand
GAAGGCGATTTTTATAAAGCTTGGAATAGATAAAGTGGAAAGAAATAAAGTACAGTACTAACAAATCTGCTTATGTCATTTTTCAAAGAGATCAAGCCTTGGCGAGTGATAAATAGCACCAGTACCAGCCAACTAGCTCCTAATTGCCATGTGTACAGGCTGTGGGCCTAATTAAGCATGGATCATAGATGTATGGATCGCACATAACTCCGATATGTGGGGGGACGCCCAGCACAGGGCAAGTCTGCCACACATGCCATATCCAGCTCCCATGCACACATGCAATAGCTGCTTTTGCATGTTTAGGGTAGTCCTCTGTCCATGCAGCCTAGCTGCAAAGGCAGGTGGCTTCCCGCCATATTTCGGGTAGCAGCGGCTAGGTGTAATGTCACGCAGCTGGCCTGGCCCGCCTTGAAAACGTTCGGACATTCCTAAATTGTCCGGACTGTGCCCCCACAACACTGCCGCGACGCCCCCTCCCGCCCTGCGATTGCCTTGCAGGTGCATTTACAGATGTGAGATGCTGTTGCACACTTCAAAAGGCCCCAGCATGCGAACGCAATCGTACCTGCATCCCATGCTGAATCGGGCCCTCTGTTTGAAAAATGTGCGTTAAGACAAATAATACTTTTCAGACCTAAACCATCCCATGTGACAAAGCTTTCAAGGAACAAAGTGGTTGTCAACTTTGGACAATCCCCTCTTAATGAGGACTTCCCACCTTATGTTCAGAATAAAGGAAAAAAATCTAAAGCTCTCCCAGGGACTCTCATTGTTATCTGTATGGGATTGCTGACATTTGTGCTTATTTTCCCTGCAGCATTGCTGCAAGTTACCCATACCACTTCTCTGGAATATGCTGAAGGCAGCATTATGGGGGACTGAGTCTTCTACTAACATATGGGGAGTCCTCAGGCAAGGTGACTCTATCTGTCATTTGTAGGAAGCAGGATTCATTAACAAGTGTCTAACTACTATACATATCACTATAGTGACAAATAAATGTTAATTATGTTTTAGGCATGACAGAAAATATTATTGTTTCACTCATACGTTCCTGACAATTAACTGTTACCTAAGTACATTTTTCTTAATGACTGAATTCATAAGTTATAATAATAATAATAATAATAATAATATTAATTAATTAATATATAATATATAATATATAATATATATATAATAATATATATAATATAATATAATATATATAATATATATAATATATATAATATATAATATATAATATATAAGTTATAATAATAATAATAATAATATAAATTAATTAATTAATTAATTAATATTAATTAATATAATAGTAATAAGTTTTACCATGAATGTTTATGTTAAACAGCTTCTGTGCACTTCCTGCCTCATTCTCAACAATGCAGATATATCGTCCAGTATCCAGTAACTGAGCATTTGTGATCTAAGAAACACAACAAAAGTGGTAAGTATTAGATCCGTCTATTGCAGTGCATACTAATGTAACGCAGTACGTAGCGCAATAATCTTGCAAAAGGTGAACAAGTCATCAGTTTTTTTGGGGACGATTAATCATATCTCCCAACTTTATCGGATGTGGAAGCGGGACCCCATGCGCGGCAAAGCCGTGGCCGCTGGCGAAAAGGGGACGTGGCTACAGAAAATGGTCGTGTTTTGTAGAAAGGGGGCGTGGCCTCATGGCAATGCCGCGATCACAAGCCACAGCCCCTGTTCTCGTCACTATGGGGGCATGGCCAGCGCTCAGTGAGCTGCTGGTATGCCCCCAGTACCTCTGTCTCTATGAATAGACGCTGTGTGCACATGCACACAGCGTCTATTCACCTTGCTCTGCAGTGAGTGCAGGAGCCTCCCAACTGTCCCCCCCCAACGCGGGACACTGCTGCCAGCGGGTGGGACAGCGGGGCAGTCCTAAAATAAGGGACTGTCCCGCGAAAATCGGGACAGTTGGGAGGTATGGATTCATTAAATATGACATATTTACTTATTTTGTTCTGCTATTTCTGTATTGTTAAGATATATTCCATTTGCATTATCAAATGCACTTTCTTCTAAATCGCAACATATTTGTCCTCGCTCCTAGCATGGCTGGGTGACTCATGCAATATTGGGAAATCTCGGGATATGGTCATTAGGTCAACCACACTTAGGTCGACAGTCATTAGGTCGCCCACTATTGGTCGACATGGAAAAAGGTCAACATGCATTTTTCAAGGGTTTTTTTTCTTAATTTTTTTTGAACTTTTTAAATATTTTATGATCCACATGGACTACTATTGGGAATAGTAACCTGTGCCGAGCGCAGCGGTAGCGGAGCGAGGCACCTCTTGCCTGAAGCATGGTGAGTGAAGCGAGCCATGCGAGGGGACACGGTGCACTAATTGGGGTTCCCAGTCACTTTACTAAGAAAATTACTCCAAAAAAGTAAAAAGAACTCCTGTCAACCTTTTTCCGTGTCGACCTTGTTCATGTTGACCTAATGACAATGTCGACCTAGTGACCATGTTGACCTAATGCATGTCGACCAATAGTGGTTGACCTAATGACTCTCGACCTAAGTGTGATCGACCTAATGACCCATACCCAGAAATCTCCTGCTCTCTGGAAAAGACAGACAAAACTCCTGCAACTCTGCTGTGCATACTACAAGAAAAGAGCCAGAGACAGGGACAGGTTTGTTATGTTTCCAATGAGAATTATGTGTTTCTGTAAATAAACAGGTACTACAAGAAAATTACCTCTGCTCTGTAGCCACTTATATAGTGTTCCCAGTCTGTCCTGCACACAGAACATAAATCTGTCTGTCTGCATAACACACAGGTCTGTCTGCCTGTATGTGCTACACTCAGGATCAGTGATTCAATGGGGCAACTTCCTAAGGGTGCCAGGACCTGAGAGGGCAGCCCTCTGACTCTGAGGCTGTCTGTGAGAAAAAAGATGGATGTCTCTGACATCCTTATTATGCTTACTGCTGGTGACAGCCACATCTGCACTTGCACCAGCTACAGTATTATACCCCTTTTCCACTAGTGTAGCACGGGTCGCAGCCGTCTCGCCTGACACGGCTGCGACCCGTGCTACAGCCCCCTGCAGACAGCGCTCACCAACCCGGCAATTGCCGGGTTGGTGACGCGCTAGTGACGCGGCAGGGGCGGCGCTGGGAGATCACATGATCTCCCAGCGCCGCCCTCCCATACACTGTGAATGGGAGCTTTATCACCTCGACACGGCACCCGTTCACACTAGACAGCTAGCCATGTGTTCAACCCGGCTAGCTACCCGGGTAGGATTCCCGGATCACTTGATCCGGGAATTTGCCAGGGAACCCTTTCCCACTAGTGGAAAAGGGGTATTATTTATACCTGGCTGTCAGTGTTATCAGCCAAGTGCAGCAGGCAGGCAGCAGCATGGGCACCCTTTATCTTTCTCTCAACTTCCCTTCCCCCTGACACAGACAATTATGCAAGCTCCACCTCCCAGGCTATACAAGAAGAACGAGCAGCAGGAGCCAGACAAGTAAGGGAACTTTTTAATAGCTTCTTGTTGTGTGATTAAGATTAACGGGTGCTGCGAGAGGAGGGTTAATGGGTGCTGAGAGTGAATGTATTAGGATGCAGGGGCAAACGCAGGATTTCTTAAGGGGGGTTTCCAAAGAGGTGGTGGAGCAAAGCATAAGGGGGCGGATACTATGGTACTACGCACTCTGTAACCAGCCGTGTTGCCTTCCAACAGTAATGTAATATACAATAATAAAGGTGGCACTCACAGACTCATCATCACCCAGAAATTAAGATTCAAAGGTGCCCGCAGTCTACTCCAACGTTTCACTTTATAATAACCTTCATCAGGGTATTCCTGACGTATGTTATTATCAGAGCCGTCTCAGGGTCTTTTTGCGCCCCGGGTGGCAATACGGGGTGTGGCTTCATACAGGGGGCGTGGTCAGTTACGCCCCCTGTACGCCCCCTGTACAGTACTAGCGCCGCTGAAATGATGTGCGGTGCGTGATGACGACATCGCGCACCGCACAGCAAAGGTCCTCTCCACGAAGGAAAACTAGACGCTACGCGTCTAGTTCCCTTCGTGGAGAGGACCTTTGCTGTGTGGTGTGCGATGACGTCAACGCGCACCGCACATCATTACAGAAAAGGTCCTCTCCACGAAGGGAAACTAGACGAGTAGCGTCTAGTTTCCCTTCTCAGCGGGCAGCGGCAGCGGGGGGCACAGCAGCAGCGGATCTTTTCGTGGTGCAGCACCCTCCGGTTGGCGCCGGCGCCCTCTGGAAGGCAGCGCCCCGGGCAAAAGTCCTGCTTGCCCGTGGCAGATCCGCTACTGGTTATTATAAAGGAAAATGTTGGAGTAGCCAGCTGGTGTCTGAGTCTTCATTTCTGGGTGATTCAGCCAGCTTCCAGGTCAGCCATCTCTGTGAATATGAGAAAGAGGCAGCTGCAGTATCACTCAGTGGCTTAACTTGTAAGTGGTGGGCCCAGGTGCAAAAATATGCTCTGGACCCTCCCTCCTCCACGCTGTTGAGAGAGGCAGTAGGGGACTAGGGAATAGCAGTAGGTGACAGCGGAAGAGGCTGTTGGTGATGGAGAGGCAGGTGGTGACTGGGGGGGTCAGTGGGTGACATAGAGGGTGACAGGGAGAGGTAGACACAGGGAAGGTGACAGGGAGAGGCAGTGAGTAACAGGGGAGAGGCTGTTAGTGACTGGGGAGTAATTTGGTGACTGGGGAGTCAGTAGATGACAGGCAGAGGGTAACAGCGGAAGGCAGAGGGTGACAAGGAGAGGCAGAGGGTAAGAGTGAAAAGGCAGTGGGTAACAGAGGAGGGCAGAAGGTGACATTGAAAAGCTGAGAGTGACATTGAGAGGCACTGAGTGACAGAGTAAGGCAGGGAGAGGCAGTGGGTAACAGCAGAAGGCAGTGGATGAGAGTGAAAGGGCGACAATGAGATAGTGAGTGAGATCGGCTGGCATTTTACTGCAGCAGGCAGGAGCACAGCGCCATTGCCTCCCCCACACCACCTACATAGTCCCCAGGGTCTGGCTGGCAACTTGCAGTCTGGGAAACACACACACTACGCACATCATCCCCTCACTGTGCTCCCCAACCCACACTGTGGACACCATCTCCCATCCCACACTGAGTATCCCATTCCCCCACTGTACACGCCATCCCTGATACCACACCATCCGCCATTATGCACCAAATCTCTCCCCCCCCACATCCATGCTGCAGTTACCTACGAAGCGCTGCTGCCTCTGTCACCACTCTGCAGGGACTGCTGAGCGCCAGGCTGCCTGACAACTTGTGGGCCCAGCCCGACCGTCGGAGAGAGATGAGGTCCCTCCTCCTTCACCTTCTCCTCCGGCCGGAAATGTGTCCTCGGCGTCCACCACAGAGCGGAGCGGCAGCGTACTAATGAGTCAGTTTGACTTATTATAAAGCTGCCGGCAGAGGGTCCTTTCATATCGGTGGGCGGTCCCACCGCTAGCTCCGCTACTGTCACTGACCCAGCTCCCCACCACCCAACAAAATCAGTCACTTATGTTGATGGATCAGTGGCAGGGGGGGTTTCTAGGTACTCGGAAACCCCCCCTGCGTGCACTAGTGGGATGAAGTTAAAATATCGGCTGTCTGGATCCCGGCATTCAGGACACCGATGACGGAATCCCGACAGCTGGAGAAATTCCCACCACATCTGAGTATTTCCACTCGGTTGGTGGGTCTACGCCACAAACCGACTGGAAATATAACCTGTTGTGAGTCACCAGGCCCGAGGCGTGGCAAGCTCAGCAAGCCTGCAAGGGGACTTGCTGCCTTGCTGCCAGGATTCTGACAGACAGGATGCCACTGTCTGTCAGAGGAGGCTGTGTGGGGGGAAGTTAGTGGGTGCTGAAATGGGGATTAATGAGTGCTGGAGGTGAATGGATTAATAGGTGCTTTAAGGGTGGTAAATGGGTGCTGTGATGGGGAAGTTAATGGGTGCTATTAGAGAGAAGTTTAATGGGTGCTGAGGGTGAATGGATTTATAGGTGCTAGGTGGAGGGTTTAATGTGTACTGAGAGTGAATATATTAAAAAGTACTGAGTGGGGTTAGGGGGTTAATTTGTGCAAAGATGAATGTGCGTAATTGGTGCTCTGGTTCTGCAACAAAGTGTAATACATACATGCTGACATGTAATATCTCCTCTCCGGGAGATGCCTGGAGAGGACATGCACCTTGCAACTTTGGGGGGTGGCTGCAAATCACTAGGCTCCGTGCCCAAAATTATGTAATTTGCTGGTCTGTGAGTAGGGGCGGAGCTAAATGATGAAAATGTGCATCATTTAGCTCAACCCCTTCATACAGCCCAGCAATTCCCTGTTTGATCTTCTCTTCTTGCCTACTTCATTAGGAATTAGGTGGGATGCAGGAGATGCAGTAACTCATCCATTTGGTGCAGGGGACTGACCAAAAAAATTGGGAGTCTCACGACACTTGTTGGAGAGTAGGCAGTATGGTGTAATACATTTACAGACAGGATGTGCATATGAAAAATGACAAACTCTGTTCTCAAAGACTATGGTAAACACACCAGTGTGGTTTTATATAAATGGATTGAAGGAATGTAATGGGGAATTAGGGGTGGTACTGTGAAGCTTTCCCTAGGTTGCGTAGCCTGGCTAGGCTACATTATAACTGGCAAGAGTCATTCTTAGTATGTTAGTATTTGCGGTATTAGCATATTAGTATTTATGATAGAAATTATATGTCCCATTATGAAACTCAAGCAATATCAGGGCCGTAACTAGGGGGGGCTAAGGGGACATGCGCCCCGGGTGCAGGATTTGAGGGGGGCGTCAATGAGTTACAGAGAAGCAGTTTTTTTTTTTTTTTACTGGCAGTGCTGTGCTGCTACAGTGAGACAGCAGACAGCTCCCAGGGCAATGTATCTTACCCATCTGTCTGCCCGCAACTGGCTCTGACGCTGTGCGGGTGAGCTCCAGTACCTGGGATCTCTCCCATGTCGGCTACTGTCTTACACTCTCTTCTTTGCCATGCAATGCTGCGACTACCATGCGGTGCACCGTACAAGCTATAGGCGCCCAGTTAGCAGTATCAACCTCCGCTTTGCCTCCCAGATGGGGGGATTTGGTGTAGTTTATAGGGAGGTGTAGTGCAGTGATGTAGTGTACCAAATAGGGTATGTAGTGTGGTCATGTATTGCAGTATATAGGGGCATGTAGTGCGCTGATGTGGTGTAGCATATAATGGGATGTAGTGTAGTGATGTAGTGTAGCATATAGGGTATGTAGTGTAGTGATGTAGTTCAGCGTGTAGGGGATGTAGTATAGTGATGTAGTGCAGTGGATAGGGGAGTAGCGCAGTGATGAAGTGTTATGATATAGTGCAATGTATGGGGTCACACAGAGGAGCATGTAATTGAACACGCTGGTGGGTCATGTGACGCATAGGGCATTTGAGGCACATAGCGTAATATTGTCCAGTAGTATCCCGTTTTCAAAAACTTTTTGATAATCAGATTATTTTAGTCTGATAGGGTTTGTTTTTTTGTGTGTGATTTTTATTTTGTATTTTTATTTTTTTGGGGGGGAGGTGTGTGTGTGGGGGAGGGGGGTGCCAAATGTCTGCCTTGCCCCGGGTGACAAAAATCCTAGTTTCGGACCTGGCAATATTACTAATATATTTGTCACATGGCACAATAAATCCCTTATTTGTCTACAGTGCTAATGTAAAACACAGGTGCCTACTCTCCAGGAACACCCTGTAGATTCCCAGAAAATGCAAGCTAACTTCCCAGATCACATCTTTGTCTCCCTGTCAGTCCTAGCCCATAAACCAATACACCAGGGAACAGCAAGATGGAAGATGAATGAGGAGTCTTGTGGCTCAAATGAATCAGCAAAAGAATTGCAATGTTTTTATATAAATATAGTATTTATGGACAATATATAAATTGATGGACAAAATCTATCTATCTATCTATCTATCTATCTATCTATCTATCTATCTATCTACAGTATCTATATACAATATACTATATATATATATATATATATATATATATATATATATATATATAAAAAACACGAGATTTATGGTAAGAACTTACCGTTGTTAAATCTCTTTCGGCGAGGTACACTGGGCTCCACAAGGATTAACATCGGGGGGTGTAGAGTAGGATCTTGATCCGAGGCACCAACAGGCTCAAAGCTTTGACTGTTCCCAAGATGCACAGCGCCGCCTCCTCTATAACCCCGCCTCCGTGCACAGGAGCTCAGTTTTGTTAACCAGTCCAATGCAGTAGCAGGTACCAGAGACGACAATCGCTCGTAGCCAAATACACCACATTCTCACGACAGGAGAAGGTGTCAGCGGCTAATGCCTTACCAACCCAAAGAAGCTAAGTGTGTCAGGGTGGAGCCCAGTGTACCTTGCAGAAAGAGATTTAACAACGGTAAGTTCTTACCATAAATCTCATTTTCTGCTGTGGGGTACACTGGGCTCCACAAGGATTAACAACGGGGATGTCCTAAAGCAGTTCCTTATGGGAGGGGACGCACTGTAGTGGGCACAAGAACCCGGCATCCAAAGGAAGCACCCTGGGAGGCGGAAGTATCGAAGGCATAGAACCTTATGAACATGTTCACTGAGGACCACGTAGCCGCCTTGCACAATTGTTCAAGGGTCGCACCACGGCGGGTCGCCCAAGAAGGTCCGACAGACCGAGTAGAATGGGCTTCAATGGTAGCAGGAGCTGTAAGACCAGCCTGTACATAAGCATGTGCAATCACCATTCTAATCCATCTGGCCAAGGTCTGCTTGTTAGCAGGCCAGCCACGTTTGTGAAAACCAAACAGTATAAAGAGAGAATCAGATTTCCGAATGGAAGAGATTCTCTTCACATATATACGGAGAGCCCGTACCACATCCAAAGACCGTTCTTTAGATGACACCTCAGGAGAATTAAAGGCCGGAACCACAATCTCCTGATTAAGGTGGAAGGAAGACACCACCCAAGGTAAATAACCCCGGACGCATTCTAAGAACCGCCCGGTCACAGTGAAAAATCAGATAGGGGGACTTACAGGATAAGGCACCCAAGTCCGAGACCCTTCTTGCTGAAGCGATGGCCAGCAAAAATAAAACCTTAAGGGAAAGCCACTTAAGGTCTGCAGACGCAAGAGGTTCAAACGGAGACGCAAGGCCTCCAGAACCACAGACAGATCCCAAGGGGCCACAGGTGGCACATAAGGAGGCTGAATCCGCAACACGCCTTGAGTGAAGGTATAAACATCAGGAAGGGCAGCAATCTTTCTCTGAAACCAAACCGATAAGGCAGAAATTTGAACCTTGAGGGAGGCCAAACGAAGGCCTAAATCCAGGCCCTGTTGTAGGAAGGCTAACAGTTTGGCCGTACTAAACTTGAAAACGTCATGATTGTGAGACGCGCACCAAGTAAAGTAAGCATTCCAGACCCTATGGTAAATCCGAGCAGAAGCCGGCTTACGGGCCTTCAACATAGTTTGAGGGACTGCCTCAGAAAAACTCTTGGCTTCAAGAGCCACGCCGTCAAAGCCAGATGGGCCAAGTCCTGGTAAACACAAGGGCCCTGAACGAGGAGGTCTGGTCGTTGTGGAAGTAGAAGGAGACGATCTAGTGAGAGGCCCTGCAGATCGGAGAACCGGTGCCATCTGGGCCACGCCGTAGCGATCAGAAGTAGGATTCCTCCTTCTTGCTGGAACTTCCATATTACTCTGGGCAGGAGTGACATAGGAGGGAACACGTACAGCAGCCGAAAGTTCCATGGAATAGCCAGAGCATCCATGAACGCCGCCTGAGAATCCTTTGTCCTTGCTCCGAAGACCGGAACCTTGTGATTGTGTTGAGACGCCATCAGGTCCACATCTGGAAAGCCCCATGTGTCCACAACAAGATGAAACACCTCTTGAAGGAGGCTACACTATCCGGCGTGTACGTTCTGACGACTGAGAAAGTCCGCTTCCCAGATTAGGACCCCTGGAATGAACACTGCGGATATGGCAGGCAGATGGCGTTCTGCCCATTGAAGAATCCGTGATACTTCCCTCATTACCATGCGGCTCTGAGTGCCGCCTTGATGATTGATGTACGCCATCGTGGTGGTGTTGTCCGATTGTACTTGAACAGGTCTGTTCTGTATCAAATGCGGGGCCAGGTTTAGTGCATTGAACACTGCCCGCAGTTCCAGAATGTTTATCGTGAGTAGAGACTCCTCCTCGGTCCACCGACCCTGAAGGGAGTGTTGTTCCAACAACGCGCCCCAACCTCTCAGACTGGCATCCGTCATCAGCAGGACCCAGTTGGATATCCAGAAGGGACGGCCGCTGCTCAATCGATGGTCCTGAAGCCACCAGCTCAGTGACAGGCGGTCCTCCGGAGACAAGGAGATCATGTGAGATCTGATCTGGTGAGGCATGCCGTCCCACTTGGCCAGAATTAACTTCTGCAGAGGGCGAGAATGGAATTGAGCATACTCCACCATGTAGAAAGCCGACACCATGAGACCTAATACTTACATTGCCGAATGTATCGACACTTGCGGATGAGATAGGATTCATCGAATCCTGTCCTGAAGCTTCAGGACTTTCTCCTGAGACAAGAACAACTGCTGGTTGTGAGTGTCCAATAACGCTCCCAGGTGCACCATGCTCCGAGCAGGAACCAGGGAAGATTTCTTCCAGTTGATTAGCCACCCGTGGGCTTTCATGAACTGGACAGTCAGATCTAGATGACACAGGAGAAGTTCTGGGGAATTTGCCAGGATCAACAAATCGTCCAAGTACGGTAGGATCCTGACCCCTTGACGGCGGAGTACAGCCGTCATTACCCCCATGACTTTGGTGAAAACTCGCGGAGTTGTTGTCAAACCAAAAGGTAACGCCCGAAATTAGTAATGAAGGTTGCCCACTGCAAACCTCAGGTACTGCTGATGAGACACTGCAATAGGAATATGCAGGTAGGCATCCTGTATGTCCAGGGAGACCATATAGTCCCCAGGCTCCAAGGCCAGAACAATAGAGCGCAGAGTTTCCATACGAAACTTGGAGACCCTCACATACTTGTTCAAGGACTTGAGATTGAGAATGGGCCACGAAGACCCGTTCGGTTTCGGGACTACAAACAGCGGTGAATAGTACCTCTTGCCTCTCTGAGCCAGAGGCACCTGTACTACCACTCCTGTGGTCAGGAGGGGATGTACCACCGAATGAAGAGTGTTTGCCTTCACCGGGTCCAAATGGACATCTGTCAGGCAAAATTGATGAGGGTGATGGTTCTTGAAGGCTACGGCGTAACCTCGAGTGACGAATTACCTTACCCAGGCATCAGAAGTGGTCTTCAACCATTCCTGGGCAAAACCTAGAAGCGGGCCCCCCACCCTGGGATCCCCCAGAGGGAGTCCCGCACTGTCATGCTTGTCAGTTTTGGAAGCAGGCTGACGGGCAGCCCAGGCTCGCTTCGGTCTGGACTTGGCAGGTTTGGAAGCACGAGTTTGATTTGGGTACGCCTGACCTTTTGCTTTACCTGGAGGACTAAAGGGCCGAGGGAAAGTTCTTTTAGCCTTCTGTGTGGAAGGAGCCGTACTAGGTAGGCAAGCTGTTTTAGCAGTAGCCAGATCAGCCACAATCTTATTTAGGTCTTCGCCAAAAAGAATGTCTCCCTTGAAAAGAAGCACCTCCAGGGTTTTATTAGAATCCATATCCACCGACCAGGATCTCAACCAAAGTATACGTCGAGCCAAGATGGACATAGTGGCAGCCTTGGCCGCCAGTACCCTGGAATCGGAAGCCGCCTCCTTAAGGTACAGAGAAGCCGTGGCAATATACAAGAGACATTGACGAGCATGCTCAGAAGTGTTGGAAGGCAGCTCCGCCTCCAGCTCCTGAGCCCACGCCTCAACAGCTTCAGCAGCCCATGTTGCTGCAATGGTTGGTCTATGCACAGCCCCCGTTAGGGTGTAAATCGCTTTCCCTCTGAAGAAACGACCAGTGGCGGACGGTCGAGAAACGCGTCAGGGTTTGCTTCTGGGATCCCAGCACTCTGTTCAGTCTCTGCAGCCACCATTCTCAATCATCATTACTTTATTGTACCATTTGGTCCGTCCGTTTGGAGCCACCTGCACTGGTCCCCTTTGCTACACGGGGACCGTGGCTGCCGACTACGTCCCTGGAGCCAGCGGTTCAGCTGGGCGGTGAGCGGTGATTTCCAGTGCCGCAGATTCATTCATCCCTGGAAACGCTTGACGGTGAGTGGTGATCTCAGCACCACAGATCGGTACATCTTAGGAAGCGGTAAGCCATCACCGCCCTGCATCTCACAGAGTGTTATAGGCAAAGAGCGGCAGACAGAGTCGCCTTTGGTGTGCTGTATTACGAGCTAAAATCTGCTGCTGAAGGAATTGAACTGTAGCTACTAAAGTAACAGTGCACTTGTTACATGTCATAACAGTTTTGATCTTTTCCATATAACAGAACAGTAATTCTAATCACTGTGTGGATACGTGAAGTATCATTTAGAACTCTACTTGGTGGATAAAGTTACGTCTTTGTTATAATTTTCACTAAATAACTGGTTCTACTAAAGACGATTACAACACCTATCCTGGTATTCACCAGTGTATTATTCCAGTGGAAATTCATATGGACTTGAGTGTGAAGGATCCTATGAAGGACATTTTAAATGTATAATTTCATTTAGTGTATTAAGTTTGTATTGTTTAATTCAATGTACTAGTGCAAATTTTAGTAATATTAAATCTGTTTTAATTCAAGTCTATCAGCGCTCTCTCCCCCCCCCTTTTTTTCTCCCATGTTGCTGCAATGGTTGGTCTATGCACAGCCCCCGTTAGGGTGTAAATCGCTTTCAAACAACCCTCCAGACGTCTATCCGTCGGTTCCTTCAGAGAGGTGACGGTAGTTACTGGCAGAGCTGAGGAAACTACCATGTGTGCCACATGAGAATCTACAGGCCGAGGAGTTTCCCAATTTTTACATAGCTCTCAGAGAGAGGATAGCCAGCCAACTGTCTCTTATGCGGTGTGAATTTTGTTCCCGGATTTTCCCATGATTCCTGACGTATGTCAGCCAGGTGTTGAGAATGAGGTAAAATAGGATTTTAATACCTACCGGTAAATCCTTTTCTCCTAGTCCGTAGAGGATGCTGGGGACTCCAAAAGGACCATGGGGTATAGACGGGATCCACAGGAGACATGGGCACACTAAAAAGACTTTGACTGGGTGTGAACTGGCTCCTCCCTCTATGCCCCTCCTCCAGACCTCAGTTATAGGAACTGTGCCCAGGGGAGACGGACATTTCGAGGAAAGGATTTTTGTTAAACTAAGGGCGAGAGACATACCAGCTCACACCACAAACACACCGTACAACTGGATCAGCAGGAATACCAGATAACAGTATGAACTAACAACAGCAACAAGCTGAATATAACTGATACACAAACCTTGTGTAACCAAAAATAACCAGTATCAATACAACTGCAAGGAACAGTCCGCACTGGGATGGGCACCCAGCATCCTCTACGGACTAGGAGAAAAAGATTTACCGGTAGGTATTAAAATCCTATTTTCTCTTACGTCCTAGAGGATGCTGGGGACTCCAAAAGTACCATGGGGTCTATACCAAAGCTCCAGACCGGGCGGGAGAGTGCGGACGACTCTGCAGCACAGATTGAGCAAACATGAGGTCCTCCTCAGCCAGGGTATCAAACTTATAGAACTTAGCAAAAGTGTTTGAACTCGACCACGTAGCTGCTCGGCAAAGTTGGAGTGCCAAGACCCCTCGGGCAGCCGCCCAAGAAGAGCCCACCTTCCTGGTAGAATGGGCCTTTACTGACTTCGGCAACGGCAGCCCAGCCAAAGAATGAGCGTGCTGAATCGTAATACAAATCCAGCGTGCAATAGTCTGCTTGGAAGCCGGATTTCCAATCTTGTTGGAAGCATGCAGGACAAACAGAGCCTCCGTTTTCCTAATAAGAGCCGTTCTGGCGACAAATTTTCAAAGCTCTTACGACATCAAGAGATTTTGGGACTGCCACAGCATCCGTAGCCACAGGTACCACAACAGGGTGATTTATGTGAAACGAAGAAACCACCTTCGGCAGAAATTGTTGACGAGTCCTCAATTCCGCTTTATCCACATGAAAAATCAAATACGGGCTCCTGTGAGACAAAGCCGCCAATTTGGACACCCGTCTGGCAGACGCCAAAGCCAAAAGCATGACCACTTTCCAAGTGAGAAACTTTAACTCAACCTTACGCAAAGGTTCAAACCAGTGAGACATAAGAAACTGCAACACCACTTCAAGATCCCATGGTGCCACGGGTGGCACAAATGGAGGATGGATATGCAGCACTCCCTTCACGAAAGTCTGAACCTCAGGAAGGACGGCCAATTATTTTTGAAAGAAAATAGATAAAGCCGAAATCTGCACTTTGATGGAACCCAGTTTCAGGCCTGCATCCACGCCTGCCTGCAAAAAGTGGAGGAAACAACCCAAGTGAAACTCCTCCGCAGGAGCTGCTTTGGTTTCACACCACGATACATACTTTCTCCAAATACGGTGATAATGTTTTGCCGTGACCTCCTTCCTAGCCTTAAGGAGAGTGGGTATGACCTCACCTGGAATACCTTTCCGAGCTAGGATTTGGCGTTCAACTTCCACGCCGTCAAACGCAGCCGCGGTAAAACCGGAAACACGCAGGGCCCCTGCAGTAACAGGTCCTCTCTTAGAGGAAGCAGCCAAGGATTTTCTACTAGTATTCCTGAAGATCCGGATACCAGGCCCTCCGTGGCCAATCTGGAACAACGAGTATTGCCTGAACCCTTGTTCGTCTTATGATCCTCAACACCTTTGGAATGAGAGGAAGCGGAGGGAACACATACACCGACTGAAACACCCACGGAGTTACCAGGACGTCCACTGCACTGGCTTGGGGGTCCCTCTACCTGGAACAATACTTCGGAAGCTTCTTGTTGAGGCGAGACGCCATCATGTCTATCTGAGGAATTACCCAAAGCCTTGTCACTTCTGCAAATACCTCTTGATGAAGAGCCCACTCTCCTGGATGGAGATCGTGTCTGCTGAGGAAGTGTGCTTCCCAGTTGTCAACGCCCGGGAGGAAGACTGCTGACAGAGCGCTCACGTACTGTTCCGCCCAGCGGAGAATTCTTGTGGCCTCTGCCATTGCCGCCCTGCTCCTTGTTCCACCTTGGCGGTTTACGTACGCCACCGCTGTTATGTTGTCCGACTGGATCAGGACAGGGAGACCCTGAAGAAGGTTCTTCGCTTGCAGGAGGCCGTTGTAAATGGCTCTTAACTCGAGAACATTTATGTGGAGACAAGATTCCTGGCTTGACCATTTTCCTGGAAACTTCTTCCTTGCGTGACTGCGCCCCAGCCTCAGAGACTTGCATCTGTGGTCAGCAGGACCCAGTCCTGGATTCCGAATCAGCGTCCCTCTAGAAGGTGAGAACCTTGCAGCCACCACAGGAGAGAAATCCTGGCCCTGGAAGATAGACTTATTTTCCGGTGCATGTGCAGGTGAGACCCGGACCACTTGTTCAGCAGATCCCACTGAAACACCCGGGCATGAAACCTGCCAAATGGAATGGCTTCGTAAGCCGCAACCATCTTCCCTAGCACTCAAGTGCATTGATGAATTGACACTCTTGTCGGTCTCAGAAGCTCCTTAACCATGGTCTGAATTTCCAGAGCTTTGTCCGCCAGAAGAAACACTCTCTGTAGCTCCATGTCTAGGATCATGCCCAGGAAGGGCAGCCGAGTTGTCGGGATCAACTGAGACTTTGGCAAATTTAGAATCCAACCGTGATGTCGCAGAACCGACAGGGAAAGTTCCACATTTCTTAGCAACTGTTGCTTTGATCTCGCCTTTATCAGAAGATCGTCCAAGTACGGGATAATTGTGACCCCTTGCTTGCGAAGGAGTACCATCATTTCCGCCATTACCTTGGTGAAAACCCTTGGGGCCGTGGAAAGCCCAAACGGCAACATCTGAAATTGGTAATGACAATCCTGCACCGCAAATCTCAGGAAGGCCTGATGAGGAGGATATATCGGGACGTGTAAGTAGGTATCCTTTATGTCGACTGACACCATAAAATCCCCCCTTCTAGGCTGGAGATCACAGCTCGAAGAGATTCCATCTTGAACTTGAAAGTTTTCAAGTATGGATTGAGGGATTTTAGGTTCAGAATCGGTCTGACCGAGCAGTCTGGCTTCGGCACGACAAAGAGGCTCGAATAGAACCCTTCCCCCCGTTGGGACGGGGGAACCGGCACAATGACCCTCTGTTGACACAGTTTTTGTATTGCAGCATTTACTACTACTCTTTCTGGAAGAGAAACTTGTAGGGCCGACTTGCAAAAAGCGGGGGGGGGGGGGGGGGGTATTATCTCCTGAAACTCCAGTTTGTACCCTTGGGACACTATATCTAAGACCCAAGGGTCCAGGGCCGATTGAAACCAGACCTGACTGAAGAATCGTAGACGGCCCCCCACCGGCATGGACTCCCGCAGGGGAGCCCCAGCATCATGCGGTGGACTTGATAGAGGCGGGGGAGGACTTTTGGTCCTGGGTGCCTGACACGGCATGCGACCTCTTTCCCCTTCCTCTACCCTTTGAAGCGAGGAAGGACGAGTCCTTTCCTTTTTTGTATTTATTAGGCCGAAAGGACTGCATCTGATAATGGAGCGCCTTTTTCTGTTGTGCGGGAACATAAGGAAGAAAAGATGACTTACCCGCAGTAGCGGTAGACACCAGGTCAGCAAGACCATCACCAAACAAGACACTACCTTTAAAAGGAAGAGCTTCCATAGCTTTCTTGGAGTCGGCATCAGCATTCCATTGATGAATCCACAGCGCCCTCCTGGCCGAGACCGCCATGGCATTGGCTCTTGATCCCAATAGGCCAACATCCCTCGCTGCATCCTTTAGGTAATCTGCAGCATCCTTGATATAACCAAGAGTCAAAAGAATGTTATCCTTATCAAGGGTATCCATATCAGAATCCAAATTATCAGCCCACTTAGCAATAGCACTACTCACACACACCGACGCCACAGCAGGTCTGAGCAATGCACCAGTATTAACGAAAATGGCCTTCAATGTCGTCTCCAGCTTGCGATCCGCCAGATCCTTGAGAGCAGCCGTGTCAGGAGACGGAAGCGCCACCTTCTTGGACAATCGGGACAGAGCCTTGTCCACATTGGGAGACGACTCCCATTTCTCCCTGTTGTCACAGGGGAAAGGATATGCCATAAAAATTCTCTTGGAAATCTGCCACCTTTTATAAGGCGACTCCCAAGCCTTTTCACAAAGAGCGTTCAGTTCATGAGAGGGGGGAAACTTCACCTCAGGCTTTTTCCCTTTAAATAAGCAAACCCTTGTGTCTGGAACAGCAGGTTCCTCAGAGATATGTAAAACATCTTTAATAGCCACAATCATGTACTGAATACTCTTAACTACCCTTGGATGTAAAGTAGCCTCATTGAAATCGACATCGGAATCAGAGTCTGTGTCGGTATCTGTATCTGCCATCTGGGTAAATGAACGTTTTTGTGACCCTGAAGTGGTCTGCCCCTGAGACAAAGCGTCCTCCATGGACTTCCTCCATGCTTAAGTCTGAGAATCAGATTTATCCAACCTCTTAGACAATAATGCCACATTTGCATTCAGTGTACTCAACATATTCACCCAATCAGCAGTCGGCTGTGCCGACAGAGTCATTCCCAAATCTTTTTCTGTGCCCCCAGTAACTTCCTCCGGGGAGGAACACTCAGCCTCAGACATGTCGACATGCAGTACCGACACACCCACACTCACACGGGCCAAAGAAAGGGGACAGACCCACAGGGAGTATGCCAGCCCACACCCCAGCGCCCATATACTACAATACAAATAATATATGTTGTTTGCGCTGTACAATATAACATATAAGCACCAAATTGCCTGTGCCCCCTCCCCCCCCCGTTTTGCTCCCTTGTTACTCGTAAGGAGCTTGGAGGTCCGGCCAGTGTCTTTGCAGCGGCTGTGAAGAGAGAAAATGGCGCTGGTGAGCTGTGCGGCTAAGCCCTACCCCTTCCCGGTGCGCTGTAGTCCCGCTCGAATTTGAAAATATTTATACTGGCGGGGGTATCGTATATGGTGCCCGGGCACCGAATATGTCTCTGGCCAGTGTAAAAAAGCCCATCAGTAACTGCTGCCCAGGGCGCTCCCCCCCAGCGCCCTGCACCCTGTGAGTGCCGTTGGTGTGTGGGAGCATGGAGCGCAGCGCGACCGCTGCGCTGTACCTCCGTTACTGAAGTCTTCTGCCGTCATTGAAGTCTTCTATTCTTCTAATACTCACCCGGCTTCTGTCTTCTGGCTTCTGTGAGGGGGGTGACGGCGCAGCTCCGGGACCAAGCAGCTAGGCGCACCAAGTGATCGAACCCTCTGGAGCTAATGGTGTCCAGTAGCCTAAGAAGCAGAGCCTTTAACTAAGAAGAAGTAGGTCTGACTTCTCTCCCCTCTGTCCCACGATGCAGGGAGCCTGTAGCCAGCAGGTCTCCCTGAAAATAAAAAATAAGATTTTAAACCTACCGGTAAATCTTTTTTTCCTGGTCCGTAGAGGATGCTGGGGACTCCGTAAGGACCATGGGATAGACGGGCTCCTCAGGAGACATGGGCACTAAAAAAGAACTTTAGGTATGGGTGTGCACTGGCTCCTCCCTCTATGCCCCTCCTCCAGACCTCAGTTAGAGAAACTGTGCCCAGAGGAGACGGACAGTACGAGGAAAGGGTTTTGGAAATCCAAGGGCAAGATACATACCAGCCACACCATTCACACCGTATAACATGGGATACGCGAACTAGTCAACAGTATGAAACAAAACCAGTATCAGTCCAAAACTGATCCAAACTGAAAACATAACCCTTATGTAAGCAACAACTATATACAAGTCTTGCAGGATGTTGTCCGCACTGGGACGGGCGCCCAGCATCCTCTACGGACTAGGAGAAAAAGATTTACCGGTAGGTTTAAAATCTTATTTTCTCTTACGTCTTAGAGGATGCTGGGGACTCCGTAAGGACCATGGGGATTATAGCATCATCATCAGCCAGGGTATCAAACTTGTAGAACTTCGCAAATGTGTTTGAACCCGACCACGTAGCAGCTCAGCAGAGCTGTAAAGCCGAGACACCTCGGGCAGCCGCCCAAGAAGAGCCCACCTTCCTAGTGGAATGGGCCTTAACAGAATTTGGTAACGGCAATCCAGCCGTAGAATGAGCCTGCTGAATCGTGTTAACCACTTTCCAAGTGAGATATTTTAATTCTACCGTTTTAAGTGGTTCAAACCAGTGGGACTTAAGGAACTGCAACACCACGTTAAGGTCCCAGGGTGCCAATGGAAGTACAAAAGGAGGCTGGATATGCAGCACTCCCTTCACAAAAGTCTGGACTTCTGGGAGAGAAGCCAATTCCTTCTGAAAGAAAATGGATAAGGCCGAAATCTGAACCTTAATGGAGCCTAACTTTAGGCCCAAATTCACTCCAGTTTGCAGGAAGTGGAGAAAACGGCCAAGATGGAATTCTTCCGGAGGAGCAGTCCTGGCTTCGCACCAAGATACATACTGCCTCCAGATACGGTGATAATGTTTCGATGTCACCTCCTTCCTAGCCTTTATCAGAGTAGGAATGACCTCATCCGGAATGCCCTTTTTCGCTAGGATCCTGCGTTCAACCGCCATGCTGTCAAACGCAGTCGCGGTAAGTCCTGGAACAGACAGGGCCCTTGTTGTAACAGGTCTTCCCTGAGAGGAAGGGGCCACGGATCTTCTGTGAGCATTTCCTGCAGATCCGGATACCAGGCCCTTCGAGGCCAATCTGGAACAATGAGAATTGTCTGAATCCCTCTTCGTCTTATGATTCTCAGTATCTTTGAGATGAGAGGAAGAGGAGGAAACACATAGACCGACTGGAACACCCACGGTGTCACCAGGGCGTCCACTGCTACCGCCTGAGGGTCCCTTGACCTGGCGCAATATCTCGGAAGTTTCTTGTTGAGGCGTGAAGCCATCATGTCTATTTGAGGCAGTCCCCACTAACTAGCAATCTCTGCGAAGACTTCCTGATGAAGTCCCCACTCTCCTGGATGCAGATCGTGTCTGCTTAGGAAGTCTACCTCCCAGTTGTCCACTCCCGGAATGAAGACTGCTGACAGAGCGCTTACATGACTCTCCGCCCATCGAAGAATCTTTGAGGCTTCTGCCATTGCCACTCTGCTCCCTGTGCCGCCTTGGCGGTTTACATGAGCCACTGCTGTGATGTTGTCTGACTGAATCAGAACCGGGAGACCTCGAAGTAAGGTCTCCGCTTGACGAAGGCCATTGTATATGGCCCTTAATTCCAGTACGTTGATGTGTAGACAAGTCTCCTGGCTTGACCACAGACCTTGGAAGTTTCTTCCCTGTGTGACTGCTCCCCATCCTCGGAGGCTCGCATCCGTGGTCACCAGAACCCAGTCCTGAATGCCGAACCTTCGACCCTCTAGAAGGTGAGCACTCTGCAGCCACCACAAGAGAGATACCCTGGTCCTGGGGGACAGGCGGATCATCTGATGAATTTGTAGATGTGACCCGGACCACTTGTCCAGAAGGTCCCACTGAAAAGTCCTGGCATGGAACCTACCGAATGGAATGGCCTCGTAAGACGCCACCATCTTCCCCAGAACTCGAGTGCAGTGATGTACCGACACCCTGTCTGGCTTTAACAGGTCCCTGACCAAGCTCTGAAGTTCCTGGGCCTTTTCCATCGGGAGAAAGACCCTCTTTTATTCCGTGTCCAGAATCATGCCTAAGAAAGGCAATCGGGTCGTTGGAACTAACTGTGACTTCGGTAGATTGAGAATCCAACCGTGTTGTTGCAACACCCTCAGGGAGAGAGATACGCTGTCCAGCAACTGTTCTCTCGATCTCGCTTTTATCAGGAGATCATCCAAGTATGGGATAATTGTGACACCCTGCTTACGCAGGAGCACCATCATCTCTGCCATTAATTTGGTAAAAATCCTCGGGGCCGTGGAAAGCCCAAACGGCAACGTCTGAAATTGGTAATGACAATCCTGCACCACAAATCTCAGGAACGCCTGATGAGGTTGATATATGGGGACATGAAGGTATGCATCCTTTATGACTAGGGACAACATATAATCTCCCCCTTCCAGACTTGCGATGATCGCTCTGAGCGATTCCATCTTGAACTTGAACCTCTTTAAGTATAGGTTTAAGGATTTTAAATTCAGAATGGGTCTGACCGAACCGTCCGGTTTCGGGACCACAAACAGGGTTGAGTAATAGCCCATACCCTGCTGCAGCAGGGGAACTTTGACCACCACTTGTTGAAGGCGCAACTTTTGAATTGCTGCCAAAAAAACTTCCCTCTCTGGGGAAGAAGTCGGCAGTGCCGATTTGAAAAACCGGCGAGGAGGCACCTCTTCGAATTCCAGCTTGTACCCCTGGGAAACAATGTCTATTGCCCAGGGATCCACCTGAGAGTGAACCCAGACTTGGCTGAAAAGACGAAGACGTGCCCCCACAGCAGCGGACTCCCCCCGCGGAGCCCCAGCGTCATGCGGTGGATTTAGTAGAAGCCTGGGAGGACTTTTGTTCCTGGGAACTGGCTGTAGCTGACAGCTTTTTCCCTTTGCCCTTACCTCTGGCAAGAAAGGAAGATCCCTGAGCTCTCTTGGATTTATGCGACCGAAAGGACTGCATCTGATAATGTGGCGCTTTCTTAGGCTGTGAGGAAACATAAGGTAAAAAGGTTGATTTAACTGCAGTAGCCGTGGAAACTAGGTCCGCGAGACCTTCCCCAAACAATTCCTCACCCATGTAAGGCAAAACCTCCATATGCCGTTTCGAGTCGGCATCACCCGACCACTGTCGGGTCCACAGTGCTTGCCTGGCAGAAATCGCCATAGCGTTCGCTCTGGACCCCAGTATGCCCACATCCCTCTGAGCCTCTCATATAAAGGACCGCATCCTTAATATGGCCCAGGGTCAATAAAATCGTTTCCTTATCCATCGTATCCATATCAGCAGATAAGGTATCGGTCCACGCTATTACAGCGCTGCAAACCCAAGCCGACGCTATTGCCGGCCTGAGTAATGTACCGGTATGTGTGTAAATTGACTTCAAAGTAGTTTCCTGCTTGTGATCAGCAGGATCCCTGAGGGCAGCTGTATCCTGAGACGGCAGCGCCACCTTCTTGGAAAGGCGCGTCAACGCTTTGTCCACCCTTGGGGAGGATTCCCACCGTATCCTGTCCTTGATCGGGAAAGGATACGCCATAAGAATCCTTTTGGAAATCTGCAGTTTCTTGTCTGGAGTTTCCCAAGCACTTTCAAATAACTCATTCAATTCAAAAGAAGGTGGAAAAGTAACCTCAGGCTTCTTTTCTTTAAACATGTGGATCTTTGGATTAGGTACAGCGGGGTCATCTATAATATGCAGCACATCCTTTATAGCAATAATCATATAATGAATACTCTTTGCCAATTTTGGCTGCAACCTCACATCATCATAATCGACACTGGATTCAGAATCCGTGTCGGTATCTGTGTCAACTACCGGGGAAAGTGGGCGTTTTTGAGACCCAGAAGGCCCCTGTGACATAGGGAAAGGCAGGGCCTGACCCCCTGTACCGTCCATGGACTCTGCTTTGTCCAAACGTTTGTGCAATAAATTCACATTTGCATTTAAAATATTCCACATATCCATCCAGTCATGTGTCGGCATTGCCGACGGAGACACCACACTCATGCGCTCCACCTCATCCCTAGGAGAGCCTTCCACTTCAGACATGCCGACACGCACGTACCGACACACCACACACTCAGGGAAAGCTCTAATCTGTAGACAGTTCCCCCACAAGGCCCTTTGAAGAGACAGAGAGAGAGTATGCCAGCACACACCCAGCGCCAATAACCCTGGAAAAAATTACCCAGATACAGCGCTTCTTTATATATGTAATGCGCCAATTATGTGCCCCCCCCCTTCTTTAAAAACCCTCTGTCACCGGTGATCAGCAGGGGAGAGTCCGGGGAGCCAGCTTCTCAGCGTGTGATGTGGAGAAAATGGCGCTGGTGAGTGCTGAGGGAGAAGCCCCGCCTCCTCAGTGGCGGGCTTCGGTCCAGCTCTTTTAAAACAACTGGCGGGGATTCACTGTAAATAGCACAAAAAAGTGTATATATTATAGCCAGTCTTAGAGGTATACATTGCTGCCCAGGGCGCCCCCACGCCCTGCACCCAACAGTGTGCGCTGTGTGTGTTCTGTGAGGGAGCAATGGCGCGCAGCGTTACCGCTGCATGTTACCTCAGTGAAGATCCAAAGTCTTCTGCCGCCTTTGAAGTCTTCTGCCTTCCTATACTCACCCGGCTTCTATCTTCTGGATCTGCGAGGAGGACGGCGGCGCGGCTCCGGGACGAACCGCTAGGGGAGACCTGCGTTCTGACTCCCTCTGGAGCTAATGGTGTCCAGTAGCCTAAGAAGCAGAGCCTATCACTTAAGTAGGTCTGCGTCTCTCTCCTCAGTCCCACAGTGCAGGGAGCCTGTTGCCAGCAGGTCTCCCTGAAAATAAAAAACCTAACAAAATACTTTCTTTCAGGAAGCTCAGGAAAGCTTCCTGTAGTGCACCCAGTCTTTTTTGGGCACAGTATTAAACTGAGGTCAGGAGGAGGGGCATAGAGGGAGGAGCCAGTGCACACCCATCTAAAGTCTTTAGAGTGCCCATGTCTCCTGCGGAGCCCGTCTATACCCCATGGTCCTTACGGAGTCCCCAGCATCCTCTACAGACTAGAAGAAAAAGATTTACCGATAGGTTTAAAATCTTATTTTACAAGACCTCTTCCTCCTCCTAAAGTTCTTCTTTAGTGCCCATGTCTCCTGCGGAGCCCGTCTATCCCATGGTCCTTACGGAGTCCCCAGCATCCTCTAGGACGTAAGAGAAAACCTAACAAAAGTCTTTCTAGAGAAACTCAGTAGAGCTCCCCTAGTGTGTGTCCAGTCACTCCTGGGCATAGAATCTAACTGAGGTCTGGAAGAGGGGCATAGAGGGATGAGCCAGTTCACACCAAGTCAAAGTCTTTTTAGTGTGCCCATGTCTCCTGCGGATCCCGTCTATACCCCATGGTCCTTTTGGAGTTCCCAGCATCCTCCAGGACGTAGGAGAAAACTTGTTTAACCACCTTCTTACGTTTAAATCTGTCCAGATTTTTAGAGACAGCCGCAGACTCAGGTTCATCAGAGACCAGAAGAATGAGCCTGATAGCCTCAGTCAAATCAGGGACATCCACCAGTGACTTGCCTTCCCCATCAGAAGCATCAGAGTCAGTGTCTGTGGGGTCAGTATATGCACCATCCTCCTCAGAGGATGTGTCCGGGACAGCGGTGGATTGTGAGGATGTAGTGGCCCGTTTAGAAGACGCCTTAGTCTTAGGTGGGCGAGAGTGAGACTTATTTTTAGTTAGCGATCGGTTCAAGTGCTGTAACTGTGTTGAAATTTGATCCGCCCACGGCGGATTGACTGTAGGGACCATAAATTGCTGCACTGGCATAGGTGGTCCCACAGGGGGCGTAAGTTTAGTTACCAGCGTATTTAACAACGTGGAGAAGGTAGCCCAAGGTGGGTCATTAGTTGCCCTGGTGCTACAGATCCACTGGGGGGTAAGGAACCCCCTGAACCTGAACTCTCTGCTGCCATGTTTTCCTCAAAAGTGACTGCAGCATCACCACCACACAATGTGGGAGAAGCCCCAGTTCCATTGCCTCGTGTAGCTGACATAATGAGAAGCACAATATCAGGCAACCTAGTACAATCTTAGCAGCGATATACCTATCAAGTACTCCCAGTGCAGTGTGACTTTCCCGTCAGCACATACCGGGAATCCAAGAGATATATATATATAGTGACTAAAAATCACAAAGAAAACTACACAGCAAGTATATCTTGTGAAATACCTATATCAGTTCATAAACCTGACACACTTAGCCCCCTCAGGTTACAGAATATAGGAGTAGCAAGCTGAGTGAAATAACGAGTTTTATGGTAAGAACTTACCCTTGTTAAAACTCTTTCTGCGAGGTACACTGGGCTCCACAAGTCTGGACAATGGGGTGTAGAGTAGGATCTTGATCCGGGGTGTAGAGTAGGATCTTGATCCGAGGCACCAACAGGCTCAAAGCTTTGACTGTTCCCAGAATGCACAGCGCCTCCTATATCACCCCGCCTCCCAGCACAGGAGCTCAGTTTAGTTAACCAGCCCAATGTAGTAGCAGGAAAAGAGACAACGGTTAGTAGCCACATACACCACACTCTCACGACAAGAGAAGTGTCAGCGGCTAATGCTATATCAACCCAAAGAAGCTAAGTGCGTCAGGGTGGGCGCCTTGTGGAGCCCAGTGTACCTCGCAGAAAGAGTTTTAACAAGGGTAAGTTCTTACCATAAAACTCGTTTTCTGCTGCGGGGTACACTGGGCTCCACAAGTCTGGACAATGGGGATGTCCTAAAGCAGTTCCTTATGGGAGGGGACAAGAACCAAGTAGCAGGCACAAGAACCAGGCGTCCAAAGGAAGCATCCTGGGAAGCAGCAGTATCGAAGACATAGAACCTTATGAACGTGTTCCGGGAGGACCACGTAGCTGCCTTGCACAATTGATCAAGGGTCGCACCACGTTGGGCCGCTCAAGAAGGTCCAACAGACCGAGTAGAATGGGCCGTTATATGAACAGGAGCTGACAGACCAGCCTTCACATAAGCATGCGCAATCACCATTCTAATCCACCTGGCCAGGGTCTGCCTGTGAGCAGGCCAGCCACGTTTGTGAAGTCCAAACAAAACCAAGAGAGAATCAGACTTTCGAATAGAAGCAGTTCTCTTCACATAGATACGGAGAGCCCGTACCACATCCAAAGACCGCTCTTTGGGAGACAAATCAGGAGAGACAAAAGCTGGAACCACAATCTCCTGATTAAGGTGGAACGAAGAAACCACCTTAGGTAAATATCCGGGACGAGTCCTAAGAACCGCCCGGTCACGGTGAAAAATCAGATATGGGGAACTACAAGACAAGGCACCCAAATCTGACACTCTTCTAGCAGAGGCAATAGCCAGCAAGAACACCACCTTAAGAGAAAGCCACTTAAGGTCAGCTCCTGCAACGCCTCCAAAACCACCGACAAGTCCCAAGGAGCCACAGGCGGGACATAGGGAGGTTGGATACGCAACACACCCTGAGTGAAAGTATGAACATCAGGTAAAGTCGCAATTTTTCTCTGAAACCACACCGACAAGGCAGAAATATGAACCTTGAGGGAGGCCAGACGCAGGCCTAAATCTAGGCCCTGCTGTAGAAAAGCCAAAAGTTTGGCTGTACTAAACTTGGAAGCGTCATAATGGTTAGATGCGCACCAAACAAAGTAGGAATGCCAGACCCGATGGTAAATCCGAGCAGAGGCCGTTTTCCAGGCCCGCAACATAGTTTTAATGACCTCTTCAGAAAAACCCTTAGCTCTTAAGACGGAAGCTTCAAGAGCCACGCCGTCAAAGACAGCCGGGCTAGGTCCTGGTAGACACAGGGGCCCTGAACGAGGAGGTCTGGGCGTTGTGGAAGTAGAAGTGGACGCTCTGACAATAGGCCTTGCAGGTCTGAGAACCAGTGCTGTCTGGGCCACGCCGGAGCTATGAGTAGCAGATTTCCTTTTTCTTGCTTGAACTTCCGAATTACCCTGGGCAGGAGCGACACCGGAGGGAACACGTACGGCAGCCGAAACCTCCACGGCACTGCCAGCGCATCCACGAATGCTGCTTGAGGATCCCTTGTCCTTGCACTAAAGACCGGAACCTTGTGATTGTGTCGAGACGCCATCAGATCCACATCTGGAAGACCCCACCTTTCCACGAGGAGTTGATACACTTCTGGATGGAGGCCCCACTCGCCGGCATGCACGTCCTGACGACTGAGAAAGTCCGCTTCCCAATTCAGGACTCCCGGAATTAATATTGCCGATATTGCCGGTAGATGGCGTTCTGCCCAACGTAGAATCCGTGAGGCTTCCTTCATTGCCAAACGGCTTCGAGTGCCGCCTTGATGTTTTATGTAAGCCACTGTGGTGGCGTTGTCCGACTGTACTTCAACAGGACGGTTCTGAATCAAATGCTGGGCTAGGTTCAACGCATTGAAGACCGCCCGCAATTCCAGAATGTTGATCGAGAGGAGAGATTCCTCCTTGGTCCACCGACCCTGCAAGGAGTGCTGCTCCAGCACCGCGCCCCAACCTCTTAGACTGGCATCTGTCGTGAACAGGACCCAGTTGGATATCCAGAAGGGACGGCCTCTGCACAATTGTCGGTCCAGGAGCCACCAGAGCAGCAACAGACGGATCTCTGGAGTCAAAGAGATCATTTGATACCTGATCCGGTGAGGCAGGCCGTCCCACTTGGCTAGAATGAGCTTCTGGAGGGGGCGAGAATGGAATTGAGCATACTCCACCATGTCGAATGCTGATACCATGAGGCCCAGCACCTGCATTGCCGAATGTATCGACACTTGCGGACGAGAAAGGAAGCAACGAATCCTGTCCTGAAGTTTCAGGACTTTTTCCTGAGACAAGAACAACCTCTGGTTGTGAGTGTCCAACAGCGCTCCCAGATGCACCACGCTCTGAGCAGGGACCAGGGAGGATTTCTTCCAGTTGATGAGCCACCCGTGGGCTTGTAGAAACCGGACCGTCATATCCAGATGACGCAGGAGAAGATCTGGGGAATTTGCCGGGATTAACAATTCGTCCAGATACGGCAGTATCCTGACCCCTTGACGGCGGAGTACCACCGTCATCACCGCCATAACTTTGTTGAAGACTCGCGGAGCCGTTGTTAAACCAAAAGGTAATGCCTGAAACTGGTAATGGAGGTTGCCAATAGCGAACCTCAGGTATTGTTGATGTGACACTGCTATAGGAATATGCAGGTAAGCATCCTGTATGTCCAGGGAGACCATGTAGTCCCCAGGTTCCAAGGCCAGAACTATAGAGCGAAGGGTTTCCATACGGAACTTGGAAACCTTCACAAACTTGTTCAGTGCCTTGAGGTTGAGAATGGGCCGGGAGGACCCATTCGGTTTCGGGACTAGAAACAGCGGAGAATAGTACCCCCGGCCCCTCTGAGCAAGAGGCACCTGTTCTATGACTCCTGTATCCAGGAGGGTCTGCACCACCGAATGCAGAGTGTTTGCCTTTGTCTGGTCCGACGGGACATCTGTCTGGCAAAATCGATGAGTGGGTCGGTTTTTGAAGGCTATGGCGTAACCTCGAGTGACGACTTCCCGTACCAAGGCATCTGAAGTGGTCTTCAACCATTCCTGGGTATACCCTAGAAGCCAGCCCCCCACCCTGGGATCCCCCAGGGGGAGGCCCGCCCCATCATGCGGCAGGCTTATCGGTCTTTGCTGCTGGCTGACGGGCCGCCCAGGCTCTTTTGGGCTTCAGCTTACCAGGTTTGGAAGTGCGGGCCTGCTTATGGTACGCCTGACCTTTTGCGTTACCTGAAGGATGAAAGGGGTGAAAGGACGTGCCTTTGGCCTTCGACACAGAAGGAGCTGTATTAGGCAGACAGGCAGTTTTGGCAGTAACCAAGTCAGCCACTATCTTATTTAAGTCCTCCCCAAACAGAATATCCCCCTTGAAAGGGAGTACCTCCAGGGTTTTACTAGAGTCCAGATCCACAGACCAGGATCTCAGCCACAATATCCTGCGAGCAGGGCCGGTTCAAGGCCGCTCTGCGCCCCGGGCAGGAAACGGGGCGTGGCCTAATACAGGGGGCGTGGTCAGTTACACCCCCTGTACATTACTAGCGCCGCTTGAATGCTGAGCACAGCCAAAGGTCCTCTCCACGAAGGGAAACTAGACGCTACGTGTCTAGTTCCCTTCGTGGAGAGGACCTTTGCTGTGCGGTGCGCGATGACGTCATCGCGCACCGCTCAGCAAAGGTACTCTCCACGAAGGGAAACTAGACGCGTTTTATTAGAATCCATATCCACCGACCAGGATCTCAACCAAAGTATACGTCGAGCCAAGATGGACATAGTGGCAGCCTTGGCCGCCAGTACCCTTTAATCGGAAGCCGCCTCCTTAAGGTACAGAGAAGCCGTGGCAATATACAAGAGACATTGACGAGCATGCTCAGAAGTGTTGGAAGGCAGCTCCGCCTCCAGCTCCTGAGCCCACGCCTCAACAGCTTCAGCAGCCCATGTTGCTGCAATGGTTGGTCTATGCACAGCCCCCGTTAGGGTGTAAATCGCTTTCCCTCTGAAGAAACGACCAGTGGCGGACGGTCGAGAAACGCGTCAGGGTTTGCTTCTGGGATCCCAGCACTCTGTTCAGTCTCTGCAGCCACCATTCTCAATCATCATTACTTTATTGTACCGTTTGGTCCGTCCGTTTGGAGCCACCTGCACTGGTCCCCTTTGCTACACGGGGACCGTGGCTGCCGACTACGTCCCTGGAGCCAGCGGTTCAGCTGGGCGGTGAGCGGTGATTTCCAGTGCCGCAGATTCATTCATCCCTGGAAACGCTTGACGGTGAGTGGTGATCTCAGCACCACAGATCGGTACATCTTAGGAAGCGGTAAGCCATCACCGCCCTGCATCTCACAGAGTGTTATAGGCAAAGAGCGGCAGACAGAGTCGCCTTTGGTGTGCTGTATTACGAGCTAAAATCTGCTGCTGAAGGAATTGAACTGTAGCTACTAAAGTAACAGTGCACTTGTTACATGTCATAACAGTTTTGATCTTTTCCATATAACAGAACAGTAATTCTAATCACTGTGTGGATACGTGAAGTATCATTTAGAACTCTACTTGGTGGATAAAGTTACGTCTTTGTTATAATTTTCACTAAATAACTGGTTCTACTAAAGACGATTACAACACCTATCCTGGTATTCACCAGTGTATTATTCCAGTGGAAATTCATATGGACTTGAGTGTGAAGGATCCTATGAAGGACATTTTAAATGTATAATTTCATTTAGTGTATTAAGTTTGTATTGTTTAATTCAATGTACTAGTGCAAATTTTAGTAATATTAAATCTGTTTTAATTCAAGTCTATCAGCGCTCTCTCCCCCCCCCCCCCCCTTTTTTTCTCCCATGTTGCTGCAATGGTTGGTCTATGCACAGCCCCCGTTAGGGTGTAAATCGCTTTCAAACAACCCTCCAGACGTCTATCCGTCGGTTCCTTCAGAGAGGTGACGGTAGTTACTGGCAGAGCTGAGGAAACTACCATGTGTGCCACATGAGAATCTACAGGCCGAGGAGTTTCCCAATTTTTACATAGCTCTCAGAGAGAGGATAGCCAGCCAACAGTCTCTTATGCGGTGTGAATTTTGTTCCCGGATTTTCCCATGATTCCTGACGTATGTCAGCCAGGTGTTGAGAATGAGGTAAAATAGGATTTTAATACCTACCGGTAAATCCTTTTCTCCTAGTCCGTAGAGGATGCTGGGGACTCCAAAAGGACCATGGGGTATAGACGGGATCCACAGGAGACATGGGCACACTAAAAAGACTTTGACTGGGTGTGAACTGGCTCCTCCCTCTATGCCCCTCCTCCAGACCTCAGTTATAGGAACTGTGCCCAGGGGAGACGGACATTTCGAGGAAAGGATTTTTGTTAAACTAAGGGCGAGAGACATACCAGCTCACACCAAAAACACACCGTACAACTGGATCAGCAGGAATACCAGATAACAGTATGAACTAACAACAGCAACAAGCTGAATATAACTGATACACAAACCTCGTGTAACCAAAAATAACCAGTATCAATACAACTGCAAGGAACAGTCCGCACTGGGATGGGCACCCAGCATCCTCTACGGACTAGGAGAAAAAGATTTACCGGTAGGTATTAAAATCCTATTTTCTCTTACGTCCTAGAGGATGCTGGGGACTCCAAAAGTACCATGGGGTCTATACCAAAGCTCCAGACCGGGCGGGAGAGTGCGGACGACTCTGCAGCACCGATTGAGCAAACATGAGGTCCTCCTCAGCCAGGGTATCAAACTTATAGAAGTTAGCAAAAGTGTTTGAACCCGACCACGTAGCTGCTCGGCAAAGTTGAAGTGCCAAGACCCCTCGGGCAGCCGCCCAAGAAGAGCCCACCTTCCTGGTAGAATGGGCCTTTACTGACTTCGGCAACGGCAGCCCAGCCAAAGAATGAGCGTGCTGAATCGTAATACAAATCCAGCGTGCAATAGTCTGCTTGGAAGCCGGATTTCCAATCTTGTTGGAAGCATGCAGGACAAACAGAGCCTCCGTTTTCCTAATAAGAGCCGTTCTGGCGACAAATTTTCAAAGCTCTTACGACATCAAGAGATTTTGGGACTGCCACAGCATCCGTAGCCACAGGTACCACAACAGGGTGATTTATGTGAAACGAAGAAACCACCTTCGGCAGAAATTGTTGACGAGTCCTCAATTCCGCTTTATCCACATGAAAAATCAAATACGGGCTCCTGTGAGACAAAGCCGCCAATTTGGACACCCGTCTGGCAGACGCCAAAGCCAAAAGCATGACCACTTTCCAAGTGAGAAACTTTAACTCAACCTTACGCAAAGGTTCAAACCAGTGAGACATAAGAAACTGCAACACCACTTCAAGATCCCATGGTGCCACGGGTGGCACAAATGGAGGATGGATATGCAGCACTCCCTTCACGAAAGTCTGAACCTCAGGAAGGACGGCCAATTATTTTTGAAAGAAAATAGATAAAGCCGAAATCTGCACTTTGATGGAACCCAGTTTCAGGCCTGCATCCATGCCTGCCTGCAAAAAGTGGAGGAAACAACCCAAGTGAAACTCCTCCGCAGGAGCTGCTTTGGTTTCACACCACGATACATACTTTCTCCAAATACGGTGATAATGTTTTGCCGTGACCTCCTTCCTAGCCTTAAGGAGAGTGGGTATGACCTCACCTGGAATACCTTTCCGAGCTAGGATTTGGCGTTCAACTTCCACGCCGTCAAACGCAGCCGCGGTAAAACCGGAAACACGCAGGGCCCCTGCAGTAACAGGTCCTCTCTTAGAGGAAGCAGCCAAGGATTTTCTACTAGTATTCCTGAAGATCCGGATACCAGGCCCTCCGTGGCCAATTTGGAACAACGAGTATTGCCTGAACCCTTGTTCGTCTTATGATCCTCAACACCTTTGGAATGAGAGGAAGCGGAGGGAACACATACACCGACTGAAACACCCACGGAGTTACCAGGATGTCCACTGCACTGGCTTGGGGGTCCCTCTACCTGGAACAATACTTCGGAAGCTTCTTGTTGAGGCGAGACGCCATCATGTCTATCTGAGGAATTCCCCAAAGCCTTGTCACTTCTGCAAATACCTCTTGATGAAGAGCCCACTCTCCTGGATGGAGATCGTGTCTGCTGAGGAAGTGTGCTTCCCAGTTGTCAACGCCCGGGAGGAAGACTGCTGACAGAGCGCTCACGTACTGTTCCGCCCAGCGGAGAATTCTTGTGGCCTCTGCCATTGCCGCCCTGCTCCTTGTTCCGCCTTGGCGGTTTACGTACGCCACCGCTGTTATGTTGTCCGACTGGATCAGGACAGGGAGACCCTGAAGAAGGTTCTTCGCTTGCAGGAGGCCGTTGTAAATGGCTCTTAACTCGAGAACATTTATGTGGAGACAAGATTCCTGGCTTGACCATTTTCCTGGAAACTTCTTCCTTGCGTGACTGCGCCCCAGCCTCGGAGACTTGCATCTGTGGTCAGCAGGACCCAGTCCTGGATTCCGAATCAGCGTCCCTCTAGAAGGTGAGAACCTTGCAGCCACCACAGGAGAGAAATCCTGGCCCTGGAAGATAGACTTATTTTCCGGTGCATGTGCAGGTGAGACCCGGACCACTTGTTTAGCAGATCCCACTGAAACACCTGGGCATGAAACCTGCCAAATGGAATGGCTTCGTAAGCCGCAACCATCTTCCCTAGCACTCAAGTGCATTGATGAATTGACACTCTTGTCGGTCTCAGAAGCTCCTTAACCATGGTCTGAATTTCCAGAGCTTTGTCCGCCAGAAGAAACACTCTCTGTAGCTCCGTGTCTAGGATCATGCCCAGGAAGGGCAGCCGAGTTGTCGGGATCAACTGAGACTTTGGCAAATTTAGAATCCAACCGTGATGTCGCAGAACCGACAGGGAAAGTTCCACATTTCTTAGCAACTGTTGCTTTGATCTCGCCTTTATCAGAAGATCGTCCAAGTACGGGATAATTGTGACCCCTTGCTTGCGAAGGAGTACCATCATTTCCGCCATTACCTTGGTGAAAACCCTTGGGGCCGTGGAAAGCCCAAACGGCAACATCTGAAATTGGTAATGACAATCCTGCACCGCAAATCTCAGGAAGGCCTGATGAGGAGGATATATCGGGACGTGTAAGTAGGTATCCTTTATGTCGACTGACGCCATAAAATCCCCCCTTCTAGGCTGGAGATCACAGCTCAAAGAGATTCCATCTTGAACTTGAAAGTTTTCAAGTATGGATTGAGGGATTTTAGGTTCAGAATCGGTCTGACCGAGCAGTCTGGCTTCGGCACGACAAAGAGGCTCGAATAGAACCCTTCCCCCCGTTGGGACGGGGGAACCGGCACAATGACCCTCTGTTGACACAGTTTTTGTATTGCAGCCTTTACTACTACTCTTTCTGGAAGAGAAACTTGTAGGGCCGACTTGCAAAAAGCGGGGGGGGGGGGGGGTATTATCTCCTGAAACTCCAGTTTGTACCCTTGGGACACTATATCTAAGACCCAAGGGTCCAGGGCCGATTGAAACCAGACCTGACTGAAGAATCGTAGACGGCCCCCCACCGGCATGGACTCCCGCAGGGGAGCCCCAGCATCATGCGGTGGACTTGATAGAGGCGGGGGAGGACTTTTGGTCCTGGGTGCCTGACACGGCATGCGACCTCTTTCCCCTTCCTCTACCCTTTGAAGCGAGGAAGGACGAGTCCTTTCCTTTTTTGTATTTATTAGGCCGAAAGGACTGCATCTGATAATGGAGCGCCTTTTTCTGTTGTGCGGGAACATAAGGAAGAAAAGATGACTTACCCGCAGTAGCGGTAGACACCAGGTCAGCAAGACCATCACCAAACAAGACACTACCTTTAAAAGGAAGAGCTTCCATAGCTTTCTTGGAGTCGGCATCAGCATTCCATTGATGAATCCACAGCGCCCTCCTGGCCGAGACCGCCATGGCATTGGCTCTTGATCCCAATAGGCCAACATCCCTCGCTGCATCCTTTAGGTAATCTGCAGCATCCTTGATATAACCAAGAGTCAAAAGAATGTTATCCTTATCAAGGGTATCCATATCAGAATCCAAATTATCAGCCCACTTAGCAATAGCACTACTCACACACACCGACGCCACAGCAGGTCTGAGCAATGCACCAGTATTAACGAAAATGGCCTTCAATGTCGTCTCCAGCTTGCGATCCGCCAGATCCTTGAGAGCAGCCGTGTCAGGAGACGGAAGCGCCACCTTCTTGGACAATCGGGACAGAGCCTTGTCCACATTGGGAGACGACTCCCATTTCTCCCTGTTGTCACAGGGGAAAGGATATGCCATAAAAATTCTCTTGGAAATCTGCCACCTTTTATAAGGCGACTCCCAAGCCTTTTCACAAAGAGCGTTCAGTTCATGAGAGGGGGGAAACTTCACCTCAGGCTTTTTCCCTTTAAATAAGCAAACCCTTGTGTCTGGAACAGCAGGTTCCTCAGAGATATGTAAAACATCTTTAATAGCCACAATCATGTACTGAATACTCTTAACTACCCTTGGATGTAAAGTAGCCTCATTGAAATCGACATCGGAATCAGAGTCTGTGTCGGTATCTGTATCTGCCATCTGGGTAAATGAACGTTTTTGTGACCCTGAAGTGGTCTGCCCCTGAGACAAAGCGTCCTCCATGGACTTCCTCCATGCTTGAGTCTGAGAATCAGATTTATCCAACCTCTTAGACAATAATGCCACATTTGCATTCAGTGTACTCAACATATTCACCCAATCAGCAGTCGGCTGTGCCGACAGAGTCATTCCCAAATCTTTTTCTGTGCCCCCAGTAACTTCCTCCGGGGAGGAACACTCAGCCTCAGACATGTCGACATGCAGTACCGACACACCCACACTCACACGGGCCAAAGAAAGGGGACAGACCCACAGGGAGTATGCCAGCCCACACCCCAGCGCCCATATACTACAATACAAATAATATATGTTGTTTGCGCTGTACAATATAACATATAAGCACCAAATTGCCTGTGCCCCCTCCCCCCCCCCCGTTTTGCTCCCTTGTTACTCGTAAGGAGCTTGGAGGTCCGGCCAGTGTCTCTGCAGCGGCTGTGAAGAGAGAAAATGGCGCTGGTGAGCTGTGCGGCTAAGCCCTACCCCTTCCCGGTGCGCTGTAGTCCCGCTCGAATTTGAAAATATTTATACTGGCGGGGGTATCGTATATGGTGCCCGGGCACCGAATATGTCTCTGGCCAGTGTAAAAAAGCCCATCAGTAACTGCTGCCCAGGGCGCTCCCCCCCAGCGCCCTGCACCCTGTGAGTGCCGTTGGTGTGTGGGAGCATGGAGCGCAGCGCGACCGCTGCGCTGTACCTCCGTTACTGAAGTCTTCTGCCGTCATTGAAGTCTTCTATTCTTCTAATACTCACCCGGCTTCTGTCTTCTGGCTTCTGTGAGGGGGGTGACGGCGCAGCTCCGGGACCAAGCAGCTAGGCGCACCAAGTGATCGAACCCTCTGGAGCTAATGGTGTCCAGTAGCCTAAGAAGCAGAGCCTTTAACTAAGAAGAAGTAGGTCTGACTTCTCTCCCCTCAGTCCCACGATGCAGGGAGCCTGTAGCCAGCAGGTCTCCCTGAAAATAAAAAATAAGATTTTAAACCTACCGGTAAATCTTTTTTTCCTGGTCCGTAGAGGATGCTGGGGACTCCGTAAGGACCATGGGATAGACGGGCTCCTCAGGAGACATGGGCACTAAAAAAGAACTTTAGGTATGGGTGTGCACTGGCTCCTCCCTCTATGCCCCTCCTCCAGACCTCAGTTAGAGAAACTGTGCCCAGAGGAGACGGACAGTACGAGGAAAGGGTTTTGGAAATCCAAGGGCAAGATACATACCAGCCACACCATTCACACCGTATAACATGGGATACACGAACTAGTCAACAGTATGAAACAAAACCAGTATCAGTCCAAAACTGATCCAAACTGAAAACATAACCCTTATGTAAGCAACAACTATATACAAGTCTTGCAGGATGTTGTCCGCACTGGGACGGGCGCCCAGCATCCTCTACGGACTAGGAGAAAAAGATTTACCGGTAGGTTTAAAATCTTATTTTCTCTTACGTCTTAGAGGATGCTGGGGACTCCGTAAGGACCATGGGGATTATAGCATCATCATCAGCCAGGGTATCAAACTTGTAGAACTTCGCAAATGTGTTTGAACCCGACCACGTAGCAGCTCAGCAGAGCTGTAAAGCCGAGACACCTCGGGCAGCCGCCCAAGAAGAGCCCACCTTCCTAGTGGAATGGGCCTTAACAGAATTTGGTAACGGCAATCCAGCCGTAGAATGAGCCTGCTGAATCGTGTTAACCACTTTCCAAGTGAGATATTTTAATTCTACCGTTTTAAGTGGTTCAAACCAGTGGGACTTAAGGAACTGCAACACCACGTTAAGGTCCCAGGGTGCCAATGGAAGTACAAAAGGAGGCTGGATATGCAGCACTCCCTTCACAAAAGTCTGGACTTCTGGGAGAGAAGCCAATTCCTTCTGAAAGAAAATGGATAAGGCCGAAATCTGAACCTTAATGGAGCCTAACTTTAGGCCCAAATTCACTCCAGTTTGCAGGAAGTGGAGAAAACGGCCCAGATGGAATTCTTCCGGAGGAGCAGTCCTGGCTTCGCACCAAGATACATACTGCCTCCAGATACGGTGATAATGTTTCGATGTCACCTCCTTCCTAGCCTTTATCAGAGTAGGAATGACCTCATCTGGAATGCCCTTTTTCGCTAGGATCCTGCGTTCAACCGCCATGCTGTCAAACGCAGTCGCGGTAAGTCCTGGAACAGACAGGGCCCTTGTTGTAACAGGTCTTCCCTGAGAGGAAGGGGCCACGGATCTTCTGTGAGCATTTCCTGCAGATCCGGATACCAGGCCCTTCGAGGCCAATCTGGAACAATGAGAATTGTCTGAATCCCTCTTCGTCTTATGATTCTCAGTATCTTTGAGATGAGAGGAAGAGGAGGAAACACATAGACCGACTGGAACACCCACGGTGTCACCAGGGCGTCCACTGCTACCGCCTGAGGGTCCCTTGACCTGGCGCAATATCTCGGAAGTTTCTTGTTGAGGCGTGAAGCCATCATGTCTATTTGAGGCAGTCCCCACTAACTAGCAATCTCTGCGAAGACTTCCTGATGAAGTCCCCACTCTCCTGGATGCAGATCGTGTCTGCTTAGGAAGTCTACCTCCCAGTTGTCCACTCCCGGAATGAAGACTGCTGACAGAGCGCTTACATGACTCTCTGCCCATCGAAGAATCTTTGAGGCTTCTGCCATTGCCATTCTGCTCCCTGTGCCGCCTTGGCGGTTTACATGAGCCACTGCTGTGATGTTGTCTGACTGAATCAGAACCAGTAGACCTCGAAGTAAGGTCTCCGCTTGACGAAGGCCGTTGTATATGGCCCTTAATTCCAGTACGTTGATGTGTAGACAAGTCTCCTGGCTTGACCACAGACCTTGGAAGTTTCTTCCCTGTGTGACTGCTCCCCATCCTCGGAGGCTCGCATCCGTGGTCACCAGAACCCAGTCCTGAATGCCGAACCTTCGACCCTCTAGAAGGTGAGCACTCTGCAGCCACCACAAGAGAGATACCCTGGTCCTGGGGGACAGGCGGATCATCTGATCAATTTGTAGATGTGACCCGGACCACTTGTCCAGAAGGTCCCACTGAAAAGTCCTGGCATGGAACCTACCGAATGGAATGGCCTCGTAAGACGCCACCATCTTCCCCAGAACTCGAGTGCAGTGATGTACCGACACCCTGTCTGGCTTTAACAGGTCCCTGACCAAGCTCTGAAGTTCCTGGGCCTTTTCCATCGGGAGAAAGACCCTCTTTTGTTCCGTGTCCAGAATCATGCCTAAGAAAGGCAATCGGGTCGTTGGAACTAACTGTGACTTCGGTAGATTGAGAATCCAACCGTGTTGTTGCAACACCCTCAGGGAGAGAGATACGCTGTCCAGCAACTGTTCTCTCGATCTCGCTTTTATCAGGAGATCATCCAAGTATGGGATAATTGTGACACCCTGCTTACGCAGGAGCACCATCATCTCTGCCATTAATTTGGTAAAAATCCTCGGGGCCGTGGAAAGCCCAAACGGCAACGTCTGAAATTGGTAATGACAATCCTGCACCACAAATCTCAGGAACGCCTGATGAGGTTGATATATGGGGACATGAAGGTATGCATCCTTTATGACTAGGGACAACATATAATCTCCCCCTTCCAGACTTGCGATGACCGCTCTGAGCGATTCCATCTTGAACTTGAACCTCTTTAAGTATAGGTTTAAGGATTTTAAATTCAGAATGGGTCTGACCGAACCGTCCGGTTTCGGGACCACAAACAGGGTTGAGTAATAGCCCATACCCTGCTGCAGCAGGGGAACTTTGACCACCACTTGTTGAAGGCGCAACTTTTGAATTGCTGCCAAAAAAACTTCCCTCTCTGGGGAAGAAGTCGGCAGTGCCGATTTGAAAAACCGGCGAGGAGGCACCTCTTCGAATTCCAGCTTGTACCCCTGGGAAACAATGTCTATTGCCCAGGGATCCACCTGAGAGTGAACCCAGACTTGGCTGAAAAGACGAAGACGTGCCCCCACAGCAGCGGACTCCCCCCGCGGAGCCCCAGCGTCATGCAGTGGATTTAGTAGAAGCCTGGGAGGACTTTTGTTCCTGGGAACTGGCTGTAGCTGACAGCTTTTTCCCTTTGCCCTTACCTCTGGCAAGAAAGGAAGATCCCTGAGCTCTCTTGGATTTATGCGACCGAAAGGACTGCATCTGATAATGTGGCGCTTTCTTAGGCTGTGAGGAAACATAAGGTAAAAAGGTTGATTTAACTGCAGTAGCCGTGGAAACTAGGTCCGCGAGACCTTCCCCAAACAATTCCTCACCCATGTAAGGCAAAACCTCCATATGCCGTTTCGAGTCGGCATCACCCGACCACTGTCGGGTCCACAGTGCTTGCCTTGCAGAAATCGCCATAGCGTTCGCTCTGGACCCCAGTATGCCCACATCCCTCTGAGCCTCTCATATAAAGGACCGCATCCTTAATATGGCCCAGGGTCAATAAAATCGTTTCCTTATCCATCGTATCCATATCAGCAGATAAGGTATCGGTCCACGCTATTACAGCGCTGCAAACCCAAGCCGACGCTATTGCCGGCCTGAGTAATGTACCGGTATGTGTGTAAATTGACTTCAAAGTAGTTTCCTGCTTGTGATCAGCAGGATCCCTGAGGGCAGCTGTATCCTGAGACGGCAGCGCCACCTTCTTGGAAAGGCGCGTCAACGCTTTGTCCACCCTTGGGGAGGATTCCCACCGTATCCTGTCCTTGATCGGGAAAGGATACGCCATAAGAATCCTTTTGGAAATCTGCAGTTTCTTGTCTGGAGTTTCCCAAGCACTTTCAAATAACTCATTCAATTCAAAAGAAGGTGGAAAAGTAACCTCAGGCTTCTTTTCTTTAAACATGTGGATCTTTGGATTAGGTACAGCGGGGTCATCTATAATATGCAGCACATCCTTTATAGCAATAATCATATAATGAATACTCTTTGCCAATTTTGGCTGCAACCTCACATCATCATAATCGACACTGGATTCAGAATCCGTGTCGGTATCTGTGTCAACTACCGGGGAAAGTGGGCGTTTTTGAGACCCAGAAGGCCCCTGTGACATAGGGAAAGGCAGGGCCTGACCCCCTGTACCGTCCATGGACTCTGCTTTGTCCAAACGTTTGTGCAATAAATTCACATTTGCATTTAAAATATTCCACATATCCATCCAGTCATGTGTCGGCATTGCCGACGGAGACACCACACTCATGCGCTCCACCTCATCCCTAGGAGAGCCTTCCACTTCAGACATGCCGACACGCACGTACCGACACACCACACACTCAGGGAAAGCTCTAATCTGTAGACAGTTCCCCCACAAGGCCCTTTGAAGAGACAGAGAGAGAGTATGCCAGCACACACCCAGCGCCAATAACCCTGGAAAAAATTACCCAGATACAGCGCTTCTTTATATATGTAATGCGCCAATTATGTGCCCCCCCCCTTCTTTAAAAACCCTCTGTCACCGGTGATCAGCAGGGGAGAGTCCGGGGAGCCAGCTTCTCAGCGTGTGATGTGGAGAAAATGGCGCTGGTGAGTGCTGAGGGAGAAGCCCCGCCTCCTCAGTGGCGGGCTTCGGTCCAGCTCTTTTAAAACAACTGGCGGGGATTCACTGTAAATAGCACAAAAAAGTGTATATATTATAGCCAGTCTTAGAGGTATACATTGCTGCCCAGGGCGCCCCCACGCCCTGCACCCAACAGTGTGCGCTGTGTGTGTTCTGTGAGGGAGCAATGGCGCGCAGCGTTACCGCTGCATGTTACCTCAGTGAAGATCCAAAGTCTTCTGCCGCCTTTGAAGTCTTCTGCCTTCCTATACTCACCCGGCTTCTATCTTCTGGATCTGCGAGGAGGACGGCGGCGCGGCTCCGGGACGAACCGCTAGGGGAGACCTGCGTTCTGACTCCCTCTGGAGCTAATGGTGTCCAGTAGCCTAAGAAGCAGAGCCTATCACTTAAGTAGGTCTGCGTCTCTCTCCTCAGTCCCACAGTGCAGGGAGCCTGTTGCCAGCAGGTCTCCCTGAAAATAAAAAACCTAACAAAATACTTTCTTTCAGGAAGCTCAGGAAAGCTTCCTGTAGTGCACCCAGTCTTTTTTGGGCACAGTATTAAACTGAGGTCAGGAGGAGGGGCATAGAGGGAGGAGCCAGTGCACACCCATCTAAAGTCTTTAGAGTGCCCATGTCTCCTGCGGAGCCCGTCTATACCCCATGGTCCTTACGGAGTCCCCAGCATCCTCTACAGACTAGAAGAAAAAGATTTACCGATAGGTTTAAAATCTTATTTTACAAGACCTCTTCCTCCTCCTAAAGTTCTTCTTTAGTGCCCATGTCTCCTGCGGAGCCCGTCTATCCCATGGTCCTTACGGAGTCCCCAGCATCCTCTAGGACGTAAGAGAAAACCTAACAAAAGTCTTTCTAGAGAAACTCAGTAGAGCTCCCCTAGTGTGTGTCCAGTCACTCCTGGGCATAGAATCTAACTGAGGTCTGGAAGAGGGGCATAGAGGGATGAGCCAGTTCACACCCAGTCAAAGTATTTTTAGTGTGCCCATGTCTCCTGCGGATCCCGTCTATACCCCATGGTCCTTTTGGAGTTCCCAGCATCCTCCAGGACGTAGGAGAAAACTTGTTTAACCACCTTCTTACGTTTAAATCTGTCCAGATTTTTAGAGACAGCCGCAGACTCAGGTTCATCAGAGACCAGAAGAATGAGCCTGATAGCCTCAGTCAAATCAGGGACATCCACCAGTGACTTGCCTTCCCCATCAGAAGCATCAGAGTCAGTGTCTGTGGGGTCAGTATATGCACCATCCTCCTCAGAGGATGTGTCCGGGACAGCGGTGGATTGTGAGGATGTAGTGGCCCGTTTAGAAGACGCCTTAGTCTTAGGTGGGCGAGAGTGAGACTTATTTTTAGTTAGCGATCGGTTCAAGTGCTGTAACTGTGTTGAAATTTGATCCGCCCACGGCGGATTGACTGTAGGGACCATAAATTGCTGCACTGGCATAGGTGGTCCCACAGGGGGCGTAAGTTTAGTTACCAGCGTATTTAACAACGTGGAGAAGGTAGCCCAAGGTGGGTCATTAGTTGCCCTGGTGCTACAGATCCACTGGGGGGTAAGGAACCCCCTGAACCTGAACTCTCTGCTGCCATGTTTTCCTCAAAAGTGACTGCAGCATCACCACCACACAATGTGGGAGAAGCCCCAGTTCCATTGCCTCGTGTAGCTGACATAATGAGAAGCACAATATCAGGCAACCTAGTACAATCTTAGCAGCGATATACCTATCAAGTACTCCCAGTGCAGTGTGACTTTCCCGTCAGCACATACCGGGAATCCAAGAGATATATATATATAGTGACTAAAAATCACAAAGAAAACTACACAGCAAGTATATCTTGTGAAATACCTATATCAGTTCATAAACCTGACACACTTAGCCCCCTCAGGTTACAGAATATAGGAGTAGCAAGCTGAGTGAAATAACGAGTTTTATGGTAAGAACTTACCCTTGTTAAAACTCTTTCTGCGAGGTACACTGGGCTCCACAAGTCTGGACAATGGGGTGTAGAGTAGGATCTTGATCCGGGGTGTAGAGTAGGATCTTGATCCGAGGCACCAACAGGCTCAAAGCTTTGACTGTTCCCAGAATGCACAGCGCCGCCTCCTATATCACCCCGCCTCCCAGCAGAGGAGCTCAGTTTAGTTAACCAGCCCAATGTAGTAGCAGGAAAAGAGACAACGGTTAGTAGCCACATACACCACACTCTCACGACAAGAGAAGTGTCAGCGGCTAATGCTATATCAACCCAAAGAAGCTAAGTGCGTCAGGGTGGGCGCCTTGTGGAGCCCAGTGTACCTCGCAGAAAGAGTTTTAACAAGGGTAAGTTCTTACCATAAAACTCGTTTTCTGCTGCGGGGTACACTGGGCTCCACAAGTCTGGACAATGGGGATGTCCTAAAGCAGTTCCTTATGGGAGGGGACAAGAACCAAGTAGCAGGCACAAGAACCAGGCGTCCAAAGGAAGCATCCTGGGAAGCAGCAGTATCGAAGACATAGAACCTTATGAACGTGTTCCGGGAGGACCACGTAGCTGCCTTGCACAATTGATCAAGGGTCGCACCACGTTGGGCCGCTCAAGAAGGTCCAACAGACCGAGTAGAATGGGCCGTTATATGAACAGGAGCTGACAGACCAGCCTTCACATAAGCATGCGCAATCACCATTCTAATCCACCTGGCCAGGGTCTGCCTGTGAGCAGGCCAGCCACGTTTGTGAAGTCCAAACAAAACCAAGAGAGAATCAGACTTTCGAATAGAAGCAGTTCTCTTCACATAGATACGGAGAGCCCGTACCACATCCAAAGACCGCTCTTTGGGAGACAAATCAGGAGAGACAAAAGCTGGAACCACAATCTCCTGATTAAGGTGGAACGAAGAAACCACCTTAGGTAAATATCCGGGACGAGTCCTAAGAACCGCCCGGTCACGGTGAAAAATCAGATATGGGGAACTACAAGACAAGGCACCCAAATCTGACACTCTTCTAGCAGAGGCAATAGCCAGCAAGAACACCACCTTAAGAGAAAGCCACTTAAGGTCAGCTCCTGCAATGCCTCCAAAACCACCGACAAGTCCCAAGGAGCCACAGGCGGGACATAGGGAGGTTGGATACGCAACACACCCTGAGTGAAAGTATGAACATCAGGTAAAGTCGCAATTTTTCTCTGAAACCACACCGACAAGGCAGAAATATGAACCTTGAGGGAGGCCAGACGCAGGCCTAAATCTAGGCCCTGCTGTAGAAAAGCCAAAAGTTTGGCTGTACTAAACTTGGAAGCGTCATAATGGTTAGATGCGCACCAAACAAAGTAGGAATGCCAGACCCGATGGTAAATCCGAGCAGAGGCCGTTTTCCAGGCCCGCAACATAGTTTTAATGACCTCTTCAGAAAAACCCTTAGCTCTTAAGATGGAAGCTTCAAGAGCCACGCCGTCAAAGACAGCCGGGCTAGGTCCTGGTAGACACAGGGGCCCTGAACGAGAAGTCTGGGCGTTGTGGAAGTAGAAGTGGACGCTCTGACAATAGGCCTTGCAGGTCTGAGAACCAGTGCTGTCCGGGCCACGCCGGAGCTATGAGTAGCAGATTTCCTTTTTCTTGCTTGAACTTCCAAATTACCCTGGGCAGGAGCGACACCGGAGGGAACACGTACGGCAGCCGAAACCTCCACGGCACTGCCAGCGCATCCACGAATGCTGCTTGAGGATCCCTTGTCCTTGCACTAAAGACCGGAACCTTGTGATTGTGTCGAGACGCCATCAGATCCACATCTGGAAGACCCCACCTTTCCACGAGGAGTTGATACACTTCTGGATGGAGGCCCCACTCGCCGGCATGCACGTCCTGACGACTGAGAAAGTCCGCTTCCCAATTCAGGACTCCCGGAATTAATATTGCCGATATTGCCGGTAGATGGCGTTCTGCCCAACGTAGAATCCGTGAGGCTTCCTTCATTGCCAAACGGCTTCGAGTGCCGCCTTGATGATTTATGTAAGCCACTGTGGTGGCGTTGTCCGACTGTACTTCAACAGGACGGTTCTGAATCAAATGCTGGGCTAGGTTCAACGCATTGAAGACCGCCCGCAATTCCAGAATGTTGATCGAGAGGAGAGATTCCTCCTTGGTCCACCGACCCTGCAAGGAGTGCTGCTCCAGCACCGCGCCCCAACCTCTTAGACTGGCATCTGTCGTGAACAGGACCCAGTTGGATATCCAGAAGGGACGGCCTCTGCACAATTGTCGGTCCTGGAGCCACCAGAGCAGCAACAGACGGATCTCTGGAGTCAAAGAGATCATTTGATACCTGATCCGGTGAGGCAGGCCGTCCCACTTGGCTAGAATGAGCTTCTGGAGGGGGCGAGAATGGAATTGAGCATACTCCACCATGTCGAATGCTGATACCATGAGGCCCAGCACCTGCATTGCCGAATGTATCGACACTTGCGGACGAGAAAGGAAGCAACGAATCCTGTCCTGAAGTTTCAGGACTTTTTCCTGAGACAAGAACAACCTCTGGTTGTGAGTGTCCAACAGCGCTCCCAGATGCACCACGCTCTGAGCAGGGACCAGGGAGGATTTCTTCCAGTTGATGAGCCACCCGTGGGCTTGTAGAAACCGGACCGTCATATCCAGATGACGCAGGAGAAGATCTGGGGAATTTGCCGGGATTAACAATTCGTCCAGATACGGCAGTATCCTGACCCCTTGACGGCGGAGTACCACCGTCATCACCGCCATAACTTTGTTGAAGACTCGCGGAGCCGTTGTTAAACCAAAAGGTAATGCCTGAAACTGGTAATGGAGGTTGCCAATAGCGAACCTCAGGTATTGTTGATGTGACACTGCAATAGGAATATGCAGGTAAGCATCCTGTATGTCCAGGGAGACCATGTAGTCCCCAGGTTCCAAGGCCAGAACTATAGAGCGAAGGGTTTCCATACGGAACTTGGAAACCTTCACAAACTTGTTCAGTGCCTTGAGGTTGAGAATGGGCCGGGAGGACCCATTCGGTTTCGGGACTAGAAACAGCGGAGAATAGTACCCCCGGCCCCTCTGAGCAAGAGGCACCTGTTCTATGACTCCTGTATCCAGGAGGGTCTGCACCACCGAATGCAGAGTGTTTGCCTTTGTCTGGTCCGACGGGACATCTGTCTGGCAAAATCGATGAGTGGGTCGGTTTTTGAAGGCTATGGCGTAACCTCGAGTGACGACTTCCCGTACCAAGGCATCTGAAGTGGTCTTCAACCATTCCTGGGTATACCCTAGAAGCCAGCCCCCCACCCTGGGATCCCCCAGGGGGAGGCCCGCCCCATCATGCGGCAGGCTTATCGGTCTTTGCTGCTGGCTGACGGGCCGCCCAGGCTCTTTTGGGCTTCAGCTTACCAGGTTTGGAAGTGCGGGCCTGCTTATGGTACGCCTGACCTTTTGCTTTACCTGAAGGATGAAAGGGGTGAAAGGACGTGCCTTTGGCCTTCGACACAGAAGGAGCTGTATTAGGCAGACAGGCAGTTTTGGCAGTAGCCAAGTCAGCCACTATCTTATTTAAGTCCTCCCCAAACAGAATATCCCCCTTGAAAGGGAGTACCTCCAGGGTTTTACTAGAGTCCAGATCCACAGACCAGGATCTCAGCCACAATATCCTGCGAGCAGGGCCGGTTCAAGGCCGCTCTGCGCCCCGGGCAGGAAACGGGGTGTGGCCTAATACAGGGGGCGTGGTCAGTTACACCCCCTGTACATTACTAGCGCCGCTTGAATGCTGAGCGGTGCGCGATGACATCATCGCGCACCGCACAGCCAAAGGTCCTCTCCACGAAGGGAAACTAGACGCTACGTGTCTAGTTCCCTTCGTGGAGAGGACCTTTGCTGTGCGGTGCGCGATGACGTCATCGCGCACCGCTCAGCAAAGGTACTCTCCACGAAGGGAAACTAGACGCGTAGCGTCTAGTTCCCTTCACAGGAGGCGGGGACACAGCGGGCCGGGCAGTGGGCAGCGGAGGCGGACGGGGGACACAGCGGGCAGCAGTGGCGGATCTTGCCACGGTGCGGCGCCCTCCGGATGGCGCCAGCGCCCTCCGCAAGGCGGCGCCCCGGGCAAAGTCCTGCTTGCCCGTGGCAAGATCCGCTACTGCCTGCGAGCCAGGACTGACGTAGTAGAGGCCTTGGCTGCTAGGATACCGGCATCAGAAGCCGCCTCTTTAATATAGCGAGAAGCTATGACAATATATGACAAGCATTGTCTAGCATGGTCAGAGGAGATTTCAGCTTCTAACTCCAAGGCCCATGTTTCAATAGCCTCTGCCGCCCATGTAGCTGCAATAGTGGGCCTTTGTGCAGCACCCGTGAGGGTGTAAATCGCTTTTAGACAACCCTCGACACGTTTATCCATAGGATCTCTTAGAGACGTGACGGTAGTGATAGGTAGAGCTGAGGAAACCACCATCCTAGCCACATGTGAGTCTACTGGAGGAGGCGTTTCCCAATTCTTAGACAGCTCTGGCATGAGGGGATAGCGAGCCAGCATCTTCTTTTGAGGCACAAACTTTGTACCCGGGCTTTTCCAGGGTTCCTGACGTATATCCACTAGGTGGTCAGAGTGAGGTAAAACTTGTTTAATCACCTTCTGACGCTTGAACCTATCTGGTTTCTTAGGAGGAACGGATGGCTCGGGATCATCCGTAATCTGCAGAATTAATTTAATAGTCTCCAAAAGATCAGGAACATCCACATGTGAACTACCCTCCCCATCAGTCGTATCTGAGTCAGAAACTGTGGGGTCAGTGTATGTGCTGTCTTCATTAGACGAGCTGTCAGTGACAGCAGTAGATTGTGAGGAGACGAGCGCTCGCTTAGAGGACCTCTTGGACTTAGGCGAGCGATGGTCAGACTTTTTAGTAGTCAGGGACTGGTTCAACTTCTTTAATTGAGCAGATAAATCGCCCGCCCACGGCGGGTTAGCTGCAGGGACCACATACGGTTGTACCGGCATTGTGGGTCCCATAGGGGGTGTTAGTTTATGAACTAGCGCAGGGGTGGCCAACCAGTCAGAGACAAAGAGCCAAAAACTCTTGTTAGGTACGTCAAAGAGCCGACATCAAGCAGAAGGTGCGTGTGCTAAAATGGGGTGTGACCTTGTGCCTGCTAGGCCACACCCCTGGTATAAAAGACAATGAAAATGCCAGATCCACATAAAATACATTAAAAAAGACACTTCCACATAAAATAAAAAAATCCAGATCCACATAAAATATATTGAAAAAGCCATATTCACATAATACACTTCAGCTCCTCCATGTGTCACTCCAGCCAGCTCCCCCATGTGTCAATGTGTCACTCCAGTCAGCACCCTCCTGTGTCACTCCAGTCAGCTCCCCATTGTGTCTCTCCTGCCAGGATTCTCCTTTGTCAGTCCAGCCAGCTCCCCATTGTGTCACTCTTGCCAGCACCCTCGTGTGTCACTCCTGCCAGCTCCCCCATTATGTCTCTCCTGCCAGGATCCTTCTGTGTCACTCCAGCCAACTCCCCATTGTGTCACTCCAGCCCCCCCTTCTGTATCACTCTAGTCAGCTCCCCCATTATGTCTCCAGGATTCTTCTGTGTCACTCCAGCCAGCTCCCCATTGTGTCCCTCCAGCCCCCCCTTCTGTATCACTCTAGTCAGCTCCCCCATTATGTCTCCAGGATCCTTCTGTGTCACTCCAGCCAGCTCCCCATTGTGTCACTCCAGCCCACCCTCATATGTCACTACAGCCCAGTATCTGGCTCCCTCAGTTATCAGTCGCTGTAGTGCTGCTGTGTGTCTGGTTGGAGTGCACCAGTTTCCAGGATCTGTTGTGGTCAGGTGACTGAGTGTCGGGAGCCACATTTGAATAAAGAAAGAGCCACATGCGGCTCAAGAGCCACAGGTTGGCCACGGCTGAACTAGCGTATGCAGATGCGTGGAAAAAGTGGCCCACGGAGGGTCAGTATGTGCCTCCGTTGCCACAGTCCCACTGGGGGGCAAGGAGCCCCCAGAACCAGAGCCCACAGCTGCTTTATTCTCCCCATATGTGCCTGTGGCTTCAGCAACACCAGCAGTGTGTTCCGCCCCAGAACCGTTACCCTCAGAAGCAGACATGATATAACTTGCAGTATGAGGTAACACAGTACAATTATTAGCAGCACTATATCCCTAAACCCAAACCCCTGCGCAGTGTAGTCAGCACCAGCAGAGATAAAGGAGAGATATGGTGACTAAATCACAGAGAAAAATACGTAAAACAGTATATCTTTGTAAAAATCCTATAAAAAATAACACCTGACGCACCAAGCCCCCTCAGGTTATAGAATATAGGGATAGCAAGTTGAGTGAAAGACACGAGATGGACACCACTCAGCTATCAATGCACACACAAATAGTCACAGTTTGTACAATGCAGAGGTTATTACAGACAATAATACTGCACTGGACTAGCTTACACAGCTATATAGACAATATATATAACACTACACAGTAAGAAACTGGATGTATATCACAGGGTACTATAAACCCCTGACTAAATGCACTCTTTCTTACTAACACTGACTAAAAAGGCAGGTATAATACTTAAATGTCATGTAAAGGCACAGCGCTGACAACCAGGCGGCTTTACGTAGGAGGATTTGCCCAAGCAGTCCCAGGAACAGTGAGCTGAGGAGTAATGGCTCCGCAGACACTGACAGGGAGTGAGGAAAAGACAGAGATACAGCTCCAGGGTGGGAACACTTGCTGGAAAAGGCGCCCTGGGGCTGGGAGAGGGGCTTCAGGTCTAAGCCTTATCCCCCTTGGTATCCGTTCAAATGGTCGACCATGTTATGGTCGACAGTCATTAGGTCGACCACTATTGGTCGACATTGACATGGTCAACATGGACACATGGTCGACACGTGAAAATGGTCGACACGTGAAAGGTCGACACATGGAAAGGTCGACATGAGTTTAAAAAAAAAACTTTTGGGGAACTTTTCCATACTTTACGATCCACGTGGACTACGATTGGAACGGTAATCTGTGCCGAGCGAAGCGAAGGCACCATGCCCGAAGCATGGCGAGCGAACGCGGTGCACTAATTGGGGTTCCCAGTCACTTTACGCAAAAAACGACACCAAAAAAAGTAAAAAAACTCATGTCAACCTTTTCATGTGTCGACCATGTCAATGTTGACCAATAGTGGTCGACCTAATGACTGTCGACCATAACATGGTCGACCATTCATACCGGAACCATCCCCCTTGCTGGCAAAACCACCGGGTACTGTGGGCGATATTAAAATCAGTTTTAAGAGAAAACCTGACCTGCGCCCATGCCCTGGTGATCTAGTGGGATCGCCTGTATCCACAGTGTCCACCGCCAGCGCGCGCGGCCCGTCTCTTACTGACCGCGCCGGATCGCGATAAAGACCGGGTCCCGCGAGCGGGACCCACTTACCACCTCCCGAAACGCGGCCACGTGATCCTGGAGAGCCCCAGCCGTGTGTGTCTAACATGAAGAAAACCGGAGCCTTCGCTGTAGGTACCCGGCAACCAGGGCTCGGGAGTGTACAGCGCTGCTGGGGAGAGCTGGAGCTGCAGCAGTGAATGTCACAAGACATTTACCACCGCTGCTGCCCTTGAAGTCTTCACTTTTTACCTCATAAAAAGCTTTTCTCAGGGCTGCTTGGAGCAGCCCCTCTGTTAAGTGCCTGCTTACTGCAGCACCAACTGACAAACTGAGCTCCTGTGCTGGGAGGCGGGGTGATATAGGAGGCGGCGTTGTGCATTCTGGGAACAGTCAAAGATTTGAGCCTGTTGGTGCCTCGGATCAAGATCCTACTCTACACCCCGGATCAAGATCCTACTCTACACCCCATTGTCCAGACTTGTGGAGCCCAGTGTACCCCGCAGCAGGAACACGAGATGGCAGCCACGCAGCAGCTACATGCACACACACACACATATATAGTCACAAGTGTACAATGCAGAAATTATACTAAAACTGCATTGGACTAGCAATACAAAGTAATACTCAGTATAGCTATATATGTAAATACAGGTTGAGTCTCCCTTATCCAAAATGCTTAGGACCAGAGGTACTTTGGATATGGGATTTTTCCGTATTTTGGAATAATTGCATACCATAGTGAGATATCATGGTGATGGGACCTAAATCTAAGCACAGAATGCATTTATGTTACATATACACCTTATACACACAGCCTGAAGGTCATTTTAGCCAATATTTTTTATAACTTTGTGCATTAAACAAAGTGTGTCTACATTCACACAATTTATTTATTTTTCATATACACCTTATACACACAGCCTGAAGGTAATTTAATACAATATTTTTAATAACTTTGTGTATTAAACAAAGTTTGTGTACATTGAGACATCAAAAAACAAAGGTTTCACTATTTCACTCTCACTCAAAAAAGTCCGTATTTCGGAATATTCCGTATTTCGGAATATATGGATATGGGATACTCAACCTGTATAGTAGATATAACAAAACACAGTAGATACTGGATACATATCACAGGGTGTTTGTACCGCACAACCCTGAATGTATGCACTCTTTCTTAACTAACACTGTCCCTTGACAGGTAGAATACTTAAGTGTCCTGTAAAATGCACAGCGCTGGCGAGCAGGCGGCTTTACAGAGGAGGATTTGCCCCAGCAGTCCCAGGAACAGCGCAGCTCCGTGTGATGGCGGCTGACAGGGAGTGAGGGAGAGATGCAGCTCCAGAGCGGGAACATTTACCTAAATGGCACCCTGGGGCTGGGGGAGGGGCTACAGGTTAGGCCTTATCCCCCTGCTGGCTTCCCCACCGGGCGCTGAGGACTGTATAAAAAGGGTTTTTTATAGAGAGAAAAACCCCCACCTGTGCCCTGTGTCCCGATGGCTAGTGGAGCGGCTGCCCTTTACAGTGTCCACACCAGCGCACGCGGCCCGCCTCCCACAGCCACGTCGGATCGCGATAACAGCAGGCCAAAGAGACCCCTTACCTCCCTTTGTACCTGTGGCCACGCAATCCCAGAGGGCAGCGGCGTGTGTGTGTGACTGACCAGAAGTACACCGGAGCCCCCGCTGTAGTTACCCGGCAACCACGGCGCGGGAGTATTCAGCGCCGCTTGGGGAGTGATGGAGCTGCAGCAGAGGATGTCTGTCTGACATTCATTAAAGCTGCAGCCCTTGAAGTCTTCAGATTTTTTCTTTTTCTTCTGAAATTAGCTTATAATATGGGCTGCAGGAGCAGCCCCCCTGTTGATTGCCTGCTTACTGCATGGCACCAACTTATAAACTGAGCTCCTGTGCACGGAGGCGGGGTTATAGAGGAGGCGGCGCTGTGCATATTGGGAACAGCCAAAGCTTTGAGCCTGTTGCTGCCTCGGATCAAGATCCTACTCTACACCCCCCAATGTTAATCCTTGTGGAGCCCAGTGTACCCCGCAGCAGAAATATATATATGGGTCCCAGATCAATAAGTTGCATTATCCCTTCCCCCCCTCTTTTAGCTTCCATCCTATGTATTCAGATGTAAAACTATGTGTTATTACCTTACATTTTCTGTTGTTTTATCTATGTGGAATCGTTGCCATGGTGTTAGGGTCTCCTGCCCTGTGCTGCCACGTCGTCATGGCAACCGGGAGACAAGTGCTAGCGGAGTAACCTGAGCGCAGCTGATACTCCGGTTCGGGTCTTTTGCTGTGCAGTGGTTACAGGCTCTGTGCACGGCAGGGGATCCGGTGCTGGTTTTTGTGCTCACAGTCTGTGAGGTCTGAGTGGGGCGTGGACAGCACCTGCTATATAAGGCCTCTTCTCAGGTTAAGCAGATGCTGCTGAATCTTTGTTGGTTAGTCAGTTCCTGAAAGTTAGCCAGTACTGTGTAGCTTTGTATTTGTTGTTGCTTACTGCAAATAGGCCTGGGGATTTGGTACTACACTCTGCCAATCCAGACCTAGCAGTAAGACTGGAGTCAGTCGTTTAACTTGCTGGGGTTCTTTTGCTACTCTGTGAACTTAGCAAGTTTGCGGCTGTATTCTCACACTTGCCTGCCTGAATCCTGTCTCACTGTGCAAGGTGTTCAGGTGTCAGTTTAGTGGCAGTAAGCTGAACCTGTGCACTGCAAGTGAGGATTAGGATTGTGGAGACTCTCCTTGTGTCTATCATTCCATCTCTGACCAAGGAGTTTACTGCCACACCCGGTGGTAACCCTTTAGGGTTTTGCTGTTGCCCTTAGCAACAGCATTTCGGGTTCTCTACGTATTAAAACACAACATCTTGCTTTTTCCATCTGAGCATTACTAATACTAGGGAGACACCCAGTTTCTTAGCCTCTGGGCTTCTCTGTTCACTTTGTGTTTGTTTTGTTACCCTATCACCTTCTGTGTACGTAATGTCATATTCCCCAGTCTGTCTGTGAGTTCATTTGTTTTGCATCCCTATCCGTTCAGACACCAGTACATTCCTGCAGGCACTTGTGTGCATAACAGTTCAGACACCAGTACATTCCTGCAGCCACTGGTGTGCATAACAGTTCAGACACCAGTACATTCCTGCAGGCACTAGTGTGCATAACACATGGATACCGGAAAAACAAGAATCTAAGTCTCCAGAAACTACTTTAAGATGGCCACCGCAATTCCCATAAGAATCTATGGACTTTTCCCTATGTCAATATGGCCGCTGCACACTCAGTGGAGAAGGGACGCAGACTGCATAATGAATTGTTTCCAGACTAGGGAATGACAAGAGCCGCCGCGGGCACATGTGTAGTGACAGAGACTCGCAGCCGCGCACTGGAAGTGGGGCGGAAGTGCCCAAAAACACGTGACCCGCTACCGCCGTCACCGGAAGTGTGGCAGAAATGCCGCACTTTACTATGTTTATCCATTTAAAGTCTTTCTTAGCCCTATTAACACTCGTTTTTCATTATAATATACTTGTAATGTTCTACATTACATGAGGCCACCTTTTTATAGCATTGTTCTTGACTTTAATGTTAGATCCTATATTGTGTCACATGACTAATTATGACATCACATCCCTGAGCTAGTTTGTTAGGGGTATAAATAGGCATGGTATATCATTCTGTCCCTACCCTTTGAAGAAGTCGGATGTGATGAAACGCGTTGGATTCCCTGCACTGACCCCCTGCCTATTTTTAAAGTTTAGTCAGATCTCCTACCTTTTAAATAGAGATTTTTATGCTTTTATTAGTGACTAAAGATTTTTTGTGTTTTATTCAACTCTTATGTACTATTAAAAACTTGTTTGTGTTCTTAAATATTTTTTGGCTCATAAATTTTACTATTTTAACAACACAGGTCGCCGGTACCCTTATCCCCTCATTATATATATATATATATATATATATATATATATATATATATATAAATATATATAGTTAAGGTCTTAATGGACAACATATTATCAAGCTTTAACATATAAGATAGATTTTGTGCTATTAAATGCTTTACAACCATCTCATCTCATAAGAATAAAATAATGGATTCAAGCTTCAGTAATTTTGATGTTAGAGCAGACATAATTAAACGACTACTTGTGACCTAGATGTGCCACTTTATTAATGGCCTTGAATATTTCTGCAAATATGTTGACTACATGTAAACATGTATGCGCTGGTGATCATTACAATTGTAGTACTGACCTGCAGATATAATCCACTGGATAAAATCTGATATTGTTTTCCTTCCTTGATGACATGTCCGTCTTTCTGCCAGTGTACTGTGGGCGCAGGATCGCTTTTCACACTGCAGTCCAACAATATTGTGTGATTTGCCAGAGACGTAATATTCTCTAACAAATTTTCATTGGCTTCTTCAAAAGTTGGAGGTACTAAATAAAAATATAACAACAGCCACAACATAACAAATCAATAACCTGCACATAACACATTTGAATTCATAATACCAATACACTACAATAATGCTGCATTAAATAACACATTTTTCAATAGAAAAATGTATGTTGTTTAATGAAAACAATGCAAAGTCAATTTGTATACAAACATATTTATGTTATTGGTTACATAATTTAAAGTAGGCCTAGCATTTCCTGTTACAGTATTTAAAAATCATGAATTCATGTTATTGATGCTCCGTATGAAAAATTATTTAAGTCATCCATCTTTACATCACAGAACACATACATATACAGTACCTGATTTCATTAAATTATCATATAACCTAAAATAAAGCTTCCATACCCAGTTAGAATTTGAGGTATTTGACATTGTATTTCCATGTAGTATACAGCTGAGAAATACTATTTTACTCTGTTATCAGTCAATGCTGGAAAATTCTCTTCCACCCAACACATTATCTTATTGATTTTTACTGAAACTGCACCACTTCAAAGGCTGATTCAATCACTACTCAAAAGAAACAACATCCATCTGAGAACCAGTAGAGAATGTGGTCTTACAGAGTAAATACCAACTGCTCTTTGGTTTGAAACAGCAGTCCTAGAAAAATAGTTTTCAAGACTGGTACTAGGTTAGATTTCAGACAGTTGACTATCCACTCATGGGATGCTACTGTCTGGGCCCTCACTCCCACATGACACTCCTGTTCATTTGATCCTAGAAAAGAAGATGAAGTATCAACACTCTTCTCATACTCTACTACCTCTCCTCTTGATTCTATACCTTCACAAATAAGTAAAGCTCTGACTCTGTGCTCATCTCAACCTTAACTAAAATCTGTAATCTTTCTCTCTCCTGGTATCTTTCCTACACTGTTCAAGCATCCAGTGATTACTTCCATTCTGTAAAAACTAAATTCTGACCCTAACTCTCTCTCTAACTACTGTCCCATCTCTCAGCTGCCATGCCCCTCCAAACTAATTGAGAGACTTGCCTACAATCGCCTCACACAATTTCTTTATTTGCACAACTTATTGGACCCACTTCTGTCAGGCCATCATTCCCAACACTCTACAGAGACAGCACTGACTAAAGTATTAAATTATCTGGTCACTGCTAAGTCCAAAGGCCATTACTCACTTCTTATTCTTCTAGATCTCGCTGCTGCTTTGACACTGTTGACACTCTCTTCTCATACAAACACTACAATCTCTAGGTCTTCAGGACACAACCCTTTCTTGGTTCTCATCCTACCTAATTGCTGTTTCAGTGTTCGCTTCTCTGAATCCACCTCCTCTTCACTACCTCTATCAGTTGAAGTACCACAAGGCTAGTCTTACGTCCTCTGCTTTTCTCAATCTATACCACATCTCTTGGCAAACTAATCAGTTCTTTTGGATTTCAGTATCATCTAAACGCGGATGATACTCAAATCTACCTATCCTCCCCAGATTTGTCACCATCTGTATTGGTCCGTGTCACTGAATGCCTCTCTGCCATTTCCTCTTGGATGTCATCTCGCCACCTCAAACTTAGGGGCAGATGTATTAACCTGGGGAAGGCATAAGGAAGTGATAAACCAGTGATAAGTGTAAGGTGATAAACACACCAGCCAATCAGCTCCAATATGTAAATTAACAGTTTGGAGCTGATTAGCAGGTGCGTTATCACCTTGCACTTATCACTGGTTTATCACTTCCTTATGTCCTCTCCAGGTTAATACATCTACCCCTTAATATTTTCAAAACAGACTTAATTATATTTCTACCGACCAATAGTAGTTACCAACCTGATATCTCTATCACTGATGAGAACTCGACAATCAATCCTACCCCACAAGCCCACTGCGTTGGTGTCATCCTTGACTCTGAACTGTCCTTTGTTCCCCATATTCAATCCATCTCAAAATCATGTTACATGCTTCTAAAAAACATATTCAAAATACGACCATACATTACACAACACTGAAAAACGAATCCATGCTCTAATTATCTCAATAGTCTTCTTACTGGTCTTCCCAAAAAGAAACTCTCACCACTACAATCGATTCTAAATGCAGCTGCAAGGCTAATCTTCCTCGCTATATGTTCATCAACTGCAGATCCACTCTGTCAGTCCGTCTATTGGTCACCTATATTCTACCGTATTCAATATAAAATACTTTTATTCACACACAAGGCCATTAACCAAACTACACCAACGTACATATCTTTGCTTATCTCAAAATATCTTCCGACCTCTTTGCTCTTTACAAGATCTGCATTTCTCATCCACACTCAATTATTCGGTCCCATTCACGATTGCAGCAATTTCTTTGTGCTGCACTCACTCACTCCTACACACAATAAGACTCTCCTCTAGTCTGCAAACCTTCAAGCATTCCCTGAAAACTCACCTCTTCAGGCAAGCTTAGCAAATTTTGGAAATGTCCACATAACCTTTCATAAACTTTCCGATACAGTTACATCCCCACTGTACAGTCCACACATATCCACAAATATTTTTGCTTTTTTTCACTTTCCCATTCTCCTGACCCAAGGCCAATATTGCTATGTGACCATATCATACAGCCGACCAAGAACCTTTGCAATCTGGTGAACCATTATGTAATAGATAACAACTATTCTTGTGTATCAATGCCTAGTTCCCTATAGATTGTAAGCTTGCGAGCAGGGTCTTCCTACCTCTATGACTGTCTGTTATTACCCAATTTTGTTTTATCACTGTTGTTTCCAATTGTAAAATGGAATTTGCTGCGCTATATAAGAAACTGTTAATAATAAAAAATAAATATATAAATAATACTGGAGTAATGTTTGATTACCAGGTCTTCCAGGTAAGAAATTATTGTCACCCCTTGGACATTTAAAAGCACCGCAATAACGGCTATAATCTTTGTGATTAGCCTCAGCACTACCAATGCGAAGCCATATGAAGATTCTGGATTGCAAATCTGAGAAGGACTTGTGTGTGCTAGTCATTTAATCACTTCAACTTTATTAATATTATAACAAATAAATGAGTGCAGTAATTTGTATGCAGCATTGGTACCGTCCCATATTGGGAGATGCAAATATGCATTCATAGACAACATGAACTTGTTTTGTTCCATACTGTTCATGCCGATCTCTAAAACTCCGTTTTGAACTTGTCACTTGAACCTAGGTGTATTTAACAGCAAAAATGTTAGAAGGATCCAAGAATTACCACTCCCGAGGAAATTAAATAGTATGGGACAATTCAATTAACCATGGGCTTTACAGTGCGGCTCAAGCTTCCAGATAGAGTGGCTGGGGTTATTCAATTACCTGTACCGTCTAGCAGTAAGCCAGTAACTAACTCCAAGGCAGCAATAAACACAGATTTTTGCTTGCATCTCCGGAGACAACACAAATAGAGTTACTTACGTATGTGGAACCCAAGAGTCCCATTTATTATTTCATTGCTGTATAAGGTGTTGACTTACTGTAGTGAATTTGTTATTCAAATCTTAATCTAAACTTTGACATTTATAATTATAATACGTTAATATGTTTTTTACATTGTTTTTGAGGATCATTTAGAAAATTATCACCTCTCCTGCCTGTTTATTAGTTAAAAGAATAAATTAATACTATTCACAAATAGCAGAAACATTTTACTACTGTTCTAAATTAACACGATCTATAAAAACATACAATTCTCTTCCTGAGAACAGCAATTCCATCTTTACCATTGATGTGATATTTTTATCCTGTCTTACCTGTTACATTATTGTTGATCTGTGTTGGAGAAAAGTACAACATCTGTCACACACTGTGGTTACTTTCATTTGCAGCTTAGATTAACATTATGTCAATAACTTCACTTACTTATTATCAGTGAACTATTTAGTGTAACCCTATCATATTTGCATTATTATAGTAGCAGATTGCAGATAATAGTAGATTAACCTATCATATTACAGTATTTGGGACTATTGGGAATTGTGTTTTCATTCTTGTCTTTGTACTGTATTTTGTACTCATTTAGTTTACAACTACAACAATACCATTTGTGTCATATTTTGCACCATCAAATATATAGCAAAATAGGTGTTTTTCTTCATTTTTCATGTATATCCGGTTGCTCACTATCTATAATGGGCTGGGTACGAAATCCTGCAGTCAGGAGACCGAAAATGGGATCTCGATGGCCAGAATCCCAACACATCCCGGTAAATATTTCCTGCCCACCCCTAACTCACCCCTACCACAGCCTAACCCTAACCCCCCCCCCCCCCCGCCCCCCTGCAGCCTAACTCTAACTTCCCCGCACCCTCACAACCTAACCCTAACCCTCCACCTAGTGACTAACACTAACACCTGTACTTGCCAGTGGGATGTGTTGGGATTCTGGCCACTGTTATCCTGCTTTCGGTCTACTGACTTTCGGGATTCTGAGTGCCAGTATTTTGACAGCATCCTGCTATAATAATTGCATCCTAGAGTGCCATTTACTTGGAATACTTTTATCTTTGTTCCTTACTCAAAATACTGTTTTGTTGCTATACCTAGTATTTCTGGTGCATCTACAGGATCTATGTTTATTGGTTTCCATATTATAATTAATACATGCACATAGGTAGTGGATTTAGGGTGTTCTATTGAAATACAGATCCCTCTCTTTGCTGTTTAGATATCCAATGCTTGTTAGTTCATTCTGTACACGGAGGACTTGCAGAAAAGAGTGTTTCATAATAAATAGGGTATATCTGCTGTATTCGCAAATCAATAAATATATTTAACATCAAAATTTTTATGGCAATTACACATATTTTGATGTATACTAGTTTATTGATAAATTATAGAGAAATTATGGCAGGGCTAAGGGGCCCGATTTGGACATGCCTTATATTTCTCATGGACACTTTTTTACTCAATTTAATACTATTAATTAGTGATGTGCACCGGACATTTTTTGGGTTTTGTGTTATGGTTTTGGATTCGGTTCCACGGTCGTGTTTTGGATTCGGACGCGTTTTGGCAAAACCTCCCTGAAATTTTTTTGTCGGATTCGGGTGTGTTTTGGATTCGGGTGTTTTTTTTACAAAACCCCCTCAAAAACAGCTTAAATCATAGAATTTGGGGGTCATTTTGATCCCATAGTATTATTAACCTCAATAACCATAATTTCCACTCATTTTCAGTCTATTCTGAACACCTCACACCTCACAATATTATTTTTAGTCCTAAAATTTGCACCGAGGTCGCTGGATGACTAAGCTAAGCGACCCAAGTGGCCGACACAAACACCTGGCCCATCTAGGAGTGGCACTGCAGTGTCAGACAGGATGGCACTTCAAAAAAATAGTCCCCAAACAGCACATGATGCAAAGAAAAAAAGAGGCGCAATGAGCTAGCTGTGTGACTAAGCTAAGCGACCCAAGTGGCCGACACAAACACCTGGCCCATCTAGGAGTAGCACTGCAGTGTCGGACAGGATGGCACTTCAAAAACATAGTCACCAAACAGCACATGATGCAAAGAAAAAAAGAGGTGCACCAAGGTCGCTGGATGGCTAAGCTAAGCGACACAAGGGGCCGACACAAACACCTGGCCCATCTAGGAGTGGCACTGCAGTGTCAGGCAGGATAGCACTTCAAAAAAATAGTCCCCAAACAGCACATGATGCAAAGAAAAATTAAAGAAAAAAGAGGTGCAAGATGGAATTGTCCTTGGGCCCTCCCACTCACCCTTATGTTGTATAAACAGGACATGCACACTTTAACAAACCCATCATTTCAGCGACAGGGTCTGCCACACAACTGTGACTGAAATGACTGGTTGGTTTGGGCCCCCACCAAAAATGAAGCAATCAATCTCTCCTTGCACAATCCGGCTCTACAGAGGCAAGCTGTCCACCTCCTCCTCCTCATCGTCCGATTCCTCACCCCTTTCACTGTGTACATCCCCCTCCTCACAGATTATTAATTCGTCCCCACTGGAATCCACCATCTCAGGTCCCTGTGTACTTTCTGGAGGCAATTGCTGGTGAATGTCTCCACGGAGGAATTGATTATAATTAATTTTGATGAACATCATCTTCTCCACATTTTCTGGAAGTAACCTCGTATGCCGATTGCTGACAAGGTGAGCGGCTGCACTAAACACTCTTTCGGAGTACACACTGGAGGGTGGGCAACTTAGGTAAAATAAAGCCAGTTTCTGCAAGGGCCTCCAAATTGCCTCTTTTTCCTGCCAGTATACGTACGGACTGTCTGACGTGCCTACTTGGATGCGGTCACTGATATAATCCTCCACCATTCTTTCAATGGTGAGAGAATCATATGCAGTGACAGTAGACGACATGTCAGTAATCATTGGCAGGTCCTTCAGTCCGGACCAGATGTCAGCACTCGCTCCAGACTGCCCTGCATCACCGCCAGCGGGTGGGCTCGGAATTCTTAGCCTTTTCCTCGCATCCCCAGTTGCGGGAGAATGTGAAGGAAGAGCTGTTGACGGGTCCCATTCCGCTTGACTTGACAATTTTCTCACCAGCAGGTCTTTGAACCTCTGCAGACTTGTGTCTGCCGGAAAGAGAGATCCAACGTAGGTTTTAAATCTAGGATCGAGCACGGTGGCCAAAATGTAGTGCTCTGATTTCAACAGATTGACCACCCGTGAATCCTGGTTAAGCGAATTAAGGGCTCCATCCACAAATCCCACATGCCTAGCGGAATCGCTCTGTTTTAGCTCCTCCTTCAATGTCTCCAGCTTCATCTGCAAAAGCCTGATGAGGGGAATGACCTGACTCAGGCTGGCAGTGTCTGAACTGACTTCACGTGTGGCAAGTTCAAAGGGTTGCAGAACCTTGCACAACGTTGAAATCATTCTCCACTGCGCTTGAGTCAGGTGCATTCCCCCTCCTTTGCCTATATCGTAGGCAGATGTATAGGCTTGAATGGCCTTTTGCTGCTCCTCCATCCTCTGAAGCATATAGAGGGTTGAATTCCACCTCGTTACTACCTCTTGCTTCAGATGATGGCAGGGCAGGTTCAGGAGTGTTTGCTGGTGCTCCAGTCTTCGGCACGCGGTGGCTGAATGCCGAAAGTGGCCCGCAATTCTTCGGGCCACCGACAGCATCTCTTGCACGCCCCTGTCGTTTTTTAAATAATTCTGCACCACCAAATTCAATGTATGTGCAAAACATGGGACGTGCTGGAATTTGCCCAGATGTAATGCACGCACAATATTGCTGGCATTGTCCGATGTCACAAATCCCCAGGAGAGTCCATTTGGGGTAAGCCATTCTGCGATGATGTTCCTCAGTTTCCGTAAGAGGTTTTCAGCTGTGTGCCTCTTCTGGAAAGCGGTGATACAAAGCGTAGCCTGCCTAGGAACGAGTTGGCATTTGCGAGATGCTGCTACTGGTGCCGCCGCTGCTGTTCTTGCTGCGGGAGGCAATACATCTACCCAGTGGGCTGTCACAGTCATATAGTCCTGAGTCTGCCCTGCTCCACTTGTCCACATGTCCGTGGTTAAGTGGACATTGGGTACAACTGCATTTTTAAGGACAATGGTGACTCTTTTTCTGAGGTCTGTGTACATTTTCGGTATCGCCTGCCTAAAAAAATGGAACCTAGATGGTATTTGGTACCGGGGACACAGTACCTCAATCAAGTCTGCAGTTGCCTGTGAATTAACGGTGGATAACGGAAACACGTTTCTCACCACCCAGGCTGCCAAGGCCTGAGTTATCCGCTTTGCAGCAGGATGACTGCTGTGATATTTCATCTTCCTCGCAAAGGACTGTTGGACAGTCAATTGCTTACTGGAAGTAGTACAAGTGGTCTTCCGACTTCCCCTCTGGGATGATGATCGACTCCCAGCAGCAACAACAGCAGCGCCAGCAGCAGTAGGCGTTACACTCAAGGATGCATCGGAGGAAGCCCAGGCAGGAGAGGACTCATCAGACTTGACAGTGACATGGCCTGCAGGACTATTGGCTTTCCTGTGTAAGGAGGAAATTGACAGTGAGGGAGTTGGTGGTGTGGTTTGCAGGAGCTTGGTTACAAGAGGAAGGGATTTAGTGGTCAGTGGACTGCTTCCGCTGTCATCCAAAGTTTTTGAACTTGTCACTGACTTATGATGAATGCGCTGCAGGTGACGTATAAGGGAGGATGTTCCGAGGTGGTTAACGTCCTTACCCATACTTATTACAGCTTGACAAAGGCAACACACGGCTTGACACCTGTTGTCCGCATTTGTGTTAAAATAATTCCACACCGAAGAGGTGATTTTTTTTGTAATTTGACCAGGCATGTCAATGGCCATATTCGTCCCACAGACAACAGGTGTCTCCTCGGGTGCCTGCACTGCCTGACAAACAAACCACCTCACCATCAGAATCCTCCTTGTCAATTTCCTTCTCAGCGCCAGCAACACCCATATCCTCATCCTGGTGTACTTCAACAGTGACATCTTCAATTTGACTATCAGGAAATGGACTGCGGGTGCTCCTTCCAGCACTTGCAGGGGGCGTGCAAATGGTGGAAGGCACCACCTCTTCCCGTCCAGTGTTGGGAAGGTCAGGCATCGCAGCCGACACAATTGGACTCTCCTTGGGGATTTGTGATTTAGAAGAACGCACAGTTCTTTGCTGTGCTTTTGCCAGCTTAAGTCTTTTCATTTTTCTAGCGAGAGGATGAGTGCTTCCATCCTCATGTGAAGCTGAACCACTAGCCATGAACATAGGCCAGGGCCTCAGCCGTTCCTTGCCACTCCGTGTCGTAAATGGCATATTGGCAAGTTTACGCTTCTCCTCAGACGCTTTTAATTTTGATTTTTGGGTCATTTTACTGAACTTTTGTGTTTTGGATTTTACATGCTCTCTACTATGACATTGGGCATCAGCCTTGGCAGACGACATTGATGGCATTTCATCGTCTCGGCCATGACTAGTGGCAGCAGCTTCAGCACGAGGTGGAAGTGGATCTTGATCTTTCCCTATTTTACCCTCCACATTTTTGTTCTCCATTTTTTAATGTGTGGAATTATATGCCAGTATCAATAGCAATGGCCTACTACTATATATACTGCGCACAACAGAAATGCACCACAGGTATAGATGGATAGTATACTTGACGACACAGAGGTAGGTAGAGCAGTGGCCTACTGTACCGTACTGCTATATATTATATACTGGTGGTCAGCAAACTGTGCAAAACTGAAATGCACCACAGGTATGGATGGATAGTATACTTGACGACACAGAGGTAGGTAGATCAGTGGCCTTCTGTACCGTACTCCTATATATTATATACTGGTGGTCAGCAAAATTATGCACTGTACTCCTACTATATACTACAATGCAGCACAGATATGGAGCGTTTTTCAGGCAGAGAACGTATAATACTGGTGGTCACTGGTCAGCAAAACTCTGCACTGTACTCCTCCTAAATAATACTGCTGGTCCCCAGTCCCCACAATAAAGCAGTGTGAGCACAGATATATGCAGCACACTGAGCAGAGATATGGAGCGTTTTTCAGGCAGAGAACGTATAATACTGGTGGTCACTGGTCAGCAAAACTCTGCACTGTACTCCTCCTATATAATACTGCTGGTCCCCAGTCCCCACAATAAAGCAGTGTGAGCACAGATATATGCAGCACACTGAGCACAGATATGGAGCGTTTTTCAGGCAGAGAACGTATAATACTGGTGGTCACTGGTCAGCAAAACTCTGCATTGTACTCCTCCTATATAATACTGCTGGTCCCCAGTCCCCACAATAAAGCAGTGTGAGCACAGATATATGCAGCACACTGAGCACAGATATGGAGCATTTTTCAGGCAGAGAACGTATAATACTGGTGGTCACTGGTCAGCAAAACTCTGCACTGCACTCCTCCTATAATACTGCTGGTCCCCAGAATAAAGATATTTGCAGCCCCCTGAAAGATCTGAAACAAAGTGAGAGGACGCCAGCCACGTCCTCTCACTATCATTTCCAATGCACGAGTGAAAAATGGCGGCGACGCGCGGCTCCTTATATAGAATCCGAATCTCGCGAGAATCCGACAGCGGGATGATGACGTACGGGCGCGCTCGGGTTAACCGAGCAATACTGGAGTATCCAAATATGCCTCGGACCCGTGTAAAATGGGTGAAGTTCAGGGGGGGTTCGGATTCCGAGGAACCGAACCCGCTCATCACTACTATTAATAGGGGCAGACAAACAATGCTGGTATATACAACTGCAGGAAAAACTACTCCTATGTGACTCCAGCCTTACAGTACTTTTGTGCACCACTTGTGATGCTAATGCTGATCTCTGTACCAATTAGCTCCAGTTTACAACCAAATTAACCATGTTCTTATTTTAAATTGACCTACCTCAGTGGATCTACAGTTTATATGTATAGGAAAGTTATATACAACAAGTGGCAACTTTATTAGCTACATCTATTCTTTAATGTAAATATCAAATAAGCAGATCATGTGGAAGCAACTCTATGTATAACAGCATGCAAACATGGTCAAGTGGCACAGATGTTTTTTTAAACCAAACTCTTAAGGAGGAGGAAGAGGTCTAGTAAAATAAGATTTTAAACCTACCGGTAAATCTTTTTCTCCTAGTCCGTAGAGGATGCTGGGGACTCCGTAAGGACCATGGGGTATAGACGGGCTCCGCAGGAGACATGGGCACTCTAAAGACTTTAGATGGGTGTGCACTGGCTCTTCCCTCTATGCCCCTCCTCCAGACCTCAGTGAGAGAACTGTGCCCAGAGGAGACGGACAGTACGAGGAAAGGATTTTTGTTAATCTAAGGGCAAGATACATACCAGCCCACACCATCCACACCGTACAACTTGGAACATACGAACCAGTTAACAGTATGAAACAAAACAGCATCAGCCAGAGACTGATCAAAACTGTAACATAACCCTTATGTAAGCAATAACTATAGACAAATCTTGCAGAATTCAGTCCGCACTGGGATGGGCGCCCAGCATCCTCTACGGACTAGGAGAAAAAGATTTACCGGTAGGTTTAAAATCTTATTTACTCTTACGTCCTAGAGGATGCTGGGGACTCCGTAAGGACCATGGGGATTATACCAAAGCTCCAGACCGGGCGGGAGAGTGCGGATGACTCTGCAGCACCGATTGAGCAAACATGAGGTCCTCCTCAGCCAAGGTATCAAACTTGTAGAATTTAGCAAAAGTGTTTGAACCCGACCAAGTAGCCGCTCGGCAAAGTTGCAATGCCGAGACACCTCGGGCAGCCGCCCAAGTAGAGCCCACCCTCCTAGTGGAATGGGCCTTTACCGAATTTGGTACTGGCAATCCGGCCATAGAATGAGCCTGCTGGATCGTGTTACAGATCCAGCGAGCAATAGTCTGCTTAGAAGCAGGAGCGCCAACTTTGTTGGCCGCATACAGGACAAACAGTGCCTCTGTTTTCCGAACTCAAGCCGTCCTGGCTACATAAATTTTAAAAGCCCTGACTATATCAAGCGACTTGGAATCCTCTAAGTCCCCCGTAGCCACAGGCACCACAATAGGTTGGTTTATATGAAATCATGAAACTACCTTAGGCAGAAATTGAGTACGAGTTCTCAACTCTGCTCGATCCACATGGAAAATCAGATAGGGGCTCTTGTGAGACAAAGCCGCCAATTCAGGCACCCGCCTTGCAGATGCCAAGGCCAGCAACTTTCCAAGTGAGAAATTTTAATTCAACCGTTTGAAGAGGTTCAAACCAGTGTGATTTTAGGAACTGTAACACCACGTTAAGGTCCCATGGTGCCACTGGCGGCACAAAAGGAGGCTGGATGTGCAGTACTCCCTTCACAAAAGTTTGGACTTCCGGGAGAGAAGCCAATTCCTTCTGAAAGAATATTGATAGGGCCAAAATCTGTACCTTAATGGAGCCTAACTTTAGGCCCATATCCACTCCTGTTTGTAGAAAGTGGAGAAAACGGCCAAGGTGGAAATCTTCCGTAGGAGCATTCTTGGCTTCACACCAAGATACATACTTCCTCCAGATACGGTGATAGTGTTTCGCCGTCACCTCCTTCCTAGCCTTTATCAGAGTAGGGATGACTTCCTCCGGAATACTTTTCCCAGCTAGGATTCGGTGTTCAACCGCCATGCCGTCAAACATAACCGCGGTAAGTCTGCTGCAACAGGTCCTCCCTGAGAGGAAGAGGCCACGGATCTTCTGTGAGCATGTCCTGAAGATCTGAATACCAGGCCCTTCGAGGCCAATCTGGAACAATGAGTATTGTCTGCACTCTTTTTCGTCTTATGATTCTCAATATTTTTGAGATGAGAGGAAGAGGAGGGAACACATAAACCGACTGGAACACCCATGGTGTCACCAGGGCGTCTACCACTACTGCCTGAGGGTCCCTTGACCTGGCACAATATCTCCGAAGCTTCTTGTTGAGGCGTGACGACATCATGTCTATTTGAGGAAGTCCCCAACGACTTCTTAACTCTGCAAAAACTTCTTGATGAAGTCCCCACTCTCCTGGATGGAGATCGTGTCTGCTGAGGAAGTCTGCTTCCCAGTTGTCCACTCCTGGAATGAAGACTGCTGACAGAGCGCTTACGTGATTTTCCGCCCAGCGAAGAATCCTGGTTGCTTCCGCCATTGCCACTCTGCTCCTTGTCCCGCCTTGGCGGTTTACATGAGCCATGGCTGTGACGTTGTCTGACTGAATCAGCACCGGTAGGCCGCGAAGAAGATTCACTGCTTGTCGTAGGCCATTGCATATGGCCCTCAATTCCAGTACGTTGATGTGTAGACAAGCCTCCTGGCTTGACCATATTCCTTGAAAATTTCTTCCTTGTGTGACTGCTCCCCATCCACGGAGGCTCGCGTCCGTGGTCACCAGAACCCAGTCTTGAATGCCGAACAGGCAACCCTCGAGAAGGTGAGTACTCTGCAGCCACCACAGGAGAGACACCCTGGCCCTTGGGGACAGGCTTATTTCCTGATGTATTTGTAGATGGGACCCCGACCACTTGTCCAGAAGGTCCTACTGAAACGTCCTCGCATGGAACCTGCCGAAGGGGATGGCCTCGTAGGTCGCCACCATTTTTCCCAGTACACGAGTGCATTGATGAACTGACACTCTTTTTGGTTTTAGCAGGTCCCTGACCATGTTCTGGAGTTCCTGGGCTTTTTCCATTGGGAGAAAAACCCTCTTCTGTTCCGTGTCCAGAATCATGCCTAAGAAAGATAGCCGAGTCGTTGGAATCAACTGTGACTTTGGTAGATTTAGAATCCAGCCATGCTGCTGCAGCATTCTCAGGGAGAGCGACACGCTTTTCAGCAACTGATCTCTCGATCTCGCTTTTATCAGGAGATCGTCCAAGTACAGGATAATTGTGACTCCCTGCCTGCGCAGGAGCACCATCATTTCCGCCATTACCTTGGTGAAAATCCTCGGGGCCGTGGAAAGCCCAAACGGCAACGTCTGAAACTGGTAATGACAGTCCTGTACAGTGAATCTCAGGTACGCCTGATGAGGGGGATATATGGGGACATGAAGGTATGCATCCTTTATGTCTAGAGACACCATAAAATCCCCCCCTTCCAGGCTGGAGATAATTGCCCGGAGCGATTCCATCTTGAATTTGAACTTTTTCAAGTACAGGTTTAGGGATTTTAGATTCAGAATGGGTCTGACCGAGCCATCCGGTTTCGGGACCACAAACAGAGTTGCACAGTACCCCTTCCCCTGTTGGACTAGGGGAACCTTGATAATCACTTGCTTTTGACACAGTTTTTGAATTGCAGCTAAAACTATTTCCCTCTCTGGGGGAGAAGCTGGTAAAGCCGATTTGAAAAATCGGCGAGGAGGCACCTCTTCGAATTCCAGCTTGTAGCCTTGGGATACAATTTCCATCGCCCAAGGATCCACGTCTGACTGAACCCAGACCTGGCTGAAGAGTCGAAGACGTGCCCCCACCGATGCGGACTCCCGCCACGGAGCCCCAGCGTCATGTGGTGGATTTAGTAGAAGCCGGGGAGGACTTCTGCTCCTGGGAACTAGCCGTAGCAGGAATTATTTTCCCTCTACCTTTACCTCTGGCGAGGAAGGAAGAGCCCCGACCTCTTCTGGACTTATGCGACCGAAAGGACTGCATCTGATATTGTGGTGTTTTCTTTTGCTGTGGGGGAACATAAGGTAAAAAAGTAGATTTACCCGTGGTAGCTGTGGAAACCAGGTCCGCGAGACCCTTCCCAAATAAAACCTCACCCTTGTAAGGAAAAAACTTCCATATGTCTCTTTGAGTCGGCATCACCCGTCCATTGGCGGGTCCACAGGGCTCGCCTAGCAGAAATTGCCATGGCGTTGGCTCTTGAACTTAACAGCCCCACGTCTCTCGCAGCGTCTCTCATATATAAGGCTGCGTCTTTAATGTGACACAAGGTCAATAAAATGCTATCCCTATCTAGGGTATCAATGTCAGATGACAAGTTATCTGCCCATGCTGCTATTGCGCTACATACCCAAGCCGACGATATTGCCGGTCTGAGCAAGGCACCCGTATGTGCATAAATTGATTTTAAGGTAGTTTCCTGTCTGCGATCAGCAGGATCCTTGAGGACTGCCGTGTCTGGAGACGGTAGCGCCACCTTTTTGGACAAGCGCGTCAAAGCCTTGTCCACCCTGGGCAAGGATTTCCACCGTAACATGTCCTGTGCGGGGAAAGGATACGCCATAAGAATTCTCTTGGGAATATGCAGTTTCTTGTCTGGAGTTTCCCAAGCCTTTTCAAATAACGCGTTCAGCTCATGAGATGGGGGAGAGGTTACCTCAGGCTTCTTTTCCTTAAACATGCATATCCTCGTGTCAGGGACAGAGGGGTCATCTGTGATATGCAAAACATCTTTTATTGCAATAATTATATAATGAATACTTTTGGCCACCCTTGGGTGTAACCTCGCATCATCGTAGTCGACACTGGAGTCAGAATCCGTGTCGGTATCAGTGTCTGCTACTTAGCTTTGAAGAAGTCAGCTGTGACGAAACGCGTTGGGCTCCCTGTGGTGACCCCCCTGTGCCTATTTTAAAAGCTAAGTTAGAACTCCTTACTTTTTACTAAGACATTTGCATTCTTAAGATTTTACTAGTAGTTTTATGTTTTAAACCTACTTTTATGTGAGTAATAAACTTGTTTATATCATTATATAGTTTTTTGGCTTTTAAATCAATCTTTTAACAATTGCATTTTAAATCACACCAGTCGCCGGTACCCTTATTCCCCCATTTTTTATATATATATATATATATATATATATGGAGACAGTCCCCCAATAAGGCCCTTTGGAGAGACAGAGAGAGAGTATGCCAGCACACACCCAGCGCCACCGAACACTGGAATAAAATCCCAGTCAGTACAGCGCTTTTATATAAATATACTCACTGCGCCAAATAAATGTGCCCCCCCCCCCCTCTTTTTTGCCCTCTGTACATGTGTTCAGCAGGGGAGAATCCGGGGAGCCAGCTTCTCTGTAGTGTGCTGTGGAGAAAATGGCGCTGGTTAGTGCTGAAGGATCAAGCTCCGCCCCCTCAACGGCGGGCTTCGGTCCCGCTCAAATCCTTATACTGGCGTGGGTTTTTGCAATATACAGCCTCCGCAGTATATATCTATGGCAGTGTCCCTAGAGGTTTCATAATTGCTGCCCAGGGCGCCCCCCCCCCCGCGCCCTGCACCAATACAGTGCCACCAGTGTGTGTGTAAATGCGGGAGCAATGGCACCTCATTGAAGATCTGAAGTCTTCAGCCGCCTTTGAAGTCTTCTTTCTTCTCACACTCACCCGGCTTCTATCTTCCGGCTCTGTGAGGAGGACGGCGACGCGGCTCCGGGACGAACGGCGAGGGTGAGACCTGCGTTCCGACCCTCTGGAGCTAATGGTGTCCAGTAGCCTAAGAAGCAGAGCCTATCATTTAAGTAGGTCTGCTTCTCTCTCCTCAGTCCCACGATGCAAGGAGCCTGTCGCCAGCAGTGATCCCTGAAATTAAAGAACCTAACAAAAGTCTTTTACAGAGAAACTCAGTAGAGCTCCCCTGCAGTGCACCCAGTCTCCTCTGGGCACAGGATCTAACTGAGGTCTGGAGGAGGGGCATAGAGGGAGGAGCCAGTGCACACCCATCTAAAGTCTTTAGAGTGCCCATGTCTCCTGCGGAGCCCGTCTATACCCCATGGTCCTTACGGAGTCCCCAGCATCCTCTAGGACGTAAGAGAAAAAATGTGATAGATGTTGGATAATTATCGCTATTTTTCACCGTATAACGCATTCACAATACCTCCATTTTATATACACATACCACGAGTCAAAGACCAGTCCCGGAGAAGAGATAAATAAAATGTGTTCCGTATTATTGCCTTCTTTCACAAATGTTTATTTAAGAGGCAGGTCCAGTGATGTCAGCGCTGCTGTCTTCTACTGCAGCATTGAGTTCAGAACTCAAGCTACAGTAGGACAGGAAGCGCCTGACAAGTAGAAAGATGTGGCAGATCCAGGGGAGGTGAGTAGGGTGATCTACCCCTGTAACACACCTGACTAAGAGTACTGTCCCGGGCAGGAGAAGGAGGTCGCAACCACCCAAAGTGCACACGGCACTAGGGGGAGGGTTAGGTTTAAGCTGCAGGGAGGGGGCTGGGATGATGACTATGGTTCAGCTGTATAACCACACCACTGGTTTCCACCACATTGGAAACATTGTTACAATGAAATTGGTATGTTTTGGGGGCAAAAGGTGTCGGGCCCAGTGCTATAAAATGTGCATCTAATAAAGTGGCCATGGATGCTAAGAGGCATACTTATTAAGGAAAATGTGCAGGATATATGATCATTAAGCAGCCCCCATGGATTTCATAGTCAGCTATGCTGTTGGATTTTACAGCCTCCAAAGTGCAAAGCCTTAGCCTATACAAGCCCGCGGGATACTGTAGGGCAGATTAGTTCAGGGAGGATTGCCTGGATTCTTCTCTGTCAGACCCAGACGATGCATGTGCCGGCCGGCTGCTGACACTGGCGTATTTATAATGGGTGCAGTGTGTGCTGTGCACATGGCTCCTGAGACCAGGGAATCCCACACCGCAGATGCTAGACCCATTTCTTGAATACTTACCCCTCTGGAGTATACACAGAGCCAATGGCAGCAGCACGGTATAAATCACAGGGAAAATGGCACCGTGGGCATTTTCCTGTTGCTTTGTGCATGCACAGCAGAGAAAATGCCAGGAAAATGGCCGCTGCTAAATTTTCCCACAGATCTGTATATACGCTTTAGATTCATTGCCTTTTAGGGCTCAGACTCTACAGTGCTGCCAGCAGAGGGGAAGGGGCCTGGACAGAGGAGACTATACATGGGCCTTCTCCTCTCGTAAAATGTTCCTGGCGGCTGAGCATGCGTAGTATGCTCGGAGGACCCAAACGAGGAGCTTCTAGCTATTATTGGAGCCCATCTTCTGACTAGAGCATAATGATAACTTTTTGTGAAAATGTACAAATTCACATTACAAATTTAAAGTCATTTATCACATCCACATTAATAATGCTGATTTTGTTAAATAACCCACCTATATATACACGGAAAACCTACCTATTCATCAAAGCGTAACCTTTCGCTGCATAACCTAATCCTGAGGTTGCTGCTCCACCCCCCTGCCTCATGCCTTGACCATCTCTGCTTTGCTTACATCATGCCATCAGGCTACCTCCCGCTTGCTTGCACCTCATGTTATATGTCTGTCACCTCTTCACACTAGATTTTTAGCTCCTCAGGGCAGGGCCATCTTTCCTCTTGTTGTCAAAGCCCTCTTCTTGGCACATTTCACTAACAGCTCTCTCCTACCCAGCGACCATCTTTACCCGCTTTTTCTCCTGCTGGTAAAGACTCATCTCTATCTATGGCCGCCAGCCCCAAGTAGTACACTGTTCACTCACTCGCTACTTACATGTAAGCTGTATTATGACTGCAGAATTGTGGTGCTCTTTGTTACCTGTACTCTATTTTTGTTATTTATTTACTGTAATGTTAAGTTTTGTCTCCCTGTGCTGTCCTTTGTACTGCGCTGCAAAACACTTGTGGCACCTTATAAATAAACTGTAATAATAATAGATTATAATAAGAATTTACTTACCGATAATTCTATTTCTCATAGTCCGTAGTGGATGCTGGGGACTCCGTCAGGACCATGGGGAATAGCGGCTCCGCAGGAGACAGGGCACAAAAGCAAGCTTTTAGGATCACATGGTGTGTACTGGCTCCTCCCCCTATGACCCTCCTCCAAGCCTCAGTTAGGTACTGTGCCCGGACGAGCGTACACAATAAGGAAGGATCTTGAATCCCGGGTAAGACTCATACCAGCCACACCAATCACACCGTACAACTTGTGATCTGAACCCAGTTAACAGTATGATAACACAGAAGTAGCCTCTAAAAAAAGATGGCTCACAACAATAATAACCCGATTTTTGTAACAATAACTATGTACAAGTATTGCAGACAATCCGCACTTGGGATGGGCGCCCAGCATCCACTACGGACTATGAGAAATAGAATTATCGGTAAGTAAATTCTTATTTTCTCTAATGTCCTAGTGGATGCTGGGGACTCCGTCAGGACCATGGGGATTATACCAAAGCTCCCAAACGGGCGGGAGAGTGCGGATGACTCTGCAGCACCGAATGAGAGAACTCCAAGTCCTCTTTAGCCAGAGTATCAAATTTGTAAAATTTTACAAACGTGTTCTCCCCTGACCACGTAGCTGCTCGGCAAAGTTGTAAAGCCGAGACCCCTCGGGCAGCCGCCCAAGATGAGCCCACCTTCCTTGTGGAGTGGGCTTTAACAGTTTTAGGCTGTGGCAGGCCTGCCACAGAATGTGCAAGTTGGATTGTGCTACAGATCCAACGAGCAATCGTCTGCTTAGACGCAGGAGCACCCATCTTGTTGGGTGCATACAAGATAAACAACGAGTCAGATTTTCTGACTCCAGCTGTCCTTGAAATATATATTTTCAATGCTCTGACAACGTCCAGTAACTTGGAGTCCTCCAAGTCGCTAGTAGCCGCAGGCACCACAATAGGCTGGTTCAAGTGAAAAGCCGAAACCACCTTAGGGAGAAAATGAGGACGTGTCCGCAGTTCTGCCCTGTCCGAATGGAAAATCAGATATGGGCTTTTGTACGATAAAGCCGCCAACTCTGAAACTCTCCTGGCTGAAGCCAGGGCCAGTAGCATGGTTACTTTCCATGTAAGATACTTCAAATCTACCGATTTGAGAGGCTCAAACCAATGAGATTTGAGAAAATCCAAAACTACGTTTAGATCCCACGGTGCCACTGGAGGCACAATTGGGGGCTGTATATGTAGTACCCCCTTGACAAAAGTTTGTACTTCAGGCACTGAAGCCAATTCTTTCTGGAAGAAAATTGATAAGGCCGAAATTTGAACTTTAATAGACCCCAATTTTAGGCCCATAGACAATCCTGCCTGCAGGAAATGTAGGAATCGACCCAATTGAAATTCTTCCGTTGGGGCCTTCTTGGCTTCACACCACGCAACATATTTTCTCCAAATGCGGTGATAATGTTGTGCGGTCACTTCCTTCCTAGCTTTAATCAAGGTAGGAATAACTTCCTCTGGAATGCCCTTTTCTTTTAGAATCCGGCGTTCAACCGCCATGCCGTCAAACGCAGTCGCGGTAAGTCTTGGAACATACAAGGTCCCTGCTGAAGCAGATCCCTTCTTAGAGGTAGAGGCCACGGATCTTCCGTGAGCATCTCTTGAAGTTCCGGGTACCAAGTTCTTCTTGGCCAATCCGGAGCCACTAGTATTGTTCTTACTCCCCTTTTCCGTATAATTCTCAGTACCTTTGGTATGAGAGGCAGAGGAGGGAACACATACACTGACTGGTACACCCACGGTGTTACCAGAGCGTCCACAGCTATTGCCTGAGGGTCTCTTGACCTGGCGCAATATCTGTCCAGTTTTTTGTTGAGGCGAGACGCCATCATGTCCACCTTTGGTTTTTCCCAATGGTTCACAATCATGTGGAAAACTTCCGGATGAAGTCCCCACTCTCCCGGGTGAAGGTCGTGTCTGCTGAGGAAGTCTGCTTCCCAGTTGTCCACTCCCGGGATGAACACTGCTGACAGTGCTATGACATGATTTTCCGCCCAGCGAAGAATCCTTGCAGCTTCTGTCATTGCTCTTCTGCTTCTCGTGCCGCCTTGTCTGTTTACGTGGGCGACTGCCGTGATGTTGTCCGACTGGATCAACACCGGCTGACCCTGAAGCAGCGGTTTCGCCAGGCTTAGAGCATTGTAGATCGCTCTTAGCTCCAGTATATTTATGTGAAGAGACTTCTCCAGGTTTGACCATACACCCTGGAAGTTTCTTCCCTGTGTGACTGCTCCCCAGCCTCATAGGCTGGCATCCGTAGTCACCAGGACCCAGTCCTGTATGCCGAACCTGCGGCCCTCTAACAGATGGGCACTCTGCAACCACCACAGGAGAGACAACCTTGTTCTTGGTGACAGTGTTATCCGCTGATGCATGTGCAGATGCGATCCGGACCATTTGTCCAGCAGATCCCACTGAAATATTCGTGCGTGGAATCTGCCGAATGGAATTGCTTCGTAAGAAGCCACCATCTTTCCCAGGACTCTTGTGCATTGATGTACTGACACATTTCCTGGTTTTAGGAGGTTCCTGACAAGTTCGGATAACTCCCTCGCTTTCTCCTCCGGGAGAAACACCTTTTTCTGAACAGTGTCCAGAATCATTCCCAGGAACAGCAGACGTGTTGTCGGTGTCAATTGAGATTTTGGAAGATTCAGAATCCACCCGTGTTGTTGAAGCACTACTTGGGTTAGTGCTACCCCGACTTCCAGCTGTTCTCTGGACCTTGCCCTTATCAGGAGATCGTCCAAGTAAGGGATAATTAATACGCCTTTTCTTCGTAGAAGAACCATCATTTCGGTCATTACCTTGGTAAAGACCCGAGGTGCCGTGGACAAACCAAACGGCAGCGTTTGAAACTGATAATGACAGTCTTGTATCACGAACCTGAGATACCCTTGGTGTGAGGGGTAAATTGGGACATGCAGATAAGCATCTTTTATGTCCAGGGACACCATGAAGTCCCCTTCTTCCAGATTCGCTATCACTGCTCTTAGTAACTCCATCTTGAACTTGAATTTCTGTATGTACAGGTTCAAGGATTTCAGATTTAGAATAGGTCTTACCGAACCGTCCGGCTTCGGTACCACAAATAGTGTGGAATAATACCCCTTTCCCTGTTGTAGGAGGGGTACCTTGATTATCACCTGCTGAGAATACAGCTTGTGAATGGCTTCCAATACCGTCGCCCTTTCTAAGGGAGGCATTGGTAAAGCAGACTTTAGGAACCGGCGAGGGGGAGACCTTTCGAATTCCAACATGTAACCCTGAGATACTATCTGCAGGATCCACGGGTCCACCTGTGAGCGAGCCCACTGATTGCTGAAAATCTTTAGTCGACCCCCCACCGCTCCTGAGTCCGCTAGTAAAGCCCCAGCGTCATGCTGATGGCTTTGTAGAACCCGGGGCGGGCTTCTGTTCCTGGGCAGGGGCTGCTTGCTGCCCTCTCTTACCCTTTCCTCTGCCTCGGGGCAGATAAGACTGTCCTTTTGCCCGCTTGTTTTTATAGGAGCGAAAGGACTGCGGCTGAAAAGACGGTGTCTTTTTCTGTTGGGAGGGAGTCTGAGGTAAAAAAGTGGATTTGCCGGCAGTTGCCGTGGCCACCAGATCCGATAGACCGACCCCAAATAATTCCTCTCCTTTATATGGCAATACTTCCATATGCCTTTTGGAATCCGCATCACCTGACCACTGTCGCGTCCATAAACTTCTTCTGGCAGATATGGACATCGCATTTACTCTCGATGCCAGAGTGCAAATATCCCTCTGAGCATCTCGCATATAAAGAAACGCATCCTTTAATTGCTCTAAAGTCAATAAAATACTGTCCCTATCCAGGGTATCAATATTTTCAGTCAGGGAATCCAACCACACTACCCCAGCACTGCACATCCAGGCTGAGGCTATTGCTGGTCGGAGTATAACACCAGTATGTGTGTATATACTCTTCAGTGTAGTTTCCAGCCTCCTATCTGCTGGATCCTTGAGGGCGGCCGTATCAGGAGACGGCAACGCCACTTGTTTTGATAAACGTGTGAGCGCTTTATCCACCCTAGGGGGTGTTTCCCAGCGCGCCCTAACCTCTGGTGGGAAAGGGTATAATGCCAATAACTTCTTTGAAATTAGCAGTTTTCTATCGGGGTTAACCCACGCTTCATCACACACGTCATTCAATTCCTCTGATTCTGGAAAAGCTACAGGTAGTTTTTTCACCCCCCACATAATACCCCTTTTTGAGGTACCTGCAGTATCAGAGATCTGCAAAGCCTCCTTCATTGCCGTGATCATATAACGTGTGGCCCTATTGGAAAATACTTTGTTTCTTCACCGTCGACACTAGATTCATCTGTGTCGGTACCTGTGTCGACTGACTGAGGTAAGGGACGTTTTACAGCCCCTGACGGTGTCTGAGACGCCTGAGCAGGTACCAACTGGTTTTCCGGCCGTCTCATTTCGTCAACTGACTTTTGTAATGTACTAACATTATCACGTAATTCCATAATTAAAGCCATCCATTCCGGTGTCGACTCCCTAGGGGGTGACATCACCATTACCGGCAATTGCTCCGCCTCCATACCAACATCGTCCTCATACATGTTGACACACACGTACCGACACACAGCAGACACACAGGGAATGCTCTTATCGAAGACAGGACCCCACTAGCCCTTTGGGGAGACAGAGGGAGAGTTTGCCAGCACACACCAAAAGCGCTATAAAATGTATATAAACAACCCTAAAAGGTGTTGTTTCTGTTATATGCGCTTTAAATATATAAATATCGCCAAAATATGCCCCCCTTCTCTTTGTTACCCTGTTTCTGTAGTGCAGTGCAGGGGAGAGTCCTGGGAGCCTTCCTCACAGCGGAGCTGAGCAGGAAAATGGCGCTGTGTGCTGAGGAGAATAAGCCCCGCCCCCTTTTCGGCTGGCTTTTCTCCCGGGTTTTGAGATATCTGGCCTGGGTTAAATACATACATATAGCCTCAATGGCTATATGTGATGTATTCTTTGCCATAAAAGGTATTAAATATTGCTGCCCAGGGCGCCCCCAGCAGCGCCCTGCACCCTCCGTGACCGTTCAGTGTGAAGTGTGTAGCAACAATGGCGCACAGCTGCAGTGCTGTGCGCTACCTTCACGAAGGCTGAAGAGCCTTCTGCCGCCTGTTTCCGGACCCACGATCTTCAGCATCTGTAAGGGGGATCGGCGGCGCGGCTCCGGGACGAACCCCAGGGTGACCTGTGTTCCGACTCCCTCTGAAGCTATGTCCAGTAGCCTAAGACTCCAATCCATCCTGCACGCAGGTGAGTTGAAAATCTCTCCCCTAAGTCCCTCGATGCAGTGAGCCTGTTGCCAGCAGGACTCACTGAAAATAAAAAACCTAAAAACTTTTTCTAAGCAGCTCTTTAGGAGAGCCACCTAGATTGCACCCTGCTCGGACGGGCACAAAAACCTAACTGAGGCTTGGAGGAGGGTCATAGGGGGAGGAGCCAGTACACACCATGTGATCCTAAAAGCTTGCTTTTGTGCCCTGTCTCCTGCGAAGCCGCTATTCCCCATGGTCCTGACGGAGTCCCCAGCATCCACTAGGACGTTAGAGAAATATATATATATATATATATATAATGTAACTACATTTGCCTTTTCTCTAATGCAAGAATTATTACATTCAAGGAAAGGGTAGGTAATAGACTCGCAAGGTAAAACACAAGATTTTACAAATGTTTTTGTTTAAAAAAAACACACAGGGTTTAGTGATATGAATACAGAATACTTACATAGAACCCGGACATTATAATGTAGGGAATCTTTTCCAGCTTCATTTATAGCAACACAATAATAGGATCCAGTATCCTCTATTTGTGCCCTTGCAATCTGTAGACTGTGTCCCCCTGATTAGAAGCATATATATAGTGAGTATAGTTAAAGTTAAACAGATTGACAAATAAATATTATCAATATAGTAGATTTCTGCATAGCATGTACAGTACCATGGCACATATATAATAAAACCATACCACATCATTTTATATAGGGTCCCTTCTGTAAGTCTTGCTGCCCTGAAGAAGTTTAAATGATACAATGCTTATGTGTTTTTGTAATGCAGATTGGACAACTGACATGGATAAGGAGAAGGGGGGACATGTACTTTCAACTGGTGGGCTTGGTAATGATGCATTAATGATGCATCATTAATGACCATTGTAAGTATGTGACAGCTTCAGTAGGGATTTAACTGATGTAATTGACTAGAGTACCTGGCAATATAAATGCTTTGTCACTTGAGGTCAACAAGTTGCCATCCTTATACCATGTGATAGTTGGTGGTGGCACAGCATTGGTTTCACAATAAAGTGAAAATGGGTTGTTGACAATGACATCTTTGTTATCGCCATTTCTTCCAATGATGTTGCTTTCAGCATTCAGCAAGAGTCCGGACAGCTTTGGAAAGATTGGAGGCACTAACAAACCAAAAAACAAAAGCATAAATTTTGTTATAGAGAAGAACTCAAAACAAATTGTAATGTTCATATAAAATAACTTGAAGCAAAGAAATGATTGTTGGATTCCCAAAACTCATCCAAACTGGATATGTAATGAGTTTGGATGATGCACAGTAGCTTATGCAGAATCAGGAATAATTGCCTTTTTTGGTGCAAATTGTGCATCTTTGTACTGCATGTGCACACAAGAAATATGTACACGTTTGCCTTTTTTACTATATATTTGTACACATTTTGTGCCTATATCTATTTATGCTTAGAGTGGCAGAATGGTGGATGGAGGAGTTACAAGCATTGGCAAGCTACAGTAAGGGCATGTTCGCAAAACTGCATCAGATGCAGACCACAGCGAAGATATACATGCGCCTGTCTGGAGGTGGATCACTTATGGGTGCTCGACACCTGGTGAGAAATATGAACTTTTATTGGGAACATCAAAAGAAAGTAGTTTGATTTAACCAACTTATCTGAGTGCCTGTTTTCTTCTGTTGTCTGGCAATTTGGAGCAACTGGATGATTGTTGTCTCCCTTACATTACCCAATTATAATATGTGGTCAGCTTAACTGACTGCATGATGCAGAGAGGATATCCCATCTAGGGTATTACAAAGCATTGAACCATGCATTCTAAAGTGAAAAACTGTTTTTGATGGTAAAACTTAACACATTAGGGAGGATTGCAGTCAATTTACCTACAATCAAAATCCCGACGGTCAAAATACCAACAACCATTGACCGATGGTCAAAATCCCGACAAGGTCAAAATCCCGACATGGTCAAGATACCTACATTTAAAATACCGACAAGGACCTGATACCGAACTTTAAAATGTCGATATGTAAAAAAAATCGACATGAGTTTTTCATGATTTTTTCATTGAAACCGACTTGTTCATACTTTACCATCCCAGTGGACCTGAAGGGGGAATATAATAGTGTGCCGAGAGCAGCAAGGCACCATGCCTGAAGCCGCGAGGCATGCGAGGGGACGCGGTACACTTATACTGTGTCCATGTCAACCTATGTTGACATAAACCAAAAAACAATGAAAATCTCTTGTCGAATTTTTGACCCGTCGACATTTTAAATGTCGGTATTTTGACCACATCGATATTTTAAATGTCGGTATTTTGACCTTGTCGGGATTTGGACCGTCGGTCAATTGTCGAGATTTTAACCGTCGGGATTTTGATTGCAGGTATTTCATACTGATCCCCATTAGGGACCTCATTCAGCTTGGATCACTATTCAGACAGAAATAGCAATTTTCTAAATTCTGCTTCTGCAAAATATTGCATATGAAAAGCCGCCCAGAAAGGTAAAAGAGGCCGGCCAATGCAATCACAAAATTGCATATGCAGTCGCATAACTGCAATGCATACGCAGAAATCGTGAACCATCGACAGTTGTGGATGATCCAGGGCTACTCAGAATAATGAGAATGCAGTCGCATCGGGCGCCATGTTTAAGTTGCAGCAGACGTCAATTGCTCGCCCCAAAAACTGACAAGATATGCTTGCCTTTCCCCAACCACTTCCCGCAAACACCATGTGTACGCCCACGAATGCTTGCCACCTGTCAATCAGCCTGAGATCGCATCCCGGCAAGATGCAGTCACATTAAAATCGCAAATTGTGGACATTGACTGAGGAAGCCACTGAATTACAGAGCTGCCTGTAAGGTGGGGAAACGCGTCTCAATCTAACCGCTCGGTGGGACCTCACTGACAGAATTCGCTGCAATACCTCACACTACTGGGACGGGCTACAACTCCGGATAAGGCTCATACCACAGGTTTAAAGCACCAGAGCCGGGAGAGAATGGAAGCACACCACCCACAGTGAGGATGCGGTAAACTATCTGCTATTAAAAAAGCATGGCCATGCTTATTTGCAATTGCACCTTTTAAAAAATCCTGCATACTAATCACCTTTATCTGCATGCTCAAAACAACATTTGCTAAATACATACAGGAACTGTTTCAAACTGAATTGCATACTAATTTTTCTATGCTTGGCAAACTAATCAACAATCTTCCTCTTGCTTGGCAAATAGCAAAATAATTAAACCTGGCAAGAAAGGTCCTATAGCAATTTGGATCTTGAAAGTATGGACTATCTGTATTAAATGATTGTTTGCAAGTAAGATATAAGTATCTGTATGCCGCAAGTTAATTAGGTTAGGAATTGGTTGTTATATTAACAGTATATTGACACCATGCTGGTATTCCATAAATAACAGTTTTTTTCTGTGATGATTTGTAAAGGTAAAGGATGTATTGAGCCAGAGAACAATTAAATATTGTTTTTTATTGTTTTAATTATTGTTAGTGTAATTGGTTCACAGTGAGCTATTTAAAAGTATATATTTTACTATAGCAAGTTAAAACAGCTAAATAAAAATAAAAATATAAATATATTTTAAAATATATTCTGTCAGCGCTTTTTTTCTTGTGGTAGTGTTTGTTTTTGAAGGGGGGGAGTAGCCCCTTTGGTATAGAAAAGCTGCAGACAGTTTAGTATTTATTACTGAGCAATTGATTGGCGCCTGGTGACACTTGGTGTCTCTATTTTTTTTGAAATTGTGGATTATGCATGCGCAATGCATTCACAGACCATGCGCAGTCTGCCAATAATCGCCCGATTTGCAATTTTGTCACCTCAGACGTTAATAGAACTACATCCATTAAACTGGATGTTTCCAGCAAGAACATACGTATTTATCTAGTTACTGTAATTCCCAGCATTTAATTACTTGCCACTGTTTGCACCTACCCAATAACACATATTACTTAGCGTGCTTGTCCAGACTACCAACTACCACTAAAGAAGTTTTTCACATTAGTAAAATAATTTTTACAAACACAATGCTGACCACAAATGCCTAAATTCTAACTTAATATATTGTGATGCAAATGTATATAATGTTTTCTTACCTTGTATAATGACATCAAAGTCTAATTCATCTTCTCCAGCGATATTGGATGCCACACAGGTGTAACGCCCGGTATCTGACAGCTGTGCTTTATCTACATAGAGCTTATTTCCATTAACCATCAATAGATTCTCAGGATCAAATGTCTGTGTAACGACACAGAAAATCTGTTATTGTGTACAATACTTGTTACACTGGTGACTCACATACTGTAAATTTAAGCACAGATGAACCAACAAGAAAGAGATATAGAGGAAAAGTTACCATAATAAAATACAACACTAGAGAACAGATGCATCATCGCTTGGAAAGTGATAAAATGGAGAGTGAAAAAGTACTAGCCAATCAGGTCCTAACTGTCATGTCACAGGCTGAGTTTGAAAAATGACAGTTAGGAGATGATTGGCTGGGACTTTTTCACTCTCCATTTTATCACTTTCCAAGCGATGATGCATCTAGCCCTGAGTCAGTACTCTGCTCCATCCCTCCTCAGACCTTTGCTCCTAGGCCTATGCATAACATTCCTTAATCTATATATTATATATTCTTGCCGGCTGCAACAAATATAAGCGTTTTAGGTCACTTTCACTAGGCTTAGAGCAATATCTGCAGTGGCGTAACTACAGTGGGTGCAAGGAGTGCAGCTGCTATGGGGCACTGGCTGCTCCCCCTTCAACCCCAACCACGGGTAAATGTCCGATGCTGATAGCACCCCCTGCAGCCGTGTGGAGGATGTGGCAGGGGCTGGTGGGGGTGCCCTACCTGCCAGCTCTGAGCACCAGCAGCAGAATAGCAGTGCCCTGATTTGCGGTAATTTAGGGTGCGGGGCCATGCAGTAAAGCCCCCACCAGAAACCTCTGCTGTAGCAGGTAATGTATCTCCTGCTCGTTCCCCCCTCTATCTCTACCCTCGCTCTCTACCTGACACTCTCTCTTGCTACACACTCTCTCTTTGACACTGTCTCTCTCTCCCTTACCCCCTTCCTGACAATCTCTCTGACACTGTCTCCCTCCCTCCCTCCCTCCCTCCCTCCCTCCCTCCCTCCCTCCCTCTCTCTCTCTCACGCACACACTGTCTATCTCTCTCCCTCTCTTTTTCTCTGGCACTGTCTCTCCCTCTTTCATACCCTTACACTGTCTCTCTCTCCCTCTCTTTATCCCTGACACTATCTCTCTCTCCCCCTGACACTCTCTCTCTCCTTGATACTGTCTCTCTCCCCCTCTCTTTCTGACACTCTCTCTCTCTCCCTGACACTGTCTCTCTCTCTCCCGCTGACACTCTGTCTACTCCTCTCTCTCTGTCACTGACACTGTCTGTCTTTCTCTCTCTCTCTCTCTCTCTCTCTCCCTCCCTCCCTGACACTCTCTCTCCCTGGCACTGACTCTCCCTCTCTCTCTCCCTGATACTGTCTCTCTCCCTGACAATGTCTCTCCCTCCCTCTCTCACTGCCTGGCACTGTCTCTCTCTCTCCCTGACACCCTCTCTCTCCGTCTGTCTGTTCCTGACACTCTCACTCTCTCTTGCTCCCCTTTTCTTTCACTCTCCCTTATTCCCTGACACTCTCTCTCCCTGATGCCCTCTCTCTCTCTTCCCCTCTCACCCCTTTTTCTCTCTCACTCTCTTACTTGCTCCTCTCTCTCTTTCTCGCTTTCCCTCTGAAACGTTCTCTCTCTCTCGCTGGTGCCCTCTCTCTCTTCTCCTCTCACCCCTTTTTCTCTCTTTCTCTCTCTCTCACCACTCTCTCCCTCTCTTTCTTGTTCCTCTCTCTCTTTCTCTCTCCCCCTGACACACTCGTTGTCTCTCACTCCCCTCACTCTCTATCTCCTGCTTCCCTAAGGGGCATTGTAGTGACAATGGCATGGGGGAGGGGCTCCCTTTCAAGATTTTGCTATGGGGCCCTCAAAGTTCTAGTTACATTCCTGAATATCTGGTATTATTCTTTCTAGTACTGCCGTGTGTCTCTGGCCAACTTGTGTTGTAAAGTTAGTAACAGGTAATGTGTCATGGTGCATGCATGTTACAGGGGTAGTGTCATGGTCTGAGAGGAATCCACTGACCGAGAGTTAGATAGTGGATGAGCAAGCTCTTCCCACATCACAGGGCAGCTATATGAGGCCCCTGTCAGTGGCATCTGTATATGAAATTACATTTGTACATACAAATTCTTAGAAGGCTAAATAATTTATTTCTAACCTTATCAATGTTGTAAAACTAAAAAAAAATCAGCAGCTGACAGACGTATGCCGTTCTGCCAAGAAAGTAAAGCAAATTACTAAGATAACAAAAAGTATGTAACAAGTACAAAGTAGGAAACTATGAATGAAAATACTAAAACTTGGTACACACTCGTCCAATCCTCGGGAGATCCAACTACTGATTGACCGGTTTGTTCGACATTGGACCAGTGTGTACCCTCCGCCAACTGAATCATTCCCCCGATCATTGTCACCTTACGGGTTTAAAGTAAACATGATTAAAAACTAGGAGACCGGTTAGTCAATTGGTCGACCGATATTGTAGTGTGTAGGCTGCTGAAACTGGAGCAGGTGATCTGGTCCCAGCAGCCTAGCACACCATCAGCATGGCTGCTGCGGGACACAGCGGTGGTGGCGGACATGGTGGCGATGGTGACAGAGGTGGCATAGGGTATGACAGCAGAAAGCAGTTGAGGGCATGGCAGCAGAACTATGTGCAGAGCTCAGCAGTGGATAGCGCCATTTTTTAAATTCAAGATGGCACCATCCTTGTGCTGGCTTATTTTAGCCAGCATGAGGCAGCAGATGTCAGTCCAATGATGGAGAAGGAGCAAAGAAGAGGCTCCTGAAGAGGGAAGACGCCGGAGGAAGTCCGGGTGGGCAGCGGTCATGCAAAAGAGCTTAAAGGCTGCCTTCCTACAGGTGATGACAACACATGCCCTGGAAGGTGAAGATCATAGAATAAGATACCTCAACCACAAGCCACCACAAGCCCTGGCAGGCAGCAGTCTTGCAAAAGAGCTTACAGGCCGCTCCCCCCCAGGTGAAGAATACAGATGCCACTGCCGCTGTAAGTCCTGGGGACACAGCTACCACGCAAAAGAGCTTAAAGGCTGCTGCTCGCAGCTGAAGATGCCACACAGTAAATTATTATGTCCGGGCATGCTGGCACTTGTGGTTCTCCAACTACCGGCATGCCGCGGCAGGCCTGCTGGGACCTGAAGGCTACCTGTAAAAACAATATTAAGGTACCATGTACCTCACACCCACCATCACCAGGGGTGCATGGCATTAGTCAGGGGTGCTGGGCATAATAAGGTGACCTCATTATTTTTTGGGGGGGTCCCAACATCCTGAGGATATTCATCCCTTGGCTGGCCAGTTTTGGGGCTGGTTAATATGATGGTAGGAGGGTCCCACACTGAGTGTTCCCCTGCTATGGCATTATCCCCATTGCAGGTTCAGCCTAGTGCTGGTTTTCAGAAAATAGGAATTTAATTACCTACCGGTAAATCCTTTTCTCGTAGTCCGCAGAGGATGCTGGGAGCCATGGGCACTTTAAGAGTTTAACAGTGTGGGCTGGCTCCTCCCTCTAAGCCCCTCCTACCAGACTCAGTCTAGAAACTGTACCAGAGGAGATGGACATACTTCGAGAGAAGGAAATACACAGATCGTGGTGAGATTCATACCAGCTCACACATAACAACAGAAACCAAGCTAACGAGCTTGAAACAATTCAGCAACGGCTGAACAACAGTACTTAACCAAGTAACAATGCAGTACTGAACCAAGTAACAACTGCAGGAAACAAAGCGCCCAGCATCCTCTACGGACTACGAGAAAAGGATTTACCAGTAGGTAATTAAAATCCTATTTTCTCTTCCGTCCTAGAGGATGCTGGGGTCCACATTAATACCATAGGGATGTACCAAAGCTCCCAGTATGTGAGGGAGAGCGCGGAGGCTCCTGCAGAACAGATTGACCAAACTTTAGGTCTTCAGAGGCCAAAGTATCGAACTTGTAAAACTTAGCAACTGTGTTCGATCAGTGGCGTAAGTTCGTCCCAGTTGCCCGGAGGCAAGATAAATATTGGTGCCCCTTATTTCTTATATCAAGATAAGTGTGTGTGTGTGTGTGTGTGTGTGTGTGTGTGTGTGTGTATAACAGCAGACACTTTACTGATGGAGCTATTTGCTCCTGTAGAGGAAGCATGAGAATGCTAACTATATGAAGTTACGTGTAATTGTCAGAGAAGTATCTTCATATAGTTAAAATTCTCATATTTCCTATACAGGCGCAAACAGCTTCATCAGTAATGTGTCTGCTTCCAGTGTAATAGGTTGTTGTTTCTAATCCTTGGTGTGACACTTGTAAAATGTGTATAATAAAGAGGGTGTGATTTGTAAGGTGCAGGGACCAGTGAGGAAGATGGCCACTGAAGAGATAGCGTCAGCTATCAATTAACTTAATTCACTGGTGTCACAAAATGGGAGGAGAGGTGCCCCCCTTCAGAGCAGAAGCCCGGTGGCAGATGACTCCGTTGCCTCCCAGAGTTCTGCCTCTGTGTTCGATCCTGACCAAGTAGCCGCTCTGCAAAGTTGTAAGGCCGAGACACCCTGGGCAGCCACCCAGGAAGAACCCACCTTACGAGTAGAGTGGGCAAGCCTGCCATAGAATAAGCATGCTGGATAGTACACCTGATCCAGCGAAAAATCGTCTTCTTAGAAGCAGGACACCCAATCTTGTTGGGATCATAAAGAGCGTCCGACTTTCTGTGATGAGCAGTACTCTTCACATAAATCTTCAAAGCCCTCACAACATCCAAGGACTTTGAGGTAATTGAGGAGTCAGTAGCCACTGGCACCAGAATAGGTTGGTTGATATGAAAAGCCTACACAACCTTCGGAAGAAATTGCTGACGCGTCCTGAGCTCAGCTCTATCTTCATGGAAAATCATGGAAAATCAAGTAGGGGCTCTTGCAGGACAATGCCCCCAATTTTGACACACATCTAGCAGATGCCAATCCCAATAGTGTGACCGCCTTCCAAGTAAGAAACTTGACCTCAACCTCCTGTAAAGGCTCGAACCAATCCAATTGCAGGAACTGCAGCACCATGTTGAGATCCCAAGGTGCTGTAGGAGCCACAAAGAGAGGCTGGATGTGCAGAACCCCTTTCAAGAAAGTCTGAACCTCAGGGAGGGCAGCCAATTGTTTCTGGAAGAAAATGGACAAGGACAAAATTTTGACTTTTATGGAGCCCAGGCGCAGGCCCACATCCACTCCTGCTTGCAGGAAGAGGAGAAACCGTCCAAGTTTAAACTCCCCTGTAGGAAACCTTTTGGATTCACACCAAGACACATACCGTTTCCAAATCCAATGGTAATGTCTTGACGTTACTCGTTTCCTAGCCTGTATCAGGGTAGGAATAACCTTGTTCGGAATGCCCTTTCAAGCTAAGATCTGGCGTTCAACCTCCATACCATCAAACGTAGCCGTGGTAAGTCTTGATAAGCAAATGGTCCCTGCTGCAGAAGGTCCTCTCGAAGAGGAAGAGGCCTCGGATCTTCCAGCAGTAACTCCAGAAGATCCGCGTACCAAGCCCTTCTTGGCCAGTCCGGAGCAATGAGGATCGCCTGAACTCTTGTTCTGTTGATTAGTTTGAGAATCCTTGGGATGAGTGGAAGTGGAGGGAACACATACACCGACTTCAACATCCACGGAGTTACCAGGGCATCCACTGCTTGTGGATCCCTCGACCTGGAAAAGTACCGTCGAAGGATCTTGTTGAGACGTGAGGCCAAGGTGAGAGAACTAGAAAAGCGGTTGATAGGTCGGGTGCACAAATCAAATTTGTAGAATTAATTATTATAATAAAACGTAACTTTTATTGCTTTTAATTAATATTTACACAGTCCCTACTGAAGGACACATACAGCAAAATATAGAGGTTAAAATAAGAATTTACTTACCGATAATTCTATTTCTCATAGTCCGTAGTGGATGCTGGGGACTCCGTAAGGACCATGGGGAATAGCGGCTCCGCAGGAGACTGGGCACATCTAAAGAAAGCTTTAGGACTATCTGGTGTGCACTGGCCCCTCCCCCCATGACCCTCCTCCAAGCCTCAGTTAGGATACTGTGCCCGGACGAGCGTACACAATAAGGAAGGATTTTGAATCCCGGGTAAGACTCATACCAGCCACACCAATCACACCGTATAACCTGTGATCTGAACCCAGTTAACAGCATGATAACAGAGGAGCCTCTGAAAGATGGCTCACAACAATAATAACCCGATTTTTGTAACAATAACTATGTACAAGTATTGCAGACAATCCGCACTTGGGATGGGCGCCCAGCATCCACTACGGACTATGAGAAATAGAATTATCGGTAAGTAAATTCTTATTTTCTCTAACGTCCTAAGTGGATGCTGGGGACTCCGTAAGGACCATGGGGATTATACCAAAGCTCCCAAACGGGCGGGAGAGTGCGGATGACTCTGCAGCACCAAATGAGAGAACACCAGGTCCTCCTCAGCCAGGATATCAATTTTGTAGAATTTTACAAACGTATTTGCTCCTGACCAAGTAGCTGCTCAGCAAAGTTGTAAAGCCGAGACCCCTCGGGCAGCCGCCCAAGATGAGCCCACCTTCCTTGTGGAGTGGGCATTTACAGATTTTTGGCTGTGGCAGGCCTGCCACAGAATGTGCAAGCTGAATTGTACTACGAATCCAACGAGCAATAGTCTGCTTAGAAGCAGGAGCACCCAGCTTGTTGGGTGCACACAGGATAAACAGCGAGTCAGATTTCCTGACTCCAGCTGTCCTGGAAACATATATTTTCAGGGCACTGACAACGTCTAGCAACTTGGAGGCCTCCAAGTCCCTAGTAGCCGCAGGCACCACCAATAGGTTGGTTCAGGTGAGACGCTGAAACCACCTTGGGGAGAAACTGAGGACGAGTCCTCAATTCCGCCCTGTCCGAATGGAAAATCAGATAAGGGCTTTTTCAGGATAAAGCCGCCAATTCTGACACGCGCCTGGCCCAGGCCAGGGCCAACAGCATGACCACTTTCCATGTGAGATATTTTAACTCCACAGATTTAAGTGGTTCAAACCAATGTGACTTTTGGAACCCAAAACTACATTGAGATCCCAAAGTGCCACTGGAGGCACAAAAGGAGGCTGTATGCAGTACCCCTTTTACAACGTCTGAACTTCAGGGACTGAAGCTAGTTCTTTTTGGAAGAAAATTGACAGGGCCGAAATTTGAACCTTAATGGACCCCAATTTCAGGCCCATAGACACTCCTGTTTGCAGGAAATGTAGGAATCGACCCAGTTGAATTTCCTCCGTCGGGCCTTACTGGCCTCGCACCACACAACATATTTACGCCAATTGCGGTGATAATGTTTTTGCGGTTACATCCTTCCTGGCTTTGATCAGGATAGGGATGACTTCATCCGGAATGCCTTTTTTCCTTCAGGATCCGGCGTTCAACCGCCATGCCGTCAAACGCAGCCGCGGTAAGTCTTGGAACAGACAGGGTCCTTGCTGGAGCAGGTCCCTTCTTAGAGGTAGAGGCCACGGATCCTCCGTGAGCATCTCTTGAAGTTCCGGTTACCAAGTCCTTCTTGGCCAATCCGGAACCACGAATATAGTGCTTACTCCTCTCCATCTTATCAATCTCAGTACCTTGGGTATGAGAGGCAGAGGAGGGAACACATACCCTGACTGGTACACCCACGGTGTTACCAGAGCGTCTACAGCTAATTGCCTGAGGGTCCCTGGACCTGGCGCAAGACCTGTCGAGTTTTTAATCATGTGGAAGACTTCTGGGTGAAGTCCCCACTCTCCCGGGTGGAGGTCGTGCTGAGGAAGTCTGCTTCCCAGTTGTCCACTCCCGGAATGAATACTGCTGACAGTGCTATCACATGATTTTCCGCCCAGCGAAGAATCCTTGCAGCTTCTGCCATTGCCCTCCTGCTTCTTGTGCCACCCTGTCTGTTTACGTGGGTGACTGCCGTGATGTTGTCCGACTGGATCAACACCGGCTGACCTTGAAGCAGAGGTCTTGCTAAGCTTAGAGCATTGTAAATGTCCCTTAGCTTCAGGATATTTATGTGAAGTGATGTCTCCAGGCTTGACCATAAGCCCTGGATATTCCTTCCCTGTGTGACTGCTCCCCAGCCTCGCAGGCTGGCATCCGTGGTCACCAGGACCCAGTCCTGAATGCCTAATCTGCGGCCCTCTAGAAGATGAGCACTCTGCAACCACCACAGGAGGGACACCCTTGTCCTTGGTGACAGGGTTATCCGCTGATGCATCTGAAGATGCGATCCGGACCATTTGTCCAGCAGGTCCCACTGGAAAGTTCTTGCGTGGAATCTGCCGAATGGGATTGCTTCGTAGGAAGCCACCATTTTACCCAGAACCCTTGTGCATTGATGCACTGAGACTTGGCTCGGTTTTAGGAGGTTCCTGACTAGCTCGGATAACTCCCTGGCTTTCTCCTCCGGGAGAAACACCTTTTTCTGGACTGTGTCCAGGATCATCCCTAGGAACAGAAGACACGTCGTCGGAACCAGGTGCGATTTTGGAATATTGAGAATCCAATCGTGCTGCCGCAACACTACCTGAGATAGTGCTACACCGACCTCCAACTGTTCCCTGGATCTTACCCTTATCAGGGAATTGTCCAAGGAAGGGATAACTAAAATTCACTTCCTTCGAAGGAATATCATCATTTCGGCCATTACCTTGGTAAAGACCCGGGGTGCCGTGTACCATCCATACGGCAGCATCTGAACTGATAGTGACAGTTCTGTACCATAAACCTGAGGTACCCTTGGTGAGAAGGGTAAATTTTGACATGAAGGTAAGCATCCTTGATGTCCCGAGACATCATGTAGTCCCCTTCTTCCAGGTTCGCAATCACTGCTCTAAGTGACTCAATCTTGAATTTGAACCTCTGTACGTAAGTGTTCAAAGATTTTAGATTTAGAATCGGTCTCACCGAGCCGTCCGGCTTCGGTACCACAACAGTGTGGAATAATACCCCGTTCCCTGTTGCAGGAGGGGTATCTTGATTATCACCTGCTGGGAATACAGCTTGTGAATGGCTTCCAAAACTGTCTCCCTGTCAGAAGGAGACATCGGTAAAGCCGACTTTAGGAAACGGCGAGGGGGAGACGTCTCGAATTCTAATTTGTACCCCTGAGATATCACCTGAAGGATCCAGGGGTCTACTTGCGAGTGAGCCCACTGCGCGCTGAAATTCATTGAGACGGGCCCCCCACCGTGCCTGATTCTACTTGTAAAGCCCCAGCGTATACTGAGGGCTTGGCAGAGGCGGGAGAGGGTTTCTGTTCCTGGGAACTGGCTGATTTCTGCAGCCTTTTTCCTCTCCCTCTGTCACGGGGCAGAAATGAGGAACCTTTTGCCCGCTTGTCCACGAAAAGACTGCGCCTGATAATACGGCGTCTTCTCATGTTGAGAGGCGACCTGGGGTACAAACGTGGAATTCCCAGCTGTTGCCGTGGCCACCAGGTCTGAAAGACCGACCCCAAATAACTCCTCCCTTAATAAAGCAATACTTCCAAATGCCGTTTGGAATACGCATCACCTGACCACTGACGTGTCCATAACCCTCTACTGGTAGAAATGGACAACGCGCTTAGACTTGATGCCAGTCGGCAAATATTCCGCTGTGCATCACGCATATATAAAAATGCATCTTTTAAATGCTCTATAGGCAAAAATATACTGTCCCTATCTAGGGTATCAATATTTTCAGTCAGGGAATCCGACCACGCCAACCCAGCACTGCACATCCAGGCTGAGGCGATTGCTGGTCGCAGTATAACACCAGTATGTGTGTAAATACCTTTTAGGATACCCTCCTGCTTTCTATCAGCAGGATCCTTAAGGGCGGCCATCTCAGGCGAAGGTAGAGCCCTTACAAGCGTGTGAGCGCTTTATCCCCCCTAGGGGGTGTTTCCTAACGCACCCTAACCTCTGGCGGGAAAGGATATAATGCCAATAACATTTTAGAAATTATCAGTTGTTATCGGGGAAAACCACGCATCATCACACACCTCATTTAATTTCTCAGATTCAGGAAAACTACAGGTAGTTTTTCCTCACCGAACATAATACCCCTTTTTTGGTGGTACTCGTATTATCAGAAATGTGTAAAACATTTTTCATTGCCTCAATCATGTAACGTGTGGCCCTACTGGAAGTCATATTCGTCTCTTCACCGTCGACACTGGAGTCAGTATCCGTGTCGGCGTCTATATCTGCCATCTGAGGTAACGGGCGCTTTAGAGCCCCTGACGGCCTATGAGACGTCTGGACAGGCACAAGCTGAGTAGCCGGCTATCTCATGTCAACCACTGTCTTTTATACAGAGCTGACACTGTCACGTAATTCCTTCCAACAGTTCATCCACTCAGGTGTCGACCCCCTAGGGGGTGACATCACTATTACAGGCAATCTGCTCCGTCTCCACATAATTTTTCTCCTCATACATGTCGACACAAAAGTACCGACATACAGCACACACACAGGGAATGCTCTGATAGAGGACAGGACCCCACTAGCCCTTTGGGGAGACAGAGGGAGAGTTTGCCAGCACACACCAGAGCGCTATATATATACAGGGATAACCTTATATAAGTGTTTTTCCCCTTATAGCTGCTGTATAGTTAATACTGCGCCTAATTAGTGCCCCCCTCTCTTTTTTTAACCCTTTCTGTAGTGTAGTGACTGCAGGGGAGAGACAGGGAGCTTCCCTCCAACGGAGCTGTGAGGGAAAATGGCGCCAGTGTGCTGAGGAGATAGGCTCCGCCCCTTTTTCGCGGACTTTTCTCCTGCTTTTTTATGCATTCTGGCAGGGGTTAAATGCATCCATATAGCCCAGGAGCTATATGTGATGTATTTTTTGCCATCCAAGGTGTTTTTATTGCGTCTCAGGGCGCCCCCCCCCAGCGCCCTGCACCCTCAGTGACCGGAGTGTGAAGTGTGCTGAGAGCAATGGCGCACAGCTGCAGTGCTGTGCGCTACCTTGCTGAAGACAGGACGTCTTCTGCCGCCGATTTTCCGGACCTCTTCTGCCTTCTGGCTCTGTAAGGGGGCCGGCGGCGCGGCTCTGGGACCCATCCAAGCTGGGCCTGTGATCGTCCCTCTGGAGCTAATGTCCAGTAGCCTAAGAAGCCCAATCCACTCTGCACGCAGGTGAGTTCGCTTCTTCTCCCCTTAGTCCCTCGATGCAGTGAGCCTGTTGCCAGCAGGTCTCACTGAAAATAAAAAACCTAATCTAAAACTTTCACTAAGAAGCTCAGGAGAGCCCCTAGTGTGCACCCTTCTCGTTCGGGCACAGAGATCTAACTGAGGCTTGGAGGAGGGTCATGGGGGGAGGGGCCAGTGCACACCAAATAGTCCTAAAGCTTTCTTTAGATGTGCCCAGTCTCCTGCGGAGCCGCTATTCCCCATGGTCCTTACGGAGTCCCCAGCATCCACTTAGGACGTTAGAGAAAAACTAATACATACAAACATATAAGTGACTAAAGTTAAGAAAATGGTGAACTAAGTATATTTAAAAAGGTGGGCTCACCACAGTAGCTCCTACAACCATATGTTTATAATGTGTGTCATTGGAGCCGAAAAGGACATTTGAATACGTTGGTATTATTTTTTACCACGGTACATTTATAAGAGTCTTATTATTAAGTACCACTGCACATTTGTGCAGAATATGGTAATATAGTGTGTGGATTCAACTAGTGTATTATTGGATCTGTGTTTAAATGATACGCTTTATTGTAAGAGATTGAATATTTAGAGCATGACCCATGATCTGAGTGTATCTCTTGTTGTATTCATATAAATCGTGATCCACACACAAATATAGGGCAATTGAGGGTATATATCAACTTCTAAGGGAGTTGGTAGTTGGAGGTTTAATAGGACCTACATTCAGTTCCTGTAATTGTCTGAGTCATTTGAGTCAATTTTAATCTTCAAACACAATATGCCCATACCATTATCTAAAGTTGTTTATTTTGCAAACAAAGATGTGCCGGTTTTTGAATATGTTACCAGATATTATACACCACTATTATATGGGATCTGAATAGATTGGAGCTATATCGTATATATTCTGGATTGGAGCAATGTTAATCTGCCAGTACTTATCTGATCAGTCTGTGGTTAGTGGCACATTTCGTTTCGCTGTACGGGCAGCTTTAACGAGGCCTCGAGCCTCCCGTAACGAGCTGCCCGTACAGCGAAACGTGCATGTCGGCGTTTCGGCGGGCTCACCACGCTCCTTATTATTAATGCAATAACATATGTTGAGAATTTAATAACAGTCATTGGTTGCCAGCATTATCGTACATCTATGGGAGACACTTGGAAGGGCTATATCAATTAGAAATGTATGGTAGCAGCGGAGTGAATGTCACAATACAGGGAACCAGCAGGGGTTATTGAAACCAAGTGCATGGGGAACCAATCACGATAATAATGTGATATTGATTGCCTGCAGCATGATTTACCAATAATCTCAATGCTATTAGTAGCATAACCCCGGTTAATCTGGAACTGCAGCCGACATTATGTTGAATTAAATCATTATCTCCTCATTCAGTAGACCTATACAACATAAGAGCATGTGTTGTATCTAACTACCATTGTTACACCTGCCTAGCTAATTAAGGGCAGAGACAGTAGTGGAGTGAATACAAGAATAGAGGGAATTTGTTATAATTTAATCTGTTCAGTCTGAGATCCCAATACATCTTAAATGGAATCTAAATTACCCTCTCTACATTCCTGTAATAGTCACACAGTATGGAGTTAACCATAAAATAGAGACACTCATAAGAGATACTCTATTGTAAAACTGCTGCAGAAGAATTTGTGTACTCTATTTCAATAGCATTGATTGCAACAATTGTTGCCTTGCACATAGTGTATCATAGGGATAATAGCAACATTTATGTTGCACTTAACACAGACTGTTCTGATACTTATTGGCAGCTGAATAGAGATACTGTATCATAAAACCACTGCAGTAGAGATTGTGTACTCTATTTCAAGAGCATGGATTGCAACAAATGTTGCCCTGCACACAGTGTACTATAGGGATAGTAGCAACATTTATGTGCCACTAACCACAGACTGATCAGATAAGTACTGGCAGATTAACATTGCTCCAATCCAGAATATATACGATATAGCTCCAATCTATTCAGATCCCATATAATAGTGGTGTATAATATCTGGTAACATATTCAAAAACCGGCACATCTTTGTTTGCAAAATAAACAACTTTAGATAATGGTATGGGCATATTGTGTTTGAAGATTAAAATTGACTCAAATGACTCAGACAATTACAGGAACTGAATGTAGGTCCTATTAAACCTCCAACTACCAACTCCCTTAGAAGTTGATATATACCCTCAATTGCCCTATATTTGTGTGTGGATCACGATTTATATGAATACAACAAGAGATACACTCAGATCATGGGTCATGCTCTAAATATTCAATCTCTTACAATAAAGCGTATCATTTAAACACAGATCCAATAATACACTAGTTGAATCCACACACTATATTACCATATTCTGCACAAATGTGCAGTGGTACTTAATAATAAGACTCTTATAAATGTACCGTGGTAAAAAATAATACCAACGTATTCAAATGTACTTTTCGGCTCCAATGACACACATTATAAACATATGGTTGTAGGAGCTACTGTGGTGAGCCCACCTTTTTAAATATACTTAGTTCACCATTTTCTTAACTTTAGTCACTTATATGTTTGTATGTATTAGTTTTTAACCTCTATATTTTGCTGTATGTGTCCTTCAGTAGGGACTGTGTAAATATTAATTAAAAGCAATAAAAGTTACGTTTTATTATAATAATTAATTCTACAAATTTGATTTGTGCACCCGACCTATCAACCGCTTTTCTAGTTCTCTCACCTTTGCCATTTAATTGGTTGTATCAGGGTCGCACCCCCAGAGAAGTATAAAGTCTAATTAAGACATACGATTATTGGGGTTTCACAGGTTAACCGATTTATAAAAAGTGATACACAAATTTACAGTGTGCAGATGTTTTCTCTCTGTTCTTTTTGATGAGACGTGAGGCCATCATGTCTATTTGAGGTACGCCCCAAAGACTTGTCACCTCTGCAAACACTTCTGAGTGGAGGCCCCACTCTCCCGGATGGAGATTGTGTCTGCTGAGGAAGTCCACTTCCCAGTAGTTCACTCCAGGAATGAAGATTGCTGACAGCGCCACTGCATGTTTTTCCGCCCAGAGAGTGATTCTTGTTACCTCTGACATTGCAGCTCTGCTCTTCGTTCCGCCCTGTCGGTTTATGTAGGCTACCGTCGTTACATTGTCCGACTGAACCTGAATGGCCTGATCTTTCAGAAGATGTGCCGCTTGTAGAAGACCGTTGTACACGGCTCTTAGTTCCAAAATGTTGATTGGAAGGATGGATTCCAGACTTGACCACCTTCACTGGAAGTTTTCCCCTTGAGTGACTGCTCCCCAACCTCTGAGATTTGCATCCGTGGTTAGGAGGATCCAATTCAGAATCCCAAACCTGCGGCCCTCTAGTAGATGAGAGCTTTGCAGCCACCAGAGGAGCGAGATTCTGGCTTTTGGAGACAGACTTATCCTCTGGTGCATGTGAAGATGAGATCCCGACCATTTGTCCAGGAGATCCAGTTGGAAGGACTGAGCATAAATCTTCTGTACTGCAGAGCCTCGTAGGAGGCAACCATCTTCCCCAGAAGGCGAATGCACTGATGAACCGATACCTGGTTATGCTTCAAGACCTCCCGAACCATTGCTTGTATCACCAAGGCTTGCTCTTCCGGTAGAAACACCCTCTGTACCTCCGTGTCGAGGATCATCCCCAGGAAGGTCAGTCTCCTTGTCGGCTCTAAATGTGACTTTGGAAGGTTCAGGATGCATCCATGATCCTGGAGTAGTTGAGTCGTGAGAGCAATGCTCTGGAACAGCTTCTCCCTGTAAGACGCTTTTATCAGCAGGTCGTCCAGATAAGGAATTATGTTCACACCCCGCTTGCGGAGGAGTAGCATCATCTCCGCCATCACCTTGGTGAACACTCTTGGTGCCATGGAGAGGCCAAACGGCAGCGCCTGGAACTGACAAAAACAGTCCAGTAGCGCAAATCTGAGATAAGCCTGGTGAGGCAGCCAGATCGGGATGTGAAGGTACGCATCCTTGATATCCAGGGATACCAGGAATTCCCCTTCCTCTAGACCTGAGATCACCGCTCTCAGAGACTCCATCTTGAATTTGAATTCCCTCAAGTAGGGGTTCAATGACTTTAGAGTTAATATCGGTCTTACCGAACCATCCGGTTTCGGTACCACAAACAGGTTTGAATAATAACCCTTGTGCTGCAGGTGAGGTGTAACTGGAACAATGACATTTGACCTTAGCAACTTTTGAATAGTTTCCTGTAGGATAGCACTTTCTGTCAGCGAAGCTGGCAAGCCTGATTTGAAGAATCTGTGAGGTGGGAGTTCTTGAAACTCCAGTCTGAACCCCTGGGTAACAATATCCAGTGCCCAGGGATCCAGGCATGAGGACGCCCAGACATGACTGAAATTGCTTAGTCTTGCTCACACCTGCATGATCTCCAGGCTGGGAGGTACACCATCATGCCGAGGATTTTGAGGAAGCAGAACCAGGTTTCTGTTCCTGGGAACATGTGGGTACAGGTTTTCGGGATTTCCCCTGGCCACCACTAAAGAAAGTGGAGGGGGATTTGGACTTTTTTGCTTTAGCGGTCCGAAAGGACTGCATCGCAGACATAGGATATGATTTCTTAGTCGGTGGTGTAGCAGAGGGAAGAAAAGTTGACTTACCAGCAGTTGCCGTGGAGATCCATGCATCTAACGCTTCCCCAAACAGAGCCTGACCTGTGAAGGGTAGGTTCTCCACACTCTTCTTGGATTCCGCGTACACAGACCATTGGCGGAGCCAGAGTCCGCTGCGTGCCGAGACAGCCATGGAAGAAGCTCTTGCGTTCAGATTTCCAAGGTCTTTCATGGCTTCCACCATGAAACCTGCAGAATCCTGTATGTGATGTAAAAATAATTCAATGTCACTTCTATCCATAGAATCTAAATCCTCTAGTAAAGTGCCTGACCACTTTACAATGGCTTTAGAAATCCATGCACAAGCAATAGTCAGAGCCGTCTTAACAGCAGTGTAGGCCCCTGGGCACAGCAATGGACTGGGCCCCCTACCCACCCATCAGCGGTAGGGGTGGGGGGTTCTATCAGCAGCAGCTTTGATGTCCCACGGGCAGAAGGGGGGTTCTATCTTCCGCTCAGCATGTAGGACCTGGAGAAATAATTTCTGCTAATTACTCCTTTACTGCACAGATGGGGCAGGAAGGAGAACACTAAACTATAGAAGGGGACATTGTGCTGAATGAAGGGGCCAGGGTACGTGACTTCAAGGGTGGTAGGGGGTGTTTAATACACAGGGGAGGGGTGGATAGGGGAGTGGGCTTAATATTCATCATTTTCTGGTGGGAGGGCAGCTTGCTTTACTGCAGATATCTCCAATTCCTGGAAATATATTTATTAGCTTTAATGGGATAAAAAAAACTAGAGAGTCCCACCTTTCAGGAGGTACTGGGGACTTGGGGATCAGAGCTCAGGAGCCAGAGCAATCCTCCAACAAAAATATAAAACTACATATTGGGCATGTGGAGCTGGAGCAGGGACCAGCTGCTTGAAAGCTGATGTTTCTGGTTCTGGGCAAAGTAGAGACAAGCTGTGAGGGGTCACCAAAAGAGGAGAGTCCCAGCTTTTGGAGTATACCCTCAGAAAAACTCTAAGTCAGACAGAACTCAAGATATTTGGCTGGGAAGAGCAATTAACAGTCTTGGATGAGGACCACTGCTTTGAAGTCGAATATCTCTGGTTCCTCAGGGCCGATTTTCAAAAATTTGGTACCCCTGGAAAGAGGGGACCCTCAACTATCAGCCTAGGGCCCTTTTACCACTGGGGCCCTTGGGCAAGAGCCCATTGAGCCCATACGAAAAGACGGCCCTGGCAATAGTAGGTCTTAAAGCTACGCCATTTGCTGTGTATAAAGATTTGCCGTCTCTTTTAAAGCAGTGGACCCAGGTACAGGTAAAACCACTTTTTTATACAACCTAGAAACAGAAGCGTCTACCACCGGCGGGTTTTCCCACGTTTTCCTATCCTCCTCAGGGAAAGGAAAAGCAATGAGAACCCTTTTAGGGATCTGAAAGTTTTTCTCCGGGTTTTCCCAGGATTTTTCAAACAATGCGTTCAATTCTTTAGATGCTGGGAAGGTAAGGGAGGCTTTCTTATTGTCATTAAAGTAAGCCTCCTCCACCTGCTCAGGAACCTTATCAGTAATGTGTAAAACATCCCTAATAGCCTCAATCATGAGTTGCACCCCCTTAGCAAGGGATGCCTCTCCCCCCTCCGTATATCCCCATCACCGTCCTCTGAAACAGAGTCGGTATCCATGTCGACATGCATTATTTTTAAAAGAGCATGCTTTTTATGATATACATCAGGGGTCTTGGATGAGGTAGTGGGAGTTGAATATGACAAAACCTCTACAGATCTTTTCAAAACCTGTGTTTCAGTCTCATTATGAGCAATCCTAGATGAAATCTGGGATATCATTCCCTTAATAGAAGCCACCCATTGGGGTTCGGATTCAGAAGGCTGAGACAATATATTGCATTCCTGAGTACATGGAATAGACTCCTCTGGAGAAGATACACACTCTGCAGCACAAGAAACAGAGTCCCTAGACATGGTAATGTGAGATATATATATAAACATACACACACACACATGAAAATGTCAGACACAATTTCCCCCAGAGTACCTTCAGAGAGACACAGAGTATAAGGAGCCAGCACACAGTGCCCCAGTAGGCAGTTATATGATAAATGCCTGGCGCTGACTGAGTAACCTTAATAGATTAAACAGCAATAATAACAGTGAATAACCCTCTCCCCCTCCCCCCCTTCTATAACCCCATGGTACCGCACAGGATAGCTGGAGTTATGTGGAGGGTCAGTGCTCCACTGGTGAGTGCTGGATCCACTCTGAGGAGAAGCTCCGCCCCCTGTAATGGCGCGTCTTCCCGCACTTCTGATTTTATACTGGCCTGAGGTAAATCCTTGCTAGCAGCAGTACAGAGTCCCTGATAGCCATAGTGATTAGTGACCAGTGTTTAGGGTATTGCGCTGGTCCACGGCGCAACTTACAGCGCTGCACAACTGTACCTCTGAGCCCTCCGGAGCGCAGCCTTACAGCGCTGCGCTCCTACCCTTGTGCCGCCATTCTCGCCGGTGACCCGCTTATCGGGGCACCGGCGTCAGGGGTGTAGCGAGGGTGGTTCAAGTGGAGCACGAGCTCCGGGCGCTGAAAAAGTTAGAGGGCGCGCTGCCACCCACCACCACCACCCCCTTCCCGCGGGCCACTGTACTGGCAGCCGCAGAACAGGAGGAGCAGAGGGCACACACTGACTCTGAGACTAGGTAGGGAACAGGGCAGGCCAGAGGCGACAGTAGGAGATACATGTCAGAGCTCTGCCGTCCTCTTTATACAGATGGAGCCACGCTAATCGTGGCTCCATCTGCGACTGAGTTCGATCGGCGAGGCGGACTCCCGGACATGAATGGGATGTGCGTGCGTTGTAGACGCGCACGCGCGCCATTGAAAGAGAATGGGAGCGTCTCTGTGCGCTCGGTGGTGTGCCAGGCACATGCGCCCCCAGGCACACCGAGCGCCCCTGCCTGCTATGTAGCCACGCTCAATTAGTGTGGCTCCATCTGTATGTCTCACGTTCTGCTTGTAGCTGTGCAGCAGGGTTACTTCTGTCCTGCAGCGCCACTCTCTGCCCGCTGCTGCAGCACCTCTCTCTTTCCTGGAAGCTACAGCACGTCTCTACTTCAGATGCTGCAGCAGCTCTCTTTGCCCTAGCTGCTGCAGCAGCTCTTGCTACCCCGACTTCTGCAGAACCTCTCTCTGCCCTGGCTGCCACTTCTCTCTATATTGATGCTGGAGCACCTCTATCTGCCCCTCAAGGGGGGTTTAGGTCTGTGGGGGGGGGGGGGGTGTCACATTTGGGGCATTATTTTAATTGAGGCATTGGGAGATTATCAGATTGCCCTGAGCTCCACAAGGTCTAGAACCAGACCAGTCACCAGTTTAGGATTTTTAAATATTGTTTTTTTCAAATGTAACATGTCACCACATGTTGGATAGGCCCCCAATTCAGTACAGGGGAGGGGGACACCAAAACATACCCTTGCTCCGGGCGCAATGGCACCTAGCTACACCTCTGGCCGGTGTCATACTCACCACCTCGATCTTCTGGCTCTGTTAGGGGGTGGCGGCAGTGCTGCGGGAGTGAGTGGTCACCTCGGGGGCTTGCGATCATCACCCTCAGGAGCTCAGTGTCCTGTCAGCGGTGAGAGGGGCCATTAACATCTAGGGTTGGATCCTACTCCCCGCATAAGTCCCACGAAGCAGGGAGGCTGTTGCCAGCAGTCCCCCTGTACCTAACTATTTTAAAAAAAAAACTAAAAGAACTCCTAGGAGCTCACCTCGCTGTGACCGGCTACACCGGGCACATTTTCTAAACTGAGTCTGGTAGGAGGTGCATAGAGGGAGGAGCCAGCCCACACTGTTAAACTCTTAAAGTGCCCATGGCTCCCAAGGGACCCGCCTATACCCCATGGTACTAATGTGGACCCCAGCATCATCTAGGACGTAAGAGAAAATAGGGGGAAGCCCACGCTGGTAGGGGTCCAGGGCTGGTAATTGAGTTATTAATAAAGTACTCCCCTTTCCCACCACATTATCATTAATAAACCCCCCTTCCTCCACAGCTGAATTCTTTTTTTCTGCAGATTGTTTCAGCAGACGCAGATTGGAGGTCTGCTGACAAATTGGACGTGTATACACATTTATTTAATGTAGACTCTGCGAGCAGGTCCGCAGTAGGATTGTATAAATAGTTTGATCTGCCCAGGTTTGGACAAGTGTGTACCCAGCTTAACAGTATTGTAAAACTCAACTCAGGAAGCACCTGATTATGGGGGTCATTCCGAGTTGATCGTAGCTGTGCTAAATTTAGCACAGCTACGATCATTCACACTGACATGCGGGGGGACGTCCAGCACAGGGCTAGTCCGCCCCGCATGTCAGTTCCCCTCTCCCCGCAAAAGTGCAAAGGCCTACTCGTCACGCAGCCGCCGCGGCCTGCCCCCCCCAATGGTCCGGCCACGCCTGCGTTGGCCGGACCATGCCCCCCCTAAACGGTGGCTTAATGGTGCCGCCCAGCCCCCTCCCGCCCAGCAACCGCCTCTGCCTCAGAGGCGATCGCTAGCCAACAACGGCTGCCATGCGCCGGCACACTGCGGCACCGGCGCATGCGCAGTTCCAACCCGATCGCTGCACTGCGAGAAACTACAGCGAGCGATCAGTTCGGAATGACCCACTATATACAGACTCAAATCAGTCATAAAACTTCAGGTTTAATTAACAGTGGCTTACCATGCTGATCTATCTTATAAGAGCCTGTATACAATGAGAGCAGGGACCCTGGTCAGTGGTCACATGTCATAATATGAACCAGCTCTTTTATCCATACTTTCTAGCTATTAAATGTTCCCTTTGAGAATTGTGTTCTCATCCCATCCATTTCACTAGGCAGTGGGCAGGGTGCAAAAGGATGACATACTCTTCCAGGTTTCCATGGGACACCTCAAAATTTCAGGCGTTCAGCTAGAGTTCTGGAAGAGTAGGCAAGTATGCTTTTATTACAGGGCTTGGGTCCACTCCAAATGTATTAAGCCTTAACAAGAGATAAAGTGGAGACATATAAAGAGTGATAAAGTACTAGCCAACCAGCTCCTAACTGTCATTTTTCCAACACAGCCTGTGACATGACAGTAAGGAGCTGGTTGGCTGGTCATTTATCACTCTTTATCCATCTCCACTCTATCACTTTTTAAGGCTTAATACTGTACATTTGGACAAAAAAAGGAGAGAAGAAAGGGTTCGGAATGCCCTAAAGTGGTGCACGTAATCTTGTACTAAAATATAACTTTTATTATCATATATAATAAAACCAGCGAATATTTAAGAAGAAAGGTAGAGTAGTGTAAGTAAGAAAGAAATCGTGATTAAAATTAAAAAAGCTGCACACTTAGGATCATCAATCTGACTGATAAAATACTTACCTCACCACAAAAAGAAATACTAAATAAGGGTCTCTCTTTCTCCCCTACCCAATCATTTGACAGGTTTAATATGGAGAAAGATCTCAACCTCTTTGCCCGTAAAATACTTTAAAAAAAATCCTTTCTGAAAAAGTCGGAATATAGGGAACTGGGAATTTTTCCTGAAGAATTAACCCATGAAGATTCCGAAGCTCTGTCCATTTTAGAAGAACTAGAAGGGAATCAACTTGACACAGCGACATCAGTCCAACAGACTCTGGAAATAGAACCTATACCGAGCAAGTCAGGAGTTATCCTTAAGAAAAGATCTACCTTCTCCCCAGACTTCCATATTTGTCCACCTGTGAAAGTCTTTGTGGACTTGGTGAGCCAGGATCTAGATAAATTAGAGATATCCAAAAGAAGGGGAAAATATCCACAGAACCTCAACTTCCAACAGAGGAAGGCTCTGAATGAGATACAACAATGGAAAGACACAATTATTAAGCCCTCTGATAAAGGGGGCAACGTTGTGCTCTGGCCACGGGAGAAATACATACAGGAAATTAAGAGGCAACTAGGGGACAAACTCTGTTACAAAAAACTTATTTTTAATCCCACGCAGGATTATCAAGAGGTGTACAACAGAATAATTCAGAGAGCAAAAGACAGTGGCATCATTCCCAAGAAAGATTTTGACTTCCTATATTCTGAAAACCCCAAGATACCTACCCTATACCTACTTCCTAAAATTCACAAGGATGAGGTCAATCCTCCGGGCAGACCCATTGTGTCAGGAATAGGCAGCCTGACGGAGAAGGCTAGTGAATACCTAGATCTACATCTGAGGGAATACGTCACAGGATTACCCTCATATACAAGGGATACTCTTGACGTCCTTAGCAAAATCCAAGATGTAGTATTCAATCCTGGCACATGGTTGATAACTTGTGACGTCGAAAGCTTGTACACGAGTATTAAACATGAATTTGGGATACAGGCGGTCCAATATTTTTTGAATATGGACCAAAAAAGTGACTTTAATAACTGCCTGATTACCCTCTTACGTTTTGTCCTGACCAAAAACTATTTCGTCTGCGATGGCGACTTCTACCTCCAGGTACAGGGGACTGCGATGGGGACTACGTGTGCGCCCACGTACGCTAACCTGTACCTGGGGTGGTGGGAGAGGGATATTGTGTTCTGCGAGGAGAATGATCCGTATACCACCCACATACATATGTGGATGAGGTATATAGATGACCTCCTCATAATTTGGGGAGGAGACAAACCAACATTTATGAAATTCATGCAGAAGCTCAATTCAAACAATCTGAATCTAAAACTCACATACGAAATGGACGAGAAAAAGGTCAATTTTTTAGATGTTACACTGACCTTGGAAGCAGATGGACATATCTCTTCAGATTTGTTTCGTAAAAAAACTGCAACAAACAGCATATTACATCATGAGAGCTCCCACCACCCGTCAGTAATAAAAGGACTGCCGAAAGGGGAGTTCTTACGTATGAAGAGGAACTGCTCCGAAAAAGACACTTTCCAATTGAGGGCCAAACAACTAAGTAATAGACTGGAGTCCCGTGGATACAGTAAGAGATCAGTGAAACAAGCTTATCATGAAACAAGAACGTATACAAGAGACCAACTACTCACGCCCAAGACGAAAAAGAAGGAAGAGGAGAAAGTAAGATTCATAGGTACCTTCTGCCAGGAGTGGCAGGATGTTCGGGAGATATTACAGAAACACTATGAAATTCTTAGGACTGATCCAGATCTAGAAACAATCCTGGGGGAAAATATCACGGTGAATTGGAGAAGATCCAAAAACCTCAGAGATATACTAGTCCAAAGCCACTTGGAAACCATTAAGAAACCCCTATACAACAAAAAAGGATCCAATAAATGTGGTACTTGTAAGGCATGTTCGATCATGGTCCACACAACCGAATATACGGATAAATTCGATAGGGTTTGGCGTATTGGAGAATATATCAACTGCGAAACCCCTGCCGTGATATATAACTTAAGATGCCCATGTAACAAGATCTACATAGGGAAAACCAAGAGGCCTCTGAAGAAAAGATTACTTGAACACCTTGGGAATATAAGAAATGCCAGGAGAGATAAGGAGCTGATGAAGACGCTCACACCAGTAGCGCGACATTTTCTGAAACATCACCAAGGCAATTCCAGGGGTTTGGCAGCCTTCGGTATGAAGAGAATTACCCTTAATATCAGAGGAGGTGATATTGATCGGGAACTTCTCAAACAGGAAACCAGGCTGATTTTCTTGATGGATACCCTTATACCTAAGGGTTTGAATGAAGAAAACACATATATTTCTTTTCTGTAATCTAGGGAGAAGCCCTAGAATTCATACACAATTGATGAACCTTGGATATTTATACCCGTCAGGGTATAAACAACATCATACATACCTGAAAGGTCCTCCCCACTATTTAGGGAGTGCTCCCCAATATCACTGAATGGTATAAGAGACCAGATCTGAGCATACCTAAGGGGGCCCATTGATTTTGTGGCCTTTTGATTCATTATTGATTATCTAGATTATTCATCCCAACAGTAGAGTGGAATATTTACAGATATATATAAGAATACCACAGCATATTTATCTCTTTCATATTTATTCACTACATAATTCTTCACTTTGCACAAGTTAGTTCATAGTTTTATTATTTTTGTCACATTTGGGTTTTTCACTTATTTGTTCTTAATCAATGGAATTATGATATCATTCCCCTATTATTTATTGAAGATACAAGCTGGAATCGCTGTCTCTGTAGCGACTCCAAAGATGCAAGATATCACTCACATATTTTCACGAGAGGAGGAGCATCAATATCACATACAGTACTTATTTTTCACATTATTTATCAATTATTAATTATTTGTCACTTCTCACATTTATCACATCCCTTCCCAGCATGTAGGATTCATTACACATGCACTGATTGAAGATATCGGGTATAGGAGACTGAATATCACGTCACGTTTGTGACAACTCAGAGATACATCTGAACACTTGTAGGTCTCCACACTATTCAACGGACGAAAACATCTGTTGATTCCCCTTTAAGATCACACATCCCCTTTTTTTCTGCTGTTAGGTCTACTCTCCCCTTTTTGGACACTTTAAATGAGACTGTTCAAAATGTAATAGAATCAAATGAAATTATGCCATATTACACTCACTAAGGGCTTCCTTGGTATTACAGTCCATCCGGTGGATAAAATCATAATATACATGCCACACAAATGCTTATTAGCATCTCAAAGATGTGTCACTGTCAATTATTTCAAAATGGGGATCTATACATATATATCCCATTTATATCAGTAAAATACAACCATGGACTGAGAGATATAAATGGACACGGATACGTCTTTGTTAAGGATTTATATTATATTTTATTTTATTTCTTACCATTCATTCATCATTTTTTCCCTAGAAGTGCAGGAAGTATTTTTCAACAAAAATGAATAATGAATTGACCATCAGTGAAAACTTTCCTAATCACCTTACCCACCCATCATGTTAAATGACCAATTTATTTATACATGCAGCCAGTGGTTAAGGGAACTGGGCTTATATGTCCAAATAAGAAGATTTTTGCGGGGATATATATTGCTTTATGGAAAAGATACATTAAGCAGCATATCTTCTTATCAGAGCTATTACAGCACGGATAGGTACTCGTGGAATCGAGTCTACACACGATCCAGCCTGCTACACTGTGATTGATTGAGACTCCCTGGATCAGTGATGGAGGTACGTAAGGAGACAGGGAGGTTTGACATGAGCCGATCACATGACTCACACGCCGATGGGCGGACCCCTGTCACGTCATCAATGATGACACTGAGATAAAGAATTTCTATTGGCGGATCGCGGCAATTGCCGCTATTTAGGGGAAACCTGAAGGCAATCTGGTTCTGCCTCTGATGAAGCAAACAGCGAAGCGTGCGTCAGGCTAGCTGCGCACCTCAGATAGTCACCGTATCATGATAGATTAGGAAGGATACAATTATATGAAGAGTGTCTCTCCACGCTAGTGGGGAAATAGGAAACAGTCTATTAGGCTACAGCTTGATTAGATACTTGTCTCCAGTGTGCAGCGTGAAGTTCAGTGTGCATAGTGAACTATGGCCCTCATTCCGAGTTGTTCGCTCGCAAGGCGAATGTAGCAGAGTTACACACGCTAAGCCGCCGCCTACTGGGAGTGAATCTAAACATCTTAAATGTGCGACCGATGTATTCGCAATATTGCGATCAAAACCGAGTTAGCAGTTTCTGAGTAACTCCAGACTTACTCTGCCTGTGCGATCAATTCAGTGCTTTTCGGTCCCGGCTGACGTCATAAACACACCCAGCGTTCGCCCAAGCACTCCCACCGTTTCTCCAGACACGCCTGCGTTTTTTCCGGAAACGGTAGCGTTTCCTGCCACACGCCCCTAAAACGCCGTACATCCGCCCAGTAACACCCATTTCCTGTCAATCACAATGCGTTCTCCGGAGCGACGAAAAAGCCGTGAGTAAAATTACTTTCTTCTTAGTAAAGTTACTTGACGCATGCGCAGTGCGAACATTACGCATGCGCACTAAGAGAATTCTCACTGCGATGCGATGAAAAATACCGAGCGAACAACTCGGAATGAGGGCCTATATATCAAATGCTCCTTGAATAGGAAACAGCCTAATTGGAAAACTATATGTTTGACTCGACTGTATACATTGCAAATCACATAGCATAATTAATGATATGCATTAAATGTGTATAATTCTTGTCCTTATAAATGCAGTACTTAGTCCCGATATGAACAGTACATATATACTACAAAGTACTGTGTAAAGGACTGCATACATACGGGGACATCAGTGACATGGTTCACACTCTTAATGATTGCTTGATTGCTTAATTGCTACCCAATAAACCTGTTCCATCTTTGTCTCACTTGCTCCTCTATGAATGATTTAGGAGCGATTACAGTTTAACAGTTTAATGATTATAGTGATCCTGAGGGGAAAGTGTCAAACAATGAACACTGTGAATATCAATCACTAACCAATACTGTGACGGGGGAACTATAATGAGAAGCAGCGACGTTAGCTGCAAACAAGTTTATCTCTGTGTCACAATAAAATCAAGATAAGACTATCAGGTCCAAACAGCCGAAAATCCAAAGGCTGTTAGAGAATCAGACACCTGCTGCTTCTCTCACATGTGTTACAATTGTATCATTATATGACTCACTCATAGTGGATGTAACAATATTAAAGGAACTTATGAAAACATACAGATGCTTCTGTGATACAACTGAAGCCCAGTAAATATTCTGTTACTATACCAGTGATACAATCAAAACACAACACACTTTATTGGGAGAATAGTTTGTTTATTATTTAATATAGCAAATCATTAGAGCATTATTACCATCTCACCACTAATATATATCGAAAAATAGGAGTCCTGTTTCCCCAACGGTCTCATACTATATATCCCGAAAGGGACTAGAAAAATAGAGACACTCATTCTAGGAGTTTATACTCCCAGGACACTCTTCATTGTTCTAATATCAAAAATTTAGGAATTATACGGATGACATCTATGTGCAGCTTTTTTAATTTTTAATTTTAATCACGATTTCTTTCTTACTTACACTACTCTACCTTTCTTCTTAAATATTCGCTGGTTTTATTATTATATGATAATAAAAGTTATATTTTAGTACAAGATTACGTGCACTACTTTAGGGCATTCCGAACCCTTTCTTCTCTCCTTTTTTTGTGCAGATTTAATTTGCCCGTGGTAGCACCCCCTAAACTGTCATGAACAACACAGATGTGTTTGGGACAAAATAAATAAGGGGTCATTTTCATAGAAGCTGTTTAACCTGTGCGACCAGTACTACAGTTACTGTACATTTGGGCCTTAGGGCCTGATTCAGACCTGATCGCAAAAGCAAAATCTTTCTCAAATGGGAAAACCATGCTGCACTGCAGGTGGGGCAGATGTAACATGTGCAGAGAGAGTTAGATTTGGGTGGGTTATTTTGTTTCTGTGCAGGGTAAATAAGCGCAACGGAATATGCTGCGCTATATAAGAAACTGTTAATAAATAAATAAATACTGGCTGCTTTATTGTTACACTGCAATTTAGATTTCAGTTTGAACACACCCCACCCAAATCTAACTCTCTCTGCACGTTATATCTGCCCCCATGCAGTGCACATGGTTTTGCCCATTAGAGAAAAAGTATACTGTTGCTATCAGGTCTGAATTAGGCCCTTAATTCCCGAATGAATCAAGATCCCTAAAAAAACTTTTTAGCTCACCTGATGTGGTGGCAGTATAATAGCAACAGGTAAAACCAAGAATAAATATCACTGTGTAACAACAAGTCCCAGGGAAGCACTGCAGTTTTTGATTGCATGGGATGAATGCATGATGATGATAATAATAATAATAATAATAATAAATAGGATTTTAATACCTACCGGTAAATCCTTTTTTCTTAGTCCGTAGAGGGTGCTGGGGACTCCAAAAGGACCATGGGGTATAGACGGGATCCGCAGGAGACATGGGCACTTTAAGACTTTGAATGGGTGTGAACTGGCTCCTCCCTCTATGCCCCTCCTCCAGACTCCAGTTATAGAACTGTGCCCAGGGAGACGGACATTTCGAGGCAAGAATTTATTGTTTAAACACGGTGAGCGTCATACCAGCTCACACCTCAAACATGCCGCAGAACGTGGCATTCAATAGAACACCAGCCGACGGCATGAAAAATATACAGCAATATGCTGACCGAAAATGTAACACAACCTGTGTGTAAACATGACCAGTAATAGCATACCGCATGCCATGGCATGAATAACTTCAGCAACAGACTGACTGAAAAGAAACACAACATGAATGTAACCATAACCAATAACTGCAGATACAGTACGCACTGGGCCGGGCGCCCAGCATCCTCTGCGGACTAAGAGAAAAGGATTTACAGGTAGGTATTAAAATCCTATTTTCTCATACGTCCTAGAGGATGCTGGGGACGACTCCAAAAGGACCGTGGGGTCTATACCAAAGCTCTAGAACGGGCGGGAGAGTGCGGATGACTCTGCAGCACCGATTGCCCAAACAAGAGGTCCTCATCAGCCAGGGTATCAAACTTGTAGAATATTTGCAAAAATGTTTGAACCTGACTAAGTAGCTGCTCTGCAAGGCTATAAAACCGAGACCCCTCGGACAGCCACCCAGGATGAGCCCACCTTTCTGGTAGAATGGGCCTTCACCGATTTCGGCAACGGCAATCCAGCCGTAAAACGAGCAAGCTTAATTGTATTACAGATCCAGCGTGTAATAGTCTACTTGGAAGCTGGAACCCCAATCTTGTTGGGAGCATGTAGGATAAACAGAACCTCCATTTTCCTGATCTGAGCCAATCTGGCAACACAAAATTTCAAAATTCAGACCACATCGAGATGCTTCGATGTCACCCAGTGTCAGTAGCCACTCGCACCACAAAAGGTTGGTTCAAGTGAAACCGATGAAACCACTTTTGGCAGAAACTGCTGCCGAGTTCTCAACTCCGCTCTATCTTCATGGAAGATTAAACAGGTCTCTTGTGAGACCAAGCCGCCAACTCAGACACCCGCCTTGCGGATGCCAAGGTCAACCGCATGACGAGGAATTTCAACTCAACCATACTGAAAAGTTCAACCAAAGAAATTGCAGGAACTGCAACACCACGTAAAGATCCCATGGTGCCACAGAGGCACAAAGGGAGGATGGATGTGTAAGACTCCTTTTACGAAAGTTTGAAACTCTGGAAAGGAGGCCAATTGTTTTTGGAAGAAAACCGATAAGGCTGAAATCTGAACCTTAATTGAGCCCAACCTAAGATCGCATCCACATGATCTTGTAAGAAAAGAATGGAGAAAACGATCCAACTGGAACTCTTCCGTAGGACTCTTCTTGGATTCACACCAAGCCACATAATTTCCTCCAAATATGGTGGTAATGTTTTGACGTTACTTCTTTTCTGCCTGAAGAAGAGTAGGGATGACTTCACTGGGAATACCCTTTCGGGCTGGGATCCGACGTTCAATTTCCAAGTCGTCAAGGGAAACCACGGTAAGTCTTGGAACACACACGGCCCCTGCTATAACAGATCCTCTCGCAGAGGAAGAGGTCAGGGATCTCCTATGAGTAATTGCTGAAGATCCGGATACCAGCCCCCCTTGACCAGTCTGGAAAAAAGAGGATCACCTGAACCTTTGTTCTTCTTATAATCTTTAACATCTTTGGAAAGAGTGGAAATGGAGGGAACACATAGACCGACCAAAACACCCACGGTATCACTAGGGCGTCCACTGCTATCGCTTGAGGGACCCTCGACCTGGAACAATATTTCTGAAGTTTCTTGTCGAGGCGAGACGCCATCTTGTCTATTTGCGGAATTCTCCAAAGACTTGTCACTTCTGTGAAAACCGCTTGATGAAGACTCCACCATCCTGGATAGAGAACGTGTCCGCCGAGGAAGTCTGCTTCCCAGTTGTCCACTCTTGGAACGAACATCGCTGACAGAGCGCGTAAATGTTTTCGTCGCCCAGCGGAAAATCCCTCTGGCTTCTGCCATTTCTTCTCCGGTTTTCGTCTGTAGAAAACCGTTATATATGGCCCTTAACTCTGGACCGCTAATGAGGCGACAAGTATCCTAACATGACACTTGTCCTCTGTGAGAATTGCACCGCTACCAGAGAAGCGAGATACTGGTCTTGAAACCATGATTATCCCAGGTGGGAACCGGACCACTTGTCCAACAGGTCCCGCTAAACACTCAGGCCTGCAACCTGCCCACTGAATGGCCTCGTAGGCCGCAACTATCTCTTTTTCAGCAACTGAATGTATTGACGGATTGACACCGTTGCAGGTCTGCCAGACTCTGAAGTCTCAGAGCTTTCCTTTTTTTTTTTTTTGAAGCAAATAAACTCTCCTCAGTACTGCATCTAATAATATTGCCCAAGCCGATCACCGCGTCGTTGGGACCAACAGGGATTCTGGCAAGTTCTGTTGTTGAAGAACTGTCAAGGAGAAAACAACGTTTAGCACCATTTGGCTTCTTGATTCGGAGAGCGATCCAGTACAGAATAATTATGACTCCTTACTAACGAAGGAAACCCATCATACCACCATCACACTGGGGAAATGGTAACAACAATCCTGAATCGCAAACCTCAGGTAAACCTAATGCGGAAGAAACCGTAATTAGACCTCCTACTACTCTTTCAGAGTCGAGAACCCTACCATGAGAGATTCCCTCATGGAGTTTAAGTAGGAATACTGGGATTTGTCTGACCAAGCCGTCTGGCCTCGGGAGCACGAAAAAGCTTGAATAGTAGCTTCTTCTCTTTTTTTTATTTTTTTATTATCGGAACAGCAGGACAATGACCTGATCCTGACACAACTCTTGTATTGCGTTACATACAACCTCCCTGTCTTGAGGAGGATCGGTAAGGTCGATTTGAAAAAATCGGTGAGGGGAACGTCTGGAAACTCCCGTATGTCCCCCTAGGGACTCTATCCTGAACTCACTGGTCCATGTCCTTTCCAGGACTGACTGAAGAGTTTTAGACGTGGTCCCACCAGTGTGGGCCCCTGCAAGATAGACCCAACGTCCTACGGTGGACGTGGCAGAAAACAACGGATGATTTCTGCTCCTGTGAACCTGAAAAGGCAGCTGACCTCTTACCTTTTTTTACCTTCCTTTACCTGCAAAGAAAGGGGAATCCTTAACTATTGGGTCAAAATGACTGCATCCTACAACAATGCATCACCAACCGCTGTGAGGGAACATAGGGCAAGAAGGTAGACTTACCCGTGGCACCTGCCGAGAGCATATTAACAAGGCCCTCACCAAACCAGGCTTCACCTTCGTGGGGAAGAGACTCCACTTCTTTTTGGAGTCAGCATTCGCATCCCTTTGGTGAATCCACAATGCCCTCCTAGCCGAGACCGCCATGGAAGTGGAACGCGCGCCCAAGAGTCCCATCCTTTGTAGTCGCACGGCAGTATGCTGCAATGTTCTAGATATGACCTAACTTAAGGAGTATCACATCTCTCCCCAGGGTAATTATGTCGGATGACAAAGTAACTGACCATTTCTGAATACAAGCACTCCCCCCTGCGCATGCAATGCAAGTATAATCAAAGCATATAATTAAAATATCACTTAGCTTCCAGTAAACGATCCTTTGTGACAGGGCCCCGTGAAGAGCAGGGGTTGACTCTCACTTTATTCTATCCACGGCGGGAAAAGAATAAACACTCGGACTCCTCGTGATGATTTGAAACCATCTTGTCACAGCTGACCTAAAGTTATTCAACAGAGCGACCAGCACATGAGAAGGAAAAGTTTACTTCAGCATTCATTATAATTTTTTTGTATAAATATACACATTTAAATACACATATACACACATATATCTATATATACATTTCTCACATATATTTACCTCCCACTTATAGGGTGTTATTGGTGGAGGTTGATCATACTATCAGTATTGCACTAGGAGGCGCCTTTTTTCACTTTGTTTTTGTAGATATATATATATATATATATATATATTTATTTTTTGTCAGGAACAACAGGGTCCCTAGTGACATTAATACGTTCTTAATGTGTATGAAACATGTACTGAATGCCGATGTTGTGGATCTAATCAGGAAACATTATGGTCGACATAAGACATAGTAGAAACTGGGCAAAATAAAATTTTTGTGACCCCGAGGGGTCTGAGGGAAATATATATATTATTAATATTACGCCCTCCACAAATATTACTACGTCTGTGCTCGAGCCACAGATCAATGCAACCGTACCATACATATATATATATATATATATATATATATATATATATATACACAGGTATAGCTTTTTGAAATGCATCACATTATAATGTTAATTAATACCCAGTCAGATTAGTTGGTGCTGACAGGGTCACCGACACACGACTGTGTCTCCCATATAGTTTTTTTCTTTTGGAAAAGCATACAACTACTGACATGTTGACAATCAAGTACCATCAGGAGTCGGCGGTGCCGTCAGAGGGATTCCCATAGCCGTTTGTGGCAGAGCACTCAGACATGCCGACACACGTGTACTAAACACCCACCGACATTACACTGACTATAAGGGATAGATCCCAGTACTTTCTGACAGGGAAAACACCGAAAACGTTTACCAGCTCATTTACCACACGTTCATAATATATAGTGCTTTATTTTTTTACATACATTGCACTAAACAACTGTGCCCCCCCCCCCCCCCCTGTTTTTCACTGTGAGCTGTTCATTTTTTGCTTTGGCAGGGCCAGCGTCTCTGTGAGGAGAAAATGGCGCTGGATAGAGCTGTGAGGGCTAAGCCATGCACCCTTATCGGCGAGCTTCAGTCCCGCTACTTTTAAAAATTTTTATACTGGCGGGGGTCTGTATACGGTGCCTATGCACTGTATACCTCTTTGCCAGGCTAATATATGAGGTATATTGCTGCCCAGGGCGCCCCCCCTGCGCCCTGCACCCTTGTAGTGCCGCTTGTGTGTGGAAGCAATGGCGCGCAGCGCGACCGCTGCGCGGTACCTCAGAGACACTGAAGTCTTCTGTCGTCACTGAAGTCTTCTGTTCTTCTTTTACTCACCCGGCTTCTTTCTTCTGGCTCTGTGAGGGGGGTGACGGCGCGGCTCCGTGAACGAGCAGCTAGGCGTACCAAGTGATCAGACCCTCTGGAGCTAATGGTGTCTAGTAGCCTAAGAAGCAGAGCCTTTAAACCCACAGAAGTACGTCTGCTTCTCTCCCCTCAGTCCCACAATGCAGGGAGCCTGTTGCCAGCAGTGCTCCCTGAAAATAATAAACCTAACAAAGTCTTTTCCGAGAAACTCAGTAGAGCTCCTCAGTGTGTGACCAGTCTCTCTGGGCACAGAATCTAACTGGAGTCTGGAGGAGGGGCATAGAGGGAGGAGCCAGTTCACACCCATTCAAAATCTTAAAGTGCCCATGTCTCCTGCGGATCCCGTCTATACCCCATGGTCCTTTTGGAGTCCCCAGCATCCTCTAGGACATATGAGAAATAATAATAATAATAATAATAATCAATGTAGGACTGGGGTATAAAGGGCACACTGGGGAAATGTAGTGGTAGGGGCCCATATTTAGAGGTGTGGCCAGAGCCGTCCCTAACCAATATGATGCCGTAGGCAAGATTTTGTCTGGTGCCCCCTAGCACAGACACTAGTTCCGCCTCTGACCCTGTACCCCTTTCTCAGCACCATCACCACTCACCCATAGCAGTCTTCATTTTTGGTGCTCCTACCCCCATATTTTAAATAGGAACAGTGTGCACATTCGGTGTGCAGCCCAAAATGGGGCGTGTTCAATAATAATAATACCCCCAGTTGAAATTACGCTAAACAGTACTGCAACTTTTTTCATATTATATCATGCAATAGTGTCTCTCACGTTACATCACACAGTAGTACCACTTTACTCCTCACAATAGTGCCCCTTATTCACATTACACCACACCATATTGCTCTTTATTCACATTAGATCACACAGTAATGCCCTTTCTATATGTTACACCACAAAGTAGTACACCTTATACACATAATGCCACACATTAGTAATGCCTTTATAAACATACTACACATAATATCACACAGTAATGCCCCTTACACATACTGTATGATGCACATTATTAATGCCCTTATACACATAATATCCCTTACACATATGCCACATATTATTAATGCCCTTACATGTAAAATTATACACATAATGCCCCTTACACATATGCCGCACATTAGTAATGCACTTTGCATGCAGATAGAGCCACAGTTACACTCAGAATATAGGCATTCTGCATATAATTTTAATCAGCAGAAGCTGCTTGTGCCCCTAGGCATTCCAAATGCCCTAGGCATTTGCCTAGTTTGACTATGCCTAGGCTCTGGGTGTGGCCAGTCTCTAGAAGGGGTGTGGCCAGCCATCACAGAGGCTTTGTTAACCATTAGAGAGTGCATAGTCTAGGCCCCTTGATAAATATACACAGTAAATACTGCTAGTGCATTCATTGTAATGTACCAGATTAATAACAGCAAAGCACTGTAGAAAATACACCCTAGCCCTGTGCAGCATAAGGTAACATATACATAATGTATAATTTAAGTGCACAGTCTGGAACCTGATATCTAGAGGAGGAGGTGGGCTCCCAGGAAGTGGGGCCCACTGGGGGTTTACCCTGTACCCCTGTGGGCCAGTCTAACACTGATGATAATAATAATAATAATAATAATAATAATAATAATAATAATAATAAAGCACAGATTAGTGATGTGAGCCTTCTGTACAACCATGTGTGATGTAAATTCTGTATTGTCATGTTAGGTTGGCACATCACCAAGTACAGAGCAGGAGGAAAATGAGCTTCTCATGATTTCTTAAGAAATCCAAGTCAAAACTTTTTTTTTCTTTTAATATTATCTTATTATTATTTGTGGGTGTTTTTTTTTTTTTTTTTGCAATACAAGGAATGTATAAACAGATAATTGTCTTTAAAAGTGAAATATTCTGAAACAATATTTAGAAACAAGTGAGAGTCAGTAGTCAGAATAGATAACAATTGTAGGATACATCTGCATGTATGATGTCACTGTGCAGATGTATAGTGTTTGTAAAGTGTGGAAGGTTGCGCCTGGATATCTAAACCTTAGATCACGTTTATAATATTTGTTAAACAGATAATTTAGCAAAGCAAATTTTTTTTCTTGTCAAATAAGCATCAAATAATAATATGGGACTTTTGGCTTGACCTCATGGCTATGCTGAACGTAATTACTTCAAATATGTTTTCAAGCAAATAGGTTTAACTGTTAACTATGCATGTTATTATTGCTTATTATAAAGTTTTACTGAAACCAAAAGAGGGGTGGGGGCAGGGTTGGACTGGCACACAGGTGAAATCCCCGGTGGGCCACACTGCCCAAGCGCCCCAACCACTCCTCTTTGGGTGGAGCAGGATCATGGGTTCTTGGTTTGTTTCTATGGCAAATACACAACAATTGGCCTTCCTGCCAATTAAAATAGGATTTTAATTACCTGCCGGTAAATCCTTTTCTCGTAGTCCGTAGAGGATGCTGGGGTCCATTTTAATACCATGGGGTATAGACGGTACCGCAGGAGCCTTCGGCACTTTAAGACTTTTCAACAGTGTGAACTGGCTCCTCCCTCTATGCCGCTCCTCCAGACCTCAGTATAGGAACTATGCCCAAGGAGACGAACATTCTCGAGAGAGGAATTACTATTAAACTTGTGGCGAGATTCACACCAGCTCACACCATCCATAAACAACATGTCGGCTAACATGGCCTTTAACATAACTCATGCCAACCAGCATGCATAACGTAACAGCAACAGCTGTTAACAACTGAACACATGAAACAATGTGCAAAAAGATAAACGTAATCAGCAGGAAAAATTAGCACTGGGCGGGCGCCCAGCATCCTCTCTGGACTACGAGAAAAGGATTTACCGGCAGGTAATTAAAATCCTATTTTCTCTTACGTCCTAGGGGATGCTGGGGTCCATTTTAGTACCATGGGGATATACCAAAGCTCCTAGTATGGGCGGGAAAGTGCTAATGTTCCTGCAGAACTGACTGACCAAATTGAAGGTCGTCAGCTGCCAAGGTGTTAAACTTATAAAACTTATCAAATGTGTTTGCACCCAACCAACTAGCAGCTCGGCAGATTTGCAAAGCCGAGACCCCCCGGGCAGCCGCCCAGGACAAACCCACTTTCCTTGTAGAGTGTGCTTTTACCGAAATCGGTAACGGCAATCCTGCCGTGTAATGAGCGTGCTGAATGGTACCCCTGATCCAGTGCGCAATAGTCTGCTTAGAAGCAGGACCCCCAATCTTGTTGGGGTCATAGAGGACAAACAGAGATTCTGTTTTCCTTATCCGAGCCGTTCTTGCAACATAAGTCCTCAGCGCTCTGACGACATCCAAGGACCTTGAGACGGCTGAGGTGTCGGAAGCTACTATACTACTATTGGTTGGTTGATATAAAAAGAAGACACAACCTTCGAAAGAAAGTGCTGACGTGTTCTCAGTTCAGCCCTATCTTCATGAAATATCAAATAAGGACTATGTGACAGAGCTCCTAACTCAGACACTCATCTGCCTGAAGCCACGGCCAACAGCATGACCACTTTTCAAGTGAGAACTTTAACTCCGCCTCTTGCAGAGGCTCAAAACAGTCCGATTTAAGGAACTGCAACACCACATTAAGATCCCATGTCACCGCAGGAGGCACAAAGGGAGGTTGGATGTGCAGAACCCCTTTCACGAATGTCTGGACCTCAGGAAGAGAAGTCAATTGTTTCTGAAAGAAAACTAACAAGGCCGAAATCTGAACCTTGATAGATCCTAATCTCAATCTAGCATCCACACCTGCCTGTAGAAATAGGAGAAGACGTCCTAATTTAAACTCCACCGCAGGAGACTTCTTGGATTCACACCAAGATACATATTTTCTCCAAATACGGTGGTAATGTTTGGACATTACCCCTTTCCTGGCTAGAATAAGTGTGGGAATGACTTAATTGGGAATACCCTTACGGGCTAAGATCTGGCGTTCAACAGCCATGCCGTCAAACGCAACCGCATTAAGTCCTTATAAACTAATGGCCCCTGCTGAACCAGGTCCTCGTGAAGAGGAAGAGGCCGAGGATCTTCCATTAATAACTCTTGAAGATCTGGATACCAAGTCCTCCTTGGTCAGTCCGGAGCAATGAGTATTGCTCGAACTCCTGTTCTTCTGATGATCTTGAGAACTTTTGGAGGAAGTGGAAGTGGAGGGAACAGATACACCCACTGGGTCACCAGTGCATCCATCGCTATTGTGGGTCTCTTGACCTGGAACAATATCTCTAAAGCCTCTTGTTGCGGCGTGATGCCATCATATCCATTTGAGGAACACCCCAACAACTTGCCGCCTCCGCAAAGACTTCTTGGTGGAGGCCCCATTCTCCTGTATGGAGATCGTGTCTGCTGAGGAAGTCTGCTTCCCAGTTGTCCACTCCCGGAATGAAAATTGCTGACAGAGCTTTTGCATGTCTTTCTGCACAGAGGAGTATTTTTGTCATCTCTGCCATTGTTGCTCTGCTTTTTGTTCCACCTCAACGGTTTATGTAAGCTACTGCCGTTACATTGTATGACTGGATCTGTATGGGACAACCTTGAAGAAGGTGTGCCGTTTGATGAAGACTGTTAAACACAGCTCTCAACTCCAGAATGTTTATGTGAAGGCGAGTTTCTTAACTTGACCCTCTTCCTTGGAAGCTTTCGCCTTGCGTGATTGCTCCCCATCCTCGGAGACTTGCATCCATGGTCACCAGGATCCAGGCCTGAATCCCGAACCTGCGTCCTTCGAGGAGGTGAGAAATTTGTAGCCACCACAGGAGCAAAATTCTGGCTTTCGCTGACAAGATTATCCTTTGATGCATGTGGAGATGCGACCCTGACCACTTGTCCAGTAGGTCCCACTGGAAGACCCTGGCATGGAAACCAGGGACGTGCAGTCAGGGGAGGCAGGGGAGTCATTAATGATTAAAATAATACAATATACTTTAGCCTTTGTATTATTTTAATCATTTATACCTCTGTTCTCAATGTGTTTGGAGGCACAGCTTTTGGTGCCTCCCGCTGCCAATGTAAAGGGGCAGGGTACGGGGGGCGGGGCCAAGCATCAGGCAGCAGAATCCCATTAAAAAAAGCCCTTGAAGCGGCACCTAAAGAATTGCCTCTTTGACAGGGGCGTGCTGTCAGCCCATATGAAAGCACGCCCCTGTCACAGAGACTGATGTGATTGGGCAGTGTAGGATTACGGGGGCGGGGGTGGACATCAAGGTAATGCCCACCCAGTGGAGTAACTACCATAGGTGCGGGGATGCGGCTACTACGGGGCCCCAGATGCTTGCATGGCCCGCCGCTCCCCTGCACCCAATCACGCTGAAGCACAGTGAGGGTTAGATGCCAGACTGGCAGGAGGAGAAATGGATGTCCCAGGGTAGCACCGCAGCAGACGATTGCTGCACGGGTGAGTCCCAATCTCACCTCTCTTGGTGGGGCCCCCTATTGCGTGCATTACATTGCTGGGGCCGGGCACCGCAGTGCAGATGGTGCGGGGTGTGAGAGGGTGCCGGCCGCGGCTGCTGGGAATAGGAACAGTTACCGCGGTTCAGATGCCTGCGTGTGCTGCCTGGTACAGGGTGTGAGGAGGTGCTATGTTCTGGAGTAGCTTGTCCCTGGATCTCGCTTTTATGAGGAGATCATCCAATTATGGAATTATGCTGACTCCTTGTTTGCGAAGGAGAACCATTATCTCCGCCATCACCTTGGTGAAAATTCTCGGAGCCGTGAAGAGCCCAAACGGTAATGTCTGGAATTGGTAGTGGCAATCCTGAACCGCAAATCTCTGGGGGTATATTTACTAAAATTCGTATTTGTGTCGATTTGGAGGGAGATTAAACACGAATGACATCGAATGTGTGAATTTGCAACTTTTTTAATTTTTTACGCCACATTTACTATGCTGTCGTATTCTGCATTTTCGTTTTTTCCGATGTCGATGTCATTCGTAATTTCGGCCAGTGTTTTACAGGAGTGATTAGTAAAACACTGCCGAACTTAACACAATGAATCCCGGCCGGATCTGTGAGATCCGTGCAGGGCTTCATTGGGTACCTTAAAAAAGTGTTTATAGAGTTAAAATTTAAAAAAAAATGCGTGGGGTCCCCCCTCCTAAGCATAACCAGCCTCGGGCTCTTTGAGCCGGTCCTGGTTGAAAAAATATGGGGAAAAAATTGACAGGGGTTCCCCCATATTTAAACAACCAGCACCGGGCTCTGCGCCTGGTTCTGGTGCAAAAAATATGGGGGACAAAAAGCGTAGGGGTCCCCCGTATTTTTTGAACCAGCACCAAGTTCCACTAGTCAGAGAAATAATGCCACAGCCGGGGGACACTTTTATCTTGGTCCCTGCGGCCCTGGCATTAAATCACTAACTAGTCATCCCTGGCTAGTCATCCACTTAAATCAAGGGGTCCCCCCCTCCAGCCACCCAAGGGCCAGGGGTGAAGCCAGAGGCTGTCCCCCCATCCAAGGGCGGCGGATGGGGGGCTGATAGCCAAGTGTAAAAATAAAGAATATTGTTTTTTGTAGTAGAACTACAAGTCCCAGCAAGCCTCCCCCGCAAGCTGGTACTTGGAGAACCACAAGTACCAGCATGTGGGGGGGAAAACGGGCCCGCTGGTACCTGTAGTTCTACTGCAAAAAAAATACCCAAATAAAAACAGTACACACACACCGTGATAGTAAAACTTTATTACATACATGCATACCGACACACACATACTTACCTATGTTGACACGAAGCAGTCGGTCCCCTTCTCCATGTAGAATCCACGGGTTACCTGTCAATAAAATTATACTCACAACAATCCAGCGTAGATTGGTCCTCTTCTACTTGTAATCCACGTACTTGGCAAAAAAACAAACCGAAAAACCCGAACCACGCACTGAAAGGGGTCCCATGTTTACACATGGGACCCCTTTCCCCGACTGCCGGGACCCCCCGTGACTCCTGTCAAAGAGGGTCCCTTCAGCCAATCAGGGAGCGCCACGTCGTGGCACTCTCCTGATTGGCTGTGCGCTCCTGAGCTGACAGTCAGGCTGAGCACTGAAGATACATTGTAGCGCATAGGCGCTCCATTGTATCCAATGGTGGGAACATTGCGGTCAGCGGTTGACCGCGAGTAACCTCAACCGCAATTTTTTCCCCAGATTTTTTCAACCAGGACCGGCTCAAAGAACCCGAGGCTGGTTTTGCTTAGGAGGGGGGACCCCACGCAATTTTTTTTTCAGATTTTAAACACTTTCCCACCCCTTCCCACTGATAAACATGCACAGATCTCATGGATCCGTGCATGCCTATCAGAACACGGTAAAAAAAAGCAGGTCTATTTTAAAACTGCTTTTTTTTACGAATTGTATTTTTTCACGGCAGTGTTTGGCTATTGCCGGCAGTGTTTGTGAAATAGAATTTTTAGTAAATTATCGAGTTCTATACCTAATCAGCCACGTTTGACCGATGGTGTATTCATTCATATTTTTTTTCTTTGACTACCAAAAAAATTCGAATGCCCTCATCACTGCCGAGATTTGAGTTTAGTAAATTCCCAAGATGACACTTTGAAGAAAAAACACCAAATCGGTCAAAATCGGGAGCTTAGTAAATATACCACCAGGTATGCTTGATGTGGCGGGTAAATGGGGACATGCAAGTAAGTATGTCCACCGACACCAGAAATTCCTTTTCTTCCAAGCTGGAAATTACTGCTCTCAAGGATTCCATCTTGAATTTGAACCTTTTCGAATAAAGATTCAGAGATTTTAGGTTTAAAATCGGTCTGACCGAGCCATCCGGCTTCGGCACCACAAACAGGCTTGAATAAAAACCTTGGTTTCTTTGTTCGGTAGGAACCAAGGCAATTATTTTGTCTTGACATAATTTGTGTATTGCGTTCAGGGCATTTGTACCGTCCTGAGCAGAAACTGGCAAGGCTGATTTTAAAAAAATCGGCATGGGGGAAGGTCTTGAAATTCCAACCTGTAACCTTGGGATACTATCTGTAATATCCAAAGATCCAGGTCTGAGTGAAGCCAGACCTGGCTGAAATATAAAAGATGTGCCCCCACCAGATCGCACTCCCGCAGAGGAGTCCCAGTGTCATGCTGTGGCTTTTGCAGAAGTAGTTGCTGACTTCTGCTCCTGGGAGCTTGACGGTGTTGTAGATTTTCTACCTTTTCCTCTCCCTTTTCCTGTGACAAAAGGGGTACTCTTAGCCTTTTTGTACTTGTTGGGCCGAAAGGACTGCATAGTATGAGAATGATATACTTTTTATTTCTTTAGCCGGTGTAGCTGCCGATGGCAGAAATGCTGACTTGCCAGATGTAGTAGTTGATATCATGGCATCTAGTTTCCAAAGAGGGCCTCACCATTGTAGGGGAGCACCCAATATTTCTTTTGAATTCAGCATCAGCATTCCATTGGCGGATCCAGAGCGCCCTGCGGCTGAAATCGCCATAGTAGAGGCCCTTGAGCCCAGTAAGCCTATGTCCTTCATAGCCTCAACCAAGTAACCTGCAGAATCTTTGATATGACCTAGAATTTGCAGCATATCATCTTTATCGACCGTGTCAATATTAACAATTAAATTGTCTGCCCACTTTTCCACTGCGTTACCTACCCACGCAGAAGCAATCGCGGGCCTGAGCAACGCACCCGTAGCAACATAGATGGACTTTAAAGTCGTCTCTAATTTGCGGTCAGCAGGTTCTTTTAATGAAGCTGACCCTGGGGCAGGTAAAACGATTTTCTTTGACAACCTAGAGACTGAGATGTCTATCATTGGGGGTGACTCCCACTTACGCCTATCCTGTTCAGGGAAAGGGTACGCTATCCTTAGACCTAGGAAAAGTCACCACCTGTTTTTTATTTAATTTAAAATAATCTTTTTCCTCAGGTGGAGGTGTTGTGTCAGGAAATTTCAACACCTCTTTTATAGTGACTATCATACATTGAATGCTCTTAGCCAGTATGGGATCTACCGCCCTCAAATCTCCAGTGTCGACTTCAGTGTCGGAATCTGTGTCAGTGTCCCTTTGCATAATTTGGGTCAGAGACCTTTTCTGGGAACAGGAGGGGTCCCGAGTGGGTGACGTGGAAGAATCAGCAAACAGAGCATCCTCCACAGACTGTCTTGCTTTGTCTGTTGTTCAAACTCCGAGAATTTACATATTACTCTGCAGCTTTCACACCCACACAGGCTCAGAACACTCTTGTGCTTCCAAAATGGTTTACTCTGGGGAAGAACAATCTCTAGACCTGTTACACACGTGTACAGTCACACCACTCACACACACAGGGGAGCTTTTAGGGACAGATCTACCTAAAGTCTGTCAGAGAGACCCAGAGGGGATTGCCAGTCCACACCACGCGCCCTATATGAATATACATATATACCAAAACAGCGCTTTTTATCCAAAGTGAAGCCTGCAGACTTCAATAAATGATGTGCTCCCCTCGCCTTCTATAACACCCTGATACTTGTATCAGCGATGTGTGAGGAGAAGCAGCCTGTAGGATCAGCGCTCCGGCATCTCTGTGAGGAGAAAATGGCGCCAAATGAGTGTTATAAGCAATTCTGAGGTGAAGACCCGCCCCCTGTAATGGTGCGGTTCAGCCACAGTAATATTTATACTGGCGGGGGTAGTGTACATCAGCGGCTCACATGTATGTACATTTTGCCAGTGAGAGTAAGGATTTATCATGTCACTCAGAGCGCACCCGTTCCCCGCCCCGCGCGCCCTGCACCCTGTGCTGAGAGACATGTTGCTGCGCAGCGTCCCGCACTGCGCTGGTACCTTTATGCCGCCATGATGACCGGAGGGCCCCTCTCTACAGGTCTCCGGTTAATACTCACCAGCCTTCTGACTTCTGGCTCTGTTAAGGGGTGGCGGCAGTGCTGTGGGAGTGAGCAGCAGCCAGGCAAGGGCTGTGTTCAGTACCCTTCAGGAGCTAATGGTTTCCTGTCAGCGGAAGCAGAGCCATTAAACTAACGGAGAAGTTGGTTCCTACTTCCCCCCCTAAGTCCCAAGAAGCAGGGAAGTTGTTGCCAGCAGGTTCCCTGTAAAATTAAAAAATCTAACAAAGTCTTTTTCAGTCACTTCACTGATGTGCAGCCAGCCTCCCGGGCACATTTTCTAAACTGAGGTCTGGAGAAGGGGCATAGAGGGAGGAGCCAGTTCACACTGTTGAAAAGTCTTAAAGTGCCGAAGGCTCCTGCAGAACCGTCTATACCCCATGGTACTAAAATGGACCCCAGCATCCTCTAGAAAGTAAGAGAAAATAAGATTTTACTCACCGGTAAATCTATTTTTCGTAGTCCGTAGTGGATGCTGGGGACTCCGTAAGGACATGGGGATTAGCGGCTCCGCAGGAGACTGGGCACAACTAAAGAAAGCTTTAGGACTACCTGGTGTGCAATGGCTCCTCCCATTAAGACCCTCCTCCAGACCTCAGTTAGGATACTGTGCCCGGAAGAGCTGACACAATAAGGAAGGATTTTGAATCCCGGGTAAGACTCATACCAGCCACACCAATCACACCGTATAACTCGTGATACTATACCCAGTTAACAGTATGATAACAACTGAGCCTCTCAACAGATGGCTCAACAATAACCCTTTAGTTAGGCAATAACTATATACAAGTATTGCAGACAATCCGCACTTGGGATGGGCGCCCAGCATCCACTACGGACTACGAGAAATAGATTTACCGGTGAGTAAAATCTTATTTTCTCTAACGTCCTAAGTGGATGCTGGGGACTCCGTAAGGACCATGGGGATTATACCAAAGCTCCCAAACGGGCGGGAGAGTGCGGATGACTCTGCAGCACCGAATGAGCAAACTCTAGGTCCTCCTCAGCCAGGGTATCAAACTTGTAGACTCTTACAAAAATGTTTTAACCCGACCAAGTAACAGCTCGGCAAAGTTGTAAAGCCGAGACCCCTCGGGCAGCCGCCCAAGAAGAGCCCACTTTTCTCGTGGAATGGGCTTTTACAGAATTAGGGTGCGGCAGTCCAGCCGCAGAATGTGCAAGTTGAATCGTGCTACAGATCCAACGAGCAATCGTCTGCTTAGAAGCAGGAGCACCCAGCTTGTTGGGTGCATACAGGAGAAATAGCGAGTCAGTTTTCCTGACTCCAGCTGTCCTGGAAACATATACTTTTCAGGGCCCTGACTACATCCAGTAACTTGGAATCCTCCAAGTCCCAAGTAGCCGCAGGCACCACAATAGGTTGGTTTACATTAAAAAATTATACCACCTTAGGAAGGAATTGGGAACGAGTCCTCAATTCCGCCTTATCCATATAAAATACAGATAAGGGCTTTTGTATGACAAAGCCGCCAATTCTGATACACGCCTGGCCAAGGCCCACAGAATGACCACTTTCCACGTGAGGTATTATAGCTCCACGGATTTAAGTGGCTCAACCCAATGCGACTTCAGGAAATCCAACACCACGTTGAGATCCCACGGTGCCACTGGAGGCACAAACGGGGGCTGACTATGCAGCACTCCCTTAACAAAAGTCTGAACTTCAGGCAGTGAAGCCAGTTCAATTTTGGAAGAAAATCGATAGAGCCGAAATCTGGACCTTAATGGAACCCAATTTTAGGCCCATAGTCACCTCTGACTGTAGGAAGTGCAGAAATCGACCTAGCTGAAATTTCTCCTTTGGGGCCTTCCTGGCCTCACAGTACGCAACATATTTCCGCCATATGCGGTGATAATGGTTTGCGTTCACTTCTTTCCTAGCTTTAAATAGCGTAGGGATAACTTCCTCCGGAAATCCCTTTTACTTCAGGATCCGGCGTTCAACCGCCATGCCGTCAACGCAGCCACGGTACGTCTTGGAACAGACAGGCCCCCTGCTGCAGCAGGTCCTGTCTGAGCGGCAGAGGCCATGGGTCCTCTGAGATCATTTCTTGGAGTTCTGGTTACCAAGCTCTTCTTGGCCAACCCGGAACAATGAGTATAGTTCTTACTCCTCTCCTTCTTATTATTCTCATTACCCTGGGTAAGAGAGTCAGAGAAGGGAACACATACACCGACTGGTACACCCATGGTGTTACCAGAGCGTCCACAGCTATCGCCTGAGGGTCCTTGACCTGGCGCAATATCTTTGTAACTTTTAGTTGAGGCGGGACGCCATCATGTCCACCTGTGGCCTTTCCCAACGGTGTACAATCATTTGGAAGACTTCTGGATGAAGTCCCCACTCTCCCGGGTGGAGGTTTCTTAGTTGTCCACTCCGGGAATGAACACTGCTGACAGTGCTAACACATGATTTTCCGCCCATTGGAGAATCCTTGTGGCTTCTGCCATCGCCATCCTGCTTCTTGTGCCGCCCTGTTGGTTTACATGAGCGACCGCCGTGATGTTGTCTGACTGGATCAGCACCGGCCGGGGTTGAAGCAGGGGTCTAGCCTGACTTAGGGCATTGTAAATGGCCCTCAGTTCCAGAATATTTATGTGTAGGGAAGTCTCCTGACTTTTCCATAGCCTTGGAAGTTCCTTCCCTGTTTGACTGCCCCCCAGCCTCGAAGGCTGGCATCCGTGGTCACCAGGACCCAGTCCTGTATGCCGAATCTGCGGCCCCCTAGAAGATGAGCACTCTGCAGCCACCACAACAGCGACACCCTGACCCTTGGAGACAGGGTTATCCGCCGATGCATCTGAAGATGCGACCCGGACCACTTGTCCAACAGATCCCACTGGAAAATCCTTGCATGGGACCTGGCGAATGAAATTTCTTCGTAAGAAGCTACCATCTTTCCCAGGGCTCGCGTGCATTGATGCACCGACACCTGTATACGTATTAGGAGGTCTCTGTCTAGAGACAACAACTCCTTGGACTTCTCCTCCGGGAGAAACCCTTTTTATCCTGTTCTGTGTCCAGAACCATACCCAGGAACAGTAGACGCGTCGTAGGAACCAGCTGCGACTTTGGAATATTCAGAATCCAGCCGTGCTGTTGTAGCACTTCCCGAGATAGTGCTACTCCGACGAACAACTGCTCCCTGGACCTCGCCTTTATAAGGAGATCGTCCAAGTACGGGATAATTATTTCAGCCATTACCTTGGTAAATACCTCGGTGCCGGGGACAGACCAACGGCAACGTCTGGAATTGGTAATGACAATCCTGTACCACAATATTGAGGTACTCCTGGTGAAGAGGGTAAATAGGGACATACAGGTAATCATACTTGATGTCCAGTGATACCATGAAATTCTCCAGGCTTACAATAATCGCCCTGAGCGATTCCATTTTGAACTTGAACCTTCGTATATAAGTGTTCAAGGCTTTCAATTTTAGAATGGGTCTCACCGAACCGTCTGGTTTCGGTACCACAACATTTTGGAATAGTAACCCCGGCCTTGTTGAAGGAGGGGTACCTTGCTTTCACCTGCTGGAAGTACAGCTTGTGAATTGCCGCCAGTACTACCTTTCTCCGAGGGCAGCCGGCAAGGCTGATGTGAGGTAACGGCGAGGGGGAGTCGCCTCGAACTCCAGCCTGTATCCCTGTGATACTATTTGCAGAACCTAGAGATCCACCTGTGGGCAAGCCCACTGGTCCCTGAAGTTCCCGAGACGCGCCCCTACCGCACCTGTCTCCACCTGTGGAGCCCCAGCGTCATGCGGTGGACTCAGAGGAAGCGGGGGAAGATTTTTGATCCTGGGAACTGGCTGCTGGTGCAGCTTTTTTCCTTCTACCCTTGTCTCTGTGCAGAAAGGAAGTGCCTTTGACCCGCTTGCTTTTCTGAAGCCGAAAGGACTGTACCTGAAAATACGGTGATTTCTTAGGCTGTGAGGAAACCTGAGGTAAAAAAAATTCTTCCCAGCTGTTGCTGTGGATACGAGGTCCCAGAGACCATCCCCAAACAATTCCTCACCCTTATAAGGCAGAATCTCCATGTGCCTTTTACAGGCAGCATCACCTGTCCACTGCCGGGTTTCTAATACCCTCCTGGCAGAATGGACATTGCATTAATTCTGGATGCCAGCCGGCAAATATCCCTCTGTGCATCCTTTATATATAAGACAACGTCTTAAATATGCTCAATGTTAGCAAAATATTATCCCTGTCTTAGCGTATTAATATTATCTGACAGGGTATCAGACTACGCTGCAGCAGCCCTATTTATGCTGAGGCAATTGCAGGTCTCAGTATATAACCTGAGTGTGTAAATACAGACTTCAGGATCGCCTCCTGCTTTTTATCAGCAGGTTCCTTCAAGGTGGCCGTAACCTAAGACGGCAGTGCCACCTTTTGACAAACGTGTGAGCGCCTTATACACCCTAAGGGATATCTCCCAACGTGACCTATCCTCTGGCGGGAAAGGGTACGCCATCAGTAACTTTTTAGAAATTACCAGTTTCTTATCGGGGGAAACCATGCTTCTTTACACACTTCATTCATTCATCTGATGGGGGAACAAAACTCTGGCTGCTTTTTCTCCCCAAAAATAAAACCCCTTTTATGTGGTACTTGGGTTCATGTCAGAAAATGCGTAACACATTTTTCATTGCCGAGATCATGTAACGGATGTTCCTAGTGGATTGTGTATATGTCTCAACCTCGTCGCCATTGGAGTCAGACTCCGTGTCGACATCTGTGTCTGCCATCTGAGGTAACGGGCGTTTTTTGAGCCCCTGATGGCCTTTGAGACGCCTGGGCAGGCGCGGGCTAAGAAGCCGGCTGTCCCACAGCTGTTACATCATCCAGCCTTTTATGTAAGGAGTTGACACTGTCGGTAAATACCTTCCACCTATCCATCCACTCTGATGTCGGCCCCACAGGGGGCGACATCCCATTTATCGGCCTCTGCTCCGCCTCCACGTAACCTTCCTCATCCAACATGTCGACACAGCCGTACAGACACACCGCACACACACAGGGAATGCTCTGACTGAGGACAGGACCCCACAAAGTCCTTTGGGGAGACAGAGAGAGAGTATGCCAGCACACACCAGAGCGCTATATAATGCAGGGATTAACACTATAACTGAGTGATTTTTCCCCAAATAGCTGCTTGTATACATATATTGCGCCTAAATTTAGTGCCCCCCCTCTCTTTTTAACCCTTTGAGACTGAAAACTACAGGGGAGAGCCTGGGGAGCTGTCTTCCAGCTGCACTGTGAAGAGAAAATGGCGCCAGTGTGCTGAGGGAGAAGCCCCGCCCCTTTTTCAACTGACTTTCTCCCGCTTTTTCTGGAATACTGGCAGGGGTAATTTTACATCTATATAGCCTCTAGGACTATATATGATGTAGATTTGCCAGCCAAGCTGTCATATATTGCCCTCAGGGCGCCCCCCCCCCCAGCGCCCTGCACCCATCAGTGACCGGAGTGTGAGGTGTACATGAGGAGCAATGGCGCACAGCTGCAGTGCTGTGCGCTACCTTGGTGAAGACCGAAGTCTTCTGCCGCCGATTTTCCGGACTCTTCATGCTTCTGGCTCTGTAAGGGGGACGGCGGCGCGGCTCCGGGAACGAACACCAAGGTCGGGTCCTGCGGTCGATCCCTCTGGAGCTAATGGTGTCCAGTAGCCTAAGAAGCCCAAACTACCACCTGTTAGGTAGGTTCGCTTCTTCTCCCCTTAGTCCCTCGCTGCAGTGAGTCTGTTGCCAGCAGATCTCACTGTAAAATAAAAAACCTAAATATACTTTCTTTCTAGGAGCTCAGGAGAGCCCCTAGTGTGCATCCAGCTCAGCCGGGCACAAGAATCTAACTGAGGTCTGGAGGAGGGTCTTAGTGGGAGAATCCAGTGCACACCAGGTAGTCCTGAAGCTTTCTTTAGTTGTGCCCAGTCTCCTGCGGAGCCGCTAATCCCCATGGTCCTTACGGAGTCCCCAGCATCCACTTAGGACGTTAGAGAAAAAGGGTTGTCCTGACACACCCCTGTCCCCTCTTTTATAAAGGGGCCCTGTTCTATTCATGTCCTCTCTTTTAGTTGGCCAAGTTCCTCTGTGGTGGCTGGCCACACCACTTAAGCATGGGCCCCTAGCACTACTTTTCCTGGTGGGCCTTTTATGCCATCCAATACTGGGTGGAGTGATGGTGGGGGGTTATTATAGCCCCTGGCCCTTCCCAGATCCTGGAGGCTGCTGCATGCAAGATATTTTTCACATGCTTCCTGGTCAGTCTGATGGCCCCAAAAGAAAACAGGCATTGTAAAATTATGGAGGGTGTGTGAACAGGACAATCAATGAGAAGTCAGCTTCCAAGACATCGTTTGAATTCCTGCTTAGATCCCTGTCCTGCAGCCTTTTTAAATTGGTAGACAAAAATGCATGTCATTCTAGTGCAGCATAAAGAAAGGGTAGCCTATATTTACAGGAATTAGCAAGAATTATGTAGAAAGGAATTAAGAGCCAAAAAAATGCAAAGAACATAGATGAAGTGGAGAGAAGCAAATAGTAACAGACCTGTCCATCTTTGTACCATGTGACTGTGGCCAGTGGGAATGCCTTCACATCACATTCAAGAGTAAAGTTGGTGTTTACTTTGGCTTTCACCTGCTTTGAAAATATCCCAATTCCTGTAAAATCATCCTTTGTAATTCGGGGTGGAACTTGAAAGAAGAACAAAAGCTCTATAGTCAATATGCCACTTTTAAGACAATGAATATTAGACACTGCAAAACACTGAAATTACGTACTATAGACTTTCAAATTATAATGATGTTCACCAAGTCCGGCCTCATTAAATGCAATGCAGCTGTACTTCCCTGAACTGCCTTCTTGAGCTTTTAAGATCTGAAGAGTACGCCCACCTAGATATAAGTACAAAAAGATACACTGCAGGGTCATTCAGTGTTCCAAGATGTGACAAAAGGTGATATCTGACAAGAGGTACTGGAAGTACAGTATCATGCTGTATAGAATTTATAAGTATACAGATAAATTACTGTAGGTCACATGTTATACCTATACAGTTTCTTACAATACTTCAAGTTCTTAAAAAAAACCTTTTCATACAGTATAAACATTTAGATAGCACACACCATCCAAAACATATTACAGGCACGCCTGAGCTTGAGCTGTAGGAAGAGAATGGGTAAGTGTTACACACCTCCTAACTCAGATATAAACACTCTTATCAATTGGAATAGAATTCATTTTGCAACAATTTGTAGACTTAACAAAATGCTACAATTTTTCCAAAACTATTAGTCACTATACAAGTAATCTATTTTATTTTCGTTCTATACAAGTAATCTATGTTATTTATATTCTACACATTTCTGGTGTAGAATATAAATAACACTATAAAAACCTTTCTAAGACATTCATACATTTGGCCAGTTGTTCTTCTTTCGTTGGTGCACATTCTTTATCCTCAGTTTAGGCGAAGTTATCTATTATGACAGTTTATGAGGGTTTTACTGTCTTGTTATTAGAGATCTCTATTAGTACAGGATTAAGCAGTAAGTAGGTATGATACATTAAAAACTGGTTGTATGGTCACATGGCTATTCTAGCGTCCATATAAAGAATCCTCCTGAAGATGTTTTATAATAAACCTCTATCAAAACCACTACTTGCTCAGGGCAGACTTTCTATACATAGTCGAAAGAACTATATTTCTTTAACATTTCACTGAGCTGTAGGTCTGAATGAATACCTAAAAATTGTATACATTTTGCATAAAAAAGTCTGGCAGCTATCCTCTGCAGATAAACTAGTAGACACTCTTTATTTATTATTACGCCCAAGATTCTTAGGTTCTAACCTATTATAATCCTTTCCCATTACACTCAAAATTTCAGTTTCCATTTATGTTTTATGTACCATTAATTTAAACAGGACCTAAAATAACCTAATCTGGGTGTTAGTACCTAAAATTACCTATTTTGAACTAAAAAGACCTAATTCTGTTACTTAAGATGAAAATAATATTTTACTCACCGGTAAATCTATTTCTCGTAGTCCGTAGTGGATGCTGGGGACTCCGTAAGGACCATGGGGAATAGACGGGCTCCGCAGGAGACAGGGCACTCTAAGAAAGAATTAGGTCTACTGGTGTGCACTGGCTCCTCCCTCTATGCAGAGCCGGCCATAGGCATAGGCAAACTTGGCAATTGCCTAGGGTATTTGATATGCCTAGGGGCATCATCAGCTTCTGCTGATTAAAATGATATGCGGCATGCCTATATTCTGTATGTAGCATTTCATATGCAGATACAGCCACAGTCTCACACAGTATATAGGCATGCTGCATATCAGTTTAATCAGCAGAAGCTGCCTGTGCATCCTAGCCACATAGCAATGCAAATAAGATGCATTTTAATAAAAAAAAAAAAAGGTGCACGACGTTAGCATTGATGCAAGATTTGTGAGGACACATCTGTATCCAAGCAGAGGCAGAGTTCACAGTGTTAGTGGAAGTGTGAGTGCTGTGTGCATGTGAGTGGGTTGGTTGTGCAGCAGTGTTCAGAATATGTGTAAGGAGCATTATGTGTTTCATGTAAAAATGCATTAATAATGTGCAACATATGTGTAAAGGGCCATTATGTGTGTCATTATGTGTATAAGGGCATTAATAATGTGCGGCATATGTGTAACAGGGTACTACTGTATGTGTGTCATTATGTGTATAGGGGCACTAATAATGTGCAGCAAATGTGTAGGGGGCACTATGTGTGTCATTATGTGTATAAGGGCAAAAATAATGTGCGACATATGTGTAAGGGACATTAATTGTAAAAGGGCATTAATAAAGGTTGTCATAATGTGTAAGGTGCATTATGTTTATAAGGACATTAATGTGTCTCATATGTGTAAGGGGCATTACTGTGTGGAATTGTGTATAAATGCATTAGTAATGTGTGGCATTATGTGTATAAGGTGCTCTACTATGTGGCGTTGCATATAGAAAGGGCACTACTGTGTAGTCTAATGTGAATAAAGAGCAATAAGGTGTGGTGTAATGTGAATAAGGAGCAATTCAGTGTGATGTAATGTGAATAAGGGGCTCTACTGTGAGGAGTAACGTTTATAAGGTAAAGTGATACTGTGGGATGTAATATGAATTATGGACACTATCACAAGATAAAATGTAAATAAAGTTGCAGTACTGTGTGGCGTAATTGGAATTGGGGTTACTATTGTGTGGCCATGCCCCTTCCCAGCAAGAAGATGCCCCTTTTTGGGCTGTGCGTCAAATGTGCGAACTGTTCCTATTTAAAATATAGGGGGTACAAGGACTGCTATGGGTGAGGGGTGATGGTGCTGGGAAAGAGGTGCAAGGTCAGAGGCAGAAAGAGCGGTGGTGCTAGGGGACACCAGCCAAAATCTTGCCTTGGGCATCATATTGGTTAGGGCCGGCTCTGCCTCTATGTCCCTCCTCCAGACCTCAGTTAAGGAAACGGTGCCCGGAAGAGCTGACAGTCCAAGGAAAGGATTTTGGAATCCAGGGTAAGACTCATATCAGCCACACCAATCACACCGTATAACTCGTGATACACTTACCCAGTTAAAAGTATGAACAATAACAGAGCATCAGACAACCTGATGCAAACATAACATAGCCCTTATTTAAGCAATAACTATACACAAGTATTGCAGAAGAAGTCCGCACTTTGGACGGGCGCCCAGCATCCACTACGGACTACGAGAAATAGATTTACCGGTGAGTAAAATCTTATTTTCTCTAACGTCCTAGTGGATGCTGGGGACTCCGTAAGGACCATGGGGATTATACCAAAGCTCCCAAACGGGCGGGAGAGTGCGGATGACTCTGCAGCACTGAATGAGCAAACACAAGGTCCTCCTCAGCCAGGGTATCAAACTTGTAGAATTTGGCAAAAGTGTTTGAACCCGACCAAGTAGCTGCTCGGCAAAGCTGTAATGCCAAGACCCCTCGGGCAGCCGCCCAAGAAGAGCCCACCTTCCTTGTGGAATGGGCCTTTACTGATTTTGGAGGCGGCAATCCAGCCGCAGAATGAGCCTGCTGAATCGTGTTACAGATCCAGCGAGCAATAGTTTGCTTTGAAGCAGGAGCACCCAGCTTGTTGGATGCATACAGGATAAACAGCGAGTCAGTTTTCCTGACTCCAGTCGTTCTGGCTACATAAATCTTCAAAGCCCTGACTACATCTAGTAACTTGGAATCTTCCAAGTCACGAGTAGCCGCAGGCACCACAATAGGTTGGTTCAAATGAAAAGATGACACCACCTTCAGCAGAAATTGCGGACGAGTCCGTAATTCTGCCCTATCCATATGGAAAACCAGATAGGGGCTTTTACATGACAAAGCCGCCAATTCTGACACACGCCTAGCCGAAGCTAAGGCCAATAGCATGACCACTTTCCACGTGAGATATTTTAACTCCACGGTCTTAAGTGGCTCAAACCAGTGAGATTTCAGGAAACTCAACACCACGTTAAGATCCCAAGGTGCCACTGGTGGCACAAAAGGGGGCTGAATATGCAGCACTCCCTTTACAAATGTCTGAACTTCAGGAAGAGAAGCCAGTTCCTTTTGAAAGAAAATGGATAGGGCCGAAATCTGGACCTTGATGGACCCTAATTTTAAGCCCATAGTCATTCCCGACTGTAGGAAGTGAAGGAAACGGCCCAGCTGGAATTCCTCTGTAGGGGCCTTCCTGGCCTCACACCAAGCAACATATTTTCGCCATATACGGTGATAATGTTTTGCTGTCACGTCTTTCCTAGCCTTTATCAGCGTAGGAATAACTTCATCCGGAATGCCTTTCTCCGCTAGGATCCGGCGTTCAACCGCCATGCCGTCAAACGCAGCCGCGGTAAGTCTTGGAACAGACAGGGCCCCTGTTGCAACAGATCCTGTCTGAGAGGCAGAGGCCATGGGTCCTCTGTGAGCATTTCTTGCAGTTCCGGATACCAAGTCCTTCTTGGCCAATCTGGAACAATGAGTATTGTTCTCACTCCTCTTTTCCTTACGATTCTCAGCACCTTGGGTATGAGAGGAAGAGGAGGAAACACATAAACCGACTGGAACACCCACGGTGTCACTAGAGCGTCCACAGCTATCGCCTGAGGGTCTCTTGACCTGGCGCAATACCTTTGTAGCTTTTTGTTTAGGCGGGATGCCATCATGTCCACCTGTGGCAGTTCCCATCAATTTGTAATCTGTGTGAAGACTTCTTGATGAAGTCCCCACTCTCCCGGGTGGAGGTCGTGCCTGCTGAGGAAGTCTGCTTCCCAGTTGTCCACTCCCGGAATGAACACTGCTGACAGTGCTTGCACGTGATTCTCCGCCCAGCGAAGAATTCTGGTGGCTTCTGCCATCGCCACCCTGCTTCTTGTGCCGCCCTGGCAGTTTACATGAGCCACTGCGGTGATGTTGTCTGACTGAATCAGCACCGGTTGGTTGCGAAGCAGAGGCTCCGCTTGACTCAGGGCGTTGTATATGGCCCTTAGTTCCAGGATATTGATGTGCAGACAAGTCTCCTGACTGGACCACAGCCCCTGGAAGTTTCTTCCCTGAGTGACAGCCCCCCACCCTCGGAGGCTTGCATCCGTGGTCACCCGGATCCAGTCCTGTATGCCGAACCTGCGGCCCTCGAGAAGGTGAGCACTCTGCAGCCACCACAGAAGAGTCACCCTGGCCCTGGGGGATATGGTGATCAGCCGATGCATCTGAAGATGCGATCCGGACCACTTGTCCAACAGATTCCACTGAAAGGTCCTCGCATGGAACCTGCCGAAGGGAATGGCTTCGTATGACGCCACCATCTTTCCCAGGACTCGCGTGCATTGATGCACCGACACCCGTTTTGGTTTTAAGAGGTCTCTGACCAGAGTCACGAGCTCCTGGGCCTTCTCCTCCGGGAGAAACACCTTCTTCTGGACTGTGTCCAGAATCATGCCCAGGAAGGGCAGTCTCGTCATAGGAATCAGCTGCGACTTTGGAATATTCAGAATCCGGCCGTGCTGTAGTAACACCTCCCGAGAGTTTGCTACGCTGATCAGCAACTGCTCTCTGGACCTCGCCTTTATGAGGAGATCGTCCAAGTATGGGATAATTGTGACTCCTTGCTTCCGCAGGAGCACCATCATTTCCGCCATTACCTTGGTAAATATTCTCGGTGCCGTGGACAGACCAAACGGCAACATCTGGAATTGGTAATGACAGTTCTGTACCACAAATCTGAGGTACTCCTGATGAGGTGGATAAATGGGTACATGCAGGTAAGCATCCTTTATGTCCAGAGACACCATAAAATCCCCCTCTTCCAGGCTCGCAATAACCGCCCTGAGCGATTCCATCTTGAACTTGAACCTTTTCAGGTAAATGTTCAGGGATTTTAAATTCAATATGGGTCTGACCGAACCGTCCGGTTTCGGAACCACAAACATTGTGGAATAGTAACCCCTTCCCTGTTGAGGGAGGGGAACCTGTACCACCACCTGCTGGAGATATAATTTGTGAATTGCCGCTAACACTACTTCCCTTTCTATGGGGGAAGCTGGCAGGGCCGATTTGAGGTAACGGTGAGGGGGCATCATTTCGAATTCCAGCTTGTATCCCTGAGACACAATCCGTATAGCCCAGGGATCCACCTGTGAGCGAACCCACTGGTGGCTGAAATTTCGGAGACGCGCCCCCACCGCTCCTGGCTCCACCTGTGGAGCCGCAGCGTCATGCGGTGGATTTAGTGGAAGCCGGGGAGGACTTCTGTTCCTGGGAACTAGCTGTATTGTGCAGCTTCTTTCTTCTACCCCTGCCTCTGGCAAGAAAAGATGCACCTCGGACTTTCTTACCTCTTTGCGATCGAAAGGATTGCATTTGGTAATACGGTGCCTTCTTAGGTTGTGAGGGAATATATGGCAAAAATTTTTACTTCCCAGCCGTAGCTGTGGAAACTAGGGCCCTCATTCCGAGCCGTTCGCTCGGTAAATTTCTTCGCATCGCAAGTGATTTTCCACTTAGTGCGCATGCGCAATATCCGCACTGCGACTGCGCCAAGTAATTTTGCTATGAAGATAGTATTTTTACTCACGGCTTTTTCTTCGCTCCGGCGATCGTAGTGTGATTGACAGGAAATGGGTGTTACTGGGCGGAAACAGGCCGTTTTAAGGGCGTGTGGGAAAAAACGGGGGAGTGGCTGGAGAAACGGGGGAGTGTCTGGGCGAACGCTGGGTGTGTTTGTGACGTCAAACCAGGAACGACAAGCACTGAACTGATCGCAGATGCCGAGTAAGTCTGAAGCTACTCTGAAACTGCTAAGAAGTTTGTAATCGCAATATTGCGAATACATCGTTCGCAATTTTAAGAAGCTAAGATTCACTCCCAGTAGGCGGCGGCTTAGCATGTGCAATACTGCTAAAATCGCCTTGCGAGCGAACAACTCGGAATGACCTCCTAGGTCCGAGAGACCGTCCCCAAATAATTCCTCACCCTTATAAGGTAAAACCTCCATGTGCTTTTTTGAGTCGGCATCACCTGTCCATTGCCGAGTCCACAGGACCCTTCTGGCAGAAATTGACATTGCATTTATTCTAGAGCCCAGTAGGCAAATGTCCCTCTGGGCATCCCTCATATATAGGACAGCGTCTCTTATATGCCCCAGGGTCAGTAATATAGTATCCTTGTCCAAGGTATCAAGTTCCTCAGACAGGGTATCTGTCCATGTTGCTACAGCACTACACATCCAGGCCAACGCAATTGCCGGCCTCAGTAGGGTACCTGAATGTGTATAAACGGACTTCAGGATACCTTCCTGCTTCCTATCCGCAGGATCCTTTAGGGAGGCCGTATCCTGTGATGGCAGGGCCACCTTCTTAGATAAGCGTGTCAAAGCTTTGTCTACCCTAGGGGAGGATTCCCAGCGTAACCTGTCCGTTGGCGGGAAAGGATACTCCATAAGTAACCGTTTGGAAATCTGCACTTTCCTATCAGGAGAATCCCAAGCTTTTTCACATAACTCATTTAACTCATGTGAAGGTGGAAAAGCCTTTTTTCCCCAAACATATAAACCCTCTTGTCAGGGACAGGGTTTACCTCTGAAATGTGCAATACATCCTTCATTGCTATAATCATGTAGCGGATGGCTTTAGCCATTTTAGGCTGCAACTTTGCATCATCGCCATCGACACTGGAGTCAGAATCCGTGTCGATATCTGTGTCAACAATCTGGGATAGTGGGCGCTTCTGAGACCCTGACGGCCTCTGCGCTGTAGGATCAGGCATGGGTTGGGACCCTATCTGTCCCAAGGCTTCAGCTTTATCCAACCTTTTATGCAAGGAGTTTACATTATCATTTAACACCTTCCACATATCCATCCAATCAGGTGTCGGCGCCGTCGGCGGCGACCCCACATTCATCTGCACCTGCTCTGCTTCCACATAGCCTTCCTCGTCAAACATGTTGACACAATCGTACCGACACACCACACACACAGGGGATGCTCTATTTGAGGACAGACCCCCCACAAGGCCTTTTGGAGAGACAGAGAGAGAGTATGATAGCACACAGCCCAGCGCTATATAACCCAGGAACCCAGGAATTACACAGTAACTTAGTGTTTACCCAGTAGCTGCTGTATTGGTGATTTTGCGCTAAATTTATGTGCCCCCCCCTCTCTTTTTACCCTCTTTCTACCGTGATTCTGCAGGGGAGAGCCTGGGGAGCTTCCTCTCAGCGGAGCTGTGGAGAGAAAATGGCGCTGGTGAGTGCTGAGGAAGAAGCCCCGCCCCCTCAGCGGCGGGCTTCTGTCCCGCGATTTTGTGCAAAATAACGGCGGGGGCTCATGCATATATACAGTGCCCAACTGTATATATGCTCTTTTTATGCCAGAGGTACTTAATTGCTGCCCAGGGCGCCCCCCCCCCCCCCTGCGCCCTGCACCCTACAGTGACCGGAGTGTGCAGGTTAATGTGGGAGCAATGGCGCACAGCTGCAGTGCTGTGCGCTACCTCATATGAAGACTGGAGTCTTCTGCCGCCGTTTTTGACGTATTCTTACTTCTCTCGACGGCTTCTTGCTTCTGGCTTTGCGAGGGGGACGGCGGCGCGGCTCCGGGATCGGACGACCAAGGGTGAGTTCCTGTGTTCGATCCCTCTGGAGCTAATGGTGTCCAGTAGCCTAAGAAGCACGACCTATCCGCAGTTAGTAGATTTGCTTCTCTCCCCTCAGTCCCACGTAGCAGAGAGTCTGTTGCCAGCAGATCTCTCTGAAAATAATAAACCTAACAAAATACTTTCTTATTAGCAAGCTCAGGAGAGCTCACTAAAGTGCACCCAGCTCTGTCCGGACACAGATTCTAACTAACTGAGGTCTGGAGGAGGGACATAGAGGGAGGAGCCAGTGCACACCAGTAGACCTAATTCTTTCTTAGAGTGCCCTGTCTCCTGTGGAGCCCGTCTATTCCCCGTCGTCCCCAGCATCCACTAGGACGTTAGAGAAATATAAATTTACTGTGGAAATGTGTGGAATGAGCAGTTTTCACATGTAATTCATATATACAGATATGTCCTGTTACAGCCATGCTGTGTAGCGTACGCAGTGTGACTGCCAGCTCCCGCATATGCACGCTCCCACAATCCTTTTGCTTCTATTGGAAAGCCATGGCTGCGAATGGATTGCGGTCTCACGCGGTATAGCACATCGTGGGAGCAAACGCTGAAAGGAAGTAGCAGGACACATCTGTAATAAAGGCACAGTGTTTCACACATGATGATATGTTGTGTGGTTGTGTTTTATTTTCATAAAACGTATACATTCCTAAACTGAATCCTTTAAAACCAATAAAATCCTAAAATATGGATTGAAAAAGAAAAAGTTTCATTTATTTAGATCCTAAAAAATCTGGGATCTATTAATTACATAACCTTTTATAATTTTCGTTGAGCAACATCCTTGCTTCCTCTTAGGGGGACTCAGACAGTCACAGTCAAGGTCTCTGTTCAGTTAGCAAGTACCCTATCCTTCTAATGAAACTGTCTCTCTATAAAACACTTCTATTCGACAGCTGCTGGTTATATAGACTTAATTAGACTGTACTGTACTTGGACAGGGGGAACATGTATTAAACCTGAAGAAGTAACACAGTGGAAGGTGATAACGCACCAGCCAGTCAGCTCCTAAAAGGAGATTTATGGTAAGAACTTACCGTTGTTAAATCTCTTTCTGCGAGGCACACTGGGTTCCACATGGAATAACATCGGGGTGTAGAGTAGGATCTTGATCCGAGGCACCAACAGGCTAAAGCTTTGACTGTTCCCAAAATGCTCAGCGCTGCCTCCTCTATAACCCCGCCTCAGTGCACAGGAGCTCAGTTTCGTTAACCAGTCCAGTGCAGTAGCAGGCAAAAGAGACGACAACCGTTAGTAGCCACGTACACCACATTCTCACGACAGGGGACGCACTGTAGCAGGCACAAGAACCCGGCGTCCAAAGGAAGCATCCTGGGAAGCAGCAGTATCGAAGGCATAGAACCTAATGAACGTGTTCCCGGAGGACCACGTAGCCGCCTTGCACAATTGTTCATGGGTCGCACCACATTGGGCCGCCCAAGAAGGTCCAACAGACCGAGTAGAATGGGCCTTAATGTGATCAGGAGCTGACAGACCAGCCTTCACATAAGCATGTGCAATCACCATTCTAATCCATCTGGCCAGGGTCTGATTGTGAGTAGGCCAGCCACGTTTGTGAAATCCAAACAAAACAAAGAGAGAATCAGACTTTCGAATAGAAGCAGTTCTCTTCACATAGATACGGAGAGCCCGTACCACATCCAAAGACCGCTCTTTGGAAGACAAATCAGGAGAGACAAAGGCCGGAACCACAATCTCCTGATTAAGGTGGAACGAAGAAACCACCTTAGGTAAATATCCGTCACGAGTCCTATGAACCGCCCGGTCACGGTGAAAAATCAGATATGGGGAACTACAAGACAAAGCACCCATATCCAACACTCTTCTAGCAGAGGCAATAGCCAGCAAGAACACCACCTTAAGGGAAAGCCACTTAAGGTCAGCTGAATCAAGGGGTTCAAATGGAGGCTCCTGCAAGTCCCAAGGAGCCACAGGCGGGACATAGGGAGGTTGGATACGCAACACACCCTGAGTGAAAGTATGAACATCAGGTAAAGTCGCAATTTTTCTTTGAAACCACACCGACAAGGCAGAAATATGAACCTTGAGGGAGGCCAGACGCAGGCCTAAATCTAGGCCTTGCTGCAGAAAAGCCAAAAGTTTGGCTGTACTAAACTTGGAAGCGTCATAATTGTTAGATGCGCACCAAACAAAGCAGGAATGCCAGACCCTATGATAAATCCGAGCAGAAGCCGGTTTCCGGGCCCGCAACATAGTTTTAATGACCTCTTCAGAAAAACCCTTAGCCCTCAAGACGGAAGCTTCAAGAGCCACGCCGTCAAAGATAGCCGGGCTAGGTCCTGGTAGACACAGGGGCCCTGAACAAAGAGGTCTGGGCATTGTGGAAGTAGAAGTGGACGGTCCGACGATGGGCCTTGCATGTCTGAGAACCAGTGCCGTCTGGGCCACGCCGGAGCTATGAGAAGCAGATTTCCTCTTTCTTTCTTGAACTTCCGCATTACCCTGGGCAGGAGTGAAACCGGAGGGAACACGTACGGCAGCCGAAACCTCCACGGCACCGCCAGCGCATCCACGAATGCTGCTTGAGGATCCCTTGTCCTTGCTCCGAAGATCTGTACCTTTTGATTGTGTCGAGACGCCATCAGATCTACATCTGGAAGACCCCACTTTTCCACTAGGAGTTGAAACACTTCTGGATGGAGGCCCCACTCGCCGGCATGTATGTCCTGACGACTGAGAAAGTCCGCTTCCCAATTCAGAACTCCCGGAATGAATATTGCCGATATGGCCGGTAGATGGCCTTCCGCCCAACGTAGAATCCGTGAGACTTTCTTCATTGCCAAACGGCTTCGAGTGCCACCTTGATAATTTATGTAAGCCACTGTGGTGGCATTGTCCGACTGTACTTGAACAGGATGGTTCCGAATTAAATGCTGGGCCAGGTTCAACGCATTGAAGACAGCCCGCAATTCCAGAATGTTGATCGAGAGGAGAGATTACTCCTTGGTCCACCGACCCTGAAGGGAGTGCTGTCCAGCACCGCGCCCCAACCTCTTAGACTGGCATCTGTCGTCAACAGGACCCAGTTGGATATCCAGAAGGGACGATCCCTGCACAATTGTTGGTTCCAGAGCCACCAAAGCAGCGACAGACGGACCTCTGGAGTCAATAAGATAATTTGAGATCTGATCCGGTGAGGCAGGCCGTCCCACTTGGCTAGAATCAGCCTCTGGAGGGGGCAAGAGTGGAATTGAGCATACTCCACCATGTCGAATGCTGATACCATGAGGCCCAGCACCTGCATTGCCGAATGTATCGACACTTGCGGACGAGAAAGGAAGCAACGAATCCTGTCCTGAAGCTTCAGGACTTTCTCCTGAGACAAGAACAACCTCTGGTTGTGAGTGTCCAACAGCGCTCCCAGGTGCACCATGCTCTGAGCAGGGACCAGGGAGGATTTCTTCCATTTGCTGAGCCACCCGTGGGCTTGCAGAAACCAGACCGTCATATCCAGATGACGCAGGAGAAGATCTGGGTAATTTGACAGGATTAACAAATCGTCCAGATACGGCTGTATCCTGACCCCTTGACGGTGGAGTACCACCGTCATCACCACCATAACTTTGGTGAAGACTCGCGGAGCCATTGTTAAACCAAAAGGTAATGCCCGAAACTGGTAATGGATGTTGCCAATAGCAAACCTCAGGTATTGTTGATGTGACACTGCTATTGGAATATGCAGGTAAGCATCCTGTGTGTCCAGGGAGACCATGTAGTCCCCAGGTTCCAAGGCCAGAACTATAGAGCGAAGAGTTTCCATACGGAACTTGGAAATCTTCACAAACCTGTTCAATGCCTTGATGTTGAGAATGGGCCGGGAGGACCCATTCAGTTTCGGGACTAGAAACAGCGGAGAATAGTACCCCCGGCCCCTCTGAGCAAGAGGCACTTGTACTACGACTCCTGTATCCAGGAGGGTCTGTTCCACCGAGTGAAGAGTTTTTGCCTTTGTCTGGTCCAAAGGGACGTCTGTCTGGCAAAATCGATGAGGGGGTCAGTTTTTGAAAGCTATGGCATAACCTTGAGTGACGACTTCCCGTACCAAGGCATCTGAAGTGGTCTTCAACCATTCCTGGGTATACCCTAGAAGCTGGCCCCCCACCCTGGGATCCCCCAGGGGGAGGCCTGCCCCTTCATGCGGCAGGCTTATCGGTCTTGGCAGCTGGCTGACGGGCAGCCCAGGCTCTTTTGGGCTTCGGCTTACCAGGCTTGGAAGTGCGGGCCTGCTTATGGTACGCCTGACCTTTTGCTTTACCTGAAGGACGAAAGGGGCGAAAGGACGTACATTAAGCCTTCGACACAGAAGTAGCGGTATTAGGCAGACAGGCAGTTTTGGCAGTAGCCAAGTCAGCCATTATCTTATTTAAGTCCTCCGCAAACAGAATATCTCCCTTGAAAGGGAGTACCTCCAGGGTTTTTCTAGAGTCCAGATCCACAGACCAGGATCTCAGCCACAATATCCGGCGAGCCAGGACTGACGTAGTAGAGGCCTTGGCTGCTAGGATACCGGCATCAGAAGCCACCTCTTCAATATATCAAGAAGCTGTGACAATATATGACAAGCATTGTCTAGCATGGTCAGAGGAGATTTCAGCTTCTAACTCCAAGGCCTATGCTTCAATAGCCTCTGCAGCCCATGTAGCTGCAATAGTGGGCCCTTGTGCAGCACCCATGAGGGTGTAAATCGCTTTCAGACAACCCTCCACACGTTTATCCGTAGGCTCTTTTAGAGACGTGACGGTAGTGACAGGTAGAGCTGAGGAAACCACCATCCTAGCCACATGTGAGTCCACTGTAGGAGGCGTTTCCCAATTCTTAGACAGCTCTGGCGTGAGGAGATAGCGAGCCAGCATCTTCTTTTGAGGCACAAACTTCATACCCAGGTTTTCCCAGGATTCCTGATGTATATACAACTTGTTTAACCACCTTCTGACGCTTGAACCTATCTGGTTTCTTAGGAGGGACGGATGGCTCGGGATCATCCGTAATCTGCAGAATTAACTTAATAGCCTCCAAAAGATCAGGAACATCCACATGTGAACTACCCTCCCCATTAGCCGTATCTGAGTCAGAACCTGTGGGGTCAGTATATGTGCCGTCTTCATCAGACGAGGTGTCAGTAACGGCAGTGGATTGTGAGGAGACAAGCGCTCGCTTAGAGGACCTCTTGGACTTAGGCGAGCGTTGGTCAGACTTTTTAGTAGTCAGGGACTGGTTCAACTTCTTTAATTGAGCAGATAAATCGTCCGCCCACGGCGGGTTAGCTGCAGGGACCACATACGGTTGTACCGGCATTGGGGGTCCCATAGGGGGTGTTAGTTTATAAACTAGCGTATGCAGAAGTGTGGAAAAAGCGGCCCACGGTGGGTCAGTATGTGCCTCCGCTGCCACAGTCCCACTGGGAGGCAAGGAGCCCCCAGAACCAGAGCCCACAGCTGCTATATTCTCCTCATATTTTCTGTGGCTTCAGCAACACCAGCAGTGTGTTCCGCCCCAGAATCGTTACCCTCAGAAGCAGACATGATATAACTTGCAGTATGAGGTAACACAGTACAATTATCAGCAGCACTATACCTCTGAACCCAAACCCCTGCGCAGTGTAGTCAGCACTAGCAGAAATAAAGGAGAGATATGGTGACCAAATCACAGAGAAAAATACGTAAAACAGTATATCTTTGTGAAAATCCTATATTAGATAACACCTGACGCACCAAGCCCCCTTAGGTTATGGAATATAGGGATAGCAAGATGAGTGAAAGACACGAAATGGACACCACTCAGCTGTCAAATGCACACACAGATAGTCACAGTTTGGACAAAGCAGAGGTAATTACTGACAATAATACTGCACTGGACTAGCTTACACAGCTATATAACAATAGATAAAACAGTACACAGTAAGAACTGGATGTATATCACAGGGTAATTGTACTATAAACCCCTGACTAAATGCACTCTTTCTTAACTATCACTGTCTAAAAATGCAGGTAGAATACTTAAATGTAATGTAAAGGCACAGCGCTGACAACCAGGCGGCTTTACATAGGAGGATTTGCCTAAGCAGTTCCAGGAACAGTGAGCTGAGGGATAATGGCGCCGCATACACTGACAGGGAGTGAGGAAAAGACAGATATGCAGCTCCAGGGCGGGAACACTTGCTAGAAATGGCGCCCTGGGGCTGGGGAGGGGCTTCAGGTCTAAGCCTTATCCCCTCTGCTGGCAAAACCACCGGGTACTGTGGACGATATAAGAATTGGTTTAGAGAGAAAACCTGACCTGCGCCCATGCCCTGGTGATCTAGTGGGATCGCCTGTACTGCCACAGTGTCCACCACCAGCGCGCGCGGCCCGCCTCACACTGACCGCGCCGGATCGCGATAAAGACCGGGTCCCACAAGCGGGACCCACTTACCACCTCCCGAAGCGCGGCCACGCGATCCTGGAGTGCCCCAGCCGTGTGTATCTAACGTGAAGAAAACCGGAGCCTCCACTGTAGGTACCCGGCAACCAGGGCTCGGGAGTGTACAGCGTCGCTGGGGAGAGCTGGAGCTGCAGAAGTGAATGTCACAAGACATTTACCACCGCTTCTGCCCTTGAAGTCTTCACTTTTTACCTCATAAAAAGCTTTTCTTAGGGCTGCTTGGAGCAGCCCCTCTGTTAAGTGCCTGCTTACTGCAGCACCAACTTACAAAACTGAGCTCCTGTGCTGGGAGGCGGGGTGAAATAGAAGGCAGCGCTGTGCATTCTGGGAACAGTCAAAGCTTTGAGCCTGTTGGTGCCTCGGATCAAGATCCTATTCTACACCCCATTGTCCAATCCTTGTGGAGCCCAGTGTACCCCGCAGCAGAAATATTCTTTGTATTATTCATGTACTTTATATACAGCAGTCAGAACTCAGGCATACATTAGTATGACAGGAAAGGCTCTGCCTCACCCCACTGCACGCCACTGTAACAACTGTTTAATGCAATTCCCCCCAAACAATGGAGCAGATGTATTAAGCCTGGAGAAGTGATAAAGAAGTGTAGTTGTGCATATTCATGAATTTGATTTCTGAGCATTCACAGAGTATAATCAGTCCTATACTGTACTGACTATAAGAGTTTATATTAAAGTCTAAATTATAGGTTTTTCCATTTATAATACTAAACCATTACCAAATACTTTGTTTTGCTGTTATAAATCTATTACTAGTGTTTTTTTACATTTTGTACAAGTTCCTCTTAATGGCCCAGATTTATCAAGCCTTGGAGCGTGATACAGTGCATTCGGAAAGTATTCAAAGCGCTTCACTTTTTCCACATTTTGTTATGTAACAGCCTTATTCCAAAATGGAATAAATAATTTTTTTCCCCTCAAAATTCTACACACAATAAATACCCCATAATGACAACGTGAAAAAGTTTTTTTTTAGATTTGTGCAAATTTATTACAAATAAAAAACTATGAAGTCACATGTATCTAAGTATTCACAGCCTTTGCCATGAAGCTCACAATTGAGCTCAGGTGTATCCTGTTTCCACTGATCATCCTTGAGATGTTCCTATAGCTTAATTGGAGTCAACCTGTGGTAAATTCAGTTAATTGGACATGATTTGGAAAGGCACACACCTGTCTATATAAGGTCCCATACTTGACAGTGCATGTCTGAGCACAAACCAAACATGAAGTCAAAGGAATTGTCTATAGACCTCCGAGTCAGGATTGTTTCGAGGCACAAATCTGGGAAAGGGTACAGTAAAATATCTGCTGCTTTGAAGGTCTCAGTGAGCACAGTGGCCTCCATCAGCCGTAAATGGAAGAAGTTCAGAACCACCAGGAATCTTCCTAGAGCTGGCCGGCCATCTAAACTGAGCGATCGGGGGAGAAGGACCCTAGTCACGGAGGTGACCAAGAACCCGATGGTCACTCTGAGATACAACATTCCTCTGTGGAGAGAGGAGAATCTTCCAGAAGGACAACCATCTCTGCTGCAATCCACCAATCAGGCCTGTATGGTAGAGTGGCCAAACAGAAGCAACTCCTTAGTAAAAAGCACATGGCAACTCACCCAGAGTTTGCCAAAATGCACCTGAAGGACTCTCAGACCTAGAGAAACAAAATTTTATGGTCTGATGAGGCAAAGATTGAACTCTTTGGCGTGAATGTCAGGTGTCATGTTTGGAGGAAACCAGGCACTACTCATCACCAGGCCAATACCATCCCTACATTGAAGCATGGTGGTGGCAGCATCATGCTGTGGTGATGTTTTTCAGCAGCAGGAACTGGGAGACTAGTCAAGATAGAGGGAAAGATGAATGCAGCAATGTATAGAGACATTCTGGATAAAAATCTGCTCTAGAGAGCTCTTGACCTTAGACTAAGGTGACGGTTCATCTTTCAGCAGGACAACGACCCTGAGCACACAGCCAAGATATCAAAGGAGTGGCTTCAGGACAACTCTCTGAAAGTCATTGAGTGGCCCAGCCAGAGCCCAGACTTGAATCCGATTGAACATCTCTGTAGAGATCTGAAAATGGCTGTGCATCGACACTTCCCATCCAACTCGATGGAACTTGAGAGGTGCTGCAAAGAGGAATGGGCGAAACTGTCCAAAGATCCAAAGATAGGTGTGCCAAGCTTGTGGCATCATATTCAAAAAGACTTGAGGCTGTAATTGCAGCCAAAGGTGCATCAACAAATTATTGAGCAAACACTTTTTCATGTTGTCATTATGGGGTATTGTGTGTAAATCCTTGAGGGAAAAAATTAATTTATTCCAGTTTGGAATTAGGCTGTAAGATAACAAAATGTGGAAAAAGTGAAGTGCTGTGAATACTTTCCAGATGCACTGTAAATTGTACGTTGATAAAGTACCAACCAATCAGCTCCTAACTGTTATTTTTCACTAACTGTTATTTTTCAAACACAGCCTGTAACATTGGTGCTTCATCACCATGCAATTTATAACTCTCCAGGTCTTGATAAATTTGAGCCAATACCTCCTTAAAATAGCCGATCAGGTCTGAACTGTGCATTCGCTGGCGCCACAGTGCGCCGGTGCATGCCAGACAGCCGACAGCTGTCCCAGCCCTGCGATCGCCTCTGCCTGATTGACAGGCAGAGGCAGTCGCTGGGCGGGAGGGGGTGGGCCAGCGGCATTTGCCCACCGTTTGGGGGCGTGGCCTGGGCAATGCAGGCGTGCCCGGACCATGGGGGGGGGGGGGGGGCGGGCCGCAGTGGCTGTGTGACGTGACACGCAGCCGCTGCGACCCTCACAGTGACGAGTAGCTCCTGCCAGCGCGCAGGAGCTGCGCTGGCAGGGAGCTAATCTTAAAGTACAAAAGCATCGCCGCTGTGCAATGCTTTTGTACATGTGCGTTGGGGTAGGACTAGACATGCGGGACGGACTAGCCCTGTGCTGGGCGTCCCCCCGCATGTCAGGGAAGCTGATCGTAGATGTGCTAAATTTAGCACATCTACGATCAGGTCTGAATTTGGCCCATAGTCCTGCATTGCTTTACAGATGGTTGCTAAGGAGTGGCGGTCAATTAATGGAGGAACGTTCTGGTGTTTCCTGTGAAGGCTGTCCTGAATGAGGAAAGAGGCTACAGCGTCATTAGTCCTACAGTACATTGTAACAGGGCCCTGATCCTTCCACATCATTTCCATGACACATTGTTAAATGCAAAACCCAATAGTGGCCCTGTGATATTGGCATCCCAATATCACACAGATTTCACCTGGTAGAATCCTGACATCATCCTTTGATTGGATCTTATTTCCATCTTTATACCAGGATATGGTGGCCGGGGGCTGGGAGTAAACATCGCAGGATAGTGACACTGAGCTGTGCAGAATCACACTGACATCCTCAGGCGATTCCTTAGGTTTGGCACCAGAAATTGTTGGAGATACTGTCAAATATAAGATTTGGTATCAATTAGCGATACTAGTTACCAGCCCGTAACCCATATGACATTAGTGTCAGGAGATTGATATTTAGCTTCAATGGACAGATTTATTCTCTCGTCGATATTATCATTTTACTATTACAGGAAAACTATGCTGCCTTATAATGGAAACATAAGAAAAATATGACACTTACCCATAACACCAAGACTAAAGCTTCTGCTTTTATCCCCTGCTAAATTGGAAGCAACACATATATACCGTCCTGTGTCTGATACTATGGCACTGGTGATTTGAAAATTCTGTCCCCCATTTTCAAGTCGATGATGACTGTCCTCCTGCAAAGGCTGTCCATCTTTCAGCCATATTATCTGTGGTACAGGATTACCTACAGTATATAAAGTTGTAATGTTACTTCACTGTAAAAGGAGTTAGAAACAAGATACAGGTTGAGTATCCCATATCCAAATATTCCCATTGCCATGATATCTCATTATGGTATGCAATTATTCCACAATATGGAAAAATCCGATATCCAAAATACTTCTGGTTCCAAACACTTTTGATATGGGATACTCAACCTGTATACTGTAAACTCATATACAGTGCTCTTAGCGAAAGACAAAACAAAGTGTGGCAAAAGTGCGTGTGGGCACAGAAAGTGGCTGCATCAGTATCCGGATGATAGATAGACAATGTATAAGTCGACAGTTATTAGTTAGACTCCATACAGTTGACATGAATTAGGTCAATGGGTACAACAGGTCGACAGATGAAAGGTCAATAGGTACAAATGGTTGACAGGTTCAAAAAGTCAACATGAAAATGGTCATCGTATTATTTTGTTCCAAATTTAGGATCTGCTTTATTTACTATCCACATCTATTGGTAATAGTAACCTGTGGCGAGCGAAACAAGCCAACATGCCCGAACCGTGGGGAGTGAATGGAGCCGACGAGGGTACAACTTTCTACTGAAGGTGGTCAGATCATGGGAAAGATACTACATTTGGGACAAAATAACCAAATAAACGTGTCAACCATTTTCATGTCGACCTTTCAAACCTATTGACCCTTTTGTACCTGTTAACCTTATGCACTGTCAACAGGGCCGGTGTAAGATCTCTCTGCACCCTAGGTGAAGCTTCAGCCTAGCGCCCCCTAACCTGCAACCCCCCCTTCCCCACCACCACCTTCCGGAGGGGAGATACAGGTCGCAACTAGGTGGGCTGGGGTGAATTGCATCATTATACATATACAGAGAAAAGGGACAACACTCAAATTTATAAAGTACACCAGTAATTTGAACGCTGGCATCCCGTGCGCCGGGATGCCAACTACATACCCTTAATTGTTTGTGTATACATATATATATATATATATATATATATATATATATACATACATATACACGCAGAGACATACACATATTTGTATGCTCCTTAATGTGTTCCATCCCCCATCTGTAAGTTCATCACTGACCCCCCCCCCCCCCACCCCTCCATTTGTACTGTATTGTGCCCCAGTACCTGAGTCTTCCTTATTATGCTGTTACAAGTGCTATCCACCCACCAGGCTGTAAGATCTGTACTGTCTGTGGTCCCGTGGAAACCCCCACAGGTTACTTACCTTAAGTTGATTTCTTACTTTTCACTTGTCATTAGCAGGATTTCTCATACAGGCGACAGCAGCATTACAGTGAAGCTGTGGGTGCCGACATGTAGTCAGGTGCTGCTTGCTGCTGGACAGGCGGGGTTTCAGGGGCCTGGAGGAGATGCATCAGGGCTATGAGGGGTGGCCATGGGGGCACCCTTTGGTAGCCATGGTTACATATGCCTACTATATGCCTTAACATGAGTTGATGTTACATGTGTCAGCACGGAGGAAGTGCTGGGGCACTATGTGGTACAGCCTGATAGAGGTGGCTGCACCTGATTAGACCTGCAGCAGTGGTCAGCTCAGTGTAAAAGGAGGAGGTTGCATATAAAGACATCCTTCTTTTTTTTGCTAGATAAATTCAGAGGTGCCCTCCAGGAGCCGGCACCCCTAAGCAGCTGCCTAATGGTAGAGCCAGCCCTGACTGTCAACCTTTCATCTGTCGACCTTTTGTACCTGTCAACCTTTTGTACATGTTGACTTAATGCATGTTGACCATATGGTGTTGACCTAATGACTACCTACCTAGACATTATAGATATACAGATGAAACTCAGAAAATTAGAATATCGTGCAAAAAATAATTTATTTCAGTAATTCAACTTAAAAGGTGGAACTAATATATTATATAGACTCATTACATGTAAAGTGAGATATTTCAAGCCTTTTTTTGTTATAATTGTGATGATTGTGGCTTACAGCTTAAGAAAACCCCAAATTCCAAAATCTCAGAAAATCAATAACAAAAAGGATTTTAAATACAGAAATGTCAGCCCCTGGAAAAGTATAATCATACATATGTACTCAGTACTTGGTTTGGGCCCCTTTTACATGAATGATTGCCTCAATGCGGCGTGGCATGGATTCTATCAGCCTGTGGCACTGCTGAGGTGTTATGGAAGACCAGGATGCTTCAATAGCGGCCTTCAGCTCTTCTGCATTGTTCGGTCTCATGTCTCTCACCTGAGTTTCACCTGTATTAATCCACACCCACTCTCTGTTTAACACTAAGAAAATATGGGTTTATACTTTGTCTATGCACCTTTGACAGTGAGAGCTCTTTGTCACTTTACCTACAGTATGTGAAACTACATTGGGTTTGTGGTTTGAGGATCAGCATTAAATCTAATGGGGAAAATATTCAGAATTCTAGCTCTATAATATAATATGGTTCCTATTATTGTTTAATAGTAGACAGCAACAAAAATTATGTATTATATAAATCATGTTAGCAAAAATGAGTGGTTATAAATCAGATGCAGTTCCGCATCTAGACTGAAATCTGAAATGTAAGTATAGCATTCCTGTATGTGGAAATGTTGTTTATTTTTCATATTTTAGCTACAGTATGCTACTGAATAACCCTGCCCTGTACATGCAATGTAGTATAGAAGTCACACCAGCAGGTGAATTGGCCATATAGTAGCTCTCTGCAGACGTTTCCCAGTAGGCCGGGACACAGGTCTGAGCTCTAGGCTTATCTGGGCCAGGCTGGGCACTGATGGTGTGCTCCCTGGCAGCTGCTCCCCTTTGAACGTGTGCTGTGTAGTTTGTTGTGATCTGTTCTTGTCCTTCCTTTCCTTCTATCCCCTCTATATGTGCAATGATTCTGCTCCCTTACAAAACTCAACTGGCAGCAAGTCGCATTCTATTCCATGTGTTGCAGGTGGGTAGCAAGGGAGACAAACTGGATAGCTTGCAACTCAGGAGGACGAATTGAAAATTGAGCATGGGAGGACTCTTAATGCAATGTGGCTGATGGACATGGACTAAAGTCTATTGGGGCTGGGGGTGTTACTTATTTGTCATTGGGGGCTATTCATTTAATGGTAGAGTTATAGTAAAGTTCAGGGTTTATTTAATGGTGGGGTTTATTAACTAATACCACTTTCACACCACCTGAAATATCCCGGGATTTTGCACGGGAGCGCGCAAAACCCTGGGACTGCTGGCGGTGTAAAAGAGTCCTTCTCCTAAACCCTGGGTCCACTTTCTCGGAATCCAAACCAGCTTGTACGTAGGGTTGGACACGAGTAAGACTCGAGTAGGAGGCGGTGTAAATGGGTAAGCCGGGTCAGCCGACCCGGCACCCATTTACAGCATGGCAAACCTCCCGAATCGCAGTGTCCGGCGGGCAGTCAGGAGGCTGGTGGTCACAGCGCACACTATCTATGCAGACAGTGGCGCCGTGCTGTTTGTCATGCAGCAGCTGGGGACATGGCACATGCTGTCTATGCCGACAGCAGCGCCATGTCTGGTGCCTGGAAGCGCCGGAGGCTGGTGGCAGCACTGCAGCTTCCAGAGTGCTGGGCTTGCTCCCAGCGTGATGCTCTGGAGCTCCGGTCTGCAGGATTTCCCGGCGCTTGGCGATGACATCATCTATAAGTGCCGGCCCACAAGACACTGTACCTGGGTGCAGTGTAAACCGTGCCGATCCAGGAATATCCTGGATCGGCACTGCGGTATAAATTGGGGGAGTCCCGGGTCTGACCCGGCTTGGAACGTGTTCCAAATCCTGGGTCAGACCCGGGATTTTGGTGTAAAAGTGGTATTAGTGTGCGGTGGTAATAGTACTAAATCTAATAGTTTAATGCTGGTCTGAAATGGTCAGGGTGTAATTAAGTGTAGGGCTGAGTTGGGGGAGAAGTATGGCTAACTATTAAATTGGAATGCAATTAGTTTAATGTAGGGGCTGACTGGGAGGAAAGAGGCCTATTTCTTACATGTGAATGTGATTACTTTTATGATATGGCTGGCTGCAGTGGGTTTGATTGGAGTAAAATAGCCCAATTTAATAAATATGAATGCTATTAAATTAATGTCAGGTTTGGTTGGAAGAAGTGAGGCTTAAATATTTATCATGCCCATCCTTTTTCTAAACAGGGCCCACACTCTCCGGTGCATCAACAAAGCTTAAGAAACAATTAGCAAGCAGTCTAAGCTTCAAGCAGGAGAGAGCATCACTTTCTGGGTGGTTTCCCCATTCACTGAGGGCTTTGGTTGGGATGAGCAATATACTGTACTGCTCCACAGCACTAGCACGATAATAGAAAGTATCAGTAAGAAGGTATGGGCCTAATTCAGACCTGATCGTAGATGTCCTACATTTAGCACCTAAATATAGCACATCTACGATCAGAAAGACGGACATGCGGGGGGACACCCAGCACAGGGTTAGTCCGCCCCACATGTCAGGCCCCATCCCCCCTTCCCTGCACAAGTACAAAAGCGCCTTTGTACTTCACGAGTAGCTCCCTACCAGCGCAGCTCCTGCGCGCTGGCAGGGAGTTACCCACCGCTGTCCGGGTCGCAGCAGCTGCGTGTGATGTCAAGCCGCTGCCGCGCCTTGCTCCCCGCACAGTCCGGGCACACCTGCGTGTCCCAAACCGCGCCACTTTAACTACGGCCAAACGCCGTCGGCCCGCCCCCTCCCGCCCAGTGACTGCTTCTGCCTGTCAATCAGGCAGAGGCGATCGCAGGACTGAGATGGCCATCGGCTGTTTAGCATGCTCCGGCGCACTGCGGCGCTGGTGAATGCGCAGTTCAAACCTGATCGGCTGCTGTGCGAAAACGCAAAGCAGCGATCAGGTCTGAATTAGGCCCCATGTCTTTGTATTATTGTTGCATTACAGGTGTCACTCTTGCCTTGCTTAACTCATTATATTATCAATACCAGCATCCAGTATTAGCACACAATAACTCTAAGCACAAAATCTATAGCATCAATCGTAACTATACTTACATTTCTTCACTGGGTGTGCTGGCTCCTCCCCTCTATGCCCCCTCCCACAGGCAGTTATAGGTAAAAAACGTGCCCGAAGGAGAAAGGACATATATGAGAGAAGGAAACATGACAACAAAGAGTGGTGACATTTATAAACTAGCACACCACTAACATGCAACGACCAGCAATGGTTGGAAACAACAACAGCAACAGCTGAACAGGTAACCACATAAAAGAGAACCTGCAGAAAAGTCAACGCACTGAGGCGGGCGCCCAATATCCCTTATGGACTATGAGAAAAGGATTTACCGGTAGGTATTAAAATCCTATTTTCTCTAGCATCCATAATGGATATTGGGGAATCTAGTACGATGGGGACGCGCCAAAGCTTCCAGAACAGGCGGGAACGTGCGGAGACTGCTGCAGCACCGCCTTCCCAAACTGGGTATCCTCTTTGGCCAGGGTATAAAATTGGTAGAACTTCACAAAGGTGTTCTTTCCCGACCAGTATGCAGCTCGGCATAGTTGAAAGGCCGAGACTCCATGGGCAGCCCGAGACTCCATGGACATTCTAGCGTGGGCCTTTAGAGACTTAGGAACAGGTAAGGCTGCCGACACATAGGCCTGTTGGATAGTAAGCCTAATCCAATGAGAAATGGACTGCTTCGAAGCAGGACAACCTTTTTTCTGCACATCATAGAGTGCGAACAAGGAATCCATCTTTCTGATCCGAGCTGTTCACTTGACATAGATTTTCAAGGCACGCACATCATCCAATGCCTCTGGAGCAGCAGAAGTACCAGAACTGGACGGAACAACAACAGGTTGATTCAGGTGAAACGCGGAGACAACCTTCAGCAGGAATTGCTGTCTAGCCTGGAGCTTTGCTCTGTCCTCGTAAAAGACCAAGTACGGACTTTTACGCGATAAGGCCCCCAATTCTGAGACACGCCGAGCAGAAGCCAGGGCCATCACCGTCTTCCACGTGAGGTACTTGTCTTCTACCGTCATCAGAGGTTCAAACCGGGAGGACTGTAGAAATTCCAACACTACATTCAAATCCCAGGGTGCCGTAGGCAGCACAAAAGGAGGTTGTATGTGTAGTACCCCCTGCAAGAAGGTCTGAACTTCTGGCAACACTGGCAATTTCTTCTGGAAGAAAATGGAGAGAGCTGAAATCTGGACCTTAATGGAAACCAGACGTAAGCCTTTATCCACACCAGCCTGCAGGAACCGTAAGAAACATCCCAAGTGGAACTCCGCAGGGAGATACATGCGTTCCTCGCACCAAGAGACATATCTTCTCCAGATATGATTATAGTGTTTTGATGTCACAGGCTTCCTGGCCTGAACCATGGTAGCAATAACCTTTTTGGAAAAGCCCTTGTGAGCTAGTATGTTCTGCTCAACCTCCATGCCGTCAAACAAAGTCGCCGTAAGTCCAAGTAGATGAATGGTCCTTGTTGAAGAAGATCTCTTCTGAGAGGTAGAGGCCAAGGGTCTTCAACGGACATGTCCAGAAGATCCGCATAATACGCCCTCCGAGGCCAATCCGGGGCAATCAGAATTGCCTGGAATCCCTGATTTCTGATGCGCTTGAGCACCCTGTGAGCAATGGAATTGGAGGAAACAGGTATACCAGCCGGTAAGGCAAGGCGACATCAGTACATTTACTGCCCTCGTCTGAGGGTCCCTGGTTCATGAGCAATACCAGTGAAGCTTCTTGTTGAGATGAGAATCCATCATGTCTATCTGTGGGCAGCCCCACCGGTGGATGATCTGCTGGAACACCTGCTGGTGGAGACCCCTCTCCCCCGGGTGGAGATCGTGATTACTCAGGAAGTCTGCTTCCCAGTTGTCTACTCCCAGAATGAAGATTGCGGACATTGCTCTTGCATTTCTTGCTGCCCAGAGGAATATCTTTGACACCTCTTGCATGCAGGCTCTACTTTTTGTCCCTCCTTGCCGATTGATGTATGCTACTGATGTGGCATTGTGCAACTGTACTTGGATCGAGCTATCCCTAAGCAATGGAGAGTCCTGAATCAGAGCATTGTAGATTGCCCGAAGTTCCAGAATGTTGATCAGAAGGAGGCTTTTGTGGGTTGACCACCTGCCCTGGAACTGCGCCCCTTGGGTGACAGCTCCCCATCCTCTTAGACTCACATCAATCGTGAGGAGGGTCCAATCCTGAATTTCGAAACTCCGGCCCTCCGGTAGATTGGAGGACTGCAGCCACCACAGGAGGGAAATTCTGGCCTAAGGTGACAGCCGTATGATCCGGTGCATCTGAAGATGTGATCCAGACCATTTGCTCAGGAGATCCAGCTGAAAAGTCCTGGCATGGAACCTCCCATATTGGATCGCCTCATATGAGGCGACCATCTTTCCCAACAATCTTATGCAAAGATGGATGGACACTTGAGTAGGTCGGAGCACCATGCGGACCATCTCCTGAAGTGTTCTCACCTTGTCCTCTGGTAGGAACACCTTCTGAGCCACAGTATCCAGCAACATCCCCAGGAACAGGAGCCTCTGAGTCAGCTCCAGGTGGGATCTCTGTAAGTTGAGGATCCACTCATGGACTGACAGAAGTTGGATAGTGCGGTCAATATGGAGCAACAAAAGCTCCCTGGATCTTCCTTTGATCAGAAGATCATCCAGGTAAGGGACAATATTGACTCCCTGGAGCCAGAACTGGAACATCATCTCTGCCATCACCTTTGTGAACACCCTCGGAGCTGTAGACAGGCCGAAGGTCAGTGCCTTGAATTGGTAGTGATTGTCCAGCAGGGCAAACCTCAGGTACGCCTGATGAGGTGGCCAAATCGGAATATGGAGGTAGGCATCCTTGATATCCAAGGAAACCATGAATTCCTGTTCTACCAGGCCCGCAATCACTGCTCGCAAGGATTCCATTTTGAACTTGAACACCTTCAGGTAAGGATTGAAGGACTTTAGAGTCAAAATGGGCCTTACTGAACCATCTAGTTTCGGTACCACAAACAGGTTGGAGTAATAACCCTTGCCTCATTGTGGTATTGGTACTGGAACAATAACGTGGGACTGGACCAACTTTAGGATGGCCTGTTGCAATGTAACCTGAATATCCTCGAATCTGGTAAGCTTGATTTGAAAAATCGTTGGGGAGGAGCACTGTTGAACTCCAGCTTGTAGCCTTGAGAAACGAGATCCCTGACTCAGGTATTCTGGCAGGAAGCCTCATAAACGCGGCTGAAGTGACGCAGTTGAGCTGCCACCTCGTATCGCCTCGGGGTGGGTGGGTACCATCATCATACAGAAATGGTGGTCTGTTCCTGAGAGTTGGTGCTTGCAGGCTTTATTGACTTACCTCTGGTGCCTCTAGTCGCATTGGAGGCACCTCTGGCCTTAGATCAATTCTATGAGACCGAAAGGACTGTACAGACGGCCCCCAGGTAGGAGCGTCTCGCCGGCGGGGCCCCAGGGGGAGAAACGTGGATTTCCCAGCTGTAACTTTGGAAACGCGTTTGGATTCTATGTCTGCTATACACCGATGCAACCAAAAGGCAGAGGTCCTAGCATTGATGTTCCCCATCTCCTTGAGGAAATCACAGAGGACGCGTGTAGTGTCCTGAATGTGCTTTAGGAGGGTCACCATAGTGACCAGGGGCATAGCCCCAGAGAGGTCCTCCTGAATTTGAGTGGCTCATGAATGAATGGCATGGGTCATCCAGCAACCCGCAATGACCGGCCTTTGTGATACACCTGCCGCCATGTAAATAGAGTGAGCGTAGCTTCTATTTTACTATCCTCAGGATCCTTTATGGTAAAGGAGCCCAGGGCAGGCAGCACCACCTTTTTGGACAGTCATGACACTAATACATCAACCCCCCGGGGGTTCCTCCCAAAATTTCCTACCTTCAGGAGCAATTGGGAAAGTGCGCAACAACTTTTTTGACACTTGGAATTTTTTGTCTGGATTTTTCCAGGCCAACTTGAATAGGTCATCTAACTCTGCAGAATCAGGGAAAGTGACGTTAGGCCTGTTTTATGTAAAGAAAAACGACTGCTGTGACGCAGTGTCCTCTAGAGGGAGCTTTAACACGTCCCGTATAGCCAGAATTAGGGGTTCAATACCCTAAGCAGAATCGGTATCCCCACTAACAGGATTCAAGTCCTCCCCATCCTCCTGTGTATCCTCATCTGTTTGAGAGAAAGTATCCCGCACCAGAACTAATGGTAAATAGATTTTGATATAAAGGATTGTGCGTTAGATTTCAATTTGATTAATTCAAATAAATTTGACGCTGGTGCTACCCACTGATCTAAAAAGTACATACGAAGAAGAAAAATTGTGGCAGAGATCAGTTTATCTGGGTGCACTCTATCCCCTTCATGAATCTACATCTACAGTATTTTTACAATTCAATGAATTTATTGTTAGATAAATCTTTATAAACATATATTTATGATCTCCCATACGGTATTATAATGGCCTACGTGTTAGACCATACAAAGCGAAGTATTAAACATTTTTTTTAAATATAAATAGAAAAACGTGAAAAGAAGAAATGATTATTAGAATTTTTTTTGTCTTGTGTGAAAGTATACAATAAAATGTATTAAAACTAAATCGTGTGCCGCCTATTATATCTTATATATTTATAACACTCTTATGATGAGTATAAGTGTTCTAAGCTCCATTTATTTGTATATATGTACCTAGTGAATATCAATATATTACTCTTATACCCAAATGTTTTTACATGGTGTATAACTGTGCCATACCTATGTCTAAACAAGGTATTAGTTCTGAGTGTAAAACATTTTTATTACATTTGGCAGTGTGAAAAGAAATGAAAACACACTATTTCTGTCCAGATTTTAGTGTTGACACTATATCTACTTGTATTTATTTATTGACAATGATATGTTTCAATTTCACACTGCTCTGTATGCGATATTGGCACTGTATCCACTCATTTCTCTTTATTGACAGTAATAGGTTTCAATTTCACACTGCTTTATGGGGGTCATTCCGAGTTGTTCGCTCGCAAGCTGCTTTTAGCAGCTTTGCATACGCTAAGCCGCCGCCTATTGGGAGTGAATCTTAGCTTCTTAAAATTGCGAACGAAAAAGATTCGCAATATTGCGATAAGACATCTCTGTGCAGTTTCTGAGTAACTCGAGACTTACTCTGCCAGTGCGATCAGTTCAGTGCTTGTCGTTCCTGGTTTGACGTCACAAACACACCCAGCGTTCGCCCAGACACTCCTCCGTTTCTCCAGCCACTCCTGCGTTTTTCCCAGAAACGGTAGCGTTTTTTCACACACACCCATAAAACGGCCAGTTTCCGCCCAGAAACACCCACTTCCTGTCAATCACATTACGATCACCAGAACGAAGAAAAAACCGTGAGTAAAATTTCTAACTGCATAGCAAATTTACTTGGCGCAGTCGCAGTGCGGACATTGCGCATGCGCACTAAGCGGAAAATCGCTGCGATGCGAAGAAATTTACCGAGCGAACAACTCGGAATGACCCCCTATGTGCAGAGACTGGCAACAAATGTTGCTAATGCTATATGTATACCAGTATGAATTCTTGGCAGTCTGCCAGTTTTTCTATACTGCACAAATTTAAAGATGTGATTGCTTCTTATTATTTAGCCACAAGTGATGCTAAAAGTGTTCATCCTCAGTTTCAAGCTGCACTATATGATCATATGTTTCTCATATAAATGATAGACACAACATAAATCACTGCTTCCTATAATTAAGATGAATAATGGGGAATTGAATTTACCAGTTCCCTTATCTCACACTATTTACATGGATTCCATGAATTCTATTGTGCAGTTATAACAAGATGCATGCACATGTAGGAATGAGGACTACAATAGGCTGTCAATCCGTACTAGACCACATCAGCAATCCTGGGTTACTGGAAACTGGACTATGTCAGAAAGTATAACACAGTGGGTATTAAAGTAAGCTTACTTTCTTATATGTAAAACCCACAGGCTGGCATACTCCGCATAATTTAATATAATGTTGAGCCAAAAAATGCAGATTTCTGACAGTCTAAGTATATTCACATGATCCTCATGCCCTGCCTCCTATGGTCGCATATTATTGTGCACGACAATGTATCTGAGGGTAACACTTTCTTAGCATATACATGAGCATCAGATTATTAGTCACTATATTATCCTAAAGTGATAAGCAATCACATGAGTGTACATAGGCAGATCAATTAGGAGCTATTAGAACAACACATTAATATTAGCGGAGCACGGCTAAACCAATGCGCATTTCACTCTTTGTTAGAGCTTCTTCTGGGCTCTAGCCAGTATAGTGTGTCAGAGACAGAAGTATGTCTCCTGTGTTGGGGGCAGCCATGTTGGAGACCAGAGTATTACCAATGAAGTTCCCAATCTGTGTCCAGCCAATCCTGCATATTCTCCCCTTACAAAAGGGGGCTGGCTCAGAGGTAGAGTGCCAGTGTTTCAAGTTACCTCCTTGTGAAAGGTTCTCCAGCTCTGTGCTCCCAGGTTACTTCTGGTTCCCTGGTCCTGGTTGCTCTCATCTATCGATTACCTAAACGCTGCTGCAGTCCTGCTGTCTAAGTCCATTGTCACTCGGGGTCCCAGGTCGTAGAGGAGCTCCAGGTGCTAACGTCGGTTCCCGCAGACGTCTTCATTTCTTCAATGTCCAAGTTCTTCAGCCTTGTCTTTCAGTCACAAACCACATTCATTTCTTCAAAGTCCAAGTTCTTCAGCCTTGTCTTTTAATCATAGAACACAGTCTTCAGTTCTTTACCGGAGTTCTTCAGCTTCACTCTTCAAGTCATTTAACCATAGACTCTAATTCTTCCAGTTTCTTCTATTTCTCCAATATTTGTGTACAGCCTGATTATTCATTAAAACTACAGTTCTCTTCCTATGGAGTCCTCCTTTTCTTTACGCCCTCCGGCCAACGTTAATACTTGGGTTCCACCCCATGAGGAGGACTTACATTCAGCCACCTCGTTTACTCTCCTCACAGGTAGCTGTCCCTTCAGCCAAAACTCGGTTGTCGGAACCCCAACTTATGCCAAGCACTGGCCCAATGGATCCGGCAAGTGAGCAGGCTACCGGGGGCGATGCCTCTGTGGATATTCTGTCTCGTCTAAATAAACAGGAGGCCATGCAGGTGAAGATTGTACAGTTCATGCAGAATATGTCCACTCGTTTGGATTCTCTTCACGCAGCCATTCACACATCTCGGACTCCGGTTCCAGCTTCCAATCCGCCAGCACCTAATGCTCCAGTGTCGATTACAGTTCCTCGTTTAAACTACCGCCACCCAGTAAATTTGACGGTGGTCCAAAGCAATGCCGAGGGTTCCTCAATCAATGCAAGATCCAGTTTGAGCTTCAGTCAGCTAACTTTCCGTCAGATCGGACCAAAATCGCATACTGTACATCATTTCTCCTCTGACCGGACCAGCTCTGGATTGGGCTTCACCCTTATGGGAGAGAACTGATCCCATACTCTCGAATTACCCAGAATTCGTGGCAACTTTTCATAAAATCTTTGACGAGCCAGGCCGGACCACCTCTGCCTCTATGGAGATTCTGCGTCTGCGTCAGGGAACCCGTTCCGTCGCCCAGTACGTGATCCAATGCCATACTCTGTCTTCCAAAGTGGGCTGGAATGATCAGGCTCTCACTGCCACCTTTTGGAACGGTCTCTCCGACACAATTAAAGATGACATGGTCACTCAGGATGTGCCAGCTAAGCTCGATCAGCTAATTTCTTTATGTAACAAGATTGATCTGAGATACAAGGAGCGCTGTCTTGGGAGAACAAGGTTCGAGCGACCCAAACCTCGGGCCTGTCCCACTCCTAGACCATCCTCACCGTCTACTGAAGAACCTATGCAGGTCAACCGCTCTCGTCTCACCAATGAGGAACGTCAAAGACGCAGACAGGGCAACCTCTGCATGTATTGTGGGGCGGCCTACAACTTTGTTAAGTCTTGTATTCAACGACCAGGAAACTCCCGCTCCTAGTTTACGCAGGAGAGGTTAAGCTAGGAGCATTCCCCAACCAATTTACCAGGAAGGAATCACTGTTGGCTGTATGTCTGGAACTTCCCTCTACCTCCCTTCATGTTGCAGCACTTTTGGATTCTGGAGCTGCAGAAAGTTTCATTACTTCCGCCTTAGTCCGACAGTCTGAAATACCAACCATTCGTTTGGAGCGAGCTATCTCTATCACTGCGTTTGACGGAAGTTATATCCCTGAAGGGATTATCACCCACTGTACAGTTCCTCTGAAAATTGGTATTCTCCATTCTGAAGTTATCTCTTTCCTAGTAATTCCTAAAGCCTCTCAAAAAATAATCCTCGGATTCCCATGGTTACAGGAGCACAACCCCCGCTTGGATTGTCAAACTATGGATGTACTCGCTTGGGGGGAGTCGTGTTCTCTAAGCTGTTTATCCACCATCAAGCCACTCTTACCCTACACTCCACTGATCTCCCAGATGCCTATCAGCCCTTTCTGGACGTCTTCAATAAGCAAGGGGAGGATACCTTGCCTCCCCACCGAAGTTGGGACTGCCCTATCGATTTACTGCCTGGTAAAACACCTCCCAGAGGCCGAACATACCCTTGATCTCTCCCGGAAACCCAAGCGATGTCTGAGTATATACAGGAAAATTTGGCCAAAGAGTTCCTTCGCCCTTCCTCTTCTCCAGCCGGGGCAGAGGGTTTTTTTGTTAAGAAGAAGGATGGGGGACTACGGCCTTGCATCGACTACCGGGGCCTCAATGAAGTTACAGTTAAGAACAGATACCCCTTGCCCTTGATTCCCGAACTATTTGACCGAGTAAAGGGGGCTACCATTTTTACTAAATTGGACCTGCATGGAGCTTATAACCTTATACACATTTGCACAGGAGACGAGTGGAAGACTGCGTTCAATATTCACAATGGGCATTACGAATATCTGGTGATGCCCTTTGGCTTATGCAATGCTCCAGCAGACTTCCAGAATTATGTCAACGAATTATTCCAAGATCTCCTCTATAAGTGCCTGGTCGTGTATCTGGACGATATTCTAATATTTTCCAAAGATCTGAAAGTCCATCGGGAACAGGTCAGAGAAGTCTTGAGATGCCTAAGGGAAAATTGACTCTTTTGTAAACTGGAGAAGTGCACGTTTGAGGTTTCCTCCATCCCTTTCTTAGGTTACATCATTTCCGGGAGGGAATTACAGATGGATCCTGCCAAAGTCCAAGGAATGAGAGATTGGACCCTTCCTACCACTTTGAAGGGAATCCAGCGTTTTTTAGGCTTCGCCAATTTTATTGGCGAAGTTTATTAAAAGTTATTCCTCCATCATTGCCCCGATTACAGCACTAACAAGAAAAGGGTCTAATTCTGCAGCTTGGCCACCTGAGGCACTAAAAGCCTTTTCGTTTCTGAAAGAGGCCTTCATGTCTGCCCCTATCCTTCGGCAACCTGATCTCAGTCATCCTTTTCAGGTAGAGGTGGATGCTTCTTCAGTAGGAGTGGGGGCCGTCTTATCCCAGTACTTTGAGGATTAGAAAGCTCATCCTTGTGCTTATTTTTCCTGAAAATTTTCTCTGACAGAACAAAACTACGCCATTGGAGAACAAGAATTGCTTGCCATAAAACTTGCATATGAAGAGTGGCGGTACTTGCTGGAAGGAGCTCAGCACCCAATCTCAGTAACCACGGATCACAAAAATCTTTTATATCTTCAGACCGCCCGATGTTTAAACCCACGGCAAGCCAGATGGGCACTGTTCTTCTCCCGTTTTTCTTTCAAGCTCAGTTATCATCCAGGGTCACTTAATTGGAAAGCAGATGTGCTCTCTCGTTCATTGAATTCAGATGAGTCCACAGATCTTCCGGACAGACAATTCATCCTAGATCCTGCCTCCTTTGCTGCAACTCATACTACTTCGCTTCCTCCACCGGGAAAAACCTTAGTTGCACCAGAACTCCAAAAAAGACTGCTCACATGGGCTCATATATCACCTTGTACGGTACACGCAGGTAGCCTCAAGACTCTTAAGTTCATCCAATGCTCCTATTGGTGGCCTCATATGAAGACGGATGTTATGGAATTCATAGCTGCCTTCCCAAAGTGCGCCCAACATAAAAGCCTAGGGGATCATCATCGGGTCTTCTTCATCCGCTATCGGTTCCACAAAAACCCTGGACACACATCTCCATGGATTTTATAACTGACCTACTTGTCTCCAGAGGACAAAACACCATTTGGGTCATTGTAGACCGATTTTAAAAAATGACGCACTTTGTCCCACTCACAGGTCTTCCAACCGCTCCACAACTATCAAAATTGTTCATATCAGATATTTTCCGGTTACATGGACTTCCACAAGAGATAGTTTCTGATCGAGGGCCTCAGTTTGTGGCTAAATTCTGGAGAACACTGAGTTCAGCTCTTGTAATGGAATTAAGTTTCTCCTCTGCATACCATCCCCAAACGGATGGCCAGACTGAGAGAGTGAACCAAGACTTAGAGACTTTCCTACGACTCTTCATGTCTTCTTCACAGGACGATTGGCTGGACTATCTTCCATTTGCTGAATTTGCTCACAATAATCTCTACCACTCCGCTACCCTCCCACACCCTTTTATGTGAATTATGGACTTCATCCACGTGTTCCTGCTTTCCAATCTCTTCCAACTCTCAAAATACCTGCCGCAGAGTTAGCTCTTCAGCAATGTGGAGACAAGTTCATGAGGCTTTGCTTAAAACATCCAATAAATACAAATTTTTTGCAGATCGAAAATGGAAGGCTGTCCCTAGTCTCAAAGTGGGTGATCAAGTCTGGATTTCTACTCGAAACTTAAGACTCAAGGTCCCTTCCAAGAAATATGGCCCCAGATTCATTGGACCATATCCTATTAAAAAAGTATTGAATCCAGTAGCATACAAAGTGACGTTGCCTCCATACTTGAAGATCCCAAATGCATTTCACATCTCCTTACTGAAGCTTCTCATACATAACCGTTTTCGGGCTGGCTCCCTAGACCTCCCAAGGTGCAAGCTGCTCAAGGAGAAGAATTTGAAGTTCATAGGATCCTTGAATGTCGTAAAAGATATGGTCGTCTCCAATATCTTATTGATTGGAAGGGCTATGGACTGAAGGAAAGGTCCTGGGATTCTGAAGAGGATGTCCACGCTCCAAAATTAGTCCGGACCTTTCATACCAAGAATCCGATGAAAACACAAGGGAGTTCAGAGCCCACCCTAAAAAGGGGGTTACTGTCAGGCTCCGGAGCCTTACCTCCTGCGGGTGCTCCCGCGGGTTGCTGGAGGCGGGCCCTCCTGGACGGATGTGAGGTGCCAAATGCCGGAGGCCGAGGGTCTGGAGAGCCGGGCACTGCAGTGGGGATCGCTGCAGTAAGGTCCTCTAGTGGTGACACAGTGTAGTGTGTCAGAGACAGAAGCTGGCTAAAGCTGTGTGCTAACAGCTAAGTATGTCTCCTGTGCTGGGGACAGCCATGTTGGAAACCAGAGTATTACCAATGAAGTTCCCAATCTGTGTCCAGCCAATCCTGCGTGTTCTCCCCTTACAAAAGGGGGCTGGCTCAGAGGGAGAGTGCCAGTGCTTCAAGTTACCTCCTTGTGAAAGGTTCTCCAGCTCTGTGCTCCCAGGTTACTTCTGGTTACCTGGTCCTGGTTGCTCTCATCTATCGGTTACCTAAACGCTGCTGCAGTCCTGCTGTCTAAGTCCATTGCCACTCGTGGAAGCGCTCACGGGGTCCCAGGTCGTAGAGGAGCTCCAGGTGCTAACGGCGGTTCCCGCAGACGTCTTCATTTCTTCAATGTCCAAGTTCTTCAGCCTCGTCTTTCAATCACAAACCACAATCTTCATTTCTTCAAAGTCCAAGTTCTTCAGCCTTGTTTTTTAATCATAAAACACAGTCTTCAGTTCTTTACCGGAGTTCTTCAGCTTCAAGTCATTTAACCGTAGACTCTAATTCTTCCAGTTTCTTCTATTTCTCCAATATTCGTGTACAGCCTGATTATTCACCAATCTAACAAAACAAAGAAACCAGAGGAACTAATAACAAATGTAAGTCACTTACTCTTCAGACCACTCACCTCCTGATTGTTGCATCTGATTAAATAGCACGGAACTACCTTACTTGGACATATCATAAACCATCCATTTTACCAACAAATGAACGTATCTATATTATTGGAATTTTGTTTTTCATGCTGCACCAATGTAATCTTACCTACAAACACCTAAAAAATCTTACAGAACCACCATTGCTTCTTAAACCTCACAATCTTTTCATTACATACGATCCAAATACATCTCAACACCCACTTTATCTACACTTCTGATTCATTTCATACTAAATCTACACCCATTGAGCCGACACTGCTTTTCTAATCTGCATTTCTGCAATTCTTCGGCTCTGAATCCCTTACAGCCTCCACTCCTACTTCCACTTTCCCTCAACCTATTTACCTACTAAACACTATGTCATGGCTTTCTTATACTCCCCACATTACTCAGTGTCTACCTAATCATGTGTCTTTATCCTCCCCCCCTAGACTCCTACAGCTCCTCCTCCCTCCCCTCCTCTGTCTCCCCTCCATCTCTCTGTATACTGTCCCCTCCTTTCCTGTTACCCCACTTTCACTCACGTCTACCCCATGGTCCTGCTACCCCACAACTCAGCCCTGCTCCCTCTCTCCCTTCCCTGTCACATCCCCACACCCCCATCCACATCACACTGACCTCCCTCCCTGCCCACCTCCTGCAGTTTCCCCTCCTAGCTCTGGCTCCCGCACCATCACTACTCTCTCATCATCCCTGCCCTCAAAGTTAATCTCTCCTCATCGCTACAGCAACCCTGATAATCTCATTCACATCTCTCCCACAAACTCAAACCCCCTATCCTGTGCCCTGTGGAATGCCAGATCTGTTTGTAACAAACTGGTCCCCACTTATGACCTTTTCATTTCTAACTCCCTCCACCTACTAGCCATTACTAAAACTTGGATTATGCCCTCTGACACTACTTCTCCTGCTGCTCTCTCTGCTGGGGGCCTCACATTCACACACACACACCCCGACCTGGGGGTCGCCATGGGGGTGGTGTTGGGGTCCTTTTACCTTCCAGTTACTCCTACCAACTCATACCACCAGAACCATCCCTTACATTCTCTACATTTGAGGTCCATACTATACGCCTCTTCCAACCAGTCCATCTTAGAGTAGCTGTCATTTACCGCTTCCCTGGCGTTGCTTCCAAATTCATCGACAACTTTGCTTCCTGGCTTCCTCACTTCCTCTCTTCTGACATTCCTTCCATTATCCTAGGCGATTTCAACATCCCTATTGACATCCCCACACAATCCCCTGTCTCTAAACTCCTTAACCTCACCTCTTCACTTGGTCTCTCCCAGTGGACCTCCTCACCCTCCCATGTGAATGGGAGCTCACTGGATCTGGTCTTCACTCACCGCTGTGATTTTTCTGATTTTTCCTATTCCCCATTTCCCCTCTCTGACCACCACCTGCTCTCCTTTAACCTATCTCTCTCTACTTCCCCATCTCTACCTCCCAAGGCTACCATCACTAAGCGTAACATTGAGGCTATTGACACCACATTCCTTTCCTCCCTGTTTGACTCACTTCTCTCTCCTATTCTCTCTCTCTCTCTCTCTCTCTCTCTCATGCCCTGAACAAGCCACTTCCATGTACAATGCATCCCTTACTTCTGCTCTTGACTCTGTTGCTCCACCAACCACTATTCACCCTCGCAAATTAACACCTCAACCCTGGCACACCAAATGCACCAGATATCTGCAAAAATGCTCACGTACTGCTGAGCGACACTGGAGGAAATCACGCTCTAAGGCAGACTTCCTCCATTTCAAACTTATGCTCTCATCCTTCAGTGCTGCCCTTTCTCTTGCTAAACAGTCATACTTCAAGAACCTCATCTCCTCCCAGTCTTCCAACCCCCGGCGCCTCTTTGCCACTCTCAACTCACTCCTCTGCCCACCTCCACCTCGTCTCCCTTCCTCACTCTCTGCTCTTGACTTTGCCACTTACTTCACATCCAAAATTGACTCCATACGTAAGGACATCACATCACACCAGACCATTAGTATCCAGCTTTCCCCCATCCCTTACCAACCCTCCCCATCCCTCCCACCTACTCTGACCTCTTTCTCCCATGCAACTGGAGAGGAAGTCATGGCCCTCATTCGTTCCTGTCCCCTCACCACCTCTCCACTTGACCCTATCCCCTCCCGCCTCCTCCGCTACCTCTCTCCTTCTGCTTGTTCCCACCTTCTCAATCTCTCCCTCTCATCAGGCACTGTACCCTCTGCCTTCAAGCATGCACTCATCTCTCCTATTCTTAAAAAACCTACCCTTGATCCAAACACTCTCTCCAACTACCGACCCATCTCTCTCCTCCCTTTTGCCTCCAAACTCCTTGAGAGTATTGTCTACAACCGCCTTACTTCCTTTCTTTCCTCACACTCACTACTTGACCCATTCCAGTCTGGCTTCCGTCCTCTCCACTCCACTGAAACTGCCCTTACAAAAGTATGCAATGACCTCCATGCTGCTAAATCTAAGGGACACTACTCTCTACTTATTCTACTTGATCTATCTGCTGCTTTTGACACTGTGGACCATCCTCTCCTACTGCAAATCCTTCACTCCATTGATCTGCGTGACACTGCCCACTCTTGGCTGTCTTCCTACCTCTCTGACCGTTCATTCTCTGTCTCTTCTCATGACTCCACCTCCCCCTCACTTCCACTAACTGTAGGTGTACCCCAAGGTTCTGTCCTTGGTCCTCTCCTCTTCTCTCTCTATACGTCCTCACTAGGTAAGCTCATTAGTTCTTTTGGTTTCCAATATCATCTCTATGCTGATGACACCCAAATATATCTTTCGTCTCCAGCAGGGCCGTAACTACGTGTGTGCCAAGTGGGCTTGGCACACAGCGCAGTTGCCCTGAGGGCGCACGGCCAGCGGCATGTAATGAGTCAAATTGACTCATTACATGCCGCCTCTGAAGTCTGCGCCGTGCGCCGCAGCCGCGCTGGAGGAGAGAGAAGCACCGGAGGCAGCTGAGAAGGAGGAGGAGGGAGGGGGACTGGAGCCGCAGCAGCGCTATTTCATTGGTAGTAAGCGCCGCTGCAGCATCCCCCTCTCCTTCCGTATAGGCTGCCCGGCGCTGCTGTGGATGCTGGGATGCGGTTCCTCCATCCCAGCATCCACAGCAGCGCCAGGCAGCCTATACGGAAGGAGAGGGGGATGCTGCAGCGGCGCTTACTACCAATGACATAGCGCTGCTGCGGCTCAAGTCCCCTCCCTCCTCCTCCTTGTCCGATGCCTGCACAGAGGGAGATGCCAGCACGAGGAGCCTGTCAGCGGGGAGAAGGTAAGTATATCCCTCTCTCTCTCTCTCTCTCTCTCTGTGGGACACCGTCTGCCATAATGTGTAAAAAGGGGTCCTGGCTGCCGCAATGTGTAAAAAGGGGTCCTGGCTGCCGCAATGTGTAAAAAAGGGGACTGGCTGCCGCAATGTGTAAAAAGGGGGACTGGCTGCAGCAATGTGTAAAAAGGGGGACTGGATGCCGCAATGTGTAAAAATGGGTCCTGGCTGCCGCAATGTGTAAAAAGGGGGCCTGGCTGTCGCAATGTGTAAAAAGGGGGACTGGCTGCCGCAATGTGTAAAAAGGGGGACTGGCTGCCGCAATGTGTAAAAAGGGGGACTGGCTGCCGCAATGTGTAAAAAGGGGGACTGTCTGCTGTAATGTGTAAAAAGGGGGACGCTGTCTGCTGTAATGTATAAAAGGGGCTCTACCTGGTGTAGTGGCGCTACTGTGCAGCGTAATTTGAATAATGGAGACTACTGTGCACCGTAGTATGAATTGCTATTATTTTGTGGCCACGCCCCTTCCCCGTGAAGCCACGCCCCTATATATTTTTTGCGCGCCTACGGGGGGGCGCCAATGTCGTTTCTTGCACACAGCGCTAAAATGCCTAGTTACGGCACTGCTCTCCAGACCTCTCCCCTACTCTCCTCACTCGTATCTCCAACTGTCTCTCTGCTACCTCTTCCTGGATGTCCCAGCGCTTTCTTAAACTTAACATGTCTAAGACCGAACTGATCATCTTTCCTCCCTCCCGCATAACCTCACCTCCTACAATCTCATTATCTATTGATGGCACTACTATCTCCTCTAGCCCCCAAGTGCGCTGTCTTGGAGTAATCCTTGACTCCTCCCTCTCCTTCAAACCACACATTCAGCACCTCTCACAAACCTGCCGTTTTCATCTAAAAAATATTTCCAGGATCAGACCCTTTCTGACCCAGGATGCTACTAAGACTCTTATCCACTCACTGGTCATCTCCAGACTGGATTACTGTAATCTCTTCCTGACTGGCATTCCTGACAAACACCTCTCTCCACTCCAATCTATCCTCAATGCTGCTGCCCGGCTCATTTTCCTCACCAAACGCACTATGTCTACCTCTCCTCTCTTACTAGACCTTCACTGGCTCCCCTTCCCTTTCAGAATCCATTTCAAGCTTCTCACACTCGCTTACAAAGCCCTCACCCACTCCTCTCCCATCTACATCTCTGATCTTATCTCCCTTTACATTCCCACACGTCCTCTTCGCTCTGCTAATGCACGACCACTTTCCTGCTTACGGATCACCACCTCCCACTTCTACCTCCAAGATGTTTCACGTGCTGCACCACTTCTCTGGAATTCCCTACCTCTCCCCCTCAGACTCTCCACCTCTCTACAAAACTTCAAACGGGCTCTCAAGACCTACTTCTTCACCAAACCCAGCCAAATCTCATCCTAACCCTCTGTTCTACACTCTCCATGTACCCCATCTGTGTCACCCCTGTCTGTCTACCCCTCCCCTTTAGAATGTAAGCTCTCACGAGCAGGGCCCTCTTCCCTCATGTGCTTATCCTTTCTTACTTTAATAATCTTCAACTGCATCAACTCCAGCAGTCTTCTGCCACCTGATACTTATTCCAGTGTCATCTGCTGATGTAACTATGTTTATTTACCCTGTACTTGTCCTATACTGTCATCAACTGTAAGTTGCTGCTTTCCTGTTTGATTATTTATGTACTCTGTAATTGGGCGCTGCGGAACCCTTGTGGCGCCATATAAATAAAGGATAATAATAATAATAATAATAATAATAATAATAATAAATTATTCATTAAAAATACAGTTCTCTTCCTACGGAGTCCTCCTTCTCTTTACGCTCTCCGGCCAACGTTAACACTTAGTTTGGCTTCCACCCCATGAGGAGGACTTACATTCATCCACCTCGTTTACTCTCCTCACAGGTAGCTGTCCCTTCAGCCAAAACTCGGTTGTCGGAACCCCAACTTACGCCGAGCGTGACATACTGTATGTGGGAGGAGACACACAGAGAGAAGGACACCAGCACACCCCTAGCTGCACAACCCCAGTGAGGCTGACAGCTAACTCTATCACAGTAAACACTAATAATGTCTGTCCTGTAGAGAACCCAGATAGCCCAGGACGGTCCTGTATGCTGCGCCCGCGTTCAGCCACACTTTGAACCGGGGCCGCCGGTTTGTACTCACCACAGACGTCACCTTCAGGCAGTGTTAGGGGTGTGCGGTGTGCTGCGATTGTGACAGCCAAGGTGCAGTGCCCCGCTGAACAACAACCCCTCAGGATGGTGGTCCTGCAGCGGGGAAGCAGCTCTGCACCTCGCAGGGCCAGTGACCGCTGCTCCCCTAACTCCCTGTTTGCTTAAAAACATCACACAACTGCTAGTTCAAGAGAGTGTCAGCCAGTCTACACGGGGGACCCTAGCGGGACCCTCGCACTGAGGTTTCTCCGCCCCCTCCAATGGCGCCGGAGTTACAGTGATTATACTGAACATTACAATGAAATTGAAGAAAACTCTCTGGAGCTCAGAGATGTGCATCCTCTCCTGAGGGCACTTTTTTCTAAACTGCCTATGGGAGGGGGCATAGAGGGGAGGAGCCAGCACACCCAGTGAAGAAATTTAAAGTGCTCCAGCTCCTTTGGACCCCGTCTATACCCCATTGTAATAGATTCCCCAATATCCCGTATGGATGCTAGAGAAAATAAGTTCAAATAAAAAATATCTTTTTATTTTGTAGAATTTTGTACAATTAGGATGTGACAGCAGATAAGAACCACTTGGTCAATCTAGTCTACCCTAAACACATGCACACAGTAGGGTTCATTTTTGTCGGGACAAACAAACCTACCAGTACATTTTTAGAGTGTGGGAGGAAACCGGAGTACCCGAAGGAAACCCACACAAGCACATGGAGTATATACAAACTCCACACAGTTAGAACCCATGACCTCAGTGCTGTGAGGCAGTAATGCTAACCATTACACCTTCCATACTGGCCGGAAGCTAGCAGTGTTGTATTATTATGCAATGGGGACAGATAGAGATTCAAAACCTCATTATTATTTAACAGTTTTTAAACTTTATACTTTTCATTTTTACTTTCTTATTTGGCAAATGTGATAATGTTATTACCTGTTGTTTCACAGGAAAGGTTCACGTGGCTTTTTTCTTTTATCTTTACATTTTCCAAAACATTCTCGACAAATCTAGGTGGCACTAAAAATAAATATTGCATGTTACACAAACTATAAGTCTTGTCAGTCCTAAAGCAATACTAAATTATACATTTATGTGGCATTTAACGATACCAGTGAATAATGATTTTATAAGAAAATAGGATTTTAGTACCTACCGGTAAATCCTTTTCTCCTAGTCCGTAGAGGATGCTGGGGACTCCAAAAGGACCATGGGGTATAGATGGATCCGCAGGAGCTTGGGCACACTATAAAGACTTAAACTGGGTGTGAACTGGCTCCTCCCTCTATGCCCCTCCTCCAGACCTCAGTTAGAAAACTGTGCCCAGGAGAGACGGACATTTCGAGGAAAGAATTTATAATTTAAACACAGTGAGTTTAATTAAACCACAGTGAGTGGTGTACCAGCTCACACCACAAACATACCGCAAGACACGGCCTTCAACAGAATACCAGCCCACGGTATGAAAAACATACAGCCATATGCTGAGAGAATATGTAACACGACCTGTGTGTCAACCCAACCAATAATAAGAAACCACATGCCATGGCATGAACAACGTCAGCACGAGCCTGACAGAGAAGAAACACCACAAAGTGCAACCAAAATCAATAATTGCAGACACAGTACGCACTGGGACGGGCGCCCAGCATCCTCTACGGACTAGGAGAAAAGGATTTACCGGTAGGTACTAAAATACTATTTTCTCTTACATCCTAGAGGATGCTGGGGACTCCAAAAGGACCATGGGGTCTATACCAAAGCTCCAGAACGGGCGGGAGAGTGCGGACGACTCTGCAGCACCGATTGAGCAAACATGAGGTCCCCATCACACAGGGTATCAAACTTGTAGCCATTCAGCAAAGTTAACCCGCCGAGACACCTCGGGCATACGCCCAAGAAGAGCCCATCTACCTAGTAGAATGGGTCTCCCCCGACTTCGGTCACGGCAATCCAGCCGTAGAACTAGCACGCCGAATCGTATCACAGATCCAGCATGTAACAGACTGCAGAGAGGCAGGCGCCCCAAGCACGCTGGGAGCATACCGGACAAACAGAGCCTCTGTTACCCCAAACTGAGCCCAACTGGTGACATAAATCTTCAAAGCCCTGACTACATCGAACGACTTTGAACCAGCCAATGCTGAAGCAACCACAAGCATCAAAATAGGTAGGTTTTTTATAAACCCCGAAAACCCTTTTCGGCAGAACTACTTTCGGAGTTCTCAATCCTATCCACTTGGAAGATCAAACAGGGACTCTTGTGAGTCGCCTCGCAGACTCCCAAAAGGCAAAAGCATGACCACTCTCCAAGAGAGAAATTTTAACACAACCTTTAATAAAGGTTTCAATCAGTGAGACACAAGAAACGCAACACCACGTCCGTAGGAACCTTATTAGATTCCCACCAAGACACATATTTACGCCAAATACGGTGGTAAGGCTTCGCCGATACTACTTTTCTAGCCTGAAGAAGTGTGGAAATGACCTCACTGGGAATACCCATTCGGACTAGGATATGGCCTTCAACCGCCACGCTGTCAAACGCAGCCGCGGTAAGTCCGGATACACACCCTAATCTTGTTGTAACAGTTCCTCCCGTAGAGGAAGAGGCCAGGGATCTTCTATGAATACATCTTGAAGAACTGGATACCAAGTCCTTCTTGGCTAGATCGGAACAATGAGGATCACCGGAACCACTGTTCCTCTTATGTTTATCACCTTCAGCAGAGTGAAAGCGGAGGGGACACATAGACCGACTGAAAACACCCAAGGTGTCACGAGGGCGTCCACTGCTATAGCTTGAATGTCCCTTGACCTGGAACCATATTCCTGAGGTCCCTCGTTGAGGCGAGACGCCAACATGCCCAATTGAGGCACTCCTCCAAGACTTGTCACTTCTGTGAAACTTCTCGATGACGACAGTATTTCTCCCGTAAGGAGAGCGCGTCTGCAGAGGAAATATATTTCTCCGTCGTTTACGTCCGGAACGAAGACTGCTAATATAAAGTTTACCAGTCTGTTCACCCAGCGGAAAACTATTTCAGCTTCTGCCATAGCCGCTTTGCTCCTTGTTCCGTCCTAGCGACTTACTTACGCCACTGCTGTCAAGACGTCCGACAGAATTAACACGGCAGATCACGAAGAATATGTTAGTTGAAAACAGCTCTTAATTCAAGAAAGCTTATTGTAGACAAGCTTCTCAGCTTGACCTTTTCTTCTGGAAATACTACCCATGCAAGGACTGCTCCCCAGCCTCGGAGATCTGCATACATGGACACCAGGATCTAATCCTGGATCCCGAACCTTCATCCCTCTAGGAGGTGAGAACTGAGCAGACACCACAGAAGTTATAACCTGGCCATTAGAATTATATTCCGGTGCATGTGTCGGTGAGACCCGGACCACATTCCCAACAGATCCCGTGAAAACCACTCTGGCATTCGACCTGCTCCCCGAAAAAACCTCTTAGGCTGCACCCAACTTCTTCATCAACGGAACATATTGATGGAGTGGCACTGTAAAACAGATCCGACTCAGGATCCTCAGACCTCTTTCCACAGGAAACACAGAACCTCAACCGTGCAGTATCTACCCTGATACCACCTCCGACATCTGCGTCGTCGGGAACAACAGCCCTTCCCTGTTGAAGAACAGTCAGAGAGAAACAACGATTTGCACCACTTGGTCCTGACCTCGCCTCAATCAGGCGAACATCTCAGTACAGACTAACAATGGCTCTTACTATTGAAAGAAAACCATCATACTACCATCACTCCAGTGAAATGGCAAAGACAAACCTGGCTATCCCTCCAGGTAATCTGAATGCGCAGAACACGCATGTAAACTTTTTTTTTTTTTTCGGGACAGGAGGACAAGACCCTGAACCTGGCGCACCGCTGGTATGGCGTCGCGTACTACCTCCCCTTCCAGAGGGGAAAAGGCAATATCCATTAGAAAATCAGTGAGGGGAACATCTGTAACCCCAGAATGTCCCCCTTTGGATTCTATAAGTAACCACCAGTCCTAGTCTATTCCCGGACTAACTGAAAGTAGTAACTGAGTCCTCACTGGCGCGTGGTCCCGCCATCTAGACTCAGCGACCAGTGGTGGATGTGGTAGAACATAAACCTACATCCGCTTCTGCAAACCTAACAAGGCTGCAGAATACTTACCTTTTCACCTTCCACTGTCTGCACAGAAAGGGAAACATAAACAGAACGGTATCGAACAGGTTAAAACGACTGCATCCCACAAAAGAATGCATCACCAACCGATGTGAAGGAGTCTAACTCACGAAGTCAGACTTACCAGTGGCATCCGCCGAGATTGACTGAACTGAGGCATCCTCAAACAGCTGTATACCGTCCCTCCAGTATCTCTCGGAGACATCCTCAGCATTTCCCCGTCCACACCTCCTGCCGCCACGCGGCAGCCTGCTGTAATGTCATAAAGTAGAATTAATATAAACAGCCTTACCCATTCTCTGTAGGGTAATTCTATCGGATACCTATCCGAATATAACACTCCCCCATATGCATGCAATGCAAATAAGTCCAAAGTATAAAAATAAAATATCACTTAGCTTCCTGTGTAAGATCCCTTGCGACCGGGCTCCGCATCGACCAGGAGTTGACTGCCACAGTATGCTCTCCGTGTCGGGAAGAGAATAAACATTCGGACCCCTTGAGAGGATCAAATACAAACTCGTCACTGCCGATCTGGAGCTTAATCAACAGAGCGACCAGCACATGAGAAGAAATACTATTACTTCAGCATTCATGAATACACATAATGTAATACACAATATAACACACATCTATAGATATACATATAAAACATATACATAAGTGGGATATCCAGACCCGCCAGGTCCCTAGTGACAGTAATGTGTTCTGAATGTGTATGACCATGTACTGACATGCCCCAATAGTGGATCTACCAGGAAAGTTAAGGTCGACAGAAAACTTAGTAGTCGTCGACAGCAGGGAATAGTAAGCAGGCAAAAAATAACCTTCTCGGAACCCCGAGGGATCTGAGGGAAGAATACATATATAATTTCAATAACACTCCCCCCACATATACCTATAAATACATATACAGGTATAAGGCCGTTATGTTAATTTTTACCCAGTAATTACAGTTGATGCCGTCAGGGCACCCACATACGACTGTGTCTCCCATCTCGTGTTTAGTATTTTCAAGTATACAACTACCGACCTGCTGACACTGCATCTTCTGAATCAAGTACCAACAGGCGTCGGCCGACAGTGCTCCCCACAGCTGCTTGTGACAGAGCCCTCACACATGTCGACATATGTCGACTAAAAACTATAGTGGGTAATCTGACAGGAAAACTCAGATATACATGCACCACAACAATGAATATACGCCCTTTATGGAAAATAGTGCTATATTCTTCTCCATATAGCACTAAACACCGTGCCCCTCCTCGTTTGTGCTGTATACATAGCCTTGGCAGGGACATGGAGTAAAATGGCGCTGAATCAGTTGTGGGGGCTAAGCCCCGCCCCTTCCCGGCACACTTAAGCCTGTCAGAAAATAATGTTCTTTATGTCAGCGGGGGTTCTTATACAGTATCTACCTACTGTATAATACTCAGCCTCTATTAAACTGTATATATTGCTGCCCAGGGCGCCCCCCGCACCCTGCACCCATGGAAGCTGGCGGCGCGGGAGAAATGGCGTGCAGCGTGCTATAATATGCTGGCGGGGGTCTGGGACATGGTGCCCCGGCACCGCAAAAGTTTTACATGTCAGCCCTTTAAAAAGAACCGTAACTTGCTGCCCAGGGCGCCCCCCAGCGCCCTGCACCCGTGTAAGCCGGTGGCGCGGGATCAATGGCGAGCAGCGCGCTGTAAGATGCTGGAGGGGGTATAAGACACGGTGCCCAAGCACCGAAAATGCTTTCAATGCAAGCCCTTTTAAGAAATCAGTAACCTACTGCCCAGGGCGCTCCCCCCCCCCCCCAGCGCCCTGCACCCTGTGAGTGCCGTTGGTGTGTGGGAGCATGGAGCGCAGCGCGACCGCTGCGCTGTACCTCCGTTACGGAAGTCTTCTGCCATCACTGAAGTCTTCTGATCTTCACATACTCACCCGGCTTCTTTCTTCTGGCTTCTGTGAGGGGGTTGATGGCGCGGCTCCGGGAACAAGCAGCTAGGCGAACCAAGTGATCGAACCCTCTGGAGCTAATGGTGTCCAGTAGCCTGAGAAGCAGCGCCCTTAAACTAAGAAGAAGTAGGTCCTGCTTCTCTCCCCTTACTCCCACGCTGCAGGGAGCCTGTAGCCAGCAGGTCTACCTGAAAATAAAAAAACCTAACATAAAGTCTTTTAGAGAAACTCAGTAGAGCTCCCCTAGTGTGTGTCCATTCACTCCTGGGCACTAAGTCTAACTGAGGTCTGGAGGAGGGGCATAGAGGGAGGAGCCAGTTCACACCCAGTTTAAGTCTTTATAGTGTGCTCAAGCTCCTGCGGATCCGTCTATACCCCATTGTCCTTTTGGAGTCCCCAGCATCCTCTAGGACGTAAGAGAAATAATATTAACTGAATAGTGAGTTTGAAAATTGAAATGAGAAGTGAGGTTTAAAAGCCACACAAACCAAATACGTACCTAATACATTTAGGTGGAAATGCTTAATCTCTTCTCCTGCAGCATTTGAAGCCACACAGTGGTATCTTCCGGCATCTGAGACTGCAGTGTGTAAAAAGCGGAGGATCATACCACCTGACACAAAAAATATAACGCACACTATTAAGCAATGTAGCAATATTGATTAAATGAGCAAATCAAGTTGTTGTTTTTTTTTCAGGTTTGCACTTATCTAACGAGCCATTTCTTTAAAGAGCAGAGATGTGTTTCAATAAAGTTTTCACCACAAAATGGCAAATCACCATTATACTATGTATATGTACAGTATGTTGATTTTCACTTAAATACCACTTTGAAACCTGTTCTTTAGATTTACTTTGTTGGTATCAAATTATTCATAAAGCAACAATGTATCTTTAACACAACTTTTTAAAAGAAGTATTCCTGGGTATATGTTTCTTAAGGTTCCACATACAAACAACCTGATTCTAAGACCTGCCCGGAACTGTTGATCTGAACCATGGCTATCGATGATTAGCAACTCGTCGGGGAATTGCAGAAATTTTTCATGGTTTTGGTCGGGATTGGGGGAATCAAGAGTTTTAAACTTGTATTCCTGATTCCCCAACCTAGGTGTTGCGGGATTGGGAAATTATGGCAATTTGTCACTTATGTATTGGGGCCTTTGCAGATCAGGTGTTATCTTGTAGGTCTCATAAACACGGGCATCATGTTAAATTGACTTGGATAAGGAGTGTCAACATTTTGACCACACTTTTATCATGTGTACAAACTCTTTGTGCTATTATTACAGGATTTTAGAAGACAATGGAGACACTTTTCAGAAAATCTAAATTTTTTTGCATTATATTTCTAACAAATGTTAAAGAATATATTTTTCATATTAACCTACAGTATGAGGTTTTTTTTGTTATTCCTTTTAACTGTTAGGCACCGATGTTACATCCTCATATGAAGTTTTATAAAACACACAATGAATGTAGTGATATTCAATATAATAAATGGCAAACAGAACTGAAAGTAGAAATATTTCTTTTTGTTCTTTAATAAATAGGATATTTTCTACCTACTTCAACTAATAGAGAAACCAACCAGGTACAATGCAATCTTAGACCTGGAATTAACAAATAATGGGGAATTGATATCAAATATAATAGTAGGGGAGTCCATGGGAAACAGCGACCACAATATGGTCACATTCAATATCAGTTTTCACAAGCAGCCTTTTATAGGCTCAACAAAGACTCTAAACTTTAGCAAAGCCAACTTTGACATGATGAGGGAAGCTTTAAGGGACATTGACTGGGAAATTTTGTTTCAAGGCACGAATACTACAGAGAAATGGGATGTATTAAAAATGTTGCTCGCTAGTTATACTCGTAATTTAATTCCCATGGGCAGCAAACGAAGGAGTAATAATTCCAAACCAATGTAGTTTAAAACAAATATTAAATAAATAATGGTCAAATAGAGGCGAGCATTCAAAAATTACAAATCAGATGGGATGGCGGAGTCATTCAAGTACTATAAGGACTGTAACAAAATATGCAAAAAAGAAATCAGAGCGTCTTAAATAGAAACGCAAAAAAGCTAATAGCAAAGCTAAGTAAATCAAACCCCAAAAAGTTTTTTTTACATACATCAACAACAAAAGATTAAAGAAGGAGAGTATAGGCCTTCTAAAAGGTGATTGGGCATCCTAATCAAAGACGACAATGACATAGCGGGAAAATTAAACACGTTTTTCTCATCTGTATTCACAAGAGAGGACCAGATAGCACGATTAAATCATAACCTCAGCAATGATAATGTCCCACTGCTAAATGAATATTTAAGTAAGGCAGTAGTCTGTGACTGATTAAAAAAAAATAAGATTAATAAGTCATCTGGTCCTGACGGAATTCACCCAAGGGTTCTCAGGGAGCTAAACTCCGAACTAGCAAGACCCCTATATTTGATTTTCATTGACACACATCAGGCATGGTTCCCAAAGACTGGCGTGTAGCGGAAGTAGTGCCGATATTTAAAAAGAGAAGTAAATCTCAACTGGGTAATTATGGACCAGTAAGTCTTACATCTATAGTGGGGAAAGTACTGGAAGGTATTTTAAGGGATAGAATACAGGAGTTCTTTGAAGCCAATATGGTTATTAATAGGGACCAACATGGATTTGTGAAGGATAGATCATGTCAAACTAACTTAATAGGCTTTTATGAAACAGTTAGTGTGAATCTATATCGGGGTTAAGAGGTAGATGTAATCTTTTTAGACTTTGCTAAAGCTTTACCTCACATGAGACTTATCTACAAATTAAGAGAACTCAGGCTAGTGAGCACAATATGCACTTTGGTTAAAAATTGGTTGGATAATAGGGAGCAGCGAGTGGTGGTAAATGGAACTTTTTCGAAATGGACTGAAGTACTAAGTGGTGTGCCACAACGGTCTGTACTTGGACCACTATTGTGCAACATTTAGTTAAATGTTGAAGTAGGTCTAAAGAACATGGGGGTCATTCAGACCCGATCACACATTAGCTTTTTTTGCAGCAGTGCGATCGGGTCTTAACTGCGCATGCATATGCACCGCAATGCGCAGGCGCGTTGGCCGCCAGTGACGGGCATCACTGGACAGCGACGGTTTTTACGAAGGAAGGGATCGCACCGGCGATCGCAAGAAGATTGACAGGAAGAGGCCATTTGTGGGTGGCAACTGACCATTTTTAAGGAGTGTCCAGGAGAAAGCAGGCGTGCCCAGCCATTCGGAAGGAGGGTCTCTGATGTCACCATCGGCCCGGATCGTTGCAGCGGGTGAGTAAGTCCTAGGCTGTGCAGAGACTGCACAAACTTTTGTTTGTGCAGCTCTCTGCACATCCATTCGCACCTCTGCACAGCGATTACCCCCCCCCCCCCATCCTGGAGGCGGCGACTACCTGGTCGCAGCAGTGCTAAAAACGCCTGCTTGTGACCAGGTCTGAATTAGGCCTATGGTGTCAATTTTTGTAGATGAAACCAAACTGTGTAAGGTTAAAAATTCAGAGGGGGGTGCTGAATCTCATCAGAACAACTTATTTAAACTGGAAACATGGGCAGCAAAATGGATAATGAAGTTCAATATAGGCACTACGGTAGCAAGAACAAAAATACTACCTACATACTACATGGGGAAAAACTAGGGGATTCTCTACTGGAAAAAGATTTAGGTGTTCACATAGATAACAAAGTTAGCAGTAGTACCCAAAGTAGGAATGCAGCAAATAAGGCAAACAAGGTGTTAACATGCATAAAGCGAGGAATTGATGCAAGCGATGAGAGTGTTATACTCCCATTATATTAAATAATCACTAGTGTGGCGACATCTCAAATACTGTGCACAATTATGGGCACCATACTATAAAAAGGATATCCTGGAACTAGAAAAGGTTCAATGACGGGCTACCAAATTGATTAAGGGGATGGAGAGGCTAGAATACAAGGAAAGGATTGCTAGGCTATGCATGTTTACACTGTAAAAAAATGAGATTGAGAGGTGACATGATTAACATTTACAAATATATAAAGGGACAATACACAGAGCTAGCAGGGGATTTGTTCTTGGTAAGATCAACACAATTCACACATGGACACCCGCTTAGGTTAGAGGAGATTTCGGACACAGAGATGGAAAGGTTTCTTCACAGTAAGGACAATACGTATTTGAAATTCCCTGCCTGAGAGAGTATTAATTGCGGACTTGGTCATTACTTTTAAGAATGGGCTAGATAAACTCCTAATGGATAAGGATATACAGGGTTATGGTGAGTAAATCATGCACTACAGTAATATATATATTAAAAAAAAAAAGAGGAATAGACGTACTGGCTAAATATTCACCACAGTTAAAATTAGTCTTAAAAATATTACAGTGTAGGAGATCACTAACAGGTTGAACTCGATGGACAATTTGTCTTTTTTCAACCTCAGAAACTATGTAATACAGGTATGTTACTAGGATATTAATATAATCTCTATGTCCCTGTGTACTAAAACATATGAGTGAGCAGTGTTGTCGAAATAGAGACTAACATGTTTCTATTTTATATTAGCACTGGCATGTCTGTTATGGCTCAATGTAACTGATTTTACAAAGACAATATTGTGATGTCTATTTTATGTTGTACATATTGATCACAAAATTTCTTTGTAAACAATATTTGCCTTTTTTCCTTCAGGGATCAACACAAAAAGATGCCTGGCGCTACTAACTCATGAGCAAGCCATGTTAAGCTGCCCATGGGAGAATCAGCTGCTCCTGCGATCTAAGCATGCACCCCTGAGTGTTTGCTACTGTGATTTGTTGATCATCAAACCAAAGCAGATACTTACACAAAACTGCAGGCGCTTAAATTGAAAAGGAAATTGTTAGGGACAAGGAGTATACGTGGTATAAACACAGTCTCGCCTGCACCACATCCCCTTAGAATCTCTGCCTCAAATAGGTTCCTTTGCAGAGCAGTCACTTTAAGTCTGTCCCATTGCAGAACTTGGGCAGAGTCAAGTTCCACAGAAACATGATTGGACATCCAGTTGCTCTAACTGAGTTCAGAGATTGTGGCCTGGGGGCGTGGCCGCAGTCACCCTGCAGGTGCCCACTGCCTACCTGCACCCTGCTCCCTGCCCCCCATGGGCTGTGTGGGCGTCCGCTGTAGCCGGCGCACATGTCAGACGCTAGAGGTCATTATTGACCTCTAGTGTCTGTGCGGTGCTGCTATGGGAGAGACATCATGACGTCTCTCTCATAGAGAGGAGCCGCAGGTGGCCAGACGGAGCAGCAGCAGCAGCGGTCGGGAAGCAGGAGCGGGGTAGTGGTAAGTATTGTTTTTTTTTGTGTGTTTGTAAGTGGCTACTAAGGAGCACAGCAACAGGGGGCACTACTACTGGGGGCACAGCAACAGGAGGCACAGCGATAGGGGGCACAACTACTGGGGCAAATCTACTGGAGGCATAGCTATAGGGGGCACAACTACTGGAGCATAGCTACAGGAGGCATAGCTACAGGGGGCACAGCTACTGGGAGCATAGCTACAGGGGGCAAATCTACTGGGGGCACAACTACGGATGGCATAACTGTGGCCACGCCCCTCCCTTATGAAGCCACACCCCTATATTTTGCCAGCCCTGGGCATCATCCTGGTCTATGACTGTGTTTATAGAAGTGTATACCACCTCCTCTCTCTCAGGGTGTGGATCATAGGGTCGACTGTAACTAGGTTGGCAGTCATTAGGTTAACCACTATTGGTCGACAGTGACTAGGTCGACACCAGAAATAGGTCAACGCGGTCATTAGGGTCGACATGGAATAGGTCAACATGGAAAAGGTCGACATGAGTTTTTTATATTATTTTGGTGTCATTTTCTTCGTAAAGTGACCGGGAACCCCAATTAGTGCACCATATCCCCTCGCATGCCTCGCTTCATTTACTATTCCCAATCGTAGTCCACGAGGATTGCAAAGTATGAAAAAGTTTTAAAAAATGAAGAAAAATGTGAAAACTCATGTCGATCTTTTCATGACTTTTGCCATGTCGACCTAGTGACCATGTCGACCTAGTGACCATGTCGACCTAATGCATGTGGACCAACAGTGGTCAACCTAATAAGTGTCGACCTAAAGACCGGATCCCCTCTATCAATGGTCTCTAAAATACTGTTGCTAATAGCAGTAGCTTGCTCATTCAGGGTTAAAAATTGCTTCTTCACATATCCAAGTGTTTACTTGGTCTGTTACATGTGCAACATCTCCATAAACACAGTGGGTTATACATATTTATATACATATAGTCATGTTGGACTTGAGGAGCCTGCATACTGCATGCGTTGAGTGTCAAGCGTCTGGGTTTTCCTTTATTGCTCCTGTCCCTGAGGTCACATCGAGATCATACATACCTCAGTTTCTTTCTAGGTCACTAAGCTACGGGTATAAAGTAGTGAAAACGCATTCCAAATTCATCTATGGCCTTCATTCCAAGTTGTTCGCTCGCTAGCTGTTTTTAGCAACCGTGCAAACGCTAAGCCGCCGCCCTCTGGGAGTGTTTCTTAGCTTAGCAGAAGTGCGAATGAAAGGATCGCAGCGCTGCCACAAAAAAAGATTGTGCAGTTTCTGAGCTGCTCCAGACCTACTCCTAGCTAGCGATCACTTCAGACTATTTAGTTCCTGTTTTGACGTCACGAACACGCCCTGCGTTCGGCCAGCTACGTCTACGTTTTCCCAGCCACTCCTGCGTTTTTATCTGGCACGCCTCCGTTTTTACACACACTCCTCGAAAACGGTCAGTTACCTCCCAGAAACACCCACTTCCTGTCAATCACTCTGCGGCTAGCAGTGCGACTGAAAAGCGTCGCTAGAGCTTGTGTGAAACTGCATCGGCTTTTGTGAAAGTACGTCACGCGTGTGCATTGAGCCGCATACGCATGCGCAGAAGTGCCGATTTTTAGCCTGATCGCTGCGCTGCGAACAATGGCAGCTAGCGATCAACTCGGAATGAGGGCCAGTATTTGCACGATGTCGGAACGAGCAGACAGAAAAACAAACAGGCAAAAATTCAAATTTTTTGTTTTTGTTTCCATAGTTAGTAAACAGTCCATTCAACTACTGTATATTTCTCAAACAAATTGCTATGTACAGAGTACATAACCCTTAGTTTTATTATATGTATAGACGATCAGGTGACTGCTTTTATAACATTAGATCACCCTTTGCGTAGCAAGATGTAGACAAATAATGGCTCTGTATATTGGGTTGACTGGCGTTTCAATATGCAGAACTATTTAAACACGTGCAAATTATCCAAAAGACATGGACAAAGCAAAGGCATAATACTATCGCAAAATGCAAAAGGTTATGTTTTAAATGTTGTATTATTGGTATTGTTATTTGCAATGTGATGATTAGTGTCATATAATATGCTTCTAGCTAGCCTTTTGTAGCAAAGCCACAAATATATTAAATTTTCTAATAAACTTTGTGCTCGCTCCGGCAGCACATATACTAAAATTGGAAAGATACATAGAAGATTGGCATGGCCCCTGCACAAGGATGACACGCAAATTCGTGAAGCGTTCCATATTTTTCTGAGGTATTTTTTTTTATGTACATGTTGTGTGGTACTATTTTGCCTGCTTTCTAAAGTAAAGAAAATTCATGTGAAAACTGACTTTAAACATTTGATGTAACCTATATAATTGTTAAGAAAAACAAAATTTATATATATATATATATATATATATATACATACAGGGCCGGTTCTACACCTTGTGGCGCACAGTGCGAAAGTTTCCACTGGCGCCCCCCCCCCCCGCGGCAAAACAGTTAGTGCGCGCAAAAAATAGTGGCGTGGCTTCATAGGGGAGGGCCGTGGCCACAGTTATGCTCCCAGTAGCTGTGCCCCCAGATTTGCCCCAAGTAGTTGTGCCCCCCAGTTGATTTGCCCCCAGTAGATATGCCTCCTGTAGTTGTGCCCCCAGTAGCTGTGCCCCCTGTAGCTATGCACCCTGTAGATATGCCTCCTGTAGCTGTGCCCCCAGTAGATATGCCCCCTGTAGCTATGCACCCTGATGATATGCCCCCTGTAGCTGTGTCCCCAGTAGATATGCCCCCTGTAGATTTGCCCCAGTAGTTGTGCCCCCTATAGCTATGCCCCCAGTAGATTTGCCTCCAGTAGTTGTGCCCCGTTGCTGTGCCCCCAGTAGTTTTTGCCCCCTGTTGCTTTGCCCCCAGTAGTTGTGCCCCCTGTTGCTTTGCCCCCAGTAGTTGTGTCCCCTGTTGCTTTGCCCCCAGTAGTTGTGTCCCCTGTTGCTTTGCCCCCAGTAGTTGTGCCCCATTTCTTTGCCCCCAGTAGTTGTGCCCCCTCTTTCTTTGTCCCCAGTAGTTGTGCCCCCTCTTTCTTTGCCCCCAGTAGTTGTGCCCCCTGTTGCTTTGCCCCGTCGCCGCTTACAAACACACACACACACACACACACACACAAAACAAAACAATACTTACCACTGCCCCGCTCCTGCTTCCCGACCGCTGCTGCTGCTCCGTCTGGCCGCCGGCTCCTCTCTATGGGAGAGACGTCATGACGTCTCTCCCATAGCAGCGCCGCACAGACACTAGAGGTCAATACTGACCTCTAGTGTCTGTCCCTGGAGCCAGCTGCAGCGGATGCCCACACAGCCCATGGCGTCTGCTGCAGCCATGGAGTGGGGAGTGTGGTGCGGGTAGGCGGCGGTGCCTGCGGGGTGACTACCGCAGCGCCCCGAGCGAAGGCACTGCTTGCCCGCTCCTATATATATATATATATATATATATAGATATATAGATATATATATATAGATATATAGATATATATAATAGACTTGGCAAGCAGCTCATTTCTTTGTACACTGTGTTGTGGTATAAATGTGTATATTATATAATTGAGGGTGCAGGTGTCACATTTACACTGCACAACTAATTTCTACTCTTAAAAAACAAACAGATTATTGAACAATGGGGGTAATTCCAAGTTGATCGCAGCAGGACATTTTTTAGCAGTTGGGCAAAACCATGTGCACTGCAGGGGGGGCAGATATAACATGTGCAGAGAGAGATAGATTTGGGTGTGGTGAGTTCAATCTGCAATCTAAACTGCAGTGTAAAAATAAAGCAGCCAGTATTTACCCTGCACAGAAACAAAATAACCCACCCAAATCTAACTCTCTCTGCAAATGTTATATCTGCCTCCCCTGCAGTGCACATGGTTTTGCCCAACTGCTAAAAAATTTCCTGCTGCGATCAACTTGGAATTACCCCAAATGTTATTTTACTTTACATTTTACTGCATTTACTTTACATGTTTCTTGAATACACAAGGGAAGACTGATTAATGGACTGTGTGCTGGGTGATTTTACAGTGGGTTATGCAGGATGACCATCTCCGCAACAGTTACAGAATAATCAGGTTTTATAGGTAAGTATTATGAAGTGGCCTTGTACCCTGCTTAAATGTTTTGGGATATTATTAGACAGTGTAATCAAAAGGATGTGTTGACATGTAACTGAGTTATATAGTATTTTATTAGACAATATATCAGACATTATGTATATTATACATATATTAGAGTTACCTGACATTACTTGGGGTGTCTGATTCAGGTTGATGAGACGGTTATCCTTGTACCATGTTACTCTGGGTGGTGGGATCCCCGAAACCTCACATGATAGCGTCACTGGATTTTTCTCTACAACGCTTACATTTTCATGCTCCTGAAATCCTCCAGAGAATCTTGGGGCGACTTAAAAACATATACACACTCTTTTTTGTCTTAAATTAAGCTCTCTCAAATACTTTACTGTAATCAGATTTTCAGGAATTATTAAAAATTATAAAATACATTTAAGTTACATTACTCACATTTTAAAGAGAAATAGATAATATTGGTGTTCATGATCAGATACAATGTATGTCATCAATAATATATTTATTGGCCCCTGTGTGAATCTTGAGCGTCTCTCATGCGTCTCTCATGCCACCAATTAAACAGCTTTTACTGCCTCAGTTGTCCCAAACTAACTACTGATACCAAATCCATTGCTAATAATATCTGCATGCAATTATAATACAGCCTTATACCCATCATAATATACAGCTTCTTCACAGCCAAATGTATTTTCCATGCTTGGATTAGTATATAGCCTGAACATGTTTTTCCATTTCTAAAAGTTTGTTTCAAAATAGTTTTACTCAAGTATCTATTTAATAAATTGCTCCAGAGTCTACACCCTTGTACTAGTTCATCTCCCACATCTACTATTTTGTTCATTCTGTTCTTCTAGTATTGCAATTCTGTCTGCTTCCTTCCATTGACTCAAGCTGTTAGCACATATGGACCATCCTCTCCTTCTACAAATCCTTCTCACCCTCCTCTCCCTCTCCTAGCTTTCCTTCTACCTCTCTGACCATTCCTTCTCTGTCTTCTCTCATGACTCCAGCTTCCCCCCACTTCCACTAGATCCTCCAAGGTTCTGTTCTTGGTCCTCTCCTTTTCTCTCTATATACGTCCTCTTTAGGTGAACTCATTAACTCTTTTTACTTACAATATCATCTTTATGCTGATGACACTCAAACCTACCTTTCCGCCCCTGACCTCTCACCTGTTCTCCTCACTCGTGTATCTAACTGTCTCTCTGCTATCTCTTCTTGGATGTCCCTAGGCTTTCTTAAACTTAACATGTCTAAGAATGAGCTGATCATCTTTCCACCCTCCAGCACAACCTCACCTTCCACTACTATCTCCTCTAGCCCCAAAGTGCACTGTCCTGGAGTAATCCTTGACTCCTTCTTCTCCTTCAAACCAGACATTCAACAACTTTCACAAACCTGCCATTTTCATATCAGAAATATTTCCAGGATTATACCCTTTCTGACCCAGGACACAACAGAGAACAAGTGGGCGGTCTGAGGGGGATACAATGATGCAATTTGCATCATCATAGCTCCGCCCCCCGCCTGGTTTCTCAGCACTGTCTAGCGGGGGCGGGGCTACGATGATGCGACTATGGTGCCACGCCCCTTGACCGCTCACTTTCCCCGTCGGCAATGCCCCCTCCCCACCCACATTGCCACCGGATACGCCCCCATTAGCCTACCACGCTGCAGCCTCCCGGAGGATGGTGCAGCAAGGTAGGCAACTATGACCTACAGTCAAGCATCACACCACTTTCTGACAAGGACTGTATTTGTAAACTGATTTAATACTGCAGCCAATGCGTTAATTTACTGTAATTTAAGCAATGAATACAGTGAATACAGTGCATATAGTAGAGCAGGAGGTAAAGGAATAAAAAGTAAAGCAAAATCACAACAACAAACATATCAATGTATTATTACAATGTTATGATTTTTTTCTTTAAATGCATTGTAGACTTAACACTACTATTTAAAGTATCAGTGAATGAAATTATATTTCAACATCAGTATGTATATATATATATATATATATATATATATATATATATATATTCTGGATAATGGTGATAAATAAAAACTCCATAAATCAAGAATAAATCTTCTTGTAGTCACATCTGTAACATTTATTTGCACTGTTTATAAAATGAATTGATGATTAACAATGTGAGTCCTGTTTGCATTAACATCATAGAAGAACAAGGATAGTAATCACTAAAACATCAATAATCTCCACCGCACATCTTTTTTAAACCATTATGTTTCAATGTCTGCCATATTAAAAGTCAAGAATGTACTATTACTTACTAAATACCCTTAGGTCGTATTTCTTATCAGATTGTCCAGCCACATTCACTGCTACACACACATAATGGCCAGAGCTTGACACATGAACCTTCTCTAAATGAAGTTGTCTCCCATTGTTGAGGATTTTGAATCCATCTCCATTAATTACAGGAACGCCATCTCTCAGCCAGGTCAACATGGGCTGAGGTTCTCCATTGGACTCACACTCAAGAGTCACATTATTTCCTTGGACCACCACAACCTCTGTGGGAACTTTTCCACTGTCATTTATAGTGGGACGAACTGGAGGAGATAAAACAGAATTACAGGTAATTTGCAATGCATAACCATAATGTATCATAATAACTAAGATATATTTCCACCTATGATCATAAAATGTAACAAAACAATTATTAAAAGCACTTCACACATGAACAGGCATAAGAACATAGATGATCAATATGCAACAGATCCATTATTCCTTTGTTTGAAGGGTATTGGATGATATATCAAATAAAATGTGTGCACACATTACCTGGAACCAAGTATGTGTATTGTCTGCAAACAATTGCTCCATGCAGAACATTTTCCGTTATACACAGTTAGGGCAACTGGTTGCAGTTGAATCCATGATCCAATCCACTGTGCCACCATGCTGCCCAACAATTCTTAGCTAAACCCAGCACTATACAGTCTAGGCTGGCTCCCATTAAAACAGGAGGATAATAACTACCAGCCATGTGCTAAAAAAGGCACTGGGACTCTAACTGGCTAAAGGTAATGAGAAAGATTAAGATTCCAGGAGGAGCACCACTGCCGTCCCAGAGGATCTTAATAAATCTTTTACATATGCTGGTACAATTGTGGTGGAAAAGTTGGGGTGTGGATCATTAGATATACACTAAAAGGTCTACAGTCAATAGGTCAACCGCAAATGGTCGTCATACATTAAGTCGACAGGGTAAAAAGGTTGACAGGGTAAAAAGGTCGACATGGACTCAAAAGGTCGACATGGAATAGGTAGGCCGTAGAAAATTTGGACAGGGTCAAAAGGTCAGCAGGGTCAAAAGGTCGATATGGAAATGGTTGACACAAAAAGGTAGGCACTTTTTTGGGGGGTGGGGGGGGTGGGGGTGGTGGCAGTTTTCTAACACAAAAAAACCCATGCTTTGGGCAAGGTGCCACGTTGTGCTCTGCACAGGTTATTATTTCCAATCGTAGCACACATGGATTGTAAAGTATGAAGAAGTTGAAAAAAATATATCAAAATCTTGTGTCGACCATTGTCATGTCGACCTTTGGAAGCTGTCGACCTTTTGAACAGTCTACCTTAGTCTACCTTTTACACGTCAACCTTTTGTCCATGTCAACCTTTTGACACTGTTGACCTAATGCACGTTGACCATTAATGGTAGATCTTTTACTGTAGATCTATAGACTGGATACCGAAAACTTATCACTCAGGGAGTAGCCATTTGTAAAGTCAAAAATAATTTTGACTTTGAATTGGCACAGTACTGTAAATTCCATTTTAAGAGCAGAGAAATTAAGATTGTGAATAACTGTAATTTTGCAATGTACTGTAAGACTCCACCAAGTGGTCAGTATCAGTTCTGCAACCCAGACAATTGAGTGCAGCTAACAGCATGGTAATACAAGGGGAAATCTTAACTTTGTCTGAAGGTGAAACCCCAATTGCTGTGATCGCTTTATTCTAAGGAAAATATTTGTAACCAGCTGCTGTGGAAGACCTGATATTTGTTATGCAGTGGCTGGTGAGTTGCAGTGAATAAAAACCTACTGCTTTTACTACAACTCCCGGACGTGGTTCTTACAAGTGTCACACTTACCATAAACCTTCACATTATACGTCTTTGTCGCAGTCCCTGCCGAGGTAAAAGCAGTGCAAGTATATGATCCTGCATCTGATTTCACAACTGCCACAATCTGCAGGTGTCGTCCTCCAGAATGTGAACGCACTCGTCCAGTACCATCTGGCTTTAGTGCAACAGCTGCAAAATACAAAAACAAAGGGCTCCATTCATTGATGGCAGCAGTGTGACTTTCACAATAAAGTTTATTGTCACATAATCAGACATGTGCCCCACATATGCCTTTTTGGGGAAGCAGAAGTCTTCTAGGGCCTGTACAACTGTGTAATAATGCTGACTACCACTATATAGCAGTTTCTTATTGTCTGACAGCGTAATTAACCATTTACTTATTAACATTTATGTATATAGGGACTAATTCGGGTTGGATCGTAGTGTGCAATCCAACCGGAATTTTGGCTGAAAATATGCGGGCGCATGCGCCCGCTTTTGTCTGCGGGGGGTCCGCAGAATATGTGATTGCCTCTGCCTGTCAATCAGGCAGAGGCGGGGCGGGCAATGTTCCGTTTCCAGGGAGAAGACGGAGCGTTGTGGGGCGACCCAAATAGTGGGCAGTGCAGCGCGAACGAGCGCGTGTCGAGGGCATGGTCATGGCAGCTGCGTGACGTCACATGCAGCCGCTGCGACAGGTGAGATGGCGCCGGGACTCCTGCGGCCGCGGCTAAGCTGCGGCGGCAGGAGTCATCCTTGGTTTCAGCTGACAAGCACAAATTGCGAAGCGATCGCAATTTCTGCTTGTTGAAGGGGGGGGGGAGGCGCCGGTCAGCATGCTGGGCAGCCTTGCCCAGCGATGGGTGGCCCCCAGCATGATAGGAAAAGGATAGCAAATTCTGCCGATTAGCAGAATTGCATTCCCTACTGAATTAGCCCCATAGTACACACATATTCTTCGTCAATTTACAGACATTTCAGTCATTCACATCAGTCCAATATGGGGAAAACATAAAAACTCCAACAGATAGGAACTTGATGGAAATTGAATCCAGGACCATAATGCTTTGAGGAAGTAATGCTAACCTCTATAGCAAACCATTGAAATGGTGCATATATTCAGTGTATATTACACTTTATTACATTATTATACTGTGGACAAATACAGTAGTGTAATGTGACTTTCATGGGACATAAGTAATTTGTATGCCTGATATATGCCTGGTCCAAATACTATTTTATTTTAGCTGAAAGGATATTGAAATATGTTTGACCAGCATATACACATACTGTAAGTAAGCTTTTTAATCACATATCTTTTTCTGCATACACTGCATACATCTAGAGCAGTGGTTATCAAATATTTTTATGTTGTGACACACTGAAGAGTGACATGACCTCCACATGATACATGATGCAAAGAGGCTCATTTATTAACAAGTTTTAGCTATTTAAAACTTGTTGCGTGTGATATATGGTGCTCGAGCCAATCAGCTCCCAACTATCATTTTTCAAACACATGACAGGAACTGATAGACAGGAGCACCATTTATCACACGCAGTGAGTTTTAGACAGATAAAACTTGTTGATTAATGGGCCCAAAATGTTTACAAATTAATGTAAATGAACCTTATTTTACCCAAAGCATACACTTCCAGTAGTTCTTTACATACCAAACACTCAACTCCCTGCTCCAATTTCTCTTTAGCCATTGTACTTTATTTACATCAAAACTCCTTTTCACTTCTTTCCTATTAGTCTCCCAAGCCTGCGCAGTTTGCAGTGGAGCAGGGGTGGAGGAGGTTTGAGAGTGTCCTGGAGGAGTGGGAAGAGCTGGAAAGCACACTTTTCTCTGCTTGCTCTGCAGATTGGCTGGAGAACGTCCTACGGGACCTGGCTTTTTTTATTTTTCCTCATTCTATTGTCACTGACACACCAGGGACCAACTCGTGACACACTAAGGTGTAGCGACACAAGATTTGAGAACCACTTGTCTAAAACACAAAATGTGTTCAACTCTGTTCCTGCTATTTATTCTTTCTTTGCACAAATTAGATTAGCTATGGATTATAAAAAGTGTAAAGATCGTGTATGTAAAAAATTAAAAAAATAGATAATTGTTATATTTTTATAAATAAAAGTGGAGAGGTGTAAATGACCCCTAACAACTGCTTCTGTAAGAGAACAGGTCACACTCACCTCGCAGAAAACACTCTGGTACCACATTCACCAGTCAATTATGGCTGCATGTCTGTGTTTTAGGAATCTATTTTTGCGTAAATACTAACATTTCTGCAGGAAGCACATCAAGATTGTGGCAATATTAAATTGCTTGTAAGAAATGTACTAACCATTCTTTTTCCAGGACAATGTTGGAGCTGGAATGCCGCTTGAATCACACACAAGGCTAATTAGTGTTCCTTCAATGACTATAACCTCTGATGCTTCTGAGGAATCCTTTATCGTGGGAGGAACTAAAATACAGTAAATATGGTAAACAAAAAATACTGTAGATGTTTAGATAGGAATAGATAACGAAACATACAGACATCTAGATATTTGAAAACATGCAGGAATAATACATTTTAGTCTTGAAGAACATTCCACTCGTCAGTTAGATTTCTTTATTTGGTACAAAAAGTAACAGCAACATACAGTAAACTCAATATCCAAGATAAAAACAGTTCCTGTGCCAACTGGTTCATATAAAATTTTGGTTGCCTTCTCATTTCTGGCAAAAATAAATATTTTTATGCCACATTACCGAGAGAAAAAATGTTTTACCACAATTTAAGAAATGTATCTCCCCAGTACAATTCTACAAAAATGTGGGACTTAGTGTAGCTTAATGTTGTGGCAGGAACTCTGTCTTGCTAGAAGTCTCCTTTGAGAACATGGTGCACGGATGGCAAGTTGTTACGGACAACAATGTAAACGACAAAGATTTAAGCTATTCGATGTTTCTTAAATTGGCACTATGCACAGTCCCCATATGACTGCGATAATCTGTGAAAAACGGGTAAACTTTGGGAAGATCAATGTTTTCTGCTATGCTAACCATTTCATAAATGGGGTAATGTGAGAAGAATTGTACAATATAGCTGTATAATGCTTCAAAATTCATATAAATATATACAAAAATATACAAACAAATATTCATTGCACACTTAGGGGGGTATACAATTAGCAGCTGTAATTTACAGCAGTTAATTGATTCACAGTGGGCTATTCAATTAGCCCTGATACCTTGCATTTATCGGGGATTATGCTTCGGGTGCCTCAGCCACACGGGCCTCCTCCTCTCTTAAAGTACCCCTGAGCCAGAGCCGTCTTAACAGCAGTGTAGGCCCCTGGGCACAGCAATGCACTGGGGCCCCTCTACCCACCCATCAGCGGTAGGGTTGGGGGGTGCTATCAGTGGCAGCTTTGATGTTCCGCGGGGGGTAGTTGGTTCTATCTTTCGCTTATCATGTAGGACCTGGAGAAATAGTTTCTGTTAATTACTCCTATACTGCACAAATGGAGCGGGAAGGAGAACACTAATCTGTAGAAGGGGACATTGTGCTGAATGAAGGGGCCCTGGTACATGACTTCCAGGGTAGTAGGGGGGGGGGGGTGTTTAATACACAGGGCAGGGGTGGATAGTGGAGTGGGCTTAATATTCATCATTTTCCGGGGGTTAGGGCAGCTTGCTTTACTGCAGATATGTCCAGTTCTTGGAAATAGATTTATTAGCTTTAATGGGATAAAATAAATTGAGAGTCCCACCTTTCAGGAGGTTCTGGGGACTTGGGGATCAAACTTCAGGAGCCAAAGCAATCCACCAACAAAAATATAAAACTGCATATTAGGCGTGTGGAGCTGGAGCAGGGACTCGCTGCTTGAAGGCTGATATCTCTGGTTCTGGGCATAGTAGAGACAAGCTGCCAGTGTCCACTGAAAGGGGAGAGTCCCAGCTTTTGGATTGTACCCTCAGAAAAACTCTTAAGTCAGACAGAACCCAAGATATCTGGCTGGGAAGAACAATTAACAGGCTTGGATGGGGCTCACTGCTTTGAAGTTGGATATCTCCGGTTCCCAGGGCCCGATTTTAAAAAATCTGGTACTCCTGGAAAGAGGGGACCCTCAGCTATCAGTCTAGGGCCCTTTTACTCCAGGGGCCCTTGGGCAAGAGCCCATTGAGCCCATACGAAAAGACGGCCCTGCCCTGAGCAGGTATCTCCCTGCATGCAACAATAAAATATGTATTTGCAACCCTTTCTTTGCAGCATGGCCTGTACAGGCGTTAATCCCAGCTCTGAAACAGCCCCATAGATTTTACAATTTGTTTTTATCCTCCATTAAAAAGTACAGGTTGAGTATCCCTTATCCAAAATCACACATTTTTGATTCCTCTACTGAGATATTGACACATATAAACGTATATTATATTATATATCTACAGAATATATATATAGTTACACATAATATATTATATTTATATATATATATATATATATATATATATATGCAGAGGCGTAACTAGGGTTTTCGGAGCCCAGGGCAAGATGAAGAGTGGTGCCCCCCCCCCCCCCCCTCCAAAGAAAAAATGCCCACAAAATCAAGTATGTGCACAACGGGGGAAATGGGCGTGTCCACGTGCCAGAAGGGGCATGGTCACATACTAGAAGGGGTGTGGCCACTGAAAATGGGGCATGTCAACATGACTATCACCTCCCCCTTCGTCGTCTCTCAGCACACTATCACCTCCCCCTTGTGTCATCTCTCAGCACACTATCACCTCCCCCTTGTGTCGTCTCTCAGTACACTATTACCTCCACCTTGTGTTGTCTCTCAGCACACTATCACCTCCCCCTTGTGTCGTCTCTCAGCACACTATCATCTCCCCCTTGTGTCGTCTCTCAGCACACTATCACCCCCCTTGTGTCGTCTCTCAGCACACTATCACCTCCCCCTTGTGTCGTCTCTTAGCACACTATCACCCCCCTTGTGTCGTCTCTCACCACACTATCACCTCCCTCTTGTGTCGTCTCTCAGCACACTATCACCTCCCCCTTGTGTCGTCTCTCAGCACACTATCACCTCCTCCTTGTGTCGTCTCTCAGCACACTATCACCTCCCCCTTGTGTCGTCTCTCAGCACACCGTCATTCAATTTTTGCACATTATGGCAGTAGGGTCCCCTTTTTACACAGTACGCAGGCAGAGTCCCCTTTTTAAACAGTACACAGGCAGAGTCCCCTTTTTACACAGTACGCAGGCAGAGTCCCCTTTTTACACAGTACGCAGGCAGAGTCCCCTTTTTACATAGTACTAGATACACATTGCCCACAGTTCCAGATACATATTACCCCACAGTGCCAGATACATATATGCCCCCACAGTGGCAGATACATATATGCCCCCACAGTGCCAGTTACATATTACCCCACAGTGCCAGATACATATTACCCCACAGTGCCAGATACATATATGCCCCCACAGTGCCAGATACATATTACCCCACAGTGCCAGATACATATTACCCCACAGTGCCAGATACATATATGCCCCCACAGTGCCAGTTACATATTACCCCACAGTGCCAGATACATATTACCCCACAGTGCCAGATACATATATGCCCCCACAGTGCCAGATACATATTACCCCACAGTGCCAGATACATATTACCCCACAGTGCCAGATACATATTACCCCACAGTGCCAGATACATATATGACCCCACAGTGCCAGATACATATTACCCCACAGTGCCAGATACATATTTCCCCACAGAGGTACTGTAGACATAGCCCCACAGTGCCAGATACACATTGCCCCACAGTGCCAGATACACATTGCCAGATACATATTACCCCACAGTGCCAGATACATATTACTCCACCACAGAGATACAATAAGCCCCACAGTGCCAGATACACATTGCCCCACAGTGCCAGATACACATTGCCAGATACACATTGCCCCACAGAGATACACATAGCCCCACAATGCCAGATACACATTGCCAGTTACACACTGCCGGATACACATTGCCCCACAGAGACACACAGTGCCCCACAGAGACACACATTGCCACATAGTGCCAGATACACATTGCCCCACAGAGATACACATAGCCCCACAATGCCAGATACACATTGCCAGTTACACACTGCCGGATACACATTGCCCCACAGAGACACACAGTGCCCCACAGAGACACACATTGCCCCACAGAGATACACATTGTCCCCTGCTCTCCCCCCCCCCCCCCCCCGCTCTCCTCCGATCACCGCTGGTGCTGCCCACTGCTATTTGCTATGTGAGGGGGGGGAGCACAGTGCCTCTCCTGACCCTCAATGCACCATGAAGTCCAGTCTCCGGCTGCCGGCTGCGAGTATCTTGCCGCCAGTTCATTAGCCAATCAGAGCTCGCGGACCAGCAGCCAATCAGGAGCCAGTCTGCAAGCTCTGATTGGCTAACAAACCAAGGAGACTCACCCTTTCGCCGTCAGACCAGACACCGAGCACATTGAGGGGCAGGAGAGGCGCTGTGCTCTCCTCCCCTCACATAGCAGCGGGATGGGGGACGGACCTAGGGCAAAGCCAGAGCTGCGGGGGTGAGTGGGTATGATGCCCTGGCCGGCGGCGGCGCCCCCCTCCTTGCCCCCCCTTAGTTATGCCTCTGTATATATGTCATTATCTCAGAAGGGGACCCGAAAATGTGGGATTTTGAATTTTGGATAAGTGATACTCAACCTGTATAAGTATATATTATTTGTGTAATATCCTCTGGGTTAATGCTATACTAGTCTTGATAATTCATGGTAAAATGAGTAATGATTTGTTCAAATACGGAAATAAACATTTAAAAATACATACCCAATACATTGACATTGAAGTTTTTTTCGGTTTTACCAGCAATGTTAACAGCCTCACAAGAGTATCGCCCAGTGTCTGTCACCTGAGCACCCTCAACCTGAAAAACAAACCTAATGTATTTACACAGCATTAATAATAACATACAAAATGGGCTTGATGCCTTATTAATTGTAAACTGCAGTATTTCTTCAGGTGTGTGATCTGACCATCCTACATGAAAGAGGCAGTAATCCTGTATAACATTGGTACTTTGGCTGACATGCACATGACAGGGTACTTAACTATTCCCCTACAGTATGTATAGAAAATAAAGGCAAAACACACCAGTATCAAAACCTCATCCCAACAAAATAGTAAAGGGAGCATCATGGTTTGGGGCTATTTTGCTGCCTCTGGGCACGGACCACTTGCTCTCACTGACAGAAAAATTAATTTCAAAGTTTATCAAGAAGTTGAGTGATGCAACAAAACAATGACCCAAAACACAGAAGAAACAGAACAAACAAAAGAATATTGCTGAAATAATATAGTTTTGCAAAGCTCAATAGTCCAAAATTCCTCAGGATGGTTGTACAGGTCTAATCCAAGGCTACAGACAGGACCATTTCTAGGGCTGGGCGAGCCGTGCAATTGCAGGGGTGCCTGTGTCCGCCATCCTGTAGGGATCAAGCTGGGGCCCTGGGGGGGAACTGTAATGGGTGCATCTCCCGGCAGCGCAGTGCTGCACAAGGGAGCAGTGCTAAAACTACATGTCCCAGAGGCCAGAATCCAAGCTGTCAGCCTGCAGTGCCCGGGGATTCTGGGAGATGGAGTCTTGTCAGTGATGTGCTGCCAAAGTAGGGCCAACCAATTATTAAATACAATGGTTCACATACATTTCCCCCCTTTCAATGTGAATGTCTACAAGCTGCGTTCAATGAAGACATCAAAGTTTGTCAATTTGTTAGTTGAAGACCAGATCATATTTTTATGACCAATTTAGGCAGAATTCCAGGTAATCCCAATGGGTTCACATACTTTTCCTTGCCACTGTAGATGCAGCCCAGTAATATGTGTGCAACTATGGGCCTAATTCTGAGTTGATCGCAGCATCAAATTTTTTAGCAGTTGGGCAAAACCATGTGCACTGCAGGGGGCAGATATAACATGTGCAGAGAGAGTTAGATTTGGGTGTGGTGAGTTCAATCTGCAGTCTAAATTGCAGTGTAAAAATAAAGCAGCCAGTATTTACCCTGCACAGAAACAAAATAACCCACCCAAATCTAACTCTGCAAATGTTATATCTGCCCCCCCCCCCTGCAGTGCACATGGTTTTGTCCAACTGCTAACAAATTTCCTGCTGCGATCAACTTGGAATTACCCCCTTTATGTATATAAATGCAATAATTCTGCAAGTTTTCTATTATGTTCATATAAATGTGTGAATGCAAAATCACTGAAACCCGGCATTGGAGGCTGCACAGCAGAGGTGTAGTACAGCAGAGTAACAAACTGAAGTTGGCAACAATGATGGTGTTTTGCGGTGGGAAGATACAGTATACTGTATTTTAGACTTGTGTTTTCAGACTTTTGATGCTGCACTACCATATGCAGTTAATAGCAGGCAAATTAGAAAATAAACAATAGTATTAAGTATTGCCATTTTTATGACAAAACAATATACTGTACAGTACTCAGAATGAGCTTATTGATTGTGCGTTTCAGTTTGAGTTCCATATATACTTTAGGCGTGCTCTATGATGGGAAATGTACATAGTAATGCAAAAATATAATCTATGTAAAAGTGAATCTCTAACTATAAAGTGGGTAGGATAACCAATTGCAAGATGACACTTGATAATTAAACATCTATTCTGTATTATTTCAAAGCAACATTTTCCATAACTCAGATAGTCCCTATAATATTTACACACTTAAACCATATCTTTCCTCATGTGATGATAGCCTGAAATAAACATATATGTAAGGCAGTGACTTACCCATAGAATACTTCCATTGTCAGAAATCATGAGACCTGATCTGTTTACCAGTGGTGTCCAGTCTTTGAACCAGGTCAGTGCAGGAGGGGGTACTGCATTGCTTTCACACTTCATCACCAGTGTTTCACTTAGTAAGACTGATACATTTTGTTCTTCTCCCATGATGTTTGGTGGCACTACATTCAACAATATGTGTTACCAATGGTTAGAAGAAAGAAGAAGGCTGTTTTGATTGGAAAGGAATATCTATGTCAATGCATAATTCCTATGGTTGCACTAGGTGGCCCTATAATGATGAAATCTGCAGCCATCTCTGGCAACAAGATACAAAAGAGGCAACACATAGAATGTCAATTTATACCATTCTTGTGTAAATCAGATAACTTCCAGTAGTAGCATTGTTACATGTGAGCAAATGATAGTCATTACTATACTTCATTAATTGTGTTTAACAACCTCTTCTGAAATGATTTCCCTTATTAGAAACACCAACCAATTGGCCTGCTCTTCCTCCCGTATCCCTGCGATGGCACATGGGATCGAGTACTTATCCCGATCCCATGTGTTTTTTCGTGCGATCGCGGCCCTGTTTTTGGACGATTAAAACAGACCCCAATTGGATACCGTGATAATGACCATCAGTCACAAATTGTGATATCTGGCAGTTTCGATCCGCCGAAAATGGATAACACCTATTTGGATACCCCCCATTAAATAAAGGAAAATAATAATAATAATAATAATAATAATAATAATAATAATGTTGTGGCCAAACACACAAGGAACAGCAACTAAACTGTTACAGCTATAGTTATATGTGTTAGTGGAAATAAACTTCCTTCTGTATAGAAACAAGAATCTATGATTCCTCCTTTTCACTTAAACTAGCTCTGCAGGTAATACACCTGCACATCAATAGTAACACAAATACAACTCACCAAACACAGATAAGTCAAAATCCTTTTGCTGTTCTCCAGCAGCATTAACTGCCACACATGTATATTTTCCTGAATCACCAACCTGTGATGATGTTAATAACAGAACTCTGCCACCTGAAAGTATCTATGGCACAGATATAAAGCAAATTATATATTAATATTGATCATATTAACACTACATGGATTTACTGTATACAGAAATACAAAGAACGTTGTTGTAAAATTAATATATGACTTTAAAATAATGTAAATCGATTATTCAGTGCCATGGAGGCCAAATGCAATCAGTGGCAAGTGTCCCCATCACAAAGAGTCACAGAGCACAGTACAACAGAGTTACTGAATGTTTAAAAACGCGTCTGTAATTTGACTCATTAATTTGACTAATTTGAGTCTGTAATTTGACTCATTATCTTGCTGTAGAATAAAGCATTGAGTTGTAAGATGATTTGTTGGCCGTTTGGCATTGATGAATGCTATAATATGGCACTGCATTGTCATAAAAACCCATACCAGCATAGAAGCTGCAGAATTACAACGTTGCAGCTTAATTGCATCCTGAAATTCTCTCATCTGTTATACCCGTTTCAGACTAGAAAAAAATTCCCGGGTTATTGCACGTGAACGCACGTCAACCCGGGATTTTGCTTAGTCTGAAAGGGTCCTAAAGCAATATCCCGGGTCAAGCGTCCTGGCCATTTCATCACAGGTCGCGACCTGGGTTGAAGCAGGAATCGACCTGGAATGCATGCAGTGTGAATGGGTAAGGCAGATTAAGGCGACCCGGCACCTTATCTCTGCATAGGAGGAGGTGGTGCTTGAAGATGATCATCTCCAAGCGCCGCCTCCTCTATAGCATCAGTGGTAACGTCACCAACCTGACAATATGCCGGGTGGGGCCACAAGTCTGAAAGGGGTCTCAAGCCGGGTCGCACCTAGGAAGCACCTGTGTACACATTCCCGGGTGCGACTCGGCTACGTAAGTCTAAAAGGGGTATTAGTTGCTGCATAAATTTGGAAATGTGTGCTAACCAAAAAAAAACTAAAAAACATACTCCTTAATAAAAAAATAATAAATAAATTAGTATTTTGCTTTCATCACTGGTATTATATTCTATGAGTAATTGTGTTGCTTTTTATTTCCATTAAGATAATTGCACCAAGAGAGAGCAATAAACAGCAATTAGTTATCTCCATTATAAGTTATATAAATCAATAGTTTAGTACTATGCTTTTTTAATTAGGAATATCCCTACTAATGTAACAATGTTGATATATGCATATAATTAAAGCTCTTCCCTTGCAATGGGATGCAGTTAGCATCCTGGCAGTTGGGATGACGGCGTTCATGTGACCAACGCTGAAATCCCAACACCACTCGAAATCCCAGCCCCAGAACACCGACGACAGTATCCCAAAGTTAAGTATCCCCACCCCAGGTGGGTTAGGGTTGGGGACAGAGGAGGGGTAAAATAATTACCCTATCCCCTGCCTACATTCTCATGGTCAGGATGCTGGTATTGGTCATGTGACTGCCAACATCCCAACCGCCAGTATCCTGAAATCACACCCATTCCAATAATGGGGGTTATTCTGAGTTGCTCGCAGCAGCAAGTTTGTTAGCAATTGGGCAAAACCAGGGACCTAATTCTGAGTTGATCGCAGCAGCAATTTTGTTAGCAATTGGGCAAAACCATGTGCACTGCGGGTGTGGCAGATATAACATTTGCAGAGAGAGTTAGATTTGGGTGGGTTATATTGTTTCTGTGCAGGATAAATATTGGCTGCTTTATTTTTACACTGCAATTTAGATTTCAGTTTGAACACACCCCACCCAAATTTAACTCTCTCTGCACATGTTATATCTGTCCCCCCCTGCAGTGCACATGGTTTTGCCCAACTGCTAAAATATTTGCTGCTGCGATCAACTGAGAATTAGGCCCAATAGCTTGTAATCTGTAAAGCTCTGTAAAGTCCATATACTCTTCCAGTGCTGAACTCAGTGGTAAGTATCTCTGAAATCTTTATTTGTGTATGTTAGTGATATCCACACAGTAAGCATCAATGTGTGTATTTGCACAGTACAGGCATATAGGCTGAGAAACACAAGTATGTAATACAGGTTGTCTTTTCCTTGCCAGTTTACCCTTTACATTTGAATGTTACAATTCTTACAACTGACTATTTGTTAGCTTTGAAAACTATTTGTAAACCATTATATATGTGTTTTTTATTACAGTTACTCCTATTGTTGCATTGTGCTCTCCCTTGGAAGTATGCATACAGGGCCTGATAAAGAGCCACATAAAGTGGCTGCATGTTTGATGTGTTATACCGCGCATCCATCTGAGGTTCCATAAATACAGTATCTTTCAATATTTGCATGGCTCTTCAGAATAGGATGGAAGTCAGCCAGCTCTTCACTTGCAGTCCACAGGGGATGGAACTGTGGGACACTTTGCATAGCTTACTGTGTAGACGTAAGTGCAACCTATTAAGAGGTAAGTTACTGTACCACAAAGATCCAGCAATTTCTGACAGACCCAGAATAAAGCTGGTGCAAACCCATGCTGATAGTAATGTCTGGTCTCAAAGCTGATGTATGGGGATGGTGCAGTCATCCAGATGCAGCCCAATATTAATATAGACTGAAATCAGCAACTATATGCAGCATGCATGTCAGCCACTTTGCAAGTAGCTCTGAACCAGGCCCACCGTTTTCATTATTGTATGGTATAATACCTGAATTCCACCACGGATACTGGATACTGGACTACCATTTTTTAACCATGTTAAACCAGGCGTTGGGAACCCAGTGGCTTCACATTCCAGCCTTAAGGGATTGTTGATTATCACAGTAACAGGTTCATTTGTACCAAAAATAAATGGAGGAACTGTAAAAAGAAATTATAAAGTACAATTAAATACACTAGATTTTGTAGACTTGCAATTATTGATAACATTCAGGTAATGGTATGTTTTGGTCAATCCTTCAGAATATAGTTGTTTTGCTTGTTGTGGAACAAAGCTACTAACAACTGAGTGCAGAGCTGGCCCTTGGTATAGGCAAACTAGGCAAATGCCTAGAGGCACAAGCAGATTCTGCTGATTAAAATGATAAACCAACAGATTGTATGCGCTTGATGTGCTAACAATTAATTATTTATATATCAACTAAAATAGACAGTGTGTTTGGGTTCATTGAATAATTGAGAAACTTGCTTTTAATAAAAAACCTTTACTGGGTTCATATATATTTAAATAACAATTTAATAATAATTATCTATGCAATATACTCAAATAAAATTATAATAAAAAACACAGAGCTGGATATCTAAAGTCCATTCTGGACCAGAGCCAGGATTTAAATATATTTAGTATCTTTAGTATTTGAAGCAACAATGTTACTCTTTGAAATAAAGTAGCCACATGTTGATATTAAGTAGCAGAGAATGCTACAATTTGTGAGCACATACAGTATAGTTGACAAGGTCCTGCTATAGAATGAATTTGTAGCAGTATTGTTTAACCTGTTACCGGCGTCCTGGTCCAGGAGACAGTTCAAATGATAATTACCCGATCCAGCGGGATTGTATATAATACTCAGGCAGTGGAATAGTGTCCGGTGTATGCTCACCCCACATATAGCTACACGTTGCCTCTAGTAACAGTCGTATCAGTGTCCGATTCCAATGTGCAGGATGGATAGCACACCTTTTCTCCAACTGGAGACACCCGCACCAGTGGATCTGCTATGTGTAGCCGCCACTTCCAGCTCACTGGTACTGCACGTGCACGATGATGGAGAGCCAAATCGTGCACGTGCAGTGCCAGTGAGCTGGAAGCGGTGGCTACACATAGCAGATCCACTGGTGCGGGTGTCTCCAATTGGAGAAAAGGTGTGCTATCCATCCTGCACATTGGAATCGGACACTGATACGACTGTTACTAGAGGCAACGTGTAGCTATATGTGGGGTGAGCATACACGGTACACCGGACACTATTCCACTGCCTGAGTATTATATACAATCCCGCTGGGTCGGGTAATTATTATTTGAACTGTCTCCTGGACCAGGACGCCGGTAACAGGTTAAACAATACTGCTACAAATTCATTCTATAGCAGGACCTTGTCAACTATACCGTGTGTGCTCACAAATTGTAGCATTCTCTGCTACTTAATATCAACACGTGGCTACTTTATTTCAAAGAGTAACATTGTTGCTTCAAATACTAAAGATACTAAATATATTTAAATCCTGGCTCTGGTCCAGAATGGACTTTAGATATCTAGCTCTGTGTTTTTTATTATAATTTTATTTGAGTATATTGCATAGATAATTATTATTAAATTGTTATTTAAATATACATGAACCCAGTAAATATTTTTAATTAAAAGCAAGTTTCTCAATTATTCAATGAATCCAAACACACTGTCTATTTTAGTTGATATATAAATAATTAATTATTAGCACATCAAGCGCATACAATCTGTTGGTTTAGCATTTGTGTTCTTTTGGGGCTTCGCAATAAGCTCAATATTGGGTGCAGCTGATGAGTGCTTGACTTTTAGTAATTATTCAATTAATTTGTGTCGGGAGATAGGGTGTTTTTCACCTTATATAAATAGTGATTAAAATGATATGCGGCATGCCTATGGCCCTCATTCCGAGTTGTTCGCTCGCTAGCTGCTTTTAGCAGCATTGCACACGCTAGGCCGCCGCGCTCTGGGAGTGTATCTTAGCTTAGCAGAATTGCGAACAAAAGATTAGCAGAATTGCGTTTAAATAATTCTTAGCAGTTTCTGAGTAGCTCGAGACTTACTCCTACACTGCGATCAGCTTAGCCCGTTTTGTCCCTGGTTTGATGTCACAAACATGCCCTGCATTCGGCCAGCCACTCCCCCGTTTCTCCAGCCTCTCCTGAGTTTTTTCCTTGCACGTCTGCGTTTTTCCGCACACTCCCAGAAAATGGTCAGTGTCCGCCCAGAAACACCCACTTCCTGTCAATCACACTCCGATCACTTCAACGATGAAAATTCTTCGTTCGGACGTGAGTAAATCTACTAAGTTTTGTGCTGAAATACTTAGCGCATGCGCGCTGCGTACCATGCAGCGCATTTTTGCCTTAATCGCTCCGTTGCGAAAATCGGCAACAAGCGAACAACTCAAAATGACCCCCTATATTCTGTGTGTGACTGCGGCTGTATCCGCATATGAAATGCTACGTTACAGTGTATTCCTGGAAATCACTGTAATGTAGCAATGCGTATGCAAAGACAGCCACAGTCACACAGAGAATATAGGCATGCTGCATATCATTTTCATCAGCAGAAGCTGCGTGTGCCTACTAGCCACATAGTAATGCAAATAAGATGCATTTTCATCAAGAAAAGGTGCCAAACGTTAGCACAGCTGCCAGCTGACTCACGCCAGGCATATCCTGCTGCATGGCACATTGAAGCAAGATGTATGAGGACACATCTGTATTCATGCAGAGGTCACAGTGTTAGTGGCCATGTGAGTGCTGTGTGCGGGTGGGTTGGTTGTGCAGTAATATTCGGCATATGTGTAAGGGGCATTATATGTATAAGGGTATTAATTAAGGTAGGCATAATGTGTAAGGTGCATTATGTTTATAAGGACATTAATAATGTGTGTCATATGTGTAAGGGGCAGTACTGTATGGTATTATGTGTATAAATGCATTACTAATGTGTGGCATTATGTGTATAAGGGCATTAGTTAAGGTTGGCATAATGTGTAAGGTGCATTATGTTTATAAGGACATTAATAATGTGTGTCATATGTGTAAGGGGCAGTACTGTGTGGTATTATGTGTATAAATGCATTACTAATGTGTGGCATTATGTGTATAAGGTGCTCTACTGTGTGGTGTAACATATAGAAAGGGCACTACTGTGTAGTCTAATGTAAATAAAGACCAATATGGTGTGGTGTAATGTGAATAAGGGGCATTACTGTGAGGAATAACGTATATAAGGTAAAGTGGTAATACTGCGTGATGTAACCTGAATAAGGGACACTATCGTATGATAAAATGTGTATAAAGTTGTGCTGCTTTGTGGCATAATTTGAATTGGGGGTACTATTGTGTGGCCATGCCCCTTCCCAGCAAGAACATGCCCATTTTTGAGCTATGCGCCGAATGTGCGCACTGTTTCTACTTAAAATATAGTGGTTAGGAGCACCAAAATGAGGACTGCTATGGGTGAGGGGTGATGGTGTTGGGAAACGGGTGGAGGGTCAGAGGTAGAACTAGCGGTGGTGCTAGGGGGCAGCAGCCAAAATCTTGCCTAGGGCATAATATTGGTTAGGGCCAGCTCTGACTGAGTGTATGTTTCCAGTGCTATAACCTGAACAATAGGGACAATGCAATGGCCATATTCAATATAGCATATTTGTTCAATAGTTTATAAAAACTGGCTAATCAGCTACCACAGTTTTAGCGCATGTACAGCATTGCACTGGTCTACTGCCTTTGATGGCTGAGATCATATAGAGAATTTATTAGCCTTCTGCAAAAAACAAAGGGGGTAATTCCAAGTTGATCGCAGCAGGAAATTTTTTAGCAGTTGGGCAAAACCATGTTCACTGCAGGGGAGGCAGATATAACATGTGCAGAGAGAGTTAGATTTGGGTGTGGTGAGTTAAATCTGCAATCTAAATTGCAGTGTAAAATAAAGCAGCCAGTATTTACCCTGCACAGAAACAAAATAACCCACCCAAATCTAACTCTCTCTGCACATGTTATATCTGCCTTCCCTGCAGTGCACATGGTTTTGTCCAACTGCTAAAAAATTTCCTGCTGCGATCAACTTGGAATTACCCCCAAAGTGTTTACTGGTGCTAACCAGGATTCTGCATACTCTTTAAGTTTTGCTTTATTATGGAAATTAAGCTGTAATAAGATAGTTGTACTTACTCAGTGTAAGTAAGCCAAAACCACTCGCTGACACAGTATATAATAAATTCTGACATATTATATAATACAATTCATATTGTAAAAGGGTCTGTGTTCATATAACCACAGAATGTTGTAGCACTGAAGAAGTCAATCTTGACTAGCTATATACATGTGGAACAACCATAGCTGCAGAGGCACTTCCTGTATAAAAAATACTCCCTGTATATAACAAACACTTCCTGTGCAACAAAGTAAATGACAATGATGCAATTTCCGCCATCCGCATATAGTATACATCCACACATATAATGATCAAAATATTACCAATGGTGCCATAGATTTGTACCAATTAATGGGAAACTTACCTTGTACCTGCAGAACATAAGTGAGTTCAGCTGTGCCTGCTATGCTACTTGCTATGCATTTATAAACACCAGCATCTAAAATCTGAGCACTTATTATCTGATATACTTTTCCATGATTTGACAAGATATCTCCACCAGTTGCTATGAGAGGGTGGTTATCCTTTGACCAAGTAACAACTATAATAAAAAAAAAAGGTAAGAAATATTAGGCAATAAATAATGACATTATAACATGTTATTTTTATTGGATGTCACACTGATCTATGCAGGCTTCTGCAGAACACACAGCTCTCTGGCTGATCTATTGATTTTTGCCTGATACCACTGAACTCACACATGATTAAACACGTATTGCATAGACCATTGAAAAAAATGATTCAGTGAAATACGATTCTTAGTAAATTTGAGTGTTTGATCTTGAAAAACTCTCATGTATCCCAGAGATGCTCAGCATGTTTAATCTCACCAAAACATGATTCATAGTAAATTTACCCCTAAGTGTTTATTCTATACTTACCAGGATGAGGGTTGCCTGATGCTATACATTCAAGTATCACAGGGTGATTGGCAAGTACTGTTTCATAAAGGACTTCACCTGAATTCTCTATTTTTGGAGGCTCTGTCAATGTAAATTTGAAAATCGATTAGCCCAATAGCCCAAACCTATGATATGTAGAAAAAGAGTATATTCTAAAAGTTCAATTGATAATATGAATGAACATTACATAAATGTATGCAGACGGCCCTAACCAATATGATGCCCTAGGCAAGATTTTGACTGGTGACCCCTAGCACCACTGCTAGTTCCGCCTCTGACAGTGCACCCCTTTCCCAACATCATCATCCCTCACCCATAGCATTTAGTGTTCCTACCCCATATATATTTTAAATAGGAAAAGTGCGCACATTCGGCACACAGCCCAAAAAGGTGTGTGTTTTTGCTGGCAAGGGGCATGGCCACACAATAGTACCCCCAATTCAAATTACGCCACACAGTACTGCAACTGTATTCACATTTTATCATGCGATACTGTCCCTAATTCACGTAACATCACACAATAGTACCACTTTACCTTATGTACATTACTCCTCACAGTAGTGCCCCTTACTCACTTATTCCTTTATTACATCACACCATATTGCTCTTTATTCACATTAGACCATACAGTAGTGAACTTTCTATACATTACGCCACACAGTAGAGCACCTTCTACACATAATACCACACATTGGTAAATCCTTTATACACATAATACCGCACAGTAGTGCCCCTTACACATATGACACACATTATTGTCTTTATAAGCATAATGCACCTTACACATTATGATAACCTTTATTAATGCTCTTATACACATACTGTAATGTCCTTACACATATGCCACCCATTATTAATGCCCTTATATACATAACGACACACATAATGCCCCTTACACATATACCGAACACTAATGTACAACCAACCCACTCACACACAGCACTCACACGGCCGCTAACACTGTGATCTCTGCCTCTGCTTGGATACAGATGTGTCCTCATATTTGTATTGCTATGTGGCTAGGATGCACAAGCAGCTTCTGCTGATTAAAATTATATGCAGCATGCCTATATACTGTGTGAGACTGTGGCTGTATCTGCATATGAAATGCTACACACAGAATATAGGCATGCTGCATTTCATTTTAATCAGCAGAAGCTGCTGATGCCCCTAGGCATACCAAATGCCATAGGCATTTGCCTAGTTTGCCTATACCTAGGGCCGGCTCTGCTGGTATGGCTACAACTGAATGATAATCACATTTAAATACCGTACTTATGAAGTATGAAGATTTAATAGTATAACAAATTGTGATATACAGTAACTCCCTCTCTCAGTATACTAAACTAAAGTTTTAATAAGATAATATGTATCTAACCGATCATAACAGGTTGCAGGAAATGATTAATTGTTGGTATATTGTTTTAATTAGTGACTTTCTATAATTGCTTTACTTTCTTAAGCACAAACTCATGTGAGCTCTTTAAAGGTAGATGTCCACTGGCTCTTGATTTCAAAGTTTAAATGATACTTCTATTGCATGTAAAACACAACTACTTTGACATATGGTTGTGTTGTTGTGTATACTAGCAGTTATAAGAGGTCACTCCATTGCAATTGATTGGTTTTACTTCTATTAAACCCATTGAATGGAGCATTCTGCATTTTGAATATGGCAACACTTTGAGGGTGGGATGTATCAAGCTTTGGAGAGATAAAAAGTTGGAGTAGTTGCCCAAAGCAACCAATAAGCACCTGTAATCTCAAAGACTGAGCTAGATAAATGACATGTGAGTACAGATTCATTGGAAACAATGGCCCAGATTTATCAAGCATTTGAGCGTGATAATTTGCACAGTGATAAGGTACCAACCAATCAGCTCCAGTCATTTTTCAAACACAGCCTGTGACATGGCAGTTAGGAACTGGTTGGTTGGTACTTTAACACTGTGCAATTTATCACTCTGCAAGGTTTGATAAATCTGGGCCAATGTATGCAATGGAGATAGTGGAGTACATTGGGGTTAATTCAGACTGCAGCGATCGCAGTCTAAATCTTTTTGTGGAGGGCGAACGTGCAGCGGGCGCATTGCGCGTGCGCACCCCGGGAGCCCAGAGAGATGCTAAAAACATCTCAGGGCTGTGATCACCTCTACCTGATTGACAGGCAGTGTCGTGACAGGAAGTGGTGTTATAATGTCATTGGCGGGTCGCTATCCAGACAATGCAAGCGTGTCTGGACCATTGTGGGGGCGGGCCGTGGTGACTGCGTGACATCACATGCAGCTGTTGGGACCCAGGACATGGCGGGTAGCCCCCTGCCAGTGCGCAGGAGCTGCGCTGGCAAGGAGATACTTGCCAGGTGCAAAAGCATCACCGCCGTGCAATGTTTTTACACCTTTGTGCGTGGGTGGGGGCAGAGCCAGACATGCGGGGCAGACTAGTCCCCTGCATGTCTGAATAAATGATCGTAGATTTGCTAAATTTAGCACATCTACGATAAGATCTGAATTACCCCCAGTGTTGGAATATAAACCAGGCTGTATTAAATTAAACGGACTTAAGAATTGGACACTTTGCTTTTTTATCCACAAAATACAGTATATCAGTAAGTAGCAACTAGCAACATTTTAAATAACATTCATATATAGGTCATAATACCGTCATCCATTAAAAAAACCCTTTATGTTTCAGAAAATTGCGGTGGTGCAAGTATGCGGGTACGCTCGGGTACGGAGTACCCTTAAGAATTTGGCAGCGGGTACGCAGTACCACCTGTCACACACTTTGCCATTACCACAATTATAAGTTCCACAAAGCAACAAGACCATGGTGCTTGGCAGCATGACGGCTCCTCCCACTTGTCAGGGTTACTGGGAGTGCGACAATGGCTGTGTTTTCCTGTTATACTGGAGGCATTATTATATATTGTTATGAAATTGGGGGCATTACTATATATTTCTATTATACTGGAGGCATTACTATATATTGTAATTAAATTGGGGGCATTACTATATATTTCTATTATACTGGAGGCATTACTATATTGTCACAACTGAGGGCTGGTGCTGACGGCAGGAAGCCTCAGTTGTAGGGGCTGAGGATATCTAAACTTAGGAGGCTGAATAGGATTCCTGAACATGCGTGTACCCTTGTAGTACCAAAGCCCGAAGGCGTGACCACGACAACCAGAGGATAAGTTTCAAAGGTTTTATTGAATACACAGCTCACAGGGTATTAGCAGTTGCAATGCTGAAGTCACAGGCAATGAGTCACAGTTCTTTAAAGTGCAGTGGAAGTCTCTAGGTGTGGTTTACCGGGTAAGAGTCTTAGAGGACCTTGAGGGTATGTCCTGGCCAACACCGATGCACAGGGTAGTGACTTTGGGAACAGAAGCGGGTGACTGTGTAACTGCCGGGTTTTACCAGATGGGACTGGTCCAGTGGATGAGCTGTGTGGATAGTGCTAGTGAGCACTAATGGAGCTAGAGAGCGGAGACAGGTAATGCTTGGGAGCATATACAGGAAATGCTTGGGAGCATATATAGATGATGCTTTGAGAGCATATACGGAAGATGCTTGGGAGTGCTGATTACCAGACACAGAGACAGGACACCGCTGGGAGCTGGAGTGCTGGGAGCCGGTGTTAGTATTCTGGCAAACACAGGATGCAGTTTAGGGACACTGTGGAGTCAGGCTGCACCAGAGGGAGTGGAACTGGTGCTAGTCTCTCTCTAGTGGAGTTTGCAGGCAGGAACAGCCACAATGGAGAGAGACTGGTATCACTGGGATGACAATTGAAGCACTGACAATCCTCCAGCAAAGGAACAGGATATTTATACCTGCAGATCTGCAGGCATTGGCTGAGCAATTAGGTAGTGTTCTGTAGCGCAGAGGATTGGAGGAAACAGCAACATGTGACCACAAGCAAGATGGCTGCGCCCATGTTACCACTTGGAGGGAAAGTCAGCTTGGGAAGAAACATGCGGAAACAACAGTAATGGAGGCGGAAGCCGCGGCAGGCAGGAGACGCCACACCGATCCATTTGCACAGCCAGACCACAGGGACAGCGGCAGAGACTGCAGTGAGTAGAAGACGTCATACCCAGCTCTCTGCGCACTGAGGGCAAGAACCGGCGGCAACGGAGATTGCGGCGGGCAGGAGACGCCACACCTGCTCACCCGCGCAGCAAGGCCACAGGGACCGTGACAGAGACCGCAGTGAGCATGAGACGTCATACCCAGCTCTCTGCACACTGAAGGCACAGGCACGGCTGCAGCGTTCGCGGAGGGATGAGAATGCCATTCAGGGACCTGACAAGTACACTGGGAGAGGACACTGCACCAGTGCTACGGGTTAACAGTGGAGTGATGCGGAACACATACATCAGCAACACTGCTGGTACCCGAACCTGGAACGCAGAGCCAACCTCAGAAGACACTTGACGGGTAAGAAATGACGACCAGTTACCCGGACCGTGACACTTCCTATAGTATTATGTTGGTGAATGAGGGCTGTGTGGGAGTGCTTTCATTGACTAAAATAATACCACAGTCAGTGTCCACGTTCTATCTTTTGTTTAATATTTTTTTACAAGTGGAATATAAGTGCCAATGGGCCCTGATGTCCAGGCATGTTGGCACTTGTGGTTTGTGCCAACATGGTGGGGCAGACTTGCTGGTACCTGTAGTCCACCTGTAAAAATCAATACTATTTAACCATTTACTTTGATTATTACATCTGCATGGAAAGCCCAGGGGTTGCCAAGAAGAGATCTGGGTATCTGACAGGCATCAGTGGCGCATTACAAATGACAGTCAAAACTAATGCATAGTAAATATTGGTATTTTAGACTGCAATCCCCTGGCGATGCCCATCAGTTTCAATCAGACAGCAAATCCGTCCATTAGTAAAGTCAACCATTACAGCCTATTAAGTATAGTGTAGTATAGACACACAGTATTATCATTTCTGTTAAATGTATGCATGAATTTACCATAAACATTTAACCAAATGTTTAGCTCAGCTTCTCCGGCTGCATTTGTTGCCACACAGGTGTATTTCCCAGCATCTTCTAACAGAGTATTTCTGAACTGCAAAATGCGACCAAATGATCCCACCTATAATGTAAACATAGAAATAGTAAATTACCAGATGTCTTCCTCCTTGAAATATATAATCAGGCTGTGATGTTATGCTATTGGAAGTACATATGTTGAGATTTGAAACAATACCATTCAATGAACAAAACATAAAAATGATAGCTCAAATACAAGTCCCTTCAGCATGACCAAACATTCTTCATCATTTACAAATCTAAATGTCAACAATTATATAGGTAAGATGGTTTTGTAATTACATAAACATTTCTTAACATAATTCCTGTTTTCTAATTAAGTATGTGATATAACTTCTTATGTTAGGTCAATGTTATGCTACCAGTATGATCTTTCATGTCCGTATTCCGCTGGGAGTGTGGCATATTATTTACCAACCTTTTGACTGCCCCATGCGGGAGGGGGCAGCTGGGTCAATACAACAGGGGGCGTGGCCTCATCATGGTTGGGCAGTACGGGGCATGGATGCTCAATTGCATCATTATGGCCCACTATTCAATGCCCAGATTACATGCATCCAGCAGAAGCTGGGCCATGATGACGTTATTCAGTCTAGCCAGACAGCTCACTTTCAAGGATGGCTGAGAGTGAGTGTGGAAGGCTGCAGCGGGGGGGGGGGGGGGGGGGGAGGGAGGTATGGGGGGTGGACTTGCCTATCTTGCTGAGGGGCAGCAGCACGACACAATTTTTGGGAGCTTCCCAGCCGATCCAGAAGAGTAGGAAAGTATGGAGTGTGGTGCTTGACTATAATTCCCTATAGATTGTAAGCTTGCGAGCAGGGCCTTCCTACCTCTATGACTGTTTATTACCCAGTTTTGTTATATCATTGTTATTTCCAATTGTAAAGCGCAACGGAATTTGCTGCGCTAAATAAGAAACTGTTAATAAATAAATATAATGTTGCAGTAAAGCACCACCAATCTGAGGTGCCGAACATACAACACCCACCTCCCACCCTACTGAGGTAGGAAACTCCCAAGTTGAAGAGGGTGCTGCTTAGGTGTGTATGGCAGCCCCAGAGCATGCAGCAGTCTTAAAATTGTAATACTTATCTCAGTAATTAACAGCACAAACTATCCAACAACGGGATGCAATCTATTTGCCGGCTGTCGGGATCCCGACGGTCAGGATACCGACGCCGGAATCCCAACAACCAACAATGCCGACAGCCAGAATCCCGGTGCACAGGGGCTATTCCCACTCGGTGTCCACGACAACCATAGAGTGAGAATAGAACCTATGGTGAGTGCAGCGGGTCATCGAGCCTGCAGCATGGCGAGTGCAGCGAGCTCGCAAGGGAACTCTTAGCGCTCGTCCCGCTGCCAGCATTCTGCTGGGTGGGATGCAGCTGTCGGGATTTTGACAGCCGGTATCCCACCCACTGGTAAATAGTATGTAACCCCCACCAACAATGTGGTTCAATTTGACGTAACACTAATAATCTATGAATACTAAATTCATTTCCATGTGGTTTACTGCAGAAAAAAAAAGTTCCCCAATTTTTTACTTATTTATTTATTACCAGTTATTTATATAGCGCACAGTCACACATATTCCGCAGCGCTGCACAGAGAATATTTGCCCGTTCACATCAGTCCCTGTCCCAGTGGAGCTTACAATCCATATTCCCTAGCACATGTACACGCAGACACATTCACGCTAGGGTCAATTCTTGTTGGGAGCCAATTAACCTACCAGTATATTTTTGGATTGTAGGAGGAAATCGGACGGAGTACCCAGAGGAAACCCATGCAAGTACGGGGAGAATATACAAACTCTGCACAGTTACGGTCATGGTGGGAATCGAACCCATGACCTAAGTGCTGTGAGGCAGTAATGCTAATCAGTACACCATCCGTACTGCCCTAATTGATTTTTAAAGCAGAAAACTACGGATGTTTGTATTTAATTTGATTACATTTCCTCTGATCCTCATTTGTTTTTATTAACATTTGTATTCAATGAAATTTTCTGAATTAATTCTGAATTTAGGACAACAGAGAATAACTGCACAAAAGGTCTAGAAGTTGCATAAGAGTACAATAAGATAAAATACACAAACCCTCCCATGAATCTTTACAACAGCATAGTATAACATGACCAGAAAACCACAGAGCAACAGTAGGTATACGTTTAAGTTGGCGGCTGTCAGGATACTGATGCCGGAATCCCGAGAGCTGGCAATGCCAGCAGCTGGAATACCGGCCACACAGGGCTATTCCCACTCATAGGTGTCCACGGCACCCACAGAGTGGGAATAGAACCTGTGGCAAGCGCAGTGGCAGTGCAGCTTGGCGAGCACAGTGAGCCCGCAAGGGGACTCTTTGCGCTCGCGCCGCTGCCGGCTTACTGGCGGCCGGTATGCCGTTGTCGGTATATTGACCGCCTCCGGTAAATCCTACTAAACACCAACAGTATATGGAAATTTAAGTCTGTTGGGATTTTATAGTTTTATAGGGGCCTATTTAGCAAATAATATCTGTGAGAAATTTGCTAGAAAACAGTTGTTTTTGGGCAATAACTGCAGATATTAAGTATACACAGAATGTACCATTGAGGGATCACAGTAAATATCTCCAAATCTACCACTTTCCCTTCATTTCAGACAACAGCCGCAGCCCTCATACTGTAGGTTATTATGGGGGTTGTGAAGTTGTCAGATTTACAAGGTCTGGAATGCAAAGAAGATATTGTTAGCAAGTTGTAGGCTATGGGCTACACTTCGCAAAATTACCACTACAGGGTTCCTCCAGATTCTTCCCAATAATGCCTCAGCACATGCATGTTCAGTAGACCATACATGCACCGGAGTCCTAATAGAGGAGTGAAAATGTGATGCAGTCACTTCACTCCAAGCACTTTGCGAGGACCCTTTAATACATTCAGGAGGTATTAAAAAATGGATGGAGGAAGACGCTTGTTGAGAGATTAGAATACATCTCGCAGTGGGTGAGTAGGGATGGGAAAAGGTCATCAGGGGTACCTGCAGTCCCAGAAAAGCAGGGGTATAGAATGGGGATTATGGTATAAAAAGGAGCCTGGCGGACAAATTATTCAAACCAGGGATCCCAGATTTTATGGTATGTAACAGGGCGGCAGTGCACTCTGTGCCAGGTCTGGCCCCTAAACCCGTGACATCATAACATCACACCTAGAGGACAGTACCACCAGCTCCACTGGCTGAATGGCACCCTGCAAGCCACATGCATGTGCCGTGGGGCAGCGACAGGAAAGGGCCAGCCCCAACATTATGCCAGGTACACTGTAAAGGGTGACTCCACTTCCATCTCCAGTTCTGTGGGGCTGCCTGCCAGCTGTGTGATGTCCGTAACACAGAGCTTCGTGCTAGCTCAGGTGCTGCTGTGAGGCACTGTGGCGCAGGCCAGAACTCTGCATTGTTCCCTCCCCAGCAGAGGGACACACTCCTTGGTATGATATACGTGGATAGAGAGACAGCGTGAGTTCTGCAATGGTAGAAGAGAGTCAATGACAGCTGGCCTCACCCTCCTCCCCCTCTTCTCTTCCTTTCTTCCACACTGCAAAGCACTACTTGGAAGAGTGCAGGTGGCAGGGATCTGCAGGAAGAGGCTGGACAGAAATTAACTGTGGAGAGTCGGCTGCAATTCCACTGTGACGTTTTTCCTGCACCACTGGCTCTCTGCACCCTGGGAACATGGAGATGGAGAAGATGCTGAATGCTGCCCCATGGCCTGAGCGTGGCCAGGAGCATGGTGACTGCAGAGAGTGGAGTCCTGTCCCTAGTTACCAGCCTGGCCTTCAACATGAACTAGCTGACCTGCCTGGGGAGGTGAGATTGACCATTTCATGTCTGCTGGCTGCAGGGTAACATAGACGTTAAGTAAGGCAGGGTCAGGGCTGGCTACACAGCCGCGTAGAGTACCACATATGGAGGGTGCCGCTGATGCCTTCTCCATCCCAATTGCTGACTGCTGCCACCTCCCAATATGTGCATGCAGCCCTGCTGCACTGCCCGCAGAGACTGTGGGGTCAGGTAAGCGGGGAGCAGAACAACTGGGGCAGGGTCATACGCTGCGGACAGCATCTTTCTGCAAGCACACTCACTCTCTCCCTGTCACCCCACCTCCCCAGTCACCCACTATATACCTGTCACCCCTGCCTCCCCATTCACCCACTATCTATCTGTCACCCATGCTTCCCCAGACATCCCTGCCTCACCCACTACCTCCGTCATCCCTTCCTCATCAGTCACCCACTATCTCCCTGCAACCCTTGCCTCAACAGTCACCCACTCTCTCACTATCATGTCTGCCTCACCATTCACCTACTATCTCCCAGTCATCTGTACCTCGCCAGTCACCCACTATCTCCCTGTCACCCCTGCCTCATCAGCCACCCACTATCTACCTGTCCCCCCTGCCACTCCAGTCACCCACTCTTTCCCTTTCACCCACACCTCCCCAATCACCCACTATCTCCCGGTCACCCCTGCCTCATCAGCCACCCACTATCTACCTGATACCCCTGGCACTCCAGTAACCCACTATCTCCCTGTCACCCCTGCCTCATCTATCTACCTGCATCCCTGCCGCTCCAGTCACCCACTATCTCCCTGTCACCCATGCCTCCCCAATCACTCACTATCTCCCTGTTACCCCTACCTCTTCAGTTACCCCAGTGGCAAACGCAGGATTTGCATGGGGGGGTTTCCAGAACTGGGTGGAGCCAATCACGGGGGAGGGGACTAAGGTGACCCAGTATATGCTGGGTCCGTAAAACTATTGTGTGTGTGTGTGTGTATGTATGTATGTATATATATATTAAACATGCATACATATATATATATATATATATATATATATATACATATACAGTACACGTATATATACACATGTATATATATATCATATGTGTGTGTGTGTTTATATGTATGTATGTATGTATGTATATACATGTGTATATATGTATGGACATGGATATATATGTACTATAATTAAAATAAAGTAAACTTTTATTAAGCACTTACAAGTGCCACCAGGAAGACAGCAGGCTGCAGAGGACACTAGACAGCCATTAATAATACTCATGCAGCTAAAAAAACAAAAACAAAAAAACTTTTTTTTTTTTTTTTTAGTGGAGGGGGGTTTCTGGGTGCTCGGAAACCACCCCTGGGTGCGCCACTGCACCCATTATCTAACTGTCACCCCTGCCTCCCCAGTCACCTACTATCTACCTGTCAGCCCTGCCTCTTCAGTCACCTACTATCTCACTGTGCCCCATTATCATCCTGTCACCCCTGCCTCCCCAGTCCCCCACTATCTACCTGTCACCCCTGCATCCCCAGTCACCAACTATCTACCTGTCACATTTGCCACTCCAGTCACCCACTGTTTCCCAGTCACTCATGCCTCCCCAGTCACCACTGCCTCATCAGCCACCCACTATCTACCTGTCAGCCCTGCCTCTTCAGTCACCTACTATTTCACTGTCCGCCACTATCATCCTGTCACCCCTGCCTCCCCAGTCACCAACTATATAACCATCACCCCTGCCTCCCCAGTCACCCACTATCTACCTGTCACCCCTGCCTCCTCAGTCACCCACTATCTACCTGTCAGACCTGCCTCTTCAGTCACCTACTATCTCACTGTCCCCCACTATCATCCTGTCACCCCTGCCTCCCCAGTCACCCACTATCTACCTGTCACCCCTGCCTCCCCAGTCACCAACGATCTACCTGTCACCCCTGCCTCCCCAGTCACTACTGCCTCATCAGCCACCCACTATCTACCTGTCACCCCTGCCGCTACAGTCACCCACTATCTCCCTGTCACCCCTACCTCCCCAGTTACCTACTATCTCCCTGTCATCCCTGCCTCTTCAGTCACCCACTATCTTCCTGTCAACCATGCCTTCCCAGTCACTCACTATCTCCCTGTAACCCATGCCTCCCCAGTCACCCACTATGTATGCCGCACTGTATCCGACCTGCAGTGTATTCCAAACTATATACAACCCTCATTGTATCCAACCTGCACTATGTCCCTCACAGTATCCAACCAGCACTGTATATAACCCACACTGTATCCAACCTGCACTGTATCTCACACTGTATAAAACCCACGCAGTATCCAACCAGCACTGTATCCAACCCATACTGCATCCAACCCACACTGTATCCCACACTGTATCCAGTCAGCAATGTATCCAGCACTGTATCGAACCCAAAGTGTATTCCACACTGTATCCGACCCGCAGTGTATCCCGCACTGTATACAACCCACAGTGTATCCAATCTGCACTGTTTCCGACCCCCACTGTGTCCCACACTGTATTCAGTAACATATTTTGCACTGTATTCGACCCTCACTTTATCCAACCCACACAGTATCCAACACACACTGTATTCAACATGCACTGTATCCAACCCAAACAGTATCCAACCTGCACTGTATCTAACCCACACTTTATCTCTCACTGTATCCAATCCACGCAGTATTCAACCAGCACTGTATCCAACCCACACTGTATACAACCTGTCCTGTATCCTGCACTGTATACAACCTACAGTGCATATCGCAGTTTAGCCAGACAGCCTTTGGCCAATATTGGTGAAAACAATATTGTGAGCTGTGATGTTGCAAAAATTGAGTGGATATGACTTGAAATTAATGTTACTGAGGTTAATAATACTCTAGAAACAAAAAAAGGCCCAAATTAAGTGATTTTAGCTTTTTTGTAAATTTGTGACAAAAATCCAAATCAAAATCAAAAGCCTGTCATGGCGGTTTGGCAAATCAAATCCAAAGGCGGCCGATGAATCAAAACCAAATCCGAATCCAGCAAAAATGGCCCGGCACACATACCTAGTCAAAACTCATCAAATTTGCAGTGCTTATCTGGAAATACATGGACTGCCACAAAGAGACCAGAGATGAGGCAACTATGAGCTCAGCCTTCCCTCTCTGATAGTCAGAAACTGCTTGGAGCTTGGGGAGTACTGTGGACAAAGATACTGCAAACAAAGTACAAGGAGTGCCAGCTATCAGATCTGCTGCACTGTGGGTGGGTTGGGAGTTAGCACTGGTGGTGGTGGTGGCGGCTTGGTGCAGTGTCAGATGACCTATCCAAGAATTTCCCAATGAAACAACCAGGAGTAGCCAATATGAAGGAATAGCTGCAGATGATGAAGAAGGCTAAAATACAGGAGAACATGCTGGGGAGTGGCTGCTGGGGCTGGGCCCCTCCTGTGGGAATCATATTCTCTGCCAGGGAGAGAAAGCAGAGGAGCGCCCAAAAAGTTATAGGCTGCCCTGCATAGGTTCTGCAACATATTTTAATGTGCTATATTATGGTGGGCACCTCTTCTACCTATAACTTTTTACCACAAACTTTGCAAGTTATCGGCTGGCAACAAGATCAAAATTGTGTCTATATATATATATATATATATATATATATATACTTTATCATATATATATATATATATATATATAACAGAGCGAGGTAAACAGGCGGCACTCATCAGGCTGAATAAACGTGGTTACTTTATTGGCTGAAGGCCGACATGTTTCGGAGATAGCTTCTCCGTCCTCAGGGCCAGACAAACGTTTGTAGGACAGAGCAGGTCCTGCGCATGCACAGAACCCCAACAATTGAATTTGTATGTAGACCATCGGATATGCTTACAAATCTGAATCAGTCCCACTGTCATTCTGCATCTCTATACAAAAGTGAGGCAGACGAATACACAATTGTTATGTCTGACAGATGCCTGTTGCAAATCCGACTGTTATTGAACTGAACACATCTTGAGGTGCATCTGACAAGACATTGAACATATGTATGTAATAGTGTCACATGCATTTTTTTCTGATGTAGGTGAGTCAGGCTGCGCATACTGGGGCTGATTCAGAGGCAGAAGTGCCCACAGCTGTATTTATTGGTTGTTGCCCATCTGCTACTTTATACAAATGCTGATACAAAGTCCTTCTCTTCTGTACAACTGTGCATCTAAAGGGGGGGGTACACATGGAGCGATGTTCACTTAATTTCTAAGCAATCTGACTAGATTGCTTAGAAATTAAGAACACATCACTCCATGTGTAGGAGTGCCGGCGACAGCGGTGCGCATCCCCGCGCGTCGCTATCGCCACCTCTGAGATTGGGCATGCATGATTGGAAGAACAGAAAGAAGATATTTATAACTTACAGTATAAGCATCTTCTTTGTATTAATACAATCATCTTTATAGATAAATCTTACCAGATTTGCAGGACTCGTGGAACTGCAGGGAGAGACAGAGATGAGGCAGTGGCAGCTCAGCCTCATCTCTCACACTGTTAGACACTGCCTGTACAGATGGGTGGGGCTACACAGCAGCCAATCAGACCGCATAGAACAGAGAAATGTGAGGCATGCCTTACAGTGGGTGCGTGTGTGAGCTCTGATCGACAGCTCGGATTGGTCATGTGACCAAACCAGGAAGAGAAGAAAGGCAGACACCCAAGCTGAGCTTCTTGGCAGGGGAGGATGGAAATGGGGACCTACAATGCTAGCAGCAGCCACCCATGCACAGTGATTGGGGTGAGTAGCTGGCAGTACCTAGACTCTCTGTGAGTGAGTGAGTGTGTGTGTGTGTGTGTGTGTGTGTGTGTGTGTGTGTGTGTGTGTAATAATTGTAGTGAGTGTGGGGACAGGACTGTGTGTGTGTGTGTGTGTGTGTGTGTGTGTGTGTGTGTGTGTGTGTGTGTGTGTGTGTGTAATCTGTAGTGAGTGTGGGGACAGGAATGTGTGTGTGTGTGTGTGTGTGTGTGTGTGTGTGTGTGTGTGTGTGTGTGTGTGTGTGTGTGGGGACAGGACTCTCTGTGTATAGGTGTGTGGTATCTGTGGGAAGTGCTCTCCCTCCCAGGTACTGCTAACAATATCACTGATGATTGTATTGCCCTGTGTAACCTGCTGCACCAGGCCAGCTGTGTTTCTGCAGGTGAGGGGGCAATGGGGGGCATCTCACGGCAGCAGTTTACTCACAACACTAGGGTGATGGCTGCAGTGGTGCAAGTAGAAAAAATGTCTTATGGGAACTGTGTGCGCGCGCCTTCGGCGCGTGTGAAAAAAAAATGGGTGTGGCCAAATGCCACATGGGGCGTGGCCAATGAAAATGGGGGCGTGATACACATATAGGGGAGGGGCAGATACACGTATGACCTCAATAGTGCCAGATACACGTTGCCCCACAGTGCCAGATATACATTGCCCTACAGTGCCAGATACACATTACCCCACAGTGCCAGATGCACATTGCCCCACAGTGCCAGATGCACATTGCCCCACAGTGCCAGATACACAAATGTCCCCAGAGTGACAGATACACAAATGTCCCCAGAGTGTCAGATACACATTGCCTCACAGTGCCAGACGCACATTGCCCCACAGTGCCAGATGCACATTGCCCCACAGTGCCAGATACACATTGCCCCACAGTGCCAGATACACAAATGTCCCCAGAGTGCCAGATACACAAATGTCCCCAGTGTCAGATACACATTGCCTAACAGTGCCAGATACACATTGCCCCACAGTGCCAGATACAGAAATGCCCCCAGAGTGCCAGATACACATTGCCTCACAGTGTCAGATACACATTGCCCCACAGTGCCAGATACACATTACCCCACAGTGCCAGATACACATTGCCAGATAACAGTGCCAGATACACATTGCCCCACAGTGCCAGATACAGAAATGCCCCCAGAGTGCCAGATACACATTGTCTCACAGTGTCAGATACACATTGCCCCACAGTGCCAGATACACATTACCCCACAGTGCCAGATACACATTGCCCCACAGCGCCAGATACACAAATGTCCCCAGAGTACCAGATACACAAATGTCCCCAGAGTGCCAGATACACATTGCCTCACAGTGCCAGATACACATTGCCCCACAGTGCCAGATACAGAAATGCCCCCAGAGTGCCATACATTGCCTCACAGTGTCAGATACACATTGCCCCACAGTGCCAGATACACAAATGCCCCCACTGTGTCAGATATACATTGCCCCCCGTGCCAGATACAGAAATGCCCCTACAGTGCCAGATATGCCCCAGTGCCAGGTATATATGCCCCCCTGTGCCAGATATGCCCCCAGTGCCAGATATCCCCCAGTGCCAGGTATACATGCCCCCCCAGTGCCAGATATCCCCCAGTGCCAGGTATACATGCCCCCCTGTGCCAGATATCCCCCAGTGCCAGGTATATATGCCCCCCTGTGCCAGATATGCCCCCAGTGCCAGATATCCCCCAGTGCCAGGTATACATGCCCCCCCAGTGCCAGATATCCCCCAGTGCCAGGTATAACATGCCCCCCCAGTGCCAGATATCCCCCAGTGCCAGGTATACATGCCCCCCTGTGCCAGATATCCCCCAGTGCCAGGTATATATGCCCCCCTGTGCCAGATATGCCCCCAGTGCCAGATATCCCCCAGTGCCAGGTACACATGCCCCCCCAGTGCCAGATATCCCCCAGTGCCAGGTATACATGCCCCCCAGTGCCAGATATCCCCCAGTGCCAGGTATACATGCCCCCCCAGTGCCAGATATCCCCCAGTGCCAGGTATAACATGCCCCCCCCAGTGCCAGATATCCCCCAGTGCAAGGTATAACATGCCCCCCCAGTGCCAGATATCCCCCAGTGTCAGGTATACGTTTCTCTCCCCCCTCCTCCCCTGCTCACCGCTGCCGTCTGTCTGTGTGAGGGGAGGAGAGCGCAGCCTGCGCCTCTCCTTCCCCTCAGTCTCCGGCGGGTGTCTCAGTTTAATTCAGCGCCGATCCGTGAGCCAATCAGAGCTCGCGGATCGGCGCTGAATTAAAATGAGACACCCGCCGGAGACTGAGGGGAAGGAGAGGCGCAGGCTGCGCTCTCCTCCCCTCACATCAGCGGCGGTGCGGCGGGGACGGCGTGTACGGCGGGGACGACGGGTGCGGCGTGGAGCAGCAGAGGGAGGGAAGAGGAGCGGCGGCCCGTCGGTGTGGGTACGGCGTACCCACGGCTAAATTCTTACGGGTACGCCGTACCCATCCGTACCCGCCCACTTGCACCACTGGATGGCTGTGACCTGCTTATTATTTTATGTATGTTCTCCTTGTGTTTGCATGGATGTAGTGCAGGGACATAACAGTTGAATTGTGTAGGGGGTGAGAAAGGCTCCTGGCACTGAGAGCCTCCACCATTTGTGCCTCCCCAGTCTCTGACCTCACCGCACGTCACTGGCGCACTCTCAGCATGCATCGCACCATTAAATCTTGCACCTGTGGCAGGTGCAGCTTCTCCGTCCGAATACGTGTGCAGTCGAACATATGTGTATGCAACCACTTAAACCAACACTTCCGCAACACTGCTATAACATGGCCATACGGCGAACCATCTCCGTGTGTGTGCTGAGACACTTTTTCCTGCATTCACCTGAAATTACACCTGCAACTCTGTATGGACACAATCGGGGAGACGCATGCGAGTGCAACTTAGATGCATGTGCAGTGGCAACAAAATTGCTCCATGACATCTGACAGTGCGTCTACCTCTGACTCAGGCCCACTGTAGGCACTTACCACAAAATGAGCTACACATTCGTTTCTACAATCTGTTCCCAGACGAAACATGTGCTGTGTCCAACTTAAACAAAGCAATTGTAGAGCCCTGAATGCATGTACTCCTGGATGGTGATAAGCTGCATATTTACTGTTCTGCATAAGAGTATAAACATGAAAACATACTTCTACTCACCCTGAGATTTTCTTTGACAACATTAAATGGTAGTCCATCTTTTAACCAAGTAATGTGGGGACCAGGAATTCCACTAGCAATACATCGTAAAGTTACTGCTTTGTGCATTAATACAGATATTGGTGATTGCTCAGGTTTTATGGAAGGACGAACTACAACACAAACAGAATTTTTATTTTAAAGCTTCAATACATTTTTTTATCCTAAAAGTAATTTTTTTATTAGTTAAATGTGATTTCAAGTGTACAGTAATAGAATGAAATATGAGCTAATGAATAAATGATGAATAAACATAAACAATAAACCATGCAATGATAAACAAGTAGAAATTAGATATGTTTTTGAAGTACTATACAAAAAAAGAGAAATCACTTATTTTGACTAAAGGTAATTATTTTTTAACTACAATACCTTTTATTGAATATGATAAGAGTACATGTATGAACGTCATGATAATGATGCATTCAAGAATGTATTACAAATTGTAAAGTTTATGAAAATTATATAGGTGCCTAATATGCAAAATGTCTCGAACAATGAAAAACTATTATTGCAAAACACTTGATACTTAGTGCAAACGTAACCTAGGTATGTGCTGCAAATAAGCAAATATGAGCAATAAAACTTTCTGCCATAGCTATATGCACATATCTAACATCAGTAAACAGTATGCAGTTTTGGGAAGCTAGTACTAGCAGGTTATTCCTGCACTAAATTGGTGTTGCCCGATGGTTACAGTTTAGGGGCTATGACTTTTGTCAGTACAAAGCAGCTAGCACTGCATCATACATTATACTGTATGTGAGAACATTAATGGGGCAGATGTATTAAGCCTGGAGAAGTGATAAAGCAGTGATAAGAGCAAGGTCATAACGCACCAGCCAATCAACACCAACATGTAAATTAACAGTTAGGAGTTGATGGGCTGATGCGTTATCACATTACACTTATCACCGCTTTATAATTTCTCCAGGCTTAATACATCTGCCTCGATCCTTTGGCGTAGAGCCATTGTTTATTGAAGAGGATACCATTAATCACTGTGAGACAATGTTTAGTTATAGGAGGTGACTGGGAAGCCAAGTGTCTGGCTTCAATTTCTGCCCTCATGAATAGAGAGGTTTTCTGTAGTGACAGAGGGTCACAGATGCAGTAATGTGATGCTCAAAAGTAATAATTTGTGTAGCACTGTAATAGAGATCTACAGTAGCAAATAAGGAAGGAGGACAAGATTATTTATATTTACCATGGACACTAATGTTATACAGTTTTCTGCTGGTCCCAGCTTCATTACTGACAATGCACTCGTACACTGCACTATCTGATGACTCTGAATTTGGAATGAAGAGTTTTTGTCCATTTGACTGTATATGTAAATCACTGCTGACCTCTAGGGGAATTCCATTTTTCAACCACCTACAAGAGAAAGCACATTATACTATGCACAGATGACTTTCATTTGTCTATCCTGACATTTAGAATATAAATAATCAATTTGTGTAGCTTGAAAATTTGTTTCTCTTACGTCCCAGAGGATGCTGGAGTCCACATTAGCACCATGGGGTGTAGACGGATCCACTAGGAGCCATTGGCACTTTAAGAGTTTGAGAGTGTGGGCTGGCTCCTTCCTCTATGCCCCTCCTACCAGACCCAGTTTAGAAAATGTGCCCGGAGGAGCCGGTCACAGCTAGGGGAGCTCTCCAGAGCTTCTTTAGTAAAAGTTTATTTTAGAGTTTATTATTTTACAGGGAGGCTGCTGGCAACAGCAACCCTGCTTCGAGGGACTTAGGGGGGGGGGAGTAGTGTCCGCCCTACGGGGTCTGAGCCACTTTCTCCGCTGACAGGACACTTAGCTCCTGAGGGGATCGAACATTCCCCGCCACAGGAAATCGCTCACCCCGGCAGCATGCCGCCACCCGCTTGCAGAGCCAGAAGATCAGAAGATGGCGAGATATGGCAGCACAAGGGTGGGAGCGCAGCTCTGAGAGGCTGCGCTCTGGGAAGGCTCAGCGGCACACAGTGTTGGCGCTATGAGGAGCGTCCTGAGCCAGTGACTTAATACCCTACACTGGTCACAGACGCTAACCGGAGACTGAATCCCCAGGCTAGCGTCAGAATCCTCCGTACTCAGACGCTCACAGGGGACGGAATCCCCCACCTTGCGACAGAATCCTCAGGCCAGTATAAAGAATTTGTGCGGGAAGACGCGCCATCTTCAAGGGGCGGAGCTTCTCCTCAGAGCAGACCCAGCAGCGTTCAGCGCCATTTTCCTGCCTGCAGTTCCTGTACACAGACGCTGACAGAGCTGTCCCTCCAAGCAACTCCAGCTATCCTGTGTGGTACCAGGGGGTTGTAGAAGGGGAGGGGGGGGGGCGGTGAATTAGTTCTGTGTAACTATTACAGTACACAGTGGGCGCTGGTAAGGGGTGTCCTTTATCTAAGCAGCGCTGAGTGTGGGTTGGCTCCAATCTCTGTGTCTCTCTTGCCATTCTCAGGGGGGAAACTCTGTTTAGTCTTCCCTGTATGTGTGTGGAGTGTTTGGGGTCTCCAGTTAGCTATGTCCAGGGATTCTGTGTCATATGCAGCTGAGGATATGTCCTCCCAGGATGATCTCATCCCATGTAATCAGGATTGCACTGTTGTAGCGTAGATACCAGCAAGAGTGGTTATCCTCTATCAAAACTATGATTTCTCAGATTTCTACTAGGGATGCTCAGAATGAATCTGCAACTCAGGTTTTACAGAATTCTATGGCAGTTTGGTCCGGTTCTATTACCTCAGGACCCCCGTTTGTAGGTTCCCATAAATGTGCTCTTGTCCAGATTATGCAAGACGACACGGATACCGACTCTGACACGGCAGACGGTGATGGTAATGTACTCAGGGGGGTCGCATCTCTTGCTAAAGAGGTGCAGTTGATGATAGAGGCTATTAGAGATGTGTTGAATATTGCTGACACAACTCCTGAGCAGGTTGAGGGAGCTTACTTCACTGATAATAAGAAAGCCTCGCTAACCTTCCCTGCGTCCAAAGAATTAAATGAAAACTTTTTGATTTTTTGAAAAATCATGGGAAAACCCAGAGAAAAAATGTCAGATTCCTAGAAAGGTTCTGGTTGCTTTCCCCTTCCCGGAGGAGGATAGAAAGAAATGGGAAAACCCACCCATATTGGACGCATCTGTATCCAGACTATCGAAAAAGGTGGTTTTACCGGTTCCAGGCTCTACCGCCTTAAAGGAACCGACTGATTGCAAAATTGATACTACGCTCAAATCCATATACATGGCTTCAGGGGCGATACTACGGCCTACTATTGCCTGTGCATGGATTTCCAAAGCTATAGTAAAGTGGTCAGGCACATTACTTGAGGACTTGGATACAATGGATAAAAGTGACGTTGAATTGTTTTTTCGTAACATTCAGGATTCTGCAGGATTTATGGTGGAATCCATGAAAGACCTGGGTTCAATGGCTGCAGGAATTTCTTCCATGTCTGTCTCAGCTCGTCGAGGACTGTGGCTGCGCCAGTGGTCTGCCGACGCGGAATCCAGAAGAGGTGTGGAGACCCTACCCTACACAGGTCAGGCTCTCTTTGGGGAAGTGTTGGATGCGTGGATCTCCACGGCTACAGCGGGTAAGTCCCCTTTTCTTCCCTCAGCAGCTCCTGCTACGAAGAAACCTTTTCCTTCACCTGCATCACAGTCCTTTCGGGTTACTACACCGAGAAAGGCCAAAGCGTCCAACACCTTCTTTAGAGGTGGCCATCCAAAATCCAAGAAACCTGCTGCTGCGAGTTCCCAGGAACAGAAGCCTGCTTCAGGTACGCCAAAGTCCTCTGCATGACGGTGGACAGCGCGGCCTGGAGGTAGGGCCGGTGGGGGCGAGACTCAGACATTTCAGTCATGTCTGGGTGTCGTCCGGCCTGGATCCCTGGGTGCTGGATATTGTGTCCCAGGGGTACAGGCTAGAGTTTCAAGATCTTCCTCCTCACCGGTTCTTCAAGTCAGGCTTGCCAGCTTTGCCGGCAGACAGGGATACCCTACAGGGAGCCATCCAGAAGTTGGTGAGGGCATAGGTCATTGTACCAGTCCCTCCACAAATGCAAAACACAGGTTACTATTCGAACCTTTTTTTGGTACCGAAACCGGATGGTTCGGTCAGGCCCATTCTGAACTTAAAATCACTAAACCCCTTTCTGAGGGAGTTCAAGTTCAAAATGGAGTCTCTAAGGGCAGTGATATCAGGTCTGTAGGAGGGGGAATTCCTGGTAGCCCTGGATATCAAGGATGCGTACCTCCACAGTCCGATTTGGCTGCCTCATCAAGCTTATCTACAATTCGCACTGTTGGACAGTAATTTTCAGTTACAGGCCCTGCCATTCGGCCTCTCCACAGCACCGGAAGTTTTCACCAAGGTGAAGGCGGAAATGATGGTTCTCCTCCGCAGACAGTGGGTGAACATAATTCCATATCTGGACGATCTGTTGATAAAGGCATCGTCCAAAGAGAAGCTGTTACGGTCCATAGCTCTCATGACCCAGCTTCTCAGGGAACATAGTTGGATCCTGAATCTTCCAAAATGACATTTGGAACCAACCAGGAGTTTGTTCTTTCTGGGAATGATCCTCGACACGGAGTTGCAGAGGGTGTTCCTTCCAGAGGACAAATCATTGGTAATTCAAACAATGGTCCGGGATGTCCTGAAGCCAGCCCGGGTTTCGATTCATCAGTGCATTCGCCTTTTGGGGAAGATGGTGGCCTCTTACAAGGTGCTGCAGTATGGAAGGTTTCATGCTTGGTCCTTCCAACTGGATCTCCTGGACAAGTGGTCGGGATCCCATCTTCACATGCACCAGAGAATATGTCTGTCGCCAAAGGCCAGGATTTCGCTCCTCTGGTGGCTGCAATCACCTCACCTTCTGGAGGGCCGCAGGTTCAGGATTCAGGACTGGATCCTTCTAACCACGGATGCAAGTCTCCGGGGCTGGGGCACGGTCGTTCAAGGGGAAACCTTCCAAGGAAGGTGGTCAAGGCTGGAAGCTAGCCTACCGATAAATATTCTGGAACTAAAAGCCATCTACAATGGTCTTCTCCAAGCGGCCCATCTTCTGAGAAATCGGGCCATTCAAGTGCAGTCGGACAATGTAACGACAGTGGTCTACATAAACCGACAGGGTGGAACGAAGAGCAGAGTTGCAATGTCAGAGGTAACAAAAATCATCCTCTGCGCAGAAAAGCACGCGTTGGTGCTGTCAGCAATCTTCATTCTGGAAGTAGACAACTGGGAAGCGCACTTCCTCAGCAGACAGAACCTCCACCCAGGGGAGTGGGGTCTCCATCCGGAGGTGTTCAAGGAGGTAACAGATCTTTGGGGCATTCCCCAGATCGATATGATGGCCTCTTGTCTCAACAAGAAGCTTCAGCGGTTTTGTTACAGGTCGAGGGACCCGCAAGCAGTGGCAGTGGACGCCCTAGTGACTCCGTGGGTGTTCCAGTCGGTGTACGTGTTTCCTCCACTTCCACTCATTCCAAGAGTTCTCAAACTCATAAGGAGAACAAGAGTTCAGGCAATCCTCATTGCTCCGGACTGGCCAAGAAGGGCTTGGTACGCAGATCTTCTGGATCTACTGCTAGATGAGCCAAGGCCTTTTCTTCTTCGGGAAGACCTGCTGCAGCAGGGGCCGTTTGCCTATCAAGACTTACCATGGCTACGTTTGACGGCATGGAGGTTGAACACCAGATACTAGCTCGGAAGGGCATTCCAAACAAGGTTATTCCTACCCTGATACAGGCTAGGAAAAGAGTAACGTCAAAACATTACCATCGTATTTGGAAAAAATATGTATCTTGGTGTGAGTCCAAGAAGTTTCCTGCGGTGGAGATTCAACTTAGACGTTTTCTCCTCTTCCTGCAAGAAGGTGTGGATATGGGCCTGAGGTTAGGATCCATAAAGGTCCAGATTTCAGCCCTATCCATTTTCTTCCAAAAACAGTTGGCTGCCCTCCCTGAGGTTCAGACTTTTTTGAAGGGAGTTCTGCACATCCAACCTCCCTTTGTGCCTCCTACGGCGCCCTGGGATCTCAACGTGGTGTTGCAGTTCCTTCAGTCGGACTGGTTTGAACCTCTACATGAGTCTGAGATCAAGTTTCTCACGTGGAAGGCTGTCACTTTGTTGGCCTTAGCCTCTGCTAGACGTGTGTCGGAGTTGGGGGCATTGTCATGTAAAAGCCTATACTTGATCTTCCATGAAGATAGAGCTGAGCTTCGGACACGTCAGTAGTTTCTTCCGAAGGTTGTGTCGGCATTTCACATCAACCAACCTATTGTGGTGCCAGTTGCGACTGACTCCTCAATTTCATCAAAGCCCTTAGATGTTGTAAGGGCTCTAAAGATCTATGTGAAGAGGACTGCTCGTCACAGAAAATTGGACTCTCTATTTGTCCTGTATGATCCCAAGAAAATTGGGTGTCCTGCTTCTAAGCAGACAATCTCTCGCTGGATCAGGTTCACTATCCAGCATGCGTATTCTACAGCAGGCTTGCCGTGTCCTACGTCTGTTAAGGCCCACTCTACTCGTAAGGTGGATTCTTCCTGGGCGGCTGCAGGGGGTGTCTCGGCTTTACAGCTCTGCCGAGCAGCTACTTGGTCGGGGTCGAACACGTTCGCAAAGTTCTACAGGTTCGATACTTTGGCCTCTGAGGAGGACCTAAAGTTTGGTCAATTGGTTCTGCAAGAGCCTCCGCGCTCTCCCTCCCGTTCTGGGAGCTTTGGTACATCCCCATGGTACTAATGTGGACCCCAGCATCCTCTAGGACGTAAGAGAAAATAGGATTTTAATTACCTACTGGTAAATCCTTTTCTCGTAGTCCGTAGAGGATGCTGGGCGCCCGCCCAGCGCTTCGGGATCCTGCAGTGGTTATTTAGTTCAGTACTGCTTAGTTCTTGGTAGGTACTGGTTTGTTACTTGGTAAGTAATCCTGTTCAGCCGTTGCTGATGTTTCAAGCTATTCAGCTTGGATTGCCTTGTGCGTGAGCTGGTGTGAATCTCGCCACTATCTGTGTAATCCTTCTCTCGAAGATGTCCGTGTCCACGGGCACAGTTTCTAGACTGGGTCTAGTAGGAGGGACATAGAGGGAGGAGCCAGCCCACACTCTCAAACCCTTAAAGTGCCAACGGCTCCTAGTGGACCCGTCTATACCCCATGTTACTAATGTGGACACCAGCATCCTCTACGGACTACGAGAAAAGGATTTACCGGTAGGTAATTAAAATCCTATTATTGTAAACCTTTGTGATCAGATCAACTTTAGCAAATTTGCTGTCAGTTAAACCAAGATTTAATTTTAGAAAAGGGATTACACCTTTGCGCAACAATAACGCACACTATAAATCATACTGTATTTATAAAATGGTGGTATTTTATTTTGATAATTGATCGATATAATTTGAAAATTACTTCTCCTAAAAATATGAGTGTTTTCCTATTAGCAAGTTTAAAAAATCCTAATACAGGTATACATAACAATTATGACACTACACATACATAAAACAAAACGCAAAAATCCAAAAACAAGCCAACAAAACGAAAAACATATTGCACAATATTTTTATGTGGTTGGTAATGGAATACACTCTAGAGCAGCGGTTTACTTCCAGAACCCATTTATATGAGCTGATCTCTCGTTTGACCAACTTTGTAGAATTTTTGCTAAACTCTTGAGATCAATCGTTTTTCAGCGTTTCAGTCTCTCTGTACAATACCCTACTTGTGTCTTTTAGTCTATTCCAACATCAGTCTTGCAGGTATTTCAAATGCAAATGTCCAAGGTTTTTTTTTACCTTTGTGTATGGAAGGCCCTGAATGAAATCCGGGTAGGTGAGGAGTCTGCCGGCAGACTTTACTCCTATCAATGTGTTTCACCGCTATAAGGGGCTTCCTCAGGATAAGTACCTCACCTACCCAGATTTCATTCACTTTCATGCACTTTTATACATGGAAGCACAGAGTCACTTTATAATAAGAAGTGCACTTTACTAATACATTGTCTCCATCCCCTACTTATGTGAAACATAATACAATGTCTGAACGACTGTGTGAGAAGGAGGCTAGGAGGAAAATCAATTGTAAAGATACAACTACAGGCTGATATTCTTCCTGTGTTCGGAACGCACATTTGATTATCACTTTTGGAAAACAGCAACAGCTATGATTTTTTGTTGAACACTGAAGACGCAGCTGACTTACCACCAAAGAACATATGTATATAATGATTAATAGCTTAGGGGTCGAGTATTTCTTCTGGAATCCATTGTTACAACTCTGTGAAGTATTCTTCAAAATCCATCCAGGGGAAGTCCAAAACAGGCTCCCTGGGTCAAAGTTCTGCCCGGTGCATTCACTTGTGATGTCCGACCGGGACCCTAACACCCCTAAAACTTGGCCAGGCTCCAAATGGACCACCTAGCATTGGTTCCATCCCAATTGGTGCAGGGGTGCCCAAATGCATAACCAGACAAACAAACAGACCAATGAATTGTATATATATATATATATATATATATATATATATATATATATATTGTGGCAGAGACAGCATTTTTCCATGTGAAAGTAATGTGGAGGATCCAGACCAGGTTTTGGAAGCAGTAGCAGACTCCCAGGCGTGTGATCAGCAGCACCTGGGATTTCCTCATATAAGGGTTTCTAGGGCAGCGTCACCTTGCCCTCAATGGTGGAATAGCTATTCGAGTGATAGGCCGGGTTGTGTGGGTTAGACTAGGGACCACTAGAGCCTATAAAGAGTCTGCTATGCTGCGAGTGCCTGTATGCTACTGCCTGTAATACTGACTGTATATGGAACCAACTTGCTATGTGGTGACCTGCTGTGCAAAATAAACACCGAAAGTGTTCATCTAAGTCCCCGTGTGTGTGATCCTTGTCACAAGTGGTGGAGAATGCGAGCAAGGACATGGTGTACCGCAGAAACTGTTGGTAAGCATACCGGTGTTTAAACTGTAAGTTTTTCCTTTTTCTTTTCTTCCTCTCTGGTTATGCAGTGCAAGTGGCAGCCTTAAAGGGCCATAGCATTATAGGCAGACTGTTTGCTTTTATGTGTTAAATAGCCAGCAAAACAGGCGGGTGTCGACTTGGACTGTTTGATAAGCCTGGCACATTATATTAAACCCCCATGGTTTGTCCTTAAATGGGGCCACGCAGGGCAATATGGAGGAGTTACTAAAACAATTTAACGAACTTGCAGCTGGGTAACAAACCCAGATTCAAATGTTACATGAGGGGCAACAAGCCCAGATTCAGATGTTACATGAGGGGCAACGAACCCAGGCTGAAAGAGAGCAAACTGAAATTCAAATGTTTTGCGATGAGTTAAAAGCGCTTACAAAATCTGAGCCAGAGTGGGAAAGGCTACTAAAGCTCACCCCAGCGGATGATATAGAGGCATTCCTTTGCACATTTGAGCACGCGCTTGGGATGGCCTGCGGAGGAATGGTCTGACAGGCTGGCTCGCTGTTTAACAGGGGAGGCAAAGCGGGCATATGTGGACATGAGTGTGGCTGAGGCACATTCCTATCCTGGCCTGAAAAAAGCTATACTGGATAGGATTGGAGTGACGAGGCCCAGCAAAGCCCAAGAATTCCATGACTGGCGGCTGTAGGGCTCTGAGCCTCCCAGGGTTCAGCTGGCCAAACTAGCCCGACTGGCAAGGGCCTGGTTGCAGCCGGATAAAAACTCAGCAGTACAGATTGTGGAAGTAGTCGCACTGGATCAAGCTATGCGAGTGTTAGACCACTTGATGCAGCAGTGGGCCCTTCAGGCTGACCCCCAGATAGTTGAGGAGTTGGCAGTGGTGATTGAGTGGCACCTGATGCTGGGAAAGCTGAATAAAGCCAGGTCAGGATACGGGTCAGCACCTAAACCCAGAACTCAGGTTCCAGTGGTTAAACCAAAGGCTCTGCCTCCCTTGGTGTGCTTTGAGTGCAGCGAGCCTGGTCATGTGCGGCAGTACTGCCCGAAACAGGGCGAGCCGATGGATTGCAGTGCGGGGAAAATGGCTCGGCCGTTGGTCAGCATGGCGGGGGTATCCCAAGCAGAGTCCTCCCTGTTCCGGGTGCAGGTACAGGTGGAAAACCGGGAGATTTGGCCCTGGTGGATATCAGCAGTGAGCTCACCATTGTCGCAGCCAACGTGGTTTCCCCGGGAGCTGACAAGGTCCAGCCTCCTGTCAGGGTGTTGTGCGTCCATGGCGATGTGGAGGAGTGCCCACGTGTCTACTTACCCCTGATCGTTCAAGGTCGGTTGTTAAAGGTGGTAGCGGCGGTGACCTCCAGACCCCCATATCCGCTGATCCTGGGCCGGGACTTTCCATTGCTGCAGGATCTGGTAACCTGGCATGCTACCAACAAATCGTCAACCACCAAAACAACTCAGAAGCCAGAGACCAGAGACTACCAAAGTTTAGCATCTGGGAGAGAGGTTGGCGGTCCCAGACCACCCCAAGAGACTGAGTCCGAGCCCCATTGGAACCCAGTTGGTGAGAAGATATCACTGCAGGACTTTGGGAGAGATCAACGCGATGACAGCAATTTGGCACACGCCTTTGAGACTGTTAAAGTAGTTAACAGTAGGATGCTTTACCATCAGAGGATGTACCATATTTTGTGTTGAAAAGTGATTTGCTATATCGTGTCGCTACTTTACAATGGAAACGGGTAGATCAGCTTTTGGTTCCCCGAAAACTGGAGCGGTTGGTGTTAGAAGCTGCCCATACGCATTTGTGGGGTGGCCATCTAGGGGAGGAGAAAACACTCCAACGCATCCAGTTAAGTTTCTTTTGGCCAAGCATCTGTGCTTCCGTTAAGAGGTATTGGTGGTCATTCCGAGTTGATCGCAGCAGGAACTTTGTTAGCAGTTGGGCAAAACCATGTGCACTGCAGGGGAGGCAGATATAACATGTGCAGAGAGAGTTAGATTTGGGTGTGGTGTGTTCAATCTGCAATCTAAATTGCAGTGTAAAAATAAAGCAGCCAGTATTTACCCTGCACAGAAACAATATAACCCACCCAAATCTAACTCTCTCTGCAAATATTATATCTGCCTCCCCTGCAGTGCACATGGTTTTGCCCAACTGCTAACAAAGTTCCTGCTGCGATCAACTCAGAATTACCCCCATTGTCAGGAATGCCCAGTCTGCCAGAGGACAGCCCCTCAGCTAGAGTTTAGAGCTCCACTGGTACCCCTCCCTATCATTTCCGTACCTTTTGAGCGGATTGGTATGGATCTGATAGGGCCAGTGGAAAAATCTGCTCGAGGGCAGCAATACATATTGGTGGTAGTTGATTAGGCCACCAGGTACCCAAAGGCTATACCCCTGTGCAATATGAAATCTGGCACTATTGCCAGAGAAGAGAACTTCTAACCATGTATACCCGTTTAGGAATACCGAAAGAGGTCTTAACAGACCAAGGTACACCTTTCGTGTCTAAACTCATTAAAGATTTATGTCGGTTGCTAAACGTAAACAGGATTACCACCTCGGTGTACCACCCGAAGACAGATGGCCTGGTAGAAAGATTTAATAAAACCCTTAAGCAAATGATAAAGAGGGCAGTGTCACAAGAAAAATGAGATTGGGATCTACTCCTACCTTACTTGATGTTTGCGGTTAAAGAGGTACCCCAATCCTCTACAGGGTTTAGTCCCTTCAAGCTCCTCTATGGGAGACAGCCCAGAGGAATTCTAGATCTGTTAAAAGAAGGGTGGGAAGAACAACCCTGCCAGGACCCTAATGTCGTTCAGTTTGTGGCCCAGTTATACGGCCGTTTAAGGCAGATTGCGCCACTACTGAATGAACACATGGAAAGGGCCCAACAATGTCAGAAACAGAGGTATGACGTCACCTCAGTCAACCGGTCCTTTAATCCGGGAGACAAAGTGTTAGTGCTGGTGCCCACCACAGAAAGCAAGATGTATGCACAATTGGGGGCCCTTATGAGATCATCGAGGCAGTGGGACCGGTCAATTACAGGGTTCGACAGGAGGGTAGAAGGAGGGAGGTGCAAATCTACCATGTAAACCTGTTAAAACCCTGAAAGGAAGTTGCCAATCGGCCCACTTTGGTAGCTAAAAAGGTTTCAGAATGCCAGGTACCTATTGAAGTCACGCTTACTCCTGAACAGAAACAGGAAGTGGTGAACTTGGTGAAACGCTACAAATATGTGTTTTCTGCCATTCCGGTAAAGACACAGATCATCCAACACGATGTTGTGACTCCAACCGGGGTGGTCATTAAACAGAGGCCATATTGCATACCTGAAGCGAAGCGGGCAGCAGTAAAGCAGGAGGTGGAAGAGATGTTACGCCTAGGGGTTATCAAGGAATCCACCAGTGAGTGGATTAATCCAATTGTCCTAGTACCGAAGCCTTCAGGTGCCTTACGGTTCTGCAATGACTTCCGTAAATGAAATCAAGTGTCCCGGTTTGATTCCTACCCTATGCCCCGGGTTGATGAGTTGGTAGAAAATTTAGCCAATAGTCAATATCTCACTACACTTGATTTGACAAAAGGCTATTGGAAGATTCCGTTACAGAAGCTGCTAAGGCAAAAACGGCCTTCTCTACCCCAGAAGGCTTATTCCAATATAAAATGTTCCTATTTGGTTTACATGGTGCCCCAGCAACCTTCCAGAGAGCTATGAATAATTTGCTGTGGCCCCACAGGGAATATGTGACTGTATATTTAGATGACATCGTTATTTTCTGCTCTGACTGGGAGTCATACCTACCAATAGTAAAAGCCGAATTTGGACCAAATACTTACCTCAGAAGAAACAAGGTTTATCTACAGTATGAGCACCCTAAACCCAAAAGGTTTGAATATTGATTTTGATATCACACCGTTCCTGAAATTGGGGTTCTTATGCATACGTATATACGTATGCATATAGCTATATATATATATATATATATACACACACACAATGATAGAACTCTAGTGTCGGCTTCTAAGTAGAGATGTGCAGCGGGCATTTTTCGTGTTTTGTGTTTTGGTTTTGGATTCGGGTCCGCGGTCGTGTTTTGAATTTGGACGCATTTTGGCAAAACCACCCTTTCGGGTTTTGGATTCGGATTTGTTTTGGATTCAGGTGATTTTAAAAAAAAACCCACAAAAACAGCTAAAATCATAGAATTTGGGGGTAATTTTGATCCTATAGTATTATTAACCTCAATAACAATAATTTCCACTCATTTCCAGTCTATTCTGAATACCTCACACCTCACAATATTATTTTTAGTCCTAAAATTTGCACAGAGGTTGCTGGATGACTAAGCTAAGCGACCCAAGTGGCCGGCACAAACACCTGGCCCATCTAGGAGTGGCACTGCAGTGTCAGACAGAATGGCACTTAAAAAAATAGTCCCCAAACAGCACATGATGCAAAGAAAAAAAGAGGTGCACCAAGGACGCTGGATGGCGGTCGCTGAATGGCTAACCTAAGCGACACAAACACCTGGCCCATCTAGAATTAGACTCCAGTGTCATGTGAATTATAAGGCAATATCACTGGAATTATTCGTTATAATCAATGGAATTATTGGTCCAAATCACTGGAAGAAAATGACAAAATCACTAGAATTAAAAGCCAGTATCACAGGAATTATTCGTTCTAATCAATGGTATTATTGGTCCAAATCACTGGAAGAAAATGACAAAATCACTGGCATTAAATGGCAGTAATGTCGGGAATTATATCAAATGGCAGTACCACTGGACATATACGGAAGTGTCAGACAGGATGGCACTTTTAAAAAAAATAGTCCCCAAACAGCACATGATGCAAAGAAAAGAGAAAAAGAGGTGCACTGACACTGAGCACTGACCAGTGATACTGAGCACTGATGATACTACTGAGCAGTGATATTGAGCACTGATGATACTACTGAGCAGTGATACTGAGAACTGACACTGAGCAGCACAAGACACTGAGCACTGACCAGAGATTCTGAGCACTGATGATACTACTGAGCAGTGATACTGGACACTGATGATACTACTGAGCAGTGAGACTGAGAACTGACACTGAGCAGCACAAGACACTGAGCACTGACCAGTGATACTGAGCACTGGTGATACTACTGAGCAGTGATACTGAGAACTGACACTGAGCAGCACAAGACACTGAGCACTGACCAATGATACTGAGCTCTGATGATACTACTGGGCAGTGATACTGAGAACTGACTCTGAGCAGCACAAGACACTGAGCACTGGCCAGTGATACTGAGCACTGATGATACTACTGAGCAGTGATACTGAGAACTGACACTGAGCAGCACAAGACACTGAGCACTGACCAGTGATACTGAGCACTGATGATACTACTGAGCAGTGATACTGAGCACTGATGATGCTACTGAGCAGTGATACTGAGAACTGACACTGAGCAGCACAAGACACTGAGCACTGACCAGTGATTCTAAGCACTGATGATACTACTGAGCAGTGATACTGAGCACTGATGATACTACTGAGCAGTGATACTGAAAACTGACACTGAGCAGCACAAGACACTGAGCACTGACCAGTGATTCTAAGCACTGATACTACTGAGCAGTGATACTGAGCAATGATGATACTACTGAGAATTGACACTGAGCAGCACGATACAGCACAAGACACTGTACTAGTATTAGTATTAGTGAGCAGCACAAAAGCACTCTGGAATTGTCACCCCCCAGATACCACTGTGACTGGAATGATGATGACCGATGCACAGTCACAGGACACTACTACCACAGCACCCTACAGCAGCAAGATGCAGCACAAGACACTGTACTAGTACTACTGAGCAGCACGATGCAGCACAAGACAATGAGCACTGATACTGAGCACTGATACTGAGCACTGACACTGAGAGAACGTAGCCACGTTCTCTCTGTACTCTCTACAATGCCTGAGTGAAAATGGCAGCGACGCGCGGCTCTTTATATGGAATCCGAATCCCGCGAGAATCCGACAGCGGGATGATGACGTTTTGCCTCGTTCGGGTTTTCCGAGTCAGGCGGAAATAACAGAGCCGGGCTCGGAACCGTGTTTGACACGTGGAGTTCGGTAGGGTTCGGTTCTCGGCGAACCGAACCCGCTCATCTCTACTTCTAAGGGAGATAAACTGACCTATAGAGACTACACACAGTAGTAACATTACAGGTACATATTTTATTCACATAACAAAACCTTCTACATTTATAGAAAACTGGTCCTTTTTTCAATGACATGGAGATAAACATGGTATATTTTATAGAACCATGTGTTTAATCCTTATAATATCTAACACGGTACCATCTGGAAGTTAGTCACCATGAAGATCCAATAATATTATTTAGTATATGGGTATGTTTTAGTTATCCTATTCCATCAGCACCATGTAGATCTCTGGACAGACATAGCGTGATGTGATCTAGCCTCAAGTCACACCAAACTCCCTTTAGTCTACCTATGCCTATTTCAAGTGTAAAGACACTAAGAAAAAAGGAGAAGAAAAGGTTACTGTCAGCATGTAGAACTTTAACATCTTATTATCTTATTATTATTATTATTATTATTATTTATCATATTATTATTATTATTATTATTATTATTATTATTTATCATCTTATTATCATCTTATTATTATTATTATTATTATTTATCATCTTGAGTATCCGGTAAATTGGGGGAACCTAAAGTATATTGTATCAAGGAAGGTATTTAGTTTGATCGAGTGTACGTGTAAGATATACACTTTGTCAAATTATATCTGTGCTCTGCTATATTCACATAAGTTCAGGGAACTTACACTATTTATGTATGCCCCCCCCCCCCCCCCCCGTTCTCGAGACAGTAACTCTAGAACACCTTCCTTTATATCCGAAGCCTATGTATCGTCCATGCAGAAAGGCTAATGTAGCTCCTGAACTTTTTATATTCTATCTGTGAGGTTAGAGGTGGGTTTTTTTCCCATCACCCTATAACCTGTAGCAAATTATCCATTTGGTTTCCACTTACGGCCATAATCTCCCCCTCCCCCCTTTTTTAAGTGTGTGTGTGTATATATATATATATATATGTACACACACACACACACACACACACACATTACAGCCCTCTTTCCAGTTTATGAATAATTTAACAATTTATTATTTTTCTTATAAAGAATTAGGAATAGTGTGTAATCAATTAGAGCTACACATTGGTAATTTTGTTAAGTATCAAATATAGTTTTATAAAGACTCCATAGAAGCACTGTCTTAAACGTGGTATTTTGCTAGTTTGTCTATAAATGTTTGTCCAATGCCAGTCTGAATTGTACATTTAATCGGTTTTTAATGTCTAAGTAAAGACTGCAATATTGTAAGCATTACACCTCCATGAGATGGGCGGATAATCACAAACTTTGGAAAACACAGTGGGGTGGAAATTAGCTAATAACTTTGGAATGCACAAACACCACTACCTATATCAAGGAGGGAGAGCACATTGAATCATCTGCTATCCTGACGAGCCGTGTAGGCGAAATGCGTTGATTTCAGATTGCATCGATCCCTTCAGTGCCGCACAGGGCTGTTCAGCGGGCTGCCAGCAGACACTTCATCTTCCGGATAAGAGCGGACAGCGTCTAGTAATATACCTGAAGTGGACTCACACCTCCACAAGGCATCTAGAGGAGGTAAGAAGTGGAGTCCTCACACACCTCCAGCACACGTGTGGAATTGTGGGCAGACCCGGTACAGGCATAAGGACATATACTATTTATACCATACAGGAACTGAAGTTTGTGTAATTCACACTCTGGGACTGAATTTTTTTATTTTTTGCACTTAGGGAGTAAGTCGCAAGGTAGCGCACCCTATTTCTTCCATCTATATCATTGGAGACTTTTTATTCCATATATGTACAAGCAATCCCACTATACGGAGAGTGTACATCTTTTAACCATTGTGTTATATGTTGTGAGTCTACATGTTTTTTGTTGTATTCCGGTATTAGGAGTCACTATTTTCCCGAATACGATTTTTTAGTTCTACAAAATAAATATTTCTATGTTTTTACTATTGAGTATCACATGTTGTTTATAAGGTCAGGAAAGCGCTGGAGCTTCCCCTGATTTTTCTGCTTTTGTTCGGTTGGTGGTTGTTGTAGTACACCCACCCTCCTAGCAGCTTGATTCACCTGTCCCCTAGCTATAGAGGCACAGCACCATCTTCCTTCTGTGTACACAGTACTTTAAGTTGGATAATGAAGGGTATGTGTAAGTTTGGACCAGATCCATTAAGCCATGTAGGAGCCTATGAAGAACAAACATAAATACATACATGTTTTCATGTGTATATAAACACTGTATTTATATATATATATATATATATATATATAGAGAGAGAGAGAGAGAGAGAAAGAGAGAGAGAGAGAGAGAGAGAGTAAACCTTGAACATTTATATACATGATAAGAGAGTGCTGTGTCTTACTTTACAGTTGGGAAGGGTGTTCCTTTAACATAACATTCCAATTCCAGAGGAGTACTGGCAATAACAATGTAATCTCCGGGATCATCTGTATCTTCTATGGTCGGCGGTACTAAAGTTAATTCCATAAAATATTAATTTAACCACTATCATATCATCAAAACATTATTATAAAATGTTTACTTTTAGTCCAAGTACAACAAAGAACTTAAAGCCAATTCCTGATATACAGGGGTAAATTTACTAAGATGGGAGTTCTTTTTAAGATGGGATGTTGCCCATAGCAACCAATCAGATTCTACTTCTCATTTATCTAGCTCCTTCTAGAACATAATACCTGGGATCTGATTGGTTGCTATGGGCAACATTCCATCTTAAATAGAACCCCTGCCTTAGTAAATTTACCCCACAATATTTGGGAGGTCTGAAGAGAGTTCTTGTGGCTGTATCTTTGCTTTCTGCTTCACCTTTGTGTCATGAACTTTAATACTTTCAGTTTTCCTGTACTGGAAGCATGATATTTATGTTGTATTTATGCAATACACATTAACGTGACCATGCAGCTACAGATGAATACCTTAATGAGCAAATGATACAGTAAGATGCATTCTTGTAGCCACAAACAACCAACAGTTTATAATCATTGCTTGTTTATAAAAATTATTGCACATCTGAATTCTTCCAAATTTTCACATTATTTTTAGGGTTGTTTCCCTAAAACAAGCTTTAATTATTGTTATAAATGAAATGGTGGATTTGTGTATATACAGATAGCTGGGAAAAGTACAAAAACAGACACAGAGGGGGGCATGTATCAAATCTTGGAGAGAGATAAGGTGAAGAGAAAAAAGTACCAATCAATCAACTTCTGTCAATCACTAGCACTGTCTGTAAAATGGCAGTTGAAAGCTGATTGGTTGGTATTTTATCTCTCTCCAAGATTTGATAAATCTCCCCTATGAAAGTTCCTTATTCTCCAGTACCAGTCCAGAATACCAACCGCTGCATCCCGATGGTTAGAATCCCGACACGGGACGGGTAAGTATACTAACCCTCCCATACTGCAGCCTAAGCCTAAACATCCCCTCCTCGCAGGTTAACCCTGACATTCCGCAGTGTTGCCTAAACATAACCCCTCTTCCTCGCAGCCTAAACCCTAGCCCCCTCCCCACCTCTGCAGCCTAACCATAACCCTCCCCGTGGATGCCTTAACCTAACCCCCCCTCTCCCGGCAGCATAAACCTAACCCTTCCTGCAGCCGAAACCTAACCTCCCCCAGCTTACCACTCTGGCGGCCCGTCAATCAGTCGGGATCCCGGCTGTGAGGATTGTTATCTCATTCAGGATGCCAGCACTGGCATTCCGAGCAGTGTCGGGATTCCAGTGTCATTTCTACTGCCGGGATCCCGAACAGATCCCTTCCAAGAGTGTTGTATTTTACACCGAAAACATGAGACACATAAAGGACACTCTGCTTCCTTCATAATCTCCTTCACTTCTATTGCAAGTGACTGTCCCTCTATGTTTCTTATTACAGAGTACAGCAACCACAGAACATCATAAAATATATATATTTCATTCATGTGAATTCTCCAGAGCATCGGTATTGCTTACAAAAATAAAACGATTTAGCTCCTGAAGACGATTTACATGGCTGAACAAATATCCATGTTTTCTCGTGTTCCTTCAGGAATGATACTCGCCTTCAGGAGCCAGGAAACATTTTGCTAGTTGGAGAGTTGTTTGCAAATTGTTTCCTGCAGCTGGATCTGGATGTGTTTCAGATAAGTAAAAATTTGTTTGCAACATTGTGAGCATTTTTCATGTTGATACGGACATCAATAAATCTTTTTAATGGAAATGTGCCAAATAGTGAGCTCTTTATTTTTAGATTGTGTATGATTGCGGACAATTCCTTATCTTTGAGGTGAAAGTTTGAAATTCTGGGAAGATCACACCACCAGATAAGCCTTGAATATTTTAATCTAAAGTATGCATTCATTTGGTGTGATTTTATATCCTTTCTCAAACTGTAGTGCATTGTAACCTCTTGCTTGTTTATTTGCCTTATATATTTATTTATTAATAGTTACTTATATTGCACCAGCATATTCCGCTGTGCTTTACAATTGGGATCAAACAGTAATAATACAAGACAGACAAAGAGGTAAGAGCTTGCTATATCCGGATGATGGGTCGACAGTAAAAAGGACAATAGGTCGACGCCAAATGGTTGGCATGCATTAGATCAACAGGTAAGAAAAAGGTTGACATGGTCAAAAGGTCAACATGTAAAATGTAGACAAAACAAAAGGTTGACAGGTTAAAAAGGTCAACAGGTTCAATAGGTTGACATGGTTTTGCCTTATAAATGATTGTCGCTTTAAAAAAAAGTTGGAGTTCGGCCAAGAACCCACACCACCTGCCAACCCGGGGGTTTATTTACTAAGATTTGTGTTTGTGCCGAATTGGTGGGAGTTTAAACTCGAATTTTATTGGCTGTATGTTTCTGCAACTTTTTGAAATTATTTTTGGTAATTTACTAAGCTGCCGAGTTTGCATTTTTCGTATTTTCCGATGTCGATGTTATTCGTATTGTCGGGCAGTGTTTTACAGGAGTGATTAGTAAAACACTGCCAGACATAACACAATGAAGCCCGGCCAGATCAGTAAGATCCGTGCAGGGCTTCATTGTGTACAGTATGAGAAGTATTTAAAAAGATAAAAGTATTTCGTGGGGTCCCCCCTCCTAAGCATAACTAGCCTATACAATATTCTTTTTTTTTTACACAAACTCTTGTGGGTGACCCCAATTAACTTTGTGGTTAACCACAGAACGCAAAGTTCCCATCATGGGCTAGAATGGAGCTGCTCTAAGCTCCATTTTAGCTGCTGCGCTCCACCTGATTGACAGGCCAGGAGCGCACAGCCAATCAGGAGAGCGCCATGACGTGGCGCTCCATGATTGGCTGGCGGGATTTCCAGTGACAGCAGTCACGGGGGATCCCGGCATTCGAGAAAATAGGATTTTAATACCTACCAGTAAATCCTTTTCTCTTAGTCCGTAGAGGATGCTGGGGATGCTTCAAGAACCATGGGGTATAGACGGGATCCGCAGGAGACATGGGCACTTTAAGACTTTAAATGGGTGTGAACTGGCTCCTCCCTCTATGACCCTCCTCCAGACTCCAGTTATAGGAACTGTGCCCAGGGAGACGGACATTTCGAGGAAAAGGATTTATTTAATTTTTAAACTAAGGTGAGATACATACCAGCTCACACCACAAACACGCCGTACAACATGGCATTCAACAACAACGCATGCAACGGCATGAATAACATCAGCCACAGACTGACTGAACTCAACACAACATGTGTGTAACCATAACCAATAACTGCAGATACAGCCCGCACTGGACGGGTGCCCAGCATCCTCTACGGACTAAGAGAAAAGGATTGACCGGTAGGTATTAAAATCCTATTTTCTCATACGTCCTAGAGGATGCTGGGGATGCTTCAAGAACCATGGGGTTTATACCAAAGCTCTAAAACGGGCGGGAGAGTGCGGATGACTCTGCAGCACCGATTGACCAAACAAGAGGTCCTCTTCAGCCAGGGTATCAAGCTTGTAAAACTTCGCAAAGGTGTTTGAACCCGACCAAGTAGCAGCTCGGCAAAGCTGTAATGCCGAGACCCCTCGGGCAGCTGCCCAGGAAGAGCCCACCTTTCTGGTAGAATGGGCCTTCACCGATTTCGGTAACGGCAATCCTGCCGTAGAATGAGCCTGCTGAATCGTATTACAGATCCAGCGCGCAATAGTCTGCTTTGAAGCAGGAGCCCCAATCTTGTTGGGAGCCCACAGGACAAACAGAGCCTCCGTTTTACTAATTTGAGCCGTTTTAGCGACATAGATTTTCAAAGCTCTGACCACATCGAGGGACTTCGATTCCACCAAGGCGTCAGTAGCCACTGGCACAATAGGTTGGTTTACGTGAAATGATGAAATCACTTTTGGCAGAAATTGCTGACAAGTTCTCAACTCCGCTCTATCAACATGGAAGATTAAATAGGGGCTATTATGAGACAAAGCCGCCAACTCAGATACCCGCCTTGCGGATGCCAAGGCCAACAACATGACTACTTTCCAAGTAAGGAATTTTAACTCAACCTTACGTAAAGGTTCAAACCAATGAGATTGCAGGAACTGCAACACCACATTAAGATCCCACGGTGCCACTGGGGGCACAAAGGGAGGCTGGATGTGCAGCACGCCTTTCACGAAGGTCTGAACTTCTGGAAGGGAGGCCAATTCTTTCTGAAAGAAGATTGATAAGGCCGAAATCTGTACTTTAATAGAGTCTAACTTTAGGCCCGCATCCACACCTGCGTGCAAAAAATGGAGTAAACGCCCCAGCTGAAATTCTTCCGTAGGAGCCTTCTTGGATTCACACCAAGACACATATTTCCTCCAAATACGGTGGTAATGCTTTGCCGTTACTTCTTTTCTAGCCTGAAGAAGTGTGGGAATGACTTTACTGGGAATACCCTTTTGGGCTAGGATTTGGCGTTCAACCGCAATGCCGTCAAACGCAGCCGCGGTAAGTCCTGATACACACACGGTCCTTGTTGTAACAGGTCCTCCTGTAGCGGAAGAGGCCAGGGATCTTCTATGAGCAACTCATGAAGATCTGGATACCAGGCCCTCCTTGGCCAGTCTGAAACAATGAGTATCACCTGAACCCTTGTTCTTCTTATAATCCTTATCACCTTTGGAATGAGTGGAAGTGGAGGGAACACATAGACCGACGGAAACACCCACGGTGTCACTAGGGCGTCCACCGCTATTGCTTGAGGGTCCCTTGACCTGGAACAATATCTCTGAAGTTTCTTGTTGAGGCGGGACGCCATCATGTCTATTTGAGGAATTCCCCAGCAACTTGTCACTTCTGCAAAGACCTCTTGATGAAGACCCCACTCTCCTGGATGGAGATCGTGTCTGCTGAGGAAGTCTGCTTCCCAGTTGTCCACTCCTGGAATGAAGACTGCTGACAGAGCGCTTGCATGTCTCTCCGCCCAGCGAAGAACTTTTGTGGCCTCAGCTATCACCGCTCTGCTCCTTGTTCCGCGGTTTATGTACGCCACTGCTGTTATATTGTCTGACTGAATCAAGACGGGCAGACCGCAAAGAAGATGTTCCGCTTGCAGAATGCCGTTGTAAATGGCCCTTAATTCCAGAATGTTTATGTGCAGACAAGCTTCCTGGCTTGACCATTTTCCCTGAAAATTTCTCCCCTGTGTGACTGCTCCCCAGCCTCGGAGACTTGCATCTGTGGTCACCAGGATCCAATCCTGAATCCCGAACCTGCGTCCCTCCAGAAGGTGAGAACTGTGCAGCCACCACAGGAGGGAGATCCTGGTCCTGGAAGATGGGATTATTTTCCGGTGCATGTCTAGGTGAGACCCGGACCACTTGTCCAACAGGTCCCACAGAAACACCTGCCATACTGAATGGCCTCGTAGGCCGCCACCATGTTCCCCTGCAACCGAGTGCATTGAAGACTCGACACTCCGGTTTCAGAATCTGTTTTACCATGTTCTGTATTTACAGAGCCTTTTCCACTGGAAGAAAAACTCTCTGTAATTCTGTATCCAGAATCATGCCCAGGAACGACAGCCGTGTCGTCGGAACCAACTGTGATTTTGGCAAGTTTAGGAGCCAACCATGTTGTTGCAGAATCGTCAGCGATAGCGCAACATTTTTCATCAATTGCTCCTTGGATCTCGCCTTTATGAGGAGATCGTCCAAGTACAGGATAATTGTGATTCCCTGCTTGCGCAGGAGAACCATAATTTCCGCCATAACCTTGGTGAAAATCCTCGGAGCCGTGGACAGACCAAACGGCAACGTCTGAAATTGGTAATGACAATCCTGAACAGCAAACCTCAGGTATGCCTGATGTGGAGGATATATGGCGGCGTGTAAGTAGGCATCCTTTATGTCGACCGACACCATAAAATCCCCCCCACCCCCTCCAGACTGGAGATCACTGCTCGGAGAGATTCCATCTTGAATTTAAAAAAATTTTAGAAAAAGAAATTGAGGGATTTTAGGCTCAGAATCGGTCTGACTGAGCCGTCTGGCTTCGGGACCATGAACAGACTCGAATAAAAGCCCTCCCCCTGTTGTGACGGGGGTACCATAACAATGACTTGATTTTGACACAGCTTTAGTATTGCAGTGCATACTACCTCCCTTTCTAGAAGAAAAGCTGGCAAGGCCGATTTGAAAAATCGGTGAGGGGGCAAGTCTTGAAACTCTAATTTGTACCCTTGGGTTACTATTTCTAATATCCAAGGATCCAGGTCCGAGTGCACCCAGACCTGACTGAAGAGTTTGAGACGTGCCCCCACCAGTGCGGACTCCCGCAGAGGAGCCCCAGCGTCATGCGGTGGATTTGGTAGAAGCCGGCTCTTGGGAACTTGCCACAGTCTGTGACCTTTTTCCCCTTCCTCTTCCTCTCGCAGCAAGGAAGGAGGACCTCATCCTTTTTTGTATTTATTGGGCCAAAAGGACTGCATCTGGTAGTGGGGCATTTTCTTCTGTTGTGCAGCAACATAAGGTAAAAATGACGACTTACCCGCGGTAGCCGTAGATACCAGGTCAGTGAGGCCGTCACCAAACAAGACACTACCGTTAAACAGTAAAGACTCCATCGCCTCTTTACAGTCAGCATCAGCATTCCATTGATGAATCCACAATCCTCTCCTAGCTGAGATTGCCAAGGCATTGGGCCTTGATCCCAAAAGGCCAATATCCCTTACAGCTTATTTTAAATATGCTGCAGCATCCCTGACCCAGAGTCAAAAGCACGCTATCCCTGTCTAGGGTATGTATTTCAGATGACAAGTTATTTGCCCACTTTTCAATAGCGCTACTCACCCATGCCGAAGCAACGGCAGGCCTGAGTAGCGAACCCGTAGTGACATAAATGGATTTTAGTGTATATTTCTGCTTACGATCCGCAGGATCCTTTAGGGCTGCCGTGTCAGGAGACGGAAGTGCCACCTTTTTGGATAGACGCGACAGCGCTTTGTCTACCATGGGGGTTGACTCCCACTTTTCCCTGTCCCCAGAAGGAAACGGATATGCCACTGGAATTCTTTTGGGAACCTGTACCTTCTTGTCAGGATTTGCCCAAGCCTTTTCAAAAAGAGCGTTCAGTTCATGAGAGGGAGGAAACGTTACCTCAGGTTTCTTTCCTTTATACATACAGACCCTAGTATCAGGAACAGCAGGGTCCTCTGTTATATGCAACACTTCTTTTATCGCCACAATCATGCATGAATGCTCTTAGCCAGTTTAGGATTCAATCTGGCATCACTATAGTCGACACTGGAGTCCGTGTCGGTATCCGTATCTGCTATCTGGGTAAATGCACGTTTCTGTGACCCCGAAGGGGTTTGAGCTTGTGACAATGCATCCTCCATGGATTTCCTCCATGTCTGGTTTTTAGACTCAGATTTATCTAATCTCTTAGTCAACCGAGCCACATTTGCATTCAAAACAGTCAACATATTTACCCAATCAGCCGTCGGCGGTGCCGACACGGTCACTCCCACAGCCTTTTCTGTCCCCACTCCAGCCTCCTCCTGGGAAGAGCACTCAGCTTCAGACATGTCGACACACATGTACCGACACCCACAACCACACTGGGGCTATAGGAGACAGACCCACAACAAAGCCTGTTAGAGAAACACAGAGGGAGTTCTGCCAGCTCACAACCCAGCGCCTATCCCGGTTCTGAAACAAGTAAAATACTCCCCAGACCTGTTAGCGCTTTTACTTTCAAATAGTTAGCACCAAATCTCTTGTGCCCCCCCCCCCCCCCCCCGTTTTGCACCGTTACTTGTACAGCAGTGTGGGAGGCCAGGCTCAGCATCTCTGCAGCTTCAGTGAAGAGAAAATGGCGCTGATCAGTGCTGTGAGGGCTAAGCCACGCCCCCTTAAAGGAGCGCTTCAGTCCCGCTTAATTTTACATCTTTATACTGGCGGGGGTCTGTAATTAGTGCCCAGGCACTTTAAACACTTCTGCCAGTTGCTATTTGAGGATTTATGCTGCCCAGGGCGCCCGCCCCTCCCCCCCCTGCACCCTGCACCCTGCAGTGCCGTTCTGTATGAGGGAGCATGGCGCGCTGCGCGGTACCTCAAAAGCCGTCTTCTGCCGTCACTGAAGTCTTCTGATCTTCTTTTACTCACCCGGCTTCTGTCTTCTGGCTCTGCAAGGGGGGTGACGGCGCGGCTCCAGGAACAAGCAGCTAGGAAGACCAAGTGATCGAACCCTCTGGAGCTAATGGTGTCCTGTAGCCTAAGAAGCAGAGCCTTTGAACTCACAGAAGTAGGTCTGCTTCTCTCCCCTCAGTCCCACGATGCAGGGAGCCTGTTACCAGTAGGTCTCCCTGAAAATAATAAACCTAACAAAGTCTTTTTTCTGAGAAACTCTGGAGAGCTCCTCAGTGTGCATCCAGTCTCACTGGGCACAGAATCTAACTGGAGTCTGGAGGAGGGGCATTGAGGGAGGAGCCAGTTCACACCTATTTAAAGTCTTAAAGCGCCCATGTCTCCTGCAGATCCTGTCTATACCCCATGGTTCTTGAAGCAACCCCAGCATCCTCTAGGACGTATGAGAAAAGGGGTTTCAATGTGTAAACATGGAATCCCTTTAGTGCGTTGATCCGGGTTTTTTTTTTTTTTAACCCCCTGGATTACTACATGGAACGAAGAGGACTAATCATCACTGGAAAATAGGTGAGTATTTTGTTTTTTTTTGTTTTGTTTTTTAATCATGTAGTTTTTCATTAAGTTTTTCAAAGTACAGAACAATACATATAAACAAAAACAATAACCATGACATGCGCCATCAATAAACAAATATATTGAAAAGAAAACAAGATCTGCATGTGTGTTTCTGTGGTATTATTTTACATCCCTATAACATGTAGTAAAAGACTTCAACAAATGCAAGCATAGTACCTATAGCATCCCTCTATAGCATAGTAGCGAGATATTAACTGGTTCGAGCAGACATTAGAGTGGATGTCCATTATCTCTTCGTATAATTAGAGTACTCTACATACACAATTCAGGTCTGCCCAGTCTAGAACTGCACCAACCTTCCCACTTCTCCATAAATCTAGAAATAGATCTGCGTGTTTTGTACCTATTTCGCTCGTGTCTGGCCACATCATTAACCAGCGCCCTCCACTGACATATGTTGGGTGAAGCAGCTGAAAACCAAACCCTTGCTATAATAACTTTAGCTAAAGTAGTAAGACAGAGGACGTATTTATATATTGTGACCGAGTGTGTCTCCTCAAGGTCCAGACCAAACATGCATATGTTAGGATTTAAAGCAGGAAGGGAAGGAGTAGTCAGAATCATATCCTGCCACACATCTCTCCAGAAAATAGAAATCGCAAGACATCCCATAGTAGGTGCCAGAACCCAGCATCAGCAGCCTTGCATTTCGGACATAGGGAATTATCTCTGAGACCGGCCCTCTGCATAGATACAGGAGTATGATATATTCTGTGTAAAACATAGTAAAACACCTGCCTATATCTGATACAGGGTGTAGTATATTTAAGAGATCCAATTATTTGGAGCCATTGTTCATTAGATAGGGGTCCCAGATCCAACTCCCACTTGGAGCGGAGACCATTTAATTGGTCCGGGTTGAGTCTATCATTCATAACAGATAATGTGGCAGATATTTTCCCTCTCTGGCCTAGAGTAGACAACAGCGTTTAACAGGTGAATCTGAGATCACCAATGAACCTTGGGGAAATTGGGCTTGCACAGCGTGTCTTAGCTGGAGGTATCTGAACAGAGCAGTATTAGGAATATTAAATTCCTCTTTTAATTGTTGAAAGGATTTGAATACTCCCTCATGATACAATTGGCCCACTGATAGTACTCCTTTAATAATCCATATATTATCTAATGATAACTTACATAACTCCGAGTATGAGTTATTAAACCATAGTGGAGCGCATTTACCCTGACCGGACCAATCGTAGAGGGTATGTGCATAGCACCAGATCAATAAGGCCTGACGCAACAAAGGAGGCAAACTAGTAGCTGATAGGTCAGTGAGAAGAAACTGAAGGGGAGAGAGGGAAAAAGTAAGAGAACACTCCACCCGCTCAGCCAGGAATCCCACCATAGTCAAGTCCACAGAGTCTACAGTCCATCCAGACTGATGGGACAGTTGTGCAGCAACATAATAAAGTCTCAAGTTAGGAAGACCTACTCGCCCCAGAGACTGTGGTCTATATAGTGTTTTAATAGAGACTCATGCTGGCCTGTTGCCCCAAACAAATGATGACAGGATATCCTGAATTACATTAAATATCTTTTTTGGGATATAGATTGGGGAGAGAGCATATAAAAAGTTGGGTTGCATCACCATTTTAAATAGATTGATGCGGCCTAGTACAGATAAAGGTAATTTTCTCCATGCGTGAGCCCTCTCCTTAAATGTTACCATAATGGGATCAATATTTTGGGTCACATAATCTACTGCCCTGGGTGTGATCCAAATACCAAGGTACTTGAACCGTAGTGTCCATTGTAAAGGGTGTGCTTCTTGTATGTCTTCTGGAAAAAGACCGGAGATGGGGAGAATATGCGACTTATCCCAATTAATCAACAGACCCGAAAAAACACCAAATCTATCAACTACTTGAAGCATATTCTGTAATGAGTCTTTAGAGTCTTGCAGGAAGAGGAGCATATCGTATGCATATAAAGCTACTACATCCACATTGTCCCCAATTTTAAGTCCCTTGATCCTCTTATTAGTGCGCAACAAGCCAGCCAATGGTTCCACAGCTATTGCAAATAGTGCAGGAGATAGAGGGCAACCCTGTCGGGTGCCTCTCTCCAATGCAAAGGCTTCTGAGGTAAATCCATTCATCGTCACACGAGCCATAGGTGAGGAATATAGTACCTGGAGAAAACGAATAAATCGCGGCCCGAAAGCAAATTTCTTGAGCACTTCCCACAAATACATCCACTCCACCACCAGCTTGGCTGCATCAAGAGACACCACCACCACCTCAGACTCCACCAAATTGTGTCTCTGCAGGTGGCAAAACAGTCTACGCAGGTTTTGGGCGGTGGACTTACCCGACATAAACCCTGTCTGATCAGGGTGAATTATTAAATTTAGTCGAGTTGCCAAAATCTTTGCCAATATCTTGACATCAGTAGTTAAAAGGGAAATGGGTCGGTAAGACTCTGGTAATGGGGTCTTCCCTGATTTTAGTAAAAGAATAATATTAGCCTCAGACATAGAATGAAAAAGAGTTCCTCCCTCAAGTAATAAACTAAATAATTCCAGGAGGTAGGGGGTCAAAAATTCCTTATATTTTTTATACACCTCAACTGGAAGTCCATCACATCCAGGGGCTTTTGATGTCGGGAGAGACGAGACCGCAGCCTGAGCCGAATCCGCTCATCACACTGCATCCAAGGCCTCAGCATCCTCCCGAGACAAGCAGGGCAGCTCAATCTGAGTCAAATATTCCCTTTGTTGTTCAGTGGAGTAGGAGGCCCGTGAAGCATATAATAATGAATAATAATCGCGGAATGTTCACGCCACCTCAGCTCCAGAATAGCAATGTCGACCACTAGAGTTCTTCACACATTGAATTACATTACTGTTAGACTACGCTCGAGCCAAGAAAGCTAAATAACTACCATTCATTTCAGCTTGAAAATATCGTTTCATGCCCAGAGAAAAGGAGTCTACACTTGGACTTCTCAAATAAATAGTCTGACTGTTCCCTTTGTGCATCTTGCCATAATATCCTATCAGATTGCAGGTGAGTAAGAATATATTGTGTTTCTAATTGCTGGCATAAAGTTTCTAAGCGCATTTCCTCATCTTTTGATTTTTTTTTACAGCTTTCCAATTGGATTCTACGTTGACAAGGGGACCGAGGGGCTCCGTGGGACACTAGGTAAGTATGTGTGAGAGTGTAAGTGTGCATGTATGTTAATTAAAGTTTTACTCTCAAGGTGTGTGTGTTGTGTTTTTATTTAGGTATTTTTTGTTGTTGTAGAACTACAGGTACCAGCGGCCCTGTTATTTCCCCACATGCTGGTACTTGTGGTTCTCTAAGTACCAGCTTGCGAGGGAGGCTTGCTGGGACTTGTAGTTCTATGACAAAAAAAATATTCTTTATTTTTTACACAAAGGCTATCAGCCCCCCATCCACCGCCCAGGGATGGGGGGGCAGCCTCGGGCTTCACCCCTTGGGTGCCTGAAGGGGGGACCCCTTGATTTAAGGGGTCCCCACTCCTCCATGGAACCCCAGCCAGGGGTGACTAGTTTGGTGGGGGGGACCTATATAAAAGTGTCCCCCGGCTGTGGCATTATCTTTTCGGCTAGTGGAGCCCGGTGCTGATTTTAAAAATACGGGGGACCCCTACGTCTTTTGTCCCCTGTATTTTTGGAACCAGGGCCGGCCCAAGAGCCCGGTGCTGGTTGTCTAAATACAGGTGGACCCCAGTCATTTTCCCCCCGGTATTTAAACAACCAGGTCCGGCTCAAAGAGCCAGAGGCTGGTTATACTTAGGAGGGGGGACCCCGCGCAATTTTTTTTCCAGATTTTTAACTCTTTCAGAACCCTTTCCACAGATAAGCAAGCACGGATCTCACTGATCCGTGCGTGACTATCTGAACACGCCACCAAAAAGCAGGTCTATTTTAAGTGTGGTTTTTTTTACGATTTCTATATTTTCCCGGCAGTGTTTGGCTATTGTCGGCAGTGATTGAGAATACGAATAGTTAGTAAATTACCGAGTTGTATCAAATAACAGGCGTGTTTGACCAATGATCTATTCATTCGTATTGTGAACTCAGCCAGGGAAAAAAATACGAATAGCCCCAATACTGCCGAGATTTGTGTTTAGTAAATTCCCAAGATGACACTTAGAAAAAAAAAAAAAAACTTGTACAAAATCGGAACCTTAGTAAATATACCCCTCGGACTTCATTACATCTGGCTCCAAATGTCGACAAAAGTTTTTTTTTTCAACTTTTTAATCTATTACCATCCATGTGGACTACCATTAGGAATAATAACATGTGCTGAGCACTGTGGTAGCAGAGCGATGCACTTTGCCCGAAATGAGGCGAGTGAAGCAGTACACTAATGTTTTTTTTCTGTGAAAACAGTGAAAACTAAAATTGTGTTGCCCTTTTTAGTTAACCATTTCCATGTCGACCTTTTGACCTGATAATCATTTGGGGTCAACCTATTGACTGTAGTTTTTGTGACTGTAGATGTATTGAACCACATCCCTGCTTGCAAGCCAACAATAGAAATATATGAAATAAAGTAATCTGATATTACTTACTTTAAATGCGAATATAACTCATATAGTATATTTTTACTAACCTAAAACACTAACATCATATTTTATTTGAGCTTCTCCGGCTATATTAGTAGCCACACAAGTATATTGCCCATGGTCATACTCCTCAGTTGTTTTTATCTCCAGTTGTTTGCCACTATACAGAAGACGAATGTTGCCATTTGTCTGGATAGGCACTCCTTCTTTTAGCCAGGTTATTAAAGGTACTGGATGGCCACTGGCTTTACACTCCAGTATAAGTGGGGTACCAGCGATGACCTTTTTACCATGAGGTTTGCTAAATTCTCCATCAACTGAAGCTGGAACTTGTAAACAAAATATGTAAAGAGAAAACATGTTTACAAAACTGTTACACAGAATTATGCCAAGGAACACACCAGAGGCAACAAACCGTTGTCCTATAAATCCATCAATACATTTTGATTTATACGAACAGCTTTTTAAACACTGTTTATATGAAAATTATCACATATTGAATCACATACAACATACTGTACCTGTATCAGTGGTCAATCATAACAGGAGAAATAAACAAATATTAGGTATAAACTTTACGTATGAAATGGCTGAAGCCTGGGTCAGACTGGGGCATGAAGGGCCCACCGGGGAATACAGTAATAGGAGCCCTTGCTTAGGGGTGTGGCCAGTTGCCACAGAGGCACTGTATGCCTAACCATTAGAGAGTGCATGGTCTGGGCCCCTTTATAAAAAATACACTATATATAGTCAATATTGCTAGTGCACGCAGGAAAATGTATTAAATGTACAAGATTAATAACAGCAATGCACTGTAGAGAATGCACTATAGTCCTGTGCAGTATAAGGTAACATGTACAATGTATAATTCAAGTGCACAGTCTGGAACCTGATCCCTAGAGGAGAAGGTCGGGCCCCAGGTAGTGGGGCCCGCCGGGGGTTTCCACTATACCCCTGTGGGCCAGTCCAACATTGGCAGAAGCCAAATAAATATCAAGCAGTCAGTTAACAATGTTGTATGTACAAACAAATAGTAGGTATTAAAGAGATGTAAAACATAGATAAAATCAAAATATGATGGGAAAACAACACGTGTATGGCTGAGAGGAAAAGAAGACAACAAATAGCATGGATATGAATTCACAATAAGGACAAACCAGACAATATTTAAGTAAAAATTTCAACAAGAGTTAGGTAGCAAAACATCAAAACCACACACAGATCAAGCGGGAGCATTCATCTGCCTGAGCTAGAGATGTGCATGGACCCCCATGTTATCGATTTCATTTTGATTTCATCTTCATGTTTTGGTTGTGTTTTGGTTTTGGCAAAATCACCCTCAAGTGTTTTGGTTTGGATTTGATTTTTGGTTCAGTTTAAAATGATTAGAAAATTTTCTAATCATTGATAACAATAGCTAAAATCATGTAATTTTTACAATCCAAAACACGAAATTCAGATTAAAATTCCAAACCACAGGATGATCCTAACTCAGTGTGGATTGGATCTCCTCAGGAGATCCAGTCTATGTTTTAGTTTGGTTCCACAAAATTCAGGTGGATTCAGATTTCTGGAAAAGGGAACCACACATCTCTTGCCTGAGCAGATACCACTTAGTATTTTCAAAGAGTTTCTGGATAGCAGCCTGTGTATCATTGTCTAAGTGGTCAATATAAATACCACATTTCTATAAAAATGAGAAATTACTTTTTCAATGTCAGGTAAAGTGGCATCTCTCAAAAAAAAATGCAGAGTAGCATGTTTTTGACTGCAGTCAAAGAGGAAGAGGAGCGATTTGTCAGTGTGTCAGAATTAATTTCGTAGCTTCTGCCAATATGACTGTCAACACATTTTTCTAGGGCCTAAGTTCCAATCAGGCACGGGGAGTATAAGGAGGAGGGGGTCTGTGTGCAGTGTCCATCCAGGCCCCCTGCTCTCTAGCAGGCAATGACAATGACTCTGAGCACTAGGTGGTGCGCAAATCACTGCCGCGCCATTTTCCTGGAGATTTTCCCTACTGTGCATGCATATAAGGCCAAGTTTTTAGAGGCAAATAACCAATAAAGCAGCAAAACAGAAGCAATATGCATATTGCAATACAAGTGATGCAAATGCATTTATTTGTTTTGTATGCAGAGAACATAGTGGCTGCTTTTGTATGTACTGAACTGGGCAGCTTTGTTTTTACACAGCAAATTAGAATGACAGTAAACTGGACATGCTCATTCATATGATAAATCTTTCCATACATTTTATATCTGCTCCAAGTTTTTGTAATGGTACAAATTGCTCTTTTTAGGCTCATTTTTTATTTGCTCCTCACTCTGATACCTCAGTGTACACTGTACGGTAAATTGCCTCTATGGTCAGCAATACAAAATATGATTAATACAGGTTGAGTATCCCTTATCCGAAATGCTTGGGACCAGAGTTATTTTGGATATGGGATTTTTCCGTATTTTGGAATAATTGCATACCATAATGAGATATCATGGTGATGGGACCTAAATCTAAGCACAGAATGCATTTATGTTACATATACACCTTATACACACAGCCTGAAGGTAATTTTAGCCAATATTTTTTATAACTTTGTGCATTAAACAAAGTGTGTCTACATTCACACAATTCATTTATGTTTCATATACACCTTATACACACAGCCTGAAGGTCATTTAATACAATATTTTAATAACTTTGTGTATTAAACAATGTTTGTTTACATTGAACCATCAAAAAACAAAGGTTTCACTATCTCACTCTCACTCAATAAAGTCTGTATTTCGGAATATTCCGTATTTCGGAATATTTGGTTATGGGATACTCAACCTGTACTTCATTCCTCAATGTTTTTAAGTCTATTTATCTGAACAATAGAAATACTATTCTTATAATTGGGGGAGCATGAATAGCACCTATTCCTAAATGGAATCTTCAGTGGCTACAAATAAATTACTGTTTCATCCTTTTCGAGGACCTTCGTAACATAAATTGGAAAAAGGCAGGACCTCAACTAGCAAGTAGCACAGGGGACACAAGAGAGATGAGTTTCACTAAGTAGAGATGTGTATTTCAGTTATTTAAATATCCGAACCAAACCGAATTTAATGTCTCAGAGTTAAACCAAGTCCCAGTTTTGGATCTTCCTGAAACCAAATTTTGTGTTTTGGATTGCATTTTGGAAATATTTCAGGTGCCATTCCTGTATATAAAATTGACTGGAAATGTTATTGATGTTAATAATACCATAGGAACATAAACAGGTTAAAATTACATGATTTTAAAAAAAAATCTAAAAGCCCAAAACTAAATCTTAATTCAAACTAAAACACTTGAGGGTGGTTTTGACAAAATTGCAAAACAAAAAGAAAACACTGAGGGTGGTTTTGACAAAGCTAAAACATGAGGGTCTGTGTACATCTCTAGCACTAAAGGCTTAAAAAGGTCTATTTGTCATTTATCTGTGTTTTTCCTGATAAATAATCTATTTCACACTGTTTAGCTGTGATTTTTTTTAAGCACCCAACTGTGTAATTGTTTCAAATGCTAGTAATATAATATTTTAAAATGCTATATTTTTTTTAAATAATCTATGCACTCTTATGGACAACATAGTTTTATTTCTATTTATTACTGGTTATAGATTTCAAAAACCAGTGTCATATAACATAATGCACATTGTAAATTACTTACCATAAATATCAACTTGATATGTCTTCTCTGCATGTCCGACAGGGTTAGCCACGTGGCATATGTAATTGCCTGAATCTGTGATCTTAGCCTCAGAAATCTGTAGATATTTACCATTCTCAATGAAAATGACATGTGTGCTGGGAACAATTATGTGTCCATCTTTATACCATGTTATTGTTGGGTGTGGAATTCCCTTTGCATCACATTCCAAATGTATTTCATTGTCCACATTGAATGATAAATGTGTTGTAGTGTTTTCATTCTTGATGCTGGGTGGAACTAGGAAAATAAATTAAGAAGTTTAATTAAGATTTCATGGAAAGAGCTTTAATGGATACAAAAAGTTATGTATCACTTATCCCTCTCAGTAACATGTTGTGGCGTTACATGAGCAAATGTAAAATATGATTTAATCTACTGTATCTAGCTATAGCTTTCTGTATCATCCCAAACAAGTGTGTTGTTTGAAAAATCCAAAACTTGTTATTTGCTCTGCATTTAAGTCATACTTTCCCACACTTTACTTTATCCCCTGGAAGATCTAAAAGAAGGAGGTACAGTTGGGAGGTGTGTGTGTGGGAGGTGGCATGTAACAGCGAATTGCATAATTATAGCATAGCATCTTGCCGTACAATAGCGCAATTCACAGGATTGTGCAGCAGGGGGCAATGACATTATAATGCAATTCTCTGCATATTGCATCATCAGCTCCTGGACAGTCTACTTCACTGGTGAAGTGAACATTATTAAAGAGGGAGCCAGGAGATATACCTGAAAATTTGTGAGCTTCACAAACTTTACGGGAAAGTAGGCAAATATGATTTACCATTACCTTTACATAGTTACATAGTTATTGAGGTTGAAAAGAGGCAAAATGCCCATCGGGTTCAACCTGTATTCTGTGTTAAGCTGTTCATATTATAATGCACCTGCTGAAGTAATGGTTTGGTACCAATTGACAACTATGATTCTTACCACTCCCAGATATTAATGTCACTATGCTAAATGCTATAGCTCTGGATACATTTTCCAGTTAGAAATTTGTCCAATCCGTTTTTAAATGCATTTACAGAGTCTGCCATTATTACCCTCTCTGGCAGGGAGTTCCAAATCTTTATTGCCCTTACCGTGAAGAACATTTTCCTACGTTGTGTACAGAATTTTCTCTCCTCTAGCCTCAGCGAGTGCCCATGTGTCCTATACAGAGTTATTTTAATAAACAGATCCCCTGCTAACTCCTTGTAATGACCCTTTACATATTTGAAGATATTAATAATGTCTCCTCTTAGACGCCTCTTTTCTAGTGCATACATATTTAACCTAGTAAGCCTTTCCTCGTACTCCAGTGTTTCTAACCCTTTAATCATTTTAGTAGCTCGCCTTTGAACTCTTTCTAGTTCCCCTATATCTTTTTCAGAATATGGTGCCCAAAATTGAACACAATATTCCCGATGCGGACGTACCAATGATTTGTACAGTGGCAGGATTACATCCTCGTCCCTTGTCTCAATGCCCTGTTTAATGCACGCAAGACCTTTACTTGCCTTCGTTGCTGCATTTTGACATTGTGTACTGTTATTAAGCCTATTATATATGAGCACCCCCAAATCTTTTTCTACCACAGTTACCCCTATATTTTCCCCATTTAGAGTGTAGGATGCAAGTGTGTTTTTTGTCCCAAAATGCATAACTTTGCATTTTTCTATATTGAACCTCATTCTTCATTTAGACGCCCAGGTTTCAAGTTTAACTAAATAATTCTGTAGAGACTCCACATCGACTTCTGAATTAATTACGTTACACAGTTTAGTATCATCTGCAAAGATGCCAGGTCTATTTCTAGATCATTGCTAAATATACTGAACAGTAGCGGGCCGTTGCGGTATTCCGCTGACTACTGGTGCCCAGCTGGGGAACATCCCATTGACCACTACTCGTTGTACTCTGATATCCAGCCAATTACTTATCCATGTACAAATAGTATATCCTAGGCCAAGTTCCCTTAATTTGATGATCAGTCTCCTGTGAGGCACTGTAACGAAGGCTTTTCCAAAATCTAAATACATCACATCCACTGCTTTTCCCTGGTCAAGATTCTAGCTCACTTCCTCGTAGAAGCTAATTAAGTTAGTTTGACATGATCTGTCCCTTACAAACCCATGCTGACTTTTGATAATAAACTTGGTAGCCTGCAGATAATCCTCTATGCTATCCCTCAAAATGCCTTCCAATGTTTTACCCACTAGAGAGGTTAAACTAACTAGTCTATAGTTACCAGGATTATTTTTAGTTCCCTTTTTAAATAAAGGCACTACCTCAGTTTCGCGCCAATCCTTTGGTACCATGCCCGATCTAATTGAACTATGGAAAATCAAATATAGGGGTTTTGCTAGCTGTGACCTAAGCTCCATAATAATCCTTGGATGAAAACCATCTGGGCCTGGTGATTTATTAATATTTATGTTGCTTAGTCTCTCCAGGCATACTTCTTCACTTAAACAAGCATCAAGCCGAGAGTCATTACCTTCACTATAGTTATGCACTACTATCACCTTCTGATCCTCCCCGGTGAATACTGAGGGAAAAAAATTGTTCAGTATTTCCGCTTTTATTTTGTCATCGTTTATCAAAGGTCCCAATTCATCTTTTAATGGGCCTACGTTCTCCTTCTTTAACCTTTTACTGTTTATGTATTTATAAAACTTTTTAGGATTGGTTTTACTCTCTATAGCGATTTGCTTTTCGTTTACAATTTTATCTGCTCTTATTACGTTTTTGCGTCTTTTATTGCATTCCTTATAATACTGGAATTAGATTTAAATGTTTTGAAAGCCCACCTCTTATTAGCCATTGCTTCTTTGACCTCCTTATTAAGCCACATTGGTTTGTGTTTAGTACTCCTGCGTTTACCGCTCATGGGAATGAATTTGTGAATATTGCAATCAAGCAACCATTTTATAGCATCCCACATTTCCGTTGTGTTTTTACCATGAAACAAAACTTCCCAGTCAATGTTGTTTAGTGCCCATCTCAGCATATTGAAGTTAGCTTTTCTAAAGTTAAATGTTTTGGTTGATACCTTATAGCTATGTTTCTTGAAACTGATGTCAAATGTGATCATATAGTGATCACTGTTTCCCAAGGTCTCCCCAACTTTAGTGTTTGATAAAATGTCCACATTATTGGTAATAACTAGGTCCAGAATAGTTTTACCTCTAGTTGGGTCCTCGACTAATTGAGTCAAGTGTTGATCCTTTAATGTATTTAAGAACCTGCTGCTCCTAGTTTTTACACATGAATCATTACTCCAATTAAACATCACATGTCCAGATGCATCCGCACATCATTCAAACTCCATTATGTAAATACATAGGCACATTGACAACTGAAATATGGCGTGAAAGGGGTCGGCTTTTATTAATTGAGAGGAAGGCCTATTAAAACTAAACTTAGATGACGAACTCCCTCTTTAACTAAGGTGGCGGGGAGAAGAATGGTTAAAAATGTGCATAAAGACATAACATGACGCAAATATCAAATGAAATAAAAACATAAAGCACATATAAATGAAATAATAATACAATATATGTTGGAGGGCCTTCTGCCCAGATGTTTATGGACTGACCTTCTGCCACCATCCCGACCATCCAGAATCCAACCTAACCATGGGCCATCTGCCCCTACATGGCCAGGGGTAGACCTCCTGCCACTACCCCTGACCACAACACAACGTGTAAGGACCGAGCTAAACTCAGCCCCTACAGAATAAAAATTGGGCCACCAGCCCCAAGATTAACATATGATATTGTCAACTATAGCATATGGGCCCACCTGGTACAGTGGTGCCCATAAGTCAAAAGATCAAAAATATAACCAAAACTCAACTCCTAAACCTAAGAAAATTAAGCTTAATAAATCAAAAGTTAAATAACCGTTCTGAACCGGCCAACTGCCAGGTTTCTCCAAACCTGCCACCACAACCTAAAGAAACTAACAGGACCAATACTCTAATCATGTCCTCAAAAAAGATCACCAAACCTTCTTCCGACAGGTGAACTCCATCCGACCAGTACATCCTCTGGTCCCGGAAGGAGATCCTACAGTGAGTCACAACTAGATCCCCTGTTGCAGGACAGCCCTACCGACCACCAAGTTAACCCGCCGCCGAACCATATCAATTGCCCCTGGGTTAAATGGTCCTCGACAAACCCTCCGGGGCACGATGTGGGACCAGATGATGGTAAAGAATGGTCAGTCGGTCATCAACTGCAACAAGTGCCGCCAGATCTCAAAGCGAATATCAAGGCCTGACCTAACCATCAAGTCATTGCCCCCCACGTGAACTATAACAAATAAAGGATAACCAAACCTGGTTGCCGATGACACCAACCAATCTCACAAACCATCCCACCTGAGGCCCCTTCGCCCCAACCAACGAATGAGCTGCAGCTCCGGGAAATTCCCAACATCATTGTCCACAAGTGACACAGAAAGCCAATATACATAGGAGTGGCCAACCACCCAAATAATCTATGGATCTAACCGCCTTCCTGCAAAAGAATTGTGTAAAATAAGATTAATAAGGGTAAACTATTGCATAACATGAAAGGAAAAAACCCTAACCGTGTACGGGATGGGGGGGATGTGGGTCACCCAATTTGACTTGAAGCAAAAACATCCATCAGCTGGCAAAAGCTGTATTTAGAACCGACGGTAAAACAAAAATTCCTCAAGGCCCCCATAATCGCAAAGGTGATTGCGATGAGCAGCTAATCCTCAAAGGGGCACACTGCCAGGAGATGGCCTGATATAGGGTCTAACTGCACCAGACTTCCACCTACCCAGTGCCCGGATATCGACTTCGGACCAACACACCAGAGCGGCAGCTGAAGCAGCGCCGATGCGGAAAGAGTGAGTCACATAATAGACTGGTGACAGACCCAGGTCCAATCAACAGCCCTCCAAAACTGACCGGAACTGGTAACAAGTCAACAGGGAACCGTCACTATGAACAAGTCACCCGTCAGGCGAATGGGGCCTTATGCCCAAATAAGCCCTGGCCACAACCACCGGACAAATGCTGCGTACACTGGCCCGACCCATTCAGACCCACTGCCCACAACATCAGTCTTGGAACGCTGAATCTTGTACCACAAACCGTCGGGACGTACGACGACATGGCTCACCAGCATGGGCGAAACTACTGTACGAGAAACCGCCACCAGCTCGCCCACCCTGAACGCTCCATGATAAGCCATCACAAATGCCATCTTGAAAAAGTGAACTTCATAGTCAGAGGAGCAGATCCTCCTCAGCGACCCCAAAATTTGCCTTAACAAGGAACCATCAATCGGGCGCCTTCTGTCAGGCAAAGGTGGGACCACCCTTGCCCAGCCTTTCAACACCCTCATGAGGAAAAAGGACTTGGTAAAGTCCCTCTCCCTGCGAAGACGCAAAAAGTATGAGATGCCCGCAAGAACCTGTCCGACATACGCGCGCGACTTCCCGTCGACATAAAATTGCAACACAGAGGCAAGAATTAAGTCATGAAAGGTCTTACCCCTAAAGCACCTTTCCAGCAGGAAACGGTTCCAGCACTCGCACAAAGCCAAATAGGCTGAAAATGTAGCAGGAGCCAAGGACCTGTGCGCTAGGTCCTCCAGTCCTGGTGGATAACCTGCCACACATAATCAGGACATGCATCACCCAATAGACGTGCAGAGGGAGACAACTGTCTAAAACCTGTCTAATCAAAACAGGAAAGGGCATCAGCAATTTCGTTACGGACACCCAGAACATGCTTGGCTCGCAACGTGATGTTGTTCACCAGGCACGTAAACACTATTTGGGCAGGAATCCTCAGGACCTGCCATGAAGTAGACTTCTGCCTATTTATGGCAAAGACCGCGCCTAGGTTGTCACACCAAAATATAACCTCCTTATTCCGCAGACATTGACCCCATAATTCTAACGCCACCATGATAGGAAAAATTTTGACTAGCAACATGCTCCCTATCAAGCGATTGATAACCCAATCCTCCGGCCAGCTCGCCGCACACCATCTACCCGAGAAATAAGCACCAAAACCAGAGGCAACCGCTGCATCTGCAAAAAGCTCCAAGACCGTACTGGGAACAGCAGATTCTTGCCATATACTGTACAGAGATTGAGCCTGTTTAAGAGTGAGTTTGGCTGCTGCCAGCGTAAACAAGATACCATCATGGAGACGCTGAACTTTATCTTCTGGAAGCCTGCACAAACCTGCCAGGGTATCAATCTGTATACTCAAATAAACCAAGGACTCCGTAGGACCCTCAGTCTTATCTTCAGCAATCGGAACTCCAAAACCCTTGAACAATGCTAATGACTTATTCAGAAGATTCCTACACCGATCTGAATATGGGGGCCCGATCAACAGAAAATCATCCAAATAGTGCGTAATCCCCCGCTCCCCAGTAGCCTCTTGCAGACACCAATGTAAGAACGTACTAAACCGCTCAAAATTCACACAATAAATTGAGCAACCCATAGGCAAACATCTATAGACATAAAATCCGTCGTCCAAATTAAAACCCATAAACTGAAACGCTGACAGGTGTAAATGAAGGAGGCAAAAGGTCGATTCCACATCCAACTTGCACATAAGCGCCCCACTACCGAATGATCGAACTATCTTCAAATCAGAGTCAAAAGACAAATAAACTACCTAGCAATGTTCCTCTGGGATAGCATCATTCACCGATGCCCCCAGGGGATAAGAAAGATGCTGAATGAGCCTAAACTGACCGGCCATCTTTTTTGGAACCACCCCAACCGGTGAAAGCACTAGATTCGGAATAGGGGCCTCCTGAAAGGGACCCACCATCCGACCTAAACAAACCTCGGCCGAAACCTTATGCTTTAAACATCTGGAAAGTTGCACGCGGAATGCAAGTTCCACATGAAACCACCGTGAATTGACCCAGCTATTGGTAACGGGAAGCCGTCCACAAAACCGGCTCGCAGAAACTCTGCTTCGGCCTGGGCAAAAGCACCGGCAGTTTAATTGGAGTGGAAGCCCTACCGAACAACAGGGGGGCGATGGACCGCGGTTCTGCCGGGTTGAGGGCAATGCAGTCCCTCCTGCCACTGGTTTGCTGCAGTCCTTGATTGCGTGGCCACCACCGCACCTAATGCATGAGTGTCGAAAACGACACCTCCATCCCAAATCACACTGGCCATTGTTAAAGGCAAAGCATTTTCCGTGCCCCACGCGTGACGGGCCTGCCCTATAGCCAGAGTATCTAGAACATGATTGTTTCCACCAGGCTTTGGCGCCATTACTGTCAGCCAATCCACCAGAGGCTTGGGTAACTTCAACATATAACTCCACATCCTTCTTACCAAAATCGTAGACCTCGCACCCGTGCTGCTTTCTTCTAAAATCCTCATCATAGCGCCGCCACGCATATCCCTTATACTTAGTGAATAGCAGGTGAATCAGAAATTGGTAGCGAACCAAATTCATATACTCATCAGGTCGAGACTCCAAGTAACAGGCCGCAAAAATCAGCATACACCTAACCCAATTCTGATAAGAACGAAAGGCATCCTCACTACCCTGACCTTTCTTCTTTGCTGCTAGCAATGCTTTCCTGTCATCACTGGTCAGTGCAAATATATTAATATAACGGCCTTTCCGGATCCAGTCCCAGGCCTGGGGCCTCAACCCGCGCATTACCGCTGTGTTAGCACACCTGGGATGAATTAGTGCTGGAATACCGGCGCGAACGCAGCCTTCGCCTCTTCACCCTGTGAACCCTGCCATCAGAAGAGGACACCTCCTCCGACGATGTGGAAGCTAGGGAAGAATCAGTCCCCCGACGTCTGCGCCTCTTCCTACTTCGCTTGCTGGAGCCCTTACCCGCATACTTGCTGCCACTGGAGGAGGAAGGCCGGGTACCAGAGTCCACTCCACCTGCAGGGCTACCTACACTCTCTCTGGACAGTCAGGGTCCAAAGAAGACTCACCAGCCTGTGCAGCCACCGTCGCTGACTCCGCTCCACCCTGACGACTTCTGGACTCTGTTGCTCTTTCCATTGCAGCTACCGTCTCTGGAGCTGTGGAGACAAGAGAAACATCCCGGTCACAAGCGCGTGCGCTCAGGTTGAGCCGGACAACTGGCTTTGCCCTCTAGGTGCACTCATCGAGGCCAAGACCGGTGCGAGGGCCCGCTTAACATCAGTAGCCAATGACCCAGCATCAGCACCCTGTCCATCTGGCACGGTGGTTAGCAGGGGAACTACTGCCGACACAACTGCCACGCAAATTGTAGATAACACAGATGCGTCTAAAGCAGGAGTGGCCACACTAGGCGGTATGCCACGCACTACCTCCGCGTAAGTCCTAAGTCCACGATGAGCTCCCCCAGTGGGCTGCAACAACCCTGCCGAGGCCTCGCTATCAGCCGCAGTGGAACCCTCATCTACCCCAGAGGAACTCCGCGCACTCCTACGCCTCAATCTTCTCCTGTCCCTGGTGTTAGTCCCTCTCTCAGCTGCCCGCACATCACCACTGCCATGGTGACGCAGGTATCCCCAAGCAGCAGCTCCAGCACACCCCACAACACTAGGCCTGCTCCTTAAAGCCAAGCATGACCTCGCTGGCAAGGCAATGAGACCCTGTGCATTACACGCCAAACCCCCTGCGCGCGCAATAGCCACAGCGCCTGAACTCAGAGGTCCACATGAAACCCCACCAAATAAATCCTCCGTGAGCAGAGGCCTGAACCACTGTCCGCGTCTGTGAGAAGCCCCGCCCCCCACAACTGAGGATGCCCTGGCCCGTCTGGACCGAGACCGTCCCCTTCTGAGCCAACCAGCCCTAACGCCCGCAATGCCACTGGACAACCCAGCGGTAATGGAGAGGGAACTCTCATCACTAGGTCCCACCTCAGGGGGCGACCCAACTGCCGCCGTCAAGCTCTGATCTTGCTCCGCAGCCCGGACCTAGTGCCGCAGATGCAGTCCAACCTCTGAAACTACCACAGATGACCTAGCGGGAAACCGAGAGGGGGCCCTATTCGTGACGCGGCTCGGAGGATGAGCCCGTACCCGAAGGCCCGTGCCACTCCTAACCGCCGCCGGCCTGCCCCAAACGCCCACCTGTGCCACCTGATCCACGTCAGCTAAACGTGCTGGCAGTCCCGTGCTACGCCTGGGCCTAGCAGACCTAGTTATACATGATATAGAAAGCAGAAGAATAGAGTAAAAGAAGGAAAGGAAGAAGTATTAGAAAGAAGATGTAGAGAAAAGCAGAATAGGAAAGTATGAGTACAGAATTACAGCAATATTACACTTCAACAGAAACACCGTACTTATCCTTCCAACGACAAAACTGGAAAGAGGCAGAAACTTCTAGTCTGAAAACCTATGTTCCTAGTAGTCCCACCCCTGACTCTTATAACAACCAATCAAGTTAAAACAGAACATACAGTATACAATGTTCCTCCCCCAAAAACCTTAACCCCTGACAGCCAGCAGTGATTCATTGACTGACATGCTAAAATGCTCAGACCCATGAGTTTATGCTGTTCAGGCACACATGATGCCCTACACATCTTTATATCAAGATAGTTAAAATCCCCCAACACTAGGCTGTCCTCCATTCCCGCAGCTTTTTCAATTTGCAGTAAGAGTTGTTCCTCTTCATGTATGCTAATATCCGGTTGCTTGCAGCACGTGCCAATGACTAGTTTCTTTGCTTCAGTGCCCCCACTTGTGATCTCAATCCATAGCGACAAAACATTATCTCCAGTCCCCTCGTAAATAACATCTATTAAGTTTGGTTTTAGAGATGGTTTAACAAAGAGACATACCTCTCCTCCCCTTTTTGTAGCCCTATCCCTCCTGAAAAGAAAATATCCCTCCAAATTTGCAACCCAGTTGTGAGAGTCGTCCCACCATGTTTCCGTAATACCTATAATATCATACTAAGACTTTGATACAAGCCATTCCAATTCCCCCATTTTACCTGATAGGCTTCTTGCATTCACAAGAATACATTTTAGCTTAGTATTTCCCTCGCCCGTTTGTTTTAATGGTATCTTATCTATATTTACAAGTGTCTTTCTAGAATTACCCATACCGACTGTTTTTCTCTTCCCTCCCTTTCCACCCCATCATACTTAATACAGCCTTCCGCCCTACTATCTTTATTTGACCTTTTAAGACTTTCTATACCACCCCCCCTGATGTTGGTATCTTCCCTTATGCTATGGACATTATTTTCTATATACCGTACTGTTGGGCCATAATCATCAGTAGGTAATAATAATAAATTGGGAATAGCTTGGGCAATACCTGTGTCAGTAATTCCGGTGTCAATACATGCTGTATTGTACTCCTTCCCCAGAAACCATAAAAGCTGAGACCCTTCATTTTATACTGTATTCACCCCTTTTAAATTGGAAAGGCTACAAGGAGAACAGTGAAATAAAAATATGAAGAGCTGTGAAATCAGAAACATGGGGCCAGATGTAATGACATGCAAGATAGCCGGAGGTGCGAGATACCAGACGATCTCAGACATTTTTTTTTAAGGGGCAATGGTTTTACCTTGTAAGTGATTGCCCCTATAAAAAAAAGTCAGAGATCGTCCGGCACTCTGCACCTCCGGCGATCTCAGGTGTCATTAAATATGGCCCATAATCCCAGTTGTTATTTGACAATTACAACCATGGATGACAATCAAAACATACTTTTATTAACACTATCAATTTAGTCATTAATAATCACATTAATAAAAAATGAATATAAATTCCACAACAAAGATCTACTGACGCTGATAAAGACATATAACCAGTGATTCAAATAAACATCATACTGAGTGTATCAATAGACAGTAAGGTCTCACATGAAACACTTAGAGCTGCTGCAGCAGACACCACTGCAGTTGGTGCCTGTATAAAACTGCTGTTTGCAGGGAAATCTGGTACTTCCTCAAAGCACTGATGACCAAAAGAGAGTAATAAGCAATACAGGTGAAGCTGTAATAGAAGAAATTATGTTCCAGAGCAGTCAGCAATACATATTTAGTATCCATAGAAAAGGACACCAATAAGAAGTTTGTAATGTCACAGTAAGCAGTGTGAAAGTAACTCAGTCGCAGGACAGACACCGAGAAGCAGTTGGAACAACAGTCACAGTTTTTGGCCCATATGAGCTGTTAACCACCTGTTACAAATTTTAATTACTGTATATTTCATTATTCTTGCATTCTATGTGGTTTATGTCAGTTCTAGAATACAGTACATAGTATTTACCATTATTCACAGCTCAGTGCAGTAGTCTTTCATGCAGTATATCTTTCTATGTACCAGTCTGTGTGACAACAAAAACCAGTTGTATTCACAAACTATGGGCGGAATTCAAATTTTTAAAAGTCGGATGGGTGTCTGTTTTTTCCTGTCTATTAGATAGGAAAAAACAGACACCCAACTGACTTTTCAAACATTTGAATTCCCCCCATTGTGGGTGAATGTGTGTACAGTATATTACATGGCATTATATTTTTGAAAGCTAAAAAGTGGTTGGAATAAAGAAACATTGTCACTTACCAAAAACAGTTAATTTATTTTCTTTACTTTGTGAACCTGCTGAATTAGTTGCTACACATTTGTAATGTCCACCATCACTTAGATGTACTCTCTTTATGTATAGACTTTGTCCATTTTCTGAAATGATCACATTCGAGTCTCCCGTATCAAGCAATCTAGAAGGTAGAAATTATATTGGGTGGTTACTGAACAGCATAAATGGTATTGACGTTACAATACAACTACAGTATAACATTTTTCTCTCCTATTTACTGATTTTGATGCACTGTGTTAAATCTAAGTTTATAACACCACTTATTCCAGCTACTCATTATAAGCCAGGTACAGGCTACATTATTTATGGTCAACATTTTTAAATATTAGTAAAAGGCACTTGGCAAATCTCAGAAATGGTTAAGTGTTTAAAGCACCTTCATAAGTATAGCTTCTACTACAACACTGAAATAAACCTACTGAAAATAAGTTTTCCATTCTCGCACTTGAATGATAGGTTCATAGTGTAGCTTTAGAATGGATTATGAAACAGGCACTGGGTGACCCACCACACTGGAGAATACATAGGACCCCAGAAAAGCAGTGTTCAGAATTACAGTAAAAATAAATGTGTCCCGCACTAGTGACATATCTGCTTCATTTATTCAGTAGCAAATTTAAAAGTTAAAAAAGTGCTTGTAATGTTCCGGTGTATACATTTAATTATGTGTGTCTGCTACAGGGCCGTAACTACGTGTGTGCCAAGTGAGCTTGGCACACAGCGCAGTTGCCCTGAGGGCGCACGGCCAGCGGCATGTAATGAGTCAAATTGACTCATTACATGCCGCCTCTGCTGTGTGCGCCGTGCGCCGCGCTGTGGAGGGAGAAGAGGACCAGCGCCGGGCAGCGGAGAAGGAGGAGGAGGGAGGGGGAGCAGGGAGCCGCAGCAGCGCTATGTCATTGGTAGCAAGCGCCGCTGCAGCATCCCCCTCTCCTTCTGTATTGGCTGCCCGGCGCTGCTGTGGATGCTGGGATGCGGTTCCTCCATCCCAGCATCCACAGCAGCGCCAGGCAACCAATACGGAAGGAGAGGGGGATGCTGCAGCGGCGCTTACTACCAATGACATAGCGCTGCTGCGGCTCCAGTCCCCCTCCCTCCTCCTCCTTCTCCGCCTGCACCGAGGGAGCTGCACGAGGAGCCTGACTGCCAGCAGGGAGATGGTAAGTATATCTCTCTTTTTCTCTCTCTCTCTCAGGGGGTCACCGTCTGCCGCAATGTGTAAAAAGGGGGACTGGCTGTAAAAAGGGGGACTGGCTGCCGCAATGTGTAAAAAGGGGGATGGCTGCCGCAATGTGTAAAAAGGGGGACTGGCTGCCGCAATGTGTAAAAAGGGGGACTGTCTGCTGTAATGTGTAAAAAGGGGGACGCTGTCTACTGTAATGTATAAAAGGGGCTCTACCTGGTGTAGTGGCGCTACTGTGCAGCGTAATTTGAATAATGTAGACTACTGTGCACCGTAGTATGAATTGCTATTATTTTGTGGCCACGCCCCTTCCCCGTGAAGCCACGCCCCTATAAATTTTTCGCGCGCCTACGGCGCGCACTGCCCCTATCTTACATGGCGGGGGCGCCACTGTCGTTTCTTGCACACAGCGCTAAAATGCCTAGTTACGGCACTGGTCTGCTATGTATGCAATACTATAACGTCAGAAAATATTAATAACAATAACAATTTGTTCAATGTTTAAAGTGTGGTGGCCATTCCTGGGATCGGTGGGATCCCGGACTAAAATTGGCCGTAATCCCGGGACTGAAGCTTCTAATCCCGGGGATTTCGGGACTGGCCACAAACCTATTTTTGGATATGTCGGGTAGCGTTGAGCGTCATCAGGATACTCAGACGCTGCCCGGCACCTCTTGCTTACCTTCCCCAGGCTCCGGCTGGCCTGTGCAGTGTGACGTGAAGTCAGAGATCATGCTGCACTGCAGCCCGCCCAGCTGCCGGACATTACTGCCGCACTGCCCGCCCCGCTGCCGGACCTTACTGCCGCACTGCCCGCCCAGCTGCCACCCTCCCTCCCGGCCAGATTGCTAAGAGTTATCTGGCCTTGGAGGGCGGGGGAAGGGGAAGACACATAGAAATGCAGCCAATCCCGGGTATCACAGGAATCCCGGGATTGAGCATTTTTCAATCCCGATTCCCAGGATTGAAAAAATATCCTGGGATTGGCCACCCTAGTTTATAGTCTTTATTTACTTTATCGATGGGGGCTGGGTGGTGCCGGTGACTTGCGTCATGGCAGCTGGGTGGGGCTAGACGGTTGGGCTGGTGACATTTGTCATGGTAGTTGGGCAAGATGAGCCAGTGCCTAGTGTGGGCACTGTACACAATTGTTCCGTAATCTACCTGCCCATAGTTCCTACCTTGTCCCCTGGAGGTCTTGTTTGGCCAGAGTCTTCTCCTCCGGTCACTTGTTTCTCCCACTCCGGCAGCAGATTTACAGTAAAACAAATATTCAGTTTTGGGTGGAACAATCCTTCAATTTAGTGCCCCACACAAATGAGCTCCACGAGAAGTGTAGCATACAGGGAAGGATTGGGAACTAAAAGTGGCCCTGCAAACATTTGTAAAAGTGGCCCCACATGTCCAGCACCAGAGGTGTAGCATAGAGTACTGTGTGGCCATGGCAACAGCAACTCCCTACTCAAGAGATTTTGCAGAAGGTGTGCAATGTCCAGCATCATGGGGGAAGTTAAAAGTAAGAAAAAAAAAAAAAAAAAAAAAATATATATCTATATATATATCTATCTATATATATATATCTATCTATATATATATATATATATATATATATATATATATTATCGGCACTTAATATCATGCACCATTAGAATTAGGGAGACAATATAATTATTTAGAAAAAAGGAGATTTATGGTAAGAATTACCATTTTTAAATCTCTTTCTGCGAGGTACACTGGTTTCCATAGGGAATAACATCGGGGTGTAGAGTTGGATCTTGATCTGAAGCACCAACAGGCTAAAGCTTTGACTGTTCCCAGGATGCACTGCACCTCCTCTATAGCCCCGCCTCCAGGCACTGGAGCTCAGTTTCTTTAACCAGCCCAATGCAGTAGCAGGTTAGAGAGAGAGTAGAAGGGACTAGCGGCTAATGCTATACAAACCCAAAGAAGCTAAGTGCGTCAGAGTGGGCGCCCTGTGGAAACCAGTGTACCAGTGTACCTTACAGAAAGAGATTTAACAATGGTGAGTCTTACCATAAATCTCCTTTTCTGCAGCGGGGTACACTTGTATTCCACAGGGAATAACATCGGGATGTCCTAAAGCAGTTCCTCATGGGAGGGGACGCACTGTAGCAGGCACAAGAACCTGGCATCCAAAGGAAGCATCCTGGGAGGCGTAAGTATCAAAGGCATAGAACCTGATGAACGTGTTCACTGAGGACCACATAGCTGCCTTGCACAATTGTTCAGCGAACACGCCACGGCGTGCCATCCAAGAAGGTCCAACAGACCGAGTAGAATGGGCCTTGACCGCAGCAGGAGCTCGGAGTCCAGCCTGCGCATAAGCTTGTGCAAACTCCATTCTAATCCATCTGGCTAAGGTCTGCTTATTCGTAGCCAGCCATGCTTGTGAAAACCAAAAAGTACAAAAAGAGAATCTGACCTCCTGATAGAGGCGGTCCTTTCAACATATATACGGAGAGCCCATACCACATAAAAAGACCGCTCTTTGGAGGACAAACCAGGAGAGATAAAGGCCGGAACCACAATCTCTTGGTTAAGGTGGAAAGATGACACTACCTTAGGTAGATAACCAGGGCGAGTTCTAAGAACTGCCCGGTCACGGTGAAATATCAGAAAGTGTGGACGACAGGACAAAGCACCTAAGTCTGACACCCTCCTAGCAGAGGCAATAGCCAACAGAAAAATGACCTTAAGCGTAAGGCATTTAAGGTCCACAGACTCAAGAGGTTCAAACAGAGACTCTTGAAGGGCATTAAGAACAACAGACAGATCCCACGAAGCCACAGGGGGGACATAGGGAGGCTGAATCCATAGTACGCCCTGAGTGAATATATGAATGTCAGGAATAGATAAAAAATTTCGCTGAAACCATACTGGCAAGGCAGAAATGTGAACCTTGAGGGAGACCAGGCGAAATCCTACATCCAGGCCTTGTTGTAAAAAAGCCAAAAGTCTGGAAGTACTAAACTTGTATACATGATAATTCTTAGCAGCACACCAGGTGAAGTAAGAATTCCAGACCCTATAATAAATCCATGCAGAAGCCGGTTTGTGGGCCTTCAACATAGTTTGAATAACCGCCTCAGAAAATCCTTTGGCCCTCAGGAGTGAAGCTTCAATAGCCACGCCATCAAAGCAAGTCTTGCCAGGTCCTGGTAGACACAGGGGCCCTGAACGAGGAGGTCTGGGCATTGAGGAAGTAGAAGAGGACGCTCGATTGAGAGACTCTGCAGGTCTGAGAACCAATGCCCTCTGGGCCACGCTGGAGCAACTAGAAGCAGCATTCCTCCTTCTTGCTTGAACTTCCGTAGTACCCTGGGCAGGAGTGACACTGGAGGGAACACGTATGGCAGCCGAAGTTCCATGGAATTGCCAGTGCATCCACAAACACTGCTTGAGGATCCCTTGTCCTTGCTCCGAAGACCGGAACCTTGTGATTGTGTCGAGACGCCATCAGGTCTACATCTAGTAGACCCCACTTTTCAAAAGGAGTTGAAAGACCTCTGGATGAAGACTCCACTCCCCGGCATGTACGTCCTGACAACTGAGAAAGTCCGCTTCCCAGTTGAGGACCCCTGGAATGAACACTTTCATCACTGCCATGGGGCTTCGGGTGCCACCTTGATGATTTATGTATGCCACTGTGGTGGCGCTGTCTGATTGTACTTGAACAGGCCTGTTCTGTATGAAAGGCAGGGCCAGTGTCAACGCATTGAACACTGCCCGCAATTCCAGAATGTTTATCGGGAGGAGAGATTCCTCCCTGGTCCACAGACCCTGGAGAGAGTGTTGCTCCAACACCGCGCCTCAACCCCGCAGACTGGCATCCATTGATAAGAGGACCCAGTTGGAGATCCAGAAGGGACGACCCTTGCTCAATTGTTGTTCCTGTAGCCACCAACTCAGTGACAAACAAACCTCTGGAGTCAAGGAGATCATTTGAGACTGGAACGGGTGAAGCAGGCCGTCCCACTTGGAAAGGATTAACCTCTGCAGAGGGCGGGAATTAAATTGAGCTTACTCTACCATGTCGAAAGCCGACACCATGAGGCCTAGTACTTGCATCGCCGAGTGTATCGACACTCTTTGCTGAGAGAGGAAGTATCTGATTCAAACATTGGTTGTGTGTGTCCAGTAATGCCCCCAAGTGTACCATGCTCCGAGCAGGGACCAGTGAGGATTTCTGTCAGTTGATGAGCCACCCGTGGGCTTGCAGGAATTGGACCGTCAGTTCCAGATGACGAAGGAGAACCTCTGGGGAGTTCGCCAGGATCAACAAGTCGTCCAGATACGGCAGGATCCTGAAACCCTGATGGGGGAGAAGGGCTGTCATGAACGCCATGACCTTGGTGAAGATCCGAGGAGCCATGGTGAGTCCGAAAGAACTGACAATGAAGGTTTCCAAAAGCAAACCGAAGATATGGCTGATGCGACATGGCAACAGGTATGTGTAGGTAAGCATCCTGTATATCCAGGCAGGGCCGAAACTAGGATTTTCGTCACCCGGGGAAAGGCAATCGTTTGCGCCCCCCCCCCCCCCCCAAAAAAAAAAAAAAAAACACACAAAATAACAGCCGTAAAACATACTCTGTCAGACTAAAATGTCAGGTTACCAGTAAATTTGAATAAAGGGGATACAATATTCTCCTATGTGCCTCAAATGCCCTACAGTATGCATCACATGCCCCGCCAGCGTGTTCAACTACATGCTCCACTGTGTGTCCCCATACATTGCACTATATCATAACACTTCGTCACTGCACTACATTACCCTATCCACTGCACTACATCACTATACTACATCCCCTACACGCTGTACTACATCACTGCACTACATGCCCCTATGCACTGCACTACATACCCTATATACTACACTACATCACTACACCACATCACCCTATATACGACACCACATTAGTGCACTACATGCCCCTATATACTGCAATACATTACTACACTACATACCCTATATGGTACACTACATCACTACACTATATCCCCCTATAAGCTACACCAAATCCCCCCATCTGGGAGGCAAAGCGGAGCTTTATACTGCTAACTGAGAGCACAGTGCGCTTCTATAGCTTGTACAGTGCACAGCACGCTAGTTGCAGCACTGCATGGCAAAGAAGAGAGACAGTAGCCGGCATAGGAGATCCCAGGTACTGGAGCTCACCCATACAGCGTTGAGCCAGCTGTGGGCAGACAGGTGGGTCAGAGACATTGCCAAGGGTGCTGTCTGCTGCCTCACTGGAGCAGCACAGAACTGATGGTAAAAAACAAAAAAACCCGGTTCCTCTGTAACTTCTTGGTGCCCCCTCAAATTCCCCCCCCCCCCCCGTTACGGCTCTGATCCAGGGATACCATATAGTCCTTTGGTTCAATACAATAGAGCGCAGAGTTTCAATACGGAATTTGGACACCCTCACAAATTTGTTCAAAGATTTGAGGTTAAGTATAGGCCGGGAGGATCCATTCGGCTTCGGAACTAGAAACAGCGTTGAATAGTATCCCCTGCACCCAGGCGTCTGAAGTGGTCTTTAACCATACCTGGGTGAACTGCAGAAGTCAGTCTTCCACCCTGAGTCTTCCCCCAGGCTTGTCCGGTTTGGAAGCAGGCTGACGGGCGGCCCAAGAACGTTTAGGTTTGGGCTTAGAGGACTTGGAAGTGCAAGCCTGTCTCGTGTATGCCTGACCCTTTGCTTTACCTGGAGGTCAAAAGGAACGAAAAGTAGTACTCTTAGCTTCAGAACCAAAGAATTAGTACTTGGGAGAAACGCAGTCTTGGCCGACGCCAAGTCGGTCACAATTTTGTTCAGATCATCTCCAAATAGTGTATCTCCCTTAAAAGGGAGTACCTCCAAGGTCTTCTTAGAGTCCAGGTCCACCGACCAGGACCGTAACCACAGAATCCGGCAAGCCAGGATAGACGTAGTAGATGCCTTGGCTGCCATAACGCCTGCATCAGAGGCCGCCTCCTGAATATAGTGGGAGGCTGTGGTAATATAGGTCAGATATTGTCTGGCAGTGTCAGAAAAATTCAGAGGTAGCTCTTCCTCAATTGCTTGAACCCATGCTTCAATGCCTTTTGCAGCCCGAGAAGCTGCCATAGTGGGTCTATGTACAGCACCTGTAAGAGTGTAAATAGACTTCAAGCAACCCTCCACACGCTTATCCGTCGGTACCTTCAAAGAGGTGACGGTGGTGACGGGCAGAGTAGATGACACCACAAGATGGGCTACATGTGAGTCCACTGGTGGCAGGGTTTCCCACTTGTTACTCAACTCCGCAGAGATAGGATAGCGAGCTAGCATCTTTTTAGACTGGGAAAATGTATTTCCTGGAGAAGACCAGGATTCCTGACGTATGTCAATTAAATGGTCAGAATGTGGTAAGACTAATTTAGTAACCTTCTGACGTTTGAACTTATCAGGTTTCTTAGATGTATCAGGAGGGTCAATCTCATTATCAATCTGAAGAATCAGCTTAATAGCCTCCACTAGCTCAGGAACATCAACCTGTGTTGTAGAATCTTCATCAGAAGCAGTGGAAAAAGCATCTGATGGATCAGTATATTCCCCATCCGAATCGGAAGAATCATCTGAAATAATAGTGGTTTGTGAGGAAGAAATGGCTCGCTTAGATGACCCTTTGGTCCCAGTAGGGCGAGGGTTAGGTTTTTTGATTAACCAAGGACTGATTTAATTGCAGTAACTGGGTTGACAGAGTATCCGCCCATGGTGGATTAACTACAGGGACAATATGTGGCTGTAATGGCACAGAAGGTCCCACAGGGGGCGTAAGTCTTGTTACAAGCGTAGTCAGCATATTTGAAAATGCAGCCCAAGGTGGATCTACTACAGGTGCTGCGGGCTGACTAGGGGGTGCAGAACAGCCAGTACCTGGACCATCAGCAGAAATAATTTCCTCAGGAAAATCCGTGGCGCCAGCACTGCATGATACAGGAGCGTCGGTGGGTTTCCTGCCCTGTGTAGCAGACATTGCTGGGAATGTAGCCTTAGGGCGTATCAGTACAATATAGCCAAACACAATACCTGACAAAAAAACCTAAGATATGTGACTGCAATTGCAGAGCACAAACAGAGGATTTAAGTGGTATGAGGTGACTGAAACACACAGTGAAAAATACAAAACAGTATATCCTGTGGAACACTATATGGTATATGAGACCGTGATGCACTTAGTTCCCCAGGGTACAGAATATAGTGATAGCAATATGTGTGATACACAGAATAGAATCCACACAGCAGCTATAGGCACACACAGTTACAGGTACAATGCAGAAATGATTACATATAAACAATAAGACTGCACTGGACTAGTAATACTACATAGAAATATGTATGTATACAGATATAACAATGCACATTAAACACTGGATGTATATCACAGAATACTTGTACTAAATATTTATATAGTAGTGCACTTGTTCTTAACTAACGCTGTCTAAATGACATGTAGGATACTTAAGTGTCCTGTAAATGCACAGCGCTGATGAGACAGGTGGCTTTATAGAGGAGACAGTGCCCAGCAGTCCCAGAATAAGCGCAGCTCTGTGAATGTAGCATTAGCAGCTATAGGCACACACAGTCACAAGTACAATGCAGAAATGATTACATATAAACAATAAGACTGCACTGGACTAGTAATACTACATAGAGATATGTATGTATACAGATTTAACAATGCACATTAAACACTGGATGTATATCACAGAATACTTGTACTAAATATTCATATAGTAGTGCACTTGTTCTTAACTAACGCTGTCTAAACGACATGTAGAATACTTAAGTGTCCTGTAAATGCACAGTGCTGATGAGACAGCTGGCTTTATAGAGGAGACAGTGCCCAGCAGTACCAGAATAAGCGGAGCTCTGTGAAATGGCGCCCAAATGCTGACAGGGAGTGAGGGAGAGACAGAGAGAGATGCAGCTCCAGGGCGGGAACACCTGCTGTAGATGACGCCTGGCGTTGGGGGAGGGGCTACAGGTCAGCACCTTATCCCCTCTGCTGGACTTCACCACCGGGTACTGTGGAGCCTATACTAAATGGATTTTAGTAAATCCGACCTGTGCTCCCTGCCCTTGTGGACATATTGGGGTCCCTGCACGGCCACAGTGTCCATGCCAGAGGCGCGGTCCGTCTCCTGGGACCGCAATCGGATTGCGATTTCGGCGGGTCCCATCTGGGTGACCCTCTTACCTCCTCCCTGAAGTGTGGCCATGCGATCCAAGAGAGCAGCAGTGGTGATGTGTGCCTAATGACCAGAGCTCCTCCACTGCAAGTACCCGGCAACCAGGGCACGGGAGCGTGCAGCGCCGCTGGGGGAGGTGATGGAGCCACAGAACAGAATGTCATCCTGACATGCCTGTGCTGCGGCCCTTGAAGTCTTCTTTCTTCTTAACAAGCTCTTATTAGGGCTGCCTAGCACATCCCCACCTGTTAGCTGCTTGCACTGCAGGCACCAACTTACAAACTGCTCCAGTGACTGGAGGCGGGACTATAGAGGAGGCGGTGCAGTGCATCCTGGGAACAGTCAAAGCTTTAGCCTGTTTTTGCCTCAGATCAAGATCCAACTCTACAACCCGATGTAATTCCCTGTGGAATACCAGTGTACCCCGCTGCAGAAATATATTTTTTGCTTATAACACCCACCATATGCCACTCACCATTCACTCAATCCTACATGTCAGCCAACCACAAACACTAGACAGCATAAAACTAGATCATCTACAACCACAAAGCCTAAGCGGACAAAACATGATATACAGATGCTGTATATACAGTACACTGCCATAAGATGATGGGTGGCAAAGTTGCTGTACTGTAGACAATACACAGTGATGGAATAGCATAATGAATTGGAACAATGCAGTGTGTGAGTGTAATGAGTGCAGGCAGGCTGTCTGTCATGTGGAGAGCAAGGCCCACATACAAAATAGGCCTCCAGGACACATTGTCCCACTGGGAATCTTCCCTGTGGGCCCTACGGACAATCCACCCTTGGTACCATCTTTTTTTTTTTCACTCTGTGTCTTATTCACGTCACAGGTGCAAAGAAACACCACTCGAGTACACTAGAGACATGGGACTTTTACAGCACAGGAATTGTTTTTAAACAAGTAGAAAGGATCTTGGCACTTTGTATGCAAAATAAGACACATAGATATACAAATCTCAAAAATCAAATTGTTCAGTGCAAGATAGTAATGTAATTTTTTCACCCTCAATTGTTTTATTAAAATGAAGAAAATGCACACTGTGAGTAAGAATCCTCCAGGACCAGGTGCGCCAAGATGGGCTGTTTGGTGTGGCTCAAGCTACAGCTTTCCAAATACAGTCCACAATCTTCCATTCTGTGGAACATTGGAGCAAGTGCAGGAGTCTTTGGGAGTGGTAGAAGAACCTAGTACTGACCGTGGACATATATATGCCCATTGGTCTTTTTATGCACTGGATAGTGCATGGAGCACTGTTTTAATAATGAACACTATATGGATAGTGTATAGTGTAGGCTATATCAAACAGATTAAACTAATATAAATAACATAAGTGATCTAAGCACACATCCTCCCATCTCATAGTAAGGCTCCTGTCTCTTCTTCCCAGCAGCTAATCTCTGGTCCAGTGTGCTGATTGGGCACTCAGATCCACAAACACAGCAAACTTGGTAGAAGAAGCTACTATACTGGGCATGTGCAGCATCTTATGCTCTGTCCCTCAAACTGCATGTTGTGGCGGCAAATATAGTAATCGTATTATATACTTTTGAAATTGTGATCATAATTTATTTATTATTTATTACCAGTTATTTATATAGCGCACACATATTCCGCAGCGCTTTACAGAGAATATTTTGGCCATTCACATCAGTCCCTGCCCCAGTGGAGCTTACAATCTATATTCCCTACCACATGTACACACACACACATTCACGCTAGGGTTAATTTTGTAGGGAGCCAATTAACCTACCAGTATATTTTTGGATTGTGGGAGGAAACCGGAGTACCCGGAGGAAACCCACGCAAGTACGGGGAGAATATACAAACTCCACACAGTTAGAGCCATGGTGGGAATCGAACCCATGACCTCAGTGCTGTGAGGCAGTAATGCTAACCATTACACCATCCGTTTGAGCTTCTCGTCAAGAGGAGGGGGGTTTCCGGGCATTTGCCTTTGGTTTCTGTACTTACTTTAGTTAGGTACTTTTGTGGAACTAGTAAGATAAATTCTATAAATGGCGTGTTGGTTTATTTGAGGTGTAAACGGTCTGACACCGCTTGTAAACTTCTGATACCACTTTGCAACAGTTTGATTCACAAAGAACAGCTCTTCACTCAGGTTGCTCTGTCTGGCTTCTTCATTCCTCACAAATATTGTCACATCACTATCTGGTGTCGGAAACCATGCCCACTGATTTCCACAAACCTTTATACCTTCACACAAATAAGTAGTCACACCCAGGTAGTGCAGCTGTGTGTATTACCTTTGCTGTAGTAAGGAGCAGGATTCCTAACCCTATCTGCCCCTTGTCCTAGGGAGTGAGTCCTGTTCTGAGCATCAGAAAGTGTAAAAGTACCTTCTTTGCCACAGAGGCAAATTGCCACATTATTTGGATTATATATTTTTAGTATTATTGATTAGATCATAAAAAGTTCATAATGTGTTAAAAAATGCAAGGTCATCTCACCTATTTTCTTTGAACCACTGGATGACTGGAAATGGTTTCCCTTTCACCACACACTCCATCTTAGCTTTACTTCCAAAAATCACAGACATATCACTGATGATTCCACTATTAACAATTTCAGGAGGATCTAGAAAAACAGTAAAAAAAATGTAATTATGTTATGCACATTAATATACTGTACATGTCAGTGGCGGTTGAGAAACCACAATTTGTTCCTTTTTAAGTCTCTTGTTGCTAACCACCATAACACAATGGAAAATACCATTACCCATTGGAAACCACAATTTGGTTGTTATTTAGGATTGAATACAAAAATCTGCATATAAACTTTAGTTTATTCAGCTGTATTTTGAGTTGCACATACTGTATCTTATGGTTTTAATTTTTAATCTGACTGGAGGGACTATGTTCTGAAGCCTATGACTGGTACAGTCTTGGATATGTTATATGGATACTTGGTATACAGAAAGGTAAAAAAACATAGAAATAAACCAAGTAAATACTTGTAGCTTTCCTGTAATACAGTCATACACTTAGACATGATCACTAATTGTATGCTAATGTAAGGTAAGGAACTTTTATCCCAAACAGTAAAAAACAAAACAAAAAAAAAATACTGTTTTTAATAAGTAAGGGAATACAAGTATGCAAACTTGGATTTGCTATGGCAGTAGCAAAGTGGAGGAGCCTAACAAACCCCTAATTTCACTGGAAACCCCCTCAAGGGGACTTCGGCTTTACTGTGGTAGCGGTGTAAGTATAAAGAGAATGGTTGTCCTTTCTTCACACTTACTTGAACGGACTGCAGGCATACAGTACCAAAAGGATCACAAGAACGAAAGTGAAGGTTGAGCAGGGTCAGACTCAGAACTGAATTGACAGGAACAGAGCCAAATCAGGACACAAGCAAGCCTGATCAAAACACATGAAACAGGATACTGAATACAGAAAGACTGGAACTAGGAGCACTGGAGCACAGGAAATTAGCCTAATACTCTGAGTAGGTTTTGTTGAAAGTGGAGTGCGCTACTTAGAGGGCTCCCTGTTGCTGTTCCTCCAGGTGAAGCGTTATTCCCTGTACCCAGATTCCTGTTGAGTCTACTACTGAGCGTGTGCGGATGGTCCCAGGAATGTCAGTGACTAACACAGAGGTACTGTATGTGAGTGCAGTTTATTAGGAAAACAAAGCCATCAGCCACTTCCTAAGGCAGTAAGTACAGCTACAAAACCACTTGAGATTCAGATGCATGAGGTCCAATGGAAGTAAAGTTGGTCACTGGATACAGATACTTTGTGACATTCATAGATGACTTCACATGAATGACACACATATATTTCATCAGAGAGAAATCTGAATTAAAAAGGGGAGAGCACTCTTGGGAGCAATGGAATCGGAGGAAACAGGTAGACCAGCTGGTAAGGCCAAGGCGACGTCAGTAAATCCACTGTCCTTGCCTGAGGGTCCCTGGTTCGTGAGCAATACCAGTGAAGCTTCTTGCTGAGTCGAGAGCCATCTTATCTATTTGTGGTCAGCTCCACCAGTCGATGATCTGCTGAAACACCTGATGGTGGACTCCCCCCTCTCCCGGGGGGGAGATTGTGACGACTCAGGAAGTCCGCTTCCCAGTTGTCCACTACCGGAATGAAGATTGCTGACATTGCTCTTGCATTTCTTTCTGCCCAGAGGAGTATATTTGACACCTCTCGCATGCAGGTTCTGCTTTTTGTCCCTCCTTGCCGACTGATGTACGCCACTGCTGTGGCATTGTCCGACTGTTCTTGGATCGCGTAATCATTGAGTAGAGAAGAGGCCTGAAGCAGAGCATTGTAGATTGCCCAAAATTCCAGAATGTTGATCGGAAGGAGGGCTTCGTGGGCTGACCACCTGCCCTGGAACTGAGCCCCTTGGGTGACAGCTCCCCATCCTCTCAGACTCACATCCGTCGTGAGGAGGATTCAATCCTGAATCACAAAACTCTGGCCTTCCAGGAGATTGGAGGACTGCAGCCACAACAGGAGGGAATTCCTGGCCTGAGGTGACAGCTGTATTATCCGGTACATCTGTAGATGTGATCCGGACCACTTGCTCAGGAGATCCAATTGAAATGTTCTGGCATGTGTGAACCTCCCATATTGGAGCGCCTCATATAAGGCAGCCATCTTCCCCAACAATCTTATGCAAAGATGGATAGATACTCAAGCAGGTCGAGCGGGAGGAACACCTTCTGGCCACAGTATCCAATAACATCCCCAGGAACAGGAGCTGATGAGTTGGCTCTAGGTGGGACTTCTGTAAATTGAGAATCTACCCATGGTGTGACAGAAGTTGGATAATGCGGTCAATATGGAGCAATAAAAGCTCCCTGGATCTTGCTTTTATCAGGAGATCGTCCAGGTAAGGGACAACATTGACTCCCTGGACCCGGAGCTGGAACATCATCTCTGCCATTACCTTTGTGAATACCCTCAGAGCTGTGGACAGGTCGAAGGGTAGTGCCTGGAACTGGTAGTGATTGTCCAGTAGGGCAAACCTCAGATAAGCCTGATGAGGTGGCCAAATTGGAATATGAAGGTAGGCATCCTTGATATCCAGGGAAACCATGAATTCCTGTTCTTCCAGGCCCGCAATCACTGTTCTTAAGGATTCCATCTAGAACTTGAAAACCCTGAGATAAGGGTTCAAGGATTTTAGATTCAAAAATCAATCTTACCGAACCGTCCGGCTTTGGTATCACAAACAGTTTGTAGTAATAACCCTTTCCTCGTTGTTGTATTGGTACTGAAACAATGACATGGGACTGGACCAACTTTTGGATGGCCTGTTGCAACGTAACTTGCGTATCCTCCAAAGCTGGCAAGTTTGATTTGAAAAATCATTGGGGAGGAGCACCGTCAAACTCCAGCTTGTAGCCCTGAGAAATGAGGTCCTGTACCCAAATATCCTGGCAGGAGCTTTCCCAGATGAGGCTGAAGTGACACAGTCGAGCTCCCACTGCGAGATCCCCTCGGGGTGCGTAGGAACCATCATGCTGAGGACTTAGTGGAAGCAGAACTGGTGGTCTGTTCCTGAGAACCGGTGTTCACAGGTCTTCTTGTCTTACCTCTGGTGCCTCTAGCCACATTGGAGCACCTCTTGCCCTAGATCAAAATCTGTTAGACCGAAAGGACTGAACAGATGGCCCCTGGGTAGGAACGCCTAGCTGGCGGGGCCCCAGAGTGGAGAAACGTGGATTTCCCTGCAGTAACTTTAGAAATCCACGTATCCAACTCAACCCCAAAGATCCATTCCCCAGAAAATGGGAGCAATTTCACACTGCGTTTGGACTCTGAGTCTGCTATCCATTGATGCAACCACAAGGCCCTGCACGCCGACACTGCCATGGCAGAAGTGCTAGCATTAATATTGCCCATCTACATGAGCGAATCACACAGGACGCATGCAGTGTCCTGAATGTGCTTCAGGAGAGTCACCGTAGTGACAAGAATCATATCCCCGGAGAGGCCCTCCTGAATTTGAGAAGCCCACGTGTGAATGGCATGGGTCTTCCAGCAACCCGTTATGACCAGCCTTTGCGATACACCTGCAGCTGTGTAGATAGACTTTAGTGTAGTCGTTATTTTTCTGTCCCCAGGGCCCTTTATGGTTAAGGAGCCCGGGGCAGTCAGCACCGCCTTTTTTGACAGTCGAAAGACTGATACGTCAACCCCTGGGGGTTCTTCACAGAATTTCCTACCTTCAGGAGCAAATGGGAAAGTGTGCAAAAATCTTTTTGATACTTGGTAGTTTTTGTCTGGATTTTTCCAGGCTAACTTAAACAGGTCTGCAGAATCAGGGAAAGTGACATAAGGCTTGTTCTGTGTAAAGAAAAACAACTGCTGTGATGCAGCATCCTCTAGAGGGAGTTTTAACACGTCCCGTATATCCAGAATGAGGGGTTCAATACCCTGAGCAGAAGTGGAATCCCCACTAATGGGATCCAAGTCCTCCCCATCCTCTTGTACATCCTCATCTGAATCAGAGAGTAGAGCAGGTACACCACGCTTTTGTGGTCCCGAGTGAGAAAAGGCGAGCTGTGTAACATCTGCCCTGGCAGTTAAGTCTGCAACAGCCTGTTGTAGTAGTTGAGTTTTCTGAACATTAGCAGTGAGTTGTGATGACATATCAGACATCATATTTTTAAGGGCTCCTAGCCAAAGCCTTGGGGAGGGTCAAGGGCCTCATGTGAAGATTGTCTGCATTATTCACATGAAACAGAATCAGATGATAAGGGAGAGAATGTGGTGTTGCATACACTGCATAGTTTGTGTTTACCCATATTCACAGTAAATCACAATGACATACACAGACAGTAATACTTATCAAGCCTGCCCTTACTGTGTGTGAGAGGGAGATACAGAGAGGAGACCAGCACACCCTAGCTACACAGCCCCAGTGAGGCTGTCAGCTTATTATATCACAGTGAAAACCTAAGATTTCTGTCCTGCATAGGACACAGATTGTGTACAATAGAGGCTCTACCCCTTTGCTACACCTCTACCAGTTTTCCAGGTGTCTTGAGTGTTAGGAGGAGCTGTGTGAGCCTGCTGCTGCTGCAGTAAGCAGAGGAAGGTGCCGCTGGTCCCGCTCTGAGGTAGCTCTGCCCTCCCCAATGGAGTTGGAGCTACAGAGTTTTTATACTGGCAATGTCTCCTAAAGTGCTTAAAAGCATCACACAAGTGCTAGTTTAAGCCACCGCTAGCAAGTTTACACAGGGGGCTATAGTGGGTCCCCCCAGGAGGGTCCCATATGCCTCCCCTGCATGTCAGCCGCACCTTAAACCGGGGGACCCCCCTAGCGGGGCCCCCATTTTGTACTCACCACTGTAGACACCTTCAGGCTAGTGTAAGAGGTGTGCGGCGTGCTGCGATTGGGACAGCTAAGGCGCAGTGCCCCACTGAACAAACAACCTCTCAGGACGGTGGTCCTGCAGAGGGGAAGTGGTTCTGACACCTCACAAGGCTGGTGACTGCCCCCCTTCCCCCTAACTCCCACAGTGCAGGTATGCTGTTACCCAAACAGTATACCAAAAATAACAAAGATTTAAAATAAACTGAAGAAAACTCTCTGGAGCTGCAGAGATGCGCATCCTCATCTGAGGGCACTTTTTTCAAAACTGCCTGTGGGAGGGGGCATAGAGGGGAGGAGCCAGCACACCCAGTGAAGAAATTTAAAGTGCACTGGCTCCTTTGGACCCCGTCTATACCGCCTGGTATTAAGTCTCCCCAATATCCCTTAGGGATGCTAGAGAAAGCTATTTTTGAAAGTTTGTGTAACATTGAGAAGCTTGTAGTGAGTGAGGTGTTGAAAGTGGAGTGTGCTACTGCGCAGACTCCATGTTGCTGCTCCTCCAGGGAAACATCATTCCCTGTACCAAAATGGCCACAGAGCCTGCTACTGAGCATGTATGGAGCCATCTTGAGACTTTGTGAGTGTGTCACAGTGTAAGAAAGTAGTCTTCCACTTAGCTCTAGTAAGATCTGCGATTAACTGCTGATATAACCTTTGTTCTAATGTCCTGCATTGCTGTTACCTACATACACTCAATAGCAGGGTAGCTGGATGGCACTATAGTCCGCTCCATATACCAGTGTGCATCTGTACTCAGCTCCATCTACCAGTTGGCATAACAGTAAGTCTGGCTCTACCTGCTTTATCTTCAGTAAAAAAAAACTTGATTGCTTAAGTAACTGGGCTGTTTATAGTTGTTTATAGTTTATAGTTGTAAGGCATCCACTGGTGTGTGCTCACAAATTTTGGTACATCCTCAAGCCTGTACACACATATTTCCAACAGGTTTAAAGGGACTGGCCATTTTCAGAAAACACAGGCTTGTGATATCAGCGGTCATGTTACAACTCTTTTAAATCCCTGCATAAGTAGTGCAACCACTCCTATAGTGCTCCTACCAGCAGTGAGAGATAGCGGAGGGACCGCAGATCGCCACCAAGCCCACAGCGCATCACGCTTGTAACGCTCACCCCCCACCCCTGCCGGCATTCCATTTGTTATGCTCGCCGGACCCCACAACCACCAGCATTCCACTGCCGGGATTCCGGAGGAGGTATGCTAACTACCGGTCACGCATACCCAACCCGCAATGAAGTATATGTGAAGTTACACTAAGCAGTAGTTTAGGGGGGGAAGAAAAGAAGCGGCTCTAGACCTAGACTGGCTGAAGGTTGGATATTTCATGGCATTCACACATTTGCACTGGACTTGAATATGTAGGCAGGCACCGTAATGTGCATAGGGCAGACCACCATAGCATATCATAAAAAAACAAGACATTATTAAGTATGTGCTGTTAATGAGATCCAGAATATTGCTTGTGTTTCATAAATGCAATTAACAATACAATTACTAATAACAGTATTGTATGTTTTACTGTGACTTCTACTAACAAACAATCTATTTTCACATCTCTGTTTAACTATATCATTCCCTGTTGAGTGTTAAAATACACATAATTCTAGGTGAGGAGATGAAACAGATTCCTAGATTCATATTTACTTTCAGATTTTATCTGCAAATATATTTTGTCTTTGTTGATGTTATATTATGTTCACTTACCTAAAACATTTACAAAGAACTGTTTCTCAGAGCTCCCCGCAATGTTAGTAGCTGTGCAAGTAAAGTGTCCAGAATCTGACACAGATGTTTCAAGTATCTTCAGTATTTTTCCTTTTTCCAAAATGTGGACATTATCACTTTCAACAACCTGCAACAAGAACAGGAATGTAACACTCTAAATGTGTGACTACCAGGATGCACTGGGATTACTTTTACATATTTACAAATATACACAAGTATACAAACACACAACTTCTATTTTATTTATGTAGAAATCTTCCGAGGATCACGTTATGCATTAAATACAGTAGAAAAGACATTTGTTCAAGCTTCCAAGATATAATGCACCTACATTTACAAATCAAGGGGCCCATTTATCAAAAATATTTGAAGCTCGTCCCATGAAAACAGCCCAGAGGCTAGCTGCAAATATTTAGTACCACCTAATGAATGATAGGGGGACTGCAGCAGATAGCTCTGATACCTGCTATAATCCCTTCATTCTTGCCAGCACACACATTCAAGTAGGTTTCTATGGGGCATGCAAGGCTGCCAGAATGATTAATTTTCAGAATGCAAAGCCTATGGAACCCTCCCATGGAAATGACCGCTCTGCATGTGCGGTCAGCGGCATCGTGCATGCACAGTAGTCCAGCTTCCACACTGACAACATCACAGAGACAGGCTCCTTTTGAAGCCCCTCTCCATGTGGGTTCTCTATAACACATTAGCCCAGTACAATTGCATATTGAAATGCACTTCTGGGTGATAATCAGCGGCTGGGCTGCAGCATCGACTACCTTGTACAGGGAGGGACTGCTAAGCACATATAAACATACATGAGTAGATGTATGTAATATATGTGCTGGCATGTGTCTGGATCGGCAGTGGTGCTGCATACCACAGCCACTGTGCAGAACCCAGGACTCTGCATTAGGATTCCCTCTCTTAAGCCTGCCCCCGGACTCTAATTGGCTAGTTTTACAGGAGTCTGGTGGCGGGCTTATAGCGGTCCCCCAATGCACAAGGTAGTCAACACTGCAGCCCAGGGGCTGCTGCCTCCGCAGGCGGTAATGTTTTTTTATTGGGAAAAATAGCAATATTCCCTGGTAAAGCTGCATACACTCTTTTATTCCCTAGTGCCTTAAACAATTAAACTACTGTATTGACCATGTACAGTATGAATATAGATGGACAGCTGGATACACATGCATTTGATGGTTCCATGTATAATGTAGGATATTTGCAATAATACACTAAATGCAAATATTAGATTTTGTTTAGAGGTATGGAATATTATTATGAACCTTATGGGACAGTTATTATTATTTATTATTATCCTTTATATGGCACCACAAGGGTTCCGCAGCGCCCAATTACAGAGTACATAAACAAATAATCAAACAGGAAAACAGCAGTTATGGGTTCTCCTGCGCACCGCAGCCGAGTTCAGGTGCATACAGCATGAAGCCCCTCTTACTCATTATTTTTGCATGCTAAAACGTGATGCCACTGTACATGTGCTGCAGCTCCATATCCCCATACTTTCAATTGGATATCTTTTGTACAGTATGGATGCATTTTATATAGAAAGCACATTTGGGGTTATTCAGATCCTGTAGCAATTGCAAAAAGTACAGATGTAGAGACACTCATCTTGGCTACATCTGCAGCAAATGGGCTAGGCGCGCCTACGCCTAGCCATGCCAAGCTGCATATTCAGCCAGTCCCATTCAGGCAAATGGGGCGCATGTGTGCGTCAAAGACATGCACCCCAGACGTGTATGCGGTTGTGCCTAACAAGGCACGATCATGCTGAGATGTAGCGATGATGAGCGTGGCTAAGGGGGTCATTCCGAGTTGTTCGCTCGCTAGCAGATTTTAGCAGCATTGCACACGCTAGGCCGCCACCCTCTGGGAGTGTATCTTAGCTTAGCAGAATTGCGAACGAAAGATTAGCAGAATTGCAAATAGAAAATTCTTAGCAGTTTCTGAGTAGCTCGAGACTTACTCCTACACTGCGATCAGCTCAGCCCGTTTCGTTCCTGGTTTGACGTCACAAACATGCCCTGCGTTCGGCCAGCCACTCCCCCGTTTCTCCAGACACTCCCGCATTTTATCCTGGCACGCCTGCGTTTTTCCGCACACTCCCAGAAAACAGCCAGTTTCTGCCCAGAAACACCCACTTCCTGTCAATCACACTCCAATCACTTCAACGATGGAAATTCTTCGTTCGGACGTGAGTAAATCTACTAAGTTTTGAGCTAAAATACTTAGCGCATGTGTACTGCGTACCATGCGCATGCGCATTTTCACCTTAATCGCTCAGTTGCGAAAATCAGCAATGAGCGAACAACTCGGAATGACCCCCTAAGTCTGTACTGATTATTGGTACTTTATGCATGCACAGGACCCACTATGCACATGCGCAAATTGGTCCTGCGATGAAAGTAGCAGTCAGCAGCAGATTGTCAGTGATTGACAGTCTGATGCCATCTGAGGGGCGGGAAGGGGGCTGCGACAGCATCCATTTGTGAAAACGGAAGTGTGCGGCTGCTGTTTAGGGGAAGGGAAGAGGCCAGGCATCTCCATCATAGTACGCTGATTTCCTGGTGTCTGTGACGGGCAGCTTGCCACAACTAAATCAGGCCCTTTAATATGAATAGAAACAAATATAGGGAAATGTAACATTTGAAAGTAAGACTTCTTGAATCTCCCTTTAGAACAGGTACCCAATAGTGTACCAAGTATAAATGCACGGCAAACATTATCACATACTTATATAACAGGCATCTTTACTGGTATTTTTACTAGCATGTAAGGTTGTCCATCAACCAATGATATTTACAAACCACTGATGGTTAATCAACAATTATAGATAGATTTGTCATCAAAGGCGCAGAGCAAATGGTACAGTGCCCCAAATAATTTCTTCCCCTACTCAGTGCAGGAACCTTGAGTCTAGCTCAATCCTATAATATCGGTGATTAATCTTATGTTCTACCTACCTGTATGCTTCCATTATACCACGTGATCAGAGGTGAAGGACTCCCTGTAGCATCACAAAATAAGCCTGTAGCATGGTTCAGCAAAACAGATACATTCGTCAATTTTTCCTTTTCTTTAATAGTTGGCGGATCTGTAAAGGATAACATTTTAGGTAACTAAAACAAAAAAAAGCAAGAGAATTTTGTTCCTAAAAATAAGGAACAAAGTATGTGCAAATTTGGAAAAGGAAGCACATGTTTACACGAGTGTCTAATTACTGTGTTCCGTAGGATATTAATACCATGTGTGAGAAGCATTCACTCTGCTGTTCTTGAGCATCTGCATATAATTAGGCATTTGGCAGAATCTGAACCTTTAATGAGGAATCGGGAAGTGTGACATGCAAGCCACAAATGAAAGCCAATAAAATGAAGTGCCTCAGACTTTGGAAAATATGATTTGAATTAAACATTGAGTCAATAGCTATGGGTGATTTTGTATTAAATAACATTGCATGTCTTCACAGTAAATGTATATATTTTTAGCCATCTTCTTGAGCTTCCATAAGCAAGGACCAATATCATACACAAATCCAATCAAATTATGCAGTGGAAGATTGTAATTAGGGTGTTAACCTTGGCCTGATTGGTCCACACCTCCCTGAATAAAACATAATATTGACATTTATGACTTAGCATGTGGGGCTTGGGGTAACTGTCATCTGCGCTGTAATGAAAATTAAATGTAAACCCCAAAGTTGTCCTGAATTTTGAATAATCAAATATTGCATTTCTTTGCTGAATTTATGATATGCTATTTTACATAAGGCCAATGTTGTAATTCTTCTGATTGGACAGGAATTTCACTAAATGTTATTTTTCTATAGGAAAGTTGCATGGACATCATTGTCCACATTGAGGGGGTCATTCTGACCTGATCGCATGCTAGCTATTTTTTGCAGCACTGCAATCAGGTCAAAACATGGCAAAACTGCACATGTGTATGCACCGCAATGCGCAGGCGCATCATACGGGTACAAAGCGGATCGTGCTGAGCGATAGATTTAACGAAGAATCCATTTGCACAGGCGATTTCAAGGAGAATGACAGGAAGAGGGCATTTGTGGGTGTCAACTGACCGTTTTAGAGGGAGTGGATGGAAAAACGCAGGCGTGTCCAAGCGTTTGCAGGGCGGGTGTCTGACATCAATTCCAGGACCCGACAGGCTGAAGTGATCGCTGCGGCTGAGTAAGTTCTGAGCTACTCTGAAACTGCACAAAACTTTTTTGTAGTGCTCGGCTGCACATCCGATCACACACTAAAGCTAAAATACACTCCCCTATAGGCGGCAACTATCTGTTCCTAGCACTGCAAAAAATAGCTAGTGAGCGATCAACTCGGAATGACCCCCTGAATCCGTTTGGATGAGCTGTCAAAAGTGTTCAGATGCGCTCATGCCCAAGAGGTATGGTATAGCAACTCTAGGGAGTGTGGGGGAACCTGTGCAATGTTGGTGGCGCCCATTGCTGCTGCTTCATTTGCATCCCGTGAGTTTGTAGTGTGAGTTGTGCACAAAGGTAGACAGAAAAAAACATGTAATTATGTAATGAAATGCCAAATTTTCAACCCTTTATCCATAAACTGTAGAATATCAATGACATTTGCATTATTAATGAGTAAGAGGAGCAAATTAGATGTCCACAGAAGTAATGTTATCCTGGAATATATGAATGCAGACGACACCTGTGCAGATAAATGAGCACTTTCTATAATTGCATTAACTGTCATAAACCTGACAACCACATCAAAGTTTTATGATCTTAACAATTAAGATGATTTTATTAATACATGTATTAATTGCTAGGAAAAACAACATGTTTAAAATAAAAGCAGAAGTAAAATATATTTACCATGGATCTTTAAATTGTATTTTCTCTCCGTTAATCCTGCTTCATTAGTGGCCACACACTTGTATTCTCCACTGTTATATAGTGTTAAGGAATTGATAATGAGCAATGTCCCATCCTCTGTAATGTTAATGCCAGGTTCTGTTCCAGTTAACTCTTTGCCATTGTGCAACCATTTAATGATTGGTTTAGGTTTACCTAATTAAACATATAAACAAATGTCATGTTCTATCCCAAAATAAGATACATTTAGTGTTGCTGTTGAAGTTGGAAAAAAAACACCACTATTACTGTTTAGAATCATGGCTTTATCATTTATAATACTGTAGCTTGACAAATACTTCACACATTTTAATAATGTATATGAAACTATTTTGAAACCTCTGATTCTATATGGATAGTAACTTCTTCCTATACACTGTACTATATAGTAGTTTCAATTTTTTTAAACTCTTTAAATTTGAAGCATCAGATAAATACAGGACATTTATTGCAGATATTTAGAAGTACATCAAAACTTATTTTTGTGGGTTGATTTTTATTCATTTAACAGTAACATTTATCTAATAGGTAAAATAAAGTATACATAAAAAAGAAACCTTATAGAAGATCAGAGATATACATTATTTGGAGATTAATTAGTTATTTTCCAATGAGGATAAATTTTTATTTTTATTTTATTTTTTAGTATAGTGATGTACAGTAAGTCATTTTCTATCCCATGTTAAATGAAATAAATATTTTCTTTTTTAATAAATTAGTTCCTATGAGATGGGTGTTGTGTGCCAGGAATAGGCAACTGTATGCCATACAAATATTTATAGTCTTGAAAGAAGGATTGGTTATAGAAGTAAAATGGTGGCATTTTAAGAAATTGTAAACCAGGTTAGTTTTTCCCCCCTAATTTGTTGACTTTTGAGACATGTCTATCATCATATTGTCTGTGTCCCCTTTGTATTCACATCTTCTGAAGGAGATAATTTCCCCTGTGCAGCTCCCCACCCCCTGAGTGTATGATGTCATGACATTGCACTGAGAGGGCAGGGCTGCCAGCACTGGGAACTATAGCACTGCCCGGGGCATACTCTGGATACTCCTAGCAGCTGTACAAGCTGCAGGGTGTGCATCAAAGGAGGCTCCGGGTGGCACTGTAGCAGCATTACTGGCTGCAGAGTGCTGTCCTAGGCACCCTACTAGCCAGAGGCAGGGGCTGTGGGACAGCGATGGTGTCACACTTGGGGCCCTTGGCACAGGCCCTGGGAGAACTAAAATGATGGTTAGCTTTATTTCATGTTTCTAAATTCCAATCCCAAAAAAGATTTTGATAGCCTGTACAATGATCTTAATTTTGGTAGTTATTGTGCTTCATTTGTTTCCTCAATAAGGTCTTCATACAGATTAGTTGAGTAGTCTCAGACCGGCAGGTGGTGAATATTTTGTATATTGATAAGATTATTAATTTTGGATTTTGATTATGTAGGATATATTTTTGAAAGGACAGGTTCAGGGAATGGGCCATAATAAGGACCATAATATAATGATAAACAAGAGCTGATTGACATTATTTTTCAGCAGAGGTTTGTTTATTGGGATTCCTTTGTTGTTTTCATAATTCCTCCCAGTTTATTCACCTATTTGTGTGTGTAAAATTAACCACTATATTCATTCCATGTTTTTACAAAAAGAACTGATGTCATCAGCAGTGGGAACAAACCAAGGCTGTATAGTGCAGGTGCTAGTTATATATCTGGAAGGGGGCAAGCTCTTTTTACTAATAATTATGTATTCATTTATTTGCCATCAGAGCTTATCAATAACTTAGGCTTGTCATTTTAATTTGGCATCTACATCCTGGAAACCACACCGAAGTGAAGGGGTCAGTGCATAGTAACTGTTGGTATAATGCATGTCAGCGGCAGACTAAATGCTGGCAGAAACACATACTAGGCATTTACACTTTACAGGTTGACTATCCCTTATCCAAAATGCTTGGGACCAGAAGTATTTTGGATATCGGATATTTCTGTATTTTGGAATAATTGCATACCATAATGAGATATCATGGCGATGGGACCTAAGTCTAAGCACAGAATGCATTTATGTTTTATATAACCCTTATACACACAGCCTGGAGGTCAATTTAGACAATATTTTTTATAACTTTGTGCATTAAACAAAGTTTGTGTACATCTACACAATTCATTTATGTTTCATATACACCTTATACACACAGCCTAAAGGTAATTTAATACAAAAGTTTTAATAACTTTGTGTATTAAACAAAGTTTGTGTACATTGGGTCATCAGAAAACAAAATGTTTCACTATCTCAGTCTTACTCAAAAAAATTAGTATTTCGGAATATTGCATATTTTGGATTATTTGGATATGGGATTTTCAACCTGTATAATGGGAAAAAACATTGGTGAAAAAGTATATATTTTTTAGATGTAATTGTGCAAATAAGCAAAGCATTGCATCAAGTCATGACTGTATGATCATGGGTGACGCATTAATACAAATGAAAATGGGGGAATGAATTGGCTCCTAAGAGTGTGTTATATAGATGCTGTATACATTAATTTACCTGCAGATATTTAGACATTATTTTTTATCTAATCTCTGTCAAAATCAATGCTAACCATACCGTAGAATAAAGGTTGTTTTGCTAATGTATATTACTGAAAGCGTATATAGCACTGGATATATTTGCTCAATTTGTTGTGTCTTATGCTTTTTCCTCATTTTACACCATTCCGGATTTTACACCAATTTTTCTTGGCTCCTTGAAATACACAAAATGGTAGTTCTACTATATACTGTATACAGTATAATGTGTATATATATATATATATATATATATATATATATATATATATATACCAACAAAATACAGCGTCACTCCAGGGCTTATATAAATAAAACTCTGTGTATTAACAAATCACAGTTCCAACGTTTCGGGGCCCGTAGCCCCTTTGTCAAGGTGTGAAAAACAAACAAAGGGGCTACGGGCCCCGAAACGTTGGAACTGTGATTTGTTAATACACAGAGATTTATTTCTATAAGCCCTGGAGTGACGCTGTATTTTGTTGGTATGTTACTTTGTTACTTGATTGAGAACAGAAGGCACCAAGGCCAGTGAAATTAAGGACCAGGAGTGCCGGGCACCAGACTACAGTATATATATATATATATATATATATATATATGCTAAAACAAATCAGGAGAGCGCACTGTAAAAGCATGTAAAAGCATTCACTTTATAAAGAATAAGTAATATCCACATACATTGCAGTTTAAAATTCCAAGTTCAGTAAAGTTCAAAAGACCGTCACCATTGTGCCCAGTCGAGCTGAATCTCTCTCGCCGGCACTGGACCCGGCGGGTGACGTCACAGCGTCCACAGCAAGTAGCCACGCCCAACGCGTTTCGACCAATCACAGTCTTCGTCAGGGGATGTGCTTGGTGTGTATAGGCAAGGTGTTATAGACCCATTCCAATTTAAATGACGGTTATTCATTAATTACACTAAGTAGTGACAAATTTAGACTTGGTAATGTTATAACAGTTTAAAAACTCACCAAAAGCAAAAAACTTTTTAGCGAGAGGTGTCTATTCCGTTCGATCCACATAATTTATTTCATCTTTTTTGTTTTATTAAAAAAGCCCAATTTTATTAGGTATTTAAACTCCTAACTCCCATGTGTTTTAAACAGCTGAATACTAATCGAGTCCCTGATCTCTATCTATCCATATGAGAGCAGAGAACGGGATTGACAACTTTCACTTTACAAAGTCATATTTTTCCTTTACAGATAACACATTTACCGCAACATATACATTTCTAACAAAAATTGATATTAAATATCATATGCATAGAACCAATTTACACTATTTAATACAGAGGCTTATATATCCAATATTACAACGGAGACCATTCTAATTACTCCCAACAGCTAAACTTTCTAAAACAACGTATCATAAAAAGTGTTAACTTGAGATCAAGCTTATTTTAAGGTTCTCTGCCTTTTTCATCTAAATGAAAGATTTTAGTGCTATAAAATAACAATGTGCCAGCCGCGACCCCTCCTCGAGATCCAATCGCCGGGACTTAGCCACTGCCGCTTATAGATCCCCAGAGGGGTCCCGACCTCCACACTAACAATGAATCAAGGGTACTATATCACAACCCTCATTGAGGCCAAATGGTACGAATGTATTCAGAGTATAGATCCAGTATGTCTCTCTTTGGGATAATTTTTTTAACAAATCCCCCCCTCTCTCATCCATACAAACTTTTTCTATTGCCTTAAAGGAGAATCCCTTTAAACTGGATTTTGTACATTCCGCAAAGTGTAGGGGGACACTATGATTTTCTACCTTGTGCAGTATATTCCGTGTATGCTCTAATATACGTAATTTTAAAGTACGTTTAGGGGTATATGTAATTGCGGTCGAATTCCCGAAAATGACGAAAAACGGGACATTTTCGCCCCAAAAAAAAATTTGACAATGCAATTCAGTACTTTTCGTCAAAAAAACGGACTTTCAAAATTTGACTTTTTGAAATTCGACATTTGTCAAATTCGACATTTCTGCAATGGTACAAATGCGGCAATTCGACAAAAGTATATTCCATTGAAGATTGTAAATTCGACAACAGTGCTTTTAGACAGTAAATTCGTCATTTTCAATCCGCCACACTTTGCTGGCGGAATCTAATAAAAATTTATAAAACATGTTTTTTTTGTGTGTTTTTTTAATTGGTAATAGCATATCTATTTATATTAGAAGGGATTAAATACTTGGTTTGTCTATTTTGGAGGCACAAGTATTATTTATATATTTTTAAAAATATTATTATTATTTTTTTTTAAATGGAATGGTAAAAATCAGGAAAAAAAATGCGTGGGGTCCCCCCTCCTAAGCATAACCAGCCTTGGCTCTTCGAGCCGGTCCTGGTTCTAAAAATCCGGGGGAAAAACTGACATGGGATCCCCCGTATTTTTAAAACCAGCACCGGGCTCTGCGCCTGGTGCTGGTGCAAAAAATATGGGGGACAAAAAGCATAGGGGTCCCCCGTATTTTTTACACCAGCATCGGGCTCCACTAGCTGGGTAGATAATGCCAGCACCGGGGGTCACTTTTATATAGCGCCCTGCGGCCGTGGCATTAAATACGCAACTAGTCACCCCTGGCCGGGGTACCCTGGAGGAGTGGGGACCCCTTCAATCAAGGGGTCCCCCCCTCCAGCCACCCAAGGGCCAGGGGTGAAGCCCGAGGCTGTCCACCCTATCCAAGGGCTGCGGATGGGGGGCTGATAGCCTTTTGAAAAATGAAAGAATATTGTTTTTTCCAGTAGTACTACAAGTCCCAGCAAGCCTCCCCCACAAGCTGGTACTTGGAGAACCACAAGTACCAGCATGCGGGAGAAAAATGGGCCCGCTGGTACCTGTAGTTCTACTGGGGAAAAAATACCCAAATAAAAACAGGACACGCACACCGTGAGAGTAAAACTTTATTTCACACATGTCGACACACACATACTTACCTATGTTCACACGCCGACCTCTGTCCACTTGTCCAAGTAGAATCCACGGTGTACCTGAAAATAAAATTATACTCACCTGATCCAGTGTCCTGTGGTCTTTTATTATAATCCACGTACTTGGCAAAAAAAAAAAAAAACGAACACCCGGACCAGGCGGACTGAAAGGGGTCCCATGTTTACACATGGGAACCCTTTCCCCGAATACAGAGACCCCCCCCCCCATGACTGCTGTCAAAGAAAGGTCCCTTCAGCCAATCAGGAAGCGCCACTTCGTGACACTCTCCTGATTGGCTGTATGCGCGTCTGAGCTGGCAGACAGCGCATCGCACAGCTCCCTCCATTAGTTTCAATGGTGGGAACTTCGCGGTCAGCGGTGGGGTTACCTGCGGTCAGCGGCTGACCGCGGGTGACCTCACCGCTGACCACAAAGTTCCCACCATTGAAAGTAATGGAGGGGGATGTGCAATGCGCGTCTGAGTTTAGACGCGCAGAGCCAATCAGGTGAGTGCCACGAAGTGGCGCATCCTGATTGGCTGAAGAGACCTTTCTGTGACAGGAGTCACGGGGGGTCTCTGCATTCGGGGAAAGGGGTCCCATGTGTAAACATGGGACCCCTTTCAGTCCGCCTGGTCCGGGTGTTCGTTTTTTTAATTTGCCAAGTACGTGGATTATAATCTGGACACTGGATCAGGTGAGTATAATTTTATTCACAGGTACCCCGGATCGTCGGCGACATTGGAGACGTGCCAGTCGGCGGGTCAACATAGGTAAGTATGTGTGTGTCAGCAGGTGTGAAATAAAGTTTTACTTTCACGGTGTGTGTCTCCTGTTTTTATTTGGGTATTTTTTCCCAGTAGAACTACAGGTACCAGCGGGCCCGTTTTTCTCCCGCATGCTGGTACTTGTGGTTCTACAAGTACCAGCTTGCGGGGGAGGCTTGCTGGGACTTGTAGTACTACTGGAAAAATCAATATTCTTTCAATTTTCAAAAGGCTATCAGCCCCCCATCCGCAGCCCTTGGATGGGGGGGGACAGCCTCGAGCTTCACCCCTGGCCCTTGGGTGGCTGGGGGGGACCCCTTGATTGAAGGGGTCCCCACTCCTCCAGGGTACCCCGGCCAGGGGTGACTAGTTGCGTATTTAATGCCACGGCCGCAGGGCGCTGTATAAAAGTGACCCCCGGCTGTGGCATTATCTACCCAGCTAGTGGAGCCCGATGCCGGTGTAAAAAATACGGGGGACCCCTACTCTTTTTGTCACCCGTATTTTTTGCACCAGCACCAGGCGCAGAGCCCGGTGCTGGTTTTAAAAATACGGGGGATCCCCTGTCAGTTTTTTCCCTGGATTTTTAGAACCAGGACCGGCTTGAAGAGCCCGAGGCTGGTTATGCTTTGGAGGGGGGACCCCACGCAATTTTTTTTCGGGGTTTTTTCCCCGTTTTTTTTAAATCTAATCAAAATCCGTCAAATCGGCGGTTTTTCGACAGCGGGACTGTCGAATCCATTTTTTATTGAATATGTTGAATTCCGGCACCCACTTGCCGGAATTCGAGGGTCGAATTAAAAAACGGGCGAAAAATTGCCGCGATTCGCCGGCAATTGCATATACCCCTTAGTCTTTCCAATATAACGTTTCCCACATTTACACTCCAGCATATACACAACATGAGTGCTTAAACAACTTAATTTGCCCTTAATTTTCCAAGACTTTTCATTACATGAGTCAAAAAATTGTTTGTTATCTCTATTTACAAACTGGCACATTTTACATTTATTACAAGCATAAAATCCTTCTAGGATTTATATTGGAGTGTATAGAGTATATACTTAAGAATAATTATTTTAACTTTCAGGGTACATTCTTTAACCAGGAGTACTGTGTAGCTATGGGGACTCCTTACGCCCCAAGTCTAGCAAATCTATATATGGGGAAATGGGAAAGGGAAGTCATCTTTAATAACAATCCCTTTCTGAAAGATATACATAAATACAGGCGCTTTATAGACGATATCATTGTAGTGTGGTCTGGAGGTATAGACATGTTGGATGAATTTATGATAAAACTAAATAATAATGAATAGAATTTACGTTTTACTTATAAGTATAGTAATGATACCATAGAATTTTTGGATCTTGTATTGGACAGTAGAAAATTAAGTGAGGGAACAGAGATCGGAACTTACACTCATATTAAAGAGATAGACCGAAATAGTTACATACATTTTCAAAGCTGTCACTCTAAGAAAAGGATTGAGAATATTCCTTATTCTCAATTTATTCGTTTGAAACGCAATTGTTCGGAACAAGAGAAATTTAAAGAACAGGTTCATATTTACAGTGAAAGATTCAGAGAGAAAAAATACCCAGATATGCAGAAATGTTTCGAGAAAGCGGCAAGTAGAGCTAGACAAGAACTCATGGTATATAAAGATAAAACAAAAGATAGAGACTTTAATGACAAGGATTTTATGCTTGTAATAAATGTAAAATGTGCCAGTTTGTAAATAGAGATAACAAACAATTTTTTGACTCATGTAATGAAAAGTCTTGGAAAATTAAGGGCAAATTAAGTTGTTTAAGCACTCATGTTGTGTATATGCTGGAGTGTAAATGTGGGAAACGTTATATTGGAAAGACTAAACGTACTTTAAAATTACGTATATTAGAGCATACACAGAATATACTGCACAAGGTAGAAAATCATAGTGTCCCCCGACACTTTGCGGAATGTACAAAATCCAGTTTAAAGGGATTCTCCTTTAGGGCAATAGAAAAAGTTTGTATGGATGAGAGAGGGGGGGATTTGTTAAAAAAATTATCCCAAAGAGAGACATACTGGATCTATACTCTGAATACATTCGTACCATTTGGCCTCAATGAGGGTTGTGATATAGTACCATTTTTGCATTGTTAGTCTGGAGGTCGGGATCCCTCTGGGGATCTATAAGCGGCAGTGGCTAAGTCCCGGCGATTGGATCTCGAGGAGGGGTCGCGGCTGGCACATTGTTATTTTATAGCACTAAAATCTTTCATTTAGATCAAAAAGGCAGAGAACCTTAAAATAAGCTTGATCTCAAGTTAACACTTTTTATGATACGTTGTTTTAGAAAGTTTAGCTGTTGGGAGTAATTAGAATGGTCTCCGTTGTAATACTGGATATATAAGCCTCTGTATTTAATAGTGTGAATTGGTTCTATGCATATGATATTTAATATCAATTTTTGTTAGAAATCTATATGTTGTGGTAAATGTGTTATCTGTAAAGGAAAAATATGACTTTGTAAAGTGAAAGTTGTCAATCCCGTTCTCTGCTCTCATATGGATAGATAGAGATCAGGGACTTGATTAGTATTCAGCTGTTTAAAACACATGGGAGTTAGGAGTTTAAATACCTAATAAAATTGTTTTTTTTTAATAAAACAAAAGAGATGAAATAAATTATGTGGATCGAACGGGATAGACACCTCTCGCTAAAAAGTTTTTTGCTTTTGGTGAGTTTTTATACTGTTATAACATTACCAAGTCTAAATGTGTCACTAATTAGTGTAATTAATGAATAACCGTCATTTAAATTGGAATGAGTCTATAACACCTTGCCTATACACACCAACCACACCCCTGACGAAGACTGTGATTGGTCGAAACGCGTTGGGCGTGGCTACTTGCTGTGGACGCTGTGACGTCACCCGCCGGGTCCAGAGCCGGCGAGAGAGATTCAGCTCTACTGGGCACAACGGTGACGGTCTTTTGAACTTTACTGAACTTGGAATTTTAAACTGCAATGTATGTGGATATTACTTATTCTTTATAAAGTGAATGCTTTTACATGCTTTTACAGTGCGCTCTCCTGATTTGTTTTAGCACCAATACCGTTTGCTCCTTGGCTTGGAGCTGGATTGAGCTGCATTGGGACATTTGTTGAAAGAGACTCTGGAAAACACGTATATGCAGCGCAGGGATTGAATATCGTTGTTTCATATATATATATATATATATATATATATATTATACACAATGGAAAAAACAAACGATTGAAGCTAATGTTATAAAAAAAAAGACACCACAACAAAGATGATAATGGGACTATTGACATGATCAGTATAATGCTGCTTAGTGTATACAGTACAAACAGATACAACATCAATAATAATGTTTCTAAATAGTAACACAGAGGTTGTGTTTATTAAAGATAAATGTTAGTATTGTGGAGTCAGTAGGGGATGTGTTTAATGATTTAACTAAAGGTTTTACCCTTTTACTGACTAAATAAAGAAATATTCCAAGGACAGGTTTTGAGTGAATGAACAACACCAGTAACATTACAGGAAGGCGAGCAGTTATGCTAATAAATATTAATGATTATTTAAAGAAGGCCTGTTAGATATCTTGTACAGATGTGTGAACCAGCTGCAAACATAAATGACCATGGGGGTAATTCCAAGTTGATCGCAGCAGGAATTTTGTTAGCAGTTGAGCAAAACCATGTGCACTGCAGGGGAGGCAGATTTAACATGTGCAGAGAGAGTTAGATTTGGGTGTGGTGTGTTCAATCTGCAATCTAATTTGCAGTGTAAAAATAAAGCAGCCAGTATTAACCCTGCACAGAAATAAAATAACCCACCCAAATCTAACTCTTTCTGCACATGTTATATCTGCCTCCCCTGCAGTGCACATGGTTTTGCCCAACTGCTAAAAAATTTCCTGCTGCGATTAACTTGGAATTACCCCCATGAGTAGAGTTATGACACTATTACCTTTTGCTGGGCAGGGGAATGAAACCTGTTGGCTGGAAATTCTCTCCTGGTTTGTTTTGTCATAAGGAGGTTCCAGGTCAGATAAAGTAGGAGGTGCTACAAAGTAACAATGAATAGAAAAGTCATCACTATGATACATCCAGCATTCAGAAAAATATAATAAAAATAATTGCATATGAATTTTTGTGAAGCTAGTTTATAAATCACAACTTGTTTACCTCGAATTTCTACAGTCACATTTGCATTGTCCTGGCTGATTAGGTTACTAGCAATACAGGTGTACATTCCTGCATCTGAAAGTTCTGCACGCTCAACTCTAAGTGTCGCATCCTGATGTCTTTCATTCACCTCTAATATTCTTCCATCTTTGTACCAGGATGTTCTGGGTGCTGGTATCCCATGACTTATACATGCAATTTCAAAGCTTTGTCCAACATTTACTCTTATAGTTTTAGGGCCTCTTTGGATTTTGGGTGGGACTAAGGAATACAACCAAAGACAAAGCATACAGTACAAATGATAAAGGAACACAATAACATACAGTAGTTATTATCTGCTGATATACATATAGACCACAACAATTATTTTAGAGACATAACAGATGTCGCATCTGGCTTACGACTCTGTCAGCTCAGTGGAATACTATACATTTCTGGGAAATCTTTGGGAAAGGATGGATTTACATTTTGTACTCCAAGGGGTGGTCCTGGGTTTTTCGTTTTTTTTTTATTTTGCCAAGTACGTGGATTACAAACAGAAGATGACCGATCTACACTGGATTGTTGTAAGTATAATTTTATTTACAGGTACCACTGGATTCTACTGGAGAAGAGGACCGACTGCTTCGTGTCAACATAGGTAAGTATGTATGTATGTTGATGTGCATGTATGTAATAAAGTTGTACTATCACAGTGTGTGTGTTTTGTTTTTATTTGGGTATTTTTTTTTGTAGTAGTACTACAGGTACCAGCGGGCCCGTTTTTCCCCCACATGCTGGTACTTGTGGTTCTCCAAGTACCAGCTTGGGGGGAGGCTTTCTGGAGGCCCTGGCCCATGGGTGGCTGGAGGGGGGGACCCCTTGATTTAAGGGGTCCCCACTCCTCCAGGGTACCCCGGCCAAGGGTGACTAGTTGGTGATTTAATGCCAGGGCCGCAGGGACCAATATAAAAGTCTCCCCCAGCTGTGGCATTATCTCGCTGACTAGTGGAGTCCGGTGCTGGTGTTAAAAATACGGGGGACACCTACGTGTTTTGTCCCCTGTATTTTTTGCACCAGGACCAGGCGCAGAGCCCGGTGCTGGTTGTTAAAATATGGGGGAACCCCTGTCAATTTTTACCCCGTATTTTTACAACCAGGACCGGCTCAAAGAGCCCGAGGCTGGTTATGCTTAGGAGGGGGGACCCCACACATTTTTTTTCTTCTGATTTTTAACTCTTTAAACACTTTTTTTAAGGTACACAATGAAGCCCTGCACGGATCTCACAGATAAGGCCGGGATTCATTGTATTAAGTTCGGCAGTGTTTTACTCATCACTCCCGTAAAACACTTGCCGAAATTACGAATGACATCGACATCAGAATACATGAAAATGCAGAATACGACAGCATAGTAAATGAGGCGTAAAAAATTTAAAAAAGTTGCAAATTCACACATTCGATGTCATTCGTGTTTAATCTCCCTCCAAATCGACACTAATACGAATCTTAGTAAATATACCCCCAAGAGTGAGAAATATCAAATCATGGGGAGAGATAAAGTGGAGAAGTTGCCAAAGCAACTAGTAAGCGCTCTAAAAGCCATTATACAGGCTTCGCTACAAAAAAATGACAGAAGCCGATTGGTTATTACAGAATGAGCAACTTCTCCACTTTATCTCTCGTCAAAATCCCCCCCCTACACAAGAGGTGTATATTTTTTATAATCATATCACAGCTAAGTAAATTACATAACAAACTTGAAATTCATTATTCCACAATTTTATTTGAAACTCATGATCACCCAAAGGTCAAATACTTACCATATACATTGAGCTTTATTGACTGTGTAATATTTCCTGCTATATTTGTACCTACACAAGTATATATCCCTGCATCAGTAATTCTAGTATCAAATATCTTCATTGACCCGGTTGGAAGAATATTGTGCCTGCAATATAAGATTTTAGAAGAAACAAGTTCAGAGCTTATTAGTAAAAACCCCAAGTTATTTAAACTCCAAGTAAATAGCTTCCACCAAGCTAGTCACAATAAAATATACCAGTGGTTCCTAAACTTTTTGGAATTTTGGCGCCCCAGAGTATCAATTTTTTTTTTCACGGCACCCCTAGGCCAAATGTTTCTTAATGAGAATTTAGATAGAAATAATAAAAAATTAAGTAAATTGTGTTTATATGTCATCCTTAGGTTCACTTGTGTGGTGAGGGATAGGATTTGCTTCTAATTGTCCACATATGTTATAACTGGCAGCCACCCGTACTGGTTTTGCCTATTACATCGACCATAAATAATTTGAATTGTTCCTGGACCACCAATCTAAGGCACCCCTGCAAGTGCCCTGAGGCACCCCAGAGTGCCACGTCACAGTTAGAGAACCACTGAAATATACTAAACAATCAATATACAACTTTCAGGTGTCTCTTATTTAAATTTGATGATTTTTCTTCAACTTTACTTCTAATGCATGCTTTTACTGTATATGTAATAAATCGCAACAATGTAAAAAGAAAAACCTCCTATACAGCAGATACTGAAGAAGGTTTCAAGGAGATAGGAGGCCACAGAAATTCCTTAAATACTGTATCTGCTGTTTAGGTTCTTCATTATGTGAAAACAACAGGCTCTCTTGTCCCCTATCTAACATGGCACATATACAGGTTGAGTATCCCATATCCAAATATTCCGAAATACGGAATATTCCGAAATACGGACTTTTTTGAGTGAGAGTGAGATAGTGAAACCTTTGTTTCCTGATGACTCAATGTACCCAAACTTTGTTTAATACACAAAGTTATTAAAAATATTGTATGAAATGACCTTCAGGCTGTGTGCATAAGGCGTATATGAAACATAAATGAATTGTGTGAATGTAGGCACACTTTGTTTAATGCACAAAGTTATAAAAAATATTGGCTAAAATTACCTTCAGGCTGTGTGTATAAGGTGTATATGAAACATAAATGCATTATGTGCTTAGATTTAGGTCCCATCACCATGATATCTCATTATAGTATGCAATTATTCCAAAATACGGAAAAATCCGATATCCAAAATACCTCTGGTCCCAAGCATTTTGGATAAGGGATACTCAACCTGTACAATACATATATGTAAAGAAGTGGATTAACACTATTATACGGACACCAAAATACATATAATGTTTTTGGTGTTCACACAAACAGGTACTATAACTGTGATATACCCTCCTCTAGTCTTTTACTGTAATATTTGGCTACTCATTGTTTACAAAAATGGTATAATGACAGTTCTTCAAAATGTTGTAGTGGACCTTAAACAGAAGTTTGGGAAGCTTTAAAACTTTCTGCATGTAATTAGATCAGCTTACTAGTTATAGTCAATAGTAACAGATTGTTTTTCTCTCTGCCTTATATTCTAGACTGCCAGTGTACATCAAATACTGTACATTTAATATATACAATTCTGGGAATTTATAACTTAGTAATATAAAATAATTCCGCAGAGGATCTTGTGTAAGTACATATTTAATGAATCTTGCCATATCACTTCTCAGGTGAAATAATATAACAAGCTGAATATAGACTACAATGGAACAGTGGCTCCTGATATCTACAGAGGAAGTAATTTTATTATTTTGTAGGTGAGCCAATATTAATGACAATGCACCATATCTATTCCTGGTAAGAGAGCCACGTGAATATTGGTCACTAAAGGACCGATTCACATTAGTAAGTAAAGCAAAAACACAACAACATGTAACTTTGTGTCTGGAACAAACCATGTTGCCAGGCAAGGGGAGGAAATACATTTATATTTTTTCTGTACAGTGTAAATACTGGCTGCTTTTGCATGTAGCCCACAAATGTTAGCTTTATTTTTACACTGCAATTTAGATTTCAGTTTGAACAGACCCCACTCAAATATAATTCTCTGTGTACTTTACATCTGCCCACCTGCAGTGCAACATGGTTTTGCCCAGTTGCTTGCTTTTTTGCTTTACTTACAAACACGAATCAGGCCCTAAGTGCTACAGTAATGCCACTTTCTCTGACGTCCTAGTGGATGCTGGGAACTCCGTAAGGACCATGGGGAATAGCGGGCTCCGAAGGAGGCTGGGCACTCTAGAAAGATTTCAGACTACCTGGTGTGCACTGGCTCCTCCCACTATGACCCTCCTCCAAGCCTCAGTTAGAATTCGTGCCCGGCCGAGGTTGGATGCACACTAGGGGCTCTCCTGAGCTCTTAGAAAGAATAGACTTAGGTTTTTTATTTTCAGTGAGACCTGCTGGCAACAGGCTCACTGCAGCGAGGGACTAAGGGGAGAAGAAGCGAACTCGCCTGCTTGCAGCCGGATTGGGCTTCTTAGGCTACTGGACACCATTAGCTCCAGAGGGATCGACCGCAGGCCCAGTCCTTGGTGTTCGGTCCCGGAGCCGCGCCGCCGTCCCCCTTACAGAGCCAGAAGCAAGAAGATGGTCCGGAAAAACGGCGGCATGAAGACTCTGTCTTCACCAAGGTAGCGCACAGCACTGCAGCTGTGCGCCATTGCTCCTCTCACACTTCACACTCCGGTCACTGAGGGTGCAGGGCGCTGGGGGGGGGGGCGCCCTGAGGCAGCAATAATAACACCTTGGCTGGCTAAAATACCTCAATATATTACCCCAGAGGCTATATATGAGGTAAATACCCCTGCCAGAATTCCATAAAAAGCGGGAGAATAGGCCGCGAAAAAGGGGCGGAGCCTATCTCCTCAGCACACTGGCGCCATTTTTCCCACACAGCTCGGCTGGAAGGAAGCTCCCTGGCTCTTCCCTGCAATATACAGTAACAGTAAGAGGGAAAAGAGAGGGGGGGGCATTAAATTTGGCAGTATATATACATATATTATATGAAAAGCAGCTATTAGGGACATAACTCAGTTAGTCCCTGTATATATATATAGCGCTCTGGTGTGTGCTGGCATACTCTCACTCTGTCCCCCCAAAGGGCTTTTTGTGGGTCCTGTCCTCTGTTGAGCATTCCCTGTGTGTGTGGGGTGTGTCGGTACGGCTGTGTCGACATGTTTGATGAGGATAATGAGGTGGAGGCGGAGCAGATGCATTTTGAAGGGACGTCACCCCCTGCGGGGCAGACACCCGAGTGGATGAACTTTTGGAAAGAAATGAGTGCACGTATAGATTCTTTACATAAGAAATTTGACGACATGCCAAATGTGGGACAGCCGGGATCTCAGCTCGTGCCTGTCCAGGTGCCTCAGGGGTCGTCAGGGGCTCTAAAACGCCCGCTACCTCAGTTTGCAGACCCGGATGTCGACACGGATACTGATAACAGTGTCGACGACGATGAGTCAAACCTAATGCCTGTCAGGGCCATTCACTGCATGATTGAGGCAATGAAAGAGGTGTTAAACATTTCTGATTTACATCCAGGTACCACAAAAAAGGGTATTATGTTTGGGGAGAAAAAACTACCCGTAGTTTTTCCCCCATCAGATGAACTAAATGAAGTGTGTGAAGAAGCGTGGCTTTTCCCTGATAAAAAAATGTGTAATTCCTAAGAAGGTACTAATGGCGTTCCCTTTCCCGCCAGAGGATAGGTCACGTTGGGAAACACCACCTAGGGTGGATAAAGCGCTCACACGTTTGTCAAAAAAGGTGGCACTACCCTCTCAGGATACGGCCGCCCTTAAGGAGCCTGCTGATAGAAAGCAGGAGGCAATCGTGAAGTCTGTATACACACACTCAGGCATTATACTTAGACCAGCTATTGCGTCAGCTTGGATGTGCAGTGCTGCCGCTGCATGGTCAGAAAAACTGTCAGAAAATATTGACTCACTAGACAGAGACAGATTCCAAGAGGCACATGGAAGTTTTGCCTTATAAAGGGGAGGAATTATTTGGCATCTGGGAAGTCAGCATTTTTACCCCATGTTCCCTCACAGCCTAAGAAGGCGCCATTTTATCAGGTTCAGTCCTTTCGGACCCAGAAAAGCAAGCGTGGAAAAGGAGGGTCTTTTCTGTCTAGAGGCAGAGGTAGGGGAAAAAGGCTGCAACAGACAGCAGGTTCCCAGGAACAAAAGTCCTCCCCCGCTTCCTCTTCCAAGTCCGCTGCATGACGGTGGGGCTCCACAGGTGGAGCCAGGTACGGTGGGGGCCCGCCTAAGAAATTTCAGCGATCAGTGGGCTCGCTCACAGGTGGATCCCTGGATCCTTCAAGTAGTATCTCAGGGATACATGCTGGAATTCGAGGCGGCTCCACCCCACCGGTTCCTAAAATCTGCCTTGCCGATTGCTCCCTCAGACAGGGAGGCGGTGCTAGCGGCAATTCACAAGCTGTATTCCCAGCAGGTGATAATCAAGGTACCCCTACTTCAACAAGGCCGGGGTTACTATTCCACACTATTTGTGGTACCGAAGCCGGACGGTTCGGTGAGACCCATTTTAAATTTGAAATCCTTGAACATGTACATAAAAAAATTCAAGTTCAAGATGGAATCGCTCAGGGCGGTTATTGCAAGCCTGGACGAGGGGGATTACATGGTTTCCCTGGACATCAAGGATGCTTACCTGCATGTCCCCATTTACCATCCTCACCAGGAGTACCTCAGATTTGTGGTACAGGATTGCCATTACCAATTCCAGACGCTGCCGTTTGGACTCTCCACGGCACCAAGGGTATTTACCAAGGTTATGGCGGAAATGATGATACTCCTTCGAAGAAAGGGAGTTTTAATTATCCCTTACTTGGATGATCTCCTAATAAAGGCACGGTCCAAAGAACAGTTGTTGGTGGGAGTAGCACTATCTCAGGAAGTGCTGAACCAGCACGGCTGGATTCTGAATATCCCAAAGTCACAGCTGGTCCCGACGACACGTCTACTGTTCCTGGGGATGATTCTGGACACAGTCCAGAAAAAAGTGTTTCTCTCGGAGGAGAAAGCCAGGGAGTTGTCTTCTTTAGTCAGAGACCTCCTGAAACCAAAACAGGTATCGGTGCATCACTGCACGCGGGTCCTGGGAAAGATGGTAGCTTCTTACGAAGCAATTCCATTCGGCAGGTTCCATGCCAGAATCTTTCAGTGGGACCTGTTGGACAAGTGGTCCGGATCGCATCTTCAGATGCATCGCTTGATAACCCTGTCTGCAAGAACCAGGGTGTCTCTTCTGTGGTGGCTGCAGAGTGCTCATCTTCTGGAGGGTCGCAGATTCGGCATTCAGGACTGGGTCCTGGTGACCACGGATGCCAGCCTGCGATGCTGGGGGGCAGTCACAAAGGGAAGAAACTTCCAAGGACTATGGACAAGTCAGGAGACTTCCCTTCACATAAATATTCTGGAACTAAGGGCCATCTACAATGCCCTAAGTCAAGCAAAATCCCTGCTCCTACACCAGCCGGTGCTGATCCAGTCAGACAACATCACGGCAGTCGCCCATGTGAATCGACAGGGCGGCACAAGAAGCAGGATGGCAATGACAGAAGCCACAAGAATTCTCCGATGGGCGGAAAATCATGTACTAGCACTGTCAGCAGTGTTCATTCCGGGAGTGGACAACTGGGAAGCAGACTTCCTCAGCAGACACGACCTCCACCCGGGAGAGTGGGGACTTCATCCAGAAGTCTTCCAAATGATTGTACATCAGTGGGATCGTCCACAGGTGGACATGATGGCGTCCCGCCTGAACAAAAAACTAGAGAGGTATTGCGCCAGGTCAAGAGACTCTCAAGCGATAGCTGTGGACGCTCTGGTGACACCGTGGGTGTACCAGTCAGTTTATGTGTTCCCTCCGCTGCCTCTCATACCAAAGGTATTGAGAATAATAAGAAAGCGAGGAGTAAACACAATTCTCGTGGTTCCGGATTGGCCAAGAAGAACATGGTACCCGGAACTTCAAGAGATGATCTCAGAGGACCCGTGGCCTCTGCCGCTAAGACAAGACCTGCTACAGCAGGGGCCCTGTCTGTTCCAAGACTTACCGTGGCTGCGTTTGACGGCATGGCGGTTGAACGCCGGATCCTGAAAGAAAAGGGCATTCCGGAGGAAGTCATTCCTACGCTTATTAAAGCCAGGAAAGAGGTTACAGCAAATCATTATCACCGCATATGGCGGAAATATGTTGCATGGTGTGAGGCCGAAAAGGCCCCAACTGAGGAATTTCAACTAGGTCGATTTCTGCATTTCCTGCAAGCAGGAGTGAATATGGGCCTAAAACTGGGTTCCATTAAAGTACAGATCTCGGCTCTATCGATTTTCTTTCAGAAAGAACTAGCTTCAGTACCTGAAGTTCAGACATTTGTAAAGGGAGTGCTGCATATTCAGCCCCCATATGTGCCTCCTGTGGCACCTTGGGATCTCAACGTGGTGTTGAGTTTCTTAAAATCACATTGGTTTGAACCACTAAAAACCGTGGATCTGAAATATCTCACGTGGAAGGTGGTCATGTTATTGGCCTTGGCTTCTGCCAGGCGCGTATCAGAATTGGCGGCTTTGTCTTATAAAAGCCCTTATCTCATTTTCCATATGGATAGGGCAGAATTGAGGACTCGTCCCCAGTTTCTCCCTAAGGTGGTGTCAGCGTTTCATTTGAACCAGCCTATTGTGGTGCCTGCGGCCACTAGGGACTTGGAGGACTCCAAGTTGTTAGACGTGGTCAGGGCCCTGAAAATATATGTTTCCAGGACGGCTGGAGTCAGAAAATCTGACTCGCTGTTTATCCTATATGCACCCAACAAGCTGGGTGCTCCTGCTTCTAAGCAGACTATTGCTCGTTGGATTTGTAGTACAATTCAACTTGCACATTCTGTGGCAGGCCTGCCACAGCCAAAATCTGTCAATGCCCATTCCACAAGGAAGGTGGGCTCATCTTGGGCGGCTGCCCGAGGGGTCTCGGCTTTACAACTTTGCCGAGCTGCTACTTGGTCAGGGGCAAACACGTTTGCAAAATTCTATAAATTTGATACCCTGGCTGAGGAGGACCTGGAGTTCTCTCATTCGGTGTTGCAGAGTCATCCGCACTCTCCCGCTCGTTTGGGAGCTTTGGTATAATCCCCATGGTCCTTACGGAGTTCCCAGCATCCACTAGGACGTCAGAGAAAATAAGAATTTACTTACCGGTAATTCTATTTCTCGTAGTCCGTAGTGGATGCTGGGCGCCCATCCCAAGTGCGGTTTATCTGCAATACTTGTACATAGTTATGGTTAACTAAATCGGGTTATTGTTGAGCCATCTGTTGAGAGGCTCAGTTGTTTCATACTGTTAACTGGGTTTCATATCACGAGTTGTACGGTGTGATTGGTGTGGCTGGTATGAGTCTTACCCGGGATTCAAAATCCTTCCTTATTGTGTACGCTCGTCCGGGCACAGTATCCTAACTGAGGCTTGGAGGAGGGTCATAGTGGGAGGAGCCAGTGCACACCAGGTAGTCTGAAATCTTTCTAGAGTGCCCAGCCTCCTTCGGAGCCCGCTATTCCCCATGGTCCTTACGGAGTTCCCAGCATCCACTACGGACTACGAGAAATAGAATTACCGGTGAGTAAATTCTTATTTATTCTGTTTGAATAACTTAGCTGCTATCTTACTATTGTTTATGCCAGTAAAAAGCCTATAACTACTGTGTTTAGGTAACAGGAAGAGCAATGTAATACAAGCAATGCACATTAGTTGATGCACAGAGAGCTGGGAGGATGTTACTGTACCTCTGAGAAAATGGAGAAATAAGCTGTCTCTCCTTTGCCCATGTAATGAATGGAGGAGGCATACTCTTTACCTCACATGGCAGTGTCACATCATCACCTACTTTCACTGATATTTCTATATGACTTTTAGAACTTCCTTTGGCATCTGCTGGATTCAAAATTCTGGGTTTAACTGAAACAAGAAAAATTTATAAAAATGTCAGTTTTTGGAACCAAGTACCCCATTGCTCTTTCCTTCTAATGAAGCACCTTCCGGCTCTGACAGGGCGGGATGTACTAACGGGGGTTTTACAGCATTTTCAAATGTACTAAGACCTGGCCTCCCACATATCAGTGTGGAGGGTATCGCCATCTTTTTATGGCGATACCCTATAGAAGCCTATGGGCTTCTTTCCGCAACTCACCACACCCACTGCACCTGCTGCTCACGCCGACCCCTCACTCACCAGTGTGTCCTGGCAGCCTGCTCCAGGATCCCCCTGGGTGGAGCCCAGGGACTCCCAGCACACGTCACCTCCCCACGGGAAGGGGTCCTATGCACTGCTTTCAGCAAGTTGGCAGCAACAGGATTATGTGCCTCAAAAGCAACTCATCAGTCATCAGAGGGCTGTGGGCGGGGCTACTTGGGAAGGTGTCCCCCTGCACTGCTCTCGGCAAGTTGTCAGCAACAGGTATACATGTATCAATAGCGACTGATCAGAACATAGTGGTACATGTCTATTGTGCACCGTGATAGACTTATTTGTAGGTACTTTCCCAATCTTTTGCATACACTGTTATACCACAGGTTCCATCACTCACATTTACATCCTTTGAAGTACATTCCATTAGGGTTTACTCTCCTTTCTCTCTGCGTATTGCAGCTATCTACCACCCACCTGGGCATCCAAAACAATTTTTGGAAGATTTTTCTGCCTGGCTCCCTTACTTCCTATCCTCTGACATCTCCACCATTATCATGGGTGATTTCAATATTGCTATTGATTGTCCAAAATCTGCTGCGCACGCCTCCAAATTACTCTCTCTAACCTCCTCTCTTGGCCTCTCCCAATGGACTGACTCCTCTACTCATCAGGCGGGCCACTGCCTTGATCTAGTATTCACCAGACTATGCTCCATCTCTGAACTCACTAACACTCCTTTCCCCCTCTCAGATCACAACCTTATCACCTGCATGCTCTCCTCTGTTAATTCAAACCCTGTGTTGCTGAAGTCCTCCAATCTTCCTCAAACCCGCAGAAATATTAACACAATTAATCTTCAAGAACTTTCCACTTCACTCCAACAACTGCTTTTACCTATTTCTGCATTCACCTCTCCTGAGATGGCTGTATAACACCTTAATGAGACTCTAGAACTAGCCCTTAATGAAGTGGCTCCAGCTACCCATCACACTCCACGTAGGCCTAGATGTCAACCATGGCACTCCAAATTAACAAGACAACTACAAAAACTCACACGAAAACTTGAACGTCAGTGGCGTAAATCTCGTATTTCAAGTGACTTCCTCACATATAAGACTATAGTCTACCATTCTTATAAAAATGCCCTGGACACTGCCAAACAAACATATTTCCAAACTCTTATCTCTGCTCAAGCCTCTAACCCCAAATGACTCTTTAATACATTTAAATCACTTCTGAATCCTCCCGCAACTACCCCTCCCGCCACTATCAAGGCACAGGATCTTGCTTCCTACTTCAAGGAGAAGATTGATAAGATCCGAGATGATATGGTATGCTCTTCGGCAGCCAGTGACCTGCTCCGTTCTTCACCTGAACCCTCTGGCACTCTTTCTTCATTTGATCCCACAAATGAAGATGAAGTATCATCACTCTTCTCATCCTGCTTCTCTACTACCTCTCCTCTTGATCCTTTACCCTCACAAATAAGTAAAGCTCTGTCTCTGGTGCTCATCCCTACCTTAACTAACATCTGTAATCTCTCTCTCTCTACTGGTATTTTTGTTTCACTCTTCAAGCATGCAGTGATTACTCCCATTTTAAAAAAAGCTAAATTCTGACCCTAATGCTCTCTCAAACTACGCCCTATCTCTCAGCTCCCTTGTCTCTCTAAGCTACTTGAGAGACTTGCCTACACTTGACTCACACACTTTCTTAACTCATACACTTTGTTGGACCCACTTCAGTCAGGCTTCCGTTCCCAACATTCCACTGAGACAGCACTGACTAAAGTGGTTAATGATTTGGTCACTACGAAGTCTAAAGGCCACTACTCACTACTTATTCTTCTAGATCTATCTGCTGCATTTGACACTGTAGACCACTCTCTTCTCATACAGACACTACAATCCCTAGGTCTTAAAGACACAGCCCTTTCTTGGTTCCTATCATACCTATCTAATCGCTCCTTCAGTGTTTGCTTCTCTGAATCTACCTCCTCTTCGCTACCTCTTTCAGTTGGAGTACCGCAAGGCTCAGTCTTGGGTCCTCTGCTTTTCTCTATCTATACCTCATCTCTTGGTAAACTAATCAGCTCTTTTGGTTTTCAGTATCATCTGTACGCAGATGATACTCAAATCTACCTATCCTCCCCTGACTTGTCCCTATCTGTACTGGACCGTGTCACTGTATGCCTTTCTGCCATTTCATCCTGGATGACATCTCGCTATCTCAAACTGAATATTTCAAAGACAGAGTTAATTATATTTCCACCGGCCAATAGTACGTACCAACCTGATATCTCTATCACTGTTGAAAACTCGACTATCTACCCTACCCCACAAGCTCGCTGCCTAGGTGTCATCCTTGACTCTGATCTGTCCTTTGTTCCCCACATTCAATCTGTCTCAAGATCATGTTACATGCATCTAAAAAACATATCCAAAATACGACCATACCTTACACAAGACACTGCTAAAACTCTAATCCACGCTCTCATTATCTCCCGCATTGATTATTGCAATAGTCTCCTAACTGGTCTTCCTCAAACGAGACTCTCACCACTACAATCCATTCTGAATGCAGCGGCGAGGCTTATCTTCCTCGCTAGACGTTCATCGTCTGCAGATCCACTCTGTCAGTCCCTCCATTGGTTACCTGTACTCTACCGCATTCAATATACTTTTACTCACACACAATGCCATTAACCAAACTACACCAATGTACATCACTTCGCTTATCACAAAATATCTCCCAACCCGACATCTTCGCTCTTCACTAGACCTGTGTCTCTCATCCACACTCATTACTCGCTCCCACTCACGACTGCAGGACTTTCATCGGGCTGCACCCACTCTGTGGAATGCCCTACCACGCACAATAAGACTCTCCTCTAGTCTCCAAACCTTCAAGCGTTCCCTGAAAACTCACCTCTTTAGGCAAACGTATCAAATTCCAGAACCGCCCACATAACTTTCATAAACCTTCCTATCAAATTGCATCCTCTCTGTACAGTCCACACATATCCTCACATGTCTTCTCATTCTATGCAATAGATAGGCATATGTACACAAGGAAAGGTGCTATTTCCCTACAGATTGTAAGCTTGCGATCAGGGCCTTCCTACCTCTATGACTGTTATCACCCAGTTTGTTATTGTTATTTCAAATTGTAAAGCGCAATGGAATTTGCTGCGCTATATAAGAAACTGTTAATAAATAAACAAATAAAATAGGTAAGCATTGTTAATTAGAACTTCTTTGGACTAACATCTATAAATGTAGGTCAAAGAGCTATAAAAAATGTTTTAACTGGATTGTTTTTTGGAAATTTTACAATGTCTAGGAGACATTGGTCATGATAGTGCTGCAGTTAAAAGTAAGCACACTGCAAGAAGAAATGAAGATTGCCCTGAGAGAGAACATACCTCTTAAAAAAGCAAGAGAGATGTGTTTCTTATAGTCAAACAGAAACTCTGGAGCAGAGAAGTACTGTACTCGTCTATCTTTGCACAGAGAGTGAACCCATTTACATAGGCAAGGTGAAACCTCTGAAGAAAATGAATCTCGCCCTCTTCGCAAAGAAAAAGTACCTGTATAAATAGGGAGAAGGAAACCTCTGAAGAAAGAAGCCTGTGAACACAGCGCGCAGATATAAATAGGGAGAATGAAACCTCTGAAGAAGCAAAGGCATGGCTCTCTTCGCATAGAGCGCAAACTCATGTACACAGGGAGGTTGAAACAGGAGATAGTCACCAAGAGTCTAATCCCATCTTCACTAATTGGCGCAATAAATAATATTCTGCCTTTCACTACTCTGCTAATGTAGAGTACTGTAATGATGGGATTGGTGTGTTTCGGACCCATGAATGTTGCGTGTCAAATATGCCGTGCACTTAAGTGGAAAAACAAGTCGAAGGGCCATTGTTGGCAATAGGCGAAAATTACATTTGCCCAAAATACTTAGATTCTTTGCTTTCCAGTCAACATCCTCTATCCAAAGAATTTGCACAAAATATTAGATCCTATAACAATGCATTCCAAATGACTTACTTCAAGAGTAAACCCATAGTTAAATGCATTACATGCAGACCTTCAAGGTACTAGGTCAGGTGTACAGCTTCTCTGGTAGTTTACTGCCCACCAACCTTTCTTCAAATATATTTAATTCAAGATCTCAATAGTCAGGCTACAACACGATGCAATGACATTCGGCAGGCTCTCAATGGGGCAGATGTATTAACCTGGAGAAGGCATAAGGCAGTGATAAACCAGTGATATGTGCAAGGTGATAAATGCAGCAGCCAATCAGATCCTAACTGTTCATTTACATATTGGAGCTGATTGGCTGGTGCCTTTATCACCTTGCACATATCACTGGTTTATCACTTCCTTATGCCTTCTCCAGGTTAATACATCTGCCACAATGTTTTTCTGGTTACTACTTTACAAAATATGCTGCACCTGCACAACAACTACTTCCTGTCATTCAAAACCACCTTTGAAAACGTTCTGGCCGAACACTCCGGACTTTAACTTAATCATTCACACATACAAATAGCCTGCAAACCAGCAGGCACGCCAGCACAATGCTCTGACTATGAGCAAGGTAGGCGTGTTGATAGTTGTCCATGATTTCAAGAGGAGACACATCAGGTTGCATGGGCGTGACAACCAAACAAAAAAAGTCAGAGATGTATAGAATATACGATGCCCTTCAATATCCTTTGATGTTGTGTCGCAGGATAGCTACTCCATATCTATTCCTCAGACCATCCTGCAACAGGTGAACCAAATATCAATACAGTCACAGTTTGCCCTGTCAAAACCATTCCCTGAATGTACTTTTACGCTTACAGGATGATGGTTCGTCCAGAGCAATTCAACACACTCCTGCAATACAGCAGGACCGAAAGATTATTTCGGTGCAATCAAAAAAAATTGCAATTTGAACAATATATACACCTCCAGGATGCCTTGTGCGATAACAAACATATCGGTGATATGGGCCAGCTGATGATACTTCCATCTTCATTTACCGACGGACCCCACTACATGCATGAACATACACAAGATGCAATGCCATACGTCCGAAAATAAGGTAGACTGGATCTCTTATTACTTTCACCCCTAACTGGCCAGAAAACAAAGACATAGGGCTAAATGTAGGTTTTACATTTACAAGGCAAAACCAGGTTGGTTTTGCCTTGTGAATGATTGCTGATTTTAAAAAGTGGGCAGACTTGCACAAAGTCCCGCACCTCAAGCAACTCAGAGGCGATTGCATTTAGCTCAATATATTCATTAGAGATGAGCGGGCTAGTTCTCAGATAACCGAGCCCACCTAAACTTCCAGGATCCAAGTGGATCCAAGATGGGACTCAAATCTCTCAGGTTGCCTTGATTCTGAAAACCCTGCAAAACATCACATCTAGGATCTCACGGGTTTTGGAAGTGCCACTTGAAAATTCAACTGTCGAATCTCTGTGTCCCCTGCAAATCAGATAGCAGCTTCTGTGGCCATCCACGCTGCACGCAGCCATGGTCTCAAGTGCTGGTCGTCGGGATGTAGGGGCTCCTGCCTGGGAACTGCAGAAGCCTTGCATTGCTGTTTATCTACGCTCCTGACGGGCACCGACTACCAAACACCGGACAGCTGCTGCTATAATGTATATATATGGTGACCTGCTACTGCTATAATGTATCTATGTACTGTATATTGTGACATGTTGCTGCTAATTGTATGTATGTGGTCACTTGCTGCTGCTATAATGTTTCTATGTATATGGTGACATGCTGCTGCTGCTATAAAGCATCTATGTACAGTATATGGTGACCTGCTGCTGCTATAATGTATCTATGTATATAGTGACACGCTGCTGTTATAATGTATGTATATGGTGACAAGCTGCTGATATAATGTAAGTATATGGTGACATGCTGCTGCTGCTGCTGCTATGATGTTTGTATATGGTGACCTGCTGCTGCTATGATGTGTGTATATGGTGACTAGAGATAAGTGGGCTCAGTTCTCAGAGAATGAAGCCAACCCGACCTTCCAGGATTTTCTTTGCTGTTTGTTAACTAAAGTACTACTACTTGTGTGCAATGATATTTAGAGATGAGCGAGCTAGGTTTTCCTAGAACTGAGGACATTCAGACTTCCAGGATCCAAGGGACTCCAAGCTGTGTATTTTTGCAAAAATAGGATTTTGGTTACCTACCGGTAAATCCTTTTCTCGTATTCCGTAGAGGATGCTGGGGTCCATATTAGTACCATGGGGTATAGACGGGTCCGCCAGGAGCCATTGGCACTTTAAGAGTTTGACAGTTTGGGCTGGCTCCTCCCTCTATGCCCCTCCTGCTAGACTCAGTCTAGAAACTGTGCCCGAGGAGACAGACATCTTGGAGAGAAGGATTTAACACAGATAGTGGCGAGATTCATACCAGCTCACACATACAAGGCAAATCAATTAACTTAGCTTGAAAACTCAGCAACCGCTACATTACTTACCAAGTAAACAACGCAGTACTTAACTAAAAACAAAGTTGTACTGAACCAGATAACAATTGCAGGAAAACGAAGCACTGGGCAGGCGCCCAGCATCCTCTACGGATTACGAGAAAAGGATTTACCGGTAGATAACCAAAATCCTATTTTCTCTTACGTCCTACAGGGTGCTGGGGTCAATATTAGTACCATGGGAATGTACCAAAGCTCCCAGAATGGTAGGGGGAGTGCGGAGGCTCCTGCAGAACTAATTGACTGAACTTCAGATCATCAGAGGCCAAAGTATCGAACTTGTAGAACTTTGCAAATGTGTTCGACTCAGACCAAGTTGCTGCTCGGCAAAGTTGTAACACCGAGACACCCCGGGCAGCCGACCAGGAAGACCCCACCTTACGTGTAGAGTGGGCCTTAACAGGTGTAGGACATGGCAAGCCTGCCATAGAATACACATGCTGGATAGTGAACCTGATCCAGCGAGATATTGTCTGCTTAGAAGCAGGACACCCAATTTTCTTGGGATCATACAGGACAAACAGAGAGTCCGATTTCCTGTGACCAGCCCAAGGACTTTGATGAAATTGAGGAGTCAGTAGCCACTGGCACCACAATAGGTTGGTTGATATGAAATGCAGACACAACCTTCGGAAGAAACTGATGACGTGTCCAGAGCTCAGCTTTATCTTCGTGGAAGATCAAGTATGGGCTTTTAAGCGATAAAGCCCCCAACTCCGACACACGTCTAGCAGAAACTAAAGCCAATAAAGTGACAGCTTTCCACGTAAGAAATTTGACTTCAACCTCCTGTAGAGGCTCGAACCAGTCCGATTGGAGGAACTTCAACACCACGTTAAGGTCCCAAGGCGCCGTAGGTGGTACAAAGGGAGGTTGGATGTGCAGAACTCCTTTCAAAAAGATCTGAACCTCAGGGAGGGCAGCCAATTGTTTTTGGAAGAAAACGGATAGGGCAGAAATCTGGACCTTCACAGATCCCAACTTTAGGCCTATATCCACAGCAGCTTGTAAGAAGAGGAGAAACCGTCCCAGTTGAAACTTCACCGCAGGAAATTTCTTAGACTCACACCAAGATACATATTTTTTCCAAATTCGATGGTAATGTTTAGACGTTACTACTTTCCTAGCCTGTATCAGGGTAGGAATAACCTTGTTCAGAATGCCCTTCCGAGCTAGTATCAGGCGTTCAACCTCCATGCCATCAAACGTAGCCGCGGTAAGTCTTTAAAGGCGAACGGCCCCTGCTGCAGCAGATCCTCCCGAAGAGAAAGAGGCCTCGGCTCTTCTCGCAGTAGATCCAGAAGATCTGCGTACCAAGCCCTTCTTGGCCAGTCTGGAGCAATGAGGAACGCTTGAACCTTTGTTCTCCTTATGAGCTTTAGAACTCTTGGGATGAGTGAAAGTGGAGGAAACACATACACCGACTGGAACACCCACGGAGTCACTAGGGCGTCCACCGCCACTGCTTGCGGGTCCCTCGACCTGGAACAATAGCGCCGAAGCTTCTTGTTGAGACGAGAGGCATTCATGTCGATCTGGGGTACGCCCCAAAGATCTGTTACCTCCTTGAACACCTCCGGATGGAGAGCCCACTCCCCTGGATGGAGATCGTGTTTGCTGAGGAAGTCCGCTTCCCAGTTGTCTACTCCCGGAATGAAGACTGCTAAAAGTGCCAACGCATGCTTTTCTGCCCAGAGGATGATTCTTGTTACCTCTGCCATCACAGCTCTGCTCTTTGTTCCGCCCTGTCGGTTTATGTAAGCAACTGTCATCACATTGTTCGACTGCACTTGAATGGCCTAATTTCTCAGAAGATGGGCCGCTTGGAGGAGACCGTTGTAGATGGCTCTTAGTTCCAGAATGTTTATTGGCAGGCCAGCTTCCAGACTTGACCACCTTCCTTGGAAGGTTTCCCCTTGAGTGACTGCGCCACAGCCCAGGAGTTCCGTGGTTAGAAGGATCCAGTCCTGAATCCCAAACCTGCGGCCCTCCAGAAGGTGAGATAATTTCAGCCACCAGGGGAGTGAAATCCTGGCCTTTGGCGACAGACGAATTCTCTGGTGCATGTGTAGATGGGATCCCGACCACTTGTCCAGGAGATTCAGTTGGAAGGACTGCGCGTGAAACCTCCCGTACTGCAGAGCCTCGTATGAGGACACCATCTTCCCCAGAAGGCGAATGCACTGATGAATTGACACCTGGGCTGGCTTCAAGACATCCAAGACAATCGTTTGAATCACCAACGCCTTTTCCACTGGGAGAATCACCCTCTGCACATCCGTGTCGAGGATCATTCCCAGAAAGGACAACCTTCTGGTTGCTTCCAAATGTGACTTTGGAAGATTCAGGATCCAACCATGTTTTCTGAGAAGTTGAATCGTGAGTGGACCGTAACAGCTTCTCCTTGGACGATGCCTTTATCAGCAGATCTTTCAGATACGGAATTATGTTCACCCCCTGTCTGCGGAGGAGAATCATCATTTCCGCCATCACCTTGGTGATGAAATTATCTCACCGTCTGGAGGGCCGCAGGTTTGGGATTCAGGACTGGATCCTTCTAACCACAGATGCAAGTCTCCGGGGCTGGGGCGCAGTCACTCAAGGGGAAACCTTCCATGGAAGGTGGTCAAGTCTGGAAGCTGGCCTGCCAATAAACATTCTGGAACTAAGAGCCGTCTACAACGGTCTCCTCCAAGCGGCCCATCTTCTGAGAAATTAGGCCATTCAAGTGCAGTCGAACAATGTTCAGATACAGAATTATGTTGACCCCCTGTCTGCGGAGGAGAATCATCATTTCCGCCATCACCTTGGTGAATACCCTCGGTGCTGTGGAGAGACCGAACGGGAGGGCCTGGAACTGAAAGTGACAGTCCAACAGTGCAAATAGCAGATACGCTTGATGCGGAAGCCAAATTGGAATGTGGAGGTATGCATCCTTGATATCCAGGGATACTAGGAATTCCCCCTCCTCCAGACCGGATATCACCGCCCTTAGGGACTCCATTTTGAACTTGAACTCCCTCAGAAAGGGGTTTAGTGATTTTAAGTTCAGAATGGGCCTGACCGAACCGTCCGTTTTCGGTACCACGAAAAGGTTCGAATAGTAACCTTTGTTCTGCATGTGAGGTGGTACTGGCACAATGATCTGTGCCTCCACCAACTTCTGGACTGCTTCCTGCAGGACAGTCCTGTCTGCCAGCAGAGCTGGCAAGCCTGATCTGAAAAATCGGTGAGGAGGGAGATTTTGAAATTCCAGCCTGTACCCCTGGGACACAATATTTTGCACCCAGGGGTCCAGGCCGGAGGACACCCAGACATAACTGAAATATCTGAGTCTCGCTCCCACCGGCCCCACCTCCGGGGTGTGCAGTCCACAGTCATGCAGAGAACTTTGGTGTACCTGAAGCAGGTTTCTGTTCCTGGGAACCTGCAGCCGTAGGTTTCTTGAACTTGGGCCGACCTCCCCGAAAGAAGGTGTTGGATGGCTTTACCTTTCTGAGCTTGTTAGACCGAAAGAACTGTGACGTAACTGAAGAAAAGGGTTTCTTCGGAGCAGGTATAGCTGAGGGAAGAAAGGGTGACTTACCAGCCGTAGCCGTAGAGATCCACGCATCCAACGCTTCCCCAAAGAGAGCATGACCTGTGTAGGGTAGGGTCTCCACACTTCTCCTGGATTCCGCTTCAGCAGACCACTGGCGCAACCACAGCCCTTGACGAGCTGATACTGACATGGAGGAAATCCCCTCGGCCATGGAACCCAGGTCCTTCATGGATTCTACCAGAAATCCTGCCGAATCCTGAATGTTACGTAAAAACAATTTAACATCACATTTTTCCATAGTATCCAAATCCTCAAGTAACGTGCCTCACCACTTTACTATAGCTTTGGCAATCCAAGCACTGGCAATAGTGGGACATAGTATTGCCCAGAAGCCATGTACATGGATTTGAGCGTATTATCAATATTACAATCAGCCGGCTCTTTCAAGGCAGATCCTGGAACAGGTAAAACCACCTTTTTTTAGAGTCTGGATACTGATGCGTCAACAATAGGCGGGTTTTCCCATTTTTTCGTATCCTCTACCCTCGAAAGGAAACGCTACCAAAACCTTTTAGGTATCTGGAATTTTTTATCCAGGTTTTCCCGAGCCTTTTCAAATATAGCATTTAATTCCTTTGACGCAGGGAAGGTTAGCGAGGCTTTCTTATTTTCAGTGAAGTAAGCCTCCTCAACCTGCATGGGTGTTGTATCAGCAATATTCAACACATCCCTAATAGCCTCTATCATCAACTGCACACCTTTTGCAAGTGATGCAGCCACCCGCAATACATCCCCATCACCGTCTGTAGTATCAGAGTCAGTATCGGTATCATCCTGCATGATCTGAGCAAGAGCACGTTTATGGGAATATACAGCAGGGAGCCCTGATGTACAAGAACTGGGCCATACTGCCATAGAGTTCTGTAAAGCCTGAGTTGCAGATTCATTTTGTGCAACCCTATTAGAAATCTGAGAAATCATAGATTTGATAGAGGATAACCACCAGGCTCCCTTGCTGGAATCTGTGCTAAACCAGTGCAATCCTGATTACATGTAATGGGATCATCCTGAGAGGACATATCCTCTGCAGCATATGACACAGAGTCCCTGGACATTGCTTGATGGAGACCACAGACACTCCACACACACACACAGGGGAGGGCAGACAGAGTTTCACCCCCAAGAATGGCAAGAGAGACACAGAGATTGGAGCCAACCCACACACAGCACTTTTAATATAAAGGGAGATGCCCTATCAGTGCTGACTGTGCACCTTAATAGGTTACACAGTTGTTTTGCAGCCTCCCCCCCTTATACAACCCCCTGGTACCGTGATAGATAGCTGGAGATACTGTGGAGGGACTTGCTCTTCACTGATAGCGCTGTGAAGGCAGGAAAATGGTGCTGAAACGCTGCTGGGTCCACTCTGAGGAGAAGCTTCGCCCCCAAAATGGCACTGAGATCCGGGGACCACGACAGGCTGTGTGACCAGTGTAGGGTATAGGCGCTGGCTCAGGGCGCCCCTCACAGTGCCACACTATGTACCGCTGAGCCTCCGGAATGCAGTTAATACTGCGCTCCTACCCTGATGCCACCATCTTCACACCGGTCCCCCCGCTTGCTAGGGGGGTCGGTGGCTCACTCGCCACAATCTTCAGCTCTGTAAGGGGGTGGCGGCATGCTGCTGGAGTGACCGATCCCCTTCGGTGGGGAACGATCTATCCCCTCTGGAGCTCAGTGTCCAGTCAGCGGAGACAGTGGCTCAGACCCCGCAGGGCGGACACTGCTCCCCCCCTGAGTCCCTCGATGCAGGGAGGCTGTTGCCAGCAGCCTCCCTGTAAAATAATAAACTCTAAAACTAAACTTTATTAAGGAAACTCTGGAGAGCTCCCCTAGCTGTGACCGGCTCTTCCGGGCACATTTTCTAAACTGAGTCTGGTAGGAGGGGTATAGAGGGAGGAGCCAGCCCACACTCTCAAACTCCTAAAGTGCCAATAACTCCTGGTGGACCTGTCTATACCCCATGGTACTAATATGGACCCCTGCATCCTCTAGTACGTAAGAGAAATGAGGCAAAACGTCATCATCCCGGCATCAGATCTCACGGTTTTAAATTTGATATAAGTGCCTGTGGTGGTGACTCGGCACCATTTCACAGCAGATGTCAGACAGGAAGCACATCCACTATACTGCCAGGGCATTATATTAATTATTTACTGGTGCACTATACAGCTCAGAGTTCCTCCTCAATGATAAAATACAGCATTATTTGTTTTTAATGCCATTAACCATTATATGAACCCATTTTTGGTGCACAGTCATGTGATGTTAGTGTATTAGAATGCTTAATATTTGTAGACACTCCCTTACTAACGTGTAAGCCTGAATCTTCAGTGATGGTCCCTGGGACCAGGGGGATGCTGGGAAGTAGGTGGTCCAGTGTGCAGTGTGCCTGGAGTTGGTGAGGGAATAAACAGCACGGCAGTGAACTCACATGTATCTGTGTCCTGATGACTGGATTTATAAACATATGAACAAAACATGGTGTCAGAAGAAGTTTAACTTGGACTGCTAGTGCTCTCAGAGTGTGAAAGAATCCTGCAGAAGTCTGTGGCTGTGATACTCTGTGTCTGCAAAGCCTGCCATGTGCTCCTATCTTCAAACAGTGAGTAACCATGGATAAACTAGCTCCTCCAATGGGCATGCTTATGTCTGGTAACTTGTCTGAAAACTGGAAAAGATTTAAGCAAAGGTTTAATATATGTCTTGCTGCATGTGGAGCTGATTCAGAGGCTGACAAAACGAAGGCATCCATTTTCCTCCATGTGATAGGAGAGGATGTGCTGGACATTTATAATAGTTTTCAGTTTGCTGAGGGGCAGAATATGGTGCTATCTTCTATAATGCAAAAGTTTGAAGATTACTTTGTGCCAAGGAAAAATGTGACATATGAAAGATATAAGTTTTTCACATGTGATCAGAAGTCTGTAGATGGATTTGATCAGTATGTTACAGAGCTGCAATCACTCATTAAAACCTGTGAGTTTGGTGATTTAAAGGATTCACTGATTAGAGATCGTATTGTCTGTGGAATACCTGATAATGGACTCAGAGAGAGATTGCTGAGAGAGCAAGACCTAACACTAGAAAAGGCAGTGACTATGTGTAGCTCTGCAGAAATAACTAGATTTCAAGCCAAAAAGTTACACAAGGACGCTGATGCTGCTGTATATGTAGTGCAGAAAAAAGAGCAAAGCAAACCTCCATTCTCAAGAATGAAGCAGTCTAAGCCACAGTCTAATAAGGAAATGTGTAGTAGATGTGGAAATGCTCACAATCCTAAAATGTGCCCTGCTTATGGTAAAACCTGCATGAAATGTGTTAGACTTAATCACTTTGCCAAATGCTGTAAAATTAAAAGTAAAACAACCAAAGTGCATGCTGTTAAACAAACAGATTAATTCTTTGTGGATTGCATTGAACTTTGCAGTGCAGATAAAGAATGGATTGTCCCTTTAGCTGTGAACGAGATTGTCATTCCCTTTAAGCTTGATACTGGCACGCAGGTGAATTTAATATAATTTCAAGACTATAAGACTTTTAGAGTAAAACCTAAAATTCATCCAGCCAAAGTGAAAGTTACAGGGTACACTGGGGAGGAAATTCCTGTGAAAGGTACATGCTTAGTGACACTGAAATATAAGGGACAACAGTTTAAAACATCTCTACTGATTGTGGATAAAAATGTGCAACCGATTCTAGGATTAAGTTCCCGTGAGAAACTAAGCTTGCTAAAGAAAGTTTTTATGGTGACATCACAAGTAGAAGATGACTGCAACTCGATGTTTACAGAATACAGAGACTTGTTTGAAGGTCTAGGTTGTTTGCCTGGAGAGCATAAAATATAGACACGCAACTTTCTTCAGTGATAAACCCCTGTAGAAAAGTGCTGTTTGCGCTGAGAGAAAAACTGAAACAAGAGTTAAATCGCATGGAAGCCTTGGGTGTGATACAGAAAGTTGATGAGCCTACTGAATGGGTAAGCTCCATAGTAATTGTTGAAAAGAAAAATGGACAACTCAGAATATGTCTAGACCCCAGAGATTTAAACAAAGCTATTAAACGAGAACATTTCAAACTACCAACCAGAGATTAAATCATGTCGCAATTTGCGGGAGCAAAATGGTTCAGTAAATTGGACGCATCTTCAGGATTCTGGCAAATGAAGCTAGATGAGGCCAGCTCAAAGCTTTGTACATTTAATACACCAGAAGGTCGATACAGATTTCTTCGACTACCATATGGAATATTGTCTGCTCCAGAAGTATATCACAAAAAGATACACATGATTTTTGAACATATTCCAGGTGTTGAAACAATGATGGATGACATTATTGTCTGGGGATCTACAAAGGAAGAACATGATTCTAGATCGAGACAAGTAATGGAACTTGTCAAGAATGTGAATTTAAAGCTAAACAAGGACAAATGTGAATTTGGCGTGAATACACTTACCTTTATGGGCGACGTGGTCTCGGATCAAGGTGTAAATCCAGGCCCAAAGAAAATATCAGCAATAGTGAACATGGAACGTCCTAACAACAAAGACGACGTCAGAAGATTCCTAGGGATGATTACTTACTTAGGAAAGTTTATTTCTCAACTCTCTGAACGAACAGCCTCTCGTAGATGGTTGTTGGACAAAGATAATGAGTGGATGTGGTCTCATGAACAAGAAGAAAGTTGGCAAAACTTGAAACAGATCATTGCAGAGCAACCAGTGCTAAAATTCTTTGATCCTGCGAAAAGAATAAGAATTTCAGCAGATGCTTCGCAATTTGGCCTAGGCTCATTGCTGTTACAAGAACATGAGGATACATGGCAACCAGTAATCTATGCATCAAGAGCACTGACAAGTGCTGAAACAAGGTATACTCAGATAGAAAAAGAACTTCTAGCGATCACATATGCATGTGAGCGATTTCATCAGTTTGTGTATGGTCAAACATTTACTGTGGAAACTGACCACAAGCCATTGGTAGCTATCATGACTAAATCATTGCATGACTGTCCCATGAGAATTCAACGAATGCTTATCAGACTACAGAAATATGATGTACACTTGCTGTACTGTCCCGGCAAATACATTGCTGATACACTTTCTCGTGCTGTGGACAAAAGTGAAGGTTCCAAAAGTCTGATGGATGAAGAGATAGAAGCCTATGTTAATTTGATCGTAGCTTCTCTACCAGTGTCTCTTGCAAGACAAGAACAGATTAGGAAAGAAACTGAGACAGACGACACAATGAAAGTGTTGAAAGATATCATTCTGAAAGGTTGGCCAGCAGAAAAACATGCGTGCCCGTTGTCTATCCATAATTATTGGATGTACCGCAGTGACCTTACAGTTGTCGATGGTATTATTTACAAAGGCAATAGGTTTGTCATACCTGCACGACTAAGAAAAACTATGCTGTGCAAGATACATGAAGGCCACTTAGGAGAAGAAAAATGTAAGCGGAGAACATGTGGTTATGTATTGTCCAAGAATGAACCAAGACATAGCACAGACTACAGCTACATGTGAATTATGTCTTACGTATAGACCGAAACAAAATGTCGAGCCACTGAGTCCTCAGTCAGTGCCAGAGAGACCGTACCAGAAAGTTGGCGCAGATTTGTTTGATTGTAATGGGAAAACGTACATTGTCGTGACTGATTATTACTCTAACTACCCTTAGGTGAAGACACTACATACAACTGCTAGTATAGCCGTAATCAATTGCATGAAGTCAATCTTTGCAAGGCATGGTGTTCCTATGGAAGTGTTTACTGACAATGGCCCTTAGTTTTCCAGTGCTGAATTTAGACAATTTGCTGATGAGTGGGAATTTGTCCATACTACGTCAAGTCCCCACTATCCACGCTCAAATGGGTTGGTGGAAAGTTCAGTACAAACTGTAAAGAGTCTCATGAAAAAAGTTCAAGAAGGTAAAGAAGATTTCTACAAAAGTCTTTTAATCTACCGCAGTACACCTTTACAGAATGGACTTTCTCCTGCACAAATGCTGATGGGAAGGAGGATTAGAGCAAATCTCCCGATACATGATGAACTGCTTAATACACATATCTCAGTGTTGGTCAGACTGAGTAAGGAACGTCAACAGGCAAAACAGAAACTGTTCCATGACAGGCGAGCAAAAAGCTTATCTGATCTAAAATCGGGTGACCAAGTCCGTCTCAGAGATCATGAGAAAGGTATTTGGGTGTAGAAAAGTATTGTGCAAGCACAAGTAGCACCAAGATCTTATACTATACGTACAGAGCGTGGAACGGAAGTAAGAAGAAATCGGGTGGATTTAAGATCTCAACCTAACCATAAAGAAGACAACATCACTGAAGAATACCCTTCATCTGACATGTATGATGATACTGATAATGGTGAACAAACCACGATTCTAGAAAGGTCCAATATGGTTGATGAAATGCAGACTCTGTATGAAAGACCCAAAAGGGAAATACGCAGACCTGAGAGACTCATTGAAATGTGTTAGATGATGTTCTTAATATGACGTTGTTAATTGTTGCATTGAAGTGTAGAGGGCTTATCTTTAAAGAAAAGAGGATGTGATGTTAGTGTATTAGAATGCTTAATATTTGTAGACACTCCCTTACTAACATGTGTAAGCCTGAATCTTCAGTGATTGTCCCTGGGACCAGGGGGATGCTGGGAAGTGGGTGATCCAGTGTGCAGTGTGCCTGGAGTTGGTGAGGGAATAAACAGCACAGCAGTAAACTCATATGTCTCTGTGTCCTGATGACTCGATTTACAAACATATGAACAAAACAAGTCACACTGGTGCTGTAACTGCCCGCAGTGCAACCCACAGCTCCTAATACAGGGGCAGCATTAATCAACCCTTGGTGGACACTGATTTTCTTTTGTCGATGCCTGTAGTGCTGTCCAGAGCTCCTAATACAGGGGCAGCGTCAACGCTTGGTGCACACTGGTGTTCTTTTTTCTTGTAACTGCAGTGCAGCATTAACCATACCACCCAACTTGAAAAGCAGTAGATTGGGGACTTGGTGTGCCGAATAAAAGGGACGTGCCTTGAATAAATGGGAATGGCCTCACTTCCTGACCCCCATTGTAGATCACTTTGAGGGTGTGCCCAGTGCTCACAGAGCAGCTGGGCAGCCCCTGGCTCACTCCCCGCACTGTTAGATGCCATGCACACGACATCTATTCAGTCATCACTGGCTGCTTTGCATAGCAGAGCAGCAGTGATCACAAGCTCTCCCAACTTGCCACCCACTGGCGGGTCAGAGGGACAGTGTCTGAATAGCGAGACTGCCCCGCTGGAATCGGGCCAGTTGGGAGGTATGCATTAACCCTTTATAAGTGCACACTGGTGCCTGCCACTCTTACTATAATAAGCGCAGCAGTGTGTAAAATATATACAGTATATGTGCAGAGATGAACGCAGATGCATATGCAGCCATCTGTGTTCATCTCTGAATAACCCCTAAAGTACAACTTTAAAACCTACCATCCCCCATAGTCTTTTGGTTCCCTTCTCCAGTAATAATCCATATGTAACCTGTAAAAAAAATTACTCACCTATTTCCTGTGCAGATCGGCCCTCTTTGGTCCATGTAGGCATCCCAGGGGTTAAAAAAAAAATACCGAACCAGCAAATGAAAGGGAATCCATGTGTATACATCTGTCACTTGGGGACCCTCTCAGCCAATTAGGGAGCGCAACATAGTAGCACTCTTCTGATTGGCTTAGCGCTGCTGAGACGTGGCTCAAGTGGAGCCCATTTGATTGATGATATCAAATTGTGAACAAAAAAAAAACTTTTTTGGTGGGGGATTATATATTATAATCCAGTATATATCTATATATATATATATAATCATTCCATGGTGCGGCACTCATGCTGATCTCGGAAATAAATGGACCTCAGTCCTTCTTGCTTCAACGTTTCAATTTATTTCGTCAAATTGTCATCAGGAAGTAATATAACAATACATACAACACATTTATATAGACATACCACATAAGAAAAAGGCATACCTCACGTGGGAAAATCACCCCGAACACCGGTGTGTGAATAATTCTGACATCATCAGCCTCAGACAGAGGTCGATCTCTATGACCTCAGTATAATTGGTTGTCATAGTAACTGCCCGAGTAAATTTGTCAGCCATCACATGTAAATATAATTGACTAATATTTATAAGAAAAATATAAAAAACTTTCACTAACCACCTTAAGTGCAGCACATATTTTAAAAAAAGAGAGAAAGAGGATACATTGTAAAGCGGACTAAAAAAGCTACCCTGTATAAACATGAACGCTATATGAAAGAGATGAATATAACTTCGTCCGAGTGCAAAACCTGATACACTGCAAATGTACCATAAAGTTTATTACTGTTGTTATAATAAAACATATCATTTAATGCTAACGATATAAACTATGGCAGTCTTCATAATGCAAACTGTTACAACTCCATAAAAATTGTCACACTATTGCTCATTGCTGTCAATCAGAAGGAAATTTCCAGCTGTATCCAGTTAACCATCCTATAAAATAGTAATCCTAACAATACTTATCAGAAATCAAAAGTAGAAGATTAAACCATCTAAAAGACGAATTTGAGAGGCTGTTGATATCCCACATAAATACTCACAGATGCAACAATTATCTCCATACTGATATAACCTGACAAATGTTGTTATCGTAGATTAGAATATGTAATACACTCATTAAACCCTTTGGGGATAATACATTTAACCTATGTATCCATCTAGCCTCCAGACGTAATAACTTCAACGATCTGTTGCCACCTCGTACATTAGGCAAAATGGTATCTATCATACGGTACCTCAAACTAGACAGTGTGTGTTTTTTTTCCGCAAAATGACGAGCTACTGGTTGTTCACCAGAGCCCGATGTGATTGCTGCGCGGATTGCCGCCCTGTGGTTACCCATGCGTTCTTTAAATTTCGATTCTGTCTTATCAATATAACTGAGGCCGCATGGGCAAACAATCTGATATATCACGAAACTAGAATTACAGGTAAAATGGTGCTTGATCTTATAAGAGTGCGCCCGTATGTGGGTGGTAAAAAACATCCCCTGTCAGGAGAAATTGACAGGTCACCAATGTGCATTTAAAACAACCAGTTTTCTTGGGGCCAAAGATGCCCACTTGACCGGTTGAACATGTCGTATCCGTCTTTACCAATATATCCTTTAGGCTTCTGCCTCGTTTGTAACAAGGCATTATCTTATAATCCTGCAACCCCAGGTTCAGATCACTCTGGATAATAGGCCAGTTCCTTTTAGCCGCTTTAATTATACTCTCCGAAGAGGTATTATATGTGCTCACCCATGGAAGATTTTTTATAAGATGTTTTCTTTCTGTTCTTTTATTTAATAAAGATAATCTATCCATAGATAGCACACGTTGTTTATCAATTAATAGAGATTTTTTATTATACCCACGGAGAATAAACTTCTGTATTAATGAATCGATTTCACGTTCTGCTGTGTTATAATTACTATTGATCCTATGTATGCGGATCATTTGGGAATAAGGTAAACTATTGATCATTGCTCTAGGGTGGCAACTTTGTGCTTTCAAAAACGTATTTCTATCTGTGGGTTTCACATATAAACTTGTATGGATGCTGCCCTCAATAATTGTGACTTTAACGTCCAGAAAATTAATAGTGTTCTGAGACACTGTGTGTGTAAATCTAATTGGACTAATTGATGAATTATGTGTCTCAATTAATGATAATAGAATTGACACATCCCCCTGCCAAATCATAAATAAATCGTCTATAAATCTTGAGTATTGTATAATATGCCCACTTATATTACTATCTGCAAAGAATAAAGCATTTTCAATCATAAACATAACAATGTTGGCATACGCCGGTGCCATGGAACTACCCATGGCACAGCCTTTTACTTGCAAATAAAATTGATTATTGTATAAGAAAAAATTATTATTCAAAATTAAATCAAACAATTGAAGAATGATCATCACTTTATCTGTAGAAAAATCACTTTTGGCACGTAAGAATTTTTCAACCGCCTCAAGCCCTAAAGCATGTGGGATCGAGGTGTATAAGTTCACCACATCTAAACACACTAACCAATGATCACTATCGAATTTTGTCAAACCACCAAGTTTCTTAAGAAATCAAGTAGAAAGGAACTTTCCTTTTGAATCAGAGGTTGCAGAAGAGCATCCAATAAAGTCGCCACTGGTTGAAATAAAGAATCTTGTGCCGATACTATCGGGCACCCAGGAGGGGGGTTTAACTCTTTGTGGACTTTTGGAATAGTGTAAAAAATCCGTATAACCGGGTGGACTGGAATTAGAAGCTCTTTTACTTCCTCTGTAATCAAACCCCAATCTAAGTCTATGCATAATAAATCAGACAACTGTTGTCTACATAAATGTAAAGGATTTCTATGTAGTCGCTCATATACCTCTGTGTCACCAAGTTGACGTAATACTTCACAATTATAGTCCTGCCAGTCCTGCAGGACCAAAGCACCGCCCTTATCAGCCTGCCTAAATACCAAATTCTGATTTTGTGATAAGGACTTCAAGGCTTCACTCTCTAAAGGGGTTAAATTGGGATGACGTACATTCTTATTACATTTCCAATCAGTATTTGTTCCTGGTATTTTAACAGCTGGTTCTATTCAGGAGGGGTGACCTCCATGCAGGTTTTTTTTCAGATTTTTAACTTTCACACACTTTACGCAATGAAGCCACGCACGGATCTCAATGATCCGACCGGGCCTTACTGTGTCATAATCGGCAGTGTTTACTCCCCCGTAAAACACTGCCCTGCAGTACGCATGACATCGACATCGGAAAACTTGAATTGAAAAAATACAGTAGTTTAGTAAATTACTGCATATGTTCTGCAGTGCAACATGGTTTTGCCCAGTTGCTAACTTTTTTGTTTGCTAACTAACCTGAATAAACCCCTTAGTCAGAGAAATGTCAGTCCAGTTGCCACGTAAAAGAAAAGTGGAGCTTGAGAAGGTCCAGGGCCAAAGTTGGAATGTGCAAAGGAAGGGCCTCCGATTTGACATGGTTGATCTTGTACCCTGAGAGATGGCCATAGAGAGACATTTATTTGAAGAGGTAGGGGAGGCAGATTAAGAGGGATGCAGAGTATAAACAACACAGCGCTCAACCCATGATAAGAACTAATGCAGTGTCGATGTTCACTTTATCTATGTGTTCTTATTCATGAAAATAATAATAATAATGAATCACAAGTGTAAATCATACTCTGTATTGATGTTGAAAAAATGCTAATATCAGTTTGATGTAACAATTAAACTTTTATTTTCGGAGTCACAGTGCTCCTTGTAGATACTTGGTAAATATAAGGTTAACTTTGTAACTAATTGGGGTTATTTCAGTCCATGCAATTGCGTGAAATTTCTCCTGTAAAATAATTAGGAGTACTTGACCTCTTTTAAAGGTCCAAATTAATGTGTCCAGATTACTAGCCGAAAAAACCATGAAAACAACATAAAATTAAAATAATGAAAAAATAAAAACGAAAAATAGAAATAAAAAGGGTTCAATTGCTGATCGCAAAAGTTAGTATTAAATGTGTTATCACTGCCCTAATTAGGGCCGTCTTTTAGTCCTGCTGATCGCAGTGAATTTCCTGGTTTAAATGTCAATGGAGATGTGAGTTGGGGGATATATGTTCAATTGCATGGACTGAAATAACCCCAATTAGTTACAAAGTTAACCTTATATTTACCAAGTATCTACAAGGAGCACTTTGACTCCGAAAATAAAAGTTTAATTGTTACATCAAACTGATATTAGCATTTTTTCAACATCAATACAGAGTATGATTTACACTTGTGATTCATTATTATTATTATTTTCATGAATAAGAACACATAGATAAAGTGAACATCGACACTGCATTAGTTCTTATCAGGGGTTGAGCGCTGTGTTGTTTATACTCTGCAAACTTTTCCAGTAGGTTAGATCACCTACAAACATCAGCAGCTCGCCACACCCAATAGGGGGTTGACATTACCTCAGTGCGCAGGTGGTAACCCTCCAAGATTAAGAGGGATGTAGTATGGTATACCGGCTATCGGGGTCCCGGCGCACAGCATACCGCTGCCGGATTCCCGACCGCCGGCATACCAACCTGAGTTGCAGTTTTAGTCTGTGGTACCCTAGTAGAAATCTGAGAAATCATACCCTTAAGAGAGGCTAACCACTCAGGCTCCTTTGCAAGGATTTGTGATAAAACAGTACAATCCTGAGTACATGGAATGGGATCGTCCTGAGAGGAATTATCCTCCGCAGCATATGACAGAGTCCCTAGACATGGGTTTTTTTGGAGACAGCAAACACTCCACCCACACACAGGGAAAGGACAGATACAGTTTCCCCCCAAGAATGCCAAGAGAGCCACAGAGATTGGAGACAACCAACACACAACGCTTTTTAGATAGAGGGAAGCCACTACCTAGCGCTTAGTGTGTACCTTAATAGGTTGCACAGTATTTCCACAGCCTCCCTCTCCCCCCCTTCTACAACCCCCTGGTACCGTACAAGATAGCTGGAGTTGAATTGGAGGGACAGCTCTCCCTGTCAGCATCTCCACATTGATCTGCAGGCAGGAAAAATGGCGCTGAACGCTGCTGGGTCCACTCTGAGGAGAAGCTCCGCCCCCTTTCATGGCGCTGCTTCCTGCTCCACTGATCTTTATACAGGCCTGAGGAAAATGCTGGCAGTGTAACCGGGGCCCATGACAGACAGTGTAACCGGGGTCACTACCAGTGTAGGGTATGGCGCTGGCTCAGGGTGCCCTCACAGCGCCGCACTGAGTACCGCTGAGCCTCCGGAGCGCAGTTAGTACTGCGCTCCCACCCTGTTGTTGCCATCTTCACACCGGCTCCCTGCTTGCTAGGGAAGCCGGTGACTCACTCGCCATTTCAATCTTCTGGCTCTGTAAGGGGGTGGTGGAATGCTGCGGGGGTGAATGATCACCTGTGGTGGCGAACGATCATTTTCCTCAGGGTGCTCAGTGTCCTGTCAGCAGAGATAGTGGCTCAGACCCCTCAGGGCGGACACTACTCCCCCCCTTAGTCTCACGAAGCAGGGAGGCTGTTGCCAGCAGCCATCCTGTGCCTAAAACTCTAATAAAACAATAAAACTAAAAGAACTCCTATGGAGCTCCCCTAGCGGTATGAGGGGCATAGAGGGAGGAGCCAGCCCACACTCTCTTAAAGTGCCAATGGCTCCTGGTGGACCCGTCTATACCCCATGGTACTAATGTGGACCTCAACATCCTCTAGGACGTAAGAGAAATGAAGATTACCCATTGGGTCTTTATTCGAGGCTATAAACAAAGTGGCCTTAAGGGCCTTCAGGCTGTTAGCAAGAAAGGTGTTAGCTTTGTAACTCTTCTCGAAAAACTGCTGATTTAACCAGCAAAGTGACTTATCAATTTTCTCTGAGAGGCCATCTTTGCCTCAACAAATTATTTGTAATTAGTATCATTAGGAGTGCATTTGTGAAGAGAATCCAGGGCGAGGACCTGGTCAGTGAGAGTTTATAAAGACTTCTTCTGATCGTTATTCCTATGAGATGCATAACTGATCACATGGTCATGAAGGATGGCCTTATCGGCCTTCCAGACAAGAGGGGTACACCAGTTTCTGAGATATTGAGGCTAAAGTAATCCTTAAGTATATCGGTCATTTGAGATTTGAAGTGCGGGGTTTTCAAAAGCATTTCGTTCAAACGCAAGGAGGGCCAAGGAATTGTGGATTCCAAATGGTTAAATGTGGAAGTGAAGGTAGTGTGATCATACCATGGGTTGGTGGTGATCATGGCGTTAAGTAAATGTTTAGAGGCCAGGTGGCCATAAAATAAGAGGTCAATTCTAGAATAGTTGCGGTGAAGGGCAGAGTAATACGTATAATCCCTGTAGGTGGGGTTAAGAGCACACAAGGTGTATATGAGGGTAGCTTCCTGTATCTGCTTGAATAGTAATTTAAACATAGGGCATGCTCGAGAGCGGACCTGGGGGCTTGACCTGTCCAAAGCCAGGTCCATAACGAAATTAAAATATTTACCAAGAAACAGATATGCTAAACACTTTTTATGCAGAGTGGTAAGGAAAGATTTAAACAACTTGTGTTGGCCAGTATTAGGGGCAGAAGTATTGGCAATAGTGACATCCATGTGGCCCAGCTTGCCAGTCAGAATAATGTAATGACTATCACTATCAGTGTAAATTGAGCCTTGGAAAAATGAGATCCTATTGCTAATTATAATGGCTACACCATTGTGCTTAGAAGTGCTGGAGGAGTACAACACAGTGGAAAAGTATTTGGAGAGCAGGGTAGGATCACCGGGTTTCCGAAAGTGTATCTCTTGAAGCAAGACAATGTCTGCTCTGCGTGCGAATTGTACAAAACAGGTGAGAACATTTCTGGGGTGTGTTGAGGCCTCAAACACTCATAGAAGCAATAGTTAATGGCATATCACCAGAGGGTGAGAGGGAAGTATAAAGAATGAAAGGGTGAAGGATGAATGGTCCAGTTCACAAAGAAATTAGGGGAGGGAGAGCAAGAGGAGGTGGGAAAGAGAAACCTATGATATAGAAAATAAAAAAGGGGAGAGGAGGAAGGACTGGGTACTCAACCCTCACAAAGCAAAAAGGATAAAAAACAAAGCGGAAAATAAGAACTGTTAAGGCGTGGGGAGAGGTACTCAAATTTTGGGACAATAAAGTCTAGGAAGGCAAGGACTTTAAAGCCCAATACGCTTTGAGGGGAGTGAGGAGTTGTGGGGGAGGGATGGAGGGGGGGTTAGCTAAGGAAGTTAAATAGTTTAACGAGGGGATGTGTATACCCTGGATGTATCCCCTGGTTGAAGGGGTGAGTGCATGATCAAGAAACAAGACAGCAAAAATAGAAAATGAGCCAGGAGCAATAAGCAGGAATGGGTGGAGGGGTGCAGAGGGGTTGGGAGAAGCTGGAGGACACACATATATAAGAATCATATATTGGGTGCTGACACAGAGGGAAATTATCCAAAGGGTAAAAACAACATATTGCAAGGACCATTTAACCCAGGGTAAAGTAGAAAATCTGTGTGGTTGGTGCGAGGGGTCCCTCTATGAACCACAAGAGGGCTTTTTAGAGTGGGGATGGAGTGTATGGGGAGTAAACTATGGGCAAACTGCCTAACAGGCCAGGTCCCGCCACACCAACCGATCAGGCCAAAGAAAAATAGACTAAGATTATCCATTATTACTGTATCTGCTAAATAGTGAGCCTGGAACGTCTAGAGCCAGACTTCAGAGAAAATAAAGCTCATATCCACCGAGAAGTAGGCAGCTGAAGTGTAACATTGAATATGAAAGAGTAATATTTAGTAACTACTGTAAAAAAAAGTTGCAGATGATGCGAGGGAGACCAACACCTGCAGCCAGCAAAGACTCTTGGAAAGAACTGTACTACATTATGCGGGTTATTCAGAGATGGACACAGATCTTGCATCCACAGGAAGATATGTGTCCATCTACTCACATGCTGGGAGCCAGCCAGCATATGGCAAAGCTGGCAAGCATGTGTGTGGTGTCACCCCATGATGCGTCAGCAACATAATTGCGGACGCATCACTTTAAGGTTGACCCCTGCCTGCCTGGCTGTGCTGGCAGACGGTCCGCAGCCATGTTTTTAATGGATCAAATATATGCTAATCTTTCAGAGAGAGGTAAAATCAGAGAGTGCCCACCTCTCTCTGAAAGATAAGCATATATTTCATCCATTAGGTCTCTATTATATCTCATGTTTTTACTTGTCATTTTTTAATCTGTCAGTCTTTTTATAACTTTACATGAAGACCTTTGTACTTTTACTCTGTGAAATTATTGTTTTAGTAATCTGGTTTTATAAATAAATGATTATATTATATTTATAATTCCTTTTGAAACATAGTCTCTTTATATACTATTGACACCATTGGTCACTTACTGTAGATTATCCTATCCTGGTTACTATTTTTGTTGTATCAAGCATCTCACCCCTGCTTTGTGTACTTATTTGGCAGATGACTTATATACAATAGTTAGGCAGTGTCATATGATATGAGACAAAATTGTTCTGTATCTGACTATCTGTGATAACAATCTGTGATAACTATCTGTGATAACTTAAATACTGCATCTTGGAGCTAGAAGCTCTCCCTGTATACACACACACACACACACACACACACACACACACACACACACACACACACACACACACACACATTGCAAAAAAATATTAAAATATATAGTAACAAAATGAGTAACTTACCGTAGACTGTTAGTTGAACTTTACGTGCTGCATAACCTGCAGCATTTACTGCACTGCACATATATTCTCCAGAATCCTCCCCTCCTGGAGCAGATAGGAACAGGCTTCCATCCGATTCAATGATTGTGGAATCATTATTCTGAACAATAATTTCTCCTTTCTATAAACAAAAGTATTAACTGCAAAACCCAATATCATTTGAAATCATAACTATCTCTCAATTCTCATTTTTGAAAAGCAAGTAGCTATATCTTAGTAGTTTAGTTAAAATCTGTGTGTATTATTTAGTAACTTATTTTGAAACCAACATACACTACATTTAGTATATAACAGACTTTCCCATCACCCTGAAAATAAATATAATTTGTATAAAATTGCCCTATTAATTTTAAATATTTAAGCCTGAATTTATTGGTTCAAAAATTACTATTTTTTTAGACTAGTTTTTATGTTAACACCATCCTGAGATACTTGATACATAGGCTACTGAATGCAAAAGCCATAAGAAGACAGTCATCATTGGCTTCCAGAAATACTTACGGGGCAATAAGTTAGGTTTGCAACATCATAGCCCTGTCCCCGACTGTAGTGACACATATCACTTCCACAGAATGCTGCACTTTCCACCTCTCTGCTTTTTTAGCAGGTATAAAACTTAAGCAACTATGCTATTAAGTCATGCTTCTCAGAAACATTTTCTAAAAGACAAAGGAGTCCTATTTATCAAAGTATGTATGACCTTAATACATGTGGAAATGACTGTGTCCGCATGTTTAAGGTACAATTGAGTAAAGTCCTATTCCACAAAGCTATAAAGCAGGAGTTACTGTATCTCTCTCATGCTTTGCCAACACCAGTGCATAGTTTCCTATGGGGAAGTTGTTATGGGGCTTTATAACAAGCTTCTAAAAGCTTAGCTTTTTGGGGCCCCTCTATACTACGTCTATAGGAAACAGGAGGGTGACCTGCTCTCCAAAGAGAGCACAAAGAGATTGTATAGCACAATGGTTCATTTATGTAATACCAGATAAAATGTACATAAAATATACATAACCAAATTAAAAACACCACTAACTCAAATGGGATGAGAAACAAAAATATATAACTCACAGTCAATGAATAGAAAAAAGCGCTTGTAGTTCAGGACATGTAATAAGAAGCACACAATGTAGCTTTCTAATAAAGTCAATATTATATTGAAACAGTGTCAGTAAATTCTCCAAATATGTAACATTGTATCAAACAGGTCTCTCCGGAATTGTAGCCGGTTGATGGAGCTTAGATAATAATAAATACTGTGAGTACTCACATCTTCCGAGCAATTCATTATTGTGATTTCAAGTCAGTTCCTTGTGTCCCATATAGGCTATGACTGCTGAATTGGAAAAATATCCTTCTAAAGATTTGTGTGCGAACTAGTATGATATCTCAGCAGTATATACGCAGACTCACATCTTAGCCTACAGCTGCAGCCGCAGCCATGTGTGAGTGATATGGTGGCCAACAGCAGTTAGATACAGTGTAGTAACCGGAGAGCTGTCAGATCCTGTGGCACCTAGAAAGGACTCTAACGCGTTTCCTGGCTGCTTAGGTCAGGCTATTTCCTCAGAGGGAATGTTTATTTTATGGACATTTTATTTTATTGGTCTTTAAATAAGCATACCTTTGTGCTATACAATCTGTATGCACTTTCACTTTCTCTGCTCTCCAATGCCATGTCCTGCATTCTAAGATGGCTGCATAAAATAGGTATCACTGGATTATAAAACACAGACATGTATAAAAAGAATTATGACTGCAAGAGATTTCCCAAATTTTAGTAAATTCATAGTTGTTACCTTTTTCCAGATAATAGATGGTTTAGGTACTCCGCTGGCTTTGCATGGTAGAGACACTGCATGCCCTTCAACTGTACTAAAAATCTGGGGTCCATGTTGAATAATTGGACTAACTGAAATAAAAATGGTAAGCATGATTTCTAGAGCAGATACAGTACAAGCCTTCTCAAGCAGAATGGGACATTTTATAATTTACAGTGCATCCGGAAAGTATTCACAGCGCTTCACTTTTTCCACATTTTGAATTGTTACAGCCTTATTCCAAAATGGAATAAATACATTTTTCCCAAAAAAATTCTACACACAATACCCCATAATGACAATGTGAAAAAAGTTTTTTTGATATTTTTGCAAATTTATAAAAAATAAAAAATGAAGAAATCACATGTACATGAGTACAGCCTTTTCTCAATACTTTGTTGATGCACCTTTGGAAGCAATTACAGTCTCAAGTCTTTTAGAATATGATGCCACAAGCTTGGCACACCTATCTTTGTACAGTTTCACCCATTCCTCTTTGCAGCATCTCTCAAGCTCCATCAGGTTGGATGGGAAGCGTCGGTACACAGCCATTTTTAGATCTCTCCAGCGATGTTCAATCGAATTCAAGTCTGGGTTCTGGCTGGGCCACTCGAGGACATTCACAGAGTTGTCCTGAAGCCACTCCTTTGATATTTTGGTTGTGTGCTAAGGGTCATTGTCCTACTGAAAGATGAACCATCTGAGGTCAAGAGGGCTCTGGAGCAGGTTTTCATCCAGAATGTCTCTGTACATTGCTGCATTCATCTTTCTCTCTATCCTGACTAGTCTTCCAGTTCCTGCCACTGAAAAACATCCCCACAGCATGATGCTGCCACCACCATGCTTCACTGTAGGGATGGTTGTCGCCTGGTGATGAGTGGTGCCTGGTTTCCACCAAACATGACGACTGGCATTCACACCAAAGAGATCAATCTTTGTCTCATCAGACCAAAGAATTTTGTTTCTCATGGTCTGAGAGACCTTCAGGTGCATTTTGGAAAACTCCAGGTGGGCTGCCATATGCTTTTTACTAAGGAGTGACTTCCATCTGGCCACTCTACCATACAGGCCTGATTGGTGGATTGCTGCAGAGATGGTTGTCCTTCTGGAAGGTTCTCCTTCTGACAGAGTGACCATCGGGTTCTTGGTCCCCTCCCTGACTAGGGCCCTTCTCCCCCGATTGCTCAGTTTAGATGGCTGGCCAGCTCTCGGAAGAGTCCTGGTGATTCCAAACTACTTCCATTTATGGATGATGGAGGCTACTGTGCTCATTGGGACCTTCAAAGCAGCAAATATTTTTCTGTACCCTTCCCCAGATTTGTGCCTTGAGACAATCCTGTCTCAGAGGTCTACAGACAATTCATTTGACTTCATGCTTGGTTTGTGCTCAGACATGCACTGTCAAGTGTGGGACCTTATATAGGCAGGCGTGTGCCTTTCCAAATCATGTCTAATCAACTAAATTTACCACAGGTGGACTCCAATTAAGCTGTGGGAACATCTCTAGGAGGATCCGTGGAAACAGGATATACCTATGCTCAATTTCGAGCTTCATAGCAAAGGCTGTGAAGACTTATGTACATGAGATTTCTTATTTTTTTATGTTTAATAAATTTGCAAAAATCTTGAACAAACTTTTTCATGTCGTCATTGTGGGGTATTGTGTGTAGACTTTTGAGGGGAAAAAATGAATTTATTTCATTTTGGAATAAGGCTGTAACATAACAAAATGTGGAAAAAGTGAAGCGCTATGAATACTTTCCGGATGCACTGTAAAGGAGCTCACCACCCTATCTTACTGTTCCGTTTGCTCTATTTGACCTTACCATATACATTGAGAGTTGTTTCTTTTCTGCTGGCACCGACAGCGTTTGTCACTGTACATACATACTCCCCACCATCTTTCAAGTGGACGCTTTCCAGATGAAGACTTCCATCTGTTCGTACACTAACATATGGTGTTGAAACCAACTAAAATGAAAGAAACATTTTATAAAGTTTGTTTGCAGATATACTGTAGTTTATAAAGACCAATAATCTTTTTCATTGTGATCAGTGAACATAGATTATATCTGCCCAGAAAAGTCATTTTACACGTATTAGGAACATAGTGCACTTCGTTTTACTTTCTGAACGTGTTTGTGACATGCACAGAGTTTGGTTTTACATAAGTGTGTCTAGAAGATCTATTCATTGCGCATCTTACAGTACTGTATATCCACTCTCATCCTGCAGAAAATGTACTGTACATGTCAAATCAAAGTGCAACCGCTAACCACTTTATACTAACCACTTTCATTATATAAAAAAAAAAGTCTCTTAAAATTCATGGTTTATAATAATTGAATATGGTAATGCGGTCATATCCCCAAACAAATTATGTCTTAGCAATAAAAGTTAAAAGTGCCATTTGCCATATTCAATGTTATTTATCCTCTTGAAAAATAGATAGGAATTGTCCCACCTGAATCTGTCCATATGAAAATTAAAATGAAATATTGTGATTAGATGACCACTAATTACTGTAATTAATTAAATAAATTGATCTAATTTAGCCGCAATGCTAACAAATGAAGGGCCTAATTCTACTTTGATCGCTATTGAGACATAAATTGCGATTTTCTCAATCCTTTTTCTGCTAAAAATCACATGTGAAGAGCTGCCCAGAAAAGGTTACTGCCGCCCACTGATGCAATCACAAAATTGCATATGCAACAGCAGAATTGTGATGCATACTCAGTAATCAAGTACCGTAGACAATTGCGGTTGACTCTGGGCTACTCAAAAAAATGAGAATGTAGTTGCATTGGCGCCATGTTTTTAGTCACAATCCATTGCAACTGACATCAGATACACGCCCCGAAAACGGCAATGATCTGCCTGTGTTTTTCCAACCACTCTCCACAAATGCCATGTTGACACCCACAAATGGTCACTAACTGTCAATCAAATTGCAATCACATTTAATTCAATTGCGATCGCAATTTAGCCTTTGCGCACGTGCAATGTGTTTGCAGCACATGTGCAGTCTGCCGATAATCGCCCGATTTGCGATTTTGCAATTTTGCAGTTGAATCTGAATTAGGCCCTACTTTTTATTAGCTGAAGATTAACCAACAGTAATGGGCATATTCAATTAGCTCAAGCTTTAACACCTTTATTTAATCTAAGCACATATTCTCCTGTGTTAAACCCATTGTTAACTCATATTAACCCATATGTTCCAGGTCAAGTGCCTGGAACTATGGGTTAATACGATTGCGGAAGCCATGGTAAGAGCAAAAATCCCTATTTACCGTGGAGTTCAGGTAGGTGCGAGCAGAAACCGTAGTAAGTGCATCCTGTGGGCGTGCCATGGGCTGCAAATGAATAGCTTCTGGCATGGCAACAAACCTGCAGTAAGCCCTGTGGCTAATTGAATATGCCCCTATGACAGCATTTATTTGTACCAGCCCTCAAGCATCTGCAACAGATATGTCTCCTTATAGGTGCACCTTTGTCTGAGTCCCTGTCTGATAGTGTTGCAATTATATGACCATGTTCCTGGTGTACTCGGCCTGTTTGCCTGCTATTCCCTCCCTGTTCTGCCACTTAGGGGCGGTGACATGTGGGACATGTAGGAAGGCAGAGCCTTACCCTATCATACTCCAGTATATCTAGAGTACAGACTTTAGAAATTATCAGAATAATATAAAGAAGATATTTATAACTTATAAATAGGGTTAAGCTTAGGGATATATTTAGGGTCAAACAGTATATACTGTACTATTGCACCTTTGTATAATGCCCACATGAACAATCAGGTTCATATATGTGTGTGTAAATCTGGTTCAGATACTAGTCAGTGCCACTGACCTCTCCACACGTCACTACTAAGGGAAGATAGATTGCACATCTGCATATTTTCCTCTGTTTTCTCTGCACTTGTGTAGCAATGCTGTTCTTCTTATGGCATAGAAGAAATGTGTTCATGAGGCTAAGAGAGGGGAGTGGGTACAAAGCAGAGTGAACCAGTCTTGCCAGTCTCTATCAATGAGATGCTGCCACCCTGAACATGGTGCATGCACACCCAGTTTTGGCAGAGTAGCATCTATCAATGGGGCCAGAAATTCACAACATGGCATATCCATGCACCACCCCCTGCCTGCACTTAGGGGGTAATTCATATCCCCCCTGCACTGTAGAAAATCTACCTACAACCACAGTCATTACCACCTCATATATGGGGACACTATTTAAAATGTTGGGCCCCGTTATGAGTGGAGCATGACTACATTAAGGGCCTAATTCAGAGTTGATCGCAGCAGCAAATTTGTTAGCAGTTGGGCAAAACCATGTGCACTGCAGGTGGGGCAGATATATGTGGCAGAGTCGGAATATTATGGGTACTCTGTGAAAGACAATCATTGCTGAGTTGTGTTGTACAATTTTTTTTGGCTGACCTAAGATTAGCTTAAATTCTGTTTAGTTTACCTGTAAAATAAACAAACATTTCTCCATCGTTAGCGCAATGGTAATCAATGAAACTTACTAATATGTTATTCTTAACCCATTGTCTGACTGGAAGAGGATTTCCGGCTAATATAACACATGGCAAGGTGATCTGGTTTCCTTCAATGACATTCACTACGGAAGGGCTCTCTCCAATAACAGGAATAACTAAGAAAAAGGTAATTTAAACAAAATTACAAGAATCATTTATTTTCATCACCATTCCACAGAGAAACAAAACATGAAAAGATTGTAACTGACCCTTAGGACCAAATGTAATAGAGTGAGAGTTTCAGAAAGTGAGAGATTAAGTAAGGTTTTGCAGTTTTTTTTAAAGTGGCAATCATTTACACTGCAAAACCAGGCTAACTCTCACTCTATTACATTTGGCCCTTAGTGTTCTCAAAAAAAAAAATTATATATATATATACATATATATATATATACATATACAGATGGGTCCTCCGTTATCTTGGCTGTTTCTGCACCTAGACTGAGGTTTAGTCACACCTAGGTCATAGCTTAGGTTGCTGAGTTTAATCACGGGCAGGCGCATTGAGGCATGATTACATACTCAGCATATAATACACATCTCCACCATTGGGTGGCTAATGCTCCACTAATCCAGTACTTTAGTTCGAATAGTGGCGGATTGATCTACAGTACAAGCTCTGGCAAATGGTCAGTAACGACTGTAATGTTAATATACAGTCAAGTACTGCATACTGTACACACAGTTGGTGACCAATGGTCAAACAAGGAGAGTAAAAAAAAAAATTGTTTATACAGACGCAAACGAACGTGTTAAAACACTTGTGTATGCATACACAACTAATGTGTGAAAGGAATAATGTAGCTCATTGACTTTAAAGTATGTAGAGTACACTCAATACCATGTTTGAAAAATACTGTGTTTTGTAATATGAGCATCCGAGTCCCCTAACAGCATAAAAGGGATAATGGGTGGAAGCAATTCTGTCAACTTTCTACTGTATGTGTAGCAGTTCGGTGTATCGCAATGTGCATAGAGCTTGCCTATTCCTATCGCCCCTATGTATTTTAGCTAGGGGATTGTGATGCTCCTTCAGCATTGCCCCGTAGCCTGCAAAATCTATGCTGTCACTTACTCCATAGCTGAGGGCTGCCACGAGGCGACTGGAGTCAGGCGGCGGCCATTTTGTCAACTTGCTTTGCGATCGAGTCCGGTGTATGGTAATGTGCATAGAGCTTGCCCAGCCCTATCGCCCCTGTGTATTTTAGCTAGGGGATTATGATGCTCCTTCAGCATTGCACCGTAGCATGCAAAACGTATGCTGTCACTCGCTCCATAACTGAGGGCTGCCATGAGGCTACTGGAGTCGGAAGGTGGCCATTTTGTCAACTTGCTATGCGATCGAGTCCGGTGTATAGTAATGTGCATAGGGCTCACCTAGCCCTATCGCCCCTGTTTATTTTAGCTAGGGGATTGTGACGCTCCGTCAGCATTGCCCCGTAGCCTGCAAAATCTATGCTGTTGCTCGCTCCATAGCTGAGGGTTTCCACGAGGCAAGAAGTCACGGGTGGTAGCCATTTCAATCGAGTCTGCCCTGCTACAGAATTGTATGTGTACCGTATGGTGCATAGAACCTTATCCTCATAGCCGCTGTGTATTTTACAGTAGATACGCTCCTGCAGCTTTGCCCTGATTTATGTAAAACTTGTGTGCACACTTCTATTGAATGTGAAAGTATAGTACAGTACAATAGATACAAAAATAAAAAAATTAATAAAGTGTCTGGAAAAAACTAACATGCATTCGTAATTTGGGAATCATACCGGGGACTCTAAGCATGGAAAGCGGAACACTTCACCACTCAGACACGTTGCCTCCGACAGATGAATAAACCCATTGGTTTTGATTATGCCATAATGGCTATGGGATTAGGACGCTAACATACAATATCCCTAACATCAATAGACCACAATGTACCTGTAACACGTTCGTTTGCGTCTGTGTACACTACCGGTTTTATTTGTTGATTTGTCTGCGGGACTTGGACGTTCACATATTACTAACGTCAATGGACTATACTGTGGCTTTATCACATTTGTTTGCATCTGTATATACTGTACTACTGTATTTACGTCTGTACACTGTAATATACTGTATGACATACTGTAGCATATTGTAGCGTAATGAGACGCACCAGTAGTTCTTACTATGTATTTCGGTATTGTATTTTAATGGAGACCACATGCATGCGCAATGGTTATTTTAAAAAGCGACATCTGTTGGATGATCGCAGGTATTACACTTAAAGGTAACGCAAAATGCTCTGTGCAAATCCCTACGAATAGGCGCGCCTCCTTGCATCCAGGCATGCTGCCTATGCCTGATCGCGACTAACGCCTCAGCCAGCCAAGATAACAGAGGCTGCATCTGTATATATATATATATATATATATATATATATATATAGTGTACACAGTCCACGGCACTCCCAAATCCCTAAGGAGACTAGAAACAAAGCTGAACAGCCGGTGCCCTCCCAATGGCGACAGCGGAGCTGCGTCCCTTAGAATATACTGCAAACACGGGCGGCACTCACGGCGTATGAAATAAAGACAGACACAGGGGTCTGATTATCAGACCCCTGTGTCTGTCTTTATTTCATACGCCGTGAGTGCCGCCCGTGTTTGCAGTATATATATATATATATATATATATATATATAGATAGATAGATAGATAGAGAGAGGGGGGGGGGGAATAGAGCAGATGTGCTGCATTCCACGGATTTACAAATAAATACAGCAGCTACACAAGCTTAAGCATCAACATTTCAGGTGCTTCTTTATTTTTGCACCTTTCGTTAGGATGAAACATTGATGCTTAAGCTTGTGTAGCTGTTGTATTTATTTGTAAATCCGTGGAGTGCTGTCCGTCTGCTCTATTCTCTCTACATGGTTCCGTGCTGGTCCGTGGGAAGGCACCCAGGTACTATCTTTTTATTATGAAGTGCCGGTCAAATTGGATTTATATATATATGTATATATACAGATGTGCCCTCATACACTAAGCCTCAATACACCATGCAGCACAAGTGAGCTGTGCCGTGTGGTGTAGCATAGTGACTTGTTTAATTCTCATCTTATTTACACCACAAACACGACTGAATTTGTACCACACAGGAATTAGTTTTGCACAATGACACCTCCAGATGTGGGGCTGCAGAGGAGTCCAACATTCAAATAAGGGAGTCACACCAACTGCCCACCCAAACATCGCTGGCTGGGATTCACTGGCGTGTGGCTCCACTGTTTGAATTTTGCACTGCGCTGCAGCCCCACCTTTGGAGCTGTCATTGGTTTTGTACAAAGTTTCAGATGAAGCATAACAGAACATGGCACAGCTGCTGCAGCGTAGCACTTCATATACAGATTCAGACTAATTGACACACAGATGTATAAGTGTTGCATAACAAATGAATCAGTGCAGTCTCGTTAACCTGCTTTGTCCCATATGATTGTTTAAATTGTGTGATTAAGATGCACATTCAAGTGAAAAAGATTATCGGCACAAATCGAGTCTGCTCTGGTAAGAATTTCTTACCTAATCCTGTTAGCGTAACAGTAATTTGGGATTTAATTTTTCCAAACTGATTCTCAGCTTCACAGAGATAGGTTCCTTCATCTCCTACCCACAGATCTAAAGGAAATAATGTACACATTTATTTACTGAATAAAAATCATTATGTCTCTGTTGACCATGAATACTGACATACAAGAGTTCTATAATGAGCTGATAACTGTGATCATCAGAAACATGTTCACAATTACAATTAATGTACAGTAGCTGAATTTTGTATTCAGAAAACTTTATCAATTTTAAAATTCAGCCAATTACATATTAAGAATATAAAAATGTACACATTCTACACCAACTAAAGCCTAAAATGTGTTTGAAGTAAATTTTCCCAATTATTATAGATAATTCTTTACAAATAATTAAAATGTGTTTTACTCAGTAATGAAGCACCAAAGTAAGAAAGAAGGTCTGTTTTTAAAAGTAGGATGAAACCTTTTAGCACTTATTCTGTGAATGAGCTACAGTAAGGTTGATAGTTATGTGAGTCATGGATTATTTATGGATTTATTTCTGCAATTGATTTTAACAAGTTTAGAACAGGTTTTCTACATCTTAGGTATAAATTCCTAGAACTGTATACTTAACGAACTAGATTTTTCATGCTACAGTATCTCTCCCATCACTTTATGGCAACTTCAAATGTTTAAAAAATCTATTTTGTAGAGTGTGGCCTACTATACTTTAAATGTATTTAAAAAAGAGACAGCAATTGAAAGGACATAAGGCGATTTCCCTTAAAAAACATGAAGGAAATGTGTAAATTATGCAAAATAGCACAAAATATCTATTTTGCAAAGACAACCTGTGTCCTTCAATGTAACCATTTTCTATATTCACTTTCAAGTACTTTGGTGAACTGTCCGTTTTGAATCCAGCAACTTAGCTACTTCACAAACCTCTCTTCAGCATTGGACTTAACTGTGAGGGCTGGGCATAGTCACCTGACTCATTACTACAGGCCGTTACTGTGTGCCAATAAAGAAAGGAAAGAGCTGCAAAAGAGGTAAGTGCTATCTATTATACAATAAACAACGTACATTGCAAACCATTACAGATAGGAAGGAGTTACATTTTTAAAATAGACTGTTGTTTGTCTTTTATGCATATTTAACTGCTAAAATAATATCCATGTGGTGTAATTTTTTTTAAATAAATATCTATTTTTGATAGTGCTGAGTGTGTTATAACTGGGGTAAACATTGAAAAACATGATTTTGATTCTTACCTGATAATCTGTTTCTCTGAGGCCATGGGGGACATAGGAGATACCATGAATATGGCTGGTGCTGGAGGAGTCTGGACAATAAAAGTTAACTTTGTGACAGACCCTATACCCTGCCCTCTGTCCAGGGCTAGCAAAAAAAAGAAAGAAAGAGGAGAAGAAAACCAAGCACACAAAACACACACAGAAATTACAGTTAGCCGACCAAGAGCTCCACAAACCAAAACAAACCCACAAGCAAAGCTGGGAGTGAACAAGAGGGCATCCAGTGTCCCCTATGGCCTCAGAAAAACAGTCTTATAAGGTAAGAACAAAAATCCTGTTTTCTATTTTAGCCATGGGGGGCACTGAAGATAGCATCGGGATATCCTAAGCTGTCTACTAAGGGAGGGTATGCTCCTGAGATGTGCGTAGAATCCTTTGCCTAAAATGAGCATTCCTGAAGGCATAGGTGTCAAAGTGATATAATTAGATGAAGGTGAAGCATCACGCTAAGCTGACAGGGATGAGTGAGCTGTCACCGATTCTGGAACTAGTAGGTTAGACAAATGACCACCTTAATGCAACAGTGCAACAGACGATTGTCTGTTTGGATGCAAGCCAACCCACCTTGACATCAGAGTAGAGCACAAAGAAAGGGTCCATGGGACCAGTGCCATCTTAACAGCAGTGTAGGCCCCTGGGCACAGCAATGCACTGGGCCCTCTACCCATCCTCCAGCGGTAGGGGTGGGGGGTGCTATCAGCGCCAGCTTTGATGTCCCGCGGGCGGTAGGGGGTGTTCTATCTTCTGCTCAGCATTTAGGACCTGGAGCAGTAATTTCTGCTAATTACTCCTTTAAGGGGGAATTGGGCTGAATGAAGGGGCCCCTGTATATAGCTTCCAGGGTGGTAAGGGGTGTTAAATACGTAGGGGAAGGGTGGATAGTGGAGTGGGCTTAATATTCATCATTTTCTGGAGGGAGGGCAGCTTGCTTGACTGAAGATATCTCAAGTTCCTGAAATTAGATTTCTTAGCTTTGAATGGGATAAAAAATCTAGAGAGTCCCACCTTTCAGAAGATACTAGGGACTTGGGGATCAGATCTCAGGAGCCAGAGCAATCCACCAACAAAAATATAAAACTGCGTATTAAGCGTGTGGAGCTGGAGCAGGGACCAGCTGCTGGAAGGCTGATATCTCTGGTTCTGGGCATAATTGAGACAAGCTGCCTATGTCCTCCAAAAGGGGAGAGTCCCACCTTTTGGAGTATATCCTCAGATAAACTCTAACTCAGACAGAACCCAAGATATCTGTCTGGGAAGAGCAATTAGGCTTGGATGGGGACCACTGCTTTCAAGTCGAATATCTCCAGTTCCCCAGGGCCGATTTTAAAAAATCTGGTACCCCTGGAAAGAGGGGACCCTTAGCTATCAGTCTAGGGCCCTTATACTCCTGGGGCCCTTGGGCAAGAGCCCATTGAGCCCATACGAAAAGACGGCCCTGCATGGGACACATTTCTTTAGACCTATTAGCATAAACGTGTAATGCCTGCACTACATCCAAAGACTGTAAATACAACTGAGGGTCCCCTTGATCCTCCACAGAACAAGATGGGACCACAATCTGCTGATTAAAATGAAAACAGGAATCCACTTTCTGAATGAAAAACCCAAGTATTCCGCAGGATTCCCTGTACCAGGTGAAATATCAGGAACAGAGACCTGGTAAATAGGTAATACCTATGCAGGCAAAATCAATTCATTGATACTATTTAACTTTACCAGGTAGATATAATAAACCAATAGTAGTCTCACTCATAATCATGCACAGCAGAAATAGAATACCGCTACATCAATACAGCAGCATCAATTGGTGTGGTAAGATGTGCAGAAAACACTATAACCTGGCCCTGAATGAAACTCTCCAAAGGCAAGGAGTTCATGAAATGGCTGCTCAGCATCCTGAGGAGAGGACCATTAGTGAGCTCTCAGTGAGGTTGTGTGCAAAGCGAAGGGGGAAGAAGCCTTCTTCCCTGGGCCAACTACCAGGGATATCCACCATTATTATAACGGCATCCCTTGTGGTCTAGTGGGTGAGTGGAGGACTCATCCCACCTCCGGTGGCCCCAACACCAAGGGGAAACTTTGCTTCTGCATCGCTGGTTTCTGTAGGAAGCCTCTTACCTGTCTCCCTTCTGCTCCGGCTGAGGCTGCAGCAAACTTCCTGGTCCATAGTCTGCATGAGCAAAGCTGCTATCTGTGGCGATAGAGCTCTACGTGCCGTAGCTGAGGACTGCAATAGGCAGCAGACATGTATAACAAATAATAAATAAAGCTGTAAAATACTAAACGTGCCCAGCACCTGTGGGCACTACATAAAACTGGCTGCCCTTGGCAAGGAATGGGGTATAGGGGAGAAGGATGTGGAGCTGCCTCAAAGTTAACTTTTAGCGCCCAGACTCCTCCAGCACCAGCTATACCCATGGTATCTCCAGTGTCCCCTAAGGCTGAAAGAGAAGGTATAAACAGCCATAATTCATCATTCCAAGCACTTATATAATTGAGTAGCTAGTCTTATAACAAAGCTGAAACTGAGAATGAAATAACACAAAAATGATAACAGACTTCTACACATAAACACAATGCAGAATATTAAATATAAATAACTAATGTCCAAAGCAGAAGGTTCAGAATTTGTACCAATGAGCTTCTAAGTGACATTTATCTAGTACAGTCTATGAAATGACAGTTAGCAGCTGATCGGAAACTTCCACTATTTCACTCTCCAAGGCTCAATACATCTCCCCTCCAGTTACTACAAGTTTTGAAGGGGTTATGCTTTACTATGATCTACTGCAGGCATGTCAAACTCAAAATCCAACCTTGATATTCAAGGTCTAAGAGTGTGCAGACTGCAAGAAAATTAAAAGTCTTATATGCAATTTTGAAAGCCCCCTGTGAGTGTTTGCATCACGACCACAGTATATTAAGACTCATGTGCCTGCTTTTGCTGCTTTGTACTTCCCTGTGATGAAGGGCATCTGGGCATGCTGCATTTTCAAGGGATAGGGTGGCAGCACAAATCATAGACATATGTATACATCTTTGCTGCGATGCAGAATGCTGCAACATGGCTTGTTGCATGGCATGCCAGGCTGCGACTATTTGCATCCGGCAATCGCTCCATTCATTCCTAGAAGTGATCGCCGGCTGCGAATAGTCACAGCCTGGTATGCCGTGTAGCTTGCCGTGGAACAACATGACGCTTCACTGTAAGATGAGCATGGCTACAACTGTACATACAGTATATACAGTATGTGTAAGGACAACATGAGGAGATGGAGCGTTGCGGCTGAATGGGGGAGTGTTGGGGGCGTGATCACGGCGGCTGCGTGACGTCACACGTAGTCACCACGATCGGAAAGATGGCGGCGGGTCTTTCTGCTTGTTGAAGGGGGGAGGTGGCTGGCAGCATGCTGGGCGGCCTTGCCCTGCAATGGGAGGCCCCCAGCATATACACAATATATATATATATATATATATATATATTTACATACACAATGTTCTTTTCCGTGTGTTTCTGTGTGTGTATATATATATATATATATATATATACACACAGATGGGTCCATGTTTATCTTGGCCTTTAATAGGATTAACTGAGACTGGGCAGTCGGACTTAATCCCCTGCTGTAATGACTTAATCCCCTGCTGTATTGTTCTCTGTATTGTATTGCAGCTGAGAACAATAGATGAAGGGTTTATGTAAATAAACCATGGTGTGCCTAGGTGCAGCAAAGAGGCTAAGATAACCGTGGATCTAGCTGTATGTATATATGTATATATATATATATATATATATATATACACATACACACACATAGTAGCATGACACAGAATTCAAACCTGGGGTAGCTGCTTTGTAATAAGAAGCAGGAAGGAGCTGAGGAGGAGGATAGTGCACACGCTGCCCAGCCCCCAGGTTCCTCTTTGAGCCAGCTGCGGGAGCGTGATGATGTCACCACACTCCCAGCAGCCCTGGAAAAGGAGGAGATGATGCTGAGCAAGACCATGGTGCTTGGCGGCAGAGATTCATAGTAATGGCTGCTAATAGTGGCTGTAATGACATACCAGCGGTCAGATTCTTAGTGGTACGCTGCACTGGAGCGTACGTCTACACCTGCAGGACTGTGCCGCATTATATGTACATTTGGGCCCACACTGTCAGGCAGCAAAAAATGTTAATTTGGGACGCATGCGGCCAGTAGGCCGCACGTTTGACATGCCTGCTCTACTGTATGTAGGCTGTTTGTGGAAGATGGTATATAATTACCAACATGAAGGTAATGGAAGCATGCAGACTTACTAGTAATATGTAGTGTCCCAGTCCTCTGGTTATACATAAGTGGTTTTGAATGTTTGGATGTGTGATTTAATTTTCTCCATTTTATTTTAGGTTCTGGGAATCCACGAGCAGTACAGAGCAATGTCACATCTGATCCTATATCCATTGCTATATCACTTGGGCTCTCTGTGAACACAGGAGCAGCTGGAAAGAAGTTTTCATTCTGTTAAATATGAATAATTAGCTAGATAAAGCTACAGGTGGGAAGAATTCGAAGCATTGGCATTTTGAGGCACAGATTACTACTGTGAGGTACAGGATAAAATACAGAAAATGACATGAAATAACCTGTAGCATAAACTTGTGATAGGCATCAACTAAATGTTTATCATTACTGAACTCATTAGCAGTTTTATCAGCAAAGGAATAGATCAGACGTATATACATTGTTTCGAATGTTGGTCATATGACACTAAATTTAAACATAAGTCAAAAGAAGTTATCACATTTTTATAATTATAAAAGATATATCTTTTCAAGTTCAAAGTAGAATTACACAATTATTTTCCACTACATATGATAGCATCTTAAAAATTATGTTATTGTAAGTTACTTTTCAAACAATGATTTCAGAAGTATCACAATTGATTGATCAATATAACAAAATAAACGTGTCTATACTGTACTGTATATGTATTCAGTTGTTTCAAAAACCTATTTTTTTAAAATATTGCTGGCTGTTAGAGAAATTGCAATTTTGATAAAGGCAAGACCCAGCGTGTTTTACAATTAATAACACTGCTGTTTTTTTTTTTTTTAAATTACGGCATAAGTTGCTATATTGGAAACTCACAGCTCCATACATTTACCTGATATATAAGTAGTGAGAAATACAATAGGCACACATGCATGCACTCTCCCTCTTATATTATATAAGCGCTAAAAGCAACTCATGACTATTAATAATTCCTTCCAGATAGCTATTGCACCCTTACCCCATCTCTGTACTAGAAAGCAACTTTGACCAAGATATACATGTAGAAAAAATGGACTTACAGCCAACACGGAGGATAACTTTTCCATTTGCTTTTCCAGCCTCATTAATTGCCACACAGGTATATTCTCCCTCATCTGAATACAGCGTTGTTTTAATTCTCAAAGTCCCAAGATGATCATCAATAGACATTCGTGATGATGTGCTTAACTTTACATCACCTGAATGAAAGAACATTTCCAAGAATGTTAGAGTTTATTCTGAATTCTATAAACCTAAGTGTACAATATTTTATTCCAGTACCTTTGAACCAGTGCACCTGAGGCTTAGGAACACCTGTTGTTTCGCACTGCATCATAGTCTCTGTCTCAGCTGCTACCAACATTTCTTTCTGGAAGACTCTCACAACAGGAGCATCTAGAAAACCGTGAATATGACAAAGTTTCTATAAATTTAGATTCTGCACAAAATAGAACAAAAACATTATTTCTCTAACGTCCTAAGTGGATGCTGGGACTCCGTAAGGACCATGGGGAATAGCGGCTCCGCAGGAGACTGGGCACAACTAAAGAAAGCTTTAGGACTACCTGGTGTGCACTGGCTCCTCCCACTATGACCCTCCTCCAGACCTCAGTTAGAATCTTGTGCCCGGCTGAGCTGGATGCACACTAGGGGCTCTCCTGAGCTCCTAGAAAGAAAGTATATTTTAGGTTTTTTATTTTACAGTGAGATCTGCAGGCAACAGACTCACTGCAGCGAGGGACTAAGGGGAGAAGAAGCGAACCTACCTAACTGGTGGTAGTTTGGGCTTCTTAGGCTACTGGACACCATTAGCTCCAGAGGGATCGACCGCAGGACCCGACCTTGGTGTTCGGTCCCGGAGCCGCGCCGCCGGCCCCCTTACAGAGCCAGAAGCAAGAAGTGTTCCGGAAAATCGGCGGCAGAAGACTTCGGCCTTCAACAAGGTAGCGCACAGCACTGCAGCTGTGCGCCATTGCTCCTCATGCACACCTCACACTCCGGTCACTGGTGGGTGCAGGGCGCTGGGGGGGGGGGCGCCCTGAGGGCAATATAAGACACCTTGGCTGGCAAATCTACACCATATATAGTCAGGAAGGCTATATAGGTGTAAAAATACCCCTGCCAGAATTCCAGAAAAAGCGGGAGAAGTCCGCCGGAAAAGGGGCGGGGCTATCTCCCTCAGCACACTGGCGCCATTTTTCCCTCACAGCTCCGCTGGAAGGACGCTCCCTGGCTCTCCCCTGCATTGTGTCAAGCTACATAAGGGTAAAAAAGAGAGGGGGGGCACTAAATTTAGGCGCAGTATATATATATAATATAAGCAGCTATAAGGGAAAAAACACTCATTTATAGTGGGATCCCTGTGTTATATAGCGCTCTGGTGTGTGCTGGCATACTCTCTCTCTGTCTCCCCAAAGGGCTTTGTGGGGTCCTGTCCTCTGTCAGAGCATTCCCTGTGTGTATGCGGTGTGTCGGTACGGCTGTGTCGACATGTTTGATGAGGAGGCTTATGTGGAGGTGGAGCAAATGCCGATAAATGTGATGTCACCCCCTGCGGGGTCGACACCTGAGTGGATGGTTCTGTGGAAGGAATTACGCGACAGTGTCGACTCCTTGCATAAAAGGTTTGACGACATACCAAATATGGGACAGCCGGCTTCTCAGCCTGTGCCTGCCCAGGCGTCTCAAAAGCCGTCAGGGGCTCTAAAACGCCCGCTACCTCAAATGGCAGACACAGATGTTGACACGGATACTGACTCCAGTGTCGACGACGATGAGACTAATGTATCTTCCAATAGGGCCACACGGTATATGATTGAGGCAATGAAAAATGTGTTGCATATTTATGATGTTACCCCGGGTACCACAAAAAAGGGTATTATGTTTGGAGAGAAAAAACTACCAGTTGTTTTTCCTCCATCTGAGGAATTAAATGAAGTGTGTGAAGAAGCGTGGGCTTCCGCCGATAAGAAAATGATAATTTCTAAGAGGTTACTAATGGCGTACCCTTTCCCGCCAGAGGATAGGTCACGTTGGGAAACATCCCCTAGGGTGGATAAAGCGCTCACACGCTTGTCAAAAAAGGTGGCACTACCGTCTCCGGATACGGCCGCCCTGAAGGAATCTGCTGATAGAAAGCAGGAGGCTATCCTGAAGTCTATATATACACACACGGGTGTTATACTGAGACCAGCTATTGCGTCAGCATGGATGTGCAGTGCTGCAGCTGCGTGGTCAGATTCCCTGTCGGAAAATATTGATACCCTAGACAGGGACACTATATTGCTAACCGTAGAGCATATTAAAGACGCACTCTTATACATGAGGGATGCACAGAGGGATATTTGCCGGCTGGCATCCAAAATAAGTGCAATGTCCATTTCTGCCAGGAGAGGGTTATGGACTCGGCAGTGGACTGGAGATGCAGATTCTAAAAGGCACATGGAAGTTTTGCCTCATAAGGGTGAGGAGTTGTTCGGGGATGGTCTCTCGGACCTCGTTTCCACAGCAACAGCTGGGAAGTCTACATTTTTACCCCATGCTCCCTCACAGCCAAAGAAAGCACCGTATTATCAGGTACAGTCCTTTCGGCCCAATAAGGGCAAGCGGGTTAAAGGTGCGTCCTTTCTGCCCAGAGGCAGAGGTAGAGGGAAAAAGCTGCAGCATACAGCCAGTTCCCAGGAGCAAAAGTCCTCCCCCGCTTCCTCTAAGTCCACAGCATGACGCTGGGGCTCCACAGGCGGAGCCAGGTACGGTGGGGGCCCGTCTCAAAAATGTCAGCGATCAGTGGGCTCGCTCACGGGTGGATCCCTGGATCTTTCAAGTAGTATCTCAGGGGTACAAGCTGGAATTCGAGACGTCTCCCCCCCGCCGTTTCCTCAAATCTGCCTTGCCAACAACTCCCTCAGGCAGGGAGGCAGTGTTAGAGGCAATTCACAAGCTGTATTCCCAGCAGGTGATAGTAAAGGTGCCCCTACTTCAACAAGGACGGGGTTACTATTCCACAATGTTTGTGGTACCGAAACTGGACGGTTCGGTGAGACCCATTTTAAATTTGAAATCCTTGAACACATATATAAAAAAATTCAAGTTCAAGATGGAATCGCTCAGGGCGGTTATTGCAAGCCTGGACGAGGGGTATTACATGGTATCACTGGACATCAAGGATGCTTACCTGCATGTCCCCATTTACCATCCTCACCAGGAGTACCTCAGATTTGTGGTACAGGATTGTCATTACCAATTCCAGACGTTGCCTTTTGGTCTATCCACGGCTCCGAGGGTATTTACCAAGGTAATGGCTGAAATGATGATACTCCTTCGAAAGAAGGGAGTTTTAATTATCCCGTACTTGAACGATCTCCTGATAAAGGCGAGGTCCAGGGAGCAGTTGTTGGTCGGGGTAGCACTATCTCGGGAGGTGCTACAACAGCACGGCTGGATTCTAAATATTCCAAAGTCACAGCTGGTCCCTACGACACGTCTACTGTTCCTGGGGATGGTTCTGGACACAGAACAGAAAAAAGTGTTTCTCCCGGAGGAGAAGGCCAAGGAGCTGTCATCTCTAATCAGAGGCCTCCTAAAACCAAAACAGATGTCGGTGCATCACTGCACGCGGATCTTGGGAAAGATGGTAGCTTCCTACGAAGCAATTCCATTCGGCAGGTTCCATGCGAGAACCTTTCAGTGGGACCTGTTGGACAAGTGGTCAGGATCGCATCTTCAGATGCATCGTCTGATAACCCTGTCTCCAAGGACCAGGGTGTCTCTGCTGTGGTGGCTGCAAAGTGCTCATCTTCAAGAGGGCCGAAGATTCGGCATACAGGACTGGGTCCTGGTGACCACGGATGCCAGCCTTCGGGGCTGGGGGGCAGTCACACAGGGAAGAAACTTCCAAGGACTATGGTCAAGTCAGGAGACTTCCCTACACATAAATATTCTGGAACTGAGGGCCATTTACAATGCCCTAAGTCAGGCAAAACCCCTGCTTCAAAATCAGCCGGTACTGATCCAGTCAGACAACATCACGGCAGTCACCCATGTAAACCGACAGGGCGGCACGAGAAGCAGGACGGCGATGGCAGAAGCCACAAGGATTCTCCGATGGGCGGAAAATCACGTGTTAGCACTGTCAGCAGTGTTCATTCCGGGAGTGGACAACTGGGAAGCAGACTTCCTCAGCAGGCACGACCTCCACCCGGGAGAGTGGAGACTTCATCCAGAAGTCTTCCAACTGATTGTAAACCGTTGGGAAAGGCCACAGGTGGACATGATGGCGTCCCGCCTAAACAAAAAGCTAGAAAGATATTGCGCCAGGTCAAGAGACCCGCAGGCGATAGCTGTGGACGCTCTAGTGACACCGTGGGTGTACCGGTCGGTTTATGTGTTCCCTCCTCTTCCTCTCATACCAAAGGTACTGAGGATAATAAGGAGAAGAGGAGTAAGAACTATACTCATTGTTCCGGATTGGCCAAGAAGAGCTTGGTACCCGGAACTTCAAGAAATGATGTCAGATGACCCATGGCCTCTGCCGCTCAGACAGGACCTGCTGCAGCAGGGGCCCTGTCTGTTCCAAGACTTACCGCGGCTGCGTTTGACGGCATGGCGGTTGAACACCGGATCCTGAAGGAAAAGGGCATTCCGGAGGAAGTCATTCCTACGCTGATTCAAGCTAGGAAAGAAGTAACCGCAAACCATTATCACCGCATATGGCGAAAATATGTTGCGTGGTGTGAGGCCAGGAAGGCCCCAACGGAGGAATTTCAGCTGGGCCGTTTCCTGCACTTCCTACAGTCAGGGGTGACTATGAGCCTAAAATTGGGTTCCATTAAGGTCCAGATTTCGGCTCTATCGATTTTCTTCCAGAGAGAACTGGCTTCTCTACCTGAAGTTCAAACTTTTGTTAAGGGAGTGCTGCATATTCAGCCCCCTTTTGTGCCTCCAGTGGCACCTTTGGATCTCAACGTGGTGTTGGATTTCCTAAAGTCACATTGGTTTGAGCCACTTAAAACCGTGGAATTGAAGTATCTCACGTGGAAAGTGGTCATGTTGTTGGCCTTGGCTTCGGCCAGGCGTGTATCAGAATTGGCGGCTTTGTCATGTAAAAGCCCTTATCTGATTTTCCATATGGATAGGGCAGAATTGAGGACTCGTCCCCAATTTCTCCCTAAGGTGGTATCAGCCTTTCATCTGAACCAACCTATTGTGGTGCCTGCGGCTACTAAAGACTTGGAGGCTTCCAAGTTGTTGGACGTAGTCAGGGCCCTGCAAATTTATGTTTCCAGGACAGCGGGAGTCAGAAAGACTGACTCGCTATTTATCCTGTATGCGCCCAACAAGTTGGGTGCACCTGCTTCAAAGCAGACTATTGCTCGCTGGATCTGTAGTACGATTCAGCTTGCACATTCTGCGGCTGGACTGCCGCATTCTAAATCAGTGAAAGCCCATTCCACGAGGAAGGTGGGCTCTTCTTGGGCGGCTGCCCGAGGGGTCTCGGCTCTACAACTTTGCCGAGCAGCTACTTGGTCGGGGTCAAACACATTTGCTAAGTTCTACAAGTTTGACACCCTGGCTGAGGAGGACCTAGAGTTTGCCCATTCGGTGCTGCAGAGTCATCCGCACTCTCCCGCTCGTTTGGGAGCTTTGGTATAATCCCCATGGTCCTTACGGAGTCCCAGCATCCACTTAGGACGTTAGAGAAAATAAGAATTTACTCACCGGTAATTCTATTTCTCGTAGTCCGTAGTGGATGCTGGGCGCCCATCCCAAGTGCGGATTGTCTGCAATACTTGTATATAGTTATTGCCTAACTAAAGGGTTATTGTTGAGCCGTCTGTTGAGAGGCTCAGTTGTTATCATACTGTTAACTGGGTATTGTATCACGAGTTATACGGTGTGATTGGTGTGGCTGGTATGAGTCTTACCCGGGATTCAAAATCCTTCCTTCTTGTGTCAGCTCTTCCGGGCACAGTATCCTAACTGAAGTCTGGAGGAGGGTCATAGTGGGAGGAGCCAGTGCTCACCAGTTAGTCTAAAGCTTTCTTTTAGTTGTGCCCAGTCTCCTGCGGAGCCGCTATTCCCCATGGTCCTTACGGAGTCCCAGCATCCACTACGGACTACGAGAAATAGAATTACCGGTGAGTAAATTCTTATTTTTTTTGCCCTTAATAGGGATGCGGTAGGTGCGTTAACCCATAGCTACGGACCCTTAACCCGGAACCTATGGATGCATTATCTGTGCGTTAGCCACAGGTTTGCCATATGAGGAAATGGGCTTAAAATTGAATAGATCCAGGTATTAATGCTTGAGACTGTCCTCCCACAGTATGCCCCTCAGCTAACTGAATATGCCCCTTAGTGACTAAAATATAATTATTAGAGATGAGCGGGTTCGGTTTCTCTGAATCCGAACCCGCCAGAACTTCATGTTTTTTTTCACGGGTCCGAGCGACTCGGATCTTCCTGCCTTGCTCGGTTAACCCGAGCGCGCCCGAACGTCATCATGACGCTGTCGGATTCTCGCGAGGCTCGGATTCTATCGCGAGACTCGGATTCTATATAAGGAGCCGCGCGTCGCCGCCATTTTCACACGTGCATTGAGATTGATAGGGAGAGGACGTGGCTGGCGTCCTCTCCATTTAGATTATAAGAGACTGAGAGAGATTTACTGGAGCTGACTAGGAGGAGTACTGTTACTGTAGAAGTGTAGAGACTGAGTGGAGAGAGTTTACTAGTGAGGACAGTGCAGTTTACTTTATAATCCGTTCTCTGCCTGAAAAAAGCGATACACAGCACACAGTGACTCAGTCACATACCATATCTGTGTGCACTGCTCAGGCTCAGGCCAGTGTGCTGCATCATCTATTATCTATATATAATATTATATATATCTGTCTGACTGCTCAGCTCACACAGCTTATAATTGTGGGGGAGACTGGGGAGCACTACTGCAGTGCCAGTTATAGGTTATAGCAGGAGCCAGGAGTACATAATATATTATATAGTGAGTGACCACCAGACACACAGTGCAGTTTATTTAATATATCCGTTCTCTGCCTGAAAAAAGCGATACACACAGTGACTCAGTCAGTCACATACCATATCTGTGTGCACTGCTCAGGCTCAGGCCAGTGTGCTGCATCATCTATATATATTATATATCTGTCTGACTGCTCAGCTCACACAGCTTATAATTGTGGGGGAGACTGGGGAGCACTACTGCAGTGCCAGTTATAGGTTATAGCAGGAGCCAGGAGTACATAATATTATATTAAAATTAAACAGTGCACACTTTTGCTGCAGGAGTGCCACTGCCAGTGTGACTAGTGACCAGTGACCTGACCACCAGTATATATAATATTAGTAGTATACTATCTCTTTATCAACCAGTCTATATTAGCAGCAGACACAGTACAGTGCGGCAGTTCACGGCTGTGGCTACCTCTGTGTCGGCACTCGGCAGCCCGTCCATAATTGTATATACCACCTAACCGTGGTTTTTTTTTCTTTCTTTATACATACATACTAGTTACGAGTATACTATCTCTTTATCAACCAGTCTATATTAGCAGCAGACACAGTACAGTGCGGTAGTTCACGGCTGTGGCTACCTCTGTGTCGGCACTCGGCAGCCCGTCCATAATTGTATATACCACCTAACCGTGGTTTTTTTTTCTTTCTTTATACATACATACTAGTTACGAGTATACTATCTCTTTATCAACCAGTCTATATATTAGCAGCAGACACAGTACAGTGCGGTAGTTCACGGCTGTGGCTACCTCTGTGTCGGCACTCGGCAGCCCGTCCATAATTGTATATACCACCTAACCGTGTTTTTTTTTCTTTCTTTATACATACATACTAGTTACGAGTATACTATCTCTTTATCAACCAGTCTATATTAGCAGCAGACACAGTACAGTGCGGTAGTTCACGGCTGTGGCTACCTCTGTGTCGGCACTCGGCAGCCCGTCCATAATTGTATATACCACCTAACCGTGTTTTTTTTTCTTTCTTTATACATACATACTAGTTACGAGTATACTATCTCTTTATCAACCAGTCTATATATTAGCAGCAGACACAGTACAGTGCGGTAGTTCACGGCTGTGGCTACCTCTGTGTCGGCACTCGGCAGCCCGTCCATAATTGTATATACCACCTAACCGTGGTTTTTTTTTTCTTTCTTTATACATACATACTAGTTACGAGTATACTATCTCTTTATCAACCAGTCTATATATTAGCAGCAGACACAGTACAGTGCGGTAGTTCACGGCTGTGGCTACCTCTGTGTCGGCACTCGGCAGCCCGTCCATAATTGTATATACCACCTAACCGTGGTTTTTTTTTCTTTCTTTATACATACATACTAGTTACGAGTATACTATCTCTTTATCAACCAGTCTATATATTAGCAGCAGACACAGTACAGTGCGGTAGTTCACGGCTGTGGCTACCTCTGTGTCGGCACTCGGCAGCCCGTCCATAATTGTATATACCACCTAACCGTGGTTTTTTTTTCTTTCTTTATACATACATACTAGTTACGAGTATACTATCTCTTTATCAACCAGTCTATATATTAGCAGCAGACACAGTACAGTGCGGTAGTTCACGGCTGTGGCTACCTCTGTGTCGGCACTCGGCAGCCCATCCATAATTGTATATACCACCTAACCGTGGTTTTTTTTTCTTTCTTTATACATACATACTAGTTACGAGTATACTATCTCTTTATCAACCAGTCTATATATTAGCAGCAGACACAGTACAGTGCGGTAGTTCACGGCTGTGGCTACCTCTGTGTCGGCACTCGGCAGCCCGTCCATAATTGTATATACCACCTAACCGTGTTTTTTTTTTCTTTCTTTATACATACATACTAGTTACGAGTATACTATCTCTTTATCAACCAGTCTATATATTAGCAGCAGACACAGTACAGTGCGGTAGTTCACGGCTGTGGCTACCTCTGTGTCGGCACTCGGCAGCCCGTCCATAATTGTATACTAGTATCCAATCCATCCATCTCCATTGTTTACCTGAGGTGCCTTTTAGTTGTGCGTATTAAAATATGGAGAACAAAAATGTTGAGGTTCCAAAATTAGGGAAAGATCAAGATCCACTTCCACCTCGTGCTGAAGCTGCTGCCACTAGTCATGGCCGAGACGATGAAATGCCAGCAACGTCGTCTGCCAAGGCCGATGCCCAATGTCATAGTACAGAGCATGTCAAATCCAAAACACCAAATATCAGTAAAAAAAGGACTCCAAAACCTAAAATAAAATTGTCGGAGGAAAGGGTAAACTTGCCAATATGCCATTTACCACACGGAGTGGCAAGGAACGGCTGAGGCCCTGGCCTATGTTCATGGCTAGTGGTTCAGCTTCACATGAGGATGGAAGCACTCAGCCTCTCGCTAGAAAAATGAAAAGACTCAAGCTGGCAAAAGCAGCACAGCAAAGAACTGTGCATTCTTCGAAATCCCAAATCCACAAGGAGAGTCCAATTGTGTCGGTTGCGATGCCTGACCTTCCCAACACTGGACGTGAAGAGCATGCGCCTTCCACCATTTGCACGCCCCTTGCAAGTGCTGGAAGGAGCACCCGCAGTCCAGTTCCTGATAGTCAGATTGAAGATGTCAGTGTTGAAGTACACCAGGATGAGGAGGATATGGGTGTTGCTGGCGCTGGGGAGGAAATTGACCAGGAGGATTCTGATGGTGAGGTGGTTTGTTTAAGTCAGGCACCCGGGGAGACACCTGTTGTCCGTGGGAGGAATATGGCCGTTGACATGCCAGGTGAAAATACCAAAAAAATCAGCTCTTCGGTGTGGAGGTATTTCACCAGAAATGCGGACAACAGGTGTCAAGCCGTGTGTTCCCTTTGTCAAGCTGTAATAAGTAGGGGTAAGGACGTTAACCACCTCGGAACATCCTCCCTTATACGTCACCTGCAGCGCATTCATAATAAGTCAGTGACAAGTTCAAAAACTTTGGGTGACAGCGGAAGCAGTCCACTGACCAGTAAATCCCTTCCTCTTGTAACCAAGCTCACGCAAACCACCCCACCAACTCCCTCAGTGTCAATTTCCTCCTTCCCCAGGAATGCCAATAGTCCTGCAGGCCATGTCACTGGCAATTCTGACGAGTCCTCTCCTGCCTGGGATTCCTCCAATGCATCCTTGCGTGTAACGCCTACTGCTGCTGGCGCTGCTGTTGTTGCCGCTGGGAGTCGATGGTCATCCCAGAGGGGAAGTCGTAAGCCCACTTGTACTACTTCCAGTAAGCAATTGACTGTTCAACAGTCCTTTGCGAGGAAGATGAAATATCACAGCAGTCATCCTACTGTAAAGCGGATAACTGAGTCCTTGACAACTATGTTGGTGTTAGACGTGCGTCCGGTATCCGCCGTTAGTTCACAGGGAACTAGACAATTTATTGAGGCAGTGTGCCCCCGTTACCAAATACCATCTAGGTTCCACTTCTCTAGGCAGGCGATACCGAGAATGTACACGGACGTCAGAAAAAGACTCACCAGTGTCCTAAAAAATGCAGTTGTACCCAATGTCCACTTAACCACGGACATGTGGACAAGTGGAGCAGGGCAGGGTCAGGACTATATGACTGTGACAGCCCACTGGGTAGATGTATGGACTCCCGCCGCAAGAACAGCAGCGGCGGCACCAGTAGCAGCATCTCGCAAACGCCAACTCTTTCCTAGGCAGGCTACGCTTTGTATCACCGCTTTCCAGAATACGCACACAGCTGAAAACCTCTTACGGCAACTGAGGAAGATCATCGCGGAATGGCTTACCCCAATTGGACTCTCCTGTGGATTTGTGGCATCGGACAACGCCAGCAATATTGTGTGTGCATTAAATATGGGCAAATTCCAGCACGTCCCATGTTTTGCACATACCTTGAATTTGGTGGTGCAGAATTTTTGAAAAAACGATAGGGGCGTGCAAGAGATGCTGTCGGTGGCCAGAAAAATTGCGGGACACTTTCGGCGTACAGGCACCACGTACAGAAGACTGGAGCACCACCAAAAACTACTGAACCTGCCCTGCCATCATCTGAAGCAAGAAGTGGTAACGAGGTGGAATTCAACCCTCTATATGCTTCAGAGGTTGGAGGAGCAGCAAAAGGCCATTCAAGCCTATACAATTGAGCACGATATAGGAGGTGGAATGCACCTGTCTCAAGTGCAGTGGAGAATGATTTCAACGTTGTGCAAGGTTCTGATGCCCTTTGAACTTGCCACACGTGAAGTCAGTTCAGACACTGCCAGCCTGAGTCAGGTCATTCCCCTCATCAGGCTTTTGCAGAAGAAGCTGGAGGCATTGAAGAAGGAGCTAAAAGGGAGCGATTCCGCTAGGCATGTGGGACTTGTGGATGCAGCCCTTAATTCGCTTAACAAGGATTCACGGGTGGTCAATCTGTTGAAATCAGAGCACTACATTTTGGCCACCGTGCTCGATCCTAGATTTAAAGCCTACCTTGGATCTCTCTTTCCGGCAGACACAGGTCTGCTGGGGTTGAAAGACCTGCTGGTGACAAAATTGTCAAGTCAAGCGGAACGCGACCTGTCAACATCTCCTCCTTCACATTCTCCCGCAACTGGGGGTGCGAGGAAAAGGCTCAGAATTCCGAGCCCACCCGCTGGCGGTGATGCAGGGCAGTCTGGAGCGACTGCTGATGCTGACATCTGGTCCGGACTGAAGGACCTGACAACGATTACGGACATGTCGTCTACTGTCACTGCATATGATTCTCTCAACATTGATAGAATGGTGGAGGATTATATGAGTGACCGCATCCAAGTAGGCACGTCACACAGTCCGTACTTATACTGGCAGGAAAAAGAGGCAATTTGGAGGCCCTTGCACAAACTGGCTTTATTCTACCTAAGTTGCCCTCCCACAAGTGTGTACTCCGAAAGAGTGTTTAGTGCCGCCGCTCACCTTGTCAGCAATCGGCGTACGAGGTTACATCCAGAAAATGTGGAGAAGATGATGTTCATTAAAATGAATTATAATCAATTCCTCCGCGGAGACATTGACCAGCAGCAATTGCCTCCACAAAGTACACAGGGAGCTGAGATGGTGGATTCCAGTGGGGACGAATTGATAATCTGTGAGGAGGGGGATGTACACGGTGATATATCGGAGGGTGAAGATGAGGTGGACATCTTGCCTCTGTAGAGCCAGTTTGTGCAAGGAGAGATTAATTGCTTCTTTTTTGGAGGGGGTCCAAACCAACCCGTCATATCAGTCACAGTCGTGTGGCAGACCCTGTCACTGAAATGATGGGTTGGTTAAAGTGTGCATGTCCTGTTTTGTTTATACAACATAAGGGTGGGTGGGAGGGCCCAAGGACAATTCCATCTTGCACCTCTTTTTTCTTTTCTTTTTCTTTGCATCATGTGCTGATTGGGGAGGGTTTTTTGGAAGGGACATCCTGCGTGACACTGTCCTCTCCTGCCTGGGATTCCTCCAATGCATCCTTGCGTGTAACGCCTACTGCTGCTGGCGCTGCTGTTGTTGCCGCTGGGAGTCGATGGTCATCCCAGAGGGGAAGTCGTAAGCCCACTTGTACTACTTCCAGTAAGCAATTGACTGTTCAACAGTCCTTTGCGAGGAAGATGAAATATCACAGCAGTCATCCTACTGCAAAGCGGATAACTGAGTCCTTGACAACTATGTTGGTGTTAGACGTGCGTCCGGTATCCGCCGTTAGTTCACAGGGAACTAGACAATTTATTGAGGCAGTGTGCCCCCGTTACCAAATACCATCTAGGTTCCACTTCTCTAGGCAGGCGATACCGAGAATGTACACGGACGTCAGAAAAAGACTCACCAGTGTCCTAAAAAATGCAGTTGTACCCAATGTCCACTTAACCACGGACATGTGGACAAGTGGAGCAGGGCAGGGTCAGGACTATATGACTGTGACAGCCCACTGGGTAGATGTATGGACTCCCGCCGCAAGAACAGCAGCGGCGGCACCAGTAGCAGCATCTCGCAAACGCCAACTCTTTCCTAGGCAGGCTACGCTTTGTATCACCGCTTTCCAGAATACGCACACAGCTGAAAACCTCTTACGGCAACTGAGGAAGATCATCGCGGAATGGCTTACCCCAATTGGACTCTCCTGTGGATTTGTGGCATCGGACAACGCCAGCAATATTGTGTGTGCATTAAATATGGGCAAATTCCAGCACGTCCCATGTTTTGCACATACCTTGAATTTGGTGGTGCAGAATTTTTGAAAAAACGATAGGGGCGTGCAAGAGATGCTGTCGGTGGCCAGAAAAATTGCGGGACACTTTCGGCGTACAGGCACCACGTACAGAAGACTGGAGCACCACCAAAAACTACTGAACCTGCCCTGCCATCATCTGAAGCAAGAAGTGGTAACGAGGTGGAATTCAACCCTCTATATGCTTCAGAGGTTGGAGGAGCAGCAAAAGGCCATTCAAGCCTATACAATTGAGCACGATATAGGAGGTGGAATGCACCTGTCTCAAGTGCAGTGGAGAATGATTTCAACGTTGTGCAAGGTTCTGATGCCCTTTGAACTTGCCACACGTGAAGTCAGTTCAGACACTGCCAGCCTGAGTCAGGTCATTCCCCTCATCAGGCTTTTGCAGAAGAAGCTGGAGGCATTGAAGAAGGAGCTAAAAGGGAGCGATTCCGCTAGGCATGTGGGACTTGTGGATGCAGCCCTTAATTCGCTTAACAAGGATTCACGGGTGGTCAATCTGTTGAAATCAGAGCACTACATTTTGGCCACCGTGCTCGATCCTAGATTTAAAGCCTACCTTGGATCTCTCTTTCCGGCAGACACAGGTCTGCTGGGGTTGAAAGACCTGCTGGTGACAAAATTGTCAAGTCAAGCGGAACGCGACCTGTCAACATCTCCTCCTTCACATTCTCCCGCAACTGGGGGTGCGAGGAAAAGGCTCAGAATTCCGAGCCCACCCGCTGGCGGTGATGCAGGGCAGTCTGGAGCGACTGCTGATGCTGACATCTGGTCCGGACTGAAGGACCTGACAACGATTACGGACATGTCGTCTACTGTCACTGCATATGATTCTCTCAACATTGATAGAATGGTGGAGGATTATATGAGTGACCGCATCCAAGTAGGCACGTCACACAGTCCGTACTTATACTGGCAGGAAAAAGAGGCAATTTGGAGGCCCTTGCACAAACTGGCTTTATTCTACCTAAGTTGCCCTCCCACAAGTGTGTACTCCGAAAGAGTGTTTAGTGCCGCCGCTCACCTTGTCAGCAATCGGCGTACGAGGTTACATCCAGAAAATGTGGAGAAGATGATGTTCATTAAAATGAATTATAATCAATTCCTCCGCGGAGACATTGACCAGCAGCAATTGCCTCCACAAAGTACACAGGGAGCTGAGATGGTGGATTCCAGTGGGGACGAATTGATAATCTGTGAGGAGGGGGATGTACACGGTGATATATCGGAGGGTGAAGATGAGGTGGACATCTTGCCTCTGTAGAGCCAGTTTGTGCAAGGAGAGATTAATTGCTTCTTTTTTGGAGGGGGTCCAAACCAACCCGTCATATCAGTCACAGTCGTGTGGCAGACCCTGTCACTGAAATGATGGGTTGGTTAAAGTGTGCATGTCCTGTTTTGTTTATACAACATAAGGGTGGGTGGGAGGGCCCAAGGACAATTCCATCTTGCACCTCTTTTTTCTTTTCTTTTTCTTTGCATCATGTGCTGATTGGGGAGGGTTTTTTGGAAGGGACATCCTGCGTGACACTGTCCTCTCCTGCCTGGGATTCCTCCAATGCATCCTTGCGTGTAACGCCTACTGCTGCTGGCGCTGCTGTTGTTGCCGCTGGGAGTCGATGGTCATCCCAGAGGGGAAGTCGTAAGCCCACTTGTACTACTTCCAGTAAGCAATTGACTGTTCAACAGTCCTTTGCGAGGAAGATGAAATATCACAGCAGTCATCCTACTGCAAAGCGGATAACTGAGTCCTTGACAACTATGTTGGTGTTAGACGTGCGTCCGGTATCCGCCGTTAGTTCACAGGGAACTAGACAATTTATTGAGGCAGTGTGCCCCCGTTACCAAATACCATCTAGGTTCCACTTCTCTAGGCAGGCGATACCGAGAATGTACACGGACGTCAGAAAAAGACTCACCAGTGTCCTAAAAAATGCAGTTGTACCCAATGTCCACTTAACCACGGACATGTGGACAAGTGGAGCAGGGCAGGGTCAGGACTATATGACTGTGACAGCCCACTGGGTAGATGTATGGACTCCCGCCGCAAGAACAGCAGCGGCGGCACCAGTAGCAGCATCTCGCAAACGCCAACTCTTTCCTAGGCAGGCTACGCTTTGTATCACCGCTTTCCAGAATACGCACACAGCTGAAAACCTCTTACGGCAACTGAGGAAGATCATCGCGGAATGGCTTACCCCAATTGGACTCTCCTGTGGATTTGTGGCATCGGACAACGCCAGCAATATTGTGTGTGCATTAAATATGGGCAAATTCCAGCACGTCCCATGTTTTGCACATACCTTGAATTTGGTGGTGCAGAATTTTTGAAAAAACGATAGGGGCGTGCAAGAGATGCTGTCGGTGGCCAGAAAAATTGCGGGACACTTTCGGCGTACAGGCACCACGTACAGAAGACTGGAGCACCACCAAAAACTACTGAACCTGCCCTGCCATCATCTGAAGCAAGAAGTGGTAACGAGGTGGAATTCAACCCTCTATATGCTTCAGAGGTTGGAGGAGCAGCAAAAGGCCATTCAAGCCTATACAATTGAGCACGATATAGGAGGTGGAATGCACCTGTCTCAAGTGCAGTGGAGAATGATTTCAACGTTGTGCAAGGTTCTGATGCCCTTTGAACTTGCCACACGTGAAGTCAGTTCAGACACTGCCAGCCTGAGTCAGGTCATTCCCCTCATCAGGCTTTTGCAGAAGAAGCTGGAGGCATTGAAGAAGGAGCTAAAAGGGAGCGATTCCGCTAGGCATGTGGGACTTGTGGATGCAGCCCTTAATTCGCTTAACAAGGATTCACGGGTGGTCAATCTGTTGAAATCAGAGCACTACATTTTGGCCACCGTGCTCGATCCTAGATTTAAAGCCTACCTTGGATCTCTCTTTCCGGCAGACACAGGTCTGCTGGGGTTGAAAGACCTGCTGGTGACAAAATTGTCAAGTCAAGCGGAACGCGACCTGTCAACATCTCCTCCTTCACATTCTCCCGCAACTGGGGGTGCGAGGAAAAGGCTCAGAATTCCGAGCCCACCCGCTGGCGGTGATGCAGGGCAGTCTGGAGCGACTGCTGATGCTGACATCTGGTCCGGACTGAAGGACCTGACAACGATTACGGACATGTCGTCTACTGTCACTGCATATGATTCTCTCAACATTGATAGAATGGTGGAGGATTATATGAGTGACCGCATCCAAGTAGGCACGTCACACAGTCCGTACTTATACTGGCAGGAAAAAGAGGCAATTTGGAGGCCCTTGCACAAACTGGCTTTATTCTACCTAAGTTGCCCTCCCACAAGTGTGTACTCCGAAAGAGTGTTTAGTGCCGCCGCTCACCTTGTCAGCAATCGGCGTACGAGGTTACATCCAGAAAATGTGGAGAAGATGATGTTCATTAAAATGAATTATAATCAATTCCTCCGCGGAGACATTGACCAGCAGCAATTGCCTCCACAAAGTACACAGGGAGCTGAGATGGTGGATTCCAGTGGGGACGAATTGATAATCTGTGAGGAGGGGGATGTACACGGTGATATATCGGAGGGTGAAGATGAGGTGGACATCTTGCCTCTGTAGAGCCAGTTTGTGCAAGGAGAGATTAATTGCTTCTTTTTTGGAGGGGGTCCAAACCAACCCGTCATATCAGTCACAGTCGTGTGGCAGACCCTGTCACTGAAATGATGGGTTGGTTAAAGTGTGCATGTCCTGTTTTGTTTATACAACATAAGGGTGGGTGGGAGGGCCCAAGGACAATTCCATCTTGCACCTCTTTTTTCTTTTCTTTTTCTTTGCATCATGTGCTGATTGGGGAGGGTTTTTTGGAAGGGACATCCTGCGTGACACTGCAGTGCCACTCCTAGATGGGCCCGGTGTTTGTGTCGGCCACTAGGGTCGCTAATCTTACTCACACAGCTACCTCATTGCGCCTCTTTTTTTCTTTGCGTCATGTGCTGTTTGGGGAGGGTTTTTTGGAAGGGCCATCCTGCGTGACACTGCAGTGCCACTCCTAGATGGGCCCGGTGTTTGTGTCGGCCACTAGGGTCGCTAATCTTACTCACACAGCTACCTCATTGCGCCTCTTTTTTTCTTTGCGTCATGTGCTGTTTGGGGAGGGTTTTTTGGAAGGGACATCCTGCGTGACACTGCAGTGCCACTCCTAGATGGGCCCGGTGTTTGTGTCGGCCACTAGGGTCGCTTATCTTACTCACACAGCGACCTCGGTGCAAATTTTAGGACTAAAAATAATATTGTGAGGTGTGAGGTATTCAGAATAGACTGAAAATGAGTGTAAATTATGGTTTTTGAGGTTAATAATACTTTGGGATCAAAATGACCCCCAAATTCTATGATTTAAGCTGTTTTTTAGTGTTTTTTGAAAAAAACACCCGAATCCAAAACACACCCGAATCCGACAAAAAAAATTCGGTGAGGTTTTGCCAAAACGCGTTCGAACCCAAAACACGGCCGCGGAACCGAACCCAAAACCAAAACACAAAACCCGAAAAATTTCAGGCGCTCATCTCTAATAATTATGCAACTGTTTGACTTTTTCACTCATAGGAGCAAAATGAATGACAGGGATGGCAGCATTTTGAGCTGTAGGATGAAACCATGGTATAGCTTCAGGGCATTAGAAAAAAGGAGGATGTTTAATAAACTTGCAAAGAGATAACGTGAAGAGAGATAAAGTACCAGCCAATCAGCTCCTGTTATTTTTCAAACGCAGCCTGTAGCATGGCAGTTAGGAGCTAATTGGCTGGTACTTTATCTTTCTCCACATTATCTCTTTCCAGGTTTTGATGACTCTCCCCCCAATAGATAGGGGAACCGTTGATGAGTTGTCCAGTTGTGTCTTTCAGTAGTATATAATCATTTCTATATAGTGGTACTTAGTAGAATAGAAAAGAAGAACGCAAGTGACTTTCAAATGTGTAGTGTCTTAAAACTTCACATTTTAGTAATAAAATATATGACAAAAAATAAAATAAGCAAAATATTTTTTAGAAAACAATGAAGCATAGAAAGTGCACTATATTATTCAACTAAACTCTGGTCCCTAATAAAATTAACTCAGTGGTCCCCAGTGTAGAGCGCATTACAAACTTATGTGCCTTCTTCTTTTCTATTTTACTACATGTGACTGAGGGGGACATGTACTAAGCAGTGATAAAAGTGGAGAAGTGAGCCAGTGGAGAAGTTGCCCATGGCAACCAATCAGCATTGATGTAACATTTATAATTTGCATACTATACAATTATATAGAGCAGCTGACTCCACTGGCTCACCTCTCAACTTTTCTAAGTTCAGTGATAGCACCCTTCAAAGAGATTCTGTAAGTCAAATCAATATGTATCAGTAAACTACCTAAGCAACGAGGGAAGGCACAATTAGTCAAAAAAAAAGCATCTAAAATATAACATATATCCACATATATAAAAAGTGTGGGAATAATTGAATATGCCCAATAAAGTCATATATGCCAGTGACATCAATTTAACAGTCACAGGGGTAATACAGACAGAGTCTACTCACTGATGGAAGTACAGTCTGTACTACTCTTCTATCAGTGTGCCAATCATAATCTTTAAAAATATAAGTGCAATTATACCCACTTTGCCCCTCTCCTCTGATAACTGATTCTTATTTTAGTTACCTAGAGCGGACCTGCTGGTAGTGTTATCCTCATAAATATCACTACATATGTTATTGCAACTTTGAAGCCACAGAAATTATTTGTGTTTAAAAAGAAATATTAAATCATATTTAATAACCCCATTATCCTCTAAATTGGGCCTAATGGTAGCATTAGGTATTAAGTTTGTCTTTATAAGTGGCACAGTTCTAAGTGATACATACACTAGTCCCTTATACATTAACTTACCAATATATACAAGTATTGATGCCTGACTATCTGTTCCAGCAGCGTTAGTTGCCAGGCATGTGTAAATTCCTGAGTCTTTGTCCAGTGCATTTTTAATAATAAAGCTACCGTCTTCTGTTAATATATACCTGCATAAAAGTATGGGTATAGCAGTCAACTAAAATTGCATTTGTACTGTAAGCAAGATAAAGCAGCTGGAAATATCTGTCACGGATAGAATACAAACAATAGTTACTTATTCATCTGACCATACTGTACATTTGTCTGTTAGTATAAAAAAAAAAATCATTTTGCTCATGTTAATCAAAAACCAGTATAACATTGCTAATGTGAATGCTATTAATTTGAGTAGAGAAGCCCCATAAACAAGTTCTGTAAGTAACGAAAAAATAGATTTTTATATATATATATATATATATATATATATATATATATATATATATATATCTATCTAGAAACAGAAATTGGAGGAGCACCTCATAGTGCATTATCGTTTATTCACACAATATATATTAAAAAACAGCAATTGTCACAATAATGTTTGGCTTAATACCTCATAATTCTTCTGAGTGGGCTTATATACCACTTGATTTATTAGAAATTATCCACAGATATCGCCTCTACCAACCGTAGTTCAGCGTCAGACCCCTGGTACTCGTGCTGCCCGCCTCACGTTAACGATCCTCAGCACGCCGGGACACCGCTGCTGTCTGCACGGGGAGGAGGACGATTCAGGATACTAGAATTACGTCACCAGGCCACGCACCAACGCGTTTCGTCATAAGACTTCGTCAGAGGGTTGGCCTTGGTGACAAGAACTACTACTTTATATCGGCAGCCGCCAATCAGTGCACTCCAAACATTAGGTGCACCTGTGCACTTGAAAATACAGTTTAAAACTTGCTTCTTTAACAATATATAAAAAAAAACATATAAAAGACATACATACACAGATATAATATACAAGGAAACATACAGAATATATTTACCACAGGTCACATAACCAAACTTATCTATATAGGTTTATATACTATAAATGATTAGGCTTAGATAATTAAGCTATGACAGTCTTCAGGTGTTTTAGACACACACAGGTGCAAACTGCTAACGAAGTTATAGCAGAGATAGATATGTATCATTAAGTAATTCAAACAGATTTTTTATATTTACCCGCTCCCTAGCTACTAGCAAAGCCTAAGATGTCAGTCAGAGGAAAGTTGCAATTATTTCACAGCTACTTCGTAATGTATCTTTTCTAGACACATACTGTATGGTAACATTAATTTACAGCACTGGTACAATCATTCTCTGAGGCTACAGTTTTACGCTCTAATACTGGAGAGAGAGAAAGAGAGATATCTATTTACTTTGACTGTTGTATTAAACATCCTATGAATATAATAATAAAAGACTCTTAAAGGGGAAGTTTCTTTTTTGATTTACCAAACATGAAAACCTAGGTTTCCCCCTCATTAGTATCTAGTATTTCTTTTTTTTTGCAGGGTCCTAGTGCTCTTCTAAAACAATTATTACTAATTTTGCTCCGCTGATCACACGGTGCAGATTGGCTTGTTTTTCATAACACTTAGAGCTGTACAAATCATCACTCGTATTTAGTTTTAATTAAGCTTATAATGTATTTACCCATTATCTTAAATACTAGTAAATCCTAAGACATCTATCATATAAACATTAAAATCATTTCCCAACCACTTCTTAGTGTATCTTTTTACACGCATATAGCAGCATACAATTTACAATGCCACTACAGTTACTCTCTGCGATCACCATTTTATGCTCCAATGCTAGCAAAACAAGAGATATCTAATTAGTTCATTTTTACTAGTACATTTGTCGGTCTCTACTAATAAAAAACTTTTAAGGGAGAAAATCAATTATGCTTATAAAAGGCTCAAAATATTCCATTCTATTTCAATGAAATTATAAACATCATGCACTTTTATAGTATACAAATCCGTATATAAAGCTTATGTATTTTTATATTGTAATTTTTAGACACATATAATCCAATCTTTTCTTTTTTAACAGAGTGGGATATTTTTAAATCCACTATCTAAAGAACAACTATTTTATATCCAATATTTCTATTTTTAGTTTTATTAGCCATAATTAACCATCTGAGATAAATGAAGTTATCTCATAGTTTTCGTTTAAACCATTAGGAACCAGTGTATCCAAAGAGATGATCCAATAAATTTCTCTCTTTGTTAATTTTTTATCTCTATCTCCTCCTCTGAGGACTAATCTCACATTTTCAATACCTTTAAACCTCATTACACTCGGATCACTGTTATGGAAATGTTTAAAGTGTCGTGATACGCTATGATTATTTATCCCATTTTTTATATTTCTTGTATGCTCCAAAATTCTAATTTTTAATTCCCTTTTGGTTTTTCAGCTCTAAGTGTTATGAAAAACAAGCCAATCTGCACCGTGTGATCAGCGGAGCAAAATTAGTAATAATTGTTTTAGAAGAGCACTAGGACCCTGCAAAAAAAAGAAATACTAGATACTAATGAGGGGGAAACCTAGGTTTTCATGTTTGGTAAATCAAAAAAGAAACTTCCCCTTTAAGAGTCTTTTATTATTAGATTCATAGGATGTTTATACAACAGTCAAAGTAAATAGATATCTCTCTTTCTCTCTCTCCAGTATTAGAGCGTAAAACTGTAGCCTCAGAGAATGATTGTACCAGTGCTGTAAATTAATGTTACCATATGTGTCTAGAAAAGATACATTACGAAGTAGCTGTGAAATAATTGCAACTTTCCTCTGACTGACATCTCAGGCTTTGCTAGTAGCTAGGGCAGTGGGTAAATATAAAAAAATCTGTTTGAATTACTTAATGATACATATCTATCTCTGCTATAACTTCGTTAGCAGTTTGCACCAGTGTGTGTCTAAAACACCTGACGACTGTCATAGCTTAATTATCTAAGCCTAATCATTTATAGTATATAAACCTATATAGATGAGTTTGGTTATGTGACCTGTGGTAAATATATTCTGTCTGTTTCCTTGTATATTATATGTGTGTATGTACGTCTTTTATATGTTTTTTTTATATATTGTTAAAGAAGCAAGTTTTAAACTGTATTTTCAAGTGCACAGGTGCACCTGATGTTTGGAGTGCACTGATTGGCGGCTGCCGATATAAAGTAGTAGTTCTCGTCACCAAGGCCAACCCTCTGACGAAGTCTTATGACGAAACGCGTTGGTGCGTGGCCTGGTGACGTAATTCTAGTATCCTGAATCGTCCTCCTCCCCGTGCAGACAGCAGCGGTTTCCCGGCGTGCTGAGGATCGTTAACGTGAGGCGGGCAGCACGAGTACCAGGGGTCTGACGCTGAACGGCGGTTGGTAGAGGCGATATCTGTGGATAATTTCTAATAAATCAAGTGGTATATAAGCCCACTCAGAAGAATTATGAGGTATTAAGCCAAACATAATTGTGACAATTGCTGTTTTTTAATATATATTGTGTGAATAAATGATAATGCACTATGAGGCGCTCCTCTAATTTCTGTTTCTAGACATATCATCCCGTGGGATTCCGGGATTCTCTAAGAGGTAGCTGCAGTCTGAAACAAAGACTTAGTGCTGTTAAAACGGTTGGAGCATACTCCTGGAAATTACTATCTGCAAAACACCGTGAAGCGCACCTGTACGCTGTTCCACAATATATATATATATATATATATATATATACATTGGTGGTTTTATATAATAGCAATGTATAAATCCTGTTATTCATTCTGCCAAACACAAGAATGCTGAAAAGGGGGAGGGAATCCCTGAAACGCGTTGAAGTTATCGTTGTGACGGACCATCTACCCACTGCAGGACGTCTGTTGCAGCATCTATGCTTATTATGTTGGATGAATAAACCGTTGTGTGTTTTTAAAGTCCGCCGGTCTGCCTGCCTCCTGTCTGCAGCATTTGGGGATTAGAAAGATACCTTTTGGTGCATTCGTGACAGAACATTAATGTAAGTGTCACTCCTAAGGTTTACCTTTCCTGACGAGCGATCACCTGGTCTCCACTGGTAAAAAGATACCTTTATGGGAAAGCGAGATAGCATTTTAATGTGAGTGTGAGTGTCTTTCCATCTACGTGGGACCACCTGACCGCTGATCTGGATGAAGTTTTTAATTTCCAAGTCTTTTTCATTGAGTTTTAATACTTTTAAGCAGCGCTAATTTTTAAACAATTTGTCATTTTGTATCAGTTTATGTATTTGGAATTCTGAACGGTGAATCCCGTGTGTTAAAAACCAGCAAGTTTATCTCGGTAGCACAAGGCTATATTTAGCTAATATACTTTTTACAAGAATGCTGAGCAACACAGAAATTATTTAATTTTATAAAGAAAATTCAAATGTTCGGGAAAAATAAATGTGCCAGAAAATAATTACTGACATTATGCATAGTACAAAAAGCAAAATATGAGACCTCATTTTACTGTATATAATTATAAGAACCAAAAATATACATTTTACATTTCTATTTATGTAGCCAATATCAGTCATCTGATTATACCGAGGAAAGTCCATGAAGCCATTACAGTACCACACCTGTTGGAGAATCTGACAAACATGTCATTGTGCATCCAAAGTAACTGAGGTTGGGGATAACCTGTTGCAGAGCACTTCAATTTAATCCTGGATCCTTTAGTAAAAGTGGTATTTCTGGGATCTACAACAACGTTTGGTGGATCTATGAGAAAACAAATGTTGAAAATGTTGAAAATACAAATATTCTTTACTCATTTTCAAAATGTAAATCTCAAGTGCTGCAGAAACATTTCTCTTTGTCTTGCAGACATTCTGAAGTCTTCTAACTTTTATTTCTCAATATACTGAACCTCTTTAGAGGACTTGTTGACCTACATTTGGGCAAGTGTGCCTAGATATTTGCCATAGTATAAAGTTATGTACATGGCACCAAGAGGAGATGTGTGATGTGAGGCTGTGTGAGTGTAAGTATGCACACTGGTTTTGCAGAGACTTACAAAAACAAGGTTCCGATTTTCCAAGCTGGTTCTATCATTCATAAGGCAGATTACGCGGTTAAGTAGAGCGCAAGACTGATTAGGACGCTGCATTCATTCGTCGGGAATCGGAGCTGTCTGACAGAGGGAGTCGGACAAAGATTGGACAGAGCTGGGCAGGAGGATGGGGGGGATACACAGCCGGGAACATGGGAGCTCTGCTGGGCGCTGTGCTTCACCGCTAGTCACCATCTATCTCCCTGGCACCCCTGCCTCACCAGTCACCCACTATCTCCCCGCCACCCCTGCCTCATTAGTCACCCATCTCCCTGTCACTCTTGCCTCAGTCACCTACTATCTCCCTGTCTCCACTGCCTCAGTCACCCACTATCCCCGTCACTCCTGCCTACCCTGTCACCCACTATCTACCTATCACCCCTGCTTTCCAAGTCACACACTATCTACCTGTCATCCCTGCCTCCCCAGTTACCTATTGTCTCCCTGTACCTTTAAGGGTACAATTGTGTGGCTACACCCCTTTCTTGTGAGACCACACCCATTAAAAAAATATAAATGCGGCCGCCCCTGCCAAGCATGATTCTCGTAATTATATAATAAAGTGGAGGTGGTGCAAATGGACTGAGTGACGTTTATAGTCTCTTGCCCTACTGAGTATGCTTAATGGGTAACATTTTGCCCCATTCAGTAGCACTTTACAAAGATTATCATTCCTAGATGCTCTTTGTCCAATATAAAACAAATCTTAAAACACAGAAAAAGTGTAATGTGTAGTAAAAAGTCTAGATGTCCCATAATGTCCCATAATGCTTGTGATAAGCTGAGCAGTGCTTTGGTAGAAATAAATAAATAAATAAATAATTTTATTAAACAAAGAGGCCTACAGGTTGCTGCAGTTCACTATTGTTTACACAATGCACTTTTCCTTTACTTTTTCAAGTAAATTAAAACAATGCCTTATAGATCCTTTCATTTCCACTATGACACTGGTGATTTCTGTTTTTTGGGCCTGAATCATGTTTATAAGTAAAGCAAACAAGCAAGCAACTGGGCAAAACCATGTTGCACTGCAAGTGGGTCAGATGTAACGTGCAGAGAGATTTATATTTGGGTGGGGTGTGTTCAAACTGATATCTAAATTGTAGTGAAAAAATTAAGCTTTCTAACATTTGTCGGCTACATGTAAAAGCAGACAGTATTTACACTGCACAGAGAAAATATAACCCACCAAATCTAGATCTCTGTGCACATTACATCTGCCCCACCTGCAGTGCAACATGGTTTTACCCACTTGCTTGCTTCTTTGCTTTACTTACAAACATGAATCAGGCCCTTTGCCCGATGGTGAAATATGCTATCTATACATGAATAAATGGTAGCTTGTACCTTGTACTGCAAGGAATACAGAAGCTGCAGTTCTTCCACCTTCATTGTCTGCAGAGCATACATATTCTCCTGCATCACTGATCTTTACACTTGTTATCTTCAGAGAATTGTTGCTCAGAATGTAAATCGTAGAAGTGTTTTCATGTATTAAATCAAGGTTGTTCCTACGCCACGTAAAATTGTAACGAACTGTGCTCAAGACATCACACGTCAGTATAGCTTGATTTCCAATATTGACTGTCAGATTATGTAAAGCTTTTATTACAGGTGGGGGTTCTACAAAACATAATATAATATCATAATAAACAATTGTAATGCAAATGTCAGTAACTATGGTTATATGGCAAGTTTAAGTAAGGATATAACAAGCAAAGGAATACTGCTGCATAATTCATATTTCTGCAGATTGTTCCTATAGAGTATATACAGTAAGTCTCTTCTTCAATTTCACTAACGTCTTTATTGCAATTACTTGAATACCTCTCATGACGAGTTCCCCCGACTCAGATCAATACTGGTTTAGACAAAGCTAGTAAGAGTTGGGTCATTCACACTTGCCATTAGTCCTTAGCAAGGTAAAAAAAAAAAAGACTGTATATATATATATTTTTTTTTTTTTTTTTGCAAAAAAGGGGAGGATAGGGGTATCTGCGACTTGCAGTGTCTAATATATTAATATAAAAATGAAGAATATTGCAGGATACGGTTTATAAAAAATAACACAATATTTATTTGTACAATTTAAAACATGATATGGGATAAAAAATATAGAAGGTAAAAGCTTAAAAAATAAAAAATACAAAAATGACTGAATAAAAATGTATAATTTTAGCTAGAACCCAGGATCAAAAAAATTAATAAAAAATAAAAGTATAAAACTGATAATAAATATTTTAAAGATAAGAGAGTGGTGCTTATCTGTAGAAATGGAGAGTCAGTAGAAGTACACCCAACACGTTTCGTCCTTCAGACTTCATCAAGGGGTGAGGGACTAGTATGCAAACACTCTTATTTATAGCAGCTATGATTAAGGATAAGTGGCTGTGACATCACTTCCTGTTGGTATTCATATTCAGTTTTTTCCCCCACAAAGTTTAATATCAATGTGGGTAGAAGATTGGGCTGCTAATAATGAGCCCAAATATAGTTTTACCTAACTAAAACGAGACCAGTATATGAAGAAAAACGTCTAAAAACATAAACATCAATTCAGGACGCTTTTTGCGTCATTTCCGCCCCACTTCCTGTGTCCATAAACTCTTACTGCGCATGCGCAGCCCGCGCGACTTCTGGAAGATGTCCTTGTAATGTCACTGCCTCGCCCATCTTCCGGTTGGGCGTATGAGTCCTTCTGCCCTTCTTCCGGTTGGGCGGGTACTTTATATCTTCTATGGAGATCGTGGGTTGGGGCAGGATATATAGAGATGCGGCGGCCATCTTTGAATTGGTTTTAGATATGCTTTCAATACATGCGGCGACCATCTTTAAGGAGTCCATAGATCGCGGACATATCCTTGTATTAAGGAGCAGGAGCAGCTCAAATAAATAAACCAAATGTCAAAGTTAGTTTACTGTTATTGTAATAAACGTGTGTGAGAGTTAGCTTACTTTAGAAAGACTGATATAAATACATGTAGATTGGGTATGTAAAATATATAGTGCTCCCAAACTTTTTATACACGTAAACGGATTATGTTATTTACACACAGAGTTTACATATTATTAATAAAGGTATCCTCATATTAAATAGAATTAAGCTAGGTGTACAAATTGAAAATTATGCAACCCTTGTACAGAACAAGGGGAATTTAGATAGCATATTAGGCAAGATTAGGTGAATTATGGAATGAGAGTATACTTATAATATCCAATTAAGAGTGGTGACCCTTAATAGGTAGGGCATAAGTGCTAGAATGAAGTGGGAGGTATAGAGAGATAGCAGTGGGGGGTACGTGACATAATGCTCTGGAGAACTAACACATCGATAGTTTTGGTGGATATGGTGAAATAGTAATTATGTATGTATGTGCAACTAGACAATGCACACAAGTAACATAATTAAGATAATAAATAATATCTGTGCCAGAGGAGAGTTAGCTGTGTGTCAATATTCCCTCTAGTATTACCGTTACGAGTCTACTGGTCTACCCTTATACAGTACCCAATCTTCTCAAGTGGTTCCCCACTTGGTACTGATTGGGCCCAACACTGCTTAGCTTCCAAGATCGGGCGAGATTGGGCGTGTGCCAGTGCGGTGTGACTGTATTCATTGGCGGAAATGAAATGAATAAGGGTAGACCAGTAGACTCGTAACGGTAATACTAGAGGGAATATTGACACACAGCTAACTCTCCTCTGGCACAGATATTATTTATTTTCTTAATTATGTTACTTGTGTGCATTGTCTAGTTGCACATACATACATAATTACTATTTCACCATATCCACCAAAACTATCGATGTGTTAGTTCTCCAGAGCATTATGTCACGTACCCCCCACTGCTATCTCTCTATACCTCCCACTTCATTCTAGCACTTATGCCCTACCTATTAAGGGTCACCACTCTTAATTGGATATTATAAGTATACTCTCATTCCATAATTCACCTAATCTTACCTAATATGCTATCTAAATTCCCCTTGTTCTGTACAAGGGTTGCATAATTTTCAATTTGTACACCTAGCTTAATTCTATTTAATATGAGGATACCTTTATTAATAATATGCAAACTCTGTGTGTAAATAACATAATCCGTTTATGTGTATAAAAAGTTTGGGAGCACTATATATTTTACATACCCAATCTACATGTATTGATATCAGTCTTTCTAAAGTAAGCTAACTCTCACACACGTTTATTACAATAACAGTAAACTAACTTTGACATTTGTTTTATTTATTTGAGCTGCTCCTGCTCCTTAATACAAGGATATGTCCGTGATCTATGGACTCCTTAAAGATGGCCACCGCATGTATTGAAAGCATATCTAAAACCAATTCAAAGATGGCCGCCGCATCTCTATATATCCTGCCCCAACCCACGCTCTCCATAGAAGATATAAAGTACCCGCCCAACCGGAAGAAGGGCAGAAGGACTCATACGCCCAACCGGAAGATGGGCGAGGCAGTGACATTACAAGGACATCTTCCGGAAGTCGCGCGGGCTGTGCATGCGCAGTAAGAGTTTATGGACACAGGAAGTGGGGCGGAAATGACGCGAAAAGCGTCCTGAATTGATGTTTATGTTTTTAGACGTTTTTCTTCATATACTGGTCTCGTTTTAGTTAGGTAAAACTATATTTGGGCTCATTATTAGCAGCCCAATCTTCTACCCACATTGATATTAAACTTTGTGGGAAAAAACTGAATATGAATACCAACAGGAAGTGATGTCACAGCCACTTATCCTTAATCATAGCTGCTATAAATAAGAGTGTTTGCATACTAGTCCCTCACCCCTTGATGAAGTCTGAAGGACGAAACGCGTTGGGTGTACCTCTACTGACTCTCCATTTCTACAGATAAGCACCACTCTCTTATCTTTAAAATATTTATTATCAGTTTTATACTTTTATTTTTTATTAATTTTTTTGATCCTGGGTTCTAGCTAAAATTATACATTTTTATTCAGTCATTTTTGTATTTTTTATTTTTTAAGCTTTTACCTTCTATATTTTTTATCCCATATCATGTTTTAAATTGTACAAATAAATATTGTGTTATTTTTTATAAACCGTATCCTGCAATATTCTTAATTTTTATATTAATATATTAGACACTGCAAGTCGCAGATACCCCTATCCTCCCCTTTTTTGCAAATTTTAAACTCCAAAGGCAGCTTATCCCTGCCGAGTATTTAGGGGTTAGCTGACACCTTATATCTATAAAGGAGTGTCTTTTACTAAAGTATTTCACTGTATTAATTTATCTGCTCACATCCACCTGTGGCGCCATACCCCCACTGCTCAAACCATATATATATATATATATATATATATGTAGACAGTAGTGCAAATAGCGCTGCTACCAATAAAACAAGACTAATATAAAGATGTAAATAAATATAGTAATAAATCCAGTTCAAAGTTCAAAAAACACAACCCCAGTTTTGGGGGGCTGCTAGGCAGGTTCTCTTGTGTGGACTCTATTTCCAAAGTCCAAATAAATTAAAATGTGAAAGAGTGGTAGAACCCGGTGCCTTCTGTGTTATGTGGTTTCCAAGTGAAACTTAAATAGTATTATGCGTACCGCATCTCATGTGTGTTCAGGCCTGTAGAATGAATGGAAATTCTCCTGGTCACGATCTTCTTACTTCCCCAGTTAATCCGTGGGTGGACCGTAAGGAGATTTAGAAAGCCACAATAGTGTGATATTGTAAGACAATAAAAACAGGTGTGCTTATATAGAGAACGTTTTTCAGATGTGATGAATAGTAAAAGAGTAGTTCACCCAGTGTCAGTTTCATAAACAAGGTAGTGTATCCACAACCTAAGGTAGTTTAAAAATAAGTACCATCAGGACTTGTAGATCTTGCAAATAGTATATTCCTTTATGGTGTTCCTCTACCGTGGTATGGAGTTAAGGGCTCCTGTTTAAAAGGTAAAATCTCCCAGATACAGGAAAGATAGACCATAGTGTAGTAATTTTGAAAGTAATTTTTTAATACAAACAATACAATAAAATACAACTTCATCAAGAGGTATACCCCTGGATGAAGTCCTAACAAATCGAAAGAGGACGAAACGCGTTGGACAGACATTCCACTCCTCTGATAGAGGATCTCAGATAAGCCTTTTATTATCTACTCACTGTACGGGTCCATTTTTTATTGTATTGTTTGTATTAAAAAATTACTTTAAAAATTACTACACTATGGTCTATCTTTCCCGTATCTGGGAGATTTTACCTTTTTTAACAGGAGCCCTTAACTCCATACCACGGGAGAGGAACACCATAAAGGAATATACTATTTGCAAGATCTACAAGTCCTGATGGTACTTATTTTTAAACTACCTTAGGTTGTGGATACACTACCTTGTTTATGAAACTGACACTGGGTGAACTACTCTTTTACTATTCATCACATCTGAAAAACGTTCTCTATATAAGCACACCTGTTTTTGTTGTCTTACAATATCACACTATTGTGGCTTTCTAAATCTCCTTACGGTCCACCCACGGATTAACCGGGGAAGTAAGAAGATCGTGACCAGGAGAAGTTCCATTCATTATACAGGCCTGAACACACATGAGATGTGGTACGAATAATACTATTTAAGTTTCACTTGGAAACCACATAACACAGAAGGCGCCGGGTTCTACCACTCTTTCACATATATATATATTTTTGTAAGTGACCGATGTGAATACAAAGTGGTTTACTATCTACATTATTAACTTTATTTTGCAAATAATAGGTTTATTTGTCTCTTGTAAGTATATTATTTTCTTACTCCTGAAGTACTGTATATGAGTTTTTTTGTGTGTGTGGCGCTACTCTGCAATGCTACAATTACAGACTAAAGGAGTAATATACACAATGAATTTGCTTTAATTCGTCTATCAGGCACTAGACTAAACAAAAGTTCTGAATCATTGTTGGAGCACATTTGTGACATCTGTACAATTTAATATACAGTAATAAAACATTTTTAAACAAACACAGAAACTCATACTTTAAAATGCATCAGAAATGCTGCTATTGCACCGTTACTTACCATTTACATCAAAAAATGTCTGAGCCTGCGCACTGCCTGCTGTACTAGTAGCAAAGCATTCAAAAAACCCTTCATCATGGGATGAAACATTGGCTATCTCCCAGCTTGCATTGATGGATTCTCTGCAAATAAAACGCTGACTCCATTAATTTGTCTGCTTCAAGTTACTATAATGAAACAATTCTTTTATGAAGAGTGCTGATATTCTTCAATATCCTAAGAGTGAACTCTCATGCCTGGTAGGGACACACTTTTAGATATAGTGACAATATACTGAAAATAAACATAAAGAAGGATAGCAATACAAAAAGAAAAGTGAGAGGTATAACATTAAACAGGCAAATTTAGCATTAAATAGGCAAATGTCAATACAGTCAAAACTTTCATGTCACTGAGAATGACATGCAATTCATAGGTACAAAAAGGGAATATCTATGCATATGTAATTTAGTAGGAGTAGTGCTTAAGAAAATGATGTTATCTTTTGAAGTGTGTGGTTTTAAGAAAATAGATATATACAAATGTTGTATATTACATTATCTCCTCAATACAGATCGCACTAATGAGATTGTTAAGCACTTGAGCTACAACTGGTGAAAATACAGTATGTTATTACCTGAGGCTTTGCACCATGCAAAATGTTCCAACTTTATTGCCAATTTTGGATATAATAGTATTAAATGCCCTTTTACTCTTTCTAGGTGAAAAACAGGATGTGCACACACTATACATAACGAACCCAAGGTACTGAATACAATAAATTAGGATATATGATGGTTAAAGAACTCTAAATGCAGTAAACTGATGTTTTGGGGACCAGAAAGTAAGTTTCTCTTCATCCATGAGAGTAAACTGGTAAATTAATTAGAGATTTTACATTGCTCCCTCTAGATCAGGGGTGGGGAACCTCAGGCCCGAGGGCCGTATAAGGCCCTCGAAGCCACTTGATCCGGCCCGGCCAGGCTCACCTAAACGAGAGGAGATGCCGAGTGCCCGCTGAGATTTTACCACCAGCGGGCGCCCGGCTCCTCAGCAGCAGCCGGACGCAGAAGCTCACTCCTGAGCTCCAGCTTCTGACTCAGGCAGTGTACATGTGTGGCTGTGCGGTGCTATGGGAGAGACGTCATGACATCTCTCCCATAGTTACGAGGAGAGGGAAGGCAGTGGTCCGGAAGAGCAGGAGCAGGGCTGGTGAGCATTGTGGTGTGTTTTTTTTTCTTTTAATGTGTGTGTGTGTGTGTGTGTGTGTGTGTGTGTGTGTGTGTGTGTGTGTGTGTGTAAGCGGCGCTACTAGGGGGCATATTTAATGGGGCATAAGTACAGGGGGCATATCTAATGGGGAATAACTACAGGGGGCATATTTAATGGGGCATAACTGACGGGGCATATCTAATGGGCCAAAACAACTGACAGTGGGCATATCTAATGGGGCATAACAACTGACTGGGGGCAAATCTAATCGGGCATAACAAGTGACTGGGGGCATAACTACTGACTGGGGGCAGGCTAATTTTTGTATGGCCCCTGAAGGATTTTATAAATATCCAAATGGCCCTTGGTAGAAAAAAGGTTCCCCACCCCTGCTCTAGATCAACACAATTGTTAATGAAAGATTGAACATAATGGGCCTATTTTCCGTTTTATTAACTACAGTATGTAACCAGAGGCAGAACAGTGTATCATAAGACACCATAATGACATTTTAGTAGGAGCCCAGTAACAACACTGTGCCTCCCAGGTTCCACAATCTGCTAAGAAAACAACAGAGAGGGGGCATCTTCTGGGCATGCATGACCACTCTGCATGTGCTGCTTAGAAGAGGATTTCACACTGCTTTTTTCAAACCAGAAAGGTGGGCCCTTAGGGGTGCTGAGGGTGACTAGGGGGATGTGAAGGCCTCCCCAGGAGGGTACAGTGGGGCTCGGAATAGTGGACAGACTCACTGCACCCACAGTAATTACACTTATGTATGTAAAATATCAGCTTTTTACTATACAATAAGAAAAAAAAAAATGAAAGTGATCTGCGCAGATTCTTCACATAGAAAGGACCACAAAGTTGTTGGTTGGCTGTATAAGAAGTGAAGTCACAGGAACAAACTGATCTACTTCCCACCCCCCTCCGTCCCATGGAGATGATTTGTATACACATTATTTTGTCATGGTCAATGTATTTTCATTTTTTGTATAACAAAACTTGAAAGACCTTCTGTGTCCCAGATACATTATTACAGCCGCAAACCTGACTTTCACCACCTATGGGCACCAACTGGAAGTTGGTTGTAACATATAATTCCTGCATGTACAGTATGTGTGCCATGACATAGTTGGAACCAAGACATCAATGATGTAATGACCATCCAATTTTCTTTTGCAATGTAGATTGGAAATGTATGCAGAATAAAACCTCTAATGATAGAAATAAGAATTGGCACAACTCGCACTGTTGCTAAGCACCAGGGGTAGGAAATGCACCTAACTGGCAGCTCCTACAGCCCATCTTATCTGTCAATTAGCCTTCCACATTAAGAGAGTGATTCAGAGGTGGACGCAGTTGCAGTAGTGGCTGCCTCTTTTGGCACAGCCACTACTAAATCTTTATGGTAAAGCCATGGATGATAAACTTCCTATTGAGATATCCACCAGCTGTAGCACAATTCCGCTGATTTGCATAGAAAGACACACTATCAGTCTACCATCGTTGCTCCATCAGACATTGCACCTACAGTAACACTGGCAGGCATGGAATATCTGACAGACCATGGCCACTGGAGTCAGTGCAACTTTGTAGACACAGTCCCGGACACTGAAACGCCCACGACTGGTAGCTACGCCCCCCTGCCTTTTACCACCTATGCAATTTTCGATTCAGGTTGCTGTGCGGTAACCATCATGATGCATGCACAGTGTAGCCTGGACACATGCATGGTGAGAACACTTTGTTCTACATTTACACAGGGGAACATCCAGTTTCCTAAAATTGGATGTTCCCAAATCTATACGCAAAAGTTCACACTGTTAAAACATATAGTATACCTACTGGAATTTTTGCTCTGCACCCAATCTGATGTCATTCTTGCTGAAACGCACAGTTATGGGTATAAGACTTTCTATCAAGCAAGGAATGTGACCAGGCTGCAGGTAGTAGCCAGGAGTTACTTTGGGCATTAACACTTTTGGAGCTCCTATAATATAAGCACAAAGAATACAGTCAAATTATATATTCTAACATATATTTTAGTTGTATTTTTCCACAGTGAAAATAGATGACAGTATTTATTTAATGCTTCCTTATGGTTCAAAAACATTTTTACTCTAATCATCCGTGTCACATTAAACATTTATATGTTTCGCTCAGAGATTCATCATTTTGCAAAACCTTAAGCTAACATTGGTTGTGACTGCTTGCCAAGTGGAGTTGCATTGAGCATGAAAGAGCTAAAGCTACTTTATTTTATTAATATAACTCATATTAGTCAGCTGTAATCTCCAGATCACAGCTCTGATAAGAGAAACATCTAAAATATGTATTTAGATCATGAATAAAAGCTTAGCAATTAATAACAGAAATGATAAATGAACTTAGCTTGTATTTATGATATGATTTAAAAAATATATATATTTTCTGTTTAAAAAAGAAAAGTTTGCAATGGAGACATGTTTCTCACACTGGATGAAGTATATGTTTTAATGTTCTAGTTAGTATCTACACATGTAAAGTCAAATAGTTACCTGGAACAACATTAGAAAATGAAACACTGGACGCCCGCTGAAACAGGTAATCATTTTTATCATAACCTGTTATTCTGAGGAAAAATACTTCCTTTGGTGGGATAAATTCAGTTACATTCCATATCTCATAGGGTATTCTGTCTGGATAATACTTTATTGGAAGTGTCTCCAGAACACGTCCTGATGTACTCAACAACTCAAGACGATCGATTCTTGCTGGGTGTTGTAATCCGGTTGTGTTCAAAAGCACATATGTGGGAATCCCTTTGGAGCCAAAAACATTTCATCAGAAGTTTGAAAAAAGGTTCATATGCCTTATAATGCCATGGGTTTATTAACATGGGCAGATGTGCTACAGATAAGGAGGACAACAAAAACCACAGAATCTATTTATAAACCACATAATCTGCAGCTCCACAATGTTGCTATATGGGTCACAGACTGATTGTTTCCAATGGCCATAAAGGAGAAGATGTATCAAACCTTTGAAAGAGATAAAATGGAGAGCGATAGATCACCAGCCAATCAGTTTCTTACTGACATTTTACAAGGTGTGTTTAAAAAATGACAGTAAGGAGCTTGTTGTTACTTTTTGTTTCTCCAATGTTTGATACATCCCCCCTATGTCACTAAACAGTCCAACCTAGTATCAGCTAGAGACTACTCCATTTATATGTTTCACTTTGTCTAAACATTGAATGGAGATAAAGGTGACGGAGATAAAGTACCAGCCAATCAGCTTCTAGCTGTCATAGGCTGTGTTTGAAAAATGACAGTGATCTGGATGGTTGGGACTTTAATTCCAGACACTTTTTCTCCATTCAAGGCTTAGTAAATAGACCCCTAAGCCTTCTATATTTCTCCTACAATATTGCTTGGTTTAGATTCCTGTACGCAGGGTTGTTTTCTCATACATCCTAGAGGATGCTGGGGACAACATCAAGACCATGGGGTATAGACGGGATCCGCAGGAGACATGGGCACTCTAAAGACTTTTCATTGGGTGTGAACTGGCTCCTCCCTCTATGCCCCTCCTCCAGACCTCAGTTTTTGAAATGTGCCCAGGTCGACTGGATGCACTCTGAGGAGCTCTACTGAGTTTCTATGAAAAGACTTATGTTAGGTTTTTTATTTTCAGGGAGATCTGCTGGCATCAGACTCCCTGCTTTGTGGGACTGAGGAGGCAGAAGCAGAACCAATTTCCTCAGAGTTTCATGGCTCTGCTTCTGGCTGACAGGACACCAGTAGCTCCTGAAGGGAACTGAACGCTAGCCGTGTCTAGATGCTCACTCCCACAGCACGCCGTCACCCCCCTCACAGAGCCAGAAGTCAGAAGACACTAAGACAGGTGAGTATGAGAAGAATGATCTTCAATCAAGTAAGTGACGGCTGAGGTGCGGCGAGGCTGGTGGGAGCGCAGCGTGCCATTGCTGCCCACACACACAGGCACTGCAGTGTGCAGGGCGGGGGGGGGGGGGGGGGTGGCGCCCTGGGCAGCAAGAAAAATACCTCAGACTGGCTAAAAGGAGGCATAAGATGCCCAGGCACAGCCCTACCCCCGCCAGTATAAATATTATGAAAAGTTTCTGAGGTAAAAAGGGCGGAGCTTCTTCCTCAGGCAGCCAGCACACTACTCAGCGCCATTTTCTCTCTCTCCTCAGGCTGCAGAGAACACGCTGGTCCTCTCCTCCACTTCTGATACGTACAGGGTGCTATAAAGGGGGGCACAAAGCGATTGTGGTGCATTTGATAGTGTATATTACTATTTAAAAGCGCTTTTGGGCTGTGGACATAATGTGTTCACAGGCAATACTGGCGCTGGGTTTGTGAACTGGCTGCTCCTATCCTGTGTCCTTCTGACAGATTTTACTGTGGGTCTGTCCCCAAAATAAGTCCCAGTGTGTCTGTGAGTGTGGTGTACACGTGTGAGGCATGTCTGAGGCAGGGAGTTCCTCCCTAGAGAAAGCCATTTTAGGGACACAGAGTTGTAATGTGGTGGCGCTACCGGCACACCAAGAGCCTGCATGGGTGAAAGAGCTACGTGACAGTATGCATCTGATTGACCGTAGATTGGATAAGTCTAAATCTAAGGCTGCATGCTGGAGAAAATCTGTGGAAGATGTGATTTTTCAGGATGCTGTTATTCCTTATGCGGGCGGCCCCTCTCGGTCACATAAGAGACCATTTGCAAATGTTGTAAACACTGATACCGACACGGATTCTGATTCTTGTGTCGACAATAGTGAATCCAGAGAGATAGATCATAAATTGGCAAAAAGTATACTATATATGATTGTGGCTATAAGGGACGTGTTGGAGGTTACAGAAAGCACTCCTGTACCTCAGGAGAAAGCTTATTTATATAAGGAAAAGAAATCCAAAGTCACGTTTCCTCCTTCACACGAACTAAATGCTCTGTTTGAAGGGATGTGGGTGAATCCTGATAAACAATTTCGTATTCCCAAAAGGATTCACATAGCTTATCCTTTCCCGGTTGAAGACAGGAAAAAATGGGAGTCACCCCCTGTGTTAGACAGTGCCTTTTTCAGGTTGACAAAGAAGGTAATTCTCCCTGCTCCTGGCACGGCTTCTCTTAAAGAGCCGGCAGACCGACATTGAAATCCATTTATGTTACCAATGGTACACTGCTCAGGCCCACTATTGCCTGCGCATGGGTGAGTTGCGCTATTAAAAAATGGTCAGAAAGCGTATCATCAAAAATTGACACGATTGATAAAGATGAGATACTCCTTAAGTTAGGGAATATCAAGGATGCTGCCGCCTACATGCTGGAAGCAATGAAGGATATTGGACTCTTGAGTTCACAAGCAGCTACCATGGCAGTATCGGCGAAGTGGGCCTTATGGATTCGCCAGTGGAACGCGGATGCAGATTCCAAAAGAAACATAGAGGCTCTCCCATATAAAGGTGAGGCCTTATTTGGCGATGGCCTGGATGCGTTAGTTTCAGCGGCTACCGCAGGTAAGTCAACATTTTTGCCCTCTGCGCCTGCACTGGCAAATGCAGTCCTTTCGGCCCAATAAATACAAAAAGACGAGAGGTTCCCCCTTCTTTGCAGGAAGGGGAAGGACAAGGAGAAAGAAGCCCACACCGGCTCCAGGTTCCCAAGAGCAAAAGTCTACCCCTAATTCTGCCAAATCCCCAGCATGACGCTGGAACTCCCTTGCGGGAGGCCGCTCGGGTGGGGTCACGTCTCAAACTCTTCAGCCAGGATTGGATTCTGTCTGGCCTGGACCTCTGGGTGTTGCAAATAGTATCCCAGGGATACAAACTAAAGTTTCAAGACGTTCCCCCATGCCGATTTTTCAAATCGACCTTGCCAGCTTCTCCACCAGAGAGAGAAGCAGTAACAGCGGCAATCCAAAAAATTATGTCAAGACCAGGTCATAGTCCTGGTACCGTTGTCACAACAAGGGTGGGGTTTTTATTCAAGCCTTTTTGTTGTTCCGAAGCCGGACAGCTCGGTCAGACCGATCCTAAATCTAAAAAATCTGAATTTCTCCCTGAAAAGGTTCAAGTGCAAGATGGAATCACTTCGGGCGGTGATTGCCAGTCTGGAGGAGGGGGACTACTTGGTGTCGGTGGACATAAAGGATGCTTACCTGCATGTTCCCATTTATCCTCCTCACCAGGCTTATCTGAAATTCGCGATTCAGGATTGCCATTACCAATTCCAGACGTTACCTTTCGGTCTCTCCACGGCGCCGAGGGCAGATATGATGGTCCTCCTTCGTCAGAAAGGAGTCAATATAATCCCTTATCTGGACGACCTCCTGATAAAGGCGAGATCCAGGGAGCAGTTATTACAAAACATATCCCTCTCCCTGTCAATACTCCAGCAACACGGGTGGATCATAAATTAGCCAAAGTCACAGTTGGAACCGACGACAAGGTTGTCTTTCCTCGGGATGATTCTGGACACAGAAGTTCAGAGAGTATTTCTTCCGCTGGAAAAGGCTCTGGAAATCCAGAAAATGGTTAAACAGATATTGAAACCATCAAGTGTGTCGATCCATCAGTGCATTCGGTTGTTGGGGAAGATGGTGGCGGCCTACAAGGCCATACAGTTTGGCAGGTTCCATGCCAGAGTATTCCAGTGGGACCTGTTGGAAAAGTGGTCGGGGTCACACCTACACATGCACAGAAAGATAATCCTGTCGTCAAAAAACAGGATTTCGCTCCTGTGGTGGTTGCACAGCTCTCACCTGCTAGAGGAACGCAGGTTCGGCATTCAGGACTGGGTCCTAGTAACCAAGGATGCAAGTCTCCGAGCCTGGGGAGCAGTCTCTCAGGGAGAAAACTTCCAGGGACGTTGGTCACATCAGGAAGCCTGCCTTCACATAAACGTGCTGGAGCTAAGAGCCATTTACAATGGCCTTCAACAAGCGGTACATCTTCTTCAAGACCGTCCCGTACAGATCCAGGTGGACAATGTAACAGCAGTCACATACATAAACAGGCAGGGTGGAACGAAAAGCTGAGCGGCAATGGCAGAGGCGACAAAAATCCTCCGCTGGGCAGAAAAACATCTACAAGCTCTGTCGGCAATATTCATTCTGGGAGTAGACAACTGGGAAGCAGACTTCCTCAGCAGACACGATCTCCATCCAGGAGAGTGGGGCCTCCACCAAGAAGTCTTCGCAGAGGTGACAAGTCTTTGGGGAGTTCCTAAAATAGACATGATGGCGTCTCGTCTCAACAAGAAGCTTCAGTGATACTGTTCCAGGTCGAGAGACCCCTAAGCAGTAGCAGTGGATGCACTGGTGACCCAGTGGGTGTTTCCGTCAGTGTATGTTTTCCCTCCACTTCCGCTGATCCCAAAAGTACTCAGGATCATAAGAAAGACAAGGATTCGAGCAATCTTCATTGCCCCAGACTGGCCAAGAAGGGCTTGGTACCCAGATCTTCAGCAGTTACTCATAGGAGATCCTCGGCCTCTTCTTCCTCGGGAGGACCTGCTGCAGCAGGGGCCGTGTGTGTACCAAGACTTACCGCGGCTACGTTTAACGGCATGGCTGTTGAGCGCCGTATCCTAGCCAGGAAGGGTATTCCTAAGGAGGTCATCCCCACCCTTATTCAGGCCAGAAAGGGAGTAACGTCAAAACATTACCACCGTATTTGGCGAAAATATGTGTCTTGGTGTGAATCCAAGAAAGCTCCTACGGAAGAGTTTCACTTAGGACGTTTTCTCCATTTTTTGCAGGATGGTGTGGAGATGGGCCTACGATTGGGATCAATCAAGGTCCAAATTTCGGCCTTGTCAGTGTTCTTCCAAAAACAATTGGCCTCTCTTCCAGAGGTTCAGACCTTCGTGAAAGGGGTTCTGCACATCCAGCCTCCATTCATGCCTCCAGTGGCACCATGGGACCTTAACGTGGTATTGCAGTTCCTTCAATCGGATTGGTTTGAGCCTCTACAAAATATAGAGTTGAATTTTCTCACTTGGAAAGTGGTGATGCTTTTGGCATTGGCATCCGCAAGGCGGGTGTCTGAATTGGGGGCCTTGTCTCACAAGAGCCCTTACCTGATTTTCCATGAAGATAGGGCAGAGTTGCGGACTCAACAACATTTTCTTCCAAAGGTAGTTTCTGCTTTTCACATAAACCAACCTATTGTGGTGCCAGTAGTTACTGACACATTCACTGATTCAAAGTCTCTAGATGTGGTTAGAGCTTCGAAAAGCTATGTTGCTAGAACAGCTCGTATACGGAAAACAGAGGCTCTGTTTGTCCTGTATGATCACAACAAGATTGGCTGTCCTGCTTCCAAGCAGACTATTGCACGTTCGATTATAAATACGATTCAGCAAGCTCATACTACGGCTGGATTGCCGTTACCGATGTCGGTAAAGGCCCACTCCACTAGGAAGATGGGCTCCTCCTGGGCGGCTGCCCGGGGGTCTCGGCATTACAACTTTGCCGAGCAGCTACTTGGTCAGGGTCAAACACATTTGCTAAGTTCTACAAGTTTGACACCTTGGCCGATGAGGACCTAAAGTTTGGTCAATCGGTGCTGCAGGGTCATCCGCACTCTCCCGCCCATACTGGAGCTTTGGTATAGACCCCATGGTCTTGATGTCGGCCCCAGCATCCTCTAGGACGTATGAGAAAATAGGATTTTGATAACCTACCGGTAAATCCTTTTCTTCTAGTCCGTAGAGGATGCTGGGCACCCGTCCCAGTGCGTACTTTACCTGCAGTTTAGTTATTACAGTTACACAAGTTGTGTTATCTTGGTTTCAGCATGTTGCTGCAATTAGTTCATGCCTGTTGGCGTGTGTTATGTTGAATGCCATGTGTGCGGCATGGTTGAGGGTGTGAGTTGGTAGATATCTCACCACTAGTTAAGTAATTCCTTTCCTCGAAATGTCAGTCTCCCTGGGCACAGTTCCTACAACTGAGGTCTGGAGGAGGGGCATAGAGGGAGGAGCCAGTTCACACCCAATGAAAAGTCTTTAGAGTGCCAATGTCTCCTGCGGATCCCATCTATACCCCATGGTCTTGATGTCGTCCCCAGCATCCTCTACGGACTAGGAGAAAAGGATAAAGGATTTACCGGTAGGTTATCAAAATCCTATTTTAACAGCACCTATTCACAGGAATAAATGGAAAAAAATCATAAATTACCCTTCCTGTGGTGTGTGCTGTCTCTTCACATGTTCCCATACAGTGAATGGCTCTTAGCACTTCTTAGATTGATGGATAGCTCCCGCCATCCACCAATCAGCATGCTGACAGACAAGCACCGTCTGGCTTTAGGTTTGAGGAAAGTAGAGAATGCCGCCTAGCTGCTCTGATTGTGTGTAACTCCACAATCAGAGCAGCTAGACAGCATTCTCTACCTGCCTCCCAAGAAGCTTTGGAGGCACAAACCTGGATGGCAGATACCAGAGCCATAACTAGACGGGCGCTCTTCACACCGTCGTGAGGGGCTATGCCCCCTTAACCCTAGCACACTCTTGTGGCGAGCAATAGTTATATTATATGGAGTATTACCTCCAATCATAATTGTGTGAGTGGTTAAATATTGCACGGACAAAGAACGTGCGATGGTTAAGAGGTCGCAGCCTCTTGCAACAGCGTGAACAGCGCATGCAGGGCCTGATGAATCACCTAATAGGTTCTGTGGTTGGGGGAGTGGAGGGTGTGGGGGTGATGCGGGTGGGGGAGGGGGGCCGGGGGTGGGGAGGAGTGTTTGCGGGGATGGTGCGGGTGGGGGAGGGGCTGGTGCGGTGGTGCGGGAGTGGCGGGTGCCGCGGGTGGGGGTCCGGAGCCACCGCGGGTGCGGTGGTGCTGCGGGTGGGGGAGGGGTGGGTGCAGGAGTGCTGCGGGTGCGGGAGGGGGTCCGGAGCCACCGTGGGTGGTGGAAGGGAGGGTGCAGGTGCCGCAGATATGGCCCGGAGGTACTGCGAGTGGGGGAGGGGTGGGTAATGCTTCTCCTGCTTCTCCTCCTGTCCTCCCTTTGACAGTGGCTCTCCCGGAGACACGCACAGCAGCCAATCACTATTGTTAGCGGCGGTGTCCCAACGCACCGCATTACAGGGAAGAAGATGCACTCAATAAACTACAGCTCCCAGCAGCCCTTAGCTCCTGAATGCTTCGGGTTGCTGGGAGCTGTCGTTTATTTAGTGCGTATACTTCACTGTAATGCGGCACGTTGGGACACCGGCACTGACAATAGTGACTGGCTGACAGAACTGACTGACTCGCTGAATTAATGTAAAAGGTGAGAGTGCTGTGCAGTGTCAGTGACACTGCACACCCACTGCACAGCACAGCACTGTCACCTTTTACATTGTTTCAGCGTCCAGACATTACCCTCCGCGATATCACCCACTTTATCCATTACATTAGCCATCTCGGGGCTTCCAGGCCGGCCGGCCAGGTGCTGTGTTGCGGAGTCAGGGCCTCTGGGGATCTGGGCGCAGCTGTGGCGGGGAGGCACTTCTGTGACATCACGCGCAGAGGAGGTTCCGGGACTCAGAGAGTATGCGGTGCTGGGAGGGCTATGAAATACTTCCGCTGCGCCGCTTTCATACACATCTATGCCAGTGGCCGCAGCAGCTTTTTTTCCACGTGTGCCGCAGCTAGGGAGTGGGGATTGTTGATGCCAGAGGGGGCAGGCAGACTGGCAGCAGGACATATGGGGTCATTCCGACCTGATCGTAGCTGTGCTAAACTTAGCACAGCTACTATCACTTACACTGACATGCGGGGGACGCCCAGCACAGGGCTAGTCCGCCCCGCATGTCAAGCCGGTTCCCCCCGCACAAATACAAAAGCATCACACAGCGGTGATGCTTTTGTACTTGAAGAGTAACTCCCAGCCAGCGCAGCTCTTGCGGCTGGCCGGTATTTACTCGTAGCTGCCCGGGCCGCAGTGGCTACATGTGACGTCACACAGCTGCTGCGTCCCGCCCACCTCACGGTCCAGCCACGCCTGCGTTGGCCGGACTGCGGCCACAAAATGGCGGGCAAATGCCGCCGTGCCTCCCCCTCGCGCCCAGCGACCGCCTCTGCCTGTCAATCAGGCAGAGGTGATCGCTAGGCAATGACAGCCGTCAGCTGTCAGCCATGTGCCGGCGCACTGAGGCGCCGGCGCATGTGCAGTTCTGACTTGATCACTGCACTGCGATGAACTGCAGCGAGCGATCAGGTCAGAATGACCCCCATAGGACGATGCTGTAAAAGTTTTTTTCCCCCTATCTACAGCACAGAGACTTGCTGCAGATGCAGTGGCATACCCTCCAGCTGTACATTTTTGGCAGGTACTGTACCTTTTTTTTATGGTCTATACCGATTTTTGGCTCTCCAAATTTCCATTGAAAGTATAGGGAAAGGGACGTGGCCACGTCACTGTACCCGTGGCCATGCACCCTTTGCGGATTTGTAGCGATTTTTATGTGTAAATTGTTGGAGGGTATGTTGCTGCAGATGCAGTGGGTCTATTTTGGGGTGTGGTGCTGGAGCTGCAGCTCCATCAGCCCCATTGTTAATCCTGCTCTGGGAACACACACAGCAGCCAAAGGGTAGTGCCTCCCATTGGATGTAAGTTACTGTGTGGGAGGGTGTTTCTCACCCAATCAGCTGTGGACTGGGTGTGATAGACCAGCTGCGAACCCAATGAGAGCACCTAGCCACGCCCAGCGTTAGCCACACAGTCACAGAGTGACAGATCTGGGCAATTATATAGGAGATATATAGCAAGATGAGGATGTAGGCACTCACTGGTATAGATAGACAGGCATAATTTAATGATAACTCACAGATACATGCAGAAGGTATCTGTGAGTTATCATTAAATTATGCCTGTCTATATATACCAGTGAGTGCCTACATCCTCATCTTGCTATGTATTGGCCCATGTGGCCCTTGTGGAGCACCGCCCTGTTGATTCATTGAAGTATAAAGTGTGGACTTTTCCTAGTATATATATATATATATATATATATATATATACACACACACACACACACACACACACACAGTGCGTCCGGAAAGTATTCACAGCGCTTCACTTTTTCCACATTTTGTTTTATTACAGCCTTATTCCAAAATGGAATAAATACATTTTTTCCCTCAAAATTCTACACACAATACCCCATAATGACAACATGAAAAAAGTTTTTTGAGAATTTTGCAATGTATGGCACAGTTTTGCATGCCATAATCTCACAGATTTAGCCATGCCTTGCGATGTTTCTTAACTTGCTTCTTTAATATGTTACTTTATACATATTCTATTATGACAAACAAAAATTTTAAAATCCATCCACTCGATTCTCGTGAAAAACAGCTTAGCCGTGTTTTGCATGTTGTGCCAAATTGTACATAAGTATTCACAACCTTTACCATGAAGCTCAAAATTGAGCTCAGGTGCATCCTGTTTCCACTGATCATCCCTGAGCACAAAGCAAGCATGAAGTCAAAGGAATTGATTGTAGACCTCCGAGACAGGGATTGTCTCGAGGCACAAATCTGGGGAAAGGTACAGAAAAATATCTGCTGCTTTGAAGGTCCCAATGAACACAGTAGCCTCCATCATCCGTAAATGGAAGACGTTCGGAACCACCAGGACTCTTCCTAGAGCTGGCCAGTCCTCTTAACTGAGCAATCGGGGGAGAAGGACCCTAGTAAGGGAGGTGACCAAGAATCCGATGGTCACTCTGTTAGAGCTACAGCATTCATCTGTGGAGAGAGGAGAAACTTCCAGAAGGACAACCATCTCTGCAGCAATCCACCAATCATGCTTGTATGGTAGAGTGACCAGACGGAAGCCACTCCTTAGTAAAAAGCACATGGCAGCCCGCCTGGAGTTTGCCAAAATGCACCTGAAGGTCTCTCAGACCATGAGAAACAAAATTCTCTAGTCTGATGAGACAAAGATTGATCTCTTTGGCATTAATGCCAGGCGTCATGTTTGGCGGAAACCAGGCACCGCTCATCGCCAGGCCAATACCATTCCTACAGTGAAGCATGGTGGTGGCAGCATCATGCTGTGGGGATGTTTTTCAGCGGCAGGAACTGAGAGACTAGTCAGGATAGAGGGAAAGATGAATGCAGCAATGTACAGAGATATCCTGGATAAAAACCTGCTCCAGAACCCTCTTGACCTCAGACTGGGGCGACAATTCATCTTTCAGTATGACAACGACACTTAGCACACAGCCAAGGTATCAAAGGAGTGGCTTCAGGACAACTCTGTGAATGTCCTTGAGTGGCCCAGCCAGAGCCCAGACTTGAATTCGACTGAATGTTGCTGGAGAGATCTAAAAATAGCTGTGCACTGACGCTTCCCATCCAACCTGATGGGGCTTGAGAGGTGCTGCAAAGAGGAATGGGCAAAACATGCCCAAAGATAGGTGTGCAAAGCTTGTGGCATCATATTCAAAAAGACTTGAAGCTGTAATTGCTGTCAAAGGTGCATCAACAATGTATTGCGCAAAGGCTGTGAATACTTATGTACAAGTGATTTCTTAGTTTTTTATGTTCAATAAATATGCAAAAATCTCAGAAAAACTTTTTTCACGTTGTCATTATGGGGTACTGTGTGTAGAATTTTGAGGGAAATTTTTTACTTATTCCGTTTTAGAATAAGGTTGTAACATGACAAAATGTGGAAAAAGTTAAGCGCTGTGAATACTTTCCGGATGCACTGTAAATAAATAAATATATATATATATATATATATATAATTATTATTATTATTATTATTATTATTATAATATATTATAGAACACTGCAAGAAAATGTATTTGGACACAAAGCCACCTTTGTTAAATAACACATATCAATATACTGTTCTGCCAGGATTCAAACTCATAACCTGTTGCATTCCAGTTATTCCATTGAGCTATTTGTGCATGCATATGAGCTATGATATTTCAACTATATGAAGCTACTTGTACTTTGTAAAAAAAAAATATCAGCATTGTAATTGAGCAGATCTATGTAGTGTGCAGCTACACATCCAATCCCTTGCATTCACAAACTGCATAGATCTGCTCAGCTGCAAGGCTGATTATTGTTTCACAAAGTACAAGGTAAGCGTCAAATAGTTAGAATTCTCTAGCTTTCTGTGCAGGGTCAGATAGCTCAATGAACAGTGTGTCTGACTGAAGTTGCCACAGCCATATGGGTTCAAATCCCAGGTTCATCTGCAATTTGAAATGTAATAAAGGACAGTATGACTGAATAACAGAGAGCTCTATGTTGTACAGGAATTATCGGGGGGAGGTCAGGAGATGACAGGCTTCAAAGAGGAGGCAAGCTATAAGTGAAAATAATAAAAACAGATAATTGACAAGTGCCACCATCTGCGCCCCCCTACCCTGCAGCTCAACCCTAGTTAGGGCCCTGTCAGATGCCCTCCTGCCCATCTCGCCCCCCGCCTGCAGGCCCCTAGAATCGTGGGGTTCTGGACAGCTGCCCAGTGTGCCTATAAGATGTCTCTACCTGATTGTTGTCCATGAGAGTGAAAAGCATAACCATATAACATCGGCTGTAGTGTCTCTACAAATGTGTTTTCCCCAAGACATGTAAATCTAAAGGGCCACATACACTAAAGCAATAATGCCCAATTTCAGCCCAATTCGGGCATTCGGCCCGATATATCAGCTGAAATCAGGCATTTTAGGGGTGTTCCCGAACCGATCCGATGCGCGTTCCCGTGAGCATCGGATCGGATCCTCCAGATTGAATGTGCTACACATTCAATCTGGTCCGACCTGGGGGCATGGCTTGGGATTGCCCAGGATCGCCCAGATATATTGTATGCAAATGTTCAGCATATAATGTATCTTGGCCGATCCTGCCCCCCGGGAGGCTGCCAGGGTGATCGCCTGCGATCACCTCCGACATGAGATTGTTGTAGTATATGGGGCCCTTAAGTGTCCAATATAAGTATCAGTTAAAGACCCGAATCCCAGCGTTTCAATTTCTCAAAGGTGGCAGTTAATACACTCCGCAAAAGTAGCTGCCCTATAAATGTTTTAACTCTTTTATATGTTTTAAATTATTCAAAAATCAAACGTCCTTTTGGTTCTTGAGTTCAAAACTAGGTGCAAATATATGCAATTACTGAATGTAATGAAGAGCATCTTTGATCCACCCAAGTACTCACATTAGCCAAGGAAAACTTTTGCACCTCCCCACAAATCCATGAAGTTCCCCAGAAAACAGGGTGCAAATACATTAGGCATGTGACATCACAATAGAGCTTTGTGCAACATTTTTCTGGTTCATAAAACATTGTTAATATATTTACACCTTTATGTATATTAAGTTTTCTAGAAATTTTAAAAGATGCAAGAATTTACACAATAAATGTCTCATTATAAGCTTAGGTATGATATATGCTTAGGAACAACAACCAACCTTGTATAGGTCTGCTGGATGTTGTACTGAAATCTAACGTAGGTTTGTTGGAAAACCCTGCCCGAAAGTCTATTGTACTGACACCTGTGATTCTCACTGAATGACGTCCATTACTTGATGTCTGGAAAGAACAGAAAACTGTTGAAGCACTGAATAAAAAACATCCAAAGAATGTGACATATTAAGTTATGTCTCTATAAAATAGGAAATTAAACGTTTCAAATTAGGTATTTTTCAACATGCCGACACTGGGATCCTGGACGCTAAAAATGCTGGCAGTTGGAATGCCGACGCACAGGGTCTATTCCCACCCGTGGGTGTCCATGCCACCCATAGAGTGGGAATAAAACCTGGGGCGAGAGCAGCGAGCCAGCGAACACACTGCGTGGCGAGCGTAGCGAGCCTGCAAGGGGCTTTGTTGTGCTCGCCCCCCGCCGGCATTCTGCTGCCGGGATCCCGATGTCGGTATGCTGACCGCCGGGATCCCAGCAGCAAGCATAACATACCCAACCTGTAGACACAATTAGCAATAGAGAAAGAAAGGAATCCATACAATTGGCAATGTTACATAAAAAAGAGTATTGAGAGTATTAAGCAGTGAAAAGAGTGGAGAAGTGAGGCAGTGGAGAGGTTGCCCATGGCAACCAATCCATACCTGCATGATTTATGCATTGATTTGCTATCACATGAGTGTATTTGTGTATTAATGAGCAGGTGTACCTAGTAAAGTAATCAGTGCTGTTTCTAGACAATTTGACCCCCAGTGCAAACAGAAAAAAAGCACCCCCCCCATAGACATTCAAAAATGCACTTTCCCCCCCAATAGACATAAAAAAAACTTGTGCTCCCAGTGAGGGGGCGTGACCTCACTGTAATGGCCATGGCCTCACTAAAATGGCTGTGGTCTCGCAGGAAAAGACTACCTTACACCCAGTTTTTGACCTTGCAACAACAGACCTTGGCCACCACAAGCAACAACAAAAAAACATTCCACCATATTAAGCCCCACACATGCCCCTTTCATCATATTATGCCCCCTGCAGCATATTATGCCACACAACACAATGCCCGTGATACATTATGCCCTGCAGTAAGGCTTCTAATTACTTTTCAATTACCTGCTCGTTGCCAGGGGTTTCATGCACTGGGTGTGATGTTTGTTGCCAGGGGTTTAAATTCCTGGGTCTGATGCTCATTGCCAGGGGTTTCATGCCATGGGTGTCATGCTCATTGCCAGGGGTTTCATGCGCTGGGTGTGATGTTCGTTGCCAGGGGTCTCATGCACTGGGTGTGATGCTCATGGCCAGGGATTTCATGTGCTGGGTATCATGCTCGTTGCCAGGGGTTTCATGCACTGGGTGTGAAGCTCGTTGCAAGGGGTTTCATGTGCTGGGTGTCATTCTCTGCTCCCCCTCCCCTCGTCCATGTTCTGCTCCCCCTCTTCCTGTGCCGATTAGCTTCTCCCCCCTACTCCCATCCATAATGCTCCTTTTGGAGAGCAGAGTTTCACGAAATGACACCGTTGTGTTGTGATGTCACAACGCAAATGCATAATTTCATGATATTCACCCCCCAGCAAAGTACTATGGATAGGAGGAGGGGGAGATGCAGGATACCAGCCAGCAGGTGTCGCGGAGGGCGCCTCGTGCGATCACATGGCTTGCCTGCTGCAAGAAACGACTCTGAAAGTAATAATATGGCCTCTAAAGGGTGGTACACACGGAGAGATCAGTGCTTAAATTCTAAGCAATCTGGCTAGATTGTTTAGAATTTAAGCACGGATATCTCTGTGTGTATGCCCCACAGAGATAGCGATGTGCGGCGCTATCGCCAGTGCTAGACTGGCCTGCATGCAGGCATAAACTAGCAGGTTGCTCATTTCACTGCTGGGTGAAATGAGCGGCCCCCTCATCCGCCCCCCCTCGCTCAGCACACATTGCACTGTGCTGTGCGGAGGGAGAGATGTTTGCTGAGCGGTCACTGATATATCGCTTAGCACACATCTCTCCACGTCTGTACAGGGCTTAAAGGCCCATATACATGGGAGAGATGTGTGCTGAGCGAACCGCTCAGCACACATCTCTCCCGCCGCTCAGCACAGTGCGATGTGTGCTGAGCGATGCGGGGGAGGACGGGGGGCCGTTCATTTCACCCAGCGGGTGAAATGAGCGACGTGCTAGATTGAGCCTGCATGCAGGCCAATCTAGCACCGGCGATAGCGATGTGCTGGGCTGCGCATCGCTATCCCTGAGGGGGGTACACGCGAGTGATCTGTGCTTAAAATTTTGGATCTCTCCGTGAGTACCCCCCTTAAGTGTACAGATGATCCAGATGGTTCACACTGTAATCATACAATTACACAATAGCATACTGTACATAAACTGTACAAATAGCATTGCGCAGAAGCTGTCATAGATAGGAAGTAGTTTTTGTGCAATGTACATGTTTTATCAGGAATACTCACCTTATTAGGTTTAGGATTTTTTTGGGGGGGCAAATTCCAGTTCCACAGACTGACACTGTTTGTGGAATTCCAGTTCCACAGGCAGACTGACCAGCAGATCTTTTATGTGTATACTCAGACACTTATTTGCTAAACACCATAGGGTAAATTTACTAAGATGGGAGTTCTATTTATGATGGGATGTTGTCCATAACAACCAATCAGATTCTACTTCTCATTTATCTAGTACCTTCTAGAAGATAATACCTGGAATCTGAATGGTTGCTATGAGCAACATCCCATCTTAAATAGAACTCCCATCTTAGTAAATTTACCCCCATGTGTGCTATTTTAGCCATTTTCTGATTGTGTTTTGCCCTTTTACAAATATTATTTCATATGTTAATGCTAGAAAATCCCTTTATGCAGTGTAAATGGGTGTTCTCACCAAAGTTACAGCCTCTTCCAATACATTTATGCAAACCTCCCAACTGTCCCGATTTTCGCGAGACAGTCCCCTTTTTTTGGGACTGTCCCACCTGCGTGCCGCAGTGTCCAGCGGTGATGGAGGGGGGATGGGGGGGGGGGGGGGGAGGCAGTTGGGAGACTCCTGTCTCTCGCTGCCCTGCTTAGCAGAGCAGCTGTGAATAGACGCATGCGTACAGCGTCTATTCACAGGAGACAGAGGGAGAGGGGACATGCCAGCAGCTCACAGAGCCAGATTAAGGGGGGTGCCCTGGGGGTTAGTACCCTGGGACCCACATAACAAAAGGGCCCCCAAAACCCGCCACAGATCTGATCTGTGGCGGTGCTGTGCTCCCGGCTCCTGATTCCACTGTATGTATATGGAGTCACGTGGGCTTACGAGCAGCAGCACAGGCAGGGCAGCTGAGCGACGACTCAGCAGTCCAATAACGGATAAGGAGGCAGCCCGCAGCTCAGTCAGTCATTGTTCGGCGTGGGCTGCTTGCAGGAGAGACACAGAGCTCTTCTATTGTTTTATCACAGCTTCTCTGCCAGCAACACAAAGTACGTAAGGCTTGCTCTATTTGATTTTTAGGCTCTGGGTCATATACCTGTACACAATACATATATATATATATATATATAAAGATCTCCACGTCAGTCGGCACTCCTTTGCTATCAAAACAACGTTCCTCCGTGCCAGATCGCAATATAATGTAGAAAGTCCAAAAAGAACGGCACTGGAGGCAATAATAATGAAACGGCAAACTTGTATTGATGGGCAACAGCCGTTTCAGGGCATCTGCCCCTTCTTCAGGCCCAATACAACAATGTGTTTGTTGTATTGGGCCTGAAGAAGGGGCAGATGCCCTGAAACGGCTGTTGCCCATCAATACAAGTTTGCCGTTTCATTATTATTGCCTCCAGTGCCGTTCTTTTTGGACTTTTTATATATATATATATATATATATATATATATATTATATACAGGTATATAGTGAAATATAATATTTTATTGTTATTGTATTAATTTTGCATTAACAAAAGTGAAAGGGTATATACAAAGAAAAAAAAACCTAGACAAAATGATACTCTAAATGAGATTGAACAATTTTATTGAAAATGTTTTTTACACATTTTATAACGTAAAGAAAGTTTTTATGATATTTTGGTGTGATATATAAGGTGTTAATAGAGTGTCCACAGTTCACATCCATATTAGTAGTAACTACTGAATTAGAGCGCTCCTCAAGAATTATTGTTTATTTATATATACATATATATATATATATATACATTCATATGTGTGTGTGTGTGTGTATATATATATATATATACACATATATCTAAAATATATTTAAATATTATATATATATATATATATATACATACACACTATATATATATATATATATACACACACACACTTACATATACAGTATATATATATTCATGTGTGTGTGTATATATATATATATATATATATATATATTTATATATATATATATATATATATATATATATATATATATATCTACATAGATAACCCTAACCCTCTAAAACTTTTTTAATCTTTCACCCACCAGGGCCAGGGGGTCAGTACTGATAAAAGCAGTAGAGCCGCCCCATCTTGAGTGCAGCGGGCTTAATCCGACCATGCCCTCAGTGATGGTAAATGGGGGTGTGACTCACGATCGCTGCACTGCCTCGAGGCCATGCCCCTTTCATATAGGCCACGACCCTTTTCAGATACGCGTTTATCGTTTATCGCGCGCAGTAGTCCCGCATGTAGCTTTCAAAATGTTGGGAGGTATGATTTATGGATTACCACTGGGGGTAGACCATGTCGGAAAAAATACGAGACAATTTCTCCCGCCAAAAGATTCCTCATGCACAGCATCACTCATGCGTACAAGCTGCCTATGGGAATTATTTTCAGTACATTATGTTTGCACATTCTCTACGTTCTGCTTTGCACGTTGTATTTCATGACAGAAATAAATTATTTCTGCTGCACCAAAATTTCCATTTAATCTTCCTTTTATCAAGCAGCCCAAAAACAAATCATTACAAACAAATGTTATATTTAATTTGATAATGGTATTTATTGATTAATTGAAATAAAATAAAATGCAAGTGCATCTTTTTTACAACTTTAATAGTGCTGATAACGAAGATTGATTTATATATATATATATATATATATATATATATCCCAGATGGGACTGGCACTCTCCTGTCAGGCGTCAGGGACCTCGGTGCCTTCTGTGATGTAGATGCAGGATTCCAGAAAGAAACAGCGGCACTCGAGGATTTGGTAAACAATACGAAGTGTATTCAAAAAAGATTACAAGAAGCCGACGTTTCGGGGCTCACATGCCCCTTTGTCAAGGTGTGTAACAGTGTCTAGTGTGTGTGCTTACCTCATATAAGGTAAGCACACACACTAGACACTGTTACACACCTTGACAAAGGGGCATGTGAGCCCCGAAACGTCGGCTTCTTGTAATCTTTTTTGAATACACTTCGTATTGTTTACCAAATCCTCGAGTGCCGCTGTTTCTTTCTGGAATCCCATATATATATATATATATATATATATATATATATAAAATGCAATATAATACTATAGTGAGAAATCTTACCTTAATTTTCCACATCCCAGCCACTGGTTCTTTAACATTTAGTACTTTAGCAGAATTAAATATATTTAATAACTCATTAAGACCTGTTTCTAGCTTCATCTGCCTTCCTGAAAATAAAAAAGCGAAAGATATTTATATACATACAGTACAACAGCATGCGCCATTTCCAAGACAAATCAGTGCCACAGTTCAGTCCATCAAGTACAAGTGGAAACCTGGGCTACACTAGACTGTACTTAAACTGGGTACACATTAGACAATATGTAAACGACACAATGTCGCTCGCAATTTCCCTTGAACTTCCTGGAACTCCCAGACAAATGAAATTGGGGTTATTCAGAGATGGACACAGATGTTGCTTCCCGCAGCAAGATCTGCATCCATTTTTTCACATGCTGTGGGCCGTCCAGTGCAGGGCAAGGCCGCCCAGCATGTGTGTGGTGCCGCCTCACGTTTCATCTGCAATTTAATTGCAGCCACATTGATTAGAGGTTGACCCCTACCAGCGTGCAGGCGTTCCGCCACCATTTTTTTTATCGGATCGGCTCCGTGTGATGTCACTCAGCCACCCTCAAAACGCTGCTGACATGTTCCCATTTGGCCCACCACGCCTCCGCAGCGCAGTGTCGCCACCCCCCAAATGCCTGCCACAGTCAATCACCTTGCAAACGCATCCTGGAAGGATGTAACTACAAGTTGTAGGATCGCAAATGCACACTGTGGCCAGTGCGCGTACACAGGGCCGGTTGCAGACCTTGTGGTGTCCAGGGTGAAAGTATCCATTGGTGCCCCCTCCATGTAAAATAGGGCCGTGGCTTCATGGGGAAGGGTAGTGGCCACAGAATAGTACCAATTCACATTACAACACACAGTAGTGTCGATGAGTAACATTACAACACACAGTAGTACCCCTTATACACATTACGCCAGGTAGAGGCTCTTATACAATACAGGAAAAACAAAAACACAAGAAAAATAAACCTGATTCATTCCATTTATATTATTTGTTATTTTTCCTCCTTATAGTAATGCCCCATACACATTATGCCACACACCATATCCATAATCAGTATCACAAAGATCTTTATTGACACAATTGCGAGTTTACTTTCTCACCACACCAAACAACTCCTGTCTGTAACCTGGACAATGAGCACTATTATATCCATGTTATTGACCAATCTACAACTTTCCATTTCCCCTTCAGATACTTGTATGTTTTTTTGCAGTATTCACAAACATCTTCATGCACATGCTGAACCTGTAACATTTTGTCTTTACATACTTGCAAATCCAGTCTGAATTTCCTTTGCTTTTGTTGCCTACCCTCACATGTCCTCTCATTTCTAACATCTCCTTCAACTTCAATTTCTGCAACTACATAAACTTTCTGCTTTAACCAAATTACTGCCAGTGAACACTTCCAACACTGTCCTTTCACCTGCACTTCTGCAATCCTACTGCCTAGAGCCGGATTAAGGCTCTAGGGGGCCCGGGATACTTAAGACAAGGGGGGCACCCACCCAGGCTCCCCTTTCAACCCCTGGATGAAGGTGGGAAGAGACTGGAGAAGGCTGTGCTCCTGCACCATCTCCGCCGTGGCATTGCTGGGGGGGTTGGTGCCACAGGGGTCGCAGACCATGGAGCAGGTGCCCAGCGTCTGACCAGCACCAGGATGAGGATGACCAGCTGCAGCACCATCACCACCCCCACGGCACCGGCCGCCACCAGGCACTTCCTGACCACCAGCTGGCACGGAGCTGGCCGTTCCAACCCAAAATAGAAGTGATAATAAGAGCTGACTACCTTGGTGGCCAGCTCTGCGACTGTCACTGTCCGCAGCTGTAGTGTAGCCGGGAGCCGCTGTCCAATGTGCTTCTGATCCAACAAAGCCCCACTCAGCTCTGGAGCACAACCCCTGGGCTGGCTCTCTCTTGTCTGACTCTATCAGACTGTGAGGAGCCGCCTGTATACGCAGCAGCTCCGATCATGCTCGCGGGTGGCCACGGCTGGTGCAGGGATGGAGGCAATGCTTTCTCCGTCTCTGAAAAAAAATCATGCAAATGGCAGGCACAGGGGGCCCCTGAGATCAGGGGGGCCCGGGGTATTGTGTCCAATGGGCCCCCCTTTAATCCAGCTTTGCTACTGCCTTCCCTTACATTCTCTACATTTGAGGTCCATGCTATTCGCCGCTTCCTACCTGTTCGTCTTTGAGTAGTTGTTATTTACCACCCAGTGGTGTCGGAACAGGGGGGACAAGGGGGCAACATGATCCCCCCCAAATATGACAGGTGCAGGTGCTGGTGAGGGGGAGCGCTTACCTCCGATACCTGCGGTGGAAAAAAAAAATCTGCCGCACAACCGCAGCGTGTTATACTGTGCGCTGTCCAAGTCGGCTCTTCACTGATGCATTACTGGGAGGAGGCAGGGATGTTCCAGCAGGCTCAGCATGGCCACACCTCCTCCCAGTAATGCATCAGTGAAGAGCCGGCTTGGACAGCGCACAGCATAACATGCTGCGGTTGTGCGGCAGCAGACTATTTTTAAAAAAAACAAATCACTGCAGGTATTGGAGGTAAGCCAATATGTATGTTTTTCTGTACGACCCCAACCTGAAAACAACCCCTGTTACCGCCCCCCTGGCATGCCCTTCAAATTCCTTGACAACTTTGCTTTCTGGCTTCCTCACTTCCTCTCTTCTGACATTCCCTCCATTATCCTAGGTGATTTCAACATCCCTATCGATAACCCCACAAAATCACCTGCCTCTAAACTCCTTAACCTCACCTCCCATGTGAATGGGAGCTCACTGGACCTGGTCTTCACTCACCGCTGTGATCTTTCTGATTTCTCCAGCTCCCTGTTTCCCTTCTCTGCCCATCACCTGCTCACTTTTAACCTCTCTCTGCTTCTCCATCTCTAACTCCTAAGACTACCATCACTAAGCATAACATTGAGGCTATATATAATGGCAAACTGCTCTAATGAAACTGGTAACACTCCTCAAGTGCTGCAGGAGAGGGTTACTTCTAGACTAGAAAAACAAAAGGATTTTTCCCACGCACTCTGCGGGCTGTTAGTAACAAGAACTGTATACTATATAATAATAGAAAATTTAGAGCTCTTTGTTACATATATTTTATTAAAAATATGATAAGCCTCCAGGCCACTTCACGGCGGCTCTATTGCTGGAGGTCCCTAATACTAAGTATAAGTCCAGCGCGTCGTTTTGTTCATATGTTTGTAAATCTAGTCATCAGGACACAGAGACATGTGAGTTCACTGCTGTGCTGTTTATTCCATCACCAACTCCAGACACACTGCACACTGGACCACCCACTTCCCAGCATCCCCCTGGTCCTAGGGACCATCACTGAAGATTCAGGCTTACACAGATTAGTAAGGGAGTGTCTACAAATATTAAGCATTCTAATACACTAACATCACATCCTCTTTTCTTTAAAGATAAGCCCTATACGCTTCAATGCAACAATTAACAGTGTCATATTAAGAACATCATCTAACACGTTTCAATGAGTCTCTCAGGTCTGCGTATTTCCCTTTTGGGTCTTTCATACACAGTCTGTGTTTCATCAACCATGTTGGACCTTTCTAGAATCGTGGTTGGTTCACCATTATCAGGATCATCATACATGTCAAATGAAGGGTATTCTTCAGTCATGTTGTCTTCATTATGGTTAGGTTGAGATCTTAAATCCACCCGATTTCTTCTTACTTCCGTTCCACGCTCTGCACGTATAGTATAAGATCTTGGTGCTACTTGTGCTTGCACAATACCTTTCTGCACCCAAATACCTTTCTCGTGATCTCTGAGACGGACTTGGTCACCCGATTTTAGATCAGATAAGCTTTTTGTTCGTCTGTCATGGAACAGTTTCTGTTTCGCCTGTTGACGTTCCTTACTCAGTCTGACCAACGCTGAGTTATGTGTATTAAGCAGTTCATCATGTATCGGGAGATTTGCTCTAATCCTCCTTCCCATTAGCATTTGTGCAGGAGAAAGTCCATTCTGTAAAGCTGTACTGCGGTAGATTAAAAGACTTTTGTAGAAATCTTCTTTACCTTCTTGAGCTTTTTTCATGAGACTCTTTACAGTTTTTACTGAACTTTCCACCAACCCATTTGAGCGTGGATAGTGGGGACTTGACGTAGTATGGACAAATTCCCACTCATCAGCAAATTGTCTAAATTCAGCACTGGAAAACTGAGGACCATTGTCAGTGAACACTACCATAGGAACACCATGCCTTGCAAAGATTGACTTAATGCAATTGATTACGGCTATACTAGTAGTTGTATGTAGTGTCTTCACCTCAGGGTAGTTAGAGTAATAATCAGTCACGACAATGTACGTTTTCCCATTACAATCAAACAAATCTGCGCCAACTTTCTGGTACGGTCTCTCTGGCACTGACTGAGGACTCAGTGGCTCGACTTGTTGTTTCGGTCTATACGTAAGACATAATTCACATGTAGCTGTAGTCTGTGCTATGTCTTGGTTCATTCATGGCCAATACATAACTTCACGCACTTTCCGCTTACATTTTTCTTCTCGACAATTACTATGGAGCTTACCCATTCAGTAGGCTCATCAACTTTCTGTATCACACTCAAGGCTTCCATGCGATTTAACTCTTGTTTCAGTTTTTCTCTCAGCGCAAACGGCACTTTTCTACAAGGGTGTTTCACTGAAGAAACTTGCGTGTCTATATTTATTTTATGCTCTCCAGTCAAACAACCTAGACCTTCAAACAAGTCTCTGTATTCTGTAAACATCGATTTGCAGTCATTTTCTACTTGTGATGTCACTATAAAAACTTTCTTTAGCAAGCTTAGTTTCTCACAGGAACTTAATCCTAGAATCGGTTGCACATTTTTATCCACAATCAGTAGAGATGTTTTAAACTGTTCTCCCTTATATTTCAGTGTCACTAAGCATGTACATTTCACAGGAATTTCCTCCCCAGTGTAACCTGTAACTTGCACTTTGGCTGTATGAATTTTAGGTTTTACTCTAAAAGTCTTATAGTCTTGAAACAATATTAAATTCACCTGCGCACCAGTATCAAGCTTAAAGGGAATGACAATCTCGTTCACAGTTAAAGGGACAATCCATTCTTTCTTATCTGCACTGCAAAGTTCAATGCAATCCACAAAGAATTCCTCTGTTTGTTTAACAGCATGCACATTGGTTGTTTCCCTTCTCATTTTACAGCATTTGGCAAAGTGATTAAGTCTAGCACATTTCATGCAGGTTTTACCATAAGCAGGGCACATTTTAGGATTGTGAGCATTTCCACATCTACTACACATTTCCTTATTATACTGTGGCTTAGACTGCTTCATTCTTGAGAATGGAGGTTTGCTTGGCTCTGTGTTCTGCACTACATGGACAGCAGCATCAAGTTCCTTGTGTAACATTTTGGCTTGAAATCTAGTTATTTCTGCAGATCTGCACATAGTCACTGCCTTTTCTAGTGTTAGGTCTTGCTCTCTCAGTCCATTATCAGGTATTCCACAGACAATACGATCTCTAATCAGTGAATCCTTTAAATCACCAAACTCACAGGTTTTACTGAGTGATTGCAGCTCTGTAACATACTGATCAAATCCATCTACAGACTTCTGATCACATGTGAAAAACTTATATCTTTCATATGTCACATTTTTCCTTGGCACAAAGTAATCTTCAAACTTTTGCATTATAGAAGATAGCACCATATTCTGCCCCTCATCAAACTGAAAACTATTATAAATGTCTAGCACATCCTCTCCTATCACATGGAGGAAAATGGATGCCTTTGTTTTGTCAGCCTCTGTATCAGCTCCACATGCAGCAAGATATATATTAAACCTTTGCTTAAATCTTTTCCAGTTTTCAGACAAGTTACCAGACATCAGCATACCGGTTGGAGGAGCTAGTTTATCCATGGTTATTCACTGTTTGAAGAGAGGAGCACATGGCAGGCTTTGCAGACACTGATATCACAGCCTTACAGACTTCTGCAAGATTCTTTCACACTCTGAGAGCACTAGCAGTCCAAGTCAAACTTCTTCTGACACCATGTTTTGTTCATATGTTTGTAAATCCAGTCATCAGGACACAGAGACATGTGAGTTCACTGCTGTGCTGTTTATTCCATCACCATCTCCAGACACACTGCACACTGGACCACCCACTTCCCAGCATCCCCCTGGTCCTAGGGGCCATCACTGAAAATTCAGGCTTACACAGGTTAGTAAGGGAGTGTCTACAAATAGTAAGCATTCTAATACACTAACATCACAGGCGTGGACCCCACAAAGTCAGCTCAGGCCCAACCATGCCAGGGCAGCACACCATTGACATACTATAGTGTTATTATGTGTTAATAAGTAAGAAGCAGGAGCTATATGTTAGAAAGTGATACAAAAATAAGGGTGTTAGTAAAATACTCAAAATAGTAAAATTAGTGGAAAATTAGAAGTGTTACACAAGTGCTAAATAAATATTATGGCACACTGCCCCAAGGTAGCCCGGTCACACCAAACCTGGGGTGGTACCAGGTGCTCTCTTCTGACATTCCCTCCATTATCCTAGGTGATTTCAACATCCCTATCGATAACCCCACAAAATCACCTGCCTCTAAACTCCTTAACCTCACCTCCCATGTGAATGGGAGCTCACTGGACCTGGTCTTCACTCACCGCTGTGATCTTTCTGATTTCTCCAGCTCCCTGTTTCCCCTCTCTGACCATCACCTGCTCACTTTTAACCTCTCTCTGCTTCTCCATCTCTAACTCCTAAGACTACCATCACTAAGCATAACATTGAGGCTATATATAATGGCAAACTGCTCTAATGAAACTGGTAACACTCCTCAAGTGCTGCAGGAGAGGGTTACTTCTAGACTAGAAAAACAAAAGGATTTTTCCCACGCACTCTGCGGGCTGTTAGTAACAAGAACTGTATACTATATAATAATAGAAAATTTAGAGCTCTTTGTTACATATATTTTATTAAAAATATGATAAGCCTCCAGGCCACTTCACGGCGGCTCTATTGCTGGAGGTCCCTAATACTAAGTATAAGTCCAGCGCGTCGTTTTGTTCATATGTTTGTAAATCTAGTCACCAGGACACAGAGACATGTGAGTTCACTGCTGTGCTGTTTATTCCATCACCAACTCCAGACACACTGCACACTGGACCACCCACTTCCCAGCATCCCCCTGGTCCTAGGGACCATCACTGAAGATTCAGGCTTACACAGATTAGTAAGGGAGTGTCTACAAATATTAAGCATTCTAATACACTAACATCACATCCTCTTTTCTTTAAAGATAAGCCCTATACGCTTCAATGCAACAATTAACAGTGTCATATTAAGAACATCATCTAACACGTTTCAATGAGTCTCTCAGGTCTGCGTATTTCCCTTTTGGGTCTTTCATACACAGTCTGTGTTTCATCAACCATGTTGGACCTTTCTAGAATCGTGGTTGGTTCACCATTATCAGGATCATCATACATGTCAAATGAAGGGTATTCTTCAGTCATGTTGTCTTCATTATGGTTAGGTTGAGATCTTAAATCCACCCGATTTCTTCTTACTTCCGTTCCACGCTCTGCACGTATAGTATAAGATCTTGGTGCTACTTGTGCTTGCACAATACCTTTCTGCACCCAAATACCTTTCTCGTGATCTCTGAGACGGACTTGGTCACCCGATTTTAGATCAGATAAGCTTTTTGTTCGTCTGTCATGGAACAGTTTCTGTTTCGCCTGTTGACGTTCCTTACTCAGTCTGACCAACGCTGAGTTATGTGTATTAAGCAGTTCATCATGTATCGGGAGATTTGCTCTAATCCTCCTTCCCATTAGCATTTGTGCAGGAGAAAGTCCATTCTGTAAAGCTGTACTGCGGTAGATTAAAAGACTTTTGTAGAACTCTTCTTTACCTTCTTGAGCTTTTTTCATGAGACTCTTTACAGTTTTTACTGAACTTTCCACCAACCCATTTGAGCGTGGATAGTGGGGACTTGACGTAGTATGGACAAATTCCCACTCATCAGCAAATTGTCTAAATTCAGCACTGGAAAACTGAGGACCATTGTCAGTGAACACTACCATAGGAACACCATGCCTTGCAAAGATTGACTTCATGCAATTGATTACGGCTATACTAGTAGTTGTATGTAGTGTCTTCACCTCAGGGTAGTTAGAGTAATAATCAGTCACGACAATGTACGTTTTCCCATTACAATCAAACAAATCTGCGCCAACTTTCTGGTACGGTCTCTCTGGCACTGACTGAGGACTCAGTGGCTCGACTTGTTGTTTCGGTCTATACGTAAGACATAATTCACATGTAGCTGTAGTCTGTGCTATGTCTTGGTTCATTCATGGCCAATACATAACTTCACGCACTTTCCGCTTACATTTTTCTTCTCGACAATTACTATGGAGCTTACCCATTCAGTAGGCTCATCAACTTTCTGTATCACACTCAAGGCTTCCATGCGATTTAACTCTTGTTTCAGTTTTTCTCTCAGCGCAAACGGCACTTTTCTACAAGGGTGTTTCACTGAAGAAACTTGCGTGTCTATATTTATTTTATGCTCTCCAGTCAAACAACCTAGACCTTCAAACAAGTCTCTGTATTCTGTAAACATCGATTTGCAGTCATTTTCTACTTGTGATGTCACTATAAAAACTTTCTTTAGCAAGCTTAGTTTCTCACAGGAACTTAATCCTAGAATCGGTTGCACATTTTTATCCACAATCAGTAGAGATGTTTTAAACTGTTCTCCCTTATATTTCAGTGTCACTAAGCATGTACATTTCACAGGAATTTCCTCCCCAGTGTAACCTGTAACTTGCACTTTGGCTGTATGAATTTTAGGTTTTACTCTAAAAGTCTTATAGTCTTGAAACAATATTAAATTCACCTGCGCACCAGTATCAAGCTTAAAGGGAATGACAATCTCGTTCACAGTTAAAGGGACAATCTATTCTTTCTTATCTGCACTGCAAAGTTCAATGCAATCCACAAAGAATTCCTCTGTTTGTTTAACAGCATGCACATTGGTTGTTTCCCTTCTCATTTTACAGCATTTGGCAAAGTGATTAAGTCTAGCACATTTCATGCAGGTTTTACCATAAGCAGGGCACATTTTAGGATTGTGAGCATTTCCACATCTACTACACATTTCCTTATTATACTGTGGCTTAGACTGCTTCATTCTTGAGAATGGAGGTTTGCTTGGCTCTGTGTTCTGCACTACATGGACAGCAGCATCAAGTTCCTTGTGTAACATTTTGGCTTGAAATCTAGTTATTTCTGCAGATCTGCACATAGTCACTGCCTTTTCTAGTGTTAGGTCTTGCTCTCTCAGTCCATTATCAGGTATTCCACAGACAATACGATCTCTAATCAGTGAATCCTTTAAATCACCAAACTCACAGGTTTTACTGAGTGATTGCAGCTCTGTAACATACTGATCAAATCCATCTACAGACTTCTGATCACATGTAAAAAACTTATATCTTTCATATGTCACATTTTTCCTTGGCACAAAGTAATCTTCAAACTTTTGCATTATAGAAGATAGCACCATATTCTGCCCCTCATCAAACTGAAAACTATTATAAATGTCTAGCACATCCTCTCCTATCACATGGAGGAAAATGGATGCCTTTGTTTTGTCAGCCTCTGTATCAGCTCCACATGCAGCAAGATATATATTAAACCTTTGCTTAAATCTTTTCCAGTTTTCAGACAAGTTACCAGACATCAGCATACCGGTTGGAGGAGCTAGTTTATCCATGGTTATTCACTGTTTGAAGAGAGGAGCACATGGCAGGCTTTGCAGACACTGATATCACAGCCTTACAGACTTCTGCAAGATTCTTTCACACTCTGAGAGCACTAGCAGTCCAAGTCAAACTTCTTCTGACACCATGTTTTGTTCATATGTTTGTAAATCCAGTCATCAGGACACAGAGACATGTGAGTTCACTGCTGTGCTGTTTATTCCATCACCAACTCCAGACACACTGCACACTGGACCACCCACTTCCCAGCATCCCCCTGGTCCTAGGGACCATCACTGAAGATTCAGGCTTACACAGGTTAGTAAGGGAGTGTCTACAAATAGTAAGCATTCTAATACACTAACATCACAGGCGTGGACCCCACAAAGTCAGCTCTGGCCCAACCATGCCAGGGCAGCACACCATTGACATACTATAGTGTTATTATGTGTTAATAAGTAAGAAGCAGGAGCTATATGTTAGAAAGTGATACAAAAATAAGGGTGTTAGTAAAATACTCAAAATAGTAAAATTAGTGGAAAATTAGAAGTGTTACACAAGTGCTAAATAAATATTATGGCACACTGCCCCAAGGTAGCCCGGTCACACCAAACCTGGGGTGGTACCAGGTGCTCTCTTCTGACATTCCCTCCATTATCCTAGGTGATTTCAACATCCCTATTGATAACCCCACAAAATCACCTGCCTCTAAACTCCTTAACCTCACCTCCCATGTGAATGGGAGCTCACTGGACCTGGTCTTCACTCACCGCTGTGATCTTTCTGATTTCTCCAGCTCCCTGTTTCCCCTCTCTGACCATCACCTGCTCACTTTTAACCTCTCTCTGCTTCTCCATCTCTAACTCCTAAGACTACCATCACTAAGCATAACATTGAGGCTATTGATACATCTTCCCTATCCTCCCTGTTTGACTCACTCCTCTCTCTTATTATCTCTCTCCTGCCCTGAGCAATCTACTTCCCTATACAATGCATCCCTTACGTCTGCTCTTGACTCTGTCGCCCCACAAACAACTATTCAATCTCGCAGATCGACAACTCAACCCTGGCACACCAAACGCACCAGATATCTGCAAAAATACTCATGTACCGCTGAGCGACAAATTTCTGCTCTCATCCTACTTTGCTGCCCTTTTCCTCTCTAAACAATCATACTTCAAAAACCTCATCTCCTTCCAATCCTCAAACCCCCGGTGCCTTTTTACCACTCTCAACTCACTCCTCTGCCCACCTCCGTCTCAACTCCACTCTTCACTCTCTGCTCTTGACTTTACCACCTACTTCACATACAGAATTGACTCCATTCGTCAGGACATAACATCCCATCAGAACTTGAACAACCCCCCTTCTCCATTCCCCGACCCCCCTCTCCTTCCCTCCTACCAACTCTGACATCTTTCTTCCCTTGTTATCTGGAGAGGAAGTCATGGTCCTCATCCAGTCATCCCTTCTCCACACCTCCCCACTTGACCCTATTCCCTCCCGCCTTCTCCGCTTCCTCTAATCTTCTACCTGTTCCCATCTCGCCCATCTACTCAATCTCTCACTTTCATCAGGAACTGTCCCCTCTGCCTTCAAGCATTCACTTGTCTCCCCTATTCTTAAAAAACCTACTCTTTGATCCTACCACTCTCTCCAACTACCGACCCATCTCTCCTTCCTTTTGCTTCCAAACTCCTTGAGCTTGCCTACAACCGCCTCACTGTCTTTCTTTCCTCCCACTTACTAAGTGACCCACTCCAGTCTGGTTTCCATCCTCTGCACTCGACTGAAACTGCCCTCACAAAAGTCTGCAATGACCTCCTTGCTGCTAAATCCAAGGGCCACTACTCCCTGCTTATTCTCCTTGACCTCTCTGCTGCTTTTGACACTATGGACCACCCTCTCCTCCTGCAAATCCTTTACTCCCTTGGTCTGCGTGAAACTGCTCTCTCCTGGCTGTCCTCCTACCTTTCTGACAGTTCCTTCTCTGTCTACTCACTCTCATGGCTCCATCTCTCCCTCCCACTTCCTCTACCAGTAGGTGTCCCCCAAGGTTCTGTTCTTGGGCTTCTCTTTTCTCTCTCTACACATCCTCATTAGGTGAGCTCATTAGCTCTTTTGACTTACAATATAATCTCTATGCTGATGATACTCAATCCACCTGTCCTCCCCTGACCTCTCCCCTGCTCTCCTTACTCGTATCTCCAATTGTCTCTCTGCTATCTTTTCCTGGATGTCCCAGCGCTTTCTTAAACTTAACGTGTGTAATGGTGCCCATACACTTGTGAGAAAATCGGTGCTAACCTTCAATTTCAACCGCATCTGTGAGAGAAATCGAAGGATTGTATGCACATTTTAGGTACCTTTCGACGCGATGCACGGGCACGCCGGTCGAATCTCACGTCTCAAGATAGTATGTGCTGCACTTAATATTTATCGAATCACAGTGCGATCGCATGTGTTTTTAAAAACACATGCTATATATAGCACTGCGATGTGTGATGGGCACCCGCCGGAGTGGATGGAGGCCGCTCCCACTCGGCGGTGACGTTCCCATCATGTGATTACCATGCGATCTATCGCATGATTGCATGGTTTTCACTTTGTCAGTTCAGTGAACTGCCGGTGTATGGGCACCATAAGACTGAGATGATCATCTTCCCTCCCTCCTGCATAACCTCACCTCCCACAATTTAATTATCCATTGATGGCACTACTAAGTGCACTGTCTTGGAGTAATCCTTGACTCCTCCCTCTCCTTCAAACCACATTCAGTACCTCTCACAAACCTGCCGTTTCCATCTCAAAAACATCTTAAGGATCAGACCCTTTCTCACCCAGGACGCTACTAAGACCCTCATCCTCTCACTGGTCATCTCCAGATTGGACTACTGTAATTTCATCCTATCTGGCCTCCCTGAAAAATGCCTCTCTCCACTTATATATATCCTCAATGCTGCTGCCCGTCTCATCTTCCTCACCAAACGTACTACATCCACCTCCCCTCTCTTGCAGGACCTCCAGTGGCTACCCTTCCCATTCAGAATCCAATTCAAGCTTCTCACACTCACCTACAAAGCGCTCACACTTCTCACTCTTACATCTCTGACCTTATCTCTCTTTACATTCCCATCCATCCTCTTCACTCTGCTAATGCATGCCATATCTCCTGCCAACTGATTACCTGCTCCCACTGTTACCTACAAGATTTTGCACGTGCTGCTCCCTATCTCTGGAATTCTCTACCTCTCCATCTCTACAAAACTTCAAACGGGTTCTCAAGACCCACTTCTTCACCAAACCCAGCCAACTCTCCTCCTAACTCTCTTGTCTATGCTCACTGTCTACACCTTCTGTGTCACCCCGATCTGTCAGCCCTTCACCTTTTAGATTGTAAACTCGCAAGAGCAGGGCCTTCTTTCTTCATGTGCCTTTCTTTTTCTTACTTACACTATCTTATACTCCATACTCCCTTTGATGGCACATAGCCCCTGGTTTTCCATACCTGTCCTATATTGTCTTGAACTGTAAGTGCTGTTTTCGTGTTTGCTCATTTGATTATGTACTGTGTAATGGGCGCACCAGGGGGGTCATTCCGAGTTGTTCGCTCGTTAATTTTTTCTCTTGCAACGGAGCGATTAGTCGCTAATGCGCATGCGCAATGTCCGCAGTGCGACTGCGCCAAGTAAATTTGCTATGCAGTTAGTAATTTTACTCACGGCATTACAAGGTTTTTTCTTCGTTCTGGTGATCGTAATGTGATTGACAGGCAGTGGGTGTTTCTGGGCGGAAACTGGCCGTTTTATGGGAGTGTGTGAAAAAACGCTACAGTTTCTGGGAAAAACGCGGGAGTGGCTGGAGAAACGGAGGAGTGTCTGGGCGAACGCTGGGTGTGTTTGTGACGTCAAACCAGGAACGACAAGCACTGAACTGATCGCACTGGAAGAGTAAGTCTCGAGCTACTCAGAAACTGCACAGAGAAGTATTTTCGCAATATTGCGAATCTTTCGTTCGCAATTTTGATAAGCTAAGATTCACTCCCAGTAGGCGGCGGCTTAGCGTGTGCAAAGCTGCTAAAAGCAGCTTGTGAGCGAACAACTCGGAATGAGGGCCCAGATCCCTTGTGCTGCTATATAAATAAAGGATAATAATCATAATAATGCCCATTACCAGGGCTGCCATCAGAAAATATGGGACCTGGGACTGAAAAAATAGACAGCGCCCCTCCCTCCCCCAAAAAAAGAAAGATTTTGCCGCACTTCTTCACCCCATGTGATATCATACATTGTGACGTTACATATAGGTGGAGTGTTGCAGACCTACTGGAATGGATTACAGAGAGCTGATGCACAGATAAGGCTTCTTTTAAGAAGTCCTCCTTGCGCATCAAACTGCTGTTGATTCACAGACTGATGCAGCTCTACAATTATTGGCGGTAGGAGCCTTCTCTGTAAGGGCCTGCGACACCAGTCCCCACAGTCCCCCCCTACGATGGTTGCTCTGCCCATTACACATTATTCCACACACAGTAATATCCATTCCACGTTATGCCACACACTGTAACGTCCATTACACATTATGCCACACACCGTAATGCCTATTACAACTTATTCCACACACCATAATGCCGGTTACAACTTATGCAACACACCATAACACCCATTACACGTTATGCCCCACACCGTGACGCCTATTACACGTTATGCCACACACTGTAATGCCCATTACACATTATGCCACACACTGTAATGCCCATTACACATTATGCCACACACCATAATGCCTATTACGCATTATGCCACACAATGGGGGTAATTCAGATCTGATCGTAGATGTGCTAAAATTAGCACACCTACAATCAGTTTCTCTGACATGCGGGGGGGACACCCAGCACAGGGCTAGTCTGCTCTGCATGTCAGGCCCTACCCTCCCCCTTCCTGCAAGGCTGTAAAAGTATTTGGATAAATACCGCACCGGTGTATAGACAATATGGTAAGATAAATCAAATCAGCCAAAATTAATAGTTATAGAAAACGCTACGTTTTCAGTTATGATTTGGCGGTGCACCCAGAGTCAATGGGGCTGCTAACGAAAACAGTGAAGAGAAAAGAGACTCTTTTGTGGGCGCACTCTTTACTTTTAAATGATAATGTAGATATTACATGAATCAAATACGGAGAAATCTAAGTATAAAATATAACTTTTATTAGCATCATGGAATAAAAGGCTGTATAGTCGTCAAATAAGGTAACAATCCAATGTATAATGAAATTTGAATAACAAAAATTATACCTTATGTTACCTTATTTGACGACTATACATCCTTTTATTCCATGATGCGAATAAAAGTTATATTTTATACTTAGATTTCTCCGTATTTGATTCATGTAATATCTACATTATCATTTAAAAGTAAAGAGTGCGCCCACAAAAGAGTCTCTCTTTTCTCTTCACTGTTTTCGTAAGGTTGTAAAAGTATCGCACAGCGGCAATGCTTTCCCATCTGGCGAGTAGCTCCTTGCCTGCGCAGCTTAGTTAGGGTCGCAGCAGCTGCATGTTACAATCAGGCAGAGGATATCACAGCCCTGAGATGCTGTTAGCATCTCACTGGGCCTCCCAGGGTGCGAGTGCACTGCACAAAGGGATTCAGACTGCAATCCCTACCGCTGCTGCAATCCAGTCTGAATTACCCCCAATGTAATGCCCATTACACAGTATGCCACACACCGTAATGCCTATTGCACATTATGCCACATACCAAAATGTCCATTACATGTTATGCCATACACCGTAATGCCCATTACATCTTATGCCACACACCATAATGGCTATTAAACATTATGCCACAAACCACAATGCCCATTACACGTACGCCACACACCATAATGCCCATTACATGTAACGACCACACATTATATCATACACTGTAATGCCCATTAAACATTATGCCACATACAGTTATGCCCATTACACCATTTTATGCCCCACACACAATAATGTCCCAAACAAATGATGCCCCACAGTAAGGCTTCTAATTATTTTTAAATTACCTGCCTACTACCAGGGGTCTCATGCTCATTGCCAGGGGTCTCATGCTCGCTGCCAGGTGTCTCATGCTCACTGCCAGGAGTCTCATGCTCGTTGCCAAGGGTTTCATGCTCTCTGCCAGGGGTCTCATGCTCTGTGCCAAGGGTTTCATGGTCATTGCGAGGGGTTTCATACTCGTTGCCAAGGGTTTCATGCTCGTTGCCAGGGGTTTCATGCTCACTGCAAGGGGTTTCATGCTTACTGACAGGGGTCTCATGCATATTGCCACAGGGTTCATGCCCCTGCTGCGTGGGAGCTTGCTGCAGCCAATATCATTGAGGGAAACAGATGCTAGAGGTCCTATTTTACCTCTAGCATCTGTCTCCATTCTCACCTCTAGACACTAGAGATCAAGTGGGAACTCTAGCATCTGAGTGTTTCCCTCAATGGTATCGACGGCAGAGGGTGCCCACACAGCCCACGGCACCTGCTGCAACCGGGGTGTAGAGTGCGGGGAGTGGCAGGTGCCTGCATGGTGACTGCGGCCACACCCCCAGGTCGCAGGATCCTGGGCAGCTGCCCGGCTTGCCAGCACCTAAAACCGCTCCTGGCACAGACCCACTGAATGCAGCTGCTGTGTGCAGATGCATGGCTGCATTTGGCTCGAAATAGCCTCGTTGTGTATACACACTCAGTGATTTTACAAACGACCAAACAATATACGTGAGTCATTCTACACTACCAGATTTTTGGGTTTCAGCCTAATTTAACATGTCGTTCATCATTGGTAGCATACACACTGCACGATAGGGTCCTAGTCGTTAACAACATTGTCGAAATTGAGCTGCATGTACAGACAACAGAGGATGATAGAGTGCATACACACTGGACGATAAAACAAACTTGTCGTTATGAATTGTCATTATCGGCAAATTAATTTCAAATGTTGTCTAGTGTGTACCCATCTCAAGAAACAAAGAATTTGGATTACATGGCAGATAAGAACCACTTGGTCCATTTCCTGTTTTTTTCTGGGACTGTCCTGCTGTATCCTGCGGGCGGACAGGGGGGAAGGGGGACACTTTGACACCGCTGCAGCAGTGAGTGGATAACATGCGCCTGCGTACTTCATCCACACACACTGTTCCGGATCTGGGAGAGGTTGGAGGCTGTGCAGCAGCTCCCAGAGTGCTGGAAAAGCCCCCAGCATGACGAAAATGGGAGAAAAGATCACCGGCATGACATTCTGCATGAGGCCATGCCTCCTTGCCACTAAGTCATGCCCCCGCATTTGTCCCGACCTCCACTGGAAGGTATGATTTAAAAACAGACAGTAGAAACCGGCCCAGGCTTTTAGACCTTCCACATTTAAACTAAGTGCTACTAGTAGAACCTATATAAAATTCTAGGAGGGACAGGTTGCTGCATTCATTCAAACATGTGTGTTTGGACGTGAAATTGGGCAAATTAGTTCCAGTCAAACAAAATCACATTTCTAGCCAGGGAGGCGGTAATTGGAAAAGCGTACAGAGGATTCAGTGGCAGAAACCATGACATCGCAGTGCTGGAGTGACTGCCAAGCCTAGACTTAAATAGGGAACAGGTGCCAAACAACAATGACATAAACAACCACATTTTCTATATAAGCTTGCTTATGGAGTAAGGTCCAAGCACTGTATTAAAAGGAATGTACACCACAAAACTCTGCTGAAAAGTTAATATACAAGTATTTATTAACCCAGTGCCAATAAGCTCTAAAGCTAGGCACATCCTGAGAGATTAAAGACCCCCAATATAAGCGATGAACATTTCCAGTGCACACATTACTGAAATATCTCCCTGATAAATCGTCCCAAAGAACATTGGAATGCAGCATTTTAGATCAGAGGAACAGATCTGACTACTACTACAATTGTTGGCCCTGGGTGCAGTGGCGTAACTACTGCCCCCGCAGTCCTCGCGGTGGCTTGGGGGCGAGGGGCTGCGGGGGCACCACTGACTTAGCACAGATTGACATGCGGACGAGCGTCTGCATGTCAATCTGCTGTCTCCTTCCCTCCGCTGCTGTGTTGGAGGGACACGGAGGGCACCGCGCGCGCCTCTCCCGTGTCCCTCCTGGCTCTCCAGCGGGTCTAATAAAGGAAGTGCCGGTTCGTGAGCTCTGATTGGCTCACCAACCGGCACTTCCTTTATTAGACCCGCTGGAGAGCCAGGAGGGACACGGGAGAGGCGCACGCGGTGCCCTCCGTGTCCCTCCAACACAAAGGAGGGGGGGGGGGAGCCAGCACTGAGGGGGCATATGTGGCACTGTGGGGGAATATCTGGCACTGGGGGGAGCATGCACTGAGGGGGCATATGTGGCACTGTGGTGGAATATCTGGCACTGGGGGCATATTCCTGGCACTGTGGGGGAATATCTGGCACTGAGGGGGCATATGTGGCACTGTGTGGGAATATCTGGCACTGGGGGCATATACCTGGCACTGTGGGGGAATATCTGGCACTAAGGGGGCATATGTGGCACTGTGGGGGAATATCAGGCACTGGGGGCATATACCTGGCACTGTGGGGGAATATCTGGCACTGAGGGGGCTTATGTGGCACTGTGGGGGAATATCTGGCACTGGGGGCATATACCTGGCACTGTGGGGGAATATCTGGCACTGGGGGCATATACCTGGCACTGTGGGGGAATATCTGGCACCGGGGGCATATGTGGCACTGGGGGGGTATTATTTGGCACTGGGGGCATGTACCTGGCACTGTGGGGGAATATCTGTCACTGGGGGCATATGTGGCACTGGGAGCACGGCCCTAGCAACAAGCACTACCCTCTAGCAACGAGCATGACACCCAGTGCATGAAACCCCTGGCAACGAGCATGATACCCTGAGCATGAAAATCCCTGACACCATGCATGGAACCAAGAGCATGAAACCCCTGGCAACGAGCAGGTAATTTAAAAGTAATTAGAAGCCTTACTGTAGAACTTAAAGTGTAATGGGCATTACGGTGTGTGGCATAATGTATCACGGACATTGCAGTGTGTGTCATAATGTGTCAGGCATTACGGTGTGTTGTATACTATATCACGGGCATTGTGGTATGTGATATAATGTCTCAGGGTCATTGCGGTGTGTGTCATAATGCGTCACAGACATTGTATGTGCTATAATGTATCAGGGGCATTGCAGTGTGTAGCATAATGTATAACGGGCATTGCGATTCCTGTCATAATGTGTCAGGGGCATTACAGTGTGTGCATATTGTGTCATGTGCATTATTGTGTGTGGCATAATGTCTAAGGGCCTTTGCAGTATGTGGCATAATGTATTCTGGGCATTACTATAAGGAGGAAAAATGACAAATAATGTAAGGGGCATGAATCAGGATTATTTTTCTTTCCTGTGGTGGCTAACGTCTGGGCGTGCAGGTTGCAAAACTGGGGTATAAGGTAGTCCTTTCCTGCAATGTCACGCCCCTTTATGTGAAGCCACACCCATTTAAATGAAGCCACACCCCCTTTTGGCGTCAAGTTTGTCCCTTTACTAGTGCCAATTATGGGGGGGGGGGGGGGGGAATAATTTTTTGGCTTGGGGGAGAAAAATTTCTAGTTACGCCACTGCCTGGGTGCTATGTACAGACTACAATGATCAGACCACCCACCCAGAATTGAATGTTCAGACTGAATATTGTACAGTGTGTGTCCCACATAAGTTAACAGCCTGTTTTCTTCTTAAGCAAATGGTGTGCCTGACTCAGAACGGCATGTAATCAGCACACAGTGCAGATGTTCACATAGTTGAACAACTGTTTGCTTTTGCAATTAATTAGACAGTATCAGAAAGATAGAGGGCCAGTGCAATGTTCAATGGTGCGACCGATGGGGACATATAAGGATGCACAGCACCAATCACAGTATTACAGCGTGCACAAGCACTAAAAATGGGCATCTCAGTCCGTGCACATTAGGCCTCACAAATGTACACAAGGAGTTTGTAGGGCACTTGCATAAACTCACAGATGGGCAATCCGCAATATACGCTGCTGTATTTGATTTTGTGACTCAGAATCAGGCCCGGTAAGTCACGCTGTTTGTTGCTGATTGATCTGCATACAATGTGTCCTCCATATGGGACCAGTAGAACATACTTAGCTCTTCAAAAAAAGCTTAGGGCAGGACTAGATTCAGAGCTAATAGAACTGCACATATGTGGCTATCATGAACTGGTTCAGATACAACAGGGTTCAATGAGAACCTGGGAAATGAGCAGCTAGTGGAACTTATGCCAACACTAATTACTCTCATGGGTGAAGGTAGCTCTGACAACCACTTCACAACACAGCAAAGTCCCTAAAACATACAGTAGACATCTTTCTGTGTATATTATTCTGGAGGACCAGGAGCTGATCACTTATTTTTCTGCTTGTAACAATGGCAAAATGCACCGAATACAAGAGGAATCCTATAAAATCATAAACAATTGTGCTGTTTTCTATAGTTTTGGTGGAACATAATGTAATAGTGTTCTTTAAAGATTAAATACAATAATGCATGATAAGAAATACACGTATAAAGCAGTTAATTGGGAGCTACTTATAAAGGCATGAAAAGTGCAACAATGCTACTGCTTTGATTGTGTACACATTACAGGATCCTCACTGCAACTCATTAGTACATAGCTGTCATGTTTAACCTACATGAATCTCTGTAGTAGGCAACACCTACATTAAATCTCTGTGTTGTTGCTATCGTTGCAGTATGTGCCACATTAAACAGTTTAGGAAAACAAGAGTGAAATGTGATGTGTTTCACCAAGTCTCGGGTAATCATGTAATGTTAAATGCTTTTCCAGAAACCAGAGAAATAGTTTTCCCATTCAAAATCCTGCCTTACACCAAGTCAGAATGAAACTAAATAGAAAGCTTGGCTGTTCCACATACATCCAACTGGGTGCAGAAATTATTTTTGAAGTTCATTTCAATACACCAGTACCAGAGCTATAGTTACATTTTTTAATACAAATACATTTACAGCGATATAGTTTTCTGTTAATTCTACACTAATACATTCTAGTTTAGCATCTATGTTATTAACACTTTATGATCACAACAAATTGCTTTTTTGCATCTAATTTTAGGGTGCATGACCACTCACAAACACAGTCACTATGAATGATGTAAGGTTTGAGCATCTACATATTACTCATGCAATGTACTGTATAAAATTGGAAATGGACCTCACACTTTTGTGCATATTATTTAATTATTGGGGCATATACCCTATAATTTAAAAAAAAATGTATTGCTGCAATAAGATATTAACTATCATTCAGATATATTTGGCAGGAGTGAAATGATTGCTAATAGGATCACTTCTTCTTTGGGACCCTGGTGCACTATTGATCCTACATTTCCCGCTCCCGGTAACTTGTGCATCATGCAGCCCATAGACTACTTTTCACAGGGCAGCAGTAATAAGTAAAGTCAATTGCTTAAGATGGTGATTATACAGTAGGCTCAGGCTGCAAACAGAAAACAGAATACACTATACAGTACATTACATATTAAACACAACAAATTAAATAGGGATGTAAAAAAAAAATTCACCATACACTATACAAAATAAGAAATATTTTCAAGAGAATAAAAAATGTAATTAGAAAAATGTTTAAACATGACTCAATTAAACACTGTCATGAAACTCACCTAATGGATCATGGAGAGTGATGTCTGGAGAGGGCCCGCTCAGTGACACAGTAACTTCTTTTAGGCTTGGGTCAAATGGAATTTCCCAGGTATATGATGTTCCACTCAAGTGGTCTGTAGACACAAGGTTGACCTTGGAAGCCTGAACAGCTTCTTCTACCCATTTTAAGACCTAAACATCACAAATGAGCTGTATAATTTATTATTGTAGCCAAAACAGAAACATTTTCTGAAATGATTGTTTTTGCTCCCTCAAACAATAAAAAAAAAACATTAAAAGAAAGATCCAGCTATTTGTATGTTAGGCATTATTTGGTGGTATTCTAAGATCTAACAAAATCAATTTAGTAATAACTAAAATAATGATACAGGTACACCACTCTCATTTTAGCCCTATACAAATACACAACATACCCCAGGTCAACCTATTGTATAAGTAATACATTATGGCATAAGGTGGGAAAAGTACTTTAAGTATATTTGCCTTGATGTAAGTATTTGACATGGTAGTGTTTGTATCCCCTATGGCCCTGGTATTTGTGCTTTAAGTGCATTGTCATCTTAGTTTAGAAAGTTTTCTTTGTTTTGTGATGACATTATGTGTCTGAGCACATCTAAAACACAGATCCCTAACCCTAGGGGGTTCATGCTAAACAGGTTCATGCTGAAAGCACAAGGGTTCCTTCCAATATCCATGTCTGGTGGATGTTCAGATAATAAATACTTCCCTTGGCACTACTGATCAGCCATGTACTGCTTGGGTATGCTGATGATTGTATATATGATAGTAGATCAACAATTACAGCATACAGTTGGCTGACAGAGCATGCTTCCACCTATCAACTACAAGCACCCGAGCCCACTGGATCCTTTAGTACATCAGGAAAACAATACTGGACAATAAAAATACTAACAAAATAATTTATTTTAAAAAATAACTAAATAAGTGCCAGACTACCGAAGCAGCTTACGACTGGTAGAGCTGGCTGAGACCAGTGATAGACCAGGAAAAAAAAATATAGAAAACTAACTTTTACTGTTATATAGCCCCAACCCTTACAAGCAAAAGGTGTTGGTACTGTACAGTAGGAGCTCTTCTGACACCTCCTGCTTAAAACTCAAAAAGTCAGAAGGATTGTGAGGCACCGCTTTCATGGTCTGTATTTATACAGAAAATCAAGATCAAGTGAGTGTTTGCCCATCAGCTTTTTCTAAAGGGAGGGAACCCACTTTTTTTTTTTTTTTGCAGGGGCAAATACCCTGCAATGAACAGTCTTGGGCTATGTGAGTTTATGAAAGAAGGTACCTTTAGTAGTGTCACTGAGCCAGCATGTTATGTCCTAGCTCTGGTAGAAGCATTTGCAGGGAGGGACCTCGCTGTTTCTCCAGCTGTCCCTACCACTGATTAAAGCTCAAGTACATGAACATACCTTTACTATACATGACCTTTGTTAATACACACTTTCCCTCCCCAAATCTAAGTGACCCCTAAAATGAACAAACTTATAATAAAGACCATCTTAATATTCCCTCACTCTCCTCAATTATGCAAGCTATAAATAAAGTAATAATTACTGATGTGATTGGTCCTAAAGCGTTAGTAGGCTTGACATATTCCTCTGCCCCCATATGCACTTCCATCTTCATGACGTATGCACTTTAGTTAAGGAAGGCTCACACTAAATAATTATTTTCACTATTTAACAAACATTCTCCTTGGTGCTACAAAAGCTCTGTATTTTATAAAATGTTGCTTTCTGTGAGCTTTCGTGAACATTTAATTTATTGAAGTTTCTTCAATTTTTCATAAACAGACAAAATATTCCACTAAACATTTTCTTTCAGTATAAACACAAAATGAAAAAATGACAGATGGTCTGTTCCCCCTAAGAATTCTCTCTTAACATTTATTCTGTTTACAGTGCCACTGCTTTGAATTCCAAGCCATATGTTTCTCTACATTTTGTTTCAAACAAAAATTATATACTGTAAATTCATGTTAATTTGCAAATATACTGTATTTTTGTATATTATCTCTGTGTGTGCTGTATTAAGTAACAGATTAATTATAAACAGACAATCATGTTGAGTGTCTCTACTGAATGTCTTTGTGAACGTTTTAAAGCCAAACATAATATGGATCCAAAAAAGTGACAAGAAGGAAAAAAGTACATCAGAGAACCCATCAGCATAAGCATAAGGCCCCCATTTATTAAGTCTTGGAGAGTGATAAATAGCACAGGGATAAAGTACCAACCAATCAGCTCCAAACTGCCATGTTACAGGCTGTGTTTGAAAAATGACAGGAGCTGATTGGTTGGTACTTTATCACCGTGCTATTTATCACTCTCCAAGACTTGGTAAATCTTGGCCTAAATATCCTATTACACTATTTACCCCTTCAGAAACGTATGTGATTAATAATGTTATATACAACATTGGTTTCTGGTGTAGATATCTGTGCTTGTTAGACATTGTTTATTGATGTTGTGAAAGATTGAATATTTTGGCATTAGTAAATGATTATTACCTCATTAACTTGCTTCTTGTCCAGGTGAAATACTTGGCCAGAGCTAGTAGAAGCAATTTCTTCATATATCTTATAACCCACATGACTTCTGTCATCGCAGTCTCCAGTTAGCACAAACACAACCTGGCAGAGTACAGAGTGAATGTCTGTTCATTGTAGTAGTTTTCTTTAATTGAAAATAAATGAAAGTCTTGGACAGGACAGTCGTTATTTGGAAAGTTATATACAGGTTGTCAAAGTCAAAAATATTACACACACACACACACACACACACACACACACACACGTATAAACTGTAAACAGAGTGGCCTCTGTTCGTGTGCATTGCCGCCGTGCGTATGCATACACGCATGCTACGTACCCAGGCCTTGCGTATTAACGCATGCAAGAGTATATACGGTAGCAAACGCATTCGCACAGAAAAGCCACAAAGACATTTTCATTACTTTATTCATATAGTGCAAAATTCACACATAGTCCCCATACACATTGTCAGCAACTTACATACACTTAAAAGGTAAAACAACAGAGCTATTCAGCTTTACATGGTGTGAGAGGATGGAGCAAGGTTAGGTCTAAGTGTTTGGTATCCAGATGTACAGTATTTTGTGATCTACATTCCAGTTGCTATTTGCAGTTTATCACATAGATATACGCAGAATTGTAATATTCGCAAACTGCTGTAATACTGTACTCATGATATTCGGCGGGAACCCAGTGGCGAACATCTGCAAGTACACCTGGACCAAGTATCGCTCATTCATTCAAACCAACCTATGACCCCTCATGTACTGTAAATTATTTGCCCTCTGACCTATGAAAGAAGAGCTTACAGTTCCCATTGTACTGTATTTGGACACATTGTATAAAAGAGAGGCCTCCTGACCAGGCTCAGTCTCTATTCTCTGAAGGTCATCTTGCTAAGACTGACTGAGTCCTGGATCCAGATGCACTCGCGATTTAAACATCTGTATTATTGGCTGTAGCTCTTCTCTGTATATTGTTGTATCTTTTACCTGTATAACATATATATATATATATATATTTTAAGTAAATACTGTTGATGCTTTGGACCACAACATTTCATTTAACTACTGGTGTCACATTCCGTTCTTGTTTGGGGTAAGGTGTTTTCAGCCACACGTGTCGCTGTATTGTGCGCATAACGTGTCGGCGCGTATACGCAGCCTATATACACACTTTAGAGGTTATATGCATATGATTAACGGCCGCAGCGGCTGAACCACAGTGTTATAAGGTATTGCTTTTCCTTGTAATTTAAACAAACTTAACAAGGTTATAGGAGGTACTAGATTTATAATGTAGTAAAGATATCAAACTATTACATAATTGTGGCACACCACTAACAATATTCAGTCTTCATAACATAAACCCAGACTATTTACTTTATTATTAACAAATGACAGGAAAACTGTTTTAGGAAACTTATCATTATGAGCCACACTATATGAGTATAAAGTGTTGATATAAAATGATTATCCTGCAAAGCTCTGGAAAATGTTAACAATATCACCCAAACATATGTTAACATTAACATATCACCCAAACGTATAAATATCAAGCAAACAGACCAGATTTTAGGAATATTGACACCTGGTCGGAGGGGGGGGGGGGGGGGGCGTGGTCATAGGGTCTGAGAGTCAGGAAGTGAGAGATTTTGTGTGAGTTTTCCAGCTTTTTTACATGGCACCCCAGATTGATTTTGCCATGTAAAGGTATGCCACTTAAAAAAAACCCACAGGAAAACTCACACAAAGGGGGAGATGTACTAAGCAGTGATAGAATAGGAGAAGTGAGCCAGTAGAGAAGTTGCCCAACTAATCAGCATTGATATATCATTTATAATTCTCATACTATAAAAGCATACAGAGCAGCTGATTGGTTGTCATGGCCAACTTTTCCACTGGCTCACTTCTCCACTTGCTTGCCTTGGGCAACTTCTCCTCTGGCTCACTTCTCTCACTTTCTGATTCTCACACCCTATTACATTCCCCCCAAAGAGTTTATTTCTCTGCTCATTTATAGTTACACACATCCAGGAGCTCTATGGTCAATAGGAACCTTGTGGTGGTTTGATGCACTTTATATTTAGAGGACTATGGTGTATATTCTACAGAGCATTGCCATTATAAATCTGGTACATTATCATGCATACACTAGCAGTATTTTCTGTGTATTTTTATTGAGGGGCCTCTCTATGCACTCTCACCCCTAAGCATGGAGTCCTACCACTGCATTCCCACGGCGGGCAATTCATGTCCCAGTCTGACACTGTCCATAGTTACTTACTTGTGACTGCTTCTGTTGTATCAACTGTAGGACATCATTAGCAAGATGGTAATCCTTAGATCTTGCATCAGTAAAAACATAAATAAAAGATCCAGGTAGAGATATTTCCAGAGCAATTTTAATAGCTCCAACGCTCATCTCTGGACAATCACCACCTCCCTGTATTGCAAAAAATGCATGAATAACACTAAAAGCTAAAGTAATAACAAAGTATATTCCACCACTTGAATGCAGTATATATGTGTGTGTGTGTGTGTGTGTACACAGTACTGTAGTTATCCTAACATAATCATAACACTGGTATAAATTCCTGAGCAGATTTGGCTAGGCAGCTTTTGCCTCTTGATCTGCTGTAATACAATGGGGTTGATGTATCAAGCAGTGAAAACAGTGGAGAAATGGATCAGTGGAGAAGTTTCCCACAGCAACCAATCAGCTTTGAGGAAGCATTTATCAAGTACATTCTATAAAATGATAGGTAGATGCTGATTGGTTGTTATGATAACTTTTCCACTGGTCCACTTCTCCACTCTACACTGCTTCAAATATTAGCCACAATATATTTAATTTTGATTTGGTTTATGGGGGTTATTCAGAGTTGTTAGCAAACCAAAAAAGCACACTATTGGGCAAAACCATGTACACTGCAGGTGGAGCAGATGTAACATGTGCAGAGAGATTTAGAGGTAGGTGGGTGTGTTAAAACTGAAGTCTAAATTGCAGTATAAGCAGACAGAATTTACCCTGCACAGAAACAATATAACCCATCCAAATCTAAATCTCTCTGCACATGTTACATCTGCCCCACCTGCAGTGCAACATGGTTTTGCCCAATTGCTAATTTATGTAATTTGTCATTCTTATATAAATATCTATTTGATATGTAACAGAACATTTCTCTAATGTAAGCTAGACTATGGGGTAAATGTAATAGGGTGCGAGAAGCCATAGATGTTGGAGAATGAAGCTTGGTTTTGCCTTGTAAATGATTCCAGTTTTCAAAATATGGGCATTCTCGCAAAAACTACTGCACCTCTGGCTTCTCGCACCCTAGAACATTTATTTCTACAGTACTTGTTGTTTTTTCTATAACATAAAAACCAAACACTTATGATATCATTATTGGTGAGACATTTAAAGATAAATGACTTAAGTTGTTTTTATTACTTAATCAAACTTATTATTAAGACTTAATAAGTAGCAATAAAATAGCTGTTAATGATACAGTCTATTCCTTTTGAAGCTCTGTGGTATGTCTTCAAAAACACATTTTCAAAGGAGCAAACAAAAAACAAATGTTAGCAGTCCCATTATCTCAATGCAGAAAGCAATTTACAAACATTTTATCTAACACACTTCAAATGAAATATACACAAGCCAGCAGATTGTTCACTTCAAAAGTCTACCTGTTGTTACTGATTGTAAGAAACTAGAAATAATCATTCTTATTTATATATGTATACGGTGGTTTAAACAGTTTTTGCCACCTTCTTGATTTCTTCTATTTTTGCTTATTTGTCACACTTGATCATTTCAGATCTTCAAACAAAATTGCATATAATACTACCTAAGTAAATACAAAATAATTTCTTTAAATGATCAGGTCATTTACTAAAGGAATAAAGTCATCCAACACCAACAAACCCTGTGTAAAAATAGGATTTTAATTACCTACCGGTAAATCCTTTTCTCGTAGTCCGTAGAGGATACTGGGGTCCATTTAGTACCATGGCGTATAGACGGGTCCACTAGGAGCCATGGGCACTTTTAGAATTTGACAGAGTGGGCTGGCTTCTCCCTCTATGCCCCTCCTACCAGACTCAGTCTAGTAAACTATGCCCGAGGAGACGGACATACTTTTGAGAGAAGGATAGATAAGGATAGTAGTGAGATGGGTGTGGTTCATCAAATCGACAGTATCTAGGTCGACAATGTTTAGGTCGACCACTGTAGGTCGAGAGTCACTAGGTCGACATGGATGGAAGGTCGACAGGGTTTCTAGGTCGACATGTGCTAGGTCGACAGGTCTAAAGGTCGACATGATGATTATTATTTTTTGTGTAGTTTTCTTCGTAGTGTGACCGGGATCCCAAATTAGTGCACCGCATCCGCTCGCCATGCTTCGGGCATGGTGCCTTCGCTCCGCTACCGCTTCGCTCGGCACAGATTACCGTTCCAATCGTAGTCCACGTGGATCGCTAAGTATGAAAAAATAAAAAAAAATAAAAAAAATTGAAAAACTCATGTCGACATTTAGACCTGTCGACCTAGCACATGTCGACCTAGAAACCCTGTCGACCTTCCATCCATGTTGACCTAGTGACTGTCGACCTATAGTGGTCGACCTAAACATTGTCGACCTAGATACTGTCGATCTTCAGACCGGATCCCGGTGATATACCAAACCAGCACACACAAACAAGAGGAAAGCCAATCTAACCGAACTTCAAACAGGAACAGCAATGGCTGAACCATAATTTTTTAACCAAGTAACATTGCAGGAAGAACAAAGCACTGGGCGGGCACCCAGTGTCCTCTATGGACTACGAGAAAAAGATTTACTTGTAGGTAATTAAAATCCTATTTTCTTGTTGTAGAACTTAGCAAACGTGTTCGAACCTGACCAAGTAGCTGCTCGGCAGAGCTGTAAAGTCGAGACACCCCGGGCAGTATCCCAGGCAGAACCCACCAACCTAGTAGAGTGGGCCTGTACAGATTTTGGACATGGCAATCCTGCCATGGAATAAGCATGCTGGATAGTAAGTCTGATCCAGCGTGAAATAGTCTGCTTTGAAGCAGGACACCCAATTTTATTGGGATCATAAAGAACAAACAGCGAGTCCGTTTTTCTGTGATGAGCTGTTCTCTTCACATACACCTTCAAAGCCCTCACAACATCCAAAGACTGTGAAGTAGCAAAAGTATCGGTGACAACCACAATAGGTTGGTTGATGTGAAACGCAGACAACACTTTAGGAAGAAATTGCTGACGAGGTCTGAGTTCAGCTCTGTCCTCATGGAAAATTAAATAGGGACTTTTATGAGACAAAGCCCCCCAACTCCGACACATGTCTTGCTGAAGCCAAGGCAAACCGTGTGACGGTCTTCCACGTAAGATATTTTATGTCCACCTCCTGTAGCGGTTCAAACCAGTCCAAATGGAGGAACTGCAGCACCACTTTGAGATCCGAAGGTGCCGTGGGAGGCACAAAGGGAGGTTGGATGTGCAGAACACCTTTCAAGAACATCTGGACCTCAGGGAGAGAAGCCAAATGTTTCTGAAAGAAAATGGACTAGGCCTAAATCTGGACTTTTAAGGAACCCAAGTGAAGGCCCACATCCACACCTGCCTGCAGAAAAAGCAGGAAATGTCCCAGATGAAATTCCACTGCAGAATAATTTCTGCTCTCACACCAAAGACGTATTTCTTCCAAATATGATGGTAATGCTTAGACGTTACCCCCTTCCTGGCTTGGATCATAGTCGGGATAACCTTGTAGGGGTTCCCTCTCCTGGCTAGAATCAGCCGTTCAACTTCCATGCCATCAAACATAGCCATGGTAAGTCCTGATAGACGAACGGGCCCTGTTGCAGAAGATCCTCCCAAAGAGGTAGAGGCCACAGATCTTCGAGGAGCATCTCCAGATGGTCCGCATACCAGGCCCTTTTTGGCCAGTACAGAGCAATGAGAATTGCTTGAACCTTTTCCCTTTTTATTCTCTTTAGAATTCTTGGGATCAGAGGAAGTGGAGGAAACATGTACAGCATCTGATAGACCCATGGAGTTGTCAGGACGTCTACTGCCACCGCTTGTGGGTCTCTCAACCTGGAACAATATTGCTTGAGCTTCTTGTTGAGACGAGAGGCCATCATGTCGATCAGTGGATATCCCCATCGACTTCCGGGTGAAGGCCCCACTTTCCCGGGTGCAGGTCGTGTCTGCTGAGGAAGCCTGCTTCCCAGTTGTCTACTCCCGGAATGAAGACCGCTGACAACGCCACAGCATTTATTTCTGCCCAGAGGATAATTCTCAACACCTCTGACATCGCTGCTCTGCTCTTTGTTCCGCCCTGTCGGTTTATGTACATCACTGCCGTCACATTGTACGACCCGAATGGCCCGATCTTGAAGAAAATGTGAGGCCTGCAGAAAGGCGTTGTATATGGTCCTGATCACCAATGCCTTTTCCAACAGAAGGAACACTTTCTGCTACTCCATGTCCAGTATCATTCCCAGGAATGGGAGCCTCCTTGGTGGCTCTAGGTGAGATTTCAGAAGGTTCAGAATCCACCTGTGATCCTGGAGGAGTTTGGATGAGAGACCAATGCTGTCCAGCAACCTTTCCCTGGACGGTGCTTTTATCAGGAGATCGTCCAGATACGGAATTATGTTCACTCCCTGTTTGCGGAGTGGAAAAATCATTTCTGCCTTGGTGAACACTCTCGGTGCCGTGGAGAGACCAAATGGCAGGGCCCTGAACTGGAAGTGACAGTCCTGCAGTGCAAACTTTAGATAAGCCTGATGAGGGGGCTAGATTGGAATGTGATGGTACGCATCCTTGATATTCAGAGACACTAGGAATTCTCCCTCCTCCAGACCTGAGATTACCATTCTCAGAGACTCCTTCTTGAATTTGAACACTCGTAAGTATGGGTTCAAAGACTTGAGGTTCAGAATCAGTCTTACCGAACCGTCTGGTTTCGGTACTGCGAACAAGTTGGAATACTACCCCTTGTTGAGCAGATGAGGTGAAACTGGAACAATGACTTGAGTCTGTACCAGTTTTTGGATGGCATGCTGTAAAGTTATATTTGCCTCCTGTGAAACTGGCAAGCCTGATTTGAAGAATTTGTGAGGTGGGAGATTTTGGAACTCCAGTCTGCAGCCCTGGGAAATTAGATCTATAACCCAGGGATCCTGGCACGAACTTGACCAGATCTGACTGAAGAATTGTAGTCGGGCTCCCACCTGACAGCTTTCCAGGCATTGCGGTCCACCGTCATGCTGAAGTCTTTGAGGAAGCAGAGTCTGAGCTCTGTTCCTGAGTACTTGCAGTTGCTGGCTTGCGTGGTTTACCTCTTGCGCCGCTGGAGGATGTAGAAGCACCTCTGGATTTGCCCTTGAACTTGGCCGTCCGAAAGGACTGCAGCTTAGAAGCTGTATAAGTCTTCTTGGCTGGGGGTCTGCGGAAGAAAGATACGTAGACTTACCCGCAGTAGCTGTGGAGATCCATTTGTCTAGTTCATCTCCAAACAAGGCCTCTCCCGTGAATGATAGGCCTTCCACGCCTTTGCTGGAGTCCGCGTCGGCAGTCCACTGGCGTAGCCACAAGCACCTGCGTGCCGACACTGCCATTGCGGTGGTACATGCGTTAAGCAAGCCTATCTATTTTATGGCTTCCACCATAAAGTTCACAGAGTCCTGTATATGCTGTAGGAGTAAAACAACATCCCCCCTAGACAAGGAATCGAATCCCTCAATTAGGTTACCTAACCATTTTGCAATGGATTTTGTGATCCATGCACATGCTCTTTGGGCCACCGCAGCAGCTGTGTACAATGATTTGAGTGTAGTCTCAATTTTACGATAAGCAGTATCTATTAGGGAGGCTGCACCAGGAACAGGCAATGACATTTTTCGTGACAGCCTAGAGGAGGCATGTCCAAACTGCGGCCCTCCAGCTGTTGTGAAACTACACATCCCAGCATGCCCAGACACAGTTTTGCTGTCAAAGAATGCTAATGCTGTGTCAGGGCATGCTGGGATGTGTAGTTTCTCAACAGCTGGAGGGCTGCAGTTTGGACATGCCTGGCCTAGAGACTGATGCGTCCACTATCGGTGGATTTTACCATTTTTCCTATCCTCCAGAGGAAAGGGAAAACATGAGAGCAACCTTTTAGGGATCTGAAATTTCTTATCAGGATTAACCCATGGTTCTTCAAACAGGGTATTCAATTCCTTTGACACAGGAAAAGTGACTGAGGACTTTTTTTTTACATTAAAATAAGATTCCTCACACTACTCTGGCACCTAATCAGGAATATGCAGAACATCTCTGATAGCTTCTATAAGAGCCTTTGTTCCCCATCCCCCCCCCCCACCCAAGTCTATTACCGCATTCAGATCGCAAATGCCGGATCCCACCCGGTAAAAGAAACGTGTACTTACCGGGTGGGATCCGGCATTTGCTCCCCTCTGCTGGCTTTCCGACCCGGCAATATACCGGGTCGGTTGCCATAGCAGCGGGGGGGCGCAGCAGCAGCAGGGGCGGGGGTGGAGGCGATGCTGGGAGATGAGCTCATCTCCTGCGCCGCCTCTCCCTATGCTGTGAATGGGAACCGTGTCGCATCGACGCGGCTCCCATTCACACTGCACCTGACCCGGTATTCAACCCGGGTATAATCCTTCTTTTATACCGGGTTGAATTACCGGGTCAGGCGACCCGCTAATTCCGGCAGAGTGCTTTCACATCGCACACTGACCCGTGTCGACACGGCAATATGCCGTGTCGATACCGGGTTATTTGTGCGATGTGAAAGGGGTATATCTCACCCTCATCCAAGTCTGACCCTTCAACGTCAGAGTTAGACTGCAGGATATGGGACAGAGATCGCTTTTGCAGACACATGAGAGGGGATTGAGACGCTGTTTTGGGGACTGAGTCTCTGCACCTAAACTCATCCACAGTCTGTTTTACGTATTGAGTCTCTTTCTCATTGCGGGACAATTTTGTAGAAAGAGTAGAGGTCATTCCTTTCAGAGAATTAACCCACTCTGGTTCAGCCCCGCTATTCTGTGAACACTAAGTACCCAGTAGGGAGCCCCCTGGTGAAGAGTAACACTCCGCTGTACAAGAAACACACTCTTTGCCTGACATAATGTAAATGTGACAGCACACACACACACACACACACACACACACACACACGAAAAGGTTAAGCACAATTAACCCACAAAGAGCCCTTCAGGGAGACACAGAGTTGTTTGGAGCCAGCCCCCACCGCACCCTTACCGCTAATGCCAAGCTTAGTCGGGTCGCAGACTAAGTACCCTGATAGGGGACTTACTACACTAGTAATCGCTCCCCCCCTACTATGACCCCCTGGTACCGCTGAGGTAATTTGGAGTCACACTGGAGGAGCTGTGCATCCCTGTCCTGTCAGCGTCTGTGTCCACTGCAGAGTGAAAATGGCGCTGGTGAGCTGCTGGATCCTCTCATAGTGAAGCCCCGCCCCTTCAATGGCGCATGGTCTTCCTGCTTTTTTTTTTATACTGGCTGAGGAATTTGGTGCTTAAAATGGACAGAAACCATTTTGAGGCTGTGTTGCCAGTATGGGTACCATGTACAGTGTACTGAGACGCAGTTGTGTACTGTGTCTGGTGGCGCATTCCTCCCCGTTTAGAAGCCGTGCGTCTCCGTACCCTTGTGCCGCCATAATGGCCGGTGCCCCGCTAACCGAGACGCTGTCTCAGTCAGTACTCACCACTCTTCATTTTTCTGGCTCTGGTAGGGGTGGCGGCGTGCTGCAGGAATGTACGCTTGCCGTGGTGGGGCTTGCGAATAGTTCCCTCAGGAGCTCAATGTCCTGTCAGCGGGGAATGGGACCATTAACCCTTCAAGAGGTTGGGCCATATCCAGAGGCATATCTAAGGGGGGTCGAGCAGGGCATATGCAGAGGGGGGCACCACCGGCCAGGGCATCATGCTCACCCGTCCCCGCTACATACTTCCTGACACTCCCGCCTCCCGTTTCCCCAGCCAGTCTGCCACGGAGAGTGCCTCCGATCCCCCAGACCCATGTTAAATCTGGGTCCCGCTCCCCCATCTCCCCCTCGGCAGCAACAGTGGTTCCCCCCTTCCTTGGCAGCAGCAGCAGCAGCGGTTCCCTCCTCCCCTCTGCTACAGCAGCGGTTCCCTCCCCCCCTGGGCGGCAGCAACAGCAGCAATTCTCCCAGCCCCCTCGGCGGAAGAAGAAGCAGCAGCAGTGGTCCCCCCCCCCCTCGGCGGCGGCAGCAGCAGCGGTCCCCCCTTGGTGGCAGAAGAAGCAGCAACGGTCGCCCCTCCTCTTCCCGCCCCTGCACATTTGAAGCAGCGGGCACTGAGATATCTACGATGGGGAGTGTTAGGAGAACTGGCCAGGCAAGGAGAGCTATGGCAGGAAGATTGAGCTTGGAGGTGGCTGGAGAAGGAGTGTCTGGTCCCAAGGTGAGTGTGTGGTACTACCCACAGCGTATGTGTGTGCATAGTCTGGAATTGGCCCCTGTGTAACTGTAGGCTGGCAATTACCCATGTATGTGTGTGTAGGGTGTCCGTGACCCGTGTGTGTGTGTGTGTGTGTGTGTGTGTGTGTGTAGGGTGGCGATGGTGTGCTGAGTGACAACACGGGATAGGTGATGGTGTGCTGAGTGACAACACAGGGGGTAGGTGATGGTGTGCTGAGTGACGACACAGGGGATAGGTGATGTTGTGCTGAGAGGCGATACGGGGTAGGTGATGGTGTGCTGAGTGACGACACAGGGGGTAGGTGATGGTGTGCTGAGTGACGACACAAGGGGTAGGTGATGGTGTGCTGAGTGACAACACGGGATAGGTGATGGTGTGCTGAGTGACGACACAGGGGGAAGTTGATGGTGTGCTGAGTGATGACACAGGGGGTAGGTGATGGTGTGCTGAGTGACGACATGGATAGGTGATGGTGTACTGAGTGACGACACAGGGGGTAGGTGATGGTGTGCTGAGTGATGACACGGGATAGGTGATGGTGTGCTGAGTGACGACACGGGATAGGTGATGGTGTGCTGAGTAACAACAAGGGATAGGTGATGGTGTGCTGAGTGACGACACGAGATAGGCGATGGTGTGCTGAGAGACGACAGTGGGGTAAGGGGATGGTGTGCTGAGTGACGAGACAGGGGGTAGTTGATGGTGTGCTGAGTGATGACACAGGAGGTAGGTGATGGCGTGCTGAGTGACGACACAGGGGGTAAGTGATGGCGTGCTGAATGACGACACGGGGTAGGTGATGATGTGCTGAGTGACGACACAGGGGATTGGTGATGGTGTGGCTGAGAGATGCCCTGGACTTGTTACGCCTCTGGCCGTATCCCCCCTAAGTCCCACGAAGCAGGCAGGCTGGTGCCAATCAGCCCTGCCTGAAAATAACAAACATATAAAATAAATGCAGAAAACTTTTCAGGAGCTTTCTTCGGCGTGACCAGCTCCTCCGGGCACATTTTCTAAACTGAGTTTGGTAGGAGGGGCATAGAGGGAGGATCCAGCCCACACTATCAAATTCTTAAAGTGTGAAATTCTCCTAGTGGACCCGTCTGTACCCCATGGTACTAAACGGACCCCAGAATCCTCTAGGACGTAAGAGAAATAGTAATTACTCATTCAACCAATAAATAAAAATGAACTGATAAATAGATACTATTACACTAGACGCAATCAGGCTTGATTACTACCAGCCCTGCTAAATCTAAACATCACTTAAATAGACCCTTTGCAATAATGTGAAGTTGACTAAAAGATCTCAACAAGCAACACAGTATGCTGTGATCAAATAAATTCCAAAAGAGATGAGACAGAAGGTTATTTAATTATATAAGTCTGGAAAGGGTTACAAAGCCATTTCTAAGGTTCTAGGGGGTATATTTATTAAGCTCCCGATTTTGACCGAGTTGGTGTTTTTTCTTCAAAGTGCCATCTCGGGAATTTACTAAACACAAATCTCGGCAGTGATGAGGGCATTCGTATTTTTTTTGAAGGCAAAGAAAAAAAATACGAATGAATACACCATCGGTCAAACACGCCTGTTATTTTATAAACTCGGTAATTTACTAAAAACTCAAATTCACAATCACTGCCGGCAATAGCCAAACACTGCCGTGAAAAAATACAAATCGTAAAAAAAAGCAGTTTTCAAACAGACCTGCTTTTTTTTACCGTGTTCTGATAGGCATGCACGGATCTGTGAGATCCGTGCATGTTTATCAGTGGGAAGGGGTGGGAAAGAGTTAAAAATCAGGAAAAAAAATTGCGTGGGGTCCCCCCTCCTAAGCCTAACCAGCCTCGGGCTCTTTGAGCCGGTGCTGGTTGTAAAAATACAGGGAAAAAATTGACAGGGGTTCCCCTATATTTTAACAACCAGCACCGGGCTCTGCGCCTGGTGCAAAAAATACGGGGGACAAAAGACGTAGGGGTCCCCCGTATTTTTAACACCAGCACCGGGCTCCACTAGTCAGCGAAATAATGCCACAGCCGGGGGACACTTTTATATTGGTCCCTGAGGCCCTGGCATTAAATCACCAACTAGTCACCCCTGGCCGGGGTACCCTGGAGGAGTGGGGACCCCTTAAATCAAGGGGTCCCCCCCCTCCAGCCACCCAAAGACCAGGGGTGAAGCCCGAGGCTGTCCCCCCCATCCGAGGGCGGCGGATGGGAGGCTGATAGTCTTTTGTTTAAAAAAAAGAATATTGTTTTTTTGCAGCAGAACTACAAGTCCCAGCAAGCCTCCCCCGCAAGCTGGTACTTGGAGAACCACAAGTACCAGCATGCAGGGGGGAAATGGGCCCGCTGGTACCTGTAGTTCTACTACAAAAAAATACCCAAATAAAAATAAAACACACACACCTTGATAGTAAAATTTTATTAAACATACATGCACACTTACATTCATACATACTTACCTATGTTGACACGAAGCAGTCGGTCCTCTTCTCCAGTAGAATCCACGGGGTACCTGCAAATAAAAATTATACTCACAAAAAATCCAGGGTACATCGGTCCTCTCCTTTAAGTTTGTAATCCAGGGACTTGGCAAAATAAAAAAACGGATTACCCGGACCACGCACTGAAAGGGGATCCATGTTTACACATGGATCCCCTTTCCCCGACTGGTGGGACCCCCGTGACTGCTGTCAAAGAGGGTCCCTTCAGCCAATCAGGGAGCTCCACGTCATGGCACTCTCCTGATTGGCTGTGCGCGCCTGAGCTGTCAGTCAGGCTGCGCACTGTAGATACAATGTAGCGCATAGGCGCTCCATTGTATCCAATGGTGGGAAATTTGCAGTATGCGGTAGACCGCGAGGTTAAGTGGGGTCACTCTTGTGGTTGGCCCCACTTAACCTCGCGGTCTACCGCAGACCGACATCGGAAAACACGACAATGCAGAATACGACAGCATAGTAAATGAGGTGTAAAAAACACAAAAAGTTGCACATTCACACATTCGATGTCATTCGTGTTTAATCTCCCTCCAAATCCCGACAATTACGAATCTTAGTAAATATACCCCCAGGACTCCAGCAAATCACAGTGAAAGCTATTGGAGAAAAGTTAGAACAGTGGTAAATCTTTCCAGGGCTGACCAGGGGGCATATTTACTAAAGTTCAAATTTCAGTTTTGAGGGATTTGGCATTCGATTTCCATTCGATTTTGCATTTGTAGATTTACTACAGACACAATCGAATGTCAAATTGAACATAAAACTGAATCCCGCTGAAATGCCAATCAAAATCGAATATCGCCAAAACATCAATGTTTAAATGATTATTACATTTAAATATTCTTAAATACTATTATTATTATTATTATTATTATTATTATTATATTATTATTAATAATAATAATAATAATAATAATATTCATTTAAATTAATAAAGTGTCTGTTTTTGTAAGTTTTTTCAGCTTGTCTATGCATATATGATTTCAATATACTTTCAGAGTGACAATGGCTTAGAGCTGAATCAAAACACCTGTTTATACTTGTGTTCCATGCTGCTGCTACAAAAAGGGATACTCAGCCCTTAAAAAGCCAAATAAAACCACAAATAAGTAGATCAGCCCATGGGAACAAATAAATAAAAATCAGATTTAATTAAAAAAGTATACAATATACATTCACTGGCTGGTGTTAGCATACAAATGTGGATATGGATATACAATACACCTCCCACAGACCTTGAGATTGAGCTCTTATAAATACTGCTCTTTTCTACCTGGATCAGGACACTCCCAAATGACACCACTCTGAAACAAATTTGGGGGATGAGGTTTTCATATTTTATTTTTACTAACCTGTACATAGAGTTCTTTAAGTTCATTCTGAAATTTCTCTGGATCTGTTGTGATCGTGACAGGACCAATTTCTAGAACAGAATTAACCATTGAAATGTCATTTAATGAATAAAGGGGGTAATTCCAAGTTGATCGCAGCAGGAATTTGGTTAGCAGTTGGGCAAAACCATGTGCACTGCAGGGGAGGCAGATATAACATGTGCAGAGAGAGTTAGATTTGGGTGTGGTGTGTTCAATCTGCAATCTAAATTGCAGTGTAAATATAAAGCAGACAGTATTTACCCTGCACAGAAACAAAATAACCTCCCAAATCTAACTGTCTCTGCACATGTTATATCTGCCTCTCCTGCAGTGCACATGGTTTTGCCCAATTGCTAACAAAGATCCTGCTGCGATCAACTCACAATTACCCCCAAAGATTGTTAAACATTCAGGTTCTTAACACATTGTTGGTTACTTTTCAAAGAAAAACTAAGAATAAAAAAAGCACAAATTGTGATTACCTGGATCATAACAAAACATTTTAAATATATTTTAAATCCCAATTATAAATGTGGAAATCATAGGAATTATTTTATCCTTTCATACTTTTATGTTTTGCCAATTTATTACTCAATAGCATCTGCATAAATGATCAAATAGATTGACCAATAAAATAGATGTTCCAGAACGTGACATAATGTATATCCAAATGGTAGGCATTCCCAATAACAAATACAATATATGGGAAGAGAAAGACGACATCTGTGTGCTCCGCACCCTGGTAAATAAAGTTTATTTGCCAGAGGCAGGGTGCTATAAGAAAATGGCTGCCACTGTCAAGCACACAGATCTTGTCACTACTTAATTATTTGCTCAGTGTGAGAGAGAAACAAATAATAAACGAGAGAAGCTGAGAGATGATGCGAGGGATGGTGGGAGAGAAAAAGAATGTGACAGAGAGCGTGAAAGTAGGGAATACTGGCACTGGCAGCAGGAGTAAAGGAAGGTGGGAGGAGAGAAAGAAGAAAATAGGGGACAGAGAAAGAGGGGAGGAATGGGACTGAGAGGACCTGTGGGATAGGGTTAGAGAGAAAGTGGTTGATTGGAGGCAAGATTTAAACTTCCATCAGTTAGTTGTTTCAGCTTGAATAGGTCTGCTATGATGGACAAATGAAACACAAACACATTTGCAATATCTGGGGGTCATTCTGAGATGATCGTAGCCCTGCAAAATTTTGCAGGGCTACGATCATGACAATAGACATGCAGGAAGACAATCAGCACAGGGCTATCCCGCCCCGCATGTCAGTGCCGGCCCCCCTGCAGAAGTGCAAATGCATCGCACAGCAGCAATGCTTTTGCACTTTAGGAGTAGCTCCTGGCCAGCGCAGCTTTAGCGTGCTGGCCGGTAGCTACTTGTCGCTCACCAGCTGGCAGCGGCTGCATGTGACGTCACGCAGCACCTGCGGCCCGCCCACCGCATGGTCTGGACACACCTGCGTTGGCCACACCGCGCCCACTAAACGATGGCCAAACGCCGCCAGTCCACCCCCCCACCCATCGACCGCCTCTGCCTGATTGACAGCTCAGCGCCGGCCATCAGCCATCTGGCATGACCCGGCGCACTGCGACACCGGCGCATGCGCAGTTCTGACCCGATCGCTGCACTGCGATAAACCTTTGGCACCTTTTAACATGAATATCACAAACAGGTCCCTGCAGATTTCACTTCAAATTGTGTATTTTGGATAATTTGCAGACAGGATAAATATAATTTACTGATTGATACAAAGATTATGGGCCTAATTTAGACCGGATTGCTGCAGCAAATTTGTTAGCAAATGGGCAAAACCATGTGCACTGCAGGAAAGGGGGAGGGGGGCAGATATAACATGTGCAGAGAGAGTTAGATTTGGGTGGGGTGTGTTCAAACTGAAATCTAAATTGCAGTGTACAAATAAAGCAGCCAGTATTTACCCTGCGCAGAAACAAAATAACTCATCCAAATCTAACTCTCTCTGCACATGTTATATCTGCCCCCCTGCAGTGCACATGGGGGATCATTCCGGGTTGATCGTAGCCCTGCTAAATTTTGCAGGGCTACGATCATGTCCATAGACATGCTGGGGGACGCCCAGCACAGGGCTATCCTGCCCCGCATGTCAGTGCCGCCCCCCCCCCCCCCAGCAGAAGTGCAAAAGCATCGCACAATGGAGATGCTTTTGCACTTTAGGAGTAGCTCCCGGCCAGCGCAGCTTCAGCGTGCTGGCCGGGAGCTACTCGTCACTCCCCGGCCCGCAGCAGCTGCGTGTGACGTCATGCAGCCGCTGCGACCTGCCCCCCGCATGGTCCGGCCACGCCAACAGCCAAACGCCAAAGTTTCGTTCCACCCCGCCCAGCGGCCGCCTCTGCCTGTGCATGTGCAGTTCTGACCCGATCGCACCGCTGCGATAATCTGCAGCGTGCGATCGGGTCAGAATGACCCCCTAGGTTTTAACCATTTGCTAACAAATTTGCTGCTGCGATCAGGTCTGAATTAGGCCCTATGTTGGGAATTCCACAGTATTCTGTATTTACCAACTTCTCTGCTCAAACATGTGGAGGACTGACTGGCTCTGTCTAATTAATTTCTCTTTATAATAGTAACACTGCTTTTCTTGCTTTTGCATCACACTGCATTTGAATTTGGATGTTCGAAGTAACATGCTGCTATTAGGGTCAAAAAAAGGGCAACTGCTGTAATTGTAATCCATCATGTACTGACTTTGCATATTGGCCCTCATTCCGAGTTGATCGCTCGCTAGCTGCCTTTAGAGCAGTGCAAACGCTAAGCCGCCGCCCTCTGGGAGTGTATCTTAGCTTAGCAGAAGTGCGACCGAAAGATTAGCAGAACTGCTCGGAAAAAAATTTCATGCCGTTTCAGAGTAGCTCCAGACCTACTCTTTCCTTTCGATCACGTCAGTCAGTTTACTTCCTGCTTTGACGTCACAAACACGCCCTGCGTTCGGCCAGCCACTCCCCCGTTTCCCCAGGCACGCCTGCGTATTTACCTGACACGTCTGCGCTTTTTAGCACACACCCCGGAAAAAGCTCAGTTACCTCCCAGAAACGCCCCTTTCCTGTCAATCACTCACCGATCAACACAGCAACTGAAAAGCGTCGCTATACCTTGTGTTAAACTGCATTGGCATTTGTGAAAGTACTTTGCATGTGCGCACTGCGTACCATGTGCATGCGTGAAATGCAGATTTTTAGCTTGATCGCTACGCTGCGAACAACGGCAGCTAGCGATCAACTCGGAATGACCAGCATTATCTCTTGCCTGTGTGGCTGAGTATGAAATAATCTTTACTACAAATGCCCTAGCCTGCAACCAAGTCATTTTATTAAAATATTTCACCACTTAGAATATTATAGAATGATTCCAAGGTCATTTTATAGCTACAAACTGACAATGAGATGATTAGATCAGACCCTAAAATACGATTTCCCAGTAATCATGCTAATCAATAAGATATCTTATATCACAGTAGAGTGTAAGTGTGATAAGGTTACAGCTGGTTTACATTTGCTACAGGTGGAGCCTAAACTGAGCTGGGCAATGTACTGTATGATGTCATATAAGTATTTGCTTTGAGGGGTTGGGTTCAGGAGACCGACAGTCAGGATGCCAGTGTCAGATTACCAATCCCGGCATCCCGACTGCCAAAATCCTGAGGGGGTGAAAGCCGTAGTCTGCGGCAGCTCCTACCTAATAGTGTCAGCAAAGCTGCCGGTACAATATATGCGGCATGCACACCAGCGATGGCCGGACTGTGCGTAATCCCTCAACTTCTGTGGACTGCTTCGGTTGCAGCCCATAGAAGCCGGCCAGGGCTGACAAGGCATGAAGTGGCCTCCTACAGGAAGTCACTGCCAGTCACAGTGAAGCCAGTGCAGGCAAGGACTACATCTGGCTTCACTGACATTGAGCTGGGTGGCGGATTTTACCTGGGGGTGCTGCAGTCCTGCAGACCGTAGGTAAAATCCACCACTGCACCAGTAGCTAACCCTAACCCTCCCACTAACCCTAACCCCCCCCCCCCCCCCCCCATTTTAACCCTAACCCTCTCCCACAGTCTAACCCTAACTTCCCCCAGATATTTACGCTCGGGATTCCAGCATTGACATTCTGACAGGTGTCAGGATTCCGGTGCAAGGTCTCCTGAGCGCCAGCATCCCGTACATCAGAATGCCAACTACATACCGCTATAGGATGTTTCATACATAGGGGTCTATTCATGAAGCAGTGAAAAAAGGTGAGTAGTGAGCCAGTGAAGAAGTTGCTCATGGCAAACAATCAGCATTGAAGTAACAGGTATCAAGTGCATTTTATAAAATTATAAGTAGTAGCTGATTGGTTGCTATGGGCAACTTCACCACTTGACACTTCTCCACTCTTTTCACTGTTTCATGAATAGACTCTATAGTTACCAACTTTCCAGCTTACAGAGCAATGCGAAAAGTCCCGGGGTTTGATGACGCAACGCCAATTGAATAGTGTTATTGTGGCCTCAGCCCTCACTTCACAATTATGTAAATGATGGCTTTAAACAGTTCACAATGATGTGGTCACTACACCACACTCCCTCCACCCAGCACTTCCCATATGGTTGTCACTCTAGGATAGTACCAGAGGGGAATTTACTAATGTTGGCAAGTATGATTTCATATTAGTTCACTGTTAATGTGAAGTTATAGAGTTACAAGCTAAAGGCATTTAATTGTAGGCTATGTATAAATAGACATAACTGTAATGCATACACTATTTGCTCTGCTCACATATTTTTGGGTGACATTTGGATTGCTTCCAATACATTAATATGTAGCCCCCTACTGTTTTCTTTTAAATTAAACACAAGATTCCTAAATTGTTTTCAAATGTACAATTTGTTTATTTTCATTTAAAAATCTTTTGCATTTCCGTACTCCAGAAAATGTAAACCAGTCAGTAAAATGCACATAGATCATTAGCTCACAGGAAATGGACAGGAATTTGTAGACATAGAAAGTAATGACTGCTCTAAATACTGCAATGCTCTCCTTAACCCATACAGTACCTGTACTCAGGATGGTTGTTTTGTCTAAAAGAAATCCATTAGATATTTGGCAAGAGTGACTAGTTGGAGGTTCTTAATGTAGCTTGCGTTCATTGGGGGTCATTCCAAGTTGTTCGCTCATTGCCGATTTTCGCTATACTGCGATTAGTCGCTTACTGCGCATGCGCAAGGTACGCAGAGCGCATACGCTTAGTTATTTTACTAAAAACTTAGCTGTTTTGCTGTGGCTTCTGCGGCGCTTTTCAGTCGCACTGGTGTTCGGTAAATGATTGACAGGAAAGGGTTGTTTCTGGGTGGTAACTCAGCGTTTTCCCGGCGTTGGCTAAAAAACGCAGGCGTGTCAGGGAAAAACGCGGGAGTGTCTGCAGAAACGGGGGAGTGGCTGGCCGAACGCAGGGCGTGTTTGTGACGTCAAACCAGGAACGAAACAGCTTGAGCTGATCGCAGTGTAGAAATAAGTCTCGAGCTACTCAGAAACTGCTAAGAATTTTCTATTCGCAATTCTGCTAATCTTTCGTTCGCAATTCTGCTATGCTAAGATACACTCCCAGAGGGCGGCGGCCTAGCGTGTGCAATACTGCTAAAAGCAGCTAGCGAGCGAACAACTCGGAATGACCCCCTTTGTACTTTATATCACTCTCATTAAACTAACTAAAATTATATAACAAATATCAAGCTGTAAAATGACTCCCACTCTTCCTTCCAAAATTATTACCCCTTAAAGTTAGTTGGGTTTAGTATTCTGTGTTTAGAAGCAAACAATGTTTCCAAGTAATTATGATCAAATCTCCCACAGTTAAGTTTGATATAAAATACTAAACTGATAAGAACTTATATGGAGATTAAACTCTTAAGAACTTGCAGTGTCATTATACATTTTGGTGAGATAGTGAATTGGGTGAAACAGAAAGATAAATGTGAACCTCAGGCTAAACAGCCAAATACAGAAAATATACAGAGTTGAAAAAAATGTCACATTTCTATTCTTCCCACCATAGTTGACATCAATAACCCTTTTACACTGCTGCAATAATCCAGGTTATTGTTAGGTCACCCAGGTCCAGTGACCCAGGAGTCCAACTTGGGTAGTGAGCAGGGTTGGACCCAGGAATGATCTAGGTAACAGGGCAGTGTAAATGAATGTGCCATGTGAGATGGGCAGTGATGATGCAGTTCATGTGGGCACTTGTTGAGGCTGGAGGAAAAAAAAATTCCGTAAGCAACGGAGGAAAGGGTTCTTTACTGTTAGGGCAATCAGGATTTGGAATTCCTTGCCAAAGAAAGTGGTAATGGTGGACTCTATAAATGCATTTAAAAAGGATTGGATGAATTTCTGATTGAAAGGATATCCAAGGTTACAACATTTAAATTATTGACGTTGTTAATTCGGGTGTAACAGGATTTATAGTTGTTAACTAGTCATAAAATCATTCTTCAGCAGGTACAGTAAAATCAATTCAACTTAATACAGAATACAGATTGAACACGATGGGCATTTTGCCTCTTTTCAACCTCAATTACTAGATTACAATTAGAGATGAGCGGGTTCGGTTTTACTCGGATTTACTCGGTTCTCAAAACGGCATTTTATTGGTTCACGGATGTCACGTGTTTTGAATAGCCAATAAGATGCCATTTTGAGAACCGAGTAAATCCGAGTAACACCGAACCCGCTCATCTCTAATTACTATATGGATGACCCAAATACTTCAACCTGGACCTCCCCATCCCCAGGTCTCACAGAGGCCAGGTGAGAATGTAAGTATATTTTGAGCATATATGTATTTCTGACAGTTGTCTTGAATCTCTAAATCACCTCCTGATCACAGATGATATCCAGCGTCAACCTCCTCCTTAAAAGCTGTATACCAATGCTGCTGGTTACAACCAAATCCTTAAACAAACAAGCCAAGAGCATCAACAAATTTACCAATCATCACCATGTTGAAAAAAATAAATTTTCAGCCACATTCAGACACATTTTGACTTATTCATAGTTGTCTTGCTTGGTCTAATCAAAATTTGTGCAATCTCACTGTGAGGAAATGAGAGGTCTGTGACAATTAATATAGTTATGCCTCATTTTCCACGTCAAATATGTACTTTTCATCCCAATAGCATGTCCCTGCTCACCACCAGATTGTGTTTAAATCAACCTTAATATTGTCAATATATGCAATTCTGTTATACTTTAGGTAATGGATTCACATTAGACCTAGTTTCCTATTGTTTACTAACACCACAGTGGACATTGAAAGGGTGAGTCATATAAGGTACCATTGTCCCTTTTTGTTTACTCCCCATTGTTTAACAGTAAGCTGGCAAGTCAGGGGGCTCACTGGCTGATGTAATAACCTTGATTAGAATATGTATTGTATTCCATTGCTTTAAGATCCTAAGACAAAGAAGTACACATCCCTGCAATATGAAGCTTCTGGGGGTATAAGTAGAGCTACCCAGAGAGCTGAAGGGAGATTCTTTTACCCTAGGCTAAGAAGTAATGTTCTGTCAGGGATCTGCTGTGGAACCCATTATATTGGATTTATCTGGGACTCTGTGTTGCTGGAATAGATTCTTGCCCCTAGACTAAAGGCCAGTACTGACGGGAGAGATGTGTGCTGAGCGATCTTAACACAGACCGCTCAGCACACATCTCTCCCCCCGCTCAGCACAGCGTGTTGTGTGCTGAGCGAGGGGAAGGGAAAGGGGGGCCACTCACTTTACACAGTGCTGAAGTGAGCGACCCGCTAGATTGAGCCTGCTTGCAGACTCAATCTAGCACCAGCGATAGCGATGCGCGGGGCCGCGCATTGCTATTGCTGGGGGGCATACACACGACAGATCCATGCTCAAAATTTAAGCAATCAAGTCAGATTGCTTAGATTTTAAACACAGATCTTTCCATGTGTACCCCCTTAAGAAGTCATGTTCTGTCAAGAGTTTGTAGTGTGAATTGTCATGTGGTATTGGATTACAGAAGTGTACTGAGCTGTTTATAAGCCATTCTATTCAATAAAGCACTGTTGGTTTTTTTATCTACCACTGTGCCTGAGTGATTTGGAACCCAGTATCTTCACACTCACCACATCAAAATATTTTCTTTCTTTCCTTTCTTTGGCAGTTTTGCAAACCACCTTTTCATATGGGTCTTATTATTATAAGGAAGACACCACACTCAAGCCAAAGGACCTTGCTTTTAGTCCTCTTTAGTAACCCTGGTATCACAATTAACAATATGAAAGCAGGTCATATGGAGGCCTGCAGTCGCTTCATAGAAACATAGAATTTGATGGCAGATAAGAACTACTTGGCCCATCGAGTCTGCCAATTTTTTATCTTTTGGTAACCTCAACCCAATTTGTTCCTTAGTTCTTTGTAAGGATATTCTTGATATACAGTATTTAAAAGTTTCTAACATGTCCCTCCTTTCTGTTCTCTGCTCCAAACTAAACATATTTAAGTATTTTAGTCTTTCCTGGTAAGTTTTGTGGTGTAGACCATGAACAATTTTATTTGTCTGTTTTGTACAGTCTTTAATGTATTTATACACACAGTCACATATACACACACCATCACATACAGATGAAGCCACGGTAAACATGGCCCCGTCTGCCACTAGGTGCACCCGGCAAGGCGCACCGCCGGGAATGAACGGGACGCATGTGTGTCGTAGACGTGCACGCGCCCCATTCAAAGTGAATGGGAGTGTCTCTGTACGCTTGCCAGCGTGCGGAGGTGCAGGCATGCTAGGCACGCCACAAGCTCCCGCCTGCGATGCAGCCACACTCAGTGAGCATGGCTCCATCTGTATATGCACACATAGCCACACAGAGCCACATATACTCACATAGTAACATAGTATCTAATGTTGAAAAAAGACAATTTGTCCATCGAGTTCAGCCTAATTTTGGTCTCCTATGCAGGATTATTTTGATCTAAATTTTGTCTGATGCTGATATCAGCCGCTGTGTTTTATTCCTCTTTTTATAGTACTATAGTGTGTGACTACGTACCATAACCCTGGATATCCTTATCCATTATGAATTTATTTATAATACAACTACGAAACTTATATACTGTTGCTGCCTCACATCATATATGAGATGGGTGTGTGCCTTTCTGTGATCTACTACAGCCTGCACCAACCCAGCAGTCTCCCCTCGCAGGCCCCTCTCTCAAACTCACCTCCTGTGGCTCCTCACACTACACCCCACCTCTCATGAACTACTGTATTGTTGCAGGAGATAGGCAGAATTGAGCAGGGCTGTCAGGAGGTGTTTTGTTCATATGTTTGTAAATCCAGTCATAAGGATACAGAGACATGTGAGTTCACTGCCGTGCTGTTTATTCCATCACCAACTCCAGACACACTGCACACTGGACCACCCACTTCCCAGCATCCCCCTGGTCCTAGGGACCATCACTGAAGATTCAGGCTTACACAGATTAGTAAGGGAGTGTCTACAAATATTAAGCATTCTAATACACTAACATCACATCCTCTTTTCTTTAAAGATAAGCCCTATACGCTTCAATGCAACAATTAACAACGTCATATTAAGAACATCATCTAACATGTTTCAATGAGTCTCTCAGGTCTGCGTATTTCCCTTTTGGGCCTTTCATACACAGTCTGTGTTTCATCGACCATGTTGGACCTTTCTAGAATCGTGGTTGGTTCACCATTATCAGGATCATCATACATGTCATATGAAGGGTATTCTTCAGTCATGTTGTCTTCATTATGGTTAGGTTGAGATCTTAAATCCACCCGATTTCTTCTTACTTCTGTTCCACACTCTGTACGTATAGTATAAGATCTTGGTGCTACTTGTGCTTGCACAATATCTTTCTGCACCCAAATACCTTTCTCGTGATCTCTGAGACGGACTTGGTCACCCGATTTTAGATCAGATAAGCTTTTTGTTCGTCTGTCATGGAACAGTTTCTGTTTCGCCTGTTGACGTTCCTTACTCAGTCTGACCAACGCTGAGATATGTGTATTAAGCAGTTCATCATGTATCAGGAGGTTTGCTCTAATCCTCTTTCCCATCAGCATTTGTGCAGGAGAAAGTCCATTCTGTAAAGGTTACTGCGGTAGATTAAAAGACTTTTGTAGAAATCTTCTTTACCTTCTTGAGCTTTTCTCATGAGACTCTTTACAGTTTTTACTGAACTTTCCACCAACCCATTTGAGCGTGGATAGTGGGGACTTGACGTAGTATGGACAAATTCCCACTCATCAGCAAATTGTCTAAATTCAGCACTGGAAAACTGAGGACCATTGTCAGTGAACACTTCCATAGGAACACCATGCCTTGCAAAGATTGACTTCATGCAATTGATTACGGCTATACTAGTAGTTGTATGTAGTGTCTTCACCTCAGGGTAGTTAGAGTAATAATCAGTCACGACAATGTACGTTTTTCCATTACAATCAAACAAATCTGCGTCAACTTTCTGGTACGGTCTCTCTGGCACTGCGTGAGGACTCAGTGGCTCGACTTGTTGTTTCGGTCTATACGTAAGACATAATTCACATGTAGCTGTAGTCTGTGCTATGTCTTGGTTCATTCTTGGACAATACATAACCACGCACTCTCCGATTACATTTTTCTTCTCCTAAGTGGCCTTCATGTATCTTGCACAGCATAGTTTTTCTTAGTTGTACAGGTATGGCAAACCTATTGCCTTTGTAAATAATACCATGGACAACTGTAATGTCACTGCAGTACATCCAATAATCATGGATAGACAGCGGGCACACATGTTTTTCTGCTGGCCAACCTTTCAGAATGATATCTTTCAACGCTTTCATTGTGTCATCTGTCTCAGTTTCTTTCCTAATCTGTTCTTGTCTTGCAAGAGACACTGGTAGAGAAGCTACAATCAAATTAACATAGGCTTCTATCTCTTCATCCATCAGAGTTTTGGAACCTTCACTTTTGTCCACAGCATGAGAAAGTGAATCAGCAATGTACATGTATTTGCCGGGACAGTACAGCAAGTGTACATCATATTTCTGTAGTCTGATAAGCATTCGTTGAATTCTCATGGGACAGTCATGTAATGATTTAGTCATGATAGCTACCAATGGCTTGTGGTCAGTTTCCAATGTAAATGTTTGACCATACACAAACTGATGAAATCGCTCACATGCATATGTGATCGCTAGAAGTTCTTTTTCTATCTGAGCATACCTTGTTTCAGCACTTTTCAGTGCTCTTGATGCATAGATTACTGGTTGCCATGTATCCTCATGTTCTTGTAACAGCACTGAGCCTAGGCCAAATTGCGAAGCATCTGCTGAAATTCTTATTCTTTTCACAGGATCAAAGAATTTTAGCACTGGTTGCTCTGTAATGATCTGTTTCAAGTTTTGCCAACTTTCTTCTTGTTCATGTGACCACATCCACTCGTTATCTTTGTCCAACAACCATCTAAGAGAGGCTGTTCATTCAGAGAGTTGAGAAATAAACTTTCTTAAGTAAGTAATCATTCCCAGGAATCTTCTGACGTCGTCTTTGTATTTAGGACGTTCCATGTTCACTATGGCTTATATTTTCCTTGGGTCTGGTTTTACACCTTGATCCGAGACCAGGTCGCCCATAAAGGTAAGTGTATTCACGCCAAATTCACATTTGTCCTTGTTGAGCTTTAGATTCACTTTCTTGACAAGTTCCATTACTTGTCTCAATCTAGAATCATGTTCTTCCTTTGTAGATCCCCAGACAATAATGTCATCCATCATTGTTTCAACACCTGAAATATGTTCAAAAATCATGTGTATCTTTTTGTGATATACTTCTGGAGCAGACAATATTCCATATGGTAGTCGAAGAAATCTGTATCGACCTTCTGGTGTATTAAATGTACAAAGCTTTGAGCTAGCCTCATCTAGCTTCATTTGCCAGAATCCTGAAGATGCGTCCAATTTACGGAACCATTTTGCTCCCGCAAATTGCGACATGATTTCATCTCTGGTTGGTAGTTTGAAATGTTCTCGTTTAATAGCTTTGTTTAAATGTCTGGGGTCTAGACATATTCTGAGTTGTCCATTTTTCTTTTCAACAATTACTAAGGAGCTTACCCATTCAGTAGGCTCATCAACTTTCTGTATCACACCCAAGGCTTCCATGCGATTTAACTCTTGTTTCAGTTTTTCTCTCAGCGCAAACGGCACTTTTCTACAGGGGTGTATCACTGAAGAAACTTGCGTGTCTATATTTATTTTATGCTCTCCAGGCAAACAACCTAGACCTTCAAACAAGTATCTGTATTCTGTAAACATCGATTTGCAGTCATCTTCTACTTGTGATGTCACCATAAAAACTTTCTTTAGCAAGCTTAGTTTCTCACAGGAACTTAATCCTAGAATAGGTTGCACATTTTTATCCACAATCAGTAGAGATGTTTTAAACTGTTGTCCCTTATATTTCAGTGTCACTAAGCATGTACCTTTTTACAGGAATTTCCTCCCCAGTGTACCCTGCAAGTTTCACTTTGGCTGGAGGAATTTTAGGTTTTACTCTAAAAGTCTTATAATCTTGAAACGATATTAAATTCACCTGCGTGCCAGTATCAAGCTTAAAGGGAATGAAAATCTCATTCACAGTTAAAGGGACAATCCATTCTTTCTTATCTGCACTGCAAAGTTCAATGCAATCCACAAAGAATTCCTCTGTTTGTTTAACAGCATGCACATTGGTTGTTTCCCTTTTCATTTTACAGCATTTGGCAAAGTGATTAAATCTACCACATTTTATGCAGGGCACATTTTAGGATTGTGAGCCTTTCCACATCTACTACACATTTCCTTATTAGACTGTGGCTTAGACTGCTTCATTTTTGAGAATGGAGGTTTGCTTGGCTCTGTTTTCTGCACTAAATGGACAGCAGCATCAACTTCCTTGTGTAACTTTTTGGCTTGAAATCAAGTTATTTCTGCAGATCTGCACATAGTCACTGCCTTTTCTAGTGTTAGGTCTTGCTCTCTCAGCAGTCTCTCTCTGAGTCCATTATCAGATATTCCACAGACAATACGATCTCTAATCAGTGAATCCTTTAAATCACCAAACTCACAGGTTTTACTGAGTGATTGCAGCTCTGTAACATACTGATCAAATCCATCTCCAGACTTCTGATCAGATGTGAAAAACTTATATCTTTCATATGTCACATTTTTCCTTGGCACAAAGTAATCTTCAAACTTTTGCATTATAGAAGATAGCACCATATTCTGCCCCTCATCAAACTGAAAACTATTATAAATTTCCACCACATCCTCTCCTATCACATGGAGGAAAATGGATGCCTTCGTTTTGTCAGCCTCTGTATCAGCTCCACATGCAGCTAGATATATATTAAACCTTTGCTTAAATCTTTTCCAGTTTTCAGACAAGTTACCAGACATCAGCATACCAGTTGGAGGAGCCAGTTTATCCATGGTTACTCACTGTTTGAAGAGAGGAGCACACGGCAGGCTTTGCAGACACTGAGTATCACAGCCTGACAGACTGCTGCAGGATTCTTTCACACTCTGAGAGCACTAGCAGTCCAAGTTAAACTCTTCTGACACCATGTTTTGTTCATATGTTTGTAAATCCAGTCATAAGGATACAGAGACATGTGAGTTCACTGCTGTGCTGTTTATTCCATCACCAACTCCAGACATACTGCACACTGGACCACCCACTTCTCAGAATCCCCCTGGTCCTAGGGACCATCACTGAAGATTCAGGCTTACACAGATTAGTAAGGGAGTGTCTACAAATATTAAGCATTCTAATACACTAACATCACAGGAGGTAGGTACACTGAGGTGCACTGCCTGACACCCCCGGAAAAACCTTGCCTCCTCCACCACTGTTCTTCTAAATGGCTGCAGCTGAGTGGCACTCTGTTGTCAATGTAAGTGACTGGTGCACAGAGACAATGGAGAAGGTCAGGGTGCCCCCTTTAGAATGGGTGCACGGCAGCGAACGACTCCATTGCCTCCAATACTGCCGTCACTGGTTTAGGAGCTATCCACTCTACACTAAGCATTAAAGCAAGACTGTATTGTGGGCTTGATTCTGAGATGTACTTAAACCTAATGGTTCACATACATCTCCGATGTTTGTGGGACAGCTCATACTGTACATAGGACCCATTTGCACATGTGCAAAATGAGTCCTGTGAGATATTTTGCAGTTCCCCTAAGCTGCAGCATGATTGACATTCTGTGGCTGTTTGGGGGCAGAGCGGCGCTGTCTAGGTTTCCAGAAAACGGGGGCATCTCAAACCCATTTTCTGGGAGTGGTGAGGCCAGTGTCTGCGTCTTCTGATGCAGGTTTTATAATGTTTTCTACTCTCTCTTATCCCAGAGAACTTTCTGTGGCACCCTCTAGTTGAATGCTGACAGTATTTGGCTGAAAGTGAGCCCTGAGATTGAACTCCATGGGAACATGTAGGCTGTAAACAGGCAGTTCCTCATGATGAGAGGATATGATTAGATCAGTCCATGACCATGTTGCAGTAAATTCAGTTACAGTAAGAATACTTCACACACCTCTGCCATCTGGGGGAGGGTTCAGCAGTATATGCCCCCCCTCCCCCCTTCCCTCATGGGTGACCCTGCATGGAGATAGCACCTTCCCTGAAGCAGAGAGGGATGGCCAGGACAGATATTGCAAGTCACTAGCGTGGTTTAAAAAAAAATATATATAATTTTCACCAAATGTAAATTTACTGTCTGGGATCATTTCTTACTGACGTGATACGCAATGATAAGAAAATATAATTATCAGCACAAATTTGCAAATTGTCAAATACAAATGAATATGTCCCTAAATAAGATCTATGGGCCTGATTCAGAGATGTACATAAATGCATTGCAGCCATCAATTTATACACAGTGGCTGTGTGAAGTTCTGCATATGTTGCTGCCTTTTGGATTTGTAATGAGTCATCCATTGGCGGCTTTGCAAATCCAAGCATGGCTGCAGGAAGTAAGAAGCCAGAGACATTGAGTAAGCAGCTGCATACGGGATTGAGGTTGCAGTAACACACAAGCCTCCAAAATGGTTGCGACATGTCTGCATTTTTGCGGCCTCTCCTAGTTATCTTCCTGAAATAGTTCCTGACTGTACAGTAAATCACTTTTGTGAATAAATACTCTCTGTACCCACTGACGCAAGATCATTGTGTCAAATTCGCAGAGCAGTGAATCAGGCCCAGTGAGTGGAGTGCAGCGGCGATGTCTAATGCAGTGGAGAAGTGTTTTTTGTTATCTGCGCACGCATCTGAGTCGCTCCACGCATGAGTCTCGATTTTGTATGTACAGTACCTGGTCGCAGTATAGATGTAGATGCAAGTTCGGCAAAACACACACAGACAGCAGCAGCTGCATCTAACTAAGAATCAGGCCCTATAATGCATTTATGGAAAGACCACAGTCTGGTGATAAATATTAAAACTGAAAGAGGTAAGTCTGGAATACAGCAATGTATAATGCATTTAGAAAAGGGTTAAACCTGCCATTATGATTTAGGGCCAGTCATAAAGTATAGACACTCTTCTTTGAAGTCATAATAGACTGATGACCTCTGAACACATCACACAACATTATGAGCAGTCATTACCTTTGATCACCTAATTCATGGAAAATCTTATATACAATAGTTCAGTATTTATACTTATTATTTATTCTCTACCACACAGTGTTCTACTAATATACATAACCAAACTTCTCTCACATTACTGCTTAGCCATCTTTCTCAGTGATAATCTGTCAACAGGAATCAACAAGAATGTGTTATATTTAGTGGAAGGAACATTTCATTACAGTAATAATTCAAAGATGATGAATAATGATTTAACAATTCATTGCCTTAGGTGCTGATCTTTGTTATTTCTCTGTGAAACAGAATGACTGCATAGTGCATCACTTAATTGCCTTTTATAATGGCTTGACTGGAATATGGATGTAATACAAGTAGGTGTCTTAACGTGAAGCTCTAGTGAGCTCAGTAAATTCTCATCTGTGTGTTCTCGGATGGTCCTTACTATTATCCAGTGATCTCCAGTCAGGGAAGGCAAAGCCTCACCCAGCAAACCCAGAATATTCCAGAGTTTTGAGGATAAAACTGATTAGAATAATACAAAGAAGATATTTGTAACTTAAAAATATCAACTTTGAATTATTCATATCATCTTTGTGTTATTGTAATAACTTTTATAGTCAATACCATAACCAGAGCTAGACTACAACTCCCAGCAGCTCCCACTGTACTAAGTGATGCATATCCAAACTGTAATTGCAGCTATGCTGTACTAGAAGCCTAGTTGTCATGGTGTTATCGATTTTGTTGAAAAATGTGTTCATTAAAATAAAAAAAAATCTTCAGGGCCCCTCCGGGATTGGGGGCCCTGAAGCTTAAGCTTCATTTGTTTCAATATAGATCCACCACTGACCAAAGGGGAAAATAATAGTAGTAGTAATAATAATAATAATAATAATAATAATAATAATACAATCAAAATGTGCCAACCACTTCTAAATGAAACATTTACTTTAATAAAAGATGTAGGAATAAAGTGTTACACAGGGGAATGATGTGAGGTTTACACTGATCTCTGCACACTAAGGCACCTCTTGTTCACCTGGGTGCGCTGGGTGTGCCAACAAAATGCCCTTCAAAAAAAACAGGGCACTTTGTGCAGCGCATCAAGGAAGTTTTTTAAGCTACCTTTATTCTACATAAATTTTCATACAAATATATTTTATATAAAACAAATAGTTAAAGAGCATTGGAAAGTTTTAAAAATGGTGTCAGTGTGTAATCATAATCATATACAATAGGAGGCGTCTGTCTCTTCATTTCAGGAAATACATTCCTGAACTTAAAAAGATGCACTGCCACAGGACAGTTTCAGAGACTTCCTTCATAAATCAAAAGTTAAACCAAGTCCAACCTTTAACATATCCACTAGAATCCCAGTGAGGGACGCTTCCTACAGACCTTTCATCTTTTTCATGACTGTGACTGTACTGTGATCTTATAGACAACTTGTTAATGTCCACAAAATTGGTTGTTGCAGATACTTAAAGTAATATGGATAGTCTAACATATGTAGTACAGCTGCAGCATAATATGAACTATAATTAAAAATTAGAGAAGATTGTGATTTCCCATATTTTGTAAAGGATTGGGGTTTTTTTTTGTGTGTGTGTTTTTAAAGAAAACATGTAACATTCCATACAGTTTGTACGGAATATTGTCATTAGGTCGACACGCATTAGGTCGACACGCGTTAGGTCGACAGGGTCACTAGGTCGACATGGTCCTTAGGTCGACAGTTCAAACGGGCGACATGAGTTTTTCAATTTTTTTTCCAATTTTTGGACTTTTTCATCCTTAACAATCCACGTGGACCACAATCGGAAACAGTAACCTGAGCCGGACGCAGCGGTAGCGGAGCGAGGCACCTTGCCTTCGCGAGCCATGCGAGGGGACGGTGCACTAATTGGGGTTCCCGGTCACTGTACGGAGAAAACAACACCAAAAAAAGTTTAAAAACTCATGTCGACCTTTTGACCTGTCGGCCTAGTACATGTCGACCTAATGACCATGTCGACCTAGTGACCCTGTCGACCTAATGCATGTCGACCAATAGTGGTCGACCTAATGACTGTCGACCTAAGTTGTGTTGACCCAACGACCCATACCCGTGTGTTGTGCTTGAAGCATTATGTAATACAAATAAAAGTCTGTGCTTTCTCAGAAGATAGTATTTAAAAATAAACTCTACTGTATGTGTTAATCTGCTTTAGAATTAGCATGTTTATATTGGGCAATATTCACTTGTTATGTTGCAATTCTCCAACTCACCTGCACCCAGGCAAATATCCACAGTTCTGCAAGAACTCTCTCTCACTGGCTGCCTAATGCTGCCATCTAAACGTTTTCGTGATATGGGCAGGTGCTGCTAACATCTTTATTTTACCTGGTGGGGATTCAGCATCTCCAGCTCCCTTCACTGAACCACATTGATGGGCAAAGCTAACGTCATGCTGATATGGCAAATTGGCGAAGGCTGCAGTTACCACAGAGGTCTATGGGGAAGGCTTTAAGTTGTGCAATGCAAAGAAAATGCACAGACGTAATAAATCAGACAATATAAAGAGATGATAAGACAGCACTGTCACTATGAGAGAGAGAGAGAGAGAGAGAGCGGGGGGGGGGGGGGGGGGGGGAATGAGAGAGATACTATAGGCAGGGCACAGACAGAAAATACAAGATTTTAGGGGGGAAAGGTTGAAGAGGAGGCGATGCCACTGAGTACAGCAGTCTCCTCTGCCTGCAGTGGAGGCTTTGCGATTACACCCCAACCCACGTCCCCGATCTGTCCTTGGCTGAGGGACGCACATGGCACTCCCTTGTGTGCATAAACAATAGGTTTTTTTTTTTAAAGGGGGCATGGGCTCCCTGCATTACTGGGGCCTGGACAGACTGTCTACGGCCTGGGGCAGTATTTACTAATATTCGTGTTTTAGCCGTTTTTAAGGGAGTTTGATCTCGAATGGTATCGGGTGCATTTTACTGCAACTTTTTGAATCCTGATATGGTCATTCACTAAGCTGCCGAGTTTTCCACATTCGTTTTTTCCGATGTCGATGTGATTCGTAATATCAGGCAGTGTTTTACGGGAGTGATGAGTAAAACACTGCCTGACAAAACACAAGGAATCCCGGCCGGATCTGTGAGTTCCGTGCAGGGCTTCATTGTGTACCTTAAAAAGCTGTTTAACTTTAAAGTCGTAAAAAAGCAGAAAAAAAATGCGTGGGGTCCCCCCTCCTAAGCACAACCAGCCTCGGGCTCTTTGAGCCGGTCCTGGTTGACAAAATATGGGGGGAAAAATTACAGTGGTTTCCCCATATTTAATCAACCAGCACCGGGCTCTGCGCCTGGTCCTGGTTCCAAAAATACGGGGGACAAAAAGCGTAGGGGTCCCCCGTATTTTTTAAACCAGCACCGGGCTCCACTAGCCAGGTACATAATGCCACAGCCGGGGGGCACTTTTATACTGGTCCCTGCGGCCCCGGCATTACATACCCAACTAGTCACCCCTGGCCGGGGTACCCTGGAGGAGTGGGAACCCCTTAAATCAAGGGGTCCCCCCCCTCCAGCCACCCAAGGGCCAGGGGTGAAGCCCGAGGCTGTCCCCCCCATCCAAGGGCAGCGGATGGGGGGCTGATAGCCTTGTGAAAAAATGTGAATATTGTTTTTAGTAGCAGTACTACAAGTTTCAGCAAGCCTCCCCCGCAAGCTGGTACTTGGAGAACCACAAGTACCAGCATGCGGTGGAAAACCGGGCCCGCTGGTACCTGTAGTACTACTACTAAATAAATACCCCCAAAAAAACAGGACACACACACCGTGAAAGTATAAGTTTATTACATACATGCACACCTCCATACACACATACTTACCTATGTTCCCACGAGGTTCGGTCCTCTTCTCCATGTAGAATCCTCGGGGTACCTGTGAAAAAAATTATACTCACATAATCCAGTGTAGAATCAGACCTTGGTATAATCCACGTACTTGGCAAAATAATAAAACGGAAACCCGACCACGCACTGAAAGGGGTCCCATGTTTACACATGGGACCCCTTTCCCCGACTGCCAGGACCCCCCCCTGACTCGTGTCAAAGAGGGTACCTTCAGCCAATCAGGGAGCGCCCCGTCGTGGCACTCTCCTGATTGGCTGTGTGCTCGTGTAGTGTCTGTCAGGCAGCACACGGCACAGATACAATGTAGCGCCTATGCGCTCCATTGTAACCAATGGTGGGAACTTTGCGGTCAGCGGTGAGGTTACTTTCGGTCAACCGCTGACCGCAAAGTTCCCACCATTGGTTACAATGGAGCGCATTGGCGCTACATTGTATCTGTGCCATGTGCTGCCTGACAGACACTACAGGAGCACACAGCCAATCAGGAGAGTGCCACGACGTGGCGCTACCTGATTGGCTGAAGGGACCCTCTTTGACACGAGTCAGGGGGGTTCCTGGCAGTCGGGGAAAGGGGTCCCATGTGTAAACATGGGACCCCTTTCAGTGCGTGGTCGGGTTTCCGTTTTATTATTTTGCCAAGTACGTGGATTATACCAAGGTCTGATTCTACACTGGATTATGTGAGTATAATTTTTTTCACAGGTACCCCGAGGATTCTACATGGAGAAGAGGACCGAGCATCGTGGGAACATAGGTAAGTATGTGTGTATGGAGGTGTGCATGTATGTAATAAACTTATACTTTCACGGTGTGTGTGTCCTGTTTTTTGGGGGGTATTTTTTTTGTAGTAGTACTACAGGTACCAGCGGGCCCGGTTTTCCACTGCATGCTGGTACTTGTGGTTCTCCAAGTACCAGCTTGCGGGGGAGGCTTGCTGGGACTTGTAGTACTGCGACTAAAAACAATATTCACATTTTTTCACAAGGCTATCAGCCCCCCATCCGCCGCCCTTGGATGGGGGGGACAGCCTCGGGCTTCACCCCTGGCCCTTGGGTGGCTGGAGGGGGGGACCCCTTGATTTAAGGGGTTCCCACTCCTCCAGGGTACCCCGGCTAGGGGTGACTAGTTGGGTATGTAATGCCGGGGCCGCAGGGACCAGTATAAAAGTGTCCCCCGGGTGTGGCATTATGTACCTGGCTAGTGGAGCCCGGTGCTGGTTTCAAAAATACGGGGGACCCCTACGCTTTTTGTCCCCCGTATTTTTGGAACCAGGACCAGGTGCAGAGTCCGGTGCTGGTTGATTAAATATGGGGGATCCCCTGTCATTTCCCCCCCATATTTTTTCAACCAGGACCGGCTCAAAGAGCCCGAGGCTGGTTATGCTTAGGGGAAGGGGGGACCCCACGCAATAATTTTTTCAGTTTTTACACTTAACAGACCCTTTCAAATAGATAACCATGCACAGATCTCACTGATCCGTACATGGTTATCCAAACTCGACTGGAAAAAGCAGGTCCATTTTTTTGGTGCTTTTTTTAACGAATCGAAAAAAAACAGACCCGCACTTGAGCACTCAGAAACTAACACCCAAATATGAATGAACAGTGAATTCCCATATTCTATGAAATAACAGCCGCGTTTGACCTATGGTCTATTCATTCGTATTTCTGAACGTTGTCATTCAAACCATTACGAATAGTCCAAACACTGCCGAGATTGGTGCTTAGTGAATTCCCGGATTGGGACTTAGAAAAAAAAACACAAATCGGACAAACTCGAATTCTTAGTAAATATTGGCCCTGGTCTGTGCGCCAGCAGATGCTTTAAAACTAGAAACAGCCAACTTGCTTAATTAGTACAATGGTTTATTGAAAGGCAGATAGAATACAGCAACGGGTGTCATTTACAGTAGTTCACCAGCTGGTGAGGGTATGCAGGATGTGGGTAGCAGTGCAGGATGCTGGAAGATGGTCGGGAAACTGCATGTGTAGGACCCGTTCTTCGTATATGTGTAGAATGGCTCCTCTGATCGCATTGCAGTATTGCGAATGCCTCTGCCTGACTGACAGGCAGAAAGGTTCGGGGGGAGGGACGGGGGTGGGGTTGCTGGCATTGCTGGAAATGGGGGGCCTTTTGCCCCCATTTTATGGGAGTGGTGCCGCAAGGACTGCGTCGCGAGACGCAGTTTCGCTGGCCTTACAAGCCGCCGTGCGATTGGAAACCCAAGCATGCTGAGGCTTACTCAGCTTGCATTCTCAGATGAACATTGTGACCAAAGGTCGCAATGTTCTTTCTTGACTGTGATTGCATCGATCAAGTATTGCTATCCCAAATGCAGGAATAAGGTGCACCACCTCCTTCATTTGCATTGCTAAGGATTGTATTTTTCAAAGTTGCAAATGCAGTTCTTACTGAATTAGGCCCATAGTGACAAGATGACACTGCGCAACATAGCCAGATTAAGGGTGGGATGCAGGGCATAATGTACCCCGGGCCCCCCTCTGTCAGGGGGCCCCCAGCCAGAAAACACTGACATCACAAGCTTTCTCTCTTATGCAGCAGCAGAACCAGCAGCCAGAATGCATGTAGGACAGTATGCAGTGCAGGCAGAAACACAGTAGTATCAGATTTCATGTACTATCAATGGAGCTTCCCAAACAAAGGAGAGATAGGAGGGTGGATAGAGCTGTAAGCGACACAGGGTGGGATCCCTGTGTCACTTACAGCTCTCTCCACACCTGTTGTCTGAGTCCTGTATAACTTGTTATCTAATGAGGGTCTAGAGAGAGACACACACACACACACACACACACACACACACACACACACACACACACACAGAGTCCTCCTGAGTCCTGCCCCAGTGTGCAAGTAGTACAGAGGCTGCTGCTATTTTTGCATGTGACATGATAAATTATAGATTTATTTTTCTATGTGTATTTTAAGGTGTTTAAGTTGTCTTTGTTCCACTACAAGAACATTTTATAAAACAGTTGTCTTTCAATTAGGTGTTTAGTTTAAATCTAATATACACCATTGGGCTGGACTTACTCTTAAGTTATGATTGCAGTCACCTGTGTTGAATACCTTTCTTATCAATTAGATAGTTCAACACAAGTAACGCCAGTCATATATTAAGAGGGAAGTCCATGTAAAGAGCATCTTGTCCCTCCTGGAATGGGTCATGTTGGGAGGTAAGCACAATCTTATGGCGTCCACACACTGAGCGATTCCCAAACAATGCAATATCATTTGAGATTTCCCTTGAACTCCCCCCTACCCATGATATTGGAAAATAGTGGTTTTTAACGAACGATTTAACATATGATCACTAAGGATATTTATAGACATTGGCAGATCTTGACTGCAGCAGGCAAGATGAGAGGATACATCATAAGAGCTGTGAGGACGAGCATCAGATAGTTATCGTTAGAAGAGAACATATGATTTGCACGTATATGAATGATAAATCGTAATAATTTATCGTTTTCGTCCAAATTGACAGTGAAATTGCTCAGTGTGTGGGCACCTTTACATACAGCCCTCCCTTCCTTCGGGGCCCCCATGTCTAAAGTGCCCCAGCACCCCAAAAGCTTAATCCGGCCCTGACTGCACATGTAGTAGTTAACATGTTTGCACTGTGGGTCTAAATGCAGCAACTTCTGCAATGGGAGAAGTATGAAACTTACACCACTAAAAGCTATTAGGACATTTGAAGACCCACAAAAGATACTACAACAGAGCAATCACATTTGCATCTATAGGAGCATAAAGAGATGACTTGGCTATAACGTCCATTCTGGTATCAGAAACATGGCCATATTTATCATGCTACTTTGGATTTGCATCCTGATTTTGGAAAGACTGCTCAATATGCACAGTTGTGTATATTATATTTGGATGAAGCCACAAGTATTTGGATGAATAATGCAGCAAACAGGTAAATAATCTACAAAACCATTTCAGTGAGATAAACCCCTTTTCTGGGCACTATAAAGGACAGTATGCTGAAGTTTGAAGAAAAAAATCAGCTGAAAGCACATGGTGAAGATTGTGCACAAAATTAAATTTGCACCATTTCTTATAGGCCCTACACACTGGCCGATTTTTTGAAAGATATGAACGATCTCGTTCATAAATGAACGAGAACTCGTTCATATCTTTCAGTGTGGAGACTCCAGCGATGAACGATGCGCGGCCCCGCGCTCGTTCATCGCTGGTCTCCCGTCGGCTGTGCATGCAGGCCAATATGGACGATCTCGTCCATATTTGCCTGCACTTCAATGCAGCCGCGTGACGGGGGGAGTGAAGAAACTTCACTCCCCCCGTCACTGTCCCCCCACCGCCGGGTCGCTCGTCGGCCGTATCCGCCGTCGGGCAGCTCGGCGGCGGGTCGGCCAGTGAGTAGGGCCCCTTAGAGACAAAGCGATGCATCCTGGAAAATATCTATTAATAGTGATATTACAAGACCTAACAGATTTACAGTAGCATGTTGCAGAATGGTAGTATTTTAAGAGCGCTGCGTGATCCCATACGTTTTTCTCTACCATTTCCACATGGTGACTTGGGATGAACAACCAGCATTTAAAAACAGTACTAAAAATCAATGAAACTGATAACATTGCAGATACAATGTGAAGAGATTTGTCTCTCAGGAAAGAAACGGCAACTGCAATGACATTCATATCATTTTGCAATAAGGCATGACTATTATCAATTTCTAAATGCAGTAAAGCTCACCCACCAGTATACTGTAGTGTAGTGCTTACTGCAAAACAGAAGGTGACAGATTAAACTGCTAATTTAATTATCAAAAATTCAAGGATTATTGTGCTATTGATAATGATAAAATTGAACATAGCAACAAGTATTCTAATGAAATCCAATTTCAATGAAATCCAAGAAACGTTTCCTTTTTCTTACAATTCAAAATGTTGAGAGATTATTAAAAATATATTTCTCTTACGTCCTAGAGGATGCTGGGGTCCATTTTAGTACCATGGAGTATAGACGGTTCCGCAGGAGCCTTCGGCACTTTAAGACGTTTCAGCAGTGTGAACTGGCTCCTCCCTCTATGCCCATCCTCCAGACCTCAGATTAGAAAATGTGCCCAGGAGACTGGATGCACACTAGTGGAGCTCTACAGAGCTTTGCTGGAAAAAGACTTTCTTAGGTTTTTTATTTTACAGGGAAGATGCTGGCAACAGCTTTCCTGTTTCGTGCGACTTAGGGGGGGAAGTAGGAACCAACTTCTCAATTAGTTAATGGTTCTTCTGCTTCCGCTGACAGGACACCATTTGCTCCTGAAGGGTAATGAACACAGCCCAAGCCTGGCCAGCGTTCACTCCCACAGCACTGCTATCAGAGCCAGAAGTCAGAAGGCTGGTGAGTGTATTACCGGAGTCCTGCAGAGAGGGGATCCTCCGGCCATCGTTAGCGGCATACAGGTACGCGCGCATGCTGCGCGCCATGTCTCTCAGCACAAGGGTGCAGAGCGGGGGGGGGGGGGGCGTGCTCTGAGGGCATGTTTTAAAACCTTACTCTCTTTGGCAAAAAGTGTACATACATGTACAGCCGCTGATGTGCCATCCCCAGCCAGCATAAATACTACATTGTTGAGGGCGGAAGGGCGGGGCTTCTCCTCAGACTTGCCAGAGCACTCACTGGGTGCCATTTTCTCCTTTCTTCTCTTCCCAGGAAGAACCCATTTTAGATGCACAAGAGGGTAATGTGGTGGCCCTTCACTCTCAGAAGGAGCCGTAGTGGGTGAGAATGTTGCAAAAGAATATGTCAGTGCTTGCAAATAAATTCTCTGAGTCTGAACAACAGACTAAATATTGGAGGCAGTCTGTGGAGGATGCACTGTTTACTGACCCCTCCATATCATCCACTCGGGTCCCATCCAGTTCCCAGAAAATGTCTCTGGCCCAGATAATGCAAGGGGACACAGACACAAATTCCAACTCTGACGTCGACACTGGGGATTTGAGAGGGGTAGACCCCAAATTACCAAAAAGCATACAATGTATGATAGTTGCTATAAAGGAAGTGTTGGAGTTTCCTGAAACAACACTGGTCCCAGAGGACAAGGACTATTTTAAATTAAATAAAAAGCAGGTTGTGACTTTTCCTCCTTCAAAGGATTTGAATGCGTTCTTTGAAGAATCCTGGGCTAACCCTGAGAAGAAATGTACCCTTCCCAGAAGGATACGTGTAGCGTACCCTTTCCCTGAGGAAGACAGGCACAAATGGGAGACACCCCCAATGATAGACACCTCAGTTTCTCGGCTGTCTAAGAAAATAGTTTTGCCTGCCCCTGGTTCAGCCTCTTTAAAAGATCCAGCTGACCGTAAATTAGTAACAACCCTAAAATCCGTATATACGGCTAACGGAACGGTGCTCAGGCCCACCATTGCTTGTGCGTGGGTAGGTAACGCTGTGGAAAAATGGTCTGACAACTTGCTTGTTAACATAGACACAGTTGACAGGGATGAAATAGTCCTAAATCTCGGCCATATCAAAGATGTTGCAGGTTACTTAGTTGAAGCTATGAAGGATATTGGGTTGCTGAGTTCAAGATCCTCCGCTATGGCGATTTCAGCCCGCAGGGCGCTGTGGATTCGCCAATGGAATGCTGATGCAGAATCAAAAAAGAATATTGAGGCGCTTCCTTACAATGGAGAAGCCCTCTTTGGACAAGCTGGATGCCATGATTTCAACAACTACTGCAGGCAAGTCAGCATTTCTGTCTTCCGCAGCTGTTCCACCTAGGAAAGGATTTCATTCTCATATGATGCAATCCTTTCAACTCAACAAGTCCAAAAAGGCAAAGGGTACCCTCTTCTTCGCAGGAAGAGGTCGAGGAAGAGGTAAAAAAATCTACAACACCATCAGGCTTGCAGGAGCAGAGTCAACAGCTACTTCTGCTAAAACCTCAGCATGACGCTGGGGCTCCCCTGTGGGAGCACGATCGGGTGGGGGAACCTGTACTGTGTTTCAGCCAGGTCTGGGTTTACTTAGATCTGGATCCTTGGGTATTGCAGATAGTATCCCAAGGGTACAAATTGGAATTCCAGGACTTTCCCTCATGCCGATTTTTCAAATCAGCCTTACCAGCCTCTGTTCAGGACAGAGCAAAAGTGCTGAACGCAATACAGAAATTATGTCAAGACAACGTAATTGTCACAACAGGAAAAAGGATTTTATTCAAGCCTGTTTGTAGTGCCAAAACCGGATGGCTCGGTCAGACCGATTTTAAAACTAAAGACTCTGAACCTTTATTTGAAAAGGTTCAAATTCAAGATGGAATCCCTAAGAGCGGTGATCTCCACTTTGGAGGAAAAGGAATTTCTGGTATTGATGGACATCAAAGCTACTTATTTACATGTTCCCATCTACCCGCCGCATCAGGTATACTTGAGGTTTGTGGGGCAGGACTGCCACTACCAGTTGCAAATATTGCCTTTTGGGCTCTCTACAGCTCCGAGAATATTCACCAAGGTGATGGCGGAGATGAAGGTTCTTCTTCGCAAGAAAGGAGTCAAAGTCATCCCATACTTGTATGATCTCCTCATAAAAGCGAGATTCAGGGAGAAACTAGTGCAGAACATTGCACTTTCCCTGACGGTGCTTCAACAGTACGGTTGGATCATAAACCTTCCAAAATCACAACTGGAACCCACAATGAGGTTATCATTTCTGAGAATGAATTTGGACACGGAAGCACAGAAAGTATTCCTACCAGTGGAAAAGGCTCTGGAGATCCAGAGGATGGTCAAACAAGTTTTAAAACCAGCACGCGTATCGATTCATCAGTGCATCCGCCTGCTGGGGAAGATGGTCTTTGAGGCTCTACAACTTGGCCGATTCCACGCCAGGGTGTTCCAATGGGACCTATGTCCGGATCGCACCTACACATGCACCGTAGGATAATCCTGTCAACAAAAACCAGTATTTCACTCTTGTGGTGGCTTCAAAGTTCTCACTTCCTTGAGGTTCAGGATTCAGACTTGGATCCTGATGACCACAGATGCAAGCCTCCGAGGTTGGGGAGCAGTCACACAAGGGGAAACCTTCCAAGGACGATGGTCAAGTCAAGAAGTACTCCTTCACATAAACATTCTGGAATTGAGAGCTGTGTACAACAACCTTCTTCAAGGTCGTCCCATACAGATCCAGTCAGACAATGTAACGACAGTAGCTTACATAAACCGCCAGGGTGGAACAAAAAGCAAAGCGGCAATGGCAGAGGTGACAAATATACTCCTCTGGGCAGAAAGACATGCAAAAGCTCTGTCCGCAATTTTCATTCCAGGAGTGGACAACTGGGAAGCAGACTTCCTCAGCAGACACGATCTCCATCCAGGAGAATGGGGCCTCCACCCAGAAGTATTTGCAGAGGTAGCATATCATTGGGGCATTCCTCAAGTAGATATGATGGCATCACATCTCAACAAGAAGCTTCAGAAATATTTTTCCAGGTCGAGAGACCCACAAGCAATAGCAGTGGATGCACTGGTGACCCAGTGGGTGTTTCAGTCAGTGTATCTGTTCCCTCCACTTCCACTAATACGAAAAGTTCTCAAGATCATCAGAAGAACAAGTGTTCGAGCAATTCTCATTGCTCCAAACAGGCCAAGGAGGGCTTGGTATCCAGATCTTCAGGAGTTATTACTGGAAGATCCTCAGCCTCTTCCTCTTCGTGAGGACCTGCTTCAGCAGGGGCCGTTTGTTTATCAAGACTTACCGCAGCTGCGTTTGTTGGCATGGCTGTTGAGCGGCAGATCCTAGCCCATAAGGGTATTCCCAATGAAGTCATTCCCACACTTATTCTGGCCAGGAAAGGGGTAACGTCCAAACATTACCATCGTATTTGGAGAAAATATGTATCTTGGTGTGAATCCAAGAAGTCTCCTGCGGTGGAGTTTAAATTAGGACGTTTTCTCCTATTTCTACAGGCGGGTGTGGATGCTGCAGAACAATTGGTGAGTGCGCTGTCAACGGCAGCCTGTATAGGGATGGTTAGTCCCAAAAAGGTTAAATACAGGACAGAAAGAAATACTGGCGCCGGCTGGATCTCAAGATAAAGAACGGAGACAGTTTTACCAATTAAAACATTAACCATACATTTATTGTGACAAATCTAAAAAAGATATATATAACATATAAAGAATAAAATGTCAAGAGGGTAGTCAGTAATAGGGGTTGAGAGTCTCTCAAATTATCTAAAAAGACCACTTGTATATCCAATAGGGCAAGATGCACAGATAATCTGGCTAGAACTCAGTCCTCCAAGATATCCTCATAATATTTCAGGCATAAATATTACCATAGTCTCAGAAAGAGGTCCCCTTGGTTCTCAATTGCAGGTCTCAACGCGTTTCGCTGGTCTATATCACCGCCATGCTCCTGAGGAAGCTGGCGGTGATATAGACCAGCGAAACGCGTTGAGACCTTCACCACTCTGACCACGGGTATTGCACCTACTTTGACCTGAAATTACCTGGCAATCTTTGGACTCTTGAATACTCCAGAACCTCTACAAACATCATTTCACTTGCAGTCTCTGCCCATTCCCCTGCTGCTATTGGACCTCGATCTGCAATTGAGAACCAAGGGGACCTCTTTCTGAGACTATGGTAATATTTATGCCTGAAATATTATGAGGATATCTTGGAGGACTGAGTTCTAGCCAGATTATCTGTGCATCTTGCCCTATATAGATAATTTGAGAGACTCTCAACCCCTATTACTGACTACCCTCTTGACATTTTATTCTTTATATGTTATATATATCTTTTTTAGATTTGTCACAATAAATGTATGGTTAATGTTTTAATTGGTAAAACTGTCTCCGTTCTTTATCTTGAGATCCAGCCGGCGCCAGTATTTCTTTCTGTCCTGGGTGTGGATGCTGGCTTGAGATTAGGGTCTATCAAGGTCCAAATTTCGGCCTTGTCCATTTTATTTCAGAAACAGTTGGCTTCCCTTCCTGAGGTCCAGACGTTCGTGAAGGGGGTTCTGCGCATCCAACCTCCCTTTGTGCCTCCTGCGGCGCCAAGGGATCTTAATGTGGTGTTGCAGTTCCTTAAATCCGACTGGTTTGAGCCTCTACAAGAGGTAGAGTTGAAGTTTCTCACTTGGAAAGTGGTCATGCTGTTGGCCTTGGCCTCAGGCAGACGAGTGTCTGAATTACGGGCTGTGTCACACAAGAGACCTTATTTGATTTTTCAGGAAGATAGAGCTGAACTGCAGATGCATCAGCATTTTCTTCCAAAGGTTGTGTCTTATTTCCATATCAACCAACCTGTGGTGGTGCCAGTGGCTTCTGACACCTCAGCCGTTTCAAAGTCCTTGGATGTCGTCAGAGCGTTGAGGACTTATGTTGCAAGAACGGCTCGGATAAGGAAAACAGAATCTTTGTTTTTCCTCTATGACCCCAACAAGATTGGGTGTCCTGCTTCTAAGCAGACTATTGCGCGCTGGATCAGAGGTACGATTCAGCATGCTTATTCCACGGCAGGATTGCCGCTACTGAGTTCGGTAAAGGCCCACTCTACAAGGAAAGTGGGTTCTTCCTGGGCGGCTGCCTGGGGTGTCTCGGCATTGCAAATTTGCAGAGCAGCTACTTGGTCAGGGGCAAACACGTTTGCTAAGTTTTACAGGTTTGACACCTTGGCTGCTGACGACCTTCAGTTTGGTCAGTCAGTTCTGCAGGAACATTAGCACTTTCCCGCCCGTATTGGGAGCTTTGGTACATCCCCATGGTACTAAAATGGACCCCAGCATCCTCTAGGACGTAAGAGAAAATAGGGTTTTAATTACCTACCGGTAAATCCTTTTCTCGTAGTCCGTAGAGGATGCTGGGCGCCCGCCCAGTGCTCATTTTTCCTGCAACTTCCATTTTATCTTTTTACACAGGTTCTCAGGTGCTAAGATGTTTTACAGCAGTTGCTGTTACGTTATACATGCACGTTAGCATGGGTTATGTTAAAGGCCATGTTAGGCGACATGTTTTTGGTATGGTGTGAGCTGGGTGAATCTCGCCACTAGTTTAATGTAAATTCTTCTCTCGAAGTTGTCCGTCTCATCGGGCACAGTTCCTATACTGAGGTCTGGAGGAGGGGCATAGAGGGAGGAGCCAGTTGACACTGTTGAAAAGTCTTAAAGTGCCGAAGGCTCCTGCAGAACTGTCTATACCCCATGGTACTAAAATGGACCCCAGCATCCTCTATGGACTACGAGAAAAGGATTTACCGGTAGCTAATTAAAATCCTATTATCCTGGTCAATAGCCTTACGATCGACTGGTTTTGGAGTTATTGCTAAGAGACATAGAAGAGAATCATCTTTGGCTGCGTTGTTCCTACTGAAGACAAAGTAATAATTCAATGGGATAAGATAAAAGCTCTTCTAAACATGACAAATGGCAGTGCCCCAGAAGCATGTAGGAAATGGGGAGATCAGAGCTTGTATCTATCATTTTATAGAATGTATTTGACAAATATTAGCTTCAGTAGAAGCTGACAGATTGCTAACTAGAGATGTACGCTGGCCCTGTGTTTTGGTTTTGGATCTGACTTATTTTTCATGTTTTGGTTTTGAATCTGTATAGCTTGTCAGTGTTGCAAATAAGTAATGTATTAGAGCAATAACCAATAAAATTGTCTATGCAGAAAAATATCACCAATGCCAGCGACAAATAAAGTCCATTATGAAAAGAAAAGTGGTGCAAGATGGAATTGTCCCATCCACCCTTATGTTGGATAATAAAAAGGACACAAAGTTTAAGAAACCAAGCAATTCAGCAACAGGGACTGCCACTTTTGTGACTGAAGTGCTTGGTTTGTTTAGATCCCCCAAAATTTTTTTTTTTAAAGACTATCACCGATCATTAAAGAGGAGGTTGATGATGAGGATCTTTGCAGTGGAGATTGTATGTACTGGTCAGGACTGCTTGTTATTTTACTTACAGATTATTATAATGTTGTAAAATAAATTACCTCACCACAAATTATGTAACATAGAAGAGGTGCCTATATGGTTAACGTCCCTACCTCTACTAAATTTGGCCTCATAAATGGAGCAGATGTCTTCACAAATATTGTCAGAATTTGTGTAAAAATAATCCACACTCAAGAGGAGGCTTTTTTGGTCTATTGCCCAGGCATCACAATGGCTTTCTTTTCATCGTAGACTTCCTGACAGATAGGACACAGGTGGTGAAAGCGGGGGAATTCACCTCTCAAGCACGGTCCATTAGTACAGGGGCCCCTCAGGGCTGTGTCCTCTCACCCCTGCTCTTTTCCCTGTACACAAATGACCACCTCATGTTGGCATTTGAGTGCTTTACCCACGCAGTCAGGATCACCTCATGAGTTATGCTTCAATCAGTAGGCACACATCGGAAAAGCTCTTTGTGGTATAACTTGTTTATATAATGAAGCTGGAAACGATCATAATACAAACTGATAATCAGAACAGGATAACTGTATGAGCAGCAATCGCTGCATGCTCCATCTCTCTCCTTCATGTCACCTTCAGAACACAGGAAGAAACAAGTATGTAAGACATACATCACAGACTGTAAACCACATAAAAGACATATACAAAAGCTCCATCTGCTGTCCCTCCTGTGTAATTACACATCAAATCTCAATCTATTGCAGTTTCTCAACATCTCTAATTCGCAGATGACACCACCGTCATCGGCCTCATCAAGGACAGTGACGAATTGGCCTATAGACGGGAAGTAGACCGGTTGGCCCAGTGGTGCTGCCACAACAACCTTGAGCTCAACCCCCTCAAAACTGTCAAGTTGAGAGTGGACTTCAGGAAGAAGTCAGCTAGTGCACCTCTGCTAACGATTGCTGACAGTGCAATATTGCTAGTGGACTCCTTCAAGTTCCTAGGGACCACAATCTCCTGGGACCTTAAATGGGGGTCCAACGGTGATGCCATTTGTCTGGAAAGCGCAGCAGAGGTTGTTCTTCCTCAGGCAACTAAGGAAGTTCAACATCCCACAGAAGCTCCTGCTCCTCTTCTACTCTGCAATTGTGGAGTCGGTACTGTGCTCCTCGAAACTAGTATGGTATGGCTCCACCAGCATGAGGACAGATGCAGGCTCCAAAAAGTGGTCAGAACCACAGAGAAGATCATCGGGGCCAACCTTCCCTCAGTCCAGGACCTTTACCTATCCAGAGCTTAAAAGCGGGCAACGAAGATAGTAAAGGACCAGCTACACCCCGGCCACAGCATGTTTAAATTGCTTCCTTCAGGCAGGTGTTACAGGGCCATCCCTGCCAGATACACCAGAAGCCTCAAAAGTTTCTTTCTCCAAGCGGTCCGCCTGCTCAACTCCTGAACATTGACTGACTAGACGTACATGTAACTCACTTGTGTCCCTATGGTATACCTACAGTATCTGTATGACTTTACTTGCCCCCACACACACACACATCCACCTGCTTATATGTTACCTACTTGGCTGTTGTATAGCAAACCGAAGACAAATTCCTAGTATATGAAAGTATACCTGGCCAATAAAGCTGATTCTGATCACGGGCGAGAACTGCTGCCACTAATGGCTGAATTACACAAACAACATCATCAACATCCTCAGCATTAATATCCTCATTAGCATCAAATAGTATATAAATATCCCCCTCATCATGTTGCACTTCCACACTAGCATTCTCAATTTTTATTATGTCATCATCACAATTTCTACTGTAACTGCTCATCCCCACATTTGCAGAGGCTGTAGAAATGGTTAAAGGAGGCTTCTATATGATTACAGTGTAAGAAATGTCAGGCTGACACATAGCTAAAATTGACACCTTAGATTCCCCTCAGGAATTTGTGAACACAGTTTGTTCTTCACCTTAGTGTTCTTCTTTTTGGGTGCTGATTTGACACCTCTACCTCTTTTTTTTTACATTGTGAAAGATTTCAGTTTCAAGATTTCCAGTGCTCATTAGAATTTGTTGTGTTTCTTTTTTGGAATGTGCCCCTGAGATGCTCAGCCCTCTCCAGTGCTCCTTAACTTTTATGTTATTTCTGTTTGAAAGATGCCCCTAAGGCATTCAGCCCAGTTCCAACATCCTTTCCAGTGCTCCTTATTTTTGGGGCTTTTTTGGGGAGGGAAAGTGCCCCTAAGAGACACCCAGTCCCAAAACCCTCTCCATATGGTCTCTAGTGCTGAAATGGCATTTGACCACCATGGAGAGGACTTCTATCGAATCCAAAACATGCGAGATCCGGCAGCGGGAAGATGATGTTTTGCCTCATTTCAGAATCTGAAAATGGCGGGCAGATTCGAGTTGGGACTCTGATTCACTTGTAACTGAAGTTTGGGTGGGCTCTGTTTTCAGATAACTGAGTCTGCGCATCTATGGGCAATTTCTTGAATTGTCCACTTTTTAGAAGATTTGATACATCTCTGTCTTAGAAGTAGGTTTACTAAGGTGTGGTTGTGAATATAATGTGTCCCCATAAGTATAGTATAAATAATATAAATGTATCACAATTGTGTTTTAAATGACTTCTTATTACCTTAAATACTATATATTTAAAAATAAGATTTTACTTACCGGTAAATCTATTTCTCGTAGTCCGTAGTGGATGTTGGGGACTCCGTAAGAACCATGGGGAATAGACGGGCTCCGCAGGAGACAGGGCACTTTAAGAAAGAATTTGGATACTGGTGTGCTCTTGCTCCTCCCTCTATGTCCCTCCTCCAGACCTCAGTTAGAGAAACTGTGCCCGGAAGAGCTGACAGTACAAGGAAAGGATTTTGGAATCCAGGGCAAGACTCATACCAGCCACACCAATCACACCGTATAACTTGTGATAAACTTACCCAGTTAACAGTATGAACAACAACAGAGCATCAGATCAACCCTGATGCACTATAACATAACCCTTATGCAAGCAATAACTATATACAAGTATTGCAGAAGAAGTCCGCACTTGGGATGGGCACCCAGCATCTACTACGGACTACGAGAAATAGATTTACCGGTAAGTAAAATCTTATTTTCTCTAACGTCCTAGTGGATGCTGGGGACTACGTAAGGACCATGGGGATTATACTAAAGCTCCCAAACGGGCGGGAGAGTGCGGATGACTCTGCAGCACCGAATGAGCAAACACAAGGTCCTCCTCAGCCAGGGTATCAAACTTGTAGAACTTTGCAAAAGTGTTTGAACCTGACCAAGTAGCTGCTCGGCAAAGCTGTAATGCCGAGACCCCTCGGGCAGCCGCCCACCTTCCTTGTGGCGTGGGCTTCAACTGATTTTGGCAGCGGCAATCCTGCCGCAGAATGAGCCTGCTGAATCGTGTTACAGATCCAGCGAGCAATAGTCTGCTTTGAAGCAGGAGCACCCAGCTTGTTGGATGCATACAGGATAAACAGCGACTCAGTTTTCCTGACTCTAGTTGTTCTGGCTACATAAACCTTCAAAGCCCTGACCACATCTAGTAACTCGGAATCCTCCAAGTGACGAGTAGCCACAGGCACCACAATAGGTTGGTTCATATGAAAAGATGACACCACCTTAGGCAGAAATTGTGGACGGGTCCTCAATTCTGCTCTGTCCATATGGAAAACCAGAGAGGGGCTTTTATGTGATAAAGCCGCTAATTCTGACACACGCCTAGCTGAAGCCAAGGCTAATAGCATGACCACCTTCCACGTGAGATATTTTAACTCCACGGTTTTAAGTGGTTCAAACCAGTGTGACTTCAGGAAACTCAACACCACGTTCAGATCCCAAGGTGCCACTGGAGGCACAAAAGGGGGCTGAATATGCAGCACTCCCTTTACAAACGTCTGCACTTCAGGCAGAGAAGCCAGTTCTTTTTGAAAGAAAATAGACAGGGCAGAAATCTGGACCTTAATGGAACCCAATTTTAGGCCCAAAGTCACTCTCGCCTGTAGGAAGTGAAGGAAACGGCCCAGCTGGAATTCCTCCGTGGGGGCATTCCTGGCCTCACACCAAGCAACATATTTTCGCCACATACGGTGATAATGTTTAGCCGTCACGTCCTTCCTTGCCTTTATCAGCATAGGAATAACTTAATGCCTTTTTCTGCTAGGATCCGGCGTTCAACCGCCATGCCGTCAAACGCAGCCGCGGTAAGTCTTGGAACAGACAGGGCCCCTGTTGCAACAAGTCCTGTCTTAGAGGCAGAGGCCATGGGTCCTCTGTAAGCATTTCTTGCAGATTTGGATACCAAGTCCTTCTTGGCCAATCCGGAACAATGAGTATTGTTCTCACTCCTCTTTTTCTTATGATTCTCAGCACCTTGGGTATGAGAGGAAGAGGAGGAAATACATAAACCAACTGGAACACCCACGGTGTCACTAGTGCGTCTACAGCTATCGCCTGAGGGTCTCTTGACCTGGCGCAATACCTCTGTAGCTTTTTGTTGAGGCGGGATGCCATCATGTCCACCTGTGGCAGTTCCCACCGACTTGCAATCTGCGTGAAGACTTCTTGATGAAGTCCCCACTCTCCCGGGTGGAGGTCGTGACTGCTGAGGAAGTCTGCTTCCCAGTTGTCCACTCCCGGAATGAACACTGCTGACAGTGCGCTTACGTGATTCTCCGCCCAGCAAAGAATTCTGGTGGCTTCCGCCATCGCCACCCTGCTCCTTGTGCCGCCTTGGCGGTTTACATGAGCCACTGCGGTGATGTTGTCTGACTGAATCAGAACTGATTGGTCGCGAAGCAGGGTCTCTGCTTGACGTAGGGCGTTGTATATGGCCCTTAGTTCCAGGATATTGATGTGAAGGCAAGTCTCCTGACTTGACCACAGACCTTGGAAATGTCTTCCCTGTGTGACTGCCCCCCACCCTCGGAGGCTTGCATCCGTGGTCACCAGGACCCAGTCCTGAATGCCAAATCTGCGGCCCTCGAGAAGGTGAGCACTCTGCAGCCACCACAGGAGAGACACCCTGGCCCTGGGGGATAGGGTGATCAGCCGGTGCATCTGAAGATGTGATCCGGACCACTTGTCCAACAGATCCCATTGAAAGGTCCTCGCATGGAACCTGCCGAAGGGAATGGCCTCGTATGATGCCACCATCTTTCCCAGGACTCGTGTGCAGTGATGCACCGACACCTGTTTTGGTTTTAATAGGTCTCTGACCAGTGTCATGAGCTCCTGAGCCTTCTCCATCGGGAGATAAACCCTCTTCTGGTCTGTGTCCAGAATCATGCCCAGGAAGGGCAGACGAGTCGTAGGAATCAACTACGACTTTGGAATATTTAGAATCCAGCCGTGCTGTTGTAACACTTCCCGAGAGCGTGCTACGCTGATCAGCAACTGCTCTCTGGACCTCGTCTTTATGAGGAGATCGTCCAAGTATGGGATAATTGTGACCCTCTGCTTTCGCAGGAGCACCATCATTTCCGCCATTACCTTGGTAAATATTCTCGGAGAGACCAAACGGCAACATCTGGAATTGGTAATGACAATCCTGTACCACAAATCTGAGGTACGCCTGATGAGGTGGATAAATGGGGACATGAAGGTATGCATCCTTTATGTCCAGAGACACCATAAAATCCCCCCCTTCCAGGCTTGCGATGACCGCTCTGAGCGATTCCATCTTGAACTTGAACCTTTTCAGGTATATGTTCAGGGATTTTAAATTCAATATGGGTCTGACCGAACCGTCTGGTTTCGGTACCACAAACATGGTCGAATAATGACCTTTTCCTTGTTGAAGGAGGGGAACCTTGACCACCACCTGCTGAAGATACAATTTTTGAATTGCAGCTAACACTATTTCCCTCTCTAAGGGGGAAGCTGGCAGGGCCGAGTTGAGGTATCGGTGAGGGGGCATCTCCTCGAATTCCAGCTTGTATCCCTGAGACAAAATCTCTATTGCCCAGGGATCCACCTGGGAGTAAACCCACTTGTGGCTGAAATTTCGGAGACGCGCCCCCACCGGGCCTAGCTCCGCCTGTGGAGCCGTAGCGTCATGCGGTGGATTTAGTGGAAGCCGGGGAGCTGTTGTGCAGCTTCTTTCCTCTGCCCCTGCCTCTGGCAAGAAAGGACGCACCTCAGACTTTCTTGCCTTTTTGTGAACGAAAGGACTGCATTTGGTAATACGGTGCTTTCTTAGGTTGTGAGGGAACATATGGCAAAAAATGTTACTTTCCAGCAGTAGCTGTGGAGACCAGGTCCGAGAGACCCTCCCCAAACAATTCCTCACCCTTGTAAGGTAAAACCTCCATGTGCCTTTTTGAGTCGGCATCGCCTGTCCATTGCCGAGTCCACAGGACCCTTCTGGCAGAAATCGACATTGCATTTGTTCTAGAGCCCAGTAGGCTAATGTCTCTGTGAGCATCTCTCATATACAGGACAGCGTCTTTTATATGCCCCAGGGTCATTAATATAGTATCCTTGTCCAAGGTATCCAGATCTTCAGATAAGGTATCCGTCCATGCTGCTACAGCACTACACACCCAGGCCGATGCAATTGCCGGCCTTAGTAAGGTACCTGAATGTGTATAAATGGACTTCAGGGTACCCTCTTGCTTTCTATCCGCAGCATCTTTTAGGGTGGCCGTATCCTGTGACGGTAGGGCCACCTTCTTGGATAAGCGTGTTAGAGCTTTGTCCACCCTAGGGGAGGATTCCCAGCGTAGCCTGTCAATTGGCGGGAAACGATACGCCATAAGCACCCGTTTGGAAATCTGCAGTTTTTTATCTGGAGATTCCCAAGCTTTTTCCCATAACTCATTTAGCTCATGTGAAGGGGGAAAGGTCACCACCTGCCTTTTTTCCCCATACATATGAACCCTCTTGTCAGGGACTGGGGTTTCCTCTGGGATGTGCAACACCTTCTTCATTGCTATAATCATATAACGTATAGCTTTAGCCAATTTAGGCTGTAACTTTGCATCATCATAGTCGACACTGGAGTCAGAATCCGTGTCGGTATCTGTGTCAGCAATTTGGGATAGTGGGCGCTTCTGAGACCCTGACGGCCTCTGCGACATAGGATCAGGCATGGGCTGAGACCCCGACTGTCCTAAGGTTTCAGCTTTATCCAACCTTTTATGCAAGGAATTAACATTATCATTTAAAACCTTCCACATATCCATCCAATCAGGTGTCGGCGCCGTCGGCGGAGACACCTCATTCATTTGCTCCCGCTCTGCTTCCACATAGCCTTCCTCGTCAAACATGTCGACACAAGCGTACCGACACACCACACACACAGGGGATGCTCTTTTTGAAGACAGTTCCCCCACAAGGCCCTTTGGAGAGACAGAGAGAGAGTATGCCAGCACACACCCCAGCGCTATATGTCCCAGGAATCACACAGTAACTTAGTGTTAACCCAGTAGCTGCTGTATATAATGTTTTTGCGCCTAATTTATGTGCCCCCCCTCTCTTTTTACCCTCTTCTACCGTGAATCTACAGGGGAGAGCCTGGGGAGCTTCCTCTCAGCGGAGCTGTGGAGAGAAAATGGCGCTGGTGAGTGCTGAGGAAGAAGCCCCGCCTCCTCAGCGGCGGGCTTCTGTCCCGCGTTTCTGTGTAAAATTATGGCGAGGGCTCATGCATATATACAGTGCCCAACTGTATATATGCCCAACTTTTGCCAAGAGGTCCTAATTGCTGTCCAGGGCTGCTTCTCTCCCCTCAGTCCCACGCTGCAGGGAGTCTGTTGCCAGCAGATCTCCCTGAAAATAAAAAAAACCTAACAAAATACTTTCTTATAGCAAGCTCAGGAGAGCTCACTAAACAGCACCCAGCTTGTCCGGGCACAGATTCAAACTGAGGTCTGGAGGAGGGACATAGAGGGAGGAGCCAGAGCACACCAGTATCCAAATTCTTTCTTAAAGTGCCCTGTCTCCTGCGGAGCCCGTCTATTCCCCATGGTCCTTACGGAGTCCCCAGCATCCACTAGGACGTTAGAGAAAACTAATTGTTTTCCAAATATAGAACCAGTTTCCCAGTATTGCTGATTCTAAAAGAGGTTCTCTCATTAATTCCCCCAACCAGGCATTTTTCATTTATATTTACTTTTATGTGTATGTTTTATCTCCCATTCGGTTGAAGTATTTAAAAAATCCTCTTATTTTTAAAATGACTGCCTTCATGAAGTTCATATATGAGTTTGAGTTTACTGAATAATACATATATGTACTGGATTTTCCTGAAATGTAACAATTTAATGACAGCTTTGTTTGTATACCAATTAAATATGTATTCACATTTTCTATACCAGAGGCGTTATCTATATAGGGCATTATACAAAGTGCCAACCCTTGTTAAAAAATGGATACATTTGCAAGACATACAGTACTGTGTCTGCCTGGTGGACATGACTCAGACTGCCCCCTCTCATGAGATGAAAGGCCAGGAATGCTAATGAAAACACTTTGAACTTAACCTTACAAAAAGATAAGAGCACATCTGATTCTATTACATTTTCTTTTTAGACAAATTTGGTAGAAAGTTTTTTCATGGTGGGAATGTAAACACAGACACAATTCTTAAAATTTTCTACCGATGATAATTTTACAGCTCTGCCAAAAGTCTGGCATTAATTATATTTTTAGCTTTTTGCTTATACTTCTTCTTGATGAAAATACAAATATTGTTATATCTTTGCTAATAATTCTTTTACAAAGATACAAGGGAACTGATAAGCAGGGGCATAGGGAGGGTGGTTCCGGTGGAGCTGGAGCTCCAGGTGCCCAAGACAGTACAGTGCGCCGCAGCTCAACTCCACCGGGACCTCCGTCTGGCCGCACAGAGCCCACAGCTGTCAGTCACTGACAGCTGCAAGCCGGAGCAGCGTCAGCTCTCTAGCTCCCTCCCCTGCTCCGTGCTTTGTGATGCACGGGCGGCTGATGTCATGACGTTAGACGCCCGACGGGTGGAGACGCGCCGCAGCCAGACGGGACAGGACTGCGAAGACGGAGCAGCAGGAGCGGGACAGGTGAGTATTGTTTTTTCTTTCTTTGTGTGTAAAGCGGCGCTACCAGGGGGCACAAATATACAGGGGGCACAACTACTGGGGGCAAATATACAGGGGGCACAACTACTGGGGGCAAATATACGGAGGGCACTTCTACCGTGGGCAAATCTACAGGGGGCACAACTACTGGGGGCAAATCTACAGGGGGCACTACTACTGCAGGCAAATCTACAGGGGGCACAACTACTGCGGGCAAATCTACAGGGGGCACTACTACTGTGGACAAATCTACAGAGGGCACAACTATTGGGGGCAAATCTACAGGGGGTACAGCTACAGGGGACACAACTACAGAGGGCACAACTACAGGGGGCACAGCTACAGGGGGCACAACTACAGGGGGCACAGCTACAGGGGACACAACTACAGGGGGGAAACCTACAGGGAGCTCAGCTACAGGGGCACAACTACTGGGGCAAATCTACAGGGGGCACAGCTACTGGGGGCACAACTACTGGGGGCACAACTACTGAGGGCACAACTACTGGGGCAAATCTACAGGGGGCACAGCTACTGGGGGCAAAATTACTGAGGGCACAACTACTGGGGGCACAACTACTGGGGGCACAACTATTGAGGACACAACTACTGCGGTCACAAGTACGGGGGGAACAACTACTGGGGGCAAATCTACAGGGAGCAAATCTACAGGGGGCTCAGCTACAGGGGCACAACTACTGGGGGCAAATCTACAGGGTCACAGCTACAGGGGGCACAACTACAGGTGACAACTCTACTGAGGGCACAACTACAGGGGGCAAATCTACCGCTGGCACAACTACTGGGGGCACAACTACTCCGGGCACAGCTACAGGGGGCACAACTACTGGGTCCATAACTACAAGCGGCATAACTGTGGCGATGCCCCTTCCCAATGAAGCCATGCTCCTTTATTTTTCTGCGCGACTTCGCCGTGCACTATGTGTCACCTGCGGGTATGTGTGTGGTGGGGGGGCGCAAAAAGGAAACTTTCGCTCTGAGTGCCACAAGGTCTAGAACCGGCCCAGGTGGCCATGCCCCCAATTCAGTACAGGGGAGGGGGGCGCCGAAACATACCTTGCTCCAGGCACCATGACACCTTGCTACACCACTGCTGATAAGGGTCAAACATTCTTAAGTTAAGAAACTGTAATACTAGGGGGCATACTTGCTTACTCTCCCGGAATGGCCGGGAGGCTCCCGAAAATCGGGTGACCCTCCCAGCCCCCCGGAAGAGCAGACAAGTCTCCCGATTTCAGGGGTCCACCCTGCCCGGCCGCCCACTTAGCGAGTAAAGTGGGCGGTCCGGGCAGGCGATTACGCGATTCTTGTTGAATCGCGTCATCATAGCCATGCCCCCTGCTGTATAATGCCGGTAATAGCGGCATTACACAATGGGGGGCGTGTCTTACATGATGTGATCCGCAGCCACGCCCCGTTCTGCCTCTGCCACGCCCCCGTTCCACCTCTGGCCCATCCCCCTCTGCACGCATGTCACTGCCCACCCCCCTACTGAGCCGACCTGGCTGCTCTCTCCCGGAGAGAGCAGCCTTAAAGTCGGCAAGTATGCTAGGGGGATTTCTAACTATTTTTAAATATAGCAACTTTCTTCAAAAAGTTGCATTCAGAAATATTTCAGATTGTTTTTATAATACTTGCTGGTGTTACAGTACTTTTAAAATAAGAGCTACTGGAAAGACAATTTAATATATATGATTTTGCAACATCATACCTCCTATACCTAATATTCAGCTAAATGTTAATTATTATAATATAGGCAAGGACCAGGGGTGTATTTAGGGGTCCGAGCGCCCCTGGCAAAGTAAAGGACTGGTGCCCCCCCATATTTGAAATAGGGAAGGCATGCGTGCCAAAAAAAGGGGCGTGGACACTCAATAGTACCCCAATTCAAATGACACCACAGCAGTGTGCCTTACTCACATTACACAGCACAGTAATGTACATTATTCACGTTATGCTACACAGTAGTACCCCTTATACACATTATGCCATACAGTAGTGCATATATATATATATATATATATAGAGAGAGAGAGAGAGGAAGGCGTGCATGCTCCTGGGAAAGTGGATGTGGCCTCACAATTTTATATTATGAAAGCAAACTATAAATATATAATCACACCCCCTACACATGTACACACACAATTAGCAGCCTTACACCCAATACCCACAGTAGTTCTCCTTACACATAATGTCCCCAGTCTAGTGTTAGATGCACATAATGTCCCCAGTATAGTGCCAGTTACACATAATGACCCCATGTAGTTCCTCCACAGCAGGGATGCCCATTAATGATCAAAGAATGCAGCAGCAGCAGCCACTGTAATTGGCGCCGGGGTCCAGAACCACACCACAATACAGACAAGAAACTCTACATAAACTACACCTCCCAGCAGCCGCTGCTGCATGCTGTGATCATTACTGGGCATCCCTGCTGGTGAGGAACTACACGGGGGTGGGGGGATAGCTGCTGCCTCTAAAAGTGAATCTACTTACTGCCCACGGGTGGCACTTTTGGACGCCGTCCCTCCTCGGCTGGCGCCCCTGGCGAGTGCCATCCTGGCCAATAGGAAGATACACCCCTGGCCAGGACACAGCTTCCCTCCTCTCACTGGCTGAGTGACAGGACACAGCCCTCCTCCTCTCACAGCTCTCATTGGCTGACTGACAGGACACAGCCCCCTGCCACTCTCCCACATCTGGGTAGTCACACATTTCATTTGTTCCAATTCCCACTTCCCCTGACAGCAGACACCAATCCTACCTCCAGTCACAACACACTCCAAACCCACCTTTAGCTGCTCTGTAAGTCACAACCAGCAGGCTGGCAGGTCAGACACAATTTCCCTGCACTGGCTGATAGGCCCCTTCAGCGATGATGTATGGATAGACAATAGGGATACCCAACATCAATATTAGATAGGTGGTCTTCAGTTTGCCGGCTGTCGGGGGTCCCAGCACACAGTATACCGGCGCCAGAATCCCGACAGCTGGCATACCGACACCATTTCTCCCTCTTGGGGGTCCATGACCCCCCTGTAGGGAGAATAGGTAGCGTGCCAACGTGCCCGCAGTGTAGCGAGCGCAGCGAGCCCGCAAGGGGCTCATTTGCGCTTGCCACACTGTCGGTATGCCGGCAGTCGGGATTCCGGTGCCGGTATGCTGTGCGCCGGGACCCCGACAGCCGGCATACCATACTACACCCATCTATGGATATTGATATATTGACCAGATCTACAATTGCACTGATTGCCCTTAATTATAAAAAAAGCAGATAAAAGTGAGAAAAATGGGGATATATTGGGGGGGGAGTTAAAGACAGAGGAAATAAAGACTATAGGAAGATGAAGAGGGTAAAAAGAGAGAGAGACAGAGAAAGAGGGAATGGGTCAAATGGGATAAGACAGGGGAAGAGAGAGGGATGCGGATGGGGTTAATAGGCAACCATGACGACCACACCTAGCTACCCAGCAAAGGACAGATCCATAATACTAGTTCAATTTAATGATGTAACAAATATACCATAGACTTTAGGTAAATTACACCAGCTCAACCTCCACTCATTTAGTGATGGACACTATGTGCTCTGAATGTAACAAGAGTAACAACATGCATACTGTGTGTTGAGTTAGACACATCTGAAATGTATCCAGCATAAATATAGTGCAAAAGTGTGTATACTTACATTCCCCTAAAGTTTGCCTACCCTTCCGCATTCAGCGGGAGGCTCCCGATTTTTAAATGAGCCTCCCGCTGCCCCGCAAACCTTGCCAGCCCTCCCGGATTCTAGGGTTTTCTCCATAAAAAAGCTGGGGGCAGGGCCTGCACAGGAGACGCGGTAGCGGTCCTGCTGTCCTGTAGAGACGGGTAGTCTGAGCGGAGGCAGTGTCAGGGGAATACCCAATGGTGCAGCCCGTACAGTGAAGCACAATGAGCCAGCAGGCAGGGCTCTGCTTCACTGTGGCTGACCCCGCCCACCACACTCTGAGTGCACAGCATGTAACAGCCCGGCCCCAGCCTTCCTCTCCCTATTCCTATATGGATGTAGCTGCCCTGACCTGCCTTCCCACACACCACACTGTCCCGGGGAAACAAAGCTACAGTAAGTGTGTGTGTGGGGGGGGGGGGGGGGGGTGTACTGGGGTTAATATGGGGGAGGGGGGCTATGTATGAAGTACTTTAATGTGGTGATGTGTGTAAAATGAGGGGAGGGCGGGGTTATGTATAATACAATATATATGTATATAATATAATATGGTGCTGTGTGTGCTAGGTATAATATGAGGGGAAGAGTGGTAGTGTATAATACAATATATATTGTTCTGTGTGTACTGGATGTATTGTGGGGGCTTGTATTATGTAATATGGTACTGTGTGCACTGGGTATAATATGAGGGTGGTTATTACAATATATATGGTGCTACGTTTACTGTGTCTATCATGCGGGAGGGGGGCTGTATGTGGTAATGTGTACTGGGTGTGTGTGTGCTGGGTGTACTATGGGTGAGGGGGGCTGTATATTATGGAATATGTATATATATATATATATATATATATATATATATATATATAATTTACCCACATACACACAATCCTGCAGTAGTGTACAATGTCCGTCTCTTCTCACGGATACCATGGTAAAGGCTGCTGGCGAGGCGGGGAAGCAGAGCTGTTCCCGGCTCTGTCTGTCCTCTGCGCTCGGCGTGCTCTCTCCTTCCTCTGCTGCATGTGCTATGGTTCCGGGCTCTCCGTGGTCATGGCGCTGCTCGGGCTACTAGCTCAGCTCCCCTTCTGGCTCCGGGGATTTGTCTGTGGGGATGTTGCTGCTGCTGATCCCCATGGTGCACGGCCAGTGTTAAAGGTGAGTGCCTGGTCCCACTCTCCCCACTGTGTCCCCTACTCTCCCCCCTGTAGCTTCACTTTCCCCACTTTGTCTCCTACTCTCCCCACTGTGTCTCCTACTCTCCCCTATGTGGCCCCACTCTGCCCCCCACTCTCCCCTCTGTGACCCCACTCTGCTTCCTGTGTCCCCCACTCTCCCCCCCTGTGACCCCACACTCCCGACTGTGTCCCCTACTCTTCCCCCTGTGGCCTCACTCTCCCCACTGTGTCCCCTACTCTCCCTACTGTGTCACCTACTCTCCCCACTGTGGCCCCACTCTGCTCCCTGTGTCCACTACCCTTTCCCCTGTGACTCCACCCTCCCCCTCCCTGTGTCCCCTACTCTCCCCCCTGTGACCCCACACTCCCGACTGTGTCCCCTACTCTTCCCCCTATGGCCTCACTCTCCCCACTGTGTCCCCTACTCTCCCTACTGTGTCACCTACTCTCCCCACTGTGGCCCCACTCTGCTCCCTATGTCCACTACTCTTTCCCCTGTGACTCCACCCTCCCCCTCCCTGTGTCCCCTACTCTTTCCCCTGTGGCCTCACTCTCCCCCCTCATGTTGACATGCCCCCATTTTCCATGATCACGTCCCTTGTGGCATGTGGCCATGCCCATTGCATGTACACTGTACCACCAAGAGTTTTTATCTGCTTGCACCACTGCCCCTGAGTAAATACGCCCAAAGGTGGAGCTAGATACGCTCTTTTGGCGGAGTGTGGCACACCTTCAAGAGCGCACCCCGCAAAGTATTCTGGTACAACGTGGAATCTCTCTGAAACTTGTTTTCAAAAGTAGGCAAGTATGCCCTAATAGCATATTCATAGGACAGAGATGTGGTCTGGCATTGTTAGTAGTAAATGTTAAAGTCCCTTTACTCTTTGTACACAATACAATAATGTAATGAAATTTTACATACATAAGAGAAAATACTGACTTGATAGTTGTGCATATATGCAAAGTTGCAAGTTACAAACACAAATGGAAAGGTATAACTTATGTTTAATGGGGGTCTGGTCGGGATATCGGCAGTCTACTGAGGCCGGAATACCGACACAGCTCAGAATGCCAGTGCTGGTATCCCAAATAGAATCACAATCACGGCACCGGAATCCAAACCACTGAGATCCCAAATATCTGTTTGCCGGGCTGTTGAAGAGGTAAGCTGCAGGAAGGGGGTGGTTAGGTTTAGGCACCCCCCGGGGAGGGTTAGGGTTAGGCTGCTTGGTGAGGAGGGTTAGGTTTAGACTGCGGGAAGGAAGGGTTAGGGATAGGGCATTAGGGGGAGGCAGGGCTGATGCAAGGTATCTCTGCACCCTATGCAAAGATTCAGCCTAGCACACCCTAACCTACACCGCCACCACCTCTTGGAGGGGAGATGTAAGTGGCCACTAGGTGGGTTTGGGTGAATTGCATCATTATACATATACAGAGAAAATGGACAACACTCAAGGATTTTTAAAATGAAAAAGTATATTGTAGACAAAGTTAAGTTTGTTCACAATATACTTTCACATTCACATTCATATATACACACATAATTCAAATATATCTGTATGCTCCATATTGTGGTATCTGTAATTTCATTACTGACCCCCCCCCCTCCCCACAACCTCCATATGTACTGTATTGTGTACAGTTCCTGTGTTTTCCCTATTATGTTGTTTACAAGTGTAAGATCTGTACTGTGTATATCTGACTCCTTGTGGTGATTAATCTCTGCGCAAAAAACAACCAGGTAGCCCTGTCAAGCATATTCAAAGATTGAGTGTCCCTCCAGTACACTCAGAAATTGTCTAGAGAAATGTGGTGATGAACCCACTGTTAACAAGGCGCCACCTTAGAATTGTGCGGCCATCACCCTGTGGTGAAAATAGTGGAAATATAATTACGTTCCTTAAGTATACACCAAAATCCTCTTCACTCCATAACCTGGACCTCCTCAGTTCAGCATATGTAAGAAGAATAAATCCTCATGTGAAGTAATGTAAATTTAATTCTACAAATCACACACGGATATACATAAAAACAGTACAGAGAATCCCACTATGATTTCATACAGTGTCCCCAGAGGACTGAGCAATTACCAGATGTTGTGGAGAACTGGTGGATAAACAGTTCTCAGACAAGCGTTGTTAAACACCCAAAAGTGAGTCCACCCGGGTAGGCAACTTTGGATGAAATGTGCAGGCACCGTTCAGTACTCTCAAGACAGCTCTGGAATCAAGGGGTCAGCAACATCATTCAGCCAACGCGTTTCAACCCCTACAATCAGGGTCTTTCTCAAGGCAGTGTGTTGCTTCCTTGAACCGACTCCTATTTTGAATGAAAAATACCCAATCAGAAAACGTCACATTCCCGCTAATCTTACTTCCGGAAATGCGTCACACAATGTTCCTCCCACTACACCCGGTTGCGCCCGTACTCCCGGAAGTCTGGTTTTGTCCGTCCGCTGTCGTTATTGCCGGAAGTGCGTCACTCGATGCTCCACCCGCTACACCTAGCGACTCCAGGGCTCCCGGAAGTACATCATCTCTTGCCGGACACTCCGTAAAACATCTATACCCGGAAGTCTTTTGTCTCTTATCTGATCCTGAGGTTATCCGGAAATGTCCCTCCGTACTTTCCCTTTCATAGGGCGTCCAGCAAGCATGTCCCAAAATGTAAACAGACGTTCTCCATTACAAATCCCCTTCTTAAAAACGTCCTTTAATAAAATAATCTTTATTATCAAATTTTGAAGATACTAAAAGAGAAAAGACATAATGTCTCAGAAGGTGCTTAATAGATCATGTTAAAATACATAAATCTATAAAATGGGAGCACATATATCTTATTAAAAATTGCCAAAGATTTAAAACCACAGGCTACACAATAATCCATGGAATATACCAAATAATTGGAAAACACATAAAAATAATAAATAAATATTAGTGAACAAGTGGCACTAAAAAATTTGTATTTTATCCACTAAAAATTTATAAAAACCACTTAAGTTCAAAGTCATTGTTTAAACCATGAGGATGTAATGTATTGCACTCATAAATTAGCTGCATTTCTTTCCTAGCCAAGCTGGAAGCAGTGTCAAGTTGGCGAAAATTCCCTTTCACCAATTTTAACCCTGCAAATTTAATGATGTTTTTTGTAGAACAATTATGAAATTTCTTAAAATGGGATGACAGGGCATGCGTCTCAAGTCCCTTTTTTATATTTCTACAATGCTCACCAAGCCTGACCCTGAGAGCTCTAGAGGTGCGTCCTATATAAAATAGGTGACATGTACACTCAATGCAATAAATAACGTTACTTGTGTTGCATGTCATAAATTCATTGATGGCCAGCTTTTTCCCATTTATCTGTATTTTGTCAAGTTTTTTTGTACCATCACTACTAATCGTTCTACATCCTATACACATCCTACATCTATGGAAGCCCTTGGTGACAATCCTTGGTTCCCGTTTTGTTGGGGGAAGATGGCTATTAACTAACATATTTTTTATATTTGGGGCTTTCCTATAGATGAAGATCGGGCGATCTGAAATTTTGTTACCCAATATTGGGTCCTTCTTCAAAATATTCCAGTTCTTCCTGATAGACCGTTCTAAAGTTCTATACTGTGAATTATAACTGGTAATGAAAGCCCACTTGAATTTTTCGTTCTTGATTTGTTTTAAAGTGCTTGTGCTTAAAAGATCATCTCTCTTGACATTATTTGCCTTTTGTATAGCTAAATCTATAACTTCTTCTTTGTACCCGCAGTTTTCAAATCTTGTCTTTAGTTCATGCACTTGCTGCGTATAAGTGGCCTCATTGGAACAATTTCTTTTTATACGCTTGAATTGGCCATTGGGTATAGAATTTAGCCAATTGATATGATGGCAGCTGGTATATTCAATGTACGCCCTTGAATCTGTCGGTTTGGTGTATGTTTTAGTCTCTATTTGATTATTCTCTACAAACACCGTAATATCTAAAAAATCAATCTCCAACTTGTTGATATTAAAAGAGAGCTCAATATTTAAAACATTGTCGTTAAGATATGAACAAAAATGGTTTAGGCTGTCATAATCTCCTCACCAAATGAAAAAAATATCGTCTATCAATCGTTTCCAGGACACCAGGTTCGCTCCGAATTGGTTGTTATGCCAAATAAAATCCTCTTCCCATTATCCCATAAAAATATTAGCATAACTCAGAGCGTACCTGGTGCCCATGGCTGTACCAGCCTTCTGCATGTAAAAATTGCCATCAAAGGTAAAAACAATGATTGGTTAAAAGAAACTTTATCCCTTCTTTGATAAAATCCTTAACGTGTTCCTCCAGAGAGCTCCTATTTAAATATGTAGTAATGGCCTGTATTCCTAATTCATGATTAATAATAGAGTAAAGGGATTTGACATCCGCGGTCACAAATATCAAGTTCTCCTCCCACTGTACCGTGGACAAAAAGGCCAAAAAATCCTTTGTATCTTTTAAGTGGGAGACATTTTGTAGGACAAGTGGCTGAAGAAAAAAATCTATATACTCCGATAGATTTGACGAGACGGAGTCGATCCCAGATATTATGGGTCTCCCCGGGGGGTTTGTGGCATCCTTGTGCACCTTGGGGAGCAGGTAAAGTGCTGGTGTGACCGGTTTCCAAATATGTAAAAATTTAACTTCCCTCTCTTCAAGGATTCCCAGATCCTCATATTTTTTGATCAAAAGTTGTAATTCTGAAATTATCCTGTCAGTTGGGTCAGATTTCAGTTTACAGTAAGTGATGTTGTCATTGACATGTTCTTCAACTTTCTTAATATACCAATCCTTAGTCATCATTACCAACCCCCCCCCACCTTTATCTGCAGGTTTTATAACCAACTCTGAGTTTTTTTTTAAATCCTTCAACGCAGATCTCTCCTTAAATGTCAGATTCAATTTTAACCCTGATGATTTAATTTCTCTAATATCCCCCTTAATAAGTTCACAGAAAGTTTCAATGAAGGTGCCTTTTACATGTGCAGGGGAAAAAAATGGACTTTGGTTTAAAGGGTGTCCTCTCTGGTGCCACAATTTCATCCATATTTTCTTTTTCTCTACTCATAAAGAATTTCTTTATACAAAGTTTCCGTTCAAATTTGGAAATATCTATGAATGTCTCAAACTTATTCATAGTAGTTGCTGGAGCATATTTAAGCCCTTTTTCCAAAACACCTCTTTCATCTTTCGTTAAAATGTGTGAACTAATATTAAATATTTTAACCCTGCCCTCATTCTTATTCTCCACTTTGGCCACTTGTTCTATTTCCTTGTTTTTCTTTTTCCTGGCTGTCGTTTTCTTTTTCTTAAATTTACGCTTTTTAACCCTTCCCCCTCTTTTACCTCTATGAGTTTTCTGTTTCATCTCCATCTCAAATCCTGTTTCCCCCTCTCTAAAAAACATGAAGATTCCCCCTTATTAAATACTTCAAATCTATTGTTTGTCTCCAAGGGGGGGAGTTGTCTCTCACTCTATGTGTTCTTCTCCATTGCCAATCTCTCTCACCCCTATCCCTCTCATTTTGTCTTCCATATATTTGATCCCAATTTCTATCTCCTCTAAATCTATAAGGTCTTGGTCTCTATATCCAAATCTGTTCCTATCAAGTACTGTCTTGAGAGTACTGAACGGTGCCTGCACATTTCATCCAAAGTTGCCTACCCGGGTGGACTCACTTTTGGGTGTTTAACAACGCTTGTCTGAGAACTGTTTATCCACCAGTTCTCCACAACATCTGGTAATTGCTCAGTCCTCTGGGGACACTGTATGAAATCATAGTGGGATTCTCTGTACTGTTTTTATGTATATCCGTGTGTGATTTGTAGAATTAAATTTACATTACTTCACATGAGGATTTATTCTTCTTACATATGCTGAACTGAGGAGGTCCAGGTTATGAAGTGAAGAGGATTTTGGTGTATACTTAAGGAACGTAATTATATTTCCACTATTGTCACCACACGGTGATGGCCGCACAATTCTAAGGTGGCGCCTTGTTAACAGTGGGTTCATCACCACATTTCTCTAGACAATTTCTGAGTGTATTGGAGGGACACTCAATCTTTGAATCTGCTTGACAGGGCTGCCTGGTTGTTTTTTGCGCAGAGATTAATCACCACAAGGTGTCAGATATACACGTGTTTGCTTTTTCTCTCCTTTCTTTTTGGTGATATATCACTTGCTGCAATAAACATGTTTAAGTATAGGGACCAAAGGAAAACAATATTGGAAACCCTATTTAAAGATGAGGGGGAACGTATTGAGCTCCTCGATGTAAGTTTAGAGAACATTATGCAAAAATTAGAAGGTACTCTATTAAAGGAAAATCGAATATGGTAGGAAATGGTCACCTTAGAGAAATATGTTGCACATGAAGTAATTCCACGAGGTCTTAAAATTAATAAACAACCGTCATTTGATTCAGCATCAGATTCTTTCAAAGATGAATGGGAAAGAGTAATTAGTGAATGTTCTTCCTCACTAATGAACCTGATCATCAATGAAAGGAGAAGAGAACTCACGCATTTAGATGAAGAAATCAAGAAATGCAAAGATCTAATCATTCCGTTTGCAGATTTAGCAGACTATAAAACTCTAGAAGAAAGAATAGAGAAGAACATCAAAAAGAATGAAAAGGTCTTAGTTAAAAGGAAAATGAGGAAGTTTATAAGAGATACTGTAAGAAGGAATTCATCGGAGATCAGTGAAGAACCACAAGAATCCTCTAAAAAAGTGGAGACTCTAACTCCTGTTAGATATACCAATGAGAATAGAAGTAGAGATAGGAGACAAAATTTGACTAGAAATAATCCTCCCAACCCACGCAGAGTAGAATACAGTAACAATGGATATGGTAAAAATAGGGATAGCTCCCGAACGCGAGAAAGATTTATACAGAGAAACCCTGATAGGAACAGATTTGGATATAGAGACCAAAGACCTTATAGATTTAGAGGAGATAGAAATTGGGATCAAATATATGGAAGACAAAATGAGAGGGATAGGGGTGAGAGAGATTGGCAATGGAGAAGAACACATAGAGTGAGAGATAACTCCCCCCCCTTGGAGACAAACAATAGATTTGAAGTATTTAATAAGGGGGAATCTTCACGTTTTTTAGAGAGGGGGAAACAGGATTTGAGATGGAGATGAAACAGAAAACTCATAGAGGTAAAAGAGGGGGAAGGGTTAAAAAGCGTAAATTTAAGAAAAAGAAAACGACAGCCAGGAAAAAGAAAAACAAGGAATTAGAACAAGTGGCCAAAGTGGAGAATAAGAATGAGGGCAAGGTTAAAATATTTAATATTAGTTCACACATTTTAACGAAAGATGAAAGAGGTGTTTTGGAAAAAGGGCTTAAATATGCTCCAGCAACTACTATGAATAAGTTTGAGACATTCATAGATATTTCCAAATTTGAACGGAAACTTTGTATAAAGAAATTCTTTATGAGTAGAGAAAAAGAAAATATGGATGAAATTGTGGCACCAGAGAGGACACCCTTTAAACCAAAGTCCATTTTTTTCCCCTGCACATGTAAAAGGCACCTTCATTGAAACTTTCTGTGAACTTATTAAGGGGGATATTAGAGAAATTAAATCATCAGGGTTAAAATCGAATCTGACATTTAAGGAGAGATCTGCGTTGAAGGATTTAAAAAAAAACTCAGAGTTGGTTATAAAACCTGCAGATAAAGGTGGAGGGGGGGTGGGGTGGTAATGATGAATAAGGATTGGTATATTAAGAAAGTTGAAGAACATGTCAATGACAACATCACTTACTGTAAACTGAAATCTGACCCAACGGACAGGATAATTTCAGAATTACAACTTTTGATCAAAAAATATGAGGATCTGGGAATCCTTGAAGAGAGGGAAGTTAAATTTTTACATATTTGGAAACCGGTCACACCAGCACTTTACCTGCTCCCCAAGGTGCACAAGGATGCCACAAACCCCCTGGGGAGACCCATAATATCTGGGATCGACTCCGTCTCGTCAAATCTATCGGAGTATATAGATTTTTTTCTTCAGCCACTTGTCCTACAAAATGTCTCCCACTTAAAAGGTACAACGGATTTTTTTGGCCTTTTTGTCCATGGTACAGTGGGAGGAGAACTTGATATTTGTGACCGCGGATGTCAAATCCCTTTACTCTATTATTAATCATGAATTAGGAATACAGGCCATTACTACATATTTAAATAGGAGCTCTCTGGAGGAACACGTTAAGGATTTTATCAAAGAAGGGATAAAGTTTATTTTAACCAATAATTTTTTTACCTTTGATGGCAATTTTTACATGCAGAAGGTTGGTACAGCCATGGGCACCAGGTTCGCCCTGAGTTATGCTAATATTTTTATGGGACAATGGGAAGAGGATTTTATTTGGCATAACAACCAATTCGGAGCGAACCTGGTGTCCTGGAAACGATTCATAAACGATATTTTTTTCATTTGGCGAGGAGATTATGACAGCCTAAACCATTTTTGTTCATATCTTAACGACAATGTTTTAAATATTGAGCTCTCTTTTAATATCAACAAGTTGGAGATTGATTTTTTTAGATATTACGGTGTTTGTAGAGAATAATCAAATAGAGACTAAAACATACACCAAACCGACAGATTCAAGGGCGTACATTGAATATACCAGCTGCCATCATATCAATTGGCTAAATTCTATACCCAATGGCCAATTCAAGCATATAAAAAGAAATTGTTCCAATGAGGCCACTTATACGCAGCAAGTGCATGAACTAAAGACAAGATTTGAAAACTGCTGGTACAAAGAAGAAGTTAGAGATTTAGCTATACAAAAGGCAAATAATGTCAAGAGAGATGATCTTTTAAGCACAAGCACTATGAAACAAATCAAGAACGAAAAATTCAAGTGGGCTTTCATTACCAGTTATAATTCACAGTATAGAACTTTAGAACGGTCTATCAGGAAGAACTGGAATATTTTGAAGAAGGACCCAATATTGGGTAACAAAGTCCCAGATCGCCCGATCTTCATCTATAGGAAAGCCCCAAATATAAAAAAATATGTTAGTTAATAGCCATCTTCCCCCAACAAAACAGGAACCAAGGATTGTCACCAAGGGCTTCCATAGATGTGGGATGTGTATAGGATGTAGAACGATTAGTAGTGATGGTACAAAAAAACTTGACAAAATACAGATAAATGGGAAAAAGCTGGCCATCAATTAATTTATGACATGCAACACAAGTAACGTTATTTATTGCATTGAGTGAACATGTCACCTATTTTATATAGGACGCACCTCTAGAGCTCTCAGGGTCAGGCTTGGTGAGCATTGTAGAAATATAAAAAAAGGGACTTGAGACGCATGCCCTGTCATCCCATTTTAAGAAATTTCATAATTGTTCTACAAAAAACATCATTAGATTTGCAGGGTTAAAATTGGTGAAAGGGAATTTTCGCCAACATGACACTGCTTCCAGCTTGGCTAGGAAAGAAATGCAGCTAATTTATGAGTGCAATACATTACATCCTCATGGTTTAAACAGTGACTTTGAACTTAAGTGGTTTTTATACATTTTTAGTGGATAAAATACACATTTTTAGTGCCACTTGTTCACTAATATTTATTTATTATTTTTATGTGTTTTCCAATTATTTGGTATATTCCATGGATTATTGTGTAGCCTGTGGTTTTAAATCTTTGGCAATTTTTAATAAGATATATGTGCTCCCATTTTATAGATTTATGTATTTTAACATGATCTATTAAGCACCTTCTGAGACATTATCTCTCTTCTCTTTTAGTATCTTCAAAATTTGATAATAAAGATTATTTTATTAAAGGACATTTTTAAGAAGGGGATTTGTAATGGAGAACGTCTGTTTACATTTTGGGACATGCTTGCTGGACGCCCTATGAAAGGGAAAGTACGGAGGGACATTTCCGGATAACCTCAGGATCAGATAAGAGACAAAAGACTTCCGGGTATAGATGTTTTACGGAGTGTCCGGCAAGAGATGATGTACTTCCGGGAGCCCTGGAGCCGCTAGGTGTAGCGGGTGGAGCATCGGGTGACGCACTTCCGGCAATAACGACAGCGGACGGACAAACCCAGACTTCTGGCAGTACGGGCGCCGCCGGGTGTAGTGGGAGGAACATTGTGTGACGCATTTCCGGAAGTAAGATTAGCGGGAATGTGACGTTTTCTGATTGGGTATTTTTTTCATTCAAAAGAGGAGTCAGTTCAAGGAAGCAACACACTGCCTTAATAAAGACCCTGATTGTAGGGGTTGAAACGCGTTGGATGAATGGTGTTGCTGACCCCTTGATTCCGGAGCTGTCTTGAGAGTACTGAACGGTGCCTGCACATTTCATCCAAAGTTGCCTACCCAGGTGGACTCACTTTTGGGTGTTTAACAACGCTTGTCTGAGAACTGTTTATCCACCAGTTCTCCACAACATCTGGTAATTGCTCAGTCCTCTGGGGACACTGTATGAAATCATAGTGGGATTCTCTGTACTGTTTTTATGTATATCCGTGTGTGATTTGTAGAATTAAATTTACATTACTTCACATGAGGATTTATTCTTCTTACATATGCTGAACTGAGGAGGTCCAGGTTATGAAGTGAAGAGGATTTTGGTGTATACTTAAGGAACGTAATTATATTTCCACTATTTTCACCACAGGGTGATGGCCGCACAATTCTAAGGTGGCGCCTTGTTAACAGTGGGTTCATCACCACATTCCTGTAAGATCTGTACTGTCTGTGGTCTCGCAGAAACCCTGATGGGTTACTTATCTAAAAATTGTTTTCTTGTTTTCACTTGTGTTTGGCATGGTTCCTCTTACAGGCAGCAGTAGCATTACAGCAAGGCTGCTGGAGGTAGATATGTAGTTACATAGTTACTTAGTTGTTGAGGTTGAAAAAAGACAAATGTCTATCGAGTTCAACCTGTATTATTATTTTATAATAATTAAATGCTGTATCCTTGGATATATTTTTTTCAGCTAGGAATCTATCTAATCCATCTTTAAACTTATTGATTGAATCCACCAATACTACCTTCTCTGGCAGAGAATTCCAAATCCTTACTGCTCTTACTGTGAAGAACCCTTTTCTCTGATGTGTTTGATTTTTTTTTCTTCTAACCTCAGGGGGTGTCCTCGTTTCCTATGTAGTGATTTTTTGATAAACAAATCGTTTGATAAATCCTTGTATTGTCCCTTTATGTATTTATAAATATTAATAATGTCCGCTCTCAATCGCCTCTTTTCCAGTGTAAACATACCTAACCTTTTAAGTCTTTCTTCATAATTCAGTGCCTCTAACCCCTTAACCAGTTTGGTGGCTCGCCTCTGAACCCTTTCGAGTTCCAAGATATCTTTTTTATAGTGAGGTGTCCAGAACGGTACACAATATTCCAGGTGTGGCCGCACCAATGATTTATACAGTGGCAGGATTACACTCTCACCCCTTGTTTCAATTCAGTCAGTTGCTGCTTGCTGCTGGAGAGACGGGATCCAGGGGTCTGGGGGAGGTGCATCAGCGCTATAAGGAGCATCCATGGCGCCGTCCCTTGGGAGCCATAGTTACAGCCGCCTTCACATGACTTGATGTCACACGTGTCAGCGTGGTGGAAGCACTGAGAAACTATGTGGTACAGCTTGATTACGGCAGCAGCAGCCAGCACAGTCCAAAAGGAAGAGGTCACATAGAGAGACATCCTTCAGTTTTTCGTTACATGAATTCAGTGGTGCCCTCCAGAGGCCGGCACCCCTAGGCAGCCACCTAAAGCTGCCTAATGGTAGAGCTAACCCTGGGCGGAGCATTAACATACTTACCTGACCCCTGTTGGGATTATAACAATCAGGATGCCGCGGTCAGTATTCTAACTGCCAGCATCCTGAATGCCGGCATATCAGCCCCAACGCGTAACCTATATACTTATTGTATACAGTACAAGTATACTGGACTTTTCGATAGTATGTTCAGGAAACAGGTTCATCGTTCATCTTGTTTAATTCATACCTCATCTGCCCAAATTCTGCAGTTTCCGGCCACATTGATACTTATCTCAGTGCCGTCTACTGATGTAGTTATGTTTAGTTGCCCTGTACTTTTCCTATATTGTATTCACCTGTTAATCACTGTTTTCCTGTTTTGATTATGTGCATATGTAATCTGTAATTGGGTGCTGTGGAGCCCTTGTGGCACCATATAAATAAAGGATAATAATAATAATACCCATTTCCCAACTTCAGTCCTCAAGGCACACTAAGAGTCCTAGTTTTAAGGATAGTCATACTTGAGCACAGGCAATACTGGGGACTATTCATAAATCAGTGAAAAGTCTGGAGAAGTGAGCCAGTGGAGTTGCCCATGGCAAATAATCAGCTGCTCTGCATCATTTTATAATATGCAAATTACAAATGTTACGTCAATGCTGATTGGTTGCCATATGCAACTTCTCCACTGGCTCACTTTTCCAAACTTTTCACTGTTTCATAAATAGACCCCTTAATTAGTACCTTAGTTCATTGGTTCCCAAACTATTTGGAATCATGGCGCCCTAGAGCATCACAATTTTTTTCTCGCCACCTCCAGGACAAAAGCTTCTTATTGAGACATTTAGAAAGAAATATTAAATAAAGTAAATTGTGTTTATGTGTCATCCATAAGTTAAATTGTGTGGTGAGGGACAGGATTTGCTTCTGTTTGTCCACATATTTTATGATTAGCAGCCACCAGCACTGGTTTTGACTATTACATTGACCATAAATAATTTTATTTGGTCCTGGACCCCCAATCCAAGGCATGCCTAAAAATGTCCCGAGGCACCCTAGGGTGCCTAGGCACACAGTTTGGGAACCACTGCCTTAGTTACTTTCATTTAACCATCTTTGCTCATGCATGGCTATCCATAAATCCTGAAGTGTAATGGTGTGTACACATGGTGAGATATTTTCTTACAATTTTGACTGTATAGTCAAAATCATAAGAAAAGATAGTGCAGATCGCAAGGTGAAAGTCATCCTGATTCAATGCCGATGCGCGGTCAGCATCGCAAGCCTAGATAGACTGTGCAGGCAAGTCAATTTTGACTATCTCGTAGAAAAGATAGTCAAAATTGATACTTAGCCAAAATCGCACATTAGTCAGTATCGCAAGCACACTCATTATGTGCTTGCAATGCCGACCTAGCCCCTGTCGCATAGTGAGAATCGGGCATAGCCCGAATCTCACCGTGTGTATGGGCCATTAGTATGCCTTGAGGACAGAGGTTAGAAAACACAGTTATAGACAATTGGTATATGCTATATTTATGCCTAATTATGTTGGCCATATTTTGTATCTCTACTCTGTACAGCTCTGCGGCAATATGTGGTGCCTGATAGAAATTCTAGTAATTAATGCTAATAATACTATTTCTCATATGTCCTAGAGGATGCTGGGGATGTTTCATGAACCTTGTGGTATAGACGGGATCCGCAGGAGACATGGGCACTTTAAGACTTTAAAAGGGGTGTGAACTGGCTCCTCACTCTATGCCCCTCCTCCAGACTTAGGATTCTGTGCCCAGAGAGACTGGTCACACACTGAGGAGCTCTACTGAGTTTCTTGGAAAAGACTTTATGTTAGGTTTATTATTTTCAGGGAGCACTGCTGGCAACAGTCTCCCTGCATCGTGGGTCTGAGGGGAGAGAAGCAGAACCAACTTCTCTGAGTTCAAAGACTCTGCTTCTTAGGCTACTGGACACCATTAGCTCCAGAGGGTCCGATCACTTGGTGCGCCTAGCTGCTCGTTCCCGGAGCCGCGCCGTCACCCCCCTTGCAGAGCCAGAAGAAAGAAGCCGGGTGAGTAAATGAAGAACAGAAGACTTCAGTGATGGCAGAAGACTTTGTGGCTCTGAGGTACCGCCCAGCAGCCGCGCTGCGCTCCATTGCTCCTACACACAAGTGGCACTACAAGGGTGCAGGGCGCAGGGGGTGCGACCTGGGCAGCATGTATACCTCAGAGATAGACCGTCAAGAGAGATATTAAGTGCCTGGGCACTTAATACAGACCCCCACCAGTATAAATAGCTAGAAAATAGCGGGGCTGAAGCGCGCCATTAAGGGGTCGAGGCTTAGCCCTCACAGCTCTATCCAGAGCCATTTTCTCCTCAAAAACGCTGGCCCTGCCAAACAGCACTGCTGAGCAGATCATGGTGAAAAACAGGGGGGGGGGGGCACAGTTGTTTAGTGCAATATATGTTAGAAATAAAGCACAATGTATAATGAGTATGGTGTAAATAGAGCTGGTAAACATCTGCTATGTTTCCCTGACAGAAAGTACTGGGTCTATTCCTTACAGTCGGCATGTCTGAGGCTGAGGGCTCTGCCACAAACGGCTATAGGAATGTCTCTGTCGGCACTGCCGACTGCTGAGGGTACTTGGTTCATGTAAATAATGTCAGTAGATGTATGCTTTTCCAATGAGAAAACTATATGGGAGACACAGATGTGTGTGGGTGACCCTGTCGGCACCAACTAATCTGACTGGGTAAAAAAATGTACATGATAATGTGATGCATTTCAGAAAGCTATACCTGTATGTATATATATATATATATATATGTATGGTACGATTGCATTGATCTGTGGCTCGAACACAGACATAGTAATTTTGTGGAGGGCGTAATATTAATAATACAATTCCCTCAGACCCCTTGGGGTCGCAAAAATGTTATTTGGCCCAGTTACTACTCCCTGATATCGACACGAATACTATTTCTTATGTCGACCATGATGTTTCCTGATTAGATCCTCAACATCGGCATTCAGTACATGTTTCATACACATTAAGAACGTATTAACGTCACTAGGGGCCCTGCTGTTCCTGACAAATATATATATATATATATATATAGAGAGAGAGAGATATATATATAGAGATATATATGAAATGTATATTATGATATATGTGTGTATATGTGTATTTAAATGTGTATATTCATATTAAAATGTATAATGAATGCTGAAGTAAAGTTATTCCTTCTCATGTGCTGGTCGCTCTGTTGAAAAAGTCTAGGTCAGCCGTGACAAGATGGTTTTGAATCCTCACGAGGAGTACGAGGGTTTATTCTTTTCCCGCCGTGGATAGAATAAAGTGAGAGTCAACCCCTGGTCTACACGGGGCCCTGTCACAAAGGATCGTATACAGGAAGCTAAGTGATATTTTAATCATATGCTTTGATTAGATTTGCATTACATGCGCATGGGGGAGTGCTTGTATTCAGAAATGGTCGGTTACCTTGTCATCCGATATAATTACCCTGGGGAGAGATGGGATACTCCTTAAGTTGGGTCATATCTAAAACAATGCAGCATGCTGCCGTGCGACTACAAAAGGTATGGGACTCTTGGGTTCATGGGCCAATTCCATGGCGGTCTCGGCTAGGAGGGCGTTGTGGATTCACCAATGGAATGCTGAGGGTGACTCCGAGAAGTACTGGAATATCTTCCCTATGAAGGTGAAACCTGGTTTGGGGATGGCTGTGTTATGCTGATCTCGGCAGATGCCACTGGTAAGTCTACCTTCTTGAGCTATGTTCCCTCACAACAGTTGGTGACGCATTTTTCTAGGATGCAGTAATTTCGACCGGATGGATACGGTTTTTCCCCTTCTTTGCAGGTAGAGGAAGGTGAAAAGGTAAAAGGTCAGCAGCCTTTTCAAGTTCGCAGAAGCAGAAATCATCCACTGTTTCTACCACATCCACCGCATGTCGCTGGGTCTATCTTGCGGGAGCCCACACGGTGGGACCGCGTCTAACATTCTTCAGTCAGTCCTGGAATGGACATGGACCAGTGCGTTAAGAATAGAGTCCCAAGGAGAACATACTGGAGTGTCCAGATAATTCCCCTCACTGATTTTTCAAATAGATGTTACCGATTCTCCTCTGGACGGGGAGGTAGTATGCGAAGCCATACAAGAGTTGGGTCAGGATCAGGACATTAGCCTGCTGTCCCTGTCACACACAAAAAAAAAGAAGCTGTTATTCAAGCTTTTTCGTGCTTCTGAGCCCGGACAGCTCGGTCAGAACAATTCCAAAAATGTCTACTTGAGAAGTTGAACTACAAGATGGAATCTCTCAGGGCAGGGATCTCCAATCTGTTACAGGAGAAAAAGTTTTTAAGTGCGGTTTCTTCCTCGTTAGGCTTACCTGGGTTTGCTATTCAGGATTGTCATTGCCAGTTCACCGGAGTGATGGCAGTATGATGGTTTTCCTTCGATAGTAAAAGCCATTATTATACTGTACTGGGACACTCTCCTGACTATGGCGAGGTCAAGAAACAAGTGGTGCAAGTCGTTGTTTCTCTCTGACAGTTCTTCAACACAGTGGTTGGCTCCTGAACTTGCCAGAATCACTGTTGATCCCAACGATGCGGATGTCGGAGTTGGGAATAAGGTTAGATACAGAACTGTTGAGAGTTTGTTTTTTCCAGTGGAAAGAGATCTGAGGATCCAGAGTCGGATGATTTGCAACAGTGTAAACCCATCAATACGTTCCGTTGATGAAGAAGATGGTTGCGGCCTACGAGGCCATTCGGTGAGCAGGTTAAATGCCAGAGTGATTTTAGCGGGACCAGTTGGACATGTGGTCCGGGTCTCACCTGCACATGCAGCGGAAAATAATCCTAGTTTCCAGGACCAGGTTATCTCTCCTGTGGTGGTTTCACAGTTCTCACCTCCTAGAGGGACGAAGGTTCGGGATCCAGGATTAGGTCCTGGTGTCCATGGATACAAGTCTCCAAGGCTGGGGAGCAGTCTTTCCCGGGGAAGAATTTCCAGGGAAAAAGGTCAAGCCGGGAAGCTTGTCTGCAATAAGCATTCTGGAATTAAGAGCTATTTACAACGGAACATCTTCTTCACGATCTGCCCGTCTTAATTCAGTCGGACAACTTAACAGCAGTGGCATAAGTAAACCGCTAGAGCTGAACGAAGAGCAAAGAGGCAATGGCAGAAGCCACAAAAGGTTTTCCGCTGGGCGGAAAGGCTTGTAAATGTTCGGTTAGCGGTCTTCATTCCGGGTGTAGACAACTGAGAAACAGACTTCCTCAGCAGACACGATCTCCATCCAGGAGAGTGGGGTCTTCATCAAGAGGTTTTCAAAGAAGTGGCAAGTCTTTGGGGAATTCCTCAAATAGACATGATGGCGTCTCACCTCAACAAGAACCTCCAGGGATATTGTTCCAGGTCGAGGGACCCTCAAGCAATAGCAGGGGACGCCCTCGTGACACCGTGGGTGTTTCAGTCGGTTTATGTGTTCCCTCCACTTCCACTGTTTCCGAAGGTGATAATGGTCATAAGAAGAACAAAGGTTCAGGCGATCCTCATTGTTCCGGTCTATTCAAGGAGGGCTTGGTATCCAGATCTTCAAGAATTATTCATAGAAGATCCCTGGCCTCTTCCTCTACGAGAGGTCCTGTTACAGCAAGGACCGTGTGCGTGTATCAAGACTTACAGCGGCTGCGTTTGACGGCATGGCAGTTGAACGCCATATCCTAGCCCAAAAGGGTATTCCCAGTGAAGTCATTCCCACACTGCTTCAGGCTAGGAAAGAAGTAACGGCGAAGCTTTACCACTGTATTTGGAGGAAGTATGTGTCTTAGTGTGAATCCAAGAAGGCTCCTACGGAAGAATTTCAGCTGTGACGTTTGCTCCATTTTTTGCAAGCAGGTGTGGAATGCGGCCTAAAGTTAGGCTCCATTAAAGTACAAATTTCAGCCTTATCTATTTTCTTTCAGAAAGAATTGGCCTCCCTTCCAAAAGTTCAGACCTTCGTGAAGGGCGTGCTGCACATCCAACCTTCCTTTGTGCCCCCGGTGGCACCATGGGATCTTAATGTGCTGTTGCAGTTCCTGCAATGCTCATTGGTTCGAACCTTTACGTAGGGTTGAGTTGAAATTCCTTACTTGGAAAGTGGTCATGCTGTTGGCCTTGGCATCCGCAAGGCGGGTGTATGAATTGGCGGCTTTGTCTCACAAAAGCCCCTATTTAATCTTACATGCAGATAGAGCGGAGTTGAGAACTCGTCAGAAATTTCTGCCAAAAGTGGTTTCATCGTTTCACGTAAACCAGCCTGTTGTGGTGCCAGTGGCTACTGATGCCTGGGCGGAATCGAAGTCTCTCGATGTGGTCAGAGCTTTGAAAATCTATGTCGCCAGAACGGCTCAGATTAGGAAAACAGAGGCTCTGTTTGTCCTGTGGGCTCCCAACAAGATTGGGGCTCCTGCTTCCAAGCAGACTATTGCACGCTGGATCTGTAATACGATTCAGCAGGCTCATTTTACGGCAGGTTTGCCATTGCCAAAATCGGTGAAGGCCCATTCTACCAGAAAGGTGGGCTCATCCTGGGCGGCTGCCCGGGGGATCTCGGCATTACAACTCTGCCAAGTAGCTACTTGGTCGGGTTCAAACACCTTTGCGAAGTTTTACAAGTTTGATACCCTGGCTATTGAGGACCTCTTGTTGGGTCAATCGGTGCTGCAGAGTCATCCGCACTCTCCCGCCCGTTCTAGAGCTTTGGTATAAACCCCATGGTTCTTGAAACATCCCCAGCATCCTCTAGGATGTATGAGAAAATAGGATTTTAATACCTACCGGTAAATCCTTTTCTCTTAGTCCGTAGAGGATGCTGGGCGCCCGTCCCAGTGCGTACTGTATCTGCAGTCATTGGGTACGTTTACACACATGGTGTGTTGTGGTTAAGTTGGGCTATTGCTGACGTTATTTAGGCCATAACATGCAATATGCTGTTACTGGTTGTGTTTACACACATAGATTGTGTTACGTTTTATGTCAGCGTATTGCTGCATATTCTTCATGCCGTCGGCTGGTGTTCTATTGAATGCCACGTTCTGCGGCATACTGGAGGTGTGAGCTGGTAAAATGCTCACCGTGGTTTAACAATAAATTTTTTCCTCGAAATGTCAGTCTCCCTGGGCACAGTTCCTATAACTGGAGTCTGGAGGAGGGGCAAAGAGGGAGGAGCCAGTTCACACCCCTTTTAAACTTGTATATAAATACAGCTGGAGATAAATCTCAAACTGTATAAATCTGGCGCTATAGATAATAGTAATAAATTAACCAACTGGTGATCGATACAAAAATAGTGAAATTACGGCTGCTGAGCAAAACAGCTGGCTAGGCTGAAAAACACTATGAAACACAAACAAAATAAATGCTCTGCGCTCCCAATCACTTAGAGTTAATTGACCAATCAATTAGAGGCAGTCTATCATGGAGAATAATTGACTCAATGAGGCTTGACCCTTTTTTAAAAATATTTTATCAAACAATTAAATACCACATAAACACATAAAACAAACAATACATGAAAAATTGACAATTTAAAAATTCAGAGGTTAATACCTCTAGCATATGTAAGCAGAAACACTGTATCTATAATTATAGATGTGCTATTAAGACAGTATACAATGTAACTAAAGTGCAAAATTGAATATCTTGAGAGAGAGGCTCTCTATCAGAATGTAAATTGATTCTACCACTGGCGTCCCAGTATAAAATCATATATACTGTCCACAGAAGGCTCCGCAAAAACTAGTATGGGACTATTAAGGCAAAACAAACAATGATAGTTACCCCCGTGCTGGTTCCTGGAGTTTATCACAGGGTCCTGTATGCAAATGCACGAGGTAGATGTAATGATTTTTAGTTGATGCCTCAGTGATAATTGGAAGGCAAACTTGCTGAAGTGCTCTCACCTTCGTTAGAGAAGCCGGCAATTGACCATATGATGATATTATATTAGGAACTTCCCAACAAGGGATGTGATTGATTCAGCTGGTGATAACAGTGTGGTAAGGCAAGTCTGCTGATGGCTGATGATAAAGTGGTCTCACTGCGGAGATCCGTTCGTATCCCTAGTCGCGGCAGTTTCCAAAAATTACAATGCCGTGTAGCTGAAATCACCTTTTGCCTCACTGCGGAGGTACGGTTCCTGAAGGTCACTTGGCTGCAGTGTAAACGCCAGAAGGTGACGGGAGCCGAGAAGCTAAGGAGCCTGTCTGCCAAATATCAGATGTCCAATAATGAACTCCTAGAAGGGGGCGTCAACGCGTTTCGTCTCCTAGCAACGGAGACTTCCTCAAGACGTCTTGAGGAAGTCTCCGTTGCTAGGAGACGAAACGCGTTGACGCCCCCTTCTACGAGTTCATTATTGGACATCTGATATTTGGCAGACAGGCTCCTTAGCTTCTCGGCTCCCGGCACCTTCTGGCGTTTACACTGCAGCCAAGTGACCTTCAGGAACCGTACCTCCGCAGTGAAGCAAAAGGTGATTTCAGCTACACGGCATTGTAATTTTTGGAAACTGCCGCGACTAGGGATACGAACGGATCTCCGCAGTGAGACCACTTTATCATCAGCCATCAGCAGACTTGCCTTACCACACTGTTATCACCAGCTGAATCAATCACATCCCTTGTTGGGAAGTTCCTAATATAATATCATCATATGGTCAATTGCCGGCTTCTCTAACGAAGGTGAGAGCACTTCAGCAAGTTTGCCTTCCAATTATCACTGAGGCATCAACTAAAAATCATTACATCTACCTCGTGCATTTGCATACAGGACCCTGTGATAAACTCCAGGAACCAGCACGGGGGTAATTATCATTGTTTGTTTTGCCTTAATAGTCCCATACTAGTTTTTGCGGAGCCTTCTGTGGACAGTATATATGATTTTATACTGGGACGCCAGTGGTAGAATCAATTTACATTCTGATAGAGAGCCTCTCTCTCAAGATATTCAATTTTGCACTTTAGTTACATTGTATACTGTCTTAATAGCACATCTATAATTATAGATACAGTGTTTCTGCTTACATATGCTAGAGGTATTAACCTCTGAATTTTTAAATTGTCAATTTTTCATGTATTGTTTGTTTTATGTGTTTATGTGGTATTTAATTGTTTGATAAAATATTTTTAAAAAAGGGTCAAGCCTCATTGAGTCAATTATTCTCCATGATAGATTGCCTCTAATTGATTGGTCAATTAACTCTAAGTGATTGGGAGCGCAGAGCATTTCTTTTGTTTGTGTCACACCCCTTTTAAAGTCTTAAAGTGCCCATGTCTCCTGCGGTTCCCGTCTTTACCCCATGGTTCTTGAAGCATCCCCAGCATCCTCTACGGACTAAGAGAAAAGGATTTACCGGTAGGTATTAAAATCCTATTTTTAGCCTCTGGTTAAGGTTGAATAGATTGCATGCTCCACCCGGAAGTTCCTGTGCTGTATGTAGTTTTTGTTGTACAGGTGGTGCCATTGCCCAAGTTATGAGGCTGATGGGGCGGCACCATCATTGCCCTAGTGACACTTATATTGGGCATACAGGGTGTCTGCACCAGACTGGAGAACTGTCCAAGGGCCTCCCAGCTCTCCTTAGGATGTGCCGGCCCATGTGCTCAGTTTCAAGGTCCAGGCCACCTTCCATTATGTCATACATATATTATATGATTCCTCTGAAGTTTGAATTATTCTCTATACCTCTTTAGTTAAAATCGACAAATTTAGCATTTACAAGTACTACGAATACATTAGATTTCTATGCTGAAAATAGCAGTTTAGTGATGGAATAGGCAGTACATTGGCTTCTTATCCCACCCACTGTAAAACTAACAAACTGGTAAACTGAAGAGTCGAAAATGTATAACACAACTGCACTGTATATGTGTGTTGTGTTGTTGTTTTTTTGTTTTGTTTCTTAGTAAACTTATTCGCTGCTTAAACTGAAGAGTACAGTAGATAGAGTAGATAAGGGGTCTTAAATCCACATTTTTGACCTTAATGAAATTTGTTTGAATTAAACAGAAAACTGTGACACCTTTCCTCGGTTCATGAAACCACCATTACACACATTCCAAGGTGATTTCATTCTTGTTAATAAGTGATCTGATTTTTGGGTTAGATTTTCTTTGTGTCATATCCTAGATGTTTTACAGATTTTCAGTATTTTCCATGCATCCCCCGATAAGAGAAATACTATCACACATCCTTGCATTAGACATGTCATTGTCAGATACAACAGGCATGTGTAAATCAGCAACTGCGTCAGTCATAAAGGAACACTTAAAAGTTGTGTAAACAAATGCACATTGTAGTTCAGATACATAGTAACCTGGACAGGTACTTAGGCACATATCAACAGAAAGATAGCTTAGTGCACAAAACCACAATCCCCAAACAGCACCACAATACACAAATTGTATGATTATTCCAGATATACAATATATTGGTCGATCCAATTAGCACTGAAGTGTGCCATTGCTGCTGTGTTTTTTAAATGCCAGCAATAGCATCCGATCTTGCACCCTTCATGGTCTGAAATCAGCCCCAATTTGCACAAAATTGCTCAGACTTCGATGGGGTGGTGAGCACTTTTGTGCAAATTCAAGCCACCGTAAAGTGCACCTTCTGCCGCAATGAATCGCACCTGGAGGATCATCACAGAACGGATATGAGAGCTAGAAAAGGAATGCATCCTCATGTATTTGGCAAGCAATCTACAATAGTACACAGATTGGGATCCAGTCAAGATCCCGGCGATCAGGATCCCAGCAGTCAAAATACCTTTACCGGGATCCTGAGACAACTCGGAATACCAACACCGGCATCCTGAATAGTATTACCTGCCCAGCGCTGGGATCCTGAACAACCAAGTTTAGCCTGCTGGGAGGGGGTTTGGGTTTAAGTGCCACCACGGAGTGCTAGGTTTATGCTGCAGGTGGGTGAAGGTTAGGGTTAGACTGCGTGAAGGGAGGGTTAGGGGGCCATGTGAGGAAGGTATGTATACTTACCTTCCACTGTTGGGATTCTGATCGCAGGGATGCCGTGGTCGGTATTCTGACCGCCGGCATCTGAACCACCGGCATTCCCTACCGAACCCCACAGATTGTTGGGAAATATAACTAAACAGCCAATCTCTACCTAAATATGAATAAAGTAATAATAATAAACATTCCCTGCTCTTGCACTTGTGATCACTGCATTATATTGGTAGTGCAATGCCCTGGACTAATAGGCTCTACACACTGGCTGACAATCCTCAAAGATATGAACGATCTCGTTCATTATTGAATGAGATAACGTTCATATCTTTGAGTGTGGAGGCACCAGCGATGAACGATGCGCCGCCCCGTGCTCGTTCATCGCTGGTGCCCCGTCGGCTGTGCATGCTGGCCAATATGGACGATCTCGTCCATATTGGCCTGCATTTGTATGGAGCCGTGTGACGGGGAAGTGAAGAAACTTCACTCCCCCCGTCACTGCCCCCCCGCCGCCGGGTCGCCCGTCTGCCGTATCTGTCTGTAGGGCCCTTAACATATATCATGCAAGTACAATCTCCCACTAGACTACAAGAAAGCGCTAAAGGACATTAGCATGATTATTATATAATGCTTATATAATACTATTTAATTGATAGTCACAATTATTAATTTAAATGATTTTATTTTCTGTGGACAAATTAAATACCATTAACAAGAGGTCTGTTTTAATGTTTATATCACTTAGAAAAATAAATAAATTGCAACAAAGCTCTCAGCATCTCTTCTGACACAAGTGTAATCTGTATGAGAAATGTAATATATTGAGAGGTACATACCAGGAACATGCAGTGAGCTAAATGGCTCAGGAGGCACTGGCTGGCACCAGAGCCAGATTTACACACAATATATGAACCAAATGGTACATCTGGGCATTATACACAGGAGCAGCAGTATAAATTCCTGGAAATTTGGTGAGTTTTTTCAGAGATGAGTGGAAAAGATAGGCAGGTGAGCCCATAGACTTTTTACTCCAGAGATGTGGCTATAAAAATGATTAGAATAATACAAAGAAGATAATTCTAACATATTCTTTGTAATTTTCATATACTTTGCACAGTCAAAACTCTGGCACAAACGTTAGTATGACAGGAAAGGTTCTGCCTCACCTGCCTCACCCGCCTCACCCCACTGCTCGACACTGAGATATGTCCTCAGGCTCATTCAACATACCACGTGAGATGCCCGGCGCCCCTGAGATACTCCAAGAGGAGTTGCGTGACATATTTTTCTTTAAATTTTGCACTTTATTCCCCTCACAGACGCAGCAAAACACAACAGTGTATTTGAGACATTGGGCTGCAACTTTAACCGCACAGGAATTAGTTTTAAACATCTCCAAAGTCTCAGATGTAGCAGTTGGCATAAGCAAAAGCTGCGTCCTCGCCTCAGAGAGCTTCTTGCACAGATTCAGACTCAGGGCCTAATTCAGACCTGATTGCAGCAGCAAATTTGTTAGCTAATGGATAAAACCATGTGCACTGCGGGGAAGGGGGGGGGGGGCAGATAGAATATGTGCAGAGAGAGTTAGATTTGGGTGGGGTGTGTTCAAACTGAAATCTTAATTGCAGTGTAAAAATAAAGCAGCCAGTATTTACCCTGCACAGAAACAATATAACCCACCCAAATCTAACTCTCTCTGCACGTGTTATATCTGCCCCAACCCCCCCTGCAGTGCACATGGTTTTGCCCATTTGCTAACAAATTTGCTGCTGCGATCAGATCTGAATTAGGCCCTCAGTCACACACATATTCAAATGTCACACATCAAATTAATCAGCAGAAGCCAGCAATGTAGGTTAGTAACTCCCAGTTGTTTTTTTATGCAAGTAAGAGGCATACTTTGAGCGAGAAAGATGCTGACCGCAGCCGAGTCACCTGAGATTTGGCATGACATGAGGGGCTGTTTGGTGCAACTGAAGCCACAGAGTGTATGAGAACACATTTGTAAAAACTTTTTATGGCAAATCTCATATTAGATTGAAAACTTACAAGCATATACAACTACATATTGGAAAGAAAGGAGTCCATCAAATTCTGTCTTTTAACCAGAAAAAAAGGCTCTATTAAATTACACAAGTGCACAGGTTTTCAGGGCTATAATACAATTGTGTGTTAAACAGATTACATAGAATGGTCTCGCACAGATACATAAAGTCAATATTTGCAAATAAAAATGGATCTCTTACCTGGGTCATGGAATGGCACCAATGCAAAATTATATAGCGGTTTTCTTGGTCTGCTTAAAGATGTCTCTAAAATCTTGGATGCGCCTTCTATCACTTGCACTAAGTCATCGTACATGGATCCCGTGACATCAAAAACAAATGCTAAAGTAGAAGCTCCATCCGGTGTGTTACCTAAATCTGTCTCTGTTTCCACACAGGAATTTAGTTTAAAAATCTGAACAAGAAGCAGTACAATTGGCAGCTGGTAGAAAAACATCCTTAAAGTGCTGCTGATGTACAAATATAAAGTGACTTTTAATGAGCTGAAGAATAACGTGAAACTGCTTAAGACATGGCTTAGCAAACAGTCTAACTGGCATTCCAGTTGTCTGTCCCAAACTGCTTAAAACAATGAACAGTTCAATGGGCTGAGCCACAACTGTGCTTAGAAGTGTATTCAGTTTCTGCTTGGTAGAAACAAAGGTCTCTGATTTCCCCTAGAACGGTCCTTGTCTGCCACCTGCTGGAAATACTCTGTACTCATCTGTCTGGTTTTAGTCTTTTCACAAAACATTTCAAGAATCTAAAATCAAATATTTCCCTTTTTGCTAATGTCATTTAGGGGTATATTTCTGAAAGAGATAAAGTGTAGAGAGAGATAAAGCACTAACCAAGCAGCTCCTAACTTCTTTTTCAAACGCAGCCTGTAAAATTAGATTTAGACAATTATTGGTTAGCACTTTATCACTCTCCACTTTATCTCTTGCCATGCTTTCATAAATACCCCATTAGAATGTAGGTCTATTATTTATTTTGACTGCATGATAAAAATCAGATCAAGTGGAAAGTCGTGTGCAGGGTTTCCAATTAACCTGTGATTGCCCTCTCTGCAGCAAGTTACGCATCACTGCCTGGCCCCCACTTTGGTGCTATGACGTAAATTGCTGGTCACCTCATCCACCCTGGAGCACCTTCTATCCATTACTGTTTCCAGCACATGGTCAAACTCAGCCCCAAAGCAAGGACACTGTGGGCAGGGAGGGAGGCAGTGGAGAACCTCACCTTTACACAAACTGCATTTGTTGTGGACATGGAGGGGTACATTTACTAAAGGTTCTAAAAATGAAAAGAGGTGATGTTGCCAATAGCAACCAATCAAATTCTGTCTATAATTTCTCTATTGCATCCTAGAAAATTATAGACATAATCTGATTGGTTGTTATGGACAACATCACCCCTATATTTGTTTAAACTGGAAAAGAGGCGATTGAGAGGGGACATTATTAATATTTATAAATACATAAAGAAACAATACAAGGATTTATCAAACGATCTGTATATATATTAAAAAAAACACTACATAGGACACGAGGACACCCCCTGTTGTTATTAGAAATAAAAAATTCCTACACAATGGAGAAAAGGGTTCTTCACAGTAAGAGCAGTAAGGATTTGGAATTCTCTGCCAGAGAAGGTAGTACTGGTGGATTCAATCAATAAGTTTAAAAATGGAATAGATAAATTCCTAGCTGAAAGGAATGTCCAAGGATACAGCATTTAATTAATATAACATTTTATAATACAGGTTGAACTCGATGGACATTTGTATTTATACAACCTCAACAACTATGTAACTTTGTAACTATGTCACATGCCATGTCTCCTCCTACAGTATGTTGAGTACCTGATTGGCTCCCTGATTGAAGGCCTGTCTAGAAATATCACAAGACTTCCCTAAGTCCTCTGGTTGACAGAATGGAAACCTGGGCAGTGTTCTGTAAATGGTGACCCGGTCTGCATCCTGCACTAGAAACCCAAAGCAGGGGCGTTGAGAGCCATGCGGAGCCCTGGTAATGAACCTGGGCATTGCCTAAAAATGGGGCATGTCCACTCCCCCTAAAACACTAAAATGTAAAAAATTAATAGTGAATCCACAGGGGGCACCATTCTAATGAAGGTATGGGGAGGCAGGAGGGGTGTGTTGGAGGGCACTCACTTCCTACCTTGCTTGTGAGAAGCGGTTTCCTCCTCCTCAGCTGGACATCTTCCCAGTGATATTTGAGAAAAGGGCGTATGTATGTACACTAAAGAGCAAAGTCTGGCACAGTGCCAGAGTATTTGCTTTCAATGTGCAAGCACCATCTTCCTGAAGATATCACTGGGAAGATGGCGCTGGCCTTAGGCATAGGTGTACTCAGTGGGGAAGGGGGAAGGGGGGGAGCAGTGGACCTGTGCACCTCCAGCAGCTCGGTTTTGGTTTTGGAGCTGTATTCTTTTACAAAAAAAATCAAAATTCACAGAATTTTGCCATGCTTTTGTTCCTACTGTATTATTCATCTCAATAACATTCATTGCCACTCATTTCCAGTCAATTTTGACCACATGACAATATTGTTTTCATCAGTGACGTGCGGTGAGGTCAATGGCTGGGGAGGCACTGGCTAGTATCCGCCAGTGGGGAGGGGCAGAAATCCTTCACAGTAGAAAATAATATAATGTATAATGTCTTAGAGACATTAACTATATTTTAATAATCAATTCAGAATTAAAAACATATATACCCTAGTAAAGAATCAAACCCATGACCACAGCATTCTAAAGCAGAGCACCTAACCATTAGGCCACCAAGCTACTTGCAGCAAGTAGGTTTTGTTTGGAATATTAAAAGTCTATGAAAACAACATTTTGTGAAATAAATAGAAACATTTCACCCTAGTTGGGAATCAAAACCATGTCCTCCAGCATTCAACCTAACTGATGCCTAGAGCAGATAGTTATGGTTAAAATATAATCATAAAAATCAATGTGTTAAATAAATATAATTGCAACCCTCAGTGAGGATTGAACCTAGGACTTCTTGGTTGCTAGCCAGCATGCCTAACCACTACACTACTGGCTCAGCCATACAAACACACTGACTAATCCATATATTACATCTATACTAAATTGCATTCACTTGTCAGAGTCTGTGTGTACAGGGTCCGCCCCCAACAGACTGAGTGCCGAACAGGAAAGGAGCTGTGATGAGAGGGGTAAGGGGTGTCACCAGCCCCTGCTCTGGCAGGTTGGGTGCCTCTGCCTCGGGCTGGGCTGATGTTATGTGGCCAGGTGGCCGGAGCTCATCACACTGGCCAGGGGATAAGCTGCACTGCTGCAGCTTCAACACAAAACTGTATGTACTGTGGCTGTGTTACAGGAGAGGGGAGCCGCGGGGAACATGCTACTCACCCACATTCAAAGCCAGATCCTCACAGACCTCCTCTCCGTGTATGGGAGGGGTGATTGGAGGAAAGGGGCATTGTCAGAATGATAGACAGAGGGGAGAGCCAGAGAGGGGCAGGGGCGTGCTCTGTATATAGGCTGAGGGGACAGCCCTGTCATTGAGGCAGAGTTAGAGCTGCCTCTTCTCCTCGTTTTTTTTAATGGGCTTTTTCTGCCGGTGGCTTGGCCCCGCCCCCCGCCTCAGCCACTTTATTATTGACAGCCAGAGGCACTGCTCCCGCTGCCTCCCATCCACAGCTGCCTGCATTTTCATAGCCTAAATGATGAGAATAATACAAAGAAGATTTATATAACACAGAATATGTTATAAATATCTTCTTTGTCAGTATGACAGGGGAGGCACTGCCTCCCCTGCCTCCCCTGACTGCACGTCCCTGGTTTTCATCCACTTTAGGCCAAAAGGTTGCACCAAGGTAGCTGGATGGCTAAACTAAACAACAGCAGTTAGCGGCACAATTTATCAAGAACTGCATTAGAGGCCTGAGCAGGGTTGTATGTAGAGAGGAGGAGGGGCGTGTGCAGGCTCTGTCTGAGTTCGCTCCTTTCTAACCTGCAAGTGCTGTTGCTCTTGCACTGTCCCAGATCCTAGAGTGCATTTGCAGATCTCCAAGGAAATAAAGCAGTGGCCATTTTTCCAGTGATTTTTCTACTGTGCTTGTGCGAAACACCGGGAAAATCTCACCGATTATTAAATACGCCAGTGGGCTTGAGAGAGTTGGAATATGTATGTAGTGGAAGGCAGGTAAAGGAAGAAGGATTGTCTACCAAATTCCATTTCGATTCCACATTAGCAGAACAAAAATTCCTTTGCTGTACCAGGACATTTTAAAAAAACCTAATTGGAGGGAAGGGAAGGGGGAGAAAGGAAGGAAGCTTAATAGTATTTATATTCTGAAGCAAATTTATGATGGAGGAAGGGCTAGACATGTGCGTGCTCGACTTAGGTTTTCCACCAGACTCGGATTCCAAATTGATCTTGCAGGTTTTGGATTCCATATAAGGGAGCCGCAGCCTGGACTCAGCACAATTTCACTGTGGCTGACAAGCCACTGAGTGGTCGTCCAAAAAGTGCTACTAACGAGACAACCTCAACAATGGTTTTGGCATCCTTCGTGAAGAGCCCACAACGCAGCACACAAATTACCTCAATTCTCCCCTCTTTTGTCAAAGCCATCTTCAGTTACCTGCAACAAATAAAGTGTTGTAACTTTTCAACCATAACTGCAATTTCAAATATGTTTGCAACAATATACTTTTCATCAAATTCCAATGATGTTTGACATATTACACGACCCCCTTCCCATTTGAAAAAACTGACTTAGATTCAAGATGGCCGATTTCAAGATGGTGCCCATGTTCGGTACATACCCTAAAAGATAGCCCACCTCACCCATACCTTACTGGAGTATTCAGTTTTCCCATTTCCTGCACAGTTTTTGAAACAAAAGGGTGTACTGCGACTTTTGAATCCCCCTTGTAGTTCAGCTAGAGAGCCAAAAGCTGCTTTCCAGGTGAAAGATGCCTTTCAGGAACTGATCCAATATTGAGGTTGAAAATAATTTTGACAGATGATTACAGCATCTACAAATATTTGTATTTTTCTTTGGCCTAATTCAGATCTGATCGCAGCAGTAAATTTGTTAGTTAATGGGCAAAACCATGTGCACTGCAGGGGAGGCAGATATAACGTGTGCAGAGAGAGTTAGATTCGGGTGTGGTGTGTTCAAACTGAAATCTAAATTGCAGTGTAAAAATAAAGCAGCCAGTATTTACTCTGCACAGAAACAAAATAACCCACCCAAATCTAAAGCTAGGTACACACTATCAGAGGTGTAGCAAGGTGTCATGGTGCCTGGAGCAAGGTATGTTTCGGTGCCCCCCTCCTCCCCTGTACTGAATTGTGGGCGTGGCCACCTGGGCCGGTTCTAGACCTTTTGGCACTCAGAGCTAAAGTTTCCTATTTGCGCCCCCCAACCACACACACACCCACAGGTGACACATAGTGCGCGCCGAAGGGTTGCTGCAAGAAAAAGGAGCATGGCTTCATAGGGAAGGGGCATCGCCACAGTTATGCCGCCTGTAGTTATGGACCCAGTAGTTGTGCCCCCTGTAGCTGTGCCCAGAGTAGTTGTGCCCCCAGTAGTTGTGCCAGCGGTAGATTTGCCCCTGTAGCTGTGCCCTCAGTAGAGTTGCCATCTGTAGTTGTGCCCCTGTAGCTGAGCCCCCTGTAGATTTGCTCCCTGTAGATTTGCCCCCAGTAGATGTGCACCCCGTACTTGTGCCCCCAGTGGTTGTGCCCCCAGTAGTTGTGCCGCCAGTAGCTGTGCCCCCTGTAGATTTGCCCCAGTAGTTGTGCCCCTGTAGCTGTGCCCCCTGTAGATTTGCCCCCAGTAGTTGTGCACCCTGTAGATTTGCCTACAGTAGTAGTGCCCCCTGTATATTTGCCCCAGTAGTTGTGCCCCCTGTATATTTGCCCCCAGTAGTTGTGCCCCTGTAGATTTGCCCACAGTAGTAGTGCCCCCCATATATTTGCCCCCAGTAGTTGTGCCCCCTGTAGATTTGCCCCCTGTAGATTTGCCCCCTGTATGTTTGCCCACAGTAGTTGTGCCCCCTGTATATTTGCCCCCAGTAGTTGTGCCCCCTGTAGATTTGCCCCCAGTAGTAGTGCCCCCCGTATATTTGCCCCAGTGGTTGTGCCCTCTGTAGATTTGCCCACAGTAGTAGTGCCCCCTGTATATTTGCCCCCAGTAGTTGTGCCCCCTGTATATTTGCCCCTAGTAGTTGTGCCCCCTGTATATTTCCCCCCTGTAGATTTGCCCCCAGTAGTTGTGCCCCCTGTATATTTGCCCACAGTAGTTGTGCCCCCTGTATATTAGCCCACAGTAGTAGTGCCCCCTGTATATTTGCCCCTGTAGTTGTGCCCCCTGTATATTTGCCCCCAGTAGTTGTGTCCCCTGTAGATTTTCCCACAATAATAGTGCCCCCCGTATATTTGCCGCCAGTAATTTTGACCCCTGTTTATTTGCCCACAGTAGTTGTACCCCCTGTAAATTTGCCCCCAGTAGTTGTGCCTCCTGCAGATTTGCCCACAGTAGTAGTGCTCCCCGTATATTTGCCCCCAGTAGTTGTGCCTCCTGTAGATTTGCCCACAGTAGCAGTGCCCCCTGTATATTTGCCCCCAGTAGTTGTGCCCCCTGTAGATTTGCCCACAGTAGTTGTGCCCCCTGTATATTTGCCCACAGAAGTAGTGCCCCCTGTATATTTGCCCACAGTAGTTGTGCCCCCTGTATATTTGCCCCAGTAGTTGTGCCCCCTGTATATTTGCCCCCAGTAGTAGTGCCCCCTGTATATTTCCCCCAGTAATTGTGACCCCTGTATATTTGCCCACAGTAGTTGTGCCCCCTGTATATTTGCCCCCAGTAGTTGTGCCCCCTGGTAGCGCCGCTTCACACACAAAGAAAAAAAAACAAAAACAATACTCACCTGTACCGCTCCTGCTGCTCCGTCTCCGCAGTCATGTCCCGTCTGGCTGCGGCACGTCTCCACCCGTCGGGCGTCTGACGTAATCTGGCTGGCTGGAATGAAAATCTGGTAATGGATGAGAGCAAATTACAATCTACCATTTGCTCCAAACACTGGAATTAGGCCCATTGTTTGTACTGTGGTAAAAAATTAGATATACCTGGAAATTAATGTTATTGTTATTGTGGCTAATAATATTCTAGGGACAAAACAAATAAAGGCCCAAATAATGTGATTTGAGCTTTGAGCTTTATCTGTACATTAAAAAAAGATACTAAATCAAAATCAGCAAAAATCATTGGGGACATTGGTGACCGTCTTTAATGCATAGAACAGTAGTTCTCAAATTGTGTGCCTAGGCACCCTGGGGTGCCTTAGGACACTTACAAGGGTGCCTCGGGTTTGTGGTCCATGACCAATTTAAATTATTTATGGTCAAAACCAGTGCTGGTGGCTGTCAATCATAAACTATGTAGACAAACAGAAGCAAATCTTGTCCCTCACCCAGTGCCGTTTCTAGCGGCAGGCGAGCCGTGCAACCGCACGGGACGCCCGCCGCGGCACTTTGTGACTCCTTATCTCCTCTCCCCGAGCGCTCCTGCTCGGGGGGCGGAGTTTCGCGGAATGACGCGTTTGCGTCGTGACGTCACGACGCAAACGCGTCATTCCGCGAAACTCCGCCCCCCTAGCAGGAGCGCTCGGGGAGAGGAGATAAGGAGATACGCATGGAAGGAGGAGGCGGCCGGCGCGAGGGACGTGAGGCGGCGGGACCGAAGAGCGGGAAGATGTAAGTATCCTCTCTCTCTTTCTCCCTCTTCATTCCCCCCCACTTCAAACCTGCCTGCATATGGGGTTGCCTGCTGCACTGTATAAAATGGGGACACCTGCATATGGGGTTGCCTGCCGCACTGTATAAAATGGGGACACCTGCATATGGGGTTGCCTGCTGCACTGTATAAAATGGGGACACCTGCCTATGGGGTTGCCTGCCGCACTGTATAAAATGGGGACAACTGCCTATGGGGTTGCCTGCCGCACTGTATAAAATGGGGACACCTGCCTATGAGGTTGCCAGCCGCACTGTATAAAATGGGGACACCAGCCTATGGGGTTGCCTGCCGCACTGTATAAAATGGGGACACCTGCCTATGGGGTTGCCTGCCGCACTGTATAAAATGGGGACACCTGCCTATGGGGTTGCCTGCCGCACTGTGTAAAATGGGGACACCTGCCTGCCGCACTGTGTAAAATGGGAACACCTGCCTGCCGGACTGTGTAAACTGGGGACACCTGCCTGCCGGACTGTGTAAAATGGGGACACCTGCCTGCCGGACTGTGTAAAATGGGGACACCTGCCTGCCGCACTGTGTAAAATGGGGATACCTGCCTGCCGCACTGTGTAAAATGGGGGCACCTGCCTGCGTACTGTGTAAAATGGTGATATCTGCCTGCCGCACTGTGTAAAATGGGGATACCTGCCTACCGCACTTTGTAAAATGGGGACACCTGCCTGCCGCGCTGTGTAAAATGGGGACACCTGCCTGTCGCGCTGTGTAATATGGGGACACTTGCCTGCTGTAATGTGTAAAAAGGGGACTTTTTTTATTTTTATTTTTTTTCCCCTGTGGTGGGTGTGATGATATCAGACGAGGCTGCGCCCACTTTAATGAGACCACACCCATTTTAATCAGGCCACACACCCTTGTCGGGAGCGCGCGCGCCTTCGGCGCGCGCATGCTTTTTCTTTTTACGGCTATATGGGGGGGGGGGGCGCATTTTGAAATCTCGCACTGGGAGCCAAATTGTCTAGAAACGGCCCTGCCCTCACCACACAATTGAACCTAAGGATGACATACAGTATAAACACAGTGTACTTAATTTAATATTTTTTTCTCAATTTCTCAATAAGAAACTTTAAGAAACAGAAGTGAAACCTGTCCATCACCACATAACTGAACATAAGGATGACATTTATACAATTTAATTAATTTCATATTTTTTCTGAATTTCTCAATAAGAAACGTTTGGCCTGGGTGTGCCGTGAAAAAAATTCAGATACTCTAGGACGCCATGACTCAAGTTTGAGAACCACTGGCATAGACAAAATTTTTTATTGGTTATTGCACTAATCCGACTACTACTAATTTGCAACACATTTTTAATAACCAAAAAAAATACAAAAATGTAATAGGAAAGGATTCTTGACAAGGCTTACGAAGCCAAGAAAATGAATAGCTGCACAACAGAGCTGCAAATATTTCAAACTTCACCAACAAACATCCCATGATTAAAAGGAAAGCAGTGCAAGATATATATATATATATATATATATATATATATATATATATCACAAATCCTGTGGACAGTCCAAGTGGGGTAAGCCATTTTGCAATGATTTCACTGAATTTTTCTAAGAGGTTGTCAGCGGTATGCCTCTTAGTGAAACCTGTGATAGACAGAGTAGCCTGCTTTTGAATGAGCTGACATATGATAGATGTAAGCTCTCACAGGCAGGGTCCTCTTCCCTCATGTGCTTTTACGTCTCTTACTTAACCTATCATCTTTTCTCCCTTTGATGGCACCAAATTCTTCTGTTTTTTGCCACCCTGATAGTTATTTCAGTGGTGTTTATTGACACAGCTATGTTTATATACCCTGTACTTGTCCTATATTGTATTGAACTGTAAGTCACTGTTTTCATGTTTTGCTTATTTGTTTACTCTGTAATTGGGCACAGCAGATTCCATGAGGCGCCATATAAAGGATAATAATAATAATGATGCTGCTGCTGAAGGCAATACATCTACCGTGGGCTGTCACACCCGTGTATCTTTAGTTGCCCTGTCCCACTTGTCCATATATCTATGGTTAAGTGGACAATGGGTACAACGGCATTCCGGAGGGTTTTTTCTTTTTAATGTACAGACTGGAAATTGCTTTTCTAGTGAAGTGGAATCTACATGGGATTTGGTAGCGATGACACAGGACCTCAATTAACTGTCATTGCATTAATGACAGATACTGGACGCACATCTAATTCCAGCATAGTTGTTATGGCGTCAATTATCCACTGTGCAACTAGGTGACTGCTCTCATACTTGTTCCCCCTTGAAAAGGATTGTTTAACAGTCAATTGTTTTGTTAAACTACAACAAGCAGTCTTCCTGGTCCCCTTCTGGGATGAAAATCCACTCGCAAAAACAATAGGTGTAGCCCTCAACGAACCTTCTGAGGAATCCCTGATAGGAGAGCAGTCAGTCATGCTTATGAAATTGGATGCAGGACTACTTCTGATCATGATTGAGGATGTTGAAGCTGAAATGTGTTCGATTACAAGATTATCCAATCTAGCTATAAAATAGAAAGTTGACAAACAAGAGATCAGCATATATAATTGGGTTCTGGAAGTCCACCGCTGCCCTAGAGTGTATTCCAGTACCAATCATACAAAGGATTGTGTTTATTGTTTGTGTTATATGTTGTCGCATGTCATAATTGTTGTGTATACCGGTATTAGGATTTTTAAACATACCATTTACATAGCACACAATTTACTTTTAAAAGGTATATATTTTTATTAACTAAATAAAAACATCACCATTTATTAATACAAAAAGGTCTATAGTGTGAGTTATTGTTGCGCAAAGGTCTAACCCCCCCTTTTTTCTATATAATTTTGGAGGTATACCTCACACGCCACGTGCAGCAACATATGAGTTAATAGAAGTCGAGCGTAGGGCTGTCATATCTCACATTTTAACTATACACACTTAATATATTTTTAGCTTTTATTTTCTTACACTGGAGCAGAGCACCCCTTGATTGACAGAGCACCCCTGGTTGAACACAGAAGTCCCTTGTCAGACACAGCACCCCTTTATGTACAAAAAAGCACTCTTGGGGATGGACCACCTACAGTGTACATCATACATACATACATCATACATGTATGATTGCACACTGTGGTCTGTATAGTGCTTCCCTTGCTTTATTTCACTTTGCGGTCAGCGGTTGACCGAAAGTAACCTCACCGCTGACCGCAAAGTTCCCACCATTGGTTACAATGGAGCGCATAGGCGCTACATTGTAACACTGCCGTGTGCCGCCTGTCATACAGTACAGGAGCACACAGCCAATCAGGAGGGTGCCACAATGTGGCGCTCCCTGATTGGCTGAAGGAACCCTCTTAGACATAAGTCAGAGGGGGTTTCTGGCATTCGGGGAAAGGGGTCCCATGTGAAAACATGGGGCCCCTTTCAGTGCGAGGTCGGGTGTTCGGTTTTTTTTTTTGACAAGTACCAGGATTACAAATGGATTACAAGAGGAGCCTTCTACACTGGATTTTGTGAGTCTAATTTTTTCCACAGGTACACCATGGATTCTACATGGAGAAGAGGACCGACCCTCGTGTGAACATAGGTAAGTATGTGTATATGGAGGTGTGTATATGTATTAAAGTTATACTTTCAAGGTGTGTGTCTTATGTTTTTATTGGGGTATTTTTTTAGTAGTAGTACTACAGGTACCAGCGGGCCCGGTTTTCCTCCGCATGCTGGTACTTGTGGTTCTCCAAGTACCAGCTTGCGGGGGAGGCTTGCTGGGACTTGTAGTACTGCTACTAAAAACAATATTCATTTTTTTACACAACGGCTATCAGCCTCCCATCCGCAGCCCTTGGATGGGGGGGACAGCCTCGGGCTTCACCCCTGGTCCTTGGGTGGCTGGAGGGGGGGGACCCCTTGATTGAAGGGGTCCCACTCCTCCAGGGTACCCCGGCCAGGGGTGACTAGTTGGTTATGTAATGCCAGGGCCGCCGGGAGCTATATAAAAGTGTCCCCCGGCTGTGGCATTATGTATCTGGCTAGTGGAGCCCGGTGCTTGTTTCAGAAATACGGGGGACCCCTACGCTTTTTGTCCCCCGTATTTTTGGAACCAGGACCAGGCGCAGAGCCCGGTGCTGGTTGTTTAAATATGGGGGAACCTCTATCATTTTTCCCCCCATATTTTTGCAACCAGGACCGGCTCAAAGAGACCGAGGCTGGTTTTGTTTAGGAGGGGGGACCCCACGCAATAAAAAAAAAACAAAAAAACACTTTCCCATCCCCTTCCCACTAATAAACATGCACGGATCTCATGGATCCCTGCATGCCTATCCAAACACGGGATAAAAAAGCAGGTCTGGTTTTTTTTAGCACTTTTTCACGATTTCTATTTCTGCACGGCAGTGTTTGGCTATTGTCGGCAGTGTTTGTGATTTGCACTTTTTAGTAAATTACCGATTTCTACCAAATTGCAGGCGTATTTGACCGATGGTGTATTGATTCGTGATTTTTTCCTAGGACTTCCAAAATATTACGAATGCCCTCATCACTGCCGAGATTTTTGCTTAGTAAATTACCGAAATGACACTTTGAAGAAAAAACGGCATCTCGGTCAAAATCGGGACCTTAGTAAATATACCCCACAGAGTCAGGTCCTCCTGGACGGAAAGAGCATCGACTGAGGCGCACATCACACCAAGAGGCTTTTACTAATCAAGTTGGGACACATCAGGACTGTTGGGACATGAGTGGACAGTAACACGACTGCACCTATCACAATTGGGTCCCAAATACATGTTGCCATGGCAAAGCATCCAAAGGCAAATATAATGCATAGACACCGAGGTAAAATGGTTAAGCAATGCAATGGAATACAGCTTAATACTTACTAAAGCAGCCCAACATGGTATCCACAGTTCCACAGACATTAAATAGTACAAATATACAATAATATGATATAATACAATAGTATGAATCATCCCCAAAAAATTACAGAAGCACCACTGGCTACAGCCGTGAATCTGATGGGGCTATCTAGTCTTTTGAGTTCGTCAACCATTGCATAAAAAGAATTGTGAGATCCTCTCCAAACAATAAAGAGGTCATCAGTATACCTCTTAAAAAAACCAGCAGCATATTTATGCAAAATGTACTCTTTTTCATATTTGGCCATGTACAGATGTAGCCACCTTTGTCTTGACTGATTCTCCGCCTAGACGTCCGTTTAGTCACGCTAAGGCGATAGCTGAGTTTAATCACAGGCAGGCGCGTTGAGGCGATCTAGATACTCAGCATGCATTACACATCTCCACCACTGGGTGGCTAATGCTCCACTAATCCAGTACTTTCGATCGTACAGTATAGCGGCGGATTGATCTACCTGTACCTGTACAGCTCTGGCAATTGGTCAGTAACGACTGTAATGTTAATACTGTAGGCGTAACGGCAGGCGGTGGAAAAAGATGGTGACCTACTGTAGAGTACTGTATGTGTATGGAGACGCAACTAATTGTGTAAAAGGAAGAATGTACAGTACAATGTATAAACACCGTGCTTTTAAAATACATGAGCGTCTGAGTTCCCTATGGCATAATGGGAATGGAGGGCTAGCAGGAGGCGGTGGAAAATACCGTGCTTTACAAATGCGAGTGTCCGAGTCCTCTAAGGCATAAACCAACACCAATGGGGTGGGGGCCGGGCGCTGTTTGCAGTACTTTTACACATGAAATTGGGAATCTCTCATGAGGCATTGTGGGCTAGGGGTGAAGGCTCCCACCTCCCACGCTGAGGGTCCAGGGTTCGAGACCTTATGTGTCTTCTTTTTTTTTTATTGTAATAATACACTGTATTATGTTATTTTCATTGCAAGACAGTCAATGGAAGGATGCACACAAGTTTCATATAAATCAGAGTAGATCTGCAGGAGCGATTCTTTACGCTAAATGCATCTACACAGCGGTAATGAGTAGAAATGAGTGTATTCTGAGTGAGCAAAACAGTACAGTAGATCTTCGGCGTTTGTGTATTGCACAGGACCTGAATTCCCTCCCTGTCCACTGCATGATCTGTGCAGGCTCCCAGGGGGGAAGGGCGATGGGCTAGCAGGAGGCGGTGGAAAATACTGTGCTTTACAAATGCGAGCGTCTGAGTCCCCTAAGGCATAAACCAACACCAATGGAAAGGAAGGGCCAACCTTTTTTTTTAATGTGTTCCCGTGAACAAGCACAAACAGCTAATTAGTACCCTAATAGAACATACTGTACAGAGATACTAAGTACGGTGATTTGGCATCCGGTAAAACAGCTGTTCATGCTAATTAGTACACTAGTAGAACATACTGTACAGAGATACTAAGGATGGTGATTTGGCATCTAGGAACTTTCAGAGGAGCTTTTATCTCTCTCCATTATACATACAAAGATTAAACTTGCAACTCTACGTTACAAGCTGTTCGTGCTAATTAATACACTAGTAGAACATACTGTACAGAGATACTAAGGATGGTGATTTGGCATCTAGGAACTTACTGAGGAGCTTTTATCTCTCTCCATTATACATAGAAAGATTAAACTTGCCACTCTACGTTACAAGCTGTTTGTGCTAATTAGTACACTAGTAGAACATAGAGTACAGAGATACGAAGGACAGTAATTTGTGGCATCCAGGAATTTAGGGAGGAGCTTTTATCTCTCTCCATTATACTTAGATAGATTACAATGGAGAGATTAAAGCTCCTCCCTAAGTTCGTGGATGCCAAATCACTGTACTTAGTATCTCTGTACAGTATGTTCTACTAGTGTACTAATTAGCACGAACAACTTGTAACGTACAGTGGCAATTTTAATCTTTCTATGTATAATATAGAGAGATAAAAGCTCCTCCCTAAGTTCCTGGTTGCCAAATCACCATCCTTAGTATCTTTGCATAGTATTTTCTATTAGGGTACTTATTAGCACAAACAGCTAATTAGTACACTAGTAGAACATAGAGTACAGAGATACTAAGGACAGTAATTTGGCATCCAGGAATTTAGGGAGGAGCTTTTATCTCTCTCCATTATACTTAGATAGATTACAATGGAGAGATTAAAGCTCCTCCCTAAGTTCGTGGATGCCAAATCACTGTACTTAGTATCTCTGTACAGTATGTTCTACTAGTGTACTAATTAGCACGAACAGCTTGTAACGTACAGTGGCAATTTTAATCTTTCTATGTATAATATAGAGAGATAAAAGCTCCTCCCTAAGTTCCTGGTTGCCAAATCACCATCCTTAGTATCTTTGCATAGTATTTTCTATTAGGGTACTTATTAGCACAAACAGCTAATTAGTACACTAGTAGAACATAGAGTACAGAGATACTAAGGACAGTAATTTGGCATCCAGGAATTTAGGGAGGAGCTTTTATCTCTCTCCATTATACTTAGATAGATTACAATGGAGAGATTAAAGCTCCTCCCTAAATTCGTGGATGCCAAATCACTGTACTTAGTATCTCTGTACAGTATGTTCTACTAGTGTACTAATTAGCACGAACAGCTTGTAACGTACAGTGGCAATTTTAATCTTTCTATGTATAATATAGAGAGATAAAAGCTCCTCCCTAAGTTCCTGGTTGCCAAATCACCATCCTTAGTATCTTTGCATAGTATTTTCTATTAGGGTACTTATTAGCACAAACAGCTAATTAGTACACTAGTAGAACATAGAGTACAGAGATACTAAGGACAGTAATTTGGCATCCACAAATTTAGGGAGGAGCTTCTATCTCTCTCCATTATGCTTAGATAGATTACAATGGAGAGATTAAAGCTCCTCCCTAAATTCGTGGATGCCAAATCAATGTACTTAGTATCTCTGTACAGTATGTTCTACTAGTGTACTAATTAGCACGAACAGCTTGTAACGTACAGTGGCAATTTTAATCTTTCTATTTATAATATAGAGAGATAAAAGCTCCTCCCTAAGTTCCTGGTTGCCAAATCACCATCCTTAGTATCTTTGCATAGTATTTTCTATTAGGGTACTTATTAGCACAAACAGCTAATTAGTACACTAGTAGAACATAGAGTACAGAGATACTAAGGACAGTAATTTGGCATCCAGGAATTTAGGGAGGAGCTTTTATCTCTCTCCATTATACTTAGATAGATTACAATGGAGAGATTAAAGCTCCTCCCTAAATTCGTGGATGCCAAATCACTGTACTTAGTATCTCTGTACAGTATGTTCTACTAGTGTACTAATTAGCACGAACAGCTTGTAACGTACAGTGGCAATTTTAATCTTTCTATGTATAATATAGAGAGATAAAAGCTCCTCCCTAAGTTCCTGGTTGCCAAATCACCATCCTTAGTATCTTTGCATAGTATTTTCTATTAGGGTACTTATTAGCACAAACAGCTAATTAGTACACTAGTAGAACATAGAGTACAGAGATACTAAGGACAGTAATTTGGCATCCACAAATTTAGGGAGGAGCTTCTATCTCTCTCCATTATGCTTAGATAGATTACAATGGAGAGATTAAAGCTCCTCCCTAAATTCGTGGATGCCAAATCAATGTACTTAGTATCTCTGTACAGTATGTTCTACTAGTGTACTAATTAGCACGAACAGCTTGTAACGTACAGTGGCAATTTTAATCTTTCTATTTATAATATAGAGAGATAAAAGCTCCTCCCTAAGTTCCTGGTTGCCAAATCACCATCCTTAGTATCTGTGCATAGTATTTTCTATTAGGGTACTAATTAGCACAAACAGCTAATTAGTACACTAGTAGAACATAGAGTACAGAGATACTAAGGACAGTAATTTGGCATCCAGGAATTTAGGGGGGAGCTTTTATCTCTCTCCATTATACTTAGATAGATTACAATGGAGAGATTAAAGCTCCTCCCTAAATTCGTGGATGCCAAATCACTGTACTTAGTATCTCTGTACAGTATGTTCTACTAGTGTACTAATTAGCACGAACAGCTTGTAATGTACAGTGGCAATTTTAATCTTTCTATGTATAATATAGAGAGATAAAAGTTCCTCCCTAAGTTCCTGGTTGCCAAATCACCATCCTTAGTATCTGTGCATAGTATTTTCTATTAGGGTACTAATTAGCACAAACAGCTAATTAGTACACTAGTAGAACATAGAGTACAGAGATACTAAGGACAGTAATTTGGCATCCAGGAATTTAGGGAGGAGCTTTTATCTCTCCATTATACTTAGATAGATTACAATGGAGAGATTAAAGCTCCTCCCTAAGTTCGTGGATGCCAAATCACTGTATGGTGATTTGGCATCCAGTTAAAAGCTGTTTGTACTAATTAGTATACTAGTAGAACATACTGTACAGAGACACTAAGAATGGTGATTTGGCATCTGGGAACTTCCAGAGGAGCTTTTATCTCTCTCCATTTTACATAGAAAGATTAAACTTGCCGCTGTACTTTACAAGCTGTCCGTGCTAATTTAGTACCCTAATAGAAAATACTATACAGAGATACTAAAGACGGTAATTTGGCACCCAGGAATTTAGGGAGGAGCTTTTATCTCTCTCCATTATACTTAGAAAGATTACAATGGAGAGAGATAAAAGCTCCTTCCTAAGTTCGTGGATGCCAAATCACTGTCCTTAGTATCTCTGTACAGTATGTTCTACTAGTGTACTAATTAGCACAAACAGCTTGTAACGTACAGTGGCAAGTGTAATTTTTCTAAGTATGATGGAGAGAGATAAAAACTCCTCCCTATGTTCCTGGATGTCAAATTACCATGCTTAGCATTTCTGTACAGTATTTCCTACAGTATCAGTAGGATACAGTAGGATACAGTATCTAGCCAGAAACCCTGTATCCTGTGCAAGCTAGGCGGACAACTGGAGGGGACCCGAAACACGGTTGCTTCCCGTTTCCCTTCCCAGTGTCACATAAACTAGTGGTTGGTCAGCCCCGAAAGCCAAGAGTCTCCTCTTTTGTATGGTACAAGTCCTGATTCTCTGGTACACCCAGAACTAGAGATATCAGTACGCAAAGTGGACCCATTTTCCCATAGACTATAATGGGACCGTTAATTCAGACCCACCATAGGTTCCGACGCTTGCCATGAGCCTTGTGGGGGTCACAGAAACTTGGGGTTGGTACCCTCCGGTAGCTAATTGTCTCCCCTTCCATACCAACCTAGTGATGAAGGCCCCCACCTCCCATGCTGAGAGTCACAAAGTGCCAACCTTTTTTTTTCTATGTTCCCGTGACATTCACTTTATTATTTTTTTTCTTTGTTGTACATTCAATGAAAGGGTGCACACAGGTTTCACATAAATCAAAGTAAATCTGCAGCAGCGATTCATTCCGCTATATACAAATACACAGCGGTAATGAGTATAAATTAGTGTATTCCGACGCAACTAACTGAGCAACACAGTACTGTAGATCGTCAGCATTTGTGTATTGTACCTGACCTGAACTCCCTCCCTGTCCACTGCATGACCTGTGCAGGCTCCAAGGGGGGAAGGGCGATGGGGGTAGGGAGAGGCGGTGGAAAACACTGTGCTTTTGAAATACAAGTATTAACGTCCGAGTCCCCTAAGGCATAAACCAACACCAATGGGAAGGAAGTGCCAACCTTTTTTTAATGTGTTCCTGTAACATTCACTTTATTATTATTATTTTTCTTTGTTATACATTCAATGGACGGGTGCACACAGGTTTCACATAAATCAGAGTGGGCGGTGGATTTTCCTACATACAGTAGTATACTGTTGCACATGTCTTGTAACCTGATCGGAACTCCCTCCCTGTCTACTGCATGTACTTTGCAGGCTCCCAGGGGGGGAAGGGGAAAGTGGGATGGGGGTAGGGTGAGGCAGTGGAAAATACCGTGTTCAAAGAAAAGGCATAATCAAAACCATGGGGAACTTTGCGGTGTATCGTTATGCGCAAAGACCTCACTTATCCCTATCACCCCTGTGTATTTTAGCTAGGGGATTCTGACGCTCCTTCAGCATTGTCCCGTGACCTACCAAATCTGTGCTGTTACTTGCTCCATAGCCGAGGGCCTCCATTGGGCGAGGAGTCACAGGCGGTAGCCATTTCAATTGAGTCTGCCCTGTTACAGAATTGTATGTATACCATATGGTGCATAGACCCTAAACAGTACAACTGCTCCTGCAGCTTTGCCCTAGTTTATGTGAATAACTCCCTCCCTGTCTACTGCATGACCTGTGCAGGATCCCAGGGGGGAAGGGCGATGGGCAAGCGGGAGGCGGTTGAAAATACTGTGCTTTTGAAATGCAAGTACTGTATGAGTCTGAGTCCCCAGTATGTTCTTCTAGTGTATTAATTAGCACGAACAGCTTGTAACGTACAGTTGCAAGTTTTATCTTTCTATGTATAATGGAGAGAGATAACAGCTCCTCTGGAAGTTCCTAGATGCCAAATCACCATCCTTAGTATCTCTGTGCAGTATGTTCTACTAGTGTACTAATTAGCACGAACAGCTTTTAACTGGATGCCAAATCACCGTCCTTAGTATCTCTGTACAGTATGTTCTATTAGGGTACTAATTAGCAAGAACAGCTTGTAAAGTACAGCGGCAAGTTTAATCTTTCTATGTATAATGGAGAGAGATAAAAGCTCCTCAGTAAGTTCCTGGATGCCAAATCACCGTCCTTAGTATCTCTGTACTGTATGTTTTACTAGTGTACTAATTAGCACGAACAGCTTGTAACGTACAGCGGCAAGTTTAATCTTTCTATGTATAACGGAGAGAGATAAAAGCTCCTCAGTAAGTTCCTGGATGCCAAATCACCGTACTTAGTATCTCTGTACAGTATGTTCTATTAGGGTACTAATTAGCTGTTTGTGCTAATTAGTACCCTAATAGAAAATACTATGCAGAGATACTAAGTTTGGTGATTTGGCAACCAGGAACTTAGGGAGAAGCTTTTATCTCTCAATATTATACATAGAAAGATTAAAATTGCCACTGTGTGTTACATGCTGTTCGTGCTAATTAGTACACTAGTAGAACATACTGTACATAGATACTAAGTACAGGGATTTGGCATCCAGGAACTTAGGGAGGAGCTTTTATCTCTCTCCATTGTAATCTTTCTAAGTATAATGGAGAGAGATAAAAGCTCCTCCCTAAGTTCGTGGATGCCAAATCACTGTCCGTAGTATCTCTGTACAGCATGTTCTTCTAGTGTACTAATTAGCACAAGCAGCTTGTAACATACAGTGGCAGGTTTGATCTTTCTCCTCCGTAAATTCCTGGTTGCCAAATCACCGTCTTTAGTATCTCTGTATAGTATTTTCTATTAGGGTACTAGTTAGCACGAACAGCTAATTAGTACCCTAATAGAACATACTGTACAGAGATACTAAGTACGGTGATTTGGCATCCAGGAACTTACTGAGGAGCTTTTATCTCTCTCCATTATACATAGAAAGATTAAACCTGCCATGTACGTTACAAGCTGTTCATGCTAATTAGTACCCTAATAGGACATACTGTACAGAGATACTAAGTTCGGTGATTTGGCATTCCGTTAATAGCCGTTTGTGCTAATTAGTACACTAGTAGAACATACTGTACAGAGATACTAAGGACGGTGATTTGGCATCTAGGAACTTTCAGAGGAGCTTTTATCTCTCTCCATTATACATAGAAATATTAAACTTGCCACTGTACGTTACAAGCTGTTCATGCTAATTAGTACACTAGTAGAACATAGAATACAGAGATACTAAAGACTGTAATTTGGCACCCAGGATCTTAGGGAGGAGCTTTTATCTCTCTCTCCATTATACTTAGAAAGATTACAATGGAGAGAGATTAAAGATCCTCCCTAAGTTCGTGGATGCCAAATCACTGTCCTTAGTATCTCTGTACAGTATGTTCTACTAGTGTACTAATTAGCACGAACAGCTTGTAACGTACAGTGGCAAGTGTAATTTTTCTAAGTATAATGGAGAGAGATAAAAACTCCTCCCTATGTTCCTGGATGTCAAATTACCATGCTTAGCATTTCTGTACAGTATTTCCTATCTAGCCAGAAACCCTGCATCCTGTGCAAGCTAGGCGGACAACTGGAGGGGACCCGAGACACGGTTGCTTCCCGTTTCCTTTTCCAGTGTCACATAAACTAGTGGTTGGTCTGCCCCGAAAGCCAAGAGTCTCCTCTTTTGTATGGTACCAGTCCTGAGTCTCTGGGACACCCAGAACCAGAGATATCAGTATGCAAAGTAGACCAATTTTCCCATAGACTATAATGGGCCCGTTAATTCAGACCCACCATAGGTTCCGACGCTTGCCATGAGCCTTGTGGGGGTCACAGAAACTTGGGGTTAATACCCTCCAGTAGCTAATTGTCTCCCCTTCCATACCAACCTAGCGATGAAGGCTCCCACCTCCCACGCTGAGAGTCCCAAAGTGCCAATCTTTTTTTTCTATGTTCCCGTGACATTCACTTTATTATTTTTTTTTCTTTGTTATACATTCAATGAAAGGGTGCACACAGGTTTCACATAAATCAGAGTAGGTGGAGGATTTTCCTACACACAGTAGTATACTGTTGCACATGTCTTGTAACCTGATCAGAACTCCCTCCCTGTCTACTGCATGTACTTTGCAGGCTCCCAGGGGGGAAGGGGAAAGTGGGATGGGGGTAGGGCGAGGCAGTGGAAAATACCGTGTTCAAAGAAAAGGCATAATCAAAACCATGGGGTACTTTGCGGTGTATCGTTATGTGCATTGACCTCGCTTATCCCTATCACCCCTGTGTATTTTAGCTAGGGGATTCTGACGCTCCTTCAGCATTGTTTTAAATCTGTGCTGTTACTTGCTCCATAGCCGAGTGCCTCCATGGAGCTAGGAGTCACAGGCGGTAGCCATTTCAATTGAGTTTGCCCTGCTATAGAATTGTATGTGTACCGTAAAGTGCATAGAACCTTGACAGTAGAAACTCTCCTGCAGCTTTGCCCTGCTTTATGTAAAACTTGTGTTTTGTCAGTTTGCTATACGATCGAGCCCGGTGCAACGTAATGTGCATAGACCTCGCTTATCTCTATCGGCCCTGTGTATTTTGGCTAGGGGATTGTGACGCTCCTTCAGCATTGCCCCATAGCCATCGCTGCCTGCCACGGGGGGTTCAGGGGTAATGGTCATTTTGCCAGTGTGCTATGCGATTGAGTCCGGTGTACCGTAATGTGCAGACCTAGCTTATACCGACCTTATCCCTATCGCCCCCTGTGTATTTTAGCTAGGGGATTGTGACGCTCCTTCAGCATTGCCCCATGCACAAGGGTTCAGGGGTGGCGGCCATTTTGCCAATGTGCTATGCGATCGAGTCCGGTGTACCATAATGTGCATAGACCTCGCTTATTCCTATCGCCCCTGTGTATTTTAGCTAGAGGATTGTGACGCTCCTTCAGCATTGCCCCATAGCCTGTAAAATCTGGACTGTTACTTGCTCCGTAGCCTAGGGCCTCTGTGGGGCAAGGAGTCATAGGTGGTAGCCATTTCTATTGAGTCTGCCCAGCTACAGAATTGTATGTGTACTGTACGGTGCATAGAACCTTAACAGTAGAACCGCTCATGCAGCTTTGCCCTGGTTTATGTGAATAAAAAAAATAATAAAGTGTCTGGAAAAAACTAACATGCATTTGTACTTTAGGAATCGAACCCAGGACTCTGAGTATAGGAAGCGGAACACTTCACCACTTCGCCGCAGACAGATGAATAAATCCATTGGTTTTGATTATGCTGTAATGACTACGGGATTAGGACGCTAACATACTGTACAAAATTCCTAATCTCAAGAGGCAATAGTGAACTTCTAACACGTCCATTTGCGACAGTGTACACTACTGGTTTTCTGTTGTTTTGTCTGCGGGACTTGGACGCTCACATATTCATAAAGTACTGTAGATAGATCATATACTGTATGCTGTACTATCTGTGTCTGTATCGTATATACTGTATTAAATAATGCAGCGTAATGAGTATTTACTGTATGCAGCGTAATGAGACGCCTTAGTAAAGTAGTCCTTATTATATATTTCAGTATTGTATTTTACGGGAGACCACACGCATGCTCAGTGGTGATTGTAAAAAGCGACATCTGGTGGCTGATCGCAGGTATTACACGTAAAGGTAACGCCAAACGCTCTGTCTGCCTCCGTGCGATTAGGTACGCCTCTCTGTGACTAGGCGCGCCTCCCTACGCTGCGTATGCTCGATCGGGACAAACGCCTCAGCCAGTCAAGATAAAGGTGGCTACATCTGTACAAATTTGCAGATACCTGGGGCAAAATTTGAGCCCATCGCAGTACCCATTAGTTGCACAAAGTAGCTATCTTGATATTGAAAATGGTTGCATATCAGTACCAGTCTAATTAATTACAGCACAAATTCAGTAGGTGGCCCATCATATGTCCCTTCTAACAGAGTATCCCCCACAGCAGCTATCCCTTACTGATGATGGATAACAGTATATAAAGAGGTGGTTGCCAACAGGTAATCAGCTGACAAATCATTAACCAGTAGAAAACCCCCTGAAAATCACCTCTGTCATGGATATAGCTGCCCACACTTTTACACATGGTTGAAGAAAAAAAATCAACAAAAAGAGCCAGTGGCTGCAAAAGAGAACCGCATGTTGAAATTATGGGTCTTCCTGGGTGTTTGTCAATGATTTGTTAACCTTTGGAAGAGTATAGATCCCAGGGCAGATGGGATGTTGAACTTATAAAAATTAAAAAATATCACTAATCCAGAAATGCTGTAAAGCGGTGGTCAGTAAGACATCCACCTCTTTTTTTAATCCTAGGAATAGGTTTGAATTTAACCTGTGCATATGTCTTAACATCTGCCAACTGTGATCTAACCTCCCAATCATAGTCCACAAAATCTTGTAGGACCACTGCCTCTCCTTCATCGGCATTTCTAATTACTAGGTTGATATTTTCTCTTTGACCTCTAAAGGTATTACATTAATCTCTGGAGCGATTAGAATAATGTGTATTCTTATCAGTATTGTCACGTTTCACCTCAGTATCTATCCACCTAAAAAAAAATTCAGACTTGCATTGTTAGACACTGGATCTAACAGACTAGGATTTTTAAACCTACATAAAGGATTTGAAGGTATCTCAATACGTGACGGGGTAGTGATTGGTTTGTTATCAACAAATTCCTTTAATCTAAGCTGTCTACCTATTCTGTATTGCTCTATAGTCCACTAAAATGGCTTAAACTTACAGATGGGAACAAAGGACAGGCCCTTTGTCAATAAAGTTGTTTCTGCCTGAGATAAAGAATGGCTTGACAAGTTAAATATAAAGATTGCTTTTATTTCTTTTTTACACTGGTGCAGAGCAACCCTAGATTGACAGAGAACCCTTGGATGAGCACAACAGTCACATCTTTTCAGTAAAGCCTACCAACTCTCATCTTATTTTCGCACTCCCTCTTCTTGCTTACCTTGTCTCCTTCATTGTAGACCCTCCTTCACTCTCTGTTTACCCCCCTTTAGAATGTAAGCTCTTAGAGAGGACCCTCTTTCCTCTTGTTTCTTACCCTATACTATCCATATCATCAGTGCGCCTTGTCTCCTTCTCCCCTTCAGTGACCCTGAAAATGTCTTCTCACCTATATGATGGGATTGTCATTGAGAGCCTTCCCCTTCAATTCTCCACAGCCAGCTGACTTACCAAGTCAGATTCAGCAAGTTGTCCTACCCTTTCCCTGGTGCTTGTCATTCCTTGCCTGTGTTTTTATTGTAATTATTATTTTTGCTCTGGACATTTGTTTACTTTATTGGCTTTTATGGTACTTCTTGTAAAGAGCTGCATACACCTTGTGGTGCCTCATAAAATAAGATTTTAAACCTACCGGTAAATCTTTTTCTCCTAGTCCGTAGAGGATGCTGGGGACTCCGTAAGGACCATGGGGTATAGACGGGCTCCGCAGGAGACATGGGCACTATAAAGAACTTTAGATGGGTGTGCACTGGCTCCTCCCTCTATGCCCCTCCTCCAGACCTCAGTTAGAGAAACTGTCCCCAGAGGAGATGGACAGTATGAGGAAAGGATTTTTTGTTAATCTAAGGGCAAGATTCATACCAGCCCACACCATCCACACCGTACAACCTGGACTATACGCAACCAGTTAACAGTATGAACAAAACAGTATCAGCCAACAACTGATCTTAACTGTAACATAACCCTTATGTAAGCAACAACTATATACAAGTCATGCAGAAATATGTCCGCACTGGGACGGGCGCCCAGCATCCTCTACGGACTAGGAGAAAAAGATTTACCGATAGGTTTAAAATCTTATTTTCTCTTACGTCCTAGAGGATGCTGGGGACTCCGTAAGGACCATGGGGATTATACCATAGCTCCCAACCGGGCGGGAGAGTGCGGATGACTCTGCAGCACCGATTGAGCAAACATGAGGTCCTCATCAGCCAGGGTATCAAACTTGTAGAATTTTGCAAAAGTGTTTGAACCCGACCAAGTAGCCACTCGGCAAAGCTGTAAAGCTGAGACGCCACGGTCAGCCACCCAAGAAGAGCCCACCTTCCTAGTGGAATGGGCCTTTACCGAATTTGGTAACGGCAATCCAGCCGTAGAATGAGCCTGCTGAATCGTGTTACAGATCCAGCGAGCAATAGTCTGCTTAGAAGCAGGAGCGCCAACCTTGTTGGCTGCATACAGGATAAACAGTGCCTCTGTTTTGCTAATCCTAGCCATCCTGGCCACGTAAATTTTTAAGGCCCTGACTACATCAAGGGACTTGGAATCCTCCAAGTCTCCCGTAGCCACAGGCACCACAATAGGTTGGTTCATATGAAACGATGACACCACCTTAGGCAAAAATTGAGGACGAGTCCTCAACTCAGCTCTATCCACATGGAAAATGAGATAGGGGCTCTTATGAGACAAAGCCGCCAATTCAGACACCCGCCTAGCAGATGCTAAGGCCAACAACATGACCACCTTCCAAGTGAGAAATCTTAATTCAACTGTTTGAAGAGGCTCAAACCAGTGAGATTTTAGGAATTGTAACACCACGTTAAGGTCCCATGGTGCCACTGGGGGCACAATTGGAGGCTGGATGTGTAGCACTCCCTTTACAAAAGTCTGGACTTCTGGGAGAGAAGCCAATTCCTTCTGGAAGAATATTGACAGGGTCGAAATCTGTACCTTAATGGAGCCTAACTTTAGGCCCATATCCACTGCTGTCTGTAGAAAGTGGAGAAAACGTCCCAAGTGGAAATCTTCCATAGGAGCATTCCTAGCTTCACACCAAGATACATACTTCCTCCAGATACGGTGATAATGTTTCGCTGTCACCTCCTTCCTAGCCTTTATCAGAGTCGGGATGATCTCCTCCGGAATACCTTTCCCAGCTAGGATTCAGCGTTCAACCACCATGCCGTCAAACGTAACCGCGGTAAGTCTTGGAACACGCAGGGCCCCTGTTGCAACAGGTCCTCCCTGAGAGGAAGAGGCCACGGATCGTCTGTGAGCATTTCCTGAAGATCCGAATACCAGGCCCTTCGAGGCCAATCTGGAACAATGAGTATTGTCTGCACTCTTGTTCATCTTATAATTCTCAATATTTTTGAGATGAGCAGAAGGGAACACATAGACCGATAGAAACACCCACGGTGTCACCAGGGTGTCCACCGCTACTGCCTGAGGGTCCCTTGACCTGGCACAATACCTCCGAAGTTTCTTGTTGAGGCGTGACGCCATCATGTCTATTTGAGGAAGTCCCCAAAGACTTGTTAACTCTGCAAAAACTTCTTGATGAAGTCCCCACTCTCCTGGATGGAGATCGTGTCTGCTGAGGAATTCTGATTCCAAGTTGTCCGCTCCCGGAATGAATACCGCTGACAGATCGCTTACGTGACTTTCTGCCCAGCGCAGAGTCCTGGTGGCTTCCGCCATTGCCACTCTGCTCCTTGTCCCGCCTTGGCGGTTTACATGAGCAACGGCTGTGACAGTGTCTGATTGAATCAGAACCGGTAGGTCGCGAAGAAGATTCTCCGCTTGTCATAGGCCGTTGTATATGGCCCTTAATTCCAGTATGTTGATGTGTAGACAAGCCTCCTCGCTTGACCATAGTCCCTGAAAATTCCTTCCTTGTGTGACTGCTCCCCATCCTCGGAGGCTCGCGTCCGCGGTCACCAACACCCAGTCTTGAATGCCGAACCTGCGACCCTCTAGAAGGTGAGCACTCTGCAGCCACCACAGGAGAGACACCCTGGCCCTGGGGGACAGGCTTATTTTCTGATGTATTTGAAGATGGGACCCGGACCACTTGCCCAGAAGGTCCCACTGAAAAGTCCTCGCATGAAACCTGCCGAAGGGGATGGCCTCATAGGTCGCCACCATTTTCCCCTGTACTCGAGTGCATTGATGGACTGACACTCTTTTTGGTTTTAGCAGGTCTCTGACCATGTTCTGGAGTTCCTGGGCTTTTTCCTTTGGGAGAAAAAACCCTCTTCTGTTCCGTGTCCAGAATCATGCCTAAGAAAGATAGTCGAGTCGTTGGAATCAACTGTGACTTTGGTAGATTTAGAATCCAACCATGCTGCTGCAGCACTCTCAGAGAGAGCGACACGCTCTTCTGCAACTGTTCCTTTGATCTCGCTTTTATCAGGAGATCGTCCAAGTACGGGATAATTGTGACTTCTTGACTGTGCAGGAGCACCATCATTTCCGCCATTACCTTGGTGAAAACCCTCGGGGCCGTGGAAAGCCCAAACGGAAACGTCTGAAACTGGTAATGACAGTCCTGTACAGCGAATCTCAGGTATGCCTGATGAGGAGGATATATGGGGACGTGAAGGTATGCATCCTTTATGTCTAGTGACACCATAAAATCCCCCCCTTCCAGGCTGGAGATAACTGCCCTGAGCGATTCCATCTTGAACTTGAACCTTTTTAAGTACAGGTTTAGGGATTTTAAATTTAGAATGGGTCTGACCGAGCCATCCGGTTTCGGGACCACAAACAGGGTTGAATAATACCCTTTTCCCTGTTGTATTAGGGAAACCTTGATAATCACTTGCTGTTGACACAGCTTTTGAATTGCAGCTAAAACTATCCCCCTCTCTGGGGGAGAAGCTGGTAAAGCCAATTTGAAGAATCGGCGAGGAGGCACGTCTTCGAATTCCAGCTTGTAGCCTTGGGATACAATTTCCATCGCCCAAGGATCCACGTCCGACTGAACCAAGACGTTGCTGAAGAGTCAAAGACGTGCCCCCACCGACGCGGACTCCCTCAGTGGAGCCCCAGCGTCATGCGGTGGATTTAATAGAAGCCGGGGAGTACTTCTGCTCCTGGGAACTAGCCATAGCAGGCATTCTTTTCCCTCTACCCTTACCTCTGGCGAGGAGGAAGAGCCTCGACCTCTTCTGGACTTATGAGATCGAAAGGTCCGCGAGACCTTCCCCAAATAAAACCTCACCTATGTAAGGCAAAACTTTCATATGCCTCTTTGAGTCGGCATCACCCATCCATTGGCGGGTCCACAGTGCTCGTCTAGCCGAAATCGCCATGGCGTTGGCCCTCGAACCTAGTAGCCCAACGTCTCTCTGAGCGTCTCTCATATATAAGACTGCGTCTTTGATGTGACCTAAGGTCAATAAAATGGTATCCCTATCCATGGTATCAATGTCAGCTGACAAGGTGTCTGTTCAAGCTGCTACCGTACTACAAACCCAAGCCGATGCTATTGCCGGTCTCAGCAAAGCACCCGTATGTGTATAAATTGATTATAGAGTCGTTTCCTGTCTGCGATCAGCAGGATCCTTGAGGGCTGCCGTGTGTCTGGAGACGGTAGCGCCACCTTCTTGGATAAGCGCGTTAAAGCTTTGTCCACCCTGGGCGAGGATTCCCACCGTACCCTGTCCTGTGCAGGGAAAGGGTATGCCATAAGAATTCTCTTGGGAATCTGCAGTTTCTTGTCTGGAGTTTCCCAAGCCTTTTCAAATAGTGTGTTCAGCTCATGAGATGGGGGAAACGTTACCTCAGGTTTCTTTTCCTTAAACATGTGTACCCTCGTGTCAGGGACAGAGGGGTCATCTGTGATATGCAAAACATCTTTTATTGCAATAATCATATAATGAATACTTTTGGCCACCCTTGGGTGTAACCTTGCCTCATCATAGTCGACACTGGAGTCAGAATCCGTGTCGGTATCAGTGTCTGCTATTTGGGATTGGGGACGTTTTTGAAACCCTGAAGGGCCCTGTGACACCGTCAAAGCCATTGATTGACTCCCTGTATTATCCCTGGACTCTGCTTTGTCCAATCTCTTATGTAACAAAGTCACATTTGCATTTAAAACATTCCACATATCCAACCAATCAGGTGTCTGCGTTGCCGACGGAGACACCACAATCATCTGCTACACCTCCTCCTTAGATGAGCCTTCCGCTTCAGACATGCCGACACACGCGTACCGACACCCCCACACACACAGGGATATATGTATATGGGGACAGTTCCCCAATAAGGCCCCTTGGAGAGACAGAGAGAGAGTATGTCAGCACACACCCAGCGCCAACTGACACTGGAAATCAAATTCCCATATAAACAGCGCTTTTATATATATCAATATACCCTCACTGCGCCAATTATAAGTGCCCCCCCCCTCCTCTTTTTGCCCTCTGTCACCGTGTTCAGCAGGGGAGAGTCCGGGGAGCCAGCTTCTCTGCAGTGTGCTGTGGAGAATATGGCGCTGGTTAGTGCTGTGGGATCAAGCTCCGCCCCCTCAGCGGCGGGCTTCGGTCCCGCTCAAATTTTCAATACTGGCGGGGGATAGTATAATCTACTGCCTCCGCAGCCTATATAACTATTTTAGCCAGTCCTAGAGGTTTATTATTGCTGCCCAGGGCGCCCCCCCTGCGCCCTGCACACATCCGTGCCTGCAGTGTGTGTTGTGTGTGGGAGCAATGGCGCGCAGCGTTACCGCTGCGCATTACCTCAGAGAAGAACTGAAGTCTTCTGCCGCCTTTGAAGTCTTCTTTATTCTAATACTCACCCGGCTTCTATCTTCCGGCTCTGTGAGGAGGATGGCGGCGCGGCTCCGGGACGAACGGCGAGGGTGAGACCTGCGTTCAGACCCTCTGGAGCTAATGGGGTCCAGTAGCCTAAGAAGCAGAGCCTATCATTTAAGTAGGTCTGCTTCTCTCTCCTCAGTCCCACGATGCAGGGAGCCTGTTGCCAGCAGTGCTCCCTGAAAATAAAAAAACTAACAAAATTATTTTTCTGAGAAACTCAGGAGAGCTCCCCTGTAATGCACCCAGTCTCCTCTGGGCACAGGATCTAACTAAGGTCTGGAGGAGGGGCATATAGGGAGGAGCCAGTGCACACCCATCTAAAGTCCTTTATAGTGCCCATGTCTCCTGCGGAGCCCGTCTATACCCCATGGTCCTTACGGAGTCCCCAGCATCCTCTAGGACGTAATAGAAATAAAAGATAATGTGTTATATTTTTGGATTGCATAAATGATGGTCTAAAACATGTAATATCATGTAATCTAGGGTATTTTTTATCCCTAAATTAGTAATTACATTTGCAAAAATATTTACCGCTAAAAAGTCAATAAATTTATCTGTATTACAAACAACACACAGATTTATACAGTATTTTTTATTGTAAAACAGTAAGCTCTTTGAGTAAATTTTGAAACTCAATTCATTCATTCATCATTTCTGTAAAGTTTTATTTTATTAAATATAAACTGAAAAAAATGATTTGCATTAGTATTCAAACCTGTGATGTGGAAGATACAAGTTTTAATTGAGTTTATTTATTTTCAGCACTTTCATAACAGAAAACAAAACAAAAAGAAAATAAATAAAATCACTCTCACCAACCACTTAACCCAGAAAAAGTAGAAAACACATAATAAACAAATAGGGTGTACAGCCCATACCATATTAAAAACTAGGCCTCTTAATTATAAAAATAAGCAACCATCCGGGGCGTGGCCTGGACGCTGAGCTAGCTGGACGCGCGGCTCCGGAGCTCCTGCACAGGGGACCTACAGGCCGATTCCCCGCAGCTTTGCCGGCGCCTGTTATCGCCCGGGAGCACCATCACCTGGTGTGTCAGCCGCGCAGGACGATCCGGCGCGGCCGGGCGGCTCTACGTGCTCCTATACCGCTGCGGCCTTCTTTTCGGTCCGGCGCCGGGGGCTTGAGTTTGGAGTGGGCCCGCTCGGGAGCTCCGTGCCCGGCGCGGCTGCAATGGGACCTCTCGGGGCGCTCCGCAGCCCTCGGACCTCCTCTACTGTGCCCTGCTGGGTGGCCCCTGACCCGCGGACCTCATCTGGATGACCGCGCTCTCCTTCCACGGCCCCTGGAAGATAAGGTACCCCCTGCAGGCCCTGGTGGCGGCCATCTTGCCTTTCTCAAATGCTGGCAGCTTCTCTCCTCCCCCTGCCTCTGTGACTGCTCCATTAAGCTGTGCTCATTGGGGCGCCCCCATCTCTCCCTACAGGGGCTTTAGCTGCTCAGACCCCCCCTCTCCTCAGTATTGTACTATAATATAGGTTGCTGGGGCTCCCTGATTTTTCACTACTACTCTGGGCTCTCCTGTATTACAATCTACAACCCAGGGGCGCCATCTCCTGGCCATCACCTACGACTACACCTGTATTATGCCCCAGTTTTCTATGATACTTTGGAGCAGAGGAATGCGCTGCTGATTGCCTATGGGCGCAACCCTGGGGGTCTCGTGCTTATGTTTATTCTCATTACACGTCCTGTGATGGATCAATGACTATTTACGCTATTGCTCAGTTTTGACCTTTGACCTTTTCTATTTCCGGGACTGTCACACATCATGCCTAAGTCCAAGAAAGCTACACCTTCTGCGGAAATGTCTTCTTTTATTTCTAAGATGAAGACTGGTGCACCTAAATTACCTGCCGCCCCCCCTCCTGCCCCTGTCTCGGAATCTGAGGAAAACTCGTCTGTTCCAGATCCCTCCATGAAAGATTACATTTCCTCTATCCTTACTGAGATGAAATCGTTGAAACAGGCTTTCCACTCGGAGATCCATAAAGCCATCTCCGGACTTAAGGCTGAGATATCTGATCTTGGGGCCCGCACTAATGATGTCGAACAGAAAATTGATGAAGTCGTTAACTTCCAGCAGGAGCTGGAACATTCGGTCCACATTATGCAGGAAGATATATACCTACTCCAAGACCAACAGGAGGATGCAGATAATCGCGCACGACGTAATAATCTACGTATTAAATGCATTCCGGAGTCGGTGGAACCAGCACAACTGGAAGATTTCCTCCTCCGCTTCTTTCAACATCTCCTGCCGGACACGCCGCATGAGCAGTTCCTCCTAGATAGGGCTCATCGCTCCCTGCGCCAAAAGCCTTCACCATCGTCCCCTCCGAGAGACGTGGTCTTACGCTGTCACTACTTCAAAACTAAGGACAGAATACTGACTGCTGCTCGGAACAAGGACATGTGTCTGTTTGAAACGCATAGGCTGCTGGTATTTCAGGACTTATCCCCTACTATTCTTAAGAGACGATTCGACCTGAGGGAATACACCCAAATCCTCAGAGAGAATCAAATCCGCTATAGATGGGGCTATCCCTTTGCCCTGATTGTGCAGCTTGATGGGAAAAGGCTGCTAGCACGATCCAAGGAGGATGCCCATCGGCTTCTTTTGAGACTCAACCTGCCTCCTCCGGAGCCTGACAAACCTTCCCCCCCACAGGTTACACCGGGTCTCCAACGCACCCCAAACTCACCTCTCCCACAGCGAGCACCTCGACGCCTCTGGTCGACAGTCCCGGCGAAAACCTCTGCTAGGCGTGACCCTGCGTGAACTTTCCTTTACAACTGCCTTAATGGGTTAATGCATGTCATTTCACACTGTTGTGCTAACTAGTTTAGAGGTTTAAAGTTTCTACCCATACTGAGCTTATATAACTGAGCATATGTTTTTTCTGTTCACTGGATTCTACTGTGGTTCATTACGGTTATTTGTTGCTACGACCCCCATGGTCGCCCTCTTGGTTAGTCAGAGGGCCCCCTGGTGTTCGGCGCCGTGCCCTCCACTGAGCCATTCTAGTCGGTTTTGAGCATAAGGGAGACTTCCTCTCCCTTAATACCCCATACGGGAGCTCAAACATGCAGACCCGTACGGAGTGTACAATGGGTCTTTGGCTCGGTCGGTTATACTTGTTTACTTTGCATTGTTCTCAATGTTTTTTTTCTCCTCTTTTTCCTCTTTTTCTGCTTTCTATTCCCCCTCTTTCCCTCGCCCCCCCCCCCCCCCCCCCCGGGAGACCAACCATGGGTCCTTAGGGCCGTTCTTGTTCTGCTTCTATTCATACTGCTATGTCTGTCAACGTAATATACTATAATGTGAAGGGTCTCAATAGTCCCCAAAAGAGGACCAAATTATTTATTTTTCTGAAACAGGTTGGGGGAGATCTGGTGTTCCTCCAGGAGACGCACTTTAGAGGTACTTCCCACCCTGAACTGCCTTCTAGACGCCACCCAGTCGTCATACACGTATGTGATCACGCCCAGAAGAAACGAGGGGTTGCCATATTGATTCCTGCCCATTTACACTTAGAACCAGAAAAAATCATTAGGGACAAACGGGGTAGATTCCTTATCATAGTGGGCAAGCTTAACAACGTTCCCATCACTCTGGTCAACGTCTACGCCCCCAATGTTAATCAGGCCTCGTTTTTCGCCTTATTAGACTCTAAAATCGCCCAATGTAGGAAAGGCGATATCTTAATGGCAGGGGATTTCAACACTATACTCCATCATAGTCTCGACCGCTCCCACCCCCTCCCATTGTCCCAGTCCCGAACAAGCACTCGCAATTCCAGAGCCTTGCTGTCACTACTCAAAAACCTCTTGCTATTTGATTCCTGGAGGGTTATCGACCCTTTAGTTAAAGATTATACGTTTTTCTCCCCAGTCCACAATCTATATACAAGAATTGATATGATTATGGTTGGGAGGGACATGACCTCTAGGATCCAGAAATGCTGTATTCATCCAATTACGTGGTCTGACCACGCCCCGATATCTTTGACTCTTTCTGGTTTGGCCCGCACTCTTTCCCCCCCTCCTGGTCCCTTAATGATGCCCTCCTCCAACACTCTGATGTTCCACCGCAGACTACTCAGGTACTAACTGATTATTTTAATTTGAACCAGACGCCTGGTATATCTGACATGACCCTGTGGGAGGCGCATAAAGCGGTCCTCCGGGGCCACTTCATACAGATAGCGGCCAGGCTCACTAAACAGCGCTCCCAAAAGATCATGGAGTTAACTGACCAACTCTACCGTCTGGAGGAAGTTCATAAGTCTTCTCTGAACCCAGCTGACTTAGATAGGCTACTTAAAGTTAGGGGTGAACTTAATATGCTATTATCTCACAAGACTGAACAATGCCTTAGACGCCTTAACCAGATTTACTATGAAAAAGGGGATAAGGCAGATAAACTCCTGGCCAGGAAGCTGAGGGCCCAGATTTCTTCCAAAAATATCTTATCTATTCGTACTAAACAGGGGGTATTGACTCATGACCCTGACCACATTCTGGGTGAATTTGAGGAATTTTATAAATCATTATATAATACGGAAGCGACTCCCTCATCATCACTGAGATTCAATGAGGGGATTGAATCCCTTTTAGATAAATGTAACCTACCATCACTGAGTGGCTCGACAGTGTCTCAGTTGGGTTCAGAGATAACTATTGAGGAAATAGATAATGCACTTAAAACTCAGAAATCGGGTAAGGCCCCTGGACCTGATGGGATGTCAATCATGTATTATAAGAAATTCAAGGGGATTCTCTTGCCCCACCTCTGTAGGCTCTTTAATGGATTCCTTGGAGGTAACCCTTTGTCGCCCCGTACATTGGAGGCACGAATTGTCTTAATCCACAAACCCGGGAAAGACCCCAACTACTGTGCTAGCTACCGCCCCATCTCTTTACTAAATAACGATATTAAACTCTTTGTCAAAATTCTAGCCTTGAGGTTAAACTCAGTTCTCCCGCATTTGATACATGCTGACCAGGTGGGCTTCATCCCAGGCCGACAAGCTAGAGACAACACCCGCAGAACTATTAACTTAGTTCATCTCATTAACAAAGCTAGATTGCCCTCTATCCTTCTCTCGCTCGATGCGGAGAAAGCTTTTGATAAAATATTGTGGCCCTTCATGTTCGCCACCCTACGTAGGTTCGGCCTGGGAGGAAGCCTACTTCAGGGTATTCAGGCACTCTATTCCAACCCCTCCGCTAGAGTTCGGGTTAATGGCAAGGACTCTCGCCTTTTCCACATCAACAACGGTATGCGTCAGGGGTGTCCCCTGTCACCATTAATTTTTGCTATGGCTATCGAACCTCTGGCGTGTATGGTTAGGGCCAACCCCGATATTAAGGGTATCTCTGCTGGTGATGAGGAGTTCAAAATGTCATTATTTGCAGATGATGTTTTGTTAACTCTCTCCTCTCCCCATATATCTATCCCTAACCTATTTAAAACTCTCTCATCATACTCTTATTACTCAGGCTATCGCATTACTTATTCCAAATCGGAAGCCCTCCCTTTGCATCTTAGTGAGGATACCAGATCTCTCCTAGCTGCTAACTTTAATTTCTCCTGGCGCTCCAAGAAAATTAGGTACTTAGGGGTGTTCATCACAAATTCCTATGATTCTCTATATTCTGAAAATTTTCCAACCCTTTTTAAGTGTATAGAGTCTGACCTACGAGCCTGGGACAAACAGATTATAGCCTGGTTCGGACGGATAGTCTCAGTAAAGATGAACATCCTACCCAGGCTTTTGTATCTGATTCAAACAATCCCTGTACGTATCCCCGCTGAGGCTTTGTGTCGAATGCAGAAACTCTTCCTAAAATTTGTATGGTCTGGTAAACCTCCTAGAATTAGGACCTCCACTCTGGTGCGTGACCCACTAGCTGGAGGCAGAGGTTTACCGGATATCCGTAAATACTATCATGCAACCCACCTGAGCCAGGCTCTCGCGTGGTTTCCTCCAGCGCCCCATCTACCCTGGATACGAATCGAGTGCTTGTCGGCTGGGGTCTCCACTTTGGTCTCCCTACTTACACCGGTCAAGCCACATCGGACGATACAAACGTGTGCCCCCTCCACAAAATTCACCTGCTCCCTGTGGTTTTTCTGCGTTCGGCATTATGGTCTATCTACTTTTCCATCTCCCATTACTTCTATTTGGGATAATCAGGATTTCCCCCCTGGCTCCACCTTACGGTCCCATTCGTGGCTTCGCCTGAACCCACGTCCGGGACTGGTGTTTGATTTTATAGAAGGTTCCACCTGGCGTTCCCTAAAATCTCTATGTGATAAATATGGCATTTCCCAACCTGTACTTTACGAATATTTACAACTTCGCTCCTTCTTAAGTTCCCTTCCTAAACCCCAGGTTATTCGCCAACTCACCGCTTTGGAACGTCTCTGTATTTTTCTCCTATGCGTCAGGGTATTATTTCTATACTTTATGGTTTACTACGCTCTCTGAAGGCAACGAACATACTCCCCCATGAACGTAAATGGGAGCAGGACCTGGGCCCTCCCCCTGAAGAAGATTCATGGGAGATCATTAGACAAAATGTAGTCCAGTCCTCAATTTCCTCCCTAGTGAAGGAAAACTCATATAAGGTCTATACTAGATGGTATCGGGTCCCAGCGACACTGCATAGGATTTTCCCCGGGTCCTCCCCATTGTGCTGGCGTGAGTGTGGTCAAATTGGAGATTTCAAACACATTTGGTGGTCCTGCCCCAAAATCCGCCCGTTCTGGGCCCTGGTGGAAACTCTTATTGGATCTATCTTCTGTTCTCAGATAACATTGGGTCCCTGGTCGGCTTTACTGGGCCTACCTTTGCCTAATCTTGGCAGCCATGCGGGCAACCTGGTACTCCAAATCCTTCATGCTGCCAGATGTGTGATAGCTAAAAGTTGGAAAAAGACCACTGCCCCCCCTAGGAGCATGTTACTATCTAAAATATGGCATATCTCCATGATGGAGAAAATCACTGCTTCCTTACATGACAGGTCAGAGAAATATAGGAGGACTTGGAAACCTTGGTTCACTTATGCATATCCTCTACTGCCCGGATATGATATACTGTGTCAAACGGGTCCCAATAGGCAAAAGTGGTGATGTACTGTTCAATGTCTTAACGTTTGAAGATAGTGTGGGCTACCCCCCACGATATGACTTTACCTTGTATGCTCCCTTAGTGGTCCCCCACTCTCCCATCCCCCTTCCCCTCTCTTTCTTACTCTCTTCATCTCTGATCTTTTCTTCTTGTTTCTCTCTTTACTTTTCGTTCCAACATAGAAAAACTGTTGTCGACATATATATTGTATTGATGATGATCTCCCCCGCTCTCGCTATGTTTGGTAATGTCCCGCGGGATATCATGTATGTTATTTTGAACTTATCTGGAGTCATCATCTCCTGTTTGATTTGTATCAGCTTATTCGACTTCTCTTCAATAAAAATATTGCATTAAAAAAAAAAATAAGCAACCATCCATTACATCAAAGAAAGTCAGAATAAATCTGAGAATACCAGAACTATACCGTTCCATCCTGCTGGGCGCAACCCCATCAGCATATGGGCCCTCATTCCGAGTTGTTCGCTCGCTAGCTGCTTATAGCAGCAGTGCAAACGCTAAGCCGCCGCCCTCTGGGAGTGTATCTTAGCTTAGCAGAAGTGCGAACGAAAGGATCGCAGATCTGCTACAAAAAAAATTATGCAGTTTCAGAGTAGCTCGAGACTTACTCCTAGCTAGCGATCACTTCAGAATGTTCATTTGATTTTAAAACCATCGGTCCAACGATTTCTTTATCCAGCACTGTTTCCTGGGTTGGAAACTTCCAGCTAAGTAGCAAGACCTGCAAAGGACATCTGTGAACCGGGATCCAATTTTGCTATTGCCGTCGCCAAACGAGCTTAATGAATTGGACTCCTTCTTTGGAACACAGTTGGAAATTCTATACAGCCGGAATATTTCTTTTGCTGGTAAAACATGGCCATGTGTGAGTAATTACCACAAAAACATTGGACATTGGTTCCCAAAGTAGTGCATTTATTGGTGGATTAGCTCAACAATTGAGTCTCTTACCTGTGTGTGTTCAACATCAGTAATGGTTTTTAATATATAATTGTTTATTAAATACGGATCAGATTGTTTAAAATTATATTTATTTAGCGCTGTTTTTTACCCTATTCTTGCATTTTCTTGGGGAGACTGGCTACCTCCCATTACAGCTGCTAGGAGAAACCACTCATACGTGCGCCTGTTCATATCTAATTGATATATACTCCGCCCTCTAGAAACAGTATGCACAAATAACCTGGGTAGATTCTGGTTCTTCTCACACAAAACCTACCCCCGCATATGAAATAGCTGAGAGGCAATGTAAATGAGGCAGAAATTTGAGTGTACCAGGCCACCCAACACTCTTGCCCTACATAGAGTCTTAAGCTTAATCCAAGATGGTTTATCCACCCATATTAAGGAGGAAAGGTAATTATCTATCAGGCTAAAAATACAGAGAGAGGTATAAACAGGGGCCTGCTGGAAACCATACAAAACTTTAGGGAGAACTACCATTTTAACCAAATTCACCTGACCGGTAATGGTCAATGGAAGTTTGTTCCAAACATGCAGCTTTGATTTCAGCAAATCAATTTGTGGCTGGACGTTAAGTGGGATAAAATCCGATATAGACAATGTAATCCAAATTCCCAAATATTAAACTGTGAGGTCAATTCTAAGGGAGTGACTGCAGCCCAACAAGAAAGGAAGGACCAGGAACAGGGAGAATGCAAGATTTATTCTATTTAATGGGCAGCCCAAAAAATTGACCAAAGGAATCAATCACTGAGAGAAGGGTGACCAGAGACAAGAATAACAGCATGTCATCAACATAGAGATCCACCTTGTTCACCCTTTTCTGTATCCGAATCCCCTGTATGCCCGGTTGACTTCTAAAAAGACATAAAAAGGTTCAATAGCCAAGGCAAAAAGGGTTGGAGAAAGAGGGCAGCCCTGTCTTGTACCCTGATGGGCAAGAGTGTAATAATGTAACAGGGGAAATTAATCTAAGTTCCATCCCAAAGTGGAACAGAATCTCCCAGAAATAGTGCCACTTTTCAGAATAAAAGGCATAGGCAGTGTCCAAGGACACCACCACTGCCCCCTCATCCACAGAGTCCTCTAGCTGCAAAATTAAATACAATATCCTAAGATTTTGTGAGGTGGACTTCCCCAGCATAAAACCTGTCTGGTTAGAGTGTACCATCTCACCAATCACCATATTATACTAAAGTGCCAGCATCTTAGCAAGGATTTTAATGTCTGTAGAGAGGAGAGAGATTGGGGCGATAAGAGCCAGGATCATGAGGGTCTTTGCCAGATTTAGATTTAATAATGATGGCATCTGACATAGAATGAGGGAGAGAACCCAGGTCACACTGCTCATTAAAAAAATCAAGTAGTTTATGGAAAAGAAATGGGCATATTTCCTATAAAGCTCAATGGGAATCCTATCCACGCTCTGGGCCTTACCACCTGGCAAGGAAGAGACAGTCACCTCAATGTCTCCTATGGTAAATGGAGAATATAGGAAATGGAGAATATAGGAATGCTCTACTGTCTGTGGAAATGGAGGGCAAGGATATATGCCCCCCAAAAAGTAGGTCTTCTAATGGGATCAGTATGAAATACCAAAATACCGATGGTGAGGATGCCAGTATACAGACAACAGCATCCTGGCCGTCAGTATGCCAGCAGAGGGAAGAGCGAAAAGTGTTGATATTTTTCACTCTCCAAATTAGGGTACCCCGCTGGAAAGCCTTAAAGGCATCTTACAAAATATCAAAGTAAATGTAAGCAGAGTTCTCAGAGGCTCTACGTTTACACAATGAAATATATTACCCTAACAATTGTCTTTCAATTTGTCTCTAACCATGATACAATAAAAAGGTGAACTTTTTTTACGAATAAAGCTTCCCTTTATTCAAACAACATTAGTGATACAGAAAATCTCAAGGAAAGATAGGAAAAGGCTACAAAATAGCACCTAGTGTTTGAATATCCCTGTGAATACTTTTGGATCAATTGTGATGAAATGGAAGCTGCATCATACCAACCAGACATTGCCTAGACAAGATGGATGGAATGGAATAGAATTCGATCACATAAGATCAGGAGGGGCAAGGGCAGAAAGGAGGAAAAGAGATGAGCATGGATGACGAGAAGAGCCACGAGAAAAATGAAGTACAGGAAATGATGGATGATAATTTAAGGATCATTAATTTGACAGACAGAACTCTTACTACTCAACAAATCTTCTTGCTATCTAAAGGCATCTCCTTCTCCCCAGTACAGAAACCAGATAGGTTTGAGAGTGAAAAAGATCTCCACCTATTCTTTAGGAAACTTCTTTTGAAAAAATTATTTTGTACTCAACAGAGATTACAAAATCAGACTTTACTGGATAGTGAATTAAACATGACATCTACTTTTAATTTAGGGGACCAAACAATGATTGCTATGTTAAAAGAACTTGAACAAGAAAGTGAAGGTGGCAAAAAAATTTTGCATCCTTTTGATGCTGCAAAAATAAAAAACAAAATCGACTTTCTCTGCAGACTTTCAAATTTGTTCAGTAGTTAAAGTATTTTTCGATTTAGTGTCTCATGATTTGGACAACCTATTTCTTAATCAGGTACAATATTTTTTTTTGCTGACAATTTACTTGAAGAAGAAAGGTCTGCACTCCAACAGATATTCCACCGGGATGATGTAATTATTAAACCCTTCCGATAAGGGGGGGAAATGTTTTCCTATGGCCTAGAAAGATGTATTTAGAGGAGATCAACAAACAACTTAAGGATAAAACCTGCTATAGACAACTGATATTCAATCGTACCTCTGATTTTCAAGAAATATACAACAGAATTACATCAAAATCTTTGGAAGATGGGGTTATCCCAAAAAAGGACTTTGATTTCCTTAAAACAGATAAACCAATAGTTCCAACGTTATATTTACTGCTGAAAGTGCATAAAAATGACATAATTCCACCAGGAAGACCTATCGTCTTGTGGGTTGGCAGACTAACTGAAAAAGCAAGTATATATGTTGACCAATTTATTCGCTGTTATGTAGTAGCATTGCCTTCATACACCAGAGACACGATGGATGTCCTGACAAAAATCCAAGGATTATGTGTAAAGCCAGGCACCTGGCTATTCACGTATGATGTGGAAATCCTTTACACAAGTATCGATAATCGGAAAGGCCTTGGATGCAGTAAAATTCTTTCTAGACATCGGAAGACATGAAGAATTTAATACATTTCTTCTCACATTGTTGAATTTTATACTTACAAAAACTACTTCACCTGTAAAGGCAAGTTTTTTCTCCAGGTTAGAGGTACAGCGATGGGGACAGCTTGTGCCCCATCATATGCTAACCTCTACCTGGGGAGATGGGAAAAAGAGGTAGTCTTCAGCAAACATCATTATCAATATACAGAACATATCCTTCTTTACTTTAGATACATAGATGACATTCAGCTGTTATGGGAAGGTGATCAGAACACCTTAGAAGAATTTATTTGTATTCTTAATACTAATGATTCCAATCTTAATCTGACATCAGAAAGTGAAATTTTTAGATTTAACAATCAAAATTGATGAATCAGGCCAGGTTACAATGGATATTTTCCGTAAAGAAACAGCTACAAATAGCATATTACATGCTAAGAGCTCCCATTTTCCAGATACAATCAAAGGGATTCCTAAAGGATAGATGCTGTGGACAAAAAGGAACTGCTCGGATACCGCTATATATCAGGAAAGGGAACAACAACCATGCGATCGCCTAAAACAAAAAGGTTATAGTAATAACATCCAGAGAGCTAAACGGGAGGTCCGTAATTATTCAAGAGACTCCCTGTTGATCCCAAAGAAGAAAATAAAGAAAGAGGAACCAGTTTGGTTTATTGGTACCTATAATAACAAGAGTTGGGAAATTAAATCTATTCTACAAAAGCATTGGTCAATTTTACAGACGGATACAGAATTCTTCCACCTAGTATGCAAGTTAGTTGGTGAAGGTCGCGTAATTTGAATGATATATTAGTACAGAGCCATCTACCAACCTCCAACCCATCTCTTTATTCTAAAAAAGGATCCTACCAATGTAGGCAATGTAGGGCCTGTCAATTTATGATACCGAAGGAGAATTACATTGATAAATTTGGAAGAAAGTGGGTCTTTGACAGCTACATTGACTGTAAATCTACAGGTGTAGTCTATCAACTCACCTGTCCATGTAACAAATTGTACATACTGTAGGTAAGACCATAAGATCATTCAAAATAAGACTCCTTGAACATATACTGTAGGCAGTATAAGAAATGCCAAACAAGATAAATCCAGATTTAGAACATGAACTCCAGTGGCCAATCATTTCCTGTATCATCATGTTGGAAACCCTAAAGAATTAACAGCATTTGGCATGAAACATATAAGACCTTGAATAACACTATGTACAATGTAACTTAGATTTATTAGTTTTTGCCCAATTATTATTATACTTACCTTTAAACAAAATAAATCTGTGAATAATTTCCAACAATCTATTTTGTAATTATCTCTATCTAAATATGATCATTATACTAACCTTTATGACTTAATTTTTTGCCTAATTATGGTGATGACATTTACCCTGCTTAGCTAAGGCGACTATACTTACCTTTAATCCATTGGCCCTATATTTGACACTACAGATGTGAATTAAGAATATAGTTTATGCCATTATAATGGAGTATGGCGACTATATTTACCTTTATCCATCGGTCTAATATTTTATATTATAATGGTGAATTCAGAATATTGTATATCCCATCATAATGGATTCATAAATTATAAGTTATACAATTTAATATGTATAGACTATATTATACATGTCTATTGAATGCACATTAACTCAGCTGTCACTAGTTATCGAACCATATACACTTTCTTCACATTTTTTTGTGTCACCTTTTATTCACACATTTTGCATGTTTTTGTTACAACTTTACACATGGTATGATTTTTAAATACAGATTATCAAATCATATATTTTTTTAATGTGTTTTATTCACTATTTAGTTATTTATTCAATCAATCAATCAATCATTCAATCAATCACATTGTATCAATTCTATTAAGGACACTCATACACAGTCACTTATTACTTTGTATCATCACATAATTTATACTGCATAACAATTTTTTCACTGTACACTGTTATAAAAATAATTTTAGCCATGTATATTTGTATATGCAATAATACACTGTGATATCTTTAGGTGTCACAAAAAAACATTATTTGAACTAATTTTGGATAATTCCATACTAATATTACTACATTATTATTATTTTTTATGATGAATAATTTAATATAATTGATATAGTTTTTGGGATACAATCACTGAAATTATATTACATGTATTTATTTTAATTTGTCAGCCTAATTATGGTATAATAAACAAGATAGCTCCCTCTCGTGACATTAACTAATAAACAATATGTACTTTGTATCGATGTGATTATATTATAGAGGGATACCTTATTAGGGTAGCGTCTAGATTCTCTTCGTGCAGAGGACCTTTCCCATAACCCCCTGGGTCCATGTCACAATCTATTTGGAATAGAAAAGTGTGGCGATCGAAGTGGAGCGGAGCGAGACACCGAGCCCGATGCGTGGCGAGCGAAGCGAGCCCGCGAGGGTCCAATGCTGCATAGAAAAAAAAAATACCCCAAATGAACGGAGAACTAAGAAAACATTTAGGAGCTGTAAGGGCGGAAGTTGTCTCCTGCCCACTCGTTTTGTCACGTCCAGGTCCTTTGCACGAAGGCAACATAGACACAACCACCTTATTAGAGAAGCTTCAGGTATCCTTCCTATATCTAACATGAGAGGTGCGCAATAGGCCAAGGAACATCACGTGACACACCTCCTATGTTTACCATAGGAGGAAAACGATTGGTGGAGAATGTCACGTGACGTAGCGTGGCGTCGGGAAACAGGAGCCGCAAGCAGGAAGATCATAGCGTGTCTCCTATTTTTAACATAGGAGACGCGTGGCTGGCTAGTTAAGCCACATGTCACAATAGAATTAATCCAATTGGTCACTGGATACCAATATAGAATAGCTAGGGTGGACAATCGGGTTAGCCTTGAGAAAGTCCTAAGGAAACACATGTTGGCAGCGTCATGGCCGCTACCTAATCTTAAAGTAGGTACACACTATACAATTATCTAGCAGATAATCTGCCAGATCTAGCTGGTTGGAATGAAAATCTAGTAATGGATGAGAGCAAATTACAATATATCATTTGTTCCCAAACACTGGAAAACAAACAAAACCTGTTGTTCATACAAATTGGGTAAACACAAATTTAACCAACTTGGATCAACAACTGTTTTTGACAGTTTTGCAGTGTTTGGGAACAAATGATAGATTGTGATTTGCTCTCATCCATTACCAGATTTTCATTCCAACCAGCTAGATCTGGCAGATTATCTGCCAGATAATTGTATAGTGTGTACCTAGCTTTAGAACTGTACAATTGTATAATAAATGTGCATCTAATGTGTATTGATGAGCTTAGCGCAACATTATATATATATATAAAGGCATTGCTAATAGGAGCCATTTTAACACACACTACTGCAGGATTGGAATGATTTCCCTGGGGAATTAATAAGAGAGCTGAGTCAGCTGACTGACCCCAGTATTGCCTGTGCTCAAGTATGACTATCCTTAAAACTAGGACTGTTAGTGTGCCTTGAGGACTAAAGTTGGGAAATGGGTATTATTATTATTATTATTATTATTATTATTATCCTTTATTTATATGGCGCCACAAGGGTTCCGCAGCGCCCAATTACAGAGTACATAAACAAATCAAAACAGGAAAACAGCTACCACAGTTGACGACAATATAGGACAAGTACAGGGTAAATAAACATAGCTACATCAGCAGATGACACTGGAATAAGTATCAGGTGGCAGAAGACTGCTGGATTTGGTGCAGTTGAAGATTATTAAAGTAAGAAAAAGGATAAGCAGATGAGGGAAGAGGGCCATACTCGTGAGAGTTTACATTCTAAAAGGGAGGGGTAGACAGCGGTAGGCAGACATATTACATATCATAGTTATTAACCTGCATGCAGATTATAAAACATATCAGTATGCTATAAGTACAACTACTTTAGATGCTAATTCAGAGCCTGTGTGCAGATTATACAACATATCAGCATATTATTTGAGCAACAATAAACATCTGCCAATTTGGAGCACACAGCAGGTTATTATAAATCCTCTAATATTATATTACATGTAGGAATTAGATCATGTGACACTATATAAATATATATTTATACCAGCAGATACTACATCAGTAGTGTGGATACTAATATATCAAGTTAAAGCCAAATGAAACATAGGGGGTCATTCCGACCTGATCGCACGCTAGCTTTTTTTGCTGCACTGCAATTAGGTCAGAACTGCGCATGCATATGCACCGCAATGCGAAGGCACGTCGTACGATGAATTTTATGAAGAATTCATTCGCACAGCCGATCGTAAGGAGATTGACAGGAAGAAGGCGTTTGTGGGTGTCAACTGACCGTTTTCTGGGAGTAATTGGAAAAAAGCAGGCGTGTCCAAGCGTTTGCAGGGCGGGTGTCTGACATCAATCCCGGGCAAGAACAGGCTGAAGTGATGCAGCTGCTGAGTAAGTTCTGAGCTACTCAGAAACTGCACAAAACTTTTTTGTACAGCTCGGCTGCACACGATCAACTCGGAATGACCCCCATAATGTCTATTCAGCCTCAGACTAAGCACCAGCTGCTGGGATTCTGTTCAGTAGCTACATTTCTATCAGTTTACTTTGCAACAATAACATATATTCAAAGCTGAGCAATGAATACATCAAAGTACATTTAAAGACCCAGCTGTGGAACTTCCGCTTCTCGCAGCTTCATATTAGGCCATACTTGCCTACCTGACCCTCTCCATGAGGGAGAAAATGCTCTGTTCCTGGACTTTCCTGGTAATGTATGATTGCCATCACCTGTGGTGAAAAACTTTTCTTATCAATTAACTAGCTCACCACAGGTGATGGCAATCATACATTACCAGGAAAGTCCAGGAACAGAGCATTTTCTCCCTCATGGAGAGGGTCAGGTAGGCAAGTATGTGTTAGGCTGTGAGTCTGTTAGCTCCGTAGCACCGGCCGCCCGACTCACCATTTCCAAGGCTACACAGCCTCTACCTGAGTCCTCATACCGCCGGGGACTGCAGGAGACGGGCACCGCCGCACGAACGGCACTTCCCCATTATTCCAGGAGCTAAACACCACGGGCAGAAAGAGAGAGAGCAGTGGCGCACCTTATCAAAGATGGCGCTGGATGCTGTCTCCTCACACAAACAGCGTGTCTTCGCTTACCACACCCAGGAGGATGGCTCCCGCACGGCTGACTCTGAGGAGTACTCGGAGGAGGACTCTCTCCCTGCTCACTGGTTCCAGCCAGAAAAGCTAAGGTACCTCTCCCTGAAAACACACTGCACTCAGCTGACATGCAGATTGCCCACAGTGACATGGTGGGTGCTATTAAGTCAGCCATTAGCCCCATGTTTAAAGAACAGACTGCTGATATAAATACCCAACTTGCTCAACTCACCCAAAGAATTCTTGGTATGGAACAGACATTAGGGGAGACTTTCGCGGATGTTGCTAATCTTAAAAAGTCCACATCTCAAAACAGTAAAGAGATCATGCACCTGCATAATAAAATTCAAGATTTAGAAAAGAGATCGCGCAGGGGGACTCTCCGAATTATTGGCTTGCCAGGGGCCGTAAAAGGTCAGGCTTTGTTCGATTTCATAAAGCAGTCCTTACCGGAGATGTTAAACGTGCAGGACAGATGTTCTGATTTAATTATAGAGAGAGCACATAGGCTGGGCCCTGTAAGGCCACAAGAGGGAGCCAGACCCAGAGCTGTGATTTTTAAGCCTTTGAATTTTCTGCATAAGGAATTATTTTGGTCTGCATCCCGAAAAATCAAGCAGCTCACCTGGGACGTCCATAAGATTTTACTTTTTCAGGATTACTCAGCAGAACTGTCCAAAGCCAGGAGAGATTATGCTCCCTTATGCTCCCGTCTTATCCAGTAAAATAAAAAGTTTGCTCTACTTTACCCAGTGCGGCTGCACCTGTATAATGGTGCCTCTTTTGTGGATTTTCTGACCCCCGCGGATGCAGAGGCATACCTCAGAGAATCGTCTACTGCTACTAAGTTCACTTCCGGAATGTCAGACTGTGAATAATACCTTGACCTGCACTGTTGGGTTTCCTCACCATATTGCACGTTTTCTTTATTATTACTGTTACGTTGTTTCAGTTGGTCCTCACCTGCACCACGCAACTATGTTTAATTCTGGGACTTTTGCTTGAAATGGACTTATTTTTGGGACTATGTTGTTTAAATAATCCGTAGGCCGTTCTTATATTGTCTCGATATTTTACGGTTATTATAGGTTTGTTTACTCTGATGTATTATATGCCTTCCGTGAGGAATTATATTGCTCTCCCCTTGCTGAATAGCTGTATCTTCATGGTAAATTCAGAAAATATTTTCTCTTACGTCCTAGAGGATGCTGGGGTCCACATTAGTACCATGGGGTATAGACAGGTCCACTAGGAGCCATGGGCACTTAAAGAGTTTGATAGGGTGGGCTGGCTCCTCCCTCTATGCCCCACCTACCAGACTCAGTTTAGAAAGTGTGACTGGTGGAGCCGGTCACAGCTAGGGGAGCTCCTAGAGCTTTTCTAGTTTTTTTTTTTCTAAAAAGTTAGGCACAGGGAGGCTGCTGGCAACAGCCTCCCTGCTTTGTGGGACTTAGGGGGGGAGTAGTGTCCAACTCTCTGAAATTAATGGCCACTATCTCCACTGACAGGACACTGAGCTCCTGAGGGTGATAATCGTTAGCCCCCGAGGCAACCGCTCACTCCCTCAGCATGCTGCCACCCCCTAACAGAGCCAGAAGATCGAGGTGGTGAGTAGAGCACCGTCGACCCGACAAGTGGGGAACCGGTGAGAATGGCGGCATCAGGGTGGGAGCGCAGCACTGAAACTGCGTGCCGGAAGGCTCAGAGGTACAGATGTGCTGCGCTGTGAGGGGCACCCTGGGACAGCGCAATACCCTTACACTGGACAGATCACTTTCAGGGACTCTGTCTACAGCCAGCACACAATCCTCAGGCCAGTATAAAAAAATTCAAAACTGCGTGAAGAAGCGCCATCTTAGGGGGCGGAGCTTCTCCTCAGAGCAGACCCAGCAGCTCACCAGCGCCATTTTCTCCCTGCAGATCATCATCACAGAAATGCTGCAAGGAGCGCTGATCCTCCTCACAACTCCAGCTAATCAGTGCGGTACCAGAGGGTTGTAAAAGGGAAAGAGAGTGTTTTATTCACAACGGTGTAGCCTATTAAGGTTGCACGGTCAGCGCCAGGCACTTATTATATAACTGCCTACTGGGGCACTGTGTGGGTGCTGGGAGCCAGCACCCACACAGTGCCCCAGTAGGCAGTTATATAATAAGTGCCTGGCGCTGACCGTGCAACCTTAATAGGCTACACCGTTGTGAATAACTCTGTGCTTCTCTGAAGGTACTTGGGGGAAACTGTGTCTGACATTTTACTGTGTGTGTGTGTGTGTGTGTGTGTGTGTGTGTGTGTGTGTGTGTGTGTGTGTGTGTGTGTGTGTGTGTGTGCAAATTTCTCACATTACCATGTCCAGGGACTCTGTATTTTGTGCTGCAGAGTATGTAACTTCACCAGTGGAATCCATTACATGTACTCAGGAATGTAATTTACTGTCTCAGCCTTCTGAATCTGAGCCACAGTCGGTGGCGTCTATTAAGGGAATGATATCCCAGATTTCTGCTAGGATAGCCCATAATGAGACTGAAACACAGGTTTTAAAAAAATCTGTAGAGGTTTTGTCTGGTTCTGTTCCACTTCCTCAAAATCCCCTGGTGTATTCCCAAAGAAACGTGCGCTTGTCCAGATTATGCATGTTGACATGGCTACTGACCCTGACACGGCAGATGGTGATAGGAATATGTGGGGGGGTGAGGCTTCCCTTGCAAGAGGGGTGTAGCTCATGATTGAGGCCATTAGGGATTTGTTAAACATTACTGACAAACCACTTGAGCAGGTTGAGGAGGCTTACTTTACAGACAATAAGAAAGCCTCCCTGACCTTCCCTGCATCTAAAGAATTAAACGCATTATTTGAAAAATCCTAGGAAAACACAGATAAAAAATTCCAGATTCCAAAAAGGATTCTCGTTGCCTTTCCTTTCCCTGGGGATGATAGGGAAAAATGGGTAAAATTACCTACAGTTGACGCTTCTGTATCTAGACTGTCAAAAAAGGTGGTTTTACCTGTCCCTGGGTCTATTGCTTTGAAAGAGCCGGCAGACCGCAAGATTGAAACTACGCTCAAATCCATATACAGTGCTTCAGGCGTGGCGTTGAGGCCCACTATTGCCTGTGCATGAATATCTAAAGCCATAGTAAAGTGGTCAGGCACATTACTAGAGGAATTAGGTTCTATGGATAGAAGCGGATTTCCTGGGAAGTGGATTTCCTCAGCAGGTACGATCTCCATCCAGGGGAATGGGGCCTCTATCCAGAGGTGTTCACAGGGGTGCTAAGTCTTTGGGGTGTACCTCAAATAGACATGATGGCCTCACATCTCAGCAAGAAGCTTCGTAGGTACTTTGTAGAAGTGACATTGAATTGTTTTTACATAACATACAGGGTCATCTGAATGCAAGGACATCTACCATGGCTGTCTCAGCACGCAGGGGACTCTGGCTGCACCAATGAAGGACCTGGGTCATCTGAATGCAAGGACATCTACCATGGCTGTCTCAGCATGCAGGGGACTGTGGCTGTGCCAATGGTCGGAAGATGCGGAATCCAGGAGAAGTGTGGAGAACCTACCCTTCACAGGTTAGGCTCTATTTGGGGAAGCATTGGATGCATGGATCTCCACGGCAACCGCTGATAAGTCAACTTTTCTACCCTCAGCCACTCAGACAACGAAGAAACCCTTTTCTACGTCCACAATGCAGTCCTTTCGGACCGCAACAGCTAATAAGTGTAAGCCTCCTACCACTTTCTTCAGAGGTGTTTGGGCTAAATCCAAAAGACCTGCACCCGCAGGTTCCCAGTAGCAGAAGCCTGCCTCTGTTTCCTCAAATTCCTCAGCATGATGGTGGACCTCACAGCCTAGAGAACGAGCAGGTGGGAGCGAGACTCAGATGTTTCAGTCAGGTTTGGGAGTCATCCAGTTTGGATCCCTGGGTACAGGATATTGTGTCCCAGGGGTACAGACTGGAGTTTCCAGAGCTCCCACCTCACAGATTCTTCAAATCAGGCTTACCAGCTTTGCTGACAGAAAGGGCTATCCTACTGGAAGCCATTCAAAAATTGCAAAGGTCAGATGTCATTGTTCCAGTTCCACCTCATCTGGAAAACAAGGGTTACTATTCAAACCTATTTGTGGTACCAAAACCAGATGGTTTGGTCAGACCGATTTTGAACCTGAAGTCGTTAAACCCTTATCTGAGGGAAGTCAGGTTCAAAATGGAGTCTCTGAGAGCGGTGATCACAGGTCTGGAGGAGGGAGAATTTTTGGTATCCCTGGATATCAAGGATGCATACCTCCACATTCCGATTTGGCCACCACACCAGGCTTATCTGCCTCACCTTCTAGAGGGCCACAGGTTCAGGGTTCAGAACTGGATCCTTCTAACCATGGATGCAAGTCTCAGAGGTTGGGGCACAGTCACCCAGGGAGAAACCTACCAAGGAAGGGGGTCAAGTCTGGAATCCAGTCTTCCAATAAACATCCTGGAGCTAAGAGCCATGTACAATGGTCTTCTACAAGTGGCGCACCTTCTGCAAGATCAGGACATTCAGGTGCAGTCGGACAAAGTGACGACGGTGGCCTACATAAACCGACAGGGCGGAATGAAGAGCAGAGCTGCAATGTCAGAGGTGACAAGAATCCTCATCTGGGCAGAAAAGCACACTGTGGCGCTGTCAGCAATCTTCATTCCGGGAGTGGACAACTGGGAAGCGGATTTCCTCAGCAGGTATGATCTCCATCCAGGGGAATGGGGCCTCTATCCAGAGGTGTTCACAGAGGTGACAAGACTTTGGGGTGTATCTCAAATAGACATGATGGCCTCACATCTCAACAAGAAGCTTCGTAGGTACTGTTCCAGGTCGAGAGACCCACCAGCAGTGGCTATGGGCACCCTGATACTCCGTGGGTGTTCCAGTCAGTGTACGTGTTCCCTCCACTTCCACTCATTCCAAGGATTCTAAAGCTCATAAAAGAGAACAAGAGTTCAGGATATCCTCATTGCTATGGACTGGCCAAGAAGGGCTTGGTATGTGGATCTTCTGGAATTACTGCTGGAAGTTCCGAGGCCTCTTCCTCTTTGAGAGGACCTTCTGCAACAGGGGCCGTTCATCTATCAAGACTTACCAAGGCTACGTTTGACGGCATGGAGGTTGAACACCAGATCTTAGCTCGAAAAGGCATTCCGAACAAGGTTATTCCTACCCTGATACAGGCTCGGAAAGGAATAACGTCTAAACATTACCATCGGATTTGGAAAAAGTATGTGTCTTGGTGTGAATCCAAGAAGTTTCCTATGGTGGAGTTTCGACTTGGAGGGTTTCTCCTCTTCCTGCAGGCAGGTGTGGATATGGGCCTAAGTTTGGGATCCTTTTAGGTCCAGATTTCGGCCTTATCCATTTTCTACCAGAAACAACTGGCTTCCCTCCCTAAGGTTCAGACTTTCTTGAAAGGGGTTCTGCACATCCAGCCTCCCTTTGTGCCTCCTACGGCGCCCTGGGATCTTAACGTGGTGTTGCAGTTCCTGCAATCGGATTGGTTTGAGCCTTTACAGAAGGTGGAGGTCAAGTTTCTCACTTGGAAGGCAGTCACACTGTTGGCATTAGCATCTGCTAGGCGTGTGTCTGAATTGGGGACTTTGTCCTGCAAAATCCCCCACTTAATATTCCATGAAGATAGAGCTGAGCTCAGGACGTGTCAGCAAGTTCTTCTGAAGGTTGTGTCGGCTTTTCATATCAACCAACCTATTGTGGTGCCAGTTGCTACTAACTCCTCAATTCCATCTAAGTCCTTGGATGTTGTAAGGGCTCTGAAGATCTATGTAAAGAGGACTGCACGTCACAGAAAGTTGGACTCTCTGTTTGTCCTCTATGATCCCAGGAAAGTTGGGTGTCCTGCTTCTAAAATGATTTCTCGCTGGATTAGGTTCACTATCCACATACATATTCTACGGCAAGATTGCCGTGTCCAAAATCTGTTAAGGCCCACTCTACTCGTAAGGTGGGTTCTTCCTGGGCGGCTGCCTGGGGTGTCTTGGCTTTACAACTTTGGTTAGGGTCGAACACGTTTGCTAAGTTCTACAATTCGATACTTTGGCCTATGAGGACCTAAAGTTTGGTCCTCAGAGGCCAAATAATGAGGCAGGAGAAATCTTGCTCAGTTGGATGGAGTGCACGCCATGAATCTATTAGTTGCAGTTGTTTCGCCACCTCAGGAATCCCAAATTTAGGGATCCTCACATTTGAGTTGGTTGTGCATTGTCTATCCAACTTGAGGGAGTAAAAGTGAGATAAGTTTTGTCAGAAAAGTTTTTGAATACACATTAGGGGTATACACAGATACACAAACAAACTTTTTTTCATGGAGCAAATGGCACATAACATAATGACCCAAAGGGTCAGCAATTATTTCAGAAACTTACAACTGTAAATGAGATCGAACTATGATTGCCACCCCACATGCCTTGGAATTGTACGAGGCCGACGTAATAACCTTCCATCCGAGTATATTAAGTTTGAGTATCTCACTAGGAATAAGGTGAGTTTCCTGTAAGCATGACACGTCTAATTTTAACTTGCGTAGATACATCAGCACACATTTACATTTTTTCGGGGAGTTAAATCTGCCTACGTTCCAGCTGCCAATTTTCAGAGACATGGTTCTGTGATATAGGGTATCCCCACACCTACATTATTATCACATACAGTACCGCCACCCACCTCTGTATTTGGAAGACGCCACAAGTACCTAATTAAGCATGGAGTTCTATAATTAGCATATATATGTACATGTCCAAGGGAGAAGGGGACAAAGTAGAGGGAAGAAGTACACAATGGTACTAACAAGGAAAGAAAAATAAAAAACAAAGAGAAATACAGGATAAAGTACGTAGAACCTCTTAACAAAGTAAGTAGCATGAGGCTACTTGGGGCGAATCACATTAGAGCAGTCATTCCTACCACCGGACGCCCAACTGTACAAATTATGAGGAGTATATGCATAATGGTGCAACACTGTTGAAAGAAAGCATAACATAATATAAACCGGCAGAACACTGAGAAAAATACAGGTAATGGGGGGGGGGGGCTACACGTCAAAGAGGGGATTTCAATATAGTACCCGATGTAAGAGCTATAATAAGGGAAAACTATGTTGATGCACAGAGGCTAACCATAGGGATAACAGGCAGAATTTGTAACTCACCCAAATTGTGTCCATCAAACATAAAAAATAGGATTTTAATTATCTACCGGTAAATCCTTTTCTCGTAGTCCGTAGAGGAAGCTGGGGTCCACATTAGTACCATGGGCAGTTTACAAGTTTGATAGTGTGGGCTGGCTCCTCCCTCTATGCCCCTACTACCAGACTCAGTATAGAAACTGTGCCCGAGGAGACGGACAACTTCGAGAGAAGGATTTTACACAGATAGTGGTGAGATTCACACCAGCTCACACATACTAGGCAAAGCAAGCTAACCAGCTTGAATACTCAGCAACAGCTGAACAACCGTACTTAACCAAGTAGCAACACAGTACTTAACCAGGAACAAAGCAGTACTGAACCAAGCAACCACTGCAGGATAATGAAGCGCTGGGCGGGCGCCCAGTATCCTCTACGGACTACGAGCAAAGGATTTAGCGGTACAGTAGGTAATTAAAATCCTATTTTCTCTTACGTCCTAGAGGATACTGGGAATCTATTTAGTACCATGGGGAAGTACCAAAGCTCCCAAACCAAGTAGGAGAGTGCTGAGGTTCCTGCAGAACTGACTGACCAAACTGAAGGTCTTCAGAGGCCAAAGTATCGAACTTGTAAAACTTTGCAAACGTGTTTGAACATGACCAAGTAGCAGCTCGGCAGAGCTGTAAAGCCAAGATACCCCGGGCTGCCGTCCAAGATGAACCCACCAACCTAGTAGAGTGGGCCTGTACAGATTTTGGAGCCGGCAATCCTGCCGTGGAATAAGCATGCTGGATCATGAGCTTGATTCTGCGTGCAATAGACTGCTTTGAAGCAGGACACCCAATTTTTGGGGGAACATAGAGAACAAACAGCGAGTCGGATCTTCTGTGATGAGCTGTTCTCTTTACATACACCTTCAAAGCCCTCACAACATCCAAAGACTTTGAAGTAGCCAAGGTGTCTGTCACAGCCAGAACCACAATAGGTTGGTTGATGTGAAAAGTGTATACCACCTTAGAAAGAAATTGCTGACGAGTTCTGAGTTCAGCTCTGTCTTCATGGAAAATTAAGTGGGGACTCTTGTGAGATAATGCCCCTTGTTCCGACACACGTCTCACTGAGGCCGAGGCCAATAGTGTGACGGTCTTCTACGTAAGTTACTTTACATCAACCTCGTGTAATGATTCAAACCAGTCTGATTGGAGGAACTGCAGCACCATATTGAGATCCCAAGGTGCTGTAGGAGGCACAAAGGGAGGTTGGATGTGCAGAACACATTTCAAGAACGTCTGGACCTCAGGGAGAGAAGTCAATTGTTTCTGAAAGAAAATAGACAATTCCAAAATCTGGACTTTAATGGAACCTAGGCGTAGATGCAAATCCACTCCCAACTGCAGAAAAAGCAGGAGACGTTCCAGATGAAATTCCACTGCAGAATATTGTCTGTTCTCACACCAAGAGATATACTTCTTCCATATATGGTGGTAATGTTTAGACGTTACCCCTTTCCTGGCTTGGATCATAGTCAGGATGACCTTGTCAGGAATCCCTCTTTTCCATGCCGGTAAACGTAGCCACGGTAAGTCTTGATAGATAAATGGGCCCTGTTGCAGAAGATCCCCGCGAAGAGGCAGAGGCCACGGATCTTCGAGGAGCATCTTCAGAAGGTCTGCGTGCCAGGCCCTTCTTGGCCAGTCCAGAGCAATGAGTATTGCTTGAACGTTTTCCCTTCTTATTCTTTTTAGAATTCTTGGGTTCAGAGGAACTGGAGGAAACACGTACACCATCTGGTAGACCCACGGAGTTGTCAGAGCATCTACCGCCACTGCTTGTGGGTCTCTCGACCTGGAACAATACCGCTTGAGCTTCTTGTTGAGATGAGAGGCCATCATGTCGATTTGTGGATATCCCCACTGACGTGTCAAGCACCTGAACACTTCCGGGGGAAGGTTCCGCTTCCCCGCGTGCACGTCGTGTCAGCTGAGGAAGACTGCTTCCAAGAATGAAGACCACCAACAATGCCACGGCATGTTTTTCCCCCCCAGAGGAGAATTTTTGACACCTCTGACATTGCTGCTCTGCTTTTCGTTCCACCCTGTCGGTATATGTACGTTACCGCCATTACATTGTCCGACTGGACTTGAATGGCCTGATTCCGAAGTAGGGATGAGGCCTGCAGAAGGGCATTGTATATAGCCCTGAGTTCCAGGATGTTTATTGGACGGACAACATCCTGTCTTGACCATTTCCCTTGAAACTGCACCCCCTGGGTGACTGCTCCCCAACCTCTGAGGCTTGCGGCCATGGTTAGCAGAATCCAATTCTGAATCACAAACCTCCGACCCTTTGCAAGGTGAGAAATCTGTAGCCACCACAAAAGGGAGATCCTGGCTCTTGGCAACAGACCTATCCTCTGGTGCATGTGAAGATGTGATCCGGACCATTTGTCCAATAGATCTAGCTGGAAGGTCCTCGCATGAAACCTTCTGTACTGAAGTGCCTCGTAAGAGGTCACCATTTTCCCCAGAAGGTGAATGCACAGATGCACCGAGATCTGGGTTGGCTTCAGGCGAACACAAACCATCGACTGGATTTCCATAGCCTTCTCCACATGAAGGAACACTCTCTGAGATTCCATATCCAGTATAATTCCCAGAAAGGAAAGTCTCTGCGTCAGTTCCAGGTGAGATTTTGGTAAGTTCAGAATCCATCCGTGATCCAGGAGTAGTGTGGTTGAGAGGTGAATACTGTCTATCAACCGCTCCCTGGATGGTGCCTTTTTGCAGAAGATCGTCCAGGTATGGAATTATGTTCACTCCCTGTTTGCGGAGTAGAAACATAATCTCTGCCATCACCTTGGTGAACACTCTCTGTGCCGTGGAGAGACCAAATGTCAGGGCCTGGAACTGGTAGTGGCAGTCCTGCAGTGCAATCCATAGATAAGCCTAATGAGGCGGCCAGATCGAATGTGAAGGTACGCATCCTTGATATCCAGAAACACTAGGAAGTCCCCCTCCTCCAGACCTGAGATCACCGCTCTCAGAGACTTCATCTTGAATTTGAACACTCGTAAGTACGGGTTCAATGACTTGAGGTTCAAAATCGGCCTTACCGAACCGTCCGGTTTCAGTACAACAAACAGGTTGGAATAATATCCCCTGTTTTGCAGGTGAGGTGAAACTGGAACAATGAACTGAGTCTGTACCAGTTTTTGAATAGCATCCTGTACGGTTATACTTGCTACCTGTGAAACTGGTAAGCCTGATTTGAAGAGTCTGTGAGGTGGGAGCTCCTGAAACTCCAGTCTGTAGCCCTGGGAAATAAGGTCTATGACCCAGGGACCCTGGCATGATGTTGTCCAGATGTGACTGAAAAATTTCAGTCGGGCTCCCACCTGCCGGTCTTCCAGTCATCGCGGTCCACCATCATGCTGAAGGCTTAGAGGAAGCAGAACTTGAGCTCTGTACCTGTGAACCTGCAGTTGCTGGTTTTTGTGGTTTACCTCTAGCACCTCTGGTGGCTGTAGAAGAACCCCTGGCTTTGCCATTGAACTTGGCAGTCTGAATGGACTGTAGATTAGGTCCTGAGTAAGCCTTCCTGGCTGGGGGAGCTGCAGAAGGAAGATACGTGGACTTACCCGCAGTAGCTTTGGAGATTCATTTGTCTAGTTCATCTCCAAATAAGGCCTTTCCTGTGAAGGGTAGGCCTTCCATGCCTTTCCTGGAGTCCGCATCGGCAGTCCACTGGTGTAGCCATAAGCCTCTGTGTGCTGACACTGCCATAGCAGTGGCGCGTGCATTAAGCAAGCCTATTTCTTTTATGGCTTCCACCATAAAATTTGCAGAGTCCTGTATATGTTGCAGGAGTAAAATAATCTCCCCCTTGGCAATGTACCTAACCCCTCAATTAGGTTACCCGACCATTTTGCTATGGCCTTAGTAATCCACCCACATGCTATAGTGTGTCTCTGTGCCACTACAGCAGCTGTATACAAAGATTTGAATGTATTCTCAATTCTACAATCAGCCGTGTCTTTTAGAGAGGCTGTACCAGGGACAGGCAATACAATTTTCTGTGACAGCCTGGATACTGATGCATCCACTATCGGTGGAATTTCCATTTGTTTCTATCCTCAGGAGGAAAGGGAAAATATGATATCAACCTTTTAGGGATTTGAAATTTCCTATCAGGATTAACCCATGATTCTTCAAACAGGGTATTTAGTTCCTTTGACACAGGAAAAATGGCTGAGGATTTCTTTTTTACATTAAAATAAGATTCCTCAGTCTCCTCTGTTACCTTATCAGGGATATTCAGAACCTCTCTAATAGCTTCTATGAGAGCCTCTATTCCCTTTGACAGAGTAGCCTCCCACACCTCTGCATCCACCTCCCCCTCCTCCATATCTGACCCCTCATCATCAGAGTCAGACTGCAGGATAAGGGCCAAAGGACGTTTTTGTGGACAAATGGCAGGGGACTGAGATGCTGGTTTGGGAACTGAGTATATGTTCATAAACTCAGTCATCGATTGTCTTAAGTATTGCGTCTCTTTCTCATTGCGGGACAATTTAGTGGAAATATTGGAGATCATTCTCCTAATGGAATCCAGCCAAGCTGGTTCTTCCCCACTAGCCTGGGAGGGTGCACTGCATTGAGTACACTGTAGTGAACTCCCTGGAGAAGAGGAACACTGTGCCTTAGAAGAAACACACTCTTTGTCTGACATACTGTGACAGTGACAGCATACACACACAGGAACAGGTTAAAAACACAATTAACCCACAAGGAGCCCTTCAAGAGAGACACAGAGATAGCCTGGAGCCAGCATACAGTGCCCTTACTGCTAATGCCAAGCTTAGCCGGGTCGCAGACTAAGTACCCAGATTGGGGACTTAGTACACTAGTAAGCCCTACCACCCTGCTATGACTCCCTGGTACCACTGAAGTAATCTGGAGCCTCTCCGGAGGAGCTGCACATCCCTGTCACTCAGTGTCTGTGTCCACTGCAGAGGGAAAATGGCGCTGGTGAGCTGCTGGATCCATTCATGGTGAAGCCCCGCCCCTTCAATGGTGCGCGGTCTTCCCACTTTTTTATACTGATTGAGGTCATTTTTAATGCTTAAAATGGAGTCTGCCACCTTTTATGTCTGTAATGCCAATCTGGGTACTGTGTACACTCGTAGTGTACTTAGACTCAGTTTGCTCCCTCAGAAGCGGTGCATCCGCACTGTGTACTGAGTCCCGAGACTGCGCCGCCCCCTTAGAAGCCATGTGTCTCTGTACCCTCATGCCGCCATAATGGCCGGTGATCAGCTAACTGGGACGCCAGCGTAGTACTCACCACTCTTCTTTCTTCTGGCTCTGTTTATGGGTGGCGACGTGCTGCGGGAATGTATGCTTGCCGTGGTGGGGCATGCGAATAGTTCCCTCAGGAGCTAGTGTCCTGTCAGCAGGGAATGGGACCATTAACCCTTCAAGAGGTTGGACAGTCGTCGTCATCGTCCACCCCCCCCCCAAGTCCCACGAAGCAGGCAGGCTGATGCCATCCAGTCCTGCCTGAAATAACAAACATAAAAAAAATGCAGAAAACTCTTCAGGAGCTTCCATGCGACATGACCGGCTCCTCCGGGCACATTTTCTAAACTGAGTTTGGTAGGAGGGGCATAGAGGGAGGAGCCAGTGCACACTATCAAATTCTTAAAGTGCCCAAGGTTCCTAGTGGACCCGTCTATACCCATGGTACTAAATGGATTCCCAGTATCCTCTAGGACAGGGGTGGCCAAACAGTCGATCGCGATCGACTGGTCGATCGCGGACATGAGACCAGTCGATCGCGATCCGCCGCCCAGCCACCCGAAGCCGCGCCTCTCCTGCCTGCCGCTCTGCCTCCTCAGTCTGGTCTGCGGCAGTGACGGCCGAGTGTATAGCTCAAATCAGGTGCCGGTTCGTTAGCCAATGAGAGCTCGCGGACCGGCACCTGATTTGAGCCATACACGCTGCCGTCACCGCCGGAGATCAGACTGAGGAGGCAGAGCGGCAGACAGGAGAAGCGCGCGCTGCGCTCTCCACACACAGCACGGTGAGCTCTTCTATGGGGGCATATCTGGCACTGTGGGGGCACATAGCTCAGTGGGGGCAAATCTGGCACTGTGGGGTCATATGTGGCACTGGGGGCATATCTGGCTCTGCGGGCACATGGCACTGTGGGGGCATATCTGGCACTGTGGGGGCATATCTGGCTCTGCGGGCACATGGCACTGTGGGGCATATCTGGCACTGTGGGGGCATATCTGGCACTGTAGGCACATGGCACTGTGGGGGCATATCTGTATCTGGCACTGTGGGGGCATATCTGGCACTGTGGGAGCATGTGTATCTGGCACTATGGGGGCATGTGTTTGAGGTTTTTACCTGTGGGGGCCAATGTGTTATTTCGTGTGAGGCAGTCATTACACTCTGCGCAGCAAGGCTACGTCCCTTTTTTTAAAAGTTATACCACGCCCACTTTTTGTTATAACACGCCCACTTTTTGGTATGCCACGCCCCTTTTTTTGCTCGCGCATACGGCGCGCGCTATTATTCCTCCTAGGTAGATCACAAAAGCTTTTTAGCTTTCACAGTAGATCACCGACTCCAAAAGTCTGGCCGCCCCTGCTCTAGGACGTAATAGAAATAGAGATTCATTTTATCAACATAATGACAGGTTGACAAGTAACTGAGTGGCACCTAGTGCACTTCATGTGCATGAAGAAAAGACTATAAAAGTCAAGTGGATTCCTTTATCACTTTTACCATGATGCCATGTATATAAGGTACCAATTGGCAGTTAAGCCTCAGCTCCTTCTTTATCTTTATTTTTCATTTTTCTGGACTCTCATTGGCGATTTGGTGGACTCTTCTTTCCCACGGCAGTTCTCCAACTGGTGGGCCATCGTCCACTGTCTAACGCCAAAAGCAGATCCGCACCTCAGCTTCACATATCTAAACCTTTTTCTGTGAACTCTCATCAATGATTCAAGAGATAGATACTAGTGACCTACTATTATACTCTACTGCTCATGCTCTATCCCGTCTGATCTTGGAAGCGAAAGAGTAGTGGGCCAAGTCAGTAGGGGACCCCCAGGGAATACCTGATGCAGTAGGTCAGTTATCACAACTCCAGTCTAATGGTGACAGCAGATTCACTCTTGGCTAAAACCTTTATTTCCTTCCTTTCTCATTCTGCCACTCAGGCCATTGTAAACCTCTATGCACAACTTAGTGTATTATACATATAGAAAGTGCACCTGACAAGAATTAGGTGAGGATTCTGGGCTGTACGAAGCTGAGTTCAATTTTTGACAATTATCACGACTCCTCCGCCAGAGGGTGCCCAACCTGGGTAGTGAGATTAAAATTACAATAATTCACACTCCCCTGCCTTACATATCGCCCAAATGGATGGTATGTAAATATTTTAGGCATATTACAGGAGACCTTATTTTAATGTCACATAATAAAGGTTATTTTTTAACTTATCCAGTACATAGTTATTTATCATTTTTTCAAGAGTGCGCCAAAAAGAAGTCTGCTTTCTTTTTCTTTGTGTCCAATGTCATACAATGGCTAAATCAAAGTCCAGATCTCAATTTACTTGGGCATCTGTAGTACCAGAGTCGTAACTATACTTTTCGGTGTCTTGTGCAAGAAAGAGAATTGGTGCTATCCCCCCCCCCCCCCCCCCATTTTTCCAATAGGGACATAAGGCACATGCCATCGTAAGGAAGGGACATGAAAAAATTGATCCCAGAGAAAACTCATGCTATGATACCCCTTCCCACATTTTATATGATAAGGGCACGGCCCTTATATTAAGGCTGAATCGAACAAACGGAATTCTCCCATAGGGAACTTCAGAGATGGGGGCATGGTGTTTGAGGGGCTACACCTCAAAAGTGATTGGACGTACTGAGCTGAAATTTGGCATGGGCTCGTAGAATCGTCACCCGGTGCTGCATGCCAAATTCAGGGCAAAATAATAAAAAATGAGGAATTGGGAGTAATCTAAAGTTTCAACTGTCAGTTTTTTTCTGCTACTTCCTGTATGGCTTATTGGCACCGTTTTCCCATGTAGTGAATGAGAAGATTTTTGGAAAGGCATAACTCAGGGTAGAGGACGAATTAAGACTCGGGGTTTGTTTTATTTGATAGATCTTGTCCCAGTGTAGTGCCTTTTGGGGTTAAGGTTTTTCAGAAAGTTACAGGTTTCTTTTAATTTAGTAAAATATGCCCCATTATAGAGATAGGGAATTTCAATTTGTTGCGCATGCGCAGTGGCCGCCAGCAGGGGGTGTACAGTGGCAGCTTCACTTGGGTGCACTAACATGGACGACTTTTTCCTCGCCTCTTGTTTTTGTTGGTAAACTGGAGAGGAACGGCCTTCACTTGGGTGATACAGTGGGGCAGGGGGGTGTTTTGGGGTTACTGGGGGCACATTGTGACAATAACTAGCCCTGGCACGGCTCACATTAGTTTTATTGTTCGGTTTGAGCGGTGGCAGGGCCGGCTCCTACATCACGTGATCACTGCTCAGTCAGCCAGGTGCGGGAAGATCAAAAGTGCTTAGCACTGTGCAGTATTTACCCCGCTGGTTTACATATACGGCTGTCATCATAGAGTCTGGCTGACTCGCACTGCAGCCAGACTCTGGGTCCCCATCCTCCTCCTCTACATGTTCAAAAGCAGCAAGAGCACTCCGATCCCCCCTCCAACCCGCCTCTCTGCTCTTCCATTTCTCTGCCTCTCCGCTCTATGCTCCAAGCAGAGTGCGGAAAAATCAGCGGTGCATTGCACCAAGGCCCGTGGCAGCGAGAGGGCCCACAGCTGGCGATATTGGCTGTACTAATAATGAGTCTATGTGACTCATTATAGTACACTGAGCAGGTGCGCTGCGGTCCCGTAACCACAAAGTAGGGGGAAGGGTGATGGTGCCTGGGACACACATTGCAGTACCAATAAACATGCCCCGCCCCCTTCCCCCCTCCTTATTCTCCTGTACCTTGCTCTCTCTTAAGTGTGCCCTCCGTCTCTCCCGTCTGCATGAATAGGCCCCACCCCTTCTTTATTCAGCCCGCCCCCTTCCTCCCCTGTACCTTGGTTTCTGCCATTCGTGATCTCTCCCATCTGTAGGAATAGGCCCCGCCCCCTTATTCGCTCAGCCCGCCCCTTCTTCCCCTGTACCTTGCTCTCTACTGTCTGTGAGAATAGGCCCCGCCCCCTTCTTCACATCAGCCTGCTCCCTTCTTCCCCTGTACCTCGCTCTCTCCTGTCTGACAATAGGCCCTGCCCCCTGTTTCACATCAGCCCGCCCCCTTCTTCCCCTGTACCTTGCTCTCTCCTGTCTGAGAATAGGCCCCGCCCCTTCTTCACATCAGCCCGCCCCCTTCTTCCCCTGTACCTTGCTCTCTCCTGTCTGTGAGAATAGGCCCCGCCCCTTCTTCACATCAGCCCGTCCCCCTTCTCCCCCTGTACCTTGCTCTGTCCTGTCTGTGAGAATAGGCCCCGCCCCTTCTTCACATCAGCCCGCCCCCTTCTTCCTTCAAATCAGCCCGTCCCCTTCTTCCCCTGTACCTTGCTCTCTCCTGTCTGTGAGAATAGGCCCAGCCCCCTTCTTCACATCAGCCCGTCCCCTTCTTCCACTGGACCTTGCTCTCTCCTGTCTGTGAGAATAGGCCCCGCCCCCTTCTTCACATCAGCCCGTCCCCTTCTACCCCTGTACCTTGCTCTCTCTTGTCTGTGCTCTCTCCCGTCTGTAGGACTAGGCCCCGCCCCCTTCTTACCCTCCACTGACTGCTCTCTCCTGACAAGTGGACCAAGCCTGCCCCCTACACTCTGCTGGTGTCTTCATTGTTACTTGGTCTCGAGCTCCGTTGGGGAGAGAACTCACGTGAGCTCATTTAGAATGAGGAACTGGAATGTTTTAATTTTGTTGTGAGTAGTGTAGTGTAGTGTGGTGATGTAGTATGTTGTATGGGGGGTATAGTGTAATTATGAAGTGCAGCATATGGGGGGCAATAGTGTAGTGATGTAGTGTGGCATATGGGGGGTGGTAGCGCACAGGCGTGCGCACGGGGGGTGCCTGGTGCGCACAGGCACTCCCTAATGTCCGGCACTGCTGCACGCCACGCTTGCTGTAGCACAGTGTTCGCTGAGTGTGTGATCGGTGGAGCCTAGCCTGCAGCTCATTTCCGTGCCTCCCGCCACCGCCTCGCCCTCCCCCACACTGCTAATACTATGCTGAGTGCACTCATCGGTGGCCTCACTGGGGGGACTGGCGTCACCGTGCGATGTGACGTGGTGATGTCCGCCCACACTCTCCGCCCGCCACCTGTGCTTTCCTCCCGCTGCGGTCTCTCAGTCCTAGTGTGCCGCGGCCGCCACACCACTTGCAGTGTTCCCCTAGGGGAGACTGGGAGCCGCCGGCAGACACATTCTGCTGAGACTTACTTGTCAGTGCGGGTTCTGGATGGCAGGCGGCGGGCGGGAGGGCAGACGGGGAGCAGGTGTCACAAGGAGTGTGTGGGTAACTAATTCACAATACTTCCGCTCAACGTGGCACTGCTGGTCCTTCATCTCCCATGTCTCTTCACCAGGTGGCGGGCGGCCTGGAAATTGAGTGATGTGTTGTGCAGCAGTCAGTGTGAAGTGACTGTGAGTAACACTGGTGGTGCTGATGCTGCTGCAGAATCGGGAAGCAATTCATAAATATAATGTACTCTATCAGTGTATTATACATACATAAACATATACATACGTGTAAATATATATAAATAAAGACTTGGGGTTTGTTTTATTAGATAGAGCATGTCCCAGTGAAGTGCCTTTTGGGGTTATGGTTTTTCAGAAAGTTACAGGTTTTTTTTAATTAAGAGAAATATGCCCCATTATAGAGATAGGGCATTTTAATTTGTTGCGCCTGTGCAGTGGCCGCCTGCAGGGGGTGTACTAGAGTGGCTTCACTTGAGAGCCGCAATATGGCCACCTACTCCCCGGTTATTCTGTAAATAGGAAAATAACCTCACAGGTTCACATAGGGCAGAGGTGCCACTACTAGTGCAGGGCTGTAACATACAGTACTAAGGAAAAGCCATATTCTAAAGCGGCACGGTGACCTCACCCCTCTCAGAGACACCAGGGCGCAGCACACTGTACGGGGTACACTTGGTACACACACCTGTTAGCTCAGGGCAGCGCTATAGGACCCTCCAGTAATGCTGTGCTGGCGGCGTGTAGTGATCAGGGCACTGGGAGACTGACTGGCTGGTCTCCGTCTCTGCTGCTGCCTATAGAACTTCCGCCTCTGTTATATAGCAGGGCTGCTCTCCTGTGTGTTCTCTTCCTCTCCTACCTCACACTGGAACTGTCGGCCCAGAGAACGAGAGGGCAGCGGCTGACATCAGAGAGGGTGCAGCAATCTGTGTGGGCAGTGCCCCTCACAGCAAGGTGTCCTTATGCTGTGCCCCGTGTAATCACCGTGATCCATAGAGACTCTCACCTTGGGATGTTCTCTATTTATTTTTATTTTTTTTACACTGCGGCATGCTCGAGGGAAGGGAGCAGGCACCCCACCCCCACTACTCCTCCACCAGCATCACTGCCGAGCCAGTCAGTGTTCCTGCGGCAATGAGCAGTATGCAGCCACCAGCAAAAACAGTCAGGAAGCTGTTACTCCCGGCAGCAGTAGCGCCAAGCTGCAATTCGGCCAGCGGCACTGTGATCCGGGAGACAGTGGCAGCACAGGGAAGCAGTACCCCCTCCAATCGCAGCACCAACCAGGAGACTGAGGCAGCAACTTGCCCCCAGCAGCAGCACCACCCTGATCATAGGTAAGATGCATTTTGGTGTCACAAGATGGTGGCCGGAGTAGTGGCTGGCTGTGGTCACACCCCGGGGAAAAGTGATAGTGATTTCAGTGTTCCCTTGCGCGGGGATTGGATGTGTAGATGTATGGAGGCTATGTACGTATAGATGTGAGCGGAAGTGGCTGGATGTATGAGAGCGTTAGTGTGTGGATGTATGAGAGCGGAAGTGTGTGGATGTATGAATGCGTCAGTGTGTGGATGTATGAGAGCGGCAGTGTGTGGATGTATGAGAGCGGCAGTGTGTGGATGTATGAGAGCGGTAGTGTGTGGATGTATGAGAGCGGTAGTGTGTGGATGTATGAGAGAGGCAGCGTACGGATGTATGAGAGTGGCAGCATACGGATGTATGAGAGCGGCAGCGTGCAGATGTATGAGTGCGGCAGCGTGCGGATGTATGAGTGCAGCAGCGTGCGGATGTATGAGTGAGGCAGTGTACGGATGTATGAGAGCGGCAGTGTACGGATGTATGAGAGTGGCAGTGTACGGATGTATGAGAGCGGCAGTGTACGGATGTATGAGAGCGGCAGTGTACGGTTGTATGAGAGCGGCAGTGTACGGATGTATGAGAGCGGCAGTGTGTGGATGTATGAAAGCGGCAGTGTACGGCTGTATGAATGCGTCGGTGTGCGGCTGTATGAGAGCGGTGGTGTGCGGCAGTATAAGTGCGGTGGTGTGCGACTGTATTAGTGCGGCGGTGTGTGGATGTATGAGAGCAGCAGTGTACGGATGTATGAGAGCGAAAGTGTGCGGATGTATGAGTGCGGTGGTGTGCGGCTGTATGAGTGCGGTGATGTGCGGCTGTATGAGTGCGGCGGTGTGTGGATTTATGAGAGCGGCAGTGTACGGATGTATGAGAGTGGAAGTGTGCGGATGTATCAATGCGTCAGTGAACGGCTGTATGATTGCGGCGGTGTGTGGATGTATGAGAGCGGCAGTGTGTGGATGTATGAGAGCGGCAGTGTGTGGATGTATGAGAGCGTCAGTGTACGGATGTATGAGAGCGGCAGTGTACGGATGTATGAGAGCGGCAGTGTACGGATGTATGAGAGCGGCAGTGTACAGATGTATGAGATCGGCAGTGTACGGATGTATGAGAGCGGCAGTGTACGGATGTATGAGAGCGGCAGTGTACAGTTGTATAAGAGCGGCAGTGTACGGATGTATGAGAGTGGCAGTGTGCGGATGTATGAGAGCGGCAGTGTACGGATGTATGAGAGCGACAGTGTGTGGATGTATGAAAGCGGCAGTGTATGGCTGTATGAATGCGTCGGTGTGCGGCTGTATGAGTGCGGTGGTGTGCGGCTGTATGAGTGTGCGGTGGTGTGCGGCTGTATGAGTGCGGTGGTGTGTGAATGTATGAGAGCGGCAGTGTACGGATGTATGAGAGCGGAAGTGTGCGGATGTATGAGTGCAGTGGTGTGCGGCTGTATGAGTGCGGTGATGTGCGGCTGTATGAGTGCGGTGATGTGCGGCTGTATGAGTGCGGCGGTGTGTGGATGTATGAGAGCGGCAGTGTACGGATGTATGAGAGCGGCAGTGTACGGATGTATGAGAGCGGCAGTGTACAGATGTATGAGAGCGGCAGTGTGCGGATGTATGAGAGCGGCAGTGTACGGATGTATGAGAGCGACAGTGTGTGGATGTATGAAAGCGGCAGTGTACGGCTGTATGAATGCGTCGGTGTGCGGCTGTATGAGTGCGGTGGTGTGCGGCTGTATGAGTGCGGTGGTGTGTGGCTGTATGAGTGCGGCGGTGTGTGGATGTATGAGAGTGGCAGTGTATGGATGTATGAGAGCGGAAGTGTGCGGATGTATGAGTGCGGTGGTGTGCGGCTGTATGAGTGCGGTGATGTGCGGCTGTATGAGTGCGGCGGTGTGTGGATGTATGAGAGCGGCAGTGTACGGATGTATGAGAGTGGAAGTGTGCGGATGTATGAATGCGTCAGTGAACGGCTGTATGAGTGCGGTGGTGTGCGGCTGTATGAGTGCGGCGGTGTGTGGATGTATGAGAGCGGCAGTTTGTGGATGTATGAGAGCGGCAGTGTGTGGATGTATGAGAGCGTCAGTGTACGGATGTATAAGAGCGGCAGTGTACGGATGTATGAGAGCGGCAGTGTACGGATGTATGAGAGCGGCAGTGTACGGATGTATGAGAGCGGAGTGTACGGATGTATGAGAGCGGCAGTGTACGGATATATGAGAGCGGCAGTGTACGGATGTATGAGAGCGGCAGTGTACAGTTGTATGAGAGCGGCAGTGTACGGATGTATGAGAGTGGCAGTGTGCGGATGTATGAGAGTGGCAGTGTGTGGATGTATGAGAGCGGCAGTGTATGGCTGTATAACTGCGTCGGTGTGCGGCTGTATGAGTGTGGTGGTGTGCGGCTGTATGAGTGCGGTCGTGTGCGGCTGTATGAGTCCTGTGGTGTGTGGATGTATGAGAGCGGCAGTGTACGGATGTATGAGAGCGTCAGTGTGTGGATGTATCAGAGCGGCAGTGTACGGATGTATGAGGGCAGCAGTGTACGGATGTATGAGAGCGGCAGTGTACAGCTGTATGAGAGCGGCAGTGTACGGATGTATGAGGGCGGCAGTGTACGGATGTATGAGGGCGGCAGTGTACGGATGTATGAGGGTGGCAGTGTACGGATGTATGAGAGCGGCAGTGTACAGTTGTATGAGAGTGGCAGTGTGCGGATGTATAAGAGTGGCAGTGTGTGGATGTATAAGAGTGGCAGTGTGTGGTTGTATGAGAGTGGCAGTGTGTGGATGTATGAGAGCGGCAGTGTACGGCTGTATAACTGCATCGGTGTGCGGCTGTATGAGTGTGGTGGTGTGCGGCTGTATGAGTGCGGTCGTGTGCGGCTGTATGAGTGCGGTGGTGTGTGGATGTATGAGAGCGGCGGTGTACGGATGTATGAGAGCGGCAGTGTACGGATGTATGAGAGCGGCAGTGTACGGATGTATGAGAGCGGCAGTGTACGGATGTATGAGAGCGGCAGTGTGCGGATGTATGAGAGTGGCAGTGTGCGGATGTATGAGAGCGGCAGTGTACGGATGTATGAGAGCGGCAGTGTATGGATGTATGAGGGCGGCAGTGTACGGATGTATGAGATCGGCAGTGTACGGTTGTATGAAAGCGGCAGTATACGGTTGTATGAGAGCGGCAGTGTACGGATGTATGAGATTGGCAGTGTACGGATGTATGAGAGCGGCAGTGTACGGATGTATGAGGGTGGCAGTGTACGGATGTATGAGGGCGGCAGTGTACAGTTGTATTAGAGTGGCAGTGTGTGGATGTATGAGAGCGGCAGTGTACGGATGTATGAGAGCGTCAGTGTGTGGATGTATGAGAGCGGCAGTGTACGGATGTATGAGAGCGGCATAGTACAGCTGTATGAGAGCGGCAGTGTACGGATGTATGAGGGCGGCAGTGTACGGATGTATGAGAGCGGCAGTGTGCGGATGTATGAGAGTGGCAGTGTGCGGATGTATGAGAGCGGCAGTGTACGGATGTATGAGAGCGGCAGTGTACGGATGTATGAGGGCGGCAGTGTACGGATGTATGAGATCGGCAGTGTACGGTTGTATGAAAGCGGCAGTATACGGTTGTATGAGAGCGGCAGTGTACTGATGTATGAGATTGGCAGTGTACGGATGTATGAGAGCGGCAGTGTACGGATGTATGAGGGCGGCAGTGTACGGATGTATGAGGGCGGCAGTGTACAGATGTATGAGGGCGGCAGTGTACAGTTGTATTAGAGTGGCAGTGTGTGAATGTATGAGAGCGGCAGTGTACGGATGTATGAGAGCGTCAGTGTGTGGATGTGTGAGAGCGGCAGTGTACGGATGTATGAGAGCGGCATAGTACGGCTGTATGAGAGTGGCAGTGTACGGATGTATGAGGGCGACAGTGTACGGATGTATGAGGGCGGCAGTGTACGGATGTATGAGGGCGGCAGTGTACAGATGTATGAGGGCGGCAGTGTACAGTTGTATTAGAGTGGCAGTGTGTGAATGTATGAGAGCGGCAGTGTACGGATGTATGAGAGCGTCAGTGTGTGGATGTGTGAGAGCGGCAGTGTACGGATGTATGAGAGCGGCATAGTACGGCTGTATGAGAGTGGCAGTGTACGGATGTATGAGGGCGACAGTGTACGGATGTATGAGGGCGTCAGTGTGTGGATGTATGAGAGCGTCAGTGTGTGGATGTATGAGAGCGGCAGTGTACGGATGTATGAGAGCGGCAGTGTGTGGATGTATGAGAGCGGCAGTGTGTGGATGTATGAGAGCGGCAATGTACGGATGTATGAGAGCGGCAGTGTGTGGATGTATGAGAGCGGCAGTGTGTGGATGTATGAGAGCGGCAGTGTACGGATGTATGAGGGCGGCAGCGTACGGATGTATGAGAGCGGCAGTGTACGGCTGTATGAGAGCAGCAGTGTACGGATGTATGAGGGCGGCAGTGTACGGATGTATGAGGGCGGCAGTGTACGGATGTATGAGAGCGGCAGTGTACAGTTGTATGAGAGTGGCAGTGTGCGGATGTATAAGAGTGGCAGTGTGTGGATGTATAAGAGTGGCAGTGTGTGGATGTATGAGAGTGGCAGTGTGTGGATGTATGAGAGCGGCAGTGTACGGCTGTATAACTGCGTCGGTGTGCGGCTGTATGAGTGTGGTGGTGTGCGGCTGTATGAGTGCGGTCGTGTGCGGCTGTATGAGTGCGGTGGTGTGTGGATGTATGAGAGCGGCGGTGTACGGATGTATGAGAGCGGCAGTGTACGGATGAACGAGAGCGGCAGTGTACGGATGTATGAGAGCGGCAGTGTACGGATGTATGAGAGCGGCAGTGTGCGGATGTATGAGAGTGGCAGTGTGCGGATGTATGAGAGCGGCAGTGTACGGATGTATGAGAGCGGCAGTGTACGGATGTATGAGGGCGGCAGTGTACGGATGTATGAGATCGGCAGTGTACGGTTGTATGAAAGCGGCAGTATACGGTTGTATGAGAGCGGCAGTGCACGGATGTATGAGATTGGCAGTGTACAGATGTATGAGAGCGGCAGTGTACGGATGTATGAGGGCGGCAGTGTACGGATGTATGAGGGCGGCAGTGTACGGATGTATGAGGGCGGCAGTGTACGGATGTATGAGGGCGGTAGTGTACAGTTGTATTAGAGTGGCAGTGTGTGGATGTATGAGAGCGGCAGTGTACGGATGTATGAGAGCGTCAGTGTGTGGATGTATGAGAGCGGCAGTGTACGGATGTATGAGAGCGGCATAGTACGGCTGTATGAGAGCGGCAGTGTACGGATGTATGAGGGCGTCAGTGTGTGGATGTATGAGAGCGTCAGTGTGTGGATGTATGAGAGCAGCAGTGTACGGATGTATGAGAGCGGCAGTGTGTGGATGTATGAGAGCGGCAGTGTACGGATGTATGAGGGCGGCAGTGTACGGATGTTTGAGAGCGGCAGTGTACGGCTGTATGAGAGCGGCAGTGTACGGATGTATGAGGGCGGCAGTGTACGGATGTATGAGAGCGGCAGTGTACGGATGTATGAGAGCGGCAGTGTACAGTTGTATGAGAGTGGCAGTGTGCGGATGAATAAGAGTGGCAGTGTGTGGATGTATGAGAGTGGCAGTGTGTGGATGTATGAGAGTGGCAGTGTGTGGATGTATAAGAGTGGCAGTGTGTGGATGTATGAGAGCAGCAGTGTACAGTTGTGTGACAGCGGCAGTGTACGGATGTATGGATGGCAGCGTCATAGGGAGGGATGTCGGAATGCTGTTATAGGATTCCTAATACAAAATGGAATCCGTGTAGTGGGCGGGGCTGGCACCATGGCACCACATTGGGCTTGATGGGCAGGTAGTGTGGCAATCACACCCAAATTGGCGTCTGACGTCGCCCGCAGTCCACACTGTTGTGAGGAGTCCGAGTTAATTTTGACTGTGTAGTGCACTCACAGAGGACCTACCGCCCGTCCCCTCCTCGAATCTGAGCAGCAGGTCAGACTCTTATTTTCTTTTTAAGCAGGAGAGGCCGAGTGAACTGTGAGCAGGGGGGCAGAGCTACATGGGACCCAGAGGGACTGCTGTGCTGTCAGAGAGGGAGAGGAAGAGAGAGATGAAGCTGCTGCAGATCCCCAGCTGATTGTGAGGTAAGCGTGTGTATGTACAGTGAATGTGTGCAGTGTTTGTATGTGTTCTAGTGTTCATGTGTATAGTCTTCACACTAGGCTGTTTTAGGACATAATGCCTCCTAACCCTTTAGCTGTGCCCTTCGAAAACAGCCTGTCGCCCCCATGTCTCCCTCTCTCGCTGCCCCTGGTCTCCCTGTGTCTGTCTCTTTCCCATATCTCACACTCTCTGTCTCTCTCGCTGCCCCTGGTCGGTCTGTCTCTCTTGCTGCCCCTGGTCTGCCTGTCTCTCTCGCTCTCTCATTGCCCCTGCTCTGTCTCTATCTCTCGCTGCCTCTGGTCTGTCTCTTTCTCTTGCTCGCTCTCTCACTGCCCTCTGGACTGTCTCTCGCTGCCTCTGGTCTATCTCTCTATCTCTCGCTGCCCTTGTCCAGCAGCTGAACTAGCGCCAATGCAAGTGGTACATTGCACCGAGGACCAGTATGACGGAGGTGTCCACAACAGGCAGCAGTATAATGAGTCAGACAGACTCATTACACGCTGCCCACTGCTGCGCCGCATGCCCTCGATGGAGGAAGCCTAGATGCGGTCCCCAGCGGCAGCGAAGGAGAAGGCTGACACATCATCATCCAACCTGGCATCGCACTGCTGCTGCTGTCAGTTCCTGCTGATGGCCCACACTCAGAGCCGGATTAAGGGGGGGGGGCCCAGAGGGTATGTACCCCGGGCACCCCTTTCTAAAAGGGTCCCCGCTGCCTCATCTGCCACAGATCGGAACTGTGTTACCGATCCGACCTGCAGCACTGCGCTCCAGGACCCCGCGTCGTCTCATAGGTTGCCCTGGCAACCTAACAGCGGTGGCGCCGGCATTGCGTGAAGGACTGGACAGCTGAGCGACGGCTCAGCTGTCCAATGGCGTGATGTAGCCAGTCAGTGGCTGGGCGCGCAGGCTGCACGGAAGAAGTGGAGCCAGCACTCGCTCTCCTGTATCACCAGCAGCCGTGCACGAATTAAGCTGGCTCAGGCTGTATTTTTTTTTTTCTTTAATCCTGCTGCTACTCTATGTTAAATTGTTGGGTCTGTCAGACATATATCTACATATATCTATATATCTATACATATACATATATAGAGAGATATATATATTTATATATATATATATATATGTGTGTAGATATGTGTGTGTGTTTATATATGTGTGTGTATATATATATATATATATAATATGTCTGCTTGTATATATATATATATATATATTAGTCCCAATGGTGCAGCGCTCCTGGCGTCTAAGTAATACCACTGTTTTAGGCATAAGTTTGGCAATGTTTCAGTGCCCTTTATACGTGTCATGACCTGATAAAAGTGCCACACTAATAAAGGGCAATGAAACGTTGTCAAACTTATGCCTAAAACAGTGGTATTACTTAGATGCCAGGAGTGCTGCACCATCAGGACTATTGTGGATTTATTTGTTCAACCACCCAGTGCAACACCCAGCGGGCACCCGGCGCAGCATTGTTCAGACATCATGCCTTTGACAGATAATATACTCGTGTGTGTGTGTGTGTACATTGATAATGTCGATATTATCTTAGACTGAAAAGCTATACCTCTAGATACACTATTACCGTGGAGCCGCTATGGCCGCTAGACTGAATACACGTGCTACGCACTTTGTACGCTATTTGCGTACAGAGTCCTGCACGTGGTATGTACTTGGCGTACACCCGCCGCGCTGAGTGTACAGATTACACACAGCGTGCGCACACACAATTGATAACCTTTAAACCTTGTTAATGATACAATGTAATGATATGATCACACTTTAAACCCTTAGCAGCAAAGTACTGCAACGATGTTATACCTTAAACCTTAAGTAGCACTGACGGTATAAAGTACCCGCAGTGCGTACACCTTATCAATACTTATACACCTTATACAGATAAATACACTCTAAAACCCTTGCAGGAAAGTGAAGACACAACACTGATTTGTAGTTGAAACCACAGGGTTCTAAGGCCACAGTGGATTAATTCCAAAAGGTAAAACAGTACAAATCATACACTATAGGCTAACAAGATAAATCTAAACAGAATAATGGCTACAGAGAATGTACATACGTGAGAATGCTCGCAAGCGCAACCCGGCCGGTCCTCCGCTAGTCAGATAGAAAGCGTTCAGAGTCTTCTGACCGGCCAGGCAACAATGGGCTTTTTATACACAACATGCATACACAATACAATGGTCACTGTAATCTCATTGTCCATTGGACACAGGGATGTGTCTTTACATTACAGAAAAGGTCATAGGTGGATTTGAATAGATGGGCGATGTCTTTCCCCAACTGCTCTTGTGGGTGGTATCCTCTGGATTCCCGCTGCATACATAATATACAGTAAATACAGTTAATATCTATATTCTACTTTTGCACATAACTATACGCAGGAACATGCGATCTTTCTCTAACCAACACCGGAATGTTACCCTCAAAATACCCTACAGCTGGATACTAGACATCACCTTCCAACCTTTATCTGACCCTTCCTATCATGCAAAGGCGAATCTACCAGTCCAGGAACTGTTTAAACTATTAATACTCGCTGATGTGGTGCAAGGGAACTATGGGTACAAAATGCACTATTTGGGTTAAATATGTAATGTTCTAATAACCCTCTATGCGTTCACAAACTCTACCGTAAATGCGCATACCACGCGCTAAGGCGCATGGCCGTGAAAAGCTCCATTACGCAAATTGCGGATATGTGCACGCACGGCAGACTGAGAGCACGCGCAGCGGGCATGTGCATGGGGTTAGTACGTGGGGCATGCATTACAATATTTTTCGACTTTGACAGTCCACCCTTTGGCAGTCAACAATAACTGCCACTATCTAAACAGAAAAATATACCATACAATATCTACAGATGGTTGGATAAAAATATACAATACATTATCCATAAAATAATTGGATGGTAGGAGGAGAGGTGTAGGCGGGAAATGTATGACCTAGTGGGATAGTAAAAGCATGTATGTATGAAATCCATGTCTGAGGGGCATGTATCATCGTGCCGTATATGTTCTAGATAAGCTTCGAGGTATTGCGAAGTATACATTAAATCCTTCTTATCCCGTATTAAGGGTCTGTAAGTGGGCCAACAAACACTACCGAGCTCTTTTCGGCTTCTTGTTCCAACAAATGGGGTGCACATTTAGTTGATGATACATGGAGGGGGAACACATGTGAATGCTAATATATGGGTATTACCTATCGACTATGTGTGACACTACCTGAAGGTTGTAGAGATGAAGATAAGACACGTATCACAAATACATTCACATAACATTTGTGCAATCGTTCTTGGGTGTTGGTTGAAGTCTTGTCCGGATGGGTATTGTTCATCAAAGTCTTTTCCGAATGGGTATTGTTCATCAAAGTCTTTTCCGAATGGATGTATTGTTCATCAAAGTCTTTTCCGAATGGATGTATTGTTCATCAAAGTCTTTTCCGAATGGATGTATTGCTCATCAAAGTCTTTTCCGAATGGATGTACTTTTGCTTGAGGGAAAACAAAGGAGAAACGGGTGAAAGAAACGGACCGTGGAATCACGTCTTATCACAACATTGTCTCTATTGATGGGTCATAAATTAAATCAGTTGTTGTAACAATGCCCCCCGCTCCTCAAACTCATCACTTTGGTACTGCGCTTGCGCCGCGTTAAAATTCGAACACATCTAAATATCAAACCAATCATTATGACAACTCCCAGGATGCAAAGGAGAAACTTTCCTACACTCACGATAACATTTTGAGCCCATTCTCCTAAACCTGAGAACCAATTTCGTGGGTTCAACCATGAGACCCAGCCGGTCAGTTCATTACTCACAGCAGTAAGGGTAAGGTTGTGTCTCCTCCGGAACTCCCACTTCAACTGCAAGATATCGTCCATCTTTTGATCTATGACCTCGGTTGGGTCATCAGTGCTGTTTGTGATGTACGTGCAGCACTTCACACCATACTGAGTTGCCAAAGTGACACAGTACCCGCCTGTCACCGCTGTGATATAATTTAGAACCATCCTGTGCTGGATCAGTTCCGTTTTGTAAGCTTGCAACTCCCTCCCTGTATACCTGAAGGTGTCATCATACATCTTGGTGATATTATCTATCAGGTTCGCTAGCGCATGGATATACCTATAATTTATAATTCCTCTGGCGGTACGGGTGATATCTAACGCAAGTAGGAATTGAATCCTGGTGGATTCGTGGATCAAATCAGAGGCTGCGTGCTCTGTCCTATCTATAAGGTGTCTCTTAACGATGTGTTCATAGTGAGTGTGAGTGTAAGGAGCTTGAGCATTGCGGTGAATGTCTTTCATCTTATTATGGGTTATGGTCATAACTTCTGGCAACACTCTTCCAATGTAACACAATCCCTCTGAGTTTGGGGCAAGCCACTTATACGCCTTCCTCCCACATATGAAATATGAATCATCGGGGAGAACATATGGGACAGAATATGACATTACCATATTGCAAACCTTCCAAGTGAAAAATCCTATCCCTAACTCTCTCATCTGTTCAGTACACGTATCAGGCTGTAGGATATGCGCACAGTACCCTGGTGATACTTCTCCAACCCGCATGGTCCTACTTCCTAGAGTATACCTGTACCGAAAATACCTTCCACCGTCGGCTATTTGGCGTATAAGCTCTGAGTCTACGGGCATTCTGTCGGCTCTGTGTGAAAATGCCATGGTTTGGTTATTCCATGTCACTTCCCAATTTCCCGGCTTTCGGGAATTGGAAATGTTGAAACATACTAAGGATCTATCCACGTAATATTGGTGGAGCTTCAAACTAGGGGGCCTAGAAATATTAAATTTCTTGTCCACCGGTCTCCCACCCCTTAATTCAAGTACCTCATCTATTGTTCATGGATACGGTACTAGTCCTGACTTGCTCTGACCTTGAGGTACTTGTGAGCACACCCAGCATTCTGTTTGGTTTAAAACCTTACCCACTAATGAGTGATAATCACTCAATGGATGACGGTCCATGTTGATATTAAAGCTGGACTGACATCTCTGGATGCACCCGTCCTCAACTATGTTTTCACAGTTTCTACAAATACAATTTTCCTCAGCCAATAACCCTTCACAGTGCCTCCTAGTTTCTTGACTACTAGATCGTTTTCTGATACTTGCCTTGGCTCGGTGGATGTGTTGCTCTTGGAATTCTACAAATCCGTCCTTGTCATCAGAACCCATTCCAGATCCTTTCTCGACCTCTCTGGTACTCTCACCGAAACAGACTGCTCTGGTCAACAACAGGGTCAACAGGAAAACCCGGAATGCAGTCTCTTGGGGTAAGTCCATCTTGTTAAGGGGCGAGAAAAAGGAGCAAGGAAGGGGGGAAAGTAGGGTAATGGGAGATGGAGAAAATAATAAAAAGGAAAAAGAAATTTGGTGCGACAACCGCCTCTGGTCTTGTAGTTCTCTGTGCTCAGGTGCCGTGACAACAGTCCTGCCACTCAACCTTCCCGGAACAGGCACTCTAGTGATACGATTTCCTCTACACTCTGCTCTTTGTCACGGGTTCTCTCTGGGTCAGCAACCTTCTTACAGTGGGACGAGTGGACCCAAGTCTCTCTCTCGGCAACCTTTAATGCTGTTGTGCTGGTTAGTAAGACTTGGTACGGTCCTTCCCACCGGTCAATAAGGCAACCTGAGCGTAGAAAATTTCTAATCATTACATAATCCCCAGGTTCAATGTCATGACAATTACTGTTTGGTAGGTCAGGAATCACCAGCTTTAGATTTCTGTTATGATTCCTCAGCTGCTGGCTCATCTTAACCATATATTTTACAGTCACCTCATTATTGCATTTCAAATCATCCTGGGGGTCAATCATTACATGGGGTTGTCGACCAAAAAGAATCTCAAAGAGTGATAGGTTAAGGGGGGACCTGGGAGTGGTTCTGATGCTGTACAATTCAAGTGGCAAAGCTTCTGGCCATAACAATCCAGTTTCAGCCATCACTTTGCTCAACTTGTTCTTAATAGTGCTGTTTACTCTTTCCACTTTCGCACTCGCCTGTGGGCGGTACGGAGTATGCAGCTTACTATTAATTCCCATCAGTTTGCACATAACCTGAAAGACTTCACCTGTAAAATGGGTACCCCTATCGCTTTCAATTATCCTAGGGATACCATATCTGCACACAAATTCCTGCACAATTTTCTTTGCAGTGAACGTAGCAGTATTTGTGGCAGCGGGGAACGCTTCTACCCAATTTGAAAACACGTCAATACAAACTAACACATACTTTAAATTTCTGCATGGTGGCAACTGTATGAAATCAATTTATATTACCTGAAAAGGGCCGTCTGTTGGCGGGATATGGGATGGTTCTGTTGGTATTGACTTTCCAATATTCTTCCTCAAGCAGATAAGACATGTCATTGCTCTCTTACCCGCATGAGAAGAGAATCCTGGCGCACACCAGTAGGCTCTCACCAGCTTACACATACCCTCTTTGCCCAGATGAGTCAGACCGTGTGCCGCCTCAGATAAGCTTGGAAGACATGCTCTGGGGGCTACTGGCTTACCCTGTCCATCTGTCCAGAGTCCTGAGGACTCCTGGCCATATCCTTTTGACCTCCAGACTGCCTTTTCCTGTGGAGAACACAAATTTTGCATTTCACTTAATTTTTGTGTGTTGATGGTATTGAATACCATCAGTTGTGTGATATCTGTCTGTATGGGGGTGTTGGCTGCTGATTTAGCAGCTTCGTCTGCCCGGCTGTTACCAAGTGACACTGGGTCTTGACTGTAAGTGTGGGCTTTGCACTTGATAACAGCCACTCTGTCAGGTTCCTGTATTGCTGTTAGAAGTCTTTTTATATGGGATGCATGCGCTACAGGTGTGCCAGCTGCCGTCATGAAATTTCTGAGGCGCCATAGGGCCCCGAAATCATGCACTACTCCAAAGGCATAACTAGAATCTGTATATATATTGGCTGACTTACCCTTAGCCAATTCACATGCTCTGGTTATGACGACCAGCTCAGCAACTTGTGCTGAGTGCGGTGGGCCCAGGGGTTCAGCTTCTATGATACCTTTGTCATCTACGACTGCGTATCCAGTACACAAGTCTCCCGAGTCCGTCTGTCCGTGGCAACTACCGTCAGTGTAAAAAGTAAAATCTACGCCTTCCAGTGGGTTGTCACTAATGTCGGGTCTTGCAGTGAAAGTTTGGTTCAGATATTCCATACAATCATGTGTGTCAGTGTCTGTACTAAATCCTCCTTCACCATCACTCTCATCCTCCACCCTTTGTGCCTGTCCAGGCACACCTGGGAGATAAGTTTCAGGATTTAGTGCGCTGCATCTCTTTATGGTGATGTTTACAGGTGCCATTAGTGCTAATTCCCACCTTGTAAACCGTGCTGATGAGACATGTCTGGTTTGGGCAGAGTTCAGTAAGGCTGACACTGCATGAGGTGTATGGATGGTCAGGTTGTGTCCCAACACTACATCTTCACTTTTACTCACTAGCAAGGCTATCGCTGCAACACTTCGCAAGCATGTGGGGAGAGACCGTGCTACGGTGTCCAACTGTGCACTGTAGTAAGCTACCGGCCTGCTGGCATCACCATGTCTCTGGGTTAGGACACCTGCCGCACACCCAGCACTTTCCGTACCGTACAACTCAAAAGGTTTCCCATAATCTGGCATGCTTAATGCAGGTGCCTGTGATAGGCATTGTTTAAGCCTCTCAAATGCCAGTTCGGACTCATCTGTGTGAGAGATCCGATCTGGTTTGTTCGAGGAGACCATTTCCTGCAAAGGTAAAGCCAGTATGGAGAACCCTGGGATCCAGTTTCGGCAGTACCCACACATTCCAAGGAAAGTGCGGATCTGCTGCTGGGTTTGTGGCAGAGTCATGTCGCGAATCGCCTGTATTCTATCAGCGGTAAGGTGTCTCAGTCCTTGTGTCAAGCAATGTCCCAAATATTTTACCTTGGTCTGGCACAACTGTAACTTATCCTTTGAAACCTTGTGTCCCGTATTAGAAAGGTGAAACAGAAGCTGTTTCGTGTCTTTCAAGGATGCTTCGAGTGAATCAGAACACAGCAGTAAGTCATCTTCATACTGTATTAATACTGATCTGCTCTCAGGTTGAAAGGATTGTAAACAGTCATGCAAAGCCTGGGAGAAAATACTTGGGCTGTCAATGAAACCTTGGGGTAGGGAGTCCAGGTTTACTGTACTCCCCTGTATGTAAATGCAAACAAATATTGGCTGTCAGGGTGCAGAGGGACCGAGAAGAAAGTAGAACAGAGGTCAATGACAGTGAAAAATTTCGCAGTAGGGGGAATTTGCATGAGGATGACAGCTGGATTTGGCACTACGGGGAATTGGCTCTCAACTCTCTTGTTTATCCCCCTTAGATCCTGCACTAGCCTGTAACCCCTCCCCCCACTCTTTTTCACAGGGAAGATGGGACTATTGGCAGTGCTGGACGTCCTAACTAGGATGCCCTGTTGTAGCAAGCGCTCTATGACTGGGTACACTCCTAATTCCACCTCTGGCTTCAGAGGATATTGTGGGATTTTTGGAGCTATCCTACCATCTTTTACTTGCACAACTACAGGAGCTACATTTGCCATCAATCCAGTGTCTTGTCCATCTTTGGTCCACAGGGATTCCGGTATCTGGGAGATCATTTCCTCTACCTTGGATGGACACCTGTCTATAACAGCAGAGTGTGACATTAACCTTTGTGGGGTATCTAACATATCCTGCACTTCCTGAACGTGATTCTTGGGTATATCTAAGAAGACACCCTCAGGAGTACAATATATGACACACCTCATCTTACACAATAAATCTCTCCCAAGTAGATTAGTCGGAGCCGATGCAGCTAGCAAAAAGGAGTGCTTGGTCTGCAAAGGCCCTATCGTAATCTCCGCTGGTAAACTTAAAGGGTAGTGTTGCACTACTCCTGTTACCCCCATTGCTGAAATTGTTTTACCCGTGGTTTTCATACCTACCGTTGAATTTAACACTGACCTGGCCGCCCCTGTATCTACAAGGAAAGGTAGTGATCTACTAGCTACATCAACTGTAACCTCGGGTTCATTTCCAAGGCTAACAATCAACTTCACTGGCTGCAAACTACAGGTGTGGCCTAATCCCTATTGTATGTTGTGACCCTCCTGCAGTGCGCTGGCAGCTACAATATGTGAGGGGGGTAGCTGAGAATTTTCAGAGGTCTGCCAGTCCCTCCTAGGTGGGTACCTCCTTGTTTCCCCTGCATGTGGCTCATAATTCCTCCTATGCGGTCCCTGATCCCAATTACGTGTGTTATGCTGTGAGTCATGTTCTGGTCTAGGGGGTCGATATACGTTGCTTTTATAATTACAATTCTGTGCGTAATGTCCTTCTCTCTGACAATTATAACATTTCACTACATATGACTTACCATCAGGGGTCTGGGGTTTTGGCTGATGTGGCTTCGTTGTCAGGGCTTTGATACTTATGGTCATCAGCTTATCCCCCTGTGACTCCCTGTGCTTAATGATGTTCCGATCATGCTCGATAGCGTACTCTCTTAATGCAGCCACCGAAATACCTCTCCAGTTAGGTTGAGTGGTTTGTACCCTTGTTCTCAACGTTTCTTTCAAGCCGTCCAGCTACCTCTCTATGATGTACATTTTCCTTAATGTCCTCGACCCCAGTGTATCTAGCCATTTCCTGCAGTGCTCGATGGAAATATTCAGAAGCAGTTTCACCTTCTTTTTGTATTATGGAAAAGATTTTATTCCACTTGACAACAGTAGGGAAATATACCCCTAACTGCAGGTTGATCTGTTTTACATTCTCTTGAGTGTATTCATCAGTGAGAGGTACTTCTGCGTCTAATTTACAATCAGCAATGAATTTCACAGGGTCAATATTGGAGAACAAACATTCCGTAGCACTGTCCGCCAATCTTTGTTTGTGGGTTCGGTGGCGTTACCTAGTTCTCTAATAAACCTCTGACATGCGGCTAGATCCTTTCTGGGATCGGGAAATTCAGACATAATTGTCCTCAATTCTGTCCGGGACCAAGGACAATGCATAGCAATGTTCCTGACGGGAGTGATTCCCTGAGCGTCAGTCTTCCCATTGGGGACTGCGATCACCCTGACAGGATTTAGTTCAATTACATCATTCTGGGTTGCTTCTACAATGTGAGGTGCAATTGTCTCTGCATAATGTACTGTACCGTACTTACCTGTGGACACAACCTCACCTGTCCCTCCGCTAGGGGCCTTTGCTTCTGTTCTTACTGGTTGGGCCGTGCCCACTTGTGTGTCTTGTATGGTGGCTGCTAGAGAGAGTGCCGATATCGTGCTGGGCTCATCTTCTTGGTCGCAGTCCTGAGGGAAGTTTAAGATGGGATACAACTTGCACGGGTTAGCATTAATACATTTATCAAGTTCACTCTTATCATATATTATTATGCCATTGTCTGTAGCCACTTTCTCCCCTGTAATATACAGTGGTGGTGGTGCAGTTGCAATCAGTTTCCTGCTAGGGTTGGAACCGGCTGCGTGAGCTAGTTCCCTTTGCATATCACTCTCTCGTTGCCATAAATGTAAACAGTTTGAGTGTCTGATCCTTTCTTTTCGGGATTTTAACAGACATATCCTAATCCTTAAATTCTGCAACACCTCTGGATTAAAACTGCCTACCTTAGTGTTAGGGTCTCCTGCCCTGTGCTGCCACGTCGTCATGGCAACCGGGAGACAAGTGCTAGTGGAGTAACCTGAGCGCAGCTGATACTCCGGTTCGGGTCTTTTGCTGTGCAGTGGTTATAGGCTCTGTGCACGGCAGGGGATCCGGTGCTGGTTTTTGTGCTCACAGTCTGTGAGGTCTGAGTGGGGCGTGGACAGCACCTGCTTTATAAGGACTCTTTTCAGGGTAAGCAGATGCTGCTGAATCTTTGTTGGTTAGTCAGTTCATGAAAGTTAGCCAGTACTGTGTAGCTTTGTATTTGTTTGTTGCTTACTGCAAATAGGCCTGGGGATTTGGTATTACACTCTGCCAATCCAGACCTAGCAGTAAGACTGGAGTCAGTCGTTTAGCTTGCTGGGGTTCTGTTACTACTCTGTGAACTTAGCAAGTTTGCGGCTGTATTCTAAGACTTGCCTGTCTAATCCTGTCTCACTGTGCTAGGTGTCAGGGGTCAGTTTAGTGGCAGTAAGCTAAAACCTGTGCACTGCAAGTGAGAAATAGGATTGTGGAGACTCTCCTTGTGTCTATCATTCCATCTCTGACCAAGGAGTTTACTGCCACACCCGTTGGTAACCCTTTAGGGTTTTGCTGTTGCCCTTAGCAACAGCATTTCGGGTTCTCTACGTATTAAAACACAACATCTTGCTTTTTCCATCTGTGCAGTTCTAATACAAGGGAGATACCCAGTTCCTTAGCCTCTGGGCTTCTCTGTTCACTTTGTGTGTATTTTGTTACCCTATTACCTTCTGTGTACGTTATGTCATATTCCCCAGTTTGTCTGTGAGTCCATTTGTTTTGCATAACAGTTCAAACACCAGTACATTCCTGCAGACACTGGAGTGCATAACAGTTCTGACACCAGTACTTTCCTGCAGGCACTGGTGTGCATAACATATTCAGCAGCCTAATACTCCGGTTGAAATTTTGTGGGATTATGGAGCATGCCCCTCAAAATACGTTGCAACAGGTGGTCGATCAGGTGCAGGTCCTGACTCGACAATTTAATGATTTGTCCATTAAAATGCACACCTCCCAGGCTGCTGGCGGAGCTCCCGCAGCAGCAGCACCTGCAGGGGTTAAGGAGCCGAAAGTAAATCTCCCGGATCGTTTTTCTGGAGATCGCTCGCAGTTCTTTTGTTTCAAGGAGAGCTGCAAGCTATACTTCCGGCTTAGGCCTCAGTCTTCTGGGTCGGAGATTCAGCGGGTGGGCATAGTGATTTCCTTGCTACAAGGAGACCCACAGGTCTGGGCATATGGGTTGCAGCCTGACTGTCCGTCGCTTAAAAGTGTTGATGCTTTTTTTTACGGCACTGGGCATGTTGTATGATGACCCTGACAAGACGGCCTCAGCCGAGGCTCAGATTTCGATCCTTAAGCAAGGGCGAAGGCCAGTTGAGGTTTACTGTACGGAGTTTCGGAGGTTGGCCCATGATACCCAGTGGAATGACCCAGCCCTGAGACACCAGTACCGAAGAGGTCTTTCTAACCAGATAAAGGACCAACTGGTACAATATCCCTTGCCTGATAGCTTGGATCAGCTCATGCAGTTATCCATCCGGGTGGATAGACGGCTGAGAGAGCGTAGGCTTGAAAGGGAGACTGAGATTTCCTTCCTTCCCAAGGGAACCTCAGACTCTGAGGAATTTTCTGAGGAGCCTATGCAGATTGGGGCTACCCGCCTCACCTCGCGTGAGAAGACGCGGAGGAGACAGCAGGGGTTGTGTTTGTACTGTGGGAATAAAGGTCATGTGGTAGTATCATGCCCAGAAAAGCCGGAAAACTTCAGGGCCTGAGGGTGATGGGAAATATCCTGTCAGGCCAGAAGTCAGAATTTCCCAAGAAGACTTTTATCATTCCGGTGACCATGTAGATCCTCGGTCAAACTGTCAAGACTGAGGCCTTTGTGGACAGTGGGGCCGACGGGGTTTTTATGGACCGCCAATTCGCCCTGAAACACTCTGTTCCCTTAGTACCCTTGGCATCGGAAATTGAGATTTGTGGGTTAAACGGGGAACCATTATCCCAAGGTAAAATTACCTCTTGCACTAGCCAGATTTCTTTGTTTATTGGAGCCACACACTCTGAAAAATTGTCCTTTTATGTAACTGTCTGTACTTTTGCCCCATTGGTGTTGGGGTTACCCTGGTTAAGGGCCCACAATCCTCAATTTGACTGGGTCTCTGGGGAGATTCTTAGTTGGGGTACTGATTGTTTCAGGAGTTGCTTGAGCCTTCCAGTCAGGCTCTCGCAGCTAAGTTTGCCAGGATTGCCAGGGTGTTATGCAGATTTTGCGGACGTGTTCTCCAAAAAAGTTGCAGAGGTACTACCTCCCCATCGCCCCTATGATTGTGCCATTGATTTGTTGCCAAATGCTAAGCTTCCCAAGAGCAGGTTGTACTCCCTGTCACGTCCTGAGACTCAGGCTATGGCAGAGTACATTCAGGAGAACTTGGCTAAGGGATTTATCAGACCTTCACAGTCTCCAGTTGGGTCGGGGTTCTTCTTCGTGGGTAAAAAGGACGGTTCGTTGCGACCCTGCATCGACTTCAGGGAATTGAACCGTATCACGATTAAAAACTCATACCCACTGCCTCTCATTTCGGTCTTGTTTGACCAGCTTCGTACTGCCACCATTTTTTCTAAGATTGACCTACGCGGTGCGTACAATCTAATCCGAATAAGAGAGGGGGATGAATGGAAGACTGCCTTTAATACCCACTCAGGGCATTATGAATATTTGGTGATGCCTTTTGGGCTCTGTAATGCCCCGGCAGTCTTCCAGGATTTCATGAATGATGTGCTCAGGGAATATTTGGATAGATTCTTAGTTGTATACTTAGATGACATCCTAATCTTCTCCCATTCCCTGGAGGAACATCGGAAGCATGTACGCTTAGTCCTCCAGAAACTCAGAGACCACCGGCTTGGGGCGAAGCTGGAGAAGTGCGAATTTGAAGTTCAGCAAATCGCATTTCTAGGATATATTATCTCCCCAGAAGGTTTCCAAATGGAGGGTTCCAAGGTACAGGCAGTCCTGGATTGGGTGCAGCCCACTAGTTTGAAGGCGCTTCAGCGTTTCCTGGGCTTTGCGAATTTTTATAGACGATTTATCGCTGGATTTTCGTCTATAGTGGCGCCCTTGGTGGCACTCACTAAGAAAGGGGCGGATGTTGCTCACTGGTCTTGTGAGGCTAAAGCGGCTTTTGCCCGTCTCAAAAGGGCATTTGTTTCGGCCAAGGTGCTGCGACACCCAGATCCAGAGCGTCCTTTTGTGGTGGAGGTGGATGCCTCTGAGATGGGTATTGGGGCAGTGCTTTCTCAGATGGGAGTGTCTGATAATCGCCTTCATCCCTGTGCTTACTTTTCCCGTAAATTTTCGCCTGCCAAGATGAATTATGACGTGGGTAACCGGGAATTGTTGGCTATTAAGGATGCACTCGAGGAGTGGAGACACTGGCTTGAGGGGGCTAAGTTTGTGGTCTCAATTCTCACTGACCATAAGAATCTGGCATATTTAGAGTCAGCGAAGCGTCTCAATGCCAGGCAGGCACGATGGGCTTTGTTTTTTGCTCGCTTTAATTTTTTGATAACATATCGCCCTGGGTCAAAAAACATCAAGGCTGATGCGCTCTCGCGGAGTTTTGCTCCAATCCAGGAGACCACCGAGGAGCCGTTGCCCATTGTTTCCCCATCATGTATTAAAGTGGGCATTACCCAGGACCTCTTATCATTAGTCCTTAGAGCACAGGAGCAGGCTCCTCCAGACCTTCCGGTAGGTCTTTTGTTTGTGCCTCCTAGGTTAAGACAGCGAGTGTTCCTGGAATTCCATGCCAAGAAGTCGGCAGGTCACCCGGGTATTGCCAGAACTCGGGAGTTGCTATCTAGGGCGGTGTGGTGGCCCTCGGTGGCTATGGATGTGGATCAGTGGGTTCGGGCATGTGACATCTGTGCCCGAAATAAGACTCCTAGAGGGGTTCCTGTTGGCCCATTACATCCACTCTCTATCCCATCTAAGCCATGGACCCACATTTCAATGGATTTTGTGGTGGACTTGCCCAAATCCTCGGGGATGACAGCCATCTGGGTTGTCGTTGACAGGTTTTCGAAGATGGCGCACTTCGTTCCACTGGTTGGGCTGCCATCAGCCAGACGCCTGTCTGAATTATTTATGCTGCATGTTGTGCGTCTCCACGGGTTGCCACTTGATGTGGTCTCTGACCGCGGATCCCAGTTTGTGGCCAAATTCTGGAGGGCATTTTGTTCCGATCTCCAGATTTATGTCAGCTTGTCGTCAGGCTACCATCCGCAGTCTAATGGGCAGACTGAAAGGGTGAACCAGTCCTTGGAGCAGTTCCTCAGGTGTTATGTCTCCAAGTGTCAGACTGACTAGGTTGCTCATCTGTCCATGGCGGAGTTTGCCTATAACAACGCGGCTCACTCTGCTACAGGGATCTCTCCCTTCCTTTGTGTGTATGGGCATCATCCTAAGGCCAATTCTTTTGACCCCCTGGACTCCACGCCTGGTGGTTCCTCTGTGGTTTCGGTCCTTAGAGGTATTTGGCGGAAAGTGAAGAAAGCCATTGTGTCTGTGTCATTAGTGACCAAAAGGGTTTTTGATAAGCGGAAAAGACCCTGCAGCTTCAAATTAGGAGACTTCGTCTGGTTGTCTACCAAGAATTTGAAGTTGAGACAGCCATCTCATAAGTTAGGGCCCCGGTTCATCGGCCCTTATAAGATCACCAGGGTTATCAATCCGGTGGCATTTCAGTTAGATCTGCCCCGTTCTTTGGGTATCAATAAAACATTTCATTGTTCCCTTTTAAAACGGGCGATTAGTAATCCTTCTTCCAGTGGAAGACCTTCCCCTCTTCTGATACGTGGCCAGAGGGAGTTTGTTGTTGAAAGGATTCTTGACTCCAAGGTGGTTCGGGGTCGGCTGTCATTTTTGGTGCACTGGAAGGGGTATGGCCCGGAGGAGCGGTCGTGGGTGCGCAGTTGTGATCTTCATGCCCCCAGACTGATACGCTCTTTCTTCTCGCAGTTCCCCGATAAACCCGGTGGTAGGGGTTCTTTGACCCCTCGTCAGAGGGGGGGTACTGTTAGGGTCTCCTGCCCTGTGCTGCCACGTCGTCATGGCAACCGGGAGACAAGTGCTAGTGGAGTAACCTGAGCGCAGCTGATACTCCGGTTCGGGTCTTTTGCTGTGCAGTGGTTATAGGCTCTGTGCACGGCAGGGGATCCGGTGCTGGTTTTTGTGCTCACAGTCTGTGAGGTCTGAGTGGGGCGTGGACAGCACCTGCTTTATAAGGACTCTTTTCAGGGTAAGCAGATGCTGCTGAATCTTTGTTGGTTAGTCAGTTCATGAAAGTTAGCCAGTACTGTGTAGCTTTGTATTTGTTTGTTGCTTACTGCAAATAGGCCTGGGGATTTGGTATTACACTCTGCCAATCCAGACCTAGCAGTAAGACTGGAGTCAGTCGTTTAGCTTGCTGGGGTTCTGTTACTACTCTGTGAACTTAGCAAGTTTGCGGCTGTATTCTAAGACTTGCCTGTCTAATCCTGTCTCACTGTGCTAGGTGTCAGGGGTCAGTTTAGTGGCAGTAAGCTAAAACCTGTGCACTGCAAGTGAGAAATAGGATTGTGGAGACTCTCCTTGTGTCTATCATTCCATCTCTGACCAAGGAGTTTACTGCCACACCCGTTGGTAACCCTTTAGGGTTTTGCTGTTGCCCTTAGCAACAGCATTTCGGGTTCTCTACGTATTAAAACACAACATCTTGCTTTTTCCATCTGTGCAGTTCTAATACAAGGGAGATACCCAGTTCCTTAGCCTCTGGGCTTCTCTGTTCACTTTGTGTGTATTTTGTTACCCTATTACCTTCTGTGTACGTTATGTCATATTCCCCAGTTTGTCTGTGAGTCCATTTGTTTTGCATAACAGTTCAAACACCAGTACATTCCTGCAGACACTGGAGTGCATAACAGTTCTGACACCAGTACTTTCCTGCAGGCACTGGTGTGCATAACACTTAGGGAATGGTTCCCTATCTTCCGCAGTCATATGTTCCCATTCATTGCATAAAACCTCTGCGTGTGATCCATATTTCTCACACATTATGTACCTCGCCGACCCCTTGGGCCCGCGGAATATCAACCTGAACCCTGGTTGATCGTCCCTTACTTGAGCAACTGGCCCCCATCTTTTGCAGGTATTGCCTTCTCAGCTAATTCCTACAAAAAACCAAAATACTCAATTATAAGGCAACGGTGAAAGTTCAACGAGTGCTCTCACCCACTCACGCCCACGATGGCCAATACACCTAAGCACTGTCGTCAGCGCCGGTACGTACCCAACCTATGGCCCCTGTGTATCCTCTATTTACTGAGAGTGTGTGGGAGTGACTTACCCTTCCCAGTAAATATTGGTCGTTGGAGATTTCCTGAGTGACCAGCGAAAACTCCCTTAAAATAAAAAAACTGTTACACAAATCACGTTGCGTGTGCTACACTTAGCTCCTATGATCCCGCGATTTTACGCAAAAGTCGTAAAAGGGTATCACATTGAGCTAAATATTGCACCCACTAACGCGCGGTACAATCGCCCAGCGTATAGGTAACTGTTACTTATCTGCCGTGCGACCAATGGAATCGTTTTTCAGGCTGCGAAACCTCAGCCGGAGCGTATCTGAACGGGCCTATATGGGTTCTACGCCAACCCCCTGGGCTGCGCTCTCTACACAAAAACTTTGCTGACCTTTTGGGCCGCGGTATTCAGAGCTTCGCTTGACTTTGTCAGCGGTTTTCTGACTTCGCTGACCTCTTGGTCTGCTGTTATCTACTACTTGCTCCTTTGTACCTTAATCAATGTTAACGTGAGCAAGCCACTCTCACGCCACCAAGTGTCCACTCACCTGGTGTGGTCTCCTACGGGATCCCAAATTTCCTGGGTCCACAAAACCTTTATTGTTTGCACACTCACGCTCGTTCACTCATATACACTTTGGTTTTTCTGTACAGAAAATTAACTTTCATTCAGGAAAAACAGTCTTAGTTCCAGAGGTAATACAGTAAAAAAGGTTTTTAAACTAAATATTGGAAAACTGATCAATTTGTGCTATTATCGCGTGGCCACCGTCTCACGCCTAAACTAAAACAATGCTATTGTGTGATTTGTATTTAGCGGTCATACTTTTACGCACGTTGCGTGAACACGCCACGTGTGTATGCCTTTACGTTGCGTACGCAGTCCCGTACGCTGCCCGAGACACGTGTACAAAGGCCGTACGTCCGCAGTACTACAAAACCCACACTTCTATAAATGTAAGCGATATTTAACTATAATCGCTTACTGAACACAACACACAGTTTCTACTATATAAACCTTTACAACTAGGCCAGGCTGCGTGTGCGTCTTACACTTACTTCCTTAACTATTAACTATATTTTAACTAAATAGCAACAAATTTTCTCAGTACAGGTCAAAATGAATCTAGTAATCAATGCTTACGGCAATAATGCGAGCAGATATGCAAAGTACAAAATACAGGTGTATGCGTGTGTTGTGTCCGCATTTGGCGCTAAACAGAAATTTGCAGATTTTAAAATAGCTTTTGCGTTCTTACCTTACGGATCCCTCCAGCATCCCTTCAAACCATGCAAGGCAGACGCTTATCTAATCAGCACTATTGTATCCCCCGACCAAGAGAAGGCTTACAGGGGATACCTTTCCGCCCTTTGCTGATAGATAAAGTCTGCGCAAACCTGCTAGGCTGCGGGTATGAGGAAGAACCGGACGATGCCCCCAATTGATAATGTCGATATTATCTTAGACCGAAAAGCTATACCTCTAGATACACTATTACCGTGGAGCCGCTATGGCCGCTAGACTGAATACACGTGCTACGCACTTTGTACGCTATTTGCGTACAGAGTCCTGCACGTGGTACGTACTTGGCGTACACACGCCGCGCTGAGTGTACAGAGTACACACAGCGTGCGCACACACAATTGATAACCTTTAAACCTTGTTAATGATACAATGTAATGATATGATCACACTTTAAACCCTTAGCAGCAAAGTACTGCAACGATGTTATACCTTAAACCTTAAGTAGCACTGACGGTATAAAGTACCCGCAGTGCGTACACCTTATCAATACTTATACACTTTATACAGATAAATACACTCTAAAACCCTTGCAGGAAAGTGAAGACACAACACTGATTTGTAGTTGAAACCACAGGGTTCTAAGGCCACAGTGGATTAATTCCAAAAGGTAAAACAGTACAAATCATACACTACAGGCTAACAAGATAAATCTAAACAGAATAATGGCTACAGAGAATGTACATACGTGAGAATGTTCGCAAGCGCAACCCGGCCGGTCCTCCGCTAGTCAGATAGAAAGCGTTCAGAGTCTTCTGACCGGCCAGGCAACAATGGGCTTTTTATACACAACATGCATACACAATACAATGGTCACTGTAATCTCATTGTCCATTGGACACAGGGATGTGTCTTTACATTACAGAAGAGGTCATAGGTGGATTTGAATAGTTGGGCGATGTCTTTCCCCAACTGCTCTTGTGGGTGGTATCCTCTGGATTCCCGCCGCATACATAATATACAGTAAATACAGTTAATATCTATATTCTACTTTTGCACATAACTATACGCAGGAACATGCGATCTTTCTCTAACCAACACCGGAATGTTACCCTCAAAATACCCTACAGCTGGATACTAGACATCACCTTCCAACCTTTATCTGACCCTTCCTATCATGCAAAGGCGAATCTCTGTCCAGGAACTGTTTAAACTATTAATACTCGCTGACGTGGTGCAAGGGAACTATGGGTACAAAATGCACTATTTGGGTTAAATATGTAATGTTCTAATAACCCTCTATGCGTTCACAAACTCTACCGTAAATGCGCATACCACGCGCTAAGGCGCATGGCCGTGAAAAGCTCCGTTACGCAAATTGCGGATATGTGCACGCACGGCAGACTGAGTGCACGCGCAGCGGGCATGTGCATGGGGTTAGTACGTAGGGCATGCATTACAATATTTTTCGACTTTGACAATGTATATAAGAATCCGCCCATCACTAATATATATATATATATATATATATATATATATATAGGTTGGTATTGTGTGACCGGTGATTTGGAGACCGCCGGTCACCATACCGACCCTGGGATCTCTGCATTTAGATGCCCGGCGGGCTCGTGGTGAGCTGCGCTGAGCTTGCCACACGTTCTGTTCCCCCTCTATAGGTGGGAGTGTGAGTAGTCCCTGCTTGTCGGTATGCTGACTGTAGGGATTGTGAGGGGGGCAGAATGTAGCCGTCGGTATTGTGGCCGCCGGTCATATAACTACATCATATATATATATATATATATATCTCCTATATATTAGGCCAAATCTGTGACTCTGTGCCTGGCCGTAACGCTGGGCGGAGTCAGAGTCACAGATCTGGCCAAACCCCTAAATGCAATCAGATCGTCTAAGGATAGCCGGGCAGAGATGGATTATAGCAGGGGCGACCGTCCCGGGCCACCCACACACACTCCACCGGACTCCCCCACCCCTCCACCGCTTACACACACGGCGGCTGCAACTTCCCGGGACCCGCTCTCCCCTCTGTGCCCGTCTGATGGCTGTGCGGCTGTCACAGTGCCCCTCCACCCGCTCGCTCACCCGGCGGCTGCAGCTTCCCGGGAGCCGCTCTTCCCTCGGCGGACGTCCGACGCCTGTCACAGTGCTCCCTCCACCCGTTCACTCACCCGGCGGCTGCAGCTTCCCGGGACCGCTCTCCCCTCGGTGCCTGCCATTACACTGACTGTGTTCGCCTCCCCCTTGAGCGGCTGCAGCTTACAAGAGATGGGGAGAAAGTTTCTCTAAGTGAGCTGTCCGTGGCTGGGCCCCGGAGAATGTGCCACCTGCTGCCAGAGAGTAGAGTAGTGTGTCCCGAGGGCAGCATGTAGTGGGGTGAGGGCTGGAGTGTGCTGTCTGCAGCTGGGGGGGGGGGGGGGGGCTTTGCTATTTACTGCAGTAGTCTGGGGGGCAGAGAGGGCTTCAGACAGGCAGCGCTGGCATCTAGCCGGGGGTAGGTTAGTGTGTCACCATGGCAGCATTGTCTTGGGGTTGGCAAGGGTGCTGTCCACGGCTGTGAGCTGTGGTGAGGGAGGCAAAGGCTGTACTTCACACTATTTGGAAGTGGGGGTGGGGTGGTTGTCTTTTTGGGGGGGAGGGGAGTGTGCCGATGTCTGCATGTAAAAACCACTGCACCCAACCCTCCCCCACCCGCTGGGCCACCGGACCCCCTACTCTACCGACGCCACCCCTGCACCTACCTCTCCACCACCCACAATGCCTACGGCCCCCTCCCCCATCCCCCGCACCCCCTCACATGCCCCTCCCCCACCCGCGGCCCCTGTGGACCCCCTACTCCACCCGCGTGCCTGCCCCTTCCCCACTTGCAGTGCCTCCGGGACCCCTCCCCCATCCGCAACAGCTCCGCACCTGCCCTTGCCCCACCCGCAGCGCCTCCGTACCCCCTCCCCCATCCGCAGCCCCCACTCTCCGTCGCAAAGGGGCAACGCTCCTATCACCATCGGACGCCCTTTTGTCCTGCAATATTTAACCACTAACCAAAACTAGGAATGCACGCAATACTCCATATAATACAACTCTTCAATGCTAGAAATGTGTGCAGGGGTTAAGGGGCGTAGCCCCTTGCGACGGTGTGAAGAGCGCCCGTAGAGCACGATGAGTCACCTAGTATATATATATATATATATATATATATATAAATATAAAAATTACTCTCCCTGCCTCCACGTTAGGGGCCCCCCTGTTTGAAGTGCCCCGGGCCCCCCATAGCCTTAATCCGGCTCTGCCCACACTGCATGCTGGGAGAAGGAGGAGGGAGTCAGGGGACTGAGCAGCTGCCGTGAAGAGCCTTCCCAGAGCCAGACAGCCAGCTAGGAGGGGTAAAGTATGTAAGTACCAGAGTGTGTGTGTTTAGCTGTATGCGTATTTTGCTATGTGTGTGTGTGTGTGTGTGTGTGTGTGTGTGTACAATTGTTTTGCTGTGTGTGCTTAGCTGTTTGTGTGTTTTGTCATACATGTGTATGTGTGTTTTGCTATGTGTGTGTATTTTACTATGTGTGTGTATATACAGGGCCAGCCCGACCGTTACACCATGGAGAGTACCATATGTGGAGGGTGCTGCCACTGCCTTCTCATCCCGGCTGTCACCTCCTGAGGTGTGCTTGCACCCCTGCTGCACTTCCGCCAGAGAGAGCCCGGACCACAGGGTGAGGTGAGTGGGGAGCCAGGGAGGGAAAGCACTGGAACAGGGTCGCACACTGCGGCCGCCACATTTTTTCAAGCACACTTTCTTTCTGTCACCTCTGCCTCAGTCATTCACGCTCTACCTGTCACCCCTGCCTGTCACCCACTATCTACCTGTCATCCCTGCCTCAGTCACCGACTATGTCCCTGTCACCCCTGTCTCAGTCACCCACTATGTCCCTGTCACCCGTCTCAGTCACCCACTATGTCCCTGTCATCCCTGCCTCAGTCACCCACTATGTCCCTGTCACCCCTGTCTCAGTCACCCACAATCTCTCTGTCATCCCTGCCTCAGTCACCCACTCTCAACCTGTCACCCCTGCCACAGTGACCCACTATGTCCCTGTCACCCACTATGTCCCTGTCACCCCTGCCTCAGTCACCCACTATCTCTCTGTAATCTCTGCCTCAGTCACCCACTCTCAACCTGTCAACCCTGCTTCAGTCACCCACTATCTCCCTGTCACCCCTGCTTCAGTCAACCACTCTCAACCTGCCACACCTGCCTCAGTCACCAACTCTACCTGTCACCCCTGCCACAGTCATCCACTCTCTACCTGTCACCTCTTGCCTCGGTCACCCACTATGTCCCTGTCACCCCTGCCTCAGTAACCCACTATGTCCCTGTCACCCACTATCTCCCTGTCACCCCTGCCTCAGTCACCCACTATCTCCCTGTCACCCCTGCCACAGTCACCCACTATCTCCCTGTCACCCCTGCCTCAGCCACTCACTATCTCCCTTTCACCCCTGTCTCAGTCACTCACTATCTCCCTGTCACCCCTCTCTGTCACTCACTATCTCCCTGTCACACCTACTTCAGTCACCCACTAACAGTTTTTTTTGTGGCGCGTCCTGTCATTTTCAATATGGGAGAGGGGCCCAATGTATATTGTTGCTCCTGGGCCCACCATTCTCTAGTTCCGTCACTGCCTTTGTCTGTCTTTCCCTTTCGCTGCCCCTGGTCTCTCTGTCTGTCTGTCTCTTTCGCAGCCCCTGGTCTCTCTGTCTATCTCTCTCACTGCCCCTAGTCTCTCTGTCATTTTCTCGCTGCCCCTGGTCTCTCTGTCTGTCATTCTCTCGCTGCCCCTGGTCTGTCATTCTCTCGCTGTCCCTAGTGTGGTTCTCACACTTGCTGCCCCTGGTCTGTCTTTCTCTCTCACTGCTGCTGGTCTGTCATTCTCTCTCTCTCTCTCTCTGCCCCTGGTCTGTCTCTCTCTCTCTTACTGCACCTGGTCTATCTGTGTCTCTCTCTCGCTGCCCCTGGTCTGTCTTTCCCCAACTGACCCTTGTCTGTCTCTCTCTCTCGCTGCCCCTGATCTGTATCTGTCTCTTTCTCCCTCTCTCTCTGCCCCTGGTCTGTCTCTCTCTCTCTCACTGCTCCTGGTTTGTATCTGTCTCCCTCTCTGTCTCTGCCCCTGGTCTGTCTCTTGCTGCCCTTGGTCTCTGTCTCTCTCTCACACTGTCCATAGTCTGTCTCTCTCTCTCTCTCTCTCGCTGTCCATGGTCTGTCTTTCTCACTGTCCATGGTCTGTCTCTCTCTCTCTCTCTCGCTGTCCATGGTCTGTCTCTCTCTCTCGCTGTCCATGGTCTGTCTCTCTCTCTCGCAGTCCATGGTCTGTCTCTCACATGCTGTCCATGCTCTGTCTCACTCTCTCGCTGTCCATGGTCTTTATCTGTCTCTCTCGCTGTCCCTGGTCTCTCTCTCGCTGCCCCTGGTCTCTCTCTCGCTGTCCCTGGTCCCTCTCTGTCACTCTCTCGCTGCCGTGGTCTGTCACTCTCTCTCTTTAATGGTTACTGGTCTCTCTCTGTTTCCCCCTTTCTCTCTCCCCTATGTCTCCCTGTCTCTCTCTCTGCCCCTGGCCTCCCTCTGTCTTTCTCTCTCTGCCCCTGTTCTCTCTCTGGCTCCTCCTCTCTCCCCCATGTCTCACGGTCTCTCTGTCCCTGCTTTCTGTCTCCTCCTCTTTCTCTTCCCCGATGTCTCCCAGTCCCTCTCTGGCCCTAGTCTGTCTGTCTCACTCTCTCTCTCTCTGCCCCTGGACTGTCTCTGTCTCATCCACCTCTCTCTCTCCCATGTCTTCCAGTCTCTGTCTGACCCATGTCTCCCTCTCTTTCTGCCGCTGGTCTCTCACTGTCTCTGCCCCTGATCTCTCTATATCCCCCCTCTCTCTCCCCCATGTCTCCCTCTCTCTGTCTGGCCCTGGACTCTGTCTTCCTCTTTCCCATGTGTCCCTCTCTCTGCCCCTGGTCTCTCTCTCACTCTCTCTCTCATGTCTCCATCTCTCACTGCCCCTGGTCTCTGTCTCTCTATATCACTGTCCCTGGTCTCTCTCTCTGTCTCTCTCTTTCTGTAACAGCCCCTGGTCTCTCTCTGTTTACCCCTCTTTCTCTCTACCCCCGTCTTTCTCTGGTTCTGGTCTCTCTCTTTCTGCTCCGGCCTCCATCTGTATCTCTGCCCCTGGTCTCTCTCTGTCTCCCCCTCTCTCCCCCATGTCTCCCCATCTCTCTCTTCCCCAATGTCTCCCAGTCTCTCTCGGGCCCTGGTCTCTCTCTGTCTGTCTCCCTCTCTCTCTCTACCCATGGTTTCTGTCTCCCTCTCTCTGCCCCGGTCTGTCTCTGTCTCCTCCACCTCTCTCTCTCCCATGTCTTCCAGTCTCTCTCTCTGACCCTGGTCTCTCTCTGTCTCTGACCCTGGTCTCACTCTGTCTCTGACCCTGGTCTCTCTCTGTCTCGCCCCCCCTCTCTCTCACCCATGTCTCCTCTCTCTGGCCTTGGTCTTTGTCTCACTCTCTCCCATGTGTCCCTCTCACTGTCCCTGGTCTATCTCTCTCTCTGCTCCTGATCCTTTCTCTCTCATGTCTTTATCTCTCTCTCTCTCTCTCTCTCTCTCTCTCTCATGTCTCCATCTCTCTCTGCCCCTGGTTTCTCGTTCTCTTTCCAATGTAACCCTCTCTCTCTGCCCCACGTGTTTCTTTCAGTTACTCACGAAAACAGTGATAATGCCCCTCCCCGGTTGACCATGCCCCTTTTTCGGAAGTGTGTGATTTTTTTTTTTGGGGGGGGAGGGGGGCATTCTTCAACTTGCCCTGGGCACCAAAGACCCTAGTTACGCTTCTGCTAGCCATACCCACTCTGGTGGAGACCTGAGTTAGGGGGCTCCTTAAAATTTTTGCTATGGGGCCCACAAAGTCTAGTAACGCCCCTGTCTTGGCGTATTATAAGGGCACGGTCGTGCCCTTATATAAAGGCTGAATTGAACAAATGGAATTCTCCCATAGGGAACTCCTGAGATGGGGGCATGGTGTTTGAGGGGCTACACCTCAAAAGTGTTTGGATGTACTAAGCTGAAATTTGGCAGAGACGTGTAGAATATTCACCTAGTGCTGCATGCCAAATTTCAGGGCAAAATAATTATAATAAGTAATTGGGAGTAATCTAAAGTTTAAACTGTCAGTTTTTTCTGCTACTTCCTGTTTGGCTAATGTGACAGTTTTCTAATGTAGCCTATGGGGGTATTTTTGGGAAGGCATAACTCAGGATAGAGGACGAATTAAGACTTTGGGTTTGTTATGTTAGATAGAGCTTGTCCCAGTGTAGTTCCTTTTGGGGTTAAGGTTTTTCAGAAAGTTACAGGTTTTTTTAAATTTAGTAAAATATGCCCCATTTTAAAGATAGGGCATTTCAATTTGTTGCTCATGCTCAGTAGCCACCTGCAGGGGGTGTACTCAGAGTAGCTTCAAATGGGTGTACAAATATGGCCGACTTTGAAGCAATATAATCTGCCGGTTTCTGCCTGGCAACCCCTGGGGAAAATTCAACTCTACAACAAGCCCAGGTGACCTGGCCATTATATGTACAGCTACTGTGTCTCACCCATCAGTGGGTAGAGGAAAAAGGAAGGAAGCAATCACCTGAAACGAGAAAAGAGCGTGAGTGGGAGCGAGAGTGTGAGTGAGGCAGGTGCTGCCATTTACCATCTGAGGGGTTTATTCACGAAGCAGTGATGAGTGGAGAAGTGAGCCTGTGGGGAAGTTGCCCATGACAACCAATCAACTGCTCCGTACAATTGAATAGTATGCAAATAAGAAATGTTACTTCAATGCTGATTGGTTGCTATGGGCAACTTCTCCATTGGCTCACTTCACCACTTTTATCACTGCTTCATGAATAGATCCCTGAGAGAAGAGTGTGAGATCGGTGGTGTAGGGCAGGAAGGCGCTGTAGTTGAGAGTGCTGTATGGACTGGTGTACATGCCCAGCACAGAGGTGACAGTGTTGGTGGAAGTGCTGCCCAGCTCTGACCCTGCAGGCCTCCCTGATCTGGCTGCGGCCGCTGCTGCTGCGGCCCGAATCCCCTGCCGGTCCCCTCCATAGACTTCTGCCTGGCCAGCACTGAGGTACTGGGGGTAGCCCAGCTGCGGGAAGGGTATGTCTCTGCCTCTGGCTTTCTCTGTGGCAGGGGAAGGTGACAGCGGCGGAGGAAGTGCTGCCCACCTCAGACACTGCAGGCCCCCCCAATCCAGCTGCGGCCACGGCTGATGCTGCCAGAACCCCCTGCTGGTCTCCTTTGTTGACTGCCGCATGGCCAGCGCTGAGGTACTGGGGGTAGCCCAGCTATGGGAAGAGTATGTCTCTGCCTCGGGCTCTCTCTCCGGCAGGGGAAGGAAGGGCTGATTCTCAGGCACAACAGGGAGGGCTGGGCTGCAGGAACACAGCACTGGAAGAAACAGGAAGCCGAACTCGTGACCAAAAAGTGAGCAGTGCAGTGATCAGCCCCTGGTCTTTCCCTCTCTCTGGGTGCAGAGCTGTATTCTACAGAGAGAGCTGGGATGGGAAGAAGGGGAACGGCACCTGACACACACATACACGCGCAACACCTGACACACACACATATACACGTGCGGCACCTGACACACACACACAGCATCAGACACAATAATATAAACATGCAGCACCTGACACACACATACACACGCAGCACTTGACACATACATATACACGCAGCACCTGACACACTAATATACACATGCAGCAACTGACAAACACACATACACATGCAGCACCTGTCTCACACAAACATATACACACAGAGCATCTAACACATACATATACACTTGCAGCACCTGACACTCACACACATGTACACATGCAGCACCTGACACACACACATGTGCACGCACAGCACCTGACAAACACACATGTACACGCGCAGCACCTGACTCACACACATGTACATGCGCAGCACCTGACGCACACTCATGTACACACGCAGCACCAGACGCACACTCATGTACACGCGCAGCACCTGACGCACACACATGTACATGCGCAGCACCTGACACACACATACGTATTCATGCACAACACCAGACACACACTTATACACACGCGGAGCACCTGATACTCACACACATATACACCCGCAACACCTCACACACACACTGACGCATACACACGCAGCATCACTCATATAAACATCACTCATAATAATCGCTCATATAAACATGCAGCACCTGAAATACATATATACACACAGCACCTGACACACACATACACATACACACACACACAGACCTGACACACACATACACAGGCAGCACCTGACACACACACATATACACACGCGGTACCTGACACCACACACTCACACGTACAAGCAATGCATTTCACGCCTACCTCCAGCCTCAGTCACAGGCTGCTGCCGCCTACCCCCCTCCCTGCATCAGCTGCAAAGGCAGCAAAGTATTTTGACCAAAGTCTAAACAATTCTGTTTGGTAAATAAAATAATTTTGCACAGAACAGTGATGTTATACGAAAATTTTCATTAAACATTTAAAAAATCAAATGTTTATTCTTACAGTGAAATTTTACATTTCTGAATTAAAAAAAAATAAATTTAAAAAAAGCTATGAAATTCCATAGACAAAAAACCTTACGGTTTCTCATGTCCCATTAAGGCTTCTTACACATGATCTGGCATTTCAGAAACCTTTTGTAACTCTTCCACTCAAACTCCAAAAAGCAATGAAATTCCGATCATTAAGTCTGACGCCTTAATGGACGTGTTCCTTGCACAATACAGATATGGTATGCCATCACAGCCTGTGGGTAAGTGCAGATTCAGCACTCTCACAGAGTGAGATTGCTGTCACTCACACAATGGTGGAGCTGCTAATTCACAGATTTGTGTGCTCATTGGAATACACACATGCAGTCTATGCAACTGAAGATCTGAGCGGAAGACAAAGCTGCTCAGATGAGGTAAGAGTGTTGTTGATTGGAGGGAGGAGACAGAGCAGTGTGGATGGGGGAACAGAAGTGTGTGGATAGAGGGAAGACTAAGCAGCACTGGTGGGGGGGGACAAAGAAACACGGGATAATTCAGATTGCAGCGGCAGCGATCGCAGTCTGAATTTGTTTGTGGGGTGCGCACGCGCAATGGCCGCACTGCGCGTCCGTACCCCGGTAGCCCAGAGAGATGCTATCAGCATCTCACTGGCTGCGATCGCCCTGCCTGATTGACAGGCTGAGGCGGTTGCGGGGAAGGAGGGGGGCATGCCAACGGCAATAGAACGCCATTGGCGGGGCATGGTCTACACAATGGAGGCGTTTCCGGACCATTGGGGGGAGGCTGCGGTGGTTATCCCCCTGCCAAGAGCGCAGAAGCTGCGATGCCAGGGAGCTACTTGTCAGGTACAAAAGCATAGCCGCCATGCAATGCTTTTATACCTGTTGGGGGGGGGGGGGTAGGGCCTGACCTTCGGGGCGGTCTAGCCCAGTGATGGGTGTTCCCCCGCATGTTAGAGTAAATGATCGGAGATGTGCTAAATTTAGCACATCTACGATCAACTCTGAATTACCCCCACAGATGGTGGGAGGTAAGACAGAGTGCAACAGATGGATGAAAGACAGTGGCACTGATGGTGGGGAGATAGAGCTGTGTGGATGGGTGGACAGTGCCGTGTGGATGAGGGGGAAAGAGCAGCACAGATGTGGGAGGGGCAAGAGCAGTACAGATGGAAAGAAACGGCACGGATGAGGAAAGCAGAGCAGGATGGATGAGGGGAATACAGTCCCAACATTGGAGGGGATAAGTATTTTTACCTTCACTTGGGGGGTGGCAGCTGGCCTAATCCTTGGGTGGGTTGGATAGGGCAAACCCCCCCCCCCAATAGTGACCCATGAAACTTACCTTCAGGATGTCAGCTACATGAATGGGGTAAGAGTGGTGTGGATAGGGGGTAGATTAAGCAGCAAGTATGGGAAATGAGACAGAGTGGTGCGGATGGGGGCAACAATGCAGATGGGTTGAAAACACTGGCATGGATGGGTAGAAAACTGGTGCAGATGGGAGAGAAGACAGTGTGCCATGTATTGGAGGAGGCAAAGTGACGTTGAAGAGGGAAACACTGAGCAGCACAGAGAGAAGGAAACGGTGGTACAGACAAGGCACAGGTGGGGAAAGACAGATGGTACAGATAAGTTATACAGACTAGCACAGATGGGAGAACACATCAGTAGGGATTGGGGAAGACAGAGCAGCATGGGGGTGTATAGGGGAAGTAAGTGTAGATGCATAGATCGTAGATGGGGTATTATAGTTTTAGCAATTAACCAAGATGTTTGAGGGAGCGAAATGTGTATACTAAGTGAGATGGATGTATGGAGTGAGAAGGTTGTTGTAACAAGGTGGGATTGTTGTGGTGACCGAATGGGATGGTTGTGGGCACTGTGTGTGATGGGAGCACCACGTAACTGCTCAGACCTTCAGTTGCATAGACTGCATGTGTGTATTCCAATGAGCACACAAATCTGTGAATTAGCAGCTCCACCATTGTGTGAGTGACAGCAATCTCACTCTGTGAGAGTGCTGAATCTGCACTTACCCACAAGCTGTGATGGCATACCATATCTGTATTGTGCAAGGGCCACGTCCATTAAGGCGTCAGCCTTAATGATCGGAATTTCATTGCTTTTTGGAGTTTGAGTGGAAGAGTTACAAAAGGTTTCTGAAATGCCAGATCATGTGTAAGAAGCCTTAATGGGACATGAGAAACCGTAAGGTTTTTTGTCTATGGAATATATGTTATACACACACTGCAAGAAAATGGATTTGGACACAAATCCTCTTTAAACCACATTCATGCACTTAACTTGAGAGCTCGTTTTTCAGTTACAATACCCTTTATTAAATAACACATTTTAATTTACTGCCATACCCAGGATTCAAACCCATAACCTGTTGCATTCCAGTCAAACACATTACTCATTGAGCTATTTGAGCCTATAAAGATTTCTAACTATATGAAGCTACTTGCACTTTGTAAAAAAATAATCAGCATTGCAACTGAGCAGATCTATGTAGTGTGCAGCCACACATACAATCTCTTACTGCCACACATTAAATAGATCTGCTCAGCTGCACTGCTGATCATTTTTTCACAAAGTACAAGGTAAGCTTCAAATACTGTAGTTAGAATGCGCTAGCTTTCTATGTAAGGGCAGATAGCTCAATGAATAGAGTGTCTGACTGCAATGCCACAGGTGATGGGTTAGATTCCCGGATATGTGAGCATCTTGAAATGTAGTAATGGACAAATGACTGAATAACAAAGAGCTCTCAAGTTAAGTTCATAAATGTTGTGTAAGTATTAGCATTGGAGGGGGTGGGGAAAGGAGACAGGGGCGGTCAGGAGTTGCTGGACTTCAAAAAGGGGGGAAGCTACAAGTGAAAGTAAATAAAACAGATAATTGCCACGTGCCACCAACAGCGCCCCCTACCGTGCAGCGTTATGTATGGTATGGCCCTGTGTGGTATTATTTGTAAATATCAGTCCACAAGAGTCGTCAACTCAACTGCAATCCTGGTAGAAATAACAAATTTAAAGCTGCTATTGCAGTAATGGCAATTATACCAAGTACTAGTCTACAGTTTTTGGGGTGTTTTTTTTTTTTGTTTTGTTAAATCTTCAAACAAACAATGAATTATGGGGGTTATTATTCAAGTTTGTTAGCAAACTAATTGGATGGTAGTTTATGTTCCTGCACTTCATCTCTCTCCAAGGCTTAGTACATCTTACCCACAGTGAGTGATGAATACACCTGTGTAACTGTTTAGGTGACCTGAAAAACATGAAGTGTTTGAGGTCTTAATGACAAAGAGTTTTAAAACGACTGGACTAATCCAATTCTGCAAAATTAAAAAAGCATTTTGACATATAAAACTGGAAGCACTCATGTGCCAAATCTGCATTTAACAAAGAACCACCACGAGCCACCCAACCCTTTCCACTGGTCACATAGTTTGGCACATCATAAAAAGTTGGCCTGTAAATCTATGCACATGCCAATAAAATGGGGATTTATTGACATTTGCATATCACTTTTGCTTTTTTTTCCTATTAATATCTATTTAGTGTAGTACACACGGGTGCATAACTATTGTGGGCCCCATACAAAAGTTTTGGAAGTGCACCCATGTTCCAATCAGTGGTGAAAAGCACATACACATGTGAGACTTTGACAGGGAATGTGGGACCACCTAAACTGTTGGGCTACAGTAGACGCACTACTACCTCTATAGTAGTTACGCCATGGAGTGCATATACTTTCCAGGTTATGTTAATTTCATATTTAAATTTGAAATATGAATAATGAGGCATCAGTCATACAGCTTTGCTGCACCGCATTTATGGAACACTTTATTAGGGGGAGACGTACTGTATCAAACTTTCTAAAGATGATAAGTGGAGAGGTTGCCCACAGCAGTTAATAAGCTTCTAGCTATCATTTAGCTAGTACATTAGCTAGAACATTATTGGCTGCTATGGGCAATTTCTCACTTTAGAAGATTTGATACATATACCCCTATATTAGTAAAATGTAGTGCAACTATGTATAGATTTATGTCAGATTACTTATGTTTTATTTTATGTACTTTATGAATTATCTACATGCGGTTTTGTTTATGGGACCATATATTTTGGACTTTGCTTCTCTGACTCACACTTTCCTTTTCTTCTTTCTGTTCTCCATTAATGATTTTTCCTTTCCCCTCACTACTTGCTTAGTGATTGAAACTTCATTACTTTTTTTGACATTTGGAAAACTCTCACTCAAGTCTTTTCCCCCGCTCACACTCCCAGGCATATTTAAATGTCGGACAACTAGTTTAGGTTTTGATGCAAGTTCTGTCTGAACATGAGATGGAAGTACAAAGGGCATTCGGGGAATAAAAAAGGGGTAAATATTATTGTTGCCATTTTGGAGCCAGGGAACTGAATTAAAATGTCTTTTCTCTCTGTAATACTCAGGGAGAGAGTTAGTTTCTTGAGGCTGAGAAACTGGAGGCTCAGTAACAAAATAGGGCTTAATCCCTGTGATAAGGTGTATCATGTATGCATTATAGCTGTCAGCAGTTGCTCGAGCAGGCAAAATGGGTTCATACAGAGTGGTCTCTGGAACTTCTTTCACAAAACCATAAAGAACAGTTTTCCAAATTCCATCACTCAATGGATTCAATGTCACTCTAGGCCAGTGGCCAGCAAGACTCTTTAAAGCTTCTCTGTTCCAAACAGCAACAGGAAATTCCTCTTCTATGTGGTACATCTGTGAAAAGTAGATATCTAGACGCATCTGTGGGTATTTAATTAATAAATCATACATTCTGCTAATGCAGCACTGGCCATACTCATTGCAAGGTGTGAAGTTAGCATAAAGAGTTAAGTAGCCAACTGAATCATGTTTGTAGAGAAAGGAGTCCAGGTAGCCATGTTTGTCAAACAGAATAGATTCACCATGAATGTTGGAATAAGTACAGTTTGTAACCTGACCTTTTTGTATTACTGCTCCGTTAAAGGCCTTTATTTCATAAAATATGAGTTGTTTGTTTTCGGGCATTGTTGGCCCATATGGAAATCCAAATGCTTCATAAAACTCTCCAAAGGTAACCCGAGATTCTTCACCTGTTCGAATGTGATAGGGACATTTTGAGCAATGTTGGTTTGAGTAGAGCCAGTAATAAGGTTTGACTAACGTTCCATGGTATCCAGAGAATTCCTGGAAAATATTTTCCATCTACAGCTTTAAAAGTATATTCAGATTTCTAGATATTATTTTCCAGCTTGAAAGTTTACCTGACAATAAAGAATAAATAATACGTTTGCAGTTTGCTTGTGAATATTCATATCAAAATATCTATTTATCATTACTTATTTTATAGTGTAGAAATTGTCAGTGCCATTCATTATAAAGGTAACACACGAGAATATCATGCATGGATATCTCCAGTTTATCTTTCAGTCCCAATCTAGTCTGCTGTCCCCATACACTAGTATGGGGACCTAAATTCATTAAGTTTCGAAAATACTACATTTTCAGAGCTTCACTGCTTGAACCTTCGCCATCTTCAGATGGCATTTGTTTCCGCACCCCACTCCTTTACTATGGGAAGAAGTCCTGATTGCAAAGACGGATCTGTTTGGATCCCTCCACCACTGCTCGGCTCCTCACACCTGAAGTCCCACATACGTGGACCCAATTTCAAGCATACTAAAGTAGTGGTGAAAGGATACATGGGGACAGCTGATCTCCAGTGTTCTCAGAGTGTTAGATACATAATTATCTGGGGCAATCCATCTCTTGATAATTAACATGATGACTACACTCCCAAAAAAATACAGCAGCAGTGCACATCAGCTAGTACACATCTAGCAATACGTAAAACAGTAAACAATATCATAAAGGTCAGGAGCTGTGGTAAATATATAGTACATAAAATGCTCCTAAGAATACAACTGTCTTATGTCTAAATTACAAAATGAAAAACAAAAGTAGGAGCACAAAATAAATATAAAAACATTAAATACAGATTAACCCCTCTGCTGTGGAGGATTAGTTGCCCTTGCTCTTTGTATATACACCCACACTGTGGAGGATATGCCACACTTGTCTTATACCCCTTTTCCACTGCAATACCAGGTTGGTTGTTACTGGATGCCAGTGGTGCAGAGAGGGGGGAAGCAGATATTCTTTACCCAGGCTTGGGACAGTTGGAGGGGGCCCGAAGGGGGGCCTAGGTCCTGCTGCCCCCTCCCTTCCCCGCTGCAGAGAGTTTAGCAGGGAGAGAGAGAACTGACTGCTGCTGTAGCAGCTTCTCTCCCCAGCCCAGCACACAATGCTTAGTGCTGAGCTGTGGAGAGAGGCAGCTGTAGCGGCAGCCTGTCCTCTTCCATGGCAGTGGAAAAGGGGTATATCACAGTGAATGGCTGAAAAAAAAAATTTATATCTTTCCTCCACCAGTCCTAATGACTGGTGGAGACTCCCAGCAGCTGATGATGCAGACCAGGAGGTCAAAGGATGGAGAAATATTTCCCCAACCTGTCTTCCAATAATTAAGAGACAACCATTTTATAGCTCCCTTTAGTACTAATTGTTTGGTGATCACCTACAATCACCAGACAGTGTTACTCAGCTGCAAATCACAGCTCTCCCACATCTTGTGTAAAAAATAAAAATAATAATAATAATAATAATAATAATACATACAAACATATATATATATATATTTATATATATATATATATAGTCATTCACTAAGTTGGTTTGGCAGTTAGTCTAATTTCAAAATTAGTAGGTCTTGTTGGGTAACTTGGGTTATCATAGTATTTCTACACGGAATAAACATTTAAATCAAACAGCGCAAACATTTAAAAAAAATGCATTTTCTTTTCAAGCGCAGATATTTTTTTGTCAAAACTTACAATAGGATCATGATTTATGCTATTTTGGAAAGGTGAATTAATACCAAAACAAAAATTAAGTTTTCTTATGGATCACTTTTATACATTTCAATTTTAGGGGAAATTTTATTTTATGTAAAATTTTGAAAAAAGTCTATTGGTATTTTCTGCAAATACAAATTGTTCTGAAAAAGACAAGCTAGAATTTTTGATTGTCCTCCTTAAAAAAAAAACAGTGACATTGATATTGGAATGTGACGAGGGCAAACATTAAAAAATGGCCTCAGCACAGGGTGAGAAAGCCTTCAGCAGCATTGAGTTTAAAAATAAATAGTAACCACCACAATATGAACTGAAATAATTGTAGTCAAATATTTATTGTAGACATATCAAAAACAGTAAAAAAAAATTACATATCACGTGCAAAAAGTAATAAAATATGATAAAGCAGAAAATACTACAAAATAAGCATAAAGCAGATTTTACACTTAGCAACCAATCAGATTCTATCTATCATTTTCTAAGATGCAATAAACATCAACAGAACCTGATTGGTTGCTATGGGCAACATCACCACTTTTCATTTTTAGAGCCTTTAGTAAATTTACCCCTTAGGCACCACTTCAGTAGCACATACTATATGCTGCAAAGACAGTCCATTCAAAATTAATTATTTAAAAAATACCTTGAGGTGGATTAGTCCAGAAGTTTTGCTGGGACAATAACAGGAAAGTGTCCCAAAATGTATCTTCCACGCAGTTCTGCCAGGGATGTAACAGCAGCAAATTCCTAAGACAGCTGGAGAAATATGTATCACGGGGAATGATAAATATAACACAGAAAGACTGCAGTACTTTTAAAATATATTGCTTAAGTAATTAACAGAAGCAATCAGTAATTATGGGAAGAGAAGTGGAGAGAGCTAGGTGTAAGGGCATATTTACAACTTAGAATGCAGTCTTCAACCACCAGTGAAGTCAGCCTGTATAATTAGTCCTCAATAACATGTTTTTTCTCCTCTATGTGATGCCAGTTTCAATATATAATTTTATGTTAAAATGTATTACACCATGAGGATATGTTTTGTCTCCCTTCTGAGTCTGGATGTAGTTGATATCATCCCTGTAAAGGTCAGATGAGGACCTAAAATAAACACACAGAAGCAAATTATTGTATATATTTTAGTATACAGTTTGGCATCTTATATTTAAAAAAAAAAGTCACGGTTGACCCAGAGTTTATATACTGTAGTATAACTATGGACGTGCGGTGAGCTAAATGGCTCAGGAGGCACTGGCTAGTACCAAAGCCATACCTGAATGTATACAGCTCTTTTGTCTATTTTTTGGAGGTGTATAGTTGTTATATTTAAGTGCTGGGGGTTCCGTTTGTTTGTCCGGGTATTATTGGTGAGCAAGTCCTCAGTCACCTGTCCCTAACTCACCCTACCTTCCGCGAGCTGCTGACCGCGGCTCACTGTAGGCGTCCTGGCTTTGGTTCCCTCCTGCAAGGGATAGCGGTGTCCATTTGGCGTCTCTTGTTTGGTGCTCAGCACTCGGCGATGAAGTCCACTTCCGCTTCGGCTTTCCTCCGTCTCTCTCCAACGCGTTTCAGGCTTGCAGCCCTTTGTCAAGGATTGAGATTGTTCCAAGGAGTTCATTTTTATACCTAAAAAAACTTTATTATTTTAATTCTAAAACAGGAAGTGGTCATACAGGAAATTCTTAATCCGGCGGCAACCACATGCTCCATTTACCCTGTGTTACAGGGTCTCTTCAATTTGTAAAAACTTTTTAATTTTTGATTTAAATAAGGTATGGCATTCTTAAAAATTTATATAAATTATATTTGATGTTATATTAATAAAGGAATATATATGAAAGTGATGTTATATTAAAAAAGGAAGTGATCAATATAAACTTAATACGGTGTAAAATTTATATAAAAGTTATCATTATTTTATTAAAAAAGAGTTATATTAATAAAGAAACTGATTATTGTAAATTTCATATGATGTGGAATCTATATAGAATTCATTGTTTTAATAAAAAATAATTAATGTCAATGTGTGTTAATTAGTGTTAATGTCTACATTTAATCCAAGCGGTTGTAAAGTTTGCATGTGAAAAATCCATTTTGTCTCCTTTTGTCTCAGACCCAAACATGTATTTCCTCCTCGCCAGTTTTTCTGAATTTTCTGTATCCCCATAAATTTCAGGGTAGAGGGGTTTTGTTGGTGATGATCTTTGTAATGTTTAGAGACACTATGGGTTTCCATGCCTACCTGTATGTTGTATAAATGTTCGGAAATCCTAATTTTCAACTTTCTTTTAGTCTGTCCAATGTATTGGTATCCGCATGGACACTCTAATAAATAGATCACGCCTTCTGAATCGCATGAAATTTTTTCTCTCACTTTATATGTTTTATTCTTAACATTAGACTTAAATTCTGTGACCGGTCAGGTAGAGTTATTCCTCATATTTCTGCAGGCTTTGCAATTCAGGCAGTAATAATGTCCTTTATTTTCTGTCTGATTGGGGATGTCCTTTTTTAGATAGCTTCGGACCAAATGCTGTGTGATGTTTTTTGCTTTCTTATATATAATTTGAGGTCTCTCGCTCACCAATAATACCCGGACAAACAAACGGAACCCCCAGCAATTAAATATAACAACTATACACCTCCAAAAAATAGACAAAAGAGCTGTATACATTTTAATTAACCATTAAATTTCTTTTCAGGTATGAGCATTCATTAATTAAAAACAAGCGCTTCTATTTTAGAGTTTTACAAGTTTTACGTTTATTGAAGCTGCTATAACACATACAAGCGCAGTATAAATTGTAGTATATAGTACCAGAGCCAGATTAACACGCAATATATGAGTCAAAGGGTACGTCTGGATATTATACACAGGTGCAGCAGTATAAACCCCTGGAAATTTTGTGAATTTTGATCTGAGAGGTGCAGAAAAGATTGCAAGGTGAGGCACTGCCTCACCTACCATAAACTTTTTACTGCAGAATTTTGGCTATAAAGATGATTAGAATAATACAAAAAATATATTTCAAACATATTCTTTGTATTTTACATATACTTTACACAGCAAAAACTCTGGTGCAAACGTAAGTATGACAGGAAAGGCCCTGCCTCACCTGCCTCACCTCACCGCACGTCATTTTTTTTACTATTCTGTATATTTACTTTGAATTTCAATGTCAGGAGCCAATGGAAGAAAGGTCTTTTAACAGAATTCAACTATTATTTACAGTATACCTAATAATGGATGTACTAATGTCTCCTGGACAACTAAAAGTTTTATACACAGGGAAGCACCATTTTTTATACATTTGGTATGCACATTTATTATTTGGAACTATTTTACATGAATAAACTATTAGGTGCCTTTTTTCCCGCACATATTTCACAGTGGCGTGCGGTGAGGTCAGTGGCTGGTGAGGCACTGCAGCTGTAATGTCTACCGAGTCTACCGATGACCCCTACCGCTGTCGAGCCAATGCCCACTAGGTTATGGCTAAAACCAAGTTGAAGAAAAGACCTCTGACGTCACCATGGGGAAGAGCAAGGCCAGAACATGGTACCCGAAATGTATGCTCACCACGTTTCGGGCACGGTGGCAAGCGGAGGTTACTAAAGTTGGTGGCGTGGATAGTGAAAGATGGCGTGGATAGTGAAAGAACTATCCCACCAGCCTAGCTCCTCCCCCTGACGTCAGAGGTCCTTTAGCCCACTTGGTACTAGCATCTACCATGCCTGCTACCGCCACTGTCCCTGCGTGGGCCAAGGGGGCCCAGATGGAGATGGCACACGGACTCCCTCCTTGCTAAATACACACGTGTGTGTGTGTGTGTGTGTGTGTGTATGTGTGTGTAAAAAAAGAAACTCACATTACCCCACACAGTATGAGCCAAATTCACATTACCCCACACAGTATGAACCGAACATCACATTACGCCACACAGTATGAGCCGAACATCACATTACACCACGCAGTATGAGGCGAACATCACATTACCCCACACAGTATGAGCCGAACATCACATTACGCCACGCAGTATGAAGCGAACATCACATTATGCCACGCAGTATGAGGCGAACATCACATTACGCCACACAGTATGAGCCGAACATCACATTACCCCACACAGTATGAACCGAACATCACATTACACCACGCAGTATGAGCCGAACATCACATTACCCCACACAGTATGAACCGAACATCACATTACACCACGCAGTATGAGCCGAACATCACATTACGCCACGCAGTATGAGCCAAACATCACATTATGCCACGCAGTATGAGGCGAACATCACATTACGCCACGCAGTATGAGGCGAACATTACATTACCCCACACAGTATGAACCGAACATCACATTACGCCACACAGTATGAGCCGAACATCACATTACGCCACGCAGTATGAGCCAAACATCACATTACGCCACGCAGTATGAGCCGTACATCACATTACCCCACACAGTATGAACCGAACATCACATTACGCCACACAGTATGAGCCGAACATCACATTTACGCCACGCAGTATGAGGCGAACATCACATTACCCCACACAGTATGAGCCGAACATCACATTACGCCACGCAGTATGAGCCGAGCATCACATTACGCCACGCAGTATGAGCCGAACATCACATTACGCCACGCAGTATGAGGCGAACATCACATTACCCCACACAGTATGAGCCGAACATCACATTACGCCACGCAGTATGAGCCGAACATCACATTACACCACGCAGTATGAGCCGAACATCACATTACGCCACACAGTATAAGCCGAACAGCACATTACGCCACGCAGTATGAGCCGAACATCCCATTATGCCACGCAGTATGAGCCAAACATCACATTACGCCACGCAGTATGAGCCGAACATCACATTACCCCACACAGTATGAGCCGAACATCACATTACGCCACACAGTATGAGCCGAACATCACATTACCCCACACAGTATGAGCCGAACATCACATTACCCCACCCAATATTATTTACCAGCCCACTCCCCTTAAGATAACACTAATACCAAACCCCTAGATCTTATTAATATATACCCCAACTCCATATACAGTATAAAAAAAAAAAAACATCCCCCCACAGATACTTACCTCTCATTGTGGGAGGTTGCAGTCTCTGTATATTCCCTGCTTCACGGAACTGGCTGGGGAGAAATCACATCTTCCAGACAGCCACACTAGAGCAGGAAGGGGGCGTGGTCTTCGGCGTGAGGGGGCGGGGCCTCAGGAGGGGAGGAAGCAGGGACATATTGTTGCACTAGATTGGTGGCAGGTCTCGGGGGGAGGGAGCAGCCATGCAGATAGGGTAGGGGGGAGCAGGCATCGGGCACTGCTGCTGCTGATGGCTGTACTGCAGCAGACATGTCAGACTGTGTGACATGTCTGCATTCTCAGCTACACAGCAGCTGAAAGGGGAGGAGGGGGGGCAGCGGCCGCAGCTTACAGCGTCCATCGCAGCCTCGCCTGCTCAGTAAGATAAGGGGGAAGGGGGGGGGATATGATCCACCACTGGCCAATCGCATCTGCATGTGAGAGCGAGGGGCGTGCTTTCATATGAGCTGAAAGCACGCCCCTTCCAAAGCGGCACCTCTGTTAGGTGCCGCTTTTGCTGCTTTTTTTAACAGGCTTTCCTTGCCCAACCCTTGGCCCCGCCCCCCACTTCCATCCCCTTAACACTGACAGTGGGAGGCACCGAGAGCGGTGCCTCCATAACACATTTAAAACAGTTTTACAGGGGAAATTTTTTTTTAAGTGATTTCAAGGCAAAGTCAGATACTTATGGCACAGAATTTGTGTCATAAGTTTCTTCTTAGTAGTATTATTTGAATTATGAATGACAGGGGAGGCACTGCCTCCCCTGACTGCACGTCCCTGATATTTCATACACTGAGAGCAAACTGACATCTGCCATGATAGAGAGTGCAAAAAATTATATCTGCACACACACTATCTTTATCTCATCTACATTTGAAACATCCGTTCCGTCATAAACCCCTATTGAATTGGTGATAATTACCATCTACATTGGGGGTGCTGCCAACTACAGTATGTCGTGAATACAAGAAAGAAGAAGGAAAGAACTGTACTGTCAGCGCACATAAGGGAGACTAGATCTGGTTATCACATCTACCAATGTTTTAATAAAATTTTACTTTTATTGATATCTATTTAAAACTGGTGTATATTACTTACACATAACCATGAGTATAAGCGAAACATAGAGGTTAAAATATTGACATAAACAAGACATACAAGGTGCAAAATGAAAATAAAGGTGATTTTAAGATTAAAATGTGTGTCCACGTGTTTTATTCTAGTGTCCAGGTAAGTATAGTCTATTATTGCATAATTGAATCAGTATTCATTCATGTGTTTAGTCCATCTCAAATTTATGGAGGAGGCATCGGTGTCAGTTGTGGTAATGCCCTAAATGTACATTTATTCTAAGCTGTTTAGTTTCAAATTGGATATAGTGAATTAATCGTTAATGTATCTGATTAAATCAGGAATGTGATATAATATAGAATATAAGGTGGTGCTCTGGATCTATTCTTGATGTGTAATACACTCTGAGGGGAGGAATATCTTCCTCAGTTATTCATATCAATATAATATATGGCACTCTCTTATGATGTTCGGGTATTCACACTATTATTACCCCTTAAAGGTAGGCACCTTCATTTATAAGGGCTGGTGATACCTTCATAATTAGTTGGATCCACTATCTTTTCACACTTTCTGTACAGAGTGTGGTTCGTTAATATCCAAGTGCTAGATATCAGTAGTAATTAGATGTGTGACAGTCGGTTGTGGTAGTCAGGTATTCACAATATTATTTTCCCTAGAGGAGCAAATATCCTTATTCTAAGGGATTAGTGACACCTCTCTACCCATTAATATATGGTCAAGCTATTAGGCTGTACATCTTCATCAAGTATCCGAACTGATAGAGTCAAATAACTACCTTTTAACATTAGCTATATATTAATACCGTGTAGCCGTAATGGCTGCTAAACCATGTGCACATGCTACGCACTCCGTACGCTATTTGCGTATGAAGACCTCGCACATGGTACGCAAATAAAGTACACACGCTGTGCTGGGTGTACGGAATACCCGCAGTGAGCATACACACAGACAGTAACCTTTATAAACTTTAAACACAGATTATGCTTACTCTGTAACCCTTGTATGCAACACACTATGATTGAGTTTGTGTTGTAAAACCTTACTACTGAAATACTGCAGCGATATAACGCTGCTTAACCTTGTTAATGTAAATGCTGTTAGAGCGATTTAGAATTCAGAAACCCTTTGTACCAGCTAGAGAGACACAGACACCCTGCTGAGGTTCTAACACCTTATATGAACGTTATATTTGCAAAGGATTAATACAATACAAGTCATACACTACCACTATAACATAGACTAACTAACCAGATAACTACACATGAAATACAATACTATACAATTACGTTTAAGGAAAAATGAGAGAGAAAGAGGAGAGGAGGGAGAGAGAGAGATATGGCTCACAATAACAATAAAGACAATATGATTGCGGAGAAAACTTACGCACAAAGGGAATGATCGCATGCGCCTTTCTGAATATCCAGCTCCCGATTATCAGTGATGAGAACCGTTGAAGAGAGTGAGCTGGATCAGATCGGCTTGTCAATTTATGCCCCACACATAATACAATACAATGGTCCCTACAATCTCATTGTTCATTGGACACAGGAATTCTTCTTCGCATTATAACAAAAGGTCATAGGTTGATTCATACAGGTGGGCTGTGACTATTTCAAACTGCTCAGGTGGGTGGGAAACTAGGTTTCCCCGCTGCATGGATAATAAAGTGTAAATAATAGTAAAAGTCCATAAACTTCTTATGTCCATAACTATTCGCACGAGCGATTAATCCGCTTCAAACCAACACCGGAATATTGCTAATTAAATACTCTTCCGATGGATACTAAACACCACTGTATAACCCTTGTCTGACCCTTCGTATCAAACAAAGAGGGATCTCTTTGTCTATGAACATGCTACATTAACTAAACTTTCAGATTCTATCAAAGGGACCATAATCTACAAAATACATTATATGGTAAAAATATGTAACGATTGAGTAGCACGCTAGGCGCACATAAACTCTACCGTAAATGCGCATACCGTGCGCCTGCGGGTGCACGTAACAGCGGGTATGCATACACACGGGAGAGCGCACGCATGTGCAGTGCGGACCTGTATGAGGTGCAAATATGGCAGTGTGCATCATGATATTTTTCTGACTTTGACAGTCCACCCTTTGGCAGTCAACAATAACTGCCACTTTCTAAAACATTTCAAAAAGAGAAAAATATATGTCATGTGTAAATACATTTCCATGGTTGGGTAAGGGAGGAGAGGAGAAGGTGTGAAAAGGGTATGACCTAGTGAAATAGCAGAAGCATGTGTGTATGAATCCATGTTTGGGGGGTCATGTATCATCGTGCCATATGTGTTGTAAATCAAGCTTCGAGGTATTGCGAAGTATACATTTGAATTCCATCTTATCCTGTATTAAGGGTCTGTGGATGGGCTGTCAAACTTTACCGAGCTCTTTTCGGATTTTAGTTGTAACAAAATGGGGGAGCACATTTTAGTTGATGATACATGAATGGGGGGATATGTGATTGCTGATATCTGTGCCTGTATTCCCTATCGACTATGTGTGTCATTACCTGAAGGTTGTAGAGATGAAGATAAAGAACAATTATGGTAAATGCAGTGGTATTCTATGTCAGGTTAATGAACATTTGTCGGTTGAAGTCTTGTCTGGTGTCTGTTGAATGCAGTCTTCTTTGGGCTTTTGCCAAAAAGTGTGGGCAAAAAGCTTTGTCAATGTCCATAGACTTACAAAAGTGTTGGGCTAGCGTAAATTTAAAATTTCTAGGGAAACTGGGGGTCTATGGCATAGTTCATCAATTATCTGTGTATAAGGTTGTCAAAACTTCTTCTTTAATCCATCTGTTGTCTGTGTACAGGATCATCAAATTCCTCGTCCAAGTGGGTCTTTTTTACCTTGGAGAAAACGGAGAAACAGGTGAAAGAAACGGACCGTACAATCGCATTTTCATCACATCATTGTCTCTACCGTTGGGTCATAAATCAAATCCATTGGAATTACAATTTCCTCACTCCTTAGACTCATTACCCTGGTACTACGTTTGCACTTCATTAAAACCTGACCGCATCTAAATATCAAGCCAATCGATAGGACAACACCCAAGATAAAAAGGAGAAACTTCCCTACATCCATTATGACTCCTTGAGCCCATTCTCCTAAACCAGAGAACCAATTTCACGGGTTCAACCATGACACCCAACCAGTCAGCTCATTACCCACAGCAGCAAGGGTGAGATTGTGTCTCCTGCGAAATTCCCACTTTAATTGGAGAATGTCATCCATCTTTTGGTCTATGACCTCGACCGGATCCTCGGTACTATTCGTAATGTATGTGCAGCATTTCACGCCGTACTGCGTTGCCAGTGTGACACAATATCCACCTGTCACTGCTGTGAGATAATTAAGAACCATTCTATGCTGAACCAGTTCTGTTTTATAAGCTTGAAGCTCCCTTCCAGTATACCTAAAAGTGTCGTCATACATTTCAGTGATATTGTCTAATAAATTTGCAAGCGCAGATATATATCTATAGTTCAGCACTCCTCTAGCGGTGCGAGTGATATCTAACGCTAGTAGAACCTGAATCCCGGTGGATTCGTGGATCAGATCAGAGGCCGAATGCTCTGTCCTTTCTGTCAGTTGCCTTTTAACTACGTGCTCGTAATGGGTGTGAGTATAAGGAGCTTGGGCACCACGGTGTATATCTTTCATTTTGGCATGTGATACAGTCATTACTTCAGGCAGTACTTTTCCAATATAACACAATCCTTCAGAGTTTGGGGCAAGCCACTTATACGCCTTCCTCCCGCATATGAAATATGCATCATCGGGGAGAACATATGGGACAGAGTAGGACATAACCATATTACACATCTTCCATGTGAAATCTCCTAACCCTAATTCTCCCATCTGTCTAGTACACGTATCAGTTTGTATGATATGTGCACAGTATCCTGGTGATACCTCTCCAACTCTCGTAATCCTACTTCCTAGGGTATACCTATATCGGAAAGATTTTTCTCTACTGGCTATGTGGCGTATACGCTCTGTATCTGTAGGCATTCTATCTGCTCTATATGAAAAGGTCATGGTTTGGTTACTCCATGACACTTCCCAATTTCCCGGCTTTCGGGGATTGGAAATGTTAAAACATATTAGGGACTTATCCACATGATATTGGTGGGGCTTCAAACTAGGAGGACTGGAGATATTAAACCTCCTGTCCACCGGTCTCCCACCCTTTAGCTCAAGTACCTCCCCTACCGTTAAAGGGAATGGTACTAATCCTGATTTGCTATGGCCTTGAGGTACTTGAGAGCATACCCAACAATCTGTCTGATTTAACACATTACCCACTAAGGAGTGATAGTCACTCAATGGATGCCGGTTCATGTTAATGTTAAAACTGGACTGACATTTCTTGATGCACCCATCCTCTACTACACTGTCACAGAGTCTACAGATACAGTTCTCTTTTCAGCTAACAATGTTTACAAATAACATGGCTGCTAGATCGTTTCCGGTACTCGCCTTTGCTTGGTGGTTGTGTTGCTATTGGAAATTTACACCTCCGTCTCAGTCATCGGAACCTTTCTGGATCCTTTCTCGACCTCCATGGTACTCTCGCCGGAACAGACTGCTCTGGTCAACATCATGGTCAACAGGAAAATCCGTATCACAGTCTCTTGGGGCAAGTCCATCTTACAGGAGGAGAAAAGGAGAAATTTGTAATGGGGGTACAGGAAAACAGTTTGAGGGGGAGAGAAACTTGTTACGATAATAAGTTCTCTAGTCTTGTTGTTCTTCTTGTTCTGCTGTCATCTCAAAGGTGCTGTCCCTCAGTCTTCCAAACGAACATTCCGGTGATGCAATATTCCTTCCAAACCAGCGATCTTTCTGTAAGGAGCAAAAATCTTGCATTACCATTTGTCTAACTGATGTGTGACATACCATCTTTAAAACATGAAAACATGAGAAAGAAGAGGGAGAGAAGAAAAAACAACAACAAGAGAGAGAGAGAGAACCGTTCATATATGTATATATCACATAAATCAACAATAAACAACAGGAAAAAAAACATTTTTCAAACATTTTTAAAATATTGTCAGATCATCAGGCTGTCATATCTACATGTCCCATGGTTTCCTTGCGCAGTCCCTCCCACCAGCACCTCCATACTCCACCCTCTGTATCTGGCCAGGATACATTGATGCGGATAGGTCATGCTGGGGTTTGGTAGACTTCTGCAAAGACCAAGCAGATATGCAATGTTTGAGTCCTACCAATAATCGTCAGAGATGGGGAGAGAAAAAGAAACATTTCACAGATACATTTACAACGTTTCACCCGGTCATTCCTGTGTCTTCAGGGAATGACCTCCCAATTTATTAACTGTTTCCTCAGGCTTACCATCAGTCCTAATGATCACCTTTCCTGACTATATATTATGGGTGTGGCCCAAAATTCTTCCTATATGATCCCTGATTATAATTTGGTGTGTCATAATTTTGCTCATTTCTTTGTCTAGGGGGTCTGACTTTATGTGTGCTGTTACAGTTGCTGGCATAATGCCCTTCTCTTTTACAAAGATAACAAATCCTTGGCTTCCTCCATGTGCTAGGGGCCTGGGGTTTCGGTCGACTTGATGCCTCCTCTAGTGCTTGGATGCTCATTACCATCAATCGCTCTCCCTGTGCTTCCCTGGTTCTTCAGATATTGCGGTCATGCTCGATAGCGGACTCTCTTAATGCAGCCACCGAGATACCTCTCCAGTGAGGTAGAGAGGTTTGTACCCTGATTCTTAGTGTGTCTTTTAAGCCGTCCATTAATACAGACACAGCTACCTCTCTGTGGTGTACATTAGTTTCAATGTCATCTATACCAGTGTACCTAGCCATATCCTGCAGAGCCCGATGAAAATACTCTGGTGTGGATTCACTTTCTTTTTGTCTTATTGTAAAGATTTTATTCCACTTTACTACTGCAGAAAAATATACTCCTAACTGTAGATTGATTCTTTTTACATTATCTTGGTTATACTTGTCTATTAGTGGTACTTCCTCATCTAACTTGCAATCAGCGATAAATTTTAATGAATCAACATCGGGGGGTAAGCATGCCCTCAAAACTGTCCTCCAATCTTTGTTATTTGGCTCTGCAGTATTTCCTAGCTCTCTAATATACTTTTGACAAGCAACTAAGTCTTCCCTGGGGTCTGGGAATTCAGACGAAATTGTTCTCAATTCTGTTCGGGAAAAGGGGCAGTACATGGCGATGTTCCTGACAGGAGTGACTCCTGAAGTGTCAGTTTTCCTATTTGGTACTGCAATTACCCTGACAGGATTAAGTCCAATGACGTCATTCTGAATTGATTCTACGATATGAGGTACATTTGTTTGTGCGTGATGTATAACACCATACGTACCTGTGGACACGACCTCACCTGACCCTCCGTTAGGGGGTTTGATTACAGTCTTTACCGATTTGGTCGCGTCCACCTGGATGTCTTGTGTGATGGCTGCTGGAAAAGGTGCCGACATCGTGCTGGGCTCACTTTCTTGTTGGTGATCCTGAGGAAAGTTTAACATGGGTTGCGACTTGCATGGGTTAGTAGTTGTACATTTAACACTTTCATTTTTATAAACCTTATTACGTCTGTTACTTTCATTCTTAATATAGTTACTAAGTGCATTTTTATCGTACAACATTGTGCCTTTCTCCGCAACCATAATCCTCTCCATTGCCATGTCTCTCCTCTCAAGATGAAAGTCAGGTATGTAAGTTAAATTTCTTTGCATTTCACTTTCCTGTTGCCATAACTGCAAACAATCATAATGTTTAACTCGTTGTTTCCAGGATTTTATGAGACAGATCCTTCGCCTTAAATTATGCAATACCTCTGAGTCAAAACTACCTATCCCAGGAAATGGTGCTTTATCCCCCACAGTCATTCGTGTCCATTCGTCACAAAAAGTCTCAGTGTGGGGACCATACCTCCCCCACATTACTAACCGAGCAGACCCTCGGGGTCTGCAAGCCTCTGCAGCCTGAACTCTGACTGCTAAACGTCCCTGTGTTGTGCACTTGGCTGCCATTGTGGACCTCTTTTAACACAGAAAAACTTCCTAAAATGCACCAAACACAGTAGTCTACGGTGGGAGTTTTCCAAGCTCTTCCACCAGCTTCTTCTGCTCCGGGTATCCCCGTTCCGCCTTCTAGCAGACACGTGTAGCCGTTGCAGGCCCTACCTCTAGAGATTTTCCTGAGCCAGCGAAAATTCCCTTCCTTTTTACACAAATCACGCTTGCATGTGCTTCCCACAACACGTATGAGGGCAATTTACCTCGTATCACGTTGCGTTATTAGTCACACCTACAACGGTGCGGTCCAATCGTACCACTTATAGACACTTGTTGCCCATAAATGGTAGGATCATTGGAGTCTCCCTACTGTGCTCCAAAACAGCCAGAGCGTAATACAACGAAAACTTTATCACACTCTGTAGCACGTTTTCACTTAGACCGTGCTCATACTTCACCAAGATTTCACCAAGACTTCACCAAGAGGAGTTCAATACACTCATACCGTTTTCAACCCACACTAACATTCTATAGTTTTCTGATCAGAAAAATCATTTCCCGTAATCTGATAGCTCTCCCCAGAGGCACTACAGTAAAGTAAGGTATTTAAACTAAGTTTTGGAAACTGAAATCAATTTGTGCTATTATCGCGAGGCTATACTATACCGCCCCCACTAAAACAATGCTATTGTGCGATTTGAGTTTCGGTGGGCGTACCCAGACGCTCCGTTGCGTAATATACGCTGCGTGCGTCGGCCTTTGTGTTGCGTACGCGAGTCTCAGCCTTTTGTTAGAGACACGCGTACGCTGGCCACAAAAATACAATTAGCACGTTTATCAATGTAGATGATCTTTAACTGTAATCATCTACCAAGCACCACACAGGTCTTTCCTTGTATCTCAGGCAAAGCTGTGCGTGTGTTTTACAAATTACCCCTTAATGTATCATTTTTTACTCTTTAAGTACCAATAGCAACAAATCTTTCTCAGCACGTTATCAATTATGAAATGGCAACCAGGAAAGTGAGATGTGAAGATTACACAAATGAACATGCAATTCTAAATTAATCTAATAACATATATTGATGTAAGCACACGCATATAGATATTACATATATGAGACCCTATTCAGTGCTTCTAATTTGCATATGAATGTGCAAGTTCTTTCACTGCTGGGAGAGAGAGAAAAAAAACAAACAAACCAGTCCCACAGGTCATTTGCATTTCAATGGCCAACCTACAAGTAGCAGCGTTAAAACAGGTTCTTGAAGAGAGACAGTTACCAAAAAAAAACTACTTGTGTATTTCTTAAATCAAATATTTAATTTATTATTAACTGTTATTAAACTCTATCTGAACTACTTATGATTGACTATGATATGGACTAAACAAATGCATTAAAAAAAACTCATTAAATGATGATTTCTTTTTGACAGTGGATGGCTGATTATTTCCTGAGTCAACTGAAAATCAGCCGTTCAAAAAAAATTGACCTTCCCAAAATGGCCGCTGCTCCTCCCCCATCCATGAGGTTTACACAAAATGGGGGACAGACCTTTTGTCACAAAGAAAAATCATCATGCCAGCCCCTTTTAGTTATCACGCTATGCAGAGCGATTAAAAATAATTTTAAACCTATTTAAACAGACAAACCATCCAATCTGCGTGTGCAGTTGGCACCAAATAGAAATAAAAACCAGATTTACAAAGACAATAGCTTAATGTTCCTACCTTCTTCGGATTCCACCAGCATCCCTACAGACCAAAAGAATCAGACGCAGACTCTCATCTGATCAGCACTATATCTTCCTTTTCCTCCCTTTGCTGATCGATAAAAGTCTGCGCCTTTTTTCGCCTGACTGCGGATATGAGATGGACCGGACTTGCCCCCACTTGATAGAGTCAAATAACTACCTTTTAACATTAGCTATATATTAATACCGTGTAGCCGTAATGGCTGCTAAACCATGTGCACATGCTACGCACTCCGTACGCTATTTGCGTATGAAGACCTCGCACATGGTACGCAAATAAAGTACACACGCTGTGCTGGGTGTACGGAATACCCACAGTGAGCATACACACAGACAGTAACCTTTATAAACTTTAAACACAGATTATGCTTACTCTGTAACCCTCGTATGCAACACACTATGATTGAGTTTGTGTTGTAAAACCTTACTACTGAAATACTGCAGCGACATAACGCTGCTTAACCTTGTTAATGTAAATGCTGTTAGAGCGATTTAGAATTCAGAAACCCTTTGTACCAGCTAGAGAGACACAGACACCCTGCTGAGGTTCTAACACCTTATATGAACGTTATATTTGCAAAGGATTAATACAATACAAGTCATACACTACCAATATAACATAGACTAACTAACCAGATAACTACACATGAAATACAATACTATACAATTACGTTTAAGGAAAAATGAGAGAGAAAGAGGAGAGGAGGGAGAGAGAGAGATATGGCTCACAATAACAATAAAGACAATATGATTGCGGAGAAAACTTACGCACAAAGGGAATGATCGCATGCGCCTTTCTGAATATCCAGCTCCCGATTATCAGTGATGAGAACCGTTGAAGAGAGTGAGCTGGATCAGATCGGCTTGTCTATTTATGCCCCACACATAATACAATACAATGGTCCCTACAATCTCATTGTTCATTGGACACAGGAATTCGTCTTCGCATTATAACAAAAGGTCATAGGTTGATTCATACAGGTGGGCTGTGACTATTTCAAACTGCTCAGGTGGGTGGGAAACTAGGTTTCCCCGCCGCATGGATAATAAAGTGTAAATAATAGTAAAAGTCCATAAACTTCTTATGTCCATAACTATTCGCACGAGCGATTAATCCGCTTCAAACCAACACCGGAATATTGCTAATTAAATACTCTTCCGATGGATACTAAACACCACTGTATAACCCTTGTCTGACCCTTCGTATCAAACAAAGAGGGATCTCTTTGTCTATGAACATGCTACATTAACTAAACTTTCAGATTCTATCAAAGGGACCATAATCTACAAAATACATTATATGGTAAAAATATGTAACGATTGAGTCGCACGCTAGGCGCACATAAACTCTACCGTAAATGAGCATACCGTGCGCCTGCGGGTGCACGTAACAGCGGGTATGCGTACACACGGGAGAGCGCACGCATGCGCAGCGCGGACCTGTATGAGGTGCAAATATGGCAGTGTGCATCATGATATTTTTCTGACTATGACAGAACATATTATTGAAAAGGTGGTCCTTTATTATATTATTGTTATTAGAGTGTCCAATATATTGTATGAGGATATGTCTCTCCCTCAGTTGTCTATAATAGATCAAATGTATGGCAATCTGTCAGATGTTCATATCATTATGTCCTTAGAAGGAAAGCACCTTCATTTATTGAGGACTGTATCAATTATAATTAAATACATGACAGTCCGTTGTACATATTAGGTATTCAAAATATTATTATCCATAGAAGAAAAACACCTTCATTTTTTAAGAAATATCAGCACATTGCTAAGTTGTACATCACCATTAACTGTCTCATATATTTATTTCAAGGGAAAAAGGAAAAACCCTTTATTTAATATAAGTAGATAGCAGCGGTTCAAAAGAGGATTTAATCAGATTTCCAGGTTAGAATATGGTTGTATTTATAACTGCCACATTACATCACATATATCACTGTGTGTTATTTGACTGACATGAAAAGTTTATTGGAAACATTTGTTGCAATTACATCTGCTCAATTGTATCACATGTGCTTGGTGGTACTGCTGAATTTATCATATAGAGATACTATGTATCTTTCTTAGCTTAAGGCAGTGCCTTTTATTCCTTATATGTTCTCAAAGGATTTTTCAGCTAATGCTAATCAGATTTCCAGGTTAGAATATGGTTGTATTTATAACTGCCACATTACATCACATATATCACTGTGTGTTATTTGACTGACATGAAAAAATTTTTGGAAACATTTGTTGCAATTACATCTGTTCAATTGTATCACATGTGCTTGGTGGTACTGCCGAATTTATCATATAGAGATACTATGTATCTTTCTTAGCTTAAGGCTGTGCCTCTTATTCCTTATATGTTCTCAAAGGAATTTTCAGCTAATGCTGTGTTCCTTATTAATTCTCTCTATTAATACATAGTGAATAGAGAAGTCCCTCTATATGATTCAGTGTTATTATATCAACTGTCTCCTAATAATGATGGTAGCATTCACTGCACATGGTGATTATATTGAGCTGATTTAAGTAATTGTTTGACACCATTCATTATAGTTGTATCTGTTCAATTATATCATAAACGCTAGGTAATACAGTTGCAATTGCAGCTGCTTAAATATGTAATAAATACTCAGTGATACTATCACTTTAACAAATGAACACCCAGCGTGTCTTTAGTAACTTAGGGCTATGCCTCCTGCTCCCTGTATGCATTCAGTGATTCTGACAACTAATGCTGCGTTGCCTGTCAGTTCACAGTATTGTTAACTGCTGAGTGAGCAGAGATGTAACTCTCCAAGATTCAATGATCATTTATCCTGCTATCTCATGCTGATATTCTATCTAACTAAGCAGATTGATCAATAAGATGACTAAACATTTAATCTAACATGGACACAGAAACACGCGGAGACACGCTGCCCACACGCGTGTTCCGCCGTTACTCTGACAGCTTCAATTACTTAAATCAGCTCAATATAATCACCATGTGCAGTGAATGCTACCATCATTATTAGGAGACAGTTGATATAATAACACTGAATCATATAGAGGGACTTCTCTATTCACTATGTATTAATAGAGAGAATTAATAAGGAACACAGCATTAGCTGAAAAATCCTTTGAGAACATATAAGGAATAAGAGGCACAGCCTTAAGCTAAGAAAGATACATAGTATCTCTATATGATAAATTCGACAGTACCACCAAGCACATGTGATACAATTGAACAGATGTAATTGCAACAAATGTTTCCAAAAATTTTTTCATGTCAGTCAAATAACACACAGTGATATATGTGATGTAATGTGGCAGTTATAAATACAACCATATTCTAACCTGGAAATCTGATTAGCATTAGCTGAAAAATCCTTTGAGAACATATAAGGAATAAAAGGCACTGCCTTAAGCTAAGAAAGATACATAGTATCTCTATATGATAAATTCAGCAGTACCACCAAGCACATGTGATACAATTGAGCAGATGTAATTGCAACAAATGTTTCCAATAAACTTTTCATGTCAGTCAAATAACACACAGTGATATATGTGATGTAATGTGGCAGTTATAAATACAACCATATTCTAACCTGGAAATCTGATTAAATCCTCTTTTGAACCGCTGCTATCTACTTATATTAAATAAAGGGTTTTTCCTTTTTCCCTTGATATAAATATATGAGACAGTTAATGGTGATGTACAACTTAGCAATGTGCTGATATTTCTTAAAAAATGAAGGTGTTTTTCTTCTATGGATAATAATATTTTGAATACCTAATATGTACAACGGACTGTCATGTATTTAATTATAATTGATACAGTCCTCAATAAATGAAGGTGCTTTCCTTCTAAGGACATAATGATATGAACATCTGACAGATTGCCATACATTTGATCTATTATAGACAACTGAGGGAGAGACATTTCCTCATACAATATATTGGACACTCTAATAACAATAATATAATAAAGGACCACCTTTTCAATAATATGTTCGGATACTTGATGAAGATGTACAGTCTAATAGCTTGACCATATATTAATGGGTAGAGAGGTGTCACTAATCCCTTAGAATAAGGATATTTGCTCCTCTAGGGAAAATAATATTGTGAATACCTGACTACCACAACCGACTGTCACACATCTAATTACTACTGATATCTAGCACTTGGATATTAACGAACCACACTCTGTACAGAAAGTGTGAAAAGATAGTGGATCCAACTAATTATGAAGGTATCACCAGCCCTTATAAATGAAGGTGCCTACCTTTAAGGGGTAATAATAGTGTGAATACCCGAACATCATAAGAGAGTGCCATATATTATATTGATATGAATAACTGAGGAAGATATTCCTCCCCTCAGAGTGTATTACACATCAAGAATAGATCCAGAGCACCACCTTATATTCTATATTATATCACATTCCTGATTTAATCAGATACATTAACGATTAATTCACTATATCCAATTTGAAACTAAACAGCTTAGAATAAATGTACATTTAGGGCATTACCACAACTGACACCGATGCCTCCTCCATAAATTTGAGATGGACTAAACACATGAATGAATACTGATTCAATTATGCAATAATAGACTATACTTACCTGGACACTAGAATAAAACACGTGGACACACATTTTAATCTTAAAATCACCTTTATTTTCATTTTGCACCTTGTATGTCTTGTTTATGTCAATATTTTAACCTCTATGTTTCGCTTATACTCATGGTTATGTGTAAGTAATATACACCAGTTTTAAATAGATATCAATAAAAGTTAAATTTTATTAAAACATTGGTAGATGTGATAACCAGATCTAGTCTCCCTTATGTGCGCTGACAGTACAGTTCTTTCCTTCTTCTTTCTTGTATGATAGAGAGTGCGAAATTTCACATTTTAGTTTTATTTTTGTCATTTCTAATACAGTTTGTGCTAACCGGCACTTAAAGAGGGAAATACTGGAAAGTTGCTACCCTACATTTCAATGTTAATCAAAATTTTGGCGGTGCATGTAAATAAAAATTACCAATATAAGTACTAACACCTAACTGTCCATGCTGCTGCGGCACTGCATGACCCTGACCAGCAAAATTACATCAGTCCATTACAGGTATCCCGATAATTTCTATATAATATCAATTCCCTTTTCTTTACATATATGTCTTTCGTATTTTGCTTACTATTTTATTTTAATAAATCTAGATAGACATAAAAAAAAAAAAATCAGTATATAACAAGCTACAGTATGTCAGATATATTTACAACAAAAATACAGTATATGAATTTTAATAGATAATATTTTGGGGGTTTGGAGTGCACCAATGTAGTATAGTATTTCTCTACCTCTGGCTAAGATGTAACCTTTCTATCATAGCCAACATTTCCTTTTTCAACAATTTGTGCTACAGTAGCTCTTCCATGGGATCGGACCAGACGAGCTAGCCTTCACTCCACACTTAGGAGTGGTATGCAGTGGTACAAACCACTGCATACCAAGAGCACCTCCTTCTGTTTTGACCAGGGCTTAAAGTGGTCCTGGGTCAATGCTAGTGTGTTCTGCACCCCCCTGCAAACTATTTATTTGTGATTTATCACCCATACGTTGTAATGGAACAATGCACACCGAAGGCGCGCACCACAAAAAAGGGTGTGTGATCTTGCAAGGAAGAGCCATGACCAAACAGTAGTACCCCCAATCCAAATTTCTCAGAGGAATCTGAGCCTAGTGCTCAGAGTCACCTTATTCACCTGAGGGTCCATTTTAATGTACAGGGCATAGTGCCTTCTATGGTGCCACAGGCCTAAGGCCTGACTTTTTGGCAATGGGCCTAGTGCCTGCCTAATGCACCCCAGGTCGAGGGGCCCGCCTACTGTGCCTTAGACCTAGTGCCAGTCTATGCCCATTGGCCTAGTGCCAGACTGACCTGATGGTCTAAAGGGAGGGGGTTTTGGTGACAGGTGGGCCTCACAGAGGGCCTACCTGTCCGGAGGAAGAGGCTACAGGGGAAAACTTCATTAGCTCTTTCACTTTCCACCTCTTCCACTTGCGCCACCTTTTCCACTCTGCCTCCAGGCAGCGTCTTCTTTCTTGAGCCTGGCGTCTTCTGGCCTCTTCCGCGGCCACTAGAGCTCTTCCACGGGTGTCTTCTGTGCCACCGATCTTCTGGCTTTTCCGTCCAGAGGCGACTGATGTCACACACCAGAGGTGGGTCAAACTATGGTGCAGCAAGCTCTGATTGGCTCTCCATGGCCATTTTCTATAGGCTGCCAATCCACGAGACGTGACTGGCTTACGGATGGACCAAATTTAAATGCCTGCCATCTGTGCTTATGCTTGGCTGCCGAATTGGCACCAAGTTTGAATTGCCGTTTCAGCATCGCTGCCCGTCGCAAACGCAAGTCCGGTGCAGGGAACCAACAGGTGGTCCCGGCATCAGACATCCACTGCTGCTACACTTCCAGTGCTGGGATCGGGCACTTGATCCCAGCGCTGTCCCACAGGGTGCACAGCTCCCCCACACCCTGCTGCTCTTCTGGTGCTAGGAACAGACATACTGTCCCAACACCGGTCTCTGATGTGCCTAACGAAAATAAACAAGGGGAGGCAGATAGAGATAATATGGGGGGAGGAGGACCAATAGCTATAGACCTGGAAATGATGGGTTAAAAACACTAAGCCATATAATACTTGAACATGTCACAGTCAATCAGGGGAGCGATGCTATTAACCCTCCATGTTACAGCATCATAGTATGTCCCAACAGCTGTTTCATGTCACCTTCCTCAGGGGACTGCTGGAAGACCATGTAAAATCACAGAGCAGGGTCAACAACTGCTAAGGTGCATGGTGCGTAAAAGTCACCAACGCTTTGCTGATTCCATAGCTGAAGAGTCCCAAACTTCCACTGGCATTAATGTAAGCACAAAATCTTTGCAACAGAAGCTTAATGGAATGGTTTTCCATGGCTGAGCAGCTGCATGCAAGTCTCACGTCACCAATGGAAAGCGTCAGATGGAGTGGTGTAAAGCATAACGACACTGGACTATGAAACAGTGGAAACGTGTTCTGTGGAGTGACAAATCACGGCTTCTCTGTTTGGCAGTCCGATGGCCAAGTCTGGGTTTGGCAGATGCCAGGTGAACATTACCTGCCTGACTGCATTGTGCCAACTGTGAAGTTTGGTTGAGGAGTGATAATGGCATGGGGCTGTTCTTCAGGGATTTGGCTAGGCCTATTACCTCCAGTAAAGAGCAATCTTAATGCTTCAGCATACCAAGACTTTTTCCACAATGCTTTGTTTCCAACTTTGTGGCAGCAGTTTGGGAAGGCCCTATTCTTTTCCAACATAACTGTGCCCCAGTGCACAAAACAAAGTTTGATGATTTCCATGTGGAAGAACTTGACTGAGCCCTGACCTCAACCCCATCAAGCTCTTTTGAAATGAACAACAGAGAGTGCGAGCCAGGCCTACTTATCCAACATCAGTGCCTGACCTCATAAATGCTCTACAGATGAATGGCCACAAATTCCCACAGAAACACTCTAACAATCTTGTGGAAAGCCTTAAAAGAAGAGTGGAAGCTATAGCTGCAAAAGAGGGACCAGCTCCATAGTATAAAGTATTTGGGGTATATGCAATTCCGGACGAATTGCGCCTTTTTTTCGACCGTTTTAGGATTCGACTGTACTCGACAGCCGAAACCCTCCACCCGGGACCATGAATTCGACATATTCAATACGAAACGCATTCGACACTCCCCTTGTCGAATAACGGACCAATCGTCGAGTAGTGGGCGTCCTGGATTTGACTTCCCGCCGTTTTGAGCCCTTTATAGGGATTGTTTGCTGCGTGCTCAGCAGCCATTTTGTGAACCTGCAGAGAGGTGTGTGGAGGTGCAGAGCTAGCAAATTGGTTGTTTGCTGTGATATCGTTTGGACGCCCAGCAGGCATTAATCCAGGACGGACAGGAGGATACCTGTTACCCTGGAGGAGAGTCGTTTTTGGAGCGATTTCTACATTTGTAGGTAAGTACCACATGTGGTCTGGCGTTGCATGTATGTGTTTGTGTAGTGGGGGGGTGCCATGAGGTGTACATGTGGCGTTGCTTTGGGGTGTTTGGGGTATGTATATGTGTGCAGGTATGTGTATATAGCTCCTGCTTGTATTGCTGCATGTTTTTTTGGAGTTTTGTGTTTGGGTGGTAGTTTTTCACGTTTTTTTTTTTTTTCATAAAATGTTTTTTGGGTCATGCTTTTGCATTGGTGTACCTCCAGCATGTGTAGGAATGCTTTTTGGCTTGTTTGGGGTGATTTTAGAGCGTGTTGGTATCCGCCATGTGGTCAACATGTGATGTCATTTGTTTCCAAAACATGTTTTTTTGCTCCTATTTTAGCACTGGTGCATCCCTGCACATGCTGGAGGTACTTTTTGGCTTGTTTGGGCTGACTTTGAGCATGTCGGTATCTGCCATGTGGTCGACATGGGTGTCGTTTGTTTCCAAAACATGTTTTTTTGCTCCTACTTTAGCACTGGTTGACCTCCAGCATGTGCAGGGATGGTTTTTGGCTTGTTTGGGGTGACTTTTCAGTGTGTCAGTATCTGCCATGTGGCTGACATGTGTTGTCGTTTGTTCCCAAAACATGTTTTTTTGCTCCTATTTTAGCACTGGTGCATCCCTGCACATGCTGGAGGTACTTTTTGGTTAGTTTGAGCTGACTTTGAGCGTGTCGGTATCTGCCATGTGGCCGACACGTATGTCGTTTTTTTTGCTCCTAATTTAGCACTGGTTGACCTCCAGCATGTGCAGGGATGCTTGTATGGGGGTCTTGGCTTGTTTGGCTGAGGTTTTTTCAATTTTTTTTTTTTTTTTTTGTGTTTGGTCCTGCTTGAGCACTGGGGTCCCAACAGCATGATGTGTGGTTGCATGTAATTATGTAATGAGTGTCTAAATTTGTAAAAATAATTTTTCTTTTTACAACAGAGATGTCCAGGGACAAGCGGCCCCGATCCCCCCTTCCCCCCACCCCTCAGAAGAATTTTCCCTGCACAGCAACGAGGAGTGGGAGCCGACCCAGGAGGAGGATACGACCGACCAGGCATGCAGTGACCAGCCGCGGTCGTCAAGGGACCAAAGGGAGAAGCAAAAGAAAAAAAAAAAGGCCTAGATAGGTAAATACTGTCAACACCTTCAGACACAATAGCATCCAACGTGACACACCCTAGTTTGCGCACTGCCATGCACACGTACAGGTATCTTTGCGCACTGCCAGGGATACTGACACACTCACAGGTACATACCGATCTTATTAAATGCATGTTTTTTTTATCCCTAAAGGCAAGAAGCCAGCCAGAGGATCAGTCGGAGGAGGAAGCCTCTGGTGAAGACGCAGGACAGAAGAAGCCGCGTGGACCCAGATACACTGAGGCGGAAAACTGTGCTCTAGTGGATGGTGTCGACAGGTCCTACGACGTTCTGTATGGACCAAGAGCACAGAGCACAGCAGCTAAGACCAAGCAAAACATCTGGGATGCCATCACGAGACAAGTCACTGCAGTATCTGGAAACCGCCGGAGCACCAGAAACTGCATGAAGCGGTACAGTGATTGCCGCAGACAGACCAAGAAGAAGATGGGGATTCAGCGCCGACATGAGACAGGTCCGGGAGGTGGTCCGGCTCTCAATCTGAAGTGGCTACCCTGGGAGAACGTTATTAGAAGGCGCATGAACCCTGTTATGGTCCAAGGAGTTCGCAGAGGTGTGGACTCCAGCCGTCCTGCTGGCTTTCCCGAGGAGGAAGAACCGCCCAGAAGACGAAAGACGGAGGGAGACAAGCAGTCCAAAAGGAGGCCTGATGGTAAGAATACATTCAGATGAGCTGTACTAAATCTTTTTTTTTTAAATTTGCTAATGTGTTTGTTCTTTTTCCCCAGACACGCCTGCCCAGAGGACATCACCTGCGTGCAGGACATCGCCAGCGTGCGGACCATCACCTGCGCAGCAGGCATCGGCAGCAGCGCGCGGGCCATCACCTGCGCAGCAAGCATCAGCAGCGCGCAGATCATCACCTGCGCGCCACACATCATCAGCGCGCAGAAAGTCATCAGCGCGCAGAAAGTCACCTGCGCACCAGACATCGTCAGCGTGCAGACCATCACCTGCACGCCAGACATCAGCGCGCAGAACGTTCTGCGCGCCAGACACCGTCGGCGACCACACCACCATCTGGGCGCCAAACTACATCTCCTGCGCGCAGGCCATCACCAGCTCGTCATCTCTCCAGGAGCTCTGGGACTGTGACCGAAGAGCCTCAACAAGACACTACCCTTGTGGACCTATCACCCGAACTGTTTGAGTCAACAGGGTTAACGGACGAGACTTTTCTTGGGTTTGAAGACAGCCGTGCAGACGTATCCAGCCATACCCTTGAAGTCTCCAGAATTGAGGACAAGTGAACCTCCTGGAGCAGCGGCACCACAGGATGGAGAAGGTTTTTATTTTTGGTTTGTTTTTTTTTGGGGGGGGGTCGCCATTTTTGTATAGTTTATTAACTTTATTTTTATTTTTTTATTTTTTTGCAAACAGAGGAGCCACGGACCAGCAGCGGACTTGCGTCGGGGATTGGTCCCTTCTTCAGGCCGAATCTCCTACAGGATTCGTCGGACGACGAGGTGGAAGTGCAGCAGCCCGCTGTTTCTCCATCCCTGTGTGAGTAATTATCAAATTGTGAGCCTTCAAACAAATGTATGAATGTGTATACTAATTTCTAATATTCTTTTCAGCTTCACAAATGCTATTGGTGGCAGACGTACAGCAAGGGCAGGATCCCTCAAATATTCAGAGGGTAAACACCCTGGCAGCAGAGATGAATGTCAGCCAGGATAGTTTTCGGGTTGTCGTTGGAACCAAACAATTAACTCTGCCTCTTGAAGAAGCCGCCTGGGGTGCGGAGAAACGCGTTGAGGGTACAGAGAGAAAGAGCCCCAATACCTCATTGCCCACAAGAATTGAAGTGTGTCCTCCTACTAGTTCATCCAAACAATTGCCGGCATTTGTTATTTCTCCAGCGTGACTGCTTTACTCAATCCCCTGGACCGTACCGGGAACGCCCTGTGTCCCACTCTGGTGAGCACTATTCCACCAGCACTGTGGGTGGAGAACGCTGCACCGGTGCACTTACAGTTTGCCGGAGGAGAGAGCGGCTTTCTGCCGACGCTACAGACGGACTACGCCGCTGACGAGTCCTGCCGTTGACGGATGTCTCACCCGTGCACAGGGTGATAGAAAGCGGCCACATACATCGACACTATTGCGGTACAGTAAAGGAAAAACTATCCAGTCTGTGAGTAACAGCTATTTTTCAACTCTCAATTTTTGCACCGCTCACACATCTATTCAAATTGGCAAGTGATGAACTCTTTCCTAATCGGAATTTAATACATATTCTGAGGACACCTATATGCACGATTGTGCCAAAGTATTCTTGTGTTTCCTACATCTGGGCAAGTAATTAAACACAACTAAAAGCTATCAGAGAATTATCTCTTAAATACTTAGGTATTGCGACTGCCTTCTGAGTACATTTGATTTAATTAGTTTTTTAATATTGTTTTAATTAGAGGTTTCCGGAACCTCAGTTTTATATGAATACTGCATTGTGGTCTTGTTTATTTTTATGTGTTATATGTTGTTAATTTATGTAATAAACTGGTTTATTTTTATCATTGTGTCCATCAATTGGTATTGAGCGCCCACCTGGTAATTTTCCTTAATTGTTTTGTTCTTGAGGAGGCCGGCTACCTCCTTACCAGGTGGCAGCTAATCCCAGGGTGCACACACACACAGGCCTGCCAGCGCCACCATTACCTCTATTCTTTTTTCTGTCGTTGGCACCAGACTGGACGCCATTGAGAGGACAATGGATAAGATGGCAAACGGTTTGGTTGCCATGCAAAAGGCTCTTACCGACAGCACGGCAGAAACGCAAAAGACTAGACGAGAAGATCACAGGGAGACTATGGACATCCTTCACGTTCTGGCCACATCCATCAACCGGCTGGTGGATAACACATCATGCCTGGCACACAGCGTTGACAACATGTCGGAGAGCCAACGACATTCCGCATCCAGCCACCAGATCATCGCAACAACGCTACAGATGATCTATGATAAGCTCCCAGAGCCAGCTCAACAACACGCTGGTGAACCACCACATCCGCCACCACAAGCCACACTGACGCCTCCTGCCCTTGCTCCACCACGATCCTGGTATGGACGGTCACAGCTGTACCAAGGATATACAGGGATGTACCCCACCTACCAGATGCCTCCACCACCAACACCGGCCGCATCATCTACACCAGCACGGGCACCGAGGCCAAGTCAACGCATTCAACAGCCGCCCAGGGCATCGACGCCCCATCAGGAGGAAGAAGAGGATCCGGACGGACAACCACCATAAGCCCGGTCGTATTGTTTTATTATTTACTCTTATGTTTTTCATGTTCCCTTTCTCCCCCTCTCATTAGTTTTTTTTTTCTTAATATTGTTTTATATTTGTGTTGGGCTCCCCCACCCCCGACCGGATACTACCAAGGAGCTTTATGTCTAGGCATACATGCGCGGGCATGTATGCGGGCGCCTGTGGTAACTGATGAAAGCTCCTTGTGGTTACATGTATGATGGGCCAAAGAGCTATTCTGATACCACTTTTTTTTTTTTAAAACAAACTCCTTTTTGTATTGGTGTAAAATAGGCTTTCACTGTTGTGTGAATTTACTATTCACTAGTGTTTATTTTTGGCTTCTTCATAGGATTGCATACCTCCCAACATGACCCTCTCCAGGAGGGACACAATGCTCTGCTTCTGGACTTTTTTCTTAATTTGTGATAGCCAGCACCTGTTTTGAACAGGTAAATGGATAAGAAAGGTGTTACACCACAGGTGATTGCAATCATAAATTAAGAGGGAAGTCCAGGAGCAGAGCATTCTGTCCCTCCTGGAGAGGGTCATGTTGGGAGGTATGGGATTGGGTGGAAAATTGAAGTGGACGGCGTAGTTCGTGTTGTGCGTACCAAGGTGAGTAAAGCCATGTTTCAATGTATATATTCAAGAAACTTTGGACCGCCTGCCCTTGGGGAACAACACAGTCCAGTAATGGGTCATGCTGGGCTGTGTGGTTCCACAAGTGCAGGCGTGTCAAAGTGCTGACCACTGACACCACTCTGCCACTTTGGACCGCCTGCCCATGGGGAACAACACAGTCCAGCAATGGGTCATGCTGGGCTGTGTGGTTCCACAAGTGCAGGCGTGTCAAAGTGCTGACCACTGACACACCACTCTGCCACTTTGGACCGCCTGCCCTTGGAGAACAACACAGTCCAGCAATGGGTCATGCTGGGCTGTGTGGTTCCACAAGTGCAGGCGTGTCAAAGTGCTGACCACTGACACCACTCTGCCACTTTGGACTGCCTGCCCTTGGGGAACAACACAGTCCAGCAATGGGTCATGCTGGGCTGTGTGGTTCCACAAGTGCAGGCGTGTCAAAGTGCTGACCACTGACACCACTCTGCCACTTTGGACCGCCTGACCTTGGGGAACAACACAGTCCAGCAATGGGTCATGCTGGGCTGTGTGGTTCCACAAGTGCAGGCGTGTCAAAGTGCTGACCACTGACACCACTCTGCCACTTTGGACCGCCTGACCTTGGGGAACAACACAGTCCAGCAATGGGTCATGTTGGACTGTGTGGTTCCACAAATGTTCTTGGGAAAGGAATGAACATGACATCATTACTGTCTTTACTTAATATGGAATTTCTTTTTTTTCACAGATCTCTACACAAGAAAAGAATGTAAAGAAGAACAAACACTACTTTTTTTGTTTTTATTTCAATTTATTTTTTAATCCAAAAATAAATACAATTTTAATTCTTCAATAAATTTTTTAAATGAGAAGTTTTGTGTGGTTTTTCTTTAAATTATTAGTTGATAAAATGTAAAATATGGCATTTCAGAGATGCAGTGGTATTGTGTAGTGATGAGAGTAAAACCGAATCCGCCCATCACTAGTATTGTGGTAGGTCGCCCATGGCAGGGGAACTGTCTTGTCCCTTGACATCCACACTGGTTCCTGTACCTTGGAAAGGATACTCCGCAAGACCTGTGGAAGAGAATAGTATGAGGTTCCAGGTATTTGTGTCATCCAAAGACAAGGTACAAGCAGGTTACATCGGCCTTTGTCCCAAATGCAACCCTCCGGCACTTGAGAAACTAGACATCCAAACATTCCCTGACATAGCGTAAGCATTGCAGTGTCAGGGCATGATTGGATGTGCAGTTTTACAAATGCCGGAGGGCTGCACTTTAGACATGCCGGGGTTACTTGGTCAAGAGGGAGTTTTGGGCAATACATCTCACCTGAGGGGGGGTGTCTGCTGCATGGCGGAGGTTCAGGTCCACATCACAAGTAGGTCGCCCATGGTACAGCAGGGGAACTGTCCGGTCCCTTCATCCACATTGGTTCCTGCACCTTGGGAAGGATACTCCGCAAGACCTGTGGAAGAGAATAGTATGGTGTCATCCAAAGACAAGGTACAAGCAACACTTGGAAACAAGCAGGTTACATCGGCCTTTGTCCCAAATGCAACCCTCCGGCACCTGAGAAACTACACATACAAGCATGCCCTGACACAGCGTAAGCATTGCTGTGTCAGGGCATGATTGGATAGGCAGTTTTGCAAATGTCGGAGGGCCGCAGTTGGGACATGCCTGGCTTACTTAGACAAGAGGGAGTTTTGGGCAATACATCTCACCTGAGGGGGGGGGGGGGGGGGTGTCTGCAAAGTGGCGGAGGTTCAGGTCCACATCACAAGTAGGTCGCCCATGGTACAGCAGGGGAACTGTCCGGTCCCTTCAAATCCAGGCTGGTTCCTGCAAATCGGGAAGGATACTCTACAAGACCTGCGGAAGAGAATAAGGAGGTAATTTGAGAGTGTTTCCTACACCCTGGGAAAGAACAAAAGGTCCCAGCAACACTGCGCATATACACAGGTTACTCAGACAAGATGGAGTTTTGACCAATACATCTCACCTGGAAGAGTGACTCTAACATGGCGGTGGTTTAGGTCCACATCACAAGTAGGACGTCCATGGTAGAGTGGGGTAAACTGGTCCAATACTGGAGTGGCTTTGCAGAAGTGTATCCTGGGTAAAACTGTTGAATCATGGGTACATTCCCCTCAGCAGAGTGAAGAAAAAAATATTCTTTTTAAAAATCTATAAAAAAATACTTGTGGGTCAAACATTGACAAACCAAGTAGATAATCCCTTCTAATATAAATAGATATGCTATTAGCAACAAAAAAAACACAAAAAAACATGTTTTTAAAATAATTTCTTAGATTCCGCCAGCAAAGTGAGGCGGAATGAAATTGACAAAATTGCTGTCGAAAAGCACTGTTGTCGAATCGACATTCTTCAATTGAATATGCTTTTGTCGAAAAGCCGCATTTTGACCATTGCAGACATGTCGAATTTTGAAAATGTCGATTTGCAAAAAGTCGAATCTGAAACGGCAGGTATTTTGACGAAAAGTACTGTATTGCATTGTCGAATCCAATTCGACATGTTTTTTTTGTTGAAAATGCCCCGTTTTTCGACTTTCGCGGCAATTCGACCGCAATTGCATATACCCCTATGTATTTGAATACAATGTCATTACATTCCCTGTTGGTGAAATGGTCAGGCATCTGAATACTTCTCTCTCTCTCTCTCTCTGTGTATATATATATATATATATATATATAGAGAGAGAGAGAGAGCAAACAGCGACGGATGGCAGCACTCACTCAGGACTTAGTGTAGGAATGAAAACTGCAGAGACCAGCTGCTGTTAACGTTTCAGTTCTATTATGAACTTTCGTCAGAACAACATTGTTGTTCTGACGAAAGTTCATAATAGAACTGAAACATTAACAGCAGCTGTTCTCTGCAGTTTTCATTCCTATACTAAGTCCTGAGTGAGTGCTGCCATCCGTCGCTGTTTGCTATTTTTGCCGTAAGGTAATCGGAGGGCACCTGGGCAATTAGTTTGAGTGCATTAGCATTGAGTGCCGAGCATTACTGACATATATATATATATGTGTGTGTGTGTGTGTCACTGTCATTAGCATATTGCGTTAATAAGATCCTTTCAATTACTTTAGCTGCACTGTGTGGTTTTCCTTTATTAACCAATATTTATACAGCACCTACAAATTGTGAGTTTACAGAGACTAATTAACAATTTACATCAGGCCATTCCAAGCCGTCCCCTTTTCATTTTCTGGCATTCATTTCCTGATTTAGTGTGCAGTGCTAATTCTTGGAAAGACCAGCCTTGGGATAGAGCCCCTAGCTGTTTGGAATCTTTCCTAAAACTTGCTGATTGCAGTTAATTGCAAGGATTAGAGCCTGGAAGGAATACTAGATAATCAGGAGGTGAATATACTCGTGTATGTTTTATAGTAGAGGACTGCTTAAGTGAAGAGTTTGGTTCTTCAGAGAGGTCAAACGTTATTGCTCAACCATGCAGTAATTTTGAGTAACATTAAACAGAATTGTGGTGGTTCACAGCACATGTTGGTGCTCAGAAAATGGTAGATTCACAACTTGACTATTACCATGAAGAAAGTTGCACATGGTAACATCCTGTCCTACCATCACACAATACATTTCAGTCCTCAGTGGAACTTTTGTTCCTGATTCTTAGATTTCATTAAAACATTTCATGAGAACACAAACTATACATTTTCTGGGAATTAGTGTCTTGTGAGGCATGAGGCATTTTACCTTAATGATATCAATAGTAGCGAACTCGTAGGGAAATGCTTTTTCTTCTATTTATTTGAGTTAAAATATTTGTAATATTTGCCTGTTTTTAAATCCCCATCTCCAAGATGTCCTGGAAGACAGATTTGAGGGCTTATGTAATAACCTGTGAGCTGCAGGCTGTCTGCCCATACTTATCAAATGTCAATAATTTACAAGCCAAACCGCCTTGGTTTTACCTTGTAAATGATTGCTGATTTAAAAATACAGGCAGACTTGCCGGAATTCCTGCAGCTAGGCTGCAGCTAGCAGGCTAATACATAAGCCCCATGAGATGTAGACAGGCTTGATGCCACATTTGCATTATTATGACCCTCCCTACCAGTCTGCAATGACGCATATTGTAGCATCTGGCTGTGAGGGCTGGGCCATTATGACACAAATTATGACATTAAGGCAATGGCCTGATAGTTAACTAAGGAAATGATTGGGAACCAGAATATTTTATACTCTCCTGGGATAGCAGGGGAACTCCTCAAATTTTGGGAGTCTCCTGGATTGTCTGGGAGAGTAGACAAATATGATAATATACATTATGAGGCCCATAAACAGTTGCTGTGTGTAGTTCATGTACACACTTTTATCTGCAACTATCCATGATAATAATAATAATAATAATAATAATAATAATAATAATTATTACATGGTTAACTTAGATCATTAGAATTTTGTATATAGCAAAATGTATTAATTTTTTTAAGATCTATTTATTGAACAGCAATAAAAAGGTATACAATTATCACAGAAGGGTGGCAGTAACAAGCAACACAGTAAATATCCATATTTCACCCTAACAATTCTAAAAAATACTTTGCTGTCTATTTTTTTGTTTTCTTAAAGTAAAGAACAATGCAAAGTTGCAAATGATCACATTAAAAGTATAAGATGAGAAATGGAGAGAAAGCAAGAAAGAAAGAAAGAAGAAAGAACGAAAGAAAGAGGAGAAGAAAAAGAAAAAGAAAAGGAGAGAAAAGTGAAATAAAGAAAATACGAACAAAGAGAGAGAAAGAGAAACCACTAAATATATTAATATAATTACTTTAACATGTATACACTACTACTACCGACTGTCAAATATAATAACACAAAAATAAAGAAATATTTACCACATATCTAAACAATACCCAAAGTTTTTCATACGTCTGGATCCATTAATACGACTGAAATAAGAGCATATCATGAGATCTGATAGAGTAAAAAACATTCGGTGTGTTTAAATACCTTCCATATAGCAATCTGCGCTTGATCAGGTAGGCAGTCAATGTAAGCTTCCCATTTTTTTGAAAAAGATAGGATTTCTCTATCTATATCACATGTGGCCATGCGCCGTTCATGGTAAATAATATCTAAAACTGCAGTTTTCCATTCCGACAGAGTGGGGGTTGAGCATGAAATCCAATATTTGAGTATAAGATGTTTGGCAACTGTTTTCTATGGGCAGGGGACATGTAAGTAGTAGTACGAGTCAATATTCTCAAATGGACCTCCTGTAAACAAGCTGATTTAAGACAGGGTAAAATCTTAACTAAAGAGTTTATAAATAACTGGAAGTCAGGTAATTCCGGAAGTTCCGAACTCTACGCCCGGGACACAGAGGACCAGGTATGAGGGGTAAGCTCAATTAAATGAGGATATAAATAACGGATCCTAAATGTTAATGACTAACACAGAGAAAAGACACCATTCAAAGTGTCTGGGGTATGCGTGGGTGTTAGGGGATTGTCTAATGACTGGATATTGGGGGTCATTCCGAGTTGTTCGCTCTGTAAAAATCTTCGCATCGCAGCGATTTTCCGCTTAATGCGCATGCGCAATGTCCGCACTGCGACTGCGCCAAGTAAATTTGCTATGCAGTTAGGATTTTTACTCACGGCTTTTTCATCGTTCTGGCGATCGTAATGTGATTGACAGGAAATGGGTGTTACTGGGCGGAAACAGGCCGTTTTATGGGCGTGTGGGAAAAAACGCTACCGTTTCCGGAAAAAACGCAGGAGTGGCCGGAGAAACGGGGGAGTGTCTGGGCGAACGCTGGGTGTGTTTGTGACGTCAAACCAGGAACGACAAGCACTGAACTGATCGCAGATGCCGAGTAAGTCTGAAGCTACTCAGAAACTGCTACGAGGTGTGTAATCGCAATATTGCCAATACATCGTTCGCAATTTTAAGATGCTAAGATTCACTCCCAGTAGGCGGCGGCTTAGCATGAGCAAATCAGCTAAAATCCGCTTGCGAGCGAACAACTCGGAATGACCCCCATAATGGCGTACTTGCAGGAACATATAGAAATGGAAATTAGGAAGGTCAAATTTATCTTTTAGTTCCTGGAAGGATAAAAGGTGGCCACCAGGATCAAAAACGTTTCTGATGGCTAGGATACCTTCGTGATACCAAATCATGCTGTTTTGTGGTGTCGGGATGAATGTAGTTTTTTTTTGTAGCTTGTACAAAGTGTAATGCTGTTTTGCCATTTGCACATTTGCTGCACTTAACTTGTTTGATGTGGATGGCCATGCTGGGCCTTGTAGTGCCACTGTTGCAAAAGCTGCTTTTTGGTTGTTGTTTTTTTTTCTTCTTTTTTTTATTCAAACTTTGAAGGTTTGCATTTAGTAAAGTTGGGGTGTTTGGCTAAATTTGGGGGACTTTGGTGCTGTTTGGGAGGGGTCGTGAGTTATTGTAAAATGGCTGCTGGTGTCTTTGTTCATAAAATGGTTTCTCTACAGCTTTTATCTTATTTCTCATACGTCCTAGAGGATGCTGGGGTCACATTAGAACCATGGGGTATAGACGGGATCCGCAGGAGACATGGGCACTTTAAGACTGTGAAAGGGTGTGAACTGGATCCACCCTCTATGCCCCTCCTCCAGACTCCAGTTTTAGAATTGTGCCCAGGCAGACTGGATGCACTCTAGGGGAGCTCTACTGAGTTTCTCTGAAAAAACTTATGTTAGGTTTTTTATTTTCAGGGAGGACTGCTGTCTCCCTGCTTCATGGGACTTAGGGGAGAGAAGTATGACCAACTTTTGGTGAGTTCAATGGCTCTGCTTCTGGCTGACAGGACACCATTAGCTCCCGAGAGTGATGATCGCTGGACGCTCCCAGATGCTCACTCCCGCAGCCTGCCGTCAGCCCCTTACAGAGCCAGAAGTCAGAAGACAGGTGAGTAGCAGAAGATCAGAAGACTTCTCCAGTGACGGCATTCTGAGGTACCGCGCAGCGAGCGGAACGCTGCGCGCCATGCTCTCACACATACACAGGCACTGCAGGGTGCAGGGCGCAGGGTGGGGGCGCCCTGGGCAGCATAAATCCTTATTAAAAGTTAACTGGCAAGAGGGGACATTAGTGCCTGGGCACTGTCCTAACCCCCGCCAGTATAATTATTTGTTTAATTTGAGCGGGACAGAAGCGCGCCATTACGGGGGCTGAGCTTCGTCCTCACAGCTCACTGCTCGGCGCCATTTCCTCTCCACAAGGCTGCAGAGACGCTGGTCCTTCCTTACACTGCTGACAAGTATGACAAGTATCAGGGTGCAAAACGGGGGGGGGGGGGGATGCACAGTACATATTGGTGCAATATATTGGCATTTAAAAGTGCTACAGGTCTGAGGCATTTTTTTGTGTTTTCAGAGTTGTTAGTTTGGCGCTGGGTTGTGAGCTGGCAAATCCACTCTGTGTCCCTCTGTCAGACTGTACAGTGGGTCTGTCCCCTATAAGCCCGGTGTGTCTGTGGGTGTTTGGTACACGTGTGTCGACATGTCTGAGGCTGAGTGCTCTTCCCAGGAGGAGGCTGTATTAGGGACACAGACGACTGTGGAGGTGACCCTGTCAGCACCGCCGACTCCTGACTGGATGAATGTCTTGAATGCGAATATGGCTCTTATCAGTAAGAGATTAGATAAGTATGAGTCTCAGACACAGGCGTGGAAAAAATCTGTGGAGGATATGTTATTGCAAGTCCAGGACCCCCTCGGGGTCGCAAAAACGTTCTTTTAATCAGTTGATGCACACTGATACCGACACGGACACTGATTCCAGTGTCGACTATAGTGATTCCAGATTAGATCCAAAATTGGCAAAGAGCATTCAGTACATGATTGTGGCTATTAAAGATGTATTACATATCACTGAGGACCCTGCAGTTCCTGATAAACGGGTCTGTATGTATAAAGAAAAGAAACCGGAGGTGACGTTTCCTCCCTCTCATGAACTGAACGCTCTATTTGAAAAAGTTTGGAAAAACCCTGACAGAAAGTTTCAAATCCCCAAAAGGATTCCGGTTGCTTATCATTTTCCTACTGAGGACAGGAAAAAGTGGGAGTCACCCCCCATTTTGGACAAGGCCCTGTCACGTTTCTCTAAAAAAGTGGCTCTCCCAGCACCGGGAACGGCGGCCCTTAAGGACCCAGCAGATCGTAAGCAAGAAACTACGTTAAGATCCATTTATGCGACCACGGGTACGCTGCTCAGACCTGCCATTGCATCTGCGTGGGTGAGTAGTGCTATTGAAAAGTGGGCAGATAACTTGTCATCTGATATAGATACACTGGATAGGGATAGCATCCTCTTGACGCTGGGTTATATCAAGGACGCTGCAGCATACCTAAAGGAAACTGCGAGAGATATTGGCCTTTTGGGATCAAAAGCCAATGCCATGGCGGTCTTGGCTAGGCGAGCATTGTGGATTCACCAATGGAATGCTGATGCAGACTCCAAGAAAAATATGGAGTCTCTCCCATATAAAGGTGGTGTCTTGTTTGGGGATGGCCTCGATGATTTGGTATCTACGGCTACCACGGGTAAGTCATCTTTTTTGCCTAATGTTCCTCAGCAACAAAAGAAAACGCACCACTATCAAATGCAGTCCTTTCGGCCCAATAAATACAGAAGAGGGCGAGGCTCTTCCTTCCTTGCTAGTAGAGGGAGGGGAAGAGGTAAAGGATCAACAACCTTGTCGAGTTCGCAGGAGCAGAAGTCTTCCCCTGCTTCTGCCAAATCCACCGCATGACGCTGGGGCTCTCTTGCGGGAGTCCGCACCGGTGGGGGCACGTCTAAAACTCTTCAGTCAGTTCTGGGTTCGTTCGGGCCTAGACCCGTGGGTTTTACAAATAGTGTCCCAAGGGTACAAACTGGAGTTTCAAGACGTTCCCCCTCGTCGATTTTTCAAATTTGCTTTACCAGTTTCTCCTCCGGACAGGGAGGTAGTAAGCTAGGCTATACAAAAGTTGTGTCAGAATCAAGTCATTATCCTGGTTCCCCCGTCACAACAGGGAGAAGGCTTTTATTCAAGCCTTTTCATGGTCCAGAAGCCGGACGGCTCGGTCAGGCCAATCCTAAACCTGAAATCCCTAAATTTCTACCTGAAGAAGTTCAAATTCAGAATGGAATCTCTCAGGGCAGTGATCTCCAGTCTGGAGGAAGGAAATTTCATGGTTTCGGTGGACATAAAGGATGCCTACTTACATGTTCCCATTTATCCTCCGCATCAGGCTTACCTGAGATTTGCGATTCAGGATTGTCATTACCAATTTCAGATGTTGCCGTTTGGTCTATCCACGGCTCCGAGGATTTTCACCAAGGTGATGGCGGAAATGATGATTCTCCTTCGCAAACAAGGAGTCACTATTATCCCGTACTTGGACGATCTCCTGATAAAGGCGAGATCCAGGGACCAGTTGGTGCGAAATATTGCACTCTCCCTGACGGTTCTTCAACAATATGGTTGGCTCCTAAACTTGCCAAAGTCGCAGTTGCTTCCAACAACGCGATTGCCGTTTTTGGGAATGATACTGGACACAGAACTTCAGAGAGTTTTTCTTCCAGTGGAAAATGCTCTGGAGATCCAGAGTCTGGTCAAACAAGTTCTGAAACCAGCAAGAGTGTCAATCCATCAATGCATTCGGTTGCTGGGGAAGATGGTTGCGGCCTACGAGGCCATTCAGTTTGGCAGGTTCCATGCCAGAGTGTTCCAGTGGGACCTGTTGGACAAGTGGTCCGGGTCCCACCTACACATGCACCGGAGGATAATCCTGTCTTCCAAGACCAGGGTCTCACTCCTGTGGTGGCTGCACAGCTCTCACCTCCTAGAGGGGCGCAGGTTCAGGATCCAGGACTGGATCCTAGTAACCATGGATGCAAGCCTCCGAGGCTGGGGGGCAGTCACGCTGGGAGAAAACTTCCAAGAAAGATGGTCAAGTCAGGAAACTTGTCTCCACATAAACGTTCTGGAGTTAAGGGCCATTTACAACGGCCTTCTGCATACAAGCGCTCTGTCAGCGATCTTCATTCCAGGAGTGGACAACTGGGAAGCAGACTTCCTCAATAGACAGGAGAGTGGGGCCTCCACCAAGAAGTTTTCGCAGAGGTGACAAGTCGTTGGGGAGTTCCTCAAGTATAGACATGATGGCATCTCGTCTCAACAAGAAGCTACAGAGATATTGTTCCAAGTCAAGAGGCCCTCAAGCAATAGCAGTGGATGCACTGGTGACACCGTGGGTGTTTCAGTCGGTGTATGTATTCCTTCCACTTCCTCTCATTCCAAAAGTTCTAAAGATCATAAGAAGAACAAAGATTCAGGCGATCCTCATTGTCCAAGACTGGCCAAGGAGGGCTTGGTATCCAGATCTTCAGGAATTACTCATAGGAGATCCCTGGCCTCTTCCTCTGCGCGAGGACCTGTTACAACAGGGGCCATGCGTGTATAAGGACTTACCGTGGCTACGTTTGACGGCATGGCGGTTGAGCGCAAAATCCTAGCCCGTAAGGGTATTCCCAGTGAAGTCATTCCCACACTTATTCAGGCCAGAAAAGGGGTAACGTCTAAACATTACCACCGTATTTGGAGAAAATATGTTTCTTGGTGTGAATCCAAGAAGGCTCCTATGGAAGAGTTTCGGCTAGGACGTTTTCTCCATTTTCTACAAGCAGGTGTGGATGCGGGCCTAAAATTGGGCTCAATTAAGGTACAGATTTCGGCCTTATTGGTTTTCTTTCAGAAACAATTGGCCTCCCTTCCAGAAGTTCAGACTTTCGTGAAAGGTGTGTTGCACATCCAACCTCCATTTGTGCCTCCAGTGGCACCATGGGATCTTAATGTGGTGTTGCAGTTCCTTCAATCACATTGGTTTGAACCTTTACAGAAGGTGGAGTTGAAGTTCCTCACTTGGAAAGTGGTCATCCTGTTGGCCTTGGCATCTGCAAGGCGGGTGTCTGAGTTAGCGGCCTTGTCTCACAAGAGCCCTTATTTGATCTTCCATGGAGATAGAGCTGAATTGAGGACACGTCAGCAATTTCTACCGAAGGTGGTTTCCTCTTTCCACATGAACCAACCTATTATGGTGCCTGTGGCTACTGATGCTTTCGCTGAGTCAAAGTCTCTGGATGTGGTCAGAGCTTTGAAGATTTATGTCACCAGAACGGCTCAGATTAGGAAAACAGAGGCTTTGTTTTCCCTGTATGCTCCCAACAAGATTGGGTGTCCTGCTCCCAAGCAGACCATTGCGCGCTGGATCTGTGGTACGATTCAGCGTGCTCATTCCATGGCAGGATTGCCATTACCGAAATCAGTGAAGGCCCATTCTACTAGAAAGGTGGGCTCGTCCTGGGCGGCTGCCAGGGGGGTCTCGGCGTTACAGCTTTGCCGAGCAGCTACTTGGTCGGGATCAAACACTTTTGCTAAGTTTTACCAGTTTGATACCTTGGCCGATGATGACCTCAAGTTTGGTCAATCGGTGCTGCAGAGTCATCCGCACTCTCCGGCCCGTTCTAGAGCTTTGGTATAACCCCATGGTTCTAATGTGACCCCAGCATCCTCTAGGACATATGAGAAAATAGGATTTTAATATCTACCGGTAAATCCTTTTCTCTTATTCCGTAGAGGATGCTGAGCGCCCGTCCCAGTGCGTACTGTATCTGCAGTTATTAGTTGTGGTTACACACATGTTGTGTTACGTTTATTGTCAGCATGTTGCTGCAATTGTTCATGCCGTTGGCTTGTGTTCTGTTGAATGCCACATATGTGCGGCATGCTTGCGGTGTGAGCTGGTCTGAATCTCACCTTAGTTTAACAATAAATCCTTTCCTCGAAATGTCCGTCTCCTTGGGCACAGTTCCTATAACTGGAGTCTGGAGGAGGGGCATAGAGGGAGGAGCCAGTTCACACCCTTTGAAAGTCTTGAAGTGCCCATGTCTTCTGCGGATCCCGTCTATACCCCATGGTTCTAATGTAACCCCAGCATCCTCTACGGACTAAGAGAAAAGGATTTAGCGGTAGGTATTAAAATCCTATTTTCATGTGGATGGCCATACTGGGCCTTGTAGTGCCACTGGTGCAAAAGCTTATTTTTGGTTGTTTTTGTTTTGTTTTTTTAATTCAAAATTTGAGGATTTGCATTTAGCAATGTTGGGGTGTTTGGTTGAATTTGGGGGACTTTGATGCTGTTTGGGCGGGGTCATGAGTTATTGTAAAATGGCTGCTGGTGTCTTTGTTCATATTTTATTATTTTTTAAAATTACAGAAATGTCCAGAGACAAACAACCTCATGCCCACCCTTCCTGCCACTCCTCTGAAGAATCCTTGAACACCGGAGAGGAGAGGGAGCCAACCCAGGAGGAAGAGATGGCGGCTCCAAAGCAGCCATCCAAAGATCGCCGACCACGTCCTAAACAAGCAAGGACAAGGCTGAGCCAGGTACTTATATAATCACATTCCACACTTGAAGGCAGCCACAGTAACCTACACTTTGACTCACCCACAGGTCAGCTTGCCTACACTGCCCAGCACTCACAGGCATACCAACAGATCAGTACTCTAAATTGTGTTTTTCTTCATTTATTTCCCTTAACAGCCAACCAGTCAAGAAGAACATTCCGATGACGATGGCACATCAGAAGAACCCGGAAGGAAGACGAAGATACCACGGCACAGCGAATCCGAGAGTAGTGCCTTGGTCGAAGCTGTGGACAGATCTTACAACTTGCTGTACGGACCAAAGGCACAGAACACTGCACCAAAAGTAAAAAAGAAAGATTTGGGACGACATCACGGACAGAGTGACTGCAGTTGCTGGAATCCGTCAGGACTTCGTAACTGCATGAAGCGATACAGCGACTGCAGAAGACAAGTAAAGAAGAAGATGGGAATGCAGCAACGACATGAGATGGGTACCAGAGGTGGCCCTGAATTGAACCTCCAATGGACATCCTGGGAGAATACCATCCGAAGAAGAATGAATCCCAACATGGTTCAAGGAACAGCAGAAAATGTGGACTCCTCACGAAGAGGTCGAGTTCATGATGAGGAGGACGAACCACCAAGAAGAAGAACAAAGAAGACAGCAGGAGCACAGAGGACGGCTCCAACAACATCTGCCACCGAGGATCAAAGAGTCACCAGGAGGGAACAGGATTTTTCCAACCAGCCTCCTGCCAGTGACCTGGATAAAACCATAACAGTGGACATGCAAACCATCCCCAGCGTGTTTGAGTCCACAGGAGTCACAGAGGACACTTTTGAGGGATTTGAAGACAGCCAAACGGACCCGGCTTCATTCCCTAGTAGAAGAGTTTCGTCTTGAGTCTTGGATGTCCCTGGAGCGGAGGGACCTCAGACTCAAGAAGATAGAAATGTGAATGCAATGCTCTATTTTGCTAATTTTGGGTAAATAAAGGGAGACTAATTCCACTCCCTCCCCCCCTTTTTTAATTGTCATTTTTGAAAACAGATGACATGCCACAAAGCAGCTCCGGATTGGCTAGTGGAATTGGACCATTCTTCAGACCGGACTTACTTCAGGAAGATTAGGACGACAAGGATGTGGAGCCACAGCCAACTGCTTCCACGCCTCTTCGTGAGCAATTAGTATATAGACATGTAGGAAAAAGTTTTTAACTTAATAAAATGCAAAATTCCTTGAAAATGTAATGTGCGCTACAATAAGTTTTTTACATTTTAATTGCAGCTCCAACATTTCAAGTGGTGGCGGATATTCAACAAGGACAAGCACCTTCAAGAGTCGAAAGAGTCAACAACTTGGCTGTGGAGTTTAACCAGTGTCAACACAGCTTCAGGGCCATTTCGGACACCCATCTGGCAGGCTTGAGGACATCAGTGGACAGCATGGCCAACACGCTTCAAAAAATGCGGAAGGAACAACAAGGAGACCGACAGACACTCATGGACACTCTTCAGATTCTCACAACAGCCGTCTGCAAATTGGTGGACAATGGGGCATGTCAAACTGCCTCAATGAACAGCATGGCAGCCAGCCACAGCCAAACATCTTCAAGTCTCCAGCTCATTGCAACTTCAATGCAACTTGTCGTGGACAAACTTCCTGAAACTCCACAACCTCCACCATCAAGACCACCAGCAGCTGCACAGAGACCACCACCGTATGGCCTACCTTCACAAACAATCTGATATGGACAATCTCAACAGTACCAAGGACATCAAGGGATGTACACCATGTACAGACAGACTCGACCAGCAGCACCAACAAGACCTCCAAGAAGACGTCCACCAACACCAACCACACCACCATTTCCTGATCCAGATGAAAAGCATACTGGAGACTGAATTACGGTTGTATATATTCATTTTTTAATATGTACATTTTTGTCTCCCTTCTTCTCCTTCCCATTATTTTTTTATTTTCCATGCAATGTTTATATAACATGCCAATTTTCCCAGAGCAGGTTTACATTACAAAGGAGTTGGGGTTTCCATTTTAGGTATACATACGCGTGTGTGTATAAATGTGGTGAAAGGATGACAGCTCCTTTACATTTTGGCTATGGTTTATTCAAATGGTCCATATAGAGCAAAATCTGATACCACATTTCTTTTTTTTATTAATAAATGTTAAAAATGTGCCATGCTGTGCTATTGGATTATTCACCAGTTGTTTTCTTCCATAGGGTTAGGCCGTAATGCTACTTCTGGAAAACGTTGACCGTTTAGAGGTGTATGGGTGAGTCTTAATCGTGACACAACCACACAAACCTTGATCTGCTAGGCCAGTAATTCCTTACATCAGTCCTCAAAGATCTCCAACATTTCATGTTATCCAGGACCCCTACAGGTGAACATGTGTAATTATTACTCACTGATGCATTGTTAAAGTCCTATCGGTGGTCCAAATTTTAAAACTTTTCAACCTGTGAGTAGACCTGGAGTACATGATCTGTGAATGGGTTTTTGAGGACCGAGGTGAGGAACCACTGCACTAGACAATGTGTTTTATACATGTGGTACTACTGCTGCTGTGGAACTACACATCCCAGTTCACCCTTCCTCAGTTTTAACGTATCCTAATAGTAAAACTGTGGCAGGCCATGCTGGGAAGTGCAGTCCCACATCAGGTGGAGAGCTACATGTTTAAAAACCATGACATAGTGCTGGGTTTTTGAACCTTCGGACCTCCCGCTGATGTGGAACTACACATACCAGCATGGCCAGCTTCAGTTTTACCATGTTCAAGAAGAAGAAAAACTTTTGCAAAGGCATGCTGGGCTGTGTAGTTCCACCACATCTTCAGGGCCTTTGGTTCCAGTAGCGGAACTAGCGAGCGCAGGGCCCTGGAGCAACAAAATGCTTTGGCCACTCACCTCTCATCCTGTCCAAGTCCACCCCCACCCCCATCTCCAAATTTGAGATTCTTTGCATGCTCCCGTATAATATGACCCAAGTAGTGCGTTGCCTAATACACATATGCCCCCACGGTGCAAGATATGCCCCCACAGTGCCAGTTTATATTTTTTTACCTGTGCGTTGCAAGGGGTTTTACATGTTGTGTCAGGCTGTTTCACATGGGTTTTCTGCTCTGTGATCCACGCTCTTTGCATAGGGGTAGCTAGGGATGGCCACTGGCGATCGTTGTTATCCATCGATGGTGAGCATCGAAGGACAATCCACCAATGGCCATCCCTAGCATTTGCTGGTGTGCACTAGCCCGCCAGCACTATAATCCTCTCCCCTTCCCCCCACCCATGTACTCCGCTCAGCTGGTGGAGTTTTCTGGAATGACACATTTGCGTCATCCACCGGGCTGGCCAAGCAGAGTAAGGAGGGGTGAGGGAGCACTGGATTGGCTGGAAAATTTCAGGGGTTGCCTGTCTGCACCATGCAGCTGACCACGGAAATTTACAAGCCAAGCAAATTTACAAGCAAAACCCCATGAAAAACATTTCCAAGTTTTATTTTTATATAAAATTAAGATAGTACAACATTTTTTAATTAATAAAAATTATAAAACCATCAAATAGTGTTTTCTTTAACTGATAATGTAAATTTAATTTGGCCAGGGCAGTGAGAATAGTGGGGAAAGGAAATAATTGTGGGGTAGTCCTGTTCACAGTGCGGGGGGGGGGGGGGGGGGACGACTACAGTAGGCTTTCAGGGAGCAAGTCGGGAGAGTCAACGCCACATTCACCGGGAGACGTGTCACTGGACTTCGAGAACATCCCAGAGAAACCTGTGGAAAAGAAAAGAGGTTTAAATAAAAAGGTAAAACAGTTTGTCTTCTATCCTGCACCAATACAGGGGACCAGGTACACAGCATTGGTACATAACACAAGTGTCACAACATTTCAAGTTTGGGATACATCATCTCACCTGTTGGGTAGTCCTGTACACAGCGCAGTGGGGGGACCACAACTACAGTAGGCTTTCAGGGTGTAAGTTGGGAGAGTCAACGCCACATTCACAGGGAGACATGTCACTGGACCTCAAGAACATCCCAGAGTAACCTGCGGAAGAGATGAGTTTGTAGAAAAAATAGTAAAACAGGTTGTCTTCTATCCTGCACCAATACAGGGGACCAGGTACACAGCATTGGTACTTAACACAAGTGTCACAACATTTCAAGTTTGGGGTACATCATCTCACCTGAAGGGTTGTCCTTGACACAGCACAGTGGGGGGGGGGCACATCACAAGTAATCCGTGAGGGTTGAAGGCGGGATAGTCAGTGCCACAATCAGTTGTACAGGTGTCCCAGTACTTCAGAGAACTTCCAAGAGAAACCTGTGGCAGAGACATGAGTTTTTTGAAAAAATGGTGTAACAGTGTGTGGTTTATCCAGCAATACAGGGATGCAGGTACACCGCATTGCTAATCAAAAAAGCACAAGTGTCACAACATTGCAGGATTTGGGCACATCTCACCTGAAGGGTTGTCCTTGACACACCACAGTGGGGAGGGGGGTCCACATCACAAGTAGGCCAACAGGGCAGAAGAGGGGGGGGGGGGGGCTGTAAGCGTAATTGTCCACAGTAGGGCAACCCGGGTAACCTTCTTAAAACCATCAAAGAGAAACTGACAAAGCAACTTGCAAATCAAATTAAAATCCTAGAAAAAGGCCATTAATAAGATATTCAAATACATTACTTACCAAAATAAAGATAAAACAGTAAAATCTTACCATAAACTGTAACAACATGGTGCCAACTGGGCATAACTCTGTAATTAAAGCCAAAACCAAAAAATTTGTAAATAAAAAAACACAATGAAAAATACAAAAAAAATATACACACTCACATGAAGAAGTAGAAAAAAAGGTGCGGATCAGATGCAATCTTACTTCTGCTCCTTCATCCGTACCCGCAGTCGATGGCGGAAAACCTTGAGACAAAGAATCACCAGCAAACGTTTTGCGGCACAAATGTTATGTAAGATGCAACAGGCATTAATTATGCCGCAAACCTTTGCAGGTGAATACAAAAGGGGTCCGCCAGACTTATCTAAACATCTGAACCGGCTTTTAAGTACACCGAAGGCTCACTCAATTAAGCTCCTTGATGTAATGTGTGCCTTTTGGTACCTTTCTTCAGCATCACCTACAGGATAAGGTAATGGGGTCAACAGCCATGGCTTGTTGGGGTAGCCCACATCACCTGAGGAGGGAAAAATAAACATATAAATAAAGATGTTAAAAAACAAAAAAACAAAACAAAAAACTTACCTAACAGCCTGCCACCTGGCATATTTCCTGTCTCAAATTCATGATACAACGATGACTGGCTTAGGATGAAGGAGTCATGGGAGGACCCAGGATATCCCACAAAAATATTTGTAAAAATCATTTTGGTATCACAGACCACCTGAACATTCATGGAATGAAAGTGTTTTCGGTTTCAAAAACATTTTTCTGAATCCCTGGACGGTCTGAGTTGCACATGAACATTCGGCCCAGAACATTGGGAAATTTCCATTTTTCATAAAAGCCAAATTTGATCTGAGTCCACTCGCTGTCCGTATCTGGAAATTTAATAAACTGGGTCGTTGATTTGCGGAACACCTTAATGACCTGGGTTATACTGCGTGACAGTGTTGGCTGTGAAAAACCACATGCTTGTGACAAAGTAGGCTGGAATGTGCCTGACGCAAAAAAATGCAACTCAGCCAGCAGCTTCTGCATACCACTGATTGCGTTATTATTCCGTTCGCGAGGTTCCAGGTCAGGCTCCAACAGATCGTACATCGAGTATATTTCCCGAGATGATAAGCGAAAACTTCATATCACCTCAGCCTCAGACAGGTCCTCCAGTACACGCCTAGTACGATACTGGCGCAGACGTGGAAATGACAATTTTTTTTCTTTTTTTACTTGAAGCCCGAGGTGCGGTGCTTCTTCATCCAGTGTCTGTGACCAAACGTGCTGGGGGCATAGGATCTTGGACCCTCTCCGAAAGGAGAAGGGCCCCATTACTCCCCTAACCCTCACAGCCAAAAGCCCTACTGAGGGAAAAAAGGGACTGTGGACACTTGCCTGGATCATGAACATCCCAATGGTGTCTGTAAAAGGCTCCATTATTGTAATCAGTGTTTAAAAAATATTTTTTTTTTCTCAAAAAACGTAGATTGCCCTACAAAAAACGATTCCAAAGCCAGCAGACTGTAAAAGCTGATCCTCTCCCTGAAGTCACAAACCTATGAATGATTTCTGGGTGAATTGCATGCTGGGTAAAAGTGTGGAATCATGGGTAATTTTTTTACCTCAGGAATCCAAGTCAAAAGAAAATCAGGAAAAAATAAATAAAATAAATAAATAAATATATATATATATATATATATATAGAGAGAGAGAGAGAGAGAGAGAGAAGAAGGTAATTCAGGCGGCACTCACCAGACTCCAAACGGTAGATTTAAATAAGTGTTATATTTATTGACAACTGACTGACATGTTTCGGAGGATAACCTCCATCCTCAGGGCCAAGGACGGAGGTTATCCTCCGAAACATGTCGGTCAGTTGTCAATAAATATGACACTTATTTAAATCTACCGTTTGGAGTCTGGTGAGTGCTGCCTGAATTACCTTCTTCTTTGCATGGTGGGCAAAAAATCCCACGAGGAGGGCACCCCAGCACGTACTTTCTATGGATCAAGAGTGCCGGCAGCTTTTGTATATATATATATATATATATATAAAATTATTATTTATTTATTTTTTCAGTAGAGAAAAGGGCGCCTTCTAGTGTCTAGGTAAAATTATATAAGATGTATACCCAGTGTGAGTAGGAAATGAACACTACTTATCTGGAGCGTAAATTTTCCTTTGGTCGTGAGACCAATATTGGAGCATAAAAAAGATAAAAGAAATATAACATAGCGCGTACCATTTTCATGCAATTATCACACCATTGTTCAACATAAAATCAGTTGTATATATAAAAAAAACCTTATAGGGATAAGCAAATCCCATAATTTTAAATCCACAGCCAGGGATAATTAAAAGGTTTTTCACAAATTTTTAATACAACACATAAAAACAAATGGTAAAAATGCAAGCGTACAGGATAAATCTATACAGAGCTTATCTATCCATATAAGGAAACGGGTACATCTAGCTTTCCATAAATATCCGTAGAAATGGTAACAATGCAAACGTACAGACAATAAATATTAAAAGGCTTATCTGTCCATATAGGAGGTTCAGGTTCAGCACTCCCAACGCGTTTCGTCAATAGTTAAACTTCATCATGGGGATGTATATATATTGACTAGGAGTTTGTTTTTTTTAAAAACAAAAATAAATATATATATCCTTTAAATATACATAAATATGCATAAACAGTTTGAAAAAAACTCCACATTTAAAAAATAAAATAAAATCTGTGCACCGTTTCAACCTAAAATAATAGTCGGAAACAGACTGTCAGATTCCACATAAAAAAACACTGAAAGGTTTCCGACAGACTCCTATTGAATAGAGTTCTGTCGGAAAGCTGTCGTATTGCCATTTACTACTCATAACAGCAATACGACAGCCGGGAAAGAACCGTTCTGACAAGTATGCTGTCGGAAACAGGGGTTTTGAATAGTCGGATTCAACCCGACAGATGGAAACCGACAAACTTTGTCGGAAAAGCCCCGGTTTCCAACAGTCGGATCAAATCCGACAGCTATTGAATATACCCGTAAATCTCGATAGTAGTGATAGAAAATGTCTGCATTTAAATTGAGTGATAGATTACTGATCTTTAAGGGCTGCTATGTTAAGAGGGGGTACTCACAGAGCGATCGCTTCTTAAAATCTAAGCAAACTGACTAGATTGCTTAGATTTTAAGCATGATCGCTCCATGTGTACCCCGCACAGCGATAGAAATGCGCACCCCGTGCATCGCTATCGCTGGTGCTAGATTGGCCTGCATACATTCAAGGTAGGTTGCATTATTAGCTGGTGAGGGAGTGGTTTTTAGAACCTGGAAAGAATTAATGAGGTTTGAGCTGATCTATATCATGCATCTTGTTCTAATCTATGATTTTTCATAAAGGAGATTATTTTACCTATGATCACAGCTTTAGCCGATTGCCAGAAAAGACATGGATCAGTCTTATAAGATTGGTTATTATGTTCAAAGTCGACATAGGCCATTTCCAGCATAGATTTAAATTTGAAAGATGAGGCTAATTTAGGTTGGAACCTCCACTGGGAACAAAGACCAAGGATGAATTTACCTTGCATGTAAACCCAGACCTGGACATGATCTGAAATAGAGATGGGCTCAATACTCATGTTTAAAACCAAGGGGGACAGTGAATTAGAAAGAAAAACATAATCCAGCCTAGAAAATGCGGCATGAGCAGCTGAGTAATATGAGTATTCTAAATCAACTGGGTGTCTCATCCTCTAAACATCCATTAAATTAAGATGTAAAGCTAGGTAATTTAACCCAAATTTAAGTTGCTTAGGGGAAGTACAGGAAAGGGACTTTCTATCCGGAGTATTAGAGGCAACCAGATTGAAATCCCCACCAAGAACCAATTGAGTATCGACAAAAGGAAAATTTTATTAATCAAACCCAAAAGACATGTTTTATCATAGGTATTAGGACCATAGACATTACATAAGGTATACCGTTTCCCATCCAATGTCACATCTGCAATAATATAGCGGCCTTGCGGATCAGTAACCAATGAATGAACAGTATATGGAATACCTTTACGAACTAAGATAGCTGCGCCCCTGGCTTTAGAGGAGTAGGAGCACAAAGCCAACACCCTCTGATGTAACATTAAATTTTCATGTTAAGGGGGGGTTAAGTGGGTTTCCTGTAGATATGTGATATCAGCTTTTATTTTGTTTAAATATGTCAAAATCCGCTGTCTCCTAATTGGGGAATGTATGCCTCTAACGTTCCAAGTACAAAACCTAAGATAAGAAGCCATTATTAACAGAGAACAATAAGCTATGGACACACATTATCCCAAACATAGCAGCAGTAAAAAAAGGGGAGCATGGAGGAACCAAAGCACCAGATGCAACATGTGGTAACAATTAAATTAAAACACAGAATATACATTGCGGTAAAAGTTATAAAATTCAAAGGTAGAGCCATTAGAGAAGTCAAGAAAGCAAAATACAAAATATGAAAACAGTGGAGCAATATTTAGTTTCAAATAAGTTGAGATGCCGCACGACAGTCACAGCCAGGTATAAAAAATTTACGTAAGGTTGTAATTAACTGGACTAAAGGCAATACAAAATCGCTATGGAATAAGCAACAAATATCGAGGTAGCACGATAAATCAACAACCAATTTTAGGGATAACAGAAAATCACTTGACCTTGTAGGTAAATGAATAGTCAGGAAGTGACATAACTAATTATCAACTATATCAGACAACAAGGTAGTATTAACAGTCGTAGGCAGTATTTAGCATGAGAGTATTGCAATATGACCTGAAAGCGAACTCAGGAAAAAACGTAACTATGACCAAGAAATAATTCAGTCTGGGTCAGAAGAGTTCAATTCCAGCTCGGAATCCCATAGAAATTCTTGAGCTTCCGATACATCCATGAAGTCCTTAGTACCCTGAGGAGAGAAAATGCGGAGCCTCGCAAGATAAAGGAGTGCAAATTTGATGCCTTTCTTCACCGAGCACAAATAGGCGACATATTCCTGCGGGCTCTGGACACCTGCGCTGAGTAATCCTGGAAGAGATGAATGCGTTGACCATCCCAGTGAAGAGGGCCTTTTTTCTTAACAGTAGACAAGAAAAGTTCCTTATGACGGACGTTCAAGCATTTGAAAATGACAGCCCTGGCCTTGGAATTGTGGGAATCTCGATAAGGTCCTAAACGATGGGCTCGTTCGATTTCCAAATCGGACAGTTGAGGTAATAACCAATAAGTTCGGGAGATCGGAGGTGAGGAATTTAGTAAGATCCGGGCCCTTAATGGATTCCTTGAGACCAAGGATCCGTAGGTTATTCCGTCTGGACCTGTTCTTAAGGTCATCAAGTTTAGTTAGCAAGGCGTTCTGAGTAGATGAGAGGTTGGCTACTTAGCTCTTTAAGTCGGAGATTTTGTGAAAATTGGAGCAGATTTTATTTTCATTTTAAGCAACTTGACGCAAAACCTTCGTGACTTAAGGTCAGCAACAACTCCCATGAATTTGTCCGCTTGCTTCTGTAGGAGAGGTTCAACAGTTTCTCTAATAGCACAGGCAATTTCTTCATAGCACAAAGGGGGGAGGACCCACATAAGATGTAAGTTCCAAATCATCCCCAGCATCCATGACTGCATCTCCTTTCTTGCCTCCAATCCTGGTCCTTTGAATTTTAGGGGTGGTTGGGGCCAGAAATGTATCCATTGTAAAGACAATCCACGTATGATCCAAGTTACGAGTCCAGTGAAAACAAAGCGTAGATGACTATGACTACTACGGCATGTGGAGAAGAAAAAATTAAATCATATGGGAGAGCAACGTCTCCAAAAAAAAAAATGAAAGTGTCACTTAGTGGTAGAGAAAAATTAGATAAGAAATGTTCAGAGTATCCAAAATAGGTAATGCCACATGAATAATTTGGTGTTACAGGCAATAGCGTCTGATGTAGGTATCAGGGATTATCCAGAAATAATAATCTAGAAACAATAACACAGGGTAGGTCCTGACCCGCAGAGACCCGCCAGGTAGAATCTACAGATTAGATGGTCACAGCAAATTATCTTGTTGCGCTGGAGACATATAATCACTGATTTTATTAATGAGCCAGAGGGCAGGTGATGGTAAGGAATAAGGTGGCACAGTTGATTAACAGGAGCACAACGGAGCACAAGCAGCCAAGTCTATTGGTAAATAATATGGAGGAGAGTCTGATATAGATGCAAAAGTATTCTTCCCACTTATTTGTCAGATAGGAATGCAGATTCAATAGGGAAGCAGTGTGCTAGTGCTGGCAGCAGGATTAAGAAGATGGCCACCGCAACTGCTGTGGGGAGACTGTATATCCATTGATGATGTAGCCAGTCAGTGCAGTCCCAAAATCTAATATAGTCCTCAGCAGCGGAGCACAGCGCTGCCAGCGGCGTCTCTGCAGCAAGGGGGGAGCCTTCCCTTGAAGTGCCGTCACTGTGGGAGCAAAATCGCGGGACCCACGATTCGCCGAGGCTTTCATCCCAACCTCAGCAAATTTAGCTTGCGGCTCTGGAAGCGCAAGTAGGCCGCACCGGTAATCAGCCGGCTGGGAGCCCAGATGTGGCTTCCAATACACGGTGGTGGGTGTGGTAAGCAGCAGGCAGCAAGCCGGCACTGAGGGGTACAGGGCTCCTTTGAAAGGTAGTGAGCAGAGTAGCTCTATGAATGCACATCTGCTCCGAAGTGTGTCCAAGCCATGCCCCTCATAGCAAAATCTTTTTGATAATTTAAATCCAGGGACACAGAGCTTAGTAATAATATTATAAAAATACTTGAGTGGGAGGGGTGTGGTTGAATGGTGCTGTCGCTCAGAGCACAGACCCCTGAAGCAACAATGTCCTTACCCCATGGCACCTGCATTTGGTTTGCAGGATATCTGGAATGACACCTTTCAACCAGCAACGCTGCTGCAGAGCCGCCTGGAGCAGCCCAGCCCAATGCTTGAGCAATGATTATGCCACCTGGAGCATCCTAATAACACCACGGCAGTGCTCTACTTCCTAGTAGACTGAGACTGTCTGGTGACTGTCACATGTTTGGTGGTGGGCTGGTACAGAGCAATGCCTGGGCACTGATAATGCCTCCTAGAGTATTCTAAGGTTGCCCCGGCAGTGCTCTACTTCCTAGTAGACTGAGACTTGTGGGGTGGACAGGCACAGAGTAATGCTTGGGCACTGATAAGAATCTTTTATTTATGTACTGCTTTTCTGCAATAGGACTCAGATGCTTAACTCTTTGTTTACCTGTCTCTCCTACATGTGAACAGGCATTTCCTACAGTAAATGTGCCATGTACTTTCCAACTTCTGATTGAAAAAAAATGTACCTGATATCAGCTCCAAACTGACATAAAAGACTAGCAAGGTTTTTTTCTGTCACATTAGAGCCCTGTCATCATCAATGGTGATATGCCGTCAGCAGAGAAATGTTATCAAACTAGGTGCCTATGTTCAGGTATGTGTGGTGAGGTAAATGGCTCAGGAGGCACTGGCTAGACAGTACCAGAGCCAGATTTACAAACAATATATGAGCCAAATAGTTCATGTGGGCATTATATAAAGGTGCAGCAGTATAAACTCCTTTAAATTTGGTGAGTTGTGATGAGTGATGTGCAGAAAGATAGGCAGGGGAGGCACTGCCTCACCTGCCATAGACGTTTTACTCCGGAGATTTGACTATAAAATGATTTGAATAATACAAAGAAGATATTTTGTATATGTTCTTTGTATTTTATACAGTCAAACTGTGGTACATACGTTAGTATGAGAGGAAAGGCTCTGCCTCACCCCACCGCACGTCACATTGTGTAGCAGCCCTCCTATACAGCGCAGTCTCCCCTTATACCTTTTGTCAATCTTTCCGATTCATGAGTCATGGACTTTCCAGTAGATATAGTCTCTGTGAAGTGCTGTCGAATATGCATGTAACTGGTAACAACAAATACTTTACTAAAATTAGGAATTTGTATTGCATAGGCATAGTGTAGTTGCATACAGCTTGCACTTTATTGGGTGTACAAATGAATGCTGGTTGGACCACCTGAATCTGCAAAATAATATAAAACTTTATCCAATTATGGGGTTTTTTCTCTCTCTGATGAACAGAAAGACTTGTTTATCGCCCTAACCATTGCTTATTGTGTTTACTACTCACTGGTACACAGTCAATTTGCTCTGCAGACAACTTTGCAGATACTATGCAGATGCCACACATTGTAAACAAGCAATTGTTGTACATTAGACATTCCACTTTAACGATGTTTTTATATACAACCCCTGGCATCAGTTAGGTAAAAGCAATGGTGCAGAGACAGGCAAAAAAGAAATAGGTTGCTCAGAAAATGTCTATTTCCCACCCTTGTACACATCATTTTAAAATCAACAAATAAACGTGTTGGATGCATTGTTCCTTATACCCTGTAGTTGTCTCTTCTCTAAGCACTCATCTTTAGCCCTCTCTAACAACACCACTAAGTACCTATTCTGATCCTGCTCTCAGACAAACACACTCGGGGTAATTCCAAGTTGATCGCAGCAGTAAATTTTTTAGCAGTTGGGCAAAACCATGTGCACTGCAGGGGGACAGATATGTGCAGAGAGAGTTAGATTTGGGTGGGTTATTTTTAGTCATGTGCACCTGAAATTTTTCGGGTTTTGTGTTTTGGTTTTGGGTTCGGTTCCATGGCCGTGTTTTGGGTTCGGACGCGTTTTAGCAAAACCTCACCGAATTTTTTTTGTCGGATTCGGGTGTGTTTTGGATTCGGGTGTTTTTTTAAAAAAACCATAAAAACAGCTTAAATCATAGAATTTGGGGGTCATTTTGATCCCATAGTATTATTAACCTCAATAACCATAATTTCCACTCATTTTCAGTCTATTCTGAACACCTCACACCTCACAATATTATTTTTAGTCCTAAAATTTGCACCGAGGTCGCTGGATGGCTAAGCTAAGCGACCCTAGTGGCCGACACAAACACCTGGCCCATCTAGGAGTGGCACTGCAGTGTCACGCAGGATGGCCCTTCAAAAAAATACTCCCCAAACAGCACATGACGCAAAGAAAAAAAGAGGCGCAATGAGGTAGCTGTGTGACTAAGCTAAGCGACCCTAGTGGCCGACACAAACACCTGGCCCATCTAGGAGTGGCACTGCAGTGTCACGCAGGATGGCCCTTCAAAAAAATACTCCACAAACAGCACATGACGCAAAGAAAAATTAAAGAAAAAAGAGGTGCAAGATGGAATTGTCCTTGGGCCCTCCCACCCACCCTTATGTTGTAAAAACAGGACATGCACACTTTAACGAACCCATAATTTCAGCGACAGGGTCTGCCACACGACTGTGACTGAAATGACTGGTTGGTGTGGGCCCCCACCAAAAAAGAAGCAATCAATCTCTCCTTGCACAAACTGGCTCTACGGAGGCAAGATGTCCACCTCATCATCATCGTCCGATTCATCACCCCTTTCACTGTGTACATCCCCCTCCTCACAGATTATTAATTCGTCCCCACTGGAATCCACCATCTCAGGTCCCCGTGTACTTTCTGGAGGCAATTGCTGCTGGTGAATGTCTCCATGGAGGAATTGATTATAATTCATTTTAATGAACATCATCTTCTCCACATTTTCTGGAAGTAACCTCGTACGCCGATTGCTGACAAGGTGAGCGGCGGCACTAAACACTCTTTCGGAGTACACACTGGAGGGAGGGCAACTTAGGTAGAATAAAGCCAGTTTGTGCAAGGGCCTCCAAATTGCCTCTTTTTCCTGCCAGTATACGTACGGACTGTCTGACGTGCCTACTTGGATGCGGTCACTCATATAATCCTCCACCATTCTTTCAATGGTGAGAGAATCATATGCAGTGACAGTAGATGACTTGTCAGTAATCGTTGGCAGGTCCTTCAGTCCGGACCAAATGTCAGCATCAGCAGTCACTCTAGACTGCCCTGCATCACCGCCAGCGGGTGGGCTCGGAATTCGTAGCCTTTTCCTCGCACCCCCAGTTGCGGGAGAATGTGAAGGAGGAGATGTTGACGGGTCGCGTTCCGCTTGACTTGACAATTTTGTCACCAGCAGGTCTTTGAACCTCTGCAGACTTGTGTCTGCCGTAAAGAGAGATCCAAGGTAGGTTTTAAATCTAGGATCGAGCACGGTGGCCAAAATGTAGTGCTCTGATTTCAACAGATTGACCACACGTGAATCCTGGTTAAGCGAATGAAGGGCTCCATCCACAAGTCCCACATGCCTAGCGCAATCGCTCTGTTTTAGCTCCTCCTTCAATGCCTCCAGCTTCTTCTGCAAAAGCCTGATGAGGGGAATGACCTGACTCAGGCTGGCAGTGTCTGAACTGACTTCACGTGTGGCAAGTTCAAAAGGTTGCAGAACCTTGCACAACGTTGAAATCATTCTCCACTGCGCTTGAGACAGGTGCATTCCACCTCCTTTGCCTATATCATGGCCAGATGTATAGTCTTGAATGGCCTTTTGCTGCTCCTCCATCCTCTGAAGCATATAGAGGGTTGAATTCCACCTCGTTACCACCTCTTGCTTCAGATGATGACAGGGCAGGTTCAGGTGTTTTTGGTGGTGCTCCAGTCTTTTGTACGCGGTGCCTGTACGCCGAAAGTGGCCCGCAATTCTTCTGGCCACCGACAGCATCTCTTGGACGCCCCTGTCGTTTTTTAAATAATTCTGCACCACCAAATTCAAGGTATGTGCAAAACATGGGACGTGCTGGAATTTGCCCAGATGTAATGCACTCACAATATTGCTGGTGTTGTCCGATGTCACAAATCCCCAGGAGAGTCCAATTGGGGTAAGCCATTCTGCGATGATCTTCCTCAGTTGACGTAAGAGGTTTTCAGCTGTGTGCCTATTCTGGAAAGCGGTGATACAAAGCGTAGCCTGCCTAGGAACGAGTTGGCGTTTGCGAGATGCTGCTACTGGTGCCGCCGCTGCTGTTCTTGCAGCGGGAGGCAATACATCTACCCAGTGGGCTGTCACAGTCATGTAGTCCTGAGTCTGCCCTGCTCCACTTGTCCACATGTCCGTGGTTAAGTGGACATTGGGTACAACTGCATTTTTTAGGACACTGGTGAGTTTTTTTTCTGACGTCCGTGTACATTCTCGGTATCGCCTGCCTAGAGAAGTGGAACCTAGATGGTATTTGGTAACGGGGGCACACTACCTCAAGAAATTGTCTAGTTCCCTGTGAACTAACGGCGGATACCGGACGCACGTCTAACACCAACATAGTTGTCAAGGCCTCAGTTATCCGCTTTGAAACAGGATGACTGCTGTGATATTTCATCTTCCTCGCAAAGGACTGTTGGACAGTCAATTGCTTACTGGAAGTAGTACAAGTGGTCTTCCGACTTCCCCTCTGGGATGACGATCGACTCCCAGCAGCAACAACAGCAGCGCCAGCAGCAGTAGGCGTTACACTCAAGGATGCATCGGAGGAATCCCAGGCAGGAGAGGACTCGTCAGACTTGCCAGTGACATGGCCTGCAGGACTATTGGCTTTCCTGGGTAAGGAGGAAATTGACACTGAGGGAGTTGGTGGTGTGGTTTGCGCGAGCTTGGTTACAAGAGGAAGGGATTTACTGGTCAGTGGACTGCTTCCGCTGTCGCCCAAAGTTTTTGAACTTGTCACTGACTTATTATGAATGCGCTGCAGGTGACGTATAAGGGAGGATGTTCTGAGGTGGTTAACGTCCTTACCCCTACTTATTACAGCTTGACAAAGGCAACACACGGCTTGACACCTGTTGTCCGCATTTCTGTTGAAATACTTCCACACTGAAGAGCTGATTTTTTTGGTATTTTCACCAGGCATGTCAATGGCCATATTCCTCCCACGGACAACAGGTGTCTCCCTGGGTGCCTGACTTAAACAAACCACCTCACCATCAGAATCCTCCTTGTCTATTTCCTCCCCAGCGCCAGCAACACCCATATCCTCATCCTGGTGTACTTCAACACTGACATCTTCAATTTCACTATCAGGAACTGGACTGCGGGTGCTCCTTTCAACACTTGCAGGGGGCGTGCAAATGGTGGAAGGCGCAAGCTCTTCCCGTCCAGTATTGGGAAGGTCAGGCATCGCAACCGACACAATTGGACTCTCCTTTGGGATTTGGGATTTCGAAGAACGCACAGTTCTTTGCTGTGCTTTTGCCGCAAGTCTTTTCTTTTTTCTAGCGAGAGGATGAGTGCTTCCATCCTCATGTGAAGCTGAACCACTAGCCATGAACATAGGCCAGGGCCTCAGCCGTTCCTTGCCACTCCGTGTCGTAAATGGCATATTGGCAAGTTTACGCTTCTCCTCAGACGCTTTTTAATTTTGATTTTTGGGTCATTTTTTTACTGATCTTTTGTGTTTTGGATTTTACATGCTCTGTACTATGACATTGGGCATCGGCCTTGGCAGACGACGTTGATGGCATTTCATCGTCTCGGCCATGACTAGTGGCAGCAGCTTCAGCACGAGGTGGAAGTGGATCTTGATCTTTCCCTATTTTTTTAACCACCACATTTTTGTTCTCCATATTTTGCGCACAACTAAAAGCCACCACAGGTATACAATGTAGATGGATGGATAGTATAGTATTATATTACTTATGGACGATGAGTGCACTGACGACACAGAGGTAGGTACAGCCGTGGCCTACCGTACTGCTGCTTATATATATAATATACTGTATAACGGACCTGGTGGACACTGTCAGCAGACTGCTAAACTAGTATGAAGAAAAAAAAAACACCACAGGTATACAATGTAGATGGATGGATAGTATAGTATTATATTACTTATGGACGACGAGTGCACTGACGACACAGAGGTAGGTACAGCCGTGGCCTACCGTACTGCTGCTTATATATATAATATACTGTATAACGGACCTGGTGGACACTGTCAGCAGACTGCTAAACTAGGATGAAGAAAAAAACAACAACACAGGTATACAATGTAGATGGATGGATAGTATAGTATTATATTACTTATGGATGACGAGTGACGACACAGAGGTAGGTACAGCCGTGGCCTACCGTACTGCTGCTTATATATATAATATACTGTATAACAGACCTGGTGGACACTGTCAGCAGACTGCTAAACTAGTATGAAGAAAAAAAAACACCACAGGTATACAATGTAGATGGATGGATAGTATAGTATTATATTACTTATGGACGACGAGTGACGACACAGAGGTAGGTACAGCCGTGGCCTACCGTACTGCTGCTTATATATATAATATACTGTATAACGGACCTGGTGGACACTGTCAGCAGACTGCTAAACTAGGATGAAGAAAAAAAACACAACACAGGTATACAATGTAGATGGATGGATAGTATAGTATTATATTACTTATGGACGACGAGTGCACTGACGACACAGAGGTAGGTACAGCCGTGGCCTACCGTACTGCTGCTTATATATATAATATACTGTATAACGGACCTGGTGGACACTGTCAGCAGACTGCTAAACTAGTATGAAGAAAAAAAAAACACCACAGGTATACAATGTAGATGGATGGATAGTATAGTATTATATTACTTATGGACGATGAGTGCACTGACGACACAGAGGTAGGTACAGCCGTGGCCTACCGTACTGCTGCTTATATATATAATATACTGTATAACGGACCTGGTGGACACTGTCAGCAGACTGCTAAACTAGTATGAAGAAAAAAAAAACACAGGAGTGTTTTTCAGGCAGACAAACGTATACTGGACTGGTGGTCACTGTCAGCAAAACTGTGCACTGTACTCCTGCTAAACTGCTCCCCAGTCCCCACAATTAGGCAGTGTGAGCAGAGCAGTGCACTCAGCACAGATATATCATGCAGCAGTGCAGCACACTGAGTGAGCACAGATATGGTGGTCGGAGCGTTTTTTTCAGGCAGAGAAACAAAGGATTAAACTCACTGGTGGTATAATCAAAACCCTGCACTGTACTCCCTAACAGCTGCTCCCCGTCCCCAATCCTCCCCACAATTATAACTAACTAAGTCACTCTGTGTTCTACTATAACGGAGAGGACGCCAGCCACGTCCTCTCCCTATCAATCTCAATGCACGTGTGAAAATGGCGGCGACGCGCGGCTCCTTATATAGAATCCGAGTCTCGCGAGAATCCGACAGCGGGATGATGACGTTCGGGCGCGCTCGGGTTAACCGAGCAAGGCGGGAGGATCCGAGTCGCTCGGACCCGTGTAAAAAAAAGGTGAAGTTCGGGCGGGTCGGATTCCGAGGATCCGAACCCGCTCATCACTAGTTATTTTATTTCTGTGCAGGGTAAATACTGACTGCTTTATTTTTACATTACAATTTAGATTGCAGATTGAACTCACCCCACCCAAATCTATCTCTCTCTGCACATGTTAAATCTGCCTCCCCTGCAGTGCACATGGTTTTGCCCAACTGCTAAAAAAAATCCTGCTGCGATCAACTTGGAATTACCCCCTCAGCCTAGGCATATCAAATTGTCAGTGCCGAAACAGGGCAGCAGTGGGAAGTAGAACTCTGCCTAGAGCTCCGGGAAGCTTAAAGTTCCGTGTAATCCTGGTGCCCACGCTACCCACTCAGCAAAGGAATGCAAAGCAGGGAAGCAACAGGCAAGGGTGTATCTAGGGGTCCAAGTGACCCCTCCCCCACCCACAGGGTACACTCTTAGCATGTAGTAGCTCCTTGTCCCGCACCTCTTCTCTCTTCCATGCTGCTGGGCTGCCTGACACTGACTGAGTGCTGAGTAGCCCCTCCCCGCTGCTTCCACTGCATTTCTCTTATATAGCTCAAAGCCATGCAGTGCAGTCCTGTGCCACCCCCTCCCCCCCACCCCCACCCCACATTACTCTGGCTCAGACTGTACCTGGTGAGTCTCTGTTACTGCCGGCACCGGTGTCCAATGGCACAGCACCGCACTAGTGATCAGACTCAAAATAAACTACAGCTCCCGGCAACAAGGGCTGGTGAGAGCTGTAGCTTATTTTGAGTCTGATCACTAGTGCGGTGCTGTCGGACACTGGCACCGGCAGTAACAGTGACTCACCAGGTATAGTACTGACAATACTATTTGATTCTTGCTGGGTGCCCTGGCGAGTGCCATCCTGGACAATGGGTAGATACACCCCTGGCAACAGGCTGGAGAGGTGCTCTCCCTGCTCTGCAACCCTGCTGATGTCCCCTGCTGCTGTGCCTGTCACACTGTATGACAGGCAGCAGTGCCGGCAGCATGAGGCCTCCTCCCAGCCCCCTGTGACAACGTCAGTGTTCAGACCTGAAAAGGGGTAGAGCTACACAGGAATGGGGGTAGAGCTACATGGGACTAAGGAGGCAAAGGTACACGGGACCAGGCTGCTACAGACAGGGGTGTAGCGAGGGTGGATCCGGTGGAACACGAGCTCCGGGCGCCGAACAAGTTAGAGGGCGCGCTGCCGCCCGCCACCCCCCTTCCCGAAGGTCACTGTACTAGCAGCCACAGAGCAGGAGAAGCAGAGGGGGCGCACACTGGCTCGGAGACTAGGTAGGGAACAGGGCAGGCCAGAGGCGACAGCAGGAGACACTGACAGCCGGCACATGCCTGAGCTCTGCCCACCCTCTTTATATGTCTCACTGTCTGCTTGTAGCTGTGCAGGAGGGTTACTTCTGTCCTGCAGCACCACTCTTTGCCTCAGCTGCTGCAGCACCTCTGTTTTCTGGAAGCTGCAGCACATGTCTCTATTTCAGATGCTGCAGAAGCTCTGTCTGCCCTAGCTGCTGCAACACCTCTTTCTGCTCTCGCATCTGCAGAACCTCTCTCTGCCCTGGCTGCTCTAACACCTCTCTCTGCCCCAGCTGCTGCAGCACTTCTCTCTTCATTGATGATGCAGCACCTCTCTCTACATTGATGCTGCAGCACCTCTCTCTGACCCAGCTGCTGCAACAGCACCTCTCTCTGCCCCTTCACCTCTCTCTGCATTAGAAGCTGCAGCACCTCACTCTGTCAGGCTGCTACAGCACCTCTCTCTGCCCCTCAGGCTGCTGCGGCACATCTCTCTCTGCCCCTCAGGCTGCTGCGGCACATCTCTCTCTGCCCCTCAGGCAATTGTGGGACATTATTTTCATTGAACATAATGGGATTATCAGGTTTGGACTGGCAGTAATAGGGTATTATTTTCATTGAGGTATTGGGGATTATCAAATAAGGGGGCAGGGAAAATGTTGGTGCATTATTTTCACTGAGAGTTGGGGGGGAGTTTCAGGTCTGTGGCGGTGCGGGGGTCACATTTGGGGCATTATTTTCATTAAGTCATTGAGTCATTGGGAGACTATCAGAAGGGGGGTTATCAGGTCTGTGGGCGGTCACATTTGGGGCTGTATTTTCATTGAGGAATTGGGGGTTGTGAGGTCAGGTCATTTGGGGCATATATAGTGTTAATTTATTTGAATTAAACTAGTAAATAGTTAAACGCAGCTACTTCCAGAGCGGCTCTACCATGATGTAATGTTTAGAAGGGGTTCAATCAGTGTTATGTGTATAAGGGGCTCTACTGTGTGGCGTAACGTGTATAAGGGGCTCTACTGTGTGGCATAATGTGTATAAGGGGTACTACATTTGAATTGGTACTATTCTGTGGCCACACACCTTCCCAATGAATATAATGCACACATATGCATTGGGAGAATATACAAACTCTACAAAGTTAGGCCATGGTGGAAATCGAACCCATGACCTCAGTGCTGTGAGGCCATAATGCGAAAAATTACACCGTCCATACTGCCATGCCCCTATATTGTTGTTGAAAGAATTCGGCATGCACTGACTTTATTTTAAACATGGGGGCCCTCGAAGGAAATTTTCGCTCTGATCTCCATGAGGTTTAGAACCGGCCCTGTCACCAATTTAGGATTTTTAAAATAAGATTTTACACTTACCGGTAAATCTATTTCTCGTAGTCCGTAGAGGATGCTGGGACTCCGTAAGGACCATGGGGAATAGACGGGCTCCACAGGAGGCATGGGCACTTTAAGAAAGACTTTGGACTCTGGGTGTGCACTGGCTCCTCCCTCTATGCCCCTCCTCCAGACCCCAGTTAGAGAAACTGTGTCCAGAGGAGATGGACAGTACGAGGAAAGGATTTTTGGGAATCCCAGGGCAAGATTCATACCAGCCACACCAATCACACCGTATAACTTCCAGTTAATAGTATGAACAAACAACATAGTCTCGGTCTAAACCGATGAAACTATAACATAACCCTTATGTAAGCAATAACTATATACAAGTCTTGCAGAAGAAGTCCGCACTTGGGACGGGCGCCCAGCATCCTCTACGGACTACGAGAAATAGATTTACCGGTAAGTGTAAAATCTTATTTTCTCTAACGTCCTAGAGGATGCTGGGACTCCGTAAGGACCATGGGGATTATACCAAAGCTCCCAAACGGGCGAGAGAGTGCGGATGACTCTGCAGCACCGCTTGAGCAAACAGGAGGTCCTCCTCAGCCAGGGTATCAAATTTATGGAACTTTGCAAAGGTGTTTGACCCCGACCAAGTAGCTGCTCAGCACAACTGTAATGAGACCCCTCGGGCTGCCGCCCAAGACGAGCCCACCTTACTAGTGGAATGGGCCTTAACCGATTTAGGCAATGGCAATCCTGCCGTAGAATGCGCCTGCTGAATCGTGTTACAGATCCAGCGAGCAATAGTCTGCTTTGAAGCAGGCGCACCAGCTTTGTTGGCTGCATACAGAACAAAGAGCGCTTCAGTTTTCCTAACCCTCGCTGTTCTGGCCACATAAATCTTCAAAGCCCTGACCACATCAAGGGACTCGGAATCCTCCAAGTCCCGTGTAGCCACAGGCACGACAATAGGTTGATTCATATGAAAAGTAGAGACCACTTTAGGCAGAAATTGAGGACGAGTCCTCAATTCTGCCCTATCCACGTGGAAAACCAGATAGGGGCTTTTATGTGACAAAGCCGCTAATTCCGAAACACGCCTCGCCGAAGCCAAGGCCAACAACATGACCACTTTCCAAGTGAGATATTACAACTCCACTGTTGTGAGTGGTTCAAACCAAGGTGACTTGGGGAAATTTAATACCACATTAAGATCCCACGGCGCCACCGGAGGTACAAAAGGAGGCTGAATATGCAGCACCCCCTTCACAAATGTCTGTACTTCAGGAAGAGAAGCCAATTCCTTTTGAAAGAAAATGGATAAGGCCTAAATTTGGACCTTTATGGACCCTAATTTTAGGCCCAAAGTCACTCCTGTTTGCAGGAAGTGAAGCAGACGACCCAAATGGAACTCCTCCGTAGGAGCAGTTCTGGCCTCACACCATGAAACATATTTTCGCCATATACGGTGATAATGTTTCAATGTCACGTCCTTTCTAGCCTTGATCAGGGTAGGAATGACCTCCTCCAGAATACCTTTTTTCGCTAGGATCCGGCGTTCAACCGCCATGCCGTCAAACGCAGCCGCGGTAAGTCTGGGAACAGACAGGGCCCCTGCTGCAGCAGGTCCTGTCTTAGAGGAAGAGGCCACGGATCTTCTGTGAGCAACTCTTGCAGATCCGGATACCAAGTCCTTCGTGGCCAATCTGGAACAATGAGGATTGTTCTTACTCTTCTTAGTCTTATTATTCTCAACACCTTGGGTATGAGAGGTAGAGGAGGGAACACATAGACCGATCTGAACACCCAAGGTGTCAATAGAGCGTCCACCGCTACCGCCTGAGGGTCTCTTGACCTGGCACAATACCGCTTTAGCTTTTTGTTGAGACGGTACGCCATCATGTCTATCTGAGGCAGTCCTCATCGACCCACGATCTGTGCGAAGACTTCTTGATGAAGTCCCCACTCTCCCGGATGCAGGTCGTGCCTGCTGAGGAAGTCCGCTTCCCAGTTGTCCACCCCCGGGATGAATACAGCTGATAGGGCGCTTACATGGCCTTCCGCCCAGCGAAGAATCCTGGCTGCTTCTGCCATGGCCGCTCTGCTCCTTGTGCCGCCTTGGCGGTTTACATGAGCCACTGCTGTGACATTGTCTGACTGATTCAAAACCGGTTTGTCCAGAAGCAATGCCTCCGCCTGGCGTAGGGCGTTGTATATGGCCCTCAACTCCAGTACGTTGATGTGGAGACAAGTCTCTAGATTCGACCAGAGACCTTGGAAATTTCTTCCCAGTGTGACTGCTCCCCCACCTCGGAGGCTTGCGTCCGTGGTCACCAGGATCCAGTCCTGAATTCCGAACCTGCGGCCTTCTAGGAGAAGAGCACTGTGCAGCCACCACAGGAGAGATACCCTGGCTCTGGGAGACAGGGTGATCCTCTGATGCATTTGTAAATGGGACCCGGACCATTTGTCCAGTAGATCCCATTGAAAGGTCCTCGCATGGAACCTTCCGAAGGGGATAGCCTCGTACGATGCCACCATCTTCCCTAGGACACGCGTGCAGTGATGCACTGAAACCTTTTTTAGCTTTAATAGGTTCCTGACCAGGGCTATAAGCTCCTGAGCCTTTTCCATTGGAAGAAAAACCTTTTTCTGGTCTGTGTCTAGAATCAGACCCAGAAAGGTCAGGCGCGTTGTAGGGACTAGCTGGGACTTCGGTATATTGAGAATCCAGCCGTGCCCCTGCAACATCCTCACCGACAGCGACACGCTGTCCAGCAACTTCTCCCGAGATCTCGCCTTTATGAGGAGATCGTCCAAGTATGGGATAATTGTGACACCCTTGTGACATTACCTTGGTGAAAATTCTCGGGGCTGTGGAAAGCCCAAGCGGCAACGTCTGAAATTGGTAATGACAGTCCTGTACTGCAAATCTCAGGAACGCCTGGTGAGGAGGGAAGGTATGCATCCTTTATGTCCAGGGACACCATCCAATCCCCCCCCTCCAGGCTGGCGATGACCGCTCTGAACGATTCCATCTTGAACTTGAACTTTCTCAAGTACAAGTTCAGGGATTTTAGATTCAAAATGGGCCTGACCGAACCGTCCGGTTTCGGGACAACAAACAGGGTTGAGTAATACCCCTTTCCTTGCTGGATAAGAGGAACTTTGACTATCACCTGTTGAAGATACAATTTTTGAATTGCAGTCAACACTAACTCACTCTCTGACGGGGAAGCTGGCAGAGCCGATTTGAAAAACCGGCGAGGAGGCACGTCTTCGAATTCCAGCCTGTATCCCTGAGGAACAATCTCTATAGCCCAGGGATCCACCTGTGAGTGAACCCAGACCTGGCTGAAAAATCGAAGACGTGCCCCCACTTGAGCTGACTCCCCCCGGGAAGCCCCAGCATAATGCGGTGGACTTTGCAGATGTAGGGGAGGACTTCTGCTCCTGGGAACTAGCTGCATGCAGCTTTTTTCCCTTGCCTTTTCCTCTGGCAAGGAAGGACGATCCCTGTACCTTCTTGCTTTTAATGGAACGAAAGGACTGCATTTGATAATGAGGTGCCTTTTTAGTATGCTGCGGGGGGATATAAGGTAAGAAATTCGATTTACCGGCCGTAGCAGTAGAGACAAGGTCCGAGAGGCCTTCTCCAAACAACTCCTCCCCCTTGTAAGGCAACGACTCCATATGCCGCGTTGAGTCGGCATCCCCCGTCCACTGCCGGGTCCACAGGAGTCGCCTAGCAGAAATAGACATAGCATTTATTCTGGAGCTTAGTAAACAAATGTCTCTATGAGCATCCCTCATATATAAAGCAGCATCTTTGATATGCTCTAGGGTCATTAGAATGGTATCCTTATCTAGGGTGTCAAGTTCCGTAGATAAGGAATCTGTCCATGCTGCGACAGCACTACACACCCAGGCCGATGCCATAGCCGGTCTAACGATAGTGCCGGAATGTGTGTAAATGTGCTTCATGGTAACCTCCTGCTTACGATCAGCAGGATCCTTGAGGGAAGCTGTATCCTGAGAAGGCAGTGTCACCTTCTTGGATAAGCGTGTCAGCGCCTTGTCTACCTTCGGCGAAGATTCCCATCGTATCCTGTCCTTTTGTGGAAAGGGATACGCCATAAGAATCCTTTTGGGAACTTGTAGTCTCCTATCTGGAGATTCCCAAGCCTTTTCGCACAAGTCGCTTAGTTCAAAAGAGGACGGAAAAGTGACCTCAGGCTTTTTCCCTTTATACATGTGTACCCTCGGTTCAGGGACAGGGGGTTCCTCAGTGATATGCAAAACCTCTTTAATGGCAATAATCATGTAACGAATACCTTTCGCCACCTTTGGCTGTAATTTTGCATCCGCATAGTCGACACTAGAGTCAGTATCTGTGTCGGTATCTGTGTCAGTGATCTGGGATATGGTGCGTTTTTGAGACCCCGAAGGTCCTGGTGCCACAGGGACAGGCATGGTCTGACTACCTGACTGATCCCTAGCTTCAGCGTTGTCGAATCGTTTATGCAGTAAATTTACATTTGCATTCAAGACATTCCACATATCCACCCAGTCCGGTGTCGGCGTTGCCGACGGCGACCTGACCATCATGCACTCCCCCTCCTCCTTAGGTGAGCCTTCCTCGTCAAACATGTCGACACACACGTACCGACACACTTCACACACACAGGGAATCTCTTTTCTGAAGACAGGTTCCCCCTGAGGCCCCTTGGAGAGACAGAGAGAGAATATGCTAGCACACACCCCAGCGCTATATAACCTTGGAGAAAAACACAGATTGTTTACCCAGTAGCGCTGCTTAATGTAAAAACGCCAATAATGTGCCCCCCCTCTACTTTAAAACCCCCTTTCACCGTGTGTCAAGCAGGGGAGAGTCCGGGGAGCTTCCTCTCAGCGGTGCTGTGGAGAGAAAATGGCGCTGGTGAGTGCTGAGGGAGAAGCCCCACCCCCTCGGCGGCGGGCTTCTGTCCCGCTCAAACTTACTAAAAAATGGCGGGGGCTCTTTTATTTTAATTTACAGTGCCCACTTGTACATGTATATAGACTTTTGCCATAGGAGAGGTGTTTTATTGCTGCCCAAGGCACCCCCCCTGCGCCCTGCACCCTTACGGTGACCGGAGTGTGTGAGGTGTATGGGAGCAATGACGCACAGCTGCGGTGCTGTGCGTTACCTCAGTGAAGCACCGAAGGCTTCTGCCGCCTGAGATGTCTTCTGTCTTTGTTTCCTCTGGCTCTGTGAGGAGAACGGCGGCGCGGCTCTGGGGTGAACGCCCAGGACGAACCTGTGTTCACTCCCTCTGGAGCTAATGGTGTCCAGTAGCTGAGGAGGCAGAGCCTATCATTTAAGTAGGTCTGCTCCTCTCTCCTCAGTCCCTCGATGCAGGGAGCCTGTTGCCAGCAGTGCTCCCTGAAAAAGAGAAAAAAATCCTAACAAAAATGCTTTCTAAGCAGGAAACTCAGGAGAGCTCCCTGCAGTGCACCCATTCTCCTCTGGGCACAGTCTAAAACTGGGGTCTGGAGGAGGGGCATAGAGGGAGGAGCCAGTGCACACCCAGAGTCCAAAGTCTTTCTTAAAGTGCCCATGCCTCCTGCGGAGCCCGTCTAGTCCCCATGGTCCTTACGGAGTCCCAGCATCCTCTAGGACGTTAGAAAAATATTGCTTCTTTTCAAATGTAATATGTCACCACATGTTAGCTAGTCCCCCAATTCAGTACCGGGGAGGGGGGCGCCAAAACATACCCTTGCTCCAGGCACCATGGCGCCTAGCTACACCTCTGGCTACAGAGTAGGATGAGCTGCTACAGAGCACGATGAGCTGCTACAGATCCAGCCAGCCAGACTTTTTTAGGTAAGTAGAGGAAAAGACAGAAAGTGTGTGTGTATTATGTGTATAAGCAGCACTACTACTGGAGGCATTATGTGTGTAAGCACCACTACTATTGGGTTCATTATGTGTATAAGCAGCACTACTGCTATGGGCATTATGTATATATGTGACACTAGTACTGTGGGTATTATGTATAAGTGGCATTACTACTGGGGGGCATTATGTGTATAAGCAACACTACTACTGGGGGCATTATGTGTATAAGCAACACTACTACTGGGGGCATATTCTATATTAGCGTCACTAATACAATGGGCATTATGTAAAAGCGGCACTACTACTGCGGGCATTATGTGTATAAGCAGCACTACTACATGCAGTGTAATGTGAATAAGATTGTGCTACTGTGTGGCATAATTTCAAATGGGGGTACTATTGTTTGGCCACGCACCTTCCATGTGAGACCACACCCCTTTTTTCATCTCTTTATAGAGTATGGGATTCGCAAATTTATAGTTTTCAGAGGGCACTGACCACCCTAGCACCAGCCCTGTATGCAGCTCTGCAGTAGTGCTATTGGCTGCAGGCTGCCATCCAAGGCACCCTGCAAGCGACTGTGGGAGGTGTGCGGTGTGGTGCCTGATGCCATGCAGGTGTAGTCATGTTACTTACCATATATCGCACCCTCTCACCTTCATGCTGTATGAGTAAAAGATGGTTCTGTTATTCCAACTGGACACAGACACGAGGATCTAGATGGAATGACATGATGTGAGAACCATCCTTCCTGAAAGCTGACCGACACACCCCACCAAACCGAGATGTTTCCAAAATAGGAATTTCAGGCTTAAGTGATAGTCATCCTCTGCACTCGTGGCCCCAGAACCTGAATTCTCCTAAATTAGAGATGAGCGCCTGAAATTTTTCGGGTTTTGTGTTTTGGTTTTGGGTTCGGTTCCGCGGCCGTGTTTTGGGTTCGAACGCGTTTTGGCAAAACCTCACCGAATTTTTTTTGTCGGATTCGGGTGTGTTTTGGATTCGGGTGTTTTTTTCAAAAAACACTAAAAAACAGCTTAAATCATAGAATTTGGGGGTCATTTTGATCCCAAAGTATTATTAACCTCAAAAACCATAATTTACACTCATTTTCAGTCTATTCTGAATACCTCACACCTCACAATATTATTTTTAGTCCTAAAATTTGCACCGAGGTCGCTGTGTGAGTAAGATAAGCGACCCTAGTGGCCGACACAAACACCGGGCCCATCTAGGAGTGGCACTGCAGTGTCACGCAGGATGTCCCTTCCAAAAAACCCTCCCCAAACAGCACATGACGCAAAGAAAAAAAGAGGCGCAATGAGGTAGCTGACTGTGTGAGTAAGATTAGCGACCCTAGTGGCCGACACAAACACCGGGCCCATTTAGGAGTGGCACTGCAGTGTCACGCAGGATGTCCCTTCCAAAAAACCCTCCCCAATCAGCACATGATGCAAAGAAAAAGAAAAGAAAAAAGAGGTGCAAGATGGAATTGTCCTTGGGCCCTCCCACCCACCCTTATGTTGTATAAACAAAACAGGACATGCACACTTTAACCAACCCATCATTTCAGTGACAGGGTCTGCCACACGACTGTGACTGATATGATGGGTTGGTTTGGACCCCCCCCCCAAAAAAAGAAGCAATTAATCTCTCCTTGCACAAACTGGCTCTACAGAGGCAAGATGTCCACCTCATCATCACCCTCCGATATATCACCGTGTACATCCCCCTCCTCACAGATTATCAATTCGTCCCCACTGGAATCCACCATCTCAGCTCCCTGTGTACTTTGTGGAGGCAATTGCTGCTGGTCAATGTCTCCGCGGAGGAATTGATTATAATTCATTTTAATGAACATCATCTTCTCCACATTTTCTGGATGTAACCTCGTACGCCGATTGCTGACAAGGTGAGCGGCGGCACTAAACACTCTTTCGGAGTACACACTTGTGGGAGGGCAACTTAGGTAGAATAAAGCCAGTTTGTGCAAGGGCCTCCAAATTGCCTCTTTTTCCTGCCAGTATAAGTACGGACTGTGTGACGTGCCTACTTGGATGCGGTCACTCATATAATCCTCCACCATTCTATCAATGTTGAGACAACCGACACAATTGGACTCTCCTTGTGGATTTGGGATTTCGAAGAATGCACAGTTCTTTGCTGTGCTGCTTTTGCCAGCTTGAGTCTTTTCATTTTTCTAGCGAGAGGCTGAGTGCTTCCATCCTCATGTGAAGCTGAACCACTAGCCATGAACATAGGCCAGGGCCTCAGCCGTTCCTTGCCACTCCGTGTCGTAAATGGCATATTGGCAAGTTTACGCTTCTCCTCCGACAATTTTATTTTAGGTTTTGGAGTCCTTTTTTTTCTGATATTTGGTGTTTTGGATTTGACATGCTCTGTACTATGACATTGGGCATCGGCCTTGGCAGACGACGTTGCTGGCATTTCATCGTCTCGGCCATGACTAGTGGCAGCAGCTTCAGCATGAGGTGGAAGTGGATCTTGATCTTTCCCTAATTTTGGAACCTCAACATTTTTGTTCTCCATATTTTAATAGGCACAACTAAAAGGCACCTCAGGTAAACAATGGAGATGGATACTAGTATACAATTATGGACTGCCTGCCGAGTGCAGACACAGAGGTAGCCACAGCCGTGAACTACCGTACTGTACTGTGTCTGCTGCTAATATAGACTGGTTGATAAAGAGATGTCTATGTAACTATGTATGTATAAAGAAGAAAGAAAAAAAAACCACGGTTAGGTGGTATACAATTATGGACGGACTGCCTGACGAGTGCAGACACAGAGGTAGCCACAGCCGTGAACTACCGTACTGTACTGTGTCTGCTGCTAATAATATAGACTGGTTGATAAAGAGATGTCGTAGTAGTATGTATGTATAAAGAAGAAAGAAAAAAAAACCACGGTTAGGTGGTATACAATTATGGACGGACTGCCTGCCGAGTGCAGACACAGAGGTAGCCACAGCCGTGAACTACCGTACTGTACTGTGTCTGCTGCTAATATAGACTGGTTGATAAAGAGATGTCTATGTAACTATGTATGTATAAAGAAGAAAGAAAAAAAAACCACGGTTAGGTGGTATACAATTATGGACGGACTGCCTGCCGAGTGCAGACACAGAGGTAGCCACAGCCGTGAACTACCGTACTGTACTGTGTCTGCTGCTAATAATATAGACTGGTTGATAAAGAGATGTCGTAGTAGTATGTATGTATAAAGAAGAAAGAAAAAAAAACCACGGTTAGGTGGTATACAATTATGGACGGACTGCCTGCCGAGTGCAGACACAGAGGTAGCCACAGCCGTGAACTACCGTACTGTACTGTGTCTGCTGCTAATATAGACTGGTTGGTAAAGAGATGTCTATGTAACTATGTATGTATAAAGAAGAAAGAAAAAAAAACCACGGTTAGGTGGTATACAATTATGGACGGACTGCCTGCCGAGTGCAGACACAGAGGTAGCCACAGCCGTGAACTACCGTACTGTACTGTGTCTGCTGCTAATATAGACTGGTTGATAAAGAGATGTCTATGTAACTATGTATGTATAAAGAAGAAAGAAAAAAAAACCACGGTTAGGTGGTATACAATTATGGACGGACTGCCTGCCGAGTGCAGACACAGAGGTAGCCACAGCCGTGAACTACCGTACTGTACTGTGTCTGCTGCTAATATAGACTGGTTGATAAAGAGATGTCGTAGTAGTATGTATGTATAAAGAAGAAAAAAAAACCACGGTTAGGTGGTATATACAATTATGGACGGGCTGCCGAGTGCCAACACAGAGGTAGCCACAGCCGTGAACTACCGCACTGTACTGTGTCTGCTGCTAATATATAGACTGGTTGATAAAGAGATAGTATACTCGTAACTAGTATGTATGTATAAAGAAAGAAAAAAAAACCACGGTTAGGTGGTATATACAATTATGGACGGGCTGCCGAGTGCCGACACAGAGGTAGCCACAGCCGTGAACTACCGCACTGTACTGTGTCTGCTGCTAATATAGACTGGTTGATAAAGAGATAGTATACTCGTAACTAGTATGTATGTATAAAGAAAGAAAAAAAAACCACGGTTAGGTGGTATATACAATTATGGACGGGCTGCCGAGTGCCGACACAGAGGTAGCCACAGCCGTGAACTACCGCACTGTACTGTGTCTGCTGCTAATATATAGACTGGTTGATAAAGAGATAGTATACTCGTAACTAGTATGTATGTATAAAGAAAGAAAAAAAAACCACGGTTAGGTGGTATATACAATTATGGACGGGCTGCCGAGTGCCGACACAGAGGTAGCCACAGCCGTGAACTACCGCACTGTACTGTGTCTGCTGCTAATATATAGACTGGTTGATAAAGAGATAGTATACTCGTAACTAGTATGTATGTATAAAGAAAGAAAAAAAACCACGGTTAGGTGGTATATACAATTATGGACGGGCTGCCGAGTGCCGACACAGAGGTAGCCACAGCCGTGAACTACCGCACTGTACTGTGTCTGCTGCTAATATAGACTGGTTGATAAAGAGATAGTATACTCGTAACTAGTATGTATGTATAAAGAAAGAAAAAAAAACCACGGTTAGGTGGTATATACAATTATGGACAGGCTGCCGAGTGCCGACACAGAGGTAGCCACAGCCGTGAACTACCGCACTGTACTGTGTCTGCTGCTAATATATAGACTGGTTGATAAAGAGATAGTATACTCGTAACTAGTATGTATGTATAAAGAAAGAAAAAAAAACCACGGTTAGGTGGTATATACAATTATGGACGGGCTGCCGAGTGCCGACACAGAGGTAGCCACAGCCGTGAACTACCGCACTGTACTGTGTCTGCTGCTAATATATAGACTGGTTGATAAAGAGATAGTATACTCGTAACTAGTATGTATGTATAAAGAAAGAAAAAAAAACCACGGTTAGGTGGTATATACAATTATGGACGGGCTGCCGAGTGCCGACACAGAGGTAGCCACAGCTGTGAACTACCGCACTGTACTGTGTCTGCTGCTAATATAGACTGGTTGATAAAGAGATAGTATACTCGTAACTAGTATGTATGTATAAAGAAAGAAAAAAAAACCACGGTTAGGTGGTATATACAATTATGGACGGGCTGCCGAGTGCCGACACAGAGGTAGCCACAGCCGTGAACTACCGCACTGTACTGTGTCTGCTGCTAATATAGACTGGTTGATAAAGAGATAGTATACTCGTAACTAGTATGACTATAAAGAAAGAAAAAAAAACCACGGTTAGGTGGTATATACAATTATGGACGGGCTGCCGAGTGCCGACACAGAGGTAGCCACAGCCGTGAACTACCGCACTGTACTGTGTCTGCTGCTAATATAGACTGGTTGATAAAGAGATAGTATACTACTAATATTATATATACTGGTGGTCAGGTCACTGGTCACTAGTCACACTGGCAGTGGCACTCCTGCAGCAAAAGTGTGCACTGTTTAATTTTAATATAATATTATGTACTCCTGGCTCCTGCTATAACCTATAACTGGCACTGCAGTGCTCCCCAGTCTCCCCCACAATTATAAGCTGTGTGAGCTGAGCACAGTCAGATATATATATACATTGATGCAGCACACTGGGCTGAGCAGTGCACACAGATATGGTATGTGACTGAGTCACTGTGTGTATCGTTTTTTTCAGGCAGAGAACGGATATATTAAATAAAACAAACAACTGCACTGTCTGGTGGTCACTGTGGTCGTCAGTCACTAAACTCTGCACTCTCTTCTACAGTATCACAGCCTCAGGTCAATCTCTCTCTCTCTCTCTCTCAACCCTAATCTAAATGGAGAGGACGCCAGCCACGTCCTCTCCCTATCAATCTCAATGCACGTGTGAAAATAGCGGCGACGCGCGGCTCCTTATATAGAATCCGAGTCTCGCGAGAATCCGACAGCGTCATGATGACGTTCGGGCGCGCTCGGGTTAACCGAGCAAGGCGGGAGGATCCGAGTCTGCTCGGACCCGTGAAAAAAACATGAAGTTCGTGCGGGTTCGGATTCAGAGAAACCGAACCCGCTCATCTCTATCCTAAATACACTAGGGCAGTGGTTCTCAAACTCGGTCCTCAGGACCCCACACAGTGCATGTTTTGCAGGTAACCCAGCAAGTGCACAGGTGTATTAATTACTCACTGAAACATTTTAAAAGGTCCACAGGTGGAGCTAATTATTTCACTTGTGATTCTGTGAGGAGATCTGCAAAACATGCACTGTGTGGGGTCCTGAGGACCGAGTTTGAGAACCTGTGCACTAGGGGGTATATTTACAAAGATTCGTGTTTTGCCCGTTTTGAAGGGTGTTTGAACTCGAATGGTATCGGGTGCATTTTACTGCAACTTTTTGAATCCTGATACGGTCATTCACTAAGCTGCCGACTTTTCACAATTAGTATTTTCCGATGTCAATGTGATTCGTAATATCAGGCAGTGTTTTACGGGAGTGATGAGTAAAACACTGCATGACAAAACACAAGGAATCCCGTCCGGATCTGTGAGATCCGTGCAGGGCTTCATTGTGTACCTTAAAAAGGTTTTTAAAGTGTTTAAAAATCTGAATAAAAATTGCGTGGGGTCCCCCCTCCTAAGCATAACCAGCCTCGGGCTCTTTGAGCCGGTCCTGGTTGAAAAAATATGGGGGGAAAATTGACAGGGGTTCCTCCATATTAGATCAACCAGCACCGGGCTCTGCGCCTGGTCCTGGTGCAAAAAATACGGGGGACAAAAAGCGTAGGGGTCCCCCGTATTTTTTGAACCAGCACCGGGCTCCACTAGTCAGAGACATAATGCCACAGCAGGGGGACACTTTTATATAGGTCCCTGCGGCCCTGGCATTAAATCACTAACTAGTCACCCCTGGCCGGGGTACCCTGGAGGAGTGGGGACCCCTTAAATCAAGGGGTCCCCCCCCTCCAGCCACCCAAGGGCCAGGGGTGAAGCCCGAGGCTGTCCCCCCCATTCATGGGCTGCGGATGGGGGGCTGATAGCCATGTGTAAAATAAAAGAATATTGTTTTTGCCCAAGAACTACAAGTCCCTGCAAGCCTCCCCCGCAAGCTGGTACTTGGAGAACCACAAGTACCAGCATGCGGGGGTTAAACGGGCCCGCTGGTACCTATAGTTCTTCTGCAAAAAAATACCCAAATAAAAACAGGACACACACACCTTGAAAGTACAACTTTATTACATACATTCCGACACACACATACTTACATAGGCGTGCGCACGGGGGGTGCCTGGTGCGCACAGGCACCCCCTAATGTCCGGCACCCCCCGCACTCCACACCTGTGATGATCGCGATAAGCCGCCACAGTGCCAGCGCTGCTCATTGCAGTCTGTCACTGACTTGCTGCGCCGCCGCGGACAATATATTTATAGAGGCTCAAGCTGGTGTCACGAACGGCTGCCCAGCACAGCAGCCGCACAGGGGGTGACTGATGTCAAGCTCCGCCTCCCGCCAGCGCTCTCCAGTCTCCTCCAGCAGCTACGCGCACGCAGGGGGTGAGTGAGAGCTGCTCCTCAGCCATTTTCCTTCTCATGGGGGTGGACTGGCCGATGTCGGATGCAGCGTCTCATGTCCGTAGGTATGAGACGTATGTCAGGGGGTGACGGCGGTAGTGGCGGGTCCGGTGGGGGATGGGTATGCGGGCGTGTTTGATTAATGATGCTGGCCGGGTGGGCTCTCGCTGATCCGGCAGGGGCTGGCAGCGCCTATATGCAATTATGGTGGCTGTGTTTTATTTTTGTGTGAAAGAGATGTGTGTGTACACTACCGTATGTATACTTTGGTGTCTGCTGTGTATATCTATGCTACTGTATGTGTCTACTGTATGTATGCATGTTGTGTACTACTGCTATGTGTGATGTATGTAAGTAGGTATGTATGTCATCTATGTGTATGTACACTATTAATTGAGTTCACTGTGTCAATGTATGGTGTGTATGTGTATGTGTACTACGTGATTGGTGACATGTTGTGATGTGGTTTAATTATTTACATCTCCTAGGAGTGCCGGCCATTGTTTTTGCTGAATATATATATATATATATATATATATATATATATATATGGAACCCCCCCCCCCCAATAAAAATCCTGCGTTTGTCTCTGCGCCATGTCCTCACTGTCCTGTAACTGCCACCACCAGCATACCTCCCAACTGTCCCGATTTTCGCGGGACAGTCCCGTTTTTTGGGGTCTGTCCCGCTGTCCCACTTGCGGGCCGCAGTGTCCCGCGGTGGGGGGGGGACAGTTGGGAGGCTCAGTCTCTCGCTGCCCTGCTTAGCAGAGCAGCGGTGAATAGACGCTGTGCGCATGCGCACAGCGTCTATTCATTGTAGACAGAGGGAGAGGGGGCATGCCAGCGGCTCACGGAGCGCTGGGCATGCCCCCTCAGTGATGAAATCGGGGGCGTGGCTCGCGATCGCGGGTCTTCCCGCGAAGTCACGCCCCCTTTTCATAGACCACGCCCCCCTTTGGGAGCGCGTGTGTCCCTCTTTCAAGGCAGCCAAAGTTGGGAGGTATGCACCAGCCATGCCAACATCACAGGCCCAGCCCAGGTAGCGTTCCTCTCAGGAGGAATCGGAGCCGCCACCGGAGCGGAGGACAGTTCAGCACTCAGCAGAGAGTATAAAGGTGCATACACACCGAGCGTTTTTGCCCAGCGTATATGCACAGCGATGATTGCTGGGCTGAAAATCGGCCAGCAATGTCAGCGGGGGTGAACGGCTTTCTATGAAAAGCCGTCCACCCGGCCGTTCATCTGCTGGTAATACCAGCAGATGAGCGGCGGCCGCCGGCGATGAAGCGTAGGCGTGCATCAGCGCTCATCGCCAGGCATACACACTGGGCGGTTTTGAGCTGAAAGCAGCACAAAACACCAAAAGTGATCTGCTTTCAGCTCAAAATCGCCCAGTGTGTATGGGCCTTAAGACACACGCTATCTGTCAGTGTGTCACTGAGACAGCTCTGTTTAATATGTTAAATTTTGATTTTTTTATTACTATGGATTATTTTTATCCCCCAAAATATTTATTATTAATAATGTGTTATACTATTGTAATAACGGTGAGCACTACGGGGGTATTATTGTATCTGGCACTGCTGGTGGCATACTGTTTGCCATAATGTGAATTCGGGCTCATACTGTGTGGCGTAATGTGAATTTCGGCTCAAAATGTGTGGCGTAATGTGAATTTCGGCTCATACTGTGTGGCGTAATGTGAATTTCGGCTCATAACTGTGTGGGGTAATGTGAATTTCGGCTCATACTGTGTGGGGTCATGTGAATTTCGTCTCATACTGTGTGGCGTAATGTGAATTTCAGCTCATACTGTGTGGCGTAATGTGAATTTCAGCTCATACTGTGTGGCGTAATGTGAACTCGACTCAAACTGTGTGGGGTCATGTGAATTTTGACTCATAATGTGAATAAGGGGCACTACTGTCAGTAGCTGGTGAGCATGGGGACATGTGTGACAAATGCTGGTGTATTGCAGAGGAGGGGTCTGTTGGCATAGAAAGAGGCAAATGAGGCTCTGATGGCACATGTGTAAATTATAAAATTACTTGTGTTAGAATAAAATGGAAATGTTCGTCCTGGTGGCCAGGATCCCGGCTGTCATGATCCCGACAGCGGGATACCGACCACCAGTGTGCCTGCAGCGGGATGAGCGCTTGAAAGCCCCTTGCAGGCTTGCCGTGCTCGCTACGCTGTGGACACGGTGCCGGTTTTCCGACAGGCGGTATCGTGATCGCCTCCCATTTGGCTTAATAAATCTTCTGTACTTTTCAGAGTGGCCCACTCAAAATTAGGGTGTAGTGCTGGGGGGTGCAAGGGACGTGTGTGGGGTGGGGAGGGGAATGCATATGCACCTAGGCCCATCACTCTCTGGTTCCGCCACTGGGTCAGGGATAGATTGGGGAAGTGTAAGCAGTGAATAGGGTACAGCGGCAGCTAGGGCTCAGGGTTATGCCGTAGCAGACCGTCAGTATTGCCTGGTGGTTGCACCATTATATTTCATTTATTTTCTCTGGGGTGTATTATATCTACTTTATTATTAGGGGGAAATTAGATTAAGCCATGTGATTTTACTGAGAGAATGTAAAATAGTTCTAGACATGTCTATGGCTGGTTCTAGACACGCCCAAAAGGCGGTGCTTGATACGCCCAAAAGGCGGAGCAAGACATGCCCCTCCGGGTGCACCCCCTAATAAAATTAGCTGCGCACGCCTATGCATACTTACCTATGTTCAGATGCCGACTCGGCCCACGTCTCGACGTCGATTCCAGGATACCTGAAAATAAAATTATACTCACCTAAATCCAGTGTGTCGTGTCCTTTTTTAATAATCCACGTACTTGGCAAAAAAAACAAACCGCATACCCGATCCACGCACTGAAAGGGGTCCCATGTTTACACATGGGACCCCTTTCCCCGTCTGCCAGGACCCCCCTGACTCCTGTCAAAGAGGGTCCCTTCAGCCAATCAGGGAGCGCCACGTCGTGCCACTCTCCTGATTGGCTGTGTGCTCCTGTAGTGTCTGTGAGGCAGCACACGGCAGAGATACAATGTAGCGCCTATGCGCTCCATTGTAGCCAATGGTGGGAACTTTGCGGTCAGCGGTGAGGTTACTTTCGGCTCCCTGATTGGCTGAAGGGACCCTCTTTGACAGGAGTCAGGGGGGGTCCTGGCAGACGGGGAAAGGGGTCCCATGTGTAAACATGGGACCCCTTTCAGTGCGTGGTCGGGTTTCAGTTTTTTTGTTTTGCCAAGTACGTGGATTATACATTGGACAGAATCTACACTGGATTATGTGAGTATAATTTTTTTCACAGGTCCCCCAAGGATTCTACATGGAGAAGAGGACCGAGCCTCGTGGGAACATAGGTAAGTATGTGTGTATGGAGGTGTGCATGTATGTAATAAACTTATACTTTCACGGTGTGTGTGTCCTGAATTTTTTGGGGGTATTTTTTTAGTAGTAGTACTACAGGTACCAGCGGGCCAGGTTTTCCACCGCATGCTGGTACTTGTGGTTCTCCAAGTACCAGCTTGCGGGGGAGGCTTGCTGGGACTTGTAGTACTGCTACTAAAAACAATATTCACATTTTTTATACATGGCTATCAGCCCCCCATCCGCCGCCCTTGGATGGGGGGACAGCCTCAGGCTTCACCCTTGGCCCTTGGGTGGCTGGAGTGGGACGACCCCTTGATTTAAGGGCTTCCCACTCCTCCAGGGTACCCTGGCCAGGGGTGACTAGTTGGGTATGTAATGCCAGGGCTGCAGGGACCACTATAAAAGTGTCCCCCGGCTGTGGCATTATGTACCTGGCTAGTGGAGCCCGGTGCTGGTTTCAAAAATACGGGGGACCCGTACACTTTTTGTCCCCCGTATTTTTGGAACCAGGACCAAGCGCAGAGCCCGGTGCTGGTTGATTAAATATGGGGGAACCCCTGTCATTTTTCCCCCCATATTTTTTCAACCAGGACCGGCTCAAAGAGCCCGAGGCTGGTTGTGCTTAGGAGGGGGGACCCCATGCAATTTTTTTTCTGTTTTTACACTAAACAGACCCTTTCCCATAGATAACCATGCACAGATCTCACTGATCCGTGCATGGTTATCCAAACTCGACTGGAAAAAGCAGGTCTATTTTTTTGCTTCTTTTTTTAACGAATCGAAAAAAAATAGACCCGCACTTGAGCACTCAGAGACTAACACCCAAATACGAATGAATAGTGAATGCCCGTATAGGTGTAAATTCAACTTTGCACCGGAGTGCAAGGTTCACTGTCCGCCCAGAAGGATGAGGGATAGATAGTGACAAACAGACACAGACAAGAACAAATAGACACAGATGATTCACACCATTGTTAATCTTGTCCTTCCTCCGCTTCTTCACTAACAGAGGAGATAAGAAACACCACGGCCATGCAGGGCACTTCCGGTAGCTGGTCACGCTCCAGGACTCTCTCCTTCTCTGCACAGAGGGCAATTGCCTGCAAGCACAGATCCAGTAAAATCCTACCAGTCACACTCTATGGCACTCACTTGGCCTGCCTCAAGAAAGATTCAGGCAATCTCTGGACATAGTCGACACCACCCATGAGTCTGGACTGTTCTCCACAGACTCCTGCACCAGGAGACAATTTCTTTCCCCAACCAACATAGGGGGTATATTTACTAAAGTGCAGGTTTTCAGAAGTGGAGATGTTGCCCATGGCAGATTCTGCTGTAATTATAATTTATCTAGCACCTTCTAGAAGATATTAGCTAGAATCTAATTGGGTGCTATGAGCAACATTTACACTTCTAAAAACCCACACTTAAGTAAATATACCCCTTAGTCTTTTTTGCTGGTATCTCCAGGTACCAAGGACACTCCTGTTCCACACATCTAGGTTGTGGACTTTTCCAACAGGGAAAGCTTCTGACTCCTTTGTCACTGACGCTTCATGCTCTTCCTTGCAGCGCGGTCTCTTCACATCCCAGTCATCCACATCTGTCTTCTGCAGGTAAGCATTTTTCTCTGGGGTCTCTTCTGAGATCATCTGCATGATCTCCTTTGGGGAAGTCTCTTGGTCTTCTACCATCGCAGCCTTATGCCAGGGACAGTCCTTTGCATAATTTCCCAGCTGCTGACATGTCTTGCAGGGGTCACAGTGGCTATCTTGTGCCTCTTCTCGACAGCTCTCTTCCTTGTTGTGCTGTATCAAGCTCTGCATCATGTTCATGATGTCTTTTCCAAACACGGGGGGCAAATGTATTAAGCCTGGAGAAGTGATAAAGTGGAAGGTGATAATGCACCAGCCAAACAGCTCCTAACTGTCAAATTACAGGCTGGGTTTGAAAAATGACAGTTAGGAGCTCACTGGCTGGTGTGTTATCACCTTCCACTGTATCACTTCTCGAGGCTTAATACCTCTGCCCTACAGTTACCCAGCCGCTCTTGTCCTCACACATCTGGTGGTGGATCTGCTCCGGAGCCATCCCTAGGGGAGGTCTTCTTGGGGACATTCCACATCATGTCCATTGTCTGTTATCCTGCCAAATATGCAAAATGTTGGAGGGGTGCGGTGCCTGCTACCGTGCAGGTGTAGTCTTGCTACTTACCTTGCGTCACACCCTCTCACCTTAAACCAGTTCCGTAACCAATGGTCCTGGTATTCCAATTGGACACGGACTCAAGGATTCGGATCCTGAGATCAGACCAGCATACCCCACCGAACCGAGCTGCTTCCTAAATATGGATTTTGGGTTTAAGTGATGGTCATCCTCGCATTTGTGGCTTGAGAATCCAAATGTCACCTATTGGTACTCACGCATCAGGTATAAATTAACCTTACACTAGTGCGCAAGGTTCACTATCTTCCCAGAAGGAAGATGGGTAGATAGTGACAAGCAGACACAGACAGAGACAAATGACATAGATGATTCTCAAAGTTGTTAATCTTGTCCTTCCTCCACTTCTTCACTTAAAGGTCCCTGTAAAACACCACAGCCATGTAGGGACACAGCCATGTATTTGGCACACAACTACAACAACATCTCTTTTGACCTATCACTGTGTGTAGAGTGGCACAAACTTTAACAAACCCTCCTAACAAATCTGCCCTGCACATAAATAACATTCACCATAACAATACAGCAACAACAGTCCTGTCTCTTTAAATACCAAATCACATTTATCATGGGGCTAAGGTTTAAGCCTGCCTGCACGTGGCACTCTGAAGTGACCTGGTCCTAGTGCCCAGATCACTTTATTTACTTGAGGGGGGTACTTTAATTAAGAGGTCCTAGAGCCCACTTTATTGCTCCCTGAGCCAGGGGCCCACCTATTGCGCCACAGGTCTAGTGCCTGACTGTGCCCATGAGCCTTGTGCTTGATCCCTGATGATCTGGGGGAGGTAGGGGGGGTTAGGACAGGCAGGCCTCACAGAGGACCTACCTGTTCTATTGGGAGAGGCTGCAAGGGGGAGCTTCACTATGCTCTTTTACTTTCTACCAGTGGCGTGCGGTGAGGTCAGTGGCTGGTGAGGCACTGCAGCCATAATCTCTGTGGAGTCCAGACAATGTCATCTTCTGCCGCCGTGCCAATGCCCACTACTGCCGCCACTAATGGGTGCCAACCCTGCCAATGGCCTACAAAATCGCCGCCATCAACTGCCTGACCCCCAGCCGCTAATCTGCATCTCAGTCTGATGCCGCGAGTGCCTGCAGCCTTCCTGCTCATCAAACTTGTGATGAGCAGGCGGCTAATACATTGTCAATTTTAATAAATTTATGGGAGACAGAGAGGTGGAATATGGGGAGATGGGAGAGAGAGGTGGAATATGGCAGATGGGAGAGAGAAGAGAAATATGGAGACAGGAGGAATAGGGATAGACGAGAGAGTAGGAATAGGGGAAGATGGCAGAAAGAGAGAGAGGAATAGGGTGAGAAGGAAGAGAGACGGAATAGGGGGCAGAAGGAAGATAGAGAAGGAATAGAGGGAGATGGGAGAGGAGGAATAGAGGAGATGGCAAAGAGAGAAGAGAAATAGGGGTATACGGGAAAGAGGAGTAGCGAGGAAACAGGAGAGAGAGAGAGAAATAGAGGGAGATGGCAGAGAGAGAGAGGAGGAATAAGGAGAGACTAGAGAGAGAGGGAGGAGGAGCAGGCTGGCAGACTGGGAGTAGTGGTGGTGGAGAGCAGGGGGCAGGATTGGAGTAACAGTAGTGCAGAATAGGGGGACAGGCAGGGAGTGATAGAAGGGGGGGCAGGATGGGAGTAGTGGTGGGAAAAAGTGGGCAGTATGGGATCTCACCTCCTCTTATGCAGCTCCCAGGTCCCAGCCACCGTTGCTCCTTCCATGCAAGCTCACACAGGACGGACAGACAGCCTCAGCAGAAGTTATGGGTTCCGCTCCTCTGGTGTTCTCCGCGTAGTCCAGGGAAGCATGGGCGTGGCCTGCGATCGGGTTGGGGGTGGGGCAGGGCCGCACCTCCGCACCAGGTGTACATAAGGCTCTTTGTTTTCTGGCTGCCCGCAGCAGTGCCCTCCTCATCACTGGAGCTGTCTGTCCCAGTTCTCTTCATGACTAGGGGCATGTGTGTGTGTGTGTGTGTGTGTGTGTGTGTGTGTGTGTGTGTGTGTGTGTGTGTGTGTGTGTGTGTGTGATGGAGAGACAGACATGGGGAGAGTGGGGGACATGGGGGGGTGGGAGAAAGAGGGAGTGAGATACAGACATGTTGAGAGAGAGAGAGACAGACATACATACTGAGAGACAGTTTTGGAAAGAGAGTAACTTGGGTGGGAGAAAGAGACAGGGACAAAGAGACACAAATATGGAAAGAGAAATGGACATGGGGAGAGAGAGACAGACATGAGGAGGGCTAGAGACACACATGAAGAGAAACAGACACAGGGAAAGAGACAGATATGGGGAGACAGACAGACAGACAAACAGGGAGGGATAAGACATGGAGAAAGAGACAGACATGGAGAGGGAGAGATACAGGGAAAGAAAGTGAGACACACAGACATGGGGAGGGAGCAGACATGGAGAGAGAGACAGAAAGAGACACAGGGAGAGAGATACAGAGACGTGGAGACAGACACAGGGAGAGAGAGACAGACAGACATACGGAGAGAGAGATGGACAGAGAGAGAGAGAGAAAGAGAGGAGTGACATGGGGAGGGAGGAGATATGGAAAGACAGACACAGTGACCAAGGGAGACAGACATGGGGAGGTAGAGATACAGGAAGAGAGAGACACACACACACAGACATTGGGAGGTAGGAGGAGACATGGAGAGAGATACAGACACAAGGAGAAAGAGACAGACAGACAGACATGGGGAGAAAGAGACCGAGACAGGGAGAGACAGACACAGGGAGGGAGAGGGAGACTGAGGAAAATGGTATGTTAACCCAGTGGTTCTCAAACTCAGTCCTCAGGACCCCACACGGTTCACGTTTTCCATGTCACCCGGCAGCTGCTCTGTGTGTCACCAACTGTCACATTTTAAAAATCTACAGGTGACCTGGAAAACATGAACCGTGTGGGGTCCTGAGGACCGAGTATGAGAACCTGTGCCCCTATTCCAGGTGCTACAAGGGCAGCGTTTCCCCAGCAGCTGTTAATACGTAGAGGTTAGTTACGCCCTGAAACAAAATACATGATGAAACAACGCTCAACAGAATAATATAATATAAAAGAGATGGCATGGCTAATATATTAAAACACTTTCATATGGCAAATATCCCATGTATATCACAGAAATAGTAAAGTGACAACCAGCTTGCAATTAGCATTAAAATCACATATGTTTAAAAAGTGCATGAAGTAATATGTAACAGTTTATGCCCCTGTTCCAATAATACAGAATACATGTCAGTATACCTGGTTGTCACTTTACTATTTCTGTAATATACATGGGATATTTGCCATACTAAAGTGTTTTAATATATTAACCATGCCAACTTTTATATTATTATATCATTATATGTTATTCTATGTAGTGCTCTTTCATCATGTATTTTTTGGTAGGGGAGAGAGATAGAGAGAGACAGAGACTGACATATGGAGGGAGAGAGGCATGGAGAGACAGACACAGGGAGAGAGAGACAGACATGCAGAGAGAGAGAGAGAGAGACAGACAGACATGAAGAGAGTGATATGGGGAGGGGGAGGGAGACTGCTATGGGAAGGGACTCACAGAGAGGGACAGAGAGAGAGAGACAGCTAGACACATGGAGCCGGATGTACTAAGCGGAAAATGCGGTAAACTCCCTGTTTACCGCATTTTCCTGATGTACTAACCCCCGGCCGGCAGGTCAGCGCCGCGGCGGGGTACGCCAGCTTTAGCTGGCGATAGTCCATAGAAGCCTATGGGCTTCTCTCCGTGGCGCTGTGTGAGGGATCCGATCGTATCCCTCCCAGCATGCCCTGCGGCCGCCCCCGTCACCCCGCACATGCGCAGACTGACTCCCGGGCCGAATCCCGGAAGTCAGGCTGCCGCTGCGCATCGCGGAGGTCAGCTCTTATCGGAAGAGCTGTTCTCTGCAATGCTGATCGCATATGTTAGTACATATGCAATCAGCATCGTGGCGCAGGGCGGCGATGGGCGGCGATGTACATTAGTACATCCCGCCCATGGAGAGAGAGAAAAACAGGCATGGGGAGAGAAGACAGTGACTACTTACCTGATCAGCCGGCCAGCCAGCCCCCTCCAGCATGCCAGTCACGAACCTGCTGCAGAGTCACTTCCTCACCCGACCACTGAACTCTCAAAGGCCCATGGGAACTGCCTGAGAGGAGCTGGCCGGGTGAGGAAGTGACTCTGCAGCTCCCCCTACGTACAGCCAGCCCAGCCTCCACATACGTATAATGAGACTGAGCTGCAGCTGCACATTACAGACAGAGCCTGCCCTGCTGCTGCCGTGAAGTCCTCCGTTCCCGGTAAACATCGGGACTGGGGGGGGGGGGGGGGGGTGTGACAATCGGCAGGCCACTGGTGTGATGGGGGGGGCATTGTTTGCGGCAGTCAGCCTGGGAAGGGGGGTGGCTTGGTGTCCTGACTGTTCAATCCACCCCTGCTGCCACTGCCCAATCATTCAGTGACAGGGGCGTGCTCTCATATCTGACAGCACGCCCCTTGTCACAGCGGCACTTCTAGAGGTGCCGCTTGCAGGGCTTTTTGTAATGGGCTTTTACTGCCCGATGTCTGGCCCCGCCCCCCGCTTCCGGCCCTTACACATAGCCATCGGGAGGCACCGAGAGAGGTGCCTCCTATTCACAGGTAAAACAGGGTTTTTTTTACATAAAAAGATTATTAAAATAATATAAAGGCTAAGCACATACTTATGACACATCGGGGTATATTTACTAAGCTCCCGATTTTGACCGATTTGGTGTTTTTTCTTCAAAGTGTCATCTCGGGAATTTACTAAGCACAAATCTCGGCAGTGATGAGGGCATTCGTATTTTTTTCATAGTCCAAAAAAATGAATACACCATCGGTCAAATACGCCTATTTGATAGAACTCGGTAATTTACTAAAATTTGTATTTCACAAACACTGCCGGCAATAGCCAAACACTGCCGTGAATAAATACAAATCGTAAAGAAAAGCAGTTTTAAAATAGACCTGCTTTTTTTTTTACAGTGTTCTGATAGGCATGCACGGATCAGTGAGATCCGTGCATGTTTATCAGTGGGAAGGCGTGGGAAAGTGTTAATTTAAAAAAAAAATGCGTGGGGTCCCCCCTCCTAAGCAAAACCAGCCTCGGGCGCTTTGAGACGGTCCTGGTTGACAAAATATGGGGGGGGGAATGACAGGGGTTCCCCCATATTTCATAAACCAGCACCAGGCTCTGCGCCTGGTCCTGGTTCCAAAAATACGGGGGACAAAAAGCGTAGGGGTCCGCCGTATTTTTGAAACCAGCACCGGGCTCCACTAGCCAGGAACATAATGCCACAGCCGGGGGACACTTTTATACTGGTCCCGGCGGCCCTGGCATTACATATCCAACTATCCACCCCTGGCCGGGGTACCCTGGAGGAGTGGGAACCCCTTAAATCAAGGGGTCCCCCCCTCCAGCCACCCAAGGGCCAGGGGTGAAGCCCGAGGCTGTCCCCCCCATCCAAGGGCGGCGGATGGGGGGCTGATAGCCTTTTGAAAAAATGTGAATATTGTTTTAGTAGCAGTACTACAAGTCCCAGCAAGCCTCCCCCGCAAGCTGGTACTTGGAGAACCACAAGTACCAGCATGCGGTGGAAAACCGGGCCCGCTGGTACTGGGCAGTACGGATGGTGTAATGGTTAGCATTACTGCCTCACAGCACTGAGGTCATGGGTTCGATTCCCACCATGGCCCTAACTGTGTGGAGTTTGTATATTCTCCCCGTACTTGCGTGGGTTTCCTCCGGGTACTCCGGTTTCCTCCCACAATCCAAAAATATACTGGTAGGTTAATTAGCTCCCAACAAAATTAACACTAGTATGAATGTGTCTGTTTACATGTGGTAGGGAATATAGAATGTAAGCTCCACTGGGGCAGGGACTGATGTGAATGGGCAAATATTCTCTGTACAGTGCTGCGGAATATGTGTGCGCTGTATAAATACTGGTAATAAATAATAAATACCTGTAGTACTACTACTAAAAAAATACCCCCAAAAAAACAGGACACACACACCGTGACAGTATAAGTTTATTACATACATGCACACCTCCAAACATACATACTTACCTATGTTCACACGAGGCTGGGTCCTCTTCTCCATGTAGAATCCTAGGGGTACCTGTTGAAAAAATTATACTCACATAATCCAGGGAATCTTGTATTCTTTGTATAATCCACGTACTTGGCAAAACAAAAAAACGGAAACCCGACCACGCACTGAAAGGGGCCCCATGTTTACACATGGGACCCCTTTCCCCGACTGCCAGGACCCCCCCTGACTCCTGTCAAAGAGGGTCCCTTCTGCCAATCAGGGAGCGCCACGTCGTGGTACCCTCCTGATTGGCTGTGTGCTCCTGTAGTGTCTGTCAGGCAGCACACGACAGTGATACAATGTAGCGCCTATGCGCTCCATTGTATCCAATGGTGGGAACTTTGCAGTCAGCGGTTGACCGAAAGTAACCTCACCGCTGACCGCAAAGTTCCCACCATTGGATACAATGGAGCGCATAGGCGCTACATTGTATCACTGCTGTGTGCTGCCTGACAGACACTACAGGAGCACACAGCCAATCAGGAGGGTGCCACGACGTGGCGCTCCCTGATTGGCAGAAGGGACCCTCTTTGACAGGAGTCAGGGGGGGTCCTGGCAGTCGGGGAAAGGGGTCCCATGTGTAAACATGGGGCCCCTTTCAGTGCGTGGTCGGGTTTCTGTTTTTTTGTTTTGCCAAGTACGTGGATTATACAAAGAATACAAGATTCCCTGGATTATGTGAGTATAATTTTTTCAACAGGTACCCCTAGGATTCTACATGGAGAAGAGGACCGAGCCTCGTGTGAACATAGGTAAGTATGTATGTTTGGAGGTGTGCATGTATGTAATAAACTTATACTGTCACGGTGTGTGTGTCCTGTTTTTTTGGGGGTATTGTTTTAGTAGTAGTACTACAGGTACCAGCGGGCCCGGTTTTTCACTGCATGCTGGTACTTGTGGTTCTCCAAGTACCAGCTTGCGGGGGAGGCTTGCTGGGACTTGTAGTACTGCTACTAAAAACAATATACACATTTTTTTCAAAAGGCTATCAGCCCCCCATCCGCCGTCATTGGATGGGGGGGACAGCCTCGGGCTTCACCCCTGGCCCTTGGGTGGCTGGAGAAGGGGACCCCTTGATTTAAGGGGTTCCCACTCCTCCAGGGTACCCCGGCCAGGGGTGACTAGTTGGGTATGTAATGCCAGGGCCGCCGGGACCAGTATAAAAGTGTCCCCTGGCTGTGGCATTATGTACCTGGCTAGTGGAGCCCGGTGCTGGTTTCAAAAATATGGCGGACCCCTGCGCTTTTTGTCCCCCGTATTTTTGGAACCAGGCACAGAGCCCGGAGCTGGTTTATGAAATATGGGGGAACCCCTGTCATTTTTTTCCCCATATTTTGTCAACCAGGACCGGCTCAAAGAGCCCGAGGCTGGTTTTGCTTAGGAGGGGGGACCCCACGCAATTTTTTCTTCTAATTTTACACTATTTTTAATTTTTTTAAAGATGCACAATGAAACCCTGCACGGATCTCACAGATCCGGCCAAGTTTCATTGTTGTAATGTTGGCAGTGTTTTACTATTCACTCCCGTAAAACACTGGCAAAAATTACGAATGACATCGACATTGGTAAACACGAAAATGTAAAATACGGCAGCTTAGTAAATGAGGCGTAATAAATTCAAAAAGTTGCAAATTTACACATTCGATGTCATTCGTGATGAATCTCACTCCAAATCGGTACAAATACGATTTTTAGTAAATATACCCCATCATATGTGTCATAAGTATCTTCTTTCTATTATTTTAATCATTTATGACAGGGGAGGCACTGCCTCCCCTGCCTCCCCTGACTGCACGTCCCTGCTTTCTACCCCTGTATACTTCTCCGTTCCTCAGCTATTTTATTCTGCCTCTGACCCGTCCTGATCCTGGCATCTTCTGGCCTCTTCCATGGCTACAGGAACTCTTCACCCTGCGTCTTTTCTCTTCCTTCACCATAGCCCTACTGGCTCTTCTTCTGTTCCGCGCCATCTCATGTCAGTTGCAGGTGGCAGACTAAGCTATGAGCCAATTGAGGCTCACTGCACTGCCTGCTATTGGCTGCTGATCTGCGAGCCATAATTGTCTCAATATACAGTGCCATAGTCCGCAACAAGTGTAGGTCTGGGTAATTAATACCCTCCTCATGGCGTCACTGGGGTATACTATAACGGGCGCAGAGTGCTGCATGGTGAGTACTGCTGCTTTAAAGTAATAAGGGATTGATTACAAAATTTAGGGATGCCTCATCACAACTCTATTACTGTTACTATATATGATAGTGACGATAGTCATCTGCAGCTAAACAGGCTTTTTAAGTGGAAATTCTAGACAGGTGGAAATTCTTAGTGGTATATACAGTATCATCATTTCTTTCAAACCAAAAAATGATTGAAGCGCTGTACAACCAGGATATATATTTATAGAGGGTGTGGTTCATCAAATCGACAGTGTCTAGGTCGACAATGTTTAGGTCGACCACTATAGGTCGACAGTCACTAGGTCGACATGGATGGAAGGTCGACAGGGTTTCTAGGTCGACATGTGCTAGGTCGACAGGTCTAAAGGTCGACATGAGGATTTATTTATTTTTGTGTGTGTGTTGTTTTCTTCGTAGAGTGACCGGGATCCCAAATTAGTGCATCGCGTCCCCTCGCATGGCTCGCTTCGCTCGCCATGCTTCGGGCATGGTGCCTTCGCTCCGCTACCGCTTCGCTCGGCACACTTTACCGTTCCAATCGTAGTCCACGTGGATCGTTAAGTATGAAAAAATTCAAAAAAAGAAAAAAAATGTGAATAACTCATGTCGACCGTTAGACCTGTCGACCTAGCACATGTCGACCTAGAAACCCTGTCGACCTTCCATCCATGTCGACCTATTGACTGTCGACCTATAGTGGTCGACCTAAACATTGTCGACCTAGACACTGTCGATCTTCAGACCGGATCCCATTTATAGATTTTAATATCACAATACATACAAACATATAACATACAATACATACACACGGCCGGTGTTAAAAATTCATATATTAAAATACCAAGCAACCTCGGTCATTAAATACTCCAACCAACAAAGGTTAACACACAAGCCTCTCTTTCTTTATAAAACATGCAAGAAATTATTTCTATACTGTAAGCATCATATACAGTAGTGATGGTGTTTGACCTCTTAAAAAAAGAAGGTGCTTCTTTACTAACTGTATTTGGCGATTGTGTTATAAATATTTTAAATGCAAAACATTATGTAATTATGGAAGAAATAAAAATGACAGGTCATATTAAATTGTGGCAATTACAGAAATAATGGTAAAGTCTGCTCGATGTCCCTGTGTAACATTCCTCTAATCAGCTGATGTGGTACTTTCATGCCTGTTTTAGATCATCTACTTTCTCTATGTGAAACTTATCCTCTTGGAGGCCCAGATAAGTCCCTAAAGCAGAGCCAGAGAAGACTTCATGGAGCCCTTGCAAAGTTCCTTGCAGCATGTGTGTATGTGCGTTTGTGTGTGTATGTGTGTTACAGCAGTATAGTGGCTTATATTGTGGTGCCCTTCTAATTAGCAATGAGCAATAATAACACTAATATCTATTAAAATACTGTCAGTGATCAAAACTTTTTATACCTGCAGTCTTGACTCAGAGAACATGCTGTACATATATATATATATATATATATATATATACACAACAAAGGTGGCACTCCTGGACTCCTTGCTTAGTAAAAAAGCTGTTGTTAATTATCAACATTTCGGGGCACTTACCCCCGTCATCAGGACACTGATGAAGTGCCCCTTTTTTCACTAAGCAAGGAGTCCAGGAGAGCCACGTTTGTTGCTCATACCCCTCTCACACTGACAAATATTTCCCGGGTTATTGCACATGAACGCGCATCAACCCAGGAATTTGCTCAGTGTGAAAGGGTACTGAAAGCATATCCCGGGGCGAGCGTCCCAGCATTTCATTCCAGGTCTCGACCTTGGTTTAATTCGGAATCGACCCGTGATGCAGTGCAGTGTGAACGGTTAAGCTGGGCCAAGCGACCCGGCACCCATTCTCTGCATAGGAGGAGGCGGTGCTTGGAGATGATTATCTCCAAGCACGGCCTCCGGTAGCGTCAGCACTGACATCACCAACCCAGCAATATGCCGGGTCGGGCCGCAAGTCTGAAGGGGTCTCAAGCCAGGTCGCACCTGGGATGCACCCGTACAGTGTCGGACTGGGGCATGAAGGGCCCACCGGGGAAAAGCAATTATAGGGACCCATACTTAAGGGTGTGGCCGCAGAGGCTTGAAATACACAATAGTCTAGTGCAGTGTAATGCAACATATCTACCATGTATAATACAAGTGCACAGTCTGGAATCTGATCCCTAGAGGAAGGAGTGGGCACTCAGGCAGTGGGGCATACTGGTGGGTTCCCTGGTACCCCTGTGGGCCAGTCCAACCCTTCACCCGTGTACACATTCCCAGGTGCGACCCGGCTATTGTCAATCTGAAAGGGGTATATATGGATGGGGTGTGTTAGCGCCTAGGAGAGCACACTGGCAAGGAACTGTGCAGGCTAACAAGGGAGTGCCAGATCAAGGGAGTACATTTATATAGGTGGCAGGGACAGCATTGTTCCACATGGAGTTAATGTGAAACATCAGCATTTTCCAGGTTTAAAAGAGCAGCAGCAGGATTGAAGGGCCCAGTCCAGGTTTTGCCTCAATCGGTTGTCAGCCAGAAGCTAGGCTAATTAATTAACAGCACATGTAATCTACCTTTAAGTATGTGTTCTCCTGATGGCAGTTAGTGCCCATGCGATAGATGGGATTGTGGTTTTACATTAGGAGCCATTTGGACATGCAGTGTTTGTGATTATCAGTATTTGGACTGTTACCTGCTATTGTGAGAAATGCCTGTAAACCTGACCTGCAAGTCCTGCTTATGAAGCTGTATCCTATCTGAGGTAGAAATAAAAGTGTGTTGGACTTTAAAGTGTCTATGTGATTTCTGTTACATGAGATATATATATATATATATATATATATATATATAAAATATTAAGCACAATGATGCGTTGTGTGAAATATGGCATGGCTCACCTGTATCAGTATAAGAGTCACACACAGCAGCTGCATGCACTTCCAGCCCCAGTATTCAGGGGAGAGCAATGAACCTAACTGACGCCTGGGATACCGGCGGTTCCCTATACCGATGCTGGTATTCCAATGAAGGATGCTATCCCAGCGCCTACATACCAATGCCAAACGGGATACCAGCATCACAATACCGACAGCGGGAATCCCGAATGTCCTGACAACGTGCTGGCTTCCTGCTGCGGAGGTGGGGGGGGGGGGGAGATGTTGGGTTTAGTATGAAGGAGGGTTAGGGGGAAGCGCAGGGAAGGTTAGGGTTAGGGACAGGGGAGGGAGGGTTAGGGACATAGAGGGGGAGGTTGGTGTCAGGCATCAAGCGAGGAGGGTTAGGTTTAGGCAGCGGGAAAGGGAAGGTTAGGCACCCACAAGGGAGGGTGAGGGTTAGGGGAGGGAAAGGGTGAGGGTTAGGGGGCTTAATGGGGCAGGGACGTGCAGTCAGGGGAGGCAGGGGAGGCAGTGCCTCCCCTGTCATAATGATTAAAATAATAAAAAGAAGATATTTATAACAGAGTCTGTGATAAATATATTCTTTTATTATTTTAATAATCTCCCCCCGTGAAAATGTTAGGCTGGGAGGCTGCGGGAGAGGTGCCTCCCGCACCTAACATTAAAGTCTGGGCAGCGGGGGGCGGGCAGGGGGCGGGGCGCAGCAATGGGCTGTGAAAGCCCATTGAAAAAGAACGGGGAAGCGGCACCTTTACTGATGCCTCAATGACAGGGGCGTGCATTCAGCCCCGATGAATGCACGCCCCTGTCATTCCCCCAGATCTGATTGGCCCAGCGGATCCAGTGCTGGATCCGCTGTCCAATCACTAGCGATCCCCCTTCCCGGCTGCAGCAAGCGCCGTGGGCTGTGTGGGCACCCGCTGCAGCATGCGCCGCTGACTGACACTAGAGGTCATAATTGACCCCTAGTGTCTGAGCGGCGCTACGGTGGGAGAGACGTCATGAGTCATGACGTCTCTCCCATAGTACAGCAGAGAGGAGCCGGTGGACGGAGACGGAGGCAGCGCTGCAGGAGCGGTAAGTATGTGTGTGTGTATTATTATTTTTTTTATGTGTGTGTGTTTGAGGCACAGCAACAGGGGCACAATTACAAGGGGCACAGTACAAGGGGGCAGCTACAGGGGCACAACTACAAGGGGCACAGTACAAGGGGCGCAGCTACAGGGGCACAACTACAAGGGGCACAGTACAAGGGGCGCAGCTACAGGGGCACAACTACAAGGGGCATAGTACAAGGGGCACAGCTACAGGGGCACAGCTACAAGGGGCACAGTACAAGGGGCGCAGCTACAGGGGCACAGTACAAGGGGCGCAGCTACAGGGGCACAACTACAAGGGGCACAGTACAAGGGGCACAGCTACATGGGCACAGCTACAAGGGGCACAGTACAAGGGGCGCAGCTACAGGGGCACAGCTACAAGGGGCACAGTACAAGGGGCGCAGCTACAGGGGCACAACTACAAGGGGCACAGTACAAGGGGCACAACTACAAGGGGCACAGCTACAAGGGGCACAACTACAAGGGGCGCAGCTACAGGGGCACAACTACAAGGGGCGCAGCTACAAGGGGCAGAACTACAAGGGGCGCAGCTACAGGGGCACAACTACAAGGGGCGCAGCTACAGGGGCACAGCTACAAGGGGCACAGTACAAGGGGCGCAGCTACAGGGGCACAACTACAAGGGGCACAGTACAAGGGGAGCAGCTACAGGGGCACAACTACAAGGGGCACAGTACAAGGGGCGCAGCTACAGGGGCACAACTACAAGGGGCACAGTACAAGGGGCACAACTACAAGGGGCACAACTACAAGGGGCACAGTACAAGGGGCGCAGCTACATGGGCACAACTACAAGGGGCACAGTACAAGGGGCGCAGCTACAGGGGCACAACTACAAGGGGCACAGTACAAGGGGCACAACTACAAGGGGCACAACTACAAGGGGCACAGTACAAGGGGCGCAGCTACAGGGGCACAACTACAAGGGGTACAGTACAAGGGGCGCAGCTACAGGGGCACAACTACAAGGGGCACAGTACAAGGGGCGCAGCTACAGGGGCACAACTACAAGGGGCACAACTACAAGGGGCGCAGCTACAGAGGCACAACTACAAGGGGCGCAGCTACAGGGGCACAGCTACAAGGTGCACAGTACAAGGGGCGCAGCTACAGGGGCACAACTACAAGGGGCACAGTACAAGGGGCGCAGCTACAGGGGCACAACTACAAGGGGCACAGTACAAGGGGCGCAGCTACAGGGGCACAACTACAAGGGGCGAACGTCTTCCCGCGTCAGTGAGGGCATAATATTAATTCATTCGTTTGTAAGTATAATTTTCATTTTTATAGGTACCCCTTTTGGATTCTACTGGACAAGTGGACGTGACCGGCGTGGGATGTAGGTAAGTAATCTCTCTCATTTTTACAGGAACCACCTATTGGATTCTACATGGACAAGTGGACGTGACCGGCGTGGGATGTAGGTAAGTATGTGTGAGTGTGTAAGTGTGTTTTAATAAATTTTTACTTTCACGGTGTGTGTTGTGTTTTTATTTGGGTATTTTTTTGTTGTAGAACTACAGGTACCAGCGGGCCCGTTATTTCCCCGCATGCTGGTACTTAAGGTTCTCCAAGTACCAGCAAGCGTGGGGAGGCTTGCTGGGCCTTGTAGCTCCACAACAAAAAACAATATTCTTTTTTTTTTTACACACTTATGGCTATCAGCCCAGCACCCACCGCCCAGGGGTGCTGGGGACAGCCTCGGGCTTCACCCCTGGCCCTTGTGTGCCTGAAGGGGTGGGACCCCTTGATTTAAGGGGTTCCCACTCCTCCAGGGAACCCCGGCCAGGGGTGACTAGTTGGGGGGGTAATGTTACGGCCGCAGGGACCTACATAAATGTGTCCCCCGGCTGTGGCATTATGTCCCTGGCTAGTGGAGCCCGGTGCTGGTTTTAAAAATACGGGGGACCCCTACATCTTTTGTCCCCTGTATTTTTGGAACCAGGACCGGTCTAAGAGCCCGGTGCTGGTTGTCTAAATACGGGGAACCCCTGTCCAATTTTTCCCCAGTATTTAAACAACCAGGACCGGCTCAAAGAGCCCGAGGCTGGTTATGCTTAGGAGGGGGGACCTCACCCATTTTTTTAATTTTTTTTTAACCCATTAAGACCCTTCTCCATTAAGTTAATGGAAGCCCTGGACAACAAAATTGCATTCATGTCCTCCTCCCACTCCCTTCCCAGTCCCAAACACTCATTTTTATTTTTTTTCTATAAAAATGTACAATATATCACAAGTATGATGAGAGGCAGGCAGCGGGCATTGGCGGCATCGGACTGAGATGCAAATTAGTGGCGGAGGGCTGGGTCTGTTGATGGTAGGCAAGTTTGTAAGCTATTGGCGGTGGCAGCAGGCATTGGCTCAGAGGCAGTAGCGGGCATTGGCTCGGTGGCGGTAGGGGTCATCGGCAGGATCCGGTGGACATTATGGCTGTAGTGCCTCACCAGCCACTGACCTCACCGCACGCCACTGTAATGGGGGACTGTCGGGATTATGATGGATGGGATGCTAGTGTTGGTATGCTGACCACCGGCATCTAGTCCATCAGTCATTCATACTGATCCCATTCAGGCAGAGGCGTAACTAGGGTAGGGCGAGGGGGCACGTGCCCTGGGCGCCTTGGCAAGCCCAGGAGAGGGGGGCGCCGCCGGTGGCCAGGGCATCATACCCCACTCACCCCCGTCATGCCGAAATGTGAGGGGAGGAGAGCGCAGCGTCTCTCCCTCCCCTCACCGCCGCTGCTGTGTCCGGTCTCCGGCGGCATTAGCCAATCAGAGCTTGCGGACTGGCTCCTGATTGGCTGCCAGTCCGCGAGCTCTGATTGGCTAGCGAACCGGCGCCACACAGCTGCCGGAGACCTGGAGCAGTGAGGGGAAGGAGAGGCACTGCGCTGCGCTCTCCTCCCCTCACAGATATCAGAGTCGAGCCACAAGCGGTGAGTGACGGGGGGGGGGAGCACAGTGGGGCATGTAACTGGCACAGTGGGGCATGTATCTGGCACAGTGGGGCATGTAACTGGCACAGTGGGGCATGTATCTGGCACAGTGGGGCATGTAAATGGCACTGTGGGGCATGTATCCGTCACTGTGGGGCATTGTAACTGGCACTGTAGGGCATGTATCTGGCACTGTGGGGCATGTAACTGGCACTGTGGGGCAATGTAACTGGCACTGTAGGGCATGTATCTGGCACTATGGGGCATGTATCCGGCACTGTGGGGCATTGTATCTGTCACTGTGGGGTAATGTAACTGGCACTGTGGGCCATTTTCAGCGGCCACACCCCTTCTGGTGCTTGGCCACACCCCTTCTGGTGCGTGGTCACGCATGCTTCTTTTGTTGTTTTTTTGTTTTGTTTTTTTTGGGGGGGGGGTTTTGGGGGGGGCGCCATTTTCCATCTTGCCCTGGGCTCCAAAAACCCTAGTTACGCCTCTGCATTCAGGGAACCCATACAATATAACTATTGCATTAGCAATTTGAATAAAATACATATTTTGTGAAAAGGTTATGGCAGGACATACAGTCCCAAAGTCCGTGGTGCGTCAAACAGCACTGTAGGAGATGTAGGAGATACTGCAGATGCCTCCTGCATGCTCTGTGAGATATGACAGCTGCGTCTGAGGATGCAGCTTTGGATCACCATCGCAACCATTGGTGGCAGCTCATAATGGTAGTTGGTAGCAGACCTGGGTCAGTCTGTAAGCCAAAGCTTAGGCTCACAGTTGGATCCAGACAAGCCAGGCCCAGGAAGTCTGTGTCCAATGATGCAGACCCTGGTCCCAGGATGCCTACACCCCACCACCCATTTTTGTAAAATGGACCCAGTCGCAACCCCCCTAACATGCAAAAGATATCGCAAGACCCATTCTAAAAATGCACAGAAAAAATAATAATGTTAAAATATTTGACATCATGTCTGGGTGAAAATATTTTTCTGATAATACAGTCCTATTAACATGCAGTGTACTGAATTTCACTAACAATAAAGCTATAACATTGGCATACTATTGCCCATATACTCTATATCTACTTTTATATAGAAAATGTCAGTTAATTATCCACACACAATTTGAGTATCCATCATCAGTTCCAAAAATCATAGACGACCACGTTGCAGAAGGGTCCTTATTCACAGTGTAATTTAACGTGTATATCTTTCTCCTGTTATTTCTTCCAATCTTCTTTCAATGCTTGTTAATGATAGATTTTGTGTTTAGCATGAGAAAAAGAAGCCTCATAGAATTGGTCTATGAGTGACCGTCAGTGTCTGATCATATGTGTGCGTGAATCAATATAGTGAGCTGCCAACAATAATTTCTCAAGAAATCACACAGCTCGTAGTACAACGTATACATCTAACAGTTGTCAAGGCTTTTACAATCTCCAATAGTCGTGAAAAGATGATGAAGTATTGAGTATTATACCATCTATACATTGGGTCATTGCCATGTGGACAGAAAATACACTACTTGAACCTCAAAAAGGCACTGCAGTACCATACTATCCCTTTAAAACTAGTTATGTGCACCGGACATTTTTCGGGTTTTGTGTTTTGGTTTTGGATTCGGTTCCGCGGCCGTGTTTTGGATTCGGACGCGTTTTGGCAAAACCTCACCGAAATTTTTTTGTCGGATTCGGGTGTGTTTTGGATTCGGGGTGTTTTTTACAAAAAAACCTCAAAAACAGCTTAAATCATAGAATTTGGGGGTCATTTTGATCCCATAGTATTATTAACCTCAATAACCATAATTTCCACTCATTTCCAGTCTATTCTGAACACCTCACACCTCACAATATTATTTTTAGTCCTAAAATTTGCACCGAGGTCGCTGGATGGCTAAGCTAAGCGACACAAGTGGCCGACACAAACACCTGGCCCATCTAGGAGTGGCACTGCAATGTCAGGCAGGATGGCACTTCAAAAAAATAGTCCCCAAACAGCACATGATGCAAAGAAAAAAAGAGGCGCACCAAGGTCGCTGTGTGACTAAGCTAAGCGACACAAGTGGCCGACACAAACACCTGGCCCATCTAGGAGTGGCACTGCAGTGTCAGGCAGGATGGCACTTCAAAAAAATTGTCCCCAAACAGCACATGATGCAAAGAAAAAAAGAGGCGCACCAAGGTCGCTGTGTGACTAAGCTAAGCGACACAAGTGGCCGACACAAACACCTGGCCCATCTAGGAGTGGCAGTGCAGTGTCAGGCAGGATGGCACTTCAAAAAAATTGTCCCCAAACAGCACATGATGCAAAGAAAAATTAAAGAAAAAAGAGGTGCAAGATGGAATTGTCCTTGGGCCCTCCCACCCACCCTTATGTTGTATAAACAGGACATGCACACTTTAACGAACCCATCATTTCAGCGACAGGGTCTGCCACACGACTGTGGCTGAAATGACTGGTTGGTTTGGGCCCCCACCAAAAAAAGAAGCAATCAATCTCTCCTTGCACAAACTGGCTCTACAGAGGCAAGATGTCCACCTCATCATCATCCTCCAATTCCTCACCCCTTTCACTGTGTACATCCCCCTCCTCACAGAAGGAATCCACCATCTCAGGTCCCTGTGTACTTTGTGGAGGCAATTGCTGCTGGTGAATGTCTCCACGGAGGAATTGATTATAATTCATTTTGATGAACATCATCTTCTCCACATTTTTTGGAAGTAACTTCGTACGCCGATTGCTGACAAGGTGAGCGGCTGCACTAAACACTCTTTCGGAGTACACACTGGAGGGAGGGCAACTTAGGTAGAATAAAGCCAGTTTGTGCAAGTGCCTCTAAATTGCCTCTTTTTCCTGCCAGTATACGTACGGACTGTCTGACGTGCCTACTTGGATGCGGTCACTCATATAATCCTCCACCATTCTTTCAATGGTGAGAGAATCATATGAAGTGACAGTAGACGACATGTCAGTAATCGTTGGCAGGTCCTTCAGTCCGGACCAGATGTCAGCACTCGCTCCAGGCTGCCCTGCATCACCGCCAGCGATTTTGACGGGTCACGTTCCGCTTGACTTGACAATTTTCTCACCAGCAGGTCTTTGAACCTCTGCAGACTTGTGTCTGCCGAAAAGAGAGATACAACATAGGTTTTAAATCTAGGATCGAGCACGGTGGCCAAAATGTAGTGCTCTGATTTCAACAGATTGACCACCCGTGAATCCTGGTTAAGCGAATTAAGGGCTCCATCCACAAGTCCCACATGCCTAGCGGAATCGCTCTGTTTTAGCTCCTCCTTCAATGTCTCCAGCTTCTTCTGCAAAAGCCTGATGAGGGGAATGACCTGACTCAGGCTGGCAGTGTCTGAACTGACTTCACGTGTGGCAAGTTCAAAGGGTTGCAGAACCTTGCACAATGTTGAAATCATTCTCCACTGCGCTTGAGTCAGGTGCATTCCCCCTCCTTTGCCTATATTGTGGCCAGATGTATAGGCTTGAATGGCCTTTTGCTGCTCCTCCATCCTCTGAAGCATATAGAGGGTTGAATTCCACCTCGTTACCACCTCTTGCTTCAGATGATGGCAGGGCAGGTTCAGGACTGTTGGTGGTGCTCCAGTCTTCTGTATGCGGTGGCTGAATGCCGAAAGTGGCCTGCAATTCTTCGGGCCACCGACAGCATCTCTTGCACGCCCCTGTCGTTTTTTAAATAATTCTGCACCACCAAATTCAATGTATGTGCAAAACATGGGACGTGCTGGAATTTGCCAAGATGTAATGCACGCACAATATTGCTGGCGTTGTCCGATGTCACAAATCCCCAGGAGAGTCCAATTGGGGTAAGCCATTCTGCGATGATCTTCCTCAGTTTCCGTAAGAGGTTGTCAGCTGTGTGCCTCTTCTGGAAAGCGGTGATACAAAGCGTAGCCTGCCTAGGAACGAGTTGGCGTTTGAGAGATGCTGCTACTGGTGCCGCCGCTGCTGTTCTTGCTGCGGGAGGCAGTACATCTACCCAGTGGGCTGTCACAGTCATATAGTCCTGAGTCTGCCCTGCTCCACTTGTCCACATGTCCGTGGTTAAGTGGACATTGGGTACAACTGCATTTTTTAGGACACTGGTGACTCTTTTTCTGAGGTCTGTGTACATTTTCGGTATCGCCTGCCTAGAGAAATGGAACCTAGATGGTATTTGGTACCGGGGACACAGTACCTCAATCAAGTCTCTAGTTGCCTCTGAATTAACGGTGGATACCGGAACCACGTTTCTCACCGCCCAGGCTGCCAAGGCCTGAGTTATCTGCTTTGCAGCAGGATGACTGCTGTGATATTTCATCTTCCTCGCAAAGGACTGTTGGACAGTCAATTGCTTACTGGAAGTAGTACAAGTGGTCTTCCGACTTCCCCTCTGGGATGAAAATCGACTCCCAGCAGCTACAACAGCAGCGCCAGCAGCAGTAGGCGTTACACTCAAGGATGCATCGGAGGAATCCCAGGCAGGAGAGGACTCGTCAGACTTGCCAGTGACATGGCCTGCAGGACTATTGGCTTTCCTGGGTAAGGAGGAAATTGACACTGAGGGAGTTGGTGGTGTGGTTTGCAGGAGCTTGGTTACAAGAGGAAGGGATTTAGTGGTCAGTGGACTGCTTCCGCTGTCACCCAAAGTTTTTGAACTTGTCACTGACTTATGATGAATGCGCTGCAGGTGACGTATAAGGGAGGATGTTCCGAGGTGGTTAACGTCCTTACCCCTACTTATTACAGCTTGACAAAGGCAACACACGGCTTGACACCTGTTGTCCGCATTTGTGTTGAAATAATTCCACACCGAAGAGCTGATTTTTTTTTGTATTTTGACCAGGCATGTCAATGGCCATATTCGTCACACGGACAACAGGTGTCTCCCCGGGTGCCTGACTTAAACAAACCACCTCACCATCAGAATTCTCCTTGTCAATTTCCTCCCCAGCGCCAGCAACACCCATATCCTCATCCTGGTGTACTTCAACAGTGACATCTTCAATTTGACTATAAGCAACTGGACTGCGGGTGCTCCTTCCAGCACTTGCAGGGGGCGTGCAAATGGTGGAAGGCGCAAGCTCTTCCCGTCCAGTGTTGGGAAGGTCAGGCATCGCAACCGACACAATTGGACTCTCCTTGGGGATTTGTGATCTAGAAGAACGCACAGTTCTTTGCTGTGCTTTTGCCAGCTTAAGTCTTTTCATTTTTCTAGCGAGAGGATGAGTGCTTCCATCCTCATGTGAATCTGAACCACTAGCCATGAACATAAGCCAGGGCCTCAGCCGTTCCTTGCCACTCCGTGTCGTAAATGGCATATTGGCAAGTTTACGCTTCTCATCAGATGCTTTAAATTTAGATTTTTGGGTCATTTTACTGAACTTTTGTTTTTTGGATTTTACATGCTCTCTACTATGACATTGGGCATCGGCCTTGGCAGACGACGTTGATGGCATTTCATCATCTCGGCCATGACTAGTGGCAGCAGCTCCAGCACGAGGTGGAAGTGGATCTTGATCTTTCCCTATTTTAACCTCCACATTTTTGTTCTCCATTTTTTATTGTGTGGAATTATATGCCAGTATCAATAGCAATGGCCTACTACTATATATACTGCGCACAACTGAAATGCACCACAGGTATGGATGGATAGTATACTTGACGACACAGAGGTAGGTAGAGCAGTGGCCTTCCGTACCGTACTGCTATATATACTAGTGGTCACTGTGTCAGCAAACTGCAAAACTAAAATGCACCACAGGTATAGAATGTAGATGGATAGTATACTTAATGACGACACAGAGGTAGGTACAGCAGTGGCCTTCCGTACCGTACTGCTATATATAGTATACTGGTGGTCACTGTGTCAGCAAACTGCAAAACTAAAATGCACCACAGGTATAGAATGTAGATGGATAGTATACTTAATGACGACACAGAGGTAGGTACAGCAGTGGCCTTCCGTACCGTACTGCTATATATAGTATACTGGTGGTCACTGTGTCAGCAAACTGCAAAACTAAAATGCACCACAGGTATAGAATGTAGATGGATAGTATACTTAATGACGACACAGAGGTAGGTACAGCAGTGGCCTTCCGTACCGTACTGCTATATATACTGGTGGTCACTGTGTCAGCAAACTGCAAAACTAAAATGCACCACAGGTATAGAATGTAGATGGATAGTATACTTAATGACGACACAGAGGTAGGTACAGCAGTGGCCTTCCGTACCTTACTGCTATATATAGTATACTGGTGGTCACTGTGTCAGCAAACTGCAAAACTAAAATGCACCACAGGTATAGAATGTAGATGGATAGTATACTTAATGACGACACAGAGGTAGGTACAGCAGTGGCCTTCCGTACCGTACTGCTATATATAGTATACTGGTGGTCACTGTGTCAGCAAACTGCAAAACTAAAATGCACCACAGGTATAGAATGTAGATGGATAGTATACTTAATGACGACACAGAGGTAGGTACAGCAGTGGCCTACTGTACCGTAATGCTATATATTATATACTGGTGGTCATTGGTCAGCAAAACTCTGCACTGTACTCCTCCTATATAATATTATACTGGTGGTCCCCAGTCCCCACAATAAAGCAGCACACTGAGCACAGATATGGAGTGTTTTTCAGGCAGACAACGTATACTGGTGGTCACTGTCAGCAAAACTCTGCACTGTACTCCTGCTATATAATACAGCTGCTCCCCAGTCCCCACAATTAAGCAGTGTGAGCACAGATATATGCAGCACACTGAGCACAGATATGGAGCGTTTTTTTCAGGCAGAGAACGGATAACTGGTGGTCACTGATCAGCAAAACTCTGCACTGTACTCCTCCTATATACAGCTGCTCCCCAGCCCTCCCCACAATTAAGCAATAATGCACAATCAAGTTCAACAATAACGGAGAGGACGCCAGCCACGTCCTCTCCCTAACATTTCCAATGCACGAGTGAAAATGGCGGCGACGCGCGGCTGCTTAAATAGAATCCGAATCTCGCGAGAATCCGACAGCGGGATGATGACGTTCGGGCGCGCTCGGGTTAACCGAGCCATACGGGAGAATCCGAGTATGGCTCGGACCCGTGTAAAAAGGGTGAAGTTCGGGGGGGTTCGGTTTCCGAGAAACCGAACCCGCTCATCACTATTTAAAACGGGACACTGATGAGTTACACAGGTTCAGTGACTGACTTCAAGCATCATGTCACCTGGTTGTAATCAGCCCTAGAACCTGTGTAATTCATGTGTTCCAGGTTAAAGTGATAATACGGTAAGCAGCCTAAGCATACATGACACCATTTCTACCATGGGTGCAATGTGTGCGGTACACACGGCCCCTGGGTCCAGGGGTGCCCTCATCGCACACATTGCACCCATGCTGTGTTAAAACTTACCTTCCGGAGTCCCACGACGGGCGCTGAAGCCACAGCAGTCGCAGCAAAAATCCATCCCAAAATGGCCGCTGCGCATGCGCAGTAGCAAATTAGTCTCGGGAACATGATGGCCGCCATGTTTCCAGACACTTGCACATGCGCAGTAGGCACATTGCCGGAGCCTACAGCGGGGCGCCGTGGAGAGGAGGGGGCCCACCCGGAGTCTGCACACGGGCCCCCCTCCTCTCATAAAATGCCCCTGACCCCAACAGTCCAGATTTTAAGTCTATCCATGTCTCAGCACCAGGGCCGTTTCTAGCCAATTTGGCTCCCAGTGCGAGATTTAAAAATGCCCCCCCCCCCCCCCCATTCACATAAGAAAAAATGCGCCCGCCCCCATAGATATAAAGAGGAAAAGTATGCGCGCGCCTCAGGCAAGGGGGCGTGACCTCGTTAAAATGGGCGTGGCTTTGTTAAGATGGGTGTGGCCTCATCTGATCTCATCATCACGGCCACCACACGATAAAAAAAAAGTCCTCATTTTACACATTACAGCAGGCACGCGACCCCATTTTACACAGCACGGCAGGCAAGTGTCCCCATTTTACACAGCACGGTAGGCAAGTGTCCCCATTTTACACATTGCGGCAGGCACGTGCCCCCATTTTACACATTACGGCAGGCACGTGCCTCCATTTTACACAGTATGGCAGGCAAGTGTTCACATTTTACACATTGCGGCAGGAAAGTGTCCCCATTTTACACATTGCGGCAGGAAAGTGTCCCCATTTTACACATTGCGGCAGGAAAGTGTTCCCATTTTACACATTGCGGCAGGCACGTGCCCCCATTTTACACATTGCGGCAGGAAAGTGTCCTCATTTTACACATTGCGGCAGGAAAGTGTCCCCATTTTACACATTGCGGCAGGCACGTGCCTCCATTTTACACATTGCGGCAGGCAAGTGTTCACATTTTACACATTGCGGCAGGAAAGTGTCCCCATTTTACACATTGCGGCAGGAAAGTGTCCCCATTTTACACATTGCGGCAGGCACGTGCCCCCATTTTACACAGTATGGCAGGCAAGTGTCCCCATTTTACACATTCCGGCAGACAAGTGTCCCCATTTTACACATTCCGGCAGACAGGTGTCCCCATTTTACACATTCCGGCAGACAAGTGTCCCTATTTTACACATTCCGGCAGACAAGTGTCCCCATGTTACACAGTACGGCAGGGGGGGGGGGGGGGAGGGAGAGAGAGAGAGGGAGAGGGGCTGACTTACATTTGAAGCGGTTCTTCCCGGTCTTCAGCTGCCTCTCCCTCGTCTGCGCAGCGCTGGCCGTCTTGGCTCTCCCTCCTCCCGAGTGCCCAGCTCGGGGGGTGGGGTCTCGCGGAATGACGCGATTGCGTCGTGACGTCATGACGCAAACGCGTCATTCTGCGAAATCCCGCCCCCCCGAGCTGGGCACTCGGGAGGAGAGGGGAGGGGGGTTTGAAAGTGCTCAGGAAGTGCCGTGGCGGGCGCCCCGCCGCAAGAAACGGCACTGCTCAGCACAGATGGTTAGATTAGATTGCCTGAGGTACTAATTAAGTCACTCTGTAGCCAAGCATAGATATACTTAAAACCTGGACCATTGGGGAGCCTTGAGGGCCGTGATTAAGAACCTCTGGTTTAGGCAGTAATGTACAGTCTACTTTATAATTAGTAAGAATATTAGCAGTCACCTAAACATTCTGTTACGTTTATAAGAACAATGACTTTTTTGATCTTGTACCTCCTGAGTGGTTACGTCTAAATTACAGTAGAATACACTAGAGATGAGCGGGTTCGGTTTCTCTGAATCCGAACCCGCACGAACTTCATGTTTCTTTCACGGGTCCGAGCAGACTCGGATCCTCCCGCCTTGCTCGGTTAACCCGAGCGCGCCCGAACGTCATCATGACGCTGTCGGATTCTCGCGAGACTCGGATTCTATATAAGGAGCCGCGCGTCGCCGCCATTTTCACACGTGCATTGAGATTGATAGGGAGAGGACGTGGCTGGCGTCCTCTCCATTTAGATTAGGGTTGAGAGAGAGAGAGAGAGAGATTGACCTGAGGCTGTGATACTGTAGAAGAGAGTGCAGAGTTTAGTGACTGACGACCACAGTGACCACCAGACAGTGCAGTTGTTTGTTTTATTTAATATATCCGTTCTCTGCCTGAAAAAAACGATACACACAGTGACTCAGTCACATACCATATCTGTGTGCACTGCTCAGCCCAGTGTGCTGCATCAATGTATATATATATCTGACTGTGCTCAGCTCACACAGCTTATAATTGTGGGGGAGACTGGGGAGCACTGCAGTGCCAGTTAAAGGTTATAGCAGGAGCCAGGAGTACATAATATTATATTAAAATTAAACAGTGCACACTTTTGCTGCAGGAGTGCCACTGCCAGTGTGACTAGTGACCAGTGACCTGACCACCAGTATATATAATATTAGTAGTATACTATCTCTTTATCAACCAGTCTATATTAGCAGCAGACACAGTACAGTGCGGTAGTTCACGGCTGTGGCTACCTCTGTGTCGGCACTCGGCAGCCCGTCCATAATTGTATATACCACCTAACCGTGGTTTTTTTTTCTTTCTTTATAGTCATACTAGTTACGAGTATACTATCTCTTTATCAACCAGTCTATATTAGCAGCAGACACAGTACAGTGCGGTAGTTCACGGCTGTGGCTACCTCTGTGTCGGCACTCGGCAGCCCGTCCATAATTGTATATACCACCTAACCGTGGTTTTTTTTTCTTTCTTTATACATACATACTAGTTACGAGTATACTATCTCTTTATCAACCAGTCTATATTAGCAGCAGACACAGTACAGTGCGGTAGTTCACGGCTGTGGCTACCTCTGTGTCGGCACTCGGCAGCCCGTCCATAATTGTATATACCACCTAACCGTGGTTTTTTTTTCTTTCTTTATACATACATACTAGTTACGAGTATACTATCTCTTTATCAACCAGTCTATATATTAGCAGCAGACACAGTACAGTGCGGTAGTTCACGGCTGTGGCTACCTCTGTGTCGGCACTCGGCAGCCCGTCCATAATTGTATATACCACCTAACCGTGGTTTTTTTTTCTTTCTTTATACATACATACTAGTTACGAGTATACTATCTCTTTATCAACCAGTCTATATATTAGCAGCAGACACAGTACAGTGCGGTAGTTCACGGCTGTGGCTACCTCTGTGTCGGCACTCGGCAGCCCGTCCATAATTGTATATACCACCTAACCGTGGTTTTTTTTTCTTTCTTTATACATACATACTAGTTACGAGTATACTATCTCTTTATCAACCAGTCTATATATTAGCAGCAGACACAGTACAGTGCGGTAGTTCACGGCTGTGGCTACCTCTGTGTCGGCACTCGGCAGCCCGTCCATAATTGTATATACCACCTAACCGTGGTTTTTTTTTCTTTCTTTATACATACATACTAGTTACGAGTATACTATCTCTTTATCAACCAGTCTATATATTAGCAGCAGACACAGTACAGTGCGGTAGTTCACGGCTGTGGCTACCTCTGTGTCGGCACTCGGCAGCCCGTCCATAATTGTATATACCACCTAACCGTGGTTTTTTTTTCTTTCTTTATAGTCATACTAGTTACGAGTATACTATCTCTTTATCAACCAGTCTATATTAGCAGCAGACACAGTACAGTGCGGTAGTTCACGGCTGTGGCTACCTCTGTGTCGGCACTCGGCAGCCCGTCCATAATTGTATATACCACCTAACCGTGGTTTTTTTTTCTTTCTTTATACATACATACTAGTTACGAGTATACTATCTCTTTATCAACCAGTCTATATATTAGCAGCAGACACAGTACAGTGCGGTAGTTCACGGCTGTGGCTACCTCTGTGTCGGCACTCGGCAGCCCGTCCATAATTGTATATACCACCTAACCGTGGTTTTTTTTTCTTTCTTTATAGTCATACTAGTTACGAGTATACTATCTCTTTATCAACCAGTCTATATTAGCAGCAGACACAGTACAGTGCGGTAGTTCACGGCTGTGGCTACCTCTGTGTCGGCACTCGGCAGCCCGTCCATAATTGTATATACCACCTAACCGTGGTTTTTTTTTCTTTCTTTATACATACATACTAGTTACGAGTATACTATCTCTTTATCAACCAGTCTATATATTAGCAGCAGACACAGTACAGTGCGGTAGTTCACGGCTGTGGCTACCTCTGTGTCGGCACTCGGCAGCCCGTCCATAATTGTATATACCACCTAACCGTGGTTTTTTTTTCTTTCTTTATAGTCATACTAGTTACGAGTATACTATCTCTTTATCAACCAGTCTATATTAGCAGCAGACACAGTACAGTGCGGTAGTTCACGGCTGTGGCTACCTCTGTGTCGGCACTCGGCAGCCCGTCCATAATTGTATATACCACCTAACCGTGGTTTTTTTTTCTTTCTTTATACATACATACTAGTTACGAGTATACTATCTCTTTATCAACCAGTCTATATTAGCAGCAGACACAGTACAGTGCGGTAGTTCACGGCTGTGGCTACCTCTGTGTCGGCACTCGGCAGCCCGTCCATAATTGTATATACCACCTAACCGTGGTTTTTTTTTCTTTCTTTATACATACATACTAGTTACGAGTATACTATCTCTTTATCAACCAGTCTATATTAGCAGCAGACACAGTACAGTGCGGTAGTTCACGGCTGTGGCTACCTCTGTGTCAGCACTCGGCAGCCCGTCCATAATTGTATATACCACCTAACCGTGGTTTTTTTTTCTTTCTTTATACATACATACTAGTTACGAGTATACTATCTCTTTATCAACCAGTCTATATATTAGCAGCAGACACAGTACAGTGCGGTAGTTCACGGCTGTGGCTACCTCTGTGTCGGCACTCGGCAGCCCGTCCATAATTGTATATACCACCTAACCGTGGTTTTTTTTTCTTTCTTTATACATACATACTAGTTACGAGTATACTATCTCTTTATCAACCAGTCTATATATTAGCAGCAGACACAGTACAGTGCGGTAGTTCACGGCTGTGGCTACCTCTGTGTCGGCACTCGGCAGCCCGTCCATAATTGTATATACCACCTAACCGTGGTTTTTTTTTCTTTCTTTATACATACATACTAGTTACGAGTATACTATCTCTTTATCAACCAGTCTATATATTCCACCTCGTGCTGAAGCTGCTGCCACTAGTCATGGCCGAGACGATGAAATGCCAGCAACGTCGTCTGCCAAGGCCGATGCCCAATGTCATAGTACAGAGCATGTCAAATCCAAAACACCAAATATCAGTAAAAAAAGGACTCCAAAACCTAAAATAAAATTGTCGGAGGAGAAGCGTAAACTTGCCAATATGCCATTTACCACACGGAGTGGCAAGGAACGGCTGAGGCCCTGGCCTATGTTCATGGCTAGTGGTTCAGCTTCACATGAGGATGGAAGCACTCAGCCTTTTGCTAGAAAAATGAAAAGACTAAAGCTGGCAAAAGCAGTAGCACCGCAAAGAACTGTGCGTTCTTCGAAATCACAAATCCACAAGGAGAGTCCGACTCCAATTGTGTCGGTTGCGATGCCTGACCTTCCCAACACTGGACGTGAAGAGCATGCGCCTTCCACCATTTGCACGCCCCCTGCAAGTGATGGAAGGAGCACCCGCAGTCCAGTTCCTGATAGTCAGATTGAAGATGTCAGTGTTGAAGTACACCAGGATGAGGAGGATATGGGTGTTGCTGGCACTGGGGAGGAAATTGACCAGGAGGATTCTGATGGTGAGGTGGTTTGTTTAAGTCAGGCACCCGGGGAGACACCTGTTGTCCGTTGTAGGAATATGGCCGTTGACATGCCTGGTGAAAATACCAAAAAAATCAGCTCTTCGGTGTGGAAGTATTTCACCAGAAATGCGGACAACAGGTGTCAAGCCGTGTGTTCCCTTTGTCAAGCTGTAATAAGTAGGGGTAAGGACGTTAACCACCTCGGAACATCCTCCCTTATACGTCACCTGCAGCGCATTCATAATAAGTCAGTGACAAGTTCAAAAACTTGGGCCGACAGCGGAAGCAGTCCACTGACCAGTAAATCCCTTCCTCTTGTAACCAAGCTCACGCAAACCACCCCACCAACTCCCTCAGTGTCAATTTCCTCCTTCCCCAGGAATGCCAATAGTCCTGCAGGCCATGTCACTGGCAATTCTGACGATTCCTCTCCTGCCTGGGATTCCTCCGATGCATCCTTGCGTGTAACGCCTACTGCTGCTGGCGCTGCTGTTGTTGCTGCTGGGAGTCGATGGTCATCCCAGAGGGGAAGTCGTAAGACCACTTTTACTACTTCCACCAAGCAATTGACTGTCCAACAGTCCTTTGCGAGGAAGATGAAATATCACAGCAGTCATCCTACTGCAAAGCGGATAACTGAGGCCTTGACATCCTGGGTGGTGAGAAACGTGGTTCCGGTATCCATCATTACTGCAGAGCCAACTAGAGACTTGTTGGAGGTACTGTGTCCCCGGTACCAAATACCATCTAGGTTCCATTTCTCTAGGCAGGCGATACCGAAAATGTACACAGACCTCAGAAAAAGAGTCACCAGTGTCCTAAAAAATGCAGCTGTACCCAATGTCCACTTAACCACGGACATGTGGACAAGTGGAGCAGGGCAGGGTCAGGACTATATGACTGTGACAGCCCACTGGGTAGATGTATGGACTCCCGCCGCAAGAACAGCAGCGGCGGCACCAGTAGCAGCATCTCGCAAACGCCAACTCTTTCCTAGGCAGGCTACGCTTTGTATCACCAGTTTCCAGAATACGCACACAGCTGAAAACCTCTTACGGCAACTGAGGAAGATCATCGCGGAATGGCTTACCCCAATTGGACTCTCCTGTGGATTTGTGGCATCGGACAACGCCAGCAATATTGTGTGTGCATTAAATCTGGGCCAATTCCAGCACGTCCCATGTTTTGCACATACCTTGAATTTGGTGGTGCAGAATTTTTTAAAAAACGACAGGGGCGTGCAAGAGATGCTGTCGGTGGCCAGAAGAATTGCGGGACACTTTCGGCGTACAGGCACCACGTACAGAAAACTGGAGCACCACCAAAAACTACTGAACCTGCCCTGCCATCATCTGAAGCAAGAAGTGGTAACGAGGTGGAATTCAACCCTGTATATGCTTCAGAGGTTGGAGGAGCAGCAAAAGGCCATTCAAGCCTATACAATTGAGCACGATATAGGAGGTGGGATGCACCTGTCTCAAGCGCAGTGGAGAATGATTTCAACGTTGTGCAAGGTTCTGATGCCCTTTGAACTTGCCACACGTGAAGTCAGTTCAGACACTGCCAGCCTGAGTCAGGTCATTCCCCTCATCAGGCTTTTGCAGAAGAAGCTGGAGACATTGAAGGAGGAGCTAACACGGAGCGATTCCGCTAGGCATGTGGGACTTGTGGATGGAGCCCTTAATTCGCTTAGCAAGGATTCACGGGTGGTCAATCTGTTGAAATCAGAGCACTACATTTTGGCCACCGTGCTCGATCCTAGATTTAAAGCCTACCTTGGATCTCTCTTTCCGGCAGACACAAGTCTGCTGGGGTTCAAACACCTGCTGGTGAGTAAATTGTCAAGTCAAGCGGAACGCGACCTGTCAACAACATCTCCTCCTTCACATTCTCCCGCAACTGGGGGTACGAGGAAAAGGCTCAGAATTCCGAGCCCACCCGCTGGCGGTGATGCAGGGCAGTCTGGAGCGACTGCTGATGCTGACATCTGGTCCGGACTGAAGGACCTGACAACGATTACGGACATGTCGTCTACTGTCACTGCATATGATTCTCTCCCCATTGAAAGAATGGTGGAGGATTATATGAGTGACCGCATCCAAGTAGGCACGTCACACAGTCCGTACTTATACTGGCAGGAAAAAGAGGCAATTTGGAGGCCCTTGCACAAACTGGCTTTATTCTACCTAAGTTGCCCTCCCACAAGTGTGAACTCCGAAAGAGTGTTTAGTGCCGCCGCTCACCTTGTCAGCAATCGGCGTACGAGGTTACATCCAGAAAATGTGGAGAAGATGATGTTCATTAAAATGAATTATAATCAATTCCTCCGTGGAGACATTGACCAGCAGCAATTGCCTCCACAAAGTACACAGGGAGCTGAGATGGTGGATTCCAGTGGGGACGAATTGATAATCTGTGAGGAGGGGGATGTACACGGTGATATATCGGAGGATGATGATGAGGTGGACATCTTGCCTCTGTAGAGCCAGTTTGTGCAAGGAGAGATTAATTGCTTCTTTTTTGGTGGGGGTCCAAACCAACCCGTCATATCAGTCACAGTCGTGTGGCAGACCCTGTCACTGAAATGATGGGTTGGTTAAAGTGTGCATGTCCTGTTTATACAACATAAGGGTGGGTGGGAGGGCCCAAGGACAATTCCATCTTGCACCTCTTTTTTCTTTTCTTTTTCTTTGCGTCATGTGCTGTTTGGGGAGGGTTTTTTGGAAGGGACATCCTGCGTGACACTGCAGTGCCACTCCTAGATGGGCCCGGTGTTTGTGTCGGCCACTAGGGTCGCTTATCTTACTCACACAGCTACCTCATTGCGCCTCTTTTTTTCTTTGCGTCATGTGCTGTTTGGGGAGGGTTTTTTGGAAGGGACATCCTGCGTGACACTGCAGTGCCACTCCTAGATGGGCCCGGTGTTTGTGTCGGCCACTAGGGTCGCTTATCTTACTCACACAGCTACCTCATTGCGCCTCTTTTTTTCTTTGCGTCATGTGCTGTTTGGGGAGGGTTTTTTGGAAGGGACATCCTGCGTGACACTGCAGTGACACTCCTAGATGGGCCCGGTGTTTGTGTCGGCCACTAGGGTCGCTTATCTTACTCACACAGCTACCTCATTGCGCCTCTTTTTTTCTTTGCGTCATGTGCTGTTTGGGGAGGGTTTTTTGGAAGGGACATCCTGCGTGACACTGCAGTGCCACTCCTAGATGGGCCCGGTGTTTGTGTCGGCCACTAGGGTCGCTAATCTTACTCACACAGCTACCTCATTGCGCCTCTTTTTTTCTTTGCGTCATGTGCTGTTTGGGGAGGGTTTTTTGGAAGGGCCATCCTGCGTGACACTGCAGTGCCACTCCTAGATGGGCCCGGTGTTTGTGTCGGCCACTAGGGTCGCTTATCTTACTCACACAGCGACCTCGGTGCAAATTTTAGGACTAAAAATAATATTGTGAGGTGTGAGGTATTCAGAATAGACTGAAAATGAGTGGAAATTATGGTTTTTGAGGTTAATAATACTTTGGGATCAAAATGACCGCCAAATTCTATGATTTAAGCTGTTTTTTAGGTTTTTTGGAAAAAAACACCCGAATCCAAAACACACCCGAATCCGACAAAAAAAATTTGGTGAGGTTTTGCCAAAACGCGGTCGAACCCAAAACACGGCCGCGGAACCGAACCCAAAACCAAAACACAAAACCCGAAAAATTTCCGGCGCTCATCTCTAGAATACACAGACCTATTATATACTAGACATAATAAAATAAATGGATGGCTCTTAACAAGCTCTGCCAGCTACTTGATGACAGAGTAAATTACAAAGAGAGAATGAAAGATGTAATTTAACAACAGTCTTGAACGTAGTCTGATTATAATAGAAATCTCTCATGCATGGTAGGCAAAGTGTTTGTTGTTTAGAGTGCTCTGATTAATAGATAAGTGTAAGCATAAGAATACTTTTACTGAACAAGGAAGCGGCTGGCCACATCAATATAAATATATATATATATATATATATATATATATATATATAAAAAGAGAGAGAGAGAAAGAGAGAGTCCCTGTGATATTAGTGTATTCAAGTGCCCCATGTATGGGAGGCGATCACGAGACCACTTGTCAGGATCCCGTCCGTCACAATGCAGGAATTCCGACAGGCGGTGAAATCCCGCCGCAGGAATACTGGCACCACAGGCTTTTCACCCTCTGTGGGTGTCCACGACACCCATAGAGGGAGAATAGATCCTGTGGCGAGAGCAGCAAGGCACCATGCCCACAGTGTGACGAACTCAGTGAACCTGCAAGGGGCTGTCTAGCGCTCGCCCCGCTGTTGGCATACTGGTGACCGAGATCCCGCTGTCGGGATCATGACAGTTGGGATCCCGGCCGCCGGTAAAAGGTATTTATTCCCCCTGCACATGTACTACCAGAGATTTAACATATTTTGTTTCTCAAGTGTTTCAGCATTTACAACATAGCTGCTAAAATATGTTTTTTAATGTACTGCCTATTAGTGCAGCAATATTCTTCTCTGTTCTCATATACAGGTAAAATAATAGCACATCGTCTTACCATGCAGGCTCTGGGGAGAGTGGCTTCGAGTTTCTTGTAATGACCTTTTCGTTAGTGAATCTGATAAGTTCCTGTATGAATTTATTTGCAATACAAAGTGGTTGCTAAGTCATTTGCCTATTACATACAGGCCAGGGCAGTGTGTACTGTGGGGTGTGGCATAATTGCATTATAACAGATTAGTTACTACAACATTCCATGGCTATTGTAACTGAATACTGAAACATGCAAATGTTCCAGCACTTATCATTTCCTACCTGTTCAAACCAACAGCATAATACCCCCTTCAGAACACTAGCTTGTGACCTGGGTTATTGTACATGAGCACGCAGTAATCCGGGTTGCTGTGCTGTCTGAAAAGTGCCAGGGGAAAATATCTCGGGTCGAGCGTACCCAGAGCTTAAAGTGGTCCTAGAGAGATGGTGGAATTAACCCCCTCCCCCGGCGCCCATGCAATAAAAGAATTTTGGCGCGCGCCAAGGGGCATGGTCTCCAAAAGAAAGGGGCGTGATCACACAATAGTAATAATGCCCACAGTCGTAGCACCCCTAATACACATAATGCCCACAGTAGTAGCACCCTGTAATACACAATGCCCACAGCTGTAGCACCCCTTTTACAATGACCACAGTAGTAGTGCTCCTTATGCAATGTCCACTGTACTGGTAGTGTGCACAGTGGTAGTGCCCCTTATATAGAGCCCATAGTAGTGGTGCCCCTTATGCACATGCCCCCAGTAGTAGTGCCCCTTATGTCCCCAGAAGTGATGCCCCTTATGAAGTGCCCCCTTTACAATGCCCTCAGTAGTGACCCCATTAGTAGTGCCCTTAATGGTAATGCCCCTGTGTAGTATTGCCCCCAGTAGTAATGTCGCCTGTAGTAATGCCCCCAGTCATTTAGCCCCCTGTAGTTTAGCCCCGCTAGTTTAGCCCCCAGTAGTAATGCCCCTGCAGTTATGACCCCAGTTGTTTACTCCCTCTTTAGTTTAGCTTCCCAGTGGTAATGCCCCCAGTAGTTTAGCCCCTGTAGTTTAGTCCTCATTTAGTTTAACCCCCAGTGGTAAATCCCCTTGTAGTTTAGCCCCTGCGGTTATGCCCCAGTAGTTTAGCCCCTCAGTAGTTTAGTTCCAAGTAGTAATGCCCCCAGTAGTTTAGCCCCTGTAGTTATGCCCCCTTGTAGTTTGCCCCCCTCTAGTTATGCCCCCAGTAGTAAGGCGCCCTTGTAGTTATGCCCCCAGTAGTAATGCACCCCCAGTAGTTAGTCCCATGTAGCTTGCCCCCAGTAGTTTGCCCCAAGTAGTAATGCCCCCAGTAGTTTAGCCCCCTTGTAGTTTAGCCACAGTAGTAAAGCCCCCTTGTAGTTTAGCCCCCAGTAATAATGCCCCCTTGTAGTTTAGCCCCCAAGTAGTAATGCCCCCAGTAGTTTAGCCCCTGTAGTTATGCCCCCAGTAATTTGCCCTAAGTAGTAATGCCCCCAGTAGTAATGCGTCCCTGTAGTTATGTTCCCAGTAGTAATGCGCCCCTGTAGTTTGCCCCATGTAGTTTGCCCCAAATAATAATGCCCCCTGTAGTTTAGCCCCCTTGTAGTTTCCCCCTTTGTAGTTTAGCCCCCAGTAATAATGCCCCCTGTAGTTTGCTCCATTGTAGTTTAGCCCCCTGTAGTTTAGCCCCCAGTAGTTTTCCCCAAATAGGAATGCCTCCAGTAGTAATGCACCCCTGTATTTTGCCCCAGTAGTTTACCCTTTGTAGTTTGCCCCCAGTAGCTTGTCCCAAGTGGTTTGCCCCCTGTAGCTTGCCCCCAGTAGTTTGCCCCCCGTAGCTTTCCCCAGTACACGCACCGCTAACACACTTAATAAAAAAAAAAACACAACAGCATACTTACCAAGCCCCGCTCCCGCGTCCACCCGTGTGATCTGAGCCGGGAGCCGGAAAGCCAGAGCTCAGTACTGAGCTCCTGCCGCCGGCTTCCACTGTGCAGGGAGAGCCGAGCGCCGCTGGTAACACAATCTCAGCAGGCGCCCGGCATATCCCTGCGGCGCCAGCACAAATCGGGTTAGGTGAGCCGGAGGAGGCGCTACGTTCCGTCTCCAAGTAGAACTGACGGAATGCAGTTCCGACCCGTTCCGGCTCACTTTAACCCCTGAGTGTACCAGTATTTCAACCATATTAGCGACCAGGGTTGAATACAGCTTCAAACCAGGTCACTGTGCAGTGTGAACAGGTTGCCAGGTCGATGCGTCCCGTTTACCGTTCACACTGTACGGACGGGCGACGCTTGCAGATCATCTGATCTCCAAGCGCTGCCTCCGCACATCAGGGACGTGCAGTAATGGGAGGCAGGGGAGGCAGTGCCTCCCCTGTCATAATGATTAAAATAATAAAAAGAAGATATTTATAACAGAGTCTGTGATAAATATATTCTTTTATTATTTTAATAATCTCCCCCCGTGAAAATGTTAGGCTGGGAGGCAGCGGGAGAGGTGCCTCCCGCACCTAACATTAAAGTCCGAGCAGCGGGGGGGCGGGCAGGATGCATGGCGCAGCAAAGGGCTGTGAAAGCCCATTGAAAAAGAACGGGGAAGCGGCACCTTTACTGATGCCTCAATGACAGGGGCGTGCATTCAGACAGATCTGATTGGCCCAGCGGATCCAGTGCTGGATACGCTGTCCAATCACTAGCGATCCTCCTTCCCGGCTGCAGCAGGCGCCATGGGCTGTGTGGGCGCCCGCTGCAGCCGGCGCCGCTGACTGACACTAGAGGTCATAATTGACCCCTAGTGTCTGAGCGGCGCTACAGTGGGAGAGACGTCATGAGTCATGACGTCTCTCCCATAGTACAGCAGAGAGGAGCCGGTGGACGGAGACGGAGGCAGCGCTGCAGGAGCGGTAAGTATGTGTGTGTGTATTTTTTTTTTTTTTAATGTGTGTGTGTTTGAGGCACAGCTACAGGGGCACAACTACAAGGGGCACAGTAAAAGGGGTGCAGCTACAGGGGCACAACTACAAGGGGCACAGTACAAGGGGCGCAGCTACAGGGGCACAACTACAAGGGGCACAGTACAAGGGGTGCAGCTACAGGGGCACAACTACAAGGGGCGCAGCTACAGGGGCACAACTACAAGGGGCGCAGCTACAGGGGCACAGCTACAAGGGGCACAGTACAAGGGGCGCAGCTACAGGGGCACAACTACAAGGGGCGCAGCTACAGGGGCACAGCTACAAGGGGCACAGTACAAGGGGCGCAGCTACAGGGGCACAACTACAAGGGGCACAGTACAAGGGGCGCAGCTACAGGGGCACAACTACAAGGGGCACAGTACAAGGGGCGCAGCTATAGGGGCACAACTATAAGGGGCACAGTACAAGGGGCGCAGCTACAGGGGCACAACTACAAGGGGCGAACGTCTTCCCGCGTCAGTGAGGGCATAATATTCATTCATTCGTTTGTAAGTATAATTTTCATTTTTATAGGTACCCCTTTTGGATTCTACTGGACAAATGGATGTGACCGGCGTGGGATGTAGGGAAGTAATCTCTCTAATTTTTACAGGAACCACCTATTGGATTCTACATGGACAAGTTGACGTGACCGGCGTGGGATGTAGGTAAGTATGTGTGAGTGTGTAAGTGTGTTTTAATAAATTTTTACTTTCACGGTGTGTGTTGTGTTTTTATTTGGGTATTTTTTTGTTGTAGAACTACAGGTACCAGCGGGCCCATTATTTCCCCGCATGCTGGTACTTGAGGTTCTCCAAGTACCAGCAAGCGAGGGAGGCTTGCTGGGCCTTGTAGCTCCACAACAAAAAACAATATTCTTTTTTTTTTACACACTTATGGCTATCAGCCCGGCACCCACCGCCCAGGGATGCTGGGGACAGCCTCGGGCTTCACCCCTGGCCCTTGGGTGCCTGGAGGGGGGGGACCCCTTGATTTAAGGGGTTCCCACTCCTCCAGGGAACCCCAGCCAGGGGTGACTAGTTGAGGGGGTAATGCCACGGCCGCAGGGACCTACATAAATGTGTCCCCCGTCTGTGGCATTATGTCCCTGGCTAGTGGAGCCCGGTGCTGGTTTTAAAATACGGGGGACTCCTACATCTTTTGTCCCCCGTATTTTTGGAACCAGGACCGGTCTAAGAGCCCGGTGCTGGTTGTCTAAATACGGGGAACCCCTGTCCAATTTTTTCCCAGTATTTAAACAACCAGGACCGGCTCAAAGAGCCCGAGGCTGGTTATGCTTAGGAGGGGGGACCTCACGCATTTTTTTTTTAAATTTTTTAACCCATTAAGACCCTTCTCCATTAAGTTAATGGAAGCCCTGGACAACAAAATTGCATTCATGTCCTCCTCCCACTCCCTTCCCAGTCCCAAACACTCATTTTTATTTTTTTTCTATAAAAATGTACAATATATCACAAGTATGATGAGAGGCAGGCAGCGGGCATTGGCGGCATCGGACTGAGATGCAAATTAGTGGCGGAGGGCTGGGTCAGTTGATGGTAGGCAAGTTTGTAAGCCATTGGCGGTGGCAGCAGGCATTGGCTCAGAGGCAGTAGCGGGCATTGGCTCGGTGGCGGTAGGGGTCATCGGCAGGATCCGGTGGACATTATGGCTGTAGTGCCTCACCAGCCACTGACCTCACCGCACGCCACTGCCGCACACGTCACTGCTGACATCACCAACCCGGCAATATGCTGGGCTGGGGACAGCAGTGTGAAAGGGGCCGAGGCGGGTCGCACCCATGTATGGCTCCCAGGTGCAACCCGTTATATGCGGTCTGAAAGGAGTATTATAGAATGTGTTACATTCTAGCCTATCCCAGCACAATGTCATATAGCAAGCCTCTGTAAGGAAGGAGGTTTATTCATCATGTTACAGCTCCAGAGACGCCTTCTAAAATCTACATTTCATGTGTCTCTTGGGTATATTTAATTGAAGTCGAAACTGCCGTCTTGTCGGAAAGACGTCAGTTTTCGACTTTTTCAGGTTGGAAGGGGTTCCAACCTATTCAATCTCCGGCTCTTTTATTCGACAAGTTGGGGAATTCGATTTGTCGGAAAGCACATGGATCGTCGGAATAGCCGCCAATCCGCGTGCTTCTGTCGGAAACAAGGCCAAATACAACAGGTTTTGGCCCCGTTTTTGACCATCTCAATCCGACTTTAAAAAAAGTCGGATTTAGATGAGGGAGCCGAGAGGAGGAGAGGGGGGGAGACCAGTGGGGAGACGGGGGAGAGCCGTGGGAGAGCAGCAGGGAGACGGGTGAGAGCCGCGGGAGAGAAGCGGGAGAGCAGTGGGGAGACTGGGGAGAGCAGCGCTACAGCAGCGTAGCAGGGGGATGTGTCACAGCCGCCACTCACAGCAGCGTCCAACCGGCTCCAGCAAGCGAGACCTCGCTTGCAGGAGCTGGGTAGACGCTGCCGTGAGCGTCGGCTGTGGCACATCCTCCTGCTACGCTTCAAGGAGCCGCTGCTATCGCGCTGCTCTCCCCTGTCTCCCCACGGCTCTCCCCCGTCTCAGCTCCCTCATCTCAATTCGACTTTTTTTAAAGTCGTATTGAGATGGCCATTGAATAGCCCTTGTCGGATCTATTCCGACAAATGCACGTCGGAATAGATCCGACTTCAATTGAATATACCCCTATATGTCATATCCATACAGCTGTCATTTTGAATTGAATGACCTCTCATACTAATGCTTTGGTTTGGTTGACTTTGAAATGCTCCTTGACATGTATAATTTTCAGAGGATTGTCTGCAAATTGACATTAATAAATAGCATATCATAGCAGAAAATTACGGATGATGGATTAAATAAATGTATTATTTGCTATTTATATTGCACACCTGTGCCCAGGGGCGGATTGGGAACAAAAAGCGGCCCTGGACAAATTTGTACTAGTGGCCCCACATGGGCAGCACCAGAGGTGTAAGGTCTAGCCATGGGCCATGGCAGCAGCACCCTCCCCCCAAGACTTTCCAGATAGTGGGCATGTCCAGCATCAAGGGGGAAGTTAAAAAGAAATAAAATTAAATATTATGAGCACATTATATGATACACCTTCAGAATTTAGGAAACTATATCATTCTTTAGAAAGATATATTTTCTTGCTTATTACACCAACCGTATCCCAATCACTATTCACTCAATCTTATATGTCAGCCAAGCAGGCAGACAGAGCATACACTAGATCATCTGCAATCACAGGCTAAGTGGCAAAGTCATTTTCATATATGCTAATTATTTTGCATCTTATTCATTATGTCTATAAAAGGACCATGTGTCCTCAAACCAAACAGGCCCCACATGTGCGTCGGCCCACCGGGAATCTTCCCTGTAAACCCTATAGCCAATCCGCCTCTGCCTGTGCCACAGCACTATATATTTGCTCAGTCTTATCAGTCCCCGCTCTAGTGCAGATAATTATCTACACACACATTGGGGTTAACTATTTTTGTCAGAAGCCAATTAACCTACCGTTATGTCTTTATTAGATTGTGGGAGGAAACCCAGGCAAATATGTGGAGGCCATACAAACTTAACACATACCTCCCAACTTTCACTCCTTTGATTCGGGACATGCCGCGACCCCCGTTTTCGTCATTTTGGGGGCGTGCCCAGTGCTGCTTGATCAGATAGATGCCATGCACGCATGCGCACTGCATCTATTCAGCGATCACCGGCTGTTTTGCATAGCAGAGCAGCAGTGATCACTGGCTCTCCCATCTGTACTCCCCACCCACGGGACACTGTGGCCTACAGGTGGGACAGCGGGACTGTGTCCTATTAGCGGGACTGTCCCGCTGTATTCGGGACAGTTGGGAGGAATGTAAACATAGCTAGGGACTTGGTGGGAATCAAACCAAAGACCTCTGTGCTGTGAAGAAGTAATGCTAACTACTACTCCAACCATGCAATTTTTACATATAGCTACAGATAAGTAAGCATGTAATTAATAATCTTTTAGGGCACTGTTTCCTTTTCATGGACAACATGTGGTAACAAACTCTCTCACTAATTTGAATGCTGTAACACAATATGCTTTATCTGTAGGCAATTAGCACAGGAAGTGGGATTAGGTTTTTATAGAACGATTTTACTTTTATTATGCAAGCTTTAGATCCGTTAGTTTGTCACTGCAAAAGTATGGAAGCCCAGGGCATGTACAACACCTAAAATGAAACTAATCTGAAGCTGGACAAACCCTTCACCAGTCCTTCCCCTCACCCTGTAGGTATTCCATGCTATAAATAGAGTTTCTTCAACAATATTTTAGCACCATAATTGAATTTCCTCTTTAAACTCCTGCTTGTGCATAAGTCGTCATTTGTCACCCATCTAGGTTATCACCCACCTAAATAGTAGATTGTAAGTAACCCACACTTGCCTACCTGACCCTCTCCATGAGGGAGAAAATGCTCTGTTCCTGGACTTTCCTGGTAATGTATGATTGCCATCACCTGTGGTGAGCTAGTTAATTGATAAGAAAGGTGTTTCACCACAGGTGATGGCAATCATACATTACCAGGAAAGTCCAGGAACAGAGCATTTTCTCCCTCATGGAGATGGTCAGGTAGGCAAGTATGAAGTAACCTGACATTAACATTTAGGGAGAGATGTATCAATGCTTGGAGAGCGATAAAGTGGAGAGAGCTTAAGTACCAATCAATCAGCTCCTAACTGTTTCACTGGCTGCATTTGAAAAATGTCAAGAGCTGATTGGTTGGTAGTTTCTCTCTCTCCAAAGTTTGATACATCTCCCCCATAATGTCCAAGCTGTTGCTTAACGTTCAACAATGTAATTGTTAAAACACTTTGCTATAAAACTTCCTCCTGGGCAGTACGTTTCACTTCAAAATCCCTTGATTGACTTGGTATTTCGTTGTGCCCTTAAGGCAACCCATGCCAGTTGCAGCAAAGCAGCCGCAAAATATAACCAAGCCTCCTCTATGTTTCATAGTAGGTACTGTATGGTGAACAGACAGCTAATGTGACTTGCTAAAAAAGCTCCAATTTTGACTCGTCTGTCTAAAGGACATTCTCCCAGAAGCATTGTGTCAATGTGCATTTAAGAAAATTCCTGTTTGGATCATGTTTTTTTAAAAGTTGAGTCTTCCTGGGTCGTCTTCTATGGAGCCCACTGTAACTCAAAAAGTGGCAGATGGTGTGATCAGGCACTGACATACTTTGACCTTGGAGTTCATGTTTGGAAGTTTTCCTTGCTTCTTTTTTTATCATTGCTTTTTTACCATTCTCACTATGCCATACTGTTTAAATAGGAGTAGATTTTTCTCTTGTGGCTGAATCAAGACAGCATGTCTACAGTCTTACATCAAGCTGCTTGGACATGGTCTTATAGCTTTTATCTTTAATATGCTTGTCTATAATTTCCTTTCTAACCTCCTCAGACAACTCTCTCCTTGCTTTCTCTAGTACATGTTCAGTGTGGTCCACACCAAACAGCAGATTGACTACTTCTACCCATTTAAAAAGGTTGACCGAATAGAACAGTGGTTCTCAAACTCGGTCCTCAGGACCCCACACAGTGCATGTTTTGCAGGTATCCCAGCAGGTGCACAGGTGTATTAATTACTAGTGATGAGCGGGTTCGGTTTCTCGGAAACCGAACCCCCCCGAACTTCAGCCTTTTTACACGGGTCCGAGGCAGACTCGGATCTTCCCGCCTTGCTCGGCTAACCCGAGCGCGCCCGAACGTCATCATCCCGCTGTCGGATTCTCGCGAGGCTCGTATTCTATCGCGAGACTCGGATTCTATATAAGGAGCCGCGCGTCGCCGCTATTTTCACACGTGCATTGAGATTGATAGGGAGAGGACGTGGCTGGCGTCCTCTCCGTTTAGATAGAGAGTGAGACACTTGATTTACTGGAGCATTAGGAGTACTCAGAGAGTGCAGAGTTTTGCTGATAGTTATACTAGTGACCACCAGTTTTATTTATTATTTAATATAATCCGTTCTCTGCCTGAAAAAAAACGATACACAGTCACATACCATATCTGTGCTCAGCCTCAGTGTGCTGCATGATAATATCATCTATGTATATCTGACTGTGCTGAGTAGTGCTCACTGCTCACACAGCTTAATTGTGGGGGAGACTGGGGAGCAGTTATAGCAGGAGTACATATTTAACGGTGCACACTTTTGCTGCCAGAGTGCCAGTGTGACTGACCAGCAGTGACCACCAGTATATTGTCTGCCTAAAAAAGTTAAACACTCGTGTGGTGTTTTTTTATTTTATTCTATAAACGCATTCTGCTGACAGTGTCCAGCAGGTCCGTCATTCATTATATTTCTATCTTCTTCATACTAGTAGTTTAGGAGTCTGCAGTGCTGACAGTGTCCAGCAGGTCCGTCATTATATAATATATACCTGTCCTGCAGTAGTGATATATATATTTTTTTTATATCATTATCATCCAGTCTATACTAGCAGACGCAGTACGGTAGTCCACGGCTGTAGCTACCTCTGTGTCGGCAGTCGCTCGTCCATAATTGTATACCTACCTGTGGTGGTTTTTTTTTTTCTATCTTCTTCATACTAGTAGTTTAGGAGTCTGCAGTGCTGACAGTGTCCAGCAGGTCCGTCATTATATAATATATACCTGTCCTGCAGTAGTGATATATATATTTTTTTTATATCATTATCATCCAGTCTATACTAGCAGACGCAGTACGGTAGTCCACGGCTGTAGCTACCTCTGTGTCGGCACTGGCAGTCACTCGTCCATAATTGTATACCTACCTGTGGTGGGGTTTTTTTTCTATCTTCTTCATACTAGTAGTTTAGGAGTCTGCAGTGCTGACAGTGTCCAGCAGGTCCGTCATTATACAATATATACCTGTCCTGCAGTAGTGATATATATATTTTTTTTATATCATTATCATCCAGTCTATACTAGCAGACGCAGTACGGTAGTCCACGGCTGTAGCTACCTCTGTGTCGGCACTGGCAGTCGCTCGTCCATAATTGTATACCTACCTGTGGTGGGTTTTTTTTTTCTATCTTCTTCATACTAGTAGTTTAGGAGTCTGCAGTGCTGACAGTGTCCAGCAGGTCCGTCATTATACAATATATACCTGTCCTGCAGTGGTGATATATATATATTTTTTATATCATTATCATCCAGTCTATACTAGCAGACGCAGTACGGTAGTCCACGGCTGTAGCTACCTCTGTGTCGGCAGTCGCTCGTCATCCATAAGTATACTAGTATCCATCCATCTCCATTGTTTACCTGAGGTGCCTTTTAGTTGTGCCTATTAAAATATGGAGAACAAAAATGTTGAGGTTCCAAAAATAGGGAAAGATCAAGATCCACTTCCACCTCGTGCTGAAGCTGCTGCCACTAGTCATGGCCGAGACGATGAAATGCCATCAACGTCGTCTGCCAAGGCCGATGCCCAATGTCATAGTACAGAGCATGTAAAATCCAAAACACCAAATATCAGTAAAAAAAGGACTCAAAAATCTAAAATAAAATCGTCGGAGGAGAAGCGTAAACTTGCCAATATGCCATTTACCACACGGAGTGGCAAGGAACGGCTGAGGCCCTGGCCTATGTTCATGGCTAGTGGTTCAGCTTCACATGAGGATGGAAGCACTCAGCCTCTCGCTAGAAAAATGAAAAGACTTAAGCTGGCAAAAGCACAGCAAAGAACTGTGCGTTCTTCGAAATCACAAATCCACAAGGAGAGTCCAATTGTGTCGGTTGCGATGCCTGACCTTCCCAACACTGGACGTGAAGAGCATGCGCCTTCCACCATTTGCACGCCCCCTGCAAGTGCTGGAAGGAGCACCCGCAGTCCAGTTCCTGATAGTCAGATTGAAGATGTCAGTGTTGAAGTACACCAGGATGAGGAGGATATGGGTGTTGCTGGCGCTGGGGAGGAAATTGACCAGGAGGATTCTGATGGTGAGGTGGTTTGTTTAAGTCAGGCACCCGGGGAGACACCTGTTGTCCGTGGGAGGAATATGGCCATTGACATGCCTGGTGAAAATTAGAGATGAGCGCCTGAAATTTTTCGGGTTTTGTGTTTTGGTTTTGGGTTCGGTTCCGCGGCCGTGTTTTGGGTTCGAACGCGTTTTGGCAAAACCTCACCGAATTATTTTTGTCGGATTCGGGTGTGTTTTGGATTCGGGTGTTTTTTTCAAAAAACCCTAAAAAACAGCTTAAATCATAGAATTTGGGGGTAATTTTGATCCCAAAGTATTATTAACCTCAAAAAACATAATTTACACTCATTTTCAGCCTATTCTGAACACATCACACCTCACAATATTATTTTTAGTCCTAAAATTTGCACCGAGGTCGCTGTGTGAGTAAGATAAGCGACCCTAGTGGCCGACACAAACACCGGGCCCATCTAGGAGTGGCACTGCAGTGTCACGCAGGATGTCCCTTCCAAAAAACCCTCCCCAAACAGCACATGACGCAAAGAAAAAAAGAGGCGCAATGAGGTAGCTGACTGTGTGAGAAAGATAAGCGACCCTAGTGGCCGACACAAACACCGGGCCCATCTAGGAGTGGCACTGCAGTGTCACGCAGGATGTCCCTTCCAAAAAACCCTCCCCAAACAGCACATGACGCAAAGAAAAAAAGAGGCGCAATGAGGTAGCTGTGTGAGAAAGATAAGCGACCCTAGTGGCCGACACAAACACCGGGCCCATCTAGGAGTGGCACTGCAGTGTCACGCAGGATGTCCCTTCCAAAAAACCCTCCCCAAACAGCACATGACGCAAAGAAAAAAAGAGGCGCAATGAGGTAGCTGTGTGAGTAAGATTAGCGACCCTAGTGGCCGACACAAACACCGGGCCCATCTAGGAGTGGCACTGCAGTGTCACGCAGGATGGCCCTTCCAAAAAACCCTCCCCAAACAGCACATGACGCAAAGAAAAAAAGAGGCGCAATGAGGTAGCTGACTGTGTGAGTAAGATTAGCGACCCTAGTGGCCGACACAAACACCGGGCCCATCTAGGAGTGGCACTGCAGTGTCACGCAGGATGTCCCTTCCAAAAAACCCTCCCCAAACAGCACATGACGCAAAGAAAAAAAGAGGCGCAATGAGGTAGCTGTGTGAGAAAGATAAGCGACCCTAGTGGCCGACACAAACACCGGGCCCATCTAGGAGTGGCACTGCAGTGTCACGCAGGATGTCCCTTCCAAAAAACCCTCCCCAAACAGCACATGACGCAAAGAAAAAAAGAGGCGCAATGAGGTAGCTGTGTGAGTAAGATTAGCGACCCTAGTGGCCGACACAAACACCGGGCCCATCTAGGAGTGGCACTGCAGTGTCACGCAGGATGGCCCTTCCAAAAAACCCTCCCCAAACAGCACATGACGCAAAGAAAAAAAGAGGCGCAATGAGGTAGCTGACTGTGTGAGTAAGATTAGCTACCCTAGTGGCCGACACAAACACCGGGCACATCTAGGAGTGGCACTGCAGTGTCACGCAGGATGTCCCTTCCAAAAAACCCTCCCCAAACAGCACATGACGCAAAGAAAAAAAGAGGCGCAATGAGGTAGCTGTGTGAGTAAGATTAGCGACCCTAGTGGCCGACACAAACACCGGGCCCATCTAGGAGTGGCACTGCAGTGTCACGCAGGATGTCCCTTCCAAAAAACCCTCCCCAATCAGCACATGATGCAAAGAAAAAGAAAAGAAAAAAGAGGTGCAAGATGGAATTATCCTTGGGCCCTCCCACCCACCCTTATGTTGTATAAACAAAACAGGACATGCACACTTTAACCAACCCATCATTTCAGTGACAGGGTCTGCCACACGACTGTGACTGATATGACGGGTTGGTTTGGACCCCCCCCAAAAAAGAAGCAATTAATCTCTCCTTGCACAAACTGGCTCTACAGAGGCAAGATGTCCACCTCATCTTCACCCTCCGATATATCACCGTGTACATCCCCCTCCTCACAGATTATCAATTCGTCCCCACTGGAATCCACCATCTCAGCTCCCTGTGTACTTTGTGGAGGCAATTGCTGCTGGTCAATGTCTCCGCGGAGGAATTGATTATAATTCATTTTAATGAACATCATCTTCTCCACATTTTCTGGATGTAACCTCGTACGCCGATTGCTGACAAGGTGAGCGGCGGCACTAAACACTCTTTCGGAGTACACACTTGTGGGAGGGCAACTTAGGTAGAATAAAGCCAGTTTGTGCAAGGGTCTCCAAATTGCCTCTTTTTCCTGCCAGTATAAGTACGGACTGTGTGACGTGCCTACTTGGATGCGGTCACTCATATAATCCTCCACCATTCTATCAATGTTGAGAGAATCATATGCAGTGACAGTAGACGACATGTCCGTAATCGTTGTCAGGTCCTTCAGTCCGGACCAGATGTCAGCATCAGCAGTCGCTCCAGACTGCCCTGCATCACCGCCAGTGGGTGGGCTCGGAATTCTGAGCCTTTTCCTCGCACCCCCAGTTGCGGGAGAATGTGAAGGAGGAGATGTTGACAGGTCGCGTTCCGCTTGACTTGACAATTTTGTCACCAGCAGGTCTTTCAACCCCAGCAGACCTGTGTCTGCCGGAAAGAGAGATCCAAGGTAGGCTTTAAATCTAGGATCGAGCACGGTGGCCAAAATGTAGTGCTCTGATTTCAACAGATTGACCACCCGTGAATCCTTGTTAAGCGAATTAAGGGCTGCATCCACAAGTCCCACATGCCTAGCGGAATCGCTCCGTGTTAGCTCCTTCTTCAATGCCTCCAGCTTCTTCTGCAAAAGCCTGATGAGGGGAATGACCTGACTCAGGCTGGCAGTGTCTGAACTGACTTCACGTGTGGCAAGTTCAAAGGGCATCAGAACCTTGCACAACGTTGAAATCATTCTCCACTGCACTTGAGACAGGTGCATTCCATCTCCTATATCGTGCTCAATTGTATAGGCTTGAATGGCCTTTTGCTGCTCCTCCAACCTCTGAAGCATATAGAGGGTTGAATTCCACCTCGTTACCACTTCTTGCTTCAGATGATGGCAGGGCAGGTTCAGTAGTTTTTGGTGGTGCTCCAGTCTTCTGTACGTGGTGCCTGTACGCCGAAAGTGTCCCGCAATTTTTCTGGCCACCGACAGCATCTCTTGCACGCCCCTGTCGTTTTTTAAAAAATTCTGCACCACCAAATTCAAGGTATGTGCAAAACATGGGACGTGCTGGAATTTGCCCATATTTAATGCACACACAATATTGCTGGCGTTGTCCGATGCCACAAATCCACAGGAGAGTCCAATTGGGGTAAGCCATTCCGCGATGATCTTCCTCAGTTGCCGTAAGAGGTTTTCAGCTGTGTGCGTATTCTGGAAAGCGGTGATACAAAGCGTAGCCTGCCTAGGAAAGAGTTGGCGTTTGCGAGATGCTGCTACTGGTGCCGCCGCTGCTGTTCTTGCGGCGGGAGTCCATACATCTACCCAGTGGGCTGTCACAGTCATATAGTCCTGACCCTGCCCTGCTCCACTTGTCCACATGTCCGTGGTTAAGTGGACATTGGGTACAACTGCATTTTTTAGGACACTGGTGAGTCTTTTTCTGACGTCCGTGTACATTCTCGGTATCGCCTGCCTAGAGAAGTGGAACCTAGATGGTATTTGGTAACGGGGGCACACTGCCTCAATAAATTGTCTAGTTCCCTGTGAACTAACGGCGGATACCGGACGCACGTCTAACACCAACATAGTTGTCAAGGACTCAGTTATCCGCTTTGCAGTAGGATGACTGCTGTGATATTTCATCTTCCTCGCAAAGGACTGTTGAACAGTCAATTGCTTACTGGAAGTAGTACAAGTGGGCTTAAGACTTCCCCTCTGGGATGACCATCGACTCCCAGCGGCAACAACAGCAGCGCCAGCAGCAGTAGGCGTTACACGCAAGGATGCATCGGAGGAATCCCAGGCAGGAGAGGACTCGTCAGACTTGCCAGTGACATGGCCTGCAGGACTATTGGCATTCCTGGGGAAGGAGGAAATTGACACTGAGGGAGTTGGTGGGGTGGTTTGCGTGAGCTTGGTTACAAGAGGAAGGGATTTACTGGTCAGTGGACTGCTTCCGCTGTCACCCAAAGTTTTTGAACTTGTCACTGACTTATTATGAATGCGCTGCAGGTGACGTATAAGGGAGGATGTTCCGAGGTGGTTAACGTCCTTACCCCTACTTATTACAGCTTGACAAAGGGAACACACGGCTTGACACCTGTTGTCCGCATTTCTGGTGAAATACCTCCACACCGAAGAGCTGATTTTTTTGGTATTTTCACCTGGCATGTCAACGGCCATATTCCTCCCACGGACAACAGGTGTCTCCCCGGGTGCCTGACTTAAACAAACCACCTCACCATCAGAATCCTCCTGGTCAATTTCCTCCCCAGCGCCAGCAACACCCATATCCTCCTCATCCTGGTGTACTTCAACACTGACATCTTCAATCTGACTATCAGGAACTGGACTGCGGGTGCTCCTTCCAGCACTTGCAGGGGGCATGCAAATAGTGGAAGGCGCATGCTCTTCACGTCCAGTGTTGGGAAGGTCAGGCATCGCAAACGACACAATTGGACTCTCCTTGTGGATTTGGGATTTCAAAGAACGCACAGTTCTTTGCGGTGCTTTTGCCAGCTTGAGTCTTTTCAGTTTTCTAGCGAGAGGCTGAGTGCTTCCATCCTCATGTGAAGCTGAACCACTAGCCATGAACATAGGCCAGGGCCTCAGCCGTTCCTTGCCACTCCGTGTGGTAAATGGCATATTGGCAAGTTTACGCTTCTCCTCCGACAATTTTATTTTAGGTTTTGGAGTCCTTTTTTTTCTGATATTTGGTGTTTTGGATTTGACATGCTCTGTACTATGACATTGGGCATCGGCCTTGGCAGACGACGTTGCTGGCATTTCATCGTCTCGGCCATGACTAGTGGCAGCAGCTTCAGCACGAGGTGGAAGTGGATCTTGATCTTTCCCTAATTTTGGAACCTCAACTTTTTTGTTCTCCATATTTTATAGGCAGAACTAAAAGGCACCTCAGGTAAACAATGGAGATGGATGGATTGGATACTAGTATACAATTATGGACGGACTGCCACGGTTAGGTGGTATAAAAAAACCACGGTTAGGTGGTATATATTATAATAATAATACAATTATGGATGGACGGACTGCCTGCCGACTGCCGACACAGAGGTAGCCACAGCCGTGAACTACCGCACTGTACACTGGTTGATAAAGAGATAGTAGTATACTCGTAACAACTAGTATGACACTATGACGACGGTATAAAGAATGAAAAAAAAACCACGGTTAGGTGGTATATATTATAATAATAATACAATTATGGATGGACGGACTGCCTGCCGACTGCCGACACAGAGGTAGCCACAGCCGTGAACTACCGCACTGTACACTGGTTGATAAAGAGATAGTAGTATACTCGTAACAACTAGTATGACACTATGACGACGGTATAAAGAATGAAAAAAAAACCACGGTTAGGTGGTATATATTATAATAATAATACAATTATGGATGGACGGACTGCCTGCCGACTGCCGACACAGAGGTAGCCACAGCCGTGAACTACCGCACTGTACACTGGTTGATAAAGAGATAGTAGTATACTCGTAACAACTAGTATGACACTATGACGACGGTATAAAGAATGAAAAAAAAAACACGGTTAGGTGGTATATATTATAATAATAATACAATTATGGATGGACGGACTGCCTGCCGACTGCCGACACAGAGGTAGCCACAGCCGTGAACTACCGCACTGTACACTGGTTGATAAAGAGATAGTAGTATACTCGTAACAACTAGTATGACACTATGACGACGGTATAAAGAATGAAAAAAAAACCACGGTTAGGTGGTATATATTATAATAATAATACAATTATGGATGGACGGACTGCCTGCCGACTGCCGACACAGAGGTAGCCACAGCCGTGAACTACCGCACTGTACACTGGTTGATAAAGAGATAGTAGTATACTCGTAACAACTAGTATGACACTATGACGACGGTATAAAGAATGAAAAAAAAACCACGGTTAGGTGGTATATATTATAATAATAATACAATTATGGATGGACGGACTGCCTGCCGACTGCCGACACAGAGGTAGCCACAGCCGTGAACTACCGCACTGTACACTGGTTGATAAAGAGATAGTAGTATACTCGTAACAACTAGTATGACACTATGACGACGGTATAAAGAATGAAAAAAAAACCACGGTTAGGTGGTATATATTATAATAATAATACAATTATGGATGGACGGACTGCCTGCCGACTGCCGACACAGAGGTAGCCACAGCCGTGAACTACCGCACTGTACACTGGTTGATAAAGAGATAGTAGTATACTCGTAACAACTAGTATGACACTATGACGGTATAAAGAATGAAAAAAAAACCACGGTTAGGTGGTATATATTATAATAATAATACAATTATGGATGGACGGACTGCCTGCCGACTGCCGACACAGAGGTAGCCACAGCCGTGAACTACCGCACTGTACACTGGTTGATAAAGAGATAGTAGTATACTCGTAACAACTAGTATGACACTATGACGACGGTATAAAGAATGAAAAAAAAACCACGGTTAGGTGGTATATATTATAATAATAATACAATTATGGATGGACGGACTGCCTGCCGACTGCCGACACAGAGGTAGCCACAGCCGTGAACTACCGCACTGTACACTGGTTGATAAAGAGATAGTAGTATACTCGTAACAACTAGTATGACACTATGACGACGGTATAAAGAAAGAAAAAAAAATACCACAGTTAGGTGGTATATATTATAATAATAATACAATTATGGATGGACGGACTGCCTGCCGACTGCCGACACAGAGGTAGCCACAGCCGTGAACTACCGCACTGTACACTGGTTGATAAAGAGATAGTAGTATACTCGTAACAACTAGTATGACACTATGACGACGGTATAAAGAATGAAAAAAAACCCACGGTTAGGTGGTATATATTATAATAATAATACAATTATGGATGGACGGACTGCCTGCCGACTGCCGACACAGAGGTAGCCACAGCCGTGAACTACCGCACTGTACACTGGTTGATAAAGAGATAGTAGTATACTCGTAACAACTAGTATGACACTATGACGACGGTATAAAGAATGAAAAAAAAACCACGGTTAGGTGGTATATATTATAATAATAATACAATTATGGATGGACGGACTGCCTGCCGACTGCCGACACAGAGGTAGCCACAGCCGTGAACTACCGCACTGTACACTGGTTGATAAAGAGATAGTAGTATACTCGTAACAACTAGTATGACACTATGACGACGGTATAAAGAAAGAAAAAAAAATACCACAGTTAGGTGGTATATATTATAATAATAATACAATTATGGATGGACGGACTGCCTGCCGACTGCCGACACAGAGGTAGCCACAGCCGTGAACTACCGCACTGTACACTGGTTGATAAAGAGATAGTAGTATACTCGTAACAACTAGTATGACACTATGACGACGGTATAAAGAATGAAAAAAAAACCACGGTTAGGTGGTATATATTATAATAATAATACAATTATGGATGGACGGACTGCCTGCCGACTGCCGACACAGAGGTAGCCACAGCCGTGAACTACCGCACTGTACACTGGTTGATAAAGAGATAGTAGTATACTCGTAACAACTAGTATGACACTATGACGACGGTATAAAGAAAGAAAAAAAAATACCACGGTTAGGTGGTATATATTGTAATACAATTATGGATGGACGGACTGCCTGCCGAGTTCCGACTGCCGACACAGAGGTAGCCACAGCCGTGAACTACCGCACTGTACTGTGTCTGCTGCTAATATAGACTGGTTGATAAAGAGATAGTATACAATACATACAACAATATACTACTATACTGGTGGTCAGGCACTGGTCACCACTAGTCACACTGGCAGTGGCACTCCTGCAGCAAAAGTGTGCACTGTTTAATTTTAAATTAATATAATATTATGTACTCCTGGGGGCTCCTGCTATAACAACCTGCAGTGCTCCCCAGTCTCCCCCACAATTATTATAAGCTTTGCCTTTTATACATTGATGTGCAGCACACTGGGCTGAGCTGAGTGCACACAGACTGAGTCACACTGTGTGACTGGCTGCTGCTGTGTATCGTTTTTTTTCAGGCAGAGAACGGATATAGCAGAGAACGGATATATTATATTAAAATAAATAAAAGTTAACTAACAACAACTGCACTGGTCACTGTGGTAAACTCTGTCTGACTCTGCACAATCTCTCTCTCTCTTCTAATCTAATTTCTAATGGAGAGGACGCCAGCCACGTCCTCTCCCTATCAATCTCAATGCACGTGTGAAAATGGCGGCGACGCGCGGCTCCTTATATAGAATCCGAGTCTCGCGAGAATCCGACAGCGTCATGATGACGTTCGGGCGCGCTCGGGTTAACCGAGCAAGGCGGGAGGATCCGAGTCTGCTCGGACCCGTGAAAAAAACATGAAGTTCGTGCGGGTTCGGTTTCAGAGAAACCGAACCCGCTCATCTCTAGTGAAAATACCAAAAAAATCAGCTCTTCGGTGTGGAAGTATTTCAACAGAAATGCGGACAACATTTGTCAAGCCGTGTGTTGCCTTTGTCAAGCTGTAATAAGTAGGGGTAAGGACGTTAACCACCTCGGAACATCCTCCCTTATACGTCACCTGCAGCGCATTCATCATAAGTCAGTGACAAGTTCAAAAACTTTGGGCGACAGCGGAAGCAGTCCACTGACCAGTAAATCCCTTCCTCTTGTAACCAAGCTCACGCAAACCACCCCACCAACTCCCTCAGTGTCAATTTCCTCCTTCCCCAGGAATGCCAATAGTCCTGCAGGCCATGTCACTGGCAATTCTGACAAGTCCTCTCCTGCCTGGGATTCCTCCGATGCATCCTTGCGTGTAACGCCTACTGCTGCTGGCGCTGCTGTTGTTGCTGCTGGGAGTCGATGGTCATCCCAGAGGGGAAGTCGTAAGACCACTTTTACTACTTCCACCAAGCAATTGACTGTCCAACAGTCCTTTGCGAGGAAGATGAAATATCACAGCAGTCATCCTGCTGCAAAGCGGATAACTGAGGCCTTGGCATCCTGGGCGGTGAGAACCGTGGTTCCGGTAGCCAGCATTACTGCAGAGCCAACTATAGACTTGTTTGAGGTACTGTGTCCCCGGTACCAAATACCATCTAGGTTCCATTTCTCTAGGCAGGCGATACCGAAAATGTACACAGACCTCAGAAAAAGACTCACCAGTGTCCTAAAAAATGCAGTTGTACCCAATGTCCACTTAACCACGGACATGTGGACAAGTGGAGCAGGGCAGACTCAGGACTATATGACTGTGACAGCCCACTGCGTAGATGTATTGACTCCCGCCGCAAGAACAGCAGCGGCGGCACCAGTAGCAGCATCTCGCAAACGCCAACTCTTTCCTAGGCAGGCTACGCTTTGTATCACCGCTTTCCAGAATACGCACACAGCTGAAAACCTCTTACGGCAACTGAGGAAGATCATCGCAGAATGGCTTACCCCAATTGGACTCTCCTGTGGATTTGTGGCATCGGACAACGCCAGCAATATTGTGTGTGCATTAAATCTGGGCAAATTCCAGCACGTCCCATGTTTTGCACATACCTTGAATTTGGTGGTGCAGAATTATTTAAAAAACGAGAGGGGCGTGCAAGAGATGCTGTCAACCCTCTATATGCTTCAGAGGTTGGAGGAGCAGCAAAAGGCCATTCAAGCCTATACAACTGAGCACGATATAGGAGGTGGAATGCACCTGTCTCAAGCGCAGTGGAGAATGATTTCAACGTTGTGCAAGGTTCTGCAACCTTTTGAACTTGCCACACGTGAAGTCAGTTCAGACACTGCCAGCCTGAGTCAGGTCATTCCCCTCATCAGGCTTTTGCAGAAGAAGCTGGAGACATTGAAGGAGGAGCTAACACAGAGCGATTCCGCTAGGCATGTGGGACTTGTGGATGGAGCCCTTAATTCGCTTAACAAGGATTCACGGGTGGTCAATCTGTTGAAATCAGAGCACTACATTTTGGCCACCGTGCTCGATCCTAGATTTAAAACCTACCTTGGATCTCTCTTTCCGGCAGACACAAGTCTGCAGGGGTTCAAAGAACTGCTGGTGAGAAAATTGTCAAGTCAAGCGGAACGCGACCTGTCAACATCTCCTCCTTCACATTCTCCCGCAACTGGGGGTGCGAGGAAAAGGCTCAGAATTCCAAGCCCACCCGCTGGCGGTGATGCAGGGCAGTCTGGAGCGACTGCTGATGCTGACATCTGGTCCGGACTGAAGGACCTGACAACGATTACGGACATGTCGTCTACTGTCACTGCATATGATTCTCTCCCCATTGAAAGAATGGTGGAGGATTATATGAGTGACCACATCCAAGTAGGCACGTCAGACAGTCCGTACTTATACTGGCAGGAAAAAGAGGCAATTTGGAGGCCCTTGCACAAACTGGCTTTATTCCACCTAAGTTGCCCTCCCACAAGTGTGTACTCCGAAAGAGTGTTTAGTGCCGCCGCTCACCTTGTCAGCAATCGGCGTACGAGGTTACATCCAGAAAATGTGGATAAGATGATGTTCATTAAAATGAATTATAATCAATTCCTCCGTGGAGACATTCACCAGCAGCAATTGCCTCCACAAAGTACGCACGGAGCTGAGATGGTGGATTCCAGTGGGGACGAATTGATAATTTGTGAGGAGGGGGATGTACACGGTGATATATCGGAGGATGATGATGAGGTGGACATCTTGCCTCTGTAGAGCCAGTTTGTGCAAGGAGAGATTAATTGCTTCTTTTTTGGTGGGGGTCCAAACCAACCCGTCATTTCAGTCACAGTCGTGTGGCAGACCCTGTCACTGAAATGATGGGTTGGTTAAAGTGTGCATGTCCTGTTTATACAACATAAGGGTGGGTGGGAGGGCCCAAGGACAATTCCATCTTGCACCTCTTTTTTCTTTCATTTTTCTTTGCGTCATGTGCTGTTTGGGGAGTAGTTTTTGGAAGGGCCATCCTGTGTGACACTGCAGTGCCACTCCTAGATGGGCCAGGTGTTTGTGTCGGCCACTTGGGTCGCTGAGCTTAGTCATCCAGCGACCTCGGTGCAAATTTTAGGACTAAAAATAATATTGTGAGGTGTGAGCTGTTCAGAATAGACTGAAAATGAGTGGAAATTATGGTTATTGAGGTTAATAATACTTTGGGATCAAAATGACCCCCAAATTCTATGATTTAAGCTGTTTTTTAGGGTTTTTTGAAAAAAAACACCCGAATCCAAAACACACCCGAATCCGACAAAAAAAATTCTGTGAGGTTTTGCCAAAACGCGTTCGAACCCAAAACACGGCCGCGGAACGGAACCCAAAACCCGAAAAATTTTCGGTGCTCATCACTATTAATTACTCACTGACACATTTTAAAAGGTCCACAGGTGGATCTAATTATTTCACTTGAAATTCTGTGAGGAGACCTGCAAAACATGCACCGTGTGGGGTCCTGAGGACCGAGTTTGAGAACCTGTGGAATAGAAGATTGAAGACCTGTGTTATGCTAATTCAAGAATACAAATAGTTTGCATTATCACTGCAATCCTATTATTTATTATATAACATATCTGTCCAGGCCATTTTTTAATATTAGAATATCTTTGGAAAATAAGCAATAATTTTTCTGTTTTCCCAGTTTATTTTCTTTATTCTATGAAAGGCATGCAGGTATACATGAGACAGTTACTTTTAGTTACATCACTTTTCAGGAGGAAGCATTGTTTCAATGTGCTGTAATGGTACAAATTTGTCGACATCTTTATGTAGTGTGCAGCTGCAAGCTGGAAGGGGGAGCAGCAAGAACTGACTAGGTACCTACTACTAGCTGCAGCTGCACTCAATATATATCTGCTTAGCTGAAGTAGGTTAGGTACGACATCCCGATAGTAAAGATGCCAGCGGTCAGAATACCAACAGCAGCATCCCGACTGTAAAAATCACAACACTGTTTGGAAGGTAAGCAACCCTACCCCTTACCCTCCCCACAGCCTAACCCTAACTCATCCCCTAGTGCCTGTAAACAGGGCCTAGAGAGACTGACGGTGCCAGGGTGCAATTGTTAACCCACCTGCAGGCAGAGGAGACTGCTGCACTCCGTGGCAGCAGCACCCCCTGGACCCATCACAGCCTAGCACACAGCAGCATGTGCTGGGCTAGGGAGAGAGGCTACGGCTTACAGGTAAGAGGATGAGGGGGAGCATGGACCTGGGCCCCTGCCAGGCCCCTCCAACAAACCAGGGCCTGAGCAATAAGTACCCACTCCCCCCTCTCGGAGCTCACTGCACATGTACACGCACAAACTTTCACACTAGGGTTAATTTTTGTTGAGAGACGGTTAACCTACCTGTATATTAGAGATGTGCACCGGAAAATTTTCGGGTTTTGTGTTTTGGTTTTGGATTCGGTTCCGCGGCCGTGTTTTGGATTCGGACGCGTTTTGGCAGAACCTCCCTGAAATTTTTTTGTCAGATTCGGGTGTGTTTTGGATTCGGGTGTTTTTTTTCAAAAACCCCTCAAAAACAGCTTAAATCATAGAATTTGGGGGTAATTTTGATCCTATAGTATTATTAACCTCAATAACCATAACTTCCACTCATTTCCAGTCTATTCTTAACACCTCACACCTCAGAATATTATTTTTAGTCCTAAAATTTGCACCGAGGTCGCTGGATGACTAAGCTAAGTGACCCAAGTGGGCGGCACAAACACCTGGCCCATCTAGGAGTGGAACTGCAGTGTCAGAAAGGATGGCACTTAAAAAAATTGGCCCCAAACATTACATGATGCAAAGATAAATGAAAAAAAAAGAGGTGCAAGATGGAATTGTCCTTGGGCCCTCCCACCCACCCTTATGTTGTATAAACAGGACATGCACACTTTAACAAACCCATCATTTCAGCCACAGGGTCTGCCACACGACTGTGGCTGAAATGACTGGTTGGTTTGGGCCCCTACCAAAAAAAGAAGAAATCAATCTCTCCTTGCTCAAACTGGCTCTACAGAGGCAAGATGTCCACCTCATCATCATCCTCCAATTCCTCACCCCTTTCACTGTGTACATCCCCCTCCTCACAGAGTATTAATTCTAGAGATGAGCGCCTGAAATTTTTCGGGTTTTGTGTTTTGGTTTTGGGTTCGGTTCCGCGGCCGTGTTTTGGGTTCGAACGCGTTTTGGCAAAACCTCACCAAATTTTTTTTGTCGGATTCGGGTGTGTTTTGGATTCGGGTGTTTTTTTTAAAAAACACTAAAAAACAGCTTAAATCATAGAATTTGGGGGTCATTTTGATCCCAAAGTATTATTAACCTCAAAAACCATAATTTACACTCATTTTCAGTCTATTCTGAATACCTCACACCTCACAATATTATTTTTAGTCCTAAAATTTGCACCGAGGTCGCTGTGTGAGTAAGATAAGCGACCCTAGTGGCCGACACAAACACCGGGCCCATCTAGGAGTGGCACTGCAGTGTCACGCAGGATGTCCCTTCCAAAAAACCCTCCCCAAACAGCACATGACGCAAAGAAAAAAAGAGGCGCAATGAGGTAGCTGTGTGAGTAAGATTAGCGACCCTAGTGGCCGACACAAACACCGGGCCCATCTAGGAGTGGCACTGCAGTGTCACGCAGGATGTCCCTTCCAAAAAACCCTCCCCAATCAGCACATGATGCAAAGAAAAAGAAAAAAAAAAAGAGGTGCAAGATGGAATTGTCCTTGGGCCCTCCCACCCACCCTTATGTTGTATAAACAAAACAGGACATGCACACTTTAACCAACCCATCATTTCAGTGACAGGGTCTGCCACACGACTGTGACTGATATGACGGGTTGGTTTGGACCCCCCCCAAAAAAGAAGCAATTAATCTCTCCTTGCACAAACTGGCTCTACGGAGGCAAGATGTCCACCTCATCTTCACCCTCCGATATATCACCGTGTACATCCCCCTCCTCACAGATTATCAATTCGTCCCCACTGGAATCCACCATCTCAGCTCCCTGTGTACTTTGTGGAGGCAATTGCTGCTGGTCAATGTCTCCGCGGAGGAATTGATTATAATTCATTTTAATGAACATCATCTTCTCCACATTTTCTGGATGTAACCTCGTACGCCGATTGCTGACAAGGTGAGCGGCGGCACTAAACACTCTTTCGGAGTACACACTTGTGGGAGGGCAACTTAGGTAGAATAAAGCCAGTTTGTGCAAGGGCCTCCAAATTGCCTCTTTTTCCTGCCAGTATAAGTACGGACTGTGTGACGTGCCTACTTGGATGCGGTCACTCATATAATCCTCCACCATTCTATCAATGTTGAGAGAATCATATGCAGTGACAGTAGACGACATGTCCGTAATCGTTGTCAGGTCCTTCAGTCCGGACCAGATGTCAGCATCAGCAGTCGCTCCAGACTGCCCTGCATCACCGCCAGCGGGTGGGCTCGGAATTCTGAGCCTTTTCCTCGCACCCCCAGTTGCGGGAGAATGTGAAGGAGGAGATGTTGACTTCGCGTTCCGCTTGACTTGACAATTTTGTCACCAGCAGGTCTTTCAACCCCAGCAGACCTGTGTCTGCCGGAAAGAGAGATCCAAGGTAGGCTTTAAATCTAGGATCGAGCACGGTGGCCAAAATGTAGTGCTCTGATTTCAACAGATTGACCACCCGTGAATCCTTGTTAAGCGAATTAAGGGCTGCATCCACAAGTCCCACATGCCTAGCGGAATCGCTCCCTTTTAGCTCCTTCTTCAATGCCTCCAGCTTCTTCTGCAAAAGCCTGATGAGGGGAATGACCTGACTCAGGCTGGCAGTGTCTGAACTGACTTCACGTGTGGCAAGTTCAAAGGGCATCAGAACCTTGCACAACGTTGAAATCATTCTCCACTGCACTTGAGACAGGTGCATTCCACCTACTATATCGTGCTCAATTGTATAGGCTTGAATGGCCTTTTGCTGCTCCTCCAACCTCTGAAGCATATAGAGGGTTGAATTCCACCTCGTTACCACTTCTTGCTTCAGATAATGGCAGGGCAGGTTCAGTAGTTTTTGGTGGTGCTCCAGTCTTCTGTACGTGGTGCCTGTACGCCGAAAGTGTCCCGCAATTTTTCTGGCCACCGACAGCATCTCTTGCACGCCCCTGTCGTTTTTTTAAAAAATTCTGCACCACCAAATTCAAGGTATGTGCAAAACATGGGACGTGCTGGAATTTGCCCATATTTAATGCACACACAATATTGCTGGCGTTGTCCGATGCCACAAATCCACAGGAGAGTCCAATTGGGGTAAGCCATTCCGCGATGATCTTCCTCAGTTGCCGTAAGAGGTTTTCAGCTGTGTGCGTATTCTGGAAAGCGGTGATACAAAGCGTAGCCTGCCTAGGAAAGAGTTGGCGTTTGCGAGATGCTGCTACTGGTGCCGCCGCTGCTGTTCTTGCGGCGGGAGTCCATACATCTACCCAGTGGGCTGTCACAGTCATATAGTCCTGACCCTGCCCTGCTCCACTTGTCCACATGTCCGTGGTTAAGTGGACATTGGGTACAACTGCATTTTTTAGGACACTGGTGAGTCTTTTTCTGACGTCCGTGTACATTCTCGGTATCGCCTGCCTAGAGAAGTGGAACCTAGATGGTATTTGGTAACGGGGGCACACTGCCTCAATAAATTGTCTAGTTCCCTGTGAACTAACGGCGGATACCGGACGCACGTCTAACACCAACATAGTTGTCAAGGACTCAGTTATCCGCTTTGCAGTAGGATGACTGCTGTGATATTTCATCTTCCTCGCAAAGGACTGTTGAACAGTCAATTGCTTACTGGAAGTAGTACAAGTGGGCTTACGACTTCCCCTCTGGGATGACCATCGACTCCCAGCGGCAACAACAGCAGCGCCAGCAGCAGTAGGCGTTACACGCAAGGATGCATCGGAGGAATCCCAGGCAGGAGAGGACTCGTCAGAATTGCCAGTGACATGGCCTGCAGGACTATTGGCATTCCTGGGGAAGGAGGAAATTGACACTGAGGGAGTTGGTGGGGTGGTTTGCGTGAGCTTGGTTACAAGAGGAAGGGATTTACTGGTCAGTGGACTGCTTCCGCTGTCACCCAAAGTTTTTGAACTTGTCACTGACTTATTATGAATGCGCTGCAGGTGACGTATAAGGGAGGATGTTCCGAGGTGGTTAACGTCCTTACCCCTACTTATTACAGCTTGACAAAGGGAACACACGGCTTGACACCTGTTGTCCGCATTTCTGGTGAAATACCTCCACACCGAAGAGCTGATTTTTTTGGTATTTTCACCTGGCATGTCAACGGCCATATTCCTCCCACGGACAACAGGTGTCTCCCCGGGTGCCTGACTTAAACAAACCACCTCACCATCAGAATCCTCCTGGTCAATTTCCTCCCCAGCGCCAGCAACACCCATATCCTCCTCATCCTGGTGTACTTCAACACTGACATCTTCAATCTGACTATCAGGAACTGGACTGCGGGTGCTCCTTCCAGCACTTGCAGGGGGCGTGCAAATGGTGGAAGGCGCATGCTCTTCACGTCCAGTGTTGGGAAGGTCAGGCATCGCAACCGACACAATTGGACTCTCCTTGTGGATTTGGGATTTCGAAGAATGCACAGTTCTTTGCTGTGCTGCTTTTGCCAGCTTGAGTCTTTTCATTTTTCTAGCGAGAGGCTGAGTGCTTCCATCCTCATGTGAAGCTGAACCACTAGCCATGAACATAGGCCAGGGCCTCAGCCGTTCCTTGCCACTCCGTGTGGTAAATGGCATATTGGCAAGTTTACGCTTCTCCTCCGACAATTTTATTTTAGGTTTTGGAGTCCTTTTTTTACTGATATTTGGTGTTTTGGATTTGACATGCTCTGTACTATGACATTGGGCATCGGCCTTGGCAGACGACGTTGCTGGCATTTCATCGTCTCGGCCATGACTAGTGGCAGCAGCTTCAGCACGAGGTGGAAGTGGATCTTGATCTTTCCCTAATTTTGGAACCTCAACATTTTTGTTCTCCATATTTTAATAGGCACAACTAAAAGGCACCTCAGGTAAACAATGGAGATGGATGGATTGGATACTAGTATACAATTATGGACGGGCTGCCGAGTGCCGACACAGAGGTAGCCACAGCCGTGAACTACCGCACTGTACTGTGTCTGCTGCTAATATATAGACTGGTTGATAAAGAGATAGTATACTCGTAACTAGTATGTATGTATAAAGAAAGAAAAAAAAACCACGGTTAGGTGGTATATACAATTATGGACGGGCTGCCGAGTGCCGACACAGAGGTAGCCACAGCCGTGAACTACCGCACTGTACTGTGTCTGCTGCTAATATAGACTGGTTGATAAAGAGATAGTATACTCGTAACTAGTATGTATGTATAAAGAAAGAAAAAAAAACCACGGTTAGGTGGTATATACAATTATGGACGGGCTGCCGAGTGCCGACACAGAGGTAGCCACAGCCGTGAACTACCGCACTGTACTGTGTCTGCTGCTAATATATAGACTGGTTGATAAAGAGATAGTATACTCGTAACTAGTATGTATGTATAAAGAAAGAAAAAAAAACCACGGTTAGGTGGTATATACAATTATGGACGGGCTGCCGAGTGCCGACACAGAGGTAGCCACAGCCGTGAACTACCGCACTGTACTGTGTCTGCTGCTAATATAGACTGGTTGATAAAGAGATAGTATACTCGTAACTAGTATGTATGTATAAAGAAAGAAAAAAAAACCACGGTTAGGTGGTATATACAATTATGGACGGGCTGCCGAGTGCCGACACAGAGGTAGCCACAGCCGTGAACTACCGCACTGTACTGTGTCTGCTGCTAATATATAGACTGGTTGATAAAGAGATAGTATACTCGTAACTAGTATGTATGTATAAAGAAAGAAAAAAAAACCACGGTTAGGTGGTATATACAATTATGGACGGGCTGCCGAGTGCCGACACAGAGGTAGCCACAGCCGTGAACTACCGCACTGTACTGTGTCTGCTGCTAATATATAGACTGGTTGATAAAGAGATAGTATACTCGTAACTAGTATGTATGTATAAAGAAAGAAAAAAAAACCACGGTTAGGTGGTATATACAATTATGGACGGGCTGCCGAGTGCCGACACAGAGGTAGCCACAGCCGTGAACTACCGCACTGTACTGTGTCTGCTGCTAATATATAGACTGGTTGATAAAGAGATAGTATACTCGTAACTAGTATGTATGTATAAAGAAAGAAAAAAAACCACGGTTAGGTGGTATATACAATTATGGACGGGCTGCCGAGTGCCGACACAGAGGTAGCCACAGCCGTGAACTACCGCACTGTACTGTGTCTGCTGCTAATATAGACTGGTTGATAAAGAGATAGTATACTCGTAACTAGTATGTATGTATAAAGAAAGAAAAAAAAACCACGGTTAGGTGGTATATACAATTATGGACGGGCTGCCGAGTGCCGACACAGAGGTAGCCACAGCCGTGAACTACCGCACTGTACTGTGTCTGCTGCTAATATAGACTGGTTGATAAAGAGATAGTATACTACTAATATTATATATACTGGTGGTCAGGTCACTGGTCACTAGTCACACTGGCAGTGGCACTCCTGCAGCAAAAGTGTGCACTGTTTAATTTTAATATAATATTATGTACTCCTGGCTCCTGCTATAACCTATAACTGGCACTGCAGTAGTGCTCCCCAGTCTCCCCCACAATTATAAGCTGTGTGAGCTGAGCAGTCAGACAGATATATAATATATATAGATGATGCAGCACACTGGCCTGAGCAGTGCACACAGATATGGTATGTGACTGACTGAGTCACTGTGTGTATCGCTTTTTTCAGGCAGAGAACGGATATATTAAATAAACTGCACTGTGTGTCTGGTGGTCACTCACTATATAATATATTATGTACTCCTGGCTCCTGCTATAACCTATAACTGGCACTGCAGTAGTGCTCCCCAGTCTCCCCCACAATTATAAGCTGTGTGAGCTGAGCAGTCAGACAGATATATATAATATTATATATAGATAATAGATGATGCAGCACACTGGCCTGAGCCTGAGCAGTGCACACAGATATGGTATGTGACTGAGTCACTGTGTGCTGTGTATCGCTTTTTTCAGGCAGAGAACGGATTATAAATAAAACTGGTGGTCACTATCAGCAAAACTCTGCACTGTACTGAGTACTCCTAATGCTCCCCAAAATTAGTAAATCAAGTGTCTCTCTAATCTATTCTAAACGGAGAGGACGCCAGCCACGTCCTCTCCCTATCAATCTCAATGCACGTGTGAAAATGGCGGCGACGCGCGGCTCCTTATATAGAATCCGAGTCTCGCGATAGAATCCGAGCCTCGCGAGAATCCGACAGCGTCATGATGACGTTCGGGCGCGCTCGGGTTAACCGAGCAAGGCGGGAAGATCCGAGTCGCTCGGACCCGTGAAAAAAAACATGAAGTTCTGGCGGGTTCGGATTCAGAGAAACCGAACCCGCTCATCTCTAATTAATTCGTCCCCACTGGAATCCACCATCTCAGGTCCCTGTGTACTTTCTAGAGGCAATTGATGGTGAATGTCTCCACGGAGGAATTGATTATAATTCATTTTGATGAACATCATCTTCTCCACATTTTGTGGAAGTAACCTCGTACGCCAATCGCTGAAAAGGTGACCGGCTGCACTAAACACTCTTTTGGAGTACACACGGGAGGGGGGGGGCAACTTAGGTAAAATAAAGCCAGTTTGTGCAAGGGCCTCGAAATTGCCTCTTTTTCCTGCCAGTATACATACGGACTGTCTGACGTTCCTACTTGGATGCTGTCACTCATATAATCCTCCACCGTTCTTTCAATGGTGACAGAATCATATGCAGTGACAGTAGACGACATGTCAGTAATCGTTGGCAGGTCCTTCAGTCCGGACCAGATGTCAGCAGTCGCTCCAGACAGCCCTGCATCACTGCCAGCGGGTGGGCTCGGAATTCTTAGCCTTTTCCTCGCAGCCCCAGTTGCGGGAGAATGTGAAGGAGGGGCTGTTGACGGGTCACGTTCCACTTGAGTTGACAAGTGTCTCACCAGCAGGTCTTTGAACATGTGCAGACCTGTGTCTGCTGGAAAGAGAGATACAATGTAGGCTTTAAACATAGGATCGAGCACGGTGGCCAAAATGTAGTGCTCTGATTTCAACAGATTGACCACCCGTGAATCCTGGTTAAGCGAATGAAGGGCTCCATCCACAAGTCCCACATGCCTAGCGGAATCGCTCTGTTTTAGCTCCTCCTTCAATCTCTCCAGCTGCTTCTGCAAAAGCCTGATGAGGGGAATGACCTGACTCAGGCTGGCAGTGTCTGAACTGACTTCACGTGTGGCAAGTTCAAAGGGTTGCAGAACCTTGCACAACGTTGAAATCATTCTCCACTGCGCTTGAGTCAGGTGCATTCCCCCTCCTTTGCCTATATCGTAGGCAGTTGCATAGGCTTGAATGGCCTTTTGCTTCTCCTCCATCCTCTGAAGCATATAGAGGGTTGAATTCTACCTCGTTACCACCTCTTGCTTCAGATGATGGCGGGGCAGGTTCAGGAGTGTTTGCTGGTGCCCCAGTCTTCGGCACGCGGTGGCTGAATGCCGAAAGTGGCCCGCAATTCTTCGGGCCACCGACAGCATCTCTTGCACGCCCCTGTCGTTTTTAAAAAAAATTCTGCACCACCAAATTCAATGTATGTGCAAAACATGGGACGTGCTGGAATTTGCCCAGATGTAATGAATATGTACAGCATCTATTCACGGGAGACAGAGGAAGAGTGACGAAAACAGGTGGCGTGGCATGCTGTCGTAGCACTCCCTTGAAGCCACACCTAACTTTCACATAGGCCATGCCCCCTTTTCAGACACGGGTGCGGCTTCACCGCGCAGGTGTCCCGCTCACCAGATCTGAAATGTTGGGAGGTATGCAATATGGTTCGTCCAGGTGCACAGTTACAGTACTTGTTCTATTCTGCTTTATTAGCAACTCATAATTAGGCATATACAGTGCATCTGGAAAGTATTCACAGCGCTTCACTTTTTCCACATTTTGTTAAGTTACAGCCTTATTCCAAATGGAATAAATTAATGTTTTCCCTCAAAATTCTACATGCAATACCCCATAATGACGTGAAAAAAGTTTTTTTGAGATTTTTGCAAATTTATTAAAAATAAGAAATCACATGTACATAAGTATTCACAGCCTTTGCCATGAAGCTCAAAATTGAGCTCAGGTGCATCCTATTTCCATTGATCATCCTTGAGATGTTCCTACAGCTTAATTGGAGTCGACCATTCAGTTGATTGGACATGATTTGGAAAGGCACACACCTGTCTATATAAGGTCCCACACTCGACAGTGCATGTCTGAGCACAAATCAAGCATGAAGTCAAAAGAATTGTCTACAGACCTCCGAGACAGGATTGTCTCAAGGCACAAATCTGGGGAAGGTACATAAAAATATCTGCTGCTTTGAAGGTCCCAATGAGCGTAGTGGCCTCTATCATCGGTAAATGGAAGATGTTCGGAACCACCAGGACTCTTCCTAGAGCTGGCCGGCCGTGTAAACTGAGCGATCGGGGGAAAAGGGTCCTAGTCAGGGAGGTGACCAAGAACCCGATGGTCACTCTGTCAGACCTACAGCATTGCTCTGGGGAGAGAGGAGAACCTTCTAGAAGGACAACCATCTCTGCAGCAATTCACCAATCAGGCCTCTATGGTAGAGTGGCCAGACGAAGCCAGTGCTTAGTAAAAAGCACATGGCAGCCCACCTGGAGTTTGCCAAAATGCACCTGAAGGACTCTCAGACCATGAGAAACAAAATTCTCTGGTCTGATAAGACAAAGATTGAACTCTTTGGTGTGAATGCCAGGCGTCATATTTGGAGGAAACCAGGCACCGGTCATCACCAGGACAATACCATCCCTACAGTGAAGAATGGTGGTGGCAGCATCATTCTGTGGTGATGTTTTTAAGCGGCTGGAACTGGGAGACTAGTCAAGATGGAGGGAAAGATGAATGCAGCAATGTATGGAGACATCCTGGATGAAAACTGCATCAGGGCGCTCTTGAACGCAAACTGGGGCAACGGTTTATCTTTCAGCAGGACAATGACCCTAAGCACACAGCCAAGATATCAAAGCAGTGGCTTCAGGACAACTCTGTGAATGTCCTTGAGTGGCCTAGCTTGAATCTGATTGAACATCTCTGGAGAGATCTGAAAATGGCTGTGCACCTACACTTCCCATCCAACCTGATGAAGCTTGAGAGATGCTGCAAGGAGGAATGGGCGAAACTGCCCAAAGATAGGTGTGCAAAGGCTGTAATTGCTGCAAAAGGTGCATCAACAAAGTATTGTGCAAAGGCAGTGAATACTTATGTACATGTGATTTCTTCGTTTTTTATTTTTAATAAATTTGCAATTTCATTATGGGGCATTGCGTGTAGAATTTTGAGGGGAAAAAATGAATTTATTCCATTTGGGAATAAGGCTGTAACATAACAAAATGTGGAAAAAGAGAAGCGCTGTAAATACTTTCCTGATGCACTGTAGTAGCCTGTAAAGCTTTGAAATCATGGTCATCTATCTGTCTCTATGTGGTTGTTGAGGCCATTTTCATAATCAGTAGTACATAAACAATACCTTTGACCTTATTATTATTTTTTCATATAGAGTACCATGGTTAGGAGTTACTTTATAATAATACTATACCTAGGGACAGAAATAGCTAAATTGAACAACTACCAGAATTCAGCAAATATGATATGCAGATATCAGCCACACCAAAAGTCTCCCTCTCACTTCACAAATTGTGTATAAATTCTCAACAATAACTTTCCACATGTAATGCGGGCCATACATCAGGTGGGCGTTTCCTCAATTACCCAGGGCCAGATTAACAATGGGGCAGGTGAAAATAGGCCCAGACGGTGCTAGTAGAATTTGGTGACAATAATTTTTTTTTTGTCACCATCAGTAGAAGCCTGAAGAGAGAGAGCCCACACAGTGCCCACATACACCCCACTAGTGCAGCACAGTGGTACGTGCGGATCCAGTGCTAAGAGGCTGGCCACTGGTCTAGGCGGTCCAGTACCTCCCCTCCACTCACATTTCCTCCCCTTCCTCTCGCTGGCCGCAAAATCCAAATGATGAGGACCCACTGCTGCCGTATCTAGAAACGGGGACCCGCTGCTGCCGTATCTACAGACGGGGACCCGCTGCTGCCATATCTAGAGGCAGGGACTCGCTGCTGCCGTATCTACAGATGGGGACCCGCTGCTGCCATATCTACAGATGGGGATCTGCTGCTGCTGTATCTACAGACGGGGACCCGCTCCTGCCGGAGCTACAGACAGGGACCCGCTGCTGCCAGAGCTATAGACCAACTGCTGTCAAAGGTACAAAATGCCACCATCCTGATGGGGAAAGTGGGTACGCAATGCTGCCTGTAGGTGGGGGAGGGATTTAGGGGATGGCTGTCTCAACCCTTTCTCTCTCTCTCTCTCTCTCTCTCTCCCCCTTCTCTCTTTCTGTCTCCCCCCTCTCTCTCTGTCTCTCCCTCTCTCTCTCTCTCTCTGAGGTCAATTCAGTTTGGTGCGGATTGAATAGCGCCGGGAATTAGCTCCCTTGGCTATTCAATTCAGGGATGCAAGAAGAAATCCAACAAAAGTGCTGGCACAATTCTGATTTCTGCCCTTAGCGCGGCGAAAACAGTATCGCGCCGGGTACTTATATCTGGGAAAACCGGCCTTCCCCGATTTAGCAATACGCTGAACTGTATAGCCCCGGGAGCTAATTCCCAATGCTATTTAATCTGCGCAGAATTGAACTGAGCCCTCTGTGTCTCCCCTTTCTCTCTCTCTCTCTCTCTCTCTCTCTCTCTGTCTTCCACCTTCTCTCCCTCTCTCTCTCAGTGTTTCCCCACTTCTCGCTTTCTCTGTCTCTGTGTCTCCCCCTTCTCACTCTCTCTGTCTCCCACTGTTCTCTCTTTCTCTCTCTCTCTCTCTCTCTCTCTCTCTCTCTCTCTCACTCCCCCCATCTCATTCTTTCTCTGTCTCCCACCCTTTTTCTCTATCTGTCTCTCCCTTCTCTCTCTGTTTGAGTCCTCCACCCTTCTGTCTCTCTCTCTCTCTCTCTCTCTCTCTCTCTATGTGATTCCCCTTTCTCTATCCCTCCCCTTCTCTCTCGCACCCTCTCTTGGTGTCCCCAGCCTTTTTTCTACCTCTCCCCCCTTCTCTCTATCTCTCTCTCTCTCTCTTTTTTCTTTGTGTCTCACTGACTCCCCTTTTCTTTCTCCCTTTCTCTCTATGCTCCGCTTTTTCTCTCCTCTCCCTCTCACCTCTCCCCTTCTCTCTCTCTCTTCCCCCTTGTCGCTCCCCTTTCTCTCTCTCATCTCCCTCTCTCCCCCTTCTCTATCTCTCTCTCTGACTCATCCCCTTTTGTCTGTCTCTCTATCTCCCCCGTCTCTCTCTCCACCCTCTCTTCTCTCCCTGCTCCCTTCTCTTTCTCTCCCCTTCTCTTTCTTTATCCCTCCCCTTTCTCTCCTCTCTCACTCTCTCTCCCGCTCACCTTTCCCCCCCCCTTTCTCTCTCTGTATCTTTCCCTTCTCTCTCTCTCTCTTTGTCTCTCTCTGTCTCCCCATCACTCTCTCAGTCTTCCCTTCTCTCTCTCCCTCTCACCCCTGTTCTCTCTATCCCCCTCACCCCCGTTCTCTCTCTGTGTTTCCCCAGTTCTCTCTCTCCCCCATTCTCTTTCTCTGTGTCCCCCATTCTCTCTCTCTTTCTGTATCTCCCCGTTCTCTCTCTCTCTCTCTCTCTCTCTCTCTCTCTCTCTCTCTCTCTCTCTGTCTGCCCTGTTCTCTCTCTTTCTGTCTGCCCTTTTCTCTCTCTGTGTGTGTCTGCCCTGTTCTCTCTGTGTGTCTCCCATTCTCTCTCTCTCTGTCTCCCACATTCTCTCTCCCTCTCCCTGTCTCCTCATTCTATTTCTGTCTCCCCCACTTCTCTCTCTTACATTCTCTCTCTCTCTCTCTCTCTCTCTGTGTTTTCACCTTCTCTTTCTGTCTCTCCCTCCTTTCCCCTTTCTCTCTCCCTCTTACCTCTATCTCTCCCTGTCTGTGTCTCCCCCTTCTCTCTCTATCTCTGTGTCTCCCCCTTCTCTCTCTCTTCCCTAATATAAGTATGCCAGGGAAGGTTAGGGTTAGGCACTAGGGTGAAGGTTAGTGTTAGGCTGCAGGAAGGGAGGTTAGAATTAGGCTATTGGAGGGGAAGGTTATGGTTAGGCTGCATGAGGGGAGGGTTAGGGAGAGGGTAAGGGGTAGGGTTACTTACCAAAAGTGTCAGTATTCTGACCACCAGCATCCTCACTGTCGGGATCCTGTACCCAACACATAGAGGAGCACATATAGACATAGGCACATACAGATATAGCAGAGCACATACAGATATAGGTACATACAGATATAGTGGAGCCCATACAGACATAGCAGGGCACATATGGACATAAAGGAGTACATACAGACATATGCACATATGGACATAGAGGCGTACATACAGACATAGGCACATATGGACATAAAGGAGCACATACAGACATAGGTATATTTGGACATAGAGGAGCACATACATACAAACATAGGCACATATGGACATAGAGGAGTACATACAGACATATGCACATATGGACATAAAGGATCACATACAGACATAGGCATATATGGACATAGAGGAGCACATACAGACATAGGCACATAAAGTCAAAGAGGAGCATATACAGACATAGAGGAGCACATACAGACATAGGCACATAAAGTCATAGAGGAGCACATACAGACATAGGCACATATGGACATAGAGGACCACATACAGACATAGACACATAAAGTCATAGAGGAGCACATACATACAGACATAGGCACATACGGACATAGAGGAGCACATACAGTCATAGGCACATAAAGACATAGGCACGTATATGCATACTGTAGACCCATACAGACATAGAGGACCACATGAGCTCCAAATTCTATCTTGCCACTGGAATGACTTTACACCCCTGGATGCCTCCCCACAGCACAGGACCACACCATTACATCACTAGTCACACCATCACAGCACTGGTTACACCTACACATCACTAGTCACACCACCACAGCACTGGTTACACCTACACATCACTAGTCACACCAACACAGCACTGGTTACACCTACACATTACTAGTCACACCACCACAGCACTGGTCACACCTACACATCACTAGTCACACCACCACAGTACTGGTTACACCTACACATCACTAGTCACACCAACACAGCACTGGTTACACCTACACATCACTAGTCACACCACTACAGCACTGGTCACACCTACACATCACTAGTCACACCACCACAGCACTGGTCACACCTACACATCACTAGTCACACCACCACAGCACTAGTCACACCTGCACTTCACTAGTCACACCACCACAGCACTGGTCACACCACCACAGCACTGGTCACACCACCACACCACTGGTCACACCATCACTTCACTAGGCACACCACCTCAGCACTGGTTACACCTACAAATCACTAGTCACACCACCACAGCACTGGTCACACCTACACATCACTAGTCACACCAACACAGCACTGGTTACACCTACACATCACTAGTCACACCACTACAGCACTGGTCACACCTACACATCACTAGTCACACCACCACAGCACTGGTCACACCATTACATCACTAGTCACACCACCACAGCACTAGTCACACCTGCACTTCACTAGTCACACCACCACAGCACTGGTCACACCATCACTTCACTAGGCACACCACCTCAGCACTGGTTACACCTACAAATCACTAGTCACACCACCACAGCACTGGTCACATCTACAAATCACTAGTCACACCACCACAGCACTGGTCACACCTACACATCACTAGTCACACCACCACAGCACTGGTCACACCTACACATCACTAGTCACACCACCACAGCACTGGTTACACCTACACATCACTAGTCACACCACCACAGCACTGGTCACACCTACATATCACTAGTCACACCACCACAGCACTGGTCACACCTACACATCACTAGTCACACCACTACAGCACTGGTTACACCTACACATCACTAGTCACACCACCACAGCACTGGTTACACCTACACATCACTAGTCACACCACCACAGCACTGGTTACACCTACACATCACTAGTCACACCACCACAGCACTGGTTACACCTACACTTCACTAGACACACCACCTCAGCACTGGTTACACCTACACATCACTAGTCACACCACTACAGCACTGGTCACACCACCACAGCACTGGTCACACCTACACATCACTAGTCACACCACCACAGCACTGGTCACACCACCACAGCACTGGTCACACCTACACATCACTAGTCACACCACCACAGCACTGGTTACACCTACACATCACTAGTCACACCACCACAGCACTGGTCACACCTACACATCACTAGTCACACCACCACAGCACTGGTCACACCTACACATCACTAGTCACACCACTACAGCACTGGTCACACCACCACAGCACTGGTCACACCTACACATCACTAGTCACACCACCACAGCACTGGTTACACCTACACATCACTAGTCACACCACCACAGCACTGGTCACACCTACACATCACTAGTCACACCACCACAGCACTGGTCACACCTACACATCACTAGTCACACCACCACAGCACTGGTCACACTCCTGTTGTGGCACACAATAAGCCCTTTAACAATTTCAGCTCCAGGCCCTTGTGTACCTTAATCTGTCACTGCAATTACCTGACCGGTTAAAATCCTACTATACAGTAGGCTTTCAAGTACAGTGTCCAGCTGACATTGAAAATCAGCAGTCTATCGGGGGAATCAAGAAAAACCTGTATGTTACAAATCCCCAACTCACCAATCCCGATCATTGAGCTAAATCACAGCAGCAAATTTGTTCTCTAATGGGCAAAACCATGGGGCTAATTCATACTGGATCGCTGCAGTGGCAGCGATCGCAGTCTGATTTTTTTGGGGGGAGTGCGCTCACTGCGCGAGCGCACCCCGGGAGCCCGGTGAGATGCTAAAAGCATCTCTGGCCTACGATCGTCTCTGATTGATTGACAGGCAGAGGCGGTCGCGGGCCGAGAGGTAGCGTGCCAACGGCATTAGAACGCTGTTGGCAGGGCGCGGTCCGGACAACACAGGCATGTCCGGACAGTTGGGGGGGGGGGGCGGCCGTGGCGGCTGCGTGATGTCACACGCAGCCGCTGCGACCCGAGACGCGGTGGGTAGCCGCCTGCCAGCGCACAGGAGCTGCGTTGGCATGGAGCTACTCGCCAGGTGCAAAAGCATAGCCGCGGGTGCGATGCTTTTGCACCTGTGGGGGGGAGGGGGAGGGTTTGACATGCTGGGCAGACTAGCCTTGTGCTGGGCGTCATAAATGTGCTAAATTTACCACATCTACGAACAGATCTGAATTACCCCCAACGTGCACTGCAGGTAGGGCAGATATAATATGTGCAGTAAGAATTACACTTTGGTGGGTTATTTTGTTTCTGTGCAGGGTAAATACTGTCTGCTCTATTTTTACATGGCAATTTAAATTTCAGTGTAAACACACCACACATAAATCTAACTCTCTCTGCACGTTATATCTGCCCCCCCCCCCCCTGCAGTGCGCATGGTTTTGCTCATTAGAGAACAATTTTGCTGCTGCGATCAGGTCTGAATTAGGCCCATTGTTTAGTCGTAGTCAGCAAATTGAGAATTTACAACATGTTGGATTTCCCCTATCAAGTCATGGGGAGCACAGGGAATTGCCCCAATTCTCTCCTCATGTATGAGCCTCTTAAACTATTTGAGAAAAAAGACAAACGCCAATATAAACAAATAATGCAAAATATCTAAACACTCTTTCAATTGTTATATATCAATATACATTCAATAATTAACAGAATTATCCACAAATCAATTAAGTATGCAAAAACAACAACAGCAAAAGATCGTTTCAATAGCAACAAAACAAAATAGTCTTCTTAAAAATATATATATATCAACACCAAGAAAACACTTTACTTGAATACAGAAACTAACAGTACAGTATATAAAATACTTGTCACAATAAAATGTATGATAGGAGAACGAATTGACAGAATAGGAGAGGAGTGGGTTAAACCTCAGCTAGTCTGGGGGCAGGACGGTAAGGCATTATGGGAGTTTTATGGTTAGCCAATAGGAATGAATGTTGGGGGTAGGTGGAATGGGTTCTTAAGCCTGGGAAAGGGTCTGGGTCGGCCTCTTCTGCTTTTGTCGTGGTGAGGGTGAGTGCTCTTCCCCCCTTTGTCTCCTTGCTATGCTGCTTGCCATTGTTGAATTTAGGTGTGCTGCTGCTGTGACAGTGTGCTTTATACTGTGCCCCTCTGTCCCCATTACCTTGGATTAACTTGTGGCCTGCCATGCCCCGTCCCCACCGCTCCTCTGGCCCCCCTGCCGCTACATTGATGCGGCTCCTGCTCGGGAGCCGGCGTCCGGTGCCCCGAGCCGGAGCACTTTGCTCATGGCCGGGGCTGAGCCTGCTGGCGCTGCTGCGGGCACCCGTCCACGGGCGCGCGCGGCGGCGCGTGCGTCCGCCCCTTCGCCGGCTAGGCCGCGGGCGCCATGGGATCCCTCCTGCGTGGCGGCGGCTGGCGAGGGACAGGGCGGCGGCCGGCGGCGGACTGGATCGGGCGGCCGGCGGGGGGAGCCGGCCGGGGTGCCCGCTGGTGTGAATCCCCCGCCGGCTGCAGCGGCGCGGGGACGCGCGAGCGCGCGTTCCCTGCGCCCTCCACCGCTGAGAGTCACCGGCAGCTCCCCAGAGAATGAGGGGACTGCATGTAGGGATGGGGCCAGTGGCTCTTACACTGGCCGTCCCTTAAGCCAGGCGGGTTCCGTTTCGGCCTGTGGGGCTGCTGGACTCCCTGGGCGCTCTCCCCGCTCTAGCGGGGGGGGGGGGGGCTCCCGGGGTCATTTGGTGGTGTCGGCACGGGGCCAGAGGGGGGTGATGTCTGGAGGCGGGGGTCAGCGGTTTCTCCCGGGGGGCGAGGCCAGTGGGGGCCGGGGCGGCGCTGTGGCTCGTGGTTCACCACAGGAGAGAACGGGGGTTCTTAGGGCGGCTAGCGCCGGTCCCAGGCGGGGCCGGGCTGGGCGGCGTGACGAACGGGTTGGAGCCATCCCTGCTTCGGACCCGGGGACGGGGGAACCACTGGAGCTGCGGCTCCGGATCCCTCCGCCGTTGCGGCGGCAATGTCGACCATGACGGCGGCGTTTGCGCCGTTTTTGTCGACTTTGTCCCCGGGAGGCGTTTCCATGGTTCCCGCTTCGGTCGATGCGGCCGTTCTCCCGGGTGCTTCTGGTCCCGCCATGGCGCAGTTTCTACAGGTGTGTCGCAGTGTGGGCTCCGCCGCTGCGTTGCTGGGTAGCGCTACCTCATCGCCCGCAGGGGCGTCTGCTTTCATTCCCGCCGGGGGGGCTTCCGCTCCAGGGGCGGTTGTCCCTTCTTTTTCAGATGCGGATCCAGATGGCGATCAGGACGAGGAGCCAGTCGTGGCCGACGTTTCGCCTTCCAGAAGCGGGCCTGCCGGTGAGTAGGACGACGATACAGTTGCTATGTCGCTGGGGTCCTCTTCTTCCTCGTACGGCAGTACATCAAGTAGATCTTCTTCCTCTTCTTCTTGCCATTCTGCAGTTAGTAGCAGCGCGAAGGCTAGGAAGCGGGCTATCAAGTACGCGCGGCGTGAGGCGCGGCACCGGGATAAGCGGTCTCGGAAGAGTAGTAGTAGTTCTCGTCGGGAAAGGAGGAGGTGTAATTTGCCGGGCGTGGTGCGCTGCGAGTACACGACAGTCTTGCGAGGGTTGCGTGAGAGTTGCAGGAGGAAAATTAGACGGGGGGAATACGTCGACCTTTTTACGTTGACGGAGGACACCAAGAGGGACGGTAAGGAAGTGCTTGCGAAGGGCGGTATTGGGGCGGAGGCCTTCTGCTCGTATGACAACTGGTTGGCGGGTTTCTGTGTCTTCGCGGCGTGCTACTTGGGAGGATCGCCCTGGTGAACACATGAACGTCATCAGGTATATTCACCTTGTGCATGACATGCGTCAGTCTAAGGACGATTCGTGGCTGCATTATGACAAGCAGTTCCGTCAGAAGCACGATTGCCTGCACATCATTGACTTCGGATGCAAAGATGTGGAGGTATGGCTTCGGGTCACGCAAGCGCAGGATATGAAGCTGGTGACTAAGGGGGCGTCAGTGGCGCAGGCCGCGGCGGCGAGTCAGTTTCGGCCCGCGGTTGAGGCTCCGCCGCTCCGCCCTTGGACCGCGGCCCGTTCTCCGCAGCAGGCGCCGGCGAAGGGGAAGTGTTTCGCGTTCAACAATGCCACGTGCCCCCTTGGGCAACGGTGTCATTTTCGCCACCTTTGCTTACGATGTAACGGATCCCACCCTGCTTCCAATTGCTTCCGCGTGGGGCGACCGGGTGCCAGGGCGGCCGCGGGCCCAGCCGGAAAAACTACTGGGGGGCTTGCCGCTAGTTAGGGCGCCGACCCCGGTTCGTTTGGGGGCCATGCTAAAATGGTTGGGGTGGTACCCAAACACAGACGACGCAAGATTTCTGCGGGAGGGTTTTGAGTCGGGTTTTCGTTTACCAGTGGTGGGGGAGGTTTTAGTTCGGGCCGCCAGGAACCTGCAGTCTGCTCGGGATTTCCCCGACGTGCTTCGGGAAAAGGTTGAGCAGGAGGTTCGCCTGGGGAGAATGGCGGCCCCTTTGCGCTGCCGCCTGTCGAGGATTTGATTATTTCCCAGGTGGGGGTCGTGCCCAAAAAGGCTCCGGGTAAGTTCCGGCTCATTCAGCATCTGTCTTATCCATCTGGGTCCTCGGTGAACGATGCAATTTCGCCGGAATATTGTTCGGTGGTGTATCAGTCCTTTGAGGATGCTCTGGGCATGGTCCGGGGCTGTGGCCCCGGGGCCCTCATGGCTAAACTGGATGTTGAATCGGCTTTTCGCTTGCTCCCTTTGCACCCGGAGTCGTTTCGATTCATGGGTTTCCGCGTCGGGGAGGAATACTTTGTAGACAAGTGTCTGCCTATGGGGTGTTCCATTTCGTGTGCATTTTTCGAAAAGTTCAGCACCTTTTTACATTGGTGTGTGGAGTTTTCTTGCGGAGGTAGCGGGATTGCACATTACCTGGATGATTTTTTGTGCATGGGGCCCGCGGGTTCTCCTCGCTGTGGTTTCCTGCTGTTCTCACTGCGTGCCTTGTTGGGGCATTTTGGCATCCCTGTGGCCGAGGATAAGACGGAGGGGCCCCTCTCCTGTTTGTCCTTTTTAGGTATCGAGATCGCGACGGTCGCGGGGGCTTGCCGGCTACCTCAGGACAAGGTTGCAAAGCTTCGGGAGTCCATTGCGCAGTGCTCGGAACGGCGTAAGGTGACGTTGTGGGAGGCTCAATCCCTCCTAGGTCTGTTGAACTTTGCCTGTCGGGTGATTCCCATGGGCAGGGTTTTTTGTCGGAAGTTTGAACGGTCCACGGCTGGGGTGTCCAGGCCGCACCATTTTGTCCGTTTCTCGGCGGAGATTAGGCGGGACCTCGCTATGTGGGTTTCGTTTCTGGCGGATTTCAATGGTGTGCTGATCTGGATGGCCCCGCTCGTTGACAGTTTCGACCTGCAGTTGTTTACGGATGCGGCGGGCTCATCGGGGTTCGGTTGTTATTTGGATGGGGCTTGGTGCGTGGCCTCTTGGCCCGAGTCTTGGTCGAGGGAGGGGCTGACCGGCGACCTGTTGTTGCTGGAGCTTTTTCCCATCATGGTAGCCTTGGAGGTTTGGGGAGAGCGACTTCGCGATCGCAGTATTCTCTTCCGCTGCGATAACTTAGGGGTCGTGCACGCGGTTAACAACCAAAGAGCTAAGGCCCTCTGGGTCCTTCGGGTGTTGTCCCGGCTCGTGCTAACCTGTATGCGCTGCAATATTCTGTTTCGGGCGCAACACGTCCCCGGGATAGATAATGGGATCGCCGATGCATTGTCCAGGGGGCAGTGGGATAGGTTCCGTTTGTTAGCCCAATAGGCTGATTCGGTAGGTTTGCCCTGCCCTTCTTATGTTTGGCAGGTCATCATGGCGGATTGGAAGGGCTAGCAGAGCTGTCTTTGGCTCCGTCCACTCTCGCTGGATACCGTCGGGCCTGGAAGGAGTGGGAAGACTTTTTCTGTGACCAAGGGCCTAGAGGTAAGAGGGGTCAGAGTTTGTTTCTAGACTTCGTTTGGCAACTCTTTGTAACGGGGAGATCGAGGGCCGTGGTGTCTCGATACCTCGCCGGGATATCCTTTTATTCTAAATTTAAGGGTATGCCGGATTTTACGAAGGGTTTCCTGCTGGCGAGGGCGCTTAGAGGTTGGGCGCGCTCGGCACCGGTGCCTCCTGTTGGCCGGCGCCCTATTGATGCGTCCCTGCTTTCTTCCCTCTGAGGGGCGGTGGCGGGGGTGGCGGACTCCCGTTTTGAAGAGCTCCTGTTTCGGCTGGCTTTTTCCATGGCTTTCCATGGCGCGTCCAGGGTTTCTGAGCTGGTTGCAGCTTCTAAGAAGTCCGAGGCCATGATGCGGCGCGCGGATGTTGTCGTGGGTGGGGGGTCCGTGCTGTGCAGGCTGCGCCGCTCCAAGACTGATCAGATGGGTAGAGGTCATTGGATCACTTTGGCACCATCGGGTGGCGGGGACTGTTGTCCGGTGGCATTGGCTGGTCGGTATGCGGAGGTCAGGCCCTCGTCTGAGGGGTCTTGGCTGCTGCATTACGATGGGTCGCCATTGACGAAGTACCAATTTACATGGATGATGCGGCGCTGCCTGTCCAGTTTGGGCCTCTCACCTAGGGACTTTGGTTCACATTCCTTTAGAATCGGGGCCGCCACTTCCGCAGCATCTGCAGGGCGCGCTGTGGACGAAATTAAGGCTTTGGGCCGCTGGAAGTCGGCGGCTTATAAGCGTTACATTCGGCCCGTTGTTGCGTAAGCGAGTTTGTTTCTACTAACATGTTCGTTTACTGCGTTGTGTGTTCAGTTCAGTGTGTTCGTGCTGTATTGTTTGTCTCCCCTGTCCTCTCTACTCGGATGGCTAGCTACTCCCCACTGCTGGCAGTGGAGGTCTGGAGTGCTTTGCGATTTTTTACCTGAACTGACGAACTGATTTGGCTTAATTCATTCAATTCGGCTAATTGGCATCTAATTACAAGTTCCTCAGCAGGTTTTTACGTTTCACCTCCAGCCGAGTTATCCTGTGTGTCCTTACACACACACACACCCCTTCCCTCCCCTCCCCAACTCTAACCCCCCCACTTTTATTATTTTGCTTTTCCTTTTGTTTCTTTCTGTTGCTTCGATTGGCCTGAAGCTTGTCCAAGAGGAAAGTTATATTCCTCTATTCAATTTTTCTTTTTGGCAGATCCTCGTTCTGGTAGTTGGTTCCTGTTCTGGGCTGGGTTTGGTTTTACCTCACATATTCACACTTGTTTATCTGTTTTTCCCCTTATAGGTTTGGCGGGAGGATGTGTGTGGTGTGTGGGTGATTGGTCATTCCTATGTTTATTGGGCAGCCGAATTTCTGGCTGCGGAAGGGGCTCCTTGCTTTGTTGGATAGGATGACGTACGGTGGATAGGTGTTTGGGGTATGCTTTGGCATGACCTGAAAGCGAGGCTTATGGAGCAGGTTCGGCGGTTTGGCATCCCCAAACTGTTGGTGATTCACTTAGGAGAGAACGACCTGGGTAAGAGGAAGGCGGTGAATCTTCGATTGGCCATTATTCAGGATTTGCAAGTGATTACGGGTGCTTGGCCAGGCTGTAGCCTTATCTGGTCTTGTATAGTGCCACGGTTGTGTTGGCGTGGAGTGGTGGATTGTCGGGCGATCGATGTGGCTCGCCGGAAGGTGAATGCCACGGTTGCTAAGTTTGTGGTGGCCCATGGCGGTGCGGTGGTTTGGCACCAGCGGATCAAGTTCCGGTACTTCTACTTGTTTAGACCTGATGGGGTGCACTTGACAGGACAGGGACTATCTATATTTCTGGAGGATCTGTTTTCGGTGGTTGGTTCGGTAGGTTAGAGGTATGGTGACGGTGCGCAGTTTCTGTGGAACAGAACTTCGCTGTTGGCGGGAAAGAAGATTTGTTGTATTAAAGAGTGGATTGGAGGTCGTTTGGTGGTTGATTTTTAGGTGCTCTCTCCTTCGCTGACTGGGTTTACATCTGCTGGACCGCCTTCTCGGGTGGCAGCCTCATCACCTTCACGGGTGGGTAGTCATGATGGAGGTTGAGCGGATACCTATTGTTTGTTGGAAGGTTTACGTCAGTTTTTTACAAGATAGTCTGTTTATGGGATAGGGTTGTTTAGCCGTTCTTTCTGGCCACCATACTTTAGTTTAATTATCCACAGTTAATGGTTCACTTAAATAAATAGCTAACATTTTCTGCCAAATTCAAGTCTCCGTGTCTTTATTTATTATAATTAAGTGTTTGTGTCAGACATGCGGTCGACATGTGGTGTCGTTTGTTTGCCAAACATGTTTTTTCCCTCCTATTTTAGCACTGGTGTACCTCCAGAATGTGCAGTGATGCTTTTTGACTAGTTTGGGGTGACTTGGAGCAAGTTTGTGTCAGACATGCGGTCGACATGTGGTGTCGTTTGTTTGCCAAACATGTTTTTTCCCTCCTATTTTAGCACTGGTGTACCTGCAGAATGTGCAGGGATGCTTTTTGACTAGTTTGGGGTGACTTGGAGCAAGTTTGTGTCAGACATGCGGTCGACATGTGGTGTCGTTTGTTTGCCAAACATGTTTTTTCCCTCCTATTTTAGCACTGGTGTACCTGCAGAATGTGCAGGGATGCTTTTTGACTAGTTTGGGGTGACTTGGAGCAAGTTTGTGTCAGACATGCGGTCGACATGTGGTGTCGTTTGTTTGCCAAACATGTTTTTCCCTCCTATTTTAGCACTGGTGTACCTCCAGAATATGCAGGGATGCTTTTTGACTAGTTTGGGGTGACTTGGAGCAAGTTTGTGTCAGACATGCGGTCGACATGTGGTGTCGTTTGTTTGCCAAACATGTTTTTTCCCTCCTATTTTAGCACTGGTGTACCTCCAGAATGTGCAGGGATTTTTTTTTGGCTAGTTTGGGGTGATTTTAGAGTTTCGGTATCAATGTGGTCGACATGTCATGTCGATTGTTTGCCAAACATGTTTTTTCCCTCCTATTTTAGCACTGGTGTACCTCCAGAATGTGCAGGGATGCTTTTTGGCTAGTTTGGGGTGATTTTAGAGTGTGTCGGTATCAATGTGGTCGACATGTCATGTCGATTGTTTGCTAAAACATGTTGTTTTCCTCCTATTTTAGCACTGGTGTACCTCCAGAATGTGCAGGGATGCTTTTTGACTAGTTTGGGGTGACTGTCAGCCATTTTGTGTGTGTCAGCCATTTTGTGTTAGCACTGGTTGACTTCCAGTATGTGCAGGGATGCTTGTACGGTGGTTTTGGTTTTTTTTTTTTTCTATTTTTCATTATTATTTTTTTATTTTTTTTGGTATTTGGTCCTGCTTGAGAACTGGGGTCCCAGCAGCATGACGTGTGGTTGCATGTAATTTTGTAATGTGTGTTAAATTTGTAAAAATATATTTTTTTTCTTTTTACTACAGAGATGTCCAGGGACAAGCGGGCCCGATCCACCCCTTCCCCCCACCCCTCAGAAGAACTGTCCCTGCATAGCAACGAGGAGTGGGAGACGACCCAGGAGGAGGATACGACCGACCAGGCATGCAGTGACCAGCCGCGGTCGTCAAGGGACCAAATGGAGAAGTCGAAAAAGAAAAAGCCTAGAAAGGTACTGACAACACCTGCAGACACAATAGCATCCAACTTGACACACCCTAGTTTGTGCACTGCCATGCACACCTACAGGTATATTTGCGCAATGCCAGGGATACTGACACTCACAGGTACATACCGATCTTATTAAATGCATGTTTTGTTTTTTAATCCCTAAAGGCAAGAAGCCAGCCAGAGGAGCAGTCGGAGGAGGAAGCCTCTGGTGAAGATGCAGGACCGAAAAAGCCGCGTGGACCCAGATACACTGAGGCGGAAAACTGTGCCCTAGTGGATGGCGTCGACAGGTCCTACGAAGTTCTGTATGGACAAAGGGCACAGACCACAGCAGCTAAGACCAAGCGAAACATCTGGGATGCCATCGCGACACAAGTCACTGCAGTATCTGGAAACCGCCGGAGCACCAGAAACTGCATTAAGCGGTACAGTGATTGCCGCAGACAGACCAAAAAGAAGATGGGGATTCAGCGCCGACATGAGACAGCTACGGGAGGTGGCCCGGCTCTCAATCTAAAGTGGCTACCCTGGGAGGAAGTTATTAAAAGGCGCATGAACCCTGCCATGGTCGAAGGAGTTCGCGGAGGTGTGGACTCCAGCCGTCCTGCTGGCTTTCCTGAGGAGGAAGAACCGCCCAGAAGACAGAAGAAGGCGGGAGACAAGCAGTCCAAAAGGAGGCCTGATGGTAAGAATACATTCAGATGAGCTGTACTAAAATAATTTTTTTTTGTATTTGCTAATGTTTTTTTTTTTTCAGACACGCCTGCCCAGAGGACATCACCTGCGCGCAGGACATCGCCAAGCCGCGGACCATTACCTGCACAGCAGGCATCGGCAGCAGCGCGCGGAACATCACCTGCGCAGCAAGCATCAGGAGCACGCAGATCATCACCTGCGCGCCACACATCGTCATCGCGCAGTAAGTCACCTGCGCGCCAGACGACGTCAGCGCGCAGACCATCACCTGCGCGCCAGACATCAGCGCACAGAACGTCACCTGTGCACCGGACACCGTCGGCGACCACACCACCAGATGGGCGCCAAACTACAGCTCCTGCGCGCAGTCCATCACCAGATCGTCATCTCTCCAGGAGCTCTGGGACTGTGACCGAAGAGCCTCAACAAGACACAACCCTTGTGGACCCATCACCCGAACTGTTTGAGTCTACAGGGTTAACGGACAAGACTTTTCTTGGGTTTGAAGACAGCCGTGCAGAAGTATCCAGCCAGACCCTTGAAAAGTCTCCAGAAATGAGGACAAGTGAAGCTCCTGGAGCAGCGGCACCACAGGATGGAGGAGGTTTGTATTTAATTTTTGGGGGGGTGGTGTGGGGGGTGCACCAGTTTTGTATAGTTTATTAACTTTATTTTTTTTTTCTTTTGCAAACAGTGGTGCCACGGACCAGCAGCGGACTTGCTTCGGGGATTGGTTCCTACTACAGGCCGGATCTCGTACAGGATTCGTCAGAGGATGACGAGGTGGAAGTGCAGCAGCCTGCAGTTTCTACATCCCTGTGTGAGTAAATATCGAATTGTGAGCCTTCAAACAAATGTATGATGAATGTGTATAATAATTTCTAATTTTCTTTTCAGCTGCATAAATGCAATTGGTGGCAGACGTCCAGGAAGGGCAGGATCCCTCAAATGTTCAGAGGGTAAACAACCTGGCAGCAGAGATGAATGTCAGCCAGGATAGTTTTCGGGTTGTCGTTGGAAGCAGACTGGACGCCATTGAGAGGACAATGGATAAGATGGCAAACGGTCTGCTTGAAATGCAGAAGGCTCATGCCGATAGCGCGGCCGAAATGCTAAAGACCAGACGAGAAGATCATAGGGAGACTATGGACATCCTTCACATTCTGGCCTAATCCATCGGCCGGCTGGTGGAGAACACATCATGCCTGGCACACAGCAATGACAACATGTTCGAGAGCCATCGACAATCCTCATCCAGTCAACAGATGATCGCAACCACACTGCAGATGATCTATGATAAACTCCCAGAACCAGCTCATCAACACGCTGGTGATCCACCACTTCCGCCATCACAAGCCACATGGACGCCTCCTTCCCTTCCTCCACCAACATCCTGGTATAGACGGTCACAGATGTACCAAGGATATACAGGGATGTACCCCACCCACCAGATGCCTCCACCACCAACACCGGCCGCAACATCTACAGCCGCACGGGCCCTGAGGCCTAGTCAACCCACTACCCAGCCTCCCATGACATCGACGCCCCATCAGGAGGAAGTCCAGGATCCGGGCAGACTTCCACCATGAGCCCGGTCGTATTGTTTTATTTACTGTTATGTTTTTCATGTATCCCTTTCTTCCCCTCCTATTAGTTTTTTTTTTTCTTACTATTGTTTTATATGTGTTGGGCTCCCCCACCCGTGACCGGGTACTACCAAGGAGCTTTATGTGTAGGCATACATGCGCGGGCATGTATGCGGGCGCGTGTGGTAACGGATGAAAGCTCCTTGTGGCTACATGTATGATGGGCCAAAGAGCTATTCTGATACCACTTTTTTACCCAAAAAATCCTTTTTGTAATGGTGTACAATAGGCTTTCACTGTTGTGTGAATTTACTATTCACTAGTGTTTGTTTTTGGCTTATTCATAGGATTGGGTGGAAAATTGAAGTGGACGGCATAGTTCGTGTTGTGCGTACCAAGGTGAGTAGAGCCATGTTTCAATGTATATATTCAAGAAACTTTGGTCCGCCTGCCTTTGTGGAACCACACAGCCCAGCAATGGGTCATGCTGGGCTGTGTGGTTCCACAAATGCAAGCGTGTCAAAGTGCTGACCACTGACACCACTCTGCCACTTTGGACCGCCTGCCTTTGTGGAACCACACAGCCCAGCAATGGGTCATGCTGGGCTGTGTGGTTCCACAAATGCAAGCGTGTCAAAGTGCTGACCACTGACACCACTCTGCCACTTTGGACCGCCTGCCTTTGTGGAACCACACAGCCCAGCAATGGGTCATGCTGGGCTGTGTGGTTCCACAAATGCAAGCGTGTCAAAGTGCTGACCACTGATACCACTCTGCCACTCTGGACCGCCTGCCTTTGTGGAACCACACAGCCCAGCAATGGGTCATGCTGGGCTGTGTGGTTCCACAAATGCAAGCGTGTCAAAGTGCTGACCACTGATACCACTCTGCCACTCTGGACCGCCTGCCTTTGTGGAACCACACAGCCCAGCAATGGGTCATGCTGGGCTGTGTGGTTCCACAAATGCAAGCGTGTCAAAGTGCTGACCACTGATAACACTCTGCCACTCTGGACCGCCTGCCTTTGTGGAACCACACAGCCCAGCAATGGGTCATGCTGGGCTGTGTGGTTCCACAAATGCAAGCGTGTCAAAGTGCTGACCACTGATACCACTCTGCCACTCTGGACCGCCTGCCTTTGTGGAACCACACAGCCCAGCAATGGGTCATGCTGGGCTGTGTGGTTCCACAAATGCAAGCGTGTCAAAGTGCTGACCACTGATACCACTCTGCCACTCTGGACCGCCTGCCTTTGTGGAACCACACAGCCCAGCAATGGGTCATGCTGGGCTGTGTGGTTCCACAAATGCAAGCGTGTCAAAGTGCTGACCACTGACACCACTCTGCCACTTTGGACCGCCTGCCTTTGTGGAACCACACAGCCCAGCAATGGGTCATGCTGGGCTGTGTGGTTCCACAAATGTTCTTGGGGAAAGGAATGAACATGACATTAGTGTCTTTACTTAATATGTTTTTTTTTCCCCCACAGATATCTTTCGACACAAGAAAAGAATGTAAAGAAGAACAAACAACTTTTTTGTTTAATTACCCTTCAATTTTTTATTTCAAAAATTAAATACAATTTTTCTTCAATAAATTTTTAAAATGAGAAGTTTTCTGTGGTTTTTATTTCAATTATTAGTAAATACAATGTTAAATATGAGATGCAGTGGAATTGTGTTAGGTCGCCCATGGTACAGCAGGGGAACTGTTGTGTCCCTCTTCATCCATGAGGATTCAAGCCACTTGGGAAGGATACTCCGCAAGACCTGTGGAAGAGAATAGTATGAGGTTCCAGCTATTGGTAATAGTGTCACCCTGGTACGGAAAAGAAGAGGTACAATCAACACGACACAAGCAGGTTACAGCGGGCCCAAATGCAACCCTCCGGCACTTGCGTAACTACACATCCAAACATTCCCTGACACACATGTGTAAGCATCAGGGCATGATTGGATGTGCAGTTTGGCAAATGCCGGAGGGCTGCACTTTGGACATGCCGGGGTGACTTTGGACAAGAGGGAGTTTTGGGCAATACATCTCACCTGAGGGGGGTTGTATGCTACATGGCGGAGGGTCAGGGCCACATCACAAGTAGGTCGCCCATGGTACATCAGGAGAAATGTCATGTCTCCACATCCACGCCACTTGGGAAGGATACTCCGCAAGACCTGTGGAAGAGAATAATATGAGGTTCCAGCTATTGGTAATAGTGTCACCCTGGTACGGAAAAGAAGAGGTACAATCAACACGACACAAGCAGGTTACAGCGGGCCCAAATGCAACCCTCCGGCACTTGCGTAACTACACATCCAAACATTCCCTGACGCAGCGTAAGCATTGCTGTCAGGGCATGATTGGATGTGCAGTTTGGCAAATGCCGGAAGGCTGCACTTTGGACATGCCGGGGTGACTTGGACAGGAGGGAGTTTTGGGCAATACATCTCACCTGAGGGGGGTTGTCTGCTACATGGCGGAGGTCCAGGTCCACATCACAAGTAGGTCGCCCATCCAATGGTACATCAGTGGAACTGTCCTGTCTCTTCACATCCACGGCACTTGGGAAGGATACTCCACAAGACCTGTGGAAGAGAATAGTATGAGGTTCCAGGTATTGGAAATAGCATCACCCTTCTAGGAAAAGACAAGGTACAAGCGAAACTTTGACACAAGCAGGTAACAGTGGCCTTTGTCCCAAATGCAACCCTCCGGCACTTGAGAAACTACACATCCAAGCATGCCCTGACACAGCGTAAGCATTCCTGTCAGGGCATGATTGGATGTGCAGTTTTGCAAATGCTGGAGGGCTGCACTTGGGACACGCCAGGATGACTTTGGACAAGAGGGAGTTTTGGGCAATACATCTCACCTGAGCGGGGTTGTCTGCTACATGGCGGAGGTTCAGGTCCACATCACAAGTAGGTCGCCCATGGAACATCAGGGGAAATGTCGTGTCTCTTCACATCCACGCCACTTGGGAAGGATACTCCGCAAGACCTGTGGAAGAGAATAGTATGAGATTCCAGCTATTGGTAGTGTCACCCTTCTATGGAAAAGGAAAAGGTACAAGCAACACGACACAAGCAGGTTACAGCGGGCCCAAATGCAACCCTCCGGCACTTGCGTAACTACACATCCAAACATTCCCTGACGCAGCGTAAGCATTGCTGTCAGGGCATGATTGGATGTGCAGTTTTGCAAATGCTGGAGGGCTGCACTTGGGACACGCCGGGGTGACTTTGGACAAGAGGGAGTTTTGGGCAATACATCTCACCTGAGCGGGGTTGTCTGCTACATGGCGGAGGTTCAGGTCCACATCACAAGTAGGTCGCCCATGGAACATCAGGGGAAATATCGTGTCTCTTCACATCCACGCCACTTGGGAAGGATACTCCGCAAGACCTGTGGAAGAGAATAATATGAGGTTCCAGCTATTGGTAGTGTCACCCTTCTATGGAAAAGGAAAAGGTACAAGCAACATGACACAAGCAGGTTACAGCGGCCAAATGCAACCCTCCGGCACTTGCGTAACTACACATCCAAACATTCCCTGATGCAGCGTAAGCATTGCTGTCAGGGCATGATTGGATGTGCAGTTTGGCAAATGCCGGAGGGACATGCAGGGGTGACTTTGGACAAGAGGGAGTTTTGGTCAATACATCTCACCTGAGGGGGGTTGTCTGCTACATGGCGGAGGGTCAGGTTCACATCACAAGTAGGTCGCCCATGGTAGAGTTGGATAAAAGGGTCCAATATTTGCGGCAACCCAACAACAGGAGAAAACAGGGGGTAACGAGTCGTCAACAGGACTAAACTTTAAAAACAGGCCTGGGAAGGTACATCAACAGGACGTAAAACTCTGAAATGTTTTTTTTAGAATATTACAATCTCAGTTTACATGATAATACAAATGTTATAAATATACTCACAGGCAACAGAAAAAAAGTTTTGGATCACTGCCCGTCGGGAATCCTCTCCTTCGTCCATACCCACCGGTAGAGCAGAAGAACGGTTCCCGCGTCGGAAAGCACTGCGACGAAGAGTCACCGGCAAACGGTTTGCAACACATATGTTGTGTAAAATACAACATGCATTTACCATGCCGCAAACCTTCGCCGGTGAGTACAAAAGAGCACCGCCGGAAGTGTCTAAACATCGAAACCGGCTTTTAAGTACACCGAAGGCACGTTCAATTATTTGCCTCGATGCTTTGTGTGTCTCTTGGTAACGTTTTTCTGCTCTACCAACAGGATTAGACAATGGGGTCAAGAGCCACGATTTGTTTGGATAACCCGCATCGCCTATAGAAAAGAAAAAAAATAATAGGTAATCTGAAAAAAAAAAAAAATTCATAAAAAAATAAAAACAATTAAAATACATACCTAACAGCCAGCCACCAGGCATGTTTCCTGTTTCGAACTTGTCAAACAGCGATGACTGGCTTAGGATGAAGGAGTCGTGAGACGATCCAGGAATTCCCGCAAAAATATTTAAAAACTTCATGTTGACATCACAGACCGCCTGTACATTCAAGGAATGGAAATGTTTTCGGTTCCGAAAACATTCTTCCGAATTCCGTGGCGGTCTGATCTGCACGTGGGTACAGTCAATGGCGCCCAGCACATTGGGAAATTTGTATTTGGTGAAAAAGCCTAATTTGATCTCACGACATTCGCTGTCCGTCTCTGAAAATGTGATGTACTGGATCGTCAATTTGCGGAAAGCCCTAATGACCTGGGTTATACAGCGCGACAGTGTCGACTGTGAAAAACCGCATGTTTAAGACAGTGTAGGCTGGACTGTGCCTGACGCCAAAAAATGTAACGTACCCAGCAGTTTCTGGAAACCGCTGACTGCATGATTGGTCCGTGCCCGAGGTTCCAGGTCGGCCTCCAACAGAGCGTACAGCGAATATATGTCGCGAGTCGATAAGCGATAATTTTGAATCACCTCGAACTCGCTGAGATCCTCCAGTTCACGCCTAGTGCGATACTGGCGTGGACGTGGAAATGAAACCCGCAATACTGGCTCACCCAATGCAGACATTTGCTGACTTTGATCCTGATGTTCAGCAGCCCTTTCTTCCTCCATGCTTGCAACCAGCATGAACATCACAATCTGGTCAGAAAAAGGCTCCATTATTGTACTCAGTACAAAAATAGGAATGTGTTTTAAAACGCAGGAATTGTCCTAAAAAAACGATTCCACAAGAGAGCTGACTGTAAATGGCTCCTTCTCCCTAGTCTCAAAAAACCGGGAGTGAGGAGATAGGAGGGGCTTTGCAGAAGTGTATCCTGGGTAAAACTGTGGAATCATGGGTACATTTCCCTCAGCAGAGTGAAGAAAAAAATATTCTTTTAAAAAATCAATTAAATAATACTTGTGAGTCAAAAAAAGACAAACCAAGTAGATAATCCCTTCAAATATAAATAGATATGCTATTAGCAATCCAAAAAGCAAAAAAAAATCATTTATTAAAATTTTTTTAATAGATCCCGCCAGCAAACTGAGGCGGACTGAAAATGATGAATTTGCGGTCGAAAAGCACTGTTGTCGAATCGTCATTTTTCAATTGAATATACTGTTGTCGAAAAGCCGCATTTTGACCATTGCAGACATGTCGAATTTTGAAAAAGTCGATTTGCAAAAAGTCGAATCTGAAACAGAAGATATTTTGGCGAAAAGTACTGTATTGCATTGACGAATCCAATTCGACATGGTTTTTTTGTCGACTATGTCCCGTTTTTCGACTTTCACGTCAATTCGACCGCAATTGCATATACCCCTCCATGTCTTTATTTATTATAATTAAGTGTTAAGATGTTATGGTTTATGTTACGGACAATCCTCAGACTATATGAGGTTTATAAGCAATAACCTAGATGGCCATGTGGTTCTTATCTGCCGTAAAATTCTCTGTTTCTATGTAACCTTATAAACTACAGTTCACTATCCAAAATCAGGAACTTACAGCAGGGGGAGGACTTGATGCAAAAAAGCAAGCCTCTCCCATCATTGATTCTCCTTCCCGAACTATGGGGGTCATTCCAAGTTGATCGCAGCAGAAATTTTGTTAGCAGTTGGACAAAACCATGTGCACTGCAGGGAAGGCAGATATAACGTGCAGAAAGAGTTAGATTTGGGTGGGTTATTTTGTTTCTGTGCAGGGTAAATACTGGCTGCTTTATTTGTACACTGCAAATTAGATTGCAGATTGAACACACCACACCCAAATCTAACTCTCTCTGCACATGTTAAATCTGCCTCCCCTGCAGTGCACTGCGGTGGAAGAGGAGTTGGGAGACCCCCTGTCACTCGTTGCTCTGCTTAGCAGAGCAACATTGAGAAATTAAAGGGGAGGTGCATGGGATACTGTACCCCAGCACCCCCCCCCCTCCCGGCTAGAACACAGTGACATCACTAGCTCTCCCTCTTGTGCAGCAGCAGGACCAGGCAGCCAGTATGCAAGCAGGACAGTATGCAGTACAGGCAGAGACCCAAGTGTATCAGGTTTCACAGAGAGAGACACACACACACACACACACACATGCACACACAGACCTCCTGAGTCCTGTCCCAGTGTGTAAGTAGTACAGAAGCTGCTGCTATTCTTGCATGTGACAACATAAATTATAGTTTTTATTTTTCTATGTGTACAGTATTTTAAAGTTGTTTAAGTTGTCTTTGTTCCACTACAAGAAAACTTCATAAAATAGTTGTTTTTCAATTAAGTGAAGCTATAAATAGTTCCGAGGCATTATTAAACTATTAGTTTACATTTAATATATACCATTGGTTTAAATTTAATACACACAATCCATAATCCAGCCTTGGGACAAATGTGTCTATTCACGGAGACAGCAAGACTGGGTGCATGCCAGCAGCTCACAGAGCGCTAGTCATGCCCCCACAGTAAAGAAAACAGGAGGCATGGCTTGGGATTGCAGCATTCTCATAAAGCCACACCCTTTTTGCTGAGGCCACACCCCCTTGTCAGACACACGCTCCTTTGTCATGCGCAGGAGTCCCAAATACATTGGAAGGTATGTATTTGGGACATGTGATACTTTGGAACCAAAAGCAACTGTTTTAATTACCTTGCCCTTGTAGCAAGTCTGACTGATGTCAGAATATAAAGACAGAGTTTACAGAATTCTGACTTCAATATAGTGGCTGATATATACCATGTCATGACAACAAACTAACGAAGAGTTCAGTACTAAGGGTTCTACACTCTGAGTCACAGTCTTCTGGTTTCATCTGTGCCCCCTTCAAATTAGACTGTAAACTCTTTCATAAACAAGGCTCTCTTCTTGTCTACATCCAGGGCGGATTGGGAACAAAAAGCGGCCCTGGAAAAATTTGTACTAGTGGCCCCACATGGGCAGCACCAGAGGTGTAAGGTCTAGCCATGGGCCATGGCAGCAGCACCCTTCCTCCAAGACTTTCCAGATAGTGGGCATGTCCAGCATCAAGGGGGAAGTTAAAAAGAAATAAAATTAAATATTATGAGCACATTATATAATACACCTTCAGAATTTAAGAAACTATATAATTCTTTAGAAAGATATATTTTCTTGCTTATTACACCAACCGTATCCCAATCACTATTCACTCAATCTTATATGTCAGCCAAGCAGGCAGACAGAGCATACACTAGATTATCTGCAATCACAGGCTAAGTGGCAAAGTCATTTTCATATATGCAAATTATTTTGCATCTTATTCATTATGTCTATAAAAAGGACCACATGTCCTCAAACAAAACAGGCCCCACGGGTGCGTCGGCCCACTGGGAATCTTCCCTGTAAACCCTATGGCCAATCCGCCTCTGTCTACATCTATTGTATGTACCCTTATGCACCTGGTTTATTTATATACATTATGTTGTGCAGATCAATGTAGCACCTTACACATTGATGAAGATATTATTATTATTATTATTATTATTATTATTATTATAAATCATTTTAAAGTACATGATCCATTTATCAACATGTCTTTTACAGCCAGATATTTTCATTTTGTTATTTTGCTGGTTTACAGCTACAGTTGTACATAATGTTTTGCTTAGTGCCAGATTAAGGTCCTCATGGGCCTGGAGCTGAAATGTATGAAGGGCCTATTGTGTGCTACGGCAGGAGGTGTGGTCTGCACGCTATGTGTGTGGGCTACTGCGTGCGTGACTAGTGCTGTTTTTAAAAATATATGTGTGTGTATGCATGTTTGAAAAAATAAAATAAATATTTTATATTATACTTTAAATAAAAAAATATATATATATCTAATATATAAAAATGAACATGTGTCCTTCTGTCTGTATTTCTATACAAATCCACAGTTTACAAGCGAAGATCGTGAAACTTTACATACAAGCGTATTAAAACATGGTGGAGGCAACTAAAACAATTAGAAATCCCTAACACCCCTAGTGGGGCAGACAGCAGCACAGAGTATATCAGGAGACAGCATAACTCTGGAATTGCTAGAGCAATGTACTCAAAAATTGGTCCATATATGCCTTAAAATCTGGCAACAAACACTGTGGGAGGAAGACACCCCAAGCACCCTTAGGGGTAAGGCAGCAGCACTGAGTATTTCAGCAGACAGCATAACTCTGGAATGCCTGCAGCAATTTACAACAAACTTGGTACACATATGACTTACAATCAGGGAACAAACTCTGTGGGGGTTAGACACCCCTAGCACCCCTAGGGGTGGAACAGCAGCACAGAGTATTTCAGGAGACAGCATAACTCCATAATGCCTAGACCAATTTACAACAAACTTGGTACACATATGACTTACAAGCTGGGATCAAACACTGTAGGGGTAAGACACCCCTATCACCCCTAGGGTTGAGGCAGCAGCACAGAGTTTTTCAGCAGACAGCATAACTCTGGAATGCCTGGAGCAAATTACACCAAACTTGCTACACATATTACTTACACTCTGGGAACAAATACTGTGGGGGTAACACACCACTAGCACCCCTAGGGGTGGGCCAGCAGCACAGACTATATCAGGACATGCATGATATGTCAGTGATGACAGGGCATGATGTGAGGAGGGGAATGGAGGTAGCACGAACCCACACACTGAGCGTTATATAGTGGAAGTAGCACGGTCCCCCAGCAGCACAGAGTATATCAGGAGATACATAATGCGCTGTGCTATATAAGAAACTGTGGAGTGTTTGGTCGAGGAGGCTCTATCTAGGTACTTATCTAATATATAAAAGCGAAAATTTATATATTGTTAAATTGTGTTTTCATTTTATTGATGTGTATAACATTTTACATGCTTTTTTATACTATGTTATTTATACTGTGTGTTTAATATTTCAAATCATTTTTGTAAACTAACATTCTTAAAATCCCGGGCAACGCCGGGTACTCCAGCTAGTATATATATATATATACACTGCTCAAAAAAATAAAGGGAACACTAAAATTACACATCCTAGATCTGAATGAATGAAATATTGTTATTAAATACTTTGTGCTTTACATAGTTGAATGTGCTGACAACAAAATCACACAAAAAATAATCAACGGAAATCAAATTTATTAACCCATGGAGGTCTGGATTTGGAGTAACCCTCAAAATTAAAGTGGAAAAACACACTACAGGCTGATCCAACTTTGATGTAATGTCCTTAAAACAAGTCAAAATGAGGCTCAGTAGTGTGTGTGGCTTCCACGTGCCTGTATGACCTCCCTACAACCCACACAAGTGGCTCAGGTAGTGCAGCTCATCCAGGATCAGAGCCGGCCATAGGCATAGGCAAACTAGGCAATTGCCTAGGGCATTTGATATGCCTAGGGGCATCAGCAGCTTCTGCTGATTAAAATGATATGCGACATGCCTATATTCTGTATGTAGCATTTCATATGCAGATACAGCCACAGTCTCACACAGTATATAGGCATGCTGCATATCAGTTTAATCAGCAGAAGCTGTTTATGCATCCTAGCCACATAATGTAGCAATGCAAATAAGATGCATTTTCATAAAAAAAGGTGCCCGACGTTAGCATTGAGGCAAGATTTATGAGGACACAACTGAATCCAAGCAGAGGCAGAGGTCACAGTGTTAGTGGTAGTGTGAGTGCTGTGTGCATGTGAGTGGGTTGGTTGTGCAGTAGTGTTCTGAATATGTGTAAGGAGCATTATGTGTGTCATGTAAAAATGCATTAATAATGTGCAACATATGTGTAAAGGGGCACTATGTGTGTCATTATGTGTACAAGGGCATTAATAATGTGCGGCATATGTGTAAGGGACATTATGTGTAAAAGGGCATTAATAAAGGTTGTCATAATGTGTAAAGTGCATTATGTTTATAAGGACATTAATGTGTCTCAGATGTGTAAGGGGCACTACTGTGTGGAATTGTGTATAAATGCATTACTAATGTGTGTCATTACGTGTATAAGGTGCTCTACTATGTGGCGTTGCGTATAGAAAGGGCACTACTATATCGTCTAATGTGAATAAAGAGCAATAGGGTGTGGTGTAATGTGAATAAGGAGCAATTCAGTGTGATGTAATGTGAATAAGGGGCTCTACTGTGAGGAGTAACGTTTATAAGGTAAAGTGATACTGCTGTGGGATGAAATATGAATTATGGACACTATCGCATGATAAAATGTGAATAAAGTTGCAGTACTGTGTGGCATAATTGGAATTGGGGTTACTATTGTGTGGCCATGCCCCTTGCCAGCAAAAACGCACCCCTTTTTGGGCTGTGTGCCAAAAGTGCGAACTGTTCCTATTTAAAATATAGGGGGTACAAACACCAAAATAAGGACTGTTATGGGTGAGGGGTGATGGTGCTGGGAAAGAGATGCAAGGTCAGAGGTGGAACCAGCGGTGGTGCTAGGGGGCACCAGCCAAAATCTTGCCTAGGGCATCATATTGGTTAGGGACGGCTCTGTCCAGGATGGCACATCAATGCGAGCTGTGGCAAGAACGTTTGCTGTGTCTGTCAGCGTAGTGTCCAGAGCATGGAAGCGCTACCAGGAGACAGGCCAGTACATCAGGAGACATGGAGGAGGCCATAGGAGGGCAATAACCCAGCAGCAGGACCGCTACCTCCGCCTTTGTGCAAGGAGGAACAGGAGGAGCACTGCCAGAGCCCTGCAAAATGACCTCCAGCAAGCCACAAATGTGCATGTGTCTACTCAAACGATCACAAATAGACTCCATGAGGGTGGTATGACGGCCCGACGTCCACAGGTGGGGGTTGTGCTTACAGCCCAACACCGTGCTGGACGTTTGGCATTTGCCAAAGAACACCAAGATTGGCAAATTTGCCACTGGCGCCCTGTGCTCTTCACAGATGAAAGCAGGTTCTCACTGAGCACATGTGACAGACGTGACAGAGTCTGGAGATGCCAAGGAGAACGTTCTGCTGCCTGCAACATCCTGCAGCATGACCGGTTTGGCAGTGGGTCAGTAATGGTGTGGGGTGGCATTTCTTTGCGGGGCCGCACAGCCCTCCATGTGCTCGCCAGAGGTAGCCTGACTGCCATTAGGTACCGAGATGAGATCCTCAGACCCCTTGTGAGACCATATGCTGGTGCGGTTGGCCCTGGGTTCCTCCTAATGCAAGACAATGCTAGACCTCATGTTGCTGGAGTGTGTCAGCAGTTCCTGCAAGACGAAGGCATTGATGCTATGGACTGGCCCGCCCGTTCCCCAGACCTGAATCCAATTGAGCACATCTGGGACATCATGTCTCGCTCCATCCACCAACACCACAGACTGTCCAGGAGTTGGCGGATGCTTTAGTCCAGATTTAGTCCATCCGCCACCTCATCAGGAGCATGCCCAGGCATTGTAGGGAGGTCATACAGGAGCATGCCCAGGCATTGTAGGGAGGTCATACAGACACGTGGAGGCCACACATACTACTGAGCCTCATTTTGACTTGTTTTAAGGACATTACATCAAAGTTGGATCAGCCTGTAGTGTGTTTTTCCACTTTAATTTTGAGGGTGACTCCAAATCCAGACCTCCATGGGTTAATAAATTTGATTTCCATTGATAATTTTTGTGTGATTTTGTTGTCAGCACATTCAACTATGTAAAGAACAAAGTATTTAATAAGAATATTTCATTCATTCAGATCTAGGATGTGTTATTTTAGTGTTCCCTTTATTTTTTTATTGAGCAGTGTATATATATATATATATATATATATATATATGTGTGTGTGTGTGTGTGTTCATTGGGGATAAAACCTCTGTGCCTTCAGTGCTGTAACAATTCTTAAGGCCCGTATTCACGGGCAGATCTAGGGAGAGATGTGTGCTGAGCGAACCGCTCAGCACACATCTCTCCCCCCGCTCAGCACAGTGCGGTGTGCTGAGCGTGCGGGGGGAGTGGGGAGGGGGACGCTCATTTCACCCGGCGGGTGAAGTGAGCGACCTGCTAGATTGGCCTGACCAATCTAGCACCAGCGATAGCGATGCGCGGGGCTGCACATCGCTATTGCTGTGAGGGGTACACACGGAGTGATCGCTGCTTAAAATCTAAGCAATCTAGTCAGATTGCTTAGATTTTAAGCAGCGATCGCTCTGTGAGTACCCCCCTTAAGTCTTCCAGTGTAGGTCATCACAAATTATATGCGTACCAGAAATAGGATAAGAGAGTGCCTGTAACGGTATCTTTATACGAGCTCCTTTCTTCTGTCCTTCACTTCTTATGAGGATGTCCTCATCAAAATGGTGTAATCACATGGGCAGAGAAAAGGTTATATCAATAAGGTGCTCTGCTTATCATAGGGTGGTATTCATGAGACCGACAGTCACATGACCTCCTCCACCATCCCGACCCCTCACTATCCCGATGGTCGGCATGCCGACCAACAGGGACTATTTCCACTCGTGAGTGTCCATGACACCCATAGAGTGGAAATAGAACTACGGTCGCCACCGAGCCCGCAGAGTGGCGAGCGCAGCGAGCCCGCAAGGGGCTTGCTGCACTCGCCCCTCCCCGCTGGGAGTAAAGTGGCCTAGACTAGTAAGGTACTTCAAATGGAGAAAATAATAGAATTTTATAATTTTTAATTAATTTGAAAACTGGAGCCAATTCAGCTATAGCGAAGATCTAATGCGAAAATAGGACCTGCAAATACTCACAAACGATCTTCAATCCTTGGCAACAAAAAATATATATTTCTCTTTGTTCCCCAGTGATACATATATGTACGAGTTGATTACAGTTACGCAATGAGAGGTCTTTTTACCTTATTTATTAAAATAGGATTGTATATCTCAAAACAGCAAACCCTCAATGCACTATTTACAGTAGAGAATATTGAAATATACTGTAGGTAAAAAAGCAGCTCCTCTTGAAAGATCTCAGCCATCAATGGATATACATAAAAAAACAAACAAAATAAAACAGAACAGGAAGGAGCTAATAGTGTAGTAACTCAAAATCCAATGATTGGTATAACGTAAAGTAAGTATTATGCATACTTAAAAGTGAAATTTGTGAAACTTATCTGAATCAAAGTAAGCTTATGATGTAGTCCTCTTTCAGGACTCCAATTCACAGAATGTGCAGATGGTGGATTCCTTTACATTTTAAGTGTTATTATTACTAAGGATTTGTCTTGGAGTGTTAATATTCTGGGTAGTCAAGGAGGCCCAGCAGCATCTGTTTTTTTTTTTAAGGAAAATGCATGCCTCAGGAAAGTGTAGGGAAATTTTAGTGCATTTTTATTCTTGTACTGTGGAAAGTGTGCTATCATATGGGATTGTTGTGTGGTTAGGTAACTGCACAGCAGTTAAGCGTAAGTCCCTTGAAAGGGTTGTCAAGTCGGCTGGTAAAGTGATTGGGGTACACATATCTAGTATATAGGAGGTATATGAAAAAGGCTTTTCAATAAGATCCATCTATACTAGGATACATGTCCCACCCAAACTACTGTGTTTGCTTTGCTACCATCAAATTAAAGATATAGATCCATTCTATGCCGCACTAATCAATTAAAATTTATTTTTTTGTCGACAGCGATAAACATGTTAAATTGTACTGATTGTCTTTAAGAAAGTGATATTTTTAGGGCAATGATGTCATTTTATGCTTTTTTATTACTTTTCTGAATGCACATGTGACTATTTTGTTAACTGATGACACTAAAGTTCAATTGATTGATTCTTATGGTTGTAGCTAGGGTTTTAAATGATCAGGGCAATTGTCAGGCATGAGGTGGTATCCCTGTTGGTACCACTACTAACCTCTGGTTGATGGTTTGTAGTACAAGGCATGTATACTGGTTAAGAATCAGGGGCATTTTAAGAGAGGGGGCCCATGAGCAGACTCCATGTGGGCCCTCTCCTCTCCACTGTTCTGTAGGCTCCAGCATTATGCCAGTTTCTACTGCGCATGCGCAGATCTCCAGAAACATGGTGCCCGCCATGGTCCGGAGACTAATTACCAAATGCACATGCGCGGCGGCCATTTTTGAAGTGATTTTTGCCATGGCTGCTGCGTCTGCAGCTCCCATATTGGGACTCCAGAAAGGTTAGTATAAAAACAGCATGGGTGCAGTGTGTGCTGTGTGGGCCCCCCCTGGACACAGGGGCCCATGTATACGGGTGGTATTCATGTGACGGTCATCTGACCTTCCCCAAAATCCCGCCCCCTTACTATCCCGACAGTTGGCATGCCGACCAACAGGGACTATTTCCACTCGTGGGTGTCCACGACACCCATAGAGTGGCAATAGAACCCGTGGCGCCACTGAACCCGCAGCATGGCGAGCGCAGCGTGGCGAGCGCAGCGAGCCCACAAGGGACTTGCTGCACCCGCCCCTCCCCGCCGGGCTCCTGGCGTCGGTATGCTGACCGGCGGTCAGGAGACCATCTGTCAGCCATACCACACCCGTGTACCGCACACATTGCACCCATGATAGAAACGCCAATGTTAAGAATACTCATGTAATTCCAACACAGCCCAGTATTTCCAGCATGAAAGGCCAAATTGGCCACTAAAGTGCCTTCCCTGCATGAAACACAAGAGAAAGGAGTATCTAGGGTAGCTTAGGTGAATGAAACTTATGGTACAGACATCATCATCTCCAGCTACCTACTGAGATAAAACTCACCTGATTACTATGAATAAAGGGAGATGGAGATGTAACTGGCACAGCTGTGGGGTTGGCTTCCTGTTGTATCATTATAATCCTAACTATAAAGTTTGCACCAAAATGGTCTCACCATTTACAAAGATGCTAGTATACTGAGGTGAAACTTTGGTAACGTGATGCTGTAAAAGTTGTTGGTGTTTGAGAAGTACGGTTTGTTTTTTATACTGTATGTATAAAAGATGTAGGAAGATGAATTAGTCTGGGAAAGCTGAAGGAGCTTTCCTCCAGAAAAAAAGAATTGTTGCAGGCACAATTTCATGGAAAGAAGTATGGTATTATATGTCAACTACCTCTGACTCTATACATTTAAATATTAAACTCTGAGAATAGTCCTCTAATGTATTTTGCCAGGATTCTATTTGCCTTTATGCAGTTCAAGCCATCATTGTGTGTTTTCGGTTTGTGCTACTAGCAAAATATTAATGTCCCGCCTCTACATTTTACATTTGAGAACATCTTCATATCACCTTTATGCTGCAGTTCTACAGTTTGAATTTGGTTCAGTAGTTTTATAATCAGACCTTACTTATCGTTCATGGTCTTTCAAATTATACTTATTAGATATGACTTTTTACAATTATTTGCATAGGGCAAACGGTATCCAGATGGTAGGTTGACATGGATTATGTTGACCACTATTGGTCGACATTGACATGGTCGACAACGGAAGGTCGACACCTTAACATTGTCTATACGGGACAGACACATGAAAAGGTCGACATGACTTTTTTAAAAAATTAATTTGAACTTTTTCATACTTTACCCTCCACGTGGACAACAATAGGAATAGTAACCAGAGCATGGCGATAGAAGTGAGCCATGCAAGGTGACGCGGTGCACTAATTGGGGTTCCTGGTCATGTTACGCAAAAAACTACACCAAAAAAGCGTAAAAATGTCATGTCGACCTTTTTATGTGTTGACCTGTCCCGTGTCGATCATTTTAATGTGTCAACTTTTTACCTGTGTCAACCATGTCAATGTTGAAGAATATTGCCTTCTGAAAAGACTCCAAGACACCTGCATGGACCAGCCTCTTATTCACAAACCATACAAGTCTTTGGTGGGACATCCGAGCATCTTGCCTTGAACATTATCATATTATTATATGTTATCTGAGGGCTCCAGCTATACAGGAACTTTGCTTAAGAAAGCATCCCTCTTACGGTGAATGCCCTTGGTAGATATATTACCACTGAAAAACCCTATTGTCAGTAAGGGCGGCTAATTATGTACTTTTGACTATGGCTATATTGTAGGTACTAATAGGAAAAGTTAAATTACTTAATCATATATTTGGGGACTTAAGAACCTATATACTTGAACTGTCTCAGTGAAGTATTTTTTTATTGTTTTTAACTCCTTATTCTCTGCTATATGTGTCTAGCAAATGAATAATGCTCCATTAAATGTTTAATTATTTGTAATATTCACTGTGTCAATCAAATGTAATTCAACTATTTATTCTGTATAATCATTGCACGTAATTTGATTATCAGTGTAGCGCTGCCATTTGTGTATTTCTTGCTTATATGATCAGAGTTATGAAAAATGTATGTATACATTACTAATATTTTGTGCTATAGGGTGGCTGAACAGGATTATATCCAAACTAGAATATTTAACATGGATAGCAAAATGTCATTTTATAGGGGTTCTAGCACCCACCAGGAATCCTAAAATCCATCCAAAAAGTATTCCTACACCAGACTTTATGATTTTGATTATATATAATTTAAAGAGTTGTGACCTTCATTCATATAATCAGAAGAAAAATACAGTACAGTATATTACTTCATTTAATAGATAAATGTGCTACTACTATATTCCAACATGATTTACAAACTATAAAGAAGACCTTTGTTTTCTCCATTAATCATATTTTAAAGAACTTAGGGGTCTATTATCTAAGCCTTGGAGAGAGATAAAGTCACTGGAGATAAAGTACCAGCCAATCAGCTCCTAACTGCCATGGTACAAGCTGTGTTTGAAAAATGACAGTTGGAAGCTGGTTGGTTAGTACTTTACCTCCGTCCACTTTATCTCTCTCCAAGGCTTAGTAAATAGACACCTTAGTTCTTACAGTATTTAGTCATTAAAAAAAACCTACTTTAGACTATAGCAGGGCTGGCCAAAATGTCGATCGAGATCAACCATGGACACTCGACTGGTCGATCACGGTAGACACCCAGCAGTAGCTGATAAGAATCAGACTTATTCTTATTGGCTAAGTGCACCAAACTGAAGCTGGGGCTATTTGAAGCCATGGCTAGTTGAAGCTGCAGCTGTCTTTGTAGGCTGTCACTGTGACAGCTAATGCCAATAGGAATCAGGCTGAGAGTTAAGCTTCTTCAGTTCTTTTGGTGTTCTGGGGTCTTATGACCTAGGGAAGAGGACCCAATGATCATGATCAGAAATTTTTCATCGGTAGCATATCCAGGCCAGTGAGATGAAGAGTCCTTGTGCCCTTTATTAGTCTAGGTCCACAGACTACGGGATATTTTTTACTTGTCATGTTCTCTAGCCTTTTTTTGGCAGAATACTGAACTCCTAATTCTAATTTGGGAATAAAGTAGGAAAGAGCAAGTAACTGTGTTCCTGGACAAACCATGTTACAAGGCAAGGGGTGCAAATACATTTTTTATTTTGCATACAAGATAAATACTGGCTGCTTCTGCATGTATCCACAAATACTGGACAGCTTTATGTTTACACTGCAATTTAGATGTGTGTTTGGACACACCCCTCTCAAATCTAAAGAAGGGTAAACACTAGAGAGATGTGTGCTGAGTGAGGAGTGGGGGGCAGCTCACTTCACACAGCGCTGAAGTGAGCGATCTGCTAGATTGAGCCTGCATGCAGGCTCGATCTAGCACCGGCAATAGCGCTTGCTGCGGGGCATACACATGAGAGATCCGTGCTTAAGTTCTAAGCAATCTGACACGGATCTCTCCGTGTGTATCCCCCTTAAATCTCTCTGCACAATTTACATCTGTCCCACCTGCAGTGCAACATGGTTTTACCCAAGTGCACAGTTATTTGCCCTTTCTTACTTTATTCCCAAATCAAAATCAGACCCTAAGTTATGCTAAATATGCTGTAAAATTTGGACCACTATTTGTTGGAATTGAACTACATTGTCTATCTCAGTCTTGAGCTAGTCTGTACATAAGACCATTTCTGTCAAGTCTGTTTTCGAGACTTCTACTGGCATTACTGTATCGTTAACTTAACTGATGTTACTTCTAATAAGAGAAAATTACTAATTTTGTTGGCGTTGAATAACTGTTTTCTATGTTAGAATCATCACGTCTTAGGGGTATACTCAATTTGTGCTGGTTTTTCCGACAGTCGGAAAAACTGCACTTTTCGACAGTTTTACGTTGAATTTGCATTTGACCTATTCAATGAAAGTGCAGTTTTTTCGACTGTCGGGAAAAAAAATGGCACTTGTCGGAAAGCACTTGGATCGGTGAATTACTCGCTAATCCACGTGTTTCTGACGAAAACGCATCTGTATTCGACAGTTTGCCACTGATGCAGAGTCTACTTGTTATCAAGTTGAATTCCGGCCAGCACTGAATAGTGACGTGTCGGATCCTCTCCGTCGGAGAGGATCCAATATCAATTGAATATACCCCTTAGTGGAGAATGAATAGAAGCCTATCATGGCTCTGCCACACATTGTTTTCTAAAGAATAGTGTGTTGACAGCTATTATGATATACAAGTCACATTTTCCATATAAAATGTAATTCAAAACAACAACTTCCATTTAAAAATTAAATTAACTTTTCTCCTACATTAGTCTAAGTGCAAATTGAGCAATATAAATAGAGAAACACAACTTTATGATATAGCCATGAGGCTACTTCTATGACCTGGGGGGTCAAGACATAGCCAACCAGAAGTGGCTAGACCGGATCACCATCATCACCATCCTCAATGTGTATCAGTACCTGTAAGAGACACCCTTAAAAGTCAGATCTGGGAATGCGGCCATGTCTAATTATGTTGCAATTATACTTGACCAATCCATTCCATATCTCCAGGTATAATGGAACATAAAAAAACAATATGCAAAATCTATACACACAAATATACGTTATGGATTTTTTGGAGTGCATGTCCGGCATTGGCGTATGTTGAGCTGTAAATGAACCCTTTTGAAACCAGTGTCTCTTTTGCATTGTTGGCCTAACTTTACATCCATCATGGAGAGCTGAGTGCTACAAACAGAAACATGATAAAGAGGGTACAGTGACAGCAGGGGTGCCCCCATTGCCACCAATGCATTTCTCTTTTTATTGAGTCTTTCCTTGAGTTTTATTTAACAAATCATACTTCTATTACCAGCAACATTTAACACAAAAGTTTAGTTAAAAAAAATAATTTTATTCATATCTGTTATCTCTGGTATTTCTCCATGTTTTACCTAAATGAAAGAATCAACATATCCTACAGTACTTAAATATTATGCCCAGATTTGTTCAAATAATTACTGATACAATTCCGTGTATCAAAGTCAAATTGTTTCTGTTGTAAAACAGGATTGTGTTTATCCAAATCTGCAATTCTGCTGACACACTTACAGAACATACATTATTTTTGGAATATACACAAACACAAATATGAATATATATTCTACAAAGGCTTTCAATGTATTCATACACATTTGTTAATGGAGTAACAGTCATTGAGGGACTTATTTTACATTGAAAAGGAGTTTTATACTCCGTTATATACACACTTATCTATAGAAAATAATTTGTCATACTAAAATATTCACAGTAAATAACATTTCTTTACAAATCCTAGATGCTCTGCAGTCTAGTAATAATAATCATAGTTCATCGCGAGATGACGATGTGTCAAGTGTACTTTGTGGAGACAACGCATCCGTGTTCTGAGCATCTGTATGTATCTGACCCTGCTGCCTCGTTTTTCCTGAGTATTGCCTGTCCCAGTCTGTTGCCACGGTTTCATTGTCCCAGATAGTGGATGTTTCCGTGTCGCTAAAATATCCTGGTTGTCCTGTGTAGTGAGTGGGGTAGATGAGCAGGGGCTCGGCAGAGAAGGCCTTGAGGTCCCGTATATGATAATACTCTTTATATTTTTCACTACAAAAAAAGAAAGGTACACTTAATCTGTTTGCAAACAAAATATTTAATTTATAAGACAAACACAACATATATAAACACTCAAATGTACAGATGTAGCTATGCTCATCCAGCCTGATGCACGCAGGCGTCCTAGTCATGGGAACACTGGCCGCGCCTGTATTGCCACGAATATGGCAAGCTGCAGGCTACATGAGCGTGGCTACATCTGTACCTGTGACTAGACTGATATATGAGGGAGACCTACGTGATTAGCACACTCTCTAGCCTGCTCAGAAATCCCTTTTTGTCATTATGCAGTCAAAATGTCGACATCAGAATGTTGAATGTTGTGATGTTGACATGGTTGAAATGTTGACATCTAACATGACAACATCTATAAAATGTCAACATGAGCAAAATGTTGACATAGTTAAAATGTCAACATTATCATTAGGATTATGGGTTACCATTTGAGTTAGCATTACCACAAAAATGCCTTATTGACATTGTAACCACGTTGATATTTAATCAGTGTCAACATGCTGTACATGCGAATGTGTGTGGGGGGGGGAGCTTTACAATTTACTATACTTTTGTGTATAAACCTTAGCTAAGAATGTTATTGCCAGCGCGTGGGTGGCAGTAGAGCCCTGTAATTGTGAAGTAGAATGAACTGGTGAATGATACCATGGACCATTAGCATTTTATGTACACTATTTGGTTGCAGTGGTTATAATCTAGACATGGGAGGCGACCTGTTGTGGCATCTTTAGATGTTACCTGACTGGACCCCAATTCCTCACTCCAAAAACCACAATTCTTTACTATGAAAATACTAAGCAATCTGTGAAGGGCTGTTCAATTCTGTGTTCCTCTGGCCTTAACCAGCACTTCATATGTTCTTTAGAGCTTTTCAGTATCCTTTTTCTAGTTCTATGTACTGTGCTCGCCACAGGTTCTATTCCCACTCTATGGGTGTCGTGGACACCCACGAGTGGGAATAGTCCCTTCTAGTCGGCATGCCGACTGTCTGTATTGTGAGGGTTCGGGATGCAGGGGAAGTTATTGTGAACCTTCAGTCTCCTGACCATCGGTCACCTAACTACATCCCATATCAGGCTGACTGCAAAGAAGAAATACTTATTAATTGTCATTTAGATTGATTAACTACCACTACTGCATACAATAGTAGCTGAGCGCAGAGCACCCTTTTGTATCAGCTAAATGTTCTCTTAGTAGGGCAGGTCACCTACCAGCATGGCAGCTTGCCCCCATACAATAGCCACACTTGCTCAGTGCGCAGGTAAAACAACCTATCACCCCCCCCTCCCTTCTCGCAAATCCTGATTTTGCCCTTGCTCACCCAGGATACACTGAGCCGCGGGCAGCAATGAAGCCTGTAACCCCCCTTCCCCCCTCCAGGGCAAAACCCCAGGATACACTAAGTCAGCAGTCATGTCCCACCCAAAAGTTTATAGCTTTAGCATTACCATGTATATTAAGTAAGGCACTAAGCCTTGTTTATTTTATTTTATAAATTGATGATTATGCAAATACAATGGATTGTCAACATGTACCATAAAATGCTTTCATTAATTAGCTAATACAGTTTTTTTCAGCACGTCTTGAAATTGTGCAGCAGAAAGTGAGACATAACATGCTTTTCTCTTGCTTGGATACTTTAGGAGTTGTTATTATTATTATTATTACCCTTTATTTATATGGCGCCACATGGGATCCGCAGCGCCCAATTACAGAGTAAACATATAAGCAAAACATAAGGACAGTGACTTACAGTTCATTACAATATAGGACAAGTACAGGGTATATAAACATAGCTGTGTCAATAAACAGCACTGAAATAAGTATCAGGGTGGCAGAAAACCGAGGGATTTGGTTCCATCAAAGGGAGTATTGAAAAGAAGATAGGTTAAGTAAGACACGTAAAAGCACATGAGGGAAAAGGGACCCTGCCTGCGAAAGCTTACATTCTAAGTTTTGTTGAGAGGTGGAGACCCTGAGGGGGAGAAGTAGAGAATTCCAGAAAAAGGGAGCAGCACGTGCAAAATCTTGGAGACAGGAGTGGGAGGAGGTAATCAGTAGGCAGGAGCGGTGGTGTGCATTAGCAGAGCGAAGTGTGGGAGTGTAAAGGGAGATAAGGTCAGAGATGTAACTGGGTGAGGAGTGGGTGAGGGCTTTGTAAGTGAATGTGAGAAGCTTTAAATGGATTCTGAAGGGGAAGGGGGAGCCAGTGAAGGGCTAGTAAGAGAGGAGAGGTGGCTGTAGTACGTTTGATGAGGAAGATGATACGGGCAGCAGCATTGAGGATAGTTTTGAGTGCAGAGATGTATGTGTTAGGGTTGCCAGTCTAGAGATGACCAGTGAGTGGATAAGGGTCTTAGAGGCATCCTGGGTCAGAAAGATCTGATCCTGGAAAAAAAATTGAGATGAAAATACAGGTTTGTGAGAGGTGCTGGAGGAGTCAAGGATTATTCCAAGACAGCGCACTTGGGGCTAGAGGAGATTGTAGTGCCATCTATAGATAATGAAATTGTGGAAGGTGAGGTTGGGCGGGAGGGTGGGAAGATGATCAGCTCAGTCTTAGACATGTTAAGTTTAAGAAAGAGTTGGAGGACCCTCAGCAAAAATGCCATTAGTTGGTCCTTACAACACTCCTGTATTACAATAATGCTAGCTTGCACTAAATTATCTGTAACATTGACTACGGACATTTCACTTTTTGAAATAATTAATTTCTTATTTTTCTTTGAGGCTTGTGATCAGAAACTGACACTCTTCCAGAGCTTTCTTCTAGAATAGCTGATGTTCCAACAATGGCTTCAACATGACATACAGTATGCCCTTTTGTGCATTTGTGCAATCTGTAGTTATGAGTGGCAATTTATCTGACAGGACAATGAAAATTGGAATTTATAAAAAGAGGGGAAGTACCAAGTATTTATTTCCTAATTAGAGATTTAGAAACCATTTGCTGGTTACACACAGCCTGGCCATAATGCTGAGCATGAGTGCTGTGCAAGTGGCCAAATTGGACAGACCTGACCATTTGGTAGATGACTCCTGTTGGCTGTGCTGTTCTGTCGGCTGGATTTGTGTACTATTCTGTGGCCATGCCCCTTTCCCCATAAAGCCACACCCCAATATTTTTGGTCTGCTGCATTGTCCTTAATTTAGACATGGTGGGGGAGGTGGCACCAATTCTTTTTTGGCACAGGGCACCAAAATGTCTAGTTACGACACTGATTGGGAGGTATGGGATTTTCATATAAACGCCAATAAAACTGTATAAAACTAATTTAAACGGGAACCTATGTAACCTACATTTTAATAATAATAAACAAAACAAATCAAACAACTGCAGTTTTATACAGATGCCAAATTCTCAGAAAAGAACACAAAACAGTGATTTTTATAACTGATTTCTTTTTGGGTAAATTTCCTTCCCATGGCCTCATTAAGAGGTACTAAAAATTTAGCAACATTCTGATAAGTAGTTTTTGCTGTAGACTGATTGGAATAGGTGAACTGTACTTACAGACACCCTGTACTTGACTTTGATTGTATTATAAGGAGTATGTCTCTATTTATTGCCAGCACCCAATAAAGATGTGACAGAAGAGCTCCAGTCCTTGCACAGTGCATTTCATGGCATTGCACAAGCCAGGAGGCTCTCTGCTCTAAGCTACCTGCTCCCTCTTTTGGCTAGGAATGGGTTGGTATTTTATCAGCCATAGAAAGATAATAAAGCAGACTTATTATGCATTAATTTTCATATGAACTATAACTCTGCGTGTAACGCATTACTTTTTAGCGAGATATATGGGGTATAGCTTGTTTTATGTTTTAGCACAAGTGATATTTGCTCACTGGAGGAACTTGTTTGAACTGAATTCCAGTGGATGGATAACCATGTGTAACAAAAAAGAAATAATAGAGGTGGATGGTTGCGCTGTAAGGATTTGTGCAAGCCTGGGGGTAGTCTGGGAGTTCCCTGCAAACTCCAAACAGTAAAAATGCACTAAAAATGGTAAAGTGACTACTCCCACTTTGGCGCTAATCCAATGCTACACTTTTTGTAGGAACTTCTATTTTCTCAATAAAATGTAATGTACCGGCTTGATGTGAATAAAATATAAATTTAATACTACACAATGATTAAAAGTGAGACAAAAACAGAACCCAACATGGGAAACAGAGTCCTACCAAGATGATAATCGGAGCCGCAGGTGTTATGAATGCAAGGTAATTCCCGGGAACAATACCCTGCATGAGGCTCCGTCAGGCATGTTCCCCAGTAGTCCCTTTCACAGTCAAGGATGTCCAGAAGCACAGGAAAGTACTGGAAAGCAGGTGCCGATGCGTTTCGGGACATCAAAGTCCCTTTTTCAAGGCTGTATCCATGTGTGTATGTTACAGAAGGTATATTGTGATATACAGCTACAGGTTTTACTTATCCCATTTGTAGAGACCAGCCCTATTATATCTACCAAACAGCTGTGTAGGCTGATTTTGCCCTTTTTATAGGTTATATGTCGTGTACACAGTGTATCACACCCTTAAGGCAGCTTAAGTACAAGGCTTATCTGTATAAACACACTAGAAGTCATTCATTTCAGAGAAAGGACAGAACAGCTTTGTCTTGATGTCATATGTTGCAGAAAAAAATAGAGTCTGCTGAAAGGGATAACACTATGCTGGATGTAATAAAGTCCCAGGTTCCAATAAGCTCAACTTTGCTGACTTTCTTCTCTCCCGTTTTATTTCCTCTCCTTTATTGTTTAATCATTAAAATGTTCTAATATTAATAATACACACCCTGCAATGAAGAAAACTGCCAGAAACTAACCCTTGCCATCACCTCCTGTCCCAGTATGCTAAAAGCCTCCCAGTTGATGAATGATTTGATAAATAATGACCACAGCCAACATGCTCAGGAAATCACTTTCTACAGTACTTCAGACTCAAAAACCCTGGAGTGACATAGGTTTCTACTGAAAGTATGGGTGTGGGCTTTCTTGCAGAAATAGAATTATAGCAGACTAATGAAGGGACACACATAATAGTAATACATTCACAAACTTTCTCTCATCACAGTGCACGGCTATTGAACTGGTCTGGTCTATTAATCAAGGGCGATATCAGATTATCAGTTATACTCAGGTAAGAATTTGAAGGTATCAGGTAGTCAATGGTTGAACTTTCTTCTGTTTTAATGGCTAAAGACTTATTTACTTAACAACCTGCAGTTAGACATTCAGTGTTTTCATCTTTGCATAAAGCGGATATACTTACACTGGATGCTTGTTATACATAACTGGAAGGTATTCATCCACTGGCAACATCTTGCTGAGGGGTTCTGCAGCAATGAGTTTCTGTGCCCCCTGCAGAGAGATGGCATAACCCAGGGTCCAGTATGAATAATCTGCTTCCACTAGATTCATTACATTTGGAACAGCCTTTTCTGGACGTTCCACCTGCATTCTTTTCCGTCCAATGTAGCTGAGAAAACAAACAAAAACAAAAAAGCAACTAACATGAACTATGCTCATAAAATAAAGATGGAAGTAATAGTTTCAGACACTGAAAATGGAGATATGTATACATGATAAAAAGGCAGAAATGACACCAACTTTATTTTTTTATTATATTGAGGTGAGAAGACAAGAACAATTTATTTTCTTTAGCCCATAACTTGAGATGGAGCATGTTTATTTGTGACAGCAGCACAAAGCGGTATTAGCTGTACGGTGCTCATAATATAATATATCCACTCTAGAGCTCATACAGAAAGTGTCAAGCCAATAATGCACATCGCTGCGTCTCTTCTCCATGCCGTCATTACTACATTAGTGTCACATAGGCATGCTAGATACAGAGAAAACATTTACAAGATAAATAAACCATAAAAATAAACAGACCTTGATTTAAATTAACAAAGCTCTAAAATGTCTTAGAATCCATATGGCTTATCCCAGTATAAATCGCAAAATAAGATTTACCAAACCTCACCAGACTGAATTGTTCAAACTAATCCTGAAAAAAGATTTATTTTTTTTGTTACTGCCCAATGCAATGCTGATAGTGGGAGTTACAATGGCAATAAAAGAAGTGGTAAGTCTAGTAGCAATCTGTAAAGGTGCTCATTGATACTGTATATGACAGATCAATTTGTCAATCCTTCAGTTTAGAAGGTATATTACATTGCTTCTTGTCAAATCTAATCTGTAGTAGGCCTCCAATATCTGTCCGAGTAAGAAATTGCTGCCTTAGGGTGTGCGCTATGCAAGTGTTACATTCTCAGACTACAAAAACGATCTAAAATAGGATTTTAATTACCTACCGGTAAACCCTTTTCTCGTAGTCCGTAGAGGATACTGGGGTCCATTTAGTACCATGGGGTATAGACGGGTCCACCAAGAGCCATGGGCACTTTAAGAATTTGATAGTGTGGGCTGGCTCCTCCCTCTATGCCCCTCCTACCAGACTCAGTCTAGGAAACTGTGCCAGAGGAGACGGACATACTTCGAAAGAAGGATAAATATGGATAGTGGTGAGATTCCGAACCAGAACACACAACAAGAGGAAAGCCAAGCTAACCAAACTTGAAACAGGAACAGCAACGGCTGAATCAACATTACTTAACCAAGTAACAGTGCAGGAAGAATGAAGCACTGAGCGGGTGCCCAGTATCCTCTACAGACTACTAGAAAAGGATTTACCGGTAGGTAATTAAAATCCTATTTTCTCTTACGTCCTAGAGGATACTGGGGATCCATTTAGTACCATGGGGATGTACCAAAGCTCCCAAACCGGGTGGGAGAGTGCTGAGGTCCCTGCAGAACTGATTGACCAAACTGAAGGTCCTCAGGTCCTCAGAGGCCAAAGTATCGAACTTGTAGAACTTTGCAAATGTGTTCGTACCTGACCAAGAACCTGACCAAGTAGCCACCCAGGAAGAACCCACCGACCTAGTAGAGTGGGCCTGTACAGGTCTTGGACATGGCAAACTTGCTGTGAAATAAGCATGCTGGATAGTAAGTCTGATGCAGCGTGCAATAGTCTGCTTTGAAGCAGGACATCAAATCGTATTGGGATCAAAAAGAACAAACAGCGAGTCCGTCTTTCTGTGACGAGCTGTTCTTTTCACATACGCCTTCAAAGCCCTCACAACATCCAAAGACTGTTAAGTAGCAGAGGTGTCGGTGAAAACCGGAACCACAATACGTTGGTTGATGTGAAACGCAGACACCACCTTAGGAAGAAATTGCTGACGAGTTCTGAGTTCAGCTCTGTCCTCATGGAAAATTAAATAGGGACTTTTGTGAGACAAAGCCCCCAGCTCCGACACACATCTTGCTGAAGCCAAGGCCAACAGTGTGACGGTCTTCCACGTAAGATATTTTACATCCACCCCCTGTAACGGCTCAAACCAGTCCGAGTGAAGGAAATGCAGCATCACATCGAGATCCCAAGGTGCTGTAGGAGGCACAAAGGGAGGTTGGATGTGCAGAACACCTTTCAAGAACGTCTGGACCTCAGGTAGAAAAGCCAATTGTTTCTGAAAGAAAATGGACAAGGCCGAAATATGGACTTTTATGGAGCCCAGAGGTAGGCCCACATCCACTCCTGCTTGTAGAAAAAGCAGGAACGTCCTAGATGGAATTCCACCGCAGAAAATTTTCTGCTCTCACACCAAGAGACGTATTTCTTCCAAATACGATGATAATGCTTAGACGTTACCCCTTTCCTGGCTTGGATTATAGTCGGGATAACCTTGTTAGAGATCCCTCTCCTGGCTAGAATCAGAAATTCAACTTCCATGCTGTCAAACATTTCCATGCTGTCAAACATAGCCGCGGTAAGTCCTGATGGACGAACGGGCCCTGTTGCAGAAGATCCTCGCGAAGAGGCAGAGGCCACGGATCTTCGAGGAGCATCTCCAGAAGGTCCGCGTACCAGGCCCTTCTTGGCCATTCCGGAGCAATTAGAATTGCTTGAACCTTTTCCCTTTTTATTCTACTTAGAATTCTTGGGATCAGAGGAAGTGGAGGAAACATGGACACTATTTGATAGACCCATGGAGTCGTCAGGACGTCTACCGCCAGTGCCTGTGGGTCTCTTGACCTGGAACAATACCGCTTGAGCTTCTTGTTGAGATGAGAGACCATCGTGTCGATCTGTGGATATCCCCATTGACTTGTCAAGTACTTGACCCTTCTGAGTGAAGGCCCCACTCCCCCGGGTGCAGGTCAAGTCTGCGTCCCAGTTGTCTACTCCCGGAATGAAGACCGCTGTCAACGCCACAGCATTTCTCTCTGCCCAGAGGAGTATTCTTGACATTGCTGTTCAATGACTAGAGGTTCAAAATTGGTCTTACCGAACCGTCCGGTTTCGGTACTACAAACAAGTTGGAATAGTACCCCTTGTTTAGCTGATGAGGTGGAACTGGAACAATGACCTGAGTCTGTACCAGTTTTTGGATGGCATGTTGTAAAGTTATACTTGCCTCTTGTGAAACTGGCAAGCCTGATTTGAAGAATCTGTGAGGTGGGAGCTCTTGGAACTCCAGTCTGTAGCCCTGGGAAATAAGATTTATGACCCAGGGATCCTGGTACGAATTTGACCAGATTTGACTGAAGAATTGTAGGCGTGCTCCCACCTGACAGCCTTCCAGGCACTGCGGTCCACCGTCATACTGAAGTCTTTGAGGAAGCAGAGCCTGAGCTCTGTTCCTAAGCACCTGCTGTTGCTGGTTTGCGTGGTTTACCTCTTGCACCGCTGCAGGACGTAGGAGCACCTCTGGATTTGCCCTTGAACTTAGCCGTCCGAAAGGACTGTAACTTAGAAGCTGAATAAGTCTTCTTGGTTGGGGGGGCTGCGGAAGGAAGATACGTAGACTTACCCGCAGTAGCTGTGGAGTTCCATTTGTCTAATTCATCTCCGAACAAGGCCTCTCCTGTGAATGATAGGCCTTCCACACCTTTGCTGGAGTCGGCGTCAGCAGTCCACTGGCGTAGCCACAAGCACCTGCGTGCCGACACTGCCATTGCGGTGGTGCATGCATTAAGCAAGCCTCTCTCTTTTATGGCTTCCACCATAAAGTTCACAGAGTCCTGTATATGCTGCAGGAGTAAAACAACAACAACATCCCGCCCGGATAAGGAATCTAACCCCTCAAGTAGGTTACCTGACCATTTAGCAATGGCTTTAGTGATCCATGCACATGCAATAGTGGGTCTTTGGGCAAAACCAGCAGCTGTGTACACTGATTTCAGTGTAGTCTCAATTTTATGATCAGCCGTGTCTTTCAGGGAGGCTGCACCAGGAACAGGCAATACAATTTTACGTGACAGCCTAGAAACTGATGCGTCCACTATCGGTGGATTTTCCCATTTTTTCCTATCCTCCAGAGGAAAAGGAAAAGATGAAAGCAATTTAGGGATCTGAAGCTTCTTATCAGGATTAACCCATAGTTCTTCAAACAGGGTATTCAATTCCTTTGACGCAGGAAAAGTGACTGAGGACTTCTTTTTTACATTAAAATAAGATTCCTCACACTCCTCTGGCACCTTATCAGGAATATGCTGAACATCTCTGATAGCCTCTATAAGAGCCTCTATTCCCTGAGACAGAGCTGCATCCGCCCCCTCCCTCTGAGTCCACCTCCCCCTCCTCCATGTCTGACCTGTCAGCGTCAGAGTCAGACTGTAGGATATGGGCCAGTGATCATTTTTGCAGACAAATGGGAGGGGATTGAGATGCTGTCTTGGGGACTGAGTCTCTGTTCATAAACTCATCCACAGTCTGTTTTAAGTATTGTGTCTCTTTCTCATTGTGGGACAATTTTGTAGAAAGAGTTGAGATCATTCCCTTAAGAGAATTAACCCATTCCGGTTCAGCCCTGCTAGTCTGTGAACCCTGAGTACCCAGTAGTGAGCCCCCTGGTGAAGAGGAACACTCTGAGGTACATGACACACACTCTTTGCCTGACATAATGTAAATGTGACAGCACACACACACACACACACAGGAAAAGGTTAAGCACAATTAACCCACAAAGAGCCCTTCAGGGAGACACAGAGTTGTTTGGAGCCAGCCCCTACCGCGCCCTTATTGCTAATGCCAAGCTTAGCCGGGTCGCAGACTAAGTACCCGGATAGGGGACTTAGTACATTAATAGTTGCTCCCACCCTGCTATGACCCCCTGGTACCTCTGAGGTAATATAGAGTCACACTGGAGGAGCTGCGCGTCCCTGTCCTGTCAGCATTCCGCATTCCAGTTTAGAAGCCGTGCGTCTCCGTACCCTCACGCCGCCATAATGGCCAGCACCCCGCTAAACGGGACCTTAGTACTCACCACTCTTCATTCTTCTGACTCTATTAGGGGTGGCGGCATGCTGCGGGAATGTACGCTCGCCATGTTGGGGCTTGCGAATAGTTCCCTCAGGAGCTCAGTGTCCGGTCAGCGGGGAACGGGACCATTAACCCTTCAAGAGGTTGAAATAAAAAGAAAGGAATGAATCAGCGCTATGTTTCTCTAATATATTGGTCTCTTCTCAAATCTGGACAATCTCTGGCTCTCTCAAGAACAGAACTTACATTGAAATTCTGCCTCGAGTGCATGTAGCAGTTTCTTTACACACATCAAACAAGGCTTTTCTTAATTTAAAATTAGAATGAAACTTACATTAAATTTCTTTCTCGTGTTCATATAAAGGTATCTTTCATCTGTGCAGAACAACCTTCACTCCAAACAAGGCTTGCATCCCAATAGAGGTTAAAAAAGGATTTATTTATAATACACAGTCAATTTAAAAAATACCAGTTTGGTATATCACTTGCTTGTGGTGAAACACACAGTTCTCGGATAGTGCAGGTGGTGCAAATGTCCTGTGCTGCAGTCACTGGATGCGATGTTACACCTGCTTCTTCCGATGTTTGTGGATGTTACCGGTTTCCTACTGCATCAAGTGGTCTCTCCAGCTGCTTCAACGCGTTTCAAGGGGCACCCTCCTCTTTGTCAAGAAGTCTTCAAGAGGTTGGGCCCTTGTCCCCCCCCCCCCCCCCCTCCTAAGTCCCACGCAGCAGGCAGGCTGGTGTCGACCAGCCCTGCCTGAAAATAACAAACATATAAAATAAATGCAGAAAACTCTTCAGGAGCTTCCTTCAGCGTGACTGGCTCCTCCGGGCACATTTTCTAAACTGAGTCTGGTAGGCGGGGCATAAACTGAGGAGCCAGCCCACACTATCAAATTCTTAAAGTGCCCATGGCTCCTGGTGGACCCATCTATACCCCACGGTACTAAATGGACCCCAGTATCCTCTAGGACGTAAGAGAAATAATGTATTACTCTTTTGAGTGAGCCCCAACAGGGCACTCTAGCTACATAAATGTCTAACTGACAATCAAATAGGCCAGGATATACCACTCATGACTGTTGCAGAAATGGAGTGGTGACAAGAAGAATAGGGATGTATGAATCAATGCAAGCCATTACTTGCTCAAATGTTATCTATACTGGAGACACAGTCTTACTGCTTGCTAATATCTAAGCGGGTTTAGTATGATATACCGACGGCCAGGATGCTGGCCGTCAGTATACCGAGAACGGCATCCCGTCCGCCATTATGCCGGCAGCATGGCGAGCGAACAGGTTCTATTCGCAACAGGCTCTATTTCCACTCTATAGGTATCGTGGACACCCACGAGTGGGAATAACCCCTGTTAGCAGGATTCTGGCTGGCGGCATTGTCAGCAGTCGGGATTCCGGCGTCGGTATCCTGACCGCCGGGGATCCCGACTGCCAGCAACCTAACTGCATCCCATCTAAGCATGTCTTAGGCTACCATCCCACCATTGTACTGTAACAAGGAAGAGAAGGAGAACTATACACTTGTCCAAGTAAGCATCTCTATGAGCTTCTTCTGTAGTGTACACTACGTCTATACGTCTAGAACTAAAAAGTCGGGGCAGGGGGGGGGGGTGAATGAACTATACATTATTCCAAGTATAAATGGGTATGAGGTCCTCCTGTACTGTATACAGTACTATGCCTAGAGCTTAAAGGCAGGTAAGCAATGTAACAAAGCAATAAGGACGGCTTGTCAAATGCTTGGCTGCACTGGGAGAGGAATCAGCAGTAAAAAGTAATAATGCCACTGTATAGGTCAATGGTACGGCCTCATCTAGAACACTGTGGTCAATTCTGGAGGCCATATCTTCAAAAGGATATTAATACATTAGAGATTGTACAAAGAAGGGCATCTAGAATGGTGCATGGCCTACATCACAAAACATACCCAGAAAGACTAAAAAATTTCAATATGTATAGTTTGGAGCAGAGAAGGTAAAGGGGGGACATGATAGAAACTTTCAAATATATCAAAGGTTTTAACAAAGTATAGGAGGGAAACATTCTCCAAACGAAGAGAAGCAATAGGACACGAGGACATGCACTGCGACTGGAGGGGGGAGGTTCAGGGGAAAGTTGTGGAAAAATGACTTTACAGAAAGCATGGTGGACAAGTGGAATAGCCTCCCATCAGAGGTGGTAGAGGCTAAGACAGTAGAGCAATTTAAAGATGAATGGGATAGACATAAGGATATCCTTACAAAGAAATAAGGATCAAATAAGCGGGAGCGTGGCCTAGCTGGACATGGAGTAGGACGTGGTTCCCTTGCTCCACAGCCTAATCCTCCTGCTAGTTATCCTGCTGCCCTGTATTGGTGCCCTAATTGCCCTGCTCGGATGCCTGATTGACTGCTGCCAACCTTGAGCTGTATTTAGGGACAATCTGGCATCTTACCCCTGTGTGCTGTGCTCCAGGGTGTGCCGTGCTCGGCCTGCGTGGACCGGCGCCATCTTGGGGATTGCCGTGGCCTGAAACCTAGGCCCTGCTCCAGCCTCCTGCCGGCCTGCCTAGCTCCTGCCTGTCTGTGGAGTGGATCGCGCGGACCACTGCTCTCCTTGCTCCCGGCGCTGATCTCCCTCCATGCTGTGGCCGCCGCGGTGGAAGCGCTGCCTGTGTGACAGCCGCTGGGCACCATTTTGGATTCTCCGGGGAGCGCGGATCCGCTCCCGCCTGTGCCTATCCCGCAGCTCGTAGCCTGCATTACCGGACTTGGGCTGGGTGATTTGGGGTCTCCTCTCTGCTGCTGTGGAGCCCTGTGCCTGCTGAATTGAGTCTCCTGCCTGTGAGGATGGTGTCCGCTGCATCCACGGTGATCCTGGGCGGAACACTGCTGCCTTCCTGGACGGCAGCCCCATATCTAGCATCTGGTGCTGCCTGTCTGCTGCTGCTGCTGCTGCTGGAGGTGTGTGGGTGCTGTGAAGTGGTGAGTGGTGGTTTCCCTTTTCTCCCCCCTCTTTGCTCCTGTGCCTCCTACCTCATTGCTACGACTCCACATTGGTACTGTCGTCCCTGTACCCCCGTTTTACCTGCTGGAGGATTTATAACATAACCTGCCTCAATCTGGTTCTACTGTGTCAGCCTGATGGTCCGGAGACGCCGCGCCTCTGCTGTGGCGCATTTAGCGCAGTTTGCCCACGTAGAACGGACTCCTGTTTCTTCTGCAACTTACTCTCCGTCGTCAGCTGCTTCCTCTTCCCCTTCCCCAAACATGGTGGAAGCTGCTGAAGTTACTATGTCCCAACTTCTGCAAGCCATTACGGATTCTGAGAAGCGTCTCGCGGATAAAGTGGCGGAGGTTCACATTGATATCTCGTTTATACACCAAGATATGCAGAAGCTCAGGGACAGGGTTGGGGAGACGGAGAATCATATTTCTACGCTGGAAGACTCCTGTACACCTATTCCTGCCCGTCTTACTTCCCTGGAATCACAGATGTCTGCGTGTAAACTTAAATTGACGGATATCAAAGGGCGCCTCAGACGGAACAATGGGCCTTCCCGAAAAGTCGGAGGGTTCCCAACCGGAACAATTTCTGGAAACCTGGTTGTTGTCCTTGTTCAGCAAAGATTCGTTTACCCCACAGTTGCTGTTGAACGGGCCCTCCGAGCTCCCACCCGCCCCCTTCTTCCAGGTGCACAGCCCAGGACTTTTATCGCTAAGATTCTTCACTACAAAGATAGGGATGCTATATTACGTCTTGCTAGGATTAAAGGCCTGCTGAAACATGGGGGTCAGAGGGTGTCTGTGTTTCAGGACTTTTCGGCTGAGGTTCAGAAATCCCGTTCGCAATATATGCAAGTTAAACAGAGGCTACGGGATCTGCAGCTACAATATTCTATGTTATACCCTGCGCGGCTTCGGGTGGTGTCTGGCAACCGCACGTATTTCTTTGACACTCCAAGGGGAGCCTCTGCTTGGATTGATTCACAACCTAATCACCGCGCTGCTCCACCTTGTGACTTTTTTGTGTATTCCTAGCTTCGAGTATTCATTGTCTGACGGATATTTCTAGTGATGCTTTTTGTCAGGGCTGATTGATAAATATTTCTTATTGAAATGTTCCTGATGATAGGCTGGGTACTTCATGTCCTATAGGTTATGAGGTTTAATTGCCCTGAAGTTAGTTTATTTTTCTCTTTTTGTCTGGCTCTCTTCTAGAGTCTTTTCATAATGTTTGGGGATAGGTGTACCTATGTTTGGGTTGGTATGCGGGGTGGGGGTGATTGGGTTTTGTTATTTTTCTTACCGTTGTTTTTTGTTTTATTGAATGTGTTTTTCCTGTGCTCTTTTGTATTAAGCGTGCTGCTTTATGTCTGCCTCCATTTTGAGTGGGGGGTGGCTGGTGCTCGGACAATGCTGGCTTAGGGTTTCTATACTCCAATTCTATGCGTCACTATGGTAAACGTTTTCTCATTGAATGTTCGAGGCCTTAATGATAAGGTCAAACTTTCTCTAGTTTTAAAATAAATTAGGACCCAAAATCTGGGTTTGGTTTGCCTTATGGAAACGCATCTAATTGGCAGCTGGGTTCTTTCACTCAGGAAACCTTGGGTGGGGTGGTCGTTTCACTCCACCTTCCATTCTAATTCCAGGGGTGTATCGCTACTGATTCACAAAAATCAGAATTTTGCCTGCACTAAGGTCCAAACTGACCCGTTAGGTTGCTATGTGTTTCTAGCTGGCACAATACACGGCTCCCCTTTTGTGCTACTTGCTATATATATATACCCCCCTATAACTCTGGAATTCTGGTGAAGGCATGTGCCTTTATACAGGAATTTCCCTCTATCCCAGCTATATGCATTGGTGATTTTAATGCTGTTTTGAATGAGGCTGCTGATAGATGGAGGCCTGCTGCCCAGAGTGCATCTACTGGACCCACTGCCTTTAGCCCGCCTGATCTCCGAGCTTGGCCTTGTGGATGTCTGGCACTTGCACAATCCTTCTGTCAGCTGTTTCTCCTGTTTTTCAAGTTCCCATGGAGTATTTTCCCGTATAGATTTGGCACTGCTTACTCGCTCACTACTTCCCTGTGTATCCTCAGTGAGATATTTGCAACATGGGGTATCTGATCACTCCCCTATATTGTTATCTATGTGCTTTGATATACCAAGGGGGGCATCCTTTTGGAGGTTTAACCCTTTTTGGTTGACTCAGATGGGTGCTGCCTCTGAATTAATTGTGCTCTGGGAGGAGTTCTTTACTAATAACCCTATTTGCAATAATGCCCCATTGGTGTGGGATGCCTACAAGGCTTTCCTGCATGGTTCACTAATTTCCAGAGTCACCCAGTCGAAGATATTTAGTAGAAAATCTGAGGAGGAGTTGGAGAGGAGAAGTGGTGAACTTGAGTAGGCTTATTTGCGTAGCGGCCTCCCTGCGGATCTGGTGGAATGGCTGATTGTTCATAAGCAATTGACGGATCTACTTCTTGATAAATCAAAGAGAGGTTTACTGTTTCGTGCCCATGATTTCTATATTCAGGGAGATCGTTTGGGGAAATTTCTGGCCTACTTGGCTAGACAGGAGATGGCCCCTACCACTGTGCATAGTATTAGGAGCATGTCTGGCGTTATTTGTACGGATACCCCTTCTATAGCTTCTAGTTTTTATGCACATTTTGTAGATGTTTATAAGTCCAGGGTGCAGTACACGCATTCAGCACTTTCTGATTATTTGAACATGATAGAGGTTCCCGCCCTGAGTCCCGAGTCACAACAATTTTTGGAAGCACCTATCACACTGGAGGAGGTGGAGAACGCCATTAGGTCCTTCCCCAGTAATAAGGCCCCTGGGGTAGATGGACTCCCTATTGAACTGTATAAAACTCATCTGGATTTTTTTGCCCCCAAATCTTTGAATCTTTGTTAAAGGGTGGTACTCTCCTCCCATCTGTGGCCGAGGCGCTGGTGGTGTTGATACCGAAGCCGGGTAAAGATCCCCTCTCCTTAGACTTGTACCGTCCTATCTCCTTGCTGTCAACTGACATTAAAATTCTTGCCAAACTTTTAGCGCTCCGGCTTAACACTGTGGTTCTGGAGCTGGTCCATTCTGACCAAACTGGCTTTATGCCGGGCAGATCTACCTCTATAAATCTTAAGACGATTATTTACGTATATGCAGTTGGCGGGTGATGAGTTGGACGGTGCGATAGTTGTTTCCCTGGACGCTGCCCGCGCCTTTGACTCTGTAGAATGGGTGTATCTCTAGGAGGTTCCTGTAAGATTTGGAATAGGCCCGAACTTCCTGTCCTGGGTTAAGCTCCTGTATAACTGTCCAGGATAGTTAACGGCTTAGGTAACGGATAGTTAACGGCTTAGGTAACGGCTTAGGTAACGGATAGTTAACGGCTTAGGTAACGGCTTAGGTAACGGCATATGTAACGGATAGTTAACGGCTTAGGTAACGGCTTAGGTAACGGATAGTTAACGGCTTAGGTAACGGCTTAGGTAACGGATAGTTAACTGTCCAGGATAGTTAATCTTTCCTGCTGGGGAGGGGAACTCAACAGGGGTGCCCTCTGTCCCCACTACTTTTTGCTCTTGCCATAGAGCCCTTGGCCTGCGCTGTTAGGGCTGCTGTGTATATCACATGGCTTTGTGTTGTGGGTCAAGAAGAAAAAATTGTTTTATACGCAGACGATATGATATTATTTTTGAAGGATATATCCCTTTCATTGCCTGCCCTTCTTGACTTAGTAAAGGTGTTTGGCTCTTTCTCAGGTATCTGCATTAATTGAGGCAAATCAGTGGTGTTTCCGTTAAGTCCTTCCACATCACCTCCCCCCTCATACAATCTCCCCTTTAAATGGTGTACCCAGTTTAAATATCTCGGCATTCAAATTTCTCATTCTCCTAAAGATTTTATCGCCTTGAATTTGACTCCCCAGATTGATAATTTACGTATAACGATGCAAATTTGGCAGAAACTCCCTTTAACTGTTACGGGCCGTGTGAATATTGTTAAAATGATCATCCAACCCAAATTTCTTTATATACTACAGAATGCACCGGTTTATATCCATGTCTCACAATTTGTGTTGATTTCCCAATATATTGCCTCCTTTATTTGGGGTGCTAAACGGGCCCGTATTGCATATAAAACACTTAGCAGACCCAGAGCAGAAGGTGGTCTGGCATTGCCGGATATGCGTCTGTATTATTTAGCTGCCCAGCTGGTACAACTCTGTGAGTGGGTTACCCCGGGGGACTATGGAAACCTCCCTGTGGCTCTTTAAGATAAAACTGGCCTACAGTTTCTACTAGCACATACTTCATTGTCCTCTCTTCCCCCGTTATTACAACAGGCTCGTAGAGTCTGGCTGGCAGCTGAGAAATTAATAGGAGATTCCACAATGGACCCCTGTTCTCCACTCTGGAACAATATGTCTTTTTCTGAACTTTATGGTTTGGAGGGCAGCTCTGGCTGGACCTCTTTTGGGGTGTCTGCCTTGGGGCACCTTTATCAGAATGGAGTGCTCCATAGTTTCGATTATTTATCTACTACATATGCCATCCCTAGACATTATTTTTTTCGGTATTTACAACTCCGGCATGCATTGACGGCGCAGTGGCGGGGCTCTGCTCCACGACTCTCTGAATCCCCTGTTCATACAATAATCCGCACATTGCCTTCTCGTGGAAGGGTCTCGGTTCTCTACTCCTCCCTCCTCTCCTTCTCTGGTTCAGATGGGGTGAGCGCCCTCCAAGCTAAATGGGTACTAGATTCGGTTGCAATTGATGATGAGGATTGGGACCATATCCTGGCCTCCCCGCGTGTGGCCTCGGCGAGTGTTAGATTCCAGCAGATACAGCTGTACATCCTGCATACGGTCTACTGGACTCCGTGCGGTTTGTTTAAGTTTGGAGGCTCGGCTTCTGATAACTGTCCGAAATGTTCTCCTGCTGGGTTCTGGCACTTGCTGTGGCAGTGCCCGCGGGTGTATGCCTTCTGGGAAGAGGTCACAGCCTCTGTGAGTCGCACGGGTATACGGATTCCGTTGATGACTCCACGCAATTGTATATTTGGCCTTAATTTACAGGAATCCCTCCCGCTTCATTCTCGTCTTTATGTTAACACTGCTTTAACATTGGCCAGAGTGTGTATAGCCCGCAACTGGATGGCTCATGCCCCTCTGACGTCTGCTGAGTGGGTTGCCTTGGTGAATACTACTATCTTTCATGAGCGCTTTATGTACACTAAAAGTAACTGTCCACAGAAACTTGATAGGATATGGGGATCTTGGAGGAAATCTCTGCACTTTCTTGATTCTCCGTCTTAAATATTGTGCAATATGTATGGCGCTGAGTTGTCCCTGCGCGGTCCAGCCTACCTCCCACGCATCTCAGCACGTAACTTAACTTGATTCTCCCTTTCTCCTCTATTTTTTTTTCTAATTATCTGATGTATGGTACTGATGTATCTCTTTTATTTACTGAGGATATGATATTTTTTATTGTACCGTTGCTGGCTGTTATAGTTTAAAACCCTTTATACGCTATGCTTACAGATTGTATTTCTACTAGACGGCCTTGCACCTGATACATGGATATGCCTCTTCACCATACGATATAGCTAATTTTTGGTGGAGATATAAGGAGAGCACAAATACGGTTTTGCAACTGTTTATTTGAATGTTTTGTATTGTTTTATGTTGTACTGTTTTTGAAAAAGCAATAAAAAAAACATGATTAAAAAAAAAATAAGGATCAAATAAGGTTTGAGATACAAATATGGTAAAAAAAAAAAAGGGGGGGGGGGGGGCAGACTAGATGGGCCAAGCAGTTCTTATCTGCCGTCAAATTCTCTGTTTCTATGTTTCTAACTCCCAGTATAACTGGCTATGAGGACTTAATAACACAAAAAAAAAGAGAACATAAACATTGTATACCATTAGAAGTTAAATGTGGCACAAAACAAAGACTAATCCTCCAATAAATCAAATTTATCTGATATAGCTGAAATTGGTACAGTAGAAGGCACATAATATAGGGGGTCATTCCGAGTTGATCGCTCGCTAGCAACTTTTTGCTGGCTTACGATCAAATAGTCGCCGGGGGACTATGGGGGGAGTCTATTTTCACTTAGCAAGTGAGCGAACGCGTGTGCTGTCGAGCGGGCCGAAAACATTTTGTGTAGTTTCTAAGTAGCTCTAGACTTACTCAGCCCTTGCGATCCTTTCAGCATGTCTGGTCCGGATTTGACGTCAGACACCCGCCCTGCAAACGCTTGGACACGCCTGCGTTTTTCCAACCACTCCCTGAAAACAGTCAGTTGACACCCATAAACGCCCTCTGCCTGTCAATCACTGTGCGTTCGGCTGTGCGAATGGATTCTTCGTTAAATCCATCGCTCAGCAACGAACCGCTTTGTACTCGTATGAAGCGCCTGCACATTGCGTTGCATACGCTTGCGCAATTTAGCCGTGGTTGAGATGATCGCTGCTCTGCAAAAAGTTGCTAGCGAACGATCAACTTGGAATGACCACCATAGTACATTAGGGGACATATTTTGTAGCAGTGTTCATTTTGTTGACGAAAATTAGACTGAAATTAGACTATACAAAAAAAAACGAGAGCCACTAACTAAATCTTAACTAAAACAAAGCAAAAAACTAAACCAAAACACTGGTAGAGTTAAACATTTTTAAAGAACAATTGTGTTCTAGATATTTGCACAAAATAAATATGCTGTGAAGTAAATAGAATTGTGTATTGTACTTGCTTGTTCTAATAAACTTAAGACATTGTGTATGATAAACTGTATGCGTCGTCAGACTCCGTATGTTACACATTCTCAACCTACTTAGCCTAGAATACTAAACGCCTACAGTAGTTAAAGATGATACGGTCAGGATCCCGGTGCTCTGTATCCCGGCAGTCGAAATACCGACGTCAGAATCCCCACAATGATCAAAATGCCAGGATCACGAGGGTTTGCCGGGGCTGCGGACAGGTGAGCTGTGGGGGGGGGGGGGGGGGGTTTAAGCTGCAGAAGGTGGGTTAGGGTTAGCCTCCTGGAAAGAGAGGGTTAGGGTTAAGCTGCGTGCAGGGGGTTAGGGCCTCCCAAAGGGGAGGGTTAGGGTTAGGCTGCAGAGGAGGGAGAGACATCTTTAGGCTGCAGGAAGGGGGGGTTAGGTTAAGGAACCACCGGAGAGGAAGGTTAGCTTTAGGCTGCGAAAAGGTAGAGTTAGGGGGGCATTGGGAAAGGTAAGTATACTTACCTGTTGGGATTCTCACCATCGGGATGTAACGCCGGCCTTCTGACTGCCGGCATTACGACCACAGGCATACCCAACCCAGTTAAAGGTAGGCATACTGTACAATTTTACAGAAATGTTCTTCAGCAAAATCCACTAAAACATTGACTAAAATTAGACTAAAATGAAAACTGAGATCCACTCACTAAATCTTGACTAAAAAGGAACAAAAGAAAAATACAGGTTGAGTATCCCATATCCAAATATTCCGAAATACGGAATATTCCGAAATACGGACTTTTTTGCGTGAGAGTGAGATAGTGAAACCTTTGTTTTTTGATGGCTCAATGTACACAAACTTTGTTTAATACACAAAGTTATTAAAAATATTGTATTAAATGACCTTCAGGCTGTGTGCATAAGGTGTATATGAAACATAAATGAATTGTGTGAATGTACACACACTTTGTTCAATGCACAAAGTTATAAAAAATATTGGCTAAAATTACCGTCAGGCTGTGTGTAGAAGGTGTATATGAAACATAAATTCATTCTGTGCTTAGATTTAGGTCCCATCACCATGATATCTCATTATGGTATGCAATTATTCCAAAATACGGAAAAATCCCATATCCAAAATACCTCTGGTCCCAAGCATTTTGGATAAGGGAGACTCAACCCGTACTACAATGTGACTTTAAACTACAATTTTAATTAAATGACTGAGACTAAAACAAATTGAAAATCATTGTCAAAATAAATACTGTTTTGTAGGATGAAATATATCTGTGAAAGTCCTGAGAGGAAAATATAAGTCACCAAAATGATAATTATAATTAAAACTGTTTCTTGGAAGCAGTATGTTCATTATGAGTCTTATTATATTACTTCCATATTAAGAAACTTGTAAAATTCTTTACAAAGCATAGGTCAATATCTGACATAAAATATTTAGAAGGTGTTTGTGCTGTTTGCACTTTCACAGATATCAGTATGAGTATCTTCTATGAGTCAAATAACTTGATTGCTTCCAGAGATTAATGTCTTTTGCTGATGGGAAGGTGAGCGAGTGATCTGTGCTGCTCCATGTAATCTGACTCTGTCTTAAGTAGAGATGAGCGGGTTCGGTTCTCCGAGATCCGAACCCCCCCGAACTTCACCTATTTTACACGGTTCCGAGGCAGCCTCGGATCTTCCCGCCTTGCTTGGTTAACCCGAATGCGGCCGAACGTCATCATCCCGCTGTCGGATTCTCGCGAGATTCGTATTCTATATAAAGAGCCGCGCGTCGCCGCCATTTTCACTCGTGCATTGGAGATTGAACGGAGAGGACGTGGCTGCATTCTCTCCCTGAAAAGCTCCGTAATCTGTGCTCAGTGTGCTGCAAATATCTGTGTTCAGTGTGCTGCAAATATCTGTGCTCAGTGTGCTGAAAATATCTACATTCTCTGCCTGAAAACGCTCCATATCTGTGCTCAGTGTGCTGCAAATATCTGTGCTCAGTGTGCTACATTGTGGGGACTGTGGACTACCAGTATATAATTATAGTAGTACAGTACAGTAGGCCATTGCTGTATCTTGCAGCTCTATGTCAAGTATACTATCCATATCTGTGCTGCATTATTGTGAGCAGTATATAGTAGGACAGTGCAGCATTTTGGTGACCAGCAGTATCCATATAGTACAGTACAGTAGGCCATTGCTGTATCTTGCAGCTCTGTGTCAAGTATACTATCTCTGTGCTGCGTTATTGTGAGCAGTATATAGTAGGACAGTGCAGCATTTTGGTGACCAGCAGTATACATATAGTACAGTACAGTAGGCCATTGCTGTATCTTGCAGCTCTGTGTCACTCCTAGTATCCTGATCAGTGCTTAATATCTGTGCTCAGTGTCAGTGCTGCATTGTGGTGACCAATATACTACAGTACAATAGTCCAGTGCTGTTCTCGCTGCTCAGTGTCAGTTCTCCGTAGTATCATCAGTGATCAGTATAATCAGTTCACAGTATAATCAGTGCGCTGTTAGACGTGTGCCCGTTTTCCGCCATTAGTGCAGTGGGATATAGACAATTGATGAAGTTATTGTGTCCCCGGTACAAAATCCCATCTAGATTCCACTTCACTAGGAAGGCGATAGCTGGATTTTACCACTTAATATCAGTGATTTATAATTATTAATTCCAGTGATCTTGCCAAATAATTCCAGTGATTTTGTCATTTTCTTCCAGTGATTTGGACCAATAATATAATACCATTGATTAGAACGAATAATTCCAGTGATTTTGTCATTTTCTTCCAGTGATTTAGACCAATAATACCATTGATTAGAACGAATAATTCCTGTGATATTGAGGTGTTTGTGTCGCTTAGCTTAGCCGTCCAGCGACCACAGTGCACCTCTTTTTCTCTTTTCTTTGCATCGTGTGCTGTTTGGGGACAATTTTTTTAAGTGCCATCCTGTCTGACACTGCAGTGCCACTCCTAGATGGGCCAGGTGTTTGTGCCGCCCTCTTGGGTCGCTTGGCTTAGTCATCCAGCGACCTCAGTGCAAATTTTAGGACTAAAAATAGTATTGTGAGGTGTGAGGTGTTCAGAATAGACTGGAAATGAGTGGAAATTGTGGTTATTGAGGTTAATACTATAGGATCAAAATTACCCCCAAATTCTATGATTTAAGCTGTTTTTGAGGGGTTTTTGAAAACAAACACCCAAATACAAAACACACCTGAATCCGACAAAAAATTTTCAGGGAGGTTTTGCCAAAACGCGTCCGAATCCAAAACACGGCCGCAGAACCGAATCCAAAACCAAAACACAAAACCCGAAAAATTTCCGGTGCACATCTCTAGTCTTAAGGGGGGTACACACGGAGAGATCTGTGTTTAAAATCTAAGCAAACTGACTAGATTGTTTAGATTTTAAGCACGGATCTGCCATGTGTATGCCCCCAGCGATAGCGATGCGCGGCCCCGCGAATCGCTATTGCCGGTGCTAGATTGAGCCTGCATGCAGGCTCAATCTAGCGGGTCGCTCACTTCACTGCTATGTGAAGTGAGAGGCCCCCCGTCCGTCCGTCCCCTCGCTCAGCACACATCGCACTGTGCTGAGCGGAGCGGGGGGAGAGATGTGTGCTGAGCGGTCTGTGTTAAGATCGCTCAGTACACATCACCCCCGTCAGTACTGGCCTTAACTCTGTAAACTTTCCATTCTTGCCCTGGGGCACTCAGATGCTTTTACTTGGGAAATAAGCCCCATACATCCTGGTGTCCAGAGGAAGAAAGGTTTGCAGCCTCAGATCCTTAACCTTTGACATAAGCAATTTTGTTCTTACTGGGAATGCTCTAAAGATACATTTCAAAAAGGTTTACACATAACATATTTACCCGATACAGGGCCTAATTCAGACCTGATCGCACCTCTGCGAACTTGCAGAGATTTGCGATCGGATAGTCGCAGCCCAGCCAGAGTGAAAATCCACCCAGTGCAAGTCTGTGTACGGCGTGCGAAAAGCTTTGCAAACGCCAACCAGCTGCAAATCCGCTTACAACTCACTCACCATCAAATTATTTTTCCAGTCTGTGCGTAGCCCAGGATTTAGGACCTAATTCAGATCTGATCGCAGCAGCAAATTTGTTAGCTAATGGGCAAAACCATGTGCACTGCAGGGGAAAGGGTGTGGGGGGGGGGGGAGGTCAGAAGTAACATGTGCAAAGAGAGTTAAATTTGGGTGTGGTGTGTTCAAACTGAAATCTAACTTGCAGTGTAAAATAAAACAGGCAATATTTACCCTGCACAGAAACAATATAACCCACCCAAATCTAACTCTCTCTGCACATGTTATATCTGCCCCACCTGCAGTGCACATGGTTTTGTCCATTAGGTAACAAATTTGCTGCTGCGATCAGATCTGAATTAGGCCCTTACTCCTAAAGTGCGATAGAATCAGGCTGATCGGAGCCAGAGCTGACGTCACATACCCTCCCTGAAAATGCTTGGGAACGCCTGCGTTTTTCCTGAAACTCCCAGAAAACAAGCAGTTGTCACTCCCAAACGTTCGCTGCCTGTCAATCTGTATACGCCTAGCGATCAAAAAAGATGCATGATTTTTTCGCAGTTTGACCTCGCGCCTGCACACTACTATCCGTATGCATGCGCAGTCATTTGTTAATCGTTCGCTTTGAAATTTCGCACAAAATGATCAGGTCTGAATTAGGCCTATAATGCCTTATCTTTACCATAATCCCTGATTTATACCATTTGTCTGATATTAGAGCAACACAACATTATCTTAAAACCTCTAGTTAAGAATTGGAAACTGAATTAATTTATCCAGGTAGACTAAACATTAAAGAGAATAAACGGTCTGTAATTCTTGCAATGTTACAAGACTGAAAAGTCCTTACAAATAATTGTCTTGTGCCGCAATCCTGAGGTTTAGTATCATGTAGAATCAGAACTGGCAAGGCCAAAATCCAATCTGTAAGATCTTGTACCCAAGGTTTTGGTATCCATCACTTCTATTGTGGATTTCTTTCCATACACATATTCAATACCTCTTGTGCACATATAAAAATGCATGTGCACATACAGTATGACTGTGTTTTTCAGAACTGCATGCAAATCAAGAACAATAATGCATCAACAGTAAACGTAAAACACACACCATGTCTAGCCTATAGATATGCTTGGAGTGGTCACTGTAACTAACAAACTGATCATAAATGATAGGTACTGTCAAAAAAAATACCTTCACCCCACTCCCACCCATGCTTAGCCTATTGCAAGTGGATTCCCACATTAGTGTCTATTGAAAGTGTGTGTAACATTTTAAATATAAATGGCCTTCTTTATTTTGGATCAATTTCAAAAGTTGTGCATCAAGGGCCAAATGTAATAGAGTGAGAGTTTCAAAAAGTCAGAGATTTGGTAAGGTTTTGCAGTTTTTTTTTTAATTGGCAATCATTTACACAGCAAGATCAACCTGGTTTTGCAGTGTAAATGATTGCCACTTTAAAAAAACTGAAAAACCTTACCAAATCTCTCACTTTCTGAAACTCTCACTCTATTACATTTGGCCCCAAGTGTAGCTTAAAATGTTTTAACCTAACTTGTGCATTTCTGACTATTCTTTCCCATTTGGAGTATATCCTGCAATTCATCCCTGTAAATTTAGTTGGTGTATCCTTCAATATTATGTCAATTTATACTTTAACATATTGTTATATAATATTATGTCTTGAAATCCCTTATCCTTCTTTTAAGTACATGTGATATGTTCTGTGTTTTTATTGAGATTGTAGACTGTTTACCCTTCTGATTCCAGATGAGCTTTCCCACCACAACATCTGAGTAAAATATAGTGTATTTACTTCACAGTGCATTAGTATTCTGGTATTTCCTGCATCATTAGTGTACATGAGCTACAGTCCTGTTTATATATTTTTTTCAATTTATTTAAGATGTATGTCTCCAATTTATTCATGTAAAGGCATGCTCATAGAGAGCTTATATGTTACAATGTATGTAACACGAAACCTATTCATCATATTCTACAATATACCATCTCTGGATGTCATTGAATAGTTCTCTTAATCCATATTACAGATATACCATAGAACTGTTTCTTGTGATGAAACTACCACCGCTATCCATACAGGTATGTTTATAGAAGGTACAGATGCCCTCGTAATGTGTGGGCTTGGTGCATTACCTACTTATGCCACCAAACATTACTGTATCTATTAGAAGTTTCTCAAGAAGAAAACGTAAAACTGTTAAAACACAGTTTATTCTACGGAATATCATATGTGGGTCTTATACAAGGATGTCCAAAAAAGGTCCCGCAGTCCCACACACAGACCAAGGTGTAGGACGACTTTAACTGGACCTGTTAATGTGGTCAGAACAAGTACTGTATGCAAACACAGGCCAACAGTGGTCATCTTTAAACTGCATTTCTCAGTATGCTTGAAAATTGTCCTAGAGATTGCCAACTGCCTGCTGTATCGCTGCATTCCATAAAGGAATGGAACAGCAAATAAAATATATCATGTGTTCTTAATGTATAACATAATTCAAGAAGCACACAACACTCAAGTACAACTTATTATAACAGATACAACACTCACCGAACTGAACACGTATTTGTCTTTCAGCCGTTGAATAAAACTTAGGGCCTCAATTACAGATTGATTAGTTTTGCCCTCTGAACATACACATATGCTGCATTCTACACAAATGTGTATACTCCTAATGACAGTGATAGAAGTAAATGCACAAAATTGTATCATCCCACTCCTACACAATGGCCCTCATTCCGAGTTGTTCGCTCGCTAGCTGCTTTTAGCAGCATTGCACACGCTAGGCCGCCGCCCTCTGGGAGTGTATCTTAGCTTAGCAGAATAGCGAACAAAAGATTAGCAGAACGGCTACTAAATAATTTGCTGCAGTTTCTGAGTAGCTCCAGACCTACTCCTAGATTGCGATCAGCTCAGTCCGTTTAGTTCCTGGTTTGATGTCACAAACACGCCCTGCTTTCGGCCAGCCACTCCCCTGTTTCTCCAGCCACTCGTGCATTTTTACCTGGCACGCCTGCGTTTTTTAGCACACACCCTGAAAACGGTCAGTTTCCGCCCAGAAACACCCACTTCCTGTCAATCACACTACGATCACTCGAGCGATGAATAAATGTCGCTCGAGCTTGTGTAAATCTACAAAGTTTTGTGTGAAAGTACTTAGCGCATGCGTGCTGTGTACCATGCGCATGCGCATTTTTGACGTTTTTTTTACTTAATCGCAGCACTGCGAAAATCGTCAGCGAGCGAACAACTCGGAATGACCACCCATGTGGAGTAGTTTTGCCACATTTAGTTTATTTGTTTTTTCAGTGGATTAAAATAAGTTAATTTTCTATTGCTTATGAATAGAAGATTTTTTTCTGTTAATTTGAGGAACATTCTCCCTTTGGATTACAAGAAGATCACCTTGCAATACAAGAATATTTTTCTACAGTATATTAATAAATTGATGAGCAAGAGTTTTAATTTCAATAATAGTTTATATACTAATTGTGTTTAATTTGTTATTACGCTTATACTGTAAGAAGTTTAAGTGACTACTAACCATTTTAGTGGGATCTCCTGTTATTTTTATTATTATCTAGAAACAGCACTATATATAGGAAACTAAGTTCAGTAATACAGGGATGTAGTTATGTGATGCAGGCCACTTTCAATGTACTGTTCAATGAAAATACTTACATTAAGTCCCAGTCTAACTCAGTCATTTCAATGTCATTCATCAGCTTTAATAGTTTGTTCCTAAACTGGTACTCAAATCGGACGTCATCCTCTATAACCAGAGCTCTCTGAAGGCCCCTCTCAATCACCTGAAATGATATGGTTAGGATAAGAGTTAGTATAAAGAAATGGTTGCACTCCATATAACGCTGACATTACATCCATCTCAGAATCAGACAAGCCCTAAATACTGTAGCTCAGTTTTCACTAAGCCTGACCCCTAGCAGCTCTCAGAACGTCTATGCACGGCTATTCCTTGCTACAGTGAATGCCACATCTTTCTCGTGGTGCCATCATAACATCTGCATTTGCTGTAATGCTTTAACCTTATTCATTCTGACAATTGTCATTACTATTAATTGTATTACTGTGTATGTGTATAATCCGCACCGCGCATGTGCCGCTGCGCCGGTTGCAGAGAGGATTTATTTGCAACGTGACTGACACTCAGGGAGTGTTTGGGGGCGGTAATGGGGGTGGGCAAATGCAAGAGTGTTTTGAACATTTTAGGGGGCATATCGTAGCTTGGCAATGCCATCCTGTATACAGCTAAAATGGTAATGTTTGGAGAGGGAAAGAGAGACTCTGTGTTGGGGCACGCTTAAATAAAACTTAACTTTTAATTAGAATAAGATAAGAATGTAGTACATTGACAGACACACACATACAAACATGTATAAGGTTCTAAAAGAGGAGGAAAAGAGGGAATCTAGACCTCTCTCTACTATTATCATAGGAATCTAAAGGTAGACTCTGAAGAAATATGAAAATTAAAGATTACAAATAAAAATAAATATTCTCAAGTGATATAAATGAGGTAACAGTGACACCTAGGATGAAAATATCAAAGATTAGTTTCCACATAAAGAAGAAAAAAGATTTCAAATATAAATCACAATGGCATTTATTATAACAACAATTTCTTTATAGACTAAAAATATAGGTCCGTTGACCAATGCCAATTGTGATGAATATATCCTGGTATCCTAGTAAGAGGTAATTTGCTGATTCTAGATTACTGATCAATGTAAGGAGAAAATTGCAAAATGTGTGCAAGTCTGAGGTCAAATGTGCAATAGAGTCAATAATTGCTCCAACACTTAGGTTTTGCATACATAGATAAGAATATAACAATATTACCAGGTGATTGATACGATTAACAAGTCTGAGATCAGACAATTAGAAAAGGAAAAAAGGTATGAAATCAGTAGGGTCAAAGGTTGCTCCAACACTTCTGCTTTTCACATAGGGATAAAGATATCTATTACTGCACCTAAGATTCCCTGGTAGTCTCCCATCTAGGTACTAATCAGGCTCCTCACTGCTTAGCTTCCAAGATCAGGCAAGATTGGGCGTAGCCAGAGAGATATGGCAGTAATATCACATAAATTGTGAGGTCAGAAGTCTTACTTCCAACGACGATGCTGCGCAATCATGGAGTTACACAGAAGGACAACTATTGTCCAATGTGCATCTGATGGTTGCGTTTTCGTACACAAGCAGCGGATCTCAGCTACCTTCCGTGAGCTGCCAAAAGCCGGCGGCTGCGACATTCTTATATTTATGCACAACCACTGCATACAGGATTGCAGCTACGAGGGCATATGTGTCTATCCCTGAGTCCAGCCCTTAGTATGTAGAATGAGAGCAAGAACAGGAACAATAATTATGACATAAAACTCACGTGAAGTTTTAGCTGCATTTTAACAGAATTGGCTACAAAGTCCTACTACTGTACATGATAAGAAAACATTAAGCGGTTATCACACTCACATAAAAAAAAATCAGCTTAAGTGTACATACGGTAGGGATGTGCACCGGCAATTTTTCGGGTTTTGTGTTTTGGTTTTGGGTTCGGTTCCGCGGCCGTGTTTTGGGTTCGAACGCGTTTTGGCAAAACCTCACCGAATTTTTTTTGTCGGATTCGGGTGTGTTTTGGATTCGGGTGTTTTTTTCAAAAAACCCTAAAAAACAGCTTAAATCATTGAATTTGGGGGTCATTTTGATCCCATAGTATTATTAACCTCAATAACCATAATTTCCACTCATTTTCAGTCTATTCTGAACACCTCACACCTCACAATATTATTTTTAGTCCTAAAATTTGCACCGAGGTCGCTGGATGGCTAAGCTAAGCGACCCAAGTGGCCGACACAAACACCTGGCCCATCTAGGAGTGGCACTGCAGTGTCACGCAGGATGGCCCTTCAAAAAATACTCCCCAAACAGCACATGACGCAAAGAAAAAAAGAGGCGCAATGAGGTAGCTGTGTGAGTAAGCTAAGCGACCCTAGTGGCCGACACAAACACCTGGCCCATCTAGGAGTGGCACTGCAGTGTCACACAGGATGGCCCTTCCAAAAAATACTCCCCAAACAGCACATGACGCAAAGAAGAAAAAAAAGAGGCGCAATGAGGTAGCTGTGTGAGTAAGCTAAGCGACCCTAGTGGCCGACACAAACACCTGGCCCATCTAGGAGTGGCACTGCAGTGTCACGCAGGATGGCCCTTCCAAAAAATACTCCCCAAACAGCACATGACGCAAAGAAAAATGAAAGAAAAAAGAGGTGCAAGATGGAATTGTCCTTGGGCCCTCCCACCCACCCTTATGTTGTATAAACAGGACATGCACACTTTAACCAACCCATCATTTCAGCGACAGGGTCTGCCACACGACTGTGACTGAAATGACTGGTTGGTTTGGGCCCCCACCAAAAATGAAGCAATCTCTCCTTGCACAAACTGGCTCTACAGAGGCAAGATGTCCACCTCATCATCATCGTCCGATTCATCACCCCTTTCACTGTGTACATCCCCCTCCTCACAGATTATTAATTCGTCCCCACTGGAATCCACCATCTCAGATCCCCGTGTACTTTCTGGAGGCAATTGCTGCTGGTGAATGTCTCCATGGAGGAATTGATTATAATTCATTTTAATGAACATCATCTTCTCCACATTTTCTGGAAGTAACCTCGTACGCCGATTGCTGACAAGGTGAGCGGCGGCACTAAACACTCTTTCGGAGTACACACTGGAGGGAGGGCAACTTAGGTAGAATAAAGCCAGTTTGTGCAAGGGCCTCCAAATTGCCTCTTTTCCCTGCCAGTATACGTACTGACTGTCTGACGTGCCTTCTTGGATGCGGTCACTCATATAATCCTCCACCATTCTTTCAATGGTGAGAGAATCATATGCAGTGACAGTAGACGACATGTCAGTAATCGTTGGCAGGTCCTTCAGTCCGGACCAGATGTCAGCATCAGCAGTCGCTCCAGACTGCCCTGCATCACCGCCAGCGGGTGGGCTCGGAATTCGTAGCCTTTTCCTCGCACCCCCAGTTGCGGGAGAATGTGAAGGAGGAGATGTTGACAGGTCGCGTTCCGCTTGACTTGACAATTTTCTCACCAGCAGTTCTTTGAACCCCTGCAGACTTGTGTCTGCCGGAAAGAGAGATCCAACGTAGGTTTTAAATCTAGGATCAGCTTCAGCACGAGGTGGAAGTGGATCTTGATCTTTCCCTATTTTTTTAACCTCCACATTTTTGTTCTCCATATTTTGCGCACAACTAAAAGCCACCACAGGTATACAATGTAGATGGATGGATAGTATACTATTATTACTTATACTTATGGACGACGAGTGACGACACAGAGGTAGGTACAGCAGTGGCCTACCGTACTGCTGCTTAGTGCTTATATATATAATATACTGTATAACGGACCTGGTGGACACTGTCAGCAGACTGCTAAACAAACTAGTATGAAGAAAGAAAAAAAAAAACACCACAGGTATACAATGTAGATGGATGGATAGTATAGTATTACTTATACTTATGGACGACGAGTGCACTGACGACACAGAGGTAGGTACTGTACAGCCGTGGCCTACCGTACTGCTGCTTAGTGCTTATATATATAATATACTGTATAACGGACCTGGTGGACACTGTCAGCAGACTGCTAAACAAACTAGTATGAAGAAAGAAAAAAAAAAACACCACAGGTATACAATGTAGATGGATGGATAGTATAGTATTACTTATACTTATGGACGACGAGTGCACTGACGACACAGAGGTAGGTACAGCCGTGGCCTATCGTACTGCTGCTTAGTGCTTATATATATAATATACTGTATAACGGACCTGGTGGACACGGTCAGCAGACTGCTAAACAAACTAGTATGAAGAAAGAAAAAAAAAAACACCACAGGTATAAATGTAGATGGATGGATAGTATAGTATTACTTATACTTATGGACGACGAGTGCACTGACGACACAGAGGTAGGTACAGCCGTGGCCTACCGTACTGCTGCTTAGTGCTTATATATATAATATACTGTATAACGGACTTGGTGGACACTGTCAGCAGACTGCGAAACAAACTAGCATGAAGAAAGAAAAAAAAACACCACAGTGTTTTTCAGGCAGACAAACATATACTGGACTGGTGGTCACTGTCAGCAAAACTGTGCACTGTACTCCTGCTATAACTGCTCCACAGTCCCCACAATTAGGCAGTGTGAGCAGTGCACTCAGCACAGATATATCATGCAGCAATGCAGCACACTGAGTGAGCACAGATATGGTGGAGACTTTTTTTCAGGCAGAGAAACAAAGGATTAAACTAATCAAAACCCTGCACTGTACTCCCTAACAGCTGCTCCCCGTCCCCCCAATTATAACTAACTAAGTCACTCTGTGTTCTACTATAACGGAGAGGACGCCAGCCACGTCCTCTCCCTATCAATCTCAATGCACGTGTGAAAATGGCGGCGACGCGCGGCTCCCTTATATAGAATCCGAGTCTCGCGACTCGGCGGGATGATGACGTTCGGGTGCGCTCGGGTTAACCGAGCAAGGCGGGAGGATCCGAGTCGCTCGGACCCGTGTAAAAAAAAGGTGAAGTTCGGGCAGGTTCGGATTCCGAGGAACCGAACCCGCTCATCACTAACATACGGTATATAAAATGTATTCAAAGAAAAAGATGTACACATGAATATAAAAAAATGCAACAATAGAGAAATGCTAGTACCAGAAGTTAAAATTCTATTATAAGTTTACAAACTGTAACCTGCAATAATATATTGATCTAACAAGTACTGTTACATAGTTGCAGACAATAAGCTGTTATGTAACCAAAGGAGCCACACTAAATGCAGACACTCGATAAGTAAAATCCAATAAAATAATGCAGCACCTTAGAGTAGTGCTGTAACTAGAAATTTTGGTGCCCGAGAGTGCATCAGTCCCCCCGCCCCCCCATTTTAAATAGACAACAGGGAAGCACCAGAGATCAGTGGGAACGGAGGGGGAAATAGGGATACACCATAGATCAGTGAGAAGGGAGGGTGGAGGGCAATAGGGAGACGGGGTATACATTTTCCATTGCGACAAACGGGATCCCAGCAGTCAGGTGATCAACACTGGAATCCCGTCACCGATCGCAAGACCGTCGCCGGGACACTGGCAGCCGACTTCCTGCCGGTAAGTGGGTTTTAGGGTTAACACCATGGGGAGGGTGGGTTAGGGTTAGGCATTATTGGGGGGTTAGTGTTAGGCACTAGGTGGGTGTTTAGCCATAGCTGCCAACCCCCAAAATGTTGTCATAGCCGCCATTCCCTAGATTTAGTGCTAGCTGCCACCAAAGGAGGATTAGTGTTAGGGTAGTTAGCCCCCAAAACAGTCGACATTCTAATATTCGTGATGGCAGGGTTGGTCATGTGACATCCCGGCCTCCAGCAACATGTATCACACCCAGTGAGGGGATTGGGAGACACCAGAGATCAATGAGTAGGGGGTAGAGAGAGACACCAGAGATCAGTGACAAAGGGTGGGGCTAGGGAGATGCCAGAGATCGGTGAGAAGGACGGGGGTGGGGGTGGGGGGGTGATAGGGAGATACCAGAAATTAGTGAGAAAGGAGGGGGGGGGAGACACCAGAGATCAGTAAAAAGGGGTCGGGGGGAGGCAATAGGGAGCCACCAAAGATCAGTAAGAAGGGGTGGGGAATAGAGCGACACCAGATCAATAAGAAGATGGGGTGGAGAAAGAAAGTCACCAGAGATCAGTAGAGGGGAGAGGGTGACACCAGAGATAAATGGCGGTGTGGGTGGGGTAGAATAGGGAGCCACCATAGATCAGTAGAATGGGATAGGGAGACACAAGAGATCAGTGTAGGGGAAATAGGGTGATGTTTTGTTCATACATTTGTAAATCCAGTCATCAGGACACAGAGACATGTGAGTTCACTGTTGTGCTGTTTATTCCCTCACCAACTCCAGGCACACTGCACACTGGACCACCCACTTCCCAGCATCCCCCTGGTCCCAGGGACCATCACTGAAGATTCAGGCTTACACAGATTAGTAAGGGAGTATCTACAAATATTAAGCATTCTAATACACTAACATCACATCCTCTTTTCTTTAAAGATAAGCCCTGTACGCTTCAATGCAACAATTATTTTATTTATTTATTTATTTATTAACAGTTTCTTATATAGCGCAGCATATTCCGTTGAGCTTTACAATTAGAATTAACAACGTCATATTAAGAACATCATCGAACACGTTTCAATGAGTCTCTCAGGTCTGCGTATTTCCCTTTTGGGTCTTTCATACACAGTCTGTGTTTCATCGACCATGTTGGACCTTTCTAGAATCGTGGTTTGTTTACCATTATCAGGATCATCATACATGTCAGATGAAGGGTATTCTTCAGTCATGTTGTCTTCATTATGGTTAGGTTGAGATCTTAAATCCACCCAATTTCTTCTTACTTCCGTTCCACGCTCTGTACGTATAGTATAAGATCTTGGTGTTACTTGTGCTTGCACAATACCTTTCTGCACCCAAATACCTTTCTCGTGATCTCTGAGACGGACTTGGTCACCCGATTTTAGATCAGATAAGCTTTTTGCTCGCCTGTCATGGAACAGTTTCTGTTTCGCCTGTTGACGTTCCTTACTCAGTCTGACCAATGCTGAGTTATGTGTATTAAGCAGTTCATCATGTATCGGGAGATTTGCTCTAATCCTCCTTCCCATCAGCATTTGTGCAGGAGAAAGTCCATTCTGTAAAGGTGTACTGCGGTAGATTAAAAGACTTTTGTAGAAATCTTCTTAACCTTCTTGAGCTTTTTTCATGAGACTCTTTACAGTTTTTACTGAACTTTCCACCAACCCATTTGAGCATGAATAGTGGGGACTTGACGTAGTATGGACAAATTCCCACTCATCAGCAAATTGTCTAAATTCAGCACTGGAAAACTGAGGACCATTGTCAGTGAACACTTCCACAGGAACACCATGCCTTGCAAAGATTGACTTCATGCAATTGATTACGGCTTTACTAGTAGTTGTATGTAGTGTCTTCACCTCAGGGTAGTTAGAGTAATAATCAGTCACGACAATGTACGTTTTCCCATTACAATCAAACAAATCTGCGCCAACTTTCTGATACGGTCTCTCTGGCACTGCGTGAGGACTCAGTGGCTCGACTTGTTGTTTCGGTCTATACGTAAGACATAATTCACATGTAGCTGTAGTCTGTGCTATGTCTTGGTTCATTCTTGGCCAATACATAACTTCACGCGCTCTCCGCTTACATTTTTCTTCTCCTAAGTGGCCTTCATGTATCTTGCACAGCATAGTTTTTCTTAGTCGTGCAGGTATGACAAACCTATTGCCTTTGTAAATAATACCATCGACAACTGTAAGGTCACTGCGGTACATCCAATAATCATGGATAGACAGCGGGCACGCATGTTTTTCTGCTGGCCAACCTTTCAGAATGATATCTTTCAACACTTTCATTGTGTCATCTGTCTCAGTTTCTTTCCTAATCTGTTCTTGTCTTGCAAGAGACACTGGTAGAGAAGCTACGATCAAATTAACATAGGCTTCTATCTCTTCATCCATCAGACTTTTGGAACCTTCACTTTTGTCCACAGCACGAGAAAGTGTATCAGCAATGTACATGTATTTGCCGGGACAGTACAGCAAGTGTACATCATATTTCTGTAGTCTGATAAGCATTCGTTGAATTCTCATGGGACAGTCATGTAATGATTTAGTCATGATAGCTATCAATGGCTTGTGGTCAGTTTCCATTGTGAATGTTTGACCATACACAAACTGATGAAATTGCTCACATGCATATGTGATCGCTAGAAGTTCTTTTTCTATCTGAGCCAGGGACGGATCTAGATTTTTATTTAGGGGGGGCGGTTTACTGTTTAATCTTGACTCCTCCCTCTACAGTCCCAACTCCTCCCATCTGCAATCCTAACTCCTCCTCTCTCAATTCTGACTGAACTTTTTGAGTGAGACTGAGATAGAGCTTTGTGATTGTTCTATGTACATGTGACTGTGCTATGGGGTAATTGTATTTATTAACCCTAGTACCCACCCACCAGCAAGTGAGGGGCAAATGCTCTGTAACCCTTGCTCTCCTGGCTCCTCTGTGCTGCTGTGGTATAGGCTGCAGCACATCATTCTGCCTCAGGCTCTTCCAGGAGAGCTCTCTTCTGCTAAAAAGTGGGCATGGCTATGACTGTTAGGGGGGCGGTCGCCCCCTTCGCCCCCCCCCCCCCTAGATCCGGCCCTGATCTGAGCATACCATGTTTCAGCACTTGTCAGTGCTCTTGATGCATAGATTACTGGTTGCCATGTATCCTCATGTTCTTGTAACAGCACTGAGCCTAGGCCAAATTGTGAAGCATCTGCTGAAATTCTTATTCTTTTCGCAGGATCAAAGAATTTTAGCACTGGTTGCTCTATAATGATCTGTTTCAAGTTTTGCCAACTTTCTTCTTGTTCATGTGACCACATCCACTCGTTATCCTTGTCCAACAACCATCTAAGAGAGGCTGTTCGTTCAGAGAGTTGAGAAATAAACTTTCCTAAGTAAGTAATCATTCCTAGGAATCTTCTGACGTCGTCTTTGTTGTTAGGACGTTCCATGTTCACTATGGTTGCTATTTTCCTTGGGTCTGGTTTTACACCTTGATCCGAGACCACGTCGCCCATAAAGGTAAGTGTATTCACGCCAAATTCACATTTGTCCTTGTTTAGCTTTAGATTCACTTTCTTGACAAGTTCCATTACTTGTCTCAATCTAGAATTATGTTCTTCCTTTGTAGATCCCCAGACAATAATGTCATCCATCATTGTTTCAACACCTGGAATATGTTCAAAAATCATGTGTATCTTTTTGTGATATACTTCTGGAGCAGACAATATTCCATATGGTAGTCGAAGAAATCTGTATCGACCTTCTGGTGTATTAAATGTACAAAGCTTTGAGCTGGCCTCATCTAGCTTCATTTGCCAGAATGCTGAAGATGCGTCCAATTTACTGAACCATTTTGCTCCCGCAAATTGCGACATGATTTCATCTCTGGTTGGTAGTTTGAAATGTTCTCGTTTAATAGCTTTGTTTAAATCTCTGGGGTCGACATATTCTGAGTTGTCCATTTTTCTTTTCAACAATTACTAAGGAGCTTACCCATTCAGTAGGCTCATCAACTTTCTGTATCACACCCAAGGCTTCCATGCGATTTAACTCTTGTTTCAGTTTCTCTCTAGGCGCAAATGGCACTTTTCTACAGGGGTGTATCACTGAAGAAACTTGTGTGTCTATATTTATTTTATGCTCTCCAGGCAAACAACCTAGACCTTCAAAAAAAGTCCCACTCTTTTCTCTATTCTTTTTTCGAAATTAATATCCATTTACACTAAGGGGACTTGGGCAGATAGTGTCTGTTTTTATAGATCTACCACTACACCCTAAAATCTATCAGCTGCACCCCGAGAAAACAGCACACTACGGTAAAATGCTCATTCTAAGACAAGAAAGAATGGGCAAATTAAAGGATATCTTCAGTGAAGAAGAGCAATCACTAAAATCATTGGAACCGATTACCCAAATGAATAATGTGTGCTCCCTTTTTTTCAGGTATGAGAAATTACTCATATCTGAGATAAAGCAATGGTGGGACGCCACCACTTTAACCAAATATTTGGAAGCAAAATTAATCCCAAGAGGACTACGGATAAAAAAGGAGGCATCATTTGTTTCGGATGACGATTCATTTGAAACACAATGGAACCAAACACTGGACAACTGCTCCTATAAATTAATGGAGTTGATCATAAAAGACAGACAGAGGACCATAAGGGAGATTGAAAAGGAGATTAAAGAGGTACAGGATAAACTACTACCAATTCAACATTTGGAGGAGTATAAGAACTTGGAGGAATTAACACAGAAGCACCTAAATACCATAGAGAATGAGGTCATACAAATAAAACAGAAGAAATATAGAAGAGATGTTCAGGATCGTAGAGAAGGCTACAGGTCCACGGAAAAATTACCGAAGAAGAACCCGCAAATGCCAAAGATTTGGAATCAGGGAAGGGCATATATGGAGGATAGAGGTACAGCACAAAGAGGACGTTGGAATCAAAGAGTCCAAGATGAAGGACGAGAGAGGATAAACTCTCATTCAAGAAACGCCCCCAGAAGATTTGAGAGGAGTCGGTATATGAATGGAATTAACCACGAGGAGAAGTGGAGAAGACAGCACTCAGGAACGAGAGGGCGTCAACACCGTAACGAATGGGAAAGTAGGGGTGAATATAGAAGAAATAGAACAAGATCAGGCTATCAATATCAGAGGAATGGGCAGGAAGAAAGAATGAACTATCGCCAACATCTGACCAGGGCACTAGAGGGCTATAGAAAAGGAGTGCACGATGCAAAAAAAGAAAGCGCAGCTACAAGGAAGGAACTCCTCGCAAATATAGAAAGGTACACCAAAGGAAAGGAAAAAGAAAAAGAAAAAGAAATTGATGATTCATAAAGGAGAGAGGAACAGGATGGATATGGAAGTGCAGATGAACATATGGACCATTTTTTAGGACTCGCAATGCAGGATGCCTTCATCAAGAAGACAGACTGGAGAACGAATCCTACGCAAAAAAGAAAACTAAGACAAAACGAGGAAGAAGAGGAGGAATTCTCACTAGGAGCAAGACCAAAAATAAGGAAGTAAAAACGGAAGGAATATATAACATCAGTAAGGTGGTATTAACAAAGGAACAAGAAAAAGTTTTAAGTAAAGGGCTTAAATATGCCCCAAGAAAGAATCTCAATAAATTTGAGACTTACATAAGCCTCCATAAGTTCATACGTAAACTGACTTTGAAAAAACACTACTTGGGAATAAAAACAACGAAGGATAAGGAGAAAACCGAGTCAATATACCAACACACGAGCTTGAGGAGTAAATCTAAGTTCTATCCAAGCCATCAAAAGGGTCCCTTCGTGGAAACATTTCAACGAATGGTAGAAAAGGAAATAGAGGAGATGAGTACCAAAAATACACATTACAATTTGACCAAGCAGGAATCCGAAGCGCTGAAAGAATTAGAAGCCAATAAAGAGATCTGCATCAAGCCGGCCGACAAAGGAGGAGCGCTTGTGGTAATGGACAGGTCACAATATGTGAACGAAGCAAACAGAATATTACAAGATACCACAACCTATGAACGACTAACCAAAGACCCCGTAAAAGAATATCAATTGGAAATGGAGGAGCTACTAGAGGAAGCACTCCTTATAGGAATCCTGAACAAGAAAGAGTTCAACTATATAAACATAGAACACCCATTATTGCCGGTGTTCTACATCCTGCCTAAAGTCCATAAGAACAGAACAAATCCACCGGGCAGGCCGATAGTGGCAGGAATAAATTCCCTAACTTGTAATCTGTCAGAATACATCGATGGATTCCTCCAACCAATAGTAGCTAAACAAAAGAGCTACTTAAGAGATTCAATGGATGTTTTACGCATCATGAAAGATTTTGAATGGAAAGAGGGGTACATTTTGGTGACTTGTGATATCACCTCCCTCTACAGCGTAATTGGACACACAGTAGGATGTGAGTATGTGGAGAAGATCCTATGTGAAGACAGTGACATACACCATCGCCAAATAAACTTTCTCATAGCAGCAATTAAGTTTATCCTAAATCACAACTACTTCTGGTTTGAAGGAGAGTATTATAGGCAAGTACGGGGAACCGCGATGGGTACCAAATTCGCACCGGGGTATGCGAACTTGTTCGTAGCGGAGTGGGAGAACCAGAAGATATGGAATTCAAATCCATTGCTGGAGAAGATAAAACTATGGAAAAGGTTCATAGACCTATTTGTATGGTCCGGGAGTGAAGAGGAGCTGGATATCTTTATTGAACACATGAATCAGAATGACCTCAATCTCTACTTCACCGTGAATCATAGTAAGGAGAAAATCGTTTTTCTGGATTTGGAGATTTATGTGGAGGAAAACACACTGGAAACACGGACACATATCAAAGAGGTAGACTGCAACACCTATATTGAAAGAACAAGTGCCCATCACCCAAATTGGCTTCGGAATATCCCAAAGGGACAGTTCAAGCGGATAAAAAGAAACTGTTCTAAAATGAAAGATTACAAGAAGCAAGCACAGGAAATGAAGACCAGATTTGTTGAAAAGGGATACGATGAAAGAAGCCTCAGAAATGATTACGAAGAAGTTCTGAATCTGGAACGAGACAGCCTTATGATCCCAAAAGAGTCGAAGAAGGACAGTATGGAAAAAATGAAGAATGAAATATTATTCATTACCCAATATAGTTCACAGTCGAAGAAAATGGAGGGAGTTCTAAACAAATACTGGCCCATTCTACTGAAGGATGAAAAATTATGTGAAATCCTTCCAAGAAAACCTAAGGTGATATACAAGAAAGCGAGGAGTATCAAGTCATCATTAGTAAAAAGTGCCCTCCAAATGGAAGCAGGGATAAAGGAAATTGAAAACCCCACCTGGTTAGATAAGGGAAGGAGAACAAAGGGGTTTTTCCACTGTTTAAGATGTCAGAATTGTAAAAATATTAACCACACCAGTACCAAAAATATTCAAAACTTTTTTTTCCAAATCCAATAGGAAAGAATTCAAAATAGAAGAAGAAATAACGTGTGACACAAAAGGAGTAGTGTACCTTTTAGAGTGTCCATGTGGACTACAGTATATAGGGAGAACCATCAGGCCCCTAAAGAATCGTATTTCAGAGCATATTAGAAATATCAGAAACAAAGTAGAAACCCACAGCATTCCAATACATTTTGCACAGTATCATAACAGTGATCCCACATGTTTAAAGTTCATCGGTATAAAGAAGATCAAAAGTAACTGGAGAGGTGGGGACAAAATGGCCCAAATTTCAAAGTAGGAAGCAAAATGGATCTACCAAATGGATACCATCACTCCTAAAGGTTTAAATATCGATTTTGACTTAGCAAGCTTCCTGGAATGATACACTGCACAAACGATTCTTTTAAGCCATTTTTCACACAAATAATTACGGATCTCCCCTATGGATAATAAATAAGGGGTGATTCACCCTCTGTCTCTCATTTATTTCCTCCTCCCCTTCTCTTCTTTCTTTTCTTTATTCTTTTCCTTTCATTGATTTTCCTCTGGTCAGACTGATTTTTAAAATAATGGTTAATGGATTTTTGATTCGATCATGAATTCATATATTTCTTACATAATTGAAATTTTAATTTGTCCACCTTTTTAATGAAATTGTAAATCATTTAATGGAATGACAAAATTACTCCTATAAGGAAGGCGTTAATGCACACACAATGGGACCACTACAGGTGAGACCAATTATTGGAAAACACCAGGTATATAAGGCACCCTTTGCAGCATGCTACTTATCCCTGACGAAGCCCTGTATGGGAGAAACGCGTTGGATCATTGCATGCTGAACGAAGGAGTAGGAGTTCAATTCTAACTTCAACTGACCCGTTGACGACTCGCTATCCCGGAAGTCGGAAGCCGCGAAACCAGAAGCGACTGGCCTGCGTTCCACGCTTGCGGGCCAGACGGTACAAGCCGTATCGTAGCTCTGGGAATCGGCTGCCCGGCTTCACCGGAGGTCCACGAGATACGGACCCGGGAGAGGAAGGCACGGAGGACTCTGGACATTGCTCATCCACAGGTACTGTCATCTAACGAGCACTAACTCACACACTCGAGGTGTGTAGGAAAAAGGAGGGCTGGGAGCCACCTAGATATTAAAGTTTAGTGACCATCCCAAAAAGTCCATCAGCTATTCAATTGAGCTGCTGGGACAAGGTCACACACGGCTGTATGTCTATATAGGGAAGTCCCTATCATTTAAAGACTGCTTTCATAAAAGACATATAGTGTCACCCGTGTGGGATAAACAGATTTCGGGACCTTTTATTTTTTCTGTGCCCTATACTTTTTGGGACGAATACGAAATTATAGCTATAAGTATCGGCACATTGATACAATTATTGGCGAAAGATATTTAATTGCCTTAATCATTTTATTGTTGCACTTAATAGGTTATGCAAAGATAAATTGTGCTAACTTTTATATGGTTTTATATGATTTTATAAATATGTCAAATGTGTCTTAATGCATAAATAAATTCTAATTCAAATTAGTCTGACCATTCCCTTCTGGTACTCTTTTCTTTAACCCCTGGTGCGCCAAGGTATTTTTTCTATTTCTAACCTAGACCTTCAAACAAGTCTCTGTATTCTGTACACATCGATTTGCAGTCATCTTCTACTTGTGATGTCGCCATAAAAACTTTCTTTAGCAAGCTTAGTTTCTCACAGGAACTTAATCCTAGAATCGGTTGCACATTTTTATCCACAATCAGTAGAGATGTTTTAAACTGTTGTCCCTTATATTTCAGTGTCACTAAGCATGTACCTTTCACAGGAATTTCCTCCCCAGTGTACCCTGTAACTTTCACTTTGGCTGGGTGAATTTTAGGTTTTACTCTAAAAGTCTTATAGTCTTGAAATTATATTAAATTCACCTGTGCACCAGTATCAAGCTTAAAGGGAATGACAATCTCGTTCACAGTTAAAGGGACAATCCATTCTTTCTTATCTGCACTGCAAAGTTCAATGCAATCCACAAAGAATTCATTTGTTTGTTTAACAGCATGCACTTTGGTTGTTTTACTTTTAATTTTACAGCATTTGACAAAGTGATTAAGTCTACCACATTTCATGCAGGTTTTACCATAAGCAGGGCACATTTTAGGATTGTGAGCATTTCCACATCTACTACACATTTCCTTATTAGACTGTGGCTTAGACTGCTTCATTCTTGAGAATGGAGGTTTGCATGGCTCTGTTTTCTGCACTACATGCACATCAGCTTCCTTGTGTGACTTTTTGGCTTGAAATCTAGTTATTTCTGCAGATCTACACAGTCACTGCCTTTTCTAGTGTTAGGTCTTGCTCTCTCAGCAATCTCTCTCTGAGTCCATTATCAGGTATTCCACAGACAATATGATCTCTAATCAGTGAATCCTTTAAATCACCAAACTCACAGGTTTTACTGAGTGATTGCAGCTCTGTAACATACTGATCAAATCCATCTACAGACTTCTGATCACATGTGAAAAACTTATATCTTTCATATGTCACATTTTTCCTTGGCACAAAGTAATCTTCAAACTTTTGCATTATAGAAGATAGCACCATATTCTGCCCCTCATCAAACTGAAAACTTATAAATGTCCAGCACATCCTCTCCTATCACATGGAGGAAAATGGATGCCTTCGTTTTGTCAGCCTCTGAATCTGCTCCACGTGCAGCAAGATATATATTAAACCTTTGCTTAAATCTTTTCCAGTTTTCAGACAAGTTACCAGACATCAGCATGCCGGTTGGAGGAGCCAGTTTATCCATGGTTACTCACTGTTTGAAGAGAGGAGCACACGGCAGGCTTTGCAGACACAGAGTATCACAGCCACAGACTTCTGCAAGATTCTTTCACACTCTGAGAGCACTAGCAGTCCAAGTTAAACTTCTTCTGACACCATGTTTTGTTCATACGTTTGTAAATCCAGTCATCAGGACACAGAGACATGTGAGTTCACTGCTGTGCTGTTTATTCCCTCGGGTGGTATTCATGTGACCGCCGGTCAGCTGACCGACAGTCACATGACCTCCTTCACGAGCCCGACGGCTCTTTCCCGATGGTCGGCATGCCGACCAACAGGGGCTATTTCCACTCGTGGGTGTCCACGACACCCATAGAGTGGGAATAGAACCCGTGGCGACCGCAGGTCGCCACCGAGCCCGCAGCGTGGCGAGCGCAGCGAGCCCGCAAGGGGCTTGCTGCACTTGCCCCTCCCCGCCGGGATCCCGGCGTCGGTATGCTGCCGGGATCCCGGCGTCGGTAAGCTGACCGGCGGTCAGGAGACCGCCGGTCAGCCATACTACACCCTATTCCCTCACCAACTCCAGACACACTGCACACTGGACCACCCACTTCCCAGCATCCCCCTGGTCCCAGGGACCATCACTGAAGATTCAGGCTTACACAGATTAGTAAGGGAGTATCTACAAATATTAAGCATTCTAATACACTAACATCACAGGTGACACCACAAAGAGACAGCCAGAAGAGAGCAGAACACAGTGATAACTTCTCTCCAATAGTCCCAGCCCAGGCCCTGCTTATTTCTCTTGGGCCTGCTCATCTGACAGCACCACTGAGCCTTTCCCCTTCGCGAACATAATGAGCGAGTGGCCTAAAGGAGCCAGCGACTCTCACTCCATGGAAGCGACTGTGCAATGGCCCTGTGCAGTGTATGCAGAGAGCAGTGGCAGGTTAGTGTTGCTGGGTCCTCCTCACACTGAGCACTTTGCTGCCCCATCTCCCGCTGCTACTGATAATGTGTGTCCTGGGCCTGAGCTGTGTCTCTCAGTTACCGGGCTGCTGCTGCTGTGTGTATGTGATGGGAACATGTACTGGAGGAGGTGTCTGGACCTTTCCCTGCCCGTCACTCACCCGGCCAACCATATGTAGCAGTGCGCCCGGACGCATCGCTGGTGGATGCAGCTGGTTCTCCATCCACAGGGCACATGTGCTATGTGCAGAACACCGTGCACACCACCCTAGTTATGGTCCTGCCTAAGAATTTTTCCTTATTATGTCCAGAGCCAGACTGTTTTTTTGTGCTTACTTTAAATAAGTAATCCAATCAAATGACCTGCAATAGAATGGGGTGTTAAGTGGATTTACTTAGATAGTTTTAAATGATGTCTGTATTATTGTCAGTGATCATTTATAATTAGCATTGTATTACCTTACCTCTTTCCACACATAATAATGGCTGAGGAAGCATCCAATTTCCCCTCTTGTCAGTGTTCTCCCAGAGTATGGGTCATGGTATCCTGGTACCATATCTATATTCAAAGTCTTCAGCTGACTTGTATTAAGTGCCCTGGAAAGTAATAGAAATGTTTAGTAATGAAAACCCTACTTTGTTATTTGTGAAAATCACCTTATAGAAATACTAGACAAATGTTAGGTGAAAAATGCTATTGCTTTCATCTTTTATTTGCAGTTGTGATAATAAAAGCACTGCTATACTGTGGAAGCAGACAGGTGTTTCTGAGAAGCTTTTCAGGCTGGTACAGTATGTTGCCCAAAGGCCCCCAACTTGTCTCTTGTCACCTCCCGCTGTGTATTACCTTCTCTTCACAACAGTCCTAACTTGGATTCAAGGAGTGCGTTGAAAAATCAGGGGGAAAAAAGACTGGATGGCAATAATTAATAATGTGATGGCGTGATGCCTGCCTGCCCTGAGCCCTCAGTGTTCCTAATGATTTGCTGTCTCAGCTCTGAAATTTACATATGTTCAGTTTTATTTCTATCCATTATTTCTCTGGGTATTTCAGTGGTTGTCAGCACTTGGCAGTGATGGTGTTTCCCTATCATAATTGCATGGTATCATGGGCTCGATACTACTACTACAGAACTTATTTTATTCTCATTCTCTATATTTCTATTGAACTTTTCCATTGTTTATTTGCATTTGATTTGTGTGTCCCAGATATCCTTTGGTAATCACATTAATCTATGATAAGCCATTACTACTGACACATAAATCCTAGCAGCATCTAAGTACTGGATAGCATATCTGACTTTAAGGGAAACGTGGCTGATATATAGTAAGTGAAGCACAACACAATTTGTAACTTTATAGAATGTGCAAGTACATGATAGGATTCTGTTTGTAATGCTGGACCCTGGGTGTTTTGTGATCCATACGCTTGGATGGCTGGAGGAATACAGTATTTCAGTTTGGGATTTGGGTTTTAAAAGAGCAGGATTCATTTCACTTTGGGGTAGTGTGTTGTTTAATTTGGGTTACCAAAGTTAAAGAACTACATTATTAGGGAGAGGTATTAATAACAGATGGCCAAAATGAGGGATCCTTGGATGTGGAGTACACGGGAAACAAATGACACCAGGCATGAGAAGATTATGACAAAGTAGTTTCTATCTGGTGCATTTCACATGTGCCCACACAATGGTGGTCATTCCGAGTTGATCGTAGCTGTGATAAATTTAGCACAGCTACGATCATGTTCCCTGACATGCGGGGGGACGCCCTGCACAGGGCTAGCCCGCCCCGCATGTCAGTGCCGGTCCCCCCGCAGAAGTGCAAAGGCATCGCACAGCTGCGATGCCTTTGCACTTCAGGATTAGTTCCCGGCCAGCGCAGCTTTAGCGAGCTGGCCGGGAGCTACTCCTTGCACCTCGGCCCGCAGCGGCTGCGTATAAAGTCACGCAGCCGCTGCGGCCCGCCCTCCATTCGGTCCGGCCACGTTGGTCAGGCAGCGCCTACGAAATGGCACCCAAACACCGCCGTTTTGCCCCCTCCCGCCCATCGATCGCCTCTGCCGTCAATCACGCAGAGGCGATCGCTGTCCTGCTACGACCTTTGGCCGTCCGCCATGCGCAGGCGCATTACGGCGCTGGTGCATGCGCAGCAGGGACCCGTTTGCTATGCTGCGTTAAAACGCAGCGAGCGAATGGGTCAGAATGACCCCCAATAACTTTCATGTGTTATTTTCCTGTTGTACTGTGTAAATGGATATTTATATCTGGTATATGAATATACAGTTATATTTAGTTTTAATAAAATAATATGAGGCGATAAAAATGAAATTAGTAGGATGATAGGCTAACAGGAGTGTTGCAGTATAAACAGATCTCCTCTTTGGATGATAGTCATGCCAGACTGTCTCCCCGGGTCACTCTACTTCAGGGGTGTATCTAGGGTTCAAGATGCCCTGGCACAGTAAGAGACATGAGTACCCAACTAGAGTATTGTAGTCTAGTGACGATTGCTGTGGTAGTGCTGCAGCTCAGACCAGAAATGAAACAGGGGAGCTACAGCAACTGTCCCCCCCCCCCCCCTCCCCTCCCTCCCAAATGCTGCTCTTCATTGCTGGCCGAAACTCACGGTCAGTGTGAAGCCAACGGGAACCGGCCAGGAGCAGCACCAGAGCAGACAGGACACCGACCAGCATCAGATCATGATCACCTCCCTCCAACCAATAGATTTCTACTGGCTAGCTAACCTTCTGCCCGCCCACAGACATGTGTCACAGACAGGGTGGGCAGAAGGTTAGCTATCTAATACCCCTTTCACACCACAAAAATAACCCAGTATCGTCCCGGTATATTGCCAGGTCGACGCGGGTTGGTGTGTGGTGTGAAAGGGGCCATGGTCGAATTCCCGGGTCGCCTGACCTGATAATTCAACCCGGGAAAAAAGCAGTGTTATTCCGAGTTAAATATTGGGTCAGATGCAGTGTGAATGGGTTGTTGAGTCGATGCGACCCGGGACCCGTTCACTGCATAGGGAGATGTGGCACGGAGATGATGTCATCTCTCAGCGCTGCCTCCAATCCCACCCCCGATGCCAGCTCCGCCCCCACCCGCGATATCAACCCGACACGGCATATTGCTGGGCCAGGAGTGCAGTGTGAAAGGTCCAATGCCGGGTCCCACCTGGGAAGGACCTGTTTAAAAATTCCCGGGTGGGACCCGGCATTGCGATGTGAAAGGGGTATAATAGAAGTATGGTGGTAGCAGAGGCTGGTCAGTGTCCTGTCTGCTCAGACAGAACTATTATGTCATTCTACCTCCTAGCTGTGGCACCTCCGCGGAGGCCCTGGCGAGTGCCATCCTGGCCAAGGGGTAGATACGCCCCTGCTCTATTTAGTCAATATGGGGCTTCTGTTAGCTGAATACAGTTGTGGCTGTTGTTGTATGACATTTCTTATTGCTGTTAAATGATTATTAAATGTAAATAAGCTCCATTGTTTTGTATTTATGTTGTAATTTCATTCTTGCCATAACTGCAAATGAGGAATCATCAAAATAGTACAGAATTTGATTATTTAATCTTGTTTCATAAGCAATGCAAAGCAAAGAGGCAGACGGGTGTAGTGAGGAGGCTCAGTCAGGAAGAACAGTGCTTGCAGTGCCATAAAATGGTCATATTTATCTAGGACTCCAGTGGTCTTAATTCAACTGTGTTACAAATCAATTACAAATATGGATATGGGAATTTTGACCTATATACTTAGAAATGTTACAATATGATTCTTTTCTTTATTATCACTGAATCACCATGTACAGTATTTGCAGTTTAGTGACCTGTAAGATGAGTGAGAATAAAGAATTTGTGGTATAATAATGTACTTATTTCTTGTTCCAATCCTGTCTGTTTTGTAAGCAATGGAATATAAGAAATGAAACAAGAGGCTTTCAACAAGAAGAATACTAAAATGTAAATGCACACTGGCATGTGAAAGACTTACTTGCCATCGACAGCATCAAATATCTTCACCTGGATAAACTGCTCATAGAGACTACGGAGCATCCGGACGCGGCGATCCTGGCGACGTTTTAGATTAATCATGAAAATCTATGGGGGGAAAAACATTTAAACATGAATCCAATTAAAAGTTAAGTATTTTGCTTACTTAATGGTACAAGTATAATTACATGTACATACAGACTGCTAAATAAACTCAAAAGTGTGGGATTGGATTATAAAACAGTTAAATGGATAAGAACCTGGTTGCAGGATAGGAAACAGACAGTTGCAGTAAATGGAGTGCATTCTATGGAGGGAAATGTTACCAGTGGAGTATCCCAGGGATCTGTACTTGGACCAGTGCTTTTTAGTATTTTTGTTGGTGACATTGCAAATGGTATTGAAGGGAAAGTATGCCTTTTTGCAGATGACAAAAAGATATGTAACAGAGTAGACAAACCAGGAGGGGTAAAACAAATGACTGATGATCTAGGTAGACTTGAGAAATGGTCAAGAATGTGGCAACTACAGTTTAATGCTAAAAAATGCAAACTCATGCACTTGGTTCTCAAAAACCCAAAGGATAAATATTATCAAGGGTACTATAATGCAAAATACTGAGGAGGAAAGGGCTTTAGGAGTCATTATTTCAAGTGACTTAAAGGCAGAAAGCAATGCAACAAAGCAATGAGAAAAGCAAGTCAGATGCTTGGTTGCATAGGGAGAGGACTCAGCAGCAGAAAAAAGGAAGTAATAATGCCATTGTATAGGTCATTGGTACAGCTTCATCTGGAATACTGTGTCCAGTTCTGGGGACCATATCTCCAGAAGGATATAAAAACATTAGAGAGTGTACAAAGAAGGGATACTAAAATGGTGCATGGCCTACATCACAAAACTTACCCGGAAAGACTAAGATCTTAACATGTATAGTTTGGAGCAGAGAAGGGAAAGGGGGTACATGATAGAAACTTTCAAATATACCAAGGGTTTTAACAAAGTTCATAAGGGAGACATTCTTCAAAGTATTAGAACTTGAGGACATACACTGAGGGAGGAAGGTTCAGGGGAAATGTAAGGAAAAATGACATCACAGAAAGGGTAGTGGACAAGTGGAATAGCCTCCCGTCAGAGGTGGTAGAGGCTAAGTCAGTAGAGCAACTTAAACATGCTTGGGATAGCCATATGAATATCCTTACAAATAATTAAGGTTCAAAGGGGTTTGAGATTGGCTAAAGAATAAAAAAAAGGGGCAGACTAGATGGACCAAGCGGTTCTTATCTGGCGTCAAATTCTATGTTTCTATAACTTTGCATTGCCGTAATTCCATCAACACGTCCTCTCTGAGCTTTACCTATGTTAAAAATGCCCAATTATGCCCTTTTAGTCTCAAGTGAGGATGCGCTTGACTTTGCATGACCCATAATTATGTATGCTTGGTACTGGAGAATGTGCAGAGCAAAAACATGTATTTACTCAAAAGTACTTGTGTTCAACTCTGCATCAGCAAATGCATGTTTAATGTATGTGTTAGGTAGCAAGCACAAGTGCCACTGGACTTTTTTATATGCCAAATAGGCCCAATTTTCTAACAAAAGCTAAACAGATATAACAAATGTAAATGCAGGATAATAACACTTGTGCACATAAGTTTTTCCAGTGCTATTTTATACTGTCAGAGCACCTACTATCCTATCACTGAAAAGTTATAGTCACCAGTTCCATAGCTCTAATTAACCCAGACCTTGATCCTTCCCCCCTCCTCCCGACTCCTCTGCCAGTAAACCAGTAACAATGTCCAGTGTCACTCCACATTTGGCACACATACAGAGAAAGTGGAATCTCAAAGTTACAGATGTAGCCACGCTCATAGTTGCAGCAATACGTACGCACGGGCATATGCATCGTGGCTAGCTGCAGTGTACACTGTGCTGTGATGCGTGCATCCAAGTGCGTATGTCCAAGTATCAATTGTATAATCCCTAGATAATGAAGGAGAACTTCCCTCAGATAATAAGGCTGTCTTTAATTCCTGAAGAATTCACCAATTTTTTCACTCCTTCTATAACAGGAATAATTTCATCTGTGTAGTCCTCCAGATGGTACCCAAAAAGGAAAAAGACTATACATGGTGCAATACTGCTACAATATTCTTAATAGAGTTGGAAAGGAATCACACTCACATTTAACAAACGCTAGACAGGCATATATCTCACTTAAAGGAGAGTTGTCACTGTAGATACTGGTTTCACAGAGGGTAAGTAGCTGCTTAAACCAGATGAAGTACTAGGAGGCAAATGTTTCCACAAACCCCCAGAGATGAAAGAAACAAATGATAGTGCAAATCGTTTTTCAAAAGAGGATAACAATTTTTTTAATATAGTACACTCACAAGATAAAAACATTCACATAGCATATCTACCACACAGTTGGTATCCATGGAACTAATAGGGAAACAGGCAGTCCTGAATGATGGTGTAAAGCAATGGACCAAATCTGGATAGATCCACGTGCTAGACAGGAAAGGTGCCTTCAAAATAGTCCTGGTTCCACACTGGCGGTTCCAACAGCAGCTTAACGTATTTCAGACCGTTTGGGTCCTTCGTCAGAAGCATGCTGACGTCACTTTCGCCCCGGCGTCTTCCCGTAAAAAGTGCGGGAGGAAGCTGCACAAGAAGGGGGAGGAGGCTTATTAGGACTTCCTTTAACTACACTGGAAAGTTACCAGAACAGCATGTTTCTGATGAAGGATCCAAACAGGGTTCTCCTTCATTATCTAGGAGTTATACCCTTTCTCACATGTAGCCTTACTTAGCGCTAATTGGAGTTCATAATTTTGTTGTTCGAATCTGGTTTAAGGAATTTGGGTGTTAATCCTTGTGTACTACTTGGATGCTATTGTGGGGCGAGGTCCGCCTAGTCACTAATCAGTCTCTATTGTTATCCGAGTATCAATGACAGAGTGCTCTGGGTTTACAGTTTCCTTTTACTTCCCAACTGAATTAATCTGAGCTAAAAAAAAAAAGTACAGTTATTGTAAAAAAGAAATAACACTGAGCACTCTTTCACAATGTATATCGTGAATCTAAGGGTCAAAGCATTTCAAGCATGGCAGAAAGAAACCGATACCACTTTCACAGTGAGGTGCGGTGAGGTCAATTACTGGAGAGGAACTGGCTAGTAGCATAGCCAGATTTACACACACACACACACACACACACACACACACACACACACACACACACACACACACACACATGATTTAGTGGTGAGTTTTGACTGTACAAATGACTGGAATAATACAAAGATAGTATGAATAATACAAAGATTATATTAATATACTTTTTCCCAGGATTTTGAACAGGGGTTGGACTCGGGTTTTAGCTCCTATACACCTGTCACACTGTACTTTGGTCTTGAGTTATTCCCAGGTTGACCCCTTTCACACAGAACTTGTGTCTGCACCCATGTCAGCCCTGCATGTCATTTCAGACATTCCCTTGAGGTGGGCTTCCAGTTAAACAGCCAATCAGCAGCTGTGAAAGGTAACCCAGGATGAAAATCCTGGGTCGCACCCTTTCAGACAGCGGGCACCCGGCCTGGACCTGGGAATAACCCTGGCAGTGACCAGGGTTGAAGCTCCGGCAATTTGGACCCGGGTAGACCCTTCCACACAGAGAAAGCACTATGGGTTAATCAGCTTGCACTGGCAAATTCCCAGGTCAAATTCTCTGAAAGGGGTTTCACACTGAATCCTTGTGATGCTATTAGCATCATTTGTTTTAGGTTCATCCAGTTAATAATTTAGTGTGACAAATGGCAGCATAAGACATTGCCCAAGCTTCAGTAGATTGAGTTGTCAACTTGTCAGGAATACTTTTTATTTATTATTTAAACATTAAACATAGACCCAGATTGGGGTAATGGAGGTGTGAGGTGTGGTGCCTCTGGACTGGCTGAGCTGACTGGCTTAAGTGTGGCATACCTTTACATTCTATTAACACTTTTCACACACTAATTTCTTTAACACTATTTCTCTATTTTAATTACATCTCATTTTTGTATCACCTTCCCTATAGCATCGGCTTCCTAAATACTAATTTATTAACACTATAGTTTTTTCACTGGTATGTTGCCCGGGGCCTTCTGGCTTATGCTGGTGTTTTGGGGTGCCACACCCTGCACCTAGATATGGCGCTAGGGACCCCAAATATACAGAGATGCCTTGATGTGGCTATGGGCCTTATTCATAAATTTGCGCAAATACTGTATATGTAACCGAGATCTCTAAATTCTAATATTGTGTGGCATTTACATCTGGTTACTGTTATCATTCAGGGTGCTGGGGGAAACAAAATGCCTGTTTTTCTTGCTTAGAAATACCCCTCACTTTCAAGCACCTGAATGATATCACTAAGCTAACTGAGCATCTGCCACACTATATATGAACATTAAACATGTCCAAAATTAATAATTACTTCTCATCTGCAAAATCAGTTAAACAGTAAATTTAAGGTTGTCAGTGAAACACAGTGTTAATCTTTTTATCCATATCGAGAAAAGCTGCCTCAAGTTTGAAGTCTTCTAATTTAGCTTTGGAACACCTGGGGATAATTAGTGCAAGACTGTAAACAGCAGCTCTTCAATTAGTAGGACTACATTCTTGTGCTGGAATCCTAGGAATGGGTTACTGCTGTCTACCTCAAACAACTTTTTAATGCCTACCCTGAAGCTGCCCCTCCAGCTTCCGCTGACCTTTGAAATTTTAGACTTGGGTCCTTGTGTTAATTCATTATTTTAGCTTGCAAAATTGGATTCTTAAAATGAGTGCCTGTGGGGCACACACGTGTTTCCTTCCCCCTTGTGTCTGGGCACACTTAGTGCTAATATGATGGCAAACAGCTACACTGATATAAAAAAAATCATTATTATACAACCGTGTGTGCCTTGTGCCTCAACAGCAACACAATGTAACACACAGTTAACACTATAAAAACCCATTATTGTGCTATTAGCTTTTCAAAATATTTTATTGTGATCTGATGTCACATGTATAGACCATAAATCAGTGTATCAGACTCCTTGCACCTGGTACAAAACGCTATGCTCCTGAGCTACCTATTTAATATTTCATTTAGTTGGGTTATTCTCTCAAAATGATATTGCCTAATTAGAATCATTATGTTCATAACTACAAATGACTGGAACAAGCTATTACTTCAAACAGGACTTCTGCCTGAAAGCACCTGCTTAGTACTCAGGAAAAGATTGTTGCTGCTCGCAGACAGGGAAGGTTCCTTAGGTCTGAGACTCCTTATGAATGTCTGTAAGCAGGAAGACCATTACTTGTTTCCAGAGTTTCAAATGTTAAAAGTCTGTCCCTGTGAACCAGACAGCAGATGACAGTCACAATGGGGTATATTTACCAAGCTCCCGATTTTGACCGAGTTGGTGTTTTTTCATCAAAGTGTCATCTCGGGAATTTACTAAAATCAAATCTCGGCAGTGATGAGGGCATTCGTATTTTTTTGAAGTCAAAGAAAAAAAATCTGAATGAATACACCATCGGTCAAATACGCCTGTTATTTTATACAACTCGGTAATTTACTAAAAATTTGAATTCACAATCACTGCCGGCAATAGCCAAAAACTGCAGTGAAAAAGTACAAATCGTAAAAAAAAGCAGTTTTCAAATAGACCTGCTTTTTTTTACCGTGAAAAAAATTTGCGTGGGGTCCCCTTTCCTAAGCATAACCAGCCTCGGGCTCTTTGAGCCGGTCCTGGTTGTAAAAATACGGGGGAAAAATTTACAGGGGTTCCCCCATAATTTAACAACCAGCACCGAGCTCTGCGCCTGGTCCTGGTGCAAAAAATACGGGGGACAAAAAACGTAGCGGTCCCCGTATTTTTAACACCAGCACCGGGCACCACTAGTCAGAGAGATAATGCCACAGCCGGGGGACACTTTTATATTGGTCCCTGCGGCTCTGGCATTAAATCACCAACTAGTCACCACTGGCCCCACTTAACCTCGCGGTCTACCGCAGACCGCAAAGTTCCCACCATTGGATATAATGGAGTGCCTCTGCGCTACATTGTATCTACAGTGCGCAGCCTGACTGACAGTTCAGGCGCGCACAGACAATCAGGAGAGTGCCATGACGTGGCACTCCCTGATTGGCTGAAGGGACCCTCTGACAGCAGTGGAGTTCACTTTTAACCAGTTAAAAAAGAAATTCCCTTTCTCATGCATTAATTAATTCTGCACAAATTACTGCAATACTGCACAGTTACTGCAATAGCAAAATACAGTAAATGACTGTATGCAGGGCCGTAGAGAGCACAGTGGGCCCAGGTACTACATAGAGGGTGTGACCTATATGGGGCGTGTCCATGTCCCCTTAATAAAAAATAATTGTGGGGAGTCATGCACGCTCCACGAGAGGGGATGGAGTGTAACATAGTTTTACATAGTAACATTGGAGGTCATTCCGAGTTGTTTGCGCGCTTGCAGTTTTTAGCAGCTGTGCAAATGCATTGTCAACACCCACTGGGGAGTGTATTTTCGCTTTGCAGAAGTGCGAACGCTTGTGCAGCAGAGCGCTTGCAAAATCTTTTTGTGCAAAACAAGACAAGCCCTGTAGTTACTCTTCGTATGCGTTGATTCTAACGACGGAGGGACGGCTTTTGACGTCACACATCCGCCCAGCCACACCTGCATTTTTCCCGACACACCTACGTTTTTCTAAGCACTCCCTGAAAATGGTCGGTTGCCACCCAGAAACGCCCACTTCATGTCAATCTTCCTGCGTTCGGCCGTGCGACTGAAAGCTTCGCTAGAACATGTGCAAAACCACGATGCTCTCTGTACCCATAAGTCACGCGTGCGCATTGCGGTGCATACGCATGCGCAGATTACCCATTTTTTTCACTGATCGCTGCGCCGCGAACAGACCCCCATAGTTTCTAAGGTTGAAAAAAGACAATTTGTCCATCGAGTTCAACCTGTTAGTGATCTCATGCACTGTAATATTTTTAACACTAATTTAACTGTTATGAATGTTTCATTTAATTTTAATACTATAATGCATGATTTACCCTCCATAACCCTGTATATCCTTATCCATTAGGAATTTGTCTAGTCCATTCTTAAAAGTAATGACTGAGTACACTGAGTACTCTCTCAGGCAGGGAATTCCAAATACCTATTGTCCATACTGTGAAGAAATCTTTCTGACTCTGTGTGCGAAATCTCCTCTCCTCTAACCTAAGCGGGTGTCCACGCGTCATTTGTGATGATCATTCCAAAATCAATTCCCCCGATACCCATTATACATTTGTAAATGTTAATCATGTCCCCTCTTAATCTCCTTTTGTCCAGTGTAAACATGCTTAGCAAGCCTTTCCTCGTATTCTAGCATCTCTATCCCCTTAATCAATTTGGTTGCCCGTCTCTGAAGCTTTTCTAGTTCCAGGATATCTTTTTTATAATATGGTGCCCATAATTGTGCACAGAATTCGAGATGTGGCCTCACTAGTGATTTATATAATGGGAGTATAACACTCTGATCCCTTGCGTCAATTCCTCGCTTTATGCATGCTAATACCTTGTTGCCTTTTTTGTTGCAATCCTACTTTGGGTACTACTGCTCAGTTTGTTATCTATGTGAACACCCAAATCTTTTTCCAGTACAGAATCCCCTAGTTTTTCCCCATTTAGTATGCAGGTAGTATTTTGTACTTGATACCAAAGTGCATTACCTTGTCTATATTGAACCTCATTTTAAATAAGATGTTCTGAAGAGACTCAGCATCCCCCTCTGAATTAATAACCTTACACAGTTTGGTATCGTCTGCAAAAATTGACACTGTGCTCTCCAGACCTAATACTAGATCATTTATGAAAATGTTGACCAAAAGTGGTCCAAGTACAGACCCTTGTGGCACACCACTTAGTACTTCAGCCCATTTCAAAAAAGTTCCATTTACCACCACTCGCTGCTCCCTTTTATCCAACCAGCTTTTAACCCAGGTGCATATTGAGCTCCCTAGCCCAAGTGAGAGTCCACGTGGGGCAGATCACTCAGCAGCTTCTTACCTTCCTCCTCGGCCAGTGCCATCTTCACAGTAATATTTCAGAAGATAACGCATGTGTACTAGAGATTAAAGACTCTGTCACAGTGCCAGAGTGTTTGTTGTCACTGTGCAGGACCATCTTCCTGAAGTTGTCATTGGGAAGATGGCACCTGCCGAGTAGGAGGGAGCCACTTCCCGAAGGAAGGTAAGAATATTGGGGGGTTTGACGGACCTGGGTCCCCACAGGGCCTCTCTAGCAAGCCTGTGCCCAGGTAACTAGTACTCACTCCCCTCCCCTCTCTGCGCCAGTGACGGTATATGGTACTTTAGTGTTTACTAGCCCCTCCCCAAGCAGATATTGTTCAACTGGTGAGACACAGCAATTTGTGGCCACAAGGTTCACCATGTTAGACATTATCCAGCACAGGGTGCACCTGAAGATTAAGGAAGAGGCACAATCACAGGTGGAAATGAATCAAAACACAATTGAAAAATGAGGGTCACTGACAAACACTGATGGTCATAAACAAGCTGGCTGGTAACAATGGTCTGGATATTGCTTAGCCAGTTTAGGTGGAAGTTTTAGATTGAATCTCTAACCAGACGAAGACACGGAAATCAGTATCTCCTCCCAAACTCTTAATAAAGCAATGACCTACCAAGATCAATAGGTGTTTTCTAGAATGAAAGCTATTGATCACATAACGTTTCAGAAGAGAAACATAGAGAACATTGCTATATATGCAGTGTGGGAAGCAGCTTCACCTTCTAATACCCAGTATTTTTAATAAACCTCTTTGAGAAAGGGCCCTTTGTGCTTTAACTACCAAGCTTAAAATAGGCACTGGCTAATAATGTCTTTTAGCATATGCATATGTCTAGCTATGAGTTAACAACACCTTAAGGAGAGCATAATACATTGTCTGCCAATTATCTTGAAGTATCAACAGCAGGAGATACAGAGGATTTATATTAGCACAAATTAAAAATATAGTTATTTCTAGAGTCATGGACATGATTATTTTGTCTGGTAATTGTACTTCATTCTGGGAGCACCACCAACTTGATGCTATACTCACTCTTTATTTGATAAATGGTTTAGATCACAGGTTCTCAAACTCGGTCCTCAGGACCCCACACAGTGCATGTTTTGCAGGTCTCCTCACAGAATCACAAGTGACATAATTAACTCCACCTGTGGACCTTTTAAAATGTGTCAGTGATTAATTAATACACCTGTGCCCCTGCTGGGTTACCTGCAAAACATGCACTGTGTGGGGTCATGAGGACCGAGTTTGAGAACCACTGGTTTAGATCACAGGTTCTCAAACTCGGTCCTCAGGACCCCACACAGTGCATGTTTTGCAGGTCTCCTCACAGAATCACAAGTGAAATAATTAGCTCCACCTGTTGACCTTTTAAAATGTGTCAGTGAGTAATTAATACACCTGTGCACCTGCTGGGTTACCTGCAAAACATGCACTGTGTGGGGTCCTGAGGACCGAGTCTGAGAACCACTGGTTTAGATTAAAATATAACTTTTAATGTTTTCATACCTATAAGAATTTTTGGAGATGTTTACAGCAACTAAAAAAAGTATTATATCTCATCTTGGTCTTATTCAAATCTTTTTATAGGAGTAAGGTTCCTCTAATGATTATCTTACTTGATTCTTGGTGTATGGTTCCTTCGGGATCAGTACGGGAAGCCGGTGGGTGGGATCCCAACGTTAGACATACTGCCATTGGGATCCTGATTGCGCATAAGCCTATACCCTCTCCCCTACCCCCCTCACCCTAACCCTCCCTACTTTCCCCCTTAGTGCCTAACCCTAACCTTCCCCCAATCAGTGCCTAAACCTACCCTCCCGTCCTCGCTGTCTAAACCTAACCCTCCCTGGCCACAGTCTAAACCTAACCCCCGGAGGTGGGTGCCTATTCCTAACCCCCCCTCCCCGCACCCTAACCCTCCCAGGGTGCTGCCTGAACCTAAACCCCCTCCCCCCTCGCAGCTTACCTCCTCAGGTGTGAGGACGTTCAGCAACCTGGCTGTCGGGATTCCAACGCTGGGATGTCTACCTATTCGGGATGCCGGTGTTGGCATTCCGAATAGTTTCGGGAATCCGGCATCCAGTGGCGTAACTACTGCCCCCGCAGTCCTCGCGGTGGCTTGGGGGCGAGGGGCTGCGGGGGCGCCACTGATTTAGTGCAGACTGACATGCGGACGAGCGTCCGCATGTCAGTCTGCGCTCTCCTCTCCCTCCGCTGCTGTTAGGAGGGACACGGAGGGCACAGTGCGCGCCTCTCCTGTGTCCCTCCTGGGTCTCCGGCGGCCGCGGGTCTAATAAAGGAAGTCCAATCCTAGTTCTATAGTTTTGCTGGGGTGCGCTCCCTGGGTCACTACGGGTACTATTTCTTTTTGTGGAAAGGCAAAGTTCTCCTCACTGGACAGTTTATCAGCAGTACTTCCTTGTTCTGGTATAACACGGTGTCCTCAAAGAAAGAATTGGTATATAGTGAAGTCCCGTAGGGTTCAAATGGATTATAAGAATTTACAATCACATATACAGTGTATCGTAAAAGAAATTTTAATCCGCCTGGGTGCGGCGGACCTACGTACCGGACTTAGTGGGGTGTCAGCAATGTCCACCCAATTGCGCTTGTAGTATCCCTTCCTTTAATCCTGTCGATTCCAATATTGGTTCTTCCCTAGTTCACCTTTACCTCTCCATCCAAGTGGGGGGTTTCCGTGAATAGGAAAAAATACCAATATAGTGAAGTATTGCTTGTGTTTAGGTGTAAGAATTATTTATTCATAAAGTGCAGGTAAATATAATAATATTTTAAAAAATAAAGACGTCTTGATCACAATAACAAATTTAAAATCCACCACAGATTAGTGGACCCACGTACCAGAGGTTGTAGGGTGTCACAGTGGCCCACCCAAACAGCGCTTGCAATGTAGCTCCCCGGGGTATATAGCAGCAATCAGCGTGTTCCCTCTGGCTCCAGCAGGTCCCTCCAATCAGTCACCAACGCGTTTCTGCCCTCTGGGGGCCTTTCTCAAGGTGTGTGGTGTTAGTGTATGGTCGGTCTATTTAAACCCCACAGTGTGCCCTGATTGGAGGAAACCTTACCGGTACAAATTGACTTAAAAACATATTATAAACAACTTATATTTCACTAACTGGTTATATTCATGTTTTAAAACTGTTCCCTTCCATGGGTAGTGGCATTATTTACACCAGAAACGAGTTATACATTAGTTTCTTATCTCCGCGTGCGTTCCACAACAAGTGGAACGCACGCCATCATTCACTTCCGGGCGTGTGCGTTCCACAGTCCGTGGAACGCACGCCGCTTCCTGTTAAAACCGGAAGTGTCGCGTGTAGCGCTGCGGGTCCGTGATGGAGGTCTCAGTGTACTGGAATAAATAACTACCTGTCACAGTGTGTCCCCAATTTACCTATATAGCGGAAGCATATCTAGTATGGGTATACTAAATAACAAGACATAATATAAGATATATAAACGATTAGCATAAAATGTTCAACTTCATATAAAATATAAAATACTAATGCTAGTAAAACAATAATGCAAGTAAAACAATTAAGATTATATATAAAGGAAGGGTATCAAACTCATAATAACCATTTTAGTTCAAAGTCCATATTTAGCCCTTTTGGATTAAGAGTACCTAATTCGTAAATAAGTCTCATTTCTGTTTGTGCCAATATTTCTTCTTCATTGTTCCGTCTCCAATGATTTTGCACAGTTTTAATCCCTATCACATTGGTCAAACCCTCACACTTACTATTATGAACTGATTTAAAATGGTTAGATACAGAATGGGTGATGAGCCCCTTTTCTATATTTCTAACATGCTCCGCCCATCTTATTTTTAGTGACCTACAAGTACGTCCAATATATTGCAAACCACACTTGCATTCCATCAAATATATACAATTCTTTGTGTTGCAAGTGATGAATTCCTTGATGTCATATTTAATTCCAGTAGATGCTGAATAATAATATTCAATTTTTGATACCTGTGTAGTATGTGTTTGACACATTTTGCACAAGCCACACCTGTGGAAACCTTTGGTCTTTATTCTATTGGATTTTTTAGGAGGAATTGCACTTTTCACCATCCTCTGTCTCAGGTTCGGGGCCCTGCGATAAATGAATTTGGGTTGTGGTTTAATCAAGGGTTTTAAAACTGGGTCCCTAGATAGCAAGTGCCAATGTTTTCTTATAATGTTTTCCATCTCTCTATATTGGCTGTTGAAAGTGGTAATAAAGGGTAACATGATATTCTCTTCCTCTCTCTGAGTTTTCGGTCTCAAAATATCCTCCCTATCCATTCTTGCTATTTCTTCTATATGTGTATCCATAGATAATAAAGGAAGTGCCGTTCGTGAGCACTTCCTTTATTACAGTGACCCGCGGCCGCCGGAGACCCAGGAGGGACACAGGAGAGGCGCGCACTGTGCCCTCCGTGTCCCTCCTAACAGCAGGGGAGCGGCGGCGGAGGAAGGGGGGGAACGACGCACTGAGGGGGCATATCTGGCACTGGGGGGGATATATGGCACTGGGGACATATGTGGGAAGGGGGGGGGGAGAATATCTGGCACTGGGGACATATATGGCACTGGGGCGAATATCTGGCACTGGGGGGGGATATATGGCACTGGGGGGAATATCTGGCACTGGGGGCATATTTGGCACAGGGGGGGGGGATAATATCTGGCACTGGGGACATATATGGCACTGGGGGGAATATCTGGCACTGGGGGCATATATGGCACTGGGGGGGAATATCTGGCACTGGGGGCATATATGGCACTGGGGGGGGAATATCTGGCACTGGGGGCATATGTGGCACTGGGGGGGGGAATATCTGGCACTGGGGGCATATATGGCACTGGGGGGGGATATCTGGCACTGGGGGCATATGTGGCACTGTGGGGGAATATCTGGCACTGGGGGCATATGTGGCACTGGGGGGGTATATGTGTACCTGACACATGGGGGGGGGGCTATATTTGGCACTGGGGGCATGTGAGTACCTGGCACCGTGGGGGAATATCTGGCACTGGGAGCACAGCCCTAGCAACAAGGACTACCTCCTAGCAACGAGCATGACACCCAGTGCATGAAACCCCTGGCAACGAGCATGACACCCAGTGCATGAAACCCCTGGCAACGAGCATGACACCCAGTGCATCAAACACCTGGCAACGAGCATGACACCCAGTGCATGAAACCCCTGGCAACGAGCATGACACCCCGAGCATGAAAACCCCTGGCACCGTGCATGGAACCAAGAGCATGAAACACCTGGCAACGAGCATGACACCCAGTGCATGAAACCCCTGACAACGAGCAGGTAATTGAAAAGTAATTAGAAGCCTTACTGTAGGACTTAATGTGTAATGGGCATTACGGTGTGTGGCATAATGTATCACGGACATTGCGATGTGTGTCATAATGTGTCACAGGCATTACGGTGTATGGTATACTATATCGCGGGCATTGTGATATGTGGTATAATGTCTCAGGGTCATTGCAGTGTGTGGCATAATGTATCACGGACATTGCGGTGTGTGTCATAATGTGTCAGGCATTAAGGTGTGTGGTATACTATATCACGGGCATTGTGGTATGTGGTATAATGTCTCAGGGTCATTGCAGTGTGGCATAATATATAACGGGCATTGCGGTGTGTGGCATAGGGTATAACGGGCATTGCGATATGTGTCACAGGCATTACGGTGTATGGTATACTATATCACGGGCATTGTGGTATAATGTCTCAAGGTCATTGCAGTGTGTGGCATAATGTGTCACAGGCATTGTATGTGCTATAATGTATCGGGCATTGCAGTGTGTGGTATAATGTGTCACCTACATTGCAGTGTGTGTCATAATGTGTCACAGGCATTGTATGTGCTATAATGTATCAGGGGCATTGCAGTGTGTAGCATAATGTATAACGGGCATTGCGATTCCTGTCATAATGTGTCACAGGCATTATGGTGTGTGGCATAATGTGTCGGGGGCATTATGGTGTGTACATACTGTGTCATGTGCATTATTGTGTGTGGCATAACGACTAAGGGCCATTGCAGTATGTGGCATAATGTATACTGGGCATTACTATAAGGAGGAAAAATGACAAATAATGTAAGGGGCATGAATCAGGATTATTTTTCTTTCCTGTGGTGGCCAACGTCTGGGCGTGCAGGTTGCAAAACTGGGGTATCAGGTAGTCTTTCCCTGCAATGCCACGCCCATTCCAATGAAGCCACGCCCATTCAAATGAAGCCACGCCCCTTTTTTGCTGCGCGCGCGCGCGCATATTTATGCCTTTGTTGCTCCCAATTATGGGGGGTGGGGGGGGGGGGGTGGCGCCGAAGAATTTTTTGGCTTGGGGAAGATAAATTTCTAGTTACGCCACAGCCGGCATCGGTAATCTCACTGCAGGGATCGCAACAGCCGGGATTCTGACTGCATCCTGTTCCTTCAATGATTATCCTTCCATTGGTATAGCATCAAGTTGGTGGTGTATTCCCTGTAAAACCTGAGTAACATGGGTTGCCTGGCATTTATATTGGAAAGCAAAGTAAACACTACTTTCTTCTGTCAGGAGCCAGTGACTGGAACTCTCTCATTTACTGTTCTATGCACTGATGCACAACAATAAACACCGGGCGCAATAGGGCGACTCTCACGCCTGATATGTTTCTATTTCTCATATTGACTATCCAAATCTCTCATGAATTGTGTTTAAATTCCTTATGTATATATTGCTTAGCGGGCTCTATTGACAGTTTATTAATGTTATTTATTTATTAAAATTCTCATGATTTGGATGTTTTTCTTCTGTCACACCCTGTTGGTGTACTACAAATGTGTATTAAAAAAAAGTGCAATCAGTTGAGATAAAGGGTAAAAAAAAATGTTTTGCCATTGAAGGTAGAGGGTCAGTCTAGTGTCATACTATAACAGATGTTATAATTAAATGATACACTAAATACAAGGGATAGATCTAGATCACCAGCTTAAATTTAGAACAGAATAAGACAATGATTGGAGGAACCATGGGATTAATTCTGAGTTGATTGCAGCAGCAAATTTGTTAGAAGTTGGGCAAAGCCATGTGCACTGCAGGTGGGGCAGATGTAACATGTGCAGAGAGAGGTAGATTTGGGTAGGGTGTATTCAAACGTTTTTACTCTATGAGGAAGCTTCAATTAGAAGCGAAGCGCATCAGAGAAAGTGCCCTATTTGTGACCCGGTGGACATCGGCTGTTTGTCCGCATTGATGTGCAGTGTTGTCCGAGACTGACGAGTAGGAGACGGGAGGACGCTATATGCGGCGGCTTGAAGACGGGAGCCGAATCAACTTGTAGCGCCTGCAGTGCGCAGAGCTCCGGGAGCCGGACTGACATCTCTCTCTCCAAATCAGTTAAGGTGTGTGTACGAGAGCCAGTTTCAGTGGGAGACGGAGGACGCCATTCGTGGTAATTGAAACGGGAGCTATAATCTACAGGTGCTTGCGATGCACTCAAGTCCCGGGTGTTATATCAATTCCTCCATGACTTTTGAACAGTTATCCCATAAGTAAAGAACCATCTGTTTATGTGAGCAATTGGATAAGTTTATTCATTGAGATATATATAAACAAAGGCTTCATATATATCATACCATATGATATCTAATCATGAATTATTCATGAGCATATCTAATGGGACTGTCCTATTTGAGAATTAAAAACAAGGACATTATCAATTTTTAGCCCACTGTGGTCACTATTAGTTATATGATCCACCTCTTATGCTCAATTAGTAGTCATTATTATTATTATTTAATTAATGTTATAGTTTTATTTATATGCCCATATTAATTATTTCATTTGTTGATGAACTATTTCTGTGTTCATATTTGATTGATTTTATAGATAATAAAATTATCTTATAATTATAATTATTTTACTGAGTTTATTCATGTCCTGTTGCCTCTAGTTAAGTCTACATAGCGCAAGAGGTTTTATAGTTTGTTTAAAAAAAAAATTTTTTGCCATTGAAGGTAGAGGGTCAGTCTAGTGTCATACTATAACAGATGTTATAATTAAATGATACACTAAATACAAGGGATAGATCTAGATCACCAGCTTAAATTTAGAACAGAATAAGACAATGATTGGAGGAACCATGGGATTAATTCTGAGTTGATTGCAGCAGCAAATTTGTTAGAAGTTGGGCAAAGCCATGTGCACTGCAGGAGGGGCAGATGTAACATGTGCAGAGAGAGGTAGATTTGGGTAGGGTGTATTCAAACGTTTTTACTCTATGAGGAAGCTTCAATTAGAAGCGAAGCGCGTCAGAGAAAGTGCCCTATTTGTGACCCGGTGGACATCGGCTGTTTGTCCGCATTGATGTGCAGTGTTGTCCGAGACTGACGAGTAGGAGACGGGAGGACGCTATATGCGGCGGCTTGAAGACGGGAGCCGAATCAACTTGTAGCGCCTGCAGTGCGCAGAGCTCCGGGAGCCGGACTGACATCTCTCTCTCCAAATCAGTTAAGGTGTGTGTACGAGAGCCAGTTTCAGTGGGAGACGGAGGACGCCATTCGTGGTAATTGAAACGGGAGCTATAATCTACAGGTGCTTGCGATGCACTAAAGTCCCGGGTGTTATATCAATTCCTCCATGACTTTTGAACAGTTATCCCATAAGTAAAGAACCATCTGTTTATGTGAGCAATTGGATACGTTTATTCATTGAGATATATATATAAACAAAGGCTTCATATATATCATACCATATGATATCTAATCATGAATTATTCATGAGCATATCTAATGGGACTGTCCTATTTGAGAATTAAAAACAAGGACATTATCAATTTTTAGCCCACTGTGGTCACTATTAGTTATATGATCCACCTCTTATGCTCAATTAGTAGTCATTATTATTATTATTTAATTAATGTTATAGTTTTATTTATATGCGCATATTAATTATTTCATTTGTTGATGAACTATTTCTGTGTTCACATTTGATTGATTTTATAGATAATAAAATCATCTTATAATTATAATTATTTTACTGAGTTTATTCATGTCCTGTTGCCTCTAGTTAAGTCTACATAGCGCAAGAGGTTTTATAGTTTGTTTAAAAAAAAAATTTTTGCCATTGAAGGTAGAGGGTCAGTCTAGTGTCATACTATAACAGATGTTATAATTAAATGATACACTAAATACAAGGGATAGATCTAGATCACCAGCTTAAATTTAGAACAGAATAAGACAATGATTGGAGGAACCATGGGATTAATTCTGAGTTGATTGCAGCAGCAAATTTGTTAGAAGTTGCGCAAAGCCATGTGCACTGCAGGTGGGGCAGATGTAACATGTGCAGAGAGAGGTAGATTTGGGTGGGGTGTATTCAAACTGAAATCTAAATTGCAGTGTAAAAATAAAGCGGCCAGTATTTATCCTGCACAGAAACAAAATAACCCACCCAAATCTAACTCTCTCTGCAAATGTTATATCTGCCCCCCCCCCCCCCCCCTGCATTGCACATGGTTTTGCCCAATTGCCAACAAACTTGCTGCTGCGATCAACTCAGAATTACCCCCCATATTCACAGAAATGAGTAAGATAATCATTGGAGGAACCATACTCCTTTAAAAAGAAATGAATAAGACCAATATGATATTTAATACTTTTTTTATTTGTTTTACACATCGCCAAGATATTTTATAGGTTTGAAAACATTACAACATTTATCAAATAAAAAGTGCCTCATGAACAGTATTAGAGATGTGTCAGCAGTATAACTATATAACATAACATGGTGCTTGACGGTCATGTTTTAAATAATGCTTCCGCCATGGTTACAATGCTTTAACTAACGTTACAACTATGGGGGTAATTCAGAGTTGATCGCAGCAGCAAATCTGTTAGCAGTTGGGCAAAACCATGGGGGTCATTCCGACCTGTTCGCACGCATCGGTTCTTCGCTGCGGTGCGAAAGGGTCAGAACTGCGGCTGCGCGGCGCCCGCATTGCGCACGTGCGTCATTGCACAGCGACGGCTGTCGCCGGGCAACGACACCGGGACCGAAGAAAGCGATCGCAGGCCTGATCGCAAGAAGATTGACAGCGGGAAGGAGGATCCGGGCGTCTACTCACCGTTTCCGGGTGTGGCAGGCGTGTCCAGGCGTATGGAGGGCGGATGTCTGACGTCACAGCCGGGACCTTCATCGCTGGACCCGTCGCACTGGGTAAGTAGGTGCAGGGTTGGTCTTGTTATGCAGGAAACTTTTTTAGCATAGCAGGGCTGCACAAGCGATCGCAGCCCTGCTATGCTAAAATACACTCCCCCCATAGGTGGCATCAAGTTGATCGCACGAGCAGCAAAAAGTTGCTACGTGCGATCAACTCGGAATGACCCCCCATGTGCAGTGCAGGTGTGGTAGATATAACATTTGCAGAGAGAGTTAGATTTGGGTGTGTTATTTTATTTCTGTGCGGGGTAAATACTGGCTGCTTTAGTTTTACACTGCAATTTAGATTTCAGTTTGAACACACCACACCCAAGTCTAACTCTCTCTGCACATGTTATATCTGCCCCCCCTGCAGTGCACATGGTTTTGCACAACTGCTAACAAATTTGCTGCTGCAATCAACTCTGAATTAGGCCCTATGTCTGCATTATGACATTGACATTCTTCTGTCCACCTATAGTTTGTTGACATTCACTATTGACAAACTATGTGTTTTACATTACACTATTGTACAAATATTTGCACTTAGCCATTTCATGTCCCTGACTTCAGGACTCTTTGTGTGCTGCTTTCCACACATGGATCTTACGCCTAATCTTCAATCTTTCAACTCTATCTCTCAAAACTCAGATTTTCACGCTTACCTACTATGCCCCATCCTAGTCATATCCCTCTTTATGCCCCACCAGCCCCTTTCTGATCATTTTCCCTACCCCTATTGCTTCTAATCCTGCCCCATCCTTAACTACTCCCTCTTCTCTGTCCACCTGCACCCTTACACTTTTTTGTACAAGACAATATTGTTTCTCTTCCCTGCCCCTCTTGAATTTAGCTATCAGGAGCATGGTCTTCATCATGTGCTCCCCATCATACGCCTGTGGGCTCTAGCTGGGCTGGCAATTTTTTTTAAACATGTGGGGGACGTGTGCATGGCAAGTGTGGGATGTGTGACTGGTAAATGGTAGAGGTGTGAATGGCAGTTGGGGATAGTGTGCGGCATGTGAGAAGGTGTGAGTGGCATACAGGAGGCATGAAGGGTTTCTGCATGGCATGTTGGGAGAACTGAGCGAATGTGCGAGGCAGAGTTCTGAGTGGCATATGGAGAGTTTCAGAGTGCATGTGGGATCTGAGAGCTTGTGGGGGTTTGATGGCCCTTAGCAGCACCTTACTTATCTGATAGTTGTAATTACAAAAGCCTTGGTGAGTAGCTATGCTTTCAGCAAATGATCTACCCTATGTAGTGCATTTTATTTAAACCTTAAACTTGCTAAGCATCATTTAAGGTGCTAAATAAGGCACTGCTGTTACTTTAAATCTACACAGGAATAAAGCTGATTGTTTGAGTAGAGCTCTGGTACCACTACTTAAACCATCAATTCTGTTGCATATATGTATAACATTTAACACAATGGAAGGGCATTAGTTAGGGAGAAAAATCAGTTCTGTACATGTGTAGGATTTATATCCTCTCCCTACAGGGCCTGATCCAGAGCTCACGCAATGCTGATGTTCAGGTAGGTAAGTGATTTTTTGCTACTGGGCGTGCACGACAATTCCTACAAACTTCTATGGCATATGCATTACATAGAGTGTACGCACAAAGGCATTGTGTATGCATGAGTGTACATACAAAGATGTTGTGTATGCATTAGTGTACGCACAAAGATGTTGTGTATGCAAAACTATGCATGAGTGTATGCACCAAGGTGTTGTGTATGCATGACTGTATGCATAATGGCATTGTGTACGCATCAGTGTATGTAGAAAGGCGTTTTTGTGATTGAGGGCTAGATGCATCATCGCTTGGAAAGTGATAAAATGGAGAGTGAAAAAGTACCAGCCAATCAGGTTCTACCTGCCATGTCACAGGCTGTGTTTGAAAAATGGCAGTTAGGAGCTGATTGGCTGGCACTTTTTCACTCTCCATTTTATCACTTTCCAAGCAATGATGCATCTAGCCCTGAGACACATGGCGGCTTACCACACACACAAAATGTTTGTCGTGTGGGCATGTCATGGGAGTGTCGCCGGTGTGTTGGTGACAGTGTCTGCATATACAGATGTTTAGCAGTTGATATAGGAGGCCATACTCAGATGGAGAAACTGCACTTGCCATAGGGGTATCAAAGGTGCAACTGAGGGTGCGGCTAACATGTACCAAATGATTAGGGATGAGCGAGTTCGGTTTCCTGCGAACCGAACCCCCGACGAACGTCACTACCCGAGCCTGGATCCGAGTCCGGCTCGGGTTTTCCCGCCTGACTCGGAAACCAGAACAAGGCAAAACATCATCATCCCGCTGTTGGATTCTTGTGGGGTTTGGATTCCATATAAGGAGCTGCGCGTCACCGCCATGGAGAGTGTAGCGAAAGGATGTGTCTCCGTCCTCAGTGTCTGTGCGGGAGGGAAATTGGGGTGGCGATTCCAGTGCTGTCTTGTGCTGCTCAGTTCAGTGTAGTGTCTTATGCTGCATCAGTCCAGTCACAGTGGTGGTGTGCTCCGCTGTCATATGTCCAGTGTAGCTGTATAAGTCCAGTGCAGTGGTGCTGTGTTGTCCTGCATCAGTACAGTGATAGTGTCTTGTGCTGCATCAGTCCAGTCACAGCGGTGGTGTCCTCTGCTGCCATATGTCCAGTTCTTATGTATTAGTCCAGTCCAATGGTGCTGTGTTGTGCTGCATCAGTCCAGTGGTAGTGTCTTGTGCTGCATCAGTCCAGTCACAGTGGTGGTGTCCTCTGCTGCCATATGTCCAGTACTGCTGTATAAGTTCAGTCCATTGCAGTGGTGCTGTGTTGTCCTGCATCAGTCCAGTGGTGGTGTCCCTGTGCTGCTGTAAATGTCCAGTGGTACTGCTGTATATGTCCAGTGATATTGCTGTATATGTCCAGTGATACTGCCGTATATGTCCAGCGGTACTGCTGTATAAATCCAGTGATACTGCCGTATATGTCCAGTGGTACTGCCATATAATTCCAGTGATACTGCCGTATATGTCCAGTGGTACTGCTGTATAAATCCAGTGGTACTGGCGTACAAATCCAGTCCAGTGATACTGCCATATATGTCCAGTGGTACTGCAATATAAATCCAGTGAAACTGCCGTATATGTCCAGTGGTACTGCCATATAATTCCAGTGATACTGCCGTATATGTCCAGTGGTACTGCCGTATAAATCCAGTGGTACTGGTGTATAAATCCTGTTCATTGATACTGCCGTATATGTCCAGTGATACTGCCGTATTTGTCCAGTTGTACTGCCAAATAAATCCAGTCCAGTGATACTGCTGTATAAGTCCAGTGGTACTGCCATATAATTCCAGTGATACTGCCGTATATGTCCAGTGATACTGCCGTATAATTCCAGTGGTACTGCCGTATAATTCCAGTGGTACTGCCGTATAATTCCAGTGCTACAGCCCTATAATTCCAGTGCTACTGCCGTATAAATCCAGTCCAGTGGTACTGCGCTATAACTCCAGTGGTACTGCCGTATAATTCCACTGATACTGCCGTATATGTCCAGTGGTACTGCCGTATAAATCCAGTCCAGTGATACTGACGTATATGTCAAGTGGTACTGCCGTATAAATCCAGTGGTACTGGCGTATAAATCCAGTCCAGTGGTACTGCCATATTAGTTCAGTGGTGCTGTCCTGTGCTGTATATTATGTACTCCAAATAAACGGGTTATTAATATTTAATCCAAATAATTTTTACAGGGTTTGCCCTGTGTGGTGTAGAGGTACGCTCTCCTTTGCTGCATTTTGTTATATAACTCCAGAAAAATAATCGAGAACAAAAATTTGGAGGATAAAATAGGGAAAGATCAAGAACCACTTCCTCCTACTGCTGCTGCTGTTGTTGCTGCTGGGAGTCGATCGTCATCCCAGAGGGGAAGTCAGAAGACCACTTGTACTACTTCAACTAAGCAAATGACTGTCCAACAGTCCTTTGCGAGGAAGATGAAATATGACAGCAGTCATCCTGTTGCAAAGCGGATAACTGAGGCCTTGACAGCTATGTTGGTGTTAGACGTGCATCCGGTATCCACCATTAGTGCAGTGGGACTGCAGTGCCAACCCTAGATTTTGTACTAAATACAATATTGTGAGGTATGAGCTGTTCAGAATAGACTGGAAATTAGTGGAAATGAATGTTACTGAGGTTAATAATACAGTAGGATCAAAATTACCCCAAAATTCTGTGATTTTAGCTGTTTTTATGTTTTTTGAAAAAAAAATCATCCAGATCCAAAACCAAAACCAAAACATGAAAGGGTGGTTTTGGCAAAACCAATCAGATCCAAAACATGAGCATGGAACCAGAAACCAAACCAAAACACGAAAAGTGCCCGCCACACATCTCTACAAATAATATTTCAGCACTGACAGACATCTGCTTGCGAATAAGAAGCAGTTTGTGGTAGTGATGTGCACCGGAAATTTTTCGGGTTTTGTGCTTTGGTTTTGGATTCGGTTCCGCGGCCGTGTTTTGGATTCGGACGCGTTTTGGCAAAACCTCCCTGAAAATTTTTTGTCGGATTCGGGTGTGTTTTGGATTCGGGTGTTTTTTTTACAAAAAACCCTCAAAAACAGCTTAAATCATAGAATTTGAGGGTCATTTTGATCCCATAGTATTATTAACCTCAATAACCATAATTTACACTCATTTCCAGTCTATTCTGAACACCTCACATTATTATTTTTAGTCCTAAAATTTGCACCGAGGTCGCTGAATGACTAAGCTAAGCGACCCAAGTGACCGACACAAACACCTGGCCCATCTAGGAAAGGCACTGCAGTGTCAGACAGGATGGCAGATTAAAAAAATTGTCCCCAAACAGCACATGATGCAATGAAAAAAAGAGGCGCAATGAGGTAGCTGTGTGACTAAGCTAAGCGACCCAAGTGGCCGACACAAACAACTGGCCCATCTAGGAGTGGCACTGCAGTGTCAGACAGGATGGCACTTTAAAAAAATAGTCCCCAAACCGCACATGATGCAAAGAAAAAAAAGAGGCGCAATGAGGTAGCTGTGTGACTAAGCTAAGCGACCCAAGTGGCCGACACAAACACCTGGCCCATCTAGGAGTGGCACTGCAGTGTCAGACAGGATGGCAGATTAAAAAAATTGTCCCCAAACAGCACATGATGCAAAGAAAAAAAAGAGGCGCAATGAGGTAGCTGTGTGACTAAGCTAAGCGACCCAAGTGGCCGACACAAACACCTGGCCCATCTAGGAGTGGCACTGCAGTGTCAGACAGGATTGCACTTCAAAAAAATAGTCCCCAAACAGCACATGATGCAAAGAAAAAAAGAGGCGCAATGAGGTAGCTGTGTGACTAAGCTAAGTGACCTAAGTGGCCGACACAAACACCTGGCCCATCTAGGAGTGGCACTACAGTGTCAGACAGGATGGCACTTCAAAAAAATAGTCCCCAAACAGCACGTGATGCAAAGAAAAAAAGAGGCACAATGAGGTAGCTGTGTGACTAAGCTAAGCAACCCAAGTGGCCGACACAAACACCTGGCCCGTCTAGGAGTGGCACTGCAGTGTCAGACAGGATGGCACTTCAAAAAAATTGTCCCCAAACAGCACATGATGCAAAGAAAAAAAGAGGTGCAATGAGGTAGCTGTGTGACTAAGCTAAGCGACCCAAGTGGCCGACACAAACACCTGGCCCATCTAGGAGTGGCACTGCAGTGTCAGACAGGATGGCACTTCAAAAAAATAGTCCCCAAACAGCACATGATGCAAAGAAAAAAAGAGGCGCAATGAGGTAGCTGTGTGACTAAGCTAAGCGACCCAAGTGACCGACACAAACACCTGGCCCATCTAGGAGTGGCACTGCAGTGTCGGACAGGATGGCACTTCAAAAATATAGTCCCCAAACAGCACATGATGCAAAGAAAAAAAGAGGCGCAATGAGGTAGCTGTGTGACTAAGCTAGGCGACCCAAGTGGCCGACACAAACACCTGGCACATCTAGGAGTGGCACTGCAGTGCCAGACAGGATGGCACTTCAAAAAAATAGTCCCCAAACAGCACATGATGCAAAGAAAAAAAGAGGCGCAATGAGGTAGCTATGTGACTAAGCTAAGTGACCCAAGTGGCCGACACAAACACCTGGCCCATCTAGGAGTGGCACTGCAGTGTCAGACAGGATGGCACTTCAAAAAAATAGTCCCCAAACAGCACATGATGCAAAGAAAAAAAGAGGCACAATGAGGTAGCTGTGTGACTAAGCCAAGAGACCCAAGTGGCCGACACAAACACCTGGCCCATCTAGGAGTGGCACTGCAGTGTCAGACAGGATGGCACTTCAAAAAAATTGTCCCCAAACAGCACATGATGCATAGAAAAAAAGAGGTGCAATGAGGTAGCTGTGTGAGTAAGCTAAGCGACCCAAGTGGCCGACACAAACACCTGGCATGTCTAGGAGTGGCACTGCTGTGTCAGACAGGATGGCACTTCAAAAAAATAGTCCCCAAACTGCACATGATGCAAAGAAAAAAAAGAGGTGCAATGAGGTAGCTGTGTGACTAAGCTAAGCGACCCAAGTGGCCGACACAAACACCTGGCCCATGTAGGAGTGGCACTGCAGTGTCAGACAGGATGGCACTTCAAAAAATAGTCCCCAAACAGCACATGATGCAAAGAAAAATGAAAGAAAAAAGAGGTGCAGGATGGAATTGTCCTTGGGCCCTCCCACCCACCCTTATGTTGTATAAACAGGACATGCACACTTTAACAAACCCATCATTTCAGCGACAGGGTCTGCCACACAACTGTGACTGAAATGACTGGTTGGTTTGGGCCCCCACCAAAAAAGAAGCAATCAATCTCTCCTTGCACAAACTGGCTCTACAGAGGCAAGATGTCCACCTCCTCCTCATCGTCCGATTCCTCACTCCTTTCACTGTGTACATCCCCCTCCTCACAGATTATTAATTCGTCCCTACTGGAATCCACCATCTCAGGTCCCTGTGTACTTTCTGGAGGCAATTGCTGGTGAATGTCTCCACGGAGGAATTGATTATAATTAATTTTGATGAACATCATCTTCTCCACATTTTCTGGAAGTAACCTCGTACGCCGATTGCTGACAAAGTGAGCGGCTGCACTAAACACTCTTTCGGAGTACACACTGGAGGGGGGGCAACTTAGGTAAAATAAAGCCAGTTTGTGCAAGGGCCTCCAAATTGCCTCTTTTTCCTGCCAGTATACGTACGGACTGTCTGACGTGCCTACTTGGATGCGGTCACTCATATAATCCTCCACCATTCTTTCAATGGTGACAGAATCATATGAAGTGACAGTAGACGACATGTCAGTAATCGTTGGCAGGTCCTTCAGTCCGGACCAGATGTCAGCACTCGCTCCAGACTGCCCTGCATCACCGCCAGCGGGTGGGCTCGGAATTCTTAGCCTTTTCCTCGCAGCCCCAGTTGCGGGAGAATGTGAAGGAGGAGCTGTTGATGGGTCACGTTCCGCTTGACTTGACAATTTTCTCACCAGCAGGTCTTTGAACCTCTGCAGACTTGTGTCTGCCAGAAAGAGAGATACAACGTAGGTTTTAAATCTAGGATCGAGTACGGTGGCCAAAATGTAGTGCTCTGATTTCAACAGATTGACCACCCGTGAATCCTGGTTAAGCGAATTAAGGGCTCCATCCACAAGTCCCACATGCCTAGCGGAATCGCTCTGTTTTAGCTCCTCCTTCAATCTCTTCTTCTGCAAAAGCCTGATGAGGGGAATGACCTGACTCAGGCTGGCAGTGTCTGAACTGACTTCACGTGTGGCAAGTTCAAAGGGTTGCAGAACCTTGCACAACGTTGAAATCATTCTCCACTGTGCTTGAGTCAGGTGCATTCCCCCTCCTTTGCCTATATCGTAGGTAGCTGTATAGGCTTGAATGGCCTTTTGCTGCTCCTCCATCCTCTGTAGCATATAGAGGGTTGAATTCCACCTCGTTACCACCTCTTGCTTCAGATGATGGCAGGGCAGGTTCAGGAGTGTTTGCTGGTGCTCCAGTCTTTGGCACGCGGTGGCTGAATGCCGAAAGTGGCCCGCAATTCTTCGGGCCACCGACAGCATCTCTTGCATGCCCCTGTCATTTTTCAAATAATTCTGCACCACCAAATTCAATGTATGTGCAAAACATGGGACGTGCTGGAATTTGCCCAGATGTAATGCACGCACATTATTGTTGGTGTTGTCCGATGTCACAAATCCCCAGGAGAGTCCAATTGGGGTAAGCCATTCTGCGCTGATGTTCCTCAGTTTCCGTAAGAGGTTGTCAGCTGTGTGCCTCTTATGGAAAGCGGTGATACAAAGCGTAGCCTGCCTAGGAAAGAGTTGGCGTTTGCGAGATGCTGCTACTGGTGACGCCGCTGCTGTTCTTGCTGCGGGAGGCAATACATCTACCCAGTGGGCTGTCACAGTCATATAGTCCTGAGTCTGCCCTGGTCCACTTGTCCACATGTCAGTGGTTAAGTGGACATTGGGCACAACTGCATTTTTTAGGACACTGGTGACTCTTTTTCTGACGTCTGTGTACATTTTCGGTATCGCCTGCCTAGAGAAATGGAACCTAGATGGTATTTGGTACCGGGGACACAGTACCTCAATCAATTCTCTAGTTCCCTGTGAATTAACGGTGGATACCGGAAACACGTTTCTCACCACCCAGGCTGCCAAGGCCTGAGTTATCCGCTTTGCAGCAGGATGACTGCTGTGATATTTCATCTTCCTCGCAAAGGACTGTTGGACAGTCAATTGCTTACTGGAAGTAGTACAAGTGGTCTTCCGACTTCCCCTCTGGGATGACGATCGACTCCCAGCAGCAACAACAGCAGCACCAGCAGCAGTAGGCGTTACACTAAAAGGATGCATCGGAGGAATCCAAGGCAGGAGAGGACTCGTCAGACTTGACAGTGACATGGCCTGCAGGACTATTGGCTTTCCTGTCTAAGGAGGAAATTGACACTGAGGGAATTGGTGGTGTGGTTTGCAGGAGCTTGGTTACAAGAGGAAGGGATTTAGTTGGCAGTGGACTGCTTCCGCTGTCACCCAAAGTTTTTGAACTTGTCAATGACTTCTGATGAATGCGCTCCAGGTGACATATAAGGGAGGATGTTCCTAGGTGGTTAACGTCCTTACCCCTACTTATTACAGCTTGACAAAGGCAACACACGGCTTGACACCAGTTGTCCGCATTTCTGTTGAAATAATTCCACACCGAAGAGGTGATTTTTTTTTGTATTTTGACCAGGCATGTCAATGGCCATATTCGTCCCACGGACAACAGGTGTCTCCCCGGGTGCCTGACTTAAACAAACCACCTCACCATCAGAATCCTCCTTGTCAATTTCCTCCCCAGCGCCGGCAACACCCATATCCTCATCCTAGTGTACTTCAACAGTGACATCTTCAATTTGACTATCAGGAACTGGACTGCGGGTGCTCCTTCCAGCACTTGCAGGGGGCGTGCAAATGGTAGAAGGTGCCACCTCTTCCCGCCCAGTGTTGGGAAGGTCAGGCATCGCAACCGACACAATTGGACTCTCCTTGGGGATTTGTGATTTAGAAGAACGCACAGTTCTTTGCTGTGCTTTTGCCATCTTAATTCTTTTAAGTTTTCTAGCTGGAGGATGAGTGCTTCCATCCTCATGTGAAGCTGAACCACTAGCAATGAACATAGGCCAGGCCCTCAGACGTTTCTTGCCACTCCGTGTCGTAAATGGCACATTGGCAAGTTTACGCTTCTCCTCAGACGATTTTGATTTAGATTTTTGGGTCATTTTACTGAGCTTTATTCTTTTGGATTTTACATGCTCTCTACTATGACATTGGGCATCGGCCTTGGCAGACAACGTTGATGGCATTTCATCGTCTCGGCCATGACTAGTGGCAGCAGCTTCAGCACGAGGTGGAAGTGGATCTTGATCTTTCACTATTTTACCCTCCACATTTTTGTTATCCATTTTTTAATGTGTGGAATTATATGCCAGTAATATATCAATAGCAATGGCCTACTACTATATATACTGCGCACAACTGAAATGCACCACAGGTATGGATGGATAGTATACTTGACGGCACAGAGGTAGGTAGAGCAGTGGCCTACTGTACTGTACTGCTATATATTATATACTGGCGGTCAGCAAAATTATGCACTGCCCTTCTACTATATATACACCGCACCACTTAAATGCACCACAGGGATGGATGGATAGTATACTTGACGACACAGAGGTAGGTAGAGCAGTGGCCTACTGTACCGTACTGCTATATATTATATACTGGTGGTCAGCAAAATTATGCACTGTCCTCCTACTATATATACACCGCACCACTTAAATGCACCACAGGGATGGATGGATAGTATACTTGATGACACAGAGGTAGGTAGAGCAGTGGCCTACTGTACCGTACTGCTATATATTATATACTGGTGGTCAGCAAATTATGCACTGTCCTCCTACTATATATATACTGTGCAAAACTTAAATGCACCACAGGTATGGATGGATAGTATACTTGACGACACAGAGGTAGAGCAGTGGACTACTGTACCGTACTGCTATATATATACTGGTGGTCAGCAAAATTCTGCACTGTCCTCCTACTATATACTACAATGCAGCACAGATATGGAGCGTTTTTCAGGCAGAGAACGTATACTGGTGGTCACTGGTCAGCAAAACTCTGCACTGTCCTCCTACTATATAATACTGCTGGTCCCCAGTCCCCACAATAAAGCAATTAGCACACTGAGCACAGACATTTGCAGCACACTGAGCACAGATATGGAGCGTTTTTCAGGAAGAGAACGTAGATATTTGCAGCACACTGAGCACAGATATTTGCAGCACACTGAGCACAGATATTTGCAGCACACTGAACATAGAAACTGAGAGGACGCCAGCCACGTCCTCTCACGATCATCTCCAATGCACAAGTGAAAAATGGCGGCGACGCGCGGCTCCTTATATAGAATACGAATCTCGCGAGAATCCGACCGCGGGATGATGATGTTCGGGCGCGCTCGGGTTAACCGAGCAAGGCGGGAGGATCCGAGTCTGCTCGGACCCGTGCAAAAAAGGGTGAAGTTCGGCGGGGTTCGGATTCCAAGGAACCGAACCCGCTCATCACTAGTTTGTGGCCAGGATCATGGTGCCAAAGGGCAACCATCAATCTGGGTCCCATACATTTGTCCTCCAATTACCCTTCTTGTGGCGGTCCTGCTAGTGTTTACTGACTTCTGAAACCGACCTCAAAATAGGTAAGATGTTCCTGGCTCAAATTCAGAACATGGGACCCCTGGGCTATCAGTTTCACTATCCACACGGACATCTAATGGGAATAGTAACCTGTGGAGAACGAAGCAGAGTGAGGCAACGGGCTCGAAGCGTGGTGAGCAGAGCGAGCTCGCGACGGGTCCACTTTTTAATGTTCTGAACAAGTTTAATGATGTTCTGAGGCAGGTTATTTACGCTAATCCAGGGGGCCTCATGTTCTGAACATAAACCGATGTTCCTTATGAAGATAAGCCTATGTTCTCAAACAACTAAACATGTAAAATAGCCTGTGTGTCTAGCTTGTGTGTATGTGCCTTAAATTCCCACAAAAGTGCTCACTGCGCCACAGAGCAATTTTGTGGAAATTGGGGCTGATTTCAGCCTGCGAAGGGTGTGAGATCGGGTTGAAATACTGCGGCAATGGTACATTGCAGCTAACAGGATTGACCCCTTTAATTCTATTGACCATTGTTTTCCAGAGCTAACATAGAGCATCATCTGTAAATACAGGTATCTACTGCATGGCCACACAAACAATACAGTTAGAGTGCTTTGTTTCCTTTCAGCAAGTTCACACAAAAGAAAACTTTGTATGTAATACAAAATAAAACTAACCTCGTCAAACCCCATCTTGTCCGAATGTTTTGGTGGCACATACACATAACGTGATGTTTCCAGAGGAGGGCGATCAACTAAAAGACATTAGAGATAAAGATTACAAAAGAAAAGGACCCAACAGCTAAATTTTTATTACAAATAGCACCAAATTCACTTTTTAAGGAAATGACCACACCAAATTATTTTTTGTACATATTGTAGCAGGGTTAGAAGAATGTCAGGAGCCATTTCATGATTGTGTTTGCCACCTGGACCAGAGGTCTGCATTTGCTGTACACCATGGGCCTGATTCCGATTTGTAAGGAATCGCATAGCTGCAGAGAAGCAGCTGTGTAATTCTGTACAAATAAAATGCAAATGCAGCTGGAGGCGTCTGATGGAGATAGACACCTCTGCATGCATCTGCAAGATCCGAGTGTTGCTTCTGAGGACACAGCCTCCGATCACCAATCGCGACTATCAGTCACAACTCCTGATGATAGCAGACCACAGTCAGTGTGTGTAAACCAAAGGATCCGTCAGCCCCGACCAGGAAGACTGCATCCGATGACGCAGACCCTAGGCCTGGCACACACAATTAATTAGCCTTTTCCCCGCACTGTAAAACCACTGGTACTGTAACATGTGAAAACTTACTGAGTCCACAAAAAATGAGGACTCTAATGTATTTCCCTGCATGTTAAATGCAGAGGAGTACATTAATGTGGATTATCGTGTGGGGTTCCTGCAGCTAATTCAATCAGGCAGCGCGATCAATTAGATGCGGGGTAAACCCTGCGGCTAACTGAATTCCACCCATTTCCCTTGTAAAATGCAAGGATCACATTGTCTGGGCATTGCCAGCAGCTCACAGAGCTCTGGGCATGCCCCCACAGTGACGGAAACTGGGGGCGTGGCATGCGATTTCTGAGAAGCCACACCCATTCCACAAGGCCCCCACCCCCTTTTGGCTGTGAATTCCCGGATTTAGGCGACAAAAATATTGGGAGGTATGGAGGGGGAGACTGATAAGTTTGTAAAAGTGTAATTCAACACTTATGTAGATAAAATGACATTGCTAGACAACAGAAATAGAATTTACAGTTCAACAGATACTGCCATACGCTTCAGTGAAGATTCCCATATATAAAGGACAAATGAAACATCTCATATTACAAAGCCATATCAGTGGTAATCTCACATTCAGATCTTGGTTTTGACAGAAGAGGATTTTACAGCCAGTTGAGAATACATAATAGTGTTTTAGAACTGCTTAACAAGATTAGTAAGTATGTATGTCTGTATGTATGTATGTATGTAAGCATGTCAGGTCCGAAACTATGATTTTTGTCACCCGGGGCAAGGCAGACATTTGGCACCCCCCTCCCCCACACACACCCCCCCCCCCCCCAAAAAAAAAAAATACAAAATAAAAATCACACAAAAAAAACAAACCCTATGAGACTAAAATAATCAGATTATCAAAAAGTTTTTGAAAACGGGATACTACTGGACAATATTACGCTATGTGCCTCAAATGCCCTATGCGTCACATGACCCACCAGCGTGTTCAATTACATGCTCCTCTGTGTGACCCCATACATTGCACTATATCATAACACTTCATCACTGCGCTACTCCCCTATCCACTGCACTACATCACTATACTACATCCCCTAAACGCTGAACTACATCACTACACTACATACCCTATATGCTACACTACATCACTACACTACATCCCATTATATGCTACACCACATCAGCGCACTACATGCCCCTATATACTGCAATACATGACCACACTACATACCCTATTTGGTACACTACATCACTGCACTACACCTCCCTATAAACTACACCAAATCCCCCCATCTGGGAGGCAAAGCAGAGGTTGATACTGCTAACTGGGCGCCTATAGCTTGTACGGTGCACCGCATGGTAGTCGCAGCATTGCATGGCAAAGAAGAGAGTGTAAGACAGTAGCCGACATGGGAGAGATCCCAGGTACTGGAGCTCACCTGCACAGCGTCGGAGCCAGTTGCGGGCAGACAGATGGGTAAGATACATTGCCCCGGGAGCTGTCTGCTGTCTCACTGTAGCAGCACAGCACTGCCGGTAAAAAAAACAACAACAACTGCTTCTCTGTAACTCATTGACGCCCCCCTCAAATCCTTCCCCCCCCCCCCCCCCAGTTACGGCCCTGAGCATGTGCAGATGCTTGCTCATACACATATCCTTATTGCGCCTTTTATGTATGTATGTATTTATGTATGTATGCATGTGCAGATGTGTGCTCATACACATATCCTTATTGTACTTTATGCCTGGCGTGATAACTCTTCTGTCCATATTTTGATACTTTTTCCTTAATTGTGCTTCTTAGTTCACATAAAGTGTACTACGTACTTAGGATTCGTTATTTGTTTGGCAAAAAAGTGGCAAGTAGAGCATAATGAGGCATGACTCGTACTGTACCCGTCTTTTACCTCTTAGGGTATGTACACACAGTGAGATATTTTCTTTCGATTTTGACCATATAGTCAAAATCGCAAGAAAAGTTAGTGCAGATCGCAAGGTGAAAGTCACCTTGCGATCCCGATTCGATCCCGATGCGCGGTCCCGCCAGGTCGGCATCGCAAGAAAAGATAGACTGTGCTGGCAAGTCAATCCTTGCTAGATCGGTGTACTATCTAGTTCATCTCACATGTCAATGACATATCACATAAGCCCAAATCTCACATAAGCCAAAATTTAAAGCACACAAAGTCCATATCTCAAGAAAAGTTAGTCAAAATCTGTGCTATCTGGGCTCCAGGGAGTTCAAGGGAAATCGCAAGTGAAAATCGGGCATAGCAAGGATCTCACCGTGTGTACACACCCTATCACAGACTGCAGACTGTTCAATTTTACTACTTTTTTCCCTCAAATCTGCATTTAGCTTTGTGCCTAGGGGCTAATTAGTCGGACGCCACTTCCATGGTGTAGAGCCATGTGTATGAATGTTCGAGTGGCGTAACTAGAATTTTTTTCCCCCAAGCCAAATCAATTTCTGGTCCCCCCCCACCCAGTTGCCATCAGAAAATGTAAAGAATTTGATGTGGCCTTGCTAAAAGGGGCGTGGCTTTTCTGCAGGAGGTGTGGTATTGCAGGAAAACACTACCTTATACCCTAGTTTTACAACCTGCACGCCCAGGCATTGGCCACCACAGGAAAAAAAACTAATTCTGATTCATGCCTCTTACATTATTTGTCATTTTTGCTCCTTATAATAATCCACTTAGACATTTTGCCACACACCGCAATGGCCCTTAAACATTATGCCACACACTGTAATGCCCATTACACAATATGCCACACACCGTAATGCCCCTGACACATTATGCCACACACCGTAATGCCCGTTAAACATTATGCCACACACTGCAATGCCCGTTATACATTATGCCACACACCATAATGTCCCTTACACTTTATGCCACACACTGTAATGCCTGTGACACATTATGCCACACACTGCAGTACCCGTTATACATTATGCCACACTCTGCAATGCCCGTGATACATTATGCCATACATCATAATGCCCCTGAGACATTATACTACATACCGCAATGCCCCACACTGTAATACCTGTGATACATTATGCCACATAACATAATGCACCTGAGATATTATACTACATACGGCAATGCCCGTGATGCAGTATGCCACACACCATAATGCCTGTGACACATTATGCCACACACTGCAATGCCCATTACACATTATGCCACACACTTCAATGTCCATTATACATTATGTCGCACACTGTAATATCCGTGATACATTATGCTACACACCGCAATGCCATTACACATTATGCCTCACAGTAAGACTTCTAATTACTTTTAAATTACCTGCTTGTTGCCAGGGGTTTCATGCTTGTTGGCAGGGGTTTCATGCGCTGGGTGTCACGTTCGTTGCCAGGGGTGTGTAATACTCATTGCCTGGGATTTTCATGCTTCGGTGTCATGCTCATTGCCAGGGGTGTGTATTGCTCGTTGCCAGGGGTTTCATACACTGGGTGTCATGATCGTTGCCAGGGGTTTTATGCACTGGGTGTAATGCTCATTCCCAGGGGTTTCAGGCACCGTGTGTCATGCTCATTGCCAGGGGTGTGTATTGCTCATTGCCAGGGGTTTCATACACTGGGTGTCATGATCGTTGCCAGGGGTTTTATGCACTGGGTGTAATGCTCATTCCCAGGGGTATCAGGCATTGTGTGTCATGCTCATTGCCAAGGGTTTCATGCACTGGGTGTAATGCTCATTGCCAAGGGCAGTGCTTGTTGCCAGGGGTTTCATGCACTGGGTGTCATGCTCATTGCCAGGGGTGTATAATGCTTGTTGCCAGTAGTTTTCATGCTGTCTGTGTCATGCTCGTTGCCAAGGGTGTAAGGATGCCACCAGTGCTACTCAGCGCTACAGTATGCGCTCCCGGCACTTCCTGGCTCTGTCAGATGCTAGAGGTCAAGTATGACCTCTAGCATCTGTCTCTTGAATGGCAGAGGCCATTTTGGAAGGGACATTTAGCAGATTGACATGCGAACAGCTAGTTCACATGGGAATATGCACTGAATCAGCGGTGGCGCACCCGCAGCCCTGTGCCTCCAAGCCTCCGCAGTGGATGCGGGGGCTGTAGTTACGTCACTGTAATGTGCAAGGACTAAGATGCCCAGTTTGAGCATCTTCAGATGCTCCAATACCACTTGGTGCATTTTTCGACGCCAGCATTGGTCACATCATCTATACCTGCAGCAGTCCCATGCTAGGTGCAGATTCAACATCTGAGTATGTCAACCAACGTTAGCAATGAAGTATCTTTCAAAGCAACCACTTTCAGATACATGCCCGAGACACTCCAATAACACTCCCATAAGATACAGCATCTCCGCGTGTCTGAATATCCATCCCCTGTCATCGCTAATCAATGCTCATTACATTTCTAATACATTTCAGACACCATGGGGTATATTTACTAAAGGTCTATTTTTATTGATTTTAATTGATTTTGGGCATCTAGGGTTAAAACTAGGGATGTGCGCCGGCCCAAATCATGGGTTTTGGATCTGTATCTCCTTTATGTTTTTTTATCTGTATTGGCTTTGCCAAAACCGCCCTTGCAGGTTTTGATTTTTGGATCTGTATTTTTATTAGAAAAGTCATAAAAACTAACTAATTACAGAATTTTGGCCTGTTTTTGTTCCTATAGTATTCTTAACCTCAATAACATTAATTTCCAGTCATTTCCAATGAATTTTGACCACCTCACAGCTCACAATATTGTTCACCAACATGCCTGGATGGCTAAACTAAGCAACAGAGCAGCGGCACAAACATGCGGCAGCTATTTCTGTTTAAAAATGTTTTACAAATTAGTAACGTATTAGCAGTAACCAATCGAACTAACTCGCAAGTACTATCAATAGAAAATAATCCAACACATAAATTTACTGAAAATCTTGTGTAGCATATCATTGCGGATTGTATATTGGGGGTAATTCTGAGTTGATCGCAGCAGGAACTTTGGCCCTCATTCCGAGTTGATCGGTCGCAAGGCGAATTTAGCAGAGTTACACACGCTTAGTCTACGCCTACTGGGAGTGTATCTTAGCATCTTAAAAGTGCGAACGAAGTTTACGCAATATTGCGAACAAAAAAAACTTAGCAGTTTTAGAGTAGCTCCAGACTTACTCTGCCTGTGCGATCAGTTCAGTGCTTGTCGTTCCTGGTTTGACGTCACAAACACTCCCAGCGTTCGCCCAGACACTCCCCTGTTTCTCCGGCCACTCCTGCGTTTTTTCCGGAAACGGTAGCGTTTTCAGCCACACGCCCATAAAACGCCGTGTTTCCGCCCAGTAACACCCATTTCCTGTCAATCACACTACGTTCGCCGGTGCGAACAAAAAGCCGTGAGTAAAAATCCTTTCTTCATAGCAGAATTACTTAGCGCAGTCGCAGTGCGAACATTGCGCATGCGCTCTAAGCTGATTTTCACTGCGATGCGAAAAAAAAGAACGAGCGAACGACTCGGAATGAGGGCCTTTGTTAGCAGTTGGGCAAAACCATGTGCACTGCAGGGGAGGCAGATACAACATGTGCAGAGAGAGTTAGATTTGGGTGTGGTGAGTTCAATCTGCAATCTAAATTGCAGTGTAAAAATAAAGCAGCCAGTATTTACCCTGCACAGAAACAAAATAACCCACCCAAATCAAACTCTCTCTGCAAATGTTATATCTGCCCCCCCCCCCCCCCTGCAGTGCACATGGTTTTGCCCAACTGCTAAAAAATTTCCTGCTGCGATCAACTTGGAATTACCCCCATAGTGCAGGTCGCATACAGTGCGGGTCCGATACAGTGTGGATTGGATACAGGCAATGGGGATGGAATGCTGGCCCGGCAGTCAGTATACCGACACCAGGATCCTGTCCGTCAGAATGCCGGCAGTGGGGCGAGTGGGTGCACTTTCCGGCTCTCTGTGGAACCTCACCGGCCCACCAGCCCTTCTGGCATATGCCAGAAGTGCCAGATGGTCAGTGTCCGGCCCTAGCTGTATGATATAGTCACACAGAAATGTTGGTCTGGGGTCAGGAGGATGTGAAAGTGAAGAAAGACAAAATATAAGAGGATGTAATTGGGTAGGATAGCTTATGAAGGTTATGTTGGCAGTCCTGGAATCTGATAAGCTTGTCTGAAGGTGTGAGTTTTCAGGGAATACTTGAAGGTTTGTATAGTCTTATTGTTCATGGGAGGGCATTCTACAGAGTAAGTGCAGCCTACTCTGTGGAATGCAATAGCTCTGTTCAGGGGACAAATGAAATGTGAAATCTGGTAAGCCCTTGCTTAATAAATGCTTATTATGGGGGGAATTCAATTAAGGGCAGGAAATTTAAAAAAAACACCACAGGGTTTTGCTACTTCAAATGCAGGACTGAAAAAGTAACGAAGAAATCACTGCACCTTTTTTCTCGTGCCTGATTCTGATTTTTCCTAAAATCATTAATAGGAAAAATCACCGGGACTTTCTCTGGGACCCTGGCACCACCCCCCATCCCTCGAATACTAATTAAGCAATTGGAAGTTTCCAATTAGCTTAATTAGTTTGTAATTACTCACCTCTTGAAGTGGTGTCTTCTGTAACCAGTGTTGGGAGACGGATCTTCTGTAGCAGCGGTGAGTATAGAAATGTGTGTTAGTGTGTGTGAGTTTGTGTAAGTGTGTATGAGTGAGTGTGTGTGTGTGTGACCCCCCACCCCTTCCCGTGAGGCAGATAGCTTGGAGAACTATATCTCCCAGCAGCCTTGAGCCTCCCAGCAGCCCCCGTCCTAGTGTAAAGATGAAGGGTAGACCACCAAGAGCTGCAGAGACTACCAGACCAGAGCCGGATTAAGGGGGGGGGGGGTCCCGGGGACACGTACCCCGGGCCACCCTTTCCAAAAGGGCCCCCTGCCACACCACAGATCGGATCTTTCTTCAATCCGATCTGCGGTGCTGCACTCACGAGCCCCGGCTCACCGATGCCCTGTCCCTCCTCCTCCTTCAGTTCAGCATGCGGCGCACCAATGACGGAGCTGCATGCTTGCTGAGCCGGACAGCAATTGGACAACTGAGCCGTCGCTCAGCTGCGCTGTCTACAGCTCTAAGAAGAGTGCTCTAACAGGTGTAGTCAGGGCAGCTGAGCGACGGCTCAGCTATCCAATTGCTGTCCGGCTCAGCAAGCCTGCGGCTCAGTCACTGGCGCGCCGCACGCTGAACTGAAGGAGGAGGGAGTACCCCAGGCCTCCCGGGGCCTTAATCCGGCTCTGTACCAGACCAGTGAGCGTCTTTATTTTTTCCTTTACATGCACCGCAGGATTTTCAGCACTGAAAACCCCATTATTATTTTTTAAAATTTGATACTATGGGTATCAGGAGCATACTTGCGGTATTCCAAAATTGGGCGCAAGACAAAAGTTTTTTTTACCTTGCTAAACCTCACTCCCAATTGAATTCCCCCCTATGTGTGAGTATATAACGTATTTGTAATGACTATGTGAATGAGTTATGACACATCTGTGAGAGTAGATGTATTAGATGTGAGTTATATGATGAAAGGGAGCATGTGTGATAAAGACAGGAAATTGAGCATAACATGCACTGGAAAAACGAGGCTGTAATATGTTATTCATTGTATTCATTGTCTTACACACAAGGGTGTGTCCAGGCAAAACACCCACTATATTAAATATTCTCAGCTGCATTTATATTAACACTTTGTTACCTAGTTGTGAGTTTCCTGTCTGGCTTGATCAGATTAAGCATTTTTTTTATTATACATAGAATATATATATCCGTATTTCACTTACTCATTGCTTCTGTCAGTACATGAGTGAAGCTCTCAATGTCATCTTCTAGGTTTTGATGTGGTTTCAATGGTACAACAAGATACCCATAATGCTCCTTATTACAGATATACATCTGAATTCCTAGAAAAGATACAGATAAGAAAATTTAAGGCAAAGGATGCATTGTTTCACATAAGTACACCTCTGTTCTAGGACTGCACAATAATAATGTTTCTGTGAGAGACTGAAACAGACGTGATTTTATCAATGAGAAGTGTTGTGTTGTATCTGGACACTCCTAGCTTGCTTATTTCTGAGGCAAAGTCAAATCAGACAAACCTGCCATTTGTACATTCCAAAGGTACACATTTAGTTTTAAAATTGTATGTAAATAGCTGATTTTTTAGTTTATTTACATTTCTGCTATATACACAGTTAAAATGAGTCTTTAGCATCATATGTACTAATACAAACAACCACAAGGTGGCAGTGTATTTGATGCTTTAATAAAAGATTCTGATTCAGTTAATTACTAATACTGCATAGGTCTGCAAACTCGGTCCTCATGACCCCACACAGTGCATGTTTTGCAGGTCTCCTCACAGAATCACAAGTGAAATAATTAACTCCACCTGCAGACCTTTTAAAATGTGTCTGTGAGTATTTAATACACCTGTGCACCTGCCGGGTTACCTGCAAAACATGCACCGTGTGGGGTCCTGAGGACCGAGTTTGCAGACCTATGTAATACTGGTTTGTGTTTTGTAGGTGTGGTATGGCTGATCGATAGTCTCCTGACCGCCGGTCAGCATACCGACGCCGGAATCCTGGCAGCATACCAACGCCGGGTTTATACCCCGAAAAACAAAATAATCTGTAAGGTTTTATACTGAAGTGGTCTCATGTACTTCAATTTTCTAGCTGGATACTATGAACTGTCTTTAAGTTTTACATATGCTAATAAATAACAGATTGACTTCTCTGGAATTATGCATACATGAGTGGATGGTACATTCATCCTTACCGTGAAATAGTCTGTGGATTTATTCAGCCCTATAGATACAGTGGCAGACCAAGGCAGTATAGGGCTTTAATAGGCCCTACACACTCGGCGATGTGCAGCCGAGCTGCCCGACGGGCGACCCGGCGGCGGGGGGGCAGTGACGGGGGGAGTGAAGTTTCTTCACTCCCCCCGTCACCTGGCTCCGTAGACTTGCAGGCAAATATGGACAATCTCGTCCATATTGGCCTGCATGCACAGCCGACATGTCACCAGCGATGAACGAGCGCGGGGCCGCGCATCGTTCATCGCTGGTGCCTCCACACTGCACGATATGAACGTTATCTCGTTCATTAATGAACGAGATAACGTTCATATCGTGCAGTAATATCGGCATGTGTGTAGGGCCCATAAAGCCTAATTCAGACCTGATCGCAACAGCAAAATCTTTCTCTAATGGGCAAAACCATGTGTCCTGCAGGTGGGGCAGATATAACATCTGCAAAGAGAGTTAAATTTGGGTGGTGTTGCAGGTGCCAGGCACCATTTGTTGTTATACAGCCAAGACCTGCCGCCGGTAATGGAGAGGGAGTGGAAGTGCTAATGCAGGCAGCCGCACTGCCTGTGAGACCCGCCGCAGCACTGCCTGTGAGACCCGCCGCCGCACTGCCTGTGAGACCCGCCCCCGCACTGCCTGTGAGACCCGCCCCCGCATTGCCTGTGAGACTCGCCACCGCACTGCCTGTGAGACCAGCCACCGGCAATGAGGAGGGAGTGGAAGCGCTACTGCAGGCGGCAGCTCCGTTAAATGAGCTGTCGCTTCTCCGCCTGTGAGACCCGCCGCTGGCATTGGACAGTGAGTGGGAGCGCTACTGCAGGCGGCAGCTCCGTTAACAGAGCTGCCGCTGCTCCGCCTGTGAGAGCTGCCGCCGGCAATGGAGAGGAACTGGGAGCGCTTGTACAAGAGTGACTGCGCCTGGCAGGCCTGGATGCTGGATCAGCTACAGAGGTGACTGTAAAAAAAACAACAACAAAAAACCACACGCACTCTCACACACTCCCTGCCTAATGTGTAGAGCTCTCTTGCTGTAATACACACACACACACACACACACACACACACACACACACACACACACACACACACACTCTCTCTCTCTCTCTCTCTCACTCTCTATCTCTCCCACACTCCCTGCATAGAGTTCTGTTGCTGTAAGACAGACAGACACACACACACACACACACACACACACCACACGCTCATACTCATTCTTTCTCTCTCTCTCTCTCTCTCTCTCTCTCTCACACACTCTCTATCTCTCTCACACTCCCTGACTAATGTGTAGAGCTCTGTTGCTGTAATACACTATCTATCTATCTATCTATCTATCTATCTATCTATCTATCTATCTATCTATCTCACACTCCCTGCCTAATCTGTAGAGCTCTGTTGCCTAATGTTTAAAAAGGGACTCTGCTGCTGTAATGTATATAAGGGGGACTTTATCTGCCTAATGTGTAAAAGGGGACTCTACCTGCCTAATGTGTAAAATGGGACTCTACCTGTCGTACTATGTAAAAGGGGGACTCTGCCTGCCATAATGTCTAAAATGGGACTCTACCTGCCGTAATGTGCAAAATGGGACTCTACCTGCCGTAATGTGTAAAATGGGACTCTACCTGTCGAACTGTGTAAAAGGGGAACTCTACGTGCCATACCGTGTAAAAGGGAACTCTGCTTGCCGTACTGTGTAAAAGGGAGCTATGTGGCCATGCCCCTTCCCCATGAAGCCACGCCCCTATATTTTGGGTGCGGCATTGGCCCTGTTTTATATTTGGTGTGTGTGTGTGGAGGGGGGGGGGGGGGCGCCGATGCTGTTCCTTGCATGTCTAGTTACGGCACTGCAGTTGACAGTGGATATGGGTTTTCATAGGCACTTTGATTGTCCTGAGAATATGTAGACCCCATATGCATCAGGGTTGCATGCATCTATGTTGTGAAATATTACTCTCATTACCATTATTAACATAATCTGCGATTTGTGCTACAGTAGCCCTCATGCTGTTTTTTCATCTAGAAAGGATGGATTCTTTGACCTATTGAGAATTCGACATCCAGCTTCCTGTTGGTTGTTTGTGATTTTTTTTCCCTTGGACCATGGTCAGTAGGTAACCACCAGAGCTGAACTTTAGTATCTCAGAAGCCTTCAGGTTTTAGAAATGTAGTTATCTGGCGGTAAATAATTGTCCTTTATTAAAGTCACTCAGGTGCCCACTTCTGCCTGCAAAACGACGACTAAGGTAGGAATTCAATTAGCCAGCAGGATTACACCCGTGGCTTATTACTGGCTAAGTACCGTTCCAACAGGTTTTTCTCTAGCGGAGTAAATCAGGGTTTAATGCGCACTAACCCACTGATAAAAAGGCGGACCCAATGGGTTTCTACACACGTTAAACCCTTGACAGTGCTTTTTTGCTTGGGGACAGTAAAAGTCCACCTGCAGTAATTAATGCATTAGGTAATCCTTGCAAATTGAATCGCCTGGGTGTGATAATTAGCCATGGGGTTCAATTGAATTCCCCCCGTAAGAGTACCTAATGTAATCTTACTGTCTATTATGTCCCTGTCCTTGACATGTACCTTTGTTACAAGATGATGGTCATAAAGGGCTCATTTGGCCTGTGGCATACCTCTCAATTGTCTGGATTTTGGTGGGAAAGTCCATGTTTTTCACAGTTTTTCCCGATGTCCCACCCGCGGGTCGCATTGTCCCCCGGTGGGAGGGGCGTTAGGAGATCCCCCTGTCAATAGATGATGTGCGCATGCCCCGGCAGAGAGGGACAGGGGGCATGACCAGCAGCTCACTGAGCACTGTTCATGCCCCCATAATGACGAAAATAGGATTTTAATACCTACCGGTAAATCCTTTTCTCGTAGTCCATAAGGGATATTGGGAAAAGGTGGGGGGTGTATATTAGATTTTGCATACCTCCGAACATGTCCCATTCCATGAGGGACAAAATGCTCTATACCTAGACTTCCACTTAATATATGATTGGCGTTGCCTGTGTTGAACTATTTAATATTTAATGTATATATGGAGTGTTCTGAAAAATAGGATTTTAATTACCTACCGGTAAATCCTTTTCTCGTAGTCCGTAGAGGATACTGGGGTTTCATTTAGTACCATGGGGTATAGACGGGTCCACTAGGAGCCGCGGGTACTTTAATAAATTGATAGTGTGGGCTGGCTCCTCCCTCTATGCCCTCCTACCAGACTCAGTCTAGGAAACTGTGCCCGAGGAGATGGACATACTTAGAGAGAAAGATATAAAAGGATAGTGGTGAGATTCTGAACCAGCACACACAAAACAAGAGGAAAGCCATGCTAACCCAACTGGAAACAGGTACAGCAACAGCTGAACCAACCATACTTAACCAAGTAACAGTGCAGGAAGAACAAAGCATCGGGCGGGTGCCCAGTATCCTCTACGGACTACGAGAGAAGGATTTACCGGTAGGAAATAAAAATCCTATTTTCTCTTACATCCTAGAGGATACTGGGGTTCCCTTTAGTACCATGGGGAAGAACCAAAGCTCCCAAACCGAATGGGAGAGTGCTGAGGTTCCTGCAGAACTGATTGACCAAACTAAAGGTCCTCAGAGGCCTAAGTATCGAACACGTAGAACTTAGCAAACGTGTTCGAACCCGACCAAGTAGCTGCTTGGTAGAGCTGTAAAGCCGAGACACCGCGGGCAGCCGCCCAAGAAGAACCCACCGACCTAGTAGAGTGGACCTGTACAGATCCTGGAATCGGCAAGCCTGTCGTGGAAAAAACATGCAGGATAGCGAGCCTGATCCAGCGTGCAATTGACTGCTGAGAAGCAGGACACCCAATCTTATTGGGATCATAAAGAACAAACAGTGCGTCCGATTTTCTGTGACGAGCTGTTCTCTTTACAGACACCTTCAAAGCCCTTCCAAATACTTTGAAGTAGCAGAAGTGTCGGTAACCACCGGAACCACAAAAGGTTGGTTGTTTTGAAACGGCGACACCACTTTAGGAAGAAATTGCTGATGAGTCCTGAGTTCAGCTCTGTCCACATGAAAGATTAAATAGGGCTCTTGTGAGACAACGCCACCAGCTTCCGACACACGTCTCGCCAAAGCCAAGGCCAACAGTGTGACGTCTTCCACTTAAGATAATTTATGTCTACCTTCGGCAATGGTTCAAACCAGTTCGGCCCATATCCACACCTGCCTGCCGAAAAGCAGGAAATGTCCCAGATGAAATTCCACCACAGAATAATTTCTACTCTCACAGCAAGAGACGTATTTCCACCTATGGTGGTAATGTCTACACGTTACCCCCTTCCTGGTTTGGATCATAGTCAGAATAACCTTGTCAGGGATCCCTCTCAGCCGTTCAACTTCCATGCCGTCAAACATAGCCGCGGTAAGTCTTGATAGACCACCGGGCCCTGTTGCAGAAGATCCTCGCGAAAAGGTAGAGGCCACGGATCTTCAAGAAGCATCTCCAAAAGGTCCGCATACCAGGCCCTTCTTGGCCAGTCCGGAGCAATGAGTATTGCTTGAACCTTTTCCATTTTTATTCTTTTGAGAATTATTGGGATCAGAGGAAGTGGAGGAAACACGTACACCAGCTGATAGACCCGTGGAGTCGTCAGAGCGTCTATCGCCACTGCCTGTGGGTCTCTCGACCTGGAACAATCCCGCTTGAGCTTCGTGTTGAGACAAGAGGCCATCATGTTGATTTGTGGATATCCCCATTGACATGTCAAGCACCTGAACACTGCCGGGTGAAGGCCCCACTCCCCCGGGTGCAGGTCGTGTCTGCTGAGGAAGTCTGCTTCCCAGTTGCCTACTCCCGGAATGAAGACCGCTGATAACGCCATAGCGTGTTTTTCTGCCCAGAGGAGAATTCTTGACACCTCTGACATTGCTGCTCTGCTTTTCGTTCCGCCCTGTCCGTTTATGTACGTTATTGCAGTCACATTGTCCGAATGGACCTGAATGTCCTGAACTTGAAGAAGATATGAGGCCAGCAGAAGGGCGTTGTATATGGCCCTGAGTTCCAGAATGTTGATTGGAAGGATGACTTCCTGACTTGACCATCCTCCTTGAAACTGCACCCCCTGGGTGACTGCTCCCCAACCTCTGAGGCTTGCATCCGTGGTTAACAGAATCCAATTCTGAATACCGAACCTCCGACCCTCGACAAGGTGATAAGTCTGTAGCCACAACAGAAGGGAGATCCTGGCTTTTGGCGACAGACTGATCCTTTGGTGCATGCGAAGATGCAATCCGGACCATTTGTCCAACAGATCAAGCTAGAAGGGTCTTGCGTGAAACCTTCCGTATTGAAGCGCCTCGTAAGAGGCCATCATTTTCCCCAGAAGGCGAATGCATAGAAGCACCGATATCCGGGTGGGCATCAGGACATCCTGAACCATTGACTGGATTACTAATGCCTTTTCCAAGGGAAGGAACACCTTCTGCGACTCCGTGTCCAGTATCATTCCCAGGAATGGAAGCAGCCGTGTCGGCTCTAGGTGAGATTTCAAAAGGTTCAGAATCCACCCATTATCCTGGTCAGAATTTCATCCAGGTACGGAATTATGGTCACCCCCTATTTTCGGAGTAGAAACATCATCTCTGCCATCACTTTGGTAAACACCCTCGGTGTCGTGGAGAGACCAAATGGCAGGGCCTGGAACTGGTAGTGATAGTCCTGCAGTGCAAACCGTAGATAAGCCTGATGAGGCGGCCAGATGGGAACGTGAAGGTATGCATCCTTGATATCCAGAGACACTAGGAATTCCCCCTCCACCAGACCTGAGATCACCGCTCCATCTTGAATTTGAACACTCTTAAGTACGGGTTCAACGACTTGAGGTTCAGAATCGGCCTTACCAAACCGTCCGGTTTCGGTACTACAAAAAAGTTTGAATAGTACCCCTTGTTTTGCTGATGAGGTGGAACTGGGACAATGACCTGAGTCAGCACCAGTTTTTGAATGGCGTCCTGTAAAGGTATACTTGCATCTTGTGAAACTAGTAAGCCTGAATTGAAGAATCTGTGAGATGGGAGCTCTTGGAACATCCAGTCTGTAGCCCTGGGAAATAAGATCTATGACCCAAGGATCCTGGCATGAACTTGTCCAGATGTGACTGAAGAATTTTAGCCAGGCTCCCACCTGCCAGTCTTCCAGGCATCGCAGTCCACCATCATGCTGAAGGCTTTGAGGAAGCAGAGCGAAGCTCTGTTCCTGAGAACCGGACGTTTCTGGCTTGTGTGATTTACCTCTTGCGCATCTGGTGGCTGTAGAAGCACCTCTGGATTTGCACCTCTGGATTGCCCTTAAACTTGACCGTCCAAAAGGACTGTAAATTTGAAGCTGAGTAAGCTTTCCTGGCTGGGTGAGCTGCGGAAAGAAGATATGTAGACTTACCCGAAGTAGCTTTGGAGATCCATTTGTCTATTTTGTCTCCAAATAAGGCCTCTCCTGTGAATGGTAGACATTCCACGCCCTTCCTGGAGTCCGCATCAGCAGTCCACTGGCGTAGCCACAAGCCCCTGCGTGCCGACACTGCCATAGCAGTGGTGCGTGCTTTAAGCAAGCCTATCTTTTATGGTTTCCACGGTGAAGTTCGCAGAGTCCTGTATATATTGCAGGAGTAAAACAATCTCCCCCCTAGGTAAGGAATCTAACCCCTCAATTAGGTTACCTGACCATTTAACAATGGCTTTTGTAATCCACGCACATGCAACAGTGGGTTCCTGGGCCACCCCAGCAGCTGCGTTCGAGGATTTTAGTGTAGTCTCAATTTTACGATCAGCCGTGTCTATTAGGGAGACTGCACCAGGGACCGGCAATACTATTTTCCGTGACAGCCTGGACACTGATGCATCCACTATCGGTGGATGTTCCCATTTTTTCCTATCCTCAGGAGGGAAAGGAAAGGACGAGAGTAACCTTTTAGGGAGTTGAAATGTCCTATCAGGATTAACCCATGGTAACAGGGTATTCCATTCTTTTGACACAGGAAAAGTGACTGATGACTTATTTTTTACATTAAAATAAGATTCCTCATACACCTTTGTCATCTTATCAGGAATTTGCAGGCCGTCTCTGATAGTTTCTATAAGAGCCTCTATTCCCTGTGACAGAGCAGCAACCCCCCCTTCTGTATCCACCTTCCCTTCCTCCATGTCTGACCCTTCAGTGTCAGAGTCAGACTGCAGGACATGGGCCAGAGTTAGCTTTTGTGGACAAATGGTAGAGGACTGAGACGCTGGTGTGGGGACTGAGTCTCTGTTCATAACTCATCCACAGACTGTATTAAGTAATGCATCTCTATCTCGTTGCGGGACAATTTATTACAAATATTGGAAATCATTCCTGTAATGTAATCCAGCCACACTGGTTCAGCCCCGCTAGCCTGAGAAGGTGCACTGCCCTGAGTACATAGTAGTGAGCTCCTTGGGGATGAGAACCACTCCGCTGTACATGAAACACACTCTTTGCCTGACATAATGTAAATGTGACAGCACACACGCACAGGAAAGGTTAAAAGCACAATTAACCCACAAAGAGCCCTTCCAGGGAGACACAGAGTATTTTGGAGCCAGCCCACAGCGCCCTTACCGCTAATGCCAAGCTTAGCTTGGTCGCAGACTAAGTACCCAGATTGGGGACTTAGTACCCTAATATCGCTCCTCCCCCTGCTATTACCCCCTGGTACCGCTGAGGTAATCTGGAGTCACACCGGAGGAACTGCGCCTCCCTGTCAGTCAGCGTCTGTGTCCACTACGGAGGGAAAATGGAGCTGGTGAGCTGCTGGATCCTCTCATAGTGAAGCCTCGCCCCTTTAATGGTGCGCGGTCTTCTCGCTTTTTTTATACTTGCTGAGGAAATTTATGTTTTTAAAATGGAGTAGAACCGTTTTAAGGCTGTATTTGCCAGTTTGGGTACTGTGTACAGTGTACTGAGACGCAGTTGTGTACTGTGTCTGGAGATGCAACCCGCCCCGGTTAGAAGCCGTGCGTCTCCGTACCCTCGTGCCACCATTATGGCCGGTGACCCGCTAGCCGGGACGCCAGCTTAGTACTCACCACTCTTCTTTCTTCTGGATCTGTTAGGGGTGGCAATGTGCTGCGGGAATGTACGCTCGCCGTGGTGGGGCTTGCGAATATTTCCCGACAGAGAGCTAGTGTCATGTCAGCGGGGAACGGGACCATTAACCCTATGGGAGGCTGTCCCCCCCCCCCCCAAGTCAACCAGTCCTGCCTGAAAATAACAAACAAATAAAATAAACGCAGAAAACTCTTCAGGAGCTTCCCTCAGCGTGACCGGCTCCTCCGGGCACATTTTCTAAACTGAGTCTGGTAGGAGGTGCATAGAGGGAGGTGCCAGCCCACACTATCAAATTCTTAAAGTGCCCATGGCTCCTAGTGTACCCGTCTATACCCCATGGTACTAATTGGAAGCCCACTATCCTCTAGGACGTAAGAGAAAACATAATATATATTTACATTTCATTGTCCATAACTCCCAACTTTGACCTGTGTTGAAGCGGGACACATGCGCGGCGATGCCGCGCGCTCTCCCAAAAAGGGGCGTGGTCTATGTAAAGGGGGCTTGGCTCAAGTGAATAGACGCTGCAGCGAGTGACAGAGCCTCCCAACTGCCCCCCTCCTCCCCCACTGCAGGACACACTCTACTGAGCCTCATTTTGACTTGTTTTAAGGACATTACAGCAAAGTTGGATCAGCCTGTAGTGTGTTTTTCCACTTTAATTTTGAGTGTGACTCCAAATCCAGACCTCCATGGCTTAATAAATTTGATTTCCATTGATAATTTTTGTGTGATTTTGTTGTCAGCACATTCAACTATGTAAAGAACAAAGTATTTAATAAGAATATTACATTCATTCAGATCTAGGATGTGTTATTTTAGTGTTCCCTTTATTTTTTTGAGCAGTGTAGTTAGAATTCTCATGCTTCCTATGCAGAAGCAAATAGCTTAATCAGTAAGGTGCCTGCTTCCAGTGTAATAGGTTGTGGGTTGTAATCCTGGGTATGACGCTTTTAAAATGTGCATCTATAATAAAGAGGGTGTGACTTGTAAGGTGCAGGGACTAGTGGGGGAGGTGAGTCAGCCACAGAAAAGATAGCAGTGCCTGTCAATTAACTTAACTGAATAGTGTCGCTGAACACAGAACAGGAGGAGAGGTGCTCCCCTAAAGAGCAAGAGCCCAGCGGCAGCCGACTCCGTTGCCTCCCACAGTTACGCCTCTGTATACATCTCCACATACTAGATCAAAATGCTGGTACAAATAGGCAATGCCACTGATCCACCCAGCACCTCACCCATGCATGCCTCTATATCCTGCAGGAAACTGGGACTGTTCTGGGGTATGTCATTTACCCATGAATATTATGTACAACAAATGATGTTGCTAATCTATAATTACACATTGTAGGTTTATAAATACACTTGTGTATCTATTACTGTAATATACATGTTTATACCAATTCCTTTTATAAAAGTTTAGAATGTTAGGAAAATAAGCATGCCAGTTAATGGCGTGTGGGGTATGGAGTAGAGATGAGCGGGTTCGGTTTCTTTGAATCCGAACCCGCACGAACTTCACTTTTTTTTCCACGGGTCCGAGCGACTCGGATCTTCCCGCCTTGCTCGGTTAACCCGAGCGCGCCCGAACGTCATCATGACGCTGTCGGATTCTCGCGAGGCTCGGATTCTATCGCGAGACTCGGATTCTATATAAGGAGCCGCGCGTCGCCGCCATTTTCACTCGTGCATTGAGATTGATAGGGAGAGGACGTGTCTGGCGTCCTCTCCATTAGAATAGAGATAGATAGATTAGATAGAGAGAGATTGTGCAGAGTCGCAGACAGAGTTAGTTTACCACAGTCAGTGACCAGTGCAGTTGCTAGTTAACTTTTATTTAATATAATATATCCGTTCACTTCTCTCTGCTATATCCGTTCTCTGCCTGAAAAAAAAAACGATACACAGCACAGTCAGTCACACAGTGTGACTCAGTCTGTGTGCACTCAGCTCAGCCCAGTGTGCTGCACAGTCATCAATGTATAAATTAAAAGCTTATAATTAATTGTGGGGGAGACTGGGGAGCACTGCAGGTTGTTAGCAGGAGCCAGGAGTACAATTATATTAATTAACAGTGCACACTTTTGCTGCAGGAGTGGTGACCAGTGCCTGACCACCAGTATAGTATTGTTGTATACTACTAATATCTCTTTAAATATCAACCAGTCTATATTAGCAGCAGACACAGTACAGTGCGGTAGTTCACGGCTGTGGCTACCTCTGTGTCGGCACACGGCAGGCAGTCCGTCCGACCAGAATTGTATTATTTATTATTATATACCTACCACCTAACCGTGGTTTTTTTTTCATTCTTTATACCGTCATAGTGTCATCCTAATTGTTACGAGTATACTACTATCTCTTTATCAACCAGTGTACAGTGCGGTAGTTCACGGCTGTGGCTACCTCTGTGTCGGCACACGGCAGGCAGTCCGTCCGACCAGAATTGTATTATTTATTATTATATACCTACCACCTAACCGTGGTTTTTTTTTCATTCTTTATACCGTCATAGTGTCATCCTAATTGTTACGAGTATACTACTATCTCTTTATCAACCAGTGTACAGTGCGGTAGTTCACGGCTGTGGCTACCTCTGTGTCGGCACACGGCAGGCAGTCCGTCCGACCAGAATTGTATTATTTATTATTATATACCTACCACTAACCGTGGTTTTTTTTTCATTCTTTATACCGTCATAGTGTCATCCTAATTGTTACGAGTATACTACTATCTCTTTATCAACCAGTGTACAGTGCGGTAGTTCACGGCTGTGGCTACCTCTGTGTCGGCAGTCGGCAGGCAGTCCGTCCATCCATAATTGTATTATTATTATAATATATACCACCTAACCGTGGTTTTTTTTTCATTCTTTATACCGTCATAGTGTCATACTAGTTGTTACGAGTATACTACTATCTCTTTATCAACCAGTGTACAGTGCGGTAGTTCACGGCTGTGGCTACCTCTGTGTCGGCAGTCGGCAGGCAGTCCGTCCATCCATAATTGTATTATTATTATAATATATACCACCTAACTGTGGTTTTTTTTGCATTCTTTATACCGTCGTCATAGTGTCATACTAGTTGTTACGAGTATACTACTATCTCTTTATCAACCAGTGTACAGTGCGGTAGTTCACGGCTGTGGCTACCTCTGTGTCGGCAGTCGGCAGGCAGTCCGTCCATCCATAATTGTATTATTATTATAATATATACCACCTAACCGTGGTTTTTTTTTCATTCTTTATACCGTCGTCATAGTGTCATACTAGTTGTTACGAGTATACTACTATCTCTTTATCAACCAGTGTACAGTGCGGTAGTTCACGGCTGTGGCTACCTCTGTGTCGGCAGTCGGCAGGCAGTCCGTCCATCCATAATTGTATTATTATTATAATATATACCACCTAACCGTGGTTTTTTTTTTCATTCTTTATACCGTCGTCATAGTGTCATACTAGTTGTTACGAGTATACTACTATCTCTTTATCAACCAGTGTACAGTGCGGTAGTTCACGGCTGTGGCTACCTCTGTGTCGGCAGTCGGCAGGCAGTCCGTCCATCCATAATTGTATTATTATTATAATATATACCACCTAACCGTGGTTTTTTTTTCATTCTTTATACCGTCGTCATAGTGTCATACTAGTTGTTACGAGTATACTACTATCTCTTTATCAACCAGTGTACAGTGCGGTAGTTCACGGCTGTGGCTACCTCTGTGTCGGCAGTTGGCAGGCAGTCCGTCCATCCATAATTGTATTATTATTATAATATATACCACCTAACCGTGGTTTTTTTATACCACCTAACCGTGGCAGTCCGTCCATAATTGTATACTAGTATCCAATCCATCCATCTCCATTGTTTACCTGAGGTGCCTTTTAGTTCTGCCTATAAAATATGGAGAACAAAAAAGTTGAGGTTCCAAAATTAGGGAAAGATCAAGATCCACTTCCACCTCGTGCTGAAGCTGCTGCCACTAGTCATGGCCGAGACGATGAAATGCCAGCAACGTCGTCTGCCAAGGCCGATGCCCAATGTCATAGTACAGAGCATGTCAAATCCAAAACACCAAATATCAGAAAAAAAAGGACTCCAAAACCTAAAATAAAATTGTCGGAGGAGAAGCGTAAACTTGCCAATATGCCATTTACCACACGGAGTGGCAAGGAACGGCTGAGGCCCTGGCCTATGTTCATGGCTAGTGGTTCAGCTTCACATGAGGATGGAAGCACTCAGCCTCTCGCTAGAAAACTGAAAAGACTCAAGCTGGCAAAAGCACCGCAAAGAACTGTGCGTTCTTTGAAATCCCAAATCCACAAGGAGAGTCCAATTGTGTCGTTTGCGATGCCTGACCTTCCCAACACTGGACGTGAAGAGCATGCGCCTTCCACTATTTGCATGCCCCCTGCAAGTGCTGGAAGGAGCACCCGCAGTCCAGTTCCTGATAGTCAGATTGAAGATGTCAGTGTTGAAGTACACCAGGATGAGGAGGATATGGGTGTTGCTGGCGCTGGGGAGGAAATTGACCAGGAGGATTCTGATGGTGAGGTGGTTTGTTTAAGTCAGGCACCCGGGGAGACACCTGTTGTCCGTGGGAGGAATATGGCCGTTGACATGCCAGGTGAAAATACCAAAAAAATCAGCTCTTCGGTGTGGAGGTATTTCACCAGAAATGCGGACAACAGGTGTCAAGCCGTGTGTTCCCTTTGTCAAGCTGTAATAAGTAGGGGTAAGGACGTTAACCACCTCGGAACATCCTCCCTTATACGTCACCTGCAGCGCATTCATAATAAGTCAGTGACAAGTTCAAAAACTTTGGGTGACAGCGGAAGCAGTCCACTGACCAGTAAATCCCTTCCTCTTGTAACCAAGCTCACGCAAACCACCCCACCAACTCCCTCAGTGTCAATTTCCTCCTTCCCCAGGAATGCCAATAGTCCTGCAGGCCATGTCACTGGCAAGTCTGACGAGTCCTCTCCTGCCTGGGATTCCTCCGATGCATCCTTGCGTGTAACGCCTACTGCTGCTGGCGCTGCTGTTGTTGCCGCTGGGAGTCGATGGTCATCCCAGAGGGGAAGTCGTAAGCCCACTTGTACTACTTCCAGTAAGCAATTGACTGTTCAACAGTCCTTTGCGAGGAAGATGAAATATCACAGCAGTCATCCTACTGCAAAGCGGATAACTGAGTCCTTGACAACTATGTTGGTGTTAGACGTGCGTCCGGTATCCGCCGTTAGTTCACAGGGAACTAGACAATTTATTGAGGCAGTGTGCCCCCGTTACCAAATACCATCTAGGTTCCACTTCTCTAGGCAGGCGATACCGAGAATGTACACGGACGTCAGAAAAAGACTCACCAGTCTCCTAAAAAATGCAGTTGTACCCAATGTCCACTTAACCACGGACATGTGGACAAGTGGAGCAGGGCAGGGTCAGGACTATATGACTGTGACAGCCCACTGGGTAGATGTATGGACTCCCGCCGCAAGAACAGCAGCGGCGGCACCAGTAGCAGCATCTCGCAAACGCCAACTCTTTCCTAGGCAGGCTACGCTTTGTATCACCGCTTTCCAGAATACGCACACAGCTGAAAACCTCTTACGGCAACTGAGGAAGATCATCGCGGAATGGCTTACCCCAATTGGACTCTCCTGTGGATTTGTGGCATCGGACAACGCCAGCAATATTGTGTGTGCATTAAATATGGGCAAATTCCAGCACGTCCCATGTTTTGCACATACCTTGAATTTGGTGGTGCAGAATTTTTTAAAAAACGACAGGGGCGTGCAAGAGATGCTGTCGGTGGCCAGAAAAATTGCGGGACACTTTCGGCGTACAGGCACCACGTACAGAAGACTGGAGCACCACCAAAAACTACTGAACCTGCCCTGCCATCATCTGAAGCAAGAAGTGGTAACGAGGTGGAATTCAACCCTCTATATGCTTCAGAGGTTGGAGGAGCAGCAAAAGGCCATTCAAGCCTATACAATTGAGCACGATATAGGAGATGGAATGCACCTGTCTCAAGTGCAGTGGAGAATGATTTCAACGTTGTGCAAGGTTCTGATGCCCTTTGAACTTGCCACACGTGAAGTCAGTTCAGACACTGCCAGCCTGAGTCAGGTCATTCCCCTCATCAGGCTTTTGCAGAAGAAGCTGGAGGCATTGAAGAAGGAGCTAACACGGAGCGATTCCGCTAGGCATGTGGGACTTGTGGATGCAGCCCTTAATTCGCTTAACAAGGATTCACGGGTGGTCAATCTGTTGAAATCAGAGCACTACATTTTGGCCACCGTGCTCGATCCTAGATTTAAAGCCTACCTTGGATCTCTCTTTCCGGCAGACACAGGTCTGCTGGGGTTGAAAGACCTGCTGGTGACAAAATTGTCAAGTCAAGCGGAACGCGACCTGTCAACATCTCCTCCTTCACATTCTCCCGCAACTGGGGGTGCGAGGAAAAGGCTCAGAATTCCGAGCCCACCCGCTGGCGGTGATGCAGGGCAGTCTGGAGCGACTGCTGATGCTGACATCTGGTCCGGACTGAAGGACCTGACAACGATTACGGACATGTCGTCTACTGTCACTGCATATGATTCTCTCAACATTGATAGAATGGTGGAGGATTATATGAGTGACCGCATCCAAGTAGGCACGTCACACAGTCCGTACTTATACTGGCAGGAAAAAGAGGCAATTTGGAGGCCCTTGCACAAACTGGCTTTATTCTACCTAAGTTGCCCTCCCACAAGTGTGTACTCCGAAAGAGTGTTTAGTGCCGCCGCTCACCTTGTCAGCAATCGGCGTACGAGGTTACATCCAGAAAATGTGGAGAAGATGATGTTCATTAAAATGAATTATAATCAATTCCTCCGCGGAGACATTGACCAGCAGCAATTGCCTCCACAAAGTACACAGGGAGCTGAGATGGTGGATTCCAGTGGGGACGAATTGATAATCTGTGAGGAGGGGGATGTACACGGTGATATATCGGAGGGTGAAGATGAGGTGGACATCTTGCCTCTGTAGAGCCAGTTTGTGCAAGGAGAGATTAATTGCTTCTTTTTTGGGGGGGGTCCAAACCAACCCGTCATATCAGTCACAGTCGTGTGGCAGACCCTGTCACTGAAATGATGGGTTGGTTAAAGTGTGCATGTCCTGTTTTGTTTATACAACATAAGGGTGGGTGGGAGGGCCCAAGGATAATTCCATCTTGCACCTCTTTTTTCTTTTCTTTTTCTTTGCATCATGTGCTGATTGGGGAGGGTTTTTTGGAAGGGACATCCTGCGTGACACTGCAGTGCCACTCCTAGATGGGCCCGGTGTTTGTGTCGGCCACTAGGGTCGCTAATCTTACTCACACAGCTACCTCATTGCGCCTCTTTTTTTCTTTGCGTCATGTGCTGTTTGGGGAGGGTTTTTTGGAAGGGACATCCTGCGTGACACTGCAGTGCCACTCCTAGATGTGCCCGGTGTTTGTGTCGGCCACTAGGGTCGCTAATCTTACTCACACAGTCAGCTACCTCATTGCGCCTCTTTTTTTCTTTGCGTCATGTGCTGTTTGGGGAGGGTTTTTTGGAAGGGCCATCCTGCGTGACACTGCAGTGCCACTCCTAGATGGGCCCGGTGTTTGTGTCGGCCACTAGGGTCGCTTATCTTACTCACACAGCGACCTCGGTGCAAATTTTAGGACTAAAAATAATATTGTGAGGTGTGATGTGTTCAGAATAGGCTGAAAATGAGTGTAAATTATGTTTTTTGAGGTTAATAATACTTTGGGATCAAAATTACCCCCAAATTCTATGATTTAAGCTGTTTTTTAGGGTTTTTTTAAAAAAACACCCGAATCCAAAACACACCCGAATCCGACAAAAAAAATTCGGTGAGGTTTTGCCAAAACGCGGTCGAACCCAAAACACGGCCGCGGAACCGAACCCAAAACCAAAACACAAAACCCGAAAAATTTCCGGCGCTCATCTCTAGTATGGAGACACAATTCCCGCCATTGCTGCCCAGTCCATTTGCAGGATCATGTAGCAGGGATCCTGTCCTGAGAGGGTGGGCTACTTTCCCCCATCGCTGACGATGTTGCATCACATGCACATCATCCTCTGTGTATGATATGATGAGAAGACCAGCCTCTGACAAGATCAGCATATCAGATAGCAAGTGAGGTATCCTGACATAGAATGGATTGTACAGGATTATATTCTTTTTAGAGGAGAGTTCATCACAATCAAATGCCATTTTAGGACATAATTGTCAGAGTCTAAAGGAGGGTACACACGGAGCGATATTATCCTATTTTCTAAGTGTTCTGTCTAGATCGCTTAGAAATTAAGGACTGATCGCTCCGTGTGTATACGGCATAGCGATGCACGGCCCCTCGCGTCGCTATAGCTGGCTCAGCTCTTCACTGCATGCAGTCAAGATCTGGCTAGATCGCTGGGCTCTCCTTAAGCCTTGCAGTCTAGTTAGGATCGGGCTAGGTGTGATGGATAACCCGCGCTTTGGAAGTATTGTGGAGCTGCTCCTTTAAGAAATAGTAACAATAAAACAGAATGACAGGAGCGCTTAAATGTATAAAATGAATTAATAAAAATAATAATAGATTTTTTGCAAACACCTGTGAAAAGAAAAAATGGTTAATGAGCAATGTTTACAGCACTTTCGTGCTAATGTGAGAAGTCCTGTGCGGGAGTCCTTTTTATAAATGCCGGCACTTTGGTCCGTACTGCGGCTGCAGTGGGAAAGTCTAACTAACTATCCCTAGTGCTGCCTACCTTTCAGTCACGTCCAGACTGTGCTTCTTTCTTGCGGATCGCGTCCTGCCGGCTGGTCCCAATGCTGGTACACGCGCTCCCGTCTTCACATCCGTTTGGCGCAGGCGGGATGACGTCAGGGCTTCACTCACTGATTCTTTTCCAACGCGTTTCGGACTTGCTGGTCCTTAATCCTGGTTTCCAAACAGACAGCCAGTGGTACTTGCAAGGATACTGGAGTACCACTGGCTGTCTGTTTGGAAACCAGGATTAAGGACCAGCAAGTCCGAAACGCGTTGGAAAAGAATCAGTGAGTGAAGCCCTGACGTCATCCCGCCTGCGCCAAACGGGTGTGAAGACGGGAGCGCGTGTACCAGCATTGGGACCAGCCGGCAGGACGCGATCCGCAAGAAAGAAGCACAGTCTGGACGTGACTGAAAGGTAGGCAGCACTAGGGATAGTTAGTTAGACTTTCCCACTGCAGCCGCAGTACGGACCAAAGTGCCGGCATTTATAAAAAGGACTCCCGCACAGGACTTCTCACATTAGCACGAAAGTGCTGTAAACATTGCTCATTAACCATTTTTTCTTTTCACAGGTGTTTGCAAAAAATCTATTATTATTTTTATTAATTCATTTTATACATTTAAGCGCTCCTGTCATTCTGTTTTATTAGGATCGGGCTAGCACACATCGCAGCGTGTGTACAGACACCAGCTGCGATGTGTGCTAAACCTACATCGGGCTCAGAACACATCGAGCTGAGCCCGAATCCCTACATGTGGACCCCCCTTAACAGACTGGCCATAATTAATTGTCACAAACAGACTAAAGAAAAAAGCATGTGCAATACATGCTGACAAACAATCTATTATGGGAAGTAGTCTAAACAACATACTATCACAGTATAATAATGAAAGAATAAATGAACACAAAAGCAAAACTGTAATTCTGGATGAAGTTCAATAAGTTAGCATAGAAACTAAAAGTCTACTTACTGTGGATGAACTTTTTAACGAATATTGTGGAGTCTGCAATATATGTAACAGTCCCATGCTGCACTCCTCTCTCCTATTACTATTCAAACTGTGGGGGTCATTCTGACCCGTTCGCACGCAGCGGTTCTTCGCTGTGGTGCGAACGGGTCGGAACTGAGGCTGCGCGGTGGCTGCATTGCACGCGCGCGATATTGCCTAGCGACGCCCATCGCCGGGCAACGACGCAAGGACCGATGAAAGTGATCGCAGGCACGATCGCATGAAGATTGACAGCATGAAGGAGGAACGGGGCATCTACTCACCGTTTCCCAGGCGTGGTAAGGCGAACTCAGGCGGACGCAGCCGTGTACAGGCGTTTGGAGGGCGGATCTCTGACGTCACAGTCGGGACCTTCATCGCTGGATCCATCGCACTGGGTAAGTAGGTGCAGGGCTAGTTTTGTTTTGCTTGAAACTTTTTTAGCATAGCAGGGCTGCACAAGCGATCGCAGCCCTGCTAGGCTAAAATACACTCCCCCCATAGGCGGCGTCAAGTTGATCGAACGAGCAGCAAAAAGTTGTTACGTGCGATCAACTCGGAATGACCCCCTGTGTTAAATAGGGGAAGCAGGTATTAATGCCCCCCCCCATGAACTTTGAAACTAACACATTTAGCCTGAGTGCACCTTTACAACTATCAGGGGCTCAATGGAATTAGCACATCCACTGTAATTAGAATTTGTTTTTGTTTTATACTGATCTATTGAACATCACCCAAAATGCAGTGTATACAAGTGCAAACCTAATGATCAGATTAGAATAAAATGCCCTTTTAACCTTGTAAGAGAATGACAATGGAACAATTAACTATTCTTTTGAAATTTCTAACAACTGGATTTGGATTGGATTTTTATAAATTAGCCCGTGCCAGAACAGAGGCTGTCATGGCGATACAGTGCATTAATAGCGATCACTGTAATTTGCTGCATATGGGCGGACATTAAATTATACATGCACAGCTCCAGTTTCTGAATGGGTGACTAAATATATGGACTGCAAGTCCCTGTGAGAATGCCTTCTTAGTGAATTCCCAGCTACTAACGCCATCTTTAGCCAACGGGGCTATGTAGAGCCAAACTGCAGTTTCCATTAACAATAAAGGGGATTACAATATGCCCCAATAATCAGCATAATGATTTATTAGACACAAGGGAAATATAAAAATATAATAATAATTATCAAAATAGTTACTTGTAAACATAAGGATGTAAGTTATATACTGATATGTGGATACAAAACTATACGCTGACCGATGGAACAAAGGAAAATTATATATATATACATATGGGAATAACATAAAAATTCCATTCACAAACTATGCTGCAACTGCTCAGATAGTGAGTTCTTCTTTGTTAAACAGGGCTAGAACATGCCCTCCAGCCGTTGCTAAGCATGCTGTGGCCTGTACTTGATGTTCTCAAACACAGGTCTACACATACATATATACATACATACCTGCTTGTCTACAAGAGAATGCAAATACAATGATGTCATCAAAAGTCCAAGTAAAGTCTTCATGTGGAGGATAGAATTGCAGTTTCAAAGATGCTTCTTTCCGGAGATCAATAAGCATTGTTGAATGAATCATTGGGACCGGAAAACAGCCCATTCTCTTCCATTCTCTTATGATAACATAATCAGGAGTTCTTTTATAGTAACCCTGAAAAAAACCAGTAGGGATTGAAATATTAAAGGAACAACAGTAAACATCAATTCAGTGGATTCAAAAACTAAATAGAAAGTAGAAAAAACTGAAAACATAAAAGCATACATATATAGTAGTACACAGAACTTTACAGTGAATACGTGATAATTCATATCAGTCACTGCCCAAACAGATCCTACAATCTATGGGGGAGATTTATCCAAGCCTGGAGAGAGAAAAAGTGAAGACAGATAAAGTACAAACCAATCCGCTTCTGTCATTTTACAGACTGTGTTTGAAAAATGACAGAAGCTAATCAGAAGGAACCAGGGACAGATTTTCCATAAGGCAACATGGACAGCTGCCTAGGGCCCTGTGGGCATTAAGGAGAATACAGATGCTCAAATGGAAAATCATTATTTAAAAAAAAATAAAAAAAATAAGAATTTACTTACCGATAATTCTATTTCTCATAGTCCGTAGTGGATGCTGGGAACTCCGTAAGGACCATGGGGAATAGCGGCTCCGCAGGAGACTGGGCACAAATAGAAAGCTTTAGTACTACCTGGTGTGCACTGGCTCCTCCCCCTATGACCCTCCTCCAAGCCTCAGTTAGGATACTGTGCCCGGACGAGCGTACACAATAAGGAAGGATTTTGAATCCCGGGTAAGACTCATACCAGCCACACCAATCACACCGTATAACTTGTGATCTGAACCCAGTTTACAGTATGATAAACAGAGGAGCCTCTAGAAAAGATGGCTCACTACAACAATAACCCGATTTAGTTAACAATAACTATGTACAAGTATTGCAGACAATCCGCACTTGGGATGGGCGCCCAGCATCCACTACGGACTATGAGAAATAGAATTATCGGTAAGTAAATTCTTATTTTCTCTGACGTCCTAGTGGATGCTGGGAACTCCGTAAGGACCATGGGGATTATACCAAAGCTCCCAAACGGGCGGGAGAGTGCGGATGACTCTGCAGCACCGAATGAGAGAACTCCAGGTCCTCCTCAGCCAGGGTATCAAAATTGTAGAATTTAGCAAACGTGTTTGCCCCTGACCAAGTAGCTGCTCGGCAAAGTTGTAAAGCCGAGACCTCTCGGGCGGCCGCCCAAGATGAGCCCACTTTCCGTGTGGAATGGGCTTTTACAGATTTTGGCTGTGGCAAGCCTGCCACAGAATGTGCAAGCTGAGTTGTACTACAAATCCAACAAGCAATAGTCTGCTTAGAAGCAGGAGCACCCAGCTTGTTGGGTGCATACAGGATAAACAGCGACTCAGATTTTCTGACTCCAGCCGTCCTGGAAACGTATATTTTCAGGGCCCTGACTACGTCCAGCAACTTGGAGTCCTGCAAGTCCCTAGTAGCCGCAGGTACCACAATAGGCTGATTCAGGTGAAACGCTGAAACTACCTTAGGGAGAAATTGAGGACGAGTCCTCAATTCTGCTCTATCCGTATGAAAAATTAGGTAAGGGCTTTTATAGGATAAAGCGGCCAATTCTGACACGCGCCTGGCTGAAGCCAGGGCCAATAGCATTACCACTTTCCATGTGAGATATTTTAAGTCCACAGTGGTGAGTGGTTCAAACCAATGTGATTTTAGGAACCCCAAAACCACATTGAGATCCCAAGGTGCCACTGGAGGCACAAAAGGAGGCTGTATATGCAGCACCCCTTTGACAAACGTCTGAACTTCAGGAACTGAAGCCAGTTCTTTTTGGAAGAAGATCGACAGGGCCGAAATTTGAACCTTAATGGACCCTAATTTTAGGCCCATAGACAGTCCTGTTTGCAGGAAATGCAGGAAACGACCCAGTTGAAATTCCTCTGTAGGGGCCTTCCTGGCCTCGCACCACGCAACATATTTACGCCAAATACGGTGATAATGCTGCACGGTTACATCCTTCCTGGCTTTGATCAGGGTAGGGATGACTTCATCCGGAATGCCTTTTTCCTTCAGGATCCGGCGTTCAACCGCCATGCCGTCAAACGCAGCCGCGGTAAGTCTTGGAACAGACAGGGTCCCTGCTGGAGCAGGTCCCTTCGTAGAGGTAGAGGCCACGGGTCCTCCGTGAGCATCTCTTGAAGTTCCGGGTACCAAGTCCTTCTTGGCCAATCCGGAGCCACGAGTATAGTCCTTACTCCTCTCCTTCTTATGATTCTCAGTACCTTGGGTATGAGAGGCAGAGGAGGGAACACATACACTGACTGGTACACCCACGGTGTTACCAAAGCGTCCACAGCTATTGCCTGAGGGTCCCGTGACCTGGCGCAATACCTGTCTAGTTTTTTGTTGAGGCGTGACGCCATCATGTCCACCTTTGGTTTTTCCCAACGGTTCACAATCATGTGGAAGACTTCTGGGTGAAGTCCCCACTCTCCCGGGTGGAGGTCGTGCCTGCTGAGGAAGTCTGCTTCCCAGTTGTCCACTCCCGGAATGAACACTGCTGACAGTGCTATCACATGATTTTCCGCCCAGCGAAGAATCCTTGCAACTTCTGCCATTGCCCTCCTGCTTCTTGTGCCGCCCTGTCTGTTTACGTGGGCGACTGCCGTGATGTTGTCCGACTGAATCAGCACCGGCTGACCTTGAAGCAGAGGTCGTGCTAGGCTTAGAGCATTGTAGATGGCCCTTAGCTCCAGGATATTTATGTGAAGTGATGTCTCCAGGCTTGACCACAAGCCCTGGAAATTTCTTCCTTGTGTGACTGCTCCCCAGCCTCTCAGGCTGGCATCCGTGGTCACCAGGACCCAGTCCTGAATGCCGAATCTGCGGCCCTCTAGAAGATGAGCACTCTGCAACCACCACAGAAGAGACACCCTTGTCCTTGAGGACAGGGTTATCCGTTGATGCATCTGAAGATGCGATCCGGACCATTTGTCCAGCAGATCCCACTGGAACGCTCTTGCGTGGAATCTGCCGAATGGAATCGCTTCGTAGGAAGCTACCATCTTTCCCAAGACTCTTGTGCATTGATGCACTGAGACTTGCCCTGGTTTCAGGAGGTTTCTGACCAGTTCGGATAACTCCCTGGCTTTCTCCTCCGGAAGGAACACCTTTTTCTGGACTGTGTCCAGAATCATCCCTAGGAACAGAAGACGTGTTGTCGGAATCAGCTGCGATTTTGGGATATTTAGAATCCAGCCGTGCTGCCGTAGCACTACTTGAGATAGGGCTACTCCGACTACTAACTGTTCTCTGGATCTTGCTCTTATCAGGAGATCGTCCAAGTAAGGGATAATTAAAACGCCTTTTCTTCGAAGAAGAATCATCATTTCGGCCATTACCTTGGTAAAGACCCGAGGTGCCGTGGATAATCCAAACGGCAGCGTCTGAAACTGATAGTGACAGTTTTGTACCACAAACCTGAGGTACCCTTGATGAGAAGGGTAAATGGGGACATGGAGGTAGGCATCTTTGATGTCCAGAGACACCATATAGTCCCCCTCTTCCAGGTTCGCGATCACTGCCCTGAGTGACTCCATCTTGAATTTGAACCTCTGTATGTAAGTGTTCAAAGACTTCAGATTTAAAATTGGTCTCACCGAGCCGTCCGGCTTCGGTACCACAAACAGCGTGGAATAATACCCCTTCCCTTGTTGCAGGAGGGGTACCTTGATTATCACCTGCTGGGAATACAGCTTGTGAACTGCCTCCAATACTGCCTCCCTGTCGGAGGGAGACGTTGGTACAGCAGACTTCAGGAACCGGCGAGGGGGAGACGTCTCGAACTCCAATTTGTACCCCTGAGATACTACTTGCAGGATCCAGGGGTCCACTTGCGAGTGAGCCCACTGCGCGCTGAAATTCTTGAGACGGGACCCCACCGTGCCTGAGTCCGCTTGTAAGGCCCCAGCGTCATGCTGAGGACTTGGCCGAAGCGGGGGAGGGCTTTTGTTCCTGGGAAGTGGCTGTCTGTTGCAGTCTTTTTCCCCTTCCTCTGCCCCGGGGCAGAAAAGAGGAACCTTTTGCCCGCTTGCCCTTATGGGGACGAAAGGACTGAGCCGGATAAGACGGCGTCTTTTTATGTTGAGAGGCTACCTGGGGTAAAAATGTGGATTTCCCAGCAGTTGCCGTGGCCACCAGGTCCGATAGACCGACCCCAAATAACTCCTCCCCTTTATAAGGCAATATTTCCATATGCCGTTTAGAGTCCGCATCACCTGACCACTGTCGCGTCCATAATCCTCTTCTGGCAGAAATGGACAACGCACTCACTCTTGAAGCCAGAGTGGAAATATCCCTCTGTGCATCTCGCATATATAGAAATGCATCTTTTAAATACTCTATAGTCAACAATATACTGTCCCTATCCAGGGTATCAATATTTTCAGTCAGGGAATCCGACCAAGCCACCCCAGCGCTGCACATCCAGGCTGAGGCGATTGCTGGTCGCAGTATAACACCAGTATGTGTGTATATACTTTTAAGGATATTCTCCAGTTTTCTGTCACCTGGTTCCTTGAGGGCGGCCGTATCAGGAGACGGTAACGCCACTTGTTTTGATAAGCGTGTGAGCGCTTTATCCACTCTAGGGGGTGTTTCCCAACGCGCCCTAACCTCTGGCGGGAAAGGGTATAATGCCAATAACTTTTTAGAAATTATCAGTTTTTTATCGGGGGAAACCCACGCTTCATCACACACCTCACTTAATTCGTCTGATTCAGGAAAAACTACAGGTAGTTTTTTCACACCCCACATAATACCCTTTTTAGTGGTACTTGCAGTATCAGAAATGTTTAACACCTCTCTCATTGCCGTGATCATGTAACGTGTGGCCCTACTGGAAGTCACGTTTGTCTCCTCACCGTCGACACTGGAGTCAGTATCCGTGTCGACGTCAGTATCCACCACCTGAGGTAACGGCCTTTTTAGAGACCCTGATGGTTTTTGAGACGCCTGGACAGGGACTAGCTGATTAGTCGGCTGTCTCATGTCATCAACCGTCTTTTGTAAGGAGCTGACACTGTCACGTAAATCCTTCCATAAAGCCATCCACTCAGGTGTCGACTCCTTAGGGGGTGACATCTCTATTATAGGCAATTGCCCCGCCTCCACATCATTTTCCTCCTCATACATGTCGACACAAACGTACCGACACACAGCACACGCACAGGGAATGCTCTGATAGAGGACAGGACCCCACTAGCCCTTTGGGGAGACAGAGGGAGAGTATGCCAGCACACACCAGAGCGCTATATATAGATATAGGGACAACCTTATATAAGTGTTTCTCCCTTATAGCTGCTGTATTGTTAATAACCCGCCAATTAGTGCCCGCCTCTCTTTTTTACCCTGTTTCTGTAGTGCAGGACTGCAGGGGAGAGTCAGGGAGACGTCCTTCCAGCGGAGCTGTGAGGGAAAATGGCGCCTGTGTGCTGAGGAGATAGGCTCCGCCCCCTTCTCGGCGGCCTTTCTCCCGCTTTTTGTGAAAATCTGGCAGGGGTTAAAATTCATCCATATAGCCCAGGAGCTATATGTGATGTATTTTTAGCCAGCCAAGGTGTTTCTATTGCTGCTCAGGGCGCCCCCCCCTAGCGCCCTGCACCCTCAGTGACCGGAGTGTGAAGTGTGCTGAGAAGCAATGGCGCACAGCTGCAGTGCTGTGCGCTACCTTGTGGAAGACAGGATGTCTTCTGCCGCCGATTTGCCGGACTCTTCTTGCTTCTGGCTCTGTAAGGGGGCCGGCGGCGCGGCTCTGGGACCGAGCTCCAAGGCTGGGCCTGTGAGCGGTCCCTCTGGAGCTAATGGTGTCCAGTAGCCAAGAAGCCCAATCCACTCTGCACGCAGGTGAGTTCGCTTCTTCTCCCCTTAGTCCCTCGATGCAGTGAGCCTGTTGCCAGCAGGTCTCACTGAAAATAAAAAACCTAAACTAAAACTTTCACTAAGAAGCTCAGGAGAGCCCCTAGTGTGCACCCTTCTCGTTCGGGCACAAAAATCTAACTGAGGCTTGGAGGAGGGTCATAGGGGGAGGAGCCAGTGCACACCAGGGAGTACTAAAGCTTTCTATTTGTGCCCAGTCTCCTGCGGAGCCGCTATTCCCCATGGTCCTTACGGAGTTCCCAGCATCCACTAGGACGTCAGAGAAATGGCCCTGAGAGTGTGGATTCCCAGGATAGGCCTCGATTAGAGAGTTTTGTGGGGCCAGAACTGGGGCACTGGCAGGCTGCAAGGCCAACAGGACTGCTCAAAATTACAATATAGGGGGTCATTCCGACCCGATCGCTCGCTGCAGTTTATCGCAGCGCAGCGATTGGGTCGGATCTGCGCATGTGCCGGCGCCGCAGTGCGCCGGTGCATGCTGGACGGCCGAAGGCGGTTGTACTGTAGCGATCGCCTCTGCCTGATTGACAGGCAGAGGCGGTCGCTGGGCGGGAGGGGGCTGGACGGTGGTGTGGTCCGGCCAATGCAGGCGTGGCCGGACCGTTGGAGGGGGCAGGCCGCGGCGGCTGCGTGACGTCACACGCAGCCGCTGCGACCCGGGGCAGCGAAGAGGTTCTCCCGGCCAGCCGCAGGAGCTGCGCTGGCCGGGAGTAACTCCTGAAATGCAAAAGCATTGCCGCTGTGCGATGCATTTGCACTTCTGCAGGGGGGGGGGGGGGCGGCACTGACATGCGGGGCAGACTACCCCTGTGCTGGGCGTCCCCCCGCATGTCTGAGTGCCTGATCGTAGCTGTGCTAAATTTAGCACAGCTACGATCAACTCGGAATGACCCCCATAGTCATGACAGAGCTTCCTGCACAGCACTCTATGTACTCTCAGCCAATCTCAGGGGTCACAAGAACACGTGCTGAGCGCCTCCAGTCAGGGCTCAGCACAATCTGCTCTGACTCCTCCTGGGGGCTAAGGCTGAGGGGATCCTGGAAGTCAGATTACTGACACTGAAATTCCAAAATAACATGGAATCCGGACGCCGGGATACCGACATGCATTGCAATGCCAGCGCCAGGATCCCAAACAAAGGTCTGCAGGTACTCCATGAAGGTAAGTCGCGGGGAGGGCGATTAGGTTTAGGCTGCAGGGAAGTGGGGCCTAGGGTTTAGCTGCAGGGGAGGTAGGGTGAGGTGTAGGCTGCGGGGAGGGGGAGGGTTAGGGTTAGGCACCACCGGTATGGTTTAGGTTGCGGGGGTAGGGGGAGTTTGGTTCAGGTTGCAGGAGAGAAGTTAGGTGGGTAGGGTGAGAGGGAAACAGGGCCGGCTCTACCATTAGGCAGCTTTAGGCGGCTGATTAGGGGCGTCGGCCTCTGGAGGGCGGCACTGAATTCATCTAGCAAAAAACTGAAGGATGTCTGTGTATGCGGCCTTGTCCTTTTATACTGCGCTGGCTGCTGCTGTAGGTCTAATCAGGTGCGACTGCTATCAGGCTGTACCACATGGTGTCTCATTGCTTCCTACGTGCTGTCACGTGTAACATCAGGTCATGTGACAGCACATAGGAGGCAGATGTAACTATGGCTCCTGAGGGGCGCCCCCACTGCCGCTCCTCATAGCCCTGATGCTCCTCCTCCAGTAATGAACTTACAGATGGAGGGATGAAACCCAATAAGGAGCACACAAATATCTCCTTGGTAATGAGGTAAAACAGGATGTATTATAGCGATTTGTGTCGCTACAATACATCCCCCCCAATAGAGATCAGTCTATTTCAGGTGTATGATGACATCAGTGCTACTTCATTAGAGTGACAGTGTGTATCAGGTGTGTGATATTAGTGTGGCCTTTGTGTATGAGGCATGTGATGTCAATGTGGCCTGTGTATACTGACAGTGTGTATCAGTTGCATATAGATCAATGGATTAGAGGAGGGGGTCCTAAACCATTATAGTGTCTAGGACCCCATGCAGTCTTAATCCGGAACTGTTGGGAACTTTTTTCTTTCTACTTTATTTCTCTCCAAGCTTTGATATATTTCCCCCAAAAATCCTTATCATATGGACACAGACACACTAGTCTTATCCCATCAATATGTCTTTTGAAGTGTGGGGAAGAAATTAGAGCAGCTAGAGGGAATCCGTGTAAACTCAGGGAGAACATGCAAACTATAAACAAAAAGGGTCAATCACATTTGAACGCATGGTCTGGTCCCAAAGTTATGCTAAACACTGTGCCACCATACTACATATGCAGAATTCACTATTTTTTATTTATTTGGTAAAATAAAAAGCTTCTCGGCATTCTAGTTATAAAGAAAAATTAATGTGCTAAAATAAATTACTGAAGAAAAAATTGTAGAACAATGAAAAGAAAATACGGTCACACTGGGAATCATACAAAAAGTGCATTGTAGGCAGAACTGAGCTGCTGGAGACTGGGTCTTGGCCTATACCGCTATTGGGAAAGATTTTGTATTTATTTAGTTGATACACTTGTACAAACACAAAATTGCCACATGTAAAAGTCAAGTATAGATGTCGCCCTTTTCTTGTGATTAATTTAGGACAGGAATGAGGATAAGCCCAACAGAATTTTAGAAGGAAAATGTACAACTTCAATTCAGTAAATTTGACGGTTTTAAGATTTGTGGAAGTTGTCCTTTTATGCTCAGTTTGAGGTTTACACTATTACATAGTATAGAGTGAACATTTTCAGATATTTTGGCCTATCTAGGCATACTGGTTTACAGATGTCTCCTGATAGAATAAATTGTATCTCCTTTTTGGAATGGGTACTAGGAGTAAAATGGAGTTTAATCTGGTTATCCACCATCTGGATGACTTTCTGTTCATGGACTCAAGGACTCTTCAGCATGTTATGGACCCTACACACTGGGCGATAATACTGAAAGATTTGAACAATCTCGTTCATTAATGAACGAGATACCGTTCATATCTTTCAGTGTGGAGGCACCAGCGATGAACGATGCGCGGCCCCGAGCCCGTTCATCGCTGGTGCCCCGTCGCTTGTGCATATGCAGGCCAATATGGACGATCTTGTCTATATTTGCATGCACTGCTATGGAGCCGGGTGACGGGGGGAGTGAAGAAACTTCACTCCCCCCGTCACTGCCCCCCGCCGCCGGGTCGGCCGTCGGCCGTATCCGCCGTCGGGCAGCTTGGCGGTGGATCTGTCAGTGTGTAGGGCCCTTTAGTTCTGCAACACCCAAGAACTTTCATGAAGTTTTAGGCCTTATTCAGGTTTGTTAACAAACCAGGAAAGTTAGCAATTGGGCAAAACAATGTTGTACTGCAGGTGGGGCAGATGTAACATGTGCAGAGAGTTAGATTTGGGTGGGGTGTGTTAATTGGGTGGGGTGTGTTCAAACTGAAATCTAAATTGCATTGTAGAAATTAAGCAGCCAGTATTTACCCTGCACATAAACAACATAACCCACCCAAATCTAAATCTCTGAACATTATATCTGCCCTACCTGCAGTGTAACATGGTTTTGCCAAAATGTTAACTTTTTTTGTTTGCTAATAAACCTGAATAACCCCCTTTGTGCCAAGAAATTATTTTCATGGAATGAAAGCTAGGCAGGAAATGCTATTGGGGATGAGGGTGTTGGTACACAAAGTGTTGGTGCACATTTACTGTGCGTCAACTGCAATTTCCCTTAGGAATACTGATTTTTGCAACAAGATTTATCCCTATGGCACAGATCTTTTGCTACAGGTTGGCTAAAAAGACAGTCAGTGAGTGGCTCAACATCATTTTATTAAGGTAACAGAGGAGTATCTTAAGGGGAATTCACAGCTACATTTAAAGCTGGTTTTGCCATGTAACTAATTGTTGCTTTAATTTTTGCAGGGAACTTGCTGAAACATGCAAGTTCCTTACCCTGGGAACCTATTCCATAACCTGCATAGTGACTGGGAGAAAGTGACTGTGGGGGATAACAGCATAAATATATATATATATATATATATATATATATATGTACAGTGTATATATATATATAATAAACAAAATAAAATGTAAATGGTTAATTATATGATAAAAACATAAACTGAAGGCAGTCCTTCAGATACTAAGACATACTTTTGTAGTTACTTAATAAATTAGATTGCTACCACTCACAAGTAGTCACTTGCTAACACTTATTACTTGGCAGTTTGCAAGTGTAATTTATTATTTATATCTGTAACTTCCCTATTGCGCAGTACAATTGTGTCTGTCTGCAAATGAAAATAATGATACGTTAGTTATTTCTAGCCACTGGCACTATGCTGTCAGTTGAACATGCTGAGGTCAGAGGGGAAGGGAGACACCCACATGCCGAAACATCTTGCCCTGGGTGGATTAGCCTACCATCAGGGTGGCTGCTGTATTCATTTAAGATGACTCTTTAATGTTTCTTGGTTCTTTAACACTTACCTGAGGTGTCATACCACACCAGAAATTTGAGTATAGCGTCCGCGATTCCAACATTGGGGACACAATTGTTTTGTTTTCTTCAATCAGCAGATTTAATGTTTGAGGATTAGTCAGAAAGTTGTCTGCATCTATATACTGGGTAAAAAAAACAGGAATAAAAGAACATCACTATAGAATGTTACACAAAATTAAGATGCTAACTGTCACAACTGAGGGCCTGAGTTGACGGGAGGCAACCTCAGTTGTAGGGGCTGAGATGTAACGGAACCTGGGAGGTTGTATCAGACCCCTAGACATGTAAGTAACATGGAGAATAACTGCCCGAAGGCGTGACCACGACAACCAGGATAAAAGTCAATGATGTTTATTATGACAAACTCCGTAACACAGCAGAAAATAAGAAAACATAAAAGTCAGCAGGGCAATAATACAGTTCCTGGGTACTACAGGGTGGCAAGGGCCACAGGCACTGGTAGTGTGAGACAGTTCTAATAATCTTCTAGTTGGAAAGTCCTTACCAGGCCTGACTGTAGCAATGGAGAGAACCCAGGATCGTACCAGCTGGTGTTCCAGGAAAGGCTGGGCTGCTGAAGGTAAAACGGCTGCTGTGGATACTGGCTGGAACCAGACTGTTGTTGGTACGGAGTGGATACTGGCTGGAACCAGTTAAATAATAAACGAATTTGAGAGCGATGAAATAATAATACCGGTGGAGAGTGGTAAACTGCAGAAAGGACACCGGCCCTTTAAGGGAAGCTGTACACTGCTGGAAGCTGGGCTGGAAGCAGGTGATTGACTTGAGAGCGATGAAATAATAATACCGGTGGAGAGTGGTAAACTGCAGAAAGGACACCGGCCCTTTAAGAGAAGTTGTACACTGCTGGAAGCTCGGCTGGAAGCAGGTGATTGCTGTAGCTGGAAACAGGTGAGTCCAGAATGGATCGGAGAGTCAGGCTACACCGCAGATGGAATGCTGGTGCGGGTCTCTATAGCAGAAGTCTGGAGACAGGAGCTGGAACCTGGAAGACAACCACAGGAGAGAGACAAACTGGAACTAGGTTAGACAACCAAAGCACTGACGCCTTCCTTGTTCAGGCACAGCTTACTTATACCTGCAGCAAGGAAGGGGTTGGCTAGGCAATTATGCAAATCAACAATACAGACAGCAGATTGGTGGAAATGATCAGATGACAAAAACCAAGATGGCTGCGCCCATGCAGACACTTGGAGGGAAGTTTGGTTTGTAATCCATGTGAGAATTGAAACAGTAATGGCGACGCCGGCCACAGGAGACAGGAGACGCCAGACTGACAAGCGCATATTTAACCACGCGGGCACAGCGGAGGCCGCGGCTGATGAAATCACCACTCTGACATTCTGCATGTGGAAACTCAGAAACAGCGGGATCCGGTCCTGGAATGCTGAGCCAGCCTTAGGAGGCATCTGAAGGGTAAGTAATGGCGTCCAGATACCCGGATCGTGACAGCACCCCCCCCTTTAGGAGTGGCCCCAGGACACTTCTTAGGCTTTAAAGGAAACTTTGCGTGGAAATTTCGGACCAAGGCAGGAGCATGGACGTCTGAGGCATTGGTCCAAGAGCGTTCTTCAGGACCATAGCCCTTCCAGTCAATGAGGTATTGTAACTGACCGTAACGGAAACGTGAGTCCAAAATCTTGGCCACCTCGTACTCGACTCCCCGTTGAGTCTGAACTTTGGGAGCTGGAGGAAGTGCGGAATGAAACCGATTCAGGATCAGCGGTTTCAACAAAGAAACATGAAATGTCCTGGGTATTTTCAAGAAGGATGGTAACTGTAACCTGTAGGCAACAGGATTGATGACTTGTTCAATCTTGAAGGGTCCGATGTAGCGAGGTGCAAATTTCATGCTGGGAACTCTCAACCTCAAATTCTTCGTGGACAACCACACACGATCACCCACCTTGAGAGCAGGAACCGCTCTACGCTTCCTATCGGCAAACTTTTTATACCTGAATGAGGCTTTAAGCAGGGCTGCGCGGACATTCTTCCAGTTATTTGAAAACTGACGCAAGGTGACATCCACTGCTGGAACAGAAGTTGCGGGAAGCGGTTGGAATTCTGGGACTTTAGGGTGGAATCCATAATTAATGAAGAATGGTGTAGAAGAAGATGAGGAATGGTATTGATTGTTGTGGCTGAACTCGGCCCAAGGAAGGAGTTGAACCCAGTCATCTTGAGAGGAAGACACATATATACGGAGGAAGGCCTCCAAGTCCTGATTCACCCTCTCGGTTTGACCATTGGTCTGAGGATGGTAAGCCGTGGAAAACTTTAACTTGACTTGGAGGGCTTGACACAAACTTCGCCAAAATTTGGCTACAAATTGTACTCCACGATCCGAGATGATCTCTTCAGGAAGACCGTGAAGTCGGAAGATCTCTTGTATAAACACTTGAGCCAACTTGGAAGCTGACGGAAGACCGGTGAGAGGGATGAAATGTGCCATCTTGGTGAACCGGTCAACTACCACCCAGATGGTATTAAACTTGTTGCAGATAGGTAGATCGGAAACAAAGTCCATCGACAAATGGGTCCATGGTCGACGGGGAACAGATAATGGAACCAGTTGCCCCGCAGGCGACTGGCGGGAGACTTTGTGTTGGGCACACTTTGGGCAGGAGGCAATAAATTCCATAACGTCCTTTTTCAGAGTTGGCCACCAGTAGGACCTAGAAATAAATTCAAGGGTTTTCTGAATGCCTGTATGTCCAGCAAAACGGGAAGCATGGGCCCAATGCATGAGCTTCTTCCTTAGAACTGGCTTAACAAAACTTTTCCCTGGTGGAGGCGTAGAGTCCATCCCTACCGTGGAGAATGCCAACGGATTAATAATAGGATGCTTGTCTGCAGACTCGGACTCATTTTCTTGCTCCCATGAGCGGGAAAGGGCATCGGCCTTACGATTCTGAGAACCCGGACAGAACTGGAGTTTAAAGTCAAATCTGGAAAAGAAAAGTGCCCATCTGGCCTGACGAGGGTTGAGACATTGTGCGCCTTTGAGATATAAAAGATTTTTGTGGTCGGTAAGTATGGTGATTGAGTGGGAAGCTCCCTCCAACAGGTATCTCCACTCCTCCAGAGCGAGCTTGATGGCTAGCAACTCCTGATCGCCAATGGCATAGTTGCGCTCAGCTGGGGAGAACTTCCGGGAGAAGAAACTGCAAGGATGTAGATGTCCATCTTTGGCCCTCTGGGATAACACTGCTCCTACTCCAACGGAGGAGGCATCTACCTCTAAGATAAAAGGAGAGTCGGTGTCAGGCTGTTTCAGAACTGGTGCAGAGATGAACCGTTGCTTCAGAAGGTGAAAGGCCTGTGTAGCTTCCTCGGACCACTTGGACGGATTAGCACCTTTCTTGGTTAATGCAGTGATAGGCGCCACAATGGTGGAAAAGTCTCGTATAAATTTTCTATAATAATTGGCGAACCCTAAGAACCTCTGGACCCCTTTGAGGCTTAAGGGTATAGGCCAATTCTGGATTGCTTGGAGTTTCTCAGGATCCATCTCTAGTCCGGAACCGGACACAATGTAACCTAGAAACGGAATGGTTTTAACTTCAAACACACACTTCTCCAATTTACAATAGAGGTGATTGACACGGAGACGGGAAAGAACCTCTTTTACCCAGAAACGATGATCTTCGAGATTATTAGCAAAGATGAGGATGTCGTCTAGATAAACCACGACATGGCGGTACAAGATGTCCCTGAAGATCTCATTCACGAAGTGCTGGAAGACTGCTGGAGCGTTGCTCAATCCGAAGGGCATGACGAGGTACTCATAATGTCCGTCACGGGTGTTAAAGGCGGTCTTCCACTCGTCACCCTCACGGATTCGGATGAGATTGTAGGCACCCCTCAAGTCCAGCTTTGTGAAAATGGTTGCACCACTAACTCTATCAAAGAGCTCAGTAATCAGGGGTAAAGGGTATCGGTTCTTGACGGTAATGTCGTTCAGACCCCTGTAGTCGATGCACGGACGCAGACCACCGTCTTTCTTCTTAACGAAGAAGAAGCCTGCGCCGGCTGGAGAAGAAGATGGTCGGATGAAACCCTTCGCCAGGTTCTCTTTGATGTACTCTTCCATGGAGTGTGTCTCGGGCAGAGACAACGGATAAGTTCGGCCTCGCGGTGGAACCTTCCCTGGAATGAGGTCGATTGGGCAGTCCCATTCTCTATGAGGAGGAAGGATATCAGCAGAGGCTTTACTGAACACATCCGTGAAGTCTTGATATGGAGGAGGCGGAACATCAGTTGACCTGGGGAAGGAAGAACAAACAGGAAGAACTTTGGCTAAACAAGTCTCAGCACAGGAGGGACCCCATGCCAGTATTTGCGTAGTCGTCCAGTCAATTGATGGGTTGTGGAGACGGAGCCATGGAAGGCCTAAAACCACTGGATGTGTGGCTCTTGGAATCACTAAAAAAGAAATATACTCAGAATGAAGAACTCCCACTCTCAGACGAACTGGAAGAGTCCTTAAGGAAATGACTGCGTCAAAAATCTTGCTGCCATCCACGGCAGTCAAAGAGATGGACGAGGACAGTCTCTCGGTGGGTAGGGACCACCGTTTAACATAAGCTTCGGTTATGAAATTCCCAGCTGCTCCGGAATCAAGGAGGGCAATGACGTTCCTGTAACGTTGAGCAATTTGGAGCGACACTGGGAGGTTACAGTCATGAGGAGATGGAGAGGAGATCATCACTCCTAGCCGGCCCTCTCCTTGGCGAACTAGGATCTGGAGTCCCGGACGTTTGGGACAGGCATTGATAGTGTGCGACGGAGCTGCACAGTAGAGACAGAGAGACTCAGAGAGACGTTTTCGGCGCTCAGCAGGAGATAGACGGGAACGACTAATTTGCATAGGCTCATCCTTGGATGGAGATGGTTGACGAGAAGGAGGAGCAGAAGATTTAGGAGTAGATGATCTTCCTCGCTCGGTTGCTCTCTCTCTAAAACGTAGATCAACCTTCGTGCAAAGAGAAATTAGCTCATCCAACTTAGAGGGCAAGTCTCTGGTAGCTAACTCATCCTTGATGCGTTCTGATAAGCCATGCCAGAATGCAGCATACAGGGCCTCGTCGTTCCATGCCAGTTCGGATGCCAGGATTTTAAACTGTATAAGATACTGTCCCACGGTACGTGTTCCCTGGCGTAAACGAAGAATCTCAGATGAAGCAGATGTTATCCGGCCTGGCTCGTCGAAGATGCGCCTGAATGTAGCTACAAAGTCAGTATAGGAGGATAGCAGGGGATCAGACTTCTCCCATAAAGGTGATGCCCAGTCAAGGGCTGAGCCACTGAGAAGGGAGATGATATAGGCAATTTTGGTACGGTCACTGAAGAAATTGCCAGGTAGAAGCTCAAAGTGGATTTCACATTGATTGAGAAATCCCCTGCAGAACCTTGGAGATCCATCAAATTTTGCTGGCGTTGGAAGATGAAGATGTGGACTGGAAATGGGTAAGGTGGGTGGGGTTACAGCTGGTGTCACTGTAGTGGACGCACCGGACGTGCCAGGTCCACGGAGGGTCGTTTGAATCCCATCCAGCCGTGTGGAGAGATCCTGGAGACAGCGGATGATGTGGCCCTGTGCAGCCTCCTGATGTTCAAGTCGGGCTGCCAGTTCTTGCATCGGCCTGGCCGCTTGATCCTGGTCTCCGGCTGGATTCATTAGGTCAGTGCTTACTGTCACAACTGAGGGCCTGAGTTGACGGGAGGCAACCTCAGTTGTAGGGGCTGAGATGTAACGGAACCTGGGAGGTTGTATCAGACCCCTAGACATGTAAGTAACATGGAGAATAACTGCCCGAAGGCGTGACCACGACAACCAGGATAAAAGTCAATGATGTTTATTATGACAAACTCCGTAACACAGCAGAAAATAAGAAAACATAAAAGTCAGCAGGGCAATAATACAGTTCCTGGGTACTACAGGGTGGCAAGGGCCACAGGCACTGGTAGTGTGAGACAGTTCTAATAATCTTCTAGTTGGAAAGTCCTTACCAGGCCTGACTGTAGCAATGGAGAGAACCCAGGATCGTACCAGCTGGTGTTCCAGGAAAGGCTGGGCTGCTGAAGGTAAAACGGCTGCTGTGGATACTGGCTGGAACCAGACTGTTGTTGGTACGGAGTGGATACTGGCTGGAACCAGTTAAATAATAAACGAATTTGAGAGCGATGAAATAATAATACCGGTGGAGAGTGGTAAACTGCAGAAAGGACACCGGCCCTTTAAGGGAAGCTGTACACTGCTGGAAGCTGGGCTGGAAGCAGGTGATTGACTTGAGAGCGATGAAATAATAATACCGGTGGAGAGTGGTAAACTGCAGAAAGGACACCGGCCCTTTAAGAGAAGTTGTACACTGCTGGAAGCTCGGCTGGAAGCAGGTGATTGCTGTAGCTGGAAACAGGTGAGTCCAGAATGGATCGGAGAGTCAGGCTACACCGCAGATGGAATGCTGGTGCGGGTCTCTATAGCAGAAGTCTGGAGACAGGAGCTGGAACCTGGAAGACAACCACAGGAGAGAGACAAACTGGAACTAGGTTAGACAACCAAAGCACTGACGCCTTCCTTGTTCAGGCACAGCTTACTTATACCTGCAGCAAGGAAGGGGTTGGCTAGGCAATTATGCAAATCAACAATACAGACAGCAGATTGGTGGAAATGATCAGATGACAAAAACCAAGATGGCTGCGCCCATGCAGACACTTGGAGGGAAGTTTGGTTTGTAATCCATGTGAGAATTGAAACAGTAATGGCGACGCCGGCCACAGGAGACAGGAGACGCCAGACTGACAAGCGCATATTTAACCACGCGGGCACAGCGGAGGCCGCGGCTGATGAAATCACCACTCTGACATTCTGCATGTGGAAACTCAGAAACAGCGGGATCCGGTCCTGGAATGCTGAGCCAGCCTTAGGAGGCATCTGAAGGGTAAGTAATGGCGTCCAGATACCCGGATCGTGACACTAACTAGTTTTACTAGTACAATATATTCTAATAACAAGTATGTTACACATATTAATACAAAATGTTTTAAAATATTGTTTTTATTTAATTTACAAAAATTTAGCTTCAATTCAGAAACAGTTCATGCAGAATGATTATACATGTTGGTGGTGCTGCTTAAAATGTAAATTACTGTGAGTACATGTGACATTAGTCAGGTCCATTGTACAGTAGCAAGGGACAACTTCTGTGAGAGTGCTAAATTATAATTGGCTCAGAATTACAAATAAATCTACAAACGTTTATGCATTTGAAAGATTCTATGCTTGGCAGGATAAATAGTATTCCACTTACAAAGATATAGTCTGACCACTTTTCCCTCGCGGTGCGCAGTGCAGCCTGACGGAGCTTCATTACGTGGGCGAATCTGGATGTTGGCCAGTGCTTGGGTCCAAATTCATCAGAATAGGATCTGAAAAGAGAGGTAATGATGTATGATTCTGTTATCCCATAATTTGCTTTTGCTAACTATTGTAACGTTTAAATTTTTTTAAGGAATATTATTTTGTTCCATCAAAAGAACATTTGTTAAAGAGATTTGGCTGAATTTATGGTGTACTAGCAAGCTAAACATATTGGGCCTAATTCAGAGTTGATCGTAGCAGCAAATTTGTTAGCAGTTGGGCAAAACCACGTGCACTGCAGGGGGGGCAGATATAACATGTGCAGAGAGAGTTAAGGGGGGTACACACGGAGAGATCCGTGTTTAAAATCTAAGCAATCTGACTAGATTGCTTAGACTTCAAGCATGGATCTGTCGTGTGTATGCCCCGCAGCGTTAGCGATGCGCGGCCCCGTGCATCGCTATCGCCGGTGCTAGATTGAGACTGCATGCAGGCACAGTCTAGTGGGTCGCTCACTTCAGTGCTGTGTGAAGTGAGCACCCAATGCCCCTCCCTCACTCAGCACACATTGCGCTGTGCTGAGCGGGGGGGAAAGATGGGTGCTGAGCGGTCTGTGTTAAGTTCGCTCAGCACACATCTCTCCCGTCAGTACTGGCCTTTAGATTTGGGTGTGGTGTGTTCAAACTGAAATCTAAATTGCAGTGTAAAAATAAAGCAGCCAGTATTTACCCTGCACAGAAACAATATAACCCACCCAAGCTAACTCTCTCTCTGCACATGTTATATCTGCCTCACCCTGCAGATATAACATGGTTTTATCAGATGGTTTTGTCCATCTGCTAACAAATTTGCTGCTACGATCAGGTCTGAATTAGTCCCATTGTGTTTATATACTATAGGATCTCTAACTACAATAGCACTTGTTTCTATCATTGTCATCATGTGCTGAAGAATCCATTATTTAAAGAAACTGACTCGTATAAAATAATTAAATAGAAAGCAGCGGTGGCTTGTTACCTGTCTAGCTGGGGGGTTTGCAGCCCCCACCTCCCGGTCCTCCCGGTGATTGATGGCTGATGTCACCAGGAGGTGGGAGGTGGGGCTTAGGTCCAACAGCAGGAGCAGGGCTTGCGTCCAGGGGCAGGGCTTAACTCCGGCACTGCTTGATAGGCTGGCTTCTAGGAACTGCATAGATGGGGCTGACGTTATAGCATGAAGCACTCAATCTGCTATCGTAGTCAGACTGGCAGTTCCAGGAAGGAGAATACACATCCACCTAGGACTGCCTGTCTGGCTTTGATTAGCAGGGAGCACTTCCTATGGGAAGTCACTGCCACTACTAGGCAGTCTCTGCGGATGGCAGAATTTATCGGGGAAAGAGGGGGGTGCTGCAGTCCTGTAGCCCCTAGGTAAAATCCGCCACTGATATATAGTGTTATACTGTACATCAATATCTGTCTAGTTTTGCATCAATACAAAGAAGGGTTGGATTTAGGACCACTTGGGCCTGGGGCAGAAAATTATAAGGGCCTACAGTGAGAAGCAGAGGAACTGTGGCCAGTGAGGTGTGGGTGTAACCAGAGCCATGTGGGCATGTACACTCTTTACACTATTAGTACCAGTGTCTCCCTAAATATGTAAAAAAATTGCATTTATTTTGTCTGGACAACGCAAGTATAATATTATGATTTATGGCTGACTGCGTGGCAAGCTGAGCAGCTGGTCATCGTCTTGCTATCATGACAATGGGACTATTTTAATGTGTAGGACTGTAGCTATAGTCCCATCCTCCCCATTTTTTAATCAGACCCTGAATGCAAAGTAGTAATAGTCATATTGTATGCAGTACTAGCACTGCATGTATTAGACTATACAGAAATGAAGAATATCTGGACCAGTGGCAGATGAACCTTTTGGCTGCAGGAATGCAGCACCCCCAGGTAAAATCTGCAACCTTGATCAGCTTCAGTGAAGCCAGATGCGCTTCACTGTGACTGGCAGCGACTTCCCATTGGAAGTCCTACATGCCAAGTGTCATAAACAAGTAAAATATGTATGAGAAGATATGTACAGTAGTTGCTTTATAAAATGGCTGTTTATTATTTGCATGCTGTATGTGCATCACTGAGTGTCAATCATATATTGTGAATCATAGATTAAGGATCAATTTGTGAATAACAATAAAAATCGTATTTTTGTTTTATAATTTACCATGTAACTGAATCTATTAAATGCAAGATGACCTATGATCCAAACATCCAGAAAGAAACAGTGACATAACATATCTGAAAGCACCAACAGAACAGGTGAATATATAAAATGTATTCAATTTACAAAATTGCTCTTAGAAATCAACAATGTTTTCACTGCTTTCAGATACTCAAGATAATTTCAAAAATGTGAGATTAAAAAAAATAAAATAAAATAAAAAAAACAGACAAGAAACCTTTCTAATGCTGCTTTCACATCGCAAAACCTGCTTTTGAAACGGTTCTTTAAACGGTTCTTAAAACGGGTCTGAGCAGTTAAACCCCCTTCACATCGCATGCTGTAACCAGTATATTACTATTTCATTACCGTTTTGGTACCTTTCACACTGAACCCGTTTCACCCATACGAAACAGTGGTTGTCATTTTAAATGTTTATTTCCTGCTTCTGCCTGGTGAGATCACACATGGAGACAGCCTATCACCTTCTGGGGCTTGCAAATACCGTTTCAGACCCTTTCACACTGCACAATTAAGCGGGTCTGAAACGGGTAGGACCCTGCTTTTTTACCGTTTCAAAATACCGGTATTTTGTAAACGGTAAATTGAAGGTGACCCTTTCACATCGCAGCTCGAAGCATTTAGGAAGCCAGTAAAAATGGCAAATTACCGGGTACAAGCTGCGGTGTGAAAGGGGTATAACTGAAGCTGTACCAGCTTTAAAATGAATGGGTCAATTCATTTCAATGTTGTTTCCATAAGGAATGTGAAAAGCTTGGTCTGTGGAGTTTTGCAGTACTAGTCAAACTAGTCAAAATGTCAGGTGAATTCCAAACGAAAAAATGACCATGTTTCCGCAGCAACTCAGATGATATTCATAACACTTTAATTAAGTGGTTAATTTATTTTTTATTTTATTTTTTCAATTTGATTTGTCCAATGTTGAAAATTTACTGTCATTCCAGTAAAAAATTAGTCAGAGCTTTCATTATTTGGTGTAGTATTAAATTAACTAATCAGACATTTAAAACCTTTATTTATGTGATACAAATGTAATTAATGCTGGTGTGTACTGCTAATGGGCCCTACACATAAGGCGACCCGCCGCCTAGCTGCCCGACAGCCGATACGGCAGACTGGTGACCCGGCAGCAGGGGGGAGGTGACAGGGGGAGTGAAGTTTCTTCATTCCCCCCATCACCTGGCTCCATATGCGTGCATGCTAATATGGACGAGATTGTCCATATTGGCCTGCATGCACAAGTGACCCGGCACCAATGATGAACGAGCGTGGGGCCGTGCATTGTTCATCGTTGCTGCCTACACACTGACCGATATGAACGAGTTCTCGTTCATTAATGAACGAGAACGTTCATATCGATCAGTGAAATCGCTAAGTGTGTAGGGCCCTTAACACATAGAAACACAAGAAATGCTAGACCACTTGGAAAAGTCTTGTAGCATGGTGTTCAAATTTCTGACTATTCTATAACAAGTCAGCTTGGCCACTAAAGAAAACTCCATAGAAAAAGCTTTTGCCATTTATGGAAAGTGCCCTTTCACTTCACTGGAAATTTTACAAGTAGGGCATACATTGTAATGAGAGCTGGGACTGAAAATAAATAGCTAGCTCCTAGCAATTTTGCTCAACTTAGTGAAGACTGAAAAACAGACCTTCAATACAGTACCTCTGCATATTGTCTCAAATAATTTAGAATACTGGCATAAAATAAACAAATCTGTTAGACTAAACAAGAAAACTTAAACAAATGAAGTGGCTATATTTTCTTTCTTTTTTTTTTTTTCAATATAGTGTATCTGTTAGTGTTTTAGCAGTAAGAATAGATGCCAATTTGTATCCAGAAATCACAAAATTTGATACCACATTTCCCAAGTCTTATTGCCCTTACCCACAATTGTACAATGTTTGCTAACACTACTAAAAGCATGCTAACAGGTATGGGACTAGAGCCCACTGATTACAACAACCTCATACTCATTGGTGGTTGGAACCATTTGCAATCAGTAATAAGGCTTTGCATCAAATTCTTTTGGATTACAGATCATAATACTTACTGAGGTTCAGCCAGAGGCCTCCATTCAACATAATGGTATAATTTTTGTACACTCTTTAACCATTCTCGTAAAACAGCTGTAGAATTATCGATATTGTGATCTGTTGCTGCCCTAGAAAAATAAGATAGACCGTTTCAGTTATTGTTAAACATTCTAAGATAATTCACCTGCAGAAACTGATTACCATTCTCCTATCCAGCGGCAATGACTTGGAAGTCTTTCATCAGCAGCAACTCACCAACACCTAATAGCCACCATGGGGGTGATTCCGAGTTGTTCGCTCGCTAGCTGCTTTTAGCAGCATTGCACACGCTAAGCCGCCGCCCCCTGGGATCTTAGCTTAGCAGAATTGTGAACGAAAGATTAGCAGAATTGCGAATAGAAATTTCTTAGCAGTTTCTGAGTAGCTCGAGACTTACTCCTACACTGCGATCAGCTCAGCCCGTTTCGTTCCTGGTTTGACGTCACAAACACGCCCAGCGTTCGGCCAGCCACTCCCCCGTTTCTCCAGACACTCCCGCGTTTTTCCCTGACACGCCTGCGTTTTTCCGCACACTCCCAGAAAACGGCCAGTTTCCGCCCAGAAACACCCACTTCCTGTCAATCACGCTCCGATCACTTCAACGATAAAAATTCTTCGTTCGGACGTGAGTAAATCTACTAAGTTTTGTGTTAAAATACTAACTGCATGTGCACTGCGAACCATGCGCATGCGCATTTTTGCCTTAATCGCTCCATTGCGAAAATCGGCAACGAGCGAACAAATCGGAATGACCCCCATGTTCCTAAACAGCAATGAGCACTATTTTCCTACAAAGTAATAATCAACATTATTTTACCATCAAGTCATGCCCTCCACACTAAATAACAAATAAATCTAGTAATATACACAAGGTTTGAATAATATTATATCCCTAGATTATGAACAGTAGATTCATCCTCTAACTAATTTGTGCAGAAGACACCATCTCCTTCCCATTGGCAGTTATATACTTGCAGCATGAGTTGGCAGCTACACATTACACAGGAAACCTTCAGTCTGCCAGTCGTGTATTGCACAGTGAAACTATCATTTGCAGCCATATGTTGGGTAGACTTTCACCAAGGAACGTTAATAGGGTAGTGCAGACGGTGCTTCGCACACAGCACATTTGGCGTGTGGGTGCACCGTCCACAATGCCACTCAGCTCATAAATTGCGACGCCTGAAGACTGTGCCACCAGTGTGTGGTTGATGTTGTGCCTATGGTGCTGTAGTTGAAGAAACACAAGTATACTGTATTAGGTCTGCTACATGTTTTGTGACTGCACAGTGAGTTGTATTGAAACATACATACACACACACTGCATTGCCCTACACCCTGAAGGCAGAGCCGGCCCTAACCAATATGATGCCCTAGGCAAGATTTTGGCTGGTGCCCCCTTGCACAGACGCTAGTTCTGCCTCTGACCCTGTACCCCTTCCCAGCACCATCACCCCTCACCCATAGCAATCCTCATTTTGGTGCTCCTACCCCCTATATTTTAAATAGGAACAGTATGCACATTCGGTGTGAAGCCCAAAACAGGGCGTCTTCTTGCTGGGAAGGGGCATGGCCACACAATAATACCCGCAGTAGAAATTACGCCACCCAGTGCTGCAACTTTATTCACATTGTATCATGCAATAGTGTCTCTTATTCATGTTACATCACACAGTAGTACTACGTTACTCCTCACAGTAGTGCCCCTTATTCACATTACACCACACCATATTGCTCTTTATTCACATTAGACCACACAGTAATGCCCTTTCTATACGTTACGCCACCAAGTACTGTAGTACACCTTATACACATAATGCCGCAATTAGTAATACATTTCCTATGCAGATAGAGCCGCAGTCACACACAGAATATAGGCATGCTGCATATCATTCTTATCATCAGAAGCTGCTTGTGCCCTAATTTGCCTATGCCTAGAGCCGGCTCTGCATGAATGGGCTCTTCTGCGGCGTAATATGTATAAGGGGCTCTATTGTGGTGTAACGTGTATGAGAGGCTCTACTGTTTATAATTTGACTTACGGACACTACTGTGTGGTGTAATGTGACTAAAATACACTACTATTTATTATTATTACCAGTTATTTATATAGCGCACACATATTCCGCAGCAATTTAGAGAATATTTGGCCATTCACATCAGTCCCTGCCCCAGTGTATTTTACAATCTGTATTCCCAATCACATGTACATGCACACACATTCACACAAGGGTTAATTTTGTTGGGATCCAATTAACCTACCAGTATATTTTTGGATTGTGGGACGGAACCGGAGTACCTGGAGGAAACCCACGCAAGTACGGGAAGAATATTCAAACTCCACACAGTTAGAGCCATGATGGGAATCGAACCCAGGACCTCAGTGCTGTGAGGCAGTAATGCTAACCATTACACCATCCGTACTGCCAATCTACTATATGGTGTAAGGTCGCTAATGGGACACTACTGTGTGGTGTAATGTGACTAACGTACACTACTGTGTGGTGTGGTGTAGTGTGACTAATGGACACTACTGTGTGGTGTAATGTGACTAATATACACTACTGTGTGGTGTAGTGTGACTAACGTACACTACTGTGTGGTGTAATATGACTATGTACACTACTGTGTGGTGTAGTGTGACTAACGGACACTACTGTGTGGTGTAATGTGACTATGTACACTACTGTGTGGTGTAGTGTGACTAACGGACACTACTGTGTACTGTAGTGCGACTACAGGGCACTACTGTGTGGTGTAAAGTGAATTGATACTATTCTGTGGCCACGCCCCTTCCCCATAAATAAATATGGTTCTGCTTTCACCAGTATGCTACAATAGTGTAGGCTTGTGCAGAAATCACAAAATGATTCAGGGGCTATTATTAGAATTTCTACAAACCAGGCACGAAATGTAATAGAAAAAAAAACAAAAAACAGTGCCTGAGTATCACAAAAGAATTAAGTGAGTAGCACTCGAGCATTAAGGTTAACTTCCTGCAACAGTATCATGAGAGAAAAGGGGAGATGTGCCAGCTAAAATTATAAGTAGATACCACACTCTATCGTTAAAAGTATAGGTAAGTTTAATAAATCACCTATGATGTAATAAACATCATCAAATAAATTGCATTACACACAAAACACACATAAGCATAGTAATGAAAAGTATCTAAAATGTATCAGTCAAAAGTAAATACAATGGGGTTAGGTACGAAATCCCAGCAGTCACAATGGTCAGGATGCAGACAGCGGCATTCCCGGTGGTCAAAATACCAACGGACCCCAGTAACTATTTTAACTTTATCCCTACCCCTATCTATAACCCTAACCCACCCCTCCCACAGCCTAGCCATAACTGTCCCCTCTTGCAGTCTAACCCTAACCATCTCCTTCCACAGCCTACCCCTAATCTCCCCCACCCTCGCAGCCTAACCCTCCCCCTAGTGTCTTACCCTAAGCCCAGTAATTACCATCGGGATCCATTGAAATTCTGACCATCAGGATTCCACTGTCTGTATTCTTTCGGGTTTTCTGACCACATCTCATACACTGACTAGGTATTTATAGTCATACACTATGTAGAAAAAAGTGACTGGACACCTCCACGCGAGCAAAATGGTGTGCTCCTGCAGCAGACACATATTTGTGAAGGTATAAAACAGGTAGAGGGGCACTGATTAGATTATTTGCTAACGAAATGGCTTGCCAGAAGGCGCTAACCGGGTTTGAAAAGGGAATCATCGTAGGCTGCTCGAACGAAGGTATGAATGTGAGAAGCATTGCAGATGTTTGGAAGGATCCCAAAGCCATTGTGTCTTTTGTCATTAATGCATGGAAAAAGAACAGTCATTGCAGGAATGCACCTCGCCCCGGAAGAACCCCAAAACTGCAATCCAGGGACCAGAGAGTGCTAACCAGGGAGCTGCGAAAGTACAGGGGTCATCCCATGGGGTTGCTCCAAGGTAGGTAGCTCTTAGTTTAGATATATGCAAGTAAGGAGCCATTATCATGTGGCTCTTTGCTGGTTAAACATAGACCCAGATTGGGATAATTGGGATACCCCATCTTCACACCGGCCTCCCGCTTGCTAGGGAAGTTGGTGACTCACTCGCCAGTGATCTCCAGCTCTGTAAGGGGGTGGCGGCATGCTGCTGGGGTGAGCGATCCCCTGTGGCGTGGAACGATCTATCCCCTCAGGAGCTCAGTGTCCTGTCAGCGGAGATAGTGGCTCAGACCCCGCAGGGCGGACACTACTCCCCCCCCCCCCCCCCCCCTTAGTCCCACGAAGCAGGGAGGCCGTTGCCAGCAGCCTCCCTGTAAAATAATAAACTCTAAAATAAACTTTACTAGAGAAACTCTGGAGAGCTCCCCTAGCTGTGACCGGCTCCTCCAGGCACATTTTCTAAACCTAGTCTGGTAGGGGGTGCATAGAGGGAAAAGCCAGCCCACACTCTCAAACTCTTAAAGTGCCAATGGCTCCTGGTGGACCTGTCTATACCCCATGGTACTAATGTGGACCCCAGCATCCTCTAGGACGTAAGATAAATATAAATATTTGTCTTAAGCGTAATAGACAAACTGACCTAAATGCATCAAGGAGATTTTTGGAACCCTTCCCGAGATGAGCATCCCGTTTCTTTCCTCTATGTGTACCGTTAACCACCCATGCACCAGCAGCAGGAACTTGATTGATAGTACCAGTGCTACCTAACCCTCCACCTTGCAGCACCCGCTGTATAGGCACCAACTCCATATCATCATAATCAAGAGCTAGTGGAATGTGCTCTACACAGAGGAAATAAATTGCTTATATCGGGTACTGTTCCAGTAACATCTTTTATGAACTAACTTTAATTTAACCAAAAATTATGCAGAGACATATGCACATATTGAAACCAGTGGTGCTATTTTATTTGGGAGGGAAATAAGGAGATGTAATACAGAAATAAGACAATCAATGAAAGGGTACTGATTAATCTAAAAACTGAGTTTCTGTGCACACTGATTTATACGTAGATATCTACAGTATGTCAAAACACACAGCACAGAAACATTGTGTAACCCAGAATGCAGGAGATTACATTGTTCGGGTTCATTTAGAAAAAATGTAAATGTCACAGTTCCTGCTGACAGATTTGAGTACTACAGGGCAGTGGTTATATCCGTTGCAATGAAATGAATGAGTTAAATGATGTGTATACTACACCACAGGTTCTCAAACTCGGTCCTCAGGACCCCACACAGTGCATGTTTTACAGGTCTCCTCACAGAATTACAAGTGAAATAATTAGCTCCACCTGTGGATCTTTTAAAATGGGTCAGTGAGTAATGAATACACCTGTGCACCTGCTGGGTTACATGCAAAACACGCACTGTGTGGGGTCCTGAGGACTGAGTTTGAGAACCTATGTACTACACATATTATGCACCTGTCCACTGCATATAGGATTATTCCATCCCTGGAAGCTTTAGTGTTATCAACATTTTTAAATGAAACCTGTTGTACTGTTTTTCTCAGTGTGGTTTACTTTCTGCTGAATCCAGACAGTTTACCTTAAAAAATGTAACACTAAAAAAAGGTTTAGCTAATTTTATTCAGTTTGTTTGCAGGTCATCTGTTCTCATCCAAATGATTAATTCACCAAAATGACATATGTTTTCTATTTCTTGATTTCATTTTGTCTCCAAACAAGAGAGCCTTTGGAGAGAAGGCAGACTTCTTTTTCTAAATCTCCAGGTTACAGGAAATATCTGTTTATTTGTGGAGACACTCCATCCCCATTTGTACATGTGTAGAATACAGTAGCTGTCTGCTGTATCTTACTCAAAATAAACTGAGAAGTATGGAATGCTTTTTTTTATTTTATTTTTTTAAGAACAAAAAGTATCAACTTGTTGAACTATATATATTGATTTCTTGCCGTAAACTGAGTAGTTTTGAACAACATGGAAAATCACCAGAATGTATTAAGATTACAAAGCACACTTTCATACCACAGAATATTTCAAATGGACAAAGAGGGACAGCTAATACAGTAATAGGGCTCACCAGAATACTGAGTAGGATTCATATGACAAAAGTATCCAGCTCCTCCACAGAGTGTAACCAAATGGCAGGGCCAGGGCTGTAGAGAGATTGCTCAGGCCCTGGTAAAGCAGGGCGTGTGGCCTACTTACACAGGTGTGGCTATGCCTCCTTTAAAAAAAACCACGACAGTAAGAATTGTTTATGCGCCATGGATTGGTGGCAACCTATACAGGGAGGCGCCATGAACCCCTTTAGCCATGGTCAGGTCCAGGTGGAGGGGAAGGGGGTGTTGGATCAGTGCAAGTTAAAAAAAAAAACCTGCAGGCAGAGGAGACTGCTGAACAACAGTGGCAGCAGCCTCCCTGGAGCATCCGCAGTCCAGCACACAGCAGCAGGGAGAGAGGCAGCTGTATCTGGCTTACAGGTAAGAAGGGAGGGGGGCACTAATTACCCAGGCTTGGGCCTCCTCCAACAAGCCCGGGTCTGGGTAATAAGTACTTGCCCCTCCCACTTGGCACCACTGGGCAGGACTGGAAATATGGAATACAAGATTCAGGCTGAGGTCAGGATAGGCAACTCACTTATGCTGCATTCAGATTGCAAATGCCGGATCCTACCCGGTAAGAGAAACATGTCCTTACCGGGTGGGATATGGCATTTGCGCTCCTCTGCTGGCTTTCCGACCCGGCAATATACCGGGTCGGTTGCCATAGCAGCGGGGGGCGCATCAGCAGCAGGGGCAGGGGTGGAGGCGGCGCTGGGAGATGAGCTCATCTCCTGCGCCGCCTCTCCCTATGCTGTGAATGGGAGCCATGTCGCATCGGAACGGCTCCCATTCACACTGCACCTGACCCGGTATTCAACCCGGTAATAACCCTTCTTTTTTACCGGGTTGAATTACCGGGTCAGGCGACCCGCTAATTCTGCAAAGGACCTTTCACATCGCACACTGACCCGTTTCGACACGGCAATATGCCGTGTCGATACCGGGTTTTTAGTGCGATGTGAAAGGGGTTTGATATAGTCAGTATCCTGGCATTGGTCAGGGAAGTCTGGTAGAAAAAAAGGTGAGTATCCAGGCACAGGTCAGGACAGTTGGCCAACAAAAAAATAGACAGTACAAAAGGTCGACAGGGTTAAAAAAAGACGACATGGACATGGTCAACACAAAAAAAGGTTGACACAAGTTATTTTGTGATTTTTGGGTGTCATTTTGTATGTTTTACAATATATGTTCAAAGTAGTAGAATTAGGTGTATAGATGTGGTAAAGTGCATAATAGGAGTGTTGTGGGCAGGGTTGCTATCAAGGCAGGACTGCCGAGACAGCAGTCCCGGGCACAGACAGCTCACAAAGAATCGGGGCCGGCCCACTCCTACCACCCGCAGCCACTACTGACGCAACTTTCGCAAAGACGCAAGGGACCTCCGGCTGGTCCTCTGCATGCTTGCCCATCTCTCCGTGCAGCAAGGTGATGGAGGGTCCCGATTCTCCTGTCCCATGGACACTGCCTCTGCACAATACAGTTCACTATGCAGTGTGCGTGACATAACACCGCACCACAGGAGGAGAGAGGAGCCTTGCGTCTGAGGAGCATCCTGGATCCCAAGAAGAACAAAGAAGGGTAAGTGTGTGTGTGTGTGTGTGTGTGTGTGTGTGTGTGTGTGTCGCCGCTGGGGGAACCGGACGATCCTGAGTGCGGACGGAACGGAGGAACTTGGAGCTGCAGCCCAGGACTCTCTTTTGATTCCAAAAGCGTTTAAGAACTGAGCGCTGCCAGTTCTTCACCTGGAACTGGTAATTATCCACCTCACGGATCAGTTTTGGATATCCCAGCTTTTTTAGGTGTTTTTGCATGTTCCTGACACATATGGAATGTACTTGGTGCATGCTTGTTTGAGAACTCGTAACACAGTTCTCATATGACATTGGTAATTACAACCAACACCTAGCTGTTTTTAATCTAATGTTCAGTGTAAAAATTTGTGTGAAAACTGTGTTTTATTTGTTTTATTCTATATCCTTGCAGGGATATTTTAATTGACTGTTGATTCTTTTTGATTAAAAAAAACGGTATTACACTATGGTATTTCTACTCTCTCTCTTGCAAATTCTATGACATCTGACTGGGAGAAAAAACAAAGTTGCAAATACCATCAACATTATTGGAATAAGTATCCATTCTTTACTATTGTTTGCGCTGGTGGAACTATTTTTCTACTTTTTTGTCTATTAATGTGTGTGTGTGTGTGTGTGTGTGTGTGTGTGTGTGTGTGTGTGTGTGTGTGTGTGTGCGTGCAGTAACGGATCTTGCCACGGGCAAGCAGGACTTATGCCCGGGGTGCCGCCTTCCGGAGGGCGCCGCACCATGGCAAGATCCGCTACTGCAGTGCTGTGCCACCCGCTGTGTCCCGCTGCTGCTGCGTCCCACTGTGAAGGGCGTCAGGGAACTAGACGCGTAGCGTCTAGTTTCCCTTTGTGGAAAGGACTTTTACTGTGCGGTGCGCGATGACGGCATCGCGCACCACACAGCATTTCAGCGGCGCTACTACTGTACAGGGGGCGTGACTGACCACGCCCCCTGTATAAAGCCACGCCCATACTACCCACCCGGGGCGCAAAATGGCAGAGAACCGGCCCTGTGTGTGTGTATGGCTGCAGATAGTGTAAGTGTGCATGGCTGCAGAGTGAATGTATGTGCATGGTTGCAGAGTGATAACTTATGTTAGCCATCTGGGCCAAGCTCCAAAATGCTTCATGTTCCAGAACTTGATAAATCTAACTAAACAGCAGTCCCCGTACAAACCTATGGAAGCTGCTTTTGCAGTTGGAAATAGAGAAGCTGCCACAGATATCTTCTGAGATCCCTCCAAGGTACATCTGATGGATCTTCAATATTTGCAGGTATTTTTGAGGGACGTCCCGCAAATATGATTGGATGAATAGGCCCCTTATTCACTGGCGTATCTATAATGGATGCAAGTATATGGTGCATGCGGGCCCCTGGGCCGTGGGGGCCCACACATTACACACCCTGCACCCATTTAATTATATTTATCGCTCCGTTGGCCTGACTGCCAAAACTGCAAATATCACTTGAAAAATGGCCGCCGCACCCATTTTACAGTGACTCCCTCATACGCAATAGAGATGTCATTGAGAATGCAGCACGGTGTGCCCAGAAACGTCTACTGCACCACCGGAGAGGAGGGGGCCCGATTGGAGCCTGCACATGAGCCCCCTCCTCTCGTAAAGTGCCTCTGCCCCTACTATGTGCACTCAGTCATTTACTGTACTGTGTAAGCATTCAATACTGAGATTTTTTACATCTTTTGTATTCCCAGTCAAGCCACAGCTCCTATCATATTCCTGGCACGTTTGCTTGTGTTACTTTCATAGCAGTGATGCACATTTGCTACCTACAATATGCAGAGTTGATCACATTTTCCGTATACGGAAACACAGAATAATTAGCAAAATACTACTTATTATAATGGTTTTTTTTTGCAAGTATGTTTGTGTCCAACTATCATCTGTACTGTAAACTGTGATGGTCAGAATACCGATGGAACCCGGTGAGTATTCTAAGCTTAACCCCAACGAACCCTGCTGCAGCCTAACCATAACCATCCCCTCCTGCGGCCTAACCCTAATCCCCCCCCCCCCCCCCCCATCATCCCCACCGGCTGGCTAACCCTAAACCTCCCCCTAGTGTCCAACCCTAACCTTAAACCTCACCGTAACCCTAACCCCAGTACTTGCCTCTGGGATTCTGCTGTCGGTATTCTGACCCCATCCCCTCTGATAGACGTGTTAAAATTACACCTTTTTTCACAGTGATATGACTTACTGATAGAAAACCAGTTCAGGCAGGGGGCACACAGACTGGCATATGGAGACAAAAAGCTGAATTCAGACCTACCTGTACTATGATAATAGTGCTCAGGAGCTGCTGAGAGGTAGTTGTAAATGCAATAATAAATGAGCCAGAGGGCATCGTCATTACATAAAGCTAATTACTGTGTAGTTTTCTATACAAAGAGAATAAAAGATACTGAAAGTGACAATACTTTTATTCAGCATATACAGATGTGTCCTCATAAACTAGTCTCGCAGTCGCATCAAACAGCCCTTTTAGGCACACTAGGTCCCAAGCGGCTTGCACCCTCTTTTTCACTGACATATGCTTCTTAGTCGCACAAATTAAACAATCGGATGTGACATAACAGCTTAATGAGCCTGCACTGATTAATATGATTGTTACTGGATGCGTCCTTGTTGCATGCGCCCAGTGAACATATATTGGATTTGGGTCTCACGGGGCCTGGTCAATGGGGGATTTCCTCTTAACATCAGTAACCACCTATTATTGACTCCACCCACTGCGCATGTACGTTGCAGTGACCACCAGGTCCTACCACTGGCCTTGGAACCGTGTTACTGTTCAGGCTCCTACCTCTAGTACCTGAATACTGCTCACTGCTGGGTATGCATAGTCCCGCTGCTGCCAGACCTCCTGACTGGCATCGGTTGACCCCCACTGGTCACTGACCATTGACCAGGCCCTGCACTGTAGTTGGCAGAAGGCGAAGCTTAGAGATGCTGCCCTTACTACAGGACAGCAGGAAAACAGAATGGTGTTTTGCGCAGTTCTGATGGTTGAAGGATATGGATGCACGCATTAAAAAGGCAAGATATTTATTGCTCAAAAAGTCCCTTCCCTCTTTCAAGGGGATACAGTATACAGAAGTTATCAGCAGTTCCACACTTCAAGATGTCACAGACTATGGGGGTAATTCAGACCTGATCGCTCGCTAGCATTTTTTGCAGTGCTGCGGTCAGGTAAGAACTGCGCATGCGTACGGGTACAAAGCGGAACGTTGCTGTGCGATGGGTTTTATGAAGAATCCAGCCGATCGCAAGGAGATTGACAGGAAGAAGGTGTTTGTGGGTGGCAATTGACAGTTTTCAAGGAGTGGTTGGAAAAACGCAGGCGTGTCCAAGCATTTGCAGGGCGGGTGTCTGACGTAAATTCCGGTCCCGGACAGGTTGAAGTGATCGCAGCGGCTGAGTAAGTCCTGGGCTACTCAGAAACTGCACAAAATCTTTTTGTACCGCTCGGCTGCACATGCGATCGCACACTCCCCGGTGAGCGGCGACTATGTGAATGCAGGACTGCAAAAAACAGCTAGCGAACGATCAGGTCTGAATTACCCCCCATATACCCATTCTGAGGCATGCACGCCCCCTTTTATCCTCATTCAACACACAATACCACAGGGGGTAGTTCCACCCTGTTTTCTTTACCCAATCAAGTTAAGTGCATGTACTGTGAATGCCCAAGGCATAGAGCGTGATGAGCTAAGCGGAAAATGCGGTAAACCCCCTGTTTACCGCATTTCCCTGATGTACTATCCCCCGGCCGCCAGGTTAGCGCCGTGGCAGGGTTTGCCAGCTTTAGCTGGCGATAGTCCATAGAAGCCTATGGGCTTCTCTCCGCGGTGGTGTGTGAGGGATCCGATCGGATCCCTCCCAGCATGCCCTGCGGCCGCCCCCGTCACCCCGCGCATGCGCAGACTGACTTCTGGGGCCAAATCCCGGAAGTCAGGCTGCCGCTGTGCGTCGCGGAGGACAGCTCTTATCGGAAGAGCTGTCCTCCGCAATGCTGATCGCATATGTTAGTACATATGCGATCAGCATCGTGGCGCAGGGCGGCGATGGGCGGCGATGTACATTAGTACATCCCGCCCATAATCACCTTTAACATTGTCCTCTATGGACAGTGGGGAGTGGTCAGTACTCTGTGCCTTGTCCCACCTGCCGTGTTAGTGACAGCTCAGGTGACCAATCAGGGTCCTCTTGCCACAAGAGGTAGTAAGAGGGGACAAAGCAGCCCACAGAGAGCTCTGGATACCTCCTAGACCATAGGTTCTCAAACTCGGTCCTCAGGACCCCACACAGTGCATGTTTTGCAGGTCTCCTCACAGAATCGCAAGTGAAATAATTAGCTCCACCTGTGGACCTTTTAAAATGTGTCAGTGAGTAATTAATACACCTGTGCACCTGCTGGGTTACCTGCAAAACATGCACTGTGTGGGGTCCTGAGGACCGAGTTTGAGAACCTCTGTCCTAGACCACCAGGGAGAAAGGCAAGTGCATTTCTACACTTCAAATACATGTAAAATACATTCCATATGTTTAAGTATATATACTGAGCCTGTGCACACCAACAGGATTTCCAAAATGCACAACACTGCAGCTGGGGACCTGTAGTCCCAGCTCAGTGATGCACATATATTAAAAGAAATATTTAAATACCTGTACATATACATACATACTTTATGCCTGGTGCCCTGCAGTCCCAGCTCAGTGATGCACATATATTAAAATAAATATTTAAATACCTGTACATATACATACATACTTTATGCCTGGTGCCCTGCAGTCCCAGCTCAGTGATGCACATATATTTAAAACACATTTATTTCCACATTAATGCATTGGCTCTGTGCACCACCCTACGAGTGGTCCACCTGAGCGCCACAGCTTAGACTGCGGGCGCTCCCTACTGCCCTTCTCAGTGTCGGGGGTAGAGGGAGCTGGCTCTCCCTGACCCCCCTCCCCCTCCAATGTCCAGTCACTCTTTTCTGCATCTGCATTGCCGCACTGGGAGTCAGCTTTCCTGGCCCTCCAGCATGCGGCCACTCAGTTCTACAGCCCCTGGCACACTCTGTTGCACGAAGCAGCAGAGCTTTAACTCTTGGAAGTACTGGGGTGCCAAAAGCTAAGCTCCGGGTCCGATAATCCGGCTTTGTACTGCCATGCTGCCTGGGACTACACTTCCAGCTACAGTGGCTCCCTTCTACATCACCATACAGGGAGCCAGCTTACCCAGTTTCCTGCCCTGCTGCGCTATGACATCGGAAGCAAAGCTTCCAATCCCCGGCGGTCGGCATGCAGCCCTGCAGCCTTGTTCTACTTCTGACTGCAGCGGTACTCTGGTACACGGCATTGCCGCAGTCAGGATGGGTGGGTATGGGGAGCTTGCTCTCCCAGTCCACCCATGTACATACACAGCGGCTGCAGCTTGCTCCTGGTGCTACCCCCATTCCCTCCGGGGCAGCACGCCAGGGGTTAACCAACAGCACTGCTGCAGTCGCCGGAGAGGGTCTGGTACCACAGCACAGCACATAATAACATTTAAATATACATTACATACATTCCCAGCACTAGCACTGGTAACATAGTTTAAATGGTGCCTAGCACCTATTGTCCTTTTAAAAAAGGTACTGCAGCATGGAGTTAACCCCTTCAGTGCCGCAGCGGCCATTTTCTCCACATGGGTCGGGGTCTCCGGCCACACTGATATATACTTACACATCTTTGTGCAAATGAGTCTGAATCTATGGCCCTAATTCAGACCTGTTCGCTGTGCTATACAAACAGGCTGATCAGGACTGGTGCTGACGTCCCACATCCTCCCTATGCTTGGGAACGCCTGCGTTTTTCCTGACACTCCCTGAACATGGGCAGTTACCACCCACAAACTTCCTCTTCCTGTCAATCACCTTGCGAACGCCTTGCAATTTACATTTTCACACCATCCTGTAGCTCTTTGGCGACATGCCTGCGCATTGCGGTGCATATGCATGCAAAGTCATTCGATAAATGTCCGCTGTGCGAATTCACAAAACAGCGATCAGGTCTGAATCGGGCCCTATATACGAAGTGCTACAATGCATCGGCCGTGGCTTTTTTTCATGCCAAGTTCTGGTGTGCTTCACCTGCAATATTCTACATATTTAAAAGTAAATCCTTAGTAGCTACAGTCGCAGCCCGGCATCTCAGGTACAGATTGAGTAGTGTTTTGCAAGCAGGGTTGGACTGGCCCAAATTTGGCTCTCCGTGCGAGAATAAAAAAATGCGCCCCCCCCCCCCATACACATAAAAAAAGTGCCCCCGTTGGGGTGGAGATTTGTGGAATGACTCGGTTGCATTGTGACGTTACGAGGCAACCGTGTCATTCCACCCCCCGAGCGGAGTAATAAAGAAGAGAGAGGTAGGGAAGCAGGGAGCCACAAAAGTGTCACAGCAGGCGCCCCGTTCGATTGCACGGCTCGCCCTCCCCTAGAAACGGCCTGGGGGGCCACCTCCGCCGCTAGGGATCAGTTTCCAGACTGTACACTTGAATGATACATTATACAAATATTACCTTATAGTGCACAGGGCTATGGTGTATTTTCTACAGTGTATTGCTGTAATTAATCTGGTATATTATCATGCATGCACTAGCAGTATTTACTATATACTCTATTTTAAGCAAGAGGCCCAGACCATGCATTCTCTAATGGTTAGCCAAACCACTTCTGAAAACAGGCCACACCCCTAAACATGGGCCCCTACCACTGCATTCCCCTGGTGGGCCCTTCATGTTCCAATCTGACACTGGTAGCAAATAGTACTTGGAGGTCACGTAGGTGTTTATGGATATAATTAAATGTATCAGGTCCTTCAGGGCCAACAAAAAAATAGCTAGTCTTCGACAAGACCACCAGATGTGCAGGAAGGTGCCTGATAGGGGACAGCCTCTCCAGCATCTGCATGAGGTGTCAGGGAACATTTTACTGAGGCAGGATGGAACACTGGGCCTGATTCAAGCAAAAAAGCAAGCAACTTGACAAAACAATGTTGCACTGCAAGTGGGGCAGATGTAACATGTGCAGAGAGATTAAGATTTGGGTCAGGTAAAGTGAAATCCAAATTGCAGTGTAAAAATATCTGTGAGATATATGCAAAAGCAGCCAGTATTTACCCTGCACAGACAAAATATAACCCACCCATACTATATCTTAATACCTCATGTTATATCTAGGGATGAGCCGGTTTGTTAAAATACAGGGGTGCTGTGGCCCTGTCCTGTATGCTGTAAAAATACAGGGGTGCTGCAAAAATAAAGGAGCACTGTAGCCCTGTCCTGTATGCTGTAAAAATACAGGGGTGCTGTAAATATAAAGGGGCACTGTTCTGTTTGCTGTAAAAATAAAGGGGCACTGTTCTGTGTGCTGTAATAATAAAGGGGCACTGTTCTGTGTGCTGTAATAATAAAGGGGCGCTGTCCTGTGAAATGGAGAACAAAAATTTGGAGGAAAAATTTGTGAAAGATCAGGAACCACTTCCAGTTCCTAGTATTAGTGCTGAAGCTGCTGCTGCCACCAGTCATGACATTATATATTCAATGTCGTCTGCTAAGACCGATGCCCAATGTCATAGAGGGCATGAAAAATACAAGAAGCAAAAATTAATAACCCCCCCCCAAAAAAATGATTTGATGAGAAAAGTAAAATTGGCAATAATCCATTCATGACACAAAGTAGCAAGGAAAGGCTAAGGCCGTGGCCTATGTTCATGACTGGTGGTTCAGCTTCTCATGAAGGTGGAAGCCCTCCTTCCTCTTTAAAAATTTAAAAAATAAAGCTTGTTGAAGCACAGGAAAATGCAACTGTGCATTCAGACTCAGAGATAACACAAATCCCCAAGGAGAGTTCAAATGTGTCCACAGTTGCGATGTCTAGGCCTGACCTTCCCGAGACTGTATGGGAAAGGAAGGCTCCTACCACCATTTGCACGCCCTCTGTAAGTGGTGGGAGGAGTACCGCCAGTCCAGTTGCTGATATTGAGGATGTCACTGTAGAAGTACACCAGGATGAGAAGGATATTAGTGTAGCTGGCGCTGAGGAGGAAGGGATGATGAGGATTCTGATGGTGATGTGGTTTGTTTGAATAAGACACCAGTGCAGACAATTGTTATCCATGGGATGAAAAAAGCCATTGTCATGCCTCAGCAAAATACCAAAAAATCTGCCTCTTCGGTGAGGAATTATTTCTCAACAAATCCGGACAACAAGTGTCAAGCCATGTGTTGCCTTAGTCAATTCATAATAAGTAGAACATTAACCACCTAGGAACATCCTCCCTTACACGTCACCTGCAGCTCATTCATCAGAAGTCACTGTCAAGTTCAGAAACTTTGGGTAAGAGCGAAAGCAGTCCACTGACACCTAAATCCCTTTTTCCTGTTGTATCCAAGCTCCTGCAAGCCACACCACAAAGTCCCTCATCGTCAATTTCCTCCTCAGTCAGGATCGGAAGTAGTCCTGCAGGCCATGTCACTGGCATGACTGACGAGTCCTCTCCTATCCGAGATTCCTCCGGAGGATCCTTGAGTGCTACGCCTACTGCTGCTGCTGCTGTTGTTGCTTCTAGGAGTCGATCATCATGCCAGAGAGGAAGTCGGAAGACCACTTGTACTACTTCAACTAAGCAATTGACTGTCCAACAGTCCTTTGCTAGGAAGATGAAATATAACAGCAGTTACTCTGTTGCAAAGCGGATAACTGAGGCCATAACAACTATGCTGGTTGATTTAGACAGTTGATGGACTTACCGTGTTCCCGGTACCAAATCCCGTCTAGATTCCACTTCACTAGGAAAGCAATTCCCGTATTGTACAGGGACATTAAGAAAAGTGTCCTCGGTGTCCTGAAAAATGCAGTTGTACCCACTGTCCACTTAACCATGGACATGTGGACAAGTGGAGCAGGGCAAACTAAGGACTACATGACTGTGACAACCCACTGGGCAGATGTATTGCCTTCCGCAACAAGAACAGCAGCGGCACCAGCAGCAGCATCTCACAAACGCCAACTCGTTCCTAAGCAGGCTACGCTGTGTATCACCGGTTTCCGTAAGAGTCATACTGTTGAGAACCTCTAACTGAGGGACATCTTTGCACAATGGCAGGGACGTGCAGTCAGGGGAGGCAGGGGTGGCAGTGCCTCCCCTGTCCTTAATGATTAAAATAATACAAAGAAGATACTTATGACACATATTCTGTGTCCTAAGTATCTGCTTTAGCCTTTATATTATTTAAATCATTATTGTCATGTAAAAAAAAGTTTTAAATGTAGTATTAAATGTGGTCGGAGGCACCGCTCTCGGTGCCTCCCGCTGTCAATGGAGAAGGGCCGGAAGCGGGGGGCGGGGCCAAGCATCGGTCAGTAAAAGCCCATTAAAAAAAGCCTTGTAAAGCGGCACCTATAGAAGTGCCTCTTCACGCTCCTGTCACAAAGGCTGATCTGATTGGGCAGTGGGCAGGTTCGAACTGGCTCTCCGTCACCAAACCACCCCCATCCCAGAGCTGGCTGACGCGGTGAGCATCAGACGCTCCCTCCCTCCCTCCCTCCCACCACCAGCCGATAATGCCCCCTCTCCTCACCCCTGGAGATTACAGCTGCGCTGCAGTGGCCCACATCATATGCAGGGAGCGAGCAGATCTGCCGCAGAGGCGCCAGCAGCGCTCACTGCTCAGGGCAGCATTTCTCAAAAGTGTGCGCCGCAGCCAGGAACACTGATCTGTGATGTGGCCCGATCACCCAGTTTGCATGCATAACTTGGTGATCGGTGCCTGCATGTGGGGAAGCAGTGCGGGCGGAGCAGCATCTACAAGTGAAGACGGATGCCGGCGCCGACGATGATGGATTGCCCTGTCCGCCCGCACCCCAAATACGCAAATGCAGCTGCAGAATGAGCGGGGGAGGGGGAATGGAAGCGCACCTACTCAGGACCTTCGTGCTCATTTCCATAGGGGGCACAGCTCCTCCTCTACACATGCTGCGCTACCTGTCATGAACTACTTCTGCAATCAGTGTTTAAAGGTCAGTGTGTCACCATGTCCTCCCCCAAAAAATGTATGTCACTGTGTCCCCCCCCAAGCTCCTGTATATTTGTCAACTCCCCCTCCCTCCAGTGTGTCAGCATGTCTCCCTCTCCAAGACCCAGTGTGTGTCTGTCTGTGCTACCATGCCCCCCCCCCCCCCCCCGTGCCCATGTATGTGTGTCACCATGCATTCCTATGTCACCCCCCCAGGCCCCAGTGTGTTTTTCACCATGTCATCCCCAGGCCTCAGCATGTGTTGCCATGTCGCTCCCCAGGCCCTATGTGTGTCTCATCCTTTTTTCTTCTTTGCCTATTACTCCTTTTATATCTGTCCCCCCACCTTTTAACATTTACTCTCACCACCCACCTTTCCCTTGTGCCCTCCCAAAACCACTATTTCTCTTGCCTTGCACTTTCTCCTCCCACCCATTTTCTTCCACTTCCACACTCTATACTACTTACCTTCCTTCCAGAGGCGTCTCAAGAGAGGAGGGAACACGTGTGCAGACTCCATGTGTGCGCCCCCTCCTCTCCCGTAGCCGGTAGCGCCGCTGCTAGCGCTCTGAGCACTAGAGACTCTGGCATAGTGCCAGAGTCTACAGCGCATGCGCAGGACGCCGGAAAAATGGCCGCTGCACCATTTTTTCGGAGTCCAGCGCATGCACTGTAGACTCTGGCTCTGTGCCAGAGTATCTAGTGCTCAGCGCACTAGCAGCGGCGCTGATGGCTACGGGAGAGGAAGGGGCCCACACGGTCGCCAATGGGTGCCAGAAAGGTAAGTAAGGAAAAAATGGGTGCAGGGTGTGCAGTGTGGGCCCCCCTGGACCCAGGGTCCCGTGTGCACCGCACACACTGCAACCATTATAGATACACCAGTGCTTCCTCCCCATCTTCTGCTGACGGCGATGGAGTCCTGCTGGCAAGGAGTCAGAAGCGACATGGAGAAACCGGAGGATGGCAGGTAAGTACAAGTAAACAATTTCTCCCCCATTCCTCCTCTCTCTCTGCCATCTCCCTCTATTCCTCTCTCTCTCTCACTCCCATCTCCCCCCTATTTCTCTTTTCTCCTTTTTCCCCGCTACATCTCCTCTTTCCCGTATAAGTCTTTTCCTCCTCTCTCTCTGCCATCTCCTCTATTCCTTCTCTCTTCCTTCTCCCCCTTTTACTTCTCTCTCTTCCTTCTCCCCCTTTTCCTTCTCTCTCTTCCTTCTCCCCCTATTCCTCCTTTCTTCCTTCTCCCCCATTCCTCCTCTCTTCCTTCTCCCCCTATTCCTCTCTCGCTCTATCTGCCCTCTCCCCCATTCCTCCTCTCTCCCTCTGCGTTGTTTCCCCCTATTCCTCACTCTCTGTCTGCCGTTTCCCCCTATTCCTCACTCTCTGTCTGCCGTTTCCCCCTATTCCTCACTCTCTGTCTGCCATTTCCCCCTATTCCTCACTCTTTGTCTGCTATTTCCCCCTATTCCTCACTCTCTGTCTGCCATTTCCCCCTATTCCTCACTCTCTGTCTGCCGTTTCCCCCTAGTCCTCTTTCTTCCTTCTCCCCCTATTCCTTCTCTCTCTGACTGCCCTCTCCCTCATTCCTCCTCTCTCCATTTGTGTTGTTTCCCCCTATTCCTCTCTCTATCTGCTGTCTCTCCCTATTCATCCTCTTTCTCCTGTCTCCCCCTGTTCCTCACATCTCCAACTTCTCCTCTCTCTTCCATCTCCCCATATTCCTCCTCTTTCTTATCCATAAATTTATAAAAATTGATAATATATTCGCCTCTTGCTCATCACAAGTTTGATGAGCAGACAGGCTACGGCCATTGGCTGGGACGGCGGCAGTAGCGGGCATTGGCTCAGGGGCTGTAGGAGTCATCTGCGGTACTCGAAGGACATTATGGCTGCAGTGCCTCACCAGCCACTGACCTCACCGCACGCCACTGCACAATGGCTTCCCGCATTTAGACTCTCCCAGGGATTTGTGATATCTGACAGCATCCAAGTAGGCATGTCAGACAGTCCGTATGTATACTGGCAGGAAAAAGATGCAGTTTGGAGGCACTTGCACAAACTTGCTTTATTTTACCTAAGTTGTTCCCCCCCTCCAGTGTGTACTCCGAAAGAGTGTTTAGTGCAGCCGTTAACCTTGTCAGGTATCGGCGTAAGAGGTTACTTTCAGAAAATGTGGAGAAGATGATGTTCATCAAAATGAATGATAAATTCCTCTGGGAAAATCTTTACCAGCAATTACCTCCAGAAAGTACACAGGGACCTGTGATGGTGGATTCCAGCAGGGACAAATTAATACTATGTGAGGAGGGGGATGTACACAGTGAAAGGAGTGAGGAATCGGAGGATGAGGACGACATCTTGCCTCTTTAGAGCCAGTTTGTGCAAGGAGAGACTAATTGCTTCTTTTTTGGTGGGGGCCCAAACAAACTAGTAATTTTAGCCACAGTCGTGTGGCAGACCCTGTCGCTGAAATTATTGGTTTGTTAAAGTGTGCATGTCCTGTTTATACAACATAAGGGTAGGTGGGAGGGCCCAAGGACAATTCCACCTTGCACCTAATTTTTTTCTTTGCATTATGTGCTCTTTGGGGCCTAGTTTTTAAAACTGCCATCCTGTCTGCCACTGCAGTGCCACTCCTAGATGGGCCAGGTGTTTGTGTCGGCTACTTGTGTCACTTAGCTTAGTTATCCAGCTACCTTGGTGCAACCTTTTGGCCTAAAAACAATATTGTGAGATGTGAGGTGTTCAGAATAGACTGGAAATGAGTGGAAATTAATGTTATTGAGGTTAATAATACTGTAGGAACAGGAAAAAAAAATTCTGTGATTTTAGCTTTTTTATGTTTGTTTTTTTTAAATCCAGATCCAAAACCAAAACCTGAAAGTGTGGTTTTGGCAAAACCAACCCAGATCCAAAACACGAACGGAGATCCAGATCCAAAACCAAAACCCGAAAAGTGTCTGCCGCACATCTCTAGTTATATCTGCCCGTCCCACCAGCAGTGCAACATGTTTTTGGCCAGTTGCTTGCTTTTTTGCTTTACTTTAACAAATATTAATCAGGCCCATAGTACCATCGTTATAGGAGTTTGTAAGCGTTCTCTTAAATTTTTACACAAATGGAATTTGAAGCAGTATACGCCCATATACCAGACACTTAGCAAACCTTTTTTAATGCAATTTCCTGTCTTTGTGTCATTATTTTGTATTAACTTTAATTTAAGGTTATGTGACTCATACACAAGACACACATTAGCCATTAGGACATTTCTATAGAACAACTTCAATTTGCACAGAAAAAAACAACCTGAAAACTGAGCATCCATGTGTCCAAAATAATTGTCAAGAAATCAAACAAGAGATGCATAGCAACTGTCTAGTGATGTGCACCGGAAATTTTTCAGGTTTTGTGTTTTGGTTTTGGATTCGGTTCCGCGGCTGTGTTTTGGATTCGGACGCGTTTTGCCAAAACCTCCCTGAAAATTTTTTGTCGGATTCGGGTGTTTGTTTTCAAAAACCCCTCAAAAACAGCTTAAATCATAGAATTTGGGGGTAATTTTGATCCTATAGCAGTGGTTTCCAAACTTTTTTGAATCACGGCGCCCTAGAGTATCAGAATTTTTTTCTCGGCACCCCTAGGCCAAAAATTTCTTATTGAGAAATTTAGAAAGAAATATTACATTAAGTAGATCGCGTTTATAACTTTATATGTCATCCTTAGGGTCAGTTGTGTGGTGAGGGACAGGATTTGCTTCTGTTTGTCCAATATTTTATGATTGACAGATACTAGCACTAGTTTTGCCTATTATATTGACCATGAATAATTTGAATTGGTCCTGGACCACCAACCCAGGGCACCCCTGCAAGTGTCCCGAGGCACCCCAGGGAGCCATGGCACACAGTTTGGGAACCTCTGTCCTATAGTATTATTAACCTCAATAACCACAATTTCCACTCATTTGCAGTCTATTCTGAACACCTCACACCTCACAATATTATTTTTAGTCCTAAAATTTGCATCGAGGTCGCTGGATGACTAAGCAAAGCGACCCAAGAGGGCGGCACAAACACCTGTCCCATTAAGGAGTGGCACTTCAGTGGCAGACAGGATGGCACTTCAAAAAATTGGCCCCAAACAGCACATGATGCAAAGAAAAGAGAAAAATAGGTGCACTGTGGTCGCTGGACGGCTAAGCTAAGCGACACAAACGCCTCAATATCACTGGAATTATTCGTTCTAATCAATGGTATTATTGGTCCAAATCACTGGAAGAAAATGACAAAATCACTGGAATTATTCGTTCTAATCAATGGTATTATTGGTCCAAATCACTGGAAGAAAATGACAAAATCACTGGAATTATTCGTTCTAATCAATGGTATTATTGGTCCAAATCACTGGAAGAAAATGACAAAATCACTGGAATTATTAGTTCTAATCAATGGTATTATTGGTCCAAATCACTGGAAGAAAATGGAATGGATGGATACTTGCAGTGACACAGAGCTGCAAGATACAGCAATGGCCTACTGTACAACGATGGGGGTAATTCCAAGTTGATCGCAGCAGGAAATTTTTTAGCAATTGGGCAAAACCATGTGCACTGCAGGGGGGGCAGATATAACATTTGCATAGAGAGTTAGATTTGGGTGGGTTATTTTGTTTCTGTGCAGGGTAATACTAAATACTGGCTGCTTTATTTTTACACTGCAATTTAGATTGCAGATTGAACACACCACACCCAAATTTATCTCTCTCTGCACATGTTATATCTGCCTCCCCTGCAGTGCACATGGTTTTGCCCAACTGCTAAAAAATTCCTGCTGCGATCAACTTGGAATTACCCCCATTATACTGTTAGTCACCAAAATGCTGCACTATAATACTAGAAGCTATAGAAAAGTATATATATTATTGTATATATCAGTACAGAGCAGTGTAACTGTGACACATGTGTCCTGATTATACAAGAAGGATTTTTGATCCTGCACCGACCTAGATTCAAAGCTACATAAGTAATCTTAAAGGGGCCAGAAATGGACAATAATGCTAAATATTAGCAATTGCTATGCGTCCGTGTGGCGGTGCGCCCAGAGTCAAGAAAAGGGGGAATATACGTACGAAAAGAGAAAAGTATGACTCTTGTTTGGGCGCACTCTTGTGATAAACTAGATGTTAATTAACCAGTGATGTGTCTAACGATTAATAATGAAGTCTTTATTGTCTACTCTTTAAAATGCAAGGGGACTAAAAACAACAAGTTAGACATAACGAGTTGAACGTAACACTCCCGTGGATATGCCGACTGGAGAAATAGGTCTCCCAAAATAAATAAAGAAATGTCCAGATCTTAATTATACCTGGATAAATGCATATCGGAAGATAGCCACATATTAAGCTGCTTCCATCTGCCCAAGATCTGTGCAAACTGTGTTTGAATTGATGTAGCCCTAAGTTTGGTTACATTCGTGAGTGGGAGAACCCTCACACTAGGTAACAATTCTAACAATAATAATAATAATAAACCACTGTATTTAATGAAATTAATAAATTAAATAGGTGAGAAGATGAAGTATAAGTGGTGATACTGCTGTTGGTGTGGTTTCCACGGGGAAGAGAGTCTCCCTACTTCACTGGGTATTCCCTAGAGGTCACCCATCTAGGTACTGACCCAGCCCACCTCCGTTTAGCTTCCAAGATCGGACGAGATTGGGCGTGAACGTAGGGGTATGGTCGTAGGAAGGTTTGACCCTGTAGCACCAATGAGAGTGCACCGAAACGGGAGGATGAATTCCTCCACGGAGAGGAAATGCTAGAAATGCGTGGAGAAAAGAGTGGTAGTAGATAAATGAGTGTGAATCTGCTATCCACGTTAGACTGAAGAGACGTGTCTCCTGAGGGGACACGCTCCCCTGAATCGTGGATGAGAGTTCACAGAAGGAAGAACATCGAGAAGAAAAAACATGGCAAGGATAAACGGAAAGTAATTGCAATTAGATTGTTATATAAGATTACAGTGGGTCCCTTTGAGTCCTCTCTTATTTGGATTCTAATAAATCCTGGGTCAAAATATATATAGATCACTGTGACAGGTATCAAGACAAATTCCAAAATAAGTCATAATAATAGTAATCTCATATGGGTGGTGCCAGATCACATGGTAAGTGTATAGCTACCTTTACATAACAGATTTTAATAGCATTTGATAATAGATGAAATTGTGCAGTGCACCAGACCTTAGATGTCACTCGTGATATTAACAGTGAATTCTTGATTAAACAAATATTAGTTACTAACATGAGCAAATATATGAGGAAAAGAGGAAGAAAAGTAGGAGAATTATCACCTATACAGTTCTGTCTTTAGTAAATGCCCTCAGAGGGACAAAAATATAAAGTACACAGTTTGGAGGTACCTCAGGTAGAGTACATGCAGAATCACACGGCACCTGTCCTAATTACACTTGAATGTGAGGAAAGAATATTGCACATTATACTTAGGCAAAACAAAGATATACCGTGCTCTTTCACTGAGAACACCAACAGTACTGGTAACGACAGAGATTGTCTCTGTAAAAAATGGGCTTAAGCGAATAAATAAGAATTTACTTACCGATAATTCTATTTCTCGGAGTCCGTAGTGGATGCTGGGGTTCCTGAAAGGACCATGGGGGAATAGCGGCTCCGCAGGAGACAGGGCACAAAAGTTAAGCTTTAGGATCAGGTGGTGTGCACTGGCTCCTCCCCCTATGACCCTCCTCCAAGCCTCAGTTAGGATACTGTGCCCGGACGAGCGTACATAATAAGGAAGGATTTTGAATCCCGGGTAAGACTCATACCAGCCACACCAATCACACTGTACAACCTGTGATCTGAACCCAGTTAACAGTATGAGAACAGAGGAGCCTCTGAAAGATGGCTCACTACAACAATAACCCGATTTAGTTAACAATAACTATGTACAAGTATTGCAGATAATCCGCACTTGGGATGGGCGCCCAGCATCCACTACGGACTCCGAGAAATAGAATTATCGGTAAGTAAATTCTTATTTTCTCTATCGTCCTAGTGGATGCTGGGGTTCCTGAAAGGACCATGGGGATTATACCAAAGCTCCCAAACGGGCGGGAGAGTGCGGATGACTCTGCAGCACCGAATGAGAGAACTCCAGGTCCTCCTTAGCCAGGGTATCAAATTTGTAGGATTTTACAAACGTGTTCTCCCCCGACCACGTAGCCGCTCGGCAAAGTTGTAAAGCCGAGACCCCTCGGGCAGCCGCCCAAGATGAGCCCACCTTCCTTGTGGAATGGGCATTTACATATTTTTGGCTGTGGCAAGCCTGCCACAGAATGTGCAAGCTGAATTGTACTACAAATCCAACGAGCAATAGTCTGCTTAGAAGCAGGGGCACCCAGCTTGTTGGGTGCATACAGGATAAAACAGCAAGTCAGATTTCCTGACTCCAGCCGACCTGGAAAACTATATTTTCAGGGCCCTGACAACATCCAGCAACTTGGAGTCCTCCAAGTCCCTAGTAGCCGCAGGTACCACAATAAGCTGGTTCAGGTAAAACGCTGACACCACCCTAGGGATAAACTGGGGACGAGTCCGCAGCTTTGCTCTGTCCGAATGGACAATCAGATATGGCTTTGTGAGACAAAGCCGCCAATTTTGACACTCGCCTGGCCGAGGCCAGGACCAACCGCATGTTCACTTTCCATGTGAGATATATCAAATCCACAGATTTGAGTGGTTTAAACCAATGTGATTTTTGGAATCCCCAAAACTACGTTGAGATCCCCCAGTGCCACTGGAGACATCAAAAGGGGTTGTATATGCAGTACTCCCTTGACAAACTTCTGGACTTCAGGAACTGAAGCCAATTCTTTCTGGAAGAAAATCGACAGGCCGAAATTTGAACCTTAATGGACCCCAATTTGAGGCCCATAGACACTCCTGTTTGCAGGAAATATAGGAATTAACCTAGTTGAAATTCTTCCGTGGAGCCTTCCTGGCCTCACACCATGGAACATATTTTCACCTAAACTGTGATAATGTTGTGCGGTCACCTCCTTCCTGGCTCTGACCAGGGTAGGGATGACCTCTTCCGGAATGCCTTTTTCCCTTAGGATCCGGCGTTCACCCGCCCCTGCGTCAACGCAGCTGCGGTAAGTCTTGGAACAGACATGATTCTTGCTGAATCAAGACCCTTCTTATCTCTTGAAGTTCCGGTTACCAAGTCCTTCTTGGCCAAACCGGAGCCACGAGTATAATTCTTACTCCTCTCCTTCCTATAATTCTCAATACCCTGGGTATGAGAGGCAGAGGAGGGAACACATACCCGACTGGTACACCCACGGTGTTACCAGAGCGACCCAGCTATTGCCTGAGGGTCTCTTGACCTGGCGCTTCAGGTGGGACGCCATCTTATGACCACCTTTGGTCTTTCCCACGGTTTACAATCATGTGGAAACTTCCAGATGAAGTTCCCACTTTTCCGAGTGGAATTCATTCCTGCTGAGGAAATTCAGTTTTCCACTCCCGGAATGAACACTGCTGACAGTGTTATCACATGATTTTTTGCTCAGCGAAAAGTTCTTGCTGTCATTGCCCTCCTGCTTCTTGTGCCGCCCCGTCTGTTTACGTGGGCGACTGCCATGATGATGTCCGTGACTTTGAAGCAGAGGTCTTCCTAGGCTCAGAGCATTGGAAATTGCTCTTAGCTCCAGTATATTCATGTGGAGAAAAGTCTCCAGACTTGACCACATTCCTTGGAAATTTCTTCCCTGTGTGACTGCTTCCCAGCCTCTCAGGCTGGCATCCGTGGTCACCAGAACACAGTCCTGAATGCTGAATGTGCTGTCCTCTAGAAGATGAGCACTCTGCAGCCCCCACAGAAGAGACACCCTTGTCCTTGGAGACAGGATTATCTGCTGATGCATCTGAAGATGCGATCCGGACCATTCGTCCAGCAAATCCCCCTGAAATTTTTTTGCGTGAGATCTGCCGAATGGAATTGCTTCGTAAGAAGCCACCATTTTTCCCAGGACTCCTGTGCATTGATGCACTGATACTTGGCCTGGTTTTAGGAGGTTTCTGACTAGTTCGGATAGCTCCCTGGCTTTCTCCTCCAGGAGAAACACCTTTTTCTGGACTATGCCCAGAATCATTCCTAGGAACAGCAGACGTATCGTCGGAAAAACGCTGCGATTTTTGGAATATTTAGAATCCACTCGTGCTGTCATAGAACTACTTTAGATAGTGCTATTCCGACCTCCAACTGTTCTCTGGACCTTTCCCTTTTCAGGATATCGTCCAAGTAAGGGATAATTAAGATGCCCTTTTCTTTGAAGAGAATCATCTTTTCGGCCATTACCTTGGTAAAGGCCCGGGGTGCCGTGGATAATTCAACGGCAGCGTCAGAAACTGATATTGACAGTTCTGTACCACGAACCATAGGTACTGAGTGACTCCATCTTGATTTGAACCTTTGTATGTAAGTGTTCAAAAATTTCAGATTTAGAATATGTCTCACCAAGCCGTCTGGCTTCAGTACCACAATATAGTGTGGAAGACTAATACCCTTTTCCTTGATTGTAGGAGGGGTACTTTGATTATCACCTGCTGGAAATACAGTTTGTGAATTTTTTCCCAATACTGCCTCCCTGTCGGAGGGAGCCTTTGGTAAAGCAGACTTCAGGAACCTGCGAGGAAAAGATGTCTCGAATCTCCAAACTGTACCCCTGGGATAATACTTTGTACGATCTAGGGGTCAACTTGCGAGTGATCCCACTGCACGCTGAGACTCTTGAGACGACCCCCCACCTCACCTGAGTCAGCTTGCACGGCCCCAGCGTCCTGCTGAGGACTTGGCAGACTCGGTGGAGGGCTTCTGTTCCTGGAAAGGGGCTGCCTTCTGCAGTCTACTTCCCTTTCCTCTATGTCTGGGCAGATATGACTGGCCTTTTGCCCGCATGCCCTTATGGGAACGGAAGGATTGAGGCTGAAAAGACAGTGTCTTTTTCTGCTGAGATGTGACTTGGGGTAAAAAGGTTGGATTTCCCAGCTGTTGCCGTGGCCCCCAGGTCCGATGGACCGACCCCAAGTACCTACTTTCCTTTATACGACCATACTTTCATGTGCCGTATGGGATCTGCATCACCTGACCACTGTCGTGTCCATAACATCTTCTGGCAGATATGGACAACGCACTTATCTTGATGCCAGAGTGCAAATATCCCTCTGTGCATCTCGCATATATATATATATATATATATATATATATATATAGACTGCATCCTATTAAATGCTCTATATCACTAAAATATTTTCAGTCAGGGAATCCGACCAAGCCAACCCAGCACTGCATTTCCAGGCTGAGGCGATCGCTGGTCGCAGTATAACCACCGTATGTGTGTATATACTTTTTAGGATATTACTCCAGCTTCATATCAGCTGGCTCCTTGAGGGCGGCCGTATGATAAGCGTGTGAGCGCCTTATCCACCCTAAGGGGTGTTTCCCAACGCGCCCTAACTTCTGGCGGGAAAAGGTATAACGCCAATATTTGCTATCGGGGTAAACCCACGCCTCATCACACACTTCATTTTATTTTATCTGATTCAGGAAAAACTACGGTAGTTTTTTCACTGCCACATAATACCCATCTCTGTGGTACTTGTAGTATCAGAAATATGTAACACCTCCTTCATTGCCCTTAACGTGTGGCCCTAATGAGGAATACGTTTGTTTATTCACCGTCGACACTGGATTCAGTGTCCGTGTCTGTGTCTGTGTCGACCGACTAAGGTAAACGGGCGTTTTAAACCCCTGACGGTGTTTTTGAGACGTCTGGACCGGTACTAATTGTTTGTCGGCCGTCTCATGTCGTCAACCGACCTTGCAGCGTGTTGACATTATCACGTAATTCCCTAAATAAGCCATCCATTTCGGTGTCGACTCCCTAGAGAGTGACATCACCATTACAGGCAATTGCTCCGCCTCCTCACCAACATCGTCCTCATACATGTCGACACACACGTACCGACACACAGCACACACAGAGGGAATGCTCTGATAGAGGACAGGACCCACTAGCCCTTTGGAGAGACAGAGGGAGAGTTTGCCAGCACACACCAAAAACGCTATAATTATATAGGGACAACCTTATATAAGTGTTTTCCCTTATAGCATCTTTATATATATGTCTAACGCCAAATTAGTGCCCCCCCTCTCTGTTTTAACCCTGTTTCTGTAGTGCAGTGCAGGGGAGAGCCTGGGAGCCTTCCCTCCAGCCTTTCTGTGAGGGAAAATGGCGCTGTGTGCTGAGGAGATAGGCCCCGCCCCCTTTTCGGCGGGCTCGTCTCCCGCTCTTCAACGGATTCTGGCAGGGGTTAAATATCTCCATATAGCCCCCGGAGGCTATATGTGAGGTATATTTTGCCAAATAACAGGTTTCCATTGCTGCCCAGGGCGCCCCCCCCAGCGCCCTGCACCCTCAGTGACTGCCGTGTGAAGTATGCTGAGAGCAATGGCGCACAGCTGCAGTGCTGTGCGCTACCTTAAGAAGACTGAAGAGTCTTCTGCCGCCGATTTCTGGACCTCTTCTCTTTTCGGCATCTGCAAGGGGGCCGGCGGCGCGGCTCCGGTGACCCATCCAGGCTGTACCTGTGATCGTCCCTCTGGAGCTAATGTCCAGTAGCCTAAGAAGCCAATCCATCCTGCACGCAGGTGAGTTCACTTCTTCTCCCCTAAGTCCCTCGATGCAGTGATCCTGTTGCCAGCAGGACTCACTGTAAAATAAAAAACCTAAAACTAAACTTTTCTAAGCAGCTCTTTAGGAGAGCCACCTAGATTGCACCCTTCTCGGCCGGGCACAAAAACCTAACTGAGGCTTGGAGGAGGGTCATAGGGGGAGGAGCCAGTGCACACCACCTGATCCTAAAGCTTAACTTTTGTGCCCTGTCTCCTGCGGAGCCGCTATTCCCCCATGGTCCTTTCAGGAACCCCAGCATCCACTAGGACGATAGAGAAAAGCAGATGAGTGTTAAGTGTCACTCATTCAATTGGTAGGCAGATGGGGTACCCGCAGGGGATGCGGGGCCACCAATACCTGCCCCTATAGCAAGGTTATACCACAAAGTACCTAAATGAGATAGTACACATATATGCTATGCAGCTGGGCTGGAAGCTCCAGCAATATTAGTGATTTTTACAGAGCCAAGGGAAAGTGCTGCTTTAGCATAGGTTTGGAGCAATAGAGTTAATAAACTTAAATAAGCATCAAATATCACCACTCCAAGTGTCAGACAGGTGGGGTGCCTGCAAGGAAAACGCGTTTCACCCGGTCACGGGCTTGTTCACTACCATTCTGAGCAGCTCCCCAGAGTTGAATGTCTGAGTGTTAAAAACCCTTAATGATTAGTGTCAGCCAATAGCTGACCATGTGGGCGGAAATACTAAACACATTTGTCCAATCGAGGGCCTACAAAAAAATGCATCATAGGGCCGGGCTAAATTAGACAAGTGAGATGGGCAAAGAAGGGCGGAAGTTGGACTTCTCACTTCCGCTCAAACTGTATTGCCGTATTGTGAAACACAGAAAGTAGTGTGACAGCAATGTCACATGGGGCGGGCTGCAGCGGACTAGGAGGGCGGGGATTACTCCCGCCCTGGACAGTATAGTCCAAGTCCGAGCAGTCGCTAGAGGCGGCATGACGCTGGTAAGTGTGGGCGGAAGCTGTAAACTGGGCTTCCGCCCGCATGAGCGGTATGACGCTTATGAGTGTGGGCGGAAGCTGTAATCTAGACTTCCGCCCGCATGAGGATGTCGGGTTGCTAGGGAACCATCAACAAAGTAGACGGAAATAGAGGACTAGAGGGGCCGGCATAGGGTTTCTAGGATACCCTCATAACACACGGGAAGACACATGGAGAGGGGTGCCAGTATGCCCTGCCCGTCCCCCGTATAATACAGACTGTAATTATAGATATGATTACCAATTATAATGGTATGAACATAATGGTAAAAGTGAAATAGAGGTAACAGTGAAATGTCTGGGGATGAAAAAATTATGCAAATCGGTATACATTGCAAATATCAAAGGATGAAAAAATGGCATGAAGATAATGATGAGGAGGATGAGCAATAAATTAAAATAAAATAAAAATGAAAAATGAAAAAAATAATGAATGAAATGAATAAAAAATATATATATGAATAAATAAATATATATATATATATAAAGAATAATTAGGATGAAAGTTACAAAGCGTGAAGGAGCAGCAGCAATGGGTTAATAGAGAGTAAAGGCCTGCTAGGGTAGATACATGGGAAAAAAGCGGCATGAAGAAGGATTAATTAAAAATTAAAGATTACTGGTATACTGTATGTAAGTGGAAAGATATTTACGGTGGGAATGAGTAGTGTAAATTGCAACGGAGAGAAGCATGTGGGTAAATAAGTGAATGAGTAGCGACTAATGAGTGATGAGTGTTAGTATGAATACCAGACGGCCTGGGATAGTGCAACTGGGATACTAAACATGTTAATGTGACAACATACTGTGTCTGGGGAATAACAAGGACTAGAGGTAGCATGTGTGGCTACCTGAAGTGCGTCATGTCTCAGGTGTGCATCAAATAGAAATATGTGAGAATTAAACGTATGAGTGCAACCTAGGGGGAGGGGGGAAGTGAGAGTGAAATGAGAAGTGTGAAAGTTGATGCAGAACAAGTGCAAGAGTGATATGTTCCTAATGGGAAGATATAGGGAAAGTTGCGATGTGAGGTGCCCTTGTTCTTCTGACAGGGGTCATAATAGCTATGGAAGGGTGTGAGGGGGTGTCCTAACTAGGTGTGTGTAAAAGGTGTGCTGGTGGGAGTGGGGTGGCAAGGCAGTGAATGAGGGGAGGAAATGGTAAATGAGAGTTGATGTGATAAAGGAGAATGAATATTATTATTATGTTAAGGTGAAATGAGAAATAGAAAAAGAAAAGAAAAGGAAGAAAAGAGGGGAAGAAAAAGAAAAAAGTGGGGGGGGGGGAAGAAATAATACTGTGCCTAGCCACGTTGGACGTAGAAGCTTTATACACTAGTATCGACCATCAGATGGGCCTTGAGGCAGTCCAACACTTCTTGAATTTCGGCAGGAATGACGATTTCAATTCTCTTCTCTTCAATTTGTTGAACTTTGTATTGGAGAAGAATCATTTCACCTTCCAGGATCCGTTTTACCTGCAAGTTAGGGGTACCGCGATGGGCGCGGCTTGCGCACCTACTTACGCCAACCTATTCTTGGGAAGATGGGAGCAAACTCATGTTTTCAATGAACAGAATGACATATACACAGAACATGTGTTAATCTGGCTTAGGTATAAAGATGATATTTTTATTATCTGGGATGGCACAGAGGAACTCCTGTTATCATTTATTCACCTTCTTAACAGCAATAACTTGAACATAAAATTAACACACACCATCAGCAAAGACATGGTTGCCTTCCTGGACCTACGGGTTTACAAATCTCCAGATGGCGTGTTAGCAACGGAACTCTAACGGAAGGAAACCGCCACAAATAGCATCCTCCTCCAAACCAGCGCACATTTCCCCCCCACTATAGAGAACATTCCGAAGGGGGAATTTTTGAGACTGAGGCAAAACTGCTCAGAGGTAGGGATCTATAAGGTGAAAAGTCACGAACTGACCAATCGGCTCCTGGAAAGGGGATACAGCAAGCACTCGCTCAAGCGGGCTCAAAAAGAGGCACTCGATACCAGCAGAGACACATTAATCTCACAACGCCAGCTCAAGACTAAGAAGGATGAGACCAAAATCAGGTTCGTTGGAACTTTCTGTCCTGAATGGAAACTCCTAAAGCAGGCTATTGAAAAACATCTTCCCATTTTACAGTCAGATGCGGACTTATCACCTTACATAAACTCAAAAGTCAACATGAGTTGGCGCAGGTCCAAAAACATTAAGGACCACCTGGTCAGAATCCACTTCATTAAAAAAACGCCAATGCAAAGTCAGATTACGGACTTTATAGCCAGTGGAATTCCAGCACACACAACAGTGACGGGTTCTTTCCCCTGTGGCAAATGCAAGGCCTGCCCCCATATTCTGAAAACCAATTCAGTGGTGGACAGATATGGTAAGACCATAAGGATCAACCAATTAACTGCGACACGCAAGCACTCATTTATTGCATCACATGCAGTTGCAATGTCAGGTACATAGGAATGACAACTCGTAAACTTAAGGAAAGAGCGTTGGAACATCTTGGCACCTGTCGCAATGCCGCCATGGACCTTGCCCGGATGAAGCAGATAACCACAGTTGCAAGACACTTTTACACCCGTCATAAGGATTATCAGAAGGACCTCAAGATCTTTGGTCTGGAGCAAATTCATCTGGGAATCAGGGGCGGCGACATTACCAAGGAACTCTTGAAAAAAGAAAGCGAGTGGACCTTCAGGTTGGGTGGACTCCGACCTAATGACCTCAATGAGAATATTAACTTTAGTGTATTCCTATAATAACTCGCTATAATTTTCACATATGGCGTATACTTTTCTTTGTTTACACCTCTTGCATTTTCACAATTTGTACACACCGTAGGCACAGTATCATGGCTTGTAGTTTTAACTCTTCATTTTTCTTTCCTTTCCTTTCCTTCCCCTTTCTTTCCCCCCCCTTTTTTTCTTTTTCTTCCCCTCTTTTCTTCCTTTTCTTTTCTTTTTCTATTTCTCATTTCACCTTAACATAATAATAATATTCATTCTCCTTTATCACATCAACTCTCATTTACCATTTCCTCCCCTCATTCACTGCCTTGCCACCCCACTCCCACCAGCACACCTTTTACACACACCTAGTTAGGACACCCCCTCACACCCTTACATAGCTATTATCACCCCTGTCAGAACAAGGGCACCTCACACCGCAACTTTCCCTATATCTTCCCATTAGGAACATATCACTCTTGCACTTGTTCTGCATCAACTTTCACACTTCTCATTTCACTCTCACTTCCCCCCCCCCCCCCCCCCCCAGGTTGCACTCATACGTTTAATTCTCACATATTTCTATTTGATGCACACCTGAGACATGACGCACTTCAGGTAGCCACACATGCTACCTCTACTCTTTGTTATTCCCCAGACACAGTATGTTGTCACATTAACATGTTTAGTATCCCAGTTGCACTATCCCAGGCCGTCTGGTATACATACTAACACTCATCACTCATTAGTCGCTACTCATTCACTTATTTACCCACATGCTTCTCTCCGTTGCAATTTACACTACTCATTCCCACCGTAAATATCTTTCCACTTACATATACCAGTAATCTTTCATTTTTAATTTTAATTAATCCTTCTTCATGCCGCTTTTTTCCCAAATATCCACCCTAGCAGGCCTTTACTCTCTATTAACCCATTGCTGCTGCTCCTTCACGCTTTGTAACTTTCATCCTAATCATTCTTTATATATATATATATTTATTCGTTGTTCACCTTGAAAAAGGGGCGCTTGGTCCCCGAAACGTCGGTTCACCACTACGTGTGAAATATATTTAACTTCTTCACCAGACTTTGAGTGCCGCTTTTTTCATGCTTCATCTACCCACCAATTCCTGAGATGGCACCAAAGCAGTAAAATTGAGGAGGGGGAGTGCCGGTCCGGATAGACTGTATATATTTATTCATATATATATTTTTTTATTCATTTCATTCATTATTTTTTTCATTTTTCATTTTTATTTTATTTTAATTTATTGCTCATCCTCCTCATCATTATCTTCATGCCATTTTTTCATCCTTTGATATTTGCAATGTATACCGATTTGCATAATTTTTTCATCCCCAGACATTTCACTGTTACCTCTATTTCACTTTTACCATTATGTTCATACCATTATAATTGGTAATCATATCTATAATTACAGTCTGTATTATACGGGGGATGGGCAGGGCATACTGGCGCCCCTCTCCGTGTGTCTTCCCGTGTGTTATGAGGGTATCCTAGCAACCCTATGCCGGCCCCTCTAGTCCTCTATTTCCGTCTATTTTGTTGATGGTTCCCTAGCAACCCGACATCCTCATGCGGGCGGAAGTCTAGATTACAGCTTCCGCCCACACTCATCAGCGTCATGCCGCTCATGCGAGCGGAAGCCCAGTTTACAGCTTCCGCCCACACTTACCAGCGTCATGCCGCCTCTAGCGACTGCTCGGACTTGGACTATACTGTCCAGGGCGGGAGTAATCCCCGCCCTCCTAGTCCGCTGCAGCCCGCCCCATGTGACATTGCTGTCGCACTACTTTCTGTGTTTCACAATACGGCAATACAGTTTGGGCGGAAGTGAGAAGTCCAACTTCCGCCCTTCTTTGCCCATCTCACTTGTCTAATTTAGCCCGGCCCTATGATGCATTTTTCTGTAGGCCCTTGATTGGACAAATGTGTTTAGTATTTCCGCCCACATGGTCAGCTATTGGCTGACACTAATCATTAAGGGTTTTTAACACTCAGGCATTCAACTCTGGGGAGCTGCTCAGAATGGAAGTGAACAAGCCCGTGACCGGGTGAAACGCGTTTTCCTTGCAGGCACCCCACCTGTCTGACACTTGGAGTGGTGATATTTGATGCTTATTTACGTTTATTAACTCTATTGCTCCAAACCTATTCTAAAGCAGCACTTTCCCTTGGCTCTGTAAAAATCACTAATATTGCTGGAGCTTCCAGCCCAGCTGCATAGCATATATGTGTACTATCTCATTTAGGTACTTTGTGGTATAACCTTGCTATAGGGGCAGGTATTGGTGGCCCCGCATCCCCTGCGGGTACCCCATCTGCCTACCAATTGAATGAGTGACACTTAACACTCATCTGCTTTATTCGCTTAAGCCCATTTTTTACAGAGACAATCTCTGTCGTTACCACTGTTGGTGTTCTCAGTGAAAGAGCACAGTATATCTTTGTTTTGCCTAAGTATAATGTGCAATATTCTTTCCTCACATTCAAGTGTAATTAGGACAGGTGCCGTGTGATTCTGCATGTGCTCTACCTGAGGTACCTCCAAACTGTGTACTTTATATTTTTGTCCCTCTGAGGGCATTTACTAAAGACAGAACTGTATAGGTGATAATTCTCCTACTTTTCTTCCTCTTTTCCTCATATATTTGCTCATGTTAGTAACCAATATTTGTTTAATCAAGAATTCACTGTTAATATCACGAGTGACATCTAAGGTCTGGTGCACTGCACAATTTCATCTATTATCAAATGCTATTAAAATCTGTTATGTAAAGGTAGCTATACACTTACCATGTGATCTGACACCACCCATATGAGATTACTATTATTATGACTTATTTTGGAATTTGTCTTGATACCTGTCACAGTGATCTATATATATTTTGACCCAGGATTTATTAGAATCCAAATAAGAGAGGACTCAAAGGGACCCACTGTAATCTTATATAACAATCTAATTGCAATTACTTTCCGTTTATCCTTGCCATGTTTTTTCTTCTCGATGTTCTTCCTTCTGTGAACTCTCATCCACGATTCAGGGGAGCGTGTCCCCTCAGGAGACACGTCTCTTCAGTCTAACGTGGACAGCAGATTCACACTCATTTATCTACTACCACTCTTTTCTCCACGCATTTCTAGCATTTCCTCTCCGTGGAGGAATTCATCCTCCCGTTTCGGTGCACTCTCATTGGTGCTACAGGGTCAAACCTTCCTACGACCATACCCCTACGTTCACGCCCAATCTCGTCCGATCTTGGAAGCTAAACGGAGGTGGGCTGGGTCAGCACCTAGATGGGTGACCTCTAGGGAATACCCAGTGAAGTAGGGAGACTCTCTTCCCCGTGGAAACCACACCAACAGCAGTATCACCACTTATACTTCATCTTCTCACCTATTTAATTTATTCATTTCATTAAATACAGTGGTTTATTATTATTATTATTGTTAGAATTGTTACCTAGTGTGTGGGTTCTCCCACTCACGAATGTAACCCAACTTAGGGCTACATCAATTCAAACACAGTTTGCACAGATCTTGGGCAGATGGAAGTAGCTTAATATGTGGCTATCTTCCGATATGCACTTATCCAGGTATAATTAAGATCTGGACATTTCTTTATTTATTTTGGGAGACCTATTTCTCCAGTCGGCATATCGACGGGAGTGTTACGTTCAACTCGTTATGTCTAACTTGTTGTTTTTAGTCCCCTTGCATTTTAAAGAGTAGACAATAAAGACTTCATTATTAATCGTTAGACACATCACTGGTTAATTAACATCTAGTTTATCACAAGAGTGCGCCCAAACAAGAGTCATACTTTTCTCTTTTCGTACGTATACATGTGTCCTGACAAGCAGTATAAAAGCTATAGAAAAGTATATATATTATTGTATATATCAGTACAGAGCGGTGTAACTGTGACACGTGTGTCCTGACAAGCAGTATAGAAGCTATAGAAAAGTATATATTATATTACTGTATATCAGTACAGAGTGGTGTAACTGTGACACATGTGTCCTGACAAGCAGTATAGACGCTATAGTAAAGTATATATAATATTACTGTATAACAGTACAGAGCGGTGTAACTGTGACACGTGTCCTGACAAGCAGTATAGAAGCTATAGAAAATAAGAAAAGTATATATATTATTGTATATATCAGTACAGAGCGGTGTAACTGTGACACATGTGTCCTGACAAGCAGTATAGAAGCTATAGAAAAGTATATATAATATTACTGTATATCAGTACAGAGCGGTGTAACTGTGACACGTGTCCTGACAAGCAGTATAGAAGCTATAGAAAATAAGAAATGTATATATATTATTGTATATATCAGTACAGACAGAGCGGTGTAACTGTGACACATGTGTCCTGACAAGCAGTATAGAAGCTATAGAAAAGTATATATATTATTGTATATATCAGTACAGAGTGGTGTAACTGTGACACATGTGTCCTGACAAGCAGAATAGAAGCTATAGAAAAGTATATATATTATTGTATATATCAGTACAGAGCAGTGTAACTGTAACACATGTGTCAGACAAGCAGTATAGAAGCTATAGAAAAGTATATATATTATTGTATATATCAGTACAGAGTGGTGTAACTGTGACACATGTGTCCTGACAAGCAGTATAGAAGCTATAGAAAAGTATATATAGTATAGAAGCTATAGAAAAGTATATATAATATTACTGTATATCAGTACAGAGCGGTGTAACTGTGACCCATGTGTCCTGACAAGCAGTATAGAAGCTATAGAAAAGTATATATAATATTACGGGTGTAGTACGGCTGACCGGCGGTCTCCTGACTGCTGGTCAGCTTACCTACGCCGGGATCCCGGCAGCATACCGACGCCGGGATCCTGGCGGGGAGGGGCGAGTGCATCCACGGGTTCTATTACCACTCTATGGGTGTCGTGGACACCCACGAGTGAAAATAGTCCCTGATGGTCGGCATGCCGACCATCGAGACAGTGACCCGACGGGCTGGTGGAGGAGGTCATGTGACTGTCGGTCAGCTGACCGGCGGTCACATGAATACTACCCAATATTACTGTATATCAGTACAGAGCGGTGTAACTGTGACCCATGTGTCCTGACAAGCAGTATAGAAGCTATAGAAAAGTATAATAAGATTTTAAACCTACCGGTAAATCTTTTTCTCCTAGTCCGTGGAGGATGCTGGGGACTCCGTAAGGACCATGGGGTATAGACGGGCTCCGCAAGAGACATGGGCATTATAAAGAACTTTAGAATGAGTGTGCACTGGCTCCTCCCTCTAAGCCCCTCCTCCAGACCTCAGTTAGAGAAACTGTTCCCAGAGGAGACTGACAGTACGAGGAAAGGATTTTTGTTAATCCAAGGGCAAGATTCATACTAGCCCACACCATCCACACCGTATAACCTGGAATATACGCAACCAGTTAACAGTATGAACAAAACAGTATCAGCCAACGACTGATCCTAACTGTAACATAACCCTTATGTAAGCAATAACTATATACAAGTCATGCAGAAATATGTCCGCACTGGGACGGGCGCCCAGCATCCTCTACGGACTAGGAGAAAAAGATTTACCGGTAGGTTTAAAATCTTATTTTCTCTTACGTCCTAGAGGATGCTGGGGACTCCATAAGGACCATGGGGATAATACCAAAGCTCCAAACCGGGCGGGAGAGTGCGGATGACTCTGCAGCACCGATTGAGCAAACATGAGGTCCTCCTCAGCCAGGGTATCAAACTTGTAGAATTTTGCAAAAGTGTTTGAACCCGACCAAGTAGCTGCTCGGCAAAGCTGTAAGGCCGAGACGCCTCGGGCAGCCGCCCAAGAAGAGCCCACCTTCCTAGTGGAATGGGCCTTTACTGAATTTGGTAACAGCAATCCAGCCGTAGAATGAGCCTGCTGAATCGTGTTACAGATCCAGCGAGCAATAATCTGCTTAGAAGCAGGAGTGCCAACCTTGTTGGCTGCATACAGGACAAACAGTGCCTCTGTTTTCCTAACCCGAGCCGTCCTGGCTACGTACATTTTAAAGGCCCTGACTACATCAAGGGATTTGGAATCCTCCAAGTCTCCCGTAGCCACAGGCACCACAATAGGTTGGTTCATATGAAACGATGACACCACCTTAGGCAAAAATTGAGGACAAGTCCTCAACTCTGCTCTATCCTCATGGAAAATGAGATACAGTAGGGGCTCTTATGAAATAAGGCCGCCAATTCGGACACCCGCCTTGCAGATGCCAAGGCCAACAACATGACCACTTTCCAAGTGAGAAAACTTTAATTCAACTATTTGAAGAGGTTCAAACCAGTGAGATTTTAGGAACTGTAACACCATGTTAAGGTCCCATGGTGCCACTGGGGGCACAAAAGGAGGCTGGATGTGTAGCACTCCCTTTACAAAAGTTTGGACTTCTGGGAGAGAAGCCAATTCCTTCTGGAAGAATATAGATAGGGCCGACATCTGTACCTTAATGGAGCCTAACTTTAGGCCCATATCCACTCCTGTCTGTAGAAAGTGGAGAAAACGGCCCAAGTGGAAATCTTCCGTAGAAGCATTCTTGGCTTCACACCAAGATACATACTTCCTCCAGATACGGTGATAATGTTTCGCCGTCACTACCTTCCTAGGCTTTATCAGAGTAGGGATGACTTCTTCCGGAATACCCTTCTCCGCTAGGATTCGGTGTTCAACCGCCATGTCGTCAAACGTAACCGCGGTAAGTCTTGGAACACGCAGGGTCCCTGCTGCATCAGGTCCTCCCTGAGAGTAAGAGGCCACGGATCTTCTGTGAGCATCTCCTGAAGATCTGAATACCAGGCCCTTCGAGGCCAATCTGGAACAATGAGTATTGTCTGTACTCTTCTTCGTCTTATGATTCTCAATATTTTTGAGAGAGGAAGAGGAGGGAACACATAGACCGACTGAAACACCCATGGTGTCACCAGGGCGTCCACCGCTACTGCCTGAGGGTCCCTTGACCTGGCACAATACCTCCGAAGCTTCTTGTTGAGGGGTGATGCCATCATGTCTATTTGAGGAAGTCCCCAAAGACTTGTTATCTCTGCAAAGACTTTTTGATGAAGTCCCCACTCTCCTGGATGGAGATCGTGTCTGCTGAGGAAGTCTGCTTCCCAGTTGTCCACTCCCGGAATAAATAACGCTGACAGAGCGTTTACGTGATTTTCTGCCCAGCGCAGAATCCTGGTGGCTTCCGCCATTGCCACTCTGCTCCTTGTCCCGCCTTGGCGGTTTACATGAGCCACGGCTGTGACGTTGTCTGATTGAATCAGTACCGGTAGGTCGCGAAGAAGATTCTCCGATTGTCGTAGGCCGTTGTATATGGCCCTTAATTCCAGTATGCTGATGTGTAGGACCACAGTCCCTGAAAATTCCTTCCTTGTGTGACTGCTCCCCATCCTCGGAGGCTCGCGTCCGTGGTCACCAGAACCCAGTCCTGAATGCCGAACCTGCGACCTTCTAGAAGGTGAGCATTCTGCAGCCACCACAGGAGAGACACCCTGGCCCTGGGGGACAGGGTTATTTTCTGATGTATTTGAAGGTGGGACCCGGACCACTTGTCTAGAAGGTCCCACTGAAAAGTCCTTGCATGAAACCTGCCGAAGGGGATGGCCTCGTAGGTCGCCACCATTTTCCCCAGTACTCGAGTGCATTGATGGACTGACACTTTTTTTGGTTTTAACTGGTCTCTGACCATGTTCTGGAGTTCCTGGGCTTTTTCCATAGGGAGAAAAACCCTCTTTTGTTCTGTGTCCAGAATCATGCCTAAGAAAGACAGCCGAGTTGTTGGAACCAACTGTGACTTTGGTAGATTTAGGATCCAGCCATGTTGCTGCAGCACTCTCAGGGAGAGCGACACGCTTTTCTGCAACTGTTCCTTTGATCTCGCTTTTATCAGGAGATCGTCCAAGTACGGGATAATTGTGATTCCTTGCCTGCGCAGGAGTACCATCATTTCCGCCATTTCCTTGGTGAAAACCCTCGGGGCCGTGGAAAGCCCAAACGGCAACGTCTGAAATTGATAATGACAGTCCTGTACAGCGTATCTCAGGTACGCCTGATGAGGAGGATAAATGGGGACATGAAGGTATGCGTCCTTTATGTCTAGTGACACCATGAAATCCCCCCCTTCCAGGCTGGAGATCACTGCCCTGAGCGATTCCATCTTGAACTTGAACCTTTTTAAGTACAGGTTCAGGGATTTTAAGTTTAGAATGGGTCTGACCGAGCCATCCGGTTTCGGAACCACAAATAGGGTTGAATAGTACCCTTTTCCCTGTTGTATTAAGGGAACCTTGATAATCACTTGCTGAAGACACAGCTTTTGAATTGCAGCTAAAACTATCTCCCTCTCTGGGGGAGACGCAGGTAAAGCCGATTTGAAGAATCGGTGGGGAGGCACGTCTTCGAATTCCAGCTTGTAGCCTTGGGATGTCACCTCAGGTGTCTTTTCCTTAAACATGTGTACCCTCGTGTCAGGGGCAGAGGGGTCATCTGTGATATGCAAAACATCTTTTATTGCAATAATCATATAATGAATACTTTTTGACACCCTTGGGTGTAACTTTGCATCATCGTAGTCGACACTGGAGTCAGAATCCGTGTCGGTATCAGTGTCTGCTATTTGGGATAGGGGACGTTTTTGAGACCCTGAAGGGCCCTGTGACACAGTCAAAGCCATGGATTGACTCCCTGCTTTTTCCCTGGACTCTGCTTTGTCCATCCTTTTATGTAATAATGTCACATTTGCATTTAAAACATTCCACATGTCCAACCAATCAGGTGTCGACACCCAGTGCCGGATTAAGCGGGGGACCCAGGAGGTACGTTACCCCGGGCCCCCCAGTTCTTAGGGGCCCCGTGTCCTTGATCGCACCTGCCGCCATACCCCCCGTCACCTCACTGCCTGTGCATGAAGTCATCTCTTGAGGCCCGGCGCCCCGCACTACTCTGCGCCCGCCCTGCCCGCCTCACCTGTTCTATCCCTGCCATGTACAGTACAGTACATGCGCAAGGAGCAGGAGGAGCGCCAAGTGACGTGCATCCCACACCCGGAAGTGCCTCCGTTATCCCGGGATGAGGGAGATGTTGGTGTGGCTGCTGCTTGTCGTGTCCCTGCTCCGAGCCACCCTGCGCTATGTCAACAGGGATGTGCAGGGTGCCAAGGCTGGGGTGCCCACTCCAGTTAGTGTCACCCTACAGTTTGGCTCATTTTATTGTGCCCACCCAAAGTTGGGTCATTCCACTGTACCCGCCCCAGCTTGGATCACACTATGCCCAGCACACCCCTCAGCAGCAGAGCCCATCAGTCCCCCACGAGCTGCAGGCATTAACCAAGACAAAGATGACCCATGAGGAAGCCGACAGTGTGGTGTCAGCACACTTTTACTACTTTAGTTCCATTCTCATGAAATCTCCCCCCTCTCCATCTGTCTTTTTCTCTCTCTCCTCCCCCCATCTCTCTCACTCTTTTTCTTCCTCTCCCCCTCTCTTTCTCTCTCTCCACCCCTTCCTCCCCCCTCTCCTTTTCCCTCTCTCTCTCGGTGGTCGAGGTGGTGTGTGGGTGGGTGTCAGGGTGGTGCCTCAGAGATGTCAGTGTGTATGTATGTGTATATATATCAGCAGTGAGGGTGGCACTCACGGGACTGGCATTCAATTCAAGTAAATGAACAAAAGAATCTCCTTCACAATCAACATTCCGGTATTATTAAGCTTCGCCAGGATCCTGACAAAGGTTAATAATACCGAAACGTTGATCGTGAAGGAGACTCTTGTGTTCAGTAATTTGAGTTGAATGCCATATACCATATATATAATAGTCCTTAGGGGCCCCCCATATCTTAAGTACCCCGGGCCCCGCCATATACCATATATATAATAGTCCTTAGGGACCCCCCATGTCTTAAGTACCCCGGGCCCCCCGGAACCTTAATCTGGCTCTGCCGACACCCCCACACACACAGGGATATTTATATGGAGACCGATCCCCAATAAGGCCCTTTGGAGAAACAGAGAGAGAGTATGCCAGCACACACCCAGCGCCAACTGACACTGGAAAAACCAATTCCCAGATAAATAGCGCTTTTATATAATTATGTGCATATAATACACCCCCAGCGCCTTACAAGTGCCCCTCCCCCTCTTTTCTGCTCTGTGTCACCGTGTTCAGCAGGGGAGAGTCCGGGGAGCCAGCTTCTCTGCAGTGTCTGTGGAGAAAATGGCGCTGTTTAGTGCTGAGGGATCAAGCTCCGCCCCCTCAGCGGCGGGCTTCGGTCCCGCTCGATTTTTTTAAATACTGGCGGGGGATTTACTATATACAGCTCTCGGAGCCTATATATTCATTTTAGCCAGTCCTAGAGGTTTAAAATTGCTGCCCAGGGCGCCCCCCCCCCCCCCTGCGCCCTGCACCCATCAGTGCCTGCCGTGTGTGTTGTGTGTGGGAGCAAGTTACCTCAGAGAAGATCTGAAGTCTTCTGCCGCCTTTGAAGTCTTCTTTCTTCTTATACTCACCCGGCTTCTATCTTCCGGCTCTGTGAGGAGGACGGCGGCACGGCTCTGGGACGAAAGGCGAGGGGAGACCTGCGTTCCGACTCCCTCTGGAGCTAATGGTGTCCGGTAGCCTAAGAAGCAGAGCCTATCATTTAAGTAGGTCTGCTTCTCTCTCCTCAGTCCCACGATGCAGGAAGCCTGTTGCCAGCAGTGCTCCCTGAAAATAAAAAACCTAACAAAATTCTTTTTTCAGAGAAACTCAGGAGAGCTCCCTGTAATGCACCCAGTCTCCTCTGGGCACAGGATCTAACTAACTGAGGTCTGGAGGAGGGGCATAGAGGGAGGAGCTAGTGCACACCCATTCTAAAGTTCTTTATAGTGCTCATGTCTCCTGCGGAGCCCGTCTATACCCCCATGGTCCTTACGGAGTCCCTAGCATCCTCTAGGACGTAAGAGAAATATAATATTACTGTATATCAGTACAGAGCGGTGTAACTGTGACACGTGTCCTGACAAGCAGTATAGAAAAGTATTTATATTATTGTATATATCAGTACAGAGCAGTGTAACTGTGACACGTGTGTCCTGACAAGCAGTATAGAAGCTATAGAAAAGTATATATATTATTGTATATATCAGTACAGAGCGGTGTAACTGTGACCCATGTGTCCTGACAAGCAGTATAGAAGCTATAGAAAAGTATATATATTACTGTATATCAGTACAGAGCGGTGTAACTGTGACACATGTGTCCTGACAAGCAGTATAGAAGCTATAGAAAAGTATATATAATATTACTGTATATCAGTACAGAGCGGTGTAACTGTGACACGTGTCCTGACAAGCAGTATAGAACCTATAGAAAAGTATATATAATATTACTGTATATCAGTACAGAGCGGTGTAACTGTGACACATGTGTCCTGACATGCAGTATAGAAGCTATAGAAAAGTATATATAATATTACTGTATATCAGTACAGAGCGGTGTAACTGTGACACATGTGTCCTGACAAGCAGTATATAAGCTATAGAAAAGTATATATAATATTACTGTATATCAGTACAGAGCGGTGTAACTGTGACACATGTGTCCTGACATGCAGTATAGAAGCTATAGAAAAGTATATATAATATTACTGTATATCAGTACAGAGCGGTGTAACTGTGACACATGTGTCCTGACAAGCAGTATATAAGCTATAGAAAAGTATATATAATATTACTGTATATCAGTACAGAGCGGTGTAACTGTGACACGTGTCCTGACAAGCAGTATAGAAGCTATAGAAAAGTATATTTAATATTACTGTATATCAGTACAGAGCATGTGTAACTGTGACACATGTGTCCTGACAAGCAGTATAGAAGCTATAGAAAAGTATATTTAATATTACTGTATATCAGTACAGAGCGGTGTAACTGTGACACGTGTCCTGACAAGCAGTATAGAAGCTATAGAAAAGTATATTTAATATTACTGTATATCAGTACAGAGCGGTGTAACTGTGACACATGTGTCCTGACATGCAGTATAGAAGCTATAGAAAAGTATATATAATATTACTGTATATCAGTACAGAGCGGTGTAACTGTGACACATGTGTCCTGACAAGCAGTATAGAAGCTATAGAAAAGTATATATAATATTACTGTATATCAGTACAGAGCGGTGTAACTGTGACACGTGTCCTGGCAAGCAGTATAGAAGCTATAGAAAATAAGAAAAGTATATATATTATTGTATATATCAGTACAGAGCGGTGTAACTGTGACACATGTGTCCTGACAAGCAGTATAGAAGCTATAGAAAAGTATATATAATATTACTGTATATCAGTACAGAGCGGTGTAACTGTGACACATGTGTCCTGACGAGCAGTATAGAAGCTATAGTAAAGTATATATAATATTACTGTATATCAGTACAGAGCGGTGTAACTGTGACACGTGTCCTGACAAGCAGTATAGAAGCTATAGAAAATAAGAAAAGTATATATAATATTACTGTATATCAGTACAGAGCAGTGTAACTGTGACACATGTGTCCTGACAAGCAGTATAGAAGCTATAGAAAAGTATATATAATATTATCGTATATCAGTACAGAGCGGTATAACTGTGACACATGTGTCCTGACAAGCAGTATAGAAGCTATAGAAAAGTATATATATTATTGTATATATCAGTACAGAGCAGTGTAACTGTGACCCATGTGTCCCTGACAAGCAGTATAGAAGCTATAGAAAAGTATATATATTATTGTATATATCAGTACAGAGCGGTGTAACTGTGACACATGTGTCCTGACAAGCAGTATAGAAGCTACAGAAAAGTGTATATATTATTGTATATATCAGTACAGAGCTGTGTAACTGTGACCCATGTGTGTCCTGACAAGCAGTATATAAGCTATAGAAAAGTATATATTATATACTGGTGGTCCCCAGTCCCCACAATGCAGCACACTGATCAGATATTTGCAGCTCACTGAGCACAGATATGGAGCGTTTTCAGGCAGAGAATGTAGATATTTTCAGCACACTGAGCACAGATTATTTGCAGCACACTTAGCACAGATATTTTCAGCACACTGAGCACAGATTACGGAGCTTTTCAGGGAGAGAACGCAGCCACATCCTCTCCGTTCAATCTCCAAAACACGAGTGAAAATGGCGGCGACGCGCGACTCCTTATATAGAATACGAATCTCGCGAGAATCCGACAGCGGGATGATGACGTTTGGGCGCGTTCTGGTTAACCGAGCAAGGTGGGAAGATCCGAGACTGCCTCAGAACCGTGTAAAATAGGTGAAGTTCGGGGGGGGGGGGGGGGTGTTCGGCTCCCGAGGAACCGAACCCGCTCATCTCTACAACTGTCCAACGATAGCCTGGGCGGGTGTAGTATGTTATGCTGGCGGTCGGGGTCCCGGCGCCCAGCATACAGGGCGCCGGGATCCCGACCGGCGGCATGCCAGCAGCTGGGTGAGAGCAAATGAGCCCCTTGCAGGCATGATGGCGCGCTACGTGCACCACGCTATTTATTCTCCCTCCAGGGGGGTCGTGGACTCCCAAGAGAGAGAATAGTAGAGATGAGCGCCGGAAATTTTTCGGGTTTTGTGTTTTGGTTTTGGGTTCGGTTCCGCGGCCGTGTTTTGGGTTCGACCGCGTTTTGGCAAAACCTCACCGAATTTTTTTTGTCGGATTCGGGTGTGTTTTGGATTCGGGTGTTTTTTTAAAAAAAACCTAAAAAACAGCTTAAATCATTGAATTTGGGGGTAATTTTGATCCCAAAGTATTATTAACCTCAAAAAACATAATTTACACTCATTTTCAGCCTATTCTGAACACATCACACCTCACAATATTATTTTTAGTCCTAAAATTTGCACCGAGGTCGCTGTGTGAGTAAGATAAGCGACCCTAGTGGCCGACACAAACACCGGGCCCATCTAGGAGTGGCACTGCAGTGTCACGCAGGATGGCCCTTCCAAAAAACCCTCCCCAAACAGCACATGACGCAAAGAAAAAAAGAGGCGCAATGAGGTAGCTGACTGTGTGAGTAAGATTAGCGACCCTAGTGGCCGACACAAACACCGGGCACATCTAGGAGTGGCACTGCAGTGTCACGCAGGATGTCCCTTCCAAAAAACCCTCCCCAAACAGCACATGACGCAAAGAAAAAAAGAGGCGCAATGAGGTAGCTGTGTGAGTAAGATTAGCGACCCTAGTGGCCGACACAAACACCGGGCCCATCTAGGAGTGGCACTGCAGTGTCACGCAGGATGTCCCTTCCAAAAAACCCTCCCCAATCAGCACATGATGCAAAGAAAAAGAAAAGAAAAAAGAGGTGCAAGATGGAATTATCCTTGGGCCCTCCCACCCACCCTTATGTTGTATAAACAAAACAGGACATGCACACTTTAACCAACCCATCATTTCAGTGACAGGGTCTGCCACACGACTGTGACTGATATGACGGGTTGGTTTGGACCCCCCCCAAAAAAGAAGCAATTAATCTCTCCTTGCACAAACTGGCTCTACAGAGGCAAGATGTCCACCTCATCTTCACCCTCCGATATATCACCGTGTACATCCCCCTCCTCACAGATTATCAATTCGTCCCCACTGGAATCCACCATCTCAGCTCCCTGTGTACTTTGTGGAGGCAATTGCTGCTGGTCAATGTCTCCGCGGAGGAATTGATTATAATTCATTTTAATGAACATCATCTTCTCCACATTTTCTGGATGTAACCTCGTACGCCGATTGCTGACAAGGTGAGCGGCGGCACTAAACACTCTTTCGGAGTACACACTTGTGGGAGGGCAACTTAGGTAGAATAAAGCCAGTTTGTGCAAGGGCCTCCAAATTGCCTCTTTTTCCTGCCAGTATAAGTACGGACTGTCTGACGTGCCTACTTGGATGCGGTCACTCATATAATCCTCCACCATTCTTTCAATGGGGGGAGAATCATATGCAGTGACAGTAGACGACATGTCCGTAATCGTTGTCAGGTCCTTCAGTCCGGACCAGATGTCAGCATCAGCAGTCGCTCCAGACTGCCCTGCATCACCGCCAGCGGGTGGGCTCGGAATTCTGAGCCTTTTCCTCGCACCCCCAGTTGCGGGAGAATGTGAAGGAGGAGATGTTGACAGGTCGCGTTCCGCTTGACTTGACAATTTTGTCACCAGCAGGTCTTTCAACCCCAGCAGACCTGTGTCTGCCGGAAAGAGAGATCCAAGGTAGGCTTTAAATCTAGGATCGAGCATGGTGGCCAAAATGTAGTGCTCTGATTTCAACAGATTGACCACCCGTGAATCCTTGTTAAGCGAATTAAGGGCTGCATCCACAAGTCCCACATGCCTAGCGGAATCGCTCCGTGTTAGCTCCTTCTTCAATGCCTCCAGCTTCTTCTGCAAAAGCCTGATGAGGGGAATGACCTGACTCAGGCTGGCAGTGTCTGAACTGACTTCACGTGTGGCAAGTTCAAAGGGCATCAGAACCTTGCACAACGTTGAAATCATTCTCCACTGCACTTGAGACAGGTGCATTCCATCTCCTATATCGTGCTCAATTGTATAGGCTTGAATGGCCTTTTGCTGCTCCTCCAACCTCTGAAGCATATAGAGGGTTGAATTCCACCTCGTTACCACTTCTTGCTTCAGATGATGGCAGGGCAGGTTCAGTAGTTTTTGGTGGTGCTCCAGTCTTCTGTACGTGGTGCCTGTACGCCGAAAGTGTCCCGCAATTTTTCTGGCCACCGACAGCATCTCTTGCACGCCCCTGTCGTTTTTTAAAAAATTCTGCACCACCAAATTCAAGGTATGTGCAAAACATGGGACGTGCTGGAATTTGCCCATATTTAATGCACACACAATATTGCTGGCGTTGTCCGATGCCACAAATCCACAGGAGAGTCCAATTGGGGTAAGCCATTCCGCGATGATCTTCCTCAGTTGCCGTAAGAGGTTTTCAGCTGTGTGCGTATTCTGGAAAGCGGTGATACAAAGCGTAGCCTGCCTAGGAAAGAGTTGGCGTTTGCGAGATGCTGCTACTGGTGCCGCCGCTGCTGTTCTTGCGGCGGGAGTCCATACATCTACCCAGTGAGCTGTCACAGTCATATAGTCCTGACCCTGCCCTGCTCCACTTGTCCACATGTCCGTGGTTAAGTGGACATTGGGTACAACTGCATTTTTTAGGACACTGGTGAGTCTTTTTCTGACGTCCGTGTACATTCTCTGTATCGCCTGCCTAGAGAAGTGGAACCTAGATGGTATTTGGTAACGGGGGCACACTGCCTCAATAAATTGTCTAGTTCCCTGTGAACTAACGGCGGATACCGGACGCACGTCTAACACCAACATAGTTGTCAAGGACTCAGTTATCCGCTTTGCAGTAGGATGACTGCTGTGATATTTCATCTTCCTCGCAAAGGACTGTTGAACAGTCAATTGCTTACTGGAAGTAGTACAAGTGGGCTTACGACTTCCCCTCTGGGATGACCATCGACTCCCAGCGGCAACAACAGCAGCGCCAGCAGCAGTAGGCGTTACACGCAAGGATGCATCGGAGGAATCCCAGGCAGGAAAGGACTCGTCAGACTTGCCAGTGACATGGCCTGCAGGACTATTGGCATTCCTGGGGAAGGAGGAAATTGACACTGAGGGAGTTGGTGGGGTGGTTTGCGTGAGCTTGGTTACAAGAGGAAGGGATTTACTGGTCAGTGGACTGCTTCCGCTGTCACCCAAAGTTTTTGAACTTGTCACTGACTTATTATGAATGCGCTGCAGGTGACGTATAAGGGAGGATGTTCCGAGGTGGTTAACGTCCTTACCCCTACTTATTACAGCTTGACAAAGGGAACACACGGCTTGACACCTGTTGTCCGCATTTCTGGTGAAATACCTCCACACCGAAGAGCTGATTTTTTTGGTATTTTCACCTGGCATGTCAACGGCCATATTCCTCCCACGGACAACAGGTGTCTCCCCGGGTGCCTGACTTAAACAAACCACCTCACCATCAGAATCCTCCTGGTCAATTTCCTCCCCAGCGCCAGCAACACCCATATCCTCCTCATCCTGGTGTACTTCAACACTGACATCTTCAATCTGACTATCAGGAACTGGACTGCGGGTGCTCCTTCCAGCACTTGCAGGGGGCATGCAAATAGTGGAAGGCGCATGCTCTTCACGTCCAGTGTTGGGAAGGTCAGGCATCGCAAACGACACAATTGGACTCTCCTTGTGGATTTGGGATTTCAAAGAACGCACAGTTCTTTGCGGTGCTTTTGCCAGCTTGAGTCTTTTCAGTTTTCTAGCGAGAGGCTGAGTGCTTCCATCCTCATGTGAAGCTGAACCACTAGCCATGAACATAGGCCAGGGCCTCAGCCGTTCCTTGCCACTCCGTGTGGTAAATGGCATATTGGCAAGTTTACGCTTCTCCTCCGACAATTTTATTTTAGGTTTTGGAGTCCTTTTTTTTCTGATATTTGGTGTTTTGGATTTGACATGCTCTGTACTATGACATTGGGCATCGGCCTTGGCAGACGACGTTGCTGGCATTTCATCGTCTCGGCCATGACTAGTGGCAGCAGCTTCAGCACGAGGTGGAAGTGGATCTTGATCTTTCCCTAATTTTGGAACCTCAACTTTTTTGTTCTCCATATTTTATAGGCAGAACTAAAAGGCACCTCAGGTAAACAATGGAGATGGATGGATTGGATACTAGTATACAATTATGGACGGACTGCCACGGTTAGGTGGTATAAAAAAACCACGGTTAGGTGGTATATATTATAATAATAATACAATTATGGATGGACGGACTGCCTGCCGACTGCCGACACAGAGGTAGCCACAGCCGTGAACTACCGCACTGTACACTGGTTGATAAAGAGATAGTAGTATACTCGTAACAATTAGGATGACACTATGACGGTATAAAGAATGAAAAAAAAACCACGGTTAGGTGGTAGGTATATAATAATAAATAATACAATTCTGGTCGGACGGACTGCCTGCCGTGTGCCGACACAGAGGTAGCCACAGCCGTGAACTACCGCACTGTACACTGGTTGATAAAGAGATAGTAGTATACTCGTAACAATTAGGATGACACTATGACGGTATAAAGAATGAAAAAAAAACCACGGTTAGGTGGTAGGTATATAATAATAAATAATACAATTCTGGTCGGACGGACTGCCTGCCGTGTGCCGACACAGAGGTAGCCACAGCCGTGAACTACCGCACTGTACACTGGTTGATAAAGAGATAGTAGTATACTCGTAACAATTAGGATGACACTATGACGGTATAAAGAATGAAAAAAAAACCACGGTTAGGTGGTAGGTATATAATAATAAATAATACAATTCTGGTCGGACGGACTGCCTGCCGTGTGCCGACACAGAGGTAGCCACAGCCGTGAACTACCGCACTGTACACTGGTTGATAAAGAGATAGTAGTATACTCGTAACAATTAGGATGACACTATGACGGTATAAAGAATGAAAAAAAAACCACGGTTAGGTGGTAGGTATATAATAATAAATAATACAATTCTGGTCGGACGGACTGCCTGCCGTGTGCCGACACAGAGGTAGCCACAGCCGTGAACTACCGCACTGTACACTGGTTGATAAAGAGATAGTAGTATACTCGTAACAATTAGGATGACACTATGACGGTATAAAGAATGAAAAAAAAACCACGGTTAGGTGGTAGGTATATAATAATAAATAATACAATTCTGGTCGGACGGACTGCCTGCCGTGTGCCGACACAGAGGTAGCCACAGCCGTGAACTACCGCACTGTACACTGGTTGATAAAGAGATAGTAGTATACTCGTAACAATTAGGATGACACTATGACGGTATAAAGAATGAAAAAAAAACCACGGTTAGGTGGTAGGTATATAATAATAAATAATACAATTCTGGTCGGACGGACTGCCTGCCGTGTGCCGACACAGAGGTAGCCACAGCCGTGAACTACCGCACTGTACACTGGTTGATAAAGAGATAGTAGTATACTCGTAACAATTAGGATGACACTATGACGGTATAAAGAATGAAAAAAAAACCACGGTTAGGTGGTAGGTATATAATAATAAATAATACAATTCTGGTCGGACGGACTGCCTGCCGTGTGCCGACACAGAGGTAGCCACAGCCGTGAACTACCGCACTGTACACTGGTTGATAAAGAGATAGTAGTATACTCGTAACAATTAGGATGACACTATGACGGTATAAAGAATGAAAAAAAAAACCACGGTTAGGTGGTAGGTATATAATAATAAATAATACAATTCTGGTCGGACGGACTGCCTGCCGTGTGCCGACACAGAGGTAGCCACAGCCGTGAACTACCGCACTGTACACTGGTTGATAAAGAGATAGTAGTATACTCGTAACAATTAGGATGACACTATGACGGTATAAAGAATGAAAAAAAAACCACGGTTAGGTGGTAGGTATATAATAATAAATAATACAATTCTGGTCGGACGGACTGCCTGCCGTGTGCCGACACAGAGGTAGCCACAGCCGTGAACTACCGCACTGTACTGTGTCTGCTGCTAATATAGACTGGTTGATATTTAAAGAGATATTAGTAGTATACAACAATACTATACTGGTGGTCAGGCACTGGTCACCACTCCTGCAGCAAAAGTGTGCACTGTTAATTAATATAATTGTACTCCTGGCTCCTGCTAACAACCTGCAGTGCTCCCCAGTCTCCCCCACAATTAATTATAAGCTTTTAATTTATACATTGATGACTGTGCAGCACACTGGGCTGAGCTGAGTGCACACAGACTGAGTCACACTGTGTGACTGACTGTGCTGTGTATCGTTTTTTTTTTCAGGCAGAGAACGGATATAGCAGAGAGAAGTGAACGGATATATTATATTAAATAAAAGTTAACTAGCAACTGCACTGGTCACTGACTGTGGTAAACTAACTCTGTCTGCGACTCTGCACAATCTCTCTCTATCTAATCTATCTATCTCTATTCTAATGGAGAGGACGCCAGACACGTCCTCTCCCTATCAATCTCAATGCACGAGTGAAAATGGCGGCGACGCGCGGCTCCTTATATAGAATCCGAGTCTCGCGATAGAATCCGAGCCTCGCGAGAATCCGACAGCGTCATGATGACGTTCGGGCGCGCTCGGGTTAACCGAGCAAGGCGGGAAGATCCGAGTCGCTCGGACCCGTGGAAAAAAAAGTGAAGTTCGTGCGGGTTCGGATTCAAAGAAACCGAACCCGCTCATCTCTAGAGAATAGTTGTCGGTATGCCGGGTGTCAGGTTTCCGGCGCCGGTATACTGAGCGCCGGGATCCCAACAGCCGGCATACTGAATACCACCCCCCTGGGCAGCTCACAAATCTGAGCATTATGAGAGGGGAGGGGGATACAAAAAATAGTAGACTCAAATTTAACTCTCTCTGCAAATGTTATATCTGCCACACCTGCAGTGCACATGGTTTTGGCCAACTGCTAACAAATTTGCTGCTGCGATCAACTCTGAATTACCCCCTTTGTCCTCAATACTAGGTACAATTTGTGGTGCAAGCCTAACGTCAAGCATAATTCCATCAAATGCAAAAATGTGATTTTATAATGCAAAATAAGTTATGTAAGTTGTCTTCAAAAAGATATGTTCCAAGTTAAGATGGCATTGTTCTTCCGCCACAAAACTATTTCATATTTACACATCCCATTCTTCCCATGCTCATTCTTCCCATGCTGTGTATTATAGAGGTGCCTGCATCCACATCCTCATCCCCCAGCAACCCCATGCCTCCCACTGGCTTTGTGTGACTCTCCTCCTGTCATCCGTACTTGCCAACTTTACATTTTTTTAAAGTGTTTTTCTATTCTTCAGGGAGTGCATCATGAGACTACCAAAAGACTTGGGAGAACGCCAGATAGTCCAGGAAAGTAGGCAAGTATGGTATCAGTTGCTCCAGCTTGTGGTGAAAACCAAAAGCATCTTTATATACTCTCTCAAAATGTCCAAGAGACTTCCTGGTGAAGTGAGCAGAGTGACTGGTCCATGATGTGAATTTGAATCATGTGGTAGTGCCCCTCCACTGCTGCAAATCTATGGGGTGGGTTGTAACATAGTAACATAGTAATTGAGGTTGAATAGAGGCAAAATGCCCATCATGTTCAACCTGTATTCTGTATTAAGTTGAGTTGATTATAATGAACCTGCTGAAGTAATGTTTTATGACTAGTTAACAACTAAAAATCATGTTACACCCGGATTATCAACGTGAATATTTTAAATGTTATAACCTTGGATATCATTTTCAATCAGAAATTTGTCCAATCCATTTTTAAATGCATTTACAGAGTCCGCCATTACCACCTTCCCTGGTAGGAAATTCCAAATCCTTTTTGCCCTAAAGTGAAGAACCCTTTCCTCCGTTGCTTACGGGATTTTCTCTCCTCCAGCCTCAGCAAGTGCCCACGTGTCCTAAACAGAGTTATTTTAATAAATAGTTGTAAGGACACAAATCACATTGCCACGTTCCCTGCATGTCAAATGGACTTCACCCTGGAATTTCCCAAACGAGAGGTACATAAAGTCAGCATGTATGGCCCTAAGAGAACCTAGAACTGTGGGGGTAATTCCAAGTTGATCGCAGCAGGAAATTTTTTAGCAGTTGGGCAAAACCATGTGCACTGCAGGGGTGGCATATATAACATGTGCAGAGAGAGTTAGATTTGGGTGGGTTATTTTATTTCTGTGCAGGGTAAATACTGGCTGCTTTATTTTTACACTGCAAATTAGATTGCAGATTGAACACACCACACCCAAATCTAACTCTCTCTGCACATGTTATATCTGCCTCCCCTGCAGTGCACATGGTTTTGCCCAATTGCTAACAGAATTCCTGCTGCGATCAACTTGGAATTACCCCCTATGTCTGCAGGTCCCATGAGTGTATAAGGTGGAATACTTAGATATGTAGAAACAGATGAGGTTGTAGGAAAACATTTGGCCCCTTATGGGTCTAAAGTATGCAGCAATATTTAACTGTCTATTTTGGCAGGGTGCTAGTTCATTCATGAATATTATACTTTAAAAACTGATAAATTGCTGTAATGATTTTAATTGTGTTTTCGTGGCTAGAGAGTGATAAATGACAGCAGCTGTTTAGAATTTTAACAAATATAATTTATCGCAGTCAAAATAATAAAAGCAACTGAGGTACTGATGTACTGACAGACCCCTCTTTGTTAAAGCAATTTAAAGTTCATTTGCTCTCACACTGGAATTTCAACCATCTGCTCCAGGATGCTACCTACACCAGTATGAGAAGAATAAATATCTTTACAGGCCTCTACTCATACTGTGTCCAATTAGGACATAACCTGGGTACTGTGTACAATATTGAATCTAAAACCAGTGTGTATGTTAACTATGCCCTGCCTATGTTTTCATTTATACACAAATGGTATAACCTAAATGACTACACACAAAGCTATCTTTCATAGCAAATGATAAAAAACTAGTTTTAAATAATGATATATCCTGTCATGATTTTAACACACAGTATTCTAGATCCATGCAAAATAGCATGTTATACTTAGTCCTTTCTATGGCCGGATACCACAAGAGAAGTAACAGAAGAGCCTATTAGGATAAAGGGAAAATATCTGGCTACTACTGTTCCTGGGGGGGCACAGACTACTGTTCCTTGTTTGGCTACTGGAATGGAGATTCAGACAGTTGGGTCACTAATCAGTCCCATTCAGCCACTAACAAAGCAAACAGTACCGAGCAGAGTCACTGCAAGGAGTCATGTTCCAGTGATCAGAATATCACCAGTCAGAGGACGGAGAGGTGGGAAAGCGGACCTCAGACAGTATTCTAGGCTATTTATCACTGTCAGCACGGATATGTGGAATGTTACATCAATAAGTGGGATACAGAGAGATGGAACATGTGAATGTGTAAGTGCAATGCTGAGGGAGAAGGGAGTTATATACTGGCTGAATGTAATAAATGGAAGCACTCCTTTCTGATTTGCCAAAATCCACTGAAGAAAGAAAATGTGGCAAAATGCGTTTATAGTATACATGACTGTTCGAGTTTGTTTTCGTGGGTATGGGTCAATCCCTGCTTCTGTCCCTACCTCCACCTCTGCTGTACTTCCCTTGTGTTGGGTTTACATTCTGGCTGTCATGTCTCAGTCATTGGCAGTGGGAGCCATCGGGGAGCACCCACTGTACAAGACATGACAGTCACTCTCAAATCTTATGTAGATTCTCCAACCAATCAATTTTAGCTTCATCCCTTGATCTACCTTCTCCAACTGCTCGACTTCAGCTACGTACGTCACAAGCCATACTTTCAGGAAAACAAAGCTGCTTGGCTGGTTGTTTTGGATTTCTGATTGTTACCCTAGCAAAGTGGTTCTCTCAGCGTAGGAATCAGCACCGTGACATGATGTGGATGTTTCTACAGGTGTGGAGGAGATTAGCTTCAATGTAGTCCTGCTCAGCATCATCTGAATGGAAGCAATAGATACATGAACAAGAAAAGAGAAAGACAGAACCCTTGTCTGGCGCACTCATTAGTAGAACCAGAAAAATTGAAAAATGAATGAAAGTATTAAAACATAAATTTTATTCACACACTATTTGAATTAAAATGTATTGCCCCTCTATAAAAATAATATAAAGCAAACAAGTCTTTGCTAAATACGGTATTAATAGTATGGTATTTAGATACAATTTTATCAGGGCTACATTGCCTATTATGCAGCAAGAACGATTGTTCCTAGTAGAGGGAGTATTATTGTCTAACAATGGTTCAGTTAATCTAAGAGTTCTCTTTTTTTCCTGTTTCAAGAGTGTGTGCAACTACTTCTAATGCCAGTTCATATGCCAGTGCCAAAAATTCAATATAGGACTAAGATAAGCAATAATTAATGCTTTTAGAGTGTGCCGCTTGATTGGTTCCATATAGAACAATCGTTCCTGCTGCATAATAGGCAATGTAGCCCTGATAAAATTGTATGTAAATACCATACGGTTAATACCGTGTTTGGCAAAGATTTGTTTACTTTATATTATTTTTATAGAGGGGCAATACATTTTAATTCAAATAGTGTGTGAATAAAAGTTATGTTTTAATACTTTCATTCATTTTTCAATTTTTCAGGTTCTACTAATGAGTGCGCCAGACAAGAGTTCTGTCTTTCTCATTTCTTGTTCATGTATCTAACAGTAGGTGACTACTGACACCCTTGGCGCACCGCCAACAAAAACATAATAACAATATAGTATGAAATGTGTAAAGTTGGTTGACTAAGTAATTCTTCATTAAATTAACAATTTTTATATCAGTGCGGAAACACTCCCTTTCTGGAAGCAATAGATGCAGAGTCAGAAGCATAGCGTGGGAATGAGGGATATACTGGAGCAAGTGGTGGGGATTGGGTAATAAGAGGTGGGGGTACAAATGAAAACATTCGTATTGTTGCACAGTACAGGTGGCGGTATGGGACAGTGTTAGGAAGTGAGGACAGGAGATTTACTTATGTGAATGGGGTAAAGGAGCATAGCGAGTGAAGTGCTGAATGCAGAATCAGGATATACTAGATAGCTGTAAGCAGCGGAGGACATCTAGCATAAGTGAGGATGTGGACACAGTAGAGAAGAATGCAGTAGTATATGGCAAGGCAGGGTGGTAACCTAGTACACCATGTACACTCTGCCTGGATTATTGATAACTGTGAATGAATGTCAGTCCTTTCAGATAAGCTTCACTGCTGCATAAAATGTGCATCCTAATTAGACAGGAAGGATGAGTCTGTAATAAACCACATTTTCTCAATCTATGCCTGCATATCTATTATATGGATGATTCAGAATCAGAAATGAAGCATTCATTACTATAGACTTAGGGACCAATTTATTATCATCCACATCTGAGGATGTGGATGGGATGTGATAAAACTGACCCAATCCGCACTGCGATAGTTGATTACATCGCACGCATGTATCAATTTTCTCATGCAGGGACAGAGCTTGCAAGCTCTGTTGATGCGATGCCACTCTGCAGCACTATCAGGATATTTTTTGTGAAAAATATCCAGAGAATGTGCTGCGCATCTACCGTCGCCACTGGGTCGAAATTCCTCTCGCGACTACCTCCTCCATTCCCCCACCCCACCCCGTGCCGCATACTTACCTGGTGATCAGTGCTCTGGGTCCGGTCATGCAATCTCCAGCTCATGCACTGTGACCCATCTGACACGGCAAACTGCTATATATGTCGCTTTACATCATCAGATGACCAGGGTCAAAGTGCAGGAGCTGACCGGAGCACTGATCACCAGGGAATGTAAGTATATTTAATAAATAAATAATTTTCTTTCTTTTTTTTTTGACACAGTGATCAGCTTGTATGTCCATCGGATACAAATAGCTGATCACCAGAGCCGAGTCCCCCCACAACTTTCTCAACACCATCTTCTCCGTTCATACCCATCTCACTGAATATTGTACAGTAGGGATCACTCCATGGATCTGTTTTATATTCAGCAAGCATAAAAACGTTAAACTTCCTGAAAAATCTTTACTTTATATAACGCTATAAAATAGCCTTCTATAAAAAAAAATCCTTAATTTTGACCAAAAAAGCAGGGACAGGGGCTATTAATTGCCGCTTGTTACACAGCAAACTTAACAATGTGAATAGGAGACAATTCGCATTGTTACGTAAAAGCATGCATGAGCATGCGCAAAATGAAAAACAGGTGGTTTTGTTTACGGATTTCTGAAAAACAAAGCCTTCTAGAACTTTGCAAGAACAGCTGTTGCCACAACCGCTGTTCCTGTGAAGCTGAATACCCTGATAAAAAAAAGTGTTAACTATTTTTTTTCATGCCAATATTGCCCGATAATGATCGGGGCAATATCGACTTTCTTGCTGAATAGAGCCCTTAATCATAGATTTAAGAGACCAACATTAGAATTGTAAAGATAAACAGGGTGAAAATTAATATTGCAAAGTTTACAGTGCAACATATTTGAAATGTAATGATAGTCCGCTTATAACCACCACTAAGATAACCATGCAAGAATTACTTGCAATAATGTAATTCTACATAAATAAATAGGCAACAGAATGTATGCTCATTTAGAAAAATAAATAAATAAATATATGCATATATATATATATATATATATCCACATAGGTCCCGCACTCTCATAAATCTTCTTTGACAACTTTTGAGGTGCTCCCAATGGATCCACAGAGATGGCCTACTCAATATACACAGTTCCAACGTGAGGTAGGGGGGTGCACTCTCCAACAATGATCAGCCACAGTTCACTTAAGACGTCATCAGTTTATTCAGAATAGCCTCACAATATCTTGACGTTTCGATTAAAAAAATATGAATCTTTATCAGGAAAAGGCTTATACAGATCCAACATAGTTAGAAGTTCAGATACAAATTATTCATATGCTGCCAGAATGGATCAGGATATTATCTACATTTTGGTTTGCGTCTGAAGAAGTGGCGTTGTCACATTAATAACTCATGTCAAATGATGCCTGTCTGCCATTTCATCTTGGATGTCATCTCGCCACCTCAAACTCAACATTTCCAAAACCGAATTAATTATTTTCCCACCAGCTAAGAGTAGTTACCAACCTGATATCTCTATAACTGTTGACAATGCAACTATCCACCCCACCCCACAAGCTCGTTGCCTAGGTGTCACCCTTGACTCTGAACTGTCCTTTGTTCCACACATTCAATCTGTCTCTAAATCATGTTACATGCACCTTAAAAACATATCCAAAATACGCCCTTATCTTACACAAGACACTGCAAAAACTCTAATTCATGCACTCATCATCTCCCGCATTGATTATTGTAATAGTCTCCTTACTGGTCTTCCCAAACATAGGCTATCACCACTTCAATCCATTTTAAATGCAGCTGCGAGGCTAATCTTCCTCGCCAGACGTTCTTCATCTGCTGATCCGCTCTGTCAGTCCCTCCATTGGTTACCGGTATTCTACCGTGTCAAATATAAAATACTTTTACTTACATACAAGGCTATTAACCAAACTGCACCATCATACATCTCCTCACTCATCTCAAAATATCTCCCTACCAGACCTCTCCGCTCTGCACAAGATCTGCGTCTCTCATCCACATGTATTACCTGTTCCCACTCAAAATTACAGGACTTTACCCGGGCTTCACCCACTCTGTGGAATGCACTCCCACGCACAATAAGACTCTCCTCTAGTCTCCAAACCTTTAAACGTTCTCTGAAAACTCATCTCTTCAGACAAGCCTACCAAATTTCTGACCCACACACATAACCTTCACAGCTTCCCTATCAAGTTACATCCCCTCTGTACAGTCCACATAAACTCACATTTTGTCTTCCAACATTGCTGGGTGATCATATCATATACAACCCATTAAGAACCTAGCAACCTGGGGAACCATTATGTGACAAGTAGCATCTATCCTTGTGTATCAATGCCTATTTCCCTATAGATTGTAAGCTCGCGAGCAGGGCCTTCCTACCTCTGTCTGTCTGTCTGTCTTTACCCAGTTTTGTTCTATAATTGTTGTTCTAATTGTAAAGCGCAACGGAATATGCTGCGCTATATAAGAAACTGCTAATAAATAAATAATAAATAAAATGTCAAGTTGTTCCTGTGGTAGTCTATTATCCATGCATGCTGGCAGTCCTGGTTGTAATCCATGTTGTTAGAGTAACCGGCTGGGCTCATATGGACACTATTCTGAACGCTGAATTGCATATGAATAATTTGTAGCCCAATCAAGGAAACATTAAAAGTAAAGGGAGAAGAACACTACAGAGTTACCTTTACGGATGTATTTGATCTTGCAGATCTGTTTTGTGTACCTACTGTAGCAGAGTATCTTATTTCACTTCTAATAGTGACATTTAAGTTTTAAGTTCATAAACAATTTCAAATGGCATTAACAATCGTTTCTCATGAGTGTGGCAGACCTCTTACTCAGAAGGTGAATACTGCGGGAATAACATGCCATGTTTTGAAACTCAGAGAAAAATATGACAGAATAAATCCTGGCAACGTTTGGATGGAAGAACACTCCAGCAATACATGCTGCCAAGTAGACAGCTATGACTTCACAAAACTACAGAAAAAAACAGCTTGTTGAAAACAAGACATGTATTAAGTGTCATGTTTTCCCTGGGCATGGCATGAGACTGGCACACATTTCTGGGTGGCAAAAGCACTGTTATTCCTGTATATATCTGCAGTCATATATTATGCTACAAAACCTATCCTGCAAGCAGAGTAATATCTAGTATTACATGTTATAAGGGATAATTTCACCAACGTCAAACCTTTAAATGAGCAACTGGCAAATTTAACTAATTAGTGAGAGTGAAAATTCTAAGACAAATTTGACAAACCAAAAAGAACAAAATGGTTGACTGTGCTTGACCTAGCTCTGACCATAAATCCCTTGTCTGCTTTTTTGATATATCACAGAAGGCATTTTAATAATGTATTTTTTATTATTATTATTATTATTATTATTATTATTATTAAGCCTTCTGTGATATATCATAGCTAGTTCAAGAACTGTCAACCATTTTGTTTGTTTTGTTGTTGTACCTATACTGTGATTTGCCAGATAAGCGACTGACTTATCTGACTAGTAGCAGAATGGGCACTGAACTGATTTAACATACAGTAATATAAATATAGTTTTAACTAATCCTAATTTGAGTATATTATATACTCTTCCAACTCCAGGATTAATAAACTCCAGGATTAATAAACTTAATAAACTTCCAGTAAGTAAACTTTATGTGGTTGTAAATTTCACAAATCCCATTGTACAAAATGTACAGGCCATTATTATTAAACACTATTTGCAGTTGTCATTGGGGGTAATTCAGACCTGATCGCTAGACTACGTTTTCTCATAGCCTGCGATCAGGTCCGAACTGTGCATGCATATGCACCACAATGAGCAGCATGCATATGCACCACAATGCGCAGTCGCAATGGACTGCAGCAACGGGGATGGGTGCACAGCGATGGGATGGTGCGAAAAAAACGATCGCACGGGCGATCGCAAGGTGACTGACAGGTAGAGAGCGTTTGTGGGTGGCAATTGACCGTTTTCAGGGAGTGTCTGGAAAAATGCAGGCGTGTCCAAGCGTTGGAAGGGAGGGTGTCTGACGTCATTCCATTCCAGGACAGGCTGAAGTGATCGCAGCAGCTGAGTATGTCCTGTTCTACACAGAGACTGCACAAAATCAGTTTGTGCAGCTCTGTTACACATGCGTTTGCACACTTGCAAAGCTAAAATACATTCCCCCAGTAGGCGGCGACTATCTGATCGCAGGGCTGCAAAAATCACTCCCAACAATCAGGTCTGAATTAGGCCTGTTGTAAAGTACTGTATACTGCACACAGCTGATTGACAGTTACATGTGTAAGGAGCCCATTTGTACAGAATTCACTTGAAGGTACTTTGAACATATCTCATTGTGCTGACCTTATGGTGGGCACCCTGGGGCAGATGTATTAAGCCTGGAGAAGGCATAAAGAAGTGATAAAGCGGTGATAAGTGCAAGGTGATAACGCACCAGCTAATCAGCTCCAACAGTAGGAGCTGATTGGCTGGTGCGTTATCTCATTGCACTTATCACCGCTTTATCACTTCTTTATCCATTCTACAGGCTTAATACATCTGCCCCCCTATTAGAGCTGAGGGCACTCGTCTGTTAAAGCAGTCAGTATGCCGAGTATCAGAGTTCAGTGTGGTGTATACATAAACATATACAGTACCTTTTCCTTGTTACCTCTTCTTACCTTGTTCACTTTCTGGAAGGTATAGTTATGCAGCTTAAATGGGGGAGGGAGAAGCCGGTGATGTCTATACATTGGGATGTAGGTGTTTGTGCATATGATGTATAACAGTATGACAAGGTGATTCTGTGGAAAAAAATGAAAGCCACCTTGAGGACTGCGACCAAAGATGTGTCTTTCTGGTAATGGGCTTTGTGGGTGAAATTTGTTCAAAGTTGCTTCTAATGAGATAGTGTATTTTGCAAAATGGATGGCACTAGACGGTCTGTCCAATATGGCTGAGGGATGTGTGCAAGTACTAGTGATGTGCACCGGCAATTTTTCGGGTTTTGTGTTTTGGTTTTGGGTTCGGTTCCGCGTTTTGGCAAAACCTCACTGAAATTTTTTTGTCAGATTCGGGTGTGTTTTGGATTCAGGTGCTTTTTTCAAAAAACCCTAAAAAACTGCTTAAATCATAGAATTTGGGGGTCATTTTGATCCCATAGTATTATTAACCTCAATAACCATAATTTCCACTCATTTTCAGTCTATTCTGAACACCTCACACCTCACAATATTATTTTTAGTCCTAAAATTTGCACCGAGGTCGCTGGATGACTAAGCTAAGCGACCCAAGTGGCCGACACAAACACCTGGCCCATCTAGGAGTGGCACTGCAATGTCACGCAGGATGGCCCGTCAAAAAAATACTCCCCAAACAGCACATGACGCAAAGAAAAAAAGAGGCGCAATGAGGTAGCTGTGTGACTAAGATAAGCGACCCAAGTGGCCGACACAAACACCTGGCCCATCTAGGAGTGGCACTGCAGTGTCACGCAGGATGGCCCTTCAAAAAAATACTCCCCAAACAGCACATGACGCAAAGAAAAAAAGAGGCGCAATGAGGTAGCTGTGTGACTAAGCTAAGCGACCCTAGTGGCCGACACAAACACCTGGCCCATCTAGGAGTGGCACTGCAGTGTCACGCAGGATGGCCCTTCAAAAAAATACTCCCCAAACAGCACATGACGCAAAGAAAAAAAGAGGCGCAATGAGGTAGCTGTGTGACTAAGCTAAGCGACCCTAGTGGCCGACACAAACACCTGGCCCATCTAGGAGTGGCACTGCAGTGTCACGCAGGATGGCCCTTCAAAAAAATACTCCCCAAACAGCACATGACGCAAAGAAAAAAAGAGGCGCAATGAGGTAGCTGTGTGACTAAGCTAAGCGACCCTAGTGGCCGACACAAACACCTGGCCCATCTAGGAGTGGCACTGCAGTGTCAGACAGGATGGCCCTTCAAAAAAATACTCCCCAAACAGCACATGACGCAAAGAAAAAAAGAGGCGCAATGAGGTAGCTGTGTGACTAAGCTAAGCGACCCTAGTGGCCGACACAAACACCTGGCCCATCTAGGAGTGGCACTGCAGTGTCACGCAGGATGGCCCTTCAAAAAAATACTCCCCAAACAGCACATGACGCAAAGAAAAAAAGAGGCGCAATGTGGTAGCTGTGTGACTAAGCTAAGCAACCCTAGTGGCCGACACAAACACCTGGCCCATCTAGGAGTGGCACTGCAGTGTCACGCAGGATGGCCCTTCAAAAAAATACTCCCCAAACAGCACATGACACAAAGAAAAATGAAAGAAAAAAGAGGTGCAAGATGGAATTGTCCTTGGGCCCTCCCACCCACCCTTATGTTGTATAAACAGGACATGCACACTTCAACAAACCCATCATTTCAGCGACAGGGTCTGCCACACGACTGTGACTGAAATGACTGGTTGGTTTGGGCCCCCACCAAAAAAGAAGCAATCAATCTCTCCTTGCACAAACTGGCTCTACGGAGGCAAGATGTCCACCTCATCATCATTGTCCGATTCATCACCCCTTTCACTGTGTACATCCCCCTCCTCACAGATTATTAATTCGTCCCCACTGGAATCCACCATCTCAGGTCCCCGTGTACTTTCTGGAGGCAATTGCTGCTGGTGAATGTCTCCACGGAGGAACTGATTATAATTCATTTTAATGAACATCATCTTCTCCACATTGTCTGGAAGTAACCTTGTACGCCGATTGCTGACAAGGTGAGCGGCGGCACTAAACACTCTTTCGGAGTACACACTGGAGGGAGGGCAACTTAGGTAGAATAAAGCCAGTTTGTGCAAGGGCCTCCAAATTGCCTCTTTTTCCTGACAGTATACGTACGGACTGTCTGACGTGCCTACTTGGATGCGGTCACTCATATAATCCTCCACCATTCTTTCAATGGTGACAGAATCATATGCAGTGACAGTAGACGACATGTCAGTAATCGTTGGCAGGTCCTTCAGTCCGGACCAGATGTCAGCACTCGCTCCAGACTGCCCTGCATCACCGCCAGCGGGTGGGCTCGGAATTCTTAGCCTTTTCCTCGCACCCCCAGTTGCGGGAGAATGTGAAGGAGGAGATGGTGACGGGTCACGCTCCGCTTGACTTGACAATTTTCTCACCAGCAGGTCTTTGAACCTCTGCAGACTTGTGTCTGCCGGAAAGAGAGATACAACGTAGATTTTAAATCTAGGATCGAGCACGGTGGCCAAAATGTAGTGCTCTGATTTCAACAGATTGACCACCCGTGAATCCTGGTTAAGCGAATGAAGGGCTCCATCCACAAGTTCCACATGCCTAGCGGAATCGCTCTGTTTTAGCTCCTCCTTCAATGCCTCCAGCTTCTTCTGCAAAAGCCTGATGAGGGGAATGACCTGACTCAGGCTGGCAGTGTCTGAACTGACTTCACGTGTGGCAAGTTCAAAAGGTTGCAGAACCTTGCACAACGTTGAAATCATTCTCCACTGCACTTGAGACAGGTGCATTCCACCTCCTTTGCCTATATCGTGGGCAGATGTATAGGCTTGAATGGCCTTTTGCTGCTCCTCCATCCTCTGAAGCATATAGAGGGTTGAATTCCACCTCGTTACCACCTCTTGCTTCAGATGATGGCAGGGCAGGTTCAGGTGTTTTTGGTGGTGCTCCAGTCTTCTGTACGCGGTGCCTGTACGCCGAAAGTGGCCCGTAATTCTTCTGGCCACCGACAGCATCTCTTGCACGCCCCTGTCGTTTTTTAAATAATTCTGCACCACCAAATTCAAGGTATGTGCAAAACATGGGACGTGCTGGAATTTGCCCAGATGTAATGCAAGCACAATATTGCTGGCGTTGTCCGATGCCACAAATCCCCAGGAGAGTCCAATTGGGGTAAGCCATTCTGCGATGATCTTCTTCAGTTGCCGTAAGAGGTTTTCAGCTGTGTGCGTATTCTGGAAAGCGGTGATACAAAGCGTAGCCTGCCTAGGAACGAGTTGGCGTTTGCGAGATGCTGCTACTGGTGCCGCCGCTGCTGTTCTTGCTGCGGGAGGCAATACATCTACCCAGTGGGCTGTCACAGTCATGTAGTCCTGAGTCTGCCCTGCTCCACTTGTCCACATGTCCGTGGTTAAGTGGACATTGGGTACAACTGCATTTTTTAGGACACTGGTGACTCTTTTTCTGACATATGTGTACATTCTCGGTATCGCCTGCCTAGAGAAATGGAACCTAGATGGTATTTGGTACCGGGGACACAGTACCTCAATCAAGTCTATAGTTGGCTCTGAAGTAACGATGGATACCGGAACCACGTTTCTCACCGCCCAGGCTGCCAAGGCCTGAGTTATCCGCTTTGCAGCAGGATGACTGCTGTGATATTTCATCTTCCTCGCAAAGGACTGTTGGACAGTCAATTGCTTACTGGAAGTAGTACAAGTGGTCTTCCGACTTCCCCTCTGGGATGACCATCGACTCCCAGCAGCAGCAACAACAGCAGCGCCAGCAGCAGTAGGCGTTACACTCAAGGATGCATCGGAGGAATCCCAGGCAAGAGAGGACTCGTCAGACTTGCCAGTGACATGGCCTGCAGGACTATTGGCTTTCCTGGGTAAGGAGGAAATTGACACTGAGGGAGTTGGTGGTGTGGTTTGCGTGAGCTTGGTTACAAGAGGAAGGGATTTACTGGTCAATGGACTGCTTCCGCTGTCGCCCAAAGTTTTTGAACTTGTCACTGACTTATGATGAATGCGCTGCAGGTGACGTATAAGGGAGGATGTTCCGAGGTGGTTAACGTCCTTACCCCTACTTATTACAGCTTGACAAAGGCAACACACGGCTTGACACCTGTTGTCCGCATTTGTGTTGAAATAATTCCACACCGAAGAGCTGATTTTTTTTGTATTTTGACCAGGCATGTCAATGGCCATATTCCTCCCACGGACAACAGGTGTCTCCCCGGGTGCCTGACTTAAACAAACCACCTCACCATCAGAATCCTCCTTGTCAATTTCCTCCCCAGCGCCAGCAACACCCATATCCTCATCCTGGTGTACTTCAACACTGACATCTTCAATTTGACTATCAGGAACTGGACTGCCAGTGCTCCTTCCAGCACTTGCAGGGGGCGTGCAAATGGTGGAAGGCGCAAGCTCTTCCCGTCCAGTGTTGGGAAGGTCAGGCATCGCAACCGACACAATTGGACTCTCCTTGGGGATTTGTGATTTCGAAGAACGCACAGTTCTTTGCTGTGCTTTTGCCAGCTTAAGTCTTTTCATTCTAGCGAGAGGCTGAGTGCTTCCATCCTCATGTGAAGCTGAACCACTAGCCATGAACATAGGCCAGGGCCTCAGCCGTTCCTTGCCACTCCGTGTCGTAAATGGCATATTGGCAAGTTTACGCTTCTCCTCAGACGCTTTTAATTTAGATTTTTGGGTCATTTTTTTACTGATCTTTTGTGTTTTGGATTTTACATGCTCTGTACTATGACATTGGGCATCGGCCTTGGCAGACGACGTTGATGGCATTTCATCGTCTCGGCCATGACTAGTGGCAGCAGCTTCAGCACGAGGTGGAAGTGGATCTTGATCTTTCCCTATTTTTTTAACCTCCACATTTTTGTTCTCCATATTTTAATGCGCACAACTAAAAGACACCACAGGTATACAATGTAGATGGATGGATATACTACTAGTATACTTTATGTATGACGACGAGTGACGACACAGAGGTAGGTACAGCAGTGGCCTACCGTACTGCTATATACAGTATAATGGACCTGGTGGACACTGTCAGCAGACTGCGTTTATAGTATAAAGAAAAAAAGACACCACAGGTATACAATGTAGATGGATGGATATACTACTAGTATACTTTATGTATGACGACGAGTGACGGCACAGAGGTAGGTACAGCAGTGGCCTACCGTACTGCTATATACAGTATTATGGACCTGGTGGACACTGTCAGCAGACTGCATTTACAGTATAAAGAAAAAAAGACACCACAGGTATACAATGTAGATGGATGGATATACTACTAGTATACTTTATGTATGACGACGAGTGACGACACAGAGGTAGGTACAGCAGTGGCCTACCGTACTGCTATATACAGTATAATGGACCTGGTGGACACTGTCAGCAGACTGCGTTTATAGTATAAAGAAAAAAAGACACCACAGGAGTGTTTTCCAGGCAGACAAACGTATACTGGTGGTCACTGTCAGCAAAACTCTGCACTGTACTCCTGCTATAGCTGCTCCCCAGTCTCCCCCACAATTAAGCAGTGTGAGCACTCAGCACAGTCAGATATATCATGCAGCACACTAAGGCTGAGCACAGATATGGTATGGAGCGTTTTTTTCAGGCAGAGAACGGATAAAAAAAAACTAGCAAAACTCTGCACTGTACTCCTCCTGTCCTAACAGCTGCTCCCCAATCCTCCCCACAATAAGCTAAGCAGTAGCAATCAATCAGATCAACTAACTCTAAGGCTCTATAACTAAACGGAGAGGACGCCAGCCACTTCTCTCCCTATCAATCTCAATGCACGTGTGAAAATGGCGGCAACGCGCGGCTGCTTATATAGAATCCGAATCTCGCGAGAATCCGACAGCGGGATGATGACGTTCGGGCGCGCTCGGGTTAGCCGAGCAAGGCGGGAGGATCCGAGTCTGCTCGGACCCGTGTAAAAAGAGTGAAGTTCGGGGGGGTTCGGTTTCCGAGAAACCGAACCCACTCATCACTAGCAATTACCTGTCTGTGCAACATAGCTGGCAAGGGGATATGTTCAGTCATAAAAACACAGAGCTGCTGGTATTATCATGGAAAAATACACTGAGGAAATTAGAGGTGAGGACACAAATGTATGAGATCCCCTCTGACAGAATGCTTTGGCAGTGCCACAGTCAAGCACGGTGTAAGGATTTGGATGACAGAGATGCCATTGGCAAAATCTAGTGTCAGACATTCGGTGATGGATTTGAAATTCCAAAATCTCAGGGGAAACTTGGACAGTTCTCAGCACTATGACAGAACCAAGGACACTGCACAAAACCCACTGGAGAGAGGCCACTGGTATTCACTGTGCATAGCCAACAGACTCCTTCAGTTTGATTATGATGCCAGTCAGCTGCCTGCCTCCTGTACTCACTCTCTGTTCCTAATGCATGTTTATTCAGTCGGGATCTGTACATTGTGTCAACATTCACAATATCGACATGGCTGAAGTGTTTGCATGCAGCATGTTGACATTGGCCACACCGACATTCATCATGTTGATGGCGACTTCCAGCTGTTCCTGTGGTGAGTATCGCTAACCCCAAACCTTCGCCATAGTACCCAGCAGCTTAAACTTCCCCCTTAGTACCTAACCATAACCCTCCCATCCTGTAGCCTAATGCTGGGTACCCACCTACAAATATATCTGCAGATATATCCGTAGCTGGATCGGGCGGTGTGCTGTGCATACACACTGCCCGATGACATCATGAACTGGGTGGGCATTTACATATGCCCGCCCAGTTCAGCTGTCAGTCACCGCCAGCTGCTGCAGCTTGTGTACGGGTGGCCGGCTGACCGCCCATACACACACACCGACCTAACGATATATTGGCCGTTGGCCGTGCAGCAGGGCTGATGCGGTAGGTCTGTGAACGACGGAGTTCACAGACATATCGCTCGTACACACTGGCCGACGGACCTGAGATGTATTGGCCATTCAATAGAACGGCCGATATTTCGGCCAGTGTGTACGCACCTTAACTCTCCACAGCCATAGTCACAGCTCGGATCAGTAATGCATGCAGGAGGCATGATGCTTCCTGCTGCATTACCATATTACAGTTAACGCTGCTATTGCTTCTATGTAAGTAGCAGTGATAGCAACTCCAACCACATCTGAATGAGGGCCAATATCCCTCCGTTCTGTGAAGAATGTCAGCATTATGAGTGTGAACATGTCTACACATTATGCAGATATGGACATGTTCCAAGTTGACATTTCAACAATGTTGACATTGTGGTGTCAACATTATGATTAATGACATTGTAAATGTTGACATAACAATTGCATCCAATCCAGTCTTTACCTTCACTGCTTAAGTGGGGAAACATATTTGCGCACCATGCTGCACAAGCCTGCCCCCAACCAGATATGGATTAAGAATACTAGTAGATACATTGCTAAGCGGCGATACCCAGCGCTGCCATCAGGGGTTCATTTAGGGGGTAGTTCTACTTGCCCAGAAACACCTTCATCCCTCTTTACTCAAAGGTTATAGAGTTACTGAGAATAAATGTAGATTCTCTGTTAACGAGCAATTCTGTATTTTTCCATGCTAAAAACTACCGGCAGATTGCCAGCCACCAAGCCTGGGTATGTGACTATAATACTGGAAAGTAATGACAATTATGGATAGATTTTATTTACTAAACAAGAACTCCTGATTCTATGGTAAATATATCTTCTGTACTCTCTGCAGTACGCAGAGTACCTGAAACACACGCTGTATTGTATAACTTCATGGAAGGTACATCTTGTTCTTAGATAAGATACGTAGTATTTTGTTACTCAATCTATTATTTACTGTACATAAAGCAATTTTAATACAAAAGGTGTCTGTTTGGTCTTAATAAAAGTATTTATTTTGCTCATGTATTTGGAACGCCCCTTGTAGAAATTCTGTTTTTGCTCCTGGTAAAGGCAAATGAAATATAACACAATAGAAGTAGCCATAAATAAAAAGTTAACATTGCAGAAAAAAAAAAAAAGACTAGTATTATTTATATTATTATCTCATTTATTTACCTCCCAACTATACTAATTTTGGCAGGAAAGTCCCAATTTGCGAATCTCAAAATGGTTGTAGTTTTGCTTATAATTGGGGTTTCTCAGAGGTGTTTGTGCGAAGAAGGGTGGGATTTTGCCAGGGCTTATTCTGTCATGCTTTTGCATGTTAAAATGTTGGAAGGTGTGAATTAATTATTTGTGCGTAAGACCAGCTTAGTGTGGTCACATCTGATGCGACCACTTCAGGCAAGTAGTTCACGTGTTATAGTTCTACAGCATTATGGAATAGCATGGCAACTACAATCACATGGCACATGATATATATAACCCCTATGTACTAAGCCTTGGAGAGAGAAAAAATGGATGGAAATAAAGTACCAGCCAATCAGCTCCTAACTGCCATGTTACAGGCTGGGTTTGAAAAATGACAGTTAGTAACTGGTTGGTTGGTACTTTGGGGTCTATTTACTAAGCCTCGGATGGAGATAAAGTAGCTGGAGATAAAGTACCAGCCAATCAGCTAATTTTTCAAACACAGTCTGTGGCATGGCAGTTAGGAGCCGATTGGCTGGTACTTTATCTCCAGCGACTTTATCTCCATCCAAGGCTTAGTAAATAGACCCCTCATCTCCATCCACTTTATTTCACTCCAAGGCTTCGTACATAGGGCCCGATTCAGACCTGATCGCTGTTGTGCGAATTTGAAGCCGATTATCGAGTGACTGCGCATGCGTATGCACCGCAATACACAGGCGTGTTGCCAAACAGCATCAGGATGGTGCGAAAATTTCGATCGCAAGGTGATTAAGAGGAAGAGGACATTTCTGGGTGGTAACTGGCAGTCTTCAGGCAGATTCAGGTAAAACGCAGGCGTTCCCAAGCGTTTTCAGGGAGGGCGTGTGATGTCAGCTCCGGCCTCGAACAGCCTGTTTGTATGCAGGAGTAGGTCCCGGGGGCGGGTGTGGTATGGAAGGTAGATAGTAACTAGGTCGACAGTGTCTCGGTCGACCACTATTGGTCGACAGTAACTAGGTTGACAGGGTCTCTAGGTCGACAGGGTCTTTAGGTCGACATGGTCTAGGTCGACATGTCAAAAGGTCGACATGAGTTTTTTATGTTTTTTTGGTGTCGTTTTCTTCGTAGAGTGACCGGGAACCCCAATTAGTGCACCGTGCCCCCTCACATGGCGAGCGAACAAGGTGCCTCGCCCCACTACAGCTTCGCTCGGCACACATTACCGTTCCAATCGTAGTCCACGTGGATCGTTAAGTATGAAAAGATTCAAAAAAAGAAAAAAATCGTGAAAAACTCATGTCGACCTAGAAACCCTGTCGACCTAGTTACTGTCGACCAATAGACCTAGAGACCGGATCCCGTCCTGGGCTACGCACAGACTGCACAGACTGGAAAAATCATTTGATGGTGAGTGAGTTGCGAACAGATGTGCAGCTGTCTGGTGTAATTTTCGCACGGCGTACACATGCATTCGCACAATTGCACGGGGCAGGTTTTCACTCTCCCTAGGTGGCGACTATCTGATCGCAGACCTCTGCAAATTTGCTTCACAGCGATCAGGTCTGAATTAGACACTATACATTGGGGCATATGTACTAAGCAGTGAAAAGGGCAGAGAAGTCAGCCAGTGGAGAAGTTGGCCATGGCAACTAATCAGCATTGAAGTAACATAATTTGCATACTTTAAAATTATATGGAGCTGGTGATTGGTTGCCATGGGCAACTTCTCCACTGGCTCATTTCTCCACACTTATCACTACTTAGTACATTTCCCCCATAGTGAGCAAAGACACTCTGTAATTCTTCCCCTTATGCCATAACATGACAAGCTGAGAGCTATCTGAGACGGGGCATATGTACTAAGCCAGGCTTTTTCAACCAGTGTGCCGCGACCAGTTGCAAGGTGTGCCGCGGAGCCAGAGCAGCTTCCTGTACCTTCAGAGTGAACTGACTCTTCTTAGAGGATCAGTCGTGCTCCAGCCGTGACCTTTGCCTTGAAAACGGTGTGATATCATAGGTCACGGCCGCTGCGTCTCACCACCCAGCCCGCCCACCTGCCTGCATACACATCTTCCAGTGCCCGCCTGCATACACAGCTTTCCTTGCTAACCCACATCCACACCTGCCTGACCGCCCGCTGCTCAGTATTCGCAGAACTCCACTATGAACAACCCCCGCCACTGAGGGACAGGGAGGAGGACAGCTGATAATAATATTTGTTATTTTATTTCTCCTGTGGGGAACAATAAGATTTCAATGGGATTTATGTGGGGAGAATAAAAATATATGGATTTATGGGGGGAACAATGTGAATAATTCATGTGGGGAGCAATAGGATTTATGTGGGGAGAAATGTGATTGATTTATGTGTGGAGCAATAGGATTTATGTAGGGAGCAACATGATTTATGTGGGGAGCAATGTGATTGTTTTTTTCTGTGTAGGCCAATGTATGTGTGGATTTTTTTTACTGTGAGGGCCAATGTGTGTGTTTTGTTTTTTTTCCTGTGGGGAACTGATGGTGTGCCTTGGCAATTTTAAAATATTGTTCGGTGTGCCGCGAGTAAAAAAAGGTTGAAAATCAAAGTACTAAGCCCTGGAGAGAGATAAAGTGGAAAGAGATAAATTACCAACAAATCATCTTCTAGCTTTAGAACAGTCTATGAAATGACAGGTAGAAGCTGATTAGTTGCTTTAGGCAGCTTCCCGACTTATCTCCCTCCATGACTTGATACATGTGGATGGGATGCGGAAGGGTGGACTGCTCCACTGAAATAGAGAGTATGCAGGTATTTATTTTCAGAAACGTGTAAAATTTTTAGGGCGCTTGCTGCTTTGATAAACACATAAAATAAAAAGCACATCAACAATTGGTAAAATTAGTCAAATATGCTGTTCCCACCATTGTATTCTAAAAGTGTAACGCAGAATTTCTAATTTTAGAACACAACCACAACAGTTTTAATGCGGTTACAACAGTGGTTCCCAAACGTGGCCCTCAAGGCCCCTCCAGGTCCAGGTTTTAAGAATATTCATGCTTAGGAACATGTGACTTAATTAGTACCTCCATCAGTTTGATTAAACCATCTTTGCATAAGCAGGGACATCCCCCAAAAAACATAAACCATTGGGGGTCCTTGAGGACTGTGTTTTGGAGCCACTGGTTTACAGGTGTGTCCTCATACATCTAGCCTCAATGTGCCATGCAGCGCGAGATGCCTGATGTGAGTGAGGTAACAGGTCCCCTGAAACTCCGTTAGCATCGGGTGTCTTTATTTTACCAACAAAATGATATGTGGCATGCCTATATTCTGTATGCAACTTCGGCTGTATCTACATACGAAATGTTATGTTAGTGTTTTCTTGAAAAACACTGTAGCATAGCATTTCATATGCAGATACAGCTACAGTCGCACACAGACTATAGGCATGTCATATATCATTTTAATCAGCATAAGTTACTTGTGCGTCTTATTCATATCATTTTGCAAATAAGATGCATTTTACTGTAACGAGTCACATGAAAACACTTGCGCTATTGAATCACACCGAAGGGCTGTTTAACGTACCAGGAGACTAGATATATGTGGACACATCTGTACACGTATAACCAGTGCAATAGACTGGATAGCCATTGGGTTCTCATTTCCAGTCCTCAAGTCCCCCCAAATGTCCCTGTTTTGTGGATTTCTTTAATCAATCTATTTTGCTGTGTCAGCAATTATCCCACCTGCTTCCACAGGCAGAAATCCTCAAAACAGGACATGTTGGGAAAACTTGAGTGCTAAGGTTGCAAAGCACTGGAAAAGCTAAAAGCACTCGTCATGGAAAGCTCATGGAAATTATGGGCAAATTAAATTGCTAAAATGTGCATCTATGAGCTGATAGAAATACACACGAGGTGCTGCCAGAATGGCTTCTCGCTTATTTCTACTCACAGCCTTTAGAGATATGAGCAGAATTAAGCTACTGTAATTACTGTTATGTGTGCCGTAAACGTCACAAAGCTGCTATAATTGAAACTGTTCTATAGTTTTTTTTATTGTTATATTTTTCCTTGAGTATACTGTATGTAGGCTTACAATACTATCCCTTTAAACCAGGACACTCATGATTTATACCGATTCTGTGCCTGGCTAACTTCAAGCCTGCATTTCTCCTGATTTTAATCAGCTAGAGGACCTGTGTAATCCATGAGTGTCTCCGTTTAAAGGGATAGTATTGTAAGCCTAAGTATATGTGAAAATGGAGTGGTCTTCAGGTTGCCGAATGTCGGGATCCCGGCACACAGTATACTGGCGCCGGAATCCCGACACCCGGCATACCGACAGATATTCTCCCTCGTGGGGGTCCATGACCCCCCTGGAGGGAGAATAAATAGCGTAGCGCACCACCGTGCCCGCAGCGTGGCGAGCGCAGCGAGCCCGCAAGGGGCTCATTTGCGGTCGCCACGCTGCCGGTCGGGCTCCCGGCAATGGCATGCTGGTCGCCGGGAGCCCGGCTGCCGGCATACCATACTACACCCGTGAAAATGAGCCATTACGTTACCTGGTTAAGAAATGCTGTGAGCAGGGTTAAGCAGAGCCCTGAGTGATACAATATGGCAAGGTTTCCCAAGTCACCTTAACACTCCAGGTTATAAGGACATTCACGTTTGTACACAGATAGCATAATCCAGAGCTTCTCAAACGCAGTCCTGAAGACAATACAAAATAAAATCCAACCCATGGCGCTGCACTCTAAGGGGCCCTACACACTGGCCGACCCGCCGCCGAGCTGCCCGACGGCAGATACGGCCGACGAGCGACCCGGCGGCGGGGGGGCAGTGACGGGGGGAGTGAAGTTTCTTCACTCCCCCCGTCACGCGGCTCCATAGAACTGCAGGCAAATATGGACGAGATCGTCCATATTGGCCTGCATGCACAGCCGACGGAGGGACCAGCGATGAACGAGCGCGGGACCGCGCATCGTTCATCGCTGGAGCCTCCACACTGAAAGATATGAACGAGTTCTCGTTCATTTATGAACGAGATCGTTCATATCTTTCAAAAAATCGGCCAGTGTGTAGGGCCTATAAGAGCATCAGGAAGACCTAAACTGAAGCCATCAATTTAAAAACACATGGACAGGGCCTAAACTAGGATTTTCGGCACCCGGGGCAAGGCGGTAATTTAGCGCGCCCCTTTCCCCCACACACAAAAAGCAAATCAAAGGTTTTGTAACTCTATTTCAATATTGCTTATTAATGTGCCTAAATGCTGTTTGTATTATATTAACTTTTTTTTTTGACTGTACTAATCTAATTAATAATTATTATTTTATTTATGGATTATATGATGCAGGAAGAGAAGAAGTATTTAATCCAGCTATTAAAAATCTGCCAGGCTGACCCTGATGACAAGAGTTGGGTAAATGCTCATATGTAACCCTGGTCAGCAAGTACTAGGCTTTAAAATAAAATCACTTGCACAGTATACTACATACCATGGCGGCCAACACATAGGTGAACAAGGTGGGAGAGCTGCTCAAGCAGGATGAACTGGCTCCTCCACAGGTGAGGATACAAAACGCAGCGGCAATGGGGGCTCAAGCACACATTCCGAGCTCCGTGCTACACACTCCGTCTCCTCATACTGCCACAATTATGGGGGCCGGCCTGTCACTCATCGTCAGACAGTCCCCCTCACTGTGCTCCTCACGCTTGTCACTCTCCGTCTCTAGCAGGAGCCGCCACTGCCGGAGCTGACGGTATGCAACGTGGGCTGGGAGCGTGGACTAGGCTGCTGGCGCTTCCGTACTCTTGCGCGTACCCCGCCTAACAGGCGGGTTTGGCCCTGCTCCCAGGTTCCCTCCGGAGGTGCTACAAGGCTGGCAGCTGGGCAGGAGAGTTTGCAGGAGGTGCTGCCAGGCGGGAGGGCAGAGGGAGGCTCTGGCGGTCGCTGGGCCAGAGGGAGACAAGGAGACTTTGCAGTAGCGGCGGGACTGTGACGGCACCATACGCGTCTGCAGGAGGTGATCATGGCAGAGTTCCCATCGCCCCCTCTAGTCTGGCACCCGGGGCACGTGACCCCTTAGCCCCCCCCCCCCCCCCCCCCCTAGTTGCGGCTGTGACATAGACAAGATAAAACAGAACAGTCTCCCTTTCGGTATAGATTATCCTAACAACTCCAAATGTCACAATTTCCAGGTGTTTTCTGTATTCAAGTCCATACAGGGGAATACATAAACGGGGTAGAAGAAAAAAACACAATGGTGTAATATTGTTAAACATTTATACCCAACGTGCCAAATAACACAGGACAAAGGGGGGGCAATTCTGATCTGATCGCTGCTGTGCATTTTCGCACAGCGGGCAATCAGGTTCCAACTGCGCATGCGCATTCACCACAATGCGCACGCACGTTGGACAACAACGGGCATCGCTAGTCAGCGACGGGATGGTGCGAATAATCCGATCGCACGGCCGTTTGTGGGTGGCAACTGACCATTTACAGGGAGTGTGTGGAAAAACACAGGCATGCCCAAGCGTTTTCAGGGAGGGTGCCTGACGTCAGCTCCGGACCCAATCAGCCTTCTCATCGCACTGGAGGAGGAAGTCCTGGGTTGCGCACAGACTGTACAAAGTGGATTTTTGCAGATCGGCGTCCACATGCGATCGCCCCCTGGAAGCGGCAGCTATCTGATCGCAGGACAGCAAAATTAGCAACCCAGCGATCAGATCTGAATTACCCCCAAGGTGGGATAGTCTCATCCAAGGTCCTGAAACGCCAACTCCCATTCTATGATACCCAAGGCATGATGGAAACGTCCCACTGTGAAGATTCTTACAAGTATGCGTACTTGCATAAATGAATGTTGTGCACATAAAGGGTTCTTTGTATAGTTCTCTGAGCCTCATAGATAGTGACAAATGTCAATATTCTCAATACAATATGTATATAGACAAAACCAGGGGGGGTGGGGGGGGTGTCAAAATGTAATAGTATAAAACAATCATAGATTTATTGATAAAACATTTGGGTATATGCATTCATACTGTACCCTGCAGTAATTGAAAATTACGTAATCCACTGTAGAACATGGAACCCGGGTACATCAATACAGTGGTGACGTATATAAGTAGTTATATGCCGTACCCCAAAATTAAAAGATACTCTATCAACACGTTTCAACTAGTGATGTGCACCGGACATTTTTCGGGTTTTGTGTTTTGGTTTTGGATTCGGTTCCACGGCCGTGTTTTGGATTCGGACGCGTTTCGGCAAAACCTCCCTGAAAAATTTTTGTCGGATTCGGTTGTGTTTTGGATTGGGGCGTTTTTTTTACAAAAACCCCTCAAAAACAGCTTAAATCATATAATTTGGGGGTCATTTTGATCCCATAGTATTATTAACCTCAATAACCATAATTTCCACTCATTTCCAGTCTATTCTGAACACCTCACAATATTATTTTTAGTCCTAAAATTTGCACCGAGGTCGCTGGATGACTAAGCTACGCGACCCAAGTGGCCGACACAAACACCTGGCCCATCTAGGAGTGGCACTGCAGTGTCAGAGAGGATGGCAGATTAAAAAAATAGTCCCCAAACAGCACATGATGCAAAGAAAAAAAGAGGCGCAAGTAGGTAGCTGTGCGACTAAGCTAAGCGACTCAAGTGGCCGACACAAACACCTGGCCCATCTAGGAGTGGCACTGCAGTGTCAGACAGGATGGCACTTAAAAAAATAGTCCCCAAACAGCACATGATGCAAAGAAAAAAAGAGGCGCAATGAGGTAGCTGTGTGACTAAGCTAAGCGACCCAAGTGGCCGACAAACACCTGGCCCATCTAGGAGTGGCACTGCAGTGTCAGACAGGATGGCACTTCAAAAAATAGTCCCCAAACAGCACATGATGCAAAGAAAAATGAAAGAAAAAAAAGGTGCAAGATGGAATTGTCCTTGGGCCCTCCCATCCACCCTTATGTTGTATAAACAGGACATGCACACTTTAACAAACCCATCATTTCAGCGACAGGGTCTGCCACACGACTGTGACTGAAATGACTGGTTGATTTGGGCCCCCACCAAAAAAAGAAGCAATCAATCTCTCCTTGCACAAACTGGCTCTACAGAGGCAAGATGTCCACCTCCTCCTCATCCTCCGATTCCTCACCCCTTTCACTGTGTACATCCCCCTCCTCACAGATTATTAATTCGTCCCCACTGGAATTTACCATCTCAGGTCCCTGTGTACTTTCTGGAGGCAATTGCTGGTGAATGTCTCCACGGAGGAATTGATTATAATTCATTTTGATGAACATCATCTTCTCCACATTTTCTGGAAGTAACCTCGTACGCCGATTGCTGACAAGGTGAGCGGCTGCACTAAACACTCTTTCGGAGTACACGCTGGAGGGGGGGCAACTTAGGTAAAATAAAGCCAGTTTGTGCAAGGGCCTCCAAATTGCCTCTTTTTCCTGCCAGTATACGTACGGACTGTCTGACGTGCCTACTTGGATGCTGTCACTCATATAATCCTCCACCATTCTTTCAATGGTGACAGAATCATATGCAGTGACAGTAGACGACATGTCAGTAATCGTTGGCAGGTCCTTCAGTGCGGACCAGATGTCAGCACTTGCTCCAGACTGCCCTGCATCACCGCCAGCGGGTGGGCTCGGAATTCTTAGCCTTTTCCTCGCAGCCCCAGTTGCGGGAAAATGTGAAGGAGGAGCTGTTGACGGGACACGTTCCGCTTGACTTGCCAATTTTCTTACCAGCAGGTCTTTGAACCTCTGCAGACTTGTGTCTGCCGGAAAGAGAGATACAACGTAGGTTTTAAATCTAGGATCGAGCACGGTGGCCAAAATGTAGTGCTCTGATTTCAACAGATTGACCACCCGTGAATCCTGGTTAAGCGAATTAAGGGCTCCATCCACAAGTCCCACATGCCTAGCGGAATCGCTCTGTATTAGCTCCTCCTTCAATCTCTCCAGCTTCTTCTGCAAAAGCCTGATGAGGGGAATAACCTGACTCAGACTGGCAGTGTCTGAACTGACTTCACGTGTGGCAAGTTCAAAGGGTTGCAGAACCTTGCACAACATTGAAATCATTCTCCACTGCGCTTGAGTCAGGTGCATTTCCCCTCCTTTGCCTATATCGTAGGTAGCTGTATAGGCTTGAATGGCCTTTTGCTGCTCCTCCATCCTCTGAAGCATATAGAGGGTTGAATTCCACCTCGTTACCACCTCTTGCTTCAGATGATGGCAGGGCAGGTTCAGGAGTGTTTGCTGGTGCTCCAGTCTTCGGCACGCGGTGGCTGAATGCCGAAAGTGGCCCGCAATTCTTCGGGCCACAGACAGCATCTCTTGCACGCCCCTGTCATTTTTTAAATAATTCTGCACCACCAAATTCAATGTATGTGCAAAACATGGGACGTGCTGGAATTTGCCCAGATGTAATGCACGCACAATATTGGTGGCGTTGTCCGATGTCACAAATCCCCAGGAGAGTCCAATTGGGGTAAGCCATTCTGCGATGATGTTCCTCAGTTTCCGTAAGAGGTTGTCAGCTGTGTGCCTCTTATGGAAAGAGGTGATACAAACGTAGCCTGCCTAGGAACGAGTTGGCGTTTGCGAGATGCTGCTACTGGTGCCGCCGCTGCTGTTCTTGCTGCGGGAGACAATACATCTACCCAGTGGGCTGTCACAGTCATATAGTCCTGAGTCTGCCCTGCTCCACTTGTCCACATGTCCGTGGTTAAGTGGACATTGGGTACAACTGCATTTTTTAGGACACTGGTGACTCTTTTTCTGACGCCTGTGTACATTTTCGGTATCGCCTGTCTAGAGAAGTGGAACCTAGATGGTATTTGGTACCGGGGACACAGTACCTCAAGCAATTCTCTAGTTCCCTGTGAATTAACGGCGGATACCGGAAACACGTTTTTCACCACCCAGGCTGCCAAGGCCTGAGTTATCCGCTTTGCAGCAGGATGACTGCTGTGATATTTCATCTTCCTCGCAAAGGACTGTTGGACAGTCAGTTGCTTACTGGAAGTAGTACAAGTGGTCTTCCAACTTCCCCTCTGGGATGACGATCGACTCCCAGCAGCAACAACAGCAGCGCCAGCAGCAGTAGGCGTTACACTCAAGGATGCATCGGAGGAATCCCAGGCAGGAGAGGACTCGTCAGACTTGACAGTGACATGGCCTGCAGGACTATTGACTTTCCTGTGTAAGGAGGAAATTGACACTGAGGGAGTTGGTGGTATGGTTTGCAGGAGCTTGGTTACAAGAGGAAGGGATTTAGTTGGCAGTGGACTGCTTCCGCTGTCACCCAAAGTTTTTGAACTTGTCAATGACTTGTGATGAATGCGCTCCCGGTAACGTATAAGGAAGGATGTTCCTAGGTGGTTAACGTCCTTACCCCTACTTATTACAGCTTGACAAAGGCAACACACGGCTTGACACCAGTTGTCCGCATTTCTGTTTACATAATTCCACACCGAAGAGGTGATTTTTTTTTGTAATTTGACCAGGCATGTCAATGGCCATATTCGTCCCACGGACAACAGGTGTCTCCCCGGGTGCCTGACTTAAACAAACCACCTCACCATCAGAATCCTCCTTGTCAATTTCCTCCCCAGCGCCAGCAACACCCATATCCTCATCCTGGTGTACTTCAACAGTGACATCTTCAATTTGACTATCAGGAACTGGACTGTGGGTGCTCCTTTTAGTACTTGCAGGGGGCGTGCAAATGGTGTAAGGCGCCACCTCTTCCCGTCCAGTGTTGGGAAGGTCAGGCATCGCAACCGACACAATTGGACTCTCCTTGGGGATTTGTGATTTAGAAGAACGCACAGTTCTTTGCTGTGCTTTTGCCATCTTAACTCTTTTAAGTTTTCTAGCAGGAGGATGAGTGCTTCCATCCTCATGTGAAGCTGAACCACTAGCCATGAACATAGGACAGGGCCTCAGCCGTTCCTTGCCACTCCGTGTCGTAAATGGCATATTGGCAAGTTTACGCTTCTCATCAGACGCTTTTAATTTTGATTTGTGGGTCATTTTACTGAAATTTTTTTTTTTGTATTTTACATGCTCTCTACTATGACATTGGGCATCGGCCTTGGCAAACGACGTTAATGGCATTTCATCGTCTCGGCCATGACTAGTGGCAGCAGCTTCAGCATGAGGTGGAAGTGGATCTTGATCTTTCCCTATTTTACCCTCCACATTTTTGTTCTCCATTTTTTAATGTGTGGAATTATATGCCAGTAATATATCAATAGCAATGGCCTACTACTATATATACTGCGCACGACAACTAAAATGCACCACAGTTATGGATGGATAGTATACTTGACGACACAGAGGTAGGTAGAGCAGTGGCCTACTGTACCGTACTGCTATATATTATATACTGGCGGTTAGCAAAATTATGCACTGTCCTCCTACTATATATACACCGCACCACTTAAATGCACCACAGGGATGGATGGATAGTATACTTGACGACACAGAGGTAGGTAGAGAAGTGTCCTACTGTACCGTACTGCTATATATTATATACTGGCGGTCAGCAAAATGATGCACTGTCCTCCTACTATATATACACCGCACCACTTAAATGCACCACAGGGATGGATGGATAGTATACTTGACGACACAGAGGTAGGTAGAGCGGTGGCCTACTGTACCGTACTGCTATATATTGTATACTGGCGGTCAGCAAAATTATGCACTGTCCTCCTACTATATATACACCGCACCACTTAAATGCACCACAGGGATGGATGGATAGTATACTTGACGACACAGAGGTAGGTAGAGCAGTGGCCTACTGCACCGTACTGCTATATATTATATACTGGCGGTCAGCAAAATTATGCACTGTCCTCCTACTATATATACACCGCACCACTTAAATACACCACAGGGATGGATGGATAGTATACTTGACGACACAGAGGTAGGTAGAGCAGTGGCCTACTGTACCGTACTGCTATATATGATATACTGGTGGTCAGCAAAATTATGCACTGTCCTCCTACTACTGCGCACAACAACTAAAATGCACCACAGGTATGGATGGATAGTATACTTGACGACACAGAGGTAGGTAGAGCAGTGGACTACTGTACCGTACTGCTATATATTATATACTGGTGGTCAGCAAAATTATGCACTGTCCTCCTACTATATATACACCGCACAACAACTAAAATGCACCACAGGGATGGATGGATAGTATACTTGATGACACAGAGGTAGGTAGAGCAGTGGACTACTGTACCATACTGCTATATTGGTGGTCACTGGTCAGCAAAATTATGCACTGTCCTGTCCTCCTATACTACAATGCAGCACAGATATGGAGCGTTTTTCAGGCAAAGAACGTAGATATTTTCAGCACACTCAGCACAGATATTTGCAAGCACACTGAGCACAGATATTTACAGCACCCTGAACACAACTGAGAGGACGCTGCACGTCCTCTCCCTATCATCTCCAATGCACGAGTGAAAATGGCGGCGATGCGCGGCTCCTTATATAGGATACGAATCTCGCGAGAATACGACAGCGGGATGATGACGTTCGGGCGCGCTCGGGTTAACCGAGCAAGGCGGGAAGATTCGGGTCTGCCTCTGAACCATGTAAAATGGGTGAAGTTCGGGGGGGTTCGGATTCCGAGGAACCGAACCCGCTCATCAGTAGTTTCAACGCACTGTAGCAGCTTTCTCAAGATGAGTGTCTATAACAGGACTAAAATGCAAATAAAAATTTATGTTGGCACTCATATACGGGTCAAATATAAAATACAAACATAACTTGTTTGACGTGATAAAATCCATAATCTTCGCCCCTTTCCTTCCAACACACAACCCAAGTTTACCAAGAAATTGTCCAGGTCAGTGTCAGAAACTCCCGTTTACAAATCCTATGTTTGCCCCTGATGTGCATATTTACCTGAGTATTAACCCCCTATTTTATTCATAACACAATGAAGTATGTTTATTATTCCCAAGTACAGTAGCATTATTTACACTACAAATATTGAAAAGATAATTTTACTATTGCAATTTACAATTTTCTATAAACAGCAAGCCATGGCAAAATGTACCAAAAAGTGCAAAGTTAACTAAGAGAATTAAGTTATTTCACCTGAACTTTAGCCTGCCAATTACTGAATTGGGATATATCCCAAAAGTATATTTGCTTTGCCTGTAAAGAGGTACTATGACATACAGTGATGTCTTAAATAGCAAGAAATAGTTGACTGTGGGAAAACAGTGTCCTTTTATAAATGTGTTAAATATTATATTTCACATTTAAATCCAATGGTATACAGCCAATACAAACTTAGGAATCTTAATATATTTATTTGTTGGACCTGAGGAGCCTGCACACGGCACATGCCAAGTTTCAAGCGTCTGTTTATTTCCTTTATTGCGCTTCTCCTTGATTATACATTTAGATAATATATACCTCCATTTCTTTCCAGGTTTTTAAGCTATCCAATAGTGAAAACGCTATCCAAATTCCAGAATTATATGTCGCAGTTATGCCCCAATGCAGTATAATTGACAGCAACCAATTGAACTTAAGCGTATATTTTCTACACTGAACTTAGAGTACTCGGGTATAATACTAACATCCGATCGAGTACAGCCACCTTCAGACAGGAACACCTGCAGCTTCAGCGTCTCCTGGCTGGTTTTGAGGTTTAATACGTTAGCCAGGAGGCATTCTGGGATAAAAGGGAGGAGCCGTAGGCTCATACAAACACCTCACATCCAATCACATTACCCATTCTTCAACCTCCTGGCTGATGGCAGTAATAATAATTTGCTAGTGGTAGTCAAACTACTCTAAAGGAAACAGACTACCCCATTTGTTAAGTAGCCATAAATACAATAGCATTACTAATAACATGTTTTTCATAATTATTTATTTATTTTATTTGTTAACAGTTTCTTATATAGCGCAGCAAATTCCGTTGTGCTTTACAACTGGAACATAACATGGAAAGCTGACCATGCCAGCAATTTGGCATACTAGAGCAAATGTATAGTACAGTCAGCACCCCCTCAGTTAATGAAATAAAACGCTTATTAGCTTTATCAGTGGCATAAATTCATCCTAGTCGCCCGGAGACAAGACAGAGTCTGCCCTTCCCCTGGTAGTCAGGGAGATGTGCCATATGGTGGGTGGCACTGGCAATTCTCTCCGGGCTATTGTTATAGCCCTAAGTATTGTGTAGACTGTATAGAGCCAGGTAAAGACCCCACAGGGCCCTAGGAAATATACCACCTTGGGGCCCCATATTAATGTATATATAAATATATATACATACAGCTCTACCCCTCACACATATCTACCCATAATAAATCTCTCTCCTTGTCACAAAGACATCCCACACACAGCTCTACCCACTTACTCAGATCCCCATAATACAGCTATCCACCCTTACACAGCTTTCCCCCTAATATAGCCCTCACAACTCACTCAGATCCTCCCACACAGCCCCCTCCACACCCAGCTCTCCCCCTCACACAGCTCTTCCACCTAATATAGCTCTCCCCACTCACTTAGTTCCCCCCCACCCAGCCAAACCCCCTTACACAGCTCTTCCCCCTAATATAGCTCTCTCCATACACTCAGATCTCCTCACACACTGATCCCCATTCTCTCACACACAGACACAGCTCTCCCTAATCAGTTATCTCCCTGCTCACACAGCTGTCCTCCCCCCAAACATATACACTGCATTGCACCCTACACAGACACCACGCCGCTCCTCCTCCGCGCATTCCTCTGATCTCACTCCACTCCTTTTAGATGGCTGTGGGTGCGGATCACCTGCTGAGAATGACGCACATACTGTAGTGATAGGTGCCTCTATGCTGGTAGGATGGTGTGGACTTCATTGTCTCCGGTACTTATAAGAGATATATATCTGATGCAAAATGGGTTCCCAGATTTAACTTTAGGGAAAAGAAAGAAGCCACATGGTGCTAGGTCTGGCGAGTATAAAGAGTATTCTAGCACTCAGAGCCAGCCCTAGACATAGGCAAACTAGGCAAATACCTAGGGCATTTGGTATGCCTAGGGGCACAAGCAGCTTCTGCTGATTAAAATGATATGCGGCATGCCTATATTTTTGTGTGTGACTGCGGCTGTATCTGTATACAAAATGCTACGTTACAGTGTATTTTGGGGAAATCACTGTAACGTAGCATTTCGTATGCAGATACAGCCACAGTCGCAAACAGAATATAGGCATGCTGCATATCATTTTAATCAGCAGAAGCTGCATGTGCATCCTAGCCACATAGCAATGCAAATAATACATATTTCCATCAAAAAGGCAACCAACATTAGCAGAGCTGCCAGCTGACTCACGCCAGGCATCTACTGCTGCATAGGGTATTGAGGCAAAATGTATTAGGACACATCTGTATCCAAGCAGAGGCAGAGGTCACAGTGTTAGCGGCCATGTGAGTGCTATGCGCAAGTGGGTTGGTTGTGCAGTAGTGTTCGGCATATATGTAAGGGGCATTATGTGTGTCGTGTATAAATACATTAATAATGTGCGGCATATGTGAAAGGGACATTATGTGTGTCATTATGTGTATAAGAGCATTAATAATGTGCAGCGTATGTGTAAGGGACATTATGTGTGTTGTTATGTGTATAAGGGCATTAATAAGGTGCGGCATATGTGAAAGGGACATTATGTGTATAAGGGCATTAGTAAAGGTTGGCATAATTTGTTAGGTCCATTATGTTTATAAGAACATTAATAATGTGTGTCATATGTGTAAGGGGCATTACTGTGTGGTATTATGTGTATAAATGCATTACTAATGTGTGGCATTATGTGTATAAGGTGCTCTACTGTGTGGCATAATGTACAGAAAAGACACTACTATGTGGTTTAATATGAATAAAGAGCAACATGGTGTGATGTAATGTGAAAAGGAGCAATTCAGTGTGATGTAATGTGAATAAGGGGCACTATGTGAGGAGTAACATATAAGGTACAGTGGTAATACTGTGTAATGTAATGTGAATAATGGACACTATCGCATGATAAAATGTGAATAAAGTTGCACTACTGTGTGGCGTAATTTGAATTGGGGGTACTATTGTGTGGCCATGCCCCTTCCCAGCAAGAATATGCCCCTTTTTGAGCTGTGCGCCGAATGTGCGCACTGTTCCTATTTAAAATACAGGGGGTAGGTGCATCAAAATGAGGACTGCTATGGGTGAGGGGTGATGGTGCTGGGAAAGGGTGCAGGGTCAGAGGTGGAACTAGCGGCGGTGCTAGTCAAAATCTTGCCTATGGCATTATATTGGTTAGGGCCGGCTCTGCTAGCACTGCAATCTGTTTCTCGGCTAAAAACTGCTTTACAGAGAGAGCTGCATGGACTGATGCATTGTCTTCTGGCCTTTTTCTTCTGATTTTTTTACCGCAAAGTTTCTAGAACATTTTTTGTAGTAATGCTGATTCACTGTTGCGCCTTCTGATACCCAGACTGCTAAAATAACACACTTGATATAAAAGAAAACAATTAACATAGCTTTGAATTTGGATTTGCTTTGACGTGCTTTCTTCATTCTTGGTGATGATGGTGTTGTCCAGTGCATGGACTGGCGTTTTGTCCCTGGATTGTACTGGAAGAGCCATGTTTCCTGACATGTAATAACTTTATCTAAAAAATGTGAATGCGCTTGAATTTGTTGCAAAATGTCTGTACAAATTTTCTTTCTGTTTGGCAGTGAGAAGCCTTGGAACCATCTTAGCACAAACTTTGATCATGTTAAGATCTTGATGCTAAACTTGCCTAATAGTTTCTTTGTCGATGTTTACCATTTCTGTTATCATTCGGATGCTGAGTTGACGGTCAGTTTCTAACAATTTTCTACATTTTTTTATTTTCCATATTTTCCTTTGTTTTTGATGGGCAAGGTCTTTCGGAACGTTAATCATGTTCAACATCCTCACAACAGTCACTAAGGGCCTAATTCAGATCTGATCGCAGCAGCAAATTTGTTAGCTAATGGGCAAAACCATGTGCACTGCAGGGTGGCAGATATAACATGTGCAGAGAGAGTTACATTTGGGTGTGGTGTGTTCAAACTGAAATATAAATTGCAGTGTAAAAATAAAGCAGCCAGTATTTACCCCACACAGAAACAATATAACTCACCCAAATCTAAAGGTGCATACACACGGAGAGATTTTGACTATGAGAGATTTTGACTGAGAAATTTCCCTTGAACTGGCAGTAGGAGATTTTGACTAACTTTACCAGAGATTTTGACTAACTTTTCCAGCGATTTTGGCTATGGGCGATTTTGGCGAACTCATTCAAGCAAGCATAGGTGTGCGCAGGGGGGGTGCACAGGCACCCCCTAATGTCCGGCACCCCGATCTCACATGCCTGATGCAGTGATTGTCGAGCAGGCTGATTACTGTCCCCTCTGCGCTGTACCCTGTCAGGACTGCATTACTGACCAGATGCCTGGGTTAATCATGGGTGCCACTACCACCGGCTTTCAAACTCCCAGCTCCACCTCCATGTACAAAAACAGCGTGATGTGATTACGTCATGCTGCTCGCACGCCCACCCGCCACATGCCCATCTCTCTCCTTCTATGCTATGCCAACGCCAGCCACAGATGAGGATCAGCATGCAGCCAGCGTTCTTCTTAGGAAGACAAATTCAATACTGGCAGGCGGTCGGCAGCAGCATTGACACGTCACTCGTTTTTCCAGCAGCAGCAGTACTAGTCTGCGACTGTCAGTGTCAGTGAGTGACTGACTTGTAAGTAAGCTGCTGCAGCTTGCAGGGGAAAGAGACGGGGAGCCAGACCAGGCTGAGGAGGAGCAGTGTAATTGCAGTGAGTGCCATCAGGGGTGTCTGTGTACGCATGGAGAGATATGCACTAAATTTCTGAGCGATTTTGACTATATAGTCAAAATCGCTCAGTTATATCGCTCCGTGTGTATGCACCTTAACTCTCTCTGCACATGTTACATCTGTCCCACCTGCAGTGCACATGGTTTTGCCCATTAGCTAACAAATTTGCTACTGCAATCAGATCTGAATTACCCCCACAATCTTTAGTGCCACTCAAACACACGTGCACATGACATACAATCTGCCATTTTGCTCTGCTTATGAACTATGCATTTTTCTCGACACATGGACACAACATTTTTACGACACTTCTGATTGTCAGCGGTTTATGATTGCCACCCACTAGCACTGATTTTGCCAATCACTTTGACCATAAATAATTGTATTTAGTCCTGGACCACCAACCCGAGATAGGAGCCTCATGGCACCCCAGGGTGCCTAGGCAAAAAGCTTGGGAACCACTGGGCCAAGTGTGTAAAGCAAAATATAGAAACCTATACTCCGTGAACTAATTACTAAAAATCCTAAACTCATCCCATATTCCATTCCCTGAATTTACCTAAGAGAGTTCTTGTCCACATTTAATATACTGTATACAGTGGGTCTGTGGGGAGAGGGCAACTAACATGATGAAATTCTTACAGAATTGTGTCATATTAGCCCTGCCCTCTCCCTACTGACCTGTGATTCATGGTAGTAGCTCCTCATCTCCTCATGCAGTCAATTCACCAAGCTTCCGGGGAGCTGGGGGACTATCCGAATAATTTTGTGTTTCCCGGACACCACAGAGAGTGTGACCTACTGTACATGTACTTCCTCATTAGAGCCTCGCTTTTAAAATATCATTTAACTCTTCACGTTGTTGTGTGCATTTCTGTAAAGCATGTGTTTTATTGACAGCATGTTCTTATAAATACAATATGCAATTTATCTGTATTATTCAGTTCATTTGTACATTAAATGCATTTCATGGTATACTTGTTAAGAACTAATTCCAGGTTGTGTAGAAGTGCCTTCTATGCAGAGTGCTGCAAGCTGTACATGGCCTTAGGGGTAGCTTAGGAACTTGTTATTACTTTGATGTATGCAGAAAATGTTTTAAGATGAAAATATCCATCTTTTTTATATTTTCACTTTGGTCCAGCTGTGAGTGATGTAAGAAACTCAAAACATATGAAAGAAGTTTAAGTGCTTATAGAGTAAGTATGTGAAGTGGTTTAAAATTTAAAAGGAAGAAAAATGTTTAACATGTGTTATAGTTTTATTTTTTGCTATAAATCTTTTTAAGGTATGAATATAAGATATAACTGTAGTATGCACATGATCTTACTTCAGTATACTGAAGTATGACCTAAATATTCTCTTCTGAGACAAGGTTAAAGTCTATGAGGCCAATTCAATTTGGGATGATGTGCTGCTGTGACAGCGTTGAAAAATCCTACATCTACATTGTATCGGTAATATATTGTGCATTTTAATTTGCAGTCCCATAGGGGTGTATATTACCAAGCTGCAATTTGAGGCTACCTTATGTATGAGTTTTGTGGGCACTTCACATCACCCGTACATTCTATCGAATTCTACATTGCTTCTAATTGAATTGCCCTCTATAGGTCAACTGATAAGCGATTTTGATGAGTGCTAAATATCTGCTCAGCTAGTCAAAAACACATAACAGTGGGACACCTAGCCCTGATTGACAGGCAGAGGCGGTCGCTGGGCGCACGGGGGGGGGCACACTTTTGTACTTCTGCGAAGGGGGGGGGGGGGGCGGCACTGACGTGCGGGGCGGGATGGCCCTGTGCTGGACATCCCCCCGCATGTCTATGGACATGATCGTAGCCTTGCAAAATTTTGCAGGTCTACGATCAACTTGGAATTGTCACAACTGAGGGCCTGAGCTGACGGGAGGCAGCCTCAGTTGTAGGGGCTGAGATGTACCGGAACCTGGGAGGTTGTATCAGACCCCTGGACATGTAAGTAACATGAATAATAACTGCCCGAAGGCGTGACCACGACAACTTGGATAAAAGTCAATGATGTTTATTATGACAACTCCGCAACACAGCAGCAGTAAAAGAAAACGTAAAAGTCAGCAAAGAATAAATACAGTTCCTGGGTACTACAGGATGGCAGGAGCCACAGGGCACTGGTAGTGTGAGATAGTTCTTATGATCTTCTAGATGGAAAGTCCTTACCAGGCCCGACTGTAGCAATGGAGATAACCCAGGATTGTGCCAGCTGGTGTTCCAGGAAAAGCTGGGTTGCTGAAGATAAAACAGCTGCTGTGGATACTGGCTGGAACCAGACTGTTGTTAGCACGGAGTGGATACTGGCTGGAACCAGTTAAATAATAAATGAACTTGGGAGCGATGAAATATGAACTGAAATGTAGAACTTGAGAGCGGAGAAATAATAATACCGGTGGAGAGTGGTAAAGTGTAGAAAGGACACCTGCCCTTTAAGGGAAGCTGTACTCTGCTGGAAGCTGAGCTGGAAGCAGGTAATGTTGTAGCTGGAAACAGATGAATCCACAATGGATTGGAGAGTCAGGCTACACCGCAGGTGGAATGCTGGTGCGGGTCTCTATGGTGGAAGTCTTGAGACAGGAGCTGGAACCTGGAAGACAATCACAGGAGAGAGACAAACAGGAACTAGGTTTGACAACCAAAGCACTGACGCCTTCCTTGCTCAGGCACAGTGTATTTATACCTGCAGCAAGGAAGGGATTGGCTAGGCAATTATGCAGATTAACAATACTGACAACAGATTGGAGGAAATGATCAGCTGACAGAATCCAAGATGGCTGCGCCCATGCAGACACTTGGAGGGAAGTTTGGTTTGTAATCCATGTGGTAATGAAAACAGTAATGGCGGCGCCGGCCACTGGAGACAGGAGACGCCAGGCTGACAAGTGCACATCCAACCACGCGGACACAGCGGAGGCCGCGGCTGACGTAATCGCCACTCTGACACTCTGCATGCAGAAGCTCAGGGACGGCGGCGGAGGCCGCGGGAGACGCCATGCCAGATGTAATAAGGCGTTACTGTGACAGCGTCTCAGAGAGACAGGAGAGGATGCAGGAATGTGAACATTAGGATAACAGATGGGATCCGGTCCTGGAGCGCTGAGCCAGCCTTAGGAGGCATCTGATGGGTAAGAAATGGCGTCCAGATACCCGGATCGTGACAGCACCCCCCCCTTTAGGAGTGGCCCCAGGACACTTCTTTGGCTTTTGAGGAAACTTGGAATGGAATCTCCGGACCAAGGCAGGAGCATGGACATCAGAAGCATTGGTCCATGAACGTTCCTCAGGGCCGTAACCCTTCCAGTCAATAAGATACTGTAGTTGACCGTAACGGTGACGTGAGTCCAGGATCTTGGCCACTTCATACTCAACGCCTCGTTGAGTTTGGACTTTCGGAGTTGGAGGAAGTGAGGAATGAAACCGGTTCAAGATCAGCGGTTTCAACAGGGAAACATGGAATGTCCTGGGTATTTTTAAGAAGGGAGGCAACTGAAGTCTGTAAGCAACAGGATTGATGACTTGTTCAATCTTGAAAGGACCGATATAGCGAGGTGCAAACTTCATACTGGGAACTCTTAACCTCAAATTCTTCGTGGATAACCATACCCGATCACCCACCTTGAGAGCAGGAACTGCTCGACGCTTCTTATCCGCAAACTTCTTGTACCTGAACGATGCCTTGAGCAGAGCTGATCGTACGCTCTTCCAGATATTGGCAAACTGATGCAAGGTGATATCCACTGCGGGAACAGAAGTTGCTGGAAGCGGTTGGAACTCAGGGACTTTAGGGTGGAATCCAAAGTTAGTGAAGAATGGTGTTGAAGCAGATGAAGAATGATACTGGTTGTTATGACAGAACTCGGCCCAGGGAAGTAATTGAACCCAGTCATCTTGAGAGGAGGACACATAGATGCGGAGGAAGGCCTCCAAGTCCTGATTCACCCTCTCGGTTTGACCATTGGTCTGAGGATGGTAAGCCGTGGAAAACTTTAGCTTGACTTGAAGGACTTGACATAAACTTCGCCAGAATTTGGCTGTGAATTGAACTCCTCGATCTGAGATAATTTCTTCAGGAAGACCGTGGAGTCGGAAGATCTCTTGTATGAATACTTGAGCCAACTTGGAAGCTGACGGAAGACCGGTGAGAGGAATGAAGTGTGCCATCTTGGTGAACCGGTCAACTACCACCCAGATGGTATTGAACTTGTTGCACATGGATAAATCTGTAATAAAATCCATCGACAAATGGGTCCAAGGTCGACGGGGAACAGACAGTGGAACCAGTTGCCCCGCAGGCGACTGGCGGGATACCTTATGTTGAGCACACTTTGGGCAAGATGCAATAAACTCCAAGACGTCCTTTTTCAGAGTTGGCCACCAATAGGACCTAGAGATAAACTCCAGGGTTTTTTGGATACCTGTATGTCCGGCAAAACGGGAAGCATGGGCCCAATGCATGAGCTTCTTCCTTAGCATCGGTTTCACAAAACTTTTCCCTGATGGGGGCGTAGAGTCCATCCCTACCGTGGAGAATGCCAACGGATTTATAATAGGATGCTTGTCTGAAGACTCTGACTCATTTTCTTGCTCCCATGAGCGGGAAAGGGCATCGGCCTTGCGATTCTGAGAGCCCGGACAGAACTGGAGTTTAAAGTCGAACCTGGAAAAGAAAAGTGCCCATCTGGCCTGACGAGGGTTGAGACATTGTGCGCCTTTCAGATATAAAAGGTTCTTGTGGTCTGTAAGTATGGTGATTGAATGAGAAGCTCCCTCCAACAGATACCTCCACTCTTCTAGAGCGAGCTTGATGGCTAGCAACTCCCGGTCGCCAATGGCATAGTTGCGCTCAGCTGGGGAGAACTTCCGGGAGAAGAAACTGCAAGGGTGTAAATGGCCATCTTTAGCCCTCTGAGATAACACCGCTCCTACTCCAACGGAGGAGGCATCCACCTCTAAGATGAAAGGAGAGTCGATGTCAGGCTGTTTCAGAACAGGCGCAGAGATGAACCTTTGTTTTAAAAGATGAAATGCTTGCATGGCTTCTTCAGACCACTTGGACGGGTTAGCACCCTTCTTAGTGAAAGCAGTAATAGGCGCCACAATGGTGGAAAAGTCTCGTATAAACTTTCGGTAATAGTTGGCGAACCCCAAGAACCTCTGGACCCCTTTGAGGGTTAAGGGTATCGGCCAATTTTGGATTGCTTGTAGTTTCTCAGGATCCATCTCTAGTCCGGAACCGGACACAATGTACCCTAGAAACGGAATGGACTTGACTTCAAAGACGCATTTCTCTAATTTGCAATAGAGATGATTGACACGGAGACGGGACAGAACCTCTTTAACCCAAAAACGATGTTCCTCTAAATCGTTGGCAAAAATGAGGATATCGTCTAGATAGACCACGACATGACGGTATAGAATGTCTCTGAAGATCTCATTGACAAAATGCTGGAAGACAGCTGGAGCATTACTCAATCCGAAGGGCATGATGAGGTACTCATAATGTCCGTCACGGGTGTTAAAGGCGGTCTTCCACTCGTCACCCTCACGGATCCGGATGAGATTGTATGCACCTCTCAAGTCCAGCTTTGTAAAGATGGTAGCTCCGCTAACTCTGTCAAAGAGCTCAGTAATCAGGGGTAAAGGATAACGGTTCTTGATGGTAATGTCGTTCAAACCTCTGTAGTCGATGCACGGCCGCAGACCACCATCTTTCTTTTTTACAAAAAAGTAGCCTGCGCCGGCTGGGGAAGAAGAAGGTCGAATGAACCCCTTTGCTAGGTTCTCTTTAATGTATTCCTCCATAGAATGCGTCTCAGGCAGAGACAACGGATAAGTTCGGCCTCGAGGTGGAACCTTCCCTGGAACGAGATCAATCGGACAGTCCCATTCTCTATGAGGAGGAAGGATATCAGCAGAAGCTTTACTGAACACATCCGTGAAATCTTGATATGGAGGAGGTGGAACATCAGACGACCTGGGGGAGGAAGAACAGACAGGCAATACTTTAAACAAACATGTCTCAGCACAGGAGGAACCCCATGCCAGGATTTGCGTAGTCGTCCAATCAATTGTAGGATTGTGAAGACGGAGCCATGGAAGGCCCAGGACCACAGGATGTGTGGCTCTTGGAATCACTAAAAAAGAAATAAGTTCGGAATGAAGAACTCCCACTCTCAGACGAACTGGTAGAGTCCTTAAAGAAATAACTGCATCAAAAATTTTGCTGCCATCCACGGCAGTTAAAGAAATGGACGAAGGAAGTCTCTCGGTGGGTAGGGACCACCGTTTAACATAGGCTTCAGTAATAAAGTTCCCAGCTGCTCCGGAATCAAGGAGGGCAATGACGTTCCGATAACGTTGAGCAACTTGAAGCGAGACTGGGAGATTACAATCTTGAGGAGATGGAGAGGAGATCATTACTCCTAGCCGGCCCTCTCCTTGGCGAGCTAGGATTTGGAGTTTCCCGGACGTTTGGGACAGGCATTAATGGTGTGAGACGGAGCTGCACAATAGAGACAGAGAGACTCGGAGAGACGTCTTCGGCGCTCAGCAGGAGTTAAACGGGAACGGCCAAGTTGCATGGGCTCATCTTTAGATGGTGACAGTTGACGAGGAGGAGGAGCAGAAGATTTTAGAGCAGATGATCTTCCACGCTCAGTTGCTCTCTCTCTGAAACGTAAATCAACTTTCGTGCAGAGTGAGATTAGCTCATCTAACTTAGAAGGTAAGTCTCTGGTAGCTAACTCATCTTTAATACGCTCAGATAAGCCATGCCAGAATGCAGCATACAGGGCCTCGTCGTTCCATGCCAGTTCGGATGCCAGGATCTGGAACTGTATCAGATATTGTCCTACAGTACGTGACCCCTGGCGTAAACGGAGAATCTCGGATGAAGCTGAGGTTACCCGGCCTGGCTCGTCGAAGATGCGCCTGAATGTTGACACGAAGGCAGTGTAGGAAGATAGCAGGGTGTCGGACCTCTCCCATAACGGTGATGCCCAATCAAGGGCTGAGCCACTGAGAAGAGAAATAATGTAGGCAATTTTTGTACGGTCACTGGGAAAATTGCCAGGTTGTAGCTCAAACTGAATCTCACACTGGTTGAGAAATCCCCTGCAGAATCTTGGAGATCCGTCAAATTTTGCTGGCGTTGGAAGATGAAGACGTGGAGCAGAAATGGGTAAGGTGGGTGGGGTTATAGCTGGAGTCACTGTGGTTGACGCACCAGACGCGCCTGATCCACGGAGAGTTGTCTGAATCCCATCCAGCCGAGTAGAGAGATCCTGGAGACAGCGGATGATGTGGCCCTGTGCAGCCTCCTGATGTTCTAGTCGGGCTGCCAGTTCTTGCATCGGCCTGGCCGCTTGATCCTGGTCTCCGGCTGGATTCATTAGGTCAGTGCTTACTGTCACAACTGAGGGCCTGAGCTGACGGGAGGCAGCCTCAGTTGTAGGGGCTGAGATGTACCGGAACCTGGGAGGTTGTATCAGACCCCTGGACATGTAAGTAACATGAATAATAACTGCCCGAAGGCGTGACCACGACAACTTGGATAAAAGTCAATGATGTTTATTATGACAACTCCGCAACACAGCAGCAGTAAAAGAAAACGTAAAAGTCAGCAAAGAATAAATACAGTTCCTGGGTACTACAGGATGGCAGGAGCCACAGGGCACTGGTAGTGTGAGATAGTTCTTATGATCTTCTAGATGGAAAGTCCTTACCAGGCCCGACTGTAGCAATGGAGATAACCCAGGATTGTGCCAGCTGGTGTTCCAGGAAAAGCTGGGTTGCTGAAGATAAAACAGCTGCTGTGGATACTGGCTGGAACCAGACTGTTGTTAGCACGGAGTGGATACTGGCTGGAACCAGTTAAATAATAAATGAACTTGGGAGCGATGAAATATGAACTGAAATGTAGAACTTGAGAGCGGAGAAATAATAATACCGGTGGAGAGTGGTAAAGTGTAGAAAGGACACCGGCCCTTTAAGGGAAGCTGTACTCTGCTGGAAGCTGAGCTGGAAGCAGGTAATGTTGTAGCTGGAAACAGATGAATCCACAATGGATTGGAGAGTCAGGCTACACCGCAGGTGGAATGCTGGTGCGGGTCTCTATGGTGGAAGTCTTGAGACAGGAGCTGGAACCTGGAAGACAATCACAGGAGAGAGACAAACAGGAACTAGGTTTGACAACCAAAGCACTGACGCCTTCCTTGCTCAGGCACAGTGTATTTATACCTGCAGCAAGGAAGGGATTGGCTAGGCAATTATGCAGATTAACAATACTGACAACAGATTGGAGGAAATGATCAGCTGACAGAATCCAAGATGGCTGCGCCCATGCAGACACTTGGAGGGAAGTTTGGTTTGTAATCCATGTGGTAATGAAAACAGTAATGGCGGCGCCGGCCACTGGAGACAGGAGACGCCAGGCTGACAAGTGCACATCCAACCACGCGGACACAGCGGAGGCCGCGGCTGACGTAATCGCCACTCTGACACTCTGCATGCAGAAGCTCAGGGACGGCGGCGGAGGCCGCGGGAGACGCCATGCCAGATGTAATAAGGCGTTACTGTGACAGCGTCTCAGAGAGACAGGAGAGGATGCAGGAATGTGAACATTAGGATAACAGATGGGATCCGGTCCTGGAGCGCTGAGCCAGCCTTAGGAGGCATCTGATGGGTAAGAAATGGCGTCCAGATACCCGGATCGTGACAGGAATGACCCCCAATATCAGCATTTTTTGTAGTGTTGTTAAAGTTAACCGCCCAAAATCAGGTATGATTGCCTCTGACTGAAACAGCAGCTAAGACTGTGCCTATCTCTTCCTTATACTGTACAACCATAAACATTTGTTTATCAATTGTATGAGCGTCAATATCAACATAAAGAACATTATGCTGCAGTCCACAAAAAAAACATATTAAAGACTTATTTATTTATTATTTATTAACAGTTTCTTATATAGCGCAGCAAATTCCATTGCGCTTTACAATTAGACACAATGATAAAACAAAATTGGGTAATAACAAACAGTCATAGAGGTAGGAGGGCCCTGCTTGCAAGCTTACAATCTATAGTGAAATAGGCATTGATACACAAGGAGAGATGCTATCTATTGCATAGTTGTCCACCAGATTGCAAAGGTTCTCGGTGGGCTGCATGATATCACATCACAACAATGATGACGCACATTCAGGAGGAAGGGAAAGTGAAGTAATAGAAAATATGTGGAGGATATGTGTGGACTGCACAGTGGGGATATAATTGGATAGGAAATCTTATGAAGGTTATGTGAGCAGTTCTGGAATGTGATAAGCTTGTCTGATCTGAATAGGCGAGTTTTCAGGGAACGCTTGCAGGTTTGGAGACTAGAGGAGTGTCTAATGTGGTAGGGTATTCCACAGAGTGGGTGCAGCCCGAAGAAAGTCCTGCAATTGTACATGGAAGCGAACAGTGAGTGTGGATAAGTTGATAAGTATTTTAAGTTGTTATTTGGTCAAACCAGACAATACCATACACCAGTGGTTCCCAAACTTGTTGCAGTAGCGAAATGGGGTACAACAGGGCACATGCGGAGATGGCACTGGTTGGTGGAAGAGGACCAAATCAAATTGTTTATGGTCAATGTGATAATCCAGTCATAACATATGTGGTCAATCAAAAGTACAACATAGTCCACCACCAAATAACTGAACCAAAGTATGACAGGTAATCACAATTTACTTAGGCCCTCATTCCGAGTTGTTCGCTCGCAAGGCGATTATAGCAGAGTTACACACGCTAAGCCGCCGCCTACTGGGAGTGAATCTAAACATCTTAAATGTGCGACCGATGTATTCGCAATATTGCGATCAAAACCGAGTTAGCAGTTTCTGAGTAACTCCAGACTTACTCTGCCTGTGCGATCAATTCAGTGCTTTTCGGTCCCGGCTGACGTCATAAACACACCCAGCGTTCGCCCAAGCACTCCCACCGTTTCTCCAGACACGCCTGCGTTTTTTCCGGAAACGGTAGCGTTTCCAGCCACACGCCCCTAAAACGCCGTACATCCGCCCAGTAACACCCATTTCCTGTCAATCACAATGCGTTCTCCGGAGCGACGAAAAAGCCGTGAGTAAAATTACTTTCTTCTTAGTAAAGTTACTTGACGCATGCGCAGTGCGAACATTACGCATGCGCACTAAGAGAATTCTCACTGCGATGCGATGAAAAATACCGAGCGAACAACTCGGAATGAGGGCCTTAATTCACTAATTCTTATCAATTCAGCATAATTCCATTTGCACCTAAAAATTAATGGGATCTAACAAATGTTAAGTCTATAAAACTAACTAGAAATGAACAATTGAATTTATTTTGCTTCTAAACAAGTTTGGATTCCATCAGTGCTTACATTTTTTCCTTCTGTGGAAAGCATCAGAAATTAGCATTTTTAGAGCTGACAAGGGAAAAATGTTTTCCCTTCACATTTAAGTTCCACTACTGCAGCACTATTTTTCCTAAGGTGGCCGCCCCTTCCTAGCTAGAGCTCAAGACCTTATCTCCAACATGATTTCAGCAAGGAGGAAGTGGGGGATAAGAGCGGCTTGAGGAAATACCTAGGTGGTAATAGAGTTCTACTGTGCATAGTGCATAATACTTTTATAAATGTCCCATAAAAATGTATCTATTTTCTATTTGAACATTTGTGTTCCTTTATAAAGTTACTACAGGGCACCAACCACAGATAAACCTCTAATCTGGGGGGGTAATTCAGACCTGATCGCCGAGCACCGATTTTTGCAGCCCTGCGATCGGATAGTCGCCGCCTACGGTTGGAGTGTATTTTAGCTGTGCAAGTGTACGATCGCATGTGTAACAGAGCTGCACAAATTGATATTGTGCAGTGTCTGCGCAGCCCAGGACTTACTCAACCACTGCGACCACTTCAGCTTGTCTGGGAACGGATTTGACGTCAGACACCCTCCCTTCCAACGCTTGGACATGCCTGCGTTTTTCCAGACACTACTTGATAACGGTCAGCTGCCACTCACAAACGCCCTCTTCCTGTCATTCTCCTTGCGATCGACTGTGCGTTCGGAACTTTCGCATCATCCCGTCGCTGACCGGGGATCCTCGTTGCTGCGGTCCATCGCGCCTGCGCATTGCGGTGCATATGCATGCACAGTACAGATCTGATCGCAGGCTGTGAGAAAACGCAGCCTGGTGATCAGGTCTGAATCGGCCACTTGGTACAATAGATTACAAAGTGTAGCATTATGATCAATCAACCAAAAGGAGCACTTTAATGAATTCAAATGTATTAACTTGGGGCCTAGGGGTTAATTCAGACCTGATCACTAGGGTGCGTTTTTCGCAGCTCTGCGATCAGATAGTCGCCACCTATAGGGGGAGGGGTAAAGCTTGTGCAAGTGTGCGTTCACATCTTTAGCAGAGCTATACAAACATTAGTTTGTGCAGTCTCTGTGCAGCCCAGAACTTGCTCAGCTGCTGCGATGGATTCCTGGTGATCGGGGCTGGAACTGACACCAGACATGCCTGAGCCCGCCTGCGTTTTTCCGGACACTCCTGCAAAACAGTCAGTTGATACCCACAAACGGACATTTCCTGTCAATCACCTTGCGGTCGCCTATGCGATCGTTTTTTTTTTTTGCAGCATCCCGTCACTAGGCACCGTTGCCTGGTGCTGTTGTGCGATACGTCGGTGCATGCGCATGCGCAGTTCAGAGCTGATCGCCCGCTGTGCGAAAACGCACAGCAGCAATCAGGTATGAAGTACCCCCCAAATTTGTTAGCTGATGGGCAAAACCATGTACACTGCAGGGGGAGTAGATATAACATGTGCAGAGAGAGTTAGATTTGGGTGTGGTGTGTTCAATCTGCAATCTAAATTGCAGTGTATAAATAAAGCAGCCAGTATTTACCCTGCACAGAAACACTATTATCGTCCCAAATCTAACTCTCTCTGCACATGTTATATCTGCCACCCCTCCCCTACAGTGCACATGGTTTTGCCCACTGGCTAACAAATTTGCTGCTGCGGTCAGATCTGAAATAGGCTCTTGGTTAAAGGTACATATGTGAGATTTTTTTTAAACACCTGAACACACATTATGGGATCTATTTATCATTAATAAACAATAAAATTCAAATTAAGAAACAGGTTTTTATTAATTATTAGTTCTCCTTGGTGCATTACAAGCACCACAGTTCTTGGATGTTGGAACTTACCGCTTGTCCATGGGACTGGCTCCTACCCAGTGTAGGTAGATCACTGTGTTGTGGAGACCACAGCCAGGCAGCTGCTAGTACAGTTGATAAAGGGTTGTTGTTTTTTTTCATTATTGAGACAACACGTGCATGTCGTCATGCGTGCCTGCACCGATGTCACATAAAGAAGCTGGCCACAGTACAAAGAGGGCAGCCGCAGCCAGAAGACACAGGAGAAGGTAAGCCAGGGAGCCACAGTCAGTGCCGCAGCAGGTGCCCCGTGCGATTGCACGGCTCGCCCGCCCCAAGAAACGGCCCTGATGACAGTCTGGGGGATGTAGGGGCTGGATGCAGGGGATATCTGCAGAGCCAAGGGTGGCTGGCAGGAGAGACAGATGGGGGGTTGGCTGGAGACACAGGAGTGTTGGCTGTAGTAATGGGGATCTAGATCTGGAGAGACAGAAGGAGGAGGCCCAACCTATTTTGTCAGTCCTGGATCCCATCATTTCTTATAACAGATAGGGCTGTTTCTAGCCAATTTGGCTCCCAGTGCGAGATTTAAGAATGCACCCCCCCATGAATATTTTTTTTAAAAATGCGCCCCCCCCAGATGGAAAAAAAAAACCTTGTGCGCGCTCCCGGCAAGGGGGCATGGCCTCACTTAATGGGCGTGGCCTCGTCTGAAAAGACTACCTCACACCCTAGTATTTGACCCTGCACCAACAGATCACGCCCACCATAGGAAAAAAATAATTCTAACATATTAAGCCCCACACAGTAATGCCCCCTGCACCAGATTATGCCACACACCGCAATGCCCTTGATACATTAAATCCCCACATCACGGCAGGCAAGAGTCCCCATTTTACATATTACGACAGGCAAGTGTCCCCCTTTTTACACATTACGGCAGGCAAGTGTCCCCCTTTTTACACATTACAGCAGGCAAGTGTCCCCGAGAGAGAGAGAATACTTACATTCCCGCTCTACGGCCCACCTCACCAGTCGCTCCTCGCGCCGGACGCCTCTCCTTCTTCTTAGCTTTGCTCCCCCTCCTCCTCAGTACTCCGCTCGGGGGGGCGGAGTTTCGCGGGATGACGCGGTCACGTCGTGACGCCATCGCGTCATTCCGCGAAACTCCGCCCCCCGAGCTGGGTACTTGGGGAGAGGGAGGAGGGGGAAGCCAGGGAGCCACAGTCTGTGCCGCGGCAGGCGCCCAGTACGATTGCACGGCTCGCCCGCCCCAAGAAACGGCCCTGATGACAGCACTGCTTTATTACTACAAAAGCAAAAATGGTCAGCCATTGTATCAGGAGTGATAAAAATTAAATCCCATTTTACTCTGCTCTCATGAGGTTTCAGCACCAAATATAGATTGTTACAAAGTACAGCTTGAGTAAACATGCTGAAACTGACACTAGTTACCCATTACATATGTCAGGTTGTATGCAGACTATATACAATTCAGTTTCAGTTCATGTTTTTACATTTATTTGGTAATTATATCAGTACTTTATTTTATATCTTTAGAATGGTGGTTGGTGTTTGTCATGAATATAATATGGTGTATTTAATAGGTCAAGAAGGGGGATAGACAGACAGACACACACACACACACATATATATTTATTACAAGGGACGATAGATTTTATATATATATATATATATATATATATATACACACACATATGTCCCGCCCTCTCATAATACTCAAGTCCAACTTTGAGGGTGCTTCCAATGAACCATACACGGGTGGTCCACCAAATATATACAATTCCACCACAGGGTAGAAAGGTGCACTCGCTGGTAATATTTGTATCTCCGTCCTAAACCATAGGAGAGAAATACTCACGAAGTACTCATATCCAAACATTACCACTCAGGGAAAATGTAGGTACAATAGAAGGATAGGACTGCCAGCATGCATCTAATATTAAATAATAAACACCAATTAATATTACACCTAATACAATTAGACCAGAGGGAATACTTAAAAAGATCTGTGGCACTTAAAAATCATCAATAATATACAGGCAACCAGGTACACAAAATGTCAGAGAATCGGCACTTAAACTGAAAAAGACAACACGGATATACATAAAGTATCCATGTAAAGTCTAAAGATAAAATCAAACAAAGAAAGCAAGTGTCCGGAACTCACCATGACCATATTGACTGTCCTACTCCATGCTGGCAGTATCGCAACAGAGTCAAGGCAGGGTATGTATAGGGTAGAGGCACAGGAAGTGCTATAATCCCGGAAGTCAACTCAAATACGGGCCAATACACAAAACTACATATTCATCATTATAAAAGGAAACCAAACCCCCGGTAAGCAGGTGCAATACAGTGACAAACGTAGCATCTACAATTAGTCTCAACAAGAAGAACAATCAAACTCCTGGTGTCGCGACCGGAAGTCACGTGCGTTCCACCGGTGTAATTGCCGGAAGTGTCTGCCATCCCCAGTGCCCAACACCTGCGTTCCAACAGTGCAGACACAGGAAGTATCCACCGCAACCAGCACCTTGTGTCATGGCTGGGGGACCCGTGTTCCACCAAGTCAATTCCGGAAGTGGCATGCGTTCCACTTCAAAGCTTACCTATATTTTATTGTAACCCATCGCCACATGAGACAGATAAACAGGGGCTATACAACGCTCATTGATGTGTATGGCCAATAAATGCTTAGGGTGACCTGTCAAGGGGAAAACAAAACCAACCAATATACATAAAAACACACAATAACAAAATACATTACACACATGTATATGCACCACTAAAAGGCAATGATGCATTAAACTCTACAATTAAAAAATATTTAGATAATTAACAGGACAACTGATCCAGTTAATCAAGCGCACATAACTTCCTATGGTATTCCAACCCTTGGAAACTCTAATCAGTGTATCTGAATCAGACTAAACTACAGGAAAATATTTCAACTATTATACTCATTCATACCCCTAGGGCACACTGTATCCAATTTATGTATCCAGAAACTTTCTCTTTATTTTAAACTCAATGCACGATCACCGCCAAGGGGCTGCGGAGGAATCCAATCTATCAATTTGCATTTCAACATTGCCACCTGATGTTTATATTTAAGAAAATGTCACGCTACCGGTTTGTCAGTTTGTCCTGTAGTCAAGGCGGCATGTACAGATGATCGTGATTAGCCATGCAATCCCTAAACGGGCGTGTGGTAAGCCCGACATAGTATAAGCCGCAGGGGCATATTAATAAATATATAACAAAATCTGATCGGCAGTGAAGGTGGTAGTTAATGCTACATTTTTTACCAGTGTGGGTGTCACAACTGAGGGCCTGAGCTGACGGGAGGCAGCCTCAGTTGTAGGGGCTGAGATGTACCGGAACCTGGGAGGTTGTATCAGACCCCTGGACATGTAAGTAACATGAATAATAACTGCCCGAAGGCGTGACCACGACAACTTGGATAAAAGTCAATGATGTTTATTATGACAACTCCGCAACACAGCAGCAGTAAAAGAAAACGTAAAAGTCAGCAAATAATAAATACAGTTCCTGGGTACTACAGGATGGCAGGAGCCACAGGGCACTGGTAGTGTGAGATAGTTCTTATGATCTTCTAGATGGAAAGTCCTTACCAGGCCCGACTGTAGCAATGGAGATAACCCAGGATTGTGCCAGCTGGTGTTCCAGGAAAAGCTGGGTTGCTGAAGGTAAAACAGCTGCTGTGGATACTGGCTGGAACCAGACTGTTGTTAGCACGGAGTGGATACTGGCTGGAACCAGTTAAATAATAGATGAACTTGGGAGCGATGAAATATGAACTGAAATGTAGAACTTGAGAGCGGAGAAATAATAATACCGGTGGAGAGTGGTAAAGTGTAGAAAGGACACCGGCCCTTTAAGGGAAGCTGTACTCTGCTGAAAGCTGAGCTGGAAGCAGGTAATGTTGTAGCTGGAAACAGATGAATCCACAATGGATTGGAGAGTCAGGCTACACCGCAGGTGGAATGCTGGTGCGGGTCTCTATGGTGGAAGTCTTGAGACAGGAGCTGGAACCTGGAAGACAATCACAGGAGAGAGACAAACAGGAACTAGGTTTGACAACCAAAGCACTGACGCCTTCCTTGCTCAGGCACAGTGTATTTATACCTGCAGCAAGGAAGGGATTGGCTAGGCAATTATGCAGATTAACAATACTGACAACAGATTGGAGGAAATGATCAGCTGACAGAATCCAAGATGGCTGCGCCCATGCAGACACTTGGAGGGAAGTTTGGTTTGTAATCCATGTGGTAATGAAAACAGTAATGGCGGCGCCGGCCACTGGAGACAGGAGACGCCAGGCTGACAAGTGCACATCCAACCACGCGGACACAGCGGAGGCCGCGGCTGACGTAATCGCCACTCTGACACTCTGCATGCAGAAGCTCAGGGACGGCGGCGGAGGCCGCGGGAGACGCCATGCCAGATGTAATAAGGCGTTACTGTGACAGCGTCTCAGAGAGACAGGAGAGGATGCAGGAATGTGAACATTAGGATAACAGATGGGATCCGGTCCTGGAGCGCTGAGCCAGCCTTAGGAGGCATCTGATGGGTAAGAAATGGCGTCCAGATACCCGGATCGTGACAGCACCCCCCCCTTTAGGAGTGGCCCCAGGACACTTCTTTGGCTTTTGAGGAAACTTGGAATGGAATCTCCGGACCAAGGCAGGAGCATGGACATCAGAAGCATTGGTCCATGAACGTTCCTCAGGGCCGTAACCCTTCCAGTCAATAAGATACTGTAGTTGACCGTAACGGTGACGTGAATCCAGGATCTTGGCCACTTCATACTCAACGCCTCGTTGAGTTTGGACTTTCGGAGTAGGAGGAAGTGAGGAATGAAACCGATTCAAGATCAGCGGTTTAAACAGGGAAACATGGAATGTCCTGGGTATTTTTAAGAAGGGAGGCAACTGGAGTCTGTAAGCAACAGGATTGATGACTTGTTCAATCTTGAAAGGACCGATATAGCGAGGTGCAAACTTCATACTGGGAACTCTTAACCTCAAATTCTTCGTGGATAACCATACCCGATCACCCACCTTGAGAGCAGGAACTGCTCGACGCTTCTTATCCGCAAACTTCTTGTACCTGAACGATGCCTTGAGCAGAGCTGATCGTACGCTCTTCCAGATATTGGCAAACTGATGCAAGGTGATATCCACTGCGGGAACAGAAGTTGCTGGAAGCGGTTGGAACTCAGGGACTTTAGGGTGGAATCCAAAGTTGGTGAAGAATGGTGTTGAAGAAGATGAAGAATGATACTGGTTGTTATGACAGAACTCGGCCCAGGGAAGTAATTGAACCCAGTCATCTTGAGAGGAGGACACATAGATGCGGAGGAAGGCCTCCAAGTCCTGATTCACCCTCTCGGTTTGACCATTGGTCTGAGGATGGTAAGCCATGGAAAACTTTAGCTTGACTTGGAGGACTTGACATAAACTTCGCCAGAATTTGGCTGTGAATTGAACTCCTCGATCTGAGATAATTTCTTCAGGAAGACCGTGGAGTCGGAAGATCTCTTGTATGAATACTTGAGCCAACTTGGAAGCTGACGGAAGACCGGTGAGAGGAATGAAGTGTGCCATCTTGGTGAACCGGTCAACTACCACCCAGATGGTATTGAACTTGTTGCACATGGGTAAGTCTGTAATGAAATCCATCGACAAGTGGGTCCATGGTCGACGGGGAACGGATAGTGGAACCAGTTGCCCCGCAGGCGACTGGCGGGATACTTTATGTTGGGCACACTTTGGGCAAGATGCAATAAACTCCAAGACGTTTTTTTTCAGAGTTGGCCACCAATAGGACCTAGAGATAAACTCCAGGGTTTTTTGGATACCTGTATGTCCGGCAAAACGGGAAGCATGGGCCCAACGCATGAGCTTCTTCCTTAGCATCGGCTTCACAAAACTTTTCCCTGATGGGGGCGTAGAGTCCATCCCTACCGTGGAGAATGCCAACGGATTTATAATAGGATGCTTGTCTGAAGACTCTGACTCATTTTCTTGCTCCCATGAGCGGGAAAGGGCATCGGCCTTGCGATTCTGAGAGCCCGGACAGAACTGGAGTTTAAAGTCGAACCTGGAAAAGAAAAGTGCCCATCTGGCCTGACGAGGGTTGAGACATTGTGCGCCCTTCAGGTATAAAAGGTTCTTGTGGTCTGTAAGTATGGTGATTAAATGAGAAGCTCCCTCCAACAGATACCTCCACTCTTCTAGAGCGAGCTTGATGGCTAGCAACTCCTGGTCGCCAATGGCATAGTTGCGCTCAGCTGGGGAGAACTTCCGGGAGAAGAAACTGCAAGGATGTAAATGGCCATCTTTAGCCCTCTGAGATAACACCGCTCCTACTCCAACGGAGGAGGCATCCACCTATAGGATGAAAGGAGAGTCGATGTCAGGCTGTTTCAGGACAGGCGCAGAGATGAACCTCTGTTTTAAAAGATGAAAAGCTTGCATGGCTTCTTCAGACCACTTGGACGGGTTAGCACCCTTCTTGGTGAAAGCAGTAATAGGCGCCACAATGGTGGAAAAGTCTCGTATAAACTTTCGGTAATAATTGGCGAACCCTAAGAACCTCTGGACCCCTTTGAGGGTTAAGGGTACCGGCCAATTCTGAATTGCTTGTAGTTTCTCAGGATCCATCTCTAGTCCGGAACCGGACACAATGTACCCTAGAAACGGAATGGACTTGACTTCAAAGACGCATTTTTCTAATTTGCAATAGAGATGATTGACACGGAGACGGGACAGAACCTCTTTAACCCAAAAACGATGTTCCTCTAAATCGTTGGCAAAAATGAGGATATCGTCTAGATAGACCACGACATGACGGTATAGAATGTCTCTGAAGATCTCATTGACAAAATGCTGGAAGACAGCTGGAGCATTGCTCAATCCGAAGGGCATGACGAGGTACTCATAATGTCCGTCACGGGTGTTAAAGGCGGTCTTCCACTCGTCACCCTCACGGATCCGGATGAGATTGTATGCACCTCGCAAGTCCAGCTTTGTAAAGATGGTAGCTCCGCTAACTCTGTCAAAGAGCTCAGTAATCAGGGGTAAAGGATAACGGTTCTTGATGGTAATGTCGTTCAAACCTCTGTAGTCGATGCACGGCCGCAGACCACCATCTTTCTTTTTTACAAAAAAGAAGCCTGCGCCGGCTGGGGAAGAAGAAGGTCGAATGAACCCCTTTGCTAGGTTCTCTTTAATGTACTCCTCCATAGAATGCGTCTCAGGCAGAGACAACGGATAAGTTCGGCCTCGAGGTGGAACCTTCCCTGGAACGAGATCAATCGGGCAGTCCCATTCTCTATGAGGAGGAAGGATATCAGCAGAAGCTTTACTGAACACATCCGTGAAATCTTGATATGGAGGAGGTGGAACATCAGACGACCTGGGGGAGGAAGAACAGACAGGCAATACTTTAAACAAACATGTCTCTGCACAGGAGGAACCCCATGCCAGGATTTGCGTAGTCGTCCAATCAATTGTAGGATTGTGAAGACGGAGCCATGGAAGGCCCAGGACCACAGGATGTGTGGCTCTTGGAATCACTAAAAGTGAAATAAGTTCGGAATGAAGAACTCCCACTCTCAGACGAACTGGTAGAGTCCTTAGAGCAATAACAGTATCAAAAATTTTACTGCCATCCACGGCAGTTAAGGAAAAGGAGGAAGGAAGTCTCTCGGTGGGTAGGGACCACCGTTTCACATAGGCTTCAGTAATAAAGTTCCCAGCTGCTCCGGAATCAAGGAGGGCAATGACGTTCCGATAACGTTGAGCAACTTGAAGCGAGACTGGGAGATTACAATCTTGAGGAGATGGAGAGGAGATCATTACTCCTAGCCGGCCCTCTCCTTGGCGAGCTAGGATTTGGAGTTTCCCGGACGTTTGGGACAGGCATTAATGGTGTGAGACGGAGCTGCACAATAGAGACAGAGAGACTCGGAGAGACGTCTTCGGCGCTCAGCAGGAGTTAAACGGGAACGGCCAAGTTGCATGGGCTCATCTTTAGATGGTGACAGTTGACGAGGAGGAGGAGCAGAAGATTTTAGAGCAGATGATCTTCCACGCTCAGTTGCTCTCTCTCTGAAACGTAAATCAACTTTCGTGCAGAGTGAGATTAGCTCATCTAACTTAGAAGGTAAGTCTCTGGTAGCTAACTCATCTTTAATACGCTCAGATAAGCCATGCCAGAATGCAGCATACAGGGCCTCGTCGTTCCATGCCAGTTCGGATGCCAGGATCTGGAACTGTATCAGATATTGTCCTACAGTACGTGACCCCTGGCGTAAACGGAGAATCTCGGATGAAGCTGAGGTTACCCGGCCTGGCTCGTCGAAGATGCGCCTGAATGTTGACACGAATGCAGTGTAAGAAGATAGCAGGGTGTCGGACCTCTCCCATAACGGTGATGCCCAGTCAAGGGCGGAGCCACTGAGAAGAGAGATAATGTAGGCAATTTTTGTACGGTCACTGGGAAAATTGCCAGGTTGTAGCTCAAACTGAATCTCACACTGGTTGAGAAATCCCCTGCAGAATCTTGGAGATCCGTCAAATTTTGCTGGCGTTGGAAGATGAAGACGTGGAGCAGAAATGGGTAAGGTGGGTGGGGTTATAACTGGAGTCACTGTGGTTGACGCACCAGATGCGCCTGATCCACGGAGAGTTGTCTGAATCCCATCCAGCCGAGTAGAGAGATCCTGGAGACAGCGGATGATGTGGCCCTGTGCAGCCTCCTGATGTTCTAGTCGGGCTGCCAGTTCTTGCATCGGCCTGGCCGCTTGATCCTGGTCTCCGGCTGGATTCATTAGGTCAGTGCTTACTGTCACAACTGAGGGCCTGAGCTGACGGGAGGCAGCCTCAGTTGTAGGGGCTGAGATGTACCGGAACCTGGGAGGTTGTATCAGACCCCTGGACATGTAAGTAACATGAATAATAACTGCCCGAAGGCGTGACCACGACAACTTGGATAAAAGTCAATGATGTTTATTATGACAACTCCGCAACACAGCAGCAGTAAAAGAAAACGTAAAAGTCAGCAAATAATAAATACAGTTCCTGGGTACTACAGGATGGCAGGAGCCACAGGGCACTGGTAGTGTGAGATAGTTCTTATGATCTTCTAGATGGAAAGTCCTTACCAGGCCCGACTGTAGCAATGGAGATAACCCAGGATTGTGCCAGCTGGTGTTCCAGGAAAAGCTGGGTTGCTGAAGGTAAAACAGCTGCTGTGGATACTGGCTGGAACCAGACTGTTGTTAGCACGGAGTGGATACTGGCTGGAACCAGTTAAATAATAGATGAACTTGGGAGCGATGAAATATGAACTGAAATGTAGAACTTGAGAGCGGAGAAATAATAATACCGGTGGAGAGTGGTAAAGTGTAGAAAGGACACCGGCCCTTTAAGGGAAGCTGTACTCTGCTGAAAGCTGAGCTGGAAGCAGGTAATGTTGTAGCTGGAAACAGATGAATCCACAATGGATTGGAGAGTCAGGCTACACCGCAGGTGGAATGCTGGTGCGGGTCTCTATGGTGGAAGTCTTGAGACAGGAGCTGGAACCTGGAAGACAATCACAGGAGAGAGACAAACAGGAACTAGGTTTGACAACCAAAGCACTGACGCCTTCCTTGCTCAGGCACAGTGTATTTATACCTGCAGCAAGGAAGGGATTGGCTAGGCAATTATGCAGATTAACAATACTGACAACAGATTGGAGGAAATGATCAGCTGACAGAATCCAAGATGGCTGCGCCCATGCAGACACTTGGAGGGAAGTTTGGTTTGTAATCCATGTGGTAATGAAAACAGTAATGGCGGCGCCGGCCACTGGAGACAGGAGACGCCAGGCTGACAAGTGCACATCCAACCACGCGGACACAGCGGAGGCCGCGGCTGACGTAATCGCCACTCTGACACTCTGCATGCAGAAGCTCAGGGACGGCGGCGGAGGCCGCGGGAGACGCCATGCCAGATGTAATAAGGCGTTACTGTGACAGCGTCTCAGAGAGACAGGAGAGGATGCAGGAATGTGAACATTAGGATAACAGATGGGATCCGGTCCTGGAGCGCTGAGCCAGCCTTAGGAGGCATCTGATGGGTAAGAAATGGCGTCCAGATACCCGGATCGTGACAGTGGGGATAGATTCCAGGTCTCTATTGATCAGTATAAATTTGGGAGTAGTTTGCGTTTGAAGTATTTCTTCATGAATAGTTCCAATAATGATGATATATCTGTTAAATTTAAGAAGCCATCTACTTTTGATCCAGTTTCCAGTAATGCCAGTCTGAAAACATTCTTACGTTTAGTAAAGGACAAAACAAACAAGATGGCTGCTCCTAAGATGTATGATAATTTACTGTCCTATGAGAGAGCGGCATTGAAAAGGTTAAGGGATAATTCTAATCTTGTGATACGTCCAGCGGACAAGGGAGAAGCCGTAGTTGTCCAAAACTGGAGCAACTACGATCGTGAAGTGATGAGACAATTGTCCGATACTTCCACCTAAATACCATTGGATATTAAGCCTATTCTAAAATTGAAGACCAAGATGTCTTAAGTTGGGTTTGGATGTAGGGTGGTTGACGAAGGATCTTTTTGCGTATTTAACAGTAGACCAACCACATTGTCCAATAACTGATATGCTTCCTAAGGTCCATAAAACCTTGCAAAATCTGCCCGGTAGGCCGATTATTGCGGCCGAAGGATCTTTATGACAGCCTTTGGCGGTCTTCTTAGACAGTATTTTTCAGCCGTATGTTGTGACAAGTGGTAGCTATATAAAGGATACTGGTGATTTTTTAACACAACTGGGTGGATCCACTTTGATCAAATAATGTACTATTAGCCACCATGGATGTATGCTCATTATACACTGTCAGTCCACATTCTGAAGGTTTGGAGGTTATATGGGAGGCTTTACAACAATATATTACTTTGCCTATACCCATTCAGTATGTTTTGGAGTTGATGGAGTTGGTACTTAAATGTAATCATTCGAAATACAAAGAAACCTTTTATATTCAGTCTTCTGGAACAGCGATGGGGTCCAATTTGGCCCCGGCATATGCTAATTTATATATGACACACTATGAAAATACATTTATTTTAGCAAAGTATGGTCACAGTATTCGTTGTGTTCGGTGATTCATTGATGATGTTTTTCTTCTGTGGAGTGGTACTGAAGAGGAGTCTGAATCGATGGTAATGGAACTCAGTAATTTGAATAGTCCTATCAGATTCACCTCTACTATCTCTGCCACTGTGATTAGTTTTCTAGATGTTTTGATCTCTATTCAGGGAAATAAACTCGTCACCACGCTCTACCGTAAACCCCTGGATAGGAATGTAATTTTGGAAGCCATCAGTCAACATCCTCCGGCCCTCAAAGAAAACCTTCCAGTTTCACAGTATCTTCGCGCTATGAGGATCAATTCAGATGAGAGTACTAGGGAGATTCAGCTAATGGAAATTCGGGAAAGGTTCCTTGAACGGGGTTACACGACGAGGACTCTAGATCATTGTCTTATTAAGGCTAACAAGATTTTTTCAGAAGGTAGTCGTAGGAATAAAAAGGCGGCTAATCCAATGTTCTACAAAATACGATAACATTTCCAGCAAGATCCATAAAATACTTACTAGGCATTGGCCTATTATAGCCTCTTACCCTGGGTTACCCTTTGCCAAGACGGGACCACCAACGATGGCATACCGTAGGGGTCCCAATCTGAAACATTTGCTGATGCGACCAACTTTGAATCCAGAAAAATGTTTTGACCATACTCAGTTAATGAAATCTAGACCGGGGAGTTTTTCATGTGGGAGTTGTACCACTTGTCATTCGATGACTACTGATCCATCTTTTGCGCAACCCCACACTGGTAAAAAATTAGCATTTCCTACCATCTTCACTGCCGATAAGATTTTGTTATATATTTATTAATGTTCCCCTGCGGCTTATACTATGTTGGGCTTACCACACGCCCATTTAGGGATCGCATGTCTAATCACGATCATTTATATATGCCGCCTTGACTACCAGACAAACTGACAAACCGGTAGCGCGACATTTTCTTAAATCTAAACATCAGGTGGCAATGTTAAAATGCAAATTGATAGATTGGATTCCTCCGCAGCCCCTTGGCGGTGATCGTGCATTGAGTTTAAAACAAAGAGAAAGTTACTGGATACATAAATTGGATACAGTGTGCCCTAGGGGTATGAATGAGTATAATAGTTGAAATATTTTCCTGTAGTTTAGTCTGATTCAGATACACTGATTAGAGTTTCCAAGGGTTGGAATACCATAGGAAGTTATGTGCGCTTGATTAACTGGATCAGTTGTCCTGTTAATTATCTAAATATTTTTTAATTGTAGAGTTTAATGCATCGTTGTTTTTTTGTGGTGCATATACATGTATGTAATGTATTTTGTTATTGTGTGTTTTTATGTATATTGGTTGGTTTTGTTTTCCCCTTTTTGCCAGGTCATCCTAATTGTTTATTGGCCATACACGTCAATGAGCGTTGTATAGCCCCTGTTTATCTGTCTCATGTGGCGATAGGTTACATTGAAATATAGGTAAGCTTTGAAGTGGAACTCATGCCACTTCCAGTATTGACATGGTGGAACGCGGGTCCCCCGGCCACGACGCAAGGTGCTGGTCGCGGTGGATATTTCCTGCGTCTGCACTGTTGGAACGCAGGTGTCGGGTGCTGGGGCGGTGGACACTTCCGGCATTTACACCGGTGGAACGTACGCGACTTCCAGTCGCGACACCAGGAGTTTGATTGTTCTTCTTGAAACTAATTGTAGATGCTACGTTTGTCACTGTATTGCACCTGCTTACCGGGGGTATGGTTTCCTTTTATAATGATGAATATGTAGTTTTGTGTATTGGCCCGTATTTGAGTTGACTTCCGGGATTATAGCACTTCCTGTGCCTCTACCCTATACATATCCTGCCTTGACTCTGTTGTGATACTGCCAGCATGGAGTAGGACAGTCAATATGGTCATGGTGAGTTCTGGACACTTGCTTTCTTTGTTTGATTTTATCTTTAGACTTTACATGAATACTTTATGTATATCCATGTTGTCTTTTTCATTTTAAGTGGCGATTCTCTGACATTTTGTGTACCTGGTAGCCTGTATATTATTGATGATTTGTAAGTGCCACGGATCTTTTTAAATATTCCCTCTGGTCTAATTGTATTAGGTGTAATATTAACTGGTGTTTATAATTTAATATTAGATGCATGCTGGCAGTCCTATCCTTCTATTGTACTTACATTTTCCCTGAGTGGTAATGTTTGGACATGAGTACTAAGTGAGTATTTTTCTCATATGGTTTAGGGGATACACCCAGTGGTGGTTATAATTCACATTTTTTCCACTCTGGAGGTAAAGGGTTTTCTTTGTATAATAGATGTGGAGCGCTTGGTATTGGCCTGGCAGGCTGGGTCCCATGTTCCTTCTGTATTTTTTCCTTTTACAGATGTTTACTCTATGAGAAGTCTATATGTGAATACAAATAATGTTGAAACTGTGACAGCTCTCCTGATGAAGATTCTAATATGTGAATCGAAACGTCGAGATAATCTGAGGCTACCTGAATTAAACGGCATGAAACCTTAAGAGCATTGTGTTTTTGATGAACATTACCAGCGAGTGCACCTTTCTACCCTGAGGTGGAATTGTGTGTGTGTGTGTGTGTGTGTGTGTGTGTGTGTGTGTGTGTGTGTGTATATATATATATTACAAGCTGATTTAAAGTGTTTCTGACAGAGGTACAGTTGCAAGAAAAAGTATGTGAACCCTTTGGAATTTCCTGGGTTTGTGCATAAATTGGTCATAAAATGTGTTCTGATCTTCACAACAATAGACAAACACAGGGGGTCATTCTGAGTTGATTGCTCGCTAGCTACTTTTAGCAGCCGTGCAAACGCATAGTCGCCGCCCACGGGGGAGTGTATTTTCGCTTTGCAAGTGTGCGAATGCATGTGCTGCCGAGCGGGACGAAAAAGTTTTTGGCAGTTTCTGAGTAGCTCTGGACTTACCCAGCCCTTGCGATCACTTCAGGCTTTTTGGTCCCGGAATATACGTCAAACATCCGACCTTTAAATGCTTGGACACGCCTGCGTTTTTCCAAACACTCCCAGAAAACTCAGTTGCCACCCACAAACGCCCTCTTCCTGTCAAACGCCCTCTTCCTTGCGATTGGCTGTGCGAATGGATTCTTCGTTAAATCCATCACCCAGCAACGATCCGCTTTGTACCCGTACGACATGCCTGCGCATTACGGTGCATACGCATGCGCAGTAGTAAGCTTTTCGCTGCGCTGTGAAAAATGGCAGCGAGCGATCAACTCACAGTCTGCTGAAACTAATAACACACAAACAATTATATGTTCTCATGTTTTTATTGAACACACCATGTAAACATTCACAGTGCTGGGTGGAAAAAGTATGTGAACCCTTGTATTTAATAACTGGTTGACCCTCCTTTGGCAGCAATAACCCCATGTAATGGAAAGGTGGAGCGTTCCACATAGAAATTAACGTAGAAAGTTCAATAAACATAGCAGGCCACCACACCCAATCTTGGAATCAGGGTTGACAGGAGAGGAGGTTAATAAGAGCGTCAGATGGCGCCCCAGGCCTCAACCCGCAGGAAGTTACGGGGCCATCCCCCAACCAGTCCTCAGGTAGTCAAAGGGACTGGCGGGGACTTCACTGGGAAAGTTATGGTAGGGAAACTATAAACTTTGAGGGAGAGCTCTGTCCCTATACTCCGTTTTGGATAATTTAAGCTGTGTATAAGGTTTTGTCTGGCATAATTTAGATGCTACGGTGTTGAAAGTCACATACACAGGTTAAATATACAGAGTTTTGTTTTAAATATATAGCAGAAGTATTACAGCCAGGTACAACTAGAAATAACTTTATTATATTTACTCATTTCCCTTGGAGCAGTTTATAGCATACCCTCCAACATGACCCATTCCATTAGATACAAAATGCTCTGTTCCTGGACTTTCTTGTCAGTGGCAGTTACAGAGAATGGTCTGCAGCCAGTAGCGGATCTTAGCCACGGGCAAGCAGGACTTTTGCCCGGGGCGCCGCCTTCCGGAGGGCGCAGGGCGCCATCCGGAGGGCGCCGCACCAGGGCAAGATCCGCTGCTGCTGTGTGCCCCCCGCTGCCCGCTGCCGCCCTGCTGCCCGCTGCCCCCCCGCTGCCGCTGGGAAGGGAAACTAGACGCGTACGCATCTAGTTTCCCTTCGTGGAGAGGTCCTTTACTGTGCGGTGCGCGATGACGTCATCGCACACCGCACAGCATTTCAGTCTGTACAGGGGGCATAAATGACCACGCCCCCTGTACGAAGCCACGCCCCCTAATGCCGCCCGGGGCGCCAGAAGCCCCGGAACCGGCCCTGTCTGCAGCACAGTCCAAAATTCAAATAGGGGAGCCACACCAACAGCCAGTGAGTCCCGGCCAGCGATGTTTGGCAGTGTTTGGGGCAGCAGTTTGTGTGGCTCCCCTTTGTGAATTTTGGACTGTGCTGCAGCCTCACCTCTACGACTGCCACTGGAAGAAAGTCCAGAAACAGAGCATTTTGTACCTAATGGAATGGTTCATGTTGGAGAGTATGCTATAGCAATATAAAAATGGTAAAATAATGACACTAAATAAAATCTAAAAGGACAGAATTAGAGGAATTAAATGTCTGGAGTGCCAAATTTGATACACTGGCACTTTGCTACAACCAACATCACTTATTCTCATAGAGGTGTGCACTGACATTAGCGATACTGAGCTACAATAACTCTCAGGGATATGCATCACAATGTTCCATCACGCACATCTCAGAGCATTACAGTAGCCCAAGATCGCTAACTACTAAGTACCACTATGAGGTGTGATGCTGGCTGCAGGTTGCAGATAGCATTCCAACCAACCAATGCCACTTCATAAACATTTAATTGCTTTGACAAAGGTGAATCAGTTTTGTGATGTTTTACACCCATGCATGTTTGCCAGAGGAGGCATTCGATATCCCGGCTGTCGGGATCCCTGCGCTCAGCATACAAGCGCCGGGATCCTGACCGCCGGGATACCGACAACTATTCTCCCTCTTGAGGTGTCCACAACACCCCTGGAGGGGGAATAAATAGCGTGGTGCGCGTAACGCGCCCGCAAGGGGTTAGTTTGCGCTCGCCCCGCTGCCGGCATTCCTCCGGTCGGGATATCGTAGTAGACCCGTTTGCCAGAATATCTAGATTTACAGTGTTGCACCCAGATGATATATTTTATGAAGGATCATTTCATTTGGATTATGGATAGGGCATACAGAGGCCTTTTCATATGCATAATGATTGACAGCTGTGCTTAGGCATGCGCACGTGGGGGGGCTGGTGCACACAGACACCCCTGTTGTTCGGCACCCCCCACACTTGTTGTAGCACAGTCAGTGATTGCTGAGCGTGTGATCGGCGGAGCCCAGCCTGCAGCTTAATTCCCGTGCATCCCCACTCCGCTGCGCCCGGGCCCCGCTGCCTGCTGATAATTTAATACTGTATGCTAAGTGCACTGGTCGGCGGCCTCATAGGGAGGACTGACGTCACCATGCGATGTGACGTGATGATATCCGCCTGCGCTCTCCTCCAGCCGCGGTCTCAGTCCTAGTGTGCCGCCACACCACGGCAGCGCTCCTCTAGGGGGGACTGGGAACCGCCGCCAGACCCATTCTGGTGAGACTAAACTTGTCAGTGCAGGTTGCGGGCATCGGATGGGAGGGCAGATGGGGAGCAGGTGTCACAAGGAGTGTGTGGGTAATTCACAATACTCAACGTGGCGCTGCTGGTCCTTCATCTCCCATGTCTCTTCACCAGGCGGCCCGGGGATTGAGTGTTGTGTGGTGCAGCAGTTAGTGTGAAGTGACTCTGGGCGGGATGTACTAAAGGAAAAATGCGGTAAAACCCGCATTTACTAAAACCGTACCGCCGCGTTTTCGGCATCCAGGGTATCGCCATCTCTGGATGGTGATACCCTATAGAAGCCTATGGGCTTCTTATCGCCGACCGCCGCAACCGCCGCAGACGCCTCTCCACCGGCTTACCTTCCTCCTGGACCCGGAAGGTAGTCTCCTCCTCCCCTAGCAACGCAGCCGGACGTCCTTCCGGCTGCAGGGGGGATGAGGAGGAGCTGGGGGCAGCCTTCTGCTGCTTCCCGCCGTAAAGACAGTGTGGGGACCCCAGGGAAGTGACGGAGACCCCCCCCGCAGACCACCTCACAGGTATCGCGGGGGCCTCCGTCACCGCATTGCGATATTGATCGCATATGTTAGTACATATGCGATCAACATCGCTGCGGTAAGCGGCGAGGGGCGGCGATGTTTCTTAATACATCCCTCCCTCTGTGAGTAATACTGGTGGTGCTGCTACTGCAGAATCGAGAAGCAATTAATTCATAAATATAATGTACCCTATCAGTGTATTATATATACATGTACATATATATATATATATATATATGTACATACATGTATTTGTGTATACATGTATTTGCATGTATATACGTGTGTGTGTGTGTGTGTGTGTGTGTGTGTGTGTGTGTGTGCACATATATAGATATATATATATATATATAATATTTATGTTTAATGTATCTATCCTCGCCCATATATATGTTTCAGTCGATCTGTGATATACAGTATACTGTGTGGCGTGAATTTCGGTTCATACTGTGTGTCGTAATGTGAATGTGGCTCATACTGTGTGGCGTAATGTGAATTCGGCTCATACTGTGTGGTGTAATGTGAATGCGGCTCATACTAGGTGGTGTAATGTGAATGTGGCTCATACTGTGTGGCGTAATGTGAATGTGGCTCATACTAGGTGGCGTAATGTGAATGCGGCTCATACTAGGTGGTGTAATGTGAATGTGGCTCATACTGTGTGGCATAATGTGAATGCGGCTCATACTAGGTGATGTAATGTGAATGTGGCTCATACTGTGTGGCGTAATGTGAATGTGGCTCATACTAGGTGGCGTAATGTGAATTCGGCTCATACTGTGTGGTGTAATGTGAATTTGGATCATATTGTGTGGCATAATGTGAATTTGTCTCATACCGTGTGGCGTAATGTACATTTCAGCTCATACTGTTTGGCAGAATATGCATTTTGACTCATGCTGTGTGGCATAATGTGAATAAGGGGCACTACTGTCAGTAGCTGGTGAGCATGGGGACATATGTGACAAATGCTGGTGTCCTGTGGAGGAGGGGTCTAATGGCATAGAAAATGGCAAATGTGGCTCTGACACGTGTAAATTCTAAACTTTATTTATGTTATGTTAAAACTTAAATGTTCGGCCCCCTAAATCTCCTGTACTTTTCAGAGTGGCCTACTCAAAATCAGGGTGTAGGTGCTGGGGGGTGGGGTGCAAGGGGTGAGGTGTGTGTGGGGTGGGGGGAATGCATATGCAATTAGGCCCACCATTCTAGTTCCGCCACTGGGTCAGGGATAGGTTAGAGAAGTGTAAGCAGCGATAGGGTGCAGCGGCAGCTAGGACTCAGGGTTATGCCGTAGCGGACAATCAGTACTGGCCGGAGGTCACTGCATAATGTTTCATTTTATTTCTCTGGGCAGTGATCGCAAAAACGCGCTATGGCGCGTATTTTACCCCATTATTGATGGTGGGGACTCAAAAATAAAAAACCGCTGGGTCCCTCAGGACGCGCTCTGACTAACAGCGCTGTCCTGTGCTGTCAGTCAGTTTTTGTCTCCACGGCAGCAGAGGGAGGAACTTGGAAGGGGAGGAGATCGAGAGTATGTTTACTCCCGCCTCCCCTCACTGTCTGCTCTGCGCGCACACCGCTCCCTCTCCTGCCGGCACCTCCCACTTAGCCTCACCGGCCCCACCCCCTTCTGTCTGCTCCGTGTCCGCTTTCATGTATTGCCGCGTAACTGGCAGTGGCGGCTATCAGCGCCCCCCCCCCCCCCCCCGTTGCAGCTCGGCCTGTGCATCAGCGGGTCCGAGTGTGAGCGGCGTCCGCCCAGTACTCCGTGGCGGACAATCAGGGGGATGGAAAGAAGAACGGTCTGCAGTGCTATTAAGCGCCGGGGTCAGCACCGGCCAGCGGGAGGCGGCACAGCAGGGTAGTCTCAGCCCGCTCCCGTTCAGCACCCCTCTCTCAGTGCCTTCCTCCAAAGTGTGTGAGTTGTTCTGAGGGAGCAGAAAATCCCTATACATTACACTGTGTTCCTGAAAACCTTGCTGTTGCAGTGTCTTTACCATAACTATCACTGATGTAACATAGTGCTGGTCACCTAGAAATCTAAGTGGTTTTTTTTTAATGTTATTTAGTCCTACTGTATTGAATGATGGCATTAGCATATTATCAATGTACATTACTACCTCATATCTTCTGAAAGATGGATTATTTTATATAAGTGCTCTACCTGGCGCAATGTGTATAACGCGCTCCACCTGGCGTAATGTGTGTAACGTACTCCACCTGGCGTAATGTGTGTAACGTACTCCACCTGGCGTAATGTGTGTAACGTACTCCACCTGGCGTAATGTGTGTAACGTACTCCACCTGGCGTAATGTGTGTAACGTACTCCACCTGGCGTAATGTGTGTAACGTACTCCACCTGGCATAATGTGTGTAACGTGCTCTACCTGATGCAGTGGGTGTAACGTGCTCTACCTGGTGCAGTGGGTGTAATGTGCCCTACCTGGCGCAGTGGGTGTAACATGCTCTACCTGGCACAGTGGGTGTAACGTGCTCTACCTGGCGCAATGTGCTGTACCTGGCGCAATGTGCGTAACGTGCTCTACCTGGCGCAGTGGGTGTAACGTGCTCTACCTGGCGCAGTGGGTGTAACGTGCTCTACCTGGCGCAGTGGGTGTAACGTGCTCTACCTGGCGCAATGTGCGTAACATGCTCTACCTGGTGCAATGTTTGTAACGTGCTCTACCTGGCGCAATGTGTATAACATGTATAGGAGGTCCTACCTGGTGCAATGTGTACAAGCGGCACTACTATGATGTGGCCATGCCCCTTCTCCACGAAAACATGAACCTAAATTTTTGCGGCGCGCCTTCGGCGCGCACTGTCCATTCCTTTCTTCACATAATAGGAAGGGTAGAACCAGTTCAGTTTCTGCGAAAGGGCACCAAAATGTCTAGTTAAAGCCCTGTTGCAGAGTGTCCTGTATGCTGCACAGCCCAGCAGCACTGTCACTCCCTCCTTCCCCTTGCAACACTTTTGTAGCGTCAAAATCAAGTCTGTGTTTTATGTTTGCATCATTAATAAGATTAATAAGAACCTTTATTTCGATGGAACCCAAAAAAGGACAGGCAGGACCCCAATTTTTAAAAGTGAGGGGTCCCTGGGACCCACTTTTTTTTGGGCTTATTGCGATCACTGTCTGGGGTGTATAATATTTACTTGTATTATTAGGAACTACGGAGAATTTAGATTAAGGCATGTGATTTTACTGACAGAATGTAAAATAGTGCTAGACATGTTCCTGCGCTGTGCGACACGCCTCTCCGGCGGTGCACCCCCTAATAAAATTAGCTGCACACGCCTATGCAGCTGTGCAATGAAACAGAAGTTTTTCTGCAAAAATGTGGACAGCAGACAAACTTTATAATGCTCTTTCATTTCTTTGATGGCAGGCTTATGCATTATGAAAAGGTCAATGATTTTAATGGAAAGCAGGTCTATGCACTGTACAAATGTCAATGATTTAGGGGTCTATTTACTAAGCCTCAGGTGGAGATATAGTGGACGGTGATAAAGTACCAGCCAATCACCTCCTAAGTGTCATTTTTCAAACCCAGCCTGTGACATGGCAGTTAGGAGCTGATTGGCTGGTACTTTATCTCCATCCACTTTATCTCTACCTGAGGCTTAGTAAATAGACCCCCAAATGCCTATTGTTTTATTACTGGGACCTGACCATGCACATAAACAACGGCCCCAGTCCCGACTCCTGCACAACGGATCTGGCAGGCTCCAAGACCCGCATGAGCACAACAACCGTTTCTCATGCCAATCAGCTCCTAACTGCCATGTTACAGGCTATGTTTGAAAAATGACAGCTAGGAACTGATTGGTTGGTTATCTCTCTCCATTTTATCACTATCCAAGACTTAGGACATCTGCCCTTGCATCAGCTGCAACCCCTAGAAGTCGCTTAGGGCTGACGGTAACACAGAGTGTCTTCCTATTGGAAGCACTCTCTCTGTTATACCCCTTTCACATCGCACAAATAACCCGGTATCGACCCGGTACATTGCCGAGTCGACACGGGTCACTATGCGATGTGAAAGGGGCCATGGAGAATTCCTGGGTCACCTGACTCGGTAATTCAACCCAGGTTATAAGAATGGTTATTCTCGGGTTGAATATCGGCTCAGGGGCAGTGTGAACGGGTTGCCGGGTTGATGCGACCCGGGACCCATTCACTACATAGGGAAAGGTGGCGCGGAGATGAGCTCATCTCCTAGCGCCACCTCCAGCCATGCCCTCGCTGCTATGGCAGCTGTTATGGTCCAATGCCGGCACCCACCCGGGAAGGACCCGTTTCCAATTCCCAGGTGGGATCAGGCATTTGAGATATGAAACAGATATATATCGCAACCTGGACTGGCAGTTCCAAAGGAAGAAAATACCTTCCCCTGGGATTGCCTGTCCTTTGTGTGATTGGCAGGTAGCGCTTTCAATGGAAAGCCACTACTTGTGCATGGACTCACTGGGGGTGGCAGATTTTACTGGGGGGCTGCAACCCCTAGGTAAAATCTGCCACTGATTATTATAATTTTTAACTTCAATATCACACCAATGTATCAAACAGATCTTGCAGGGACAGCTCCGGAAAGATCTTGGCACTGAAATGATTGACAGCTATCATTTCACTGACTTTTCTGACACTGGGCAAGCATGGTACTGCCATTTTGCAAATAGCTACAAAGAACAGAGGCTGCTGAAGAGGGATTGCAAAGATCCCTCTCCTGCAAGAATGTCTTCCCTGAAGTTGGCATTAACCAATGCTCTTTGGAGCTATGTACATTGCGGCCAGAACGCAGTCCCAATTGAGAATATTATAAAATATAAATTCAGTCAATTTCAGTGACATTAATGCGAGCCAAGCAGATCATTAGGGCAAACCAATAAATGAAGGGTTTATAGGCAGTGCTTTATCCTGACTACTGTATCTTTCATTTTCTGTATGCACATTACCACCTCTGTTTATTCACTTTGAAGCATGACCATAAATGTATTGGGCTAAAAGTGGGTGCAATAGAGAAAAAATAAGATTTTACTTACCGATAAATCTATTTCTCGTAGTCCGTAGTGGATGCTGGGACTCCGTCAGGACCATGGGGAATAGCGGCTCCGCAGGAGACAGGGCACAAAATTTAAAAGTTTGACCACTAGGTGGTGTGTACTGGCTCCTCCCCCTATGACCCTCCTCCAAGCCTCAGTTAGGATACTGTGCCCGGACGAGCGTACACAATAAGGAAGGATTTTGAATCCCGGGTAAGACTCATACCAGCCACACCAATCACACCGTACAACTTGTGATCTGAACCCAGTTAACAGTATGACAAACGTAGGAGCCTCTGAACAGACGGCTCACAACAATAACAACCTGATTTTTTTGTAACAATAACTATGTACAAGTATTGCAGACAATCCGCACTTGGGATGGGCGCCCAGCATCCACTACGGACTACGAGAAATAGATTTATCGGTAAGTAAAATCTTATTTTCTCTGACGTCCTAGTGGATGCTGGGACTCCGTCAGGACCATGGGGATTATACCAAAGCTCCCAAACGGGCGGGAGAGTGCGGATGACTCTGCAGCACCGAATGAGAGAACTCCAGGTCCTCCTTAGCCAGGGTATCACATTTGTAGAATTTTACAAACGTGTTCTCCCCTGACCACGTAGCTGCTCGGCAGAGTTGTAATGCCGAGACCCCTCGGGCAGCCGCCCAAGATGAGCCCACCTTCCTTGTGGAATGGGCCTTGACAGATTTAGGCTGTGGCAGGCCTGCCACAGAATGTGCAAGTTGAATTGTGCTACAAATCCAACGAGCAATCGTCTGCTTAGAAGCAGGAGCACCCAGCTTGTTGGGTGCATACAGTATAAACAGCGCGTCAGATTTTCTGACTCCAGCCGTCCTTGAAATATATATTTTCAATGCTCTGACAACGTCCAGCAACTTGGAATCCTCCAAATCGCTAGTAGCCGCAGGCACCACAATAGGCTGGTTCAGGTGAAACGCTGAAACCACCTTAGGCAGAAAGTGAGGACGCGTCCGCAGTTCTGCCCTGTCCGAATGGAAAATCAGATATGGGCTTTTATACGATAAAGCCGCCAATTCTGACACTCTCCTGGCTGAAGCCAGGGCCAGTAGCATGGTTACTTTCCATGTAAGATATTTCAAATCCACCGATTTGAGTGGCTCAAACCAATGGGATTTGAGAAAATCCAAAACTACATTAAGATCCCACGGTGCCACTGGGGGCACAACCGGGGGCTGTATATGTAGTACTCCTTTTACAAAAGTCTGGACTTCAGGAACTGAAGCCAATTCTTTCTGGAAGAAAATCGACAGGGCCGAAATTTGAACCTTAATGGACCCTAATTTGAGGCCCATAGACAATCCTGTTTGCAGGAAATGTAGGAATCGACCCAGTTGAAATTCCTCCGTCGGGGCCTTCCTGGCCTCACACCACGCAACATATTTTCTCCAAATGCGGTGATAATGTTGTGCAGTCACCTCCTTCCTGGCTTTTACCAGGGTAGGGATGACCTCTTCCGGAATGCCTTTTTCCCAAGGATTCGGCGTTCAACCGCCATGCCGTCAAACGCAGCCGCGGTAAGTCTTGGAATAGACACGGTCCCTGCTGAAGCAGGTCCCGTCTTAGAGGTAGAGGCCACGGATCTTCCGTGAGCATCTCCTGAAGTTCCGGGTACCAAGTTCTTCTTGGCCAATCCGGAGCCACGAGTATCGTTCTTACTCCCCTTTGCCGTATAATTCTCAGTACTTTTGGTATGAGAGGCAGAGGAGGAAATACATACACTGACTGGTACACCCATGGTGTTACCAGAGCGTCTACAGCTATTGCCTGAGGGTCTCTTGACCTGGCGCAATACCTGTCCAGTTTTTTGTTGAGGCGGGACGCCATCATGTCCACCATTTGTCTTTCCCAATGGACCACAATCATGTGGAAGACTTCTGGATGAAGTCCCCACTCTCCCGGGTGCAGATCGTGTCTGCTGAGGAAGTCTGCTTCCCAGTTGTCCACTCCCGGGATGAACACAGCTGACAGTGCTAACACATGATTTTCTGCCCAGCGGAGAATCCTTGCAGCTTCTGCCATTGCCCTCCTGCTTCTTGTGCCGCCCTGTCTGTTTACGTGGGCGACTGCCGTGATGTTGTCCGACTGAATCAACACCGGCTGACCCTGAAGCAGAGGTTTTGCCAGGCTTAGAGCATTGTAGATTGCTCTTAGCTCCAGTATATTTATGTGAAGAGACGTCTCCAGGCTTGACCACACGCCCTGGAAGTTTCTTCCCTGTGTGACCGCTCCCCAGCCTCTCAGGCTGGCATCCGTGGTCACTAGGACCCAGTTCTGTATGCCGAATCTGCGGCCCTCTAACAGATGAGCACTCTGCAACCACCATAGCAGAGACACTCTTGTCCTTGTGGACAATTTTATCCGCTGATGCATCTGCAGATGCGATCCGGACCATTTGTCCAGCAGATCCCACTGAAAAGTTCGTGCATGGAATCTGCCGAATGGAATCGCTTCGTAAGAAGCTACCATTTTTCCCAGGACTCTTGTGCATTGATGCACAGATACTTTTCCTGGTTTTAGGAGGTTCCTGACTAGATCGGATAACTCCCTGGCTTTCTCCTCCGGAAGAAATACCTTTTTCTGAACAGTGTCCAGAATCATCCCTAGGAACAACAGACGTGTCGTCGGGATCAGTTGGGATTTTGGAAAATTCAGAATCCACCCGTGTTGTTGGAGCACTACTTGGGTTAGTGCTACTCCGACCTCCAGCTGTTCTCTGGATCTTGCCCTTATCAGGAGATCGTCCAAGTAAGGGATAATTAAGACGCCTTCTCTTCGAAGAAGGATCATCATTTCGGCCATTACCTTGGTAAAGACCCGGGGTGCCGTGGACAATCCAAACGGCAGCGTCTGAAACTGATAATGACAGTTTTGGACCACGAACCTGAGGTACCCTTGGTGTGAAGGACAAATTGGAACATGAAGGTAAGCATCCTTGATGTCCAAGGACACCATAAAATCCCCTATTCCAGATTCGCTATCACTGCTCTGAGTGACTCCATCTTGAACTTGAATTTTTGTATGTACAGGTTCAGAGATTTTAGATTTAGAATCGGTCTTACCGAGCCGTCCGGCTTCGGTACCACAAATAGCGTGGAGTAATACCCCTGTCCCTGTTGTAGGAGGGGTACCTTGACTATCACCTGCTGAGAATACAGCTTGTGAATGGCCTCCAATACCGTCGCCCTGTCGGAGGGAGACGTTGGCAAAGCAGACTTTAGGAAACGGCGAGGAGGGGACTTCTCGAATTCCAACCTGTAACCCTGAGATACTACCTGCAGGATCCAGGGGTCCACCTTTCTGGCAGATATGGACATCGCACTTACTCTTGATGCCAGAGTGCAAATATCTCTCTGTGCATCTCGCATATAAAGAAATGCATCCTTTAACTGCTCTATAGTCAGTAAAATACTGTCCCTATCCAGGGTATCAATATTTTCAGACAGTGACTCCGACCAAGCCACGCCAGCACTGCACATCCAGGCTGAGGCGATTGCTGGTCTCAGTATAACACCCGTATGTGTGTATATACTTTTTAATGTATTCTCCAGCCTCCTATCAGCTGGATCCTTGAGGGCGGCCGTATCAGGAGACGGTAACGCCACTTGCTTTGATAAGCGTGTGAGCGCCTTATCCACCCTAGGAGGTGTTTCCCAGCGCGCCCTAACCTCTGGCGGGAAAGGGTATAATGCCAATAACTTCTTTGAAATTAGCAGTTTTCTATCTGGGGTAACCCACGCTTCATCACACACTTCATTCAGTTCCTCTGATTCAGGAAAAACTATCGGTAGTTTTTTCACACCCCACATAATACCCCTTTTTGTGGTACTTGCAGTATCAGAGATTTGCAAAGCCTCCTTCATTGCCGTGATCATATAACGTGTGGCCCTACTGGAAAATACGTTTGTTTCTTCACCGTCGACACTGGATTCAGTGTCAGTGTCTGGGTCTGTGTCGACCGACTGAGGTAAAGGGCGTTTTACAGCCCCTGACGGTGTCTGAGACGCCTGGACAGGTACTAACTGGTTTGCCGGCTGTCTCATGTCGTCAACCGACTTTTGTAGCGTGCTGACACTATCCCGTAATTCCATAAACAAAGCCATCCATTCTGGTGTCGACTCCCTAGGGGGTGACATCACCATTACAGGCAATTGCTCCGCCTCCACGCCAACATCGTCCTCATACATGTCGACACACACGTACCGACACACAGCAGACACACAGGGAATGCTCTGATAGAAGACAGGACCCCACTAGCCCTTTGGGGAGACAGAGGGAGAGTTTGCCAGCACACACCCAAGCGCTATAAATATATATAGGGACAACCTTAATAAGTGTGTTCCCTTTATAGCAGCTCAAATATTATAAATATCACCAATAAGTGCCCCCCCTCTCTGTTTTTACCCTGTTTCTGTAGTGCAGTGCAGGGGAGAGTCCTGGGAGCCTTCCTTGCAGCGGAGCTGGGCAGGAAAATGGCGCTGTGTGCTGAGGAGAATAGGCCCCGCCCCCTTTTCGGCGGGCTTCTTCTCCCGGTTTTTTTGGAACCTGGCAGGGGTTAAATACATCCATATAGTCCCAGGGGCTATATGTGATATATTTTAGCCAGAATAGGTATATTACATTGCTGCCCAGGGCGCCCCCCCCAGCGCCCTACACCCTCAGTGACCGCTGGTGTGAAGTGTGCGGAGAGCAATGGCGCACAGCTGCAGTGCTGTGCGCTACCTCATGAAGACTGAGACGTCTTCTGCCGCCGGTTTCTGGACCTCTTCTCTATTCGGCATCTGCAAGGGGGTCGGCGGCGCGGCTCCGGTGACCCATCCAGGCTGTACCTGTGATCGTCCCTCTGGAGCTAGTGTCCAGTAGCCTAAGAAGCAAATCCATCCTGCACGCAGGTGAGTTCACTTCTTCTCCCCTAAGTCCCTCGTTGCAGTGAGCCTGTTGCCAGCAGGACTCACTAAAAATAAAAAACCTAACAAACTTTTTCTAAGCAGCTCTTTAGGAGAGCCACCTAGATTGCACCCTGCTCGGACGGGCACAAAAACCTAACTGAGGCTTGGAGGAGGGTCATAGGGGGAGGAGCCAGTACACACCACCTAGTGGTCAAACTTTTAAATTTTGTGCCCTGTCTCCTGCGGAGCCGCTATTCCCCATGGTCCTGACGGAGTCCCAGCATCCACTAGGACGTCAGAGAAAGGCACAATTCATTTTCACCATGCCATCCCATGGTAATTGTCCTGCTTGTCCTATGGCGTCTGGAGATATGGCCCAGTACATACCATCACTAAATGTACAGCTGCTACAATCAAACGCCACCTCTTTCATTTATGATGTAACTCTAGGAAGCACAGGACTACCAGTGACACTCATTGGGTGGAATTTTTGTATAGGAAATATACAGGGTTATATAATATGATGTCACTTATCTCAATATAATGCAAAACCATTTATAAAATATTAATTTTAAAAACAATCCCATAAAACATAGCAAATCTAAGAGGCAAAAGTTGCCACGCATATGAATAATACCGCTTTCACACTGCAAATGCGAGTCGCACCAGGGAATTGTACAGGGGTCCATCCCGGGTGCGACCCACCATGAGACCCCTTTCAGTATGGCAACATGACCCGGCAATATGCCGGGTCGGGTTGCCATCGGTGGCGGGTGTGGAGGCGGCACTTGGAGATGAGATCATTTTCATGCCGCCTCCTCCATAGTGTGAACAGGTCCCGTATCGTACTGACCCGGGTTACCAGTTCTCGCTGCACCTGACCCGGTAATAACGCCGGAATAAGCTTTCTTTATTCCCTGGTTGAAACACGGGGTCAGGCGACCGGGGAATTTGGGACTTACCCCTTTCACGAGGTACATCGATGAGCATCAACCCAGCAATATACCAGGTTATTTGTGCAGTGTGAAAGGAGTATAAGTTTTGTAATGAGAAAACATGATTAAAGAAAAGCTGTCACTATTATATATAGAAAATTCAGTCTTGTTGGCTGCAGAGTAAGCAAAGAAAGAGGAGATGTATTGTGCAAATTCACTTTATTACTCTCCAAGGCTTGATACATCCACCTGAAAGTGTCTAGAACTGATGCCTTCATTTTCCTTACAGTATGTCACAATGGCATCTGGTCATCTTCTAAAAACAACTAGATAACCCTGTACAGCACCTGACGCTGGGGTTTCTTAAGATGTGGATGGAGATGCTTTTCATGCAGCAAAGTACTGATAATCGGCATTTTGTGTATGCACATGTCCTGCAACATTGGACGGTGAAAGTCATCAGACTGTCAGTGACTGACAGTCTGATACCATTTGGGGGCGGGGAGGAGGAGTCAGCAGCCTTCGTTTCTCCAAATGGAGGCGTGTCACCGCCATTTAGGGGGAGGGAAGAGGCCAGGGATCTCCGTGGTTGCATGGAGATTTACTGACCTCTGAGATGGACGGCTTGTGCGTCACCATGGGTGCTGCAAGCTGCCCAATGGTGAGTGACTGATCTGATGCTGCATCCTAGGACACACAGGTCGGATCACTGCAGCAGCAGGAGGTGTCTGCTTGTAATAGACGCCTCCTGCCGCATTGCCATACAGAGCTACTCCAACCTCATCTGAATGACCCTCATTATGCATCAAATGTCAATGTCATCAGAGATAAGGATAAGAAATAATGCAAATAAATAATAATAATAATAATAATAATAATAATAATGTATATCTTAGTATACAGTACATTGTAAGGTCAGCTATTACTATATATATATATATATATATATATATACACACACAGTGTGTATGTGTATATATATATATATATATATATATATATATACAGTTGTGCTCATAAGTTTACATACCCTAGCAGAATTTGTGGTTTTCTGGCCATTTGTCCGAGAATATGAATGATAACTCACAAACTTTTCTTTCACTCATGGTTAGTGGTTGGGTGATGCCATTTATTGTCAAACAACTGTGTATACTCTTTTTAAATCATAATGACAACAGAAACTACCCAAATGACCCTGATCAAAAGTTTACATGCCCTGGAGATTTTGGCCTGATAAGATGCACACAAGTTGACACAAACGGGTTTGAATGGCTACTAAAGGTAACCACCCTCACCTGTGATCTGTTTGCTTGTAATCAGTGTGTGTGTATAAAAGGTCAGTGAGTTTCTGGACTCCTGAAAGACCATTGCATCTTTCATCCAGTGCTGCACTGACGTGTCTGGATTCTGAGTCATGGGGAAAGCAAAATAATTGTCAAAGGATCTGCGGGAAAAGGTAATTGAACTGTATAAAACAGGAAAGGGATATAAAAAGATATCCAAGCAATTGAGAATGCCAATCAGCAGTGTTCAAACTCTAATTAAGAAGTGGAAAATGAGGGATTCTGTGGAAACCAAATCACGGTCAGGTAGACCAACAAAAATTTCAGCCACAACTGCCAGGAAAATTGATCGGGATGCAAAGAAAAATCCACAAATAACTTCAGCTGAAATACAGGACTCTCTGAAAAAAAGTGGTGTGGTTGTTTCAAGATGCACAATAAGGAGGCAAGAAAAATGGGCTGAATGGTCGAGTCGCCAGAAGAAAGCCATTACTACACAAATGCCACAAAGCATTCCGCTTACAATACTCCAAACAGCACAGAGACAAGCCTCAAAACTTCTGGAACAAAGTCATTTGGAGTGATGAGACCAAAATTGAACTTTTTGGCCACAACCATAAACGTTACATTTGGAGAGGAGTCAACAAGGCCTATGATGAAAGGTACATCATTCCTACTGTGAAACACGGAGGTGGATCGCTGATGTTTTGGGGATCTGTGAGCTACAAAGGAACTGGAAACTTGGTCAAAATTGATGGCAAGATGAATGCAGCATGTTATCAGAAAATACTGGAGGAAAATTTGCACTCATCAGCCCGGAAGCTGCGCATAGGATGTACTTGGACGTTCCAACATGACAATGATCCAAAACACAAGGCCAAGTCGACCTGTCATTGGCTACAGCAGAATAAAGTGAAGGTTCTGGAGTGGCCATCTCAGTCTTCTGACCTCAATATCATTGAGCCACTCTGGGGAGATCTCAAACGTGCAGTTCATGCAAGACAACCCAAGAATTTACAGGAACTGGAGGCTTTTTGCCAAGAAAAATGGGCAGCTTTACCATCTGAGAAAATAAACAGCCTCATCCACAACTACCACAAAAGACTTCAAGCTGTCATTGATGTTAAAGGGGGCAATACACGGTATTAAGAACTGGGGTATGTAAACTTTTGATCAGGGTCATTTGGGTAGTTTCTGTTGTCATTATGATTTAAAAAGAGTAAACACAGTTGTTTGACAATAAATGGCTTCACCCAACCACTAACCATGAGTGAAAGAAAAGTTTGTGAGTAATCATTCATATTCTCTGACAAATGACCAGAAAATCACAAATTCTGCTAGGGTATGTAAACTTATGAGCACAACTGTGTGTATATATATATATATATATCTCATCTATAAAATATATATGTATCTATTTTGAATAAAATAGTTCATATTTTAGTTAGAGGTAAGGGATAACTGTATAAGCAAGCACAATGTTTATGCGACAACTTATAGCACTAAATGTAAGCCATAAATACTGAGCATATGACTGGACTGGTTCGGTATGTAATACCGATGGTCGGGTTGCCGGAAGTCACATGACCGAAGCGGCATCCCAATAATGAAGATGTCAGAGGGGGTATATCTAACCCCCCTCCCCTAACCCTAACCCTCTGTGGGTGGCAGCTATGGTTAACAACCCCCCCAGTACCTGATCCTATCCCTCTCCCTCTCCCTGAACGCTCAGCACACATCTCTGTCCCGCTTAGCACACAGCGCGATGTGTGCTGAGCAAGGTGGGAACGGGGGGCAGGTGGGGACGCTCACTTCACCCAGCGGTGAAGTGAGCAATCTACCTACATTGTGAGCGATCTACCTAGGCCAATCTAGAGTCAGCGATAGTCGGTATTGGAATACACACGGAGAGATGTGTGCTTCATTTCTAAACAATCTAGTCAAATTGCTTAGAATTTAAGCACACATCGCTACGTGTGTACTTCCTATTAGAATGAGAATTACTGGAGAATCTATTGCAGCACTTTGTCATATAAAGCATTGTATGGATTTTGTATGGGTGTTGGTCTGGCATTGTATGGATTCTGTTACTGCTATATTTATACAAAGTAGGTATGCCACCTTTACATCACTACCTCCTCATCAACAATCACTACTACAAAGCAACTCACTGTAACATTACCTAGCAATGTGATGTCAGAGAGCAAATTAACCCACTTTAATTCATACTTTAATTAATAAACTGATTTATTGCTGGACAGTCAGTTAATACTACACCTGCAGATCTTTTTTAATGAAATGTATAAATCTGATTTGCAAGAGCCACAAAAACGATATACTGTAGGTAAGAACTGTGGTAGGCTTCAGCACAACCTACAGCTTATCTTTAAGTGGGGCGGCATTATTTAGAGGTACCACTTCTTATTGCCTGTATATGGCAAGTTTACCACTAACAAATAAAATAGTATACAATAATCAAAACATAACCCAATTCATCAACCTAAGCAAACAATTTTCCAATACGTAAACTATCAGCTGCATGTCTGTTGGTGATGATCACACAAAAAACTAGCCTACAGTCACTGGCTTATAGCATATCCTAGGTAGCGTGATAAATGTCTGCTAACAAATGGAAATCTTAAAAAGCCAACAATATATGTTGGCACGGAGTTGTAATAATAGTGTACAATATACTGTTCCGCAATGATAACTGATGGAAGTGGATTGGACAATTCCCCAACGTAATGACACATAGCAACATTAGCATAAGATCCCAACTGGACTGAGACAGAACTGAACAGTACACATCTATATGGAAGCTGGGCCTGACAAATGGGAATTGTTTGTTTTAGTACATAACTACGTTATCTTACCAGATAGCGATCCTGCTTTTGGGGTAGTCCAGGTTATCGACGCAGTGCAGGAAGTAGGGAAGTGTGTGTGCAGCGTTCCTGGCGATTATGACAATCAGGACGCTGGGCTTCTGCAAGGAAGACTCGGGAAGAATTTCCTCTTCAATACTCAGCTCCTCTCCTGTCGCACATATCAGCGAAATGTAACACAGCAGCAAGGACGTGTAGCCAGCCCTGCCTGCAGCCATGTTACATGCAGCTGGCCGACCATCCGCATACTGCCTTGCCTGTGTTCTGGGAGCAGGGACTCCTCTAGCACTGCAAGGGGGGATGGAGCTGAAATTTGAGAGCATGAGAGTGCACCAGTGGGGGCTCAAGGTTTTTGTAGAGACGAGCCAGTCTGCAGGCATGCGGAAAGCAAGGTTTAAGTCATCCTTTAATAATGACTCCCATTCATAGGCATGTCACAGGCACTCCATAATATATTCTCTTGTCAGTTCATATCCACGAAATGTTCACTACGGATCATACAAGCACAAGTATCCAGGAGTTGTAAAGTGAAAGGAGAACAGGGGAATTGTGACGTGCACAGTAAGCAATTTACTGTATGAGCAACGTCTGCGGAACTTTCCCTCAGCATCAGCAATACAGTACTCAGGTGCAAATGTATTAAGCCTGGAGAATTGATAAAGCAGTGATAAAGAAGAGATGAGTGGAAGGTGATAACGCCCCAGCCAATCATTATGGGTTTGAAAAATGACAGTTAGGAGCTGATTGGCTGGTGCGTTATCACCTACCGCTTATCACTGCTTTATCACTTCTCCAGGCTTAATACATCTGCCCCTCAGTACTGTACATTACACCAGAGATATGCGGTGAGGTACATTTCTCAGGAGGCACTGGCTAGTACCAAAGAATGATGTCAACACCACAAAATTGAAGTTTACCATGTCGACTTGGTTATTATGCCAACAAGTCACCTGCACTGTGTCGTCATTGTTAAAATGTCGACATGACATGTCTGTATAGTCAAAATGTCAACAATACAAATTTTAAGGACAGCTTTAGGTTAGGCTTCAACATTGAGTACATAATGGCAGGTAGTCAGTGTCATGATTGTTGACATAAATAACAACAAATCATATTAATCCCATATAAAATGTATGTATTATATGTACATAATATAGCCAAGGGCTGGATTTCATTATTTACAGGAGTTGATAAGACTTAAGACAACCTGTTGTAATACCATTTGTGGTATGTCCAAGTGGTGCCCCTGAATATTGTATCTGATTGTTGGCGGGATGTATTAACCTTGAAAATGTGTCCAAAACTCAGAAAATTGAGTTTTTACTGCATTCCCTTATGTACCAAGCTCCGGAATGCATGGACCCGGTGAGCAACGCCATCTTTTGGTGGCGTTAGCCAATAGAAGACTATGGGCTTCTTTTTCGCATTTCCCCCTGAGATCCCTCCCCGCGACGCATGCATCTCACTACATGAGCAAAGGACCCCCAGGTCCTAAACCTGGGAGTCCAATGATCGCAAAGAACAGCTCTTACCGGAAGATCTGTACTTTGCAATTTGAATCTCATTTCTAGGTATATACTGGCATTATTATTATTGCCAATATATGTACCCGATAAGTGGCAGAATCATGGATGCAATGCTCAGTACATCCCGACCTATATCTTTAGAGGGCAAAGGTATAGATGATCTGACTTTTACAATATAAAGTATAATTTTGTCTCAAATCACAACAATAAGAATGTATTTTTCAGTATGTAATTAAAAGGTTCAACCATAACAGCCATTGCGAAAACAGCTGACCTGGCAATATCCTGATGGCTTTACTGACAAAAGTCATCTTCCTTGATGATTGGACAATGTGACTGCATATGCAAGTCACAGTTTGGGCCTGCGCAGTGTATGTTGCAGAAGATCTGGAGCTCTGTGGGCAGCATAGGAATGGCTCTCTAAAGTATAATATTGCAAGAACCATAAAGTTGTATTGTTCCGTCAATATTATGCGGAAAAACAGCAGCTCCCCCTTCAAAAAAGCATATATATGTATATATATACGCACAGATATTACAGGCTTTACAGATCATCCGAGCCTTGAAACCACTCAATACCGCAGGGGGTGTTATAGATGTATCCATTGTACAACGTGTAGTCATATGGATATAGGAAAGGCTTTCCGACATCCACACAGTGGTAAATACATCCCGATCAAGCATGCAGTCTCATGCACTACACCCTATGTAGTGTACATTATACGATGCCCCTGCGGATCATATTATGTGGGAAAAACCATACGCCCCTTTAAAGAGAGGGCAACTCAACATAGATCAGCAATAAGAGTGGCCATTGCGTGCGGCAGTAGCGATCAGCCTGTCGCCAATCACTTCGCGGAACGCGGACACCCACTAACCAGTGTCAGATACATGATTATTGACCATTTACCGGTCAATCGACGAGAAGATGACAGAAATAAACAACTACTAATTCTCGAAGCACAATGGATAATGAGATTGGATACTGTGGCCCCCCGCTGCTTAAATGAGAAGATCTGCTGGAATAGTCTTATGTAGTAGCCTAATTACATCGTTTGTGGTTTAAATATTAGATTGTCATAGATGTATCCTTAAAGATGGTGATGTTTGCTCTAATTAAGATTAGCAATCCAAGTATTTGATATTAGAACAGTGCTCAGTAATAGGTATTATACATACTTTTTCGTCTCTACAGTGTTTATATATGTTTTTAAATGTTTTGTTTTATTTAGCATATGTGCCTTGAGCCGTGGAGGGTTGGACAGCAGCAGCAGCAGTGACATGAGAGTGTGGGCCGGGGAGACGCGTTGGCGTCCTAGGTTACCAGTACACACGCCCCAGTTGCCCTGACGACAGGAGGACGTCACACAGAGGCGCCCCGTTGGATACAGCGTCGCTAAGACAATGGGATGACGCCACTACTATGCGCCCCCGCACGCCAGGAAGCCGCTGATCCGCCCGGAGCTCTTGTGAAGCAGATGAGAGTGATTTCACAGGTATTTAGGAGGGTGAGTCTTAGTTTGGGTTTTATGTGTGTTTGTGTTTGTCTATGCTACATCAAATCCTGACGACGGTGCATGTGGGCACCGAAACGTTGATATTACAAAAATTATGTACGTTTGAACTTTAATACAAATTATTTGCATCTAACAAAGCCTCTGAGTGCCGTTCCATACCAACTCCTACATTGGCGGCTAAACACCGCATCGGATCAGGACACCGGGGTATGATTTAATATTTATTGAGTGCCGGACCTTGCTTATGTGTGTATATATATATTTTTTTTTTTTATTTATTTATTGATTTTTAAAATCCTGTGTACATACAGAGCAACACCATATTTGCCCCTTGCACCATATTAATGCCCCTAGTAATGGTGCTGCTTATACACATAATGCTCCCAGTAGTGATGCTGCTTTTACACTCATAGTTGTTTTGCAGGATCAAATAGACCACTGAGTAGGGTGTTTGACTGGAACGCAACAGGTTATAGGTTTAAATCATGGGTTTGGCAGTATATTGAAATGTGTTATTTAATAAAGGGAATTGTAACTGAATAACAGTGAGCTCTCAAGTTAAGTACACGAATGTGATATAAAGAGGATTTGTGTCCAAAGCCATTTTCTTGCAGTGTTCGTTAAATGAGTGTGCATAATAAATGTATGTATACATCCTCACGAAAGAATTTAAGTAAACGGGTTGTGAAACGTTGAACAAAACAACGCTGACTCATTGTCTTTCTTAAAAGTAGCTTGGAGTACCACCTATACAGATATCTATATCAACCAGTCTCCTGCAGGAGCAGGGTTTAAGTATGGCAAGCTAATTAACAGGCAAGGAGGAGTGCTGGTTATCTGCATCAATCCTATCTATCTATCTATCTATCTATCTATCTATCTATCTATCTATCTATCTATCTATTTATCTATCTATCCACAGTCGCATAGATGCACTCTCTTTTTTCAACATGCAGAATGCGTCCTTAATTATCCCTTTCAGGAACTATCCATATTCTCCAAAACAAGGGCACTCACTACTTTTTCAGTTTCCAGAACAGTATACAAAATTTTTATTCAGTTCAATCTGCAGGCACAGCTGTGTAAATTCACAATCTTCATAGTCATGTCCATTCAGGAGTCACTGAATCACACGGGTCAGCTTAACACATCAACAATTTTCCATAACTTTATCAGAAATCTGAGTGCTTTGCATTATGTCTTCAAACCGCTTTCAACATTTCTTTATATTCATGTTGCTATAATTCCTTTGACTCCACTGGTTATGGGTTTACATGCTATGTTTTTAGGGTACATCATGTCACTCTCTATGTCTGTCGACTTCGGCCGCTTACGTGCCCTATGAGACCCACATCTGTTCAGCCGAACCTCTGGCATGCGTTCCACCTGACTGCGCATGATGATGGCCAATCCGACAATGCTGCCAGTCAGAATTCCGGCGCACCAGGGCTATTCCCACTACACAAGGGGACTCCAATCGCTCACCCCACTGCCAGGCGGACAGGATGCCACTATCGGGATATGGACAGCAGGCATCCCATCTGCCGGTAATACATACAGAACCCATGAAGTTGGCTGGTATCCATAGCTCCTCAGACTGACATGGCGCTCGGCTATGGCATCAATCATAGTATAACACTGACATAGGCCCTCATTCGAAGATGATCGCTCGCTAGCTATTTTTTGCAGAACAGCGATCAGATAATCGCCGCCTCTAGGGGAGTGTATTTTCGTTTTGCAATCGTGCAAACGCTTGTGCAGCCTAGTGGGATAAAAAAGTTTTTTGCAGTTTCTGAGTAGCTCTGGACTTACTCAGCCGCAGTGATCACTTCAGCCTGTCCGGTGCCGGAATTGACGTCAGACACCCGCCCTGCAAACGCCTGGACACGCCTGCGTTTTCCCTACCACTCCCAGAAAACGGTCAATTGACACCCATAGACGCCCTCTTCCTGTCAATCTGCTTGCGAATGGATTCGTCACTAGTAGCATTGCACAGCAACAACGCGAGTGCACATTGCGGTGCATGCGCAGTAGTAACCTGATCGCTGCGCTGCGAAAAATGGCAGCGAGCGATCAACTCGGAATGAGGGCCATAGAGCAGAAGCAGCCAGCAATTTAAAATCTTCTATAAGGAATATACCTATTTTTGAAGCCTAATATTTCTAATGTCAAGGGAACCTCACTACTTTGAGATGCTCCATCTGAAACATTGTATCACCAATTGAACAAAAGGATATTTTGTGAACCTTTCATTTGCATTTGTTGCAACAGAGAAACTATTAGCTGATTCCTATAAATATTACAGGAAGTCTGTAGGCGGTTTCAACTGCTCTTCATTTCTATTGAAAAACAAACAAATATCACATTAAATCTATTTGGCTATAGAAACAATGGCCCTCATTCCGAGTTGTTCGCTCGGTATTTTTCATCGCATCGCAATGAAAATCCGCTTAGTACGCATGCGCAATGTTCGCACTGCGACTGCGCCAAGTAACTTTGCTATGTAGAAAGTAATTTTACTCACGGCTTTTTCATCGCTCCGGCGAACGTAATGTGATTGACAGGAAATGGGTGTTACTGGGCGGAAACACGGCGTTTCAGGGGCGTGTGGCTGAAAACGCTACCGTTTCCGGAAAAAACGCAGGAGTGGCCGGAGAAACGGTGGGAGTGCCTGGGCGAACGCTGGGTGTGTTTGTGACGTCAACCAGGAACGACAAGCACTGAACTGATCGCACAGGCAGAGTAAGTCTGGAGCTACTCTGAAACTGCTAAGTAGTTAGTAATCGCAATATTGCGAATACATCGGTCGCAATTTTAAGAAGCTAAGATTCACTCCCAGTAGGCGGCGGCTTAGCGTGTGCAACTCTGCTAAATTCGCCTTGCGACCGATCAACTCGGAATGAGGGCCAATATATAGGATCGGATGTAATGACTCCCAAATCCGGATGTTTTTAAAAGGGCAATCAGTTATGAGGCATGAAAATTGGATGTGTAATCTAATTGGTGCACAATCTAGTGAACGACTGCTGCCTCTGGGTTCATAAGGGACTCATCCCTATGTGGGTCCCAAAAACGTAATAGTGACAAAAATTGGTTGTAAAGGAACCTGGGGTGCTGTCGTGAAAAAAATAAATATCTATACAGCGTAGATGAGCTAGCACCTGACTCTATGCCTGTTCAATATTAAAAATAGGATTTTAATTACCTGCCGGTAAATCCTTTTCTCGTAGTCCGTAGAGGATGCTGGGGTCCAATTTAGTACCATGGGGTATAGGGGGTCATTCCGAGTTGTTCGTTCGTTGCCAATTTTCGCAACGGAGCGATTAAGGCAAAAATGCGTATGGTTTGCAGTGCGCATGCGGTTAGTATTTTAACACAAAATTTAGTAGATTTACTCACGTCGGAAGATTTTTCATCGTTGAAGTGATCGGAGTGTGATTGACAGGAAGTGGGTGTTTCTGGGCGGAAACTGCCCGTTTTCTGGGAGTGTGCGGAAAAACGCAGGCGTGTCAGGGAAAAACGCGGGAGTGTCTGGAGAAACGGGGGAGTGGCTGGCCGAACGCTGGGCGTGTGTGTGACGTCAAACCAGGAACGAAACGGGCTGAGCTGATTGCTATTTGTGAGTAGGTCTGGAGCTACTCAGAAACTGCTAAGAAATTTCTATTCGCAATTCTGCTAATCTTTTGTTCGCAATTCTGCTAAACTAAGATACACTCCCAGAGGGCGGCGGCTTAGCGTGTGCAATGCTGCTAAAAGCAGCTAGCGAGCAAACAACTCGGAATCACCCCAATAGACGGGTCCTTTGGAAGCACTGGCACTTTAAGAGTTTAACAGTGTGGGCTGGCCCCTCCCTCTATGCCCCTCCTACCAGAACCAATCTAGAAACTGTGCCCGAGGAGATGGACATACTTCGAGAGAAGGAAAAACACAGATAATGGTGAGATTCACACCAGCTCACACATAACAAAAAGGAAAGCAAAGCTAACCAACTTGGAACAATTCAGCAACGGCTGAACCAACAATATTGAACCAAGTAACTATGCAGGAATATGAAGCACTGGGCGGGCTCCCAGCATCCTCTACGGACTATGAGAAAAGGATTTAGTGGTAGGTAATTAAAATCCTATTTTCTCTTACATCCTAGAGGATTTTGGGGTCCAATTTAGTACCATGGGGATGTACTAAAGCATCCAGTATGGGAGGGAGAGTGCTGAGGTTTCTGCAGAACAGATTGACCAAACTTTAGGTCCTCAGAGGCCAAAGTATCGAACTTGTAGAACTTAGCAAACATGTTCGACTCTGACCAAGTAGCTGCTCGGCAAAGCTGCAAAGCCGAGACACCCTGGGCAGCCGCCTAGGAAGAGCCCACCTTATGAGTAGAGTGGGCTTGAACAGAATTTGGAATCGGCATCCTGCCGTCGCATAAGCATGCTGGATAGTAAGCCTGATCCAGTGATCTTGTTGGGATCATAAAGTTCAAATAGAGCATCCGATTTCCTGTGACGAGAAGTTCTCTTCACATATATCTTCAAAGCCCACACAACATCCAAGGACTTTGTGTTAATAGTGGTGTCAGTAGCCACTTGCACCACAATAGGTTGGTTGATATGAAAATCCGACACAAACGTTGGAAGAAATTGCTGACGCGTTCTGAGCTCAGCTCTAGCCTCATGGAAAATCAAGTAAGGGCTCTTGTGCGACAATGCCCCCAATTCTGACACATGTCTTGCAGATGCCAATACCAACAGTGTGACCGCCTTCCAAGTAAGAAACTTTACGTCCACCTCCTGTAAAGGTTCGAACCAATCCGATTGCAAGAACTGCAGAACCACATTAAGATTCTAAGGTGCCGTAGGAGGCACAAAGGGTGGTTGGATGTGCAGAACTCCTTTCAAGAAAGTCTGAACCTCAGGGATAGCAGCCAATTGTTTCTGGAAGAAAATGGACAAGGCCGAAATCTGGACTTTGATTGAGCCCGAGCATAGGCCCACATCCACACCTGCTTGCAGAAAGAGGAGAAAACGTCCCAGTTGAAACTCCACCGTAGGAAACTTCTTGGATGCACACCAAGACACATACTTTTTCCAAATCCGATGGTAATGTTTAGACGTTACCCCCTTCCTAGCTTGGATCAGAGTAGGAACAATTTTGTTCGGAATGCCCTTTCGAGCTGAGATCTGGCGTTCAACCTCCATGCCATCAAACGTAGCTGCGGTAAGTCTTGATAGGCAAAAGGCCCCTGTTGTAAAAGGTCCTTGTGAAGAGGAAGAGGCCTCGGATCCTCCCGCAGTAATGCCAGAAGATCCGTGTACCAAGCCCTTCTTGGCCAGTCTGCAGCAATGAGGATCGCCAGAATTCCTGATCTTTTTATTAGTTTAAGAACCCTTGGGATGAGTGGAAGTGGAGGGAACACATACACTGACTGGAACACCCACGGAGTCACCAGGGCGTCCACTGCCACTACTTGTGGGTTTCGTGACCTGGAACAGTACCTCCGAGGTGAGAGGCCATCATGTCTATTTGAGTGTCAAAGTCAAAAATATTACATACACACCACATACAAACTCCAAACAGATGGGTCTCTGTTCATGCATTTTGCGCATATACGATAGCATACGCATTCGCACAGAGAAGCCACAAAGACATATACAACATATTCATACAACACATAGACAAAACATGTTTAGCACCATTTTGTATTAAATTATATAATAGAGTGTAACATCAGATATATATGTATTATTGGTACGGAACAAGATAAACATATCATGCTTAGTGTAAATGATCAGGAGAATGTGTGTGTTAATTTGATAGCTATGGGTAGATTGTAGCACAATGCAATGATTAGTTATGACCGAATGTATGAATACAAAGGAACTTCCTGAAGACAGCATGTGTGCAGCAAAAAACAGTGGCTAACCCCTATAATTGCATCTTCAAACTGGACGTTTCTTGCATATGAACTGACCAATAACACATCATGAATGAGAGACTTCCCTCCCCTGGACCAATAACAGAAGACTCAGCCCCAGACATGTACCTCCCCAATACACAGTATATAGGTATTTCCCCTCACCCAGGAAGTTCAGTTGGTGCAGATTCTAAAATGGAGACGACTGTTCACTGAGCATGGTCCAGGGTGATGTATGCTGGCTATAACTGATTCTTTTGTAACTGTATGTGCCTCTTATGTAGCTATAATTCTGTAACCATATTTATATATATTATAGCTGAATGATATACTGTACATATGTTATTTTGTATGCATACCTCTTTTAATATCAAATATATATATCTTTGAGCGTTGGACCTCAGCTTACAATGTATGCGACTGCTTGCTGTCTCTTAAGGGATATAGTGTTGCGACGTTCAGTGCACTTTTATCGTATATGGTTATAAGATGCGCCTTGCATCCGCGGTATATATTAATGCTGGCATTGAAATGTTTATTTAGAAATAATTTGAAATTCACATGAGGTACACCCCATCAACTTGTTACCTCTGCGAACACCTCCAGGTGGAGGCCCCATTCTCCTGGATGGAGATCGTGTCTGCTGAGGAAGTCCGCTTCCCAGTTGTCCACTCCAGGAATGAAGATCGGCGACAGTGCCAGTGCATGCCATGCCTTTCTGCCCAGAGGAGGATTTTTGTTACCTCTGACCTTGCAGCCCTGCTCTTCGTTCCGCCCTGCCTGTTTATGTAGGACACTGCTGTGACGTTGTCTGACTGAACCTGAATGGCTCAATCTTGCAGAAGATGTGCCGCTTGGAGAAGGCTGTTGTTGATGGCCCTTAGTTCCAGAATGTTTATTGGAAGGACAGATTCCTGACTTGACCACCTTCCTTGGAAGTTTTCTCCCTGGGTGACTGCTCCCCAACCTCTGAGGCTCGTATCCATGGTTAGAAGAATCCAATTCTGAATTCCGAACCTGCAGCCCTTGAGCAGGTGAAAAGTTTGCAGCCACCAGAGAAGTGATCAGATATCATTTCAGCTGGAAGTCCATGTAATCTGAAGATTTCAAGGAGAAATAACTGTGTTAATTTTTGAGCAGAGGGTAATAGTTGGCCTGCAGGAGCCTGATGAGTAACTTTGTGTTCAGCACACTTGGGACATGAAGCTATAAATTCTTGACTATCTGCTTTCATGTGGAGCCACCAATAGATTTGAAACAAAAACTTAAACGTCTTTATGACTCCAGGGTGACCAGTGAACTTGGACGTATGAGCCCAGGATAGGAGTCTTGGACAAGCTCAATGAAACAAAACATCTTGCCTGGAGGTGGAACTAAGGATACATTAGTAGCGGCAAACACAACAGGATTAAATACTGGCCGAGAAACTTGTTCAGAAGATTCCTCATAGGAGCTCATAAAGCGAGATAATGCATCTGCTTAGACATTTTGAGAGCCAGATCTAACAACAACTTAAAGTCAAAAACGAGAGAAAAATAAGTCCCACCTTGCTTGTCGAGGATTTAGACACTACGCTGCCTTTAAATAAAGAAGGTTCTTGTGGTCCATGTAGATGGTAATGGGGAATCCTGCGCCCTCCAACAGACACCTCTATTCTTCAAGGTTTAGACTGATTGCTAGAGGTTTCTGATCACCGATGGAGCAGTTCATCTCAGCGGGCAAGAATCTACGAGAGAAAAACCCACGAGGTGCGTCTTACCATCTGCGCTGACTTGAGACAGGAGTGTGCCCACGCCAACTGTTGAGGCGTCTACTTCTAGAACGAAGGCCTTGTTGACATCTGGCTGTTGTAACATAGGAGCTGAAACAAAAGCTTGTTTAATTTTCTGAAAGACAAGCAGTGCTTCTTCAGACCACTGGAAAAGATTTAGCAGTAGGCAGACTATTGACAAATTAGGCAGACTGCCCACATGACTGCGAATGGACAAACTTTGGGGTGAACTCCTGTTTCACGGCTTCGAGGAAAGCGACAAGATCATTCAGTAGCGGATCTTTAGATTCAATGAGAGGATTTGCCCAGTCCAGTGCTTTACCTTTGAAGAACAGGAGGAAATATCTGATTGCATTGACTGGAGTAATACTCACTGAAGATCCTGATTTAGTAAAAGCGAGGTATTGGCTCGCTAATGCACGGAACTGAGCATAATCACCATCAAAGTAGATTGGAGCTTGAGTATCAAGTGGCCACTTGGAAGGCTGAATGTCAATTGAAGTCTCAGAAGACAACGTAGGGCACTTGAGAGTAGAGGACTGGAATAAGTGTTCAGAAGCAGGAGACCGACCACCAGCAACGGGAGCCAAGAGATGTGGTTCAGGGGTACTCAGCGACATTAGTAATGACGCTCGCAGACAGTGCATTCATGCAGCCGCGACTGGGGCCATGACCTCTGGAGGCCTGCACACCAGCGCGCTGGTGAGATGCTGCTGAACGTCAATTCCTGACACCTGTTTGCGGAGGAGGAGTATCATCTCGTCATGACCGTGGTGCTGTGGATAGGCTGAATGATAATGTCTGGAACTGATAGTGACAGTCCTGTAGTGCAAACCGTAGGTGGGCCTGGTGAGGCGGCCAGATCGGAATGTGAAGGTACGCATCCTTGATATCCAGGGATACTAGGATTCACCCACCTCCAGACCTGAGGTCACCGCTCTCAGAGATTCCATCTTGAATTGGAAAACCCTCAAGTAAGGGTTCAATGACTTCAGGTTCAAAATAGGCATTACTGAACCATCCGGTTTTGGTACCACAAACAGGTTTGAGTAATAACCCTTGGTTTTTACGTGAGGTGAAACTGAAACAATGACATTTGTTCGTACCAATTTTTGAATGGCTTCCTATAGGATAGCACTTACTGTCAGCGAAACTGGTAATCCTGATTTGAAGAATCTGTGAGGTGGGAGTTCCTGAAACTCCAGTCTGTACCCCTGGACAACAATATCTGTCACCCAGGGATCCAGGCATGATGATGCCCAGACGTGACTGAAATCTTTTAGTCTCGCTCCCAACTGTCCGATCTCCAGGCTGAGAGGTCCACCGTCATGCTGAAGATTTTGAGGAAGCAGAACCTGGTTTCTGTTCCTGGGAACCTGGTGGTGCAGGTTTTCTGGAATTTCCCCTACTGCCTCTAAAGAAGGTGGGGGGAGGCTTGGATTTTTTACATTTTGCAGTCCGAAAGGACTGCAATGAAGGCGTAGGATAAGATTTCCTAGCCGGTGCTGCTACGGAGGGAAGAAATGTCGACTTACCTGCAGTCACCGTGGAAATCCACGCATCCAAAGCGTCCCCAAATAGTGACTGTTCTCCACACTTTTATTGGATTCTGCATCCGTAGTCCATTGGCGTAGTCAGAGTACTCTGCGTGCCAATACTGCCATGGAAGTAGCCCTCGCATTAAACAGGCCAATGTCCTTCATGGTCTCCACCATGAAACCTGCAGAATCCTGTATGTGACATAAAAACAAGTCAATGTCACACCTATCCATAGTATCTAAGTCCTCTAGTAAAGTGCCTGACCATTTTACTATGGCTTGAGAAATCCACGTACAAGCAATAGTGGGCCTTAAGGCCACGCCTGTAGCCGTGTATAGTGATTTGAGAGTAGTCTCAATTTTGCGGTCAGCCGGCTCCTTTAAGGTGGTTGAACCAGGGACAGGTAAAACCACCTTTTTAGACAACCTAGACAAAGAAGCGTCTACTATAGGTGGGTTTTCCCACTTCCTATCCTCTTCAGGGAAAGGGAAAGCAATGAGAATTCTTTTAGGGATTTGGAATTTTTTCTCTGGGTTTTCCCAGGATTTTTCAAATTAGGAGTTTAACTCCTTTGAAGCCGGGAAGGTACTGTAAATGAAGATTCCTCTTCCAGCTCAGGTAACTTCTCCGTAATATGCAAAACATCCCTAATGGCTTCAATCATGAGCTGTACCCCTTTAGCAAGGGATACATCTCCCCACTGCATATCCCCATCACCGTCCCCTGTATCACAGTCGGTATCAGTGTCAGCTTGCATTATCTGGGCAAGTGTATGCTTTTGTGGGTATGAAGGTGGGCTCTTAGATGAAGTAGTGGGAGCTGAAAACTTCAAACTCTCTACAGATTCTCAAAAACTGCGTCTCCTTCTCAGTATGTAACATCCTATTTGAAATCTGGGATATCATTCCCCTTAAAGAATCAACCCATGGAGGTTCGGATTCAGAAGGCTGAGACAGCATATTGCAGTCCTGAGTACATGGAAAAGACTCCTCAGGAGAAGATACACATTCTGCAGCACAGGACACAGAGTCCTTAGACATGGTAATGTGGGATATACACACTTACACACACACAGGAAAATGTCAGACACAGTTCCCCCAGAGTACCTTCAGAGAGTCACAGAGTATAAGGAGCTAGCTACACAGCGCCCCTGTAGGCAATTATTATGATAAAAGCCTGGCGCAGACTAACTACCCTGAATAGGGTAATTAGTACTAGTATCACACTCCCCCCCTGTCTATAACACCCTGGTACCGCAGAGGTATGCTGGAATTTTGTGGAGGGCAGTACTCCCTGTCAGCGTTCTTTCATATGTATCTGCAGGGAGAAAATGGCACTGGTGAGTGCTGGATCCGCCCTGAGAGGAAGCCCCGCCCCTAGCAATGGCGCGCAGCTTCCTGCACTAATTGTTTATACTGGCCTGAGGTGTTTGTTGCTAACAGCGAGATTAGCCCCTGTTAGCTGAGTGACCAGTTTAGGGTGAATTTTGCATGCTCAGGATGCCCCTCAAAGCGCTTACACAGAGTGTTGCTGAGCTGTCCGGAGTGCAACCTTTCAGAGCTGTGCTCCCACCTTTGTGCCGCCATACCCGCCGGCGACCCGCTAACCGGGACGCTGGCGCTGTACTCACCACACTTCTTTCTTCTGGCTCTGTTAGAGGGTGGCGGCCGTGCTGCGGGAGTGAGCGGTCACCTCGTGGGCTTGCGATCAGCACCCTCAGGAGCTCAGTGTCCTGTCAGCGGAGATAGAGACTCATTAACTCTTCAGGAAGTTGGTTCCTACTCCCCCCTAAGTCCCAAGAAGCAGGGAGGCTGTTGCCAGCAGTCTTCCTATACCTAACATCTCTTAGAAAAAAATAAAACTAGAAAAACTCCTAGGAGCTCCCCTAGCTGTGACCGCCTCCTCCGGGCACATTTTCTAAACTGGGTCTGGTAGGAGGGGCATAGAGGGAGGGGCCAGCCCACACTGTTTAACTCTTAAAGTGCCAGTGGCTCCCAAAGGACTCGTCTATACCCCATGGTACTAAATTGGACCCCAGCATCCTCTAGGACGTAAGAGAAAAGAAGAAAAGAAAAAAAATAGGATTTTAATTACCTACCGTTAAATCCTTTTCTCATAGTCCTTAGAGGATACTGGGGATCCATTTAGTACCATGGGGTATAGACGGGTCCACTAGGAGCCATGGGCACTTTAAGAATTTGCTAGTGTGGGCTGGCTCCTCCCTCTATGCCCCTCCTACCAGACTCAGTCTAGGAAACTGTGCCCGAGGAGACGGACATACTTTGAGAGAAGGATATACAGTAAAAGGATAGTGGTGAGATTCCGAACCAGCACAGACAAACAAGAGGAAAGCCATGCTAACCAAACTTGGAACAGGAACAGCAATGGCTGAACCAAACAACAATACTTAACCAAGTTACAGTGCATGACGAACGAAACACTGGGCGGGCACCCAGTATCCTTTACGGACTACGAGAAAAGGATTTACTGGAAGGTAATTAAAATCCTATTTTCTCTTATGTCCTAGAGGATACTGGGGATCCATTTAGTACCATGGGGAAGTACCAAAGCTCCCAAACCGGTTGGGAGAGTGCTGAGGGTCCTGCAGAACTGATTGACCAAACTGAAGGTCCTCAGAGGCCAAAGTATCGAACTTCTAAAACTTTGCAAACGTGTTCGAACCTGACCAAGTAGCTGCTCGGCAGAGCTGTAAAGCCGAGACCCCCCGAGAAGCCGCCCAAGAAGAACCCACCGACTTAGTAGAGTGGGCCTGTACAGATTTTGGAACCAGCAATCCTGCCGTGAAATAAGCATGCTGGATAGTGAGCCTGATCCAGCGTGCAATAGACTGCTTTGAAGCAGGACACCCAGTCTTATTGGGATCGTAAAGAACAAACAGCGAGTCCGATTTCCTGTGATGAGCCGTTCTTTTCACATACACCTTGAAAGCCCTCATAACATCCAAAGACTTTAAAGTAACAGAGACGTCGGTCACAACCAGAACCAAAATTGGTTGGTTTATGTGAAACGCTGACACCACCTTGGAAAGAAATTGCTGAGGAGTCCTGAGTTCAGCTCTGTCTTCATGGAAGATTAAATAGGGGCTGTTGTGAGACAACGCCACCAATTCCGACACACGTCTTGCAGAAGCCAAGGCCAACAGTGTGACAGTTTTCTGTCAGGAATTGGTGTTCAGTGGCATCTCACCAGCGCGCTGGTGTGCAGGCCTCCGGAGGTCACGGCCCCAGTTTACGACTGCATGAATAGTCTGTAGGCGCGATGCCCATTATCATTGTGTACCCCTGAAGTCCATCCAGTGTATGCCCACCATCTGTGCAGCATGGGCGCCGCCATGACACTTGCGGTCAGCTGACCTGTAACACCCAATCCTGTGCTGTGTCTGCACACATGATTCAAGCATCCAATGCCTGCTGACCAGGGCTTATAAATCCAGAACATCGGCTCAGTCTCATTGCCTTGAACAACGTGTCACATCCAGTGTACAGCGTCTCCTGTCTCCAGTCTTCTGTCTCCAGTGATTTCCTTGCTCCAGTGTCTCCATGGAACTACTGGCTACAGCCATCCAGCTCTGCTACAACTCCTTCCACAGTCAGCTTCCACCTCTGCATGCAGTAAGAGACTCTCTCCAGGTGCTACTTACCATTCTCAACTGTGTGTTGTTTATCTGCATTCAGCACTGTGCTATTCCATCTGGCACTTAAAACAACCAGCTTGCAATTTACAAACTGTCTCTTGCTTTGGCCTTACTTGGCTTTGTGGACTTGTGCTTATATACAGACTATGTGAATTAATTGCTGTTGGTTACCAGACCAATCACCGGAGTTACTATTGCCTGTGTTTACTGTCATCAGTTGCATTACCATCATCTGCATATTTGATCCTATTACCATCGACTTCCAAGTTGACCATCAATGTTTGCCATCGGCTTCCAGGCTGGTCATCACTGTTGTTTATCTCACTGGTTTCAGTGGCAAAAGCAGGATTTGCATGGGGGGGGGGGGTTCCAGAACTGGGCGGAGCCAATCACGGGGGTGGGGACTGAGGTGACTTAGTATATGCTGGGTCTGTAAAACTAGTGTGTGTGTGTGTGTGTATATATACATACATATATCTACACATATATATATATATATACATACATACATATACACATATACATAGCATATTAAACATGCATATATATATATGTACACACACACATATATATACACATGTATATATATCATGTGTGTGTTTATATGTATGTATGTATGTATGTATGTATATACATGTGTATATATGTATGCACATGGATATATATGTACTATAATTAAAATAAAGTAAACTTTTATTGCACTTACAAGTGCCACCAGGAAGACAGCATGCTGCAGAGGACGCTAGACAGTCATTAATAATACTCATGCAGCTAAAAAAAAAATACATTTTTTTTTTTTAGTGGAGGGGGGTTTCTGGGTGCTCGGAAACCCCCCCTGGGTGCGCCACTGGGTTTACAGATCATCACCTGTGACTGTTGTTATACCTGTGTCAGCTTCCTTGCTTAAACCATCAGTATTGTTAATGTGCTTCAGTGACTGTCATACATCTGTGTGCTAAATAAATATCATTGCGCACATGCGCAGGAATCTTCTACAGGCTCCTCGTTTCCTCCACCGCACCACCACTGACCCACTAGTGCCCCCTTCGGGAACAGACACAGTTACAGACCTGACAGTTTTCCACGTAAGATATTTTACGTCTACCTCCTGTAAAGGTTCAAACCAGTCCGATTGGAAGAACTGCAGCACCAAATTTAGATCCCAAGCTGCCATGGGAGGCACAAAGGGAGGCTGGATGTGCAGAACCCCTTTCAAGAACGTCTGGACCTCAGTAAGAGACGCCAATTGTTTCTGAAAGAAAAAGGACAAGGCCGAAATCTGGACTTTTATGGAGCCTAGGCATAGGCCCACATCCGCACCCGACTGCAGGAAACATCCCAGATGAAATTCCAGAGCAGAATATTTTCTGCTCTCACACCAAGAGACGTATTTCTTCCAAATACGGTGGTAATGTTTAGACGTTACCCCCTTCCTTGCTTGGATCATAGTTGGGATGACCTTGTCAGGAATCCCTCTCCTGGCTAGAATCAGCCGTTCAACCTCCATGCCGTCAAACAAAGCCGTGTCAAGTCTTGATAGATGAATGGCCCCTGTTGCAGGAGATCCTCGCGAATAGATAGAGGCCACAGATCTTCCAGGAGCATCTCCAGAAGGTCCGCGTACCAGGCCCTTCTTGTCCAATCCGGAGCAATGAGAATAGCTTGAACTTTTTCCCTTTTTATTCATTTCAGAATTTTTGGGATCAGCGGAAGTGGAGGAAACACGTACACCATCTGATAAACCCATGGAGTTGTCAGAGCGTCCACCACCACTGCCTGTAGTTCTCTCGACCTGGAACAACACCGCTTGAGCTTCTTGTTGAGTCAAAAGGCCATCATGTCGATTTATGGACATCCCCATCGACTTGTCAAGCACCTGAACACCTGCGGGTGAAGGTCCCACTTCCCCGGGTGCAGGTTGTGTCTGCTGAGGAAGTCTGCTTCCCAGTTGTCCACTCCCGGAATGAAGACCGCCTACAATGCCACAGCATTTTTTTCTGCCCAGAGGAGAATTCCCTGATACCTCAGACATTGCTGCTCTGCTCTTCGTTCCACTCTGTTGGTTTATGTACGTTACTGCCGTCACATTGTCCGGCTGAACCTCAATGGCCTGATCTTGAAGAAGATATGAGGCCTGCAGAAGGGCATTGTATACAGCCCTGAATTCCAGAATGACTTCCTGACTTAACCATTTTCCTTGAAACTGCACCCCCTGGGTGACCGCTCCCCAACCTCTGAGGCTTGAGTCTGTGGTTAGCAGAATCCAAATATGAATCCCGAACCTTCGGCCCTCGATTAGGTGAGAAGTCTGTATGCTTCACAGAAGGGAGTCCCTGGCCTTTGGTGACAGACGGATCCTCTGGTGCATGTGAAGATGCGAGCCAGACCATTTGTCCAACAGATCCAGCTGGAAGGGCCTTGCATATGAAACCTTCCATACTGAAGCGCCTCGTAGGAGGCCACTATTTTCCCCAGAAGGCAAATACATAGATGCCCACTATATCCGGGTTGGCTTCAGGACATCCCGAACCATTGTCTTTTCCAATGGAAGAAAAACTTTCTGCGACTCTGTGGTGGTCATTCTGAGTTGTTCGCTCTGTAAATTTCTTCGCATCGCAGCGATTTTCCGCTTATTGCGCATGCGCAATGTTCGCACTGCGACTGCGCCAAGTAAATTTGCTATGCAGTTAGGAATTTTACTCACGGCATTACAAGGTTTTTTCTTAGTTCTGGTGATCGTAATGTGATTGACAGGAAGTGGGTGTTTCTGGGCGGAAACTGCCCGTTTTATGGGAGTGTGTGAAAAAACGCTACCGTTTCTGGGAAAAACGTGGGAGTGGCTGGAGAAACGGAGGAGTGTCTGGGCGAACGCTGGGTGTGTTTGTGACGTCAAACCAGGAACGACAAGCCCTGAACTGATCGCACTGGCAGAGTAAGTCTCGAGCTACTCAGAAACTGCACAGAGAAGTCTTTTCACTCCCAGTAGGCGGCGGCTTAGCGAACAACTCGGAATGAGGGCCTGTGTCCAGTATCATTCCCAGAAATGGGAGCCTCCGAGTTGGCTCTAAATGAGATTTTGGAAGATTTAGAATACACCCGTGATCCCGTGATCCAGGAGTAGTCTGGTTTTGAGACCAATGCTGTCCAACACCCTTTCCCTGGATGGTGCCTTTATCAGAAGATCGTCCAGGTATGGAATAATGGGGGTAATTCCAAGTTGATCGCAGCAGGAAATTTTTTAGCAGTTGGGCAAAACCATGTGCACTGCAGGGGGGGCAGATATAACATTTGCAGAGAGAGTTAGATTTGGGTAGGTTATTTTGTTTCTGTGCAGGGTAAATACTGGTTGCTTTATTTTTACACTGCAATTTAGATTGCAGATTGAACTCACCACACCCAAATCTAACTCTCTCTGCAAATGTTGTATCTGCCTCCCCTTTAGTGCACATGGTTTTGCCCAACTGCTAAAAAATTTCCTGCTGCGATCAACTTGGAATTATCCCCAATATTCACTCCCTGCTTGCAAAGGAGAAACATCATCTCTGCCATCACCTTGGTGAACACCCTTGGTGCTGTGGAGAGACCAAATGGCAGGGCCTGGAACTGGTAGTGACAGTCCTGTTGTGCAAAGCATAGATAAGCTTGGTGAGGCGGCCAGATCAGAATGTGAAGGTACGCATCCTTGATATCCAGAGACACTAGGAATGCCCCCTCCTCCAGACCTGAGATCACCGCTCTCAGAGACTCCATCTTGAATTTGAACACTCGTACGTACGGGTTCAACGATTTTAGATTCGAAATTGGTCTCACCGAACCGTCCAGTTTCGGTATCACAAACAAGTTGGAATAGTACCCCTTGTTGCGCAGATGAGGTGGAACTGGAACAATGACCTGAGTCTGTACCAGTTTTTGAATGGCATCCTGTAAGGTTATACTTGCCCCTTGTGAAGCTGGTAAGCCTGATTTGAAGAATCTGTGAGGTGTAAGCTCCTGAAACTCCAGTCTGTATCCCTGGGAAATAAGATCTATGACCCAGGGATCCTGGCATGATGTTGTCCAGATGTGACTGAAATTCTTTAGTCGGGCTCCCACCTGCCAGTCTTCCAGGCCACGCGGTCCACCGTCATGCAGAAGGCTTTGAGGAAGCAGAACTGGAGCTCTGTTCCTGAGAACCAGTAGCTGCTGGTTTGCGTGGTTTACCTCTAGCACCTTTGGTGGCAGTAGAAGATCCTCTGACTTTGCACTTAAACTTGGCAGTCCGAAAGGGCTGTAGGGTAGGTCCTGAGAAGGTCTTCCTGGTTGTGGGAGCTGCAGAAGGAAGATATGTGGACTTACCCGCAGTAGGTTTTGAGATCCATTTGTTCAGTTCATCTCCAAATAAGGCCTCTCCTGTGAAGGGTAGGCTTTCCACACCTTTCCTAGAGTCCGCGTCGCAGTCCACTGGCGTAACCACAAGCCCCTGCATGCTGACACTGCCATAGCAGTGGTGCGTGCATTAAGCAAACCCACTTCTTTTATGGCTTCCACCATAAATTTCACAGAATCCTGTATATGTTGCAGCAGTAACACAATCCTCCCCCCCTCCCCCCCCCCCCCCTAGTTAAGGAATCCAACCCTCCAATAAGATTTCCTGACCATTTAGCAGTGGCTGTAGTAATCCACTCACATGCTATAGTGGGTCTCTGAGCCACCCCAGCCTCTGCGTACAAGGATTTGAGCATAGTCTCAATCTTATGATCAGCAGCGTCCTTCAGGGAGGCTGCACCAGGGACGGGTAACACAATCTTCCGTGACAACCTGGACAGAAATGCATCCACTATTGTTCGATGTTCCCATCCTTTCCTATCCTCAGGAGGAAAAGGAAAAGATGAGAGTAACCTTTTCGGGATTTGAAGTTTCTTATCAGGATTTACCCACGGTTCTTCAAACAGAGTATTCAATTCCTTTGACAAAGAAATTGTGACTGAGGACTTCTTTTTTACATTAAAATAAGATTCCTCACACTCCTCTATCACCTTATCAGGAATTTGTAGCACATATCTGATAGCCTCTATAAGAACCTGTATTCCCTGTGACAGAGCAACGTCCCCCCCCCCCCCTTCTGAATCCACCTCCCCCTCCTCCATGTCTGACCCCTTAGCATCAGAGTCAGACTGCAGGATATGGGCCAGAGTTCGTTTTTGTGGATAAATGGCAAGGGACTGAGACGCTTGTTTGGGGACTGAGGCTCTGTTCATAATCTCATTCACAGACTGTCTTAAGTATTGCGTCTCTTTCTCTTTGCGGGACAATTTATTAGAGATATTTCAAATCATTCCCTTGAGGATGTCACGCTCGGCGTAAGTAGGGGTTCCGACAACAGAGTTTTGGCTGAAGGGACAACTGCCTGTGAGGAGAGTAAATGAGGTGGCTGAATGTAATTCCTCCTCATTGGGTGGAGGCCTTACTAAGTGTTAGCATTGGCAGGAGAACGTAAAGAAAAGGAAGACTCCGTAGGGAAATAACTGTAGTTTTAATGAATAGCAGGCTGTACACGAATATTGGAGAAATTGAAGAAACTGGATGAAAGAACTAGAGTCTATGGTTAAATGGCTTGAAGAGTGAAGCAGAAGAACTCCGGTAAATAAGAACTGAAAGACTGTGGTTTGTGATTGAAAGACGAGGCTGAAGAACTTAGACTTTGAAGAAGTGGAGACTGTGGTTTGTAATTGTAAGACGAGGCTGAAGGACTTTGACTTTGAAGACGCGAAGACTGTGGTTTATAATTGAAAGACATCCGCGGGAACCACCATTAGCACCTGAAGCTCTTCTACGACCTGGGACCCCGTGAGCGCTTCCACGAGTGGCGATGGACTTAGATGGCAGGACTGCAGCAGCATTAGGTAACCGATAGATGAGAGCAACCAGGACCAGGGCACCAGAAGCAACCTGGGAGCACAGAGTTGGAGAACCTATCACAAGGAGGTAACTTGAAGCACTGGCAATCTCCCTCTGGGCAAGCCCCCTTTTGTAAGGGAGATCACACAGGATTGGCTGAACACAGACTGGGAACTTCATTGGCAATTCTTTGGTCTCCAACAGACATACTCAGCTGTAGCACACAGCTTTAGCCCAGCTCTGGCCTCTGACACACTAATGCTGTGTCACCACTTGAGGACCTTACCACAGCGATTCCTGCTGCAGCGCCCGGCTCTCCAGATGCCCGGCCCGCGGAAGCCGCACACCAGTCCAGGTGAACCCACTGCCAGCAGCTCCCTGCCACCGCAGCCGCGCCAACCACCAGGATGGCAACCCCTGGGAGAACCCGTCGGTGGTAAGGCTCTGGATCCTGACAGTACCCCGCCTTTTTAGGGTGGGCTCCGAACACCCTTGGGCTTTCCTCGGGTTCTTGGCATGTAAGGCCCAGACCAATCTTGGGGCATGAACGTCCTCTTTAGAAACCCAGGACCTTTCCCCCATTCCATATCCCTTCCAATCAATAACATATTGGAGATGACCATGGCCCTCCTTCCGAGTTGTTCGCTCGCTAGCTGCTTTTAGCAGCATTACACACGCTAGGCTGCCGCCCTCTGGGAGTGTATCTTAGCTTAGCAGAATAGCGAACGAAAGATTAGCAGAACTGCTACAAAATAATTCTTTGCAGTTTCTGAGTAGCTCCAGACCTACTCACAGATTGCAATCAGCTCAGTCCGTTTAGTTCCTGGTTTGACATCACAAACACGCCCTGCGTTCGGCCAGCCACTCCCCCGTTTCTCCAGACACTCCCGCATTTTTCCCTGACACGCCTGCGTTTTTTAGCACACTCCCAGAAAACGCTCAGTTACCACCCAGAAACGCCCATTTCCTGTCAATCATTCACCGATCAGCAGTGCGACTGAAAAACGCTGCTGAATCCACAGCAAAACTGCTAAGTTTTTAGTTAAATAACTTAGCGCATGCGCCCTGCGTGCCTTGCGCATGCACAGTTAGCAACAAATCGCAGCATAGCGAATATCGGCAACGAGCGAACAACTCTGAATGAGGGCGCATATCTCTTACGACAGTCAATGATCCTATGAACTTCAAATTCTTCTCCTTGAGCAGCTTGCACCTTGGGAGGTCTAGGAAGTAGGAGAGGCTTCAGTAAGGAGATGTGAAATGCATTAGGGATCTTCAAGTAAGAAGGCAACGTCACCTTGTATGCTACTGGATTCAATACTCTTTCAATAGGATATGGTCCAATGAAACTGGGGGCAAATTTCTTGGAAGGGACCTTGAGGCTTTAGTTTCGAGTGGAAATCCAGACTTGATCCCCCACTTTGAGACTAGGGACAGCCTTCCGTCTCCGATCTGCAAAAAAATTGTATTTATTGGATGTTTTAAGCAAAGCCTCATGAACTTGTCTCCACATCTTAGTGAATTGCTGAAGGGCTAACTCTGCGGCAGGCACTTCAAGAGCTGGAAGAGACTGGAAAACGGGAACACGTGGATGAAGTCCATAATTCACATAAAAGGGTGTGGTATGGGTAGCGGAATTGTAAAGAATATTGTGAGCGAATTCAGCAAATGGAAGATAGTCCAGCCAATCGTCCTGAGAAGAAGACATGAAGATTCATAAGAAAGTCTCTTAGTCTTGGTTCACTCTCTCAGTCTGGCCATCCAATTGGGGATGGTATGCAGAGAAGAAACTCAGTTTCATTCCAACGGCTGAACTCAGTGCCCTCCAGAATGTAGCCACAAATTGAGGCCCCCAATCAAAAACAATCTCTTGTGGAAGTCCATGTAACTGGAAGATGTCTGATATGAACAATTTCGATAGCTGTGAATCGGTTGGAAGACATGTGAGTGGGACAAAGTGCGCCATTTTGGAAAATCGGTCCACAATGACCCAAATGGTGTTTCATCCTCTGGAGACAGGCAGGTCAGTTATAAAGTCTATGAAGATGTGTGTCCAGGGTTTTTGTGGAACCGATAGCTGATGGAGAAGACCAGATGGCGATCCTCTTGAACTTTTATGTTGAGCGCACTTTGGGCAGGCAGCTATGAATTCCAAAACATCCGTCTTCAGATGAGGCTACCAGTAGGAGCGTTGGTTGAATTTAACAGTCTTGAGGCTACCCGCATATCCCATACAAGGTGAGGTATGAGCCCACGTGAGCAGTCTTTTTCGGAGTTCTGGTGCAACGAAGGTTCTTCCTGGTGGAGGAAGTGGAGTAGTATGAGTTCCAGCAAAAGAGACAGGATCCAGGATGAATTGTCTGTCCAGAAGATCTATGGACTCATCTGAATTCAATGAATGAGAAAGTGCATCCTCTTTCCGATAAAGAGACCCTGGACGATAATAGAGCTTGAAAGAGAAACGGTTGAAGAAGAGTGCCCACCTGCCTTGCCGTGGTTTTAACATCGGGCGGTCTGAAGATATAAAAGATTTTTGTGATCTGTGGTTACAAAGATTGGGTACTGGGCTCCTTCCAGCAAGTACCTCCACTGCTCAAAAGCAAGCTTTATGGCAAGCAATTCTTGTTCCCCAATAGTGTAGTTTTGTTCTGCCGGAGAGAATCTTCGGGAAAAATAAGCGCAGGGATGAGCTTTCTGGCCCTCGAAGAACTGAGATAAGATGGCCCCCACTCCTACTGGAGAAGCATCACCTCTACCTGAAAGGGACGACTGAGATCAGGTTGCCGAAGGATAGGGGCTGACATGAAAGCCTCTTTCAGAAATGAAAAAGGATTTTGTGCCTCAAGTGGCCAAGCTGCAGGATCAGACCCTTTTCTTGTTAGTGCTGTAATCACAGCAATGATGGAGGAGTAATCTTTAATGAACTTCCTATAGAAATTGGCGAAGCCCAAAAATTGCTGGATTCCCTTCAGAGTAATAGTAAGAGTCCAATCTCTGATTGCCTGGACTTTGGAAGGATCCATCTGTAATTCCCTCCCGGAGATGATATAACCTAAGAATGGGATGGCGGAAACCTCAAATGTGCACTTCTCCAGTTTACAAGAGTCAATTTTCCCCTAAGACGTCTCAAGACTTCTCTTACTTGTTCTCGATGGACCTCCAGTTCCTTGGAAAATATAAGGATATCATCCAGATACACAACCAAGCACTTATAGAGGAGATCTCGAAATAACTCGTTGACATAATTCTGGAAGACTGATGGAGCATTGCACAAGCCACAGGGCATCACCAGATATTCGTAATGCCCGTCGCTGATATTGAATGCGGTCTTCCACTCGTCTCCCGCGCGAATGCGTATAAGGTTATAAGCTCCGCACAGGTCCAATTTGGTGAAAATGGTAGCTCCTTTTACTCGGTCAAATAGTTCAAGGATCAAGGGCAAGGGATATTTGTTCTTAACAGTAACTTAGTTTAGACCCCGGTAGTCAATGCAAGGCCGTAGGCCCCCATCCTTCTTCTTAACAAAAAAACCCCCCTGCCACCGGCTGGAGAAGAGGAAGAGCGAAGGATACCTTTGGCCAAATTCTCCTGTATATATTCAGACATCGCTTGGGTTTCCGGGAGAGATAAAGGGTATGTTCGACCTCTGGGAGGTGTTTTACCAGGCAGTAAATCGATAGGGCAGTCCCAACTTCGGTGGGGAGGCAAGGTATCCGCTCCCTGCTTACTGAAGACGTCTAGAAAAGTCTGGTAGGCATCTGGATGGACAGAGGAGTGTAGGGAAAGAAGTGGTTTGACGGTGGATAAACAGCTTCTAGAACAGGACTCCCCCCAAGCGAGCACATCCATGGTTTGCCAATCCAAACGGGGGTTGTGCTTCTGTAACCACGGGAATCCTAGTATTATTTTTTGAGAGGCTTTGGGAATTACCAGGAAAGAGATAGCTTCAGAATGGAGAATACCAGCTGTAATCTTCAGAGGAACCGTACGGAGGGTGATGATCCCTTCAGGGATATAACTTCCATCAACCACGGTGATAGAAATAGCTCGCTCAAAACGAACGGTTGGTATTTCAGAATGTCGGACTAAGGCGGAAGTAATGAAACTTGCAGCAGCTCCAGAATCCAAAAGTGCTGCAACATGAAGGGAGGAAGAGGGAAGTTCCAAACATACCGCAAACAGTGATTCCTTCCTGGTAAGTTGGTTGGGAAATGCTCCTAGCTTAACCTCTCCTGCGTAAGCCAGGAGCGGGAGTTTCCCGGTCGATGAATACAAGACTTAACGAAGTGGTCGGCCACCCCACAATACATACAGAAGTTGCCCTGTCTGCGTCTTTGACATTCCTCATTGGTGAGACGAGAATGGTTAACCTGCATGGGTTTTTCAGTAGATGGTGAGGATGGTCTCGGAGTGGGGCTGGCCCGAGGTTTGGGTTGCTTGAACCTTGTTCTCTCAAGACAGCGCTCCTTGTATCTCAGATCAAGTTTGTTATATAAGGAAATTAGCTGGTTGAGCTTAGCTGGCACATCCTGAGTGGCCAGGTCATCTTAATTTTGTTGGAGAGACCGTTCCAAAAGGCGGTAAAGAGAGCTTCTTCATTCCAGCCCAATTCAGAAGACAGAGTATGGAATTTGATCATGTACTGGGCGACGGAACGGGTTCCTTGACGCAGAATCTCCAAAGAGGCAGAGGTGGTCCGGCCCGAATCATCAAAGATTTTACGAAAAGTTGCCACGAATTCTGCGTAGTTCGAGAGTATGGGATCAGCTCTCTCCCATAAGGGTGAAGCCCAATCCAGCGCTTGTCCGGTCAGAAATGAAATGATGTATGCTATTTTGGTCCAATCAGATGGAAAGTTAGCTGACTGAAGCTCAAACTGGATCTCACATTGATTGAGGAACCCTCGGCATTGCTTTGGACTACCGTAAAATTTACTGGGTGGCGGCAGTTGTAGACGAGGAACTGGAATCGACACAGGAGGATTAGGTGTTGGCGGATGGGAAGCTGGAGCTGGAGTCCGAGATGTGGATATGGCTGTGTGAAGAGAATACAAACGAGTGGACATGTTCTGCATGAACTGAACAATCTGTGCCTGCATGGCCTCCTGTTTGTTTAGATGTGTCAGAATATCCGCAGAGGCATCACCCCCAGTAGCCTGCTCACTTGCCGAATCCATGGGGCCAGTGCTTACAGTCACGCTCGGCGTAAGTTGAGGTTCCGACAACAGAGTTTTGGCAGAAGGGACAGCTGCCTGTGAGGAGAGTAAACGAGGTGACTGAATGTAATTCCTCCTCATTGGGTGGAGGCCTTACTAAGTCTTAGCGTTGGCAGGAGAACATAAAGAAAAAGAGGACTCCGTAGGGAGATAACTGTAGTTTTAATGAATAGCAGGCTGTACACGAATATTGGAGAAATTGAAGAAACTGGATGAAAGAACTAGAGTCTATGATTAAATGGCGTGAATAGTGAAGCTGAAGAACTCTGGTAAAGAAGAACTGAAAGACTGTGGTTTATGATTGAAAGATGAGGCTGAAGAACTTTGACTTTGAAGAAGTGGAGACTGTGGTTTGTAATTGAAAGATGTCCGCGGGAACCACCGTTAGTGCCTGAAGCCCCTCTAGGAACTGGGACCCCATGTGCACTTCCACGAGTGGCGAAAGACTTAGACGGCAGGACTGCAGCAGCGCTAGGTAGATAGATGAGAGCAACCAGGACCAGGGCACCAGAAGCACCATGGGAGCACAGAGCTGGAGAACCTTTCACAAGGAGGTAACTTGAAGCACTGGCACTCTACCTCTGGTTCAGCCCCCTTTTGTAAGGGGAGATCACACAGGATTGACTGAACACAGACTGGGAACTTCATTGGCAATTCTTTGGTCTCCAACATGGCTGCCCCCAGCACAGCAGACATACTCAGCTGTAGCACACAGCTTTAGCCCAGCTCTGGCCTCTGACATACTAATGCTGTGTCACCACTAGAGGACCTTACCGCAGCAATCCCCGTCGCAGCGCCTGTCTCTCCAGACAGTGGCGGTTCTTGCCACGGGCAAGCGGTACTTTTGCCCGGGGCGCCGCCTTCCGGAGGGCGCCGGCGCCATCCGGAGGGCGCCGCACCAGGGCAAGAACCGCCACTGTGCCCCCCGCAGTGCCCCGCTGTGCCCCCCGCTTTGAAGGGAACCAGACGCGTAGCGTCTAGTTTCCCTTCATTGAGAGGACCTTAGTTGTGCGGTGCGCGATGATGTCATCGCGCACTGCACAGCAAAGGTCCTCTCAATGAAGGGAAACTAGACGCTACTGTCTAGTTTCCCTTCATGTAGAGGACCTTTGCTGTGCGGTGCGCGATGACGTCATCGCGCACCGCACAGCATAGTGGCACAGACACTAGGGGTCATAATTGACCTCTAGTGTCTATGCTGTTCTATGGGAGAGACATAATAACGTCTCTCCCATAGATCGAGGAAAGGAGAGAAGAAGAGCGGCGCCGGCGGAGGAGGTTTGCAGCAGTCTGGATCAGGAACGGGGATGGTAAGTATACTTTTTTAAAATTTTATTTTATCTTTCAGCGTCGCTACAGGGGCATAAATGGGGGCGTAACTGACCACGCCCCCATTTGAAGCCACGCCCCTATACTTCGCCCGGGGCGCCACAATCCCAAGAACCGGCCCTGTCTCCAGACCCCCTACCCTCGGAAGCTGCACACCCGTCTAGGTGGACCCACCGCCAGCAGCTCCCTGCCACCGCAGCCGCTCCAACCACAGGACGGCAACCCCTGGCACTAGCGCACGCAGGGGGGGATTCTAAGTACCTAGAAACCCCCCTGCCCTCCAATCCATCTCCACAGCCGATCGATTTTTATTTTTATTCATTAGACGGAGGAGCTGGTTAATAACACAGAAGCTGCCTCCTCCTATTCAAAAAGCTGCTGGCAGTGGGCTGTAGGTGGAGCTGTAGAGCACAGCTCCTCAGGAGCAGCAGGTCACATGTTACTAGTGCTGGCCGGGAGAAGCACTCTCTTCTTCCGTCCCGGCCACAGCACACAGTCACAGGTAACACAGTGCATGGATCATGCTGCACTGTGTGTGTGGCGCAAGTGGGGGTCATCTGTAATACATGCTGGCAGCAGCCGTCTGTGTTTATATTTTCAAGTGATATAGGGGAGAGGGGAAAGGAGAGTGTGTGTTTTATTAAGTAAAGTGTGTGTGTGTGTTATTAAGTAAAGTGTGTGTGTGTGTTTGTAATAAGTGAAAGGTGTGCGCATAATAAGTGAAGCGTGTTTGCGTAATAAGTGAAAGAAGTGTGTGTGTGCGTATAAAGTGAAAGAGATGTGTGTGAGTAATAAGTGAAAGGTGTGTGTGCGTAATAAGTGAAAGAAGTGTGTGTGTGTGTGCGTATAAAGTGAAAGAGATGTGTGTGCGTAATAAGTGAAAGGTGTGTGTGCGTACTAAGTGAAAGAAGTGTGTGTGTGCGTATAAAGTGAAAGAGATATGTGTGCGTAATAAGTGAAAGGTGTGTGTGTGCGTAATAAGTGAAAGAAGTGTGTGTGTGCATTATAAGTGAAAGAAGTGTGTGTGCGTATAAAGTGAAAGAGATGTGTGTGCGTAATAAGTGAAAGAAGTGTGTGTGTGCGTATAAAGTAAAAGAGATGTGTGTGCGTAATAAGTGAAAGGTGTGTGCGTAATAAGTGAAAGAAGTGTGTGTGTACGTAATAAGTGAAAGAGATGTGTGTGCGTAATAAGTGAAAGAAGTGTGTGTGTGCGTAATAAGTGAAAGAAGTATGTGTGCGTATAAAGTGAAAGAGATGTGTGTGCGTAATAAGTGAAAGTGTGTGTGTGCGTGTAAAGTGAAAGAGATGTGTGTGCGTACTAAGTGAAAGGTGTGTGTGCATAATAAGTGAAAGAGGTGCATATGTGCGTAATAAGTGAAAGAGGTGTGTGTGCTATATATTTATGTACAGATATAGTTTCGCTTCAGTCCTGCCCCCACCTATTCATGGCACCACACCTACATTGGAAACCCCCCTTCACAAATCCTGCGTTTGCCCTTGCCTGGGAGCAACCGCCGGCGGTAAGGCTCCGTATCCTGACAGAGGGAATCCAGCCACACTTGTTCAGCCCCACTAACCTGGGAAGGTGCATTACACTGAGTACATAGTAGTAAGCTCCCTGGGGAAGAGGAACACTCCACCGTACATAAAACAAACTCTTTGCCTGACATAATGTAAATGTGTCAGCACACACACACACACACACACACACACACACACACACACACACACACACAGGAAAGGTTCACAGCACAATTAACCCACAAACAGCCCTTCCAGGGAGGTACAGAGTATTTTGGAGCTAGCCCACAGCACCCTTACAAGCTTAGCTGGGTCGCAGACTAAGTACCCAGATTGGGGACTTGGTACACTAATATCGCTCCCCCACTGCTATGACCCCCTGGTACCACTGAGGTAATCTGGAGTCACACCGGAGGAGCTGTGTGTCCCTGTCAGTCAGTATTTGTGTCCACTGCAGAGAGAAAATGGCACTGGTGAGCTGCTGGATCCTCTCATAGTGAAGCCCCACCCCTTAAATGGTCTTCCTGCTTTTTTTTATACTGGCTGAGGAAATTTTTGTGCTTAAAATGGAGCAGAACCGTTTTAAGACTGTGTTTGCCAGTTTGGGTACTGTGTACAGTGGAGGTCATTCCGAGTTGATCATAGCTGTGCTAAATTTAGCACAGCTACGATCATCTGCCCTGACATGCGGGGTGCGCCCAGCACAGGGCTAGTCCGCCCAGCTTGTCAGTGCCGCCCCCCCCCCTGCACAAATACAAAAGCATTGCACAGCGGCTGGCCGGGAGTTGTTCATCGCTGCCACTGGCCGCAGTGGCTGCGTGAGACGTCACGCAGCCGCCGCGGCCTACCCCCCCAATGGTTGGCAACGCCAGCATTGGCCGGACCGCGCCACCATCCAGCCCCCTACCGCCCAGCGACCGCCTCTGTCTCAGAGGCAATCGCTAGGCAATGACGACTGCCATGCGCCGTCGCACTGCGGTGCCAGTGCATGCGTAGTTCTGACCCGAACACTGCGCTGCGAATGACCCCCTCTGTACTGAGACGCAGTTGTATACTGTGTCTGGAGATGCAATCTGCCCCGGTTAGAAGCCGTGCGTCTCTGTACCCTCGTGCCACCATAATGGCCGGCGACCCACTAGCCGGGATGCCAGCTTAGTACTCACCACTCTTCTTTCTTCTGGCTCTGTTAGGGGTGGCTGCGTGCTGCGGGAATATACGCTTGCCACGGTGAGGCTTGCAAATAGTTCCCTCAGGAGCTAGAGTCCTGTCAGCGGGGAATGGGACCATTAACCACTGAACTCGGGCGTCATTACAGCCAGCCCATGGTCTCATTTGATTTATTTTGGAAATATTCTAAACTTAACAGTGACAACATCTAAATTTTTCAAATACGTCTCTCTCTTCACATTCACTTACACACTTATAAATGTTTTACTTTTAGTGTGATTATCTTCTTATGAGAACTATTTTACCCCAAGTTATAATAAAAGTTATGAATTACATAATGTCTGTTCCCAAAGTGCACTGCCATATTTTGAACTATCTTTTTTGCTTTTTAATATTGAACTGGCATAGAGTCAGTAGGTAGCACATCCACGCTATATAGATATTATCAATATTTTATAAGGAAAGGTGCTAGGCTGACTAGCCTGGCTGATCAGGGTTGTATTAGAAGGGTTGTTTAAAAGGGTTATGAAATATTATAAAAAGGACTTATTCAGGACTTACATAGTGGCTGTATCTGTTCCAGACATTGAAGGACTGTGTTGTGCTGGGATGTGACAATTTGCTCTTCTCTCTCCTTTTATTGCAGGAAATTTCACCAGTCCCTTGCAGTTTTGGTCTATTTACAAAATTCATGCTGCAGTGCAAATATATTATACTAGGTGCTTCATCGCGCCCTACGGGCGCTCTTCACACCGTCGCAAGGGGCTACGCCCCCTTAACCCTTGCATGCCTTTCTGGGGTTCAATGTTTGTATTATATGGAGTATTACCTGCATTCCTTTGTTAGTGGTTAAATATTGCACAATGAAAGGGCGTGCGATGGTGAAGGAGGCGTAGCCCCTTGCGATGGCGTGAACAGCACCTGCAGGGCACGATGTACAGAATGTAGCGGGTGCGGGGGGGACTGCGGATGGTGTCTGTAAATGCTGCGGGTGGAGGGGGGGCGGAAGTGGGGGTGGGGCCCGGATGGGGAAGGGACGGGAGGTGCTGCGGGTGGGGGAGGGGCAGAGGAGTGGGGGATGCAGATGGGGGAGGGGTCCAGAGGCACTGCAGGTGGGGGAGGGGCAGGGGTGCCATGGGTGGGAGAGGGGCAGGTGTGGGGATGTTGTGGATGGGTGAAGGGTTCCGGAGATGCTGTGAGATGGGAAGGGGCGGAAGTGCCGCTGGTGGGGTAGGGGTCCGCAGGCGCCATGGGTAGGGGAGGGGCAGGTACGGGTGTTGCGGAGGATGGGGAAGGAGGTCTGGAGGTGCTGCAGGTGGTGGAGGGGCAGGTGCAAGGGTGCCATTGGTGGGGGAGGGGTGGGTGAGGGGGGGACCGCGGATGGAGGAGGGTGTCTGCAGATGCTGCGGGTGGAGGGGGGCAGGTGTGGGGGGAGACATATAAGGGGGGTGAATGGTGGAGGGGGCCTGGAGGTGCTGGGGGTGGTGAAGGGGCGGAGGAGTGGGAGCCGCGGGTGGTGTAGGGGGTCTGGAGGTACATCATGTGGGGGAGGGGTGGAGTGCCGCATGTGGTGGAGGGGAAGGTGCGGAGGTGTGGTGCATTGGGGAGAGGTCTGGAGGTGCTGCGGGTACTGTACATGCCAAAAAGGTAGTTGGAGGGTATGCAGTAACAGGGCCATTACAGGGGTGACAGGGTCAGAACAGGGTTGACGGGGCCAGGACAGGGGTGACAGGATCAGAACAGGGGTGACGGGGCCAGGACAGGGGCGACGGGGCCAGGATAAGGGAGGCAGGTCAAGGCCAGGGGTGACAGGGACATGACAGAACACAGGGCACGGGAGAGATTGGTATTAGGGACAAAACAGTGGTGACAGACAGATGTGTCTTACCGGAGTCACTTCTGCTGGCTGCTGCTGTTCCACTCCAACCTGTTGGGATCTGCTGCTGGTGGAGACTTGGCATGGCTGACTCTCTTAGGCTGAAGCCCTGCTTCCTCTGCCCGTCCGCATCCCTCCCCCCCTCCTCAGTCACACACCGCAGACCTCGCGCAGCTGCCGGGCACTGTGGTAAGGTGAGACTGGGAGTGACTGGTTAGCCCCCAGGAGATGCTGCGGCTGGAGGGAGGAGGGGGTCATAGCATGCACGTGGCGCGGACCTCGCGGCTGCTGGGCACTGTGGTAAGGGGAGACTGGGAGTGACTGGTTAGCTCCCAGGAGACGCTGCGGCTGGAGGGAGGAGGGGGTCAGAGCCTGCAAGCAGCTCGGACTTCTGCAGCGCTACCCGCCGGCTAAAGTGTGTGAAGGAGCTGGGCGCACTTCACTGCGGGTGGCAGCACTGCAGCTAGCGGTGGGGTTGCTGGGGCTGGAGATAACAGAGGCAGTACGGAAAGTGCACAGTGGCTGGTGACCCACAAAACTGCAGCTAAGAAGCGTGGAGTGTGCCAGAAAGTGACGCTCCTCCGCGCCAGAGAGACCCTGCTGAGTATGCTGATGTGGGGGGTCAAGTACGGCATACCCCCTCACACACCCCCATACCTCCCAAATGTCCCTGTCCCACTGTCCCACCCGCGGGTCGCAGTGTCCGCGTTGGGGGGGGGGCAGTTGGAAAGCTCCTGTACTCGCTGTTCTGCTTAGCAGAGCAGCGGTGAATAGTAGAGACAGAGGGAGAGGGGGCATCAGGGGGTACGGATTAAGGGGGGGTTCCAGCAGCAGAGCCGGATTAAGGGGGGGGGGGCAGGCGGTACGTACTGTTGGCCCCACAGTTTTAGGGGTCTCCCCGGCTCGAGTAGCTCTGTCCCAGCTCAGAAGCTCCCCCGTCCTGCCAGTAACAGCAGCAGCAATGTGCTACAGTCAGCACACGCTGCTGCGTATTCGTATTGGCAGGTCTGTGGTGTTGCAGGGAGGCAGCAGTCTCCCTGCTTTCTTCTGCCTGTGTGGGTGTGTAGGGGGGAGCGACCACCTCCTCTGGATTTAGCCCTAGCTGAGGGGCCAAAATTCAATTTTTTTTAAAAAATACCGGAATTTGCATAAGGGGCGTGGCCTCACGTGGCGCGATTAGGCCACGCCCCCAACCCCATTGCAGGCACAGCAATGATATAGGGCTACCCTGTCTCAAGTGCCCTGGGCCCCCCGGACTCATAATCAGCCCCTGGGGGCATGCCAGCAGCTCACAGAGCGCTGGGCAAGCCCCCTCACTGACGAAAACGGGGGCCCTCCCGTGAAGCCACGCCCCCTTTTCGCCGTGTGTGTGTGTGTGTGTGTGTGTGTGTGTGTGTGTGTGTCCCTCCTGCCTGAAGAAAGCTCCTGAAGAAAGCTGGGAGGTATGCACCCCTGCCTGTGCCATGCCCATACTATCTGCTTCTGCTCCTTGTCTCCTATAGATTTGGCCAGATCTGTGACTCATTTGACTAACTCCGCCCAGTTTTGTGACTCCGCCCAGCGTTAGCAAATGAATCACAAAGTCACAGATCTGGGCTATTATATAGGAGATTGGGCAAATTTCACCAATAATATTTACATCAGCAGTTATCATTGTACTAAGTGATTCATCGCGCCCTATGGGCACTCTTCACACTGCCATAAGGGGCTAGGCCCCCTTAACCCTTGCACACCCTTGTGGCGTGCAATATTTGTATTATATGGAGTATTACCTCCAATCATAATTGTGTGAGTGGCTAAATATTGCGGTATCCGGACTCCAGGTCGACAACAAAAAGGTCGACACACCTTAGGTCGACGCCAATTGGTCGACACACCTTAGGTCAACATGGACAAAAGGTCGACATGGACAAAAGGTCGACAGGAACAAGGTCGACATGGGAAAAGGTCGACATGAGTTTTTCCCAATTTTTTTAGTTTTTGGAACCTTTTCATACTTAACGATCCACGTGGACTACGATTGGAACGGTAATCTGTGCCAAGCGAAGCGGAGCGAAGGCACCATGCCTGAAGCATGGCGAGCGAAGCGAGCCATGCGAGGGGACGCGGTGCACTAATTGGGGTTCCCGGTCACTCTACGAAGCAAACGACACCAAAAAAACATAAAAAACTAATGTCGACCTTTTTCCATGTCGACCTTGTTCCTGTCGACCTTTTGTCCATGTCGACCTTTTGTCCATGTCGACCTAAGGTGTGTCGACCAATTGGCGTCGACCTAAGGTGTGTCGACCTTTTTGTTGTCGACCTGGAGTCCCAGACCCAAATATTGCATGGACAAAGGGAGTGCGATGGTTAAGGGGTCGTAGCCCCTTGTAACGGCGTGAATAGTACATGCAGGTCCTGATGAATGACCTAGTAGGTGCTGTGGTTGGGGGAGTGGTGGGTGTGGGGGAGACGTGAATGGGGGAGGGGTCCGGGGTGCCGCAGGTGGGGGAGGGGTGGTTGTGGTGGTGCCTCAGGTGTGGCAAAGGGCTGGTGCGGTGGTGCCGTGAGTGGAGAAGGGGTGGGTGCCTGGGTGCCGTGGGTGGGGGTCCGGTGCCACCGCGGGTGCGGGGGTTCCGCTGGTGGGGGAAGGTGTGGTGGTGCGGCGGGTGGGGGAGGAGCGGGTGCGGGGGTGCTGCGGATGGGGGTCCGGAGCCACCAGTGGTGGAGTGGGGGTGGGGGGGTGCCGTGGATGGGGCCCGGAGGTACTGCGAGTGGTGGAGGGGTGGGTAATGCTTCTCCTGCTTCACCTCCTGGAAGCAGCTAAGCTGCTGTCCTCCCTTTGGCAGTGGCTCTCCTGGAGACTCGCACAGCAGCCAGTCACTTTTGTTAGTGCCGGTGTCCCAATGCGCCGCATTACAGGGAAGAAGATGCACTCAAACTACAGCTCCCAGCATGCCTTAGCGCCGGAATGCTTTTGCGCTAAGGGCTGCTGGGAGGTGTGCGTCTACTTCCGTGTAATGTGGCGCGTTGGGACACCGGCGCTAACAATAGTGACCGGCTGGCAGAACAGACTGACTGGCTGAATTAATGTAAAAGGTGAGAGTACTGTGGAGTGTCAGTGACACTCCACACCCACTGCACTGCGCAGCACTGTCACCTTTTACATTGATTCAGCGTCCAGACATTACCGTCCGTGATATCACCCACTCTATCCGTTACATTAGCCATCTTGGGGCTTCCAGGCCGGCAGCCCAGGTGCTGTGTTGCGGAGTCAGGGCCTCTGGGGATCTGGGCGTGGCTGTGGCAGAAAGGCACTTCTGTGACATCATGCGCAGAGGATGCTCTGGGGCTCATAGAGTATGTGGCGCAGGGGGGGGGGCTATGAAAGCCTTCTGCTGTGCCGCTTTCATACACATCTATGCCGGTGGCTGCAGCAGCTTTTGTTCCACCTGCGCTGCGGCTAGGGAGTGGGGATTGATGATCCCGGAGGGGGCAGGTGGGCTGGCAGCAGGACATAGGATGCTGCAGTAAAAGGATTTTTTTTCTCCTATCGACAGCGCAGAGACTTGCTGCAGATGCAGTGGCATACCCTCCAGCTGTAACTTTTTGGTAGGTACAGTACCTTTTTTTATGGTCTGCACCAATTTTTGGCTCTCCAAACTTCCAGTGAAAGTATAGGAAAAGGGGCGTGGCCATGCCACTGTACCCGTGGCCATGTCCTCTTTTCAATTTTGTAGCAATTTTTTATGTAAATTGTTGGAGGGTATGTTGCTGCAGATGCAGTGGGCCTATTTTGGGGTGTTGACCTGGAGCTGCAGCTCCATCAGCCCCATTGTTAATCCTGCTCTGGGAACACACAACAGCCAAAGGGCAGAGCCTCCCATTGGATGTAGCAAAATAAAGAAAAATTGAAAGCGCTGTCCAGAATAAAGGCTTAATTATAAAATTTTATTGTATAATAAAAATACTTAATCTAAAATAATCTACCTAAATATCTACAACATATTTCATATGGACCTCAAAGCATGCCTCCTTGCAATAATTAATATTGCTTACCACAGCTATCACAGTGGTTACACTGGCAAATATCATGCTTCTGAGAAAACAGCCACGGGTATGAGGCTGAGAAACGCGTCAAGCGCAACCCCTGTCTATGTGGACACAAGCCTCTTTCAAGCAGCTTCCATTTCTCCCAGTGCCGGTGAGATTCTGTGTGATCCCGCGGTTCACAGGCCAGCGTCCAGCAGCTAACAGAGCCTAGAATTCACTGGCCGGAGGACTTTCCAACATCCCAGCCACCTGCATATAATTTGCTCCAGCGGGAGATCTACAGCGCTGGTGAAGCGGTGAAGCCGCTGAGCGCTGTGTGGTAAGGGAACTGATGCCTGGCGGGAGACGCGGTAGCAGAAAGCACTGGTGAGCTAAGCTTTACATTTGACACAGCCGCAGTGGACACTCAGTTTATTGTGAACTACGGTGCATTCCCACTAAGAACTCTCACCCATATCACTTGCACTAGACGGGGACGGCCGTCAGAAGATACACAGCTGTTAATATTAGTTTCTGAAAAGAGACCTTTATGACCGACAGTCACCGTGTCTATAAATCCAGCATTTTTAATATCAGAGACACTTTGGACTAATTACATCACAACGCTGTCCCAGCGGGAGGATAAAAGCAAATTTTGATCACATGCATTTCCTCTAGATATGTTTGGGCTGTGAAGTAGTAAGCGGTGTACTAGAGTTTTTAGGAGGCTGTGTATCATAGTGTGGTTATTGAGTACCAAAGACTGTGCATTGTGGAATAAATCATATATATAATGGTACAGTGTTTCAACTAGAAAATAAACAATTTATTTGCCAGTGTAACCATTGTGATAGCTGTGGTAAGCAATATTAATTATTGCAAGGAGGCATGCTTTGAGGTCCATATGAAATATGTTGTAGATATTTAGGTGGATTATTTTATATTAAGTGTTTTTATTATACAATAACATTTTTATAATTAAGCCTTTATTCTGGACAGCGCTTTAAATTTTTCTTTATTTTGCTTTATCAATTACATTGGGTATCAACAACCCATTAATTTGAGAGCAGCAGTCCTTAATAAGGCGAGGAGTACCAAATAACCCTCTTTTATTAGCATCTTTGGAAGTTGGGACAGCTGACACACATTTTTAGCATAGCGCTTTTTTTGTAGTTTGAATTGTCCCATTGGATGTAACCTGTGTGGGAGGGTGTTTCTCACCCAATCAGCTGTGGACTGGGTATGATAGACCTGCTGCTAACCCAATGAGAGCTCCTAGCCATGCTCAGCGTTATCCACATAGTCTCAGAGATGAAATATTATAAAAAGGACTTATTCAGGACTTAAACAAACAAACATTACAGCAAAGGAACAGACATACAACATGCCTTTCAACCTCATGCAAACTTATCTGTCCATTTAAACATATGTACATACTATATGTTTCTCACATCCTCATGCAGTCTAAGAAAAGTTGTTATATCATGATTTGCTTGTAACTCATGTATGTTTTTTGATGTAATGTTTTGCTTGTAATTGGCATTGCATGTGTGGGGAAGTTGCTCAGTGAAACATAGTTTATTATTGCATGCTGTCTGGTGTTTACCTCCTTTGATTGTTGGCCATTTGTGGTCAGGTGTACTATATCTTTACATTTAGTGAGGTGTAGTCGTGGTGTAATGGACAGAGGGGGTCACTCTAAGTTGATCGCTAGTGAAAAATGTTTGCAGCGCAGCGATTAAGTGAAAAAGCGACACATCTGTGCATGCGTTTGCGGCGCAGTGCGCACGCACGATGTAAATTCACAATGGGTGATGTATTTTTACACAAGGTCTAGCGACGCTTTTCAGTCGCAATGGCAGCCGCAGAGTGATTGACAGGAAAGGCGTTTCTGGGTGTCAACTAACCGTTTTCAGGGAGTGTTCCAAAAAATGCAGGCGTTCCAGGAAAAACGCAGGCGTGGCTGGCCGAACGCAGGGCGTGTTTGTGATGTCAAATCCAGAACTGAATGGTCTGAAGTGATCGCAAGCGCTGAGTAGGTCTGGAGCTACTCTAAAGCTGCACAATTTTTTTTGTAGCCGCTCTGCGATCCTTTCGTTCGCACTTTTGCTAAGCTAAGATACACTCCCAGAGGGCGGTCGGCTTCGAGTTTGCACGGCTGCTAAAAACAGCTAGTGAGCGATCAACTCAGAATGACCCACAGAGTGTGATTCCTGGTTAGTAAAAAAAACAAACACTGAGCAACATCACCAAACAGTTAATTTCAACTTTAAACTTGTCATTTATTTTGTACTGTCTGGACATGGCTACTAATAACAGATGCACAGACAAAATTCTTAAAGCTATGTGTGCAAATGCTAGGAGCTTACGAGATAAAATTCCAGAGCTAATTGCGATAATGACAAGGGATAACCTGGATATTGTGGCAATTACAGAGTCATGGTGCAATGAGAATTATGACTGGGACATAGCTATACCAGGATACAATTTATTTAGGAAGAATATAATTGGAAGAATAGGAGGAGGGGTAGCAATGTATGTGGGAAAAAAAGCATAAATGCTACTTTAATACAAAAAATTAAAGACAAAACTGAGGCTTTTTGGGTCACCATAGAAACCGGGGAGGAGGATAGTATTTGCATTGGGGTGATCTATAGATCACCAGGCCAGGGGCAGGATTTGGACAGGAACCAATTGTTGGACATCACTAAAATGGCTTTAAAGGGAGAAGTCATAATCATTAGAGATGAGCGCCTGAAATTTTTCGGGTTTTGTGTTTTGGTTTTGGGTTCGGTTCCGCGGCCGTGTTTTGGGTTCGAACGCGTTTTGGCAAAACCTCACCGAATTTTTTTTGTCGGATTCGGGTGTGTTTTGGATTCGGGTGTTTTTTTCAAAAAACACTAAAAAACAGCTTAAATCATAGAATTTGGGGGTCATTTTGATCCCAAAGTATTATTAACCTCAAAAACCATAATTTACACTCATTTTCAGTCTATTCTGAATACCTCACACCTCACAATATTATTTTTAGTCCTAAAATTTGCACCGAGGTCGCTGTGTGAGTAAGATAAGCGACCCTAGTGGCCGACACAAACACCGGGCCCATCTAGGAGTGGCACTGCAGTGTCACGCAGGATGTCCCTTCCAAAAAACCCTCCCCAAACAGCACATGACGCAAAGAAAAAAAGAGGCGCAATGAGGTAGCTGTGTGAGTAAGATTAGCGACCCTAGTGGCCGACACAAACACCGGGCCCATCTAGGAGTGGCACTGCAGTGTCACGCAGGATGGCCCTTCCAAAAAACCCTCCCCAAACAGCACATGACGCAAAGAAAAAAAGAGGCGCAATGAGGTAGCTGTGTGAGTAAGATTAGCGACCCTAGTGGCCGACACAAACACCGGGCCCATCTAGGAGTGGCACTGCAGTGTCACGCAGGATGTCCCTTCCAAAAAAACCTCCCCAAACAGCACATGACGCAAAGAAAAAAAGAGGCGCAATGAGGTAGCTGTGTGAGTAAGATTAGCGACCCTAGTGGCCGACACAAACACCGGGCCCATCTAGGAGTGGCACTGCAGTGTCACGCAGGATGTCCCTTCCAAAAAACCCTCCCCAAACAGCACATGACGCAAAGAAAAAAAGAGGCGCAATGAGGTAGCTGACTGTGTGAGTAAGATTAGCGACCCTAGTGGCCGACACAAACACCGGGCCCATCTAGGAGTGGCACTGCAGTGTCACGCAGGATGTCCCTTCCAAAAAACCCTCCCCAATCAGCACATGATGCAAAGAAAAAGAAAAGAAAAAAGAGGTGCAAGATGGAATTGTCCTTGGGCCCTCCCACCCACCCTTATGTTGTATAAACAAAACAGGACATGCACACTTTAACCAACCCATCATTTCAGTGACAGGGTCTGCCACACGACTGTGACTGATATGACGGGTTGGTTTGGACCCCCCCCAAAAAAGAAGCAATTAATCTCTCCTTGCACAAACTGGCTCTACAGAGGCAAGATGTCCACCTCATCTTCACCCTCCGATATATCACCGTGTACATCCCCCTCCTCACAGATTATCAATTCGTCCCCACTGGAATCCACCATCTCAGCTCCCTGTGTACTTTGTGGAGGCAATTGCTGCTGGTCAATGTCTCCGCGGAGGAATTGATTATAATTCATTTTAATGAACATCATCTTCTCCACATTTTCTGGATGTAACCTCGTACGCCGATTGCTGACAAGGTGAGCGGTGGCACTAAACACTCTTTCGGAGTACACACTTGTGGGAGGGCAACTTAGGTAGAATAAAGCCAGTTTGTGCAAGGGCCTCCAAATTGCCTCTTTTTCCTGCCAGTATAAGTACGGACTGTGTGACGTGCCTACTTGGATGCGGTCACTCATATAATCCTCCACCATTCTATCAATGTTGAGAGAATCATATGCAGTGACAGTAGACGACATGTCCGTAATCGTTGTCAGGTCCTTCAGTCCGGACCAGATGTCAGCATCAGCAGTCGCTCCAGACTGCCCTGCATCACCGCCAGCGGGTGGGCTCGGAATTCTGAGCCTTTTCCTCGCACCCCCAGTTGCGGGAGAATGTGAAGGAGGAGATGTTGACAGGTCGCGTTCCGCTTGACTTGACAATTTTGTCACCAGCAGGTCTTTCAACCCCAGCAGACTTGTGTCTGCCGGAAAGAGAGATCCAAGGTAGGCTTTAAATCTAGGATCGAGCACGGTGGCCAAAATGTAGTGCTCTGATTTCAACAGATTGACCACCCGTGAATCCTTGTTAAGCGAATTAAGGGCTGCATCCACAAGTCCCACATGCCTAGCGGAATCGCTCCCTTTTAGCTCCTTCTTCAATGCCTCCAGCTTCTTCTGCAAAAGCCTGATGAGGGGAATGACCTGACTCAGGCTGGCAGTGTCTGAACTGACTTCACGTGTGGCAAGTTCAAAGGGCATCAGAACCTTGCACAACGTTGAAATCATTCTCCACTGCACTTGAGACAGGTGCATTCCACCTCCTATATCGTGCTCAATTGTATAGGCTTGAATGGCCTTTTGCTGCTCCTCCAACCTCTGAAGCATATAGAGGGTTGAATTCCACCTCGTTACCACTTCTTGCTTCAGATGATGGCAGGGCAGGTTCAGTAGTTTTTGGTGGTGCTCCAGTCTTCTGTACGTGGTGCCTGTACGCCGAAAGTGTCCCGCAATTCTTCTGGCCACCGACAGCATCTCTTGCACGCCCCTGTCGTTTTTTAAAAAATTCTGCACCACCAAATTCAAGGTATGTGCAAAACATGGGACGTGCTGGAATTTGCCCATATTTAATGCACACACAATATTGCTGGCGTTGTCCGATGCCACAAATCCACAGGAGAGTCCAATTGGGGTAAGCCATTCCGCGATGATCTTCCTCAGTTGCCGTAAGAGGTTTTCAGCTGTGTGCGTATTCTGGAAAGCGGTGATACAAAGCGTAGCCTGCCTAGGAAAGAGTTGGCGTTTGCGAGATGCTGCTACTGGTGCCGCCGCTGCTGTTCTTGCGGCGGGAGTCCATACATCTACCCAGTGGGCTGTCACAGTCATATAGTCCTGACCCTGCCCTGCTCCACTTGTCCACATGTCCGTGGTTAAGTGGACATTGGGTACAACTGCATTTTTTAGGACACTGGTGAGTCTTTTTCTGACGTCCGTGTACATTCTCGGTATCGCCTGCCTAGAGAAGTGGAACCTAGATGGTATTTGGTAACGGGGGCACACTGCCTCAATAAATTGTCTAGTTCCCTGTGAACTAACGGCGGATACCGGACGCACGTCTAACACCAACATAGTTGTCAAGGCCTCAGTTATCCGCTTTGCAGTAGGATGACTGCTGTGATATTTCATCTTCCTCGCAAAGGACTGTTGAATAGTCAATTGCTTACTGGAAGTAGTACAAGTGGGCTTACGACTTCCCCTCTGGGATGACCATCGACTCCCAGCGGCAACAACAGCAGCGCCAGCAGCAGTAGGCGTTACACGCAAGGATGCATCGGAGGAATCCCAGGCAGGAGAGGACTCGTCAGAATTGCCAGTGACATGGCCTGCAGGACTATTGGCATTCCTGGGGAAGGAGGAAATTGACACTGAGGGAGTTGGTGGGGTGGTTTGCGTGATCTTGGTTACAAGAGGAAGGGATTTACTGGTCAGTGGACTGCTTCCGCTGTCACCCAAAGTTTTTGAACTTGTCACTGACTTATTATGAATGCGCTGCAGGTGACGTATAAGGGAGGATGTTCCGAGGTGGTTAACGTCCTTACCCCTACTTATTACAGCTTGACAAAGGGAACACACGGCTTGACACCTGTTGTCCGCATTTCTGGTGAAATACCTCCACACCGAAGAGCTGATTTTTTTGGTATTTTCACCTGGCATGTCAACGGCCATATTCCTCCCACGGACAACAGGTGTCTCCCCGGGTGCCTGACTTAAACAAACCACCTCACCATCAGAATCCTCCTGGTCAATTTCCTCCCCAGCGCCAGCAACACCCATATCCTCCTCATCCTGGTGTACTTCAACACTGACATCTTCAATCTGACTATCAGGAACTGGACTGCGGGTGCTCCTTCCAGCACTTGCAGGGGGCGTGCAAATGGTGGAAGGCGCATGCTCTTCACGTCCAGTGTTGGGAAGGTCAGGCATCGCAACCGACACAATTGGACTCTCCTTGTGGATTTGGGATTTCGAAGAATGCACAGTTCTTTGCTGTGCTGCTTTTGCCAGCTTGAGTCTTTTCATTTTTCTAGCGAGAGGCTGAGTGCTTCCATCCTCATGTGAAGCTGAACCACTAGCCATGAACATAGGCCAGGGCCTCAGCCGTTCCTTGCCACTCCGTGTGGTAAATGGCATATTGGCAAGTTTACGCTTCTCCTCCGACAATTTTATTTTAGGTTTTGGAGTCCTTTTTTTTCTGATATTTGGTGTTTTGGATTTGACATGCTCTGTACTATGACATTGGGCATCGGCCTTGGCAGACGACGTTGCTGGCATTTCATCGTCTCGGCCATGACTAGTGGCAGCAGCTTCAGCACGAGGTGGAAGTGGATCTTGATCTTTCCCTAATTTTGGAACCTCAACATTTTTGTTCTCCATATTTTAACAGGCACAACTAAAAGGCACCTCAGGTAAACAATGGAGATGGATACTAGTATACAATTATGGACTGCCTGCCGACTGCAGACACAGAGGTAGCCACAGCCGTGAACTACCGTACTGTACTGTGTCTGCAGCTAATATAGACTGGTTGATAAAGAGAAGATGTCTATGTAACTATGTATGTATAAAGAAGACTGAAAAAAATCCACGGTTAGGTGGTATACAATTATGGACGGACTGCCTGCCGAGTGCAGACACAGAGGTAGCCACAGCCGTGAACTACCGTACTGTACTGTGTCTGCAGCTAATATAGACTGGTTGATAAAGAGAAGATGTCTATGTAACTATGTATGTATAAAGAAGAATGAAAAAAAACCACGGTTAGGTGGTATACAATTATGGACGGACTGCCTGCCGAGTGCAGACACAGAGGTAGCCACAGCCGTGAACTACCGTACTGTACTGTGTCTGCAGCTAATATAGACTGGTTGATAAAGAGAAGATGTCTATGTAACTATGTATGTATAAAGAAGAATGAAAAAAATCCACGGTTAGGTGGTATTACAATTATGGACGGACTGCCTGCCGAGTGCAGAGACACAGAGGTAGCCACAGCCGTGAACTACCGTACTGTGTCTGCTGCGACTGGATGATAAATGATATAAAAAATATATATATATCACTACTGCAGCCGGACAGGTATATATTATATATTATATAATGACGGACCTGCTGGACACTGTCTGTCAGCAGAATGAGTTTTATTTTTATAGAATAAAAAAAAAAAAACACACAAGTGAAGTCACACGACGAGTGTTTAACTTTTTCAGGCAATCACAATATAAGTATACTACTAACTATACTGGTGGTCAGTGTGGTCAGGTCACTGGTCAGTCACACTGGCAGTGGCACTCCTGCAGCAAAAGTGTGCACTGTTTAATTTTAATATAATATGTACTCCTGGCTCCTGCTATAACCTATAACTGGCACTGCAGTAGTGCTCCCCAGTCTCCCCCACAATTATAAGCTGTGTGAGCTGAGCAGTCAGACAGATATATAATATATATAGATGATGCAGCACACTGGCCTGAGCCTGAGCAGTGCACACAGATATGGTATGTGACTGACTGAGTCACTGTGTGTATCGCTTTTTTCAGGCAGAGAACGGATATATTAAATAAACTGCACTGTGTGTCTGGTGGTCACTCACTATATAATATATTATGTACTCCTGGCTCCTGCTATAACCTATAACTGGCACTGCAGTAGTGCTCCCCAGTCTCCCCCACAATTATAAGCTGTGTGAGCTGAGCAGTCAGACAGATATATATAATATTATATATAGATAATAGATGATGCAGCACACTGGCCTGAGCCTGAGCAGTGCACACAGATATGGTATGTGACTGAGTCACTGTGTGCTGTGTATCGCTTTTTTCAGGCAGAGAACGGATTATAAAGTAAACTGCACTGTCCTCACTAGTAAACTCTCTCCACTCAGTCTCTACACTTCTACAGTAACAGTACTCCTCCTAGTCAGCTCCAGTAAATCTCTCTCAGTCTCTTATAATCTAAATGGAGAGGACGCCAGCCACGTCCTCTCCCTATCAATCTCAATGCACGTGTGAAAATGGCGGCGACGCGCGGCTCCTTATATAGAATCCGAGTCTCGCGATAGAATCCGAGCCTCGCGAGAATCCGACAGCGTCATGATGACGTTCGGGCGCGCTCGGGTTAACCGAGCAAGGCGGGAAGATCCGAGTCGCTCGGACCCGTGAAAAAAACCATGAAGTTCTGGCGGGTTCGGATTCAGAGAAACCGAACCCGCTCATCTCTAATAATCATGAGAGACTTTAATTTACCTGATGTAAATTGGGAGGGGTCTTTTGCAAGTTCAGCTACAAGTGGCAAATTTTTAAAATTCCTTACAGGGAGCATCTCTCAAGCAATTGGCGAGGGATCCCACTCGCAAAGATTCAATATTAGATTTTATTCTTACAAATGGTGACAGGATATCAGACATATATGTGGGTGAGCACTTGGGATCCAGTGATCATCAAGCAGTATGGTTTAGTATAAAGACAGGATCCAAGTCCTTGAACAATACAAATATAACCTAATAGCGCGAACAGGTATGGGTATAGATATATAAATATATTAATAAAATCAATGATATTGACTTAATTGTGACAGCCAGGGGTGTATCTAGGGGTCTGAGCGCCCCTGGCAAAGTAAGGAACTGGCGCCCCCCACCTCCCCCATCCATGGACACAGAGGGGGGAGTTGCAGATAGGCTGAGATCAGGGACACTGAGGGAGAATTACAGGGAGGGTGCAGGTAGGGACAATGAGGTGGAGGGCTTACAGGGAGGTTGAGGTCAGGGACATTGAAGGGCAATTACAGGGAGGGTGTGGGCAGGGACACTGAGGGGGAATTACAGGAGTGTGCGGGCAGGGACACTGAGGGGGAATTACAGGAGTGTGCGGGCAGGGACACTGAGAGGGAATTACAGGAGTGTGCGGGTAGGGACACTGAGGGGGAATTACAGGGAGGGTGCGGGCAGGGACACTGAGAGGGAATTACAGGAGTGTGCGGGTAGGGACACTGAGAGGGAATTATGGGGAGGGTACGGGCAGGGACACTGAGGAGGAATTACAGGATGATGTGGGCAGGGATACTGAGGGGGGAGTCACAGGGAGGCTGAGGTCAGGAACACTGAGGGACAATTACAGGGAGGGTGCAGGTGGGGACACTGCAGAGGAATTACGAGTAGGGTGCGGGCAGGGATACTGAGATGGAATTACGGGGAGGGTGCGGGCAGGGATACTGAGATGGAATTACGGGGAGGGTAAAGGCAGGGAGACAAAGAGGGAATTACGAGGAGTGTGCGGGCAGGGACACAGAGATGGAATTACAGGTAGGGTGCAGGCAGGGACACTGAGGAGGGATTATGAGGAGGGTGCGGGCAGGGACACTGAGATGGAATTACGGGGAGGGTGCAGGCAGGTAGGGAGACTGAAGGGGAGTTACAAGAAGTGTGCAGGTAGGGACACTGAGGGGGAATTATGGTTAGGGTGCGGGTAGGGACACTGAGAGGGAATTATGGGGAGGGTGCGGGCAGGCATATTGAGGGGGAATTATGGGAAGGGTGCGGGCAGGGACATTGAGAGGGAATTACAGGAGTGTATGGGCAGGATCACTGAGGGGGCAGTTGCATGGATGGGGCGGGCAGGGACACTGAGGGGGAATTACAAGGAGGGTACAGGCAGGGACACTGAGGGGATATATGCACACATACATACAGTTAAAATCCCCTCCCTAGGTGTGATGGCAATACATGTCCCAGCAAATCCAGTTGACAAGGTGTGCTGGGGCTTATAGTCTCAACACAGCTGGACAGGCAGTCACTGGTCTAGATACCTCTCCATACAGAGCTCTTTGTAACCTGTGATCCAGACTGCCAGGATAGACCATGCAGTGCAGCTACGGTACCGCAGAAAATGTACAGGTATGCTCATGCTGCACTGCTGACTGGTGCTGATTGTAGTGGCTGCTGTTTGGTGACAGACCGAGTGGGACCAATGAGAAGGGGAGCGAATGAGGAAGAGGAGGTGCCTCGCCCCTCCCCATAACTGGAAGTGCTCCACTCCCCGGCTATATTCACTATCATTGTGACTGTAGCCACAGAGAGTGTCAGACTGCAATACGCTTCTGAGAGTCCGGCAGTGGATGAGCACTGCTAAGGGATGTACTCAGTGAGAACTACTATGTCACTCTACCCCCTGGTGCGGGTGGCACTGCCAGGCGGCGCCCCCCCTTTGGCCGGCGCCCCTGGCAAGTGCCATCCTGGCCAATAGGAAGATACACCCCTGGTGACAGCCTCAGAGACTTATCTATACTAGTCTCAATTGATATATATAGAAACAAAAAAAAGGGGGCCGCGCTATAGAGTCAATAATGTGATGTTATAATATTATATTAATATAAAAATATAAAATTTGAAAATGCTGATGGATAAATTTAAATAGTATTTATTACATGTATAGACAGTAAAAACTGCTTATTTCTATTATAGAATGGAAAAATAGATACAAGCATAAACAATAAAAACAACAAAGTAACTGAATTGGCTCTCTGGATTTGTAACTAAATAAATAGTAACAATTTTTCCTCTTGTATGTATTTGTAATCCAAAATGAGAAAAGCTGGAAACTGATATATACTCAGTATGGCAGAGTTAATAAATTGCTGTGATCCATAAACCACTGTAGAGATAAAATGTGTCCAATGTGGACGTGATAAACAAAGTACACTGGAAGAATTCGGTATGGATAGCCGCACTGGTTGTCAGAAGTTGCTGCTGGGAGCCGCTACTCACTTTATCCCTGCTGTCCGGGACCCTTTGCGGGGTGTGAGGAAGAGGTGATTCCCAAGCGTCCTCGGGGAGTGTACCTGTGTAGCGGCTGCCGTATGTAGCGCAGCAGTGAGCTCCAGCCGATGAATGGCCGCACAAGATGTTAGATGACAGTTCAACCTTGCGGGGAGCCGGGTGCAGGAGCCGTAACCAGTGGTATTGTGGATCGGCTGCTTATCACTTCGATGCCCAATTTTCCAGCTAGTGCAGGGAGTCCTAGACGCGTTTCGTCACTTCCTGCGACTTTCTCGATAGGTGATTAGGATCCAACTCCTGTCACACAAAAACAAAGGTGTTGGATTTTAGAAATGCTGACTTTGCAAAAATGAGGAGATGTTGAAGTGATTCATTGGCGGACTGGAGAACTTGGAAGGAGTGCAGGAGAGGTGGGAAAAACTAAAAAGTGCAATACTAAGGGCAACAGACCTTTGTATCAAAAGGGTTAGGAAAAGCACCAGGAAAAGGAAGCCAATGTGGTTCACAAAAGAAGTATCAACTAGTGTGAAAGCAAAAAAGATGGCTTTTAGGAAATACAAACAGACTCAAAAGAATAACGACAAAGAGGTGTATCTTGACAGACGGAAGGATGCAAAGAAAGTGATCAGATGTGCAAATGCAGAAGCTGAGGAGAAAATGGCTCAGTAAGTAGATAAAGGGGCAAAACGTTTTTTAAGTATATGAGAGGGGAAAATCAAATGGAGGAATAATAAGACTTAAGACAGAGAGGGAGAATTTGGTGGAGGGATACAAGGCAATAGCAGATCACCTAAATAATTATTTTTGCTCAGTATTTACTACAGAAGAAGGGAAGGGACCACAGTTAAGTTGCAAGGACATTCATAAAAATAAGGTAGATGAAAGTACATTTACAGAGGAGAAGGTCCTAACGGAACTTTCAAAACTAAAAGTGGGTAAATCAATGGGGCCAGATGGGATACACCCAAGGATGCTAAAAGAGCTAAAAGATGTGCTGGTGACACCTTTAACATAATTATTTAACCAGTCAATAAATGCAGGTGCCATTCCAGAGGACTGGAAAAGAGCAAATGTAGTTCCACTGCACAAAAGTGGAAGCAAGGAAGAAGCAAGTAACTACAGACCAGTAAGCCTTACATCAGTAGTAGGGAAAGTAATGGAAAAACTATTAAAAGAAAGAGTTGTGGACTTCCGGTTCCGGGACCCATGGAGTGAGTCTCTCAGCGCCGGAGCTCCGTCCTACCGCCCGCTGCACAGAACCTTTTCAAGGCTGCTGCAGCCTCCACACCGCCCAGACTGCCCCTGGTGAGACCCGCGATCACGATGGATCGCTTTGTGACACCCGTAACCGCGGCTACACAGGCCCCCGCTGGCGCACCCACGAGGCTGGAGAAGCGCCGCGCGGGAAGCAATATGGCGCCTGGCGCCGGACCTGAAGTCACCACTCCTGCCTCCAAGAAAGCCGCGGCGGAGGGGACTGAGTATGCAGGCTCACAGGTATGCAGGGATCCGGAGGCTCCGGTAACATATGGAGACGTTGTGGCAGCAATAAAAGCCACTATGGCCCCCCTGCTTTCACAGGCTGTCAGTGATATAACAACACAACTGCAGCACCTACAGCAGAGGGTCACACACACTGAATCTCAACTGCATGCTGCAACACATGACATAGAAGGGCTACACCACTCAGTGAAATCTCTAACTACAGAGAACTATCAGATATGGAATAAGTTAGATGATATGGAAAATCGCGCAAGAAGAAATAATATCAGACTTGTGGGACTGCCGGAATCACTTAAAGGCACGGCACTGGCTCATTTTGCCCGTGTCACCCTTCCAGCAATTTTGAATATAGAACGGGAATGCAGTGATTTAGTAATTGAAAGAATTCACCGTGTGGGTCCTATGCCCACCCCCAATAAACCGCGCCCACGTGTAACTCTGTTCCGCTGTCTGAACTACCTTCATAAATTAGCATTCTGGTCCGCGTCTCGCAAAATGAGGGACATCCAATGGGAGGGTAACAAGCTTTTCATATTCCAGGACTATTCAGTGGAACTGACCCGGGCCCGCAAAGCTTTTTCCCCTATTTGCACTCAACTTGTTTCAGAGGGTCGCAAGTTTGGCCTGTTATATCCCGCTCGCCTGCGCATTTACGAAGGTACCTCCCACAAAGATTTCCTAACACCTGCTGACGCAGCGGCCTACCTCCGTAATATATCCAGAGAAGACAGCGCGGACATTTCTGATCTCCCTTCAGCGACAAATTGATTATTTCCTGCTGAATGTTCACCTGCAGTTTAGTCGCTCATTACGCATGGACTGCCTTGGTCTATTTTGTTAGAGCAACAATGACTCACAGGCACTATGGTAGCTATCGCTACTTCACAATTGCTTTGCTTGCTCTTGGATGTCGTTTTGGCCGATTCTCTGCTTCTTTCTTTTGAAATGTTCTAACCTACATGCCTACTTTGCAGATACAAATTGAAAAAGCGCTATGTTGGTTGGGATATACCCCATTATGCTGCATTTTCATGTTATACAGCCGTCTCCACTACATTAGCCACAGGTTGCAGAGCCGGCCTTAGGCATAGGCAAACTAGGCAAATGCCTAGGGCATTTGGTATGCTTAGGGGCACCAGCAGCTCCTGCTGATTAAAATGATATGCAGCATGCCTATATTCTGTGTGTAACTGCGGCTGTATCTGGATACGAAATGCTACGTTGCGTGTATCCCTGGAAATCACTGTAATGTAGCATTTCGTATGCAGATACAGCCGCAGTTGCACATGCATGCTGCATATAATTTTAATCAGCAGAAGCTGATTGTGCTTTCTAGCCATATAGTAATGCAAATAATATGCATTTTCATAAACAAAAGGTGCCCGACGTTAGCAGAGCTGCCAGCTGACTCATGCCAGGCATCTCCTGCAGAACTAGCGGTGGTGCTAGGGGGCACCAGCCAAAATCTTGCCTAGGGCATCATATTGGTTAGGGCCGGCTCTGACAGGTTGTATACTATATACTGCTCACTGCATATTGCATATATTATATTATAATATTATATTGCTTCTTGGAGCATTTGGTTATTTAGCTCAATTACTAGGGGTTTCTGGGTGGGATTTGTTTACGTATATCGCGGTGGGGAGGGGCTCCTCCTTTCCTGCTGGTACACACCGCTTAATGCCGGGGTGCGAGACCGCTACCACTGGTAGTCGCCCATGCTCGTTGACCGGAGGTCACTGGTCACAGAAATATTGGCTATTTATCAAAGTATCCTCTTTTCAATTGTATGGCCTGTTATATAATACTGCTTTCTATTTCCATCTCTTCTTTTCCCCTCCTGTTTTGTCTCTCCCCTCCCCCCTCTTTCCCACCCCCCGTCCTCAGGCAGGTGATGATGCTCATGCCCCTTATGTGGATGGTTTACAAGTCCTCTGTTTTGCCCTTTCCTCTGAACTATGCCTAACCTGATAGTGGGATCTTGGAATGTCGGGGGCTTTAACTCCCCAGCAAAGAGACGGAAAATACTCCTATATTTAGGTAAACAGCACATAGACATGGCATTCCTACAAGAAACGCACCTAACTCCAGAGGAAACGGCAAAATTGAATGCTCTGAACTGGCGGGTTTTAGGTTTCAGCTCTTTCAATTCTAAAGCCAGAGGGGTTGTCATATTGGCGAAACGTTCTGTGACCACTGAAATCCTGACCACAGTCACTGATCCTGAAGGTCGTTATGTGATAATGTCTGTTAAGATTAATGGTAGAGTCTACACACTATGTAACGTATATGCACCCAACATTTATTCCAAAAATTTCTTTCAATCTTTACTCGCCAAACTAACCCCCCTTCTCACAGACCCCTTAATACTCTGTGGCGATTTGAACCTTATCTCTTCCCCCTATTTGGACCGATCCCACACACCAACAAAACCTCTTTCACTACCCAAACTTGGGGTCCCTCTATTAGCTGACAGCCTACTGACGGTAGATATCTGGAGAGCTTTACATCCCACAGAGAAGGAATACACATGTCTCTCAGCGGCCCACCACACGCTATCTAGGATAGACTATATTTTACTGTCCCATTCCCTACTACCGAACGTATCAGATTCACAAATTGAGGCAATCTCCTTATCGGACCATGCCCTAGTCACTGCAACGCTCCATTTCCCAGACATATCGCACTCTCCCAGATTGTGGAGATTCCCCTCCTATCTCGCTCACTCCCTGAAATTCCAGCAAAGATTGGAATCCTCTTGGGAGGCCTTTAAAACTAACAACGCATCCCATTTAGAGGAAGATCCAATTCTATTTTGGATGACTGCAAAATCGGTTCTCCGGGGAGACATTATATCCTATGTCTCAGCCACCAATAAAAAATATGCCTCTCAATATTTGGAGTTCCAGAGACCCTTGTCGACAGCCTATCAGCAATACAAATCTTTTCCGACCCCTCAAAATCGCCTTATATACATTGAAGCCAAAGCCCACTTTTATGAATTCATGTCCTCCATGGGTACTAGGTATTCATTCTCGGTGAACTATCGGTTCTACAAATTTGGCAATAAAACGGGCAAGTTGTTGACGACACTCCTCATGGGTTCCCGCCCTCCCATGGTCACTCATCCTTTGTATACCCCTGCTGGCACATTAACTACTAATAATCAGGAGATTTCTGATGTTATGAAAGCATTTTACAAGGACCTATATTCCTCTTCCTCAAACTCCACCCCTTCTACTCCTCCCACCCAGTCACCATGGCCCAAGAACTTTTGGGATAACCTTTCTGCTCCCCAGCTTCATGCTTCCATGACATCACCATTGTTGGCTCCCATCTCGTTGGAAGAAATCCGGAGTGTCATTGGACAGTTTGGCAGAGATAAGGCACCGGGCCCTGATGGCTTTAGTGCCGACTTTTATAAAATTCTTTTACCCCGAATAGGGGACACACTGGTGGCTGTCCTTAATGCGGTTCTGTCTTCTGACACTCTTCCCAAACACTTTAACACTGCCATCCTCAAAGTCCTCCCTAAACCTGGTAGAGACTTATCCCAACCAGGATCATATCGCCCAAGTTCACTCTTAAATCTTGATTACAAGCTACTTACTAAAATCTTAGCTAACCGGATTAAATTATTACTCCCTCATATCATACATAAAGATCAAACTGGGTTTATCTGGGGCAGACACTCGGAGATCAATGTAAGGAGAGTTCTTTCTGCCATTTATGCCTCCTCCTCCTCTTCAAATACCCCTTCCTCCCTTCCAGTTATTCTCTCACTCGACGCGGAAAAAGCGTTTGATATGGTGAACTGGGATCATCTTTTTTCTACACTCCTACAATTTGGCTTTCCAGTAGATTTTGTAAATCTTCTAAAACTTCTCTACACGGCTCCACAAACCCAGATATCCTGCAATGGAGTTCTCTCTTCTCCCTTTGAGATCCAGAGAGGTACCAGACAGGGGTGCCCACTATCACCCTTACTATTTGCAGTAGCACTGGAACCCCTGGCGATTGCCCTACGCCAATCGAGTGTAATTAAGGGAATTCAAATAGGAGATATTGACCTTCGCCTTGCCCTCTTTGCCGATGATATGCTACTATTTGTTTCAGATCCATCGACCTCTATCCCAGAGATCCTTGGAATGATACAGGCATTCGGAGTTAGGGCGGGGTATAGGATCAATGTGGCCAAATCAGAACTCTTACCCATAGGCCCCTCCTCACGTACTATTTCCACACTACTTCCGGATCTCTCATTCAAAATAGCCCTCACTAAGATCACATACCTAGGGATTCAAATCCCAGCAAACCTTTCCAGACTTTATGAAGAAAATTTTACCCCTGTTCTGGCACGTATTACCGCATTACTGGATGGTTGGAAATTGTTACCTCTATCCTTGATAGGGAGAATAGCTGTGTTACAAAGTATAGTTTTCCCAAAGATATTTTACCTCATGCAGATGCTCCCAGTCCGCCTTACTAAACATGATATTCAATATCTACGGAAAATTATGTCAAGGTTTTTATGGAAAGGCAAGAAGGCGTTCATTACTTTGGATAAACTGATGGCACCCAAGTCCGCAGGTGGATTTGGTGTTCCTGATTACGCATCCTACTCAATGGCGTCCCTATTTAGATGTGCTGCTGACTGGCTGTTTGACAGGGAACTCTATACAGACTCCGCTCTGGATGAGGCACTATTCACTCCTTACTCCCCGGGGGCATTACTCCTATCTAAACCCTCACTGATCCCGACCCACATCCTCGCTAACCCCCTTTTTAGGGATATCTATTATAACTGGCGCTCTTTACACAAGAAATTTAAATGCAATCCTGAGGAATCTATATGCATCCCGCTATGGGGTAATCCAGCTTTCCCCCCATCCCTCCTTAACTCAAATTACCGACTCTGGAAAGAGAAAGGACTCTCAAACTCTTCCAAAGTATTTGACCCGGGAGGCTCCATGTACTCCTTCTCATCGCTCCAAGAGAAATATGACCTACCCCACTCTCATTTTTTTCATGTATCTACAGAAGCGACACTATCTAGGCTTAGCTACTCACATGAGAACTACCCCACAAGAAACCCCCTTGTCTACTAACCCACTACAGCTTTCGCTTAAAACACATAGAATAGGCCCGACACGCATTAGACAAATATATTCTATCCTGACATCTAGCACAACAGACTGTAGATGGGAAAGACTACTTCACCAATGGAGTAAAGATATACCTAGCCTGACTGCTCACCACCAACTCAGTGATCATTATGTTTCTAGCTTGAAAGCCCTGGCTTCACCTTACTTACAGGAGGTCCACCTCCGTACTCTACAGAGAGCCTATATTTCCCCGAGTCAACACGCTAAGTTTCACCCCACGGAAACTGGGGAATGTCCCAAATGTCATATACGTACGGCTTCCTTCTATCACATGTTCTGGGAATGTGGTCTGATTAAACGTTTTTGGAACAAACTTCTGGCTTACATTAATAAGCTTCTGAATATACATGTAACAGCAACACCCCTATCTTGTTTGTGTGCAAATTTCTCCGAATGGCATTTAGGAACTGAGAAACGGCGAACTATACCATTTCTCACTATTTTGGTAACAGTCTCAAAGAAAATTATTTTATCACACTGTGTCACAACTGAGGGCCTGAGCTGACGGGAGGCAGCCTCAGTTGTAGGGGCTGAGATGTACCGGAACCTGGGAGGTTGTATCAGACCCCTGGACATGTAAGTAACATGAATAATAACTGCCCGAAGGCGTGACCACGACAACTTGGATAAAAGTCAATGATGTTTATTATGACAACTCCGCAACACAGCAGCAGTAAAAGAAAACGTAAAAGTCAGCAAAGAATAAATACAGTTCCTGGATACTACAGGATGGCAGGAGCCACAGGGCACTGGTAGTGTGAGATAGTTCTTATAATCTTCTAGATGGAAAGTCCTTACCAGGCCCGACTGTAGCAATGGAGATAACCCAGGATTGTACCAGCTGGTGTTCCAGGAAAAGCTGGGTTGCTGAAGATAAAACGGCTGCTGTGGATACTGGTTGGAACCAGACTGTTGTTAGCACGGAGTGGATACTGGCTGGAACCAGTTAAATAATAAATGAACTTGGGAGCGATGAAATATAAGCTGAAATGTAGAACTTGAGAGCGGAGAAATAATAATACCGGTGGAGAGTGGTAAAGTGTAGAAAGGACACCGGCCCTTTAAGAGAAGCTGTACTCTGCTGGAAGCTGGGCTGGAAGCAGGTAATGTTGTAGCTGGAAACAGATGAATCCACAATGGATTGGAGAGTCAGGCTACACCGCAGGTGGAATGCTGGTGCGGGTCTCTATGGTGGAAGTCTTGAGACAGGAGCTGGAACCTGGAAGACAATCACAGGAGAGAGACAAACAGGAACTAGGTTTGACAACCAAAGCACTGACGCCTTCCTTGCTCAGGCACAGTGTATTTATACCTGCAGCAAGGAAGGGATTGGCTAGGCAATTATGCAGATTATCAATACTGAGAACAGATTGGTGGAAATGATCAGCTGACAGAATCCAAGATGGCTGCGCCCATGCAGACACTTGGAGGGAAGTTTGGTTTGTAATCCATGTGGTAATGAAAACAGTAATGGCGGCGCCGGCCACCGGAGACAGGAGGCGCCAGGCTGACAGATGCACATCCAACCACGCGGACACAGCGGAGGCCGCGGCTGACGTAATCGCCACTCAGACACTCTGCATGCAGAAGTTCAGGGACGGCAGCGGAGGCCGCGGGAGACGCCATGCCAGGTGTAATATGGCGTTTACTGTGACAGCGTCCCAGAGTAACAGGAGAGGATACAGGAATGTACACATCAGGATAACAGATGGGATCCGGTCCTGGAGCGCTGAGCCAGCCTTAGGAGGCATCTGATGGGTAAGAAATGGCGTCCAGATACCCGGATCGTGACAGCACCCCCCCCCCCCTTTAGGAGTGGCCCCAGGATACTTCTTTGGCTTTTGAGGAAACTTGGAATGGAATCTCCGGACCAAGGCAGGAGCATGGACATCAGAAGCATTGGTCCATGAACGTTCCTCAGGACCATAACCCTTCCAGTCAATAAGATATTGTAGTTGACCATAACGGTGACGTGAGTCCAGGATCTTGGCTACTTCATACTCAACGCCTCGTTGAGTTTGGACTTTCGGAGTTGGAGGAAGTGAGGAATGAAACCGATTCAAGATCAGCGGTTTCAACAGGGAAACATGGAATGTCCTGGGTATTTTTAAGAAGGGAGGCAACTGAAGTCTGTAAGCAACAGGATTGATGACTTGTTCAATCTTGAAAGGACCGATATAGCGAGGTGCAAACTTCATACTGGGAACTCTTAACCTCAAATTCTTCGTGGATAACCATACCCGATCACCCACCTTGAGAGCAGGAACTGCTCGACGCTTCTTATCCGCAAACTTCTTGTACCTGAACGATGCCTTGAGCAGAGCTGATCGTACGCTCTTCCAGATATTGGCAAACTGATGCAAGGTGATATCCACTGCGGGAACAGAAGTTGCTGGAAGCGGTTGGAACTCAGCGACTTTAGGGTGGAATCCAAAGTTAGTGAAGAATGGTGTTGAAGCAGATGAAGAATGATACTGGTTGTTATGACAGAACTCGGCCCAGGGAAGTAATTGAACCCAGTCATCTTGAGAGGAGGACACATAGATGCGGAGGAAGGCCTCCAAGTCCTGATTCACCCTCTCGGTTTGACCATTGGTCTGAGGATGGTAAGCCGTAGAAAACTTTAGCTTGACTTGGAGGACTTGACATAAACTTTGCCAGAATTTGGCTGTGAATTGAACTCCTCGATCTGAGATAATTTCTTCAGGAAGACCGTGGAGTCGGAAGATCTCTTGTATGAATACTTGAGCCAACTTGGAAGCTGACGGAAGACCGGTGAGAGGAATGAAGTGTGCCATCTTGGTGAACCGGTCAACTACCACCCAGATGGTATTGAACTTGTTGCACATGGGTAAATCTGTAATAAAATCCATCGACAAATGGGTCCAAGGTCGACGGGGAACAGATAGTGGAACCAGTTGCCCCGCAGGCGACTGGCGGGATACCTTATGTTGAGCACACTTTGGGCAAGATGCAATAAACTCCAAGACGTCCTTTTTCAGAGTTGGCCACCAATAGGACCTAGAGATAAACTCCAGGGTTTTTTGGATACCTGTATGTCCGGCAAAACGGGAAGCATGGGCCCAATGCATGAGCTTCTTCCTTAGCATCGGTTTCACAAAACTTTTCCCTGATGGGGGCGTAGAGTCCATCCCTACCGTGGAGAATGCCAACGGATTTATAATAGGATGCTTGTCTGAAGACTCTGACTCATTTTCTTGCTCCCATGAGCGGGAAAGGGCATCGGCCTTGCGATTCTGAGAGCCCGGACAGAACTGGAGTTTAAAATCGAACCTGGAAAAGAAAAGTGCCCATCTGGCCTGACGAGGGTTGAGACATTGTGCGCCTTTCAGATATAAAAGGTTCTTGTGGTCTGTAAGTATGGTGATTGAATGAGAAGCTCCCTCCAACAGATACCTCCACTCTTCTAGAGCGAGCTTGATGGCTAGCAACTCCTGGTCGCCAATGGCATAGTTGCGCTCAGCTGGAGAGAACTTCCGGGAGAAGAAACTGCAAGGGTGTAAATGGCCATCTTTAGCCCTCTGAGATAACACCGCTCCTACTCCAACGGAGGAGGCATCCACCTCTAAGATGAAAGGAGAGTCGATGTCAGGCTGTTTCAGAACAGGCGCAGAGATGAACCTTTGTTTTAAAAGATGAAATGCTTGCATGGCTTCTTCAGACCACTTGGACGGGTTAGCACCCTTCTTAGTGAAAGCAGTAATAGGCGCCACAATGGTGGAAAAGTCTCGTATAAACTTTCGGTAATAGTTGGCGAACCCTAAGAACCTCTGGACCCCTTTGAGGGTTAAGGGTACCGGCCAATTTTGGATTGCTTGTAGTTTCTCAGGATCCATCTCTAGTCCGGAACCGGACACAATGTACCCTAGAAACGGAATGGACTTGACTTCAAAGACGCATTTCTCTAATTTGCAATAGAGATGATTGACACAGAGACGGGACAGAACCTCTTTAACCCAAAAACGATGTTCCTCTATATCGTTGGCAAAAATGAGGATATCGTCTAGATAGACCACGACATGACGGTATAGAATGTCTCTGAAGATCTCATTGACAAAATGCTGGAAGACAGCTGGAGCAATGCTCAATCCGAAGGGCATGACGAGGTACTCATAATGTCCGTCACCGGTGTTAAAGGCGGTCTTCCACTCGTCACCCTCACGGATCCGGATGAGATTGTATGCACCTCTCAAGTCCAGCTTTGTAAAGATGGTAGCTCCGCTAACTCTGTCAAAGAGCTCAGTAATCAGGGGTAAAGGATAACGGTTCTTGATGGTAATGTCGTTCAAACCTCTGTAGTCGATGCACGGCCGCAGACCACCATCTTTCTTTTTTACAAAAAAGAAGCCTGCGCCGGCTGGGGAAGAAGAAGGTCGAATGAACCCCTTTGCTAGGTTCTCTTTAATGTATTCCTCCATAGAATGCGTCTCAGGCAGAGACAACGGATAAGTTCGGCCTCGAGGTGGAACCTTCCCTGGAACGAGATCAAGCGGGCAGTCCCATTCTCTATGAGGAGGAAGGATATCAGCAGAAGCTTTACTGAACACATCCGTGAAATCTTGATATGGAGGAGGTGGAACATCAGACGACCTGGGGGAGGAAGAACAGACAGGCAATACTTTAAACAAACATGTCTCAGCACAGGAGGAACCCCATGCCAGGATTTGCGTAGTCGTCCAATCAATTGTAGGATTGTGAAGACGGAGCCATGGAAGGCCCAGGACCACAGGATGTGTGGCTCTTGGAATCACTAAAAAAGAAATAAGTTCGGAATGAAGAACTCCCACTCTCAGACGAACTGGTAGAGTCCTTAAAGAAATAACTGCATCAAAAATTTTGCTGCCATCCACGGCAGTTAAAGAAATGGACGAAGGAAGTCTCTCGGTGGGTAGGGACCACCGTTTAACATAGGCTTCGGTAATAAAGTTCCCAGCTGCTCCGGAATCAAGGAGGGCAATGACGTTCCGATAACGTTGAGCAACTTGAAGCGAGACTGGGAGATTACAATCTTGAGGAGATGGAGAGGAGATCATTACTCCTAGCCGGCCCTCTCCTTGGCGAGCTAGGATTTGGAGTTTCCCGGACGTTTGGGACAGGCATTAATGGTGTGAGACGGAGCTGCACAATAAAGACAGAGAGACTCGGAGAGACGTCTTCGGCGCTCAGCAGGAGTTAAACGGGAACGGCCAATTTGCATGGGCTCATCTTTAGTTGGTGACAGTTGGCGAGGAGGAGGAGCAGAAGATTTTGGAGCAGATGATCTTCCACGCTCAGTTGCTCTCTCTCTGAAACGTAAATCAACTTTCGTGCAGAGTGAGATTAGCTCATCTAGCTTAGAGGGTAAGTCTCTGGTAGCTAACTCATCTTTAATACGCTCAGATAAGCCATGCCAGAATGCAGCATACAGGGCCTCGTCGTTCCATGCCAGTTCGGATGCCAGGATCTGGAACTGTATCAGATATTGTCCTACAGTACGTGACCCCTGGCGTAAACGGAGAATCTCGGATGAAGCTGAGGTTACCCGGCCTGGCTCGTCGAAGATGCGCCTGAATGTTGACACGAAGGCAGTGTAGGAAGATAGCAGGGTGTCGGACCTCTCCCATAACGGTGATGCCCAATCAAGGGCTGAGCCACTGAGAAGAGAAATAATGTAGGCAATTTTTGTACGATCACTGGGAAAATTGCCAGGTTGTAGCTCAAACTGAATCTCACACTGGTTGAGAAATCCCCTGCAGAATCTTGGAGATCCGTCAAATTTTGCTGGCGTTGGAAGATGAAGACGTGGAGCAGAAATGGGTAAGGTGGGTGGGGTTATAGCTGGAGTCACTGTGGTTGACGCACCAGACGCGCCTGATCCACGGAGAGTTGTCTGAATCCCATCCAGCCGAGTAGAGAAATCCTGGAGACAGCAGATGATGTGGCCCTGTGCAGCCTCCTGATGTTCTAGTCGGGCTGCCAGTTCTTGCATCGGCCTGGCCGCTTGATCCTGGTCTCCGGCTGGATTCATTAGGTCAGTGCTTACTGTCACAACTGAGGGCCTGAGCTGACGGGAGGCAGCCTCAGTTGTAGGGGCTGAGATGTACCGGAACCTGGGAGGTTGTATCAGACCCCTGGACATGTAAGTAACATGAATAATAACTGCCCGAAGGCGTGACCACGACAACTTGGATAAAAGTCAATGATGTTTATTATGACAACTCCGCAACACAGCAGCAGTAAAAGAAAACGTAAAAGTCAGCAAAGAATAAATACAGTTCCTGGGTACTACAGGATGGCAGGAGCCACAGGGCACTGGTAGTGTGAGATAGTTCTTATAATCTTCTAGATGGAAAGTCCTTACCAGGCCCGACTGTAGCAATGAAGATAACCCAGGATTGTACCAGCTGGTGTTCCAGGAAAAGCTGGGTTGCTGAAGATAAAACGGCTGCTGTGGATACTGGTTGGAACCAGACTGTTGTTAGCACGGAGTGGATACTGGCTGGAACCAGTTAAATAATAAATGAACTTGGGAGCGATGAAATATAAGCTGAAATGTAGAACTTGAGAGCGGAGAAATAATAATACCGGTGGAGAGTGGTAAAGTGTAGAAAGGACACCGGCCCTTTAAGAGAAGCTGTACTCTGCTGGAAGCTGGGCTGGAAGCAGGTAATGTTGTAGCTGGAAACAGATGAATCCACAATGGATTGGAGAGTCAGGCTACACCGCAGGTGGAATGCTGGTGCGGGTCTCTATGGTGGAAGTCTTGAGACAGGAGCTGGAACCTGGAAGACAATCACAGGAGAGAGACAAACAGGAACTAGGTTTGACAACCAAAGCACTGACGCCTTCCTTGCTCAGGCACAGTGTATTTATACCTGCAGCAAGGAAGGGATTGGCTAGGCAATTATGCAGATTATCAATACTGAGAACAGTTTGGTGGAAATGATCAGCTGACAGAATCCAAGATGGCTGCGCCCATGCAGACACTTGGAGGGAAGTTTGGTTTGTAATCCATGTGGTAATGAAAACAGTAATGGCGGCGCCGGCCACCGGAGACAGGAGGCGCCAGGCTGACAGATGCACATCCAACCACGCGGACACAGCGGAGGCCGCGGCTGACGTAATCGCCACTCAGACACTCTGCATGCAGAAGTTCAGGGACGGCGGCGGAGGCCGCGGGAGACGCCATGCCAGGTGTAATATGGCGTTTACTGTGACAGCGTCCCAGAGTAACAGGAGAGGATACAGGAATGTACACATCAGGATAAGAGATGGGATCCGGTCCTGGAGCGCTGAGCCAGCCTTAGGAGGCATCTGATGGGAAAGAAATGGCGTCCAGATACCCGGATCGTGACACACTGGTTATTACCCTCTCCCCCTACACTCGGGGAAGTTCATGGTAAACTTCTACAGATACTATACTATGATAGGAAATCGGTCCAAGCCAATATAGAGGTGGGGGTTAAAACTTTTTACAAGAAGTGGGGTCTTTATATAGAGTCACGAGATCAGTCCACACAAGACCAGATATTTAAAGTCTTTGAACAAACTGAATGGTTTCTACATAGGAAACTGTTAGAAGAATCTACCTCATAACCATTCATACCGTTTATGCTGCTCAGTCCTAGGGTTGAACTCCTCCAGACCCTGCCAGGAGATTGATATATTCACTGCTATTTTTCCTCGTTTCAATTGTCAGGAGCATCTTTCCCTCCTTCCCCATTTACCCTAATGTATTTCCCTACCCCATCTTCTTTCTTCTCTCTCTGTACTTTTTTCTCATCTTCATGTGAAAACAAATAGATTTTTGAATGATGTTTTAATGGTTAGCTTTAGGGAACATCTTCCTGTGGGTTATTATGGTACAAATATTGCATACCTGAAACACGGGAATATATGCCTTTTTTATATCTCTATACTCCTGTAACTTTGAGTACGAATTCTATTAATGATACTTCGGGCTTCAGGAGTGGTTCTTGGAGTTAGAGATTTAATGAATGTAAGATCATTAATGGTTACAAGATTGTAGAATATGTTATAATCACTGGAGTACTACCTTTGTTCCCATGCTCAGATAAGATTGTATGTTTTCTTTTCGATACAGTTTGATGTACCTACCTACATGATGTAATTGTTTACTTCATCAAATGCTGCCGATTTGTTCCTGTTTGACCTTATATTCTATGAAAATCAAAATAAACAGATTTAAAAAAAAAAAAAAAAAGAAAGAGTTGTGGAATATCTTATATGAAACAACTTACAGGATCCAAAACAGCATGGATTTACTGGTGGGAGATCATGCCAAATCAACGCTCCATTTTCAGGGAGGAGACAGAGAGTTGCTGGGGCAGTGTGGTGTGAACACGGGGCGTGTTGGGGGCATGATCACGGCGGCTGTGTGATGTGACACGCAGCCGCTGCAGGAGGCTTCCACAGTTTCTGCTAACAAGCAGAAATTACGATGCGTTCGCAGTTTCTTCTTGTTTAACTGGGGGAGGCGCCTGTCAGCATGCTGGGCGGCCTTAACCAGCGATGAGCGCCCCCCCAGCATGCGCTCCAAAGGATTGCAAATTCTGCTAATTAGCAGAATTTGCAATCCTTACTGAATTAGGCCCTTAATTGTAAGAGCAATACCAATAGGGTGTCTATCTCTCTGCCAATATAAAGGTGTTTTGTTTCGCTGTAATCCTTTTTATTATGTGCATGATCTTTTAGATTGGGTTATCTACCATCTCATAAATCTGGCGCAACAGTTCCTATACCATTCATATGAAGGAGTCATTGGTGTCTTATGCAAATTCATGCAATATTACCCTATGAAATGTTCTCTTTTCTTTTTAAGAATAACAGTCATCTGACAGGAAGATCTAATTAGGATGTCCATATAGAATTATTGACTATAATGTATATATTTTGTTGAACAGTGATGTGCTTAGTATTGATCTAACTTTTATTTAATTTGAAATTGCAGAATAATGGTTTAAATATATGTTAAAAAAATAAGAATTTACTTACCGATAATTCTATTTCTCGTAGTCCGTAGTGGATGCTGGGGACTCCGTAAGGACCATGGGGAATAGCGGCTCCGCAGGAGACTGGGCACAAAAGTAAAGCTTTAGAACTACCTGGTGTGCACTGGCTCCTCCCCCTATGACCCTCCTCCAAGCCTCAGTTAGGATACTGTGCCCGGACGAGCGTACACAATAAGGAAGGATTTTGAATCCCGGGTAAGACTCATACCAGCCACACCAATCACACCGTATAACTCGTGATCTAAACCCAGTTAACAGCATGATAACAGAGGAGCCTCTAGAAAAGATGGCTCACTACAGCAATAACCCGATTTTTTGGTAACAATAACTATGTACCAGTATTGCAGACAATCAGCACTTGGGATGGGCGCCCAGCATCCACTACGGACTACGAGAAATAGAATTATCGGTAAGTAAATTCTTATTTTCTCTAACGTCCTAAGTGGATGCTGGGGACTCCGTAAGGACCATGGGGATTATACCAAAGCTCCCAAACGGGCGGGAGAGTGCGGATGACTCTGCAGCACCAAATGAGAGAACTCCAGGTCCTCCTCAGCCAGGGTATCAATTTTGTAGAATTTTACAAACGTATTTGCTCCTGACCAAGTAGCTGCTCGGCAAAGTTGTAAAGCCGAGACCCCTCGGGCAGCCGCCTAAGATGAGCCCACCTTCCTTGTGGAGTGGGCATTTACAGATTTTTGGCTGTGGCAGGCCTGCCACATAATGTGCAAGCTGAATTGTACTACAAATCCAACGAGCAATAGTCTGCTTAGAAGCAGGAGCACCCAGCTTGTTGGGTGCATACAGGATAAACAGCGAGTCAGATTTTCTGACTCCAGCCGTCCTGGAAACATATATTTTCAGGGCCCTGACAACGTCTAGCAACTTGGAGTCCTCCAAGTCCCTAGTAGCCGCAGGCACCACAATAGGTTGGTTCAGGTGAAACGCTGAAAACACCTTAGGGAGAAACTGAGGACGAGTCCTCAATTCCGCCCTGTCCGAATGGAAAATCAGATAAGGGCTTTTACAGGATAAAGCCGCCAATTCTGACACGCGCCTGGCCCAGGCCAGGGCCAACAGCATGACCACTTTCCATGTGAGATATTTTAACTCCACAGATTTAAGTGGTTCAAACCAATGTGACTTTTGGAACCCAAAAACTACATTGAGATCCCAAAGTGCCACTGGAGGCACAAAAGGAGGCTGTATATGCAGTACCCCTTTTACAAACGTCTGAACTTCAGGGACTGAAGCTAGTTCTTTTTGGAAGAAAATTGACAGGGCCGAAATTTGAACCTTAATGGACCCCAATTTCAGGCCCATAGACACTCCTGTTTGCAGGAAATGTAGGAATCGACCCAGTTGAATTTCCTCCGTCGGGCCTTACTGGCCTCGCACCACGCAACATATTTTCGCCAAATGCGGTGATAATGTTTTGCGGTTACATCCTTCCTGGCTTTGATCAGGATAGGGATGACTTCATCCGGAATGCCTTTTTTCCTTCAGGATCCGGCGTTCAACCGCCATGCCGTCAAACGCAGCCGCGGTAAGTCTTGGAACAGACAGGGTCCTTGCTGGAGCAGGTCCCTTCTTAGAGGTAGAGGCCACGGATCCTCCGTGAGCATCTCTTGAAGTTCCGGTTACCAAGTCCTTCTTGGCCAATCCGGAGCCACGAATATAGTGCTTACTCCTCTCCATCTTATCAATCTCAGTACCTTGGGTATGAGAGGCAGAGGAGGGAACACATACACTGACTGGTACACCCACGGTGTTACCAGAGCGTCTACAGCTATTGCCTGAGGGTCCCTTGACCTGGCGCAATACCTGTCGAGTTTTTCCCAATGGTTTATAATCATGTGGAAGACTTCTGGGTGAAGTCTCCACTCTCCCGGGTGGAGGTCGTGTCTGCTGAGGAAGTCTGCTTCCCAGTTGTCCACTCCCGGAATGAATACTGCTGACAGTGCTATCACATGATTTTCCACCCAGCGAAGAATCCTTGCAGCTTCTGCCATTGCCCTCCTGCTTCTTGTGCCACCCTGTCTGTTTACGTGGGTGACTGCCGTGATGTTGTCCGACTGGATCAACACCGGCTGACCTTGAAGCAGAGGTCTTGCTAAGCTTAGAGAATTGTAAATGGCCCTTAGCTTGAGGATATTTATGTGAAGTGATGTCTCCAGGCTTGACCATAAGCCCTGGAAATTCCTTCCCTGTGTGACTGCTCCCCAGCCTCGCAGGCTGGCATCCGTGGTCACCAGGACCCAGTCCTGAATGCCAAATCTGCGGCCCTCTAGAAGATGAGCACTCTGCAACCACCACAGGAGGGACACCCTTGTCCTTGGTGACAGGGTTATCCGCTGATGCATCTGAAGATGCGACCCGGACCATTTGTCCAGCAGGTCCCACTGGAAAGTTCTTGCGTGGAATCTGCCGAATGGGATTGCTTCGTAGGAATCCACCATTTTACCCAGAACCCTTGTGCATTGATGCACTGAGAGTTGGCTCGGTTTTAGGAGGTTCCTGACTAGCTCGGATAACTCCCTGGCTTTCTCCTCCGGGAGAAACACCTTTTTCTGGACTGTGTCCAGGATCATCCCTAGGAACAGAAGACGAGTCGTCGGAACCAGCTGCGATTTTGGAATATTGAGAATCCAATCGTGCTGCCGCAACACTACCTGAGATAGTGCTACACCGACCTCCAACTGTTCCCTGGATCTTACCCTTATCAGGGAATCGTCCAAGTAAGGGATAACTAAAATTCCCTTCCTTCGAAGGAATATCATCATTTCGGCCATTACCTTGGTAAAGACCCGGGGTGCCGTGGACCATCCATACGGCAGCGTCTGAACTGATAGTGACAGTTCTGTACCATAAACCTGAGGTACCCTTGGTGAGAAGGGTAAATTGGGACATGAAGGTAAGCATCCTTGATGTCCCGAGACATCATGTAGTCCCCTTCTTCCAGGTTCGCAATCACTGCTCTGAGTGACTCAATCTTGAATTTGAACCTCTGTATGTAAGTGTTCAAAGATTTTAGATTTAGAATCGGTCTCACCGAGCCGTCCGGCTTCGGTACCACAACAGTGTGGAATAATACCCCGTTCCCTGTTGCAGGAGGGGTACCTTGATTATCACCTGCTGGGAATACAGCTTGTGAATGGCTTCCAAAACTGTCTCCCTGTCAGAAGGAGACATCGGTAAAGCCGACTTTAGGAAACGGCGAGGGGGAGACGTCTCGAATTCCAATTTGTACCCCTGAGATATCACCTGAAGGATCCAGGGGTCTACTTGCGAGTGAGCCCACTGCGCGCTGAAATTCATTGAGACGGCCCCCCACCGTGCCTGATTCTGCTTGTAAAGCCCCAGCGTCATACTGAGGGCTTGGCAGAGGCGGGAGAGGGTTTCTGTTCCTGGGAACTGGCTGATTTCTGCAGCCTTTTTCCTCTCCCTCTGTCACGGGGCAGAAATGAGGAACCTTTTGCCCGCTTGTCCACGAAAAGACTGCGCCTGATAATACGGCGTCTTCTCATGTTGAGAGGCGACCTGGGGTACAAACGTGGATTTCCCAGCTGTTGCCGTGGCCACCAGGTCTGAAAGACCGACCCCAAATAACTCCTCCCCTTAATAAGGCAATACTTCCAAATGCCGTTTGGAATCCGCATCACCTGACCACTGTCGTGTCCATAACCCTCTACTGGTAGAAATGGACAACGCACTTAGACTTGATGCCAGTCGGCAAATATTCCGCTGTGCATCACGCATATATAGAAATGCATCTTTCAAATGCTCTATAGGCAATAATATACTGTCCCTATCTAGGGTATCAATATTTTCAGTCAGGGAATCCGACCACGCCAACCCAGCACTGCACATCCAGGCTGAGGCGATTGCTGGTCGCAGTATAACACCAGTATGTGTGTAAATACATTTTAGGATACCCTCCTGCTTTCTATCAGCAGGATCCTTAAGGGCGGCCATCTCAGGAGAGGGTAGAGCCCTTGTTCTTACAAGCGTGTGAGCGCTTTATCCACCCTAGGGGGTGTTTCCCAACGCACCCTAACCTCCGGCGGGAAAGGATATAATGCCAATAACATTTTAGAAATTATCAGTTGTTATCGGGGGAAACCCACGCTTCATCACACACCTCATTTAATTTCTCAGATTCAGGAAAACTACAGGTAGTTTTTCCTCACCGAACATAATACCCCTTTTTGGTGGTACTCGTATTATCAGAAATGTGTAAAACATTTTTCATTGCCTCAATCATGTAACGTGTGGCCCTACTGGAAGTCACATTTGTCTCTTCACCGTCGACACTGGAGTCAGTATCCGTGTCGGCGTCTATATCTGCCATCTGAGGTAACGGGCGCTTTAGAGCCCCTGACGGCCTATGAGACGTCTGGACAGTCACAAGCTGAGTAGCCGGCTGTCTCATGTCAACCACTGTCTTTTATACAGAGCTGACACTGTCACGTAATTCCTTCCAACAGTTCATCCACTCAGGTGTCGACCCCCTAGGGGGTGACATCACTATTACAGGCAATCTGCTCCGTCTCCACATCATTTTTCTCCTCATACATGTCGACACAAACGTACCGACACACAGCACACACACAGGGAATGCTCTGATAGAGGACAGGACCCCACTAGCCCTTTGGGGAGACAGAGGGAGAGTTTGCCAGCACACACCAGAGCGCTATATATATACAGGGATAACCTTATATAAGTGTTTTTCCCCTTATAGCTGCTGTATTGTTAATACTGCGCCTAATTAGTGCCCCCCTCTCTTTTTTAACCCTTTCTGTAGTGTAGTGACTGCAGGGGAGAGCCAGGGGAGCTTCCCTCCAACTGAGCTGTGAGGGAAAATGGCGCCAGTGTGCTGAGGAGATAGGCTCCGCCCCTTTTTCGCGGACTTTTCTCCTGCTTTTTTATGGATTCTGGCAGGGGTTAAAATTCATCCATATAGCCCTGGGGGCTATATGTGATGTATTTTCGCCAGCCAAGGTGTTTTTATTGCTGCTCAGGGCGCCCCCCCCTAGCGCCCTGCACCCTCAGTGACCGAAGTGTGAAGTGTGCTGAGGAGCAATGGCGCACAGCTGCAGTGCTGTGCGCTACCTTGGTGAAGACAGGACGTCTTCTGCCGCCGATTTTCCGGACCTCTTCTGTCTTCTGGCTCTGTAAGGGGGCCGGCGGCGCGGCTCTGGGACCCATCCATGGCTGGGCCTGTGATCGTCCCTCTGGAGCTAATGTCCAGTAGCCTAAGAAGCCCAATCCACTCTGCACGCAGGTGAGTTCGCTTCTTCTCCCCTTAGTCCCTCGATGCAGTGAGCCTGTTGCCAGCAGGTCTCACTGAAAATAAAAAACCTAAAACTAAACTTTTCACTAAGCAGCTCAGGAGAGCCACCTAGTGTGCACCCTTCTCGTTCGGGCACAAAAATCTAACTGAGGCTTGGAGGAGGGTCATAAGGGGAGGAGCCAGTGCACACCAGGTAGTTCTAAAGCTTTACTTTTGTGCCCAGTCTCCTGCGGAGCCGCTATTCCCCATGGTCCTTACGGAGTCCCCAGCATCCACTTAGGACGTTAGAGAAAAAAAAGTTAAAGGGCCCATACAGATGTGTAAACATACTCCTATTCCTGTGACACTAGAAGCCTGATAATACTACTTCTATTCTACGTACATTTTCCTCAATTATATTACTGTTTCCTGCTACTTTTTCCTCAGTCTTGTAACTTAGGCCCTCATTCCGAGTTGTTCGCTCGCAAGGCGAATGTAGCAGAGTTACACACGCTAAGCCGCCGCCTACTGGGAGTGAATCTTAGCTTCTTAAAATTGCGACCGACGTACGCGCAATATTGCGATTACAAACGAGTTAGCAGTTTCTGAGTAGCTTCAGACTTACTCTGCCTGTGCGATCAGTTCAGTGCTTTTCGTTCCTGGCTGACGTCATAAACACACCCAGCGTTCGCCCAGGCACTCCCACCGTTTCTCCGGCCACTCCTGCGTTTTTTCCGGAAACGGTAGCGTTTCCAGCCACACGCCCCTAAAACGCCGTGCATCCGCCCAGTAAAACCCATTTCCTGTCAATCACAATGCGAACGTCGGAGCGATGAAAATGCCGTGAGTAAACTTACTTTCATCATAGTAAAGTTACTTGGCGCAGTCGCAGTGCGAACATTGCGCATGCGCACTAAGAGAATTCTCACTGCGATGCGATGAAAATCTCCGAGCGAACAACTCGGAATGAGGGCCTTAGTCACAAAGAAAGTGGTAAAGTAGCACATCAAGCATAATGTAATATGGCGGCAGGTTTCCCTGTGTACTTTCTCCTCAACATTGCTACTTCTTCCTCAGTCTTGCGTTACTCCCCAAGGGGATGTTTCAGAGGTGAACACAGTTGCAGCCATGTCTGCATTTTTTGCTTCAGCTGCTGATGCGTCTTTATGTTAATGTTGCAGCCAGTGGTACAGTGTTTCTAGTGAGATGCCCACCAGCTGAGGTGCTAATGCCTGAAAGTGCTAGAAGGAAGTCTGTTGTTGATTGTTGTATCACCAAAACAGTCGGCAAAACGGCTGGTAGTTACCATACAGTCTTAGTCTCAGTCACGAGTCATGATTCGTTGTCAAATTTCAATTCATGTTGGATATCCTGATTATTCTGATACTTTTTTAATCTTAATTAGTGATAAGTGAACCCATAAATTGCCATTTTTTTTATTTCATTTATTTATGAAGTCATCATCAAAAATGCTGAATTGCCCCAACTGATTGATGTATGGGCTCATTTATGCATACAGTAGTAATTAAGTGTTCCAATGGACCTGCTAGTGAAGCCCCATAGGTTTATTTTTAGTACCTTGGAGATTGCAGCACAATGATTTAAAGCTAATAACAACAGTACACTTAAAGCTTTCAGAGATAAGTTCTATACCTTCTGTGGTGTTAATGATTCAAATAATAATAGTGAAACCATATACTTCATTTTTAGTACCTTGGATCTTTGAATATAATTATTTAAAACTATGACAAATGTACAATGAAATGTTTTATCATCAGATGGCTCAGAGGTTTAGTGTGCATGTCCTATACCTTCTGTGTTGTGGTGTCAGTGCTACACTTGACATGAGTTTAATAAGGTGCATGTTGATATTTTTGCTAATGTAATGCATAATATACCATTGAGTCACATTACTATGACCACCAGCTAATAGCCAGAGTAACCGCCACGGACAGCAGCTAGACGGGCTCAACTGTCGTTTTAGACACACGTCTGGTTTGGGATCCGGTCTCTAGGTCGACAATGTCTAGGTCGACCACTATTGGTCGACAGTAAGTAGGTCGACATGGTTTCTAGGTCGACGAGGACTCTAGGTCGACATGACAAAAGGTCGACATGAGTTTTTCAAAAAAATTCCATTTTTTTAAAGTTTTCATACTTTATGATCCACATGGACTACAATTGGGAACGGTAACCTATGCCGAGCGCAGCGGTAGCGGAGCGAGGCACCTTGCCCGAAGCATGGTGAGCCAAGCTAGCCATGCGAGGGGACGCTGTGCACTAGTTGGGGTTTCCGGTCACTCTACAAAGAAAACAACACCAATTTTTTTTAAAACTCATGTCGACCTTTTTTCATGTCGACCTAGAAACCATGTCGACCTACTTACTGTCGACAAATAGTGGTCGACCTAGACACTGTCGACCTAAGTCTAGTCTATCTAACATACCACACCCGTCTGGCTGCCCCCAGGTTCATTTTGATGGTCAGCTGCTCCACTGTAGTGTGTCGGTCGGGCCTCACGCACCTTCTTAGCTGACGTTCACCTCTCACATCAATGGCACGTGGTGCTCTGCAGTTTCCACATCTGTTATTTGCAATGGTGCCATTTGTCCAGTCAGGATACACCTTCACCACAGCAACACTCAAACAGTTCATAAACTGTGCTGTTTCAGAAATACTGCCACCCTTGGCCCAAACAGCCGATAGTCATCTCTTTTTGCAACTCGGATAAATCGCCCCTTTTACCCATACCAGCAACAAGTGACATGTGTGTAGATGGTCTACTGCACACCTTACATACCCACCAGGCCAGTGCATGACACATCACGTACTTTATGGACTACTTGCTGCCAATGTCAAATTTAGGAGGTGAAAATAATAATGTGACTCGACCGTATGTGTCTTATAGCAGCAGTAATCCAAGTGTTCCAGTGGACTTGATAAGGAAACCCTATAGACAGATTCCATTGTAATACCTTAGATCAGGGGTGTCCAACCTTTCACCTTCCCTGGGCCACATTAGAAGATGAAAATTTAGATTGGGCCGCACATAAAATAACAGTAACGATACCTGATCATCCCAAAAAACCATAGAAAACATAGTTAACATATTAAACTTACTTGTAGCTGTGCCCCTGTAGCTGCGTCCCTTGTAGTTGTGCCCCTGTAGCTGCGCCCCTTGTAGCTGTGCCCCTGTATCTGCGTCCCTTGTAGTTGTGCCCCTGTAGCTGCGCCCCTTGTACTGTGCCCCTTGTAGCTGTGCCCCTGTAGCTGTGCCCGTGTAGCTGCGCCCCTTGTAGCTGTGCCCCTGTAGCTGCGCCCCTGTAGCTGCGCCCCTTGTAGTTGTGCCCCTGTAGCTGCGCCCCTTGTAGCTGTGCCCCTGTAGCTGCGCCCCTTGTAGTTGTGCCCTTGTAGCTGCGCCCCTTGTAGTTGTGCCCCTGTAGCTGACCCCTTGTACTGTGTCCCTTGTAGCTGCCCCCTTTTACTGTGCCCCTTGTAGTTGTGCCCCTGCAGCTGTGCCCCTTGTACTGTGCCCCTGTAGCTGCGCCCCTTGTAGTTGTGCCCCTGTAGCTGACCCCTTGTACTGTGTCCCTTGTAGCTGCCCCCTTTTACTGTGCCCCTTGTAGTTGTGCCCCTGCAGCTGTGCCCCTTGTACTGTGCCCCTTCTAGTTGTGCCCCTTGTAGTTGTTGCCCTGTAGCTGCACCCTTGTACTGTGCCCCTTGTAGTTGTGCCCCTTGTAGTTGTGGCCCTGTAGCTGCCCCCTTGTAGATGCCCCCTTGTACTGTGCCTCTTGTAGTTGTGGCCCTGTAGCTGCCCCCTTGTAGCTGCCCCCTTGTACTGTGCCCCTTGTAGTTGTGCCCCTGCAGCTGTGCCCCTTGTACTGTGCCCCTTCTAGTTGTGCCCCTTGTAGTTGTTGCCCTGTAGCTGCACCCTTGTACTGTGCCCCTTGTAGTTGTGCCCCTTGTAGTTGTGGCCCTGTAGCTGCCCCCTTGTAGATGCCCCCTTGTACTGTGCCTCTTGTAGTTGTGGCCCTGTAGCTGCCCCCTTGTAGCTGCCCCCTTGTACTGTGCCCCTTGTAGTTGTGGCACTGTAGCTGCCCCCTTGTATTGTGCCCCTTGTAGCTGCGCCCATGTACTGTGCCCCTTGTAGCTGTAAAAAAAAACCACACACGCACAGACACATACTTACCGTTCCTGCAGCGCTGCCTCCGTCTCCGTCCGCCGCTCCACGTGTTCTTGTACAACCAACTTCTCTGCTGGGCTCCTCTACTCTCGCGCTGCTCAGTCACGTGTGCCGCTATGCAGCGGAGGAGGGCTACACTGTGACTGACAGCGGAGAGGGCGTGAGCTGGTGCTGGTCCCAGCAGCAGCAATCCAATCAGGATGTGCTGACAACTTGCTGGGGCCGGATCAGCCTCACATGTGGTGTCCGTACTCGGGAAAAAAAACAAAAAAACCCTCTGCTGCAGCGCAGCTCCTGGGCCGCATTACTAGCCGACTTGGGCCGCATGCGGCCCGCGGGCCGCGGGTTGGACAAGCCTGCCTTAGATATTGCAGCATAATAGTTTCAAACTTTCCTGTACATTCAGAGCAGGTTTGTTACTGATTCAAATCCTAAGCTTGACATTTGTTTTACTAATTTACATGTTTGTTTATGGGTCTCATCACTTATGTAATGCATAATATGTCTGAGAGCAGTAGTAAGGTGTTGCAATGGGCATGATAGTGAAATCCAATAGACAGCTTTAATTTAATGCCTTGGATATTGTAGCATCATGAGTCAAAACTATATATATAAAAAAAAAAAAAGCTTAATAAGTTGGCTATGGGCCTGATGCATATGCGGTCACAATGCAGATGCAGCAGCGATCCTTTTCGGTGAAGGAACTGCAGGCAATGCAAGTGAAGCAGCCACCCACAAATAAAGTAAACACCCACCGAAGCCATTGCAACGTTCTAAGCAACTGCATACTCCTTTGTAACCGTGCCGCAGATGCAAGGAACAATGGGGGTTATTCAGAGTTGATCGTAGCTGTGCTAAATTTAGCACAGCTACGATCATGAACTCAGACATGCGGGGGAACGCCCAGCACAGGGCTAGTCCACCCCACATGTCAGTGCCGCCCTCCCCATCCCCGCAGAACTGCAAAGGCATCGCACAGCGCAGCTTTAGCGTGCTGGCCGGGAGCTACTCTTCGCTCCCCGGCCCGCAGTGGCTGCGTGTGACATCACGCAGATGCTGCTGGCCACTCCCCGCACGGTCCGTCCACGCCTGTGTTGGCCGGACCGCGCCCATGAAATGGCGGCCAAATGCCGCCGTTTCGCCCCTTCCCACCCATCGACCACCTCTGCCTGTCAATCAGGCAAAGGCCATCGTACCACAGCGATGGGCGGCCATGCGCCGGCGTACTGCGGCACCAGCACATGCGCAGTTCTGACCCAATCGCTACGCTGCGAAAAACTGCAGCATGCGATCGGGTCAGAATGACCCCCATTGGCCCTCATTCCGAGTTGATCGCACCAAGCAACTTTTTGCTGCTGGTGCAATCAACTAATCTCCGCCTATGAGGGAGTGTATTTTTGCATAGCAGGGCTGCGATCGCTTGTTTCACTCAAAACTAGAGTAGCACTAGACCTACTTACCCTGTGCGATGGATCCAGTGAAGATGGGCCCGGCTTTGACGTCAGTCCTCCGCCCTCCGTCTGCCTGGACACGCCTGCGTTTTGCTTACCACTCCCCGAAAACGGCATCAAACGGTAGGTTGACACCCCCCGGAATGCCCTCTTGCTGTCCATCTTCTTTGCGGTCGCTGCTACGACTGCTTTCTTCTCTCTAAGCGTCATTGCCCGGTGACCTCTGTTGCCAGGCAACGTCGCGCATGCGCAATGCGCACGCTGTGCATGCACATTCCAGACCCGTTCCCACCGCAGCGAAGAACCGCTGCATGCAAACGGGTCGGAATGACCCCCATTGACTCCCGGAGTATCACCATGACCACACAGAATGGCTATGGGAACTGCAATGCTGCTGCAATGCTAAAATAATCACGACACAACTGCGTTTTTTTTTTTTTGCAGGCACTTGCCATTATTGCCACCAAACAGCCTATTCTTGTCATAGAGAGAGATGAATTATGGGCAGTAGGTTGGGTGGGTTCATAAAGAATGTACAATCAGGAAATATGAGGAATGGGTGATGTTAAAACCTGAGATATCTGGCTGGGAAGAGCAATTACCAGGCTCGGATGGGGTCCACTGCTTTAACGTCTTTGAAGATATCTCCGATTCCCCAGGATTGATTTTCAAAAATTTGGTACCCCTGGAAAAAGGGGATGCTTGGCTATCGGCCTAGGGCCCTTGGTCAACTGTACATTGAACCCTTACGACAAAACGGCCTGGCTCAGCGGCTCAATCACATCATCATACTTTAGTATGGTGAGTGCTATTCATGAAAGAACAGAAAGATCTGCCCTCCTGACCTCCCATCAGCCACTTCCGCCTCCCCTGACCTCAGATGATGACATATGCGCAGAGAGGACCACTGCAGAAGAATGCACTGCTGGAGCCCTGGATACTGGATCACATTGTCAAAGAGGTGAGTATACATGAATTGGTACTTATCTAAGCTATATATTGCATCAAACTGATGCAACCTACAATAATAAGTAACAATTCACTTTACGTTTTCTACATGAATTGGCCCTAGAGACTGTTAGGGGGAGGTAATGGGACGTGTTGGCAAAAGTGTTGACTATTTTGGGCGTGTGTTTGAGGGTGCAACTGTGATCCTGATCTTACCTTTGCTCCTACTTAGAACTTTGATACTTGATTGTTCTGTGATGGATGCTGCGCCTCTATATGCACCAGTAGGAATTGCAAAGTTGTCAGCGGGCATCTCTATACAAATGTAGTCATCAGCGACATTTGCATATTTTCTCATAGTCACTGCATGGTAGTTTGCAGCTGTGAATGCATTTGCATATATTTGTTACTCAGGCCCATTATATGGAAAGGGGCTCTCTGTTACCATTCTACATGGCAGCCTTTTCTATAGGTAACTATGGGGGTTATCCAGAGGGTATCCGGTCTCTAGGTCGACCACACTTAGGTCGACAATGTCTAGGTCGACAGTAATTAGGTCGACATGGTTTCTAGGTCAACATAGTCTCTAGGTTGACATGTTCTAGGTCGACCTGACAGAAGGTTGACATGAGTTTTAAAAAAAATAAATCATTTTTTAAACTTTTTCATGCTTTATGATCCACGTGGACTACAATTGGGAATGGTAACCTGTGCCGAGCGCAGCACGGGACATGGTGCACTAATTTGGGTTCCCGGTCACTCTACGGAGAAAACGTCACCAACATTTTTTTTAAAACTTATGTCGACCTTTTGTACTGTTGACCTTGTACATGTCGAACTAGAAACCATGTCGACCTAGTTACTATCGACCAATACTGGTCGACCTAGACACTGTCGACCTAAGTGTGGTCACCCCTATGATCCACACCCATCCGGGACAGGTATAACATGTGCAGAGATATGGGTGGGTTATATTGTTTCTGTGCAGGGTAAGTACTGGCTGCTTTATTTTTACACTGCAATATAGATTTCAGTTTGAACACACCCCACCCAAATCTAACTCTCTCTGTACATGTTACATCTGCCTCACCTGTAGTGCACATGGTTTTGCCCAATTGCTCACTTTTTTGGTTTGCTAACAACTCTGAATAACCCACTATATCAACATACTGTTTTTCGATTTGTGCTTGAAGGATAAACATTTTGAGCCTACTGTACATCCATACACTTACACTTTTGCAGTACTGTTTTGAGTTGTAAGTATTTTAGGATAATCTAATATTAATAATAAGGGGATTACAAGTTGATCGCAGCAGGAAATTTTTTAGCAGTTGGGCAAAACCATGGGGGTCATTCCGAGTTGTTCGTTCATTATATTTTGCTCGCAATGGAGCGATTAGTCGCTAATGCGCATGCGCAATGTCCGCAGTGCGACTGCCCCAAGTAAATTTGCTATGCAGTTAGGTATTTTACTCACGGCATTACAAGGTTTTTTCTTCGTTCTGGTGATCGTAATGTAATTGACAGGAAGTGGGTGTTTCTGGGCGGAAACTGGCCGTTTTATGGGTGTGTGCGAAAAAACGCTACCGTTTCTGGGAAAAACGCGGGAGTGGCTGGAGAAACAAAGGAGTGTCTGGCCGAACAATGGTAGTGTTTGTGACGTCAAACCAGGAACGAAACTGACTGAACTGATCGCAGTTGCCGAGTAAGTGTGGAGCTACTCAGAAACTGCTAAGAAGTGTCTATTCGCAATTTTGATAATCTTTCGTTCGCAATTTTGATAAGCTAAGATTCACTCCCAGTAGGCGGGGGCTTAGCGTGTGCAATGCTGCTAAAAGCAGCTTGCGAGCGAACAACTCGGAATGAGGGCCCATGTGCACTGCAGGGGGGACAGATATAACATGTGCAGAGAGAGTTATATTTGGGTGTGGTGAGTTCAATCTGCAATCTAAATTGCAGTGTAAAAATAAAGCAGCCAGTATTTACCCTGCACAGAAACAAAATAACCCACCCAAATCTAACTCTCTCTGCAAATGTTATATCTGCCCCCCCTGCAGTGCACATGGGCCCTCATTCCGAGTTGGTCGCTCGCTAGTTGCTTTTAGCAGCATTGCACACGCTAAGCCGCCGCCCTCTTGGAGTGTATCTTAGCTTAGCAGAATTGCGAACGAAAGATTAGCAGAATTGCGAATAGAAATTTCTTAGCAGTTTCTGAGTAGCTCCAGACTTACTCAGCCATTGCGACCAGCTCAGTCAGTTTCGTTCCTGGTTTGACGTCACAAACACACCCAGCGTTCGCCCAGATACTCCCCCGTTTCTTCAGACACTCCCGCGTTTTTCCCAGAAACGCCAGGGTTTTTTTGCACACGCCCAGAAAATGGCAAGTTTCCGCCCAGAAACACCCACTTCCTGTCAATCACAGTACGATCACCAGAACGATGAAAAATCCTTGTTATGCCATGAGTAAAATACCTGACTTTTGTGTAAAATAACTAAACGCATGCGCTCTGCGAACCTTGCGCATGCGCAGTAAGCGACTAATCGCAATATAGCGAAAATCGTCAAAGAGCGAACAACTCGGAATGACCCCCATGGTTTTGCCCAACTGCTAAAAAATTTCCTGCTGCGATCAACTTGGAATTACACCCAGTGTCTACATAGTTACAATTTTACTATCTCTTTTTTCTGTTTTATTTTATTTACATTTTTATTGTAATATAGGTGAATCTAAATTTATTGCGGGAAGTAAGTATAGTCAAATGAAAAAGGTTGATGCTTCTGATCACTCCAGTTGTTTTTAAATCAATAATAACTTTTACACGTTCACAATTTTTTTTCGTTTGATTTTATTATTTTAATGCAAGTGAATGTATGGTGGGCATAGGCCCAGATTCTGTGGGTGCTGCCGGGCCCGAGCACCCACGGACAATCGGGAGCACCACGAACCAGCCGCTGCCCCTGTTACTGCAAGCCCCCGCAGCCCCCACAGAGGATTGAGACGCGCTGGGGGCTGCAGAAAGGCTTCCGTACATTGCAGTGTAAAAACAACACACCAAAAATGGCCTCCGCCAAGGAGGAGGCAGATGCTAGAGGTTACATTTGACCTCTAGCGCCTGTCTCCCCGGCAGTGGGCATTTTTAAGGGTGTTTGTATACTGCACTGTACGGAAGCGGTTGTACAGGGTTGTGTATATTTTCTGGCGGAGCTATCACCAAGCTCCCCCCTCCCTCCCCCAGGACACAGTGTATGTCTGTGTATGTCATCTTGCCCCCTCCTACCCCAGGACGCAGTGTGTGTATGTGTGTGTCATCTTAACCCCCCCCCTCACCCTAGGACGCAGTGTGTGTTTGTGTGTGTCATCTTGCCCCCCTCCCACAGTACTCAGTGTATGTGTGTCATCATGCCCCCCCTCCACCAGGATGCAGTGTGTGTATGTGTGTGTCATCATGCCGACCCCCTCCTCCAGGATGCAGTGTGTGTATGTGTGTGTCATCATGCCCCACCTCCCCCAGGACACAGTGTGTGTATGTGTGTGTCATCATGACCCCCTACTCTAGGAAGCAGTGTGTGTGTGTGTGTGTGTGTATGTGGGTGTCATCTTGGTCCCCCCTCCCCCAGGACGCAGTGTGTGTATGTGTGTATCATCATGTCCCCCTCCCCCAGGACCCACTGTATGAGTGTGTGTGTCACCATGCCACCCAGTATATATATCACCAAGCCCCCCCTACCCCAGGAAGCAGTGTGTGTGGTACCATGGCAAACCCCCTATATGTTTAGCACCTACCCTCCCATACTTTGTTGGCAACGCACATGAAACCCATGGCAACGTGCTGGAGACCCCTGACAACGCGCATGAACTCCCTGGCAATGTGCAGTAGACCCCTGCGAGCATGGAACCCAGAGCATGAAACCCCTGACAACGTACATGAAACCCTTGGCAACAAGCATGAGACCCCTGACAACAGGTAGGTAATTTAAAAGTAATTAGAAGCCTGTGTTGCATTATTTGTAAGGGGCATTATTCTGTGTGGGGCATAAAATGGTGTCAGGGCCATAACTGTGTGTGGCATAATATGTAATTGACGTTACAGTGTGTGGCATATTGCGTAATGGGCATTACGGTATGTTGCATAATGTACAATGGGCATTAGTCACTGCTGCAGCCGCCCATTCATTCCCACTCCCGCTGAGCACCCACCAGCAAAAACATAAATCAGCACCTATGATGGTGGGAGCTGTTGAAAGGTTTTTGATTGAGAAACATTGGTTTCTGATCCCTCCAGTTTAAAAAAAAAATCTTATGTGAGCAATACAGATGGTGTAATGGTTAGCATTACTGCCTCACAGCACAAGGTCATGGGTTTGATTTCCACCATGGCTCTAACTTTGTGGAGTTTGTATATTCTCCTCGAGTTTGCATTGGTATCCGCTGGATACTCTGTTTTTTTCCACAATCTAAAAATATACTGACAGGGTAATTGGCTCAAAAAAACCCACAACAAAACCCTGTTGTGTTCATCAGTGCCAGATTAAGGTCCACAAGGGCCTGGAGCTGAAATTGTTAAAGGGCCTGTTGTGTGCCACCAGTGCTGTGGTGGTGTGACCAGTGCTGTGGTGGTGTGACTAGTGATGTGAAGGTGTGACTTGTGCTGTAGTGGTGTGACTAGTGATGTGTAGGTGTGACCAGTGCTGTGGTGGTGTGACTAGTGATGTGTAGGTGTGACCAGTGCTGAGGTGGTGTGCCTAGTGAAGTGATGGTGTGACTAGTGTTGTGTAGGTGTGACCAGTGCTGTGGTGGTGTGACCAGTGCTGTGGTGGTGTGACCAGTGCTGTGGTGGTGTGACTAGTGATGTGAAGGTGTGACTTGTGCTGTAGTGGTGTGACTAGTGTTGTGTAGGTGTGACCAGTGCTGTGGTGGTGTGACTAGTGATGTGTAGGTGTGACCAGTGCTGTGGTGGTGTGACTAGTGATGTGATAGTGTGTCCAAGGGTGTAAAGTAATTCCAGTGGCAAGATAGAATTTGGAGCTCATGTGGTCCTCTATGTCCGTATGTGCCTTCAGTTTGCATATATGTGCTCCTCTGTCTTTATGTGTCTATGTCTGTATGTGCTCCTCTATGTCTGTATGTGCTCCTCTATGTCAACATGTGCCTATGTCTGTTGTCCATATCTGCCTATGTCTGTATGTGCTCCTCTATTTCCATATGTGCCTATGTCTGTATGTGCTCCTCTATGTCCAAATGTACCTATGTCTGTATGTGCTCCTCTATGTCCAAATGTACCTATGTCTGTATGTGCTCATTTATGTCCATGGGTGCCTATGTCTGTATGTGCTCCTTTATGTCCATATGTGCCCTGCTATGTCTGTATGGGCTCCGCTATATCTGTATGTGCCTATGTCGGTATGTGCTCTACTATGTCTGTATGTGCCTATGTCTATATGTGCCACTCTATGGATTGGGTACAGGATCCCGACAGTGAGGATGCTGGTGGTCAGAATACTGACACTTATGTTAAGTAAAGTAACCCTACCCCTTACCCTCTCCCTAACCCTCCCCTCATGCAGCCTAACCCTAAACTTCCCATCCAATAGCCTAATTTTAACCACCCTCCCGCCGCCTAACACTAACCTTCACCCTAGTGCTTAACCCTAACCTCCCCTCCCGCAGCCTAACCCTAACCTTCCCTGGCATACATATATTAGGGAAGAGAGAGAGAGACAGAGAGAAGGGGGAGACACAGAGACAGAGAGAGAGAAGGGGGAGACAGAGAGGGAGAGAGGAAAGAGTATAGAGGTGAGAGGGAGAGAGAGGGGGAGGGAGGGAGAGACAGAAAGAGAAGGGAAAGACAGAGAGAGAGAAAGAAGTGGGGTAGACACAGATGGAGAGAAGTGGGGGAGACAGAGAGAACGAGGAGACAGTGAGAGAGAGATTGGGGAGACAGAGAGAACGGGGAGACAGAGAGAAAGAACGGGGGAGACAGAGAGAGAGAATGGGGGAGCCACAGAGAGAGAGAGAGAGAGAGAGAGAGAGAGAGAGAGAGAGAATGGGGGAGACACACAGAGAGAGAGAGCGAATGGGGGAGCCACAGAGAGAGAGAATGGGGGAGCCACAGAAAGAGAGAATGGGGGAGATAGAAAGAGAACTGGGGAAACACAGAGAGGGAGAACTGGGGAGACACAGAGAGAGAAAACAGGGATGAGAGGGAGAGAGAGAGAACGGGGATGAGAGGGAGAGAAAGAATGGGGGTGAGAGGGAGAGAGCGAGATGGGCAGACAGAGAGAGAGAGAGAGAGAGAGAGAGAAGGGGAAGATACAGAGAGAGAAAAATGGGAGAGAAAGGTGAGCGGGAGAGAGAGTGAGAGAGGAGAGAAAGGGGAGGGATAGAGAAAGAAAAGGGAGGGGAAGAAGAGGGGGGGAGAGAGAAGGGGGAGATATAGAGAGACAGACAGAAGGGGATAAGCCAGAGAGAGAGAGAGAGAGAAGGGGGAGAGAGGGAGATGAGAGAAAGGGGAGCGACAAGGGGGAAGAGAGAGAGAATGGGAGAGGGAGAGGAGAGAGAAAGCAGGGGAGAGAGAAAGGGAGAAAGAAACGGGGAGTCAGTGAGACACAGAAAGAAAAAGGGAGAGAGAGAGAAGGGGGAGAGGTAGAAAGAAGGCTGCGAACACAGAGAGAGGGTGCGAAAGAGAAGGGGGGAGATAAAGGGGAAGCACGGAGAGAGAGAATGGTGGAGGACACAAACAGAGAGAGAAGGGGGAGACAGAAAAAGAAAGACAGGAGAGAAAGGTGAGCGGGAGAGAGAGTGAGAGAGGAGAGAAAGGGAAAGGATAGAGAAAGAGAAGGGAGGGGGAGAAGAGAGAGGGGGGAGAGAGAATGGGGATATATAGAGAGACAGACAGAAGGGGATGAGCCAGAGAGAGAGAGAAGGGGGAGAGAGGGAGATGAGAGAAAGGGGAGCGACAAGGGGGAAGAGAGAGAGAGAAGGGGAGAGGGAGAGGAGAGAGAAAGGGAGAAAGAAAGGGGGAGTCAGTGAGACACAAAGAAAAAGGGAGAGAGAGAGAGAGAAGGGGGGAGAGATAGAAAGAAGGCTGGGGATACAGAGAGAGGGTGCAAAAGAGAAGGGGTAAAGGGGAAGCACAGAGAGAGAGAGAATGGTGGAGGACACAAACAGAGAGAGAAGGGGGGGACAGAGAGAGAGAAAGGGGTGGGAGAAACAGAGAGAGTGAGATGGGGAAGAGAGAGAAAAGAGAGAACAGTGGGAGACAGAGAGAGTGAGAAGGGGAGACACAGGGACAGAGAGAGTGAGAAGTGGGGAAACACAGAGAGAGAGAGAAGGTGGAAGACATGGAGAGAGAGAGAGAGAGAGAGAAGGGGGAGACACACAGAGGGGTCAATTCAATTCTGTGCAGATTAAATAGCGCCGGGAATTAGCTCCCGGGGCTATACAGTTCAGCGCGATGCTAAGTCGGGGAAGGCCGGTTCTCATTAACTAAACATGGTGTTTTGTTGGGAGAACCAACATTCTCAGATATAAGTGCTGGCACGATACTGTTTTCGCCGCGCTAAGGGCAGAAATCAGCATTGCGCCAGCACTTTTGGATTTCTTCTCGCACCCCCGTCGGTTGTCACTCCATGCTGAATTGAATAGTCCCAGGAGCTAATTCCTGGCGCTATTCAATCCGCGCCGAATTGAATTGACCTCAGAGAGAGGGAGGGGAGAGACAGAGAGAGAGAGATGGGGAAAGTCAGAGAGAGGGAGAAGGGGGAGACAGAGAGAGAGAGAGAGAGAGAGAGAGAAGGGGGGAGACAGAGAAAAGTCTGAGACAGCCATCCCCTAAATCCCCCCCCCTTCTCCCCCACATACATGCAGCATTGTGTACTCACCCTCCCCATCAGGATGGCGGCATTTTGTACCTTTGACAGCATTTGGTCTTTAGCTCCTGCAGCAGCGGGTCCCCGCCTGTAGCTCCGCCAGCAAGGGGTCCCCGTCTGTAGCTGCGGTAGCAGCGGGTCCCCGTCTGTAGATACAGCAGCAGCGGGTCCCCATCTGTAGATACGGCAGCAGCGGGTCTTCATTATTTGGATTTTGCGGCCGGTGAGAGGAAGGCGAGGAAATGTGAGTGGAGGGGAGGTACTGGACCGCCTAAACCAGTGGCCAGCCTCTTAGCACTGGATCCGCACGTACCACTGTGCTGCACTAGTGGGGTGTATGTAAATGAGTCTTTACATTTTTATTTACAGTACAAAATATACAATATTCACTGTTTTTACCTTTTTTTTAGGTGATACATGCCTCATAAATTTCAAGATTAAAGTCTGCACAGATTATAAAATATTCCTGTTAATTATTGTGAAGCAAAATCGTGTGTGGATCATTAGGTCGACCAATATTAGGTCGGCAGTAACTAGGTCGACCCCATATGGTCGACATGCACATGGTCAACGAGGTCAAATGGTAGAAAGGGTCAAAAGGTTGACAGTTAAAAGGAAGACACCTGAAAAGGTTGTCAGGTACAAAAGGTCAACACGGTGAAAAGGTCAACATAAGATAGTAGACAAAAATTTGTATGTTTAAGCACATGGGACTCCAATGAATGCACTGCGCCCCCTCGCATGGCTCACTTTGCATGTTACACATATGTGTGTCACCCACTTCATGTCGACCATTTGGACCTGTCGAACTTTTGTGCCTGTAGACCTTTTCAATGTCGACCTATTGATCATATTTACCTTTGTACATGTCGACCTTATTACTGCTGACCTATCATCTGGATACAGCAAAATCATATACCAGCACCACATGAAACTATTATTTGTTCAGTTTCCAAAAAACTAAAAATCATAACACTGCCTGTCTATAGCTACAGTAGTAGGCATACATCATTTCATCTTGTGTTGTTTCTTCATAAAGACAAAGAAGTTCACATATATTGCACATTTTTTTTTAAACCATTTTTAACTCTGCACATATTTTGCAATATTCCCAGATACAAATCGTAGCCTGGGTATATTCTGCAGTTTACTTATACAGGATTTGATCTAAGTATTAAGCTAAACCTTACACTCATGTTGTCCCAGCAAGTTACAATTAATGAGCAGAAAATGCTTTTCTGGCTCTAATATGTCTTGTTGAGTTATTAGACTCACAACCAAGTATGGCAAGGTATCTGATCTACAGATCTACACTAAAAAGGTCTACAGTCAATAGGCAACTAATGGTCGACGTGCATTATGCTGACATGGTCAAAATGTTGACCTGTAAAAGACAGTTCAAAAGGTTGACAGGTTCAAAAGGTCGACATGACAATGGCTGTCACAAGTTTTTTTTTTACGTGTTCGTACTTTACCATCCATGTGGACTACAATTGTGAACAAGTAACCTGCAGCCATGCAAGGGGACGCGGTATGGGGCTTGTTTGTGACAGAAAATACCCCCCCCCCCCAAAAATAAATAAATAAATAAATAAATAATAATAATAAAAAATAAATAAAATAAACTTAAAATAAATCCGGCTATCTTTTTTGTGTTGACCATTCCCATGTTGACCTTTTGACCCTGTTGACCTTTTCTACTGTCTAACTATTCAAAGTCAACCTTTTGACCCTGTCGAACTTTTGACCCTGTCTACCTAATGCATGTCTACCATTAGTGGTCGACCTATTGACTGTAGACCTTTTTAGTGTAGATCTAATAATCCACATCCATATGGCAACACTCATTGCATAAATAATTATGTTTTAAAATGAAACATATACATAAAGGCTAGACAATGACATTTCAAATAGCTGCAGAGATACATTTTCCATGCAGGTCCATATATACAGACTGTTATGAGCCACGGTAGTGGCTCATTCCTGTTTTGTATTTTGGCTATGTATTTTATGTTAGAGTTCTCTTGCAGGCCAGGATTTCCCTTTGCTCTGGTTTAGAAGACTCTTGTTTGCCACCGGTGGTGAGTCTGTGTAATTGCAGCCTGTTTCCATGTGTTTAGCCTCACCTGTCTGTTAATTGCACCTGTCAGTTTGGAGTCGTGCAGCAGGGCAGCTGCACGACATCATTAATTAGGGTCCCTGTTGTGATTGGAAGAAATCCTTGTTATATTCTGTCTCAGTGCACTACACAGACGCCGGTGATAGCTTCTGTCTAGCTGCTTCCAGCCTTGAAGCATTCCTGTCCAGGAGTCCAGTGTCTGATCCAGTGTTTGATCCAGTATCCTGCCTTGAAGCATTCCTGTCCAGGAGTCCTGTGGCTTTGCCTGTGTCTGATCCAGTATCCTGCCTTGAAGCATTCCTGTCCAGAAGTCCTGTGGCTTTGCCTGTGTCTGATCCAGTATCCTGCCTTGAAGCATTCCTGTCCAGGAGTCCTGTGGCTTTGCCTGTGTCTGATCCAGTATCCTGCCTTGAAGCATTCCTGTCCAGAAGTCCTGTGGCTTTGTATGTGCCTGATCCAGTATCCGGCTTCTTGCTGTCAATCGGTCTGTCGTTTGGGATTCTGCCTGTCCTCCGGTCCTGAGAGCCTGTGTCAGCCACTTTGGGGGTTCCTGTCCTTTTGCCAGTATTCGTACCGGTTTCTTGAGTAGCGGCTCTGCCGCATCCCTCGGCCTAGGCCGCAGCGTCTTGTTATATTTGTTTTGGAGTTTCTGCAGAGGTTCTGCGTTGGCTGTCCTCGCCAGTATACGACAGTGTCGTGTAGGCGTGTGGACAGCATTGCCTTTGTTGTTAGTCTTGGCGGCTGAGCCGCGCATACTTTCATTTAGTTCCGTAGCGCCCCTAACTCTGTATTTCTGTCTTTAGTTAGAGGTTCCCCTTGTCATCATCCCGTCTCAGTTTACGCCTTGTCTCCAACTAAGACCGGGGGGCATCGGACTTAGGTGTCACAATCCTGACTGTAGGTTTTATATTTGGTGACTTACCCCTGCCATCTGTCCTGGATCCTGTGTCTTTTCACTCACGGAGTTAAACAGCTTGTCAGTTTTCCTGAGTTCTCTGCCTGAGAGGTAATAGGTAATCAGCTCCACCTGTGGTGATCTCCTGTGTGAGGCTGAATTCAGTAATCTAAAAGCAAGCATCCTGTGTTTTGCAGAAGTCCAGGCTTCAGTGTTCTCTTGGCCTGCTAGGCCTCATTCTACATCACAGCCTTGGCTAGAGTAGTCACATGACAGTGACATCACCTAATCCTGCCCACCAATCATCAAGGACCAGGAAGTATAAATCAGGAGGCTGAGTTGTAATCTGGGCCAGTTCCTTGTGTCACATACAGCCTTGTGTGGGTCTTAAGCTGAGCTCCCTAAAGGTAACCTTTGTACCTAAGTTCCTGTGGAAACTCTGCTCCCTTGTTACCGTTTGGTTTACTTGTGTGTTGCCATTTGATTTCACCATTTCCCTGAGTCTCAATGTAAAGGTACAGCTGCAATGTTTCGTCTTAAAGGCACAGTACTGAATTCCGTGTTCTCCCCTGAAAACCACAGCTGTCGTGTTTCAGTTTTACTGCTGTTGTAGTTGGGATCTCCAGGGCTCAGTACCTCGTGCCTCAGCATCTCCGTGCCTCAGCACCTCCGTGCTCCCAGCACCTCCGTGCTCCCAGCATCTCCGTGCCTCAGCATCTCCGTGCCTCAGCACCTCCGTGCTCCCAGCACCTCCGTGCTCCCAGCATCTCCGTGCCTCAGCATCTCCGTGCCTCAGCATCTCCGTGCCTCAGCACCTCCGTGCTTCCAGCATCTTCGTGCCTCAGCACCTCCGTGCTTCCAGCATCTCCGTGCCTCAGTACCTCCGTGCTTCCAGCACCCCCGTGCCTCAGTACCTCCGTGCCTCAGTACCTCCGTGCCTCAGTACCTCCGTGCTTCCAGCACCTCAGCATCTCCGTGACTCAGCATCTCCGTGCCTCAGCATCTCCGTGCCTCAGCACCTCCGTGCTTCCAGCATCTTCGTGCCTCAGTACCTCCGTGCCTCAGCACCTCCGTGCCACAGCACCTCCGTGCCTCAGTACCTCCGTGCCACAGCATCTCCGTGCTTCCAGCACCTCCGTGCCTCAGCACCCCTACGCACCCCAGTGTCTCTACGCACCCCAGTGCCTCCACGCACCTCAGTGCCTCCACGCACCTCAGTGCCTCCACGTACCTCAGTGTCTCCAAGCACCTCAGTGTCTCCAAGCACCTCAGTGTCCCCAAGCACCTCAGTGTCCGCAAGCACCTCAGTGTCCGCAAGCACCTCAGTGTCTCCAAGCACCCCGTGCCCTTTAGCACAATTATACCTGGTATTCTTCACTGATTCATCAGTGCCTTTCCAGTTCTGTCTTTCAGGAGACCTTCAGCATGCCTCCTGTCTGCCGACCTAATCCTGCATGAGGAGAACCTAGATTCGGCCATCTCTGCTGCGGTTCCTCTTCCCAGTCACCGGAGGAAACCCAGAGTCCACAGCATTTCCAAACCAGGTCAGTGGTAGTATTCACATAATCCTCCAGTCGCCCGCACAGACTTCACTACACCGGGTTCACAAAAACCTCAGTCATGACAGTAGGAACTGGCCACATGGACCCGGCCGAAAGTGTTAGTCTGACGCATGACCTCCTAAGCAATATTGCAGGACGCTTGGAAGGTCTGGAGTCGACTCAGCATCGATTGGCACAGTGTCTGCAGCGGAATTCGTCCTCCAGAGATTCTATGACCTTCTGCTCTAAGACTCCTGACCAACTGCAGATTTTCTACCAGATGTTACTACAGTTACAAGAACTTTTGTCTAGTATTCTCTCTGTGATGCCTGATCTCCTCAGGAATACTACCAACGTTGTTGATCCTGTTTTTTCCCATCCAGTTAATAGAGTCTCTTCCTCTGCGCAAGGGAAAGTTTTTCATCAGAGCTATCCACGGCCCAAGCTCTCTGAAGCTGAACGTCAGCGGCGTAAGGAGCTACATCTCTGTCTTTACTGTGGAAATTCTGGTCATTTTGTTAAAGACTGCATTCTTCGCAAGCCAGGTAATAGTGACAAATCTCAGTATCATAGTGCTCATGTCTACAAGTCATCCACAGTATCCGATTCTTCTGCTGCTGACGGGGGTATCAAGAAGGCTACTCTTCTGAGAGAGACTCAAATTTATGACTGGGGTCCGGTGGTTAAAAGACCTTATCCCAAGTTGGGTGTCCAGAGAAGAATGTTCAAGCCATTTACGGTCACAGAGGAGTCCGTGTCCACAGACCCAGGAGGGGCGTTTTCAGAGCGTCCAGCCCCAGGAGGGGCGTTTTCAGAGCGTCCAGCCCCAGGAGGGGCGTTTTCAGAGCGTCCAGCCCCAGGAGGGGCGTCTTCAGAGCATCCAGCCCCAGGAGGGGCGTCTTCAGAGCGTCCAGCCCCAGGAGGGGCGTCTTCAGAGCGTCCAGCCCCAGAGATTCTACAGAGTGCTGCCCAGCCAGAGATTCTACAGAGTGCTGCCCAGCCAGAGATTCTACAGAGTGCTGCCCAGCCAGAGATTCTACAGAGTGCTGCCCAGCCAGAGATTCTACAGAGTGCTGCCCAGCCAGAGATTCTACAGAGTGCTGCCCAGCCAGAGATTCTACAGAGTGCTGCCCAGCCCCGTGAAGAGGGGGCTCTTGCCTCAGCCCAGCCCCGTGAAGAGGGGGCTCTTGCCTCAGCCCAGCCCCGTGAAGAGGGGGCTCTTGCCTCAGCCCAGCCCCGTGAAGAGGGGGCTCTTGCCTCAGCCCAGCCCCGTGAAGTGGGGGCTCTTGCCTCAGCCCAGCCCTGTGAAGAAAGGGTTCAGCCCGTCCCGGTTCCAGCCGGTCCAGCAATACTCCAGGCTCCGCCTGGTCAGTCCGTCCCGGTTCCAGCCGGTCCAGCAATACTCCAGGTTCCGCCTGGTCAGTCCGTCCCGGTTCCAGCCGGTCCAGCAATACTCCAGGACCAGCCTGGTCCGTCTCCTTTGGCTCCAGCCAATCCAAGTATCCTCGGATCCAATCCAGTCCTACTCGTCCAGCCAAAGCTTTCTTCAGTTTCATCCTCTAAGCTTTCGTCTGATGGTTTTCCACCTATTTACTTTGATGGAGATTTATTGCAATATGCCGCTCTGGTTGAACAATTTCTCTCTCGGATGGAGTCTGATCCTTCAGGTGCAGTAACTCTTTCCAACGTCACTCGATATCTGTTCCTGGCATTCAGAGGAAGAGCTTTGGAGTGGGCCAACATGCTCTTTGAGAGTAATGATCCTGTGTTCCATGACTTACAGACTTTCAGTAACGCTGTAGTTAAAGAATTTAGTCCTAAACCTTTGGAATCTGCATCAACGAAGGTCCTAAATTCTTCTGTATGAATTTCTCAAGTTCCTCTAAGATTCAAGATGGGTGTCCGGAGTCCACCCTTGAAGAGGGGGATACTGTCACAATCCTGACTGTAGGTTTTATATTTGGTGACTTACCCCTGCCATCTGTCCTGGATCCTGTGTCTTTTCACTCACGGAGTTAAACAGCTTGTCAGTTTTCCTGAGTTCTCTGCCTGAGAGGTAATAGGTAATCAGCTCCACCTGTGGTGATCTCCTGTGTGAGGCTGAATTCAGTAATCTAAAAGCAAGCATCCTGTGTTTTGCAGAAGTCCAGGCTTCAGTGTTCTCTTGGCCTGCTAGGCCTCATTCTACATCACAGCCTTGGCTAGAGTAGTCACATGACAGTGACATCACCTAATCCTGCCCACCAATCATCAAGGACCAGGAAGTATAAATCAGGAGGCTGAGTTGTAATCTGGGCCAGTTCCTTGTGTCACATACAGCCTTGTGTGGGTCTTAAGCTGAGCTCCCTAAAGGTAACCTTTGTACCTAAGTTCCTGTGGAAACTCTGCTCCCTTGTTACCGTTTGGTTTACTTGTGTGTTGCCATTTGATTTCACCATTTCCCTGAGTCTCAATGTAAAGGTACAGCTGCAATGTTTCGTCTTAAAGGCACAGTACTGAATTCCGTGTTCTCCCCTGAAAACCACAGCTGTCGTGTTTCAGTTTTACTGCTGTTGTAGTTGGGATCTCCAGGGCTCAGTACCTCGTGCCTCAGCATCTCCGTGCCTCAGCACCTCCGTGCTCCCAGCATCTCCGTGCCTCAGCATCTCCGTGCCTCAGCACCTCCGTGCTCCCAGCACCTCCGTGCTCCCAGCACCTCCGTGCTCCCAGCACCTCCGTGCTCCCAGCATCTCCGTGCCTCAGCATCTCCGTGCCTCAGCATCTCCGTGCCTCAGCACCTCCGTGCTTCCAGCATCTTCGTGCCTCAGCACCTCCGTGCTTCCAGCACCTCAGTATCTCCGTGACTCAGCATTTCCGTGCCTCAGCACCTCCGTGCTTCCAGCATCTCCGTGCCTCAGTACCTCCGTGCTTCCAGCACCCCCGTGCCTCAGTACCTCCGTGCCTCAGTACCTCCGTGCCTCAGTACCTCCGTGCTTCCAGCACCTCAGCATCTCCGTGACTCAGCATCTCCGTGCCTCAGCATCTCCGTGCCTCAGCACCTCCGTGCTTCCAGCATCTTCGTGCCTCAGTACCTCCGTGCCTCAGCACCTCCGTGCCACAGCACCTCCGTGCCTCAGTACCTCCGTGCCACAGCATCTCCGTGCTTCCAGCACCTCCGTGCCTCAGCACCCCTACGCACCCCAGTGTCTCTACGCACCCCAGTGCCTCCACGCACCTCAGTGCCTCCACGCACCTCAGTGCCTCCACGCACCTCAGTGCCTCCACGCACCTCAGTGCCCGCAAGCACCTCAGTGTCCGCAAGCACCTCAGTGTCCGCAAGCACCTCAGTGTCCGCAAGCACCTCAGTGTCTCCAAGCACCCCGTGCCCTTTAGCACAATTATACCTGGTATTCTTCACTGATTCATCAGTGCCTTTCCAGTTCTGTCTTTCAGGAGACCTTCAGCATGCCTCCTGTCTGCCGACCTAATCCTGCATGAGGAGAACCTAGATTCGGCCATCTCTGCTGCGGTTCCTCTTCCCAGTCACCGGAGGAAACCCAGAGTCCACAGCATTTCCAAACCAGGTCAGTGGTAGTATTCACATAATCCTCCAGTCGCCCGCACAGACTTCACTACACCGGGTTCACAAAAACCTCAGTCATGACAGTAGGCAGACATAATCCGCCCTTCAAACGCGGCTGCCATGGGCCCAAGAAACCATAGTCTCGCAGGCGTAAGCGGACAACGAGGGTGAGACAACGGAGTCAGGTTTCCGTAGGGGTTGCTACCGAGCTCTGTATCTATTGCAGCATTACGTTCCTGTACTTGGGGCTCATCTGCCCAGTTCCAGGAGTACCAAGTACAGTGAACATAACACAGCCAAAGTGTCCAAGTACTAAAGGCGCATGGTCAAATCTGTGAAGCATGACCAAGCCCCCTCCAGAAATATATGGTGAGTAAAGCAGTTTGTCAAAGAGACGATGATTGCTGTATTCCCTTCTCCCTCTCATATTATTTCCCACATGAGATATGTATTAGGGAATTGACTCACAATTGTCATCTTAAAGGATACCACATATTTTAGCAACTTTCTAAGGTATCCTTTTCTGTGCAAATTCAATGCTTAATAGAGTTATAAAGTTTGTGAGCCCTTTAAAGGCAGATTCAATTGGGAACGAGGTTTCGCTAGGTAAAATGCACGCTCCAGATACCCACGGTATCCAATAAAAAAAAGTGGTTGCAGGGTTTTTAGTGCTGAAAACCCTGCAGATACTCACCTGTTCAGAGGACTCCAGTGGTCTCCGCGGAACCCAATGGTCTCCCCTCCCGCTGGCAGCGGGACAAGTTACTACGCTTATGTGAGTGCCGGACCTTTGGAAATTATATTGTTCTATTAAGCGTGCCGGACCTTTGGAAATTATATTGTTGTATACAGTATAAACCAGTGTGTTATTTTTGGTGTCCGTGTATAAGTAAAAAGCTTGGTGGTGGGATTATTTTCTACTGAAGGAGGCACCAACAAAAATCTTGCCTAGGGCATGAAATTGCTTAGGACCAACTCTGGTGGATTGCAGCACAGCTCACTCGTTGTCATGTTCCGACCGCCTTGCGATGTGATGTGCTGATATCACACCGCACGCCCATCCTCCCCGCCTGTCCTGCACTGTCCTCCCACGCTCAGTCTCTCCACTCCACGTGTGTGCCCTGCCCTGCCATTGCTTACACACGACAGAAGGACTCTGAGCCGCCACTGGAGCAGGACAGAGGACAGTGGTGGACTGGACACAGGCAGCTGAGCCTGCCTGTCAGATTCAGAGTGAGACAGTAGACTTGGCCACTCACTGTGTGCTGCAGCCAGGGAAAGAGAGGGGTTCAGGCCAGCCAGGGGGAGGGGGAGTAAAATTCTGTATAAGAAAAGAAAAGAAGGCTTATTGCCTTATGATAATATATATATTAGAGATGTGCGGCGGGCACTTTTCGTGTTTTGTGTTTTAGTTTCGGTTCTGGTTCCATACTCGTGTTTTGGATCTGGATTGGTTTTGCCAAAACCACCCTTTCGTGTTTTGGTTTTGGATCTGGATTTTTTTTTTTTTAAACATAAAAACAGCTAAAATCACAGATTTTGGGGGTAATTTTGATCCTACGGTATTATTAACCTCAATAACATTCATTTCCACTAATTTCCAGTCTATTCTGAACACCTCACACCTCACAATCTTGTTTTTAGGCCAAAAGTTTGCACCAAGGTGGCTGGATGACTAAGCTAAGCGACACAAGTGTGCGGCACAAACGCATGGCCCATCTAGGAGTGGCACTGCAGTGGCAGACAGGATGGCAGATTTAAAAAAATAGGCCCCAAACAGCATATGATGCAAAGAAGAAAAAGAGGTGCAAAGAGGTAGCTGTATGACTAAGCTAAGTGACACAAGTGTGCGGCACAAACACCTGGCCCATCTAGGAGTGGCACTTCAGTTGCAGACAGGATGGCACTTAAAAAAACTAGGCCCCAAACAGCACATCATGCAAAGAAGAAAAAGAGGTGCAATGAGGTAGCTGTATAACTAAAGACAAGTGTGCGGCACAAATAACATGGGACGTGCCGGAATTTGCCCAGATGTAATACACGCACAATATTGGTGGCACAGGACAGCGTACCCCTAAATCACACACACATGGCAAAGCCTGTAAAATTAATTCGGATAATAATAACCCTTTTATTTGCAGCTATTATAACAATATGCAGCACAGGCGAGCGTACCCCTACACCACACAGGGCAAACCCTGTAAAAATTATTTGGATAATATTATAAGTAGAGATGAGCGGGTTCGGTTCCTCGGAATCCGAACCCGCCCGAATTTCAGTTTTTTTTACACGGATCCGAGCGACTCGGATCTTCCCGCCTTGCTCGGTTAACCCGAGCGCGCCCGAACGTCATCATGACGCTGTCGGATTCTCGCGAGGCTCGGATTCTATCGCGAGACTCGGATTCTATATAAGGAGCCGCGCGTCGCCGCCATTTTCACACGTGCATTGAGATTGATAGGGAGAGGACGTGGCTGGCGTCCTCTCCATTTAGATTAGAAGAGAGAGAGTGAGATTGAGACAGAGACACTTGATTTACTGGAGCTTAGGAGTACTAGAGAGTGCAGAGTTTACTAGTGACTGACCACTGACCAGTGACCACCAGTGCAGTTTTATTTAATATAATCCGTTCTCTGCCTGAAAAAAACGATACACAGTGACTCAGTCACATACCATATCTGTGTGCTCACTGTGCTCAGCCCAGTGTGCTGCATCATCTATGTATAATATCTGACTGTGCTCACACAGCTTAATTGTGGGGGAGACTGGGGAGCAGTTATAGGTTATAGCAGGAGCCAGGAGTACATATTATTAAAATTAAACAGTGCACACTTTTGCTGCAGGAGTGCCACTGCCAGTGTGACTGACCAGTGACCTGACCACACTGACCACCAGTATAGTATACTATATTGTGATTGCCTGAAAAAGTTAAACACTCGTCGTGTGACTTGTGTGGTGTTTTTTTTTTTATTCTATAAAAAACTCATTCTGCTGACAGACAGTGTCCAGCAGGTCCGTCATTATATAATATATACCTGTCCGGCTGCAGTAGTGATATATATATATTTTTTATATCATTATTTATCATCCAGTCGCAGCAGACACAGTACGGTAGTTCACGGCTGTAGCTACCTCTGTGTCGGCACTCGGCAGTCCATCCATAATTGTATACCACCTACCCGTGGTTTTTTTTTTCTTTCTTCTTTATACATACTACATCTCATTATCATCCAGTCTATATTAGCAGCAGACACAGTACAGTACGGTAGTCCACGGCTGTAGCTACCTCTGTGTCGGCACTCGGCAGTCCGTCCATAATTGTATACCACCTACCCGTGTTTTTTTTTTCTTTCTTCTTTATACATACATACTACATCTCATTATCAACCAGTCTATATTAGCAGCAGACACAGTACAGTACGGTAGTCCACGGCTGTAGCTACCTCTGTGTCGGCACTCGGCAGTCCGTCCATAATTGTATACCACCTACCCGTGGTTTTTTTTTCTTTCTTCTTTATACATACATACATCTCATTATCAACCAGTCTATATTAGCAGCAGACAGTACAGTACGGTAGTCCACGGCTGTAGCTACCTCTGTGTCGGCACTCGGCAGTCCATCCATAATTGTATACCACCTACCCGTGGTTTTTTTTTTCTTTCTTCTTTATACATACTACATCTCATTATCATCCAGTCTATATTAGCAGCAGACACAGTACAGTACGGTAGTCCACGGCTGTAGCTACCTCTGTGTCGGCACTCGGCAGTCCATCCATAATTGTATACCACCTACCCGTGTTTTTTTTTTCTTTCTTCTTTATACATACTACATCTCATTATCATCCAGTCTATATTAGCAGCAGACACAGTACAGTACGGTAGTCCACGGCTGTAGCTACCTCTGTGTCGGCACTCGGCAGTCCGTCCATAATTGTATACCACCTACCCGTGGTTTTTTTTTTCTTTCTTCTTTATACATACATACTACATCTCATTATCATCCAGTCTATATTAGCAGCAGACACAGTACAGTACGGTAGTCCACGGCTGTAGCTACCTCTGTGTCGGCACTCGGCAGTCCGTCCATAATTGTATACCACCTACCCGTGGTTTTTTTTTCTTTCTTCTTTATACAAACATACTACATCTCATTATCAACCAGTCTATATTAGCAGCAGACACAGTACGGTAGTCCACGGCTGTAGCTACCTCTGTGTCGGCACTCGGCAGTCCATCCATAATTGTATACCACCTACCCGTGGTTTTTTTTTCTTTCTTCTTTATACATACTACATCTCATTATCATCCAGTCTATATTAGCAGCAGACACAGTACAGTACGGTAGTCCACGGCTGTAGCTACCTCTGTGTCGGCACTCGGCAGTCCATCCATAATTGTATACCACCTACCCGTGGTTTTTTTTTCTTTCTTCTTTATACATAATACATCTCATTATCATCCAGTCTATATTAGCAGCAGACACAGTACAGTACGGTAGTCCACGGCTGTAGCTACCTCTGTGTCGGCACTCGGCAGTCCGTCCATAATTGTATACCACCTACCCGTGGTTTTTTTTTCTTTCTTCTTTATACATACATACTACATCTCATTATCATCCAGTCTATATTAGCAGCAGACACAGTACAGTACGGTAGTCCACGGCTGTAGCTACCTCTGTGTCGGCACTCGGCAGTCCGTCCATAATTGTATACCACCTACCCGTGGTTTTTTTTTCTTTCTTCTTTATACATACATACTACATCTCATTATCAACCAGTCTATATTAGCAGCAGACACAGTACAGTACGGTAGTCCACGGCTGTAGCTACCTCTGTGTCGGCACTCGGCAGTCCGTCCATAATTGTATACCACCTACCCGTGGTTTTTTTTTCTTTCTTCTTTATACATACATACTACATCTCATTATCAACCAGTCTATATTAGCAGCAGACACAGTACAGTACGGTAGTCCACGGCTGTAGCTACCTCTGTGTCGGCACTCGGCAGTCCATCCATAATTGTATACCACCTACCCGTGGTTTTTTTTTCTTTCTTCTTTATACATACTACATCTCATTATCATCCAGTCTATATTAGCAGCAGACACAGTACAGTACGGTAGTCCATGTCTGTAGCTACCTCTGTGTCGGCACTCGGCAGTCCATCCATAATTGTATACTAGTATCCATCCATCTCCATTGTTTACCTGAGGTGCCTTTTAGTTGTGCCTATTAAAATATGGAGAACAAAAATGTTGAGGTTCCAAAATTAGGGAAAGATCAAGATCCACTTCCACCTCGTGCTGAAGCTGCTGCCGCTAGTCATGGCCGAGACGATGAAATGCCAGCAACGTCGTCTGCCAAGGCCGATGCCCAATGTCATAGTACAGAGCATGTCAAATCCAAAACACCAAATATCAGTAAAAAAAGGACTCCAAAACCTAAAATAAAATTGTCGGAGGAGAAGCGTAAACTTGCCAATATGCCATTTACCACACGGAGTGGCAAGGAACGGCTGAGGCCCTGGCCTATGTTCATGGCTAGTGGTTCAGCTTCACATGAGGATGGAAGCACTCAGCCTCTCGCTAGAAAAATGAAAAGACTCAAGCTGGAAAAAGCACAGCAAAGAACTGTGCGTTCTTCGAAATCCCAAATCCACAAGGAGAGTCCAATTGTGTCGGTTGCGATGCCTGACCTTCCCAACGCTGGACGTGAAGAGCATGCGCCTTCCACCATTTGCACGCCCCCTGCAAGTGCTGGAAGGAGCACCCGCAGTCCAGTTCCTGATAGTCAGATTGAAGATGTCAGTGTTGAAGTACACCAGGATGAGGAGGATATGGGTGTTGCTGGCGCTGGGGAGGAAATTGACCAGGAGGATTCTGATGGTGAGGTGGTTTGTTTAAGTCAGGCACCCGGGGAGACACCTGTTGTCCGTGGGAGGAATATGGCCGTTGACATGCCTGGTGAAAATACCAAAAAAATCAGCTCTTCGGTGTGGAAGTATTTCACCAGAAATGCGGACAACATTTGTCAAGCCGTGTGTTCCCTTTGTCAAGCTGTAATAAGTAGGGGTAAGGACGTTAACCACCTCGGAACATCCTCCCTTATACGTCACCTGCAGCGCATTCATAATAAGTCAGTGACAAGTTCAAAAACTTTGGCCGACAGCGGAAGCAGTCCACTGACCAGTAAATCCCTTCCTCTTGTAACCAAGCTCACGCAAACCACCCCACCAACTCCCTCAGTGTCAATTTCCTCCTTCCCCAGGAATGCCAATAGTCCTGCAGGCCATGTCACTGGCAATTCTGATGATTCCTCTCCTGCCTGGGATTCCTCCGATGCATCCTTGCGTGTAACGCCTACTGCTGCTGGCGCTGCTGTTGTTGCTGCTGGGAGTCGATGGTCATCCCAGAGGGGACTCGTAAGACCACTTTTACTACTTCCACCAAGCAATTGACTGTCCAACAGTCCTTTGCGAGGAAGATGAAATATCACAGCAGTCATCCTACTGCAAAGCGGATAACTGAGGCCTTGGCATCCTGGGTGGTGAGAAACGTGGTTCCGGTATCCATCATTACTGCAGAGCCAACTAGAGACTTGTTGGAGGTACTGTGTCCCCGGTACCAAATACCATCTAGGTTCCATTTCTCTAGGCAGGCGATACCGAAAATGTACACAGACCTCAGAAAAAGAGTCACCAGTGTCCTAAAAAATGCAGCTGTACCCAATGTCCACTTAACCACGGACATGTGGACAAGTGGAGCAGGGCAGGGTCAGGACTATATGACTGTGACAGCCCACTGGGTAGATGTATGGACTCCCGCCGCAAGAACAGCAGCGGCGGCACCAGTAGCAGCATCTCGCAAACGCCAACTCTTTCCTAGGCAGGCTACGCTTTGTATCACCGCTTTCCAGAATACGCACACAGCTGAAAACCTCTTACGGCAACTGAGGAAGATCATCGCGGAATGGCTTACCCCAATTGGACTCTCCTGTGGATTTGTGGCATCGGACAACGCCAGCAATATTGTGTGTGCATTAAATATGGGCAAATTCCAGCACGTCCCATGTTTTGCACATACCTTGAATTTGGTGGTGCAGAATTTTTAAAAAAACGACAGGGGCGTGCAAGAGATGCTGTCGGTGGCCAGAAGAATTGCGGGACACTTTCGGCGTACAGGCACCACGTACAGAAGACTGGAGCACCACCAAAAACTACTGAACCTGCCCTGCCATCATCTGAAGCAAGAAGTGGTAACGAGGTGGAATTCAACCCTCTATATGCTTCAGAGGTTGGAGGAGCAGCAAAAGGCCATTCAAGCCTATACAATTGAGCACGATATAGGAGGTGGAATGCACCTGTCTCAAGCGCAGTGGAGAATGATTTCAACGTTGTGCAAGGTTCTGATGCCCTTTGAACTTGCCACACGTGAAGTCAGTTCAGACACTGCCAGCCTGAGTCAGGTAATTCCCCTCATCAGGCTTTTGCAGAAGAAGCTGGAGACATTGAAGGAGGAGCTAACACGGAGCGATTCCGCTAGGCATGTGGGACTTGTGGATGGAGCCCTTAATTCGCTTAACAAGGATTCACGGGTGGTCAATCTGTTGAAATCAGAGCACTACATTTTGGCCACCATGCTCGATCCTAGATTTAAAGCCTACCTTGGATCTCTCTTTCCGGCAGACACAAGTCTGCTGGGGTTGAAAGACCTGCTGGTGAGAAAATTGTCAAGTCAAGCGGAACGCGACCTGTCAACATCTCCTCCTTCACATTCTCCCGCAACTGGGGGTGCGAGGAAAAGGCTCAGAATTCCGAGCCCACCCGCTGGCGGTGATGCAGGGCAGTCTGGAGCGACTGCTGATGCTGACATCTGGTCCGGACTGAAGGACCTGACAACGATTACGGACATGTCGTCTACTGTCACTGCATATGATTCTCTCACCATTGAAAGAATGGTGGAGGATTATATGAGTGACCGCATCCAAGTAGGCACGTCACACAGTCCGTACTTATACTGGCAGGAAAAAGAGGCAATTTGGAGGCCCTTGCACAAACTGGCTTTATTCTACCTAAGTTGCCCTCCCACAAGTGTGTACTCCGAAAGAGTGTTTAGTGCCGCCGCTCACCTTGTCAGCAATCGGCGTACGAGGTTACATCCAGAAAATGTGGAGAAGATGATGTTCATTAAAATGAATTATAATCAATTCCTCCGCGGAGACATTGACCAGCAGCAATTGCCTCCACAAAGTACACAGGGAGCTGAGATGGTGGATTCCAGTGGGGACGAATTGATAATCTGTGAGGAGGGGGATGTACACGGTGATATATCGGAGGATGATGATGAGGTGGACATCTTGCCTCTGTAGAGCCAGTTTGTGCAAGGAGAGATTAATTGCTTCTTTTTTGGGGGGGGTCCAAACCAACCCGTCATATCAGTCACAGTCGTGTGGCAGACCCTGTCACTGAAATGATGGGTTGGTTAAAGTGTGCATGTCCTGTTTTGTTTATACAACATAAGGGTGGGTGGGAGGGCCCAAGGACAATTCCATCTTGCACCTCTTTTTTCTTTTATTTTTCTTTGCGTCATGTGCTGTTTGGGGAGGGTTTTTTGGAAGGGCCATCCTGCGTGACACTGCAGTGCCACTCCTAGATGGGCCCGGTGTTTGTGTCGGCCACTAGGGTCGCTTATCTTACTCACACAGTCAGCTACCTCATTGCGCCTCTTTTTTTCTTTGCGTCATGTGCTGTTTGGGGAGGTTTTTTTGGAAGGGACATCCTGCGTGACACTGCAGTGCCACTCCTAGATGGGCCCGGTGTTTGTGTCGGCCACTAGGGTCGCTTATCTTACTCACACAGTCAGCTACCTCATTGCGCCTCTTTTTTTCTTTGCGTCATGTGCTGTTTGGGGAGGGTTTTTTGGAAGGGCCATCCTGCGTGACACTGCAGTGCCACTCCTAGATGGGCCCGGTGTTTGTGTCGGCCACTAGGGTCGCTTATCTTACTCACACAGTCAGCTACCTCATTGCGCCTCTTTTTTTCTTTGCGTCATGTGCTGTTTGGGGAGGGTTTTTTGGAAGGGCCATCCTGCGTGACACTGCAGTGCCACTCCTAGATGGGCCCGGTGTTTGTGTCGGCCACTAGGGTCGCTTATCTTACTCACACAGTCAGCTACCTCATTGCGCCTCTTTTTTTCTTTGCGTCATGTGCTGTTTGGGGAGGGTTTTTTGGAAGGGCCATCCTGCGTGACACTGCAGTGCCACTCCTAGATGGGCCCGGTGTTTGTGTCGGCCACTAGGGTCGCTTATCTTACTCACACAGTCAGCTACCTCATTGCGCCTCTTTTTTTCTTTGCGTCATGTGCTGTTTGGGGAGGGTGTTTTGGAAGGGCCATCCTGCGTGACACTGCAGTGCCACTCCTAGATGGGCCCGGTGTTTGTGTCGGCCACTAGGGTCGCTTATCTTACTCACACAGTCAGCTACCTCATTGCGCCTCTTTTTTTCTTTGCGTCATGTGCTGTTTGGGGAGGGTTTTTTGGAAGGGACATCCTGCGTGACACTGCAGTGCCACTCCTAGATGGGCCCGGTGTTTGTGTCGGCCACTAGGGTCGCTTATCTTACTCACACAGCTACCTCATTGCGCCTCTTTTTTTCTTTGCGTCATGTGCTGTTTGGGGAGGGTTTTTTGGAAGGGCCATCCTGCGTGACACTGCAGTGCCACTCCTAGATGGGCCCGGTGTTTGTGTCGGCCACTAGGGTCGCTTATCTTACTCACACAGTCAGCTACCTCATTGCGCCTCTTTTTTTTTCTTTGCGTCATGTGCTGTTTGGGGAGGGTTTTTTGGAAGGGACATCCTGCGTGACACTGCAGTGCCACTCCTAGATGGGCCCGGTGTTTGTGTCGGCCACTAGGGTCGCTAATCTTACTCACACAGCTACCTCATTGCGCCTCTTTTTTTCTTTGCGTCATGTGCTGTTTGGGGAGGGTTTTTTGGAAGGGACATCCTGCGTGACACTGCAGTGCCACTCCTAGATGGGCCCGGTGTTTGTGTCGGCCACTAGGGTCGCTTATCTTACTCACACAGCGACCTCGGTGCAAATTTTAGGACTAAAAATAATATTGTGAGGTATTCAGAATAGACTGAAAATGAGTGGAAATTATGGTTTTTGAGGTTAATAATACTTTGGGATCAAAATGACCCCCAAATTCTATGATTTAAGCTGTTTTTTAGGGTTTTTTGAAAAAAACACCCGAATCCAAAACACACCCGAATCCGACAAAAAAAATTCGGTGAGGTTTTGCCAAAACGCGGTCGAACCCAAAACACGGCCGCGGAACCGAACCCAAAACCAAAACACAAAACCCGAAAAATTTCAGGCGCTCATCTCTAATTATAAGTAATGTATATAACCCTTTTATTTGGAGTAAATAATATACAGCACATGACACCACCACTGGAATGATGCAGCACAAGACAGCACGACTGGACTTATACGGCAGTACCCCTGGAGTTGTACGGCAGTGTCAGACAGGATGGCACTTTAAAAAACTAGTCCCCAAACAGCACATGATGCAAAGAAGAAAAAGAGGTGCAAGATGGAATTGTCCTTGGGCCCTCCCACCCACCCTTATGTTGTATAAACAGGACATGCACACTTTAACAAACCAATCATTTCAGCAACAGGGTCTGCCACACGACTGTGGCTGAAATGACTGGTTTGTTTGGGCCCCCACCAAAAAAGAAGCAATCAATCTCTCCTTGCACAAACTGGCTCTACAGAGGCAAGATGTCGACCTCATCCTCTGATTCCTCACCCCTTTTCAGTGTGTACATCCTTCTCCTCACAGAGTATGAATTCATCCCCACTGGAATCCACCATCACAGGTCCCTGTATACTTTCTTGAGGCAATTGCTGGTAAAGGTCTTCCTGGAGGAATTTATCATTCATTTTGATGAACATCATCTTCTCCACATTTTGTGGAAGTAACCTCCTATGCCGTACACTGACAAGGTTACCGGCTGCACTAAACACTCTGTCGGAGTACACACCGAAGGGGGCGCAACTTAGGTAAAATAAAGCCAGTTTGTGCAAGGGCATCCAAATTGCCTCTTTTTCTTGCCAGTATACATACGGACTGTCTGACATGCCTACTTGGATGCTGACATTCATATAATCCTCCATCATTCTTTCAATGGTGACAGAATCATATGCAGTGACAGTAGACATGTCAGTAATCGTTGGCAGGTCCTTCAGTCTTGACCAGATGTCAGCACTCACTCCTGACTGCCCTGCATCACCGCCAGTGGGTGGGCTAGAAAATCTTATCCTTTACCTTGCAGCCCCAGTTGCGGGAGAAAATGAAGGAGGAGCTGTTGATGGGTCACGTTCCGCTTGAGTTGACAATTTTCTAGAGATGAGCGGGTTCGGTTTCTCTGAATCCGAACCCGCACGAACTTCATGTTTTTTTCACGGGTCCGAGCAGACTCGGATCCTCCCGCCTTGCTCGGTTAACCTGAGCGCGCCCGAATGTCATCATGACGCTGTCGGATTCTCGCGAGACTCGGATTCTATATAAGGAGCCGCGCGTCGCCGCCATTTTCACACGTGCATTGAGATTGATAGGGAGAGGACGTGGCTGGCGTCCTCTCCATTTAGATTAGGGTTGAGAGAGAGAGAGAGAGATTGACCTGAGGCTGTGATACTGTAGAAGAGAGTGCAGAGTTTAGTGACTGACGACCACAGTGACCACCAGACAGTGCAGTTGTTTGTTTTATTTAATATATCCGTTCTCTGCCAAGGCAGATTCAATTGGGAACGAGGTTTCGCTAGGTAAAATGCACGCTCCAGATACCCACGGTATCCAATAAAAAAAAGTGGTTGCAGGGTTTTTAGTGCTGAAAACCCTGCAGATACTCACCTGTTCAGAGGACTCCAGTGGTCTCCGCGGAACCCAATGGTCTCCCCTCCCGCTGGCAGCGGGACAAGTTACTACGCTTATGTGAGTGCCGGACCTTTGGAAATTATATTGTTCTATTAAGCGTGCCGGACCTTTGGAAATTATATTGTTGTATACAGTATAAACCAGTGTGTTATTTTTGGTGTCCGTGTATAAGTAAAAAGCTTGGTGGTGGGATTATTTTCTACTGAAGGAGGCACCAACAAAAATCTTGCCTAGGGCATGAAATTGCTTAGGACCAACTCTGGTGGATTGCAGCACAGCTCACCCGTTGTCATGTTCCGACCGCCTTGCGATGTGATGTGCTGATATCACACCGCACGCCCATCCTCCCCGCCTGTCCTGCACTGTCCTCCCACGCTCAGTCTCTCCACTCCACGTGTGTGCCCTGCCCTGCCATTGCTTACACACGACAGAAGGACTCTGAGCCGCCACTGGAGCAGGACAGAGGACAGTGGTGGACTGGACACAGGCAGCTGAGCCTGCCTGTCAGATTCAGAGTGAGACAGTAGACTTGGCCACTCACTGTGTGCTGCAGCCAGGGAAAGAGAGGGGTTCAGGCCAGCCAGGGGGAGGGGGAGTAAAATTCTGTATAAGAAAAGAAAAGAAGGCTTATTGCCTTATGATAATATATATATTAGAGATGTGCGGCGGGCACTTTTCGTGTTTTGTGTTTTAGTTTCGGTTCTGGTTCCATACTCGTGTTTTGGATCTGGATTGGTTTTGCCAAAACCACCCTTTCGTGTTTTGGTTTTGGATCTGGATTTTTTTTTTTTTTAAACATAAAAACAGCTAAAATCACAGATTTTGGGGGTAATTTTGATCCTACGGTATTATTAACCTCAATAACATTCATTTCCACTAATTTCCAGTCTATTCTGAACACCTCACACCTCACAATCTTGTTTTTAGGCCAAAAGTTTGCACCAAGGTGGCTGGATGACTAAGCTAAGCGACACAAGTGTGCGGCACAAACGCATGGCCCATCTAGGAGTGGCACTGCAGTGGCAGACAGGATGGCAGATTTAAAAAAATAGGCCCCAAACAGCATATGATGCAAAGAAGAAAAAGAGGTGCAAAGAGGTAGCTGTATGACTAAGCTAAGTGACACAAGTGTGCGGCACAAACACCTGGCCCATCTAGGAGTGGCACTTCAGTTGCAGACAGGATGGCACTTAAAAAAACTAGGCCCCAAACAGCACATCATGCAAAGAAGAAAAAGAGGTGCAATGAGGTAGCTGTATAACTAAAGACAAGTGTGCGGCACAAATAACATGGGACGTGCCGGAATTTGCCCAGATGTAATACACGCACAATATTGGTGGCACAGGACAGCGTACCCCTAAATCACACACACATGGCAAAGCCTGTAAAATTAATTCGGATAATAATAACCCTTTTATTTGCAGCTATTATAACAATATGCAGCACAGGCGAGCGTACCCCTACACCACACAGGGCAAACCCTGTAAAAATTATTTGGATAATATTATAAGTAGAGATGAGCGGGTTCGGTTCCTCGGAATCCGAACCCGCCCGAATTTCAGTTTTTTTTACACGGATCCGAGCGACTCGGATCTTCCCGCCTTGCTCGGTTAACCCGAGCGCGCCCGAACGTCATCATGACGCTGTCGGATTCTCGCGAGGCTCGGATTCTATCGCGAGACTCGGATTCTATATAAGGAGCCGCGCGTCGCCGCCATTTTCACACGTGCATTGAGATTGATAGGGAGAGGACGTGGCTGGCGTCCTCTCCATTTAGATTAGAAGAGAGAGAGTGAGATTGAGACAGAGACACTTGATTTACTGGAGCTTAGGAGTACTAGAGAGTGCAGAGTTTACTAGTGACTGACCACTGACCAGTGACCACCAGTGCAGTTTTATTTAATATAATCCGTTCTCTGCCTGAAAAAAACGATACACAGTGACTCAGTCACATACCATATCTGTGTGCTCACTGTGCTCAGCCCAGTGTGCTGCATCATCTATGTATAATATCTGACTGTGCTCACACAGCTTAATTGTGGGGGAGACTGGGGAGCAGTTATAGGTTATAGCAGGAGCCAGGAGTACATATTATTAAAATTAAACAGTGCACACTTTTGCTGCAGGAGTGCCACTGCCAGTGTGACTGACCAGTGACCTGACCACACTGACCACCAGTATAGTATACTATATTGTGATTGCCTGAAAAAGTTAAACACTCGTCGTGTGACTTGTGTGGTGTTTTTTTTTTTATTCTATAAAAAACTCATTCTGCTGACAGACAGTGTCCAGCAGGTCCGTCATTATATAATATATACCTGTCCGGCTGCAGTAGTGATATATATATATTTTTTATATCATTATTTATCATCCAGTCGCAGCAGACACAGTACGGTAGTTCACGGCTGTAGCTACCTCTGTGTCGGCACTCGGCAGTCCATCCATAATTGTATACCACCTACCCGTGGTTTTTTTTTTCTTTCTTCTTTATACATACTACATCTCATTATCATCCAGTCTATATTAGCAGCAGACACAGTACAGTACGGTAGTCCACGGCTGTAGCTACCTCTGTGTCGGCACTCGGCAGTCCGTCCATAATTGTATACCACCTACCCGTGTTTTTTTTTTCTTTCTTCTTTATACATACATACTACATCTCATTATCAACCAGTCTATATTAGCAGCAGACACAGTACAGTACGGTAGTCCACGGCTGTAGCTACCTCTGTGTCGGCACTCGGCAGTCCGTCCATAATTGTATACCACCTACCCGTGGTTTTTTTTTCTTTCTTCTTTATACATACATACTACATCTCATTATCAACCAGTCTATATTAGCAGCAGACACAGTACAGTACGGTAGTCCACGGCTGTAGCTACCTCTGTGTCGGCACTCGGCAGTCCATCCATAATTGTATACCACCTACCCGTGGTTTTTTTTTCTTTCTTCTTTATACATACTACATCTCATTATCATCCAGTCTATATTAGCAGCAGACACAGTACAGTACAGTAGTCCACGGCTGTAGCTACCTCTGTGTCGGCACTCGGCAGTCCATCCATAATTGTATACCACCTACCCGTGTTTTTTTTTTCTTTCTTCTTTATACATACTACATCTCATTATCATCCAGTCTATATTAGCAGCAGACACAGTACAGTACGGTAGTCCACGGCTGTAGCTACCTCTGTGTCGGCACTCGGCAGTCCGTCCATAATTGTATACCACCTACCCGTGGTTTTTTTTTTCTTTCTTCTTTATACATACATACTACATCTCATTATCATCCAGTCTATATTAGCAGCAGACACAGTACAGTACGGTAGTCCACGGCTGTAGCTACCTCTGTGTCGGCACTCGGCAGTCCGTCCATAATTGTATACCACCTACCCGTGGTTTTTTTTTCTTTCTTCTTTATACAAACATACTACATCTCATTATCAACCAGTCTATATTAGCAGCAGACACAGTACGGTAGTCCACGGCTGTAGCTACCTCTGTGTCGGCACTCGGCAGTCCATCCATAATTGTATACCACCTACCCGTGGTTTTTTTTTCTTTCTTCTTTATACATACTACATCTCATTATCATCCAGTCTATATTAGCAGCAGACACAGTACAGTACGGTAGTCCACGGCTGTAGCTACCTCTGTGTCGGCACTCGGCAGTCCATCCATAATTGTATACCACCTACCCGTGGTTTTTTTTTCTTTCTTCTTTATACATAATACATCTCATTATCATCCAGTCTATATTAGCAGCAGACACAGTACAGTACGGTAGTCCACGGCTGTAGCTACCTCTGTGTCGGCACTCGGCAGTCCGTCCATAATTGTATACCACCTACCCGTGGTTTTTTTTTCTTTCTTCTTTATACATACATACTACATCTCATTATCAACCAGTCTATATTAGCAGCAGACACAGTACAGTACGGTAGTCCACGGCTGTAGCTACCTCTGTGTCGGCACTCGGCAGTCCGTCCATAATTGTATACCACCTACCCGTGGTTTTTTTTTCTTTCTTCTTTATACATACATACTACATCTCATTATCAACCAGTCTATATTAGCAGCAGACACAGTACAGTACGGTAGTCCACGGCTGTAGCTACCTCTGTGTCGGCACTCGGCAGTCCATCCATAATTGTATACCACCTACCCGTGGTTTTTTTTTCTTTCTTCTTTATACATACTACATCTCATTATCATCCAGTCTATATTAGCAGCAGACACAGTACAGTACGGTAGTCCATGGCTGTAGCTACCTCTGTGTCGGCACTCGGCAGTCCATCCATAATTGTATACTAGTATCCATCCATCTCCATTGTTTACCTGAGGTGCCTTTTAGTTGTGCCTATTAAAATATGGAGAACAAAAATGTTGAGGTTCCAAAATTAGGGAAAGATCAAGATCCACTTCCACCTCGTGCTGAAGCTGCTGCCGCTAGTCATGGCCGAGACGATGAAATGCCAGCAACGTCGTCTGCCAAGGCCGATGCCCAATGTCATAGTACAGAGCATGTCAAATCCAAAACACCAAATATCAGTAAAAAAAGGACTCCAAAACCTAAAATAAAATTGTCGGAGGAGAAGCGTAAACTTGCCAATATGCCATTTACCACACGGAGTGGCAAGGAACGGCTGAGGCCCTGGCCTATGTTCATGGCTAGTGGTTCAGCTTCACATGAGGATGGAAGCACTCAGCCTCTCGCTAGAAAAATGAAAAGACTCAAGCTGGAAAAAGCACAGCAAAGAACTGTGCGTTCTTCGAAATCCCAAATCCACAAGGAGAGTCCAATTGTGTCGGTTGCGATGCCTGACCTTCCCAACGCTGGACGTGAAGAGCATGCGCCTTCCACCATTTGCACGCCCCCTGCAAGTGCTGGAAGGAGCACCCGCAGTCCAGTTCCTGATAGTCAGATTGAAGATGTCAGTGTTGAAGTACACCAGGATGAGGAGGATATGGGTGTTGCTGGCGCTGGGGAGGAAATTGACCAGGAGGATTCTGATGGTGAGGTGGTTTGTTTAAGTCAGGCACCCGGGGAGACACCTGTTGTCCGTGGGAGGAATATGGCCGTTGACATGCCTGGTGAAAATACCAAAAAAATCAGCTCTTCGGTGTGGAAGTATTTCACCAGAAATGCGGACAACATTTGTCAAGCCGTGTGTTCCCTTTGTCAAGCTGTAATAAGTAGGGGTAAGGACGTTAACCACCTCGGAACATCCTCCCTTATACGTCACCTGCAGCGCATTCATAATAAGTCAGTGACGAGTTCAAAAACTTTGGCCGACAGCGGAAGCAGTCCACTGACCAGTAAATCCCTTCCTCTTGTAACCAAGCTCACGCAAACCACCCCACCAACTCCCTCAGTGTCAATTTCCTCCTTCCCCAGGAATGCCAATAGTCCTGCAGGCCATGTCACTGGCAATTCTGATGATTCCTCTCCTGCCTGGGATTCCTCCGATGCATCCTTGCGTGTAACGCCTACTGCTGCTGGCGCTGCTGTTGTTGCTGCTGGGAGTCGATGGTCATCCCAGAGGGGAAGTCGTAAGACCACTTTTACTACTTCCACCAAGCAATTGACTGTCCAACAGTCCTTTGCGAGGAAGATGAAATATCACAGCAGTCATCCTACTGCAAAGCGGATAACTGAGGCCTTGGCATCCTGGGTGGTGAGAAACGTGGTTCCGGTATCCATCATTACTGCAGAGCCAACTAGAGACTTGTTGGAGGTACTGTGTCCCCGGTACCAAATACCATCTAGGTTCCATTTCTCTAGGCAGGCGATACCGAAAATGTACACAGACCTCAGAAAAAGAGTCACCAGTGTCCTAAAAAATGCAGCTGTACCCAATGTCCACTTAACCACGGACATGTGGACAAGTGGAGCAGGGCAGGGTCAGGACTATATGACTGTGACAGCCCACTGGGTAGATGTATGGACTCCCGCCGCAAGAACAGCAGCGGCGGCACCAGTAGCAGCATCTCGCAAACGCCAACTCTTTCCTAGGCAGGCTACGCTTTGTATCACCGCTTTCCAGAATACGCACACAGCTGAAAACCTCTTACGGCAACTGAGGAAGATCATCGCGGAATGGCTTACCCCAATTGGACTCTCCTGTGGATTTGTGGCATCGGACAACGCCAGCAATATTGTGTGTGCATTAAATATGGGCAAATTCCAGCACGTCCCATGTTTTGCACATACCTTGAATTTGGTGGTGCAGAATTTTTAAAAAAACGACAGGGGCGTGCAAGAGATGCTGTCGGTGGCCAGAAGAATTGCGGGACACTTTCGGCGTACAGGCACCACGTACAGAAGACTGGAGCACCACCAAAAACTACTGAACCTGCCCTGCCATCATCTGAAGCAAGAAGTGGTAACGAGGTGGAATTCAACCCTCTATATGCTTCAGAGGTTGGAGGAGCAGCAAAAGGCCATTCAAGCCTATACAATTGAGCACGATATAGGAGGTGGAATGCACCTGTCTCAAGCGCAGTGGAGAATGATTTCAACGTTGTGCAAGGTTCTGATGCCCTTTGAACTTGCCACACGTGAAGTCAGTTCAGACACTGCCAGCCTGAGTCAGGTAATTCCCCTCATCAGGCTTTTTGCAGAAGAAGCTGGAGACATTGAAGGAGGAGCTAACACGGAGCGATTCCGCTAGGCATGTGGGACTTGTGGATGGAGCCCTTAATTCGCTTAACAAGGATTCACGGGTGGTCAATCTGTTGAAATCAGAGCACTACATTTTGGCCACCATGCTCGATCCTAGATTTAAAGCCTACCTTGGATCTCTCTTTCCGGCAGACACAAGTCTGCTGGGGTTGAAAGACCTGCTGGTGAGAAAATTGTCAAGTCAAGCGGAACGCGACCTGTCAACATCTCCTCCTTCACATTCTCCCGCAACTGGGGGTGCGAGGAAAAGGCTCAGAATTCCGAGCCCACCCGCTGGCGGTGATGCAGGGCAGTCTGGAGCGACTGCTGATGCTGACATCTGGTCCGGACTGAAGGACCTGACAACGATTACGGACATGTCGTCTACTGTCACTGCATATGATTCTCTCACCATTGAAAGAATGGTGGAGGATTATATGAGTGACCGCATCCAAGTAGGCACGTCACACAGTCCGTACTTATACTGGCAGGAAAAAGAGGCAATTTGGAGGCCCTTGCACAAACTGGCTTTATTCTACCTAAGTTGCCCTCCCACAAGTGTGTACTCCGAAAGAGTGTTTAGTGCCGCCGCTCACCTTGTCAGCAATCGGCGTACGAGGTTACATCCAGAAAATGTGGAGAAGATGATGTTCATTAAAATGAATTATAATCAATTCCTCCGCGGAGACATTGACCAGCAGCAATTGCCTCCACAAAGTACACAGGGAGCTGAGATGGTGGATTCCAGTGGGGACGAATTGATAATCTGTGAGGAGGGGGATGTACACGGTGATATATCGGAGGATGATGATGAGGTGGACATCTTGCCTCTGTAGAGCCAGTTTGTGCAAGGAGAGATTAATTGCTTCTTTTTTGGGGGGGGTCCAAACCAACCCGTCATATCAGTCACAGTCGTGTGGCAGACCCTGTCACTGAAATGATGGGTTGGTTAAAGTGTGCATGTCCTGTTTTGTTTATACAACATAAGGGTGGGTGGGAGGGCCCAAGGACAATTCCATCTTGCACCTCTTTTTTCTTTTATTTTTCTTTGCGTCATGTGCTGTTTGGGGAGGGTTTTTTGGAAGGGCCATCCTGCGTGACACTGCAGTGCCACTCCTAGATGGGCCCGGTGTTTGTGTCGGCCACTAGGGTCGCTTATCTTACTCACACAGTCAGCTACCTCATTGCGCCTCTTTTTTTCTTTGCGTCATGTGCTGTTTGGGGAGGGTTTTTTGGAAGGGCCATCCTGCGTGACACTGCAGTGCCACTCCTAGATGGGCCCGGTGTTTGTGTCGGCCACTAGGGTCGCTTATCTTACTCACACAGTCAGCTACCTCATTGCGCCTCTTTTTTTCTTTGCGTCATGTGCTGTTTGGGGAGGGTGTTTTGGAAGGGCCATCCTGCGTGACACTGCAGTGCCACTCCTAGATGGGCCCGGTGTTTGTGTCGGCCACTAGGGTCGCTTATCTTACTCACACAGTCAGCTACCTCATTGCGCCTCTTTTTTTCTTTGCGTCATGTGCTGTTTGGGGAGGGTTTTTTGGAAGGGACATCCTGCGTGACACTGCAGTGCCACTCCTAGATGGGCCCGGTGTTTGTGTCGGCCACTAGGGTCGCTTATCTTACTCACACAGCTACCTCATTGCGCCTCTTTTTTTCTTTGCGTCATGTGCTGTTTGGGGAGGGTTTTTTGGAAGGGCCATCCTGCGTGACACTGCAGTGCCACTCCTAGATGGGCCCGGTGTTTGTGTCGGCCACTAGGGTCGCTTATCTTACTCACACAGTCAGCTACCTCATTGCGCCTCTTTTTTTCTTTGCGTCATGTGCTGTTTGGGGAGGGTTTTTTGGAAGGGACATCCTGCGTGACACTGCAGTGCCACTCCTAGATGGGCCCGGTGTTTGTGTCGGCCACTAGGGTCGCTAATCTTACTCACACAGCTACCTCATTGCGCCTCTTTTTTTCTTTGCGTCATGTGCTGTTTGGGGAGGGTTTTTTGGAAGGGACATCCTGCGTGACACTGCAGTGCCACTCCTAGATGGGCCCGGTGTTTGTGTCGGCCACTAGGGTCGCTTATCTTACTCACACAGCGACCTCGGTGCAAATTTTAGGACTAAAAATAATATTGTGAGGTGTGAGGTATTCAGAATAGACTGAAAATGAGTGGAAATTATGGTTTTTGAGGTTAATAATACTTTGGGATCAAAATGACCCCCAAATTCTATGATTTAAGCTGTTTTTTAGGGTTTTTTGAAAAAAACACCCGAATCCAAAACACACCCGAATCCGACAAAAAAAATTCGGTGAGGTTTTGCCAAAACGCGGTCGAACCCAAAACACGGCCGCGGAACCGAACCCAAAACCAAAACACAAAACCCGAAAAATTTCAGGCGCTCATCTCTAATTATAAGTAATGTATATAACCCTTTTATTTGGAGTAAATAATATACAGCACATGACACCACCACTGGAATGATGCAGCACAAGACAGCACGACTGGACTTATACGGCAGTACCCCTGGAGTTGTACGGCAGTGTCAGACAGGATGGCACTTTAAAAAACTAGTCCCCAAACAGCACATGATGCAAAGAAGAAAAAGAGGTGCAAGATGGAATTGTCCTTGGGCCCTCCCACCCACCCTTATGTTGTATAAACAGGACATGCACACTTTAACAAACCAATCATTTCAGCAACAGGGTCTGCCACACGACTGTGGCTGAAATGACTGGTTTGTTTGGGCCCCCACCAAAAAAGAAGCAATCAATCTCTCCTTGCACAAACTGGCTCTACAGAGGCAAGATGTCGACCTCATCCTCTGATTCCTCACCCCTTTTCAGTGTGTACATCCTTCTCCTCACAGAGTATGAATTCATCCCCACTGGAATCCACCATCACAGGTCCCTGTATACTTTCTTGAGGCAATTGCTGGTAAAGGTCTTCCTGGAGGAATTTATCATTCATTTTGATGAACATCATCTTCTCCACATTTTGTGGAAGTAACCTCCTATGCCGTACACTGACAAGGTTACCGGCTGCACTAAACACTCTGTCGGAGTACACACCGAAGGGGGCGCAACTTAGGTAAAATAAAGCCAGTTTGTGCAAGGGCATCCAAATTGCCTCTTTTTCTTGCCAGTATACATACGGACTGTCTGACATGCCTACTTGGATGCTGACATTCATATAATCCTCCATCATTCTTTCAATGGTGACAGAATCATATGCAGTGACAGTAGACATGTCAGTAATCGTTGGCAGGTCCTTCAGTCTTGACCAGATGTCAGCACTCACTCCTGACTGCCCTGCATCACCGCCAGTGGGTGGGCTAGAAAATCTTATCCTTTACCTTGCAGCCCCAGTTGCGGGAGAAAATGAAGGAGGAGCTGTTGATGGGTCACGTTCCGCTTGAGTTGACAATTTTCTAGAGATGAGCGGGTTCGGTTTCTCTGAATCCGAACCCGCACGAACTTCATGTTTTTTTCACGGGTCCGAGCAGACTCGGATCCTCCCGCCTTGCTCGGTTAACCTGAGCGCGCCCGAATGTCATCATGACGCTGTCGGATTCTCGCGAGACTCGGATTCTATATAAGGAGCCGCGCGTCGCCGCCATTTTCACACGTGCATTGAGATTGATAGGGAGAGGACGTGGCTGGCGTCCTCTCCATTTAGATTAGGGTTGAGAGAGAGAGAGAGAGATTGACCTGAGGCTGTGATACTGTAGAAGAGAGTGCAGAGTTTAGTGACTGACGACCACAGTGACCACCAGACAGTGCAGTTGTTTGTTTTATTTAATATATCCGTTCTCTGCCTGAAAAAAACGATACACACAGTGACTCAGTCACATACCATATCTGTGTGCACTGCTCAGCCCAGTGTGCTGCATCAATGTATATATATATCTGACTGTGCTCAGCTCACACAGCTTATAATTGTGGGGGAGACTGGGGAGCACTGCAGTGCCAGTTATAGGTTATAGCAGGAGCCAGGAGTACATAATATTATATTAAAATTAAACAGTGCACACTTTTGCTGCAGGAGTGCCACTGCCAGTGTGACTAGTGACCAGTGACCTGACCACCAGTATATATAATATTAGTAGTATACTATCTCTTTATCAACCAGTCTATATTAGCAGCAGACACAGTACAGTGCGGTAGTTCACGGCTGTGGCTACCTCTGTGTCGGCACTCGGCAGCCCGTCCATAATTGTATATACCACCTAACCGTGGTTTTTTTTTCTTTCTTTATAGTCATACTAGTTACGAGTATACTATCTCTTTATCAACCAGTCTATATTAGCAGCAGACACAGTACAGTGCGGTAGTTCACGGCTGTGGCTACCTCTGTGTCGGCACTCGGCAGCCCGTCCATAATTGTATATACCACCTAACCGTGGTTTTTTTTTCTTTCTTTATACATACATACTAGTTACGAGTATACTATCTCTTTATCAACCAGTCTATATTAGCAGCAGACACAGTACAGTGCGGTAGTTCACGGCTGTGGCTACCTCTGTGTCGGCACTCGGCAGCCCGTCCATAATTGTATATACCACCTAACCGTGGTTTTTTTTTCTTTCTTTATACATACATACTAGTTACGAGTATACTATCTCTTTATCAACCAGTCTATATATTAGCAGCAGACACAGTACAGTGCGGTAGTTCACGGCTGTGGCTACCTCTGTGTCGGCACTCGGCAGCCCGTCCATAATTGTATATACCACCTAACCGTGGTTTTTTTTTCTTTCTTTATACATACATACTAGTTACGAGTATACTATCTCTTTATCAACCAGTCTATATTAGCAGCAGACACAGTACAGTGCGGTAGTTCACGGCTGTGGCTACCTCTGTGTCGGCACTCGGCAGCCCGTCCATAATTGTATATACCACCTAACCGTGGTTTTTTTTTTCGTTCTTTATACATACATACTAGTTACGAGTATACTATCTCTTTATCAACCAGTCTATATTAGCAGCAGACACAGTACAGTGCGGTAGTTCACGGCTGTGGCTACCTCTGTGTCGGCACTCGGCAGCCCGTCCATAATTGTATATACCACCTAACCGTGTTTTTTTTTTCTTTCTTTATACATACATACTAGTTACGAGTATACTATCTCTTTATCAACCAGTCTATATTAGCAGCAGACACAGTACAGTGCGGTAGTTCACGGCTGTGGCTACCTCTGTGTCGGCACTCGGCAGCCCGTCCATAATTGTATATACCACCTAACCGTGGTTTTTTTTTCTTTCTTTATACATACATACTAGTTACGAGTATACTATCTCTTTATCAACCAGTCTATATATTAGCAGCAGACACAGTACAGTGCGGTAGTTCACGGCTGTGGCTACCTCTGTGTCGGCACTCGGCAGCCCGTCCATAATTGTATATACCACCTAACCGTGGTTTTTTTTTCTTTCTTTATACATACATACTAGTTACGAGAATACTATCTCTTTATCAACCAGTCTATATTAGCAGCAGACACAGTACAGTGCGGTAGTTCACGGCTGTGGCTACCTCTGTGTCGGCACTCGGCAGCCCGTCCATAATTGTATATACCACCTAACCGTGGTTTTTTTTTCTTTCTTTATACATACATACTAGTTACGAGTATACTATCTCTTTATCAACCAGTCTATATTAGCAGCAGACACAGTACAGTGCGGTAGTTCACGGCTGTGGCTACCTCTGTGTCGGCACTCGGCAGCCCGTCCATAATTGTATATACCACCTAACCGTGGTTTTTTTTTCTTTCTTTATACATACATACTAGTTACGAGTATACTATCTCTTTATCAACCAGTCTATATTAGCAGCAGACACAGTACAGTGCGGTAGTTCACGGCTGTGGCTACCTCTGTGTCGGCACTCGGCAGCCCGTCCATAATTGTATATACCACCTAACCGTGGTTTTTTTTTCTTTCTTTATACATACATACTAGTTACGAGTATACTATCTCTTTATCAACCAGTCTATATTAGCAGCAGACACAGTACAGTGCGGTAGTTCACGGCTGTGGCTACCTCTGTGTCGGCACTCGGCAGCCCGTCCATAATTGTATATACCACCTAACCGTGGTTTTTTTTTCTTTCTTTATACATACATACTAGTTACGAGTATACTATCTCTTTATCAACCAGTCTATATATTAGCAGCAGACACAGTACAGTGCGGTAGTTCACGGCTGTGGCTACCTCTGTGTCGGCACTCGGCAGCCCGTCTATAATTGTATATACCACCTAACCGTGGTTTTTTTTTCTTTCTTTATACATACATACTAGTTACGAGTATACTATCTCTTTATCAACCAGTCTATATATTAGCAGCAGACACAGTACAGTGCGGTAGTTCACGGCTGTGGCTACCTCTGTGTCGGCACTCGGCAGCCCGTCCATAATTGTATACTAGTATCCAATCCATCCATCTCCATTGTTTACCTGAGGTGCCTTTTAGTTGTGCCTATTAAAATATGGAGAACAAAAATGTTGAGGTTCCAAAATTAGGGAAAGATCAAGATCCACTTCCACCTCGTGCTGAAGCTGCTGCCACTAGTCATGGCCGAGACGATGAAATGCCAGCAACGTCGTCTGCCAAGGCCGATGCCCAATGTCATAGTACAGAGCATGTCAAATCCAAAACACCAAATATCAGTAAAAAAAGGACTCCAAAACCTAAAATAAAATTGTCGGAGGAGAAGCGTAAACTTGCCAATATGCCATTTACCACACGGAGTGGCAAGGAACGGCTGAGGCCCTGGCCTATGTTCATGGCTAGTGGTTCAGCTTCACATGAGGATGGAAGCACTCAGCCTCTCGCTAGAAAAATGAAAAGACTAAAGCTGGCAAAAGCAGTAGCACCGCAAAGAACTGTGCGTTCTTCGAAATCCCAAATCCACAAGGAGAGTCCGACTCCAATTGTGTCGGTTGCGATGCCTGACCTTCCCAACACTGGACGTGAAGAGCATGCGCCTTCCACCATTTGCATGCCCCCTGCAAGTGATGGAAGGAGCACCCGCAGTCCAGTTCCTGATAGTCAGATTGAAGATGTCAGTGTTGAAGTACACCAGGATGAGGAGGATATGGGTGTTGCTGGCGCTGGGGAGGAAATTGACCAGGAGGATTCTGATGGTGAGGTGGTTTGTTTAAGTCAGGCACCCGGGGAGACACCTGTTGTCCGTGGTAGGAATATGGCCGTTGACATGCCTGGTGAAAATACCAAAAAAATCAGCTCTTCGGTGTGGAAGTATTTCACCAGAAATGCGGACAACAGGTGTCAAGCCGTGTGTTCCCTTTGTCAAGCTGTAATAAGTAGGGGTAAGGACGTTAACCACCTCGGAACATCCTCCCTTATACGTCACCTGCAGCGCATTCATAATAAGTCAGTGACAAGTTCAAAAACTTGGGCCGACAGCGGAAGCAGTCCACTGACCAGTAAATCCCTTCCTCTTGTAACCAAGCTCACGCAAACCACCCCACCAACTCCCTCAGTGTCAATTTCCTCCTTCCCCAGGAATGCCAATAGTCCTGCAGGCCATGTCACTGGCAATTCTGACGATTCCTCTCCTGCCTGGGATTCCTCCGATGCATCCTTGCGTGTAACGCCTACTGCTGCTGGCGCTGCTGTTGTTGCTGCTGGGAGTCGATGGTCATCCCAGAGGGGAAGTCGTAAGACCACTTTTACTACTTCCACCAAGCAATTGACTGTCCAACAGTCCTTTGCGAGGAAGATGAAATATCACAGCAGTCATCCTACTGCAAAGCGGATAACTGAGGCCTTGACATCCTGGGTGGTGAGAAACGTGGTTCCGGTATCCATCATTACTGCAGAGCCAACTAGAGACTTGTTGGAGGTACTGTGTCCCCGGTACCAAATACCATCTAGGTTCCATTTCTCTAGGCAGGCGATACCGAAAATGTACACAGACCTCAGAAAAAGAGTCACCAGTGTCCTAAAAAATGCAGCTGTACCCAATGTCCACTTAACCACGGACATGTGGACAAGTGGAGCAGGGCAGGGTCAGGACTATATGACTGTGACAGCCCACTGGGTAGATGTATGGACTCCCGCCGCAAGAACAGCAGCGGCGGCACCAGTAGCAGCATCTCGCAAACGCCAACTCTTTCCTAGGCAGGCTACGCTTTGTATCACCGGTTTCCAGAATACGCACACAGCTGAAAACCTCTTACGGCAACTGAGGAAGATCATCGCGGAATGGCTTACCCCAATTGGACTCTCCTGTGGATTTGTGGCATCGGACAACGCCAGCAATATTGTGTGTGCATTAAATCTGGGCCAATTCCAGCACGTCCCATGTTTTGCACATACCTTGAATTTGGTGGTGCAGAATTTTTTAAAAAACGACAGGGGCGTGCAAGAGATGCTGTCGGTGGCCAGAAGAATTGCGGGACACTTTCGGCGTACAGGCACCACGTACAGAAAACTGGAGCACCACCAAAAACTACTGAACCTGCCCTGCCATCATCTGAAGCAAGAAGTGGTAACGAGGTGGAATTCAACCCTGTATATGCTTCAGAGGTTGGAGGAGCAGCAAAAGGCCATTCAAGCCTATACAATTGAGCACGATATAGGAGGTGGGATGCACCTGTCTCAAGCGCAGTGGAGAATGATTTCAACGTTGTGCAAGGTTCTGATGCCCTTTGAACTTGCCACACGTGAAGTCAGTTCAGACACTGCCAGCCTGAGTCAGGTCATTCCCCTCATCAGGCTTTTGCAGAAGAAGCTGGAGACATTGAAGGAGGAGCTAACATGGAGCGATTCCGCTAGGCATGTGGGACTTGTGGATGGAGCCCTTAATTCGCTTAGCAAGGATTCACGGGTGGTCAATCTGTTGAAATCAGAGCACTACATTTTGGCCACCGTGCTCGATCCTAGATTTAAAGCCTACCTTGGATCTCTCTTTCCGGCAGACACAAGTCTGCTGGGGTTCAAACACCTGCTGGTGAGTAAATTTGTCAAGTCAAGCGGAACGCGACCTGTCAACAACATCTCCTCCTTCACATTCTCCCGCAACTGGGGGTGCGAGGAAAAGGCTCAGAATTCCGAGCCCACCCGCTGGCGGTGATGCAGGGCAGTCTGGAGCGACTGCTGATGCTGACATCTGGTCCGGACTGAAGGACCTGACAACGATTACGGACATGTCGTCTACTGTCACTGCATATGATTCTCTCCCCATTGAAAGAATGGTGGAGGATTATATGAGTGACCGCATCCAAGTAGGCACGTCACACAGTCCGTACTTATACTGGCAGGAAAAAGAGGCAATTTGGAGGCCCTTGCACAAACTGGCTTTATTCTACCTAAGTTGCCCTCCCACAAGTGTGTACTCCGAAAGAGTGTTTAGTGCCGCCGCTCACCTTGTCAGCAATCGGCGTACGAGGTTACATCCAGAAAATGTGGAGAAGATGATGTTCATTAAAATGAATTATAATCAATTCCTCCGTGGAGACATTGACCAGCAGCAATTGCCTCCACAAAGTACACAGGGAGCTGAGATGGTGGATTCCAGTGGGGACGAATTGATAATCTGTGAGGAGGGGGATGTACACGGTGATATATCGGAGGATGATGATGAGGTGGACATCTTGCCTCTGTAGAGCCAGTTTGTGCAAGGAGAGATTAATTGCTTCTTTTTTGGTGGGGGTCCAAACCAACCCGTCATATCAGTCACAGTCGTGTGGCAGACCCTGTCACTGAAATGATGGGTTGGTTAAAGTGTGCATGTCCTGTTTATACAACATAAGGGTGGGTGGGAGGGCCCAAGGACAATTCCATCTTGCACCTCTTTTTTCTTTTCTTTTTCTTTGCGTCATGTGCTGTTTGGGGAGGGTTTTTTGGAAGGGACATCCTGCGTGACACTGCAGTGCCACTCCTAGATGGGCCCGGTGTTTGTGTCGGCCACTAGGGTCGCTTATCTTACTCACACAGCTACCTCATTGCGCCTCTTTTTTTCTTTGCGTCATGTGCTGTTTGGGGAGGGTTTTTTGGAAGGGACATCCTGCGTGACACTGCAGTGCCACTCCTAGATGGGCCCGGTGTTTGTGTCGGCCACTAGGGTCGCTTATCTTACTCACACAGCTACCTCATTGCGCCTCTTTTTTTCTTTGCGTCATGTGCTGTTTGGGGAGGGTTTTTTGGAAGGGACATCCTGCGTGACACTGCAGTGCCACTCCTAGATGGGCCCGGTGTTTGTGTCGGCCACTAGGGTCGCTTATCTTACTCACACAGCTACCTCATTGCGCCTCTTTTTTTCTTTGCGTCATGTGCTGTTTGGGGAGGGTTTTTTGGAAGGGACATCCTGCGTGACACTGCAGTGCCACTCCTAGATGGGCCCGGTGTTTGTGTCGGCCACTAGGGTCGCTTATCTTACTCACACAGCTACCTCATTGCGCCTCTTTTTTTCTTTGCGTCATGTGCTGTTTGGGGAGGGTTTTTTGGAAGGGACATCCTGCGTGACACTGCAGTGACACTCCTAGATGGGCCCGGTGTTTGTGTCGGCCACTAGGGTCGCTTATCTTACTCACACAGCTACCTCATTGCGCCTCTTTTTTTCTTTGCGTCATGTGCTGTTTGGGGAGGGTTTTTTGGAAGGGACATCCTGCGTGACACTGCAGTGCCACTCCTAGATGGGCCCGGTGTTTGTGTCGGCCACTAGGGTCGCTTATCTTACTCACACAGCTACCTCATTGCGCCTCTTTTTTTCTTTGCGTCATGTGCTGTTTGGGGAGGGTTTTTTGGAAGGGACATCCTGCGTGACACTGCAGTGACACTCCTAGATGGGCCCGGTGTTTGTGTCGGCCACTAGGGTCGCTTATCTTACTCACACAGCTACCTCATTGCGCCTCTTTTTTTCTTTGCGTCATGTGCTGTTTGGGGAGGGTTTTTTGGAAGGGACATCCTGTGTGACACTGCAGTGCCACTCCTAGATGGGCCCGGTGTTTGTGTCGGCCACTAGGGTCGCTAATCTTACTCACACAGCTACCTCATTGCGCCTCTTTTTTTCTTTGCGTCATGTGCTGTTTGGGGAGGGTTTTTTGGAAGGGCCATCCTGCGTGACACTGCAGTGCCACTCCTAGATGGGCCCGGTGTTTGTGTCGGCCACTAGGGTCGCTTATCTTACTCACTGTCACAACTGAGGGCCTGAGCTGACGGGAGGCAGCCTCAGTTGTAGGGGCTGAGATGTACCGGAACCTGGGAGGTTGTATCAGACCCCTGGACATGTAAGTAACATGAATAATAACTGCCCGAAGGCGTGACCACGACAACTTAGATAAAAGTCAATGATGTTTATTATGACAACTCCGCATCACAGCAGCAATAAAAGAAAACGTAAAAGTCAGCAAAGAATAAATACAGTTCCTGAGTACTACAGCATGGCAGGAGCCACAGGGCACTAGTAGTGTGAGATAGTTCTTATGATCTTCTAGATGGAAAGTCCTTACCAGGCCTGGCTGTAGCAATGGAGATAACCCAGGATTGTACCAGCTGGTGTTCCAGGAAGAGCTGGGTTGCTGAAGGTAAAACAGCTGCTGTGGATACTGGCTGGAACCAGACTGTTGTTAGCACGGAGTGGATACTGGCTGGAACCAGTTAAATAATAAATGAACTTTGGGAGCGATGAAATGTGAACTGAAATGTAGAACTTGAGAGCGGAGAAATAATAATTCCGGTGGAGAGTGGTAAAGTGTAGAAAGGACACCGGCCCTTTAAGGGAAGCTGTACTCTGCTGGAAGCTGAGGCTGGAAGCAGGTAGTGTTGTAGCTGGAAACAGATGAATCCACAATGGATTGGAGAGTCAGGCTACACCGCAGGTGGAATGCTGGTGCGGGTCTCTATGGTGGAAGTCTTGAGACAGGAGCTGGAACCTGGAAGACAATCATAGAAGAGAGACAAACAGGAACTAGGTTTGACAACCAAAGCACTGACGTCTTCCTTGCTCAGGTACAGCTTACTTATACCTGCAGCAAGGAAGGGGTTGGCTAGGCAATTATGCAAATCAACAACACAGACAGCAGATTGGTGGAAATGATCAGATGACAGAATCCAAGATGGCTGCGCCCATGCAGACACTTGGAGGGAAGTTTGGTTTGTAATCCATGTGGTCTGGGAAACAGTAATGGCGGCGCCGGCCACCGGAGACAGGAGACGCCAGGCTGATAGATGCACATTTAACCACGCGGGCACAGCGGAGGCCGCGGCTGATGAAAAGACCACTCTGCATGTGGAAACTCAGGAACAGCGGAATCCGGTCCTGGAACGCTGAGCCCGCCTTAGGAGGCATCTGAAGGGTAAGTAATGGCGTCCAGATACCCGGATCGTGACAGCACCCCCCCCTTTAGGAGTGGCCCCAGGACACTTCTTAGGCTTTAAAGGAAACTTTGCGTGGAAATTTCGGACCAAGGCAGGAGCATGGACGTCAGAGGCATTGGTCCAAGAGCGTTCTTCAGGACCATAGCCCTTCCAGTCAATGAGATACTGAAGTTGACCGTAACGGTGACGTGAGTCCAGGATCTTGGCCACTTCATACTCAACGCCTCGTTGAGTTTGGACTTTCGGAGTTGGTGGAAGTGAGGAATGAAACCGATTCAAGATTAGCGGTTTCAACAGGGAAACATGGAATGTCCTGGGTATTTTTAAGAAGGGAGGTAACTGGAGTCTGTAAGCAACAGGATTGATGACTTGATCAATTTTAAAAGGACCGATGTAGCGAGGTGCAAACTTCATACTGGGAACTCTTAACCTCAAATTCTTCGTGGATAACCATACCCGATCACCCACCTTGAGAGCAGGAACTGCTCGACGCTTCTTATCCGCAAACTTCTTGTACCTGAACGATGCCTTGAGCAGAGCTGATCGTACGCTCTTCCAGATATTGGCAAACTGATGCAAGGTGATATCCACTGCGGGAACAGAAGTTGCTGGAAGCGGTTGGAACTCAGGGACTTTAGGGTGGAATCCAAAGTTGGTGAAGAATGGTGTTGAGGAAGATGAAGAATGATACTGGTTGTTATGACAGAACTCGGCCCAGGGAAGTAATTGAACCCAGTCATCTTGAGAGGAGGACACATAGATGCGGAGGAAGGCCTCCAAGTCCTGATTCACCCTCTCAGTTTGACCATTGGTCTGAGGATGGTAAGCCGTGGAAAACTTTAACTTGACTTGGAGGACTTGACATAAACTTCGCCAGAATTTGGCTGTGAATTGAACTCCTCGATCTGAGATAATTTCTTCTGGAAGACCGTGGAGTCGGAAGATCTCTTGTATGAATACTTGAGCCAACTTGGAAGCTGACGGAAGACCGGTGAGAGGAATGAAGTGTGCCATCTTGGTGAACCGGTCAACTACCACCCAGATGGTATTGAACTTGTTGCACATGGGCAAATCTGTAATAAAATCCATCGACAAATGGGTCCATGGTCGACGAGGAACAGATAGTGGAACCAGTTGCCCCGCAGGCGACTGGCGGGATACTTTATGTTGAGCACACTTTGGGCAAGATGCAATAAACTCCAAAACGTCCTTTTTCAGAGTTGGCCACCAATAGGACCTAGCGATAAACTCCAGGGTTTTTTGGATACCTGTATGTCCGGCAAAACGGGAAGCATGGGCCCAATGCATGAGCTTCTTCCTTAGTGTCGGCTTCACAAAACTTTTCCCTGATGGGGGCATAGAGTCCATCCCTACCGTGGAGAATGCCAACGGATTTATAATAGGATGCTTGTCTGAAGACTCTGACTCATTTTCTTGCTCCCATGAGCGGGAAAGGGCATCGGCCTTGCGATTCTGAGAGCCCGGACAGAACTGGAGTTTAAAGTCGAACCTGGAAAAGAAAAGTGCCCATCTGGCCTGACGAGGGTTGAGACATTGTGCGCCTTTTAGATATAGAAGGTTCTTGTGGTCTGTAAGGATGGTGATTGAATGAGAAGCTCCCTCCAACAGATATCTCCACTCCTCTAGAGCGAGCTTGATGGCTAGCAACTCCTGGTCGCCAATGGCATAGTTGCGCTCCGCTGGGGAGAACTTCCGTGAGAAGAAACTGCAAGGATGTAAATGACCATCTTTAGCCCTCTGAGATAACACCGCTCCTACTCCAACGGAGGAGGCATCCACCTCTAAGATGAAAGGAGAGTCGATGTCAGGCTGTTTCAGGACAGGTGCAGAGATGAACCTCTGTTTTAAAAGATGAAAAGCTTGCATGGCTTCTTCAGACCACTTGGACGGGTTAGCACCCTTCTTGGTGAAAGCAGTAATAGGCGCCACAATGGTGGAAAAGTCTCGTATAAACTTTCGGTAATAATTGGCGAACCCTAAGAACCTCTGGACCCCTTTGAGGGTTAAGGGTACCGGCCAATTCTGGATTGCTTGTAGTTTCTCAGGATCCATCTCTAGTCCGGAACCGGACACAATGTACCCTAGAAACGGAATGGACTTGACTTCAAAGACGCATTTCTCTAATTTGCAGTAGAGATGATTGACACGGAGACGGGACAGAACCTCCTTTACCCAGAAACGATGTTCCTCTAAATCGTTGGCAAAAATGAGGATATCATCTAGATAGACCACGACATGACGGTATAGAATGTCTCTGAAGATCTCATTGACGAAATGCTGGAAGACAGCTGGAGCATTGCTCAATCCGAAGGGCATGACGAGGTACTCATAATGTCCGTCACGGGTGTTAAATGCGGTCTTCCACTCGTCACCCTCACGGATCCGGATGAGATTGTATGCACCTCTCAGGTCCAGCTTTGTAAAGATGGTAGCTCCGCTAACTCTGTCAAAGAGCTCAGTAATCAGGGGTAAAGGATAGCGGTTCTTGATGGTAATGTCGTTCAAACCTCTGTAGTCGATGCACGGCCGCAGACCACCATCTTTCTTCTTTACAAAAAAGAAGCCTGCGCCGGCTGGAGAAGAAGAAGGTCGAATGAACCCCTTTGCTAGGTTCTCTTTAATGTATTCCTCCATAGAATGTGTCTCGGGGAGAGACAACGGATAAGTTCGGCCTCGAGGTGGAACCTTCCCTGGAACGAGATCAATCGGGCAGTCCCATTCTCTATGAGGAGGAAGGATATCAGCAGAAGCTTTACTGAACACATCCGTGAAATCTTGATATGGAGGAGGTGGAACATCAGACGACCTGGGGGAGGAAGAACAGACAGGCAACACTTTAAACAAACATGTCTTAGTACAGGAGGAACCCCATGCCAGGATTTGCGTAGTCGTCCAATCAATTGTAGGATTGTGAAGACGGAGCCACGGAAGGCCCAGGACCACAGGATGTGTGGCTCTTGGAATCACTAAAAATGAAATAAGTTCGGAATGAAGAACTCCCACTCTCAGACGAACTGGTAGAGTCCTTAGAGAAATAACTGTATCAAAAATTTTACTGCCATCCACAGCAGTTAAGGAAAAGGACGAAGGAAGTCTCTCGGTGGGTAGGGACCACCGTTTAACATAGGCTTCAGTAATAAAGTTCCCAGCTGCTCCGGAATCCAGGAGGGCAATGACGTTCTGATAACGTTGAGCAACTTGAAGCGAGACTGGGAGGTTACAATCTTGAGGAGATGGAGAGGAGATCATTACTCCTAGCCGGCCCTCTCCTTGGCGAGCTAGGATTTGGAGTTTCCCGGACGTTTGGGACAGGCATTAATGGTGTGAGACGGAGCTGCACAATACAGACAGAGAAACTCGGAGAGACGTCTTCGGCGCTCAGCAGGAGTTAAACGGGAACGGACAATTTGCATGGGTTCATCTGTAGTTGGTGACAGTTGGCGAGGAGGAGGAGTAGAAGATTTTGGAGCAGATGATCTTCCACGCTCAGTTGCTCTCTCTCTGAAACGTAAGTCAACTTTCATACAAAGTGAGATTAGCTCATCTAACTTGGAGGGTAAGTCTCTGGTAGCTAACTCATCTTTAATACGCTCGGATAAACCATGCCAGAATGCAGCATACAGGGCCTCGTCGTTCCATGCCAGTTCGGATGCCAGGATCTGGAACTGTATAAGATATTGTCCTACAGTACGTGATTCCTGGCGTAAACGGAGAATCTCAGACGAGGCTGAAGTTACCCTGCCTGGCTCGTCGAAGATGCGCCTGAATGTTGACACAAATGCAGTGTAAGAAGATAGCAGGGTGTCGGACCTCTCCCATAACGGTGATGCCCAATCAAGGGCTGAGCCACTGAGAAGAGAAATAATGTAGGCAATTTTTGTACGGTCACTGGGAAAATTGCCAGGTTGTAGCTCAAACTGAATCTCACACTGGTTGAGAAATCCCCTGCAGAATCTTGGAGATCCGTCAAATTTTGCTGGCGTTGGAAGATGAAGACGTGGAGCAGAAATGGGTAAGGTGGGTGGGGTTATAGCTGGAGTCACTGTGGTTGACGCACCAGACGCGCCTGATCCACGGAGAGTTGTCTGAATCCCATCCAGCCGAGTAGAGAGATCCTGGAGACAGCGGATGATGTGGCCCTGTGCAGCCTCCTGATGTTCTAGTCGGGCTGCCAGTTCTTGCATCGGCCTGGCCGCTTGATCCTGGTCTCCGGCTGGATTCATTAGGTCAGTGCTTACTGTCACAACTGAGGGCCTGAGCTGACGGGAGGCAGCCTCAGTTGTAGGGGCTGAGATGTACCGGAACCTGGGAGGTTGTATCAGACCCCTGGACATGTAAGTAACATGAATAATAACTGCCCGAAGGCGTGACCACGACAACTTAGATAAAAGTCAATGATGTTTATTATGACAACTCCGCATCACAGCAGCAATAAAAGAAAACGTAAAAGTCAGCAAAGAATAAATACAGTTCCTGAGTACTACAGCATGGCAGGAGCCACAGGGCACTGGTAGTGTGAGATAGTTCTTATGATCTTCTAGATGGAAAGTCCTTACCAGGCCTGGCTGTAGCAATGGAGATAACCCAGGATTGTACCAGCTGGTGTTCCAGGAAGAGCTGGGTTGCTGAAGGTAAAACAGCTGCTGTGGATACTGGCTGGAACCAGACTGTTGTTAGCACGGAGTGGATACTGGCTGGAACCAGTTAAATAATAAATGAACTTTGGGAGCGATGAAATGTGAACTGAAATGTAGAACTTGAGAGCGGAGAAATAATAATTCCGGTGGAGAGTGGTAAAGTGTAGAAAGGACACCGGCCCTTTAAGGGAAGCTGTACTCTGCTGGAAGCTGAGGCTGGAAGCAGGTAGTGTTGTAGCTGGAAACAGATGAATCCACAATGGATTGGAGAGTCAGGCTACACCGCAGGTGGAATGCTGGTGCGGGTCTCTATGGTGGAAGTCTTGAGACAGGAGCTGGAACCTGGAAGACAATCATAGAAGAGAGACAAACAGGAACTAGGTTTGACAACCAAAGCACTGACGTCTTCCTTGCTCAGGTACAGCTTACTTATACCTGCAGCAAGGAAGGGGTTGGCTAGGCAATTATGCAAATCAACAACACAGACAGCAGATTGGTGGAAATGATCAGATGACAGAATCCAAGATGGCTGCGCCCATGCAGACACTTGGAGGGAAGTTTGGTTTGTAATCCATGTGGTCTGGGAAACAGTAATGGCGGCGCCGGCCACCGGAGACAGGAGACGCCAGGCTGATAGATGCACATTTAACCACGCGGGCACAGCGGAGGCCGCGGCTGATGAAAAGACCACTCTGCATGTGGAAACTCAGGAACAGCGGAATCCGGTCCTGGAACGCTGAGCCCGCCTTAGGAGGCATCTGAAGGGTAAGTAATGGCGTCCAGATACCCGGATCGTGACACTCACACAGCGACCTCGGTGCAAATTTTAGGACTAAAAATAATATTGTGAGGTGTGAGGTATTCAGAATAGACTGAAAATGAGTGGAAATTATGGTTTTTGAGGTTAATAATACTTTGGGATCAAAATGACCGCCAAATTCTATGATTTAAGCTGTTTTTTAGGTTTTTTGGAAAAAAACACCCGAATCCAAAACACACCCGAATCCGACAAAAAAAATTCGGTGAGGTTTTGCCAAAACGCGGTCGAACCCAAAACACGGCCGCGGAACCGAACCCAAAACCAAAACACAAAACCCGAAAAATTTCCGGCGCTCATCTCTACAATTTTCTCACCAGCAGGTCTTTGAAACTCTGCAGAGTTATGTCTGCTGGAAAGAGAGATACAACGTAGGCTTTAAACCTAGGATCGAGCACGGTGGCCAAAATGTAGTGCTCTGATTTCAACAGATTGACCAACCTTGAATCCTGGCAAAGCGAATGAAGGGCTCCATCCACAAGTGCCACATACTTTTCGGAATCGCTCCATCTTAGCTCCTCCTTCAATTTCTCCAGCTGCTTCTGCAAAAGCTTGATGAGGGGAATGACCTGACTCAAGCTGGCAGTGTCTGAACTGACTTCACGTGTGGCAAGTTCGAAGGGTTGGAGAACCTTGCACAAGACGGAACTCATTCTCCACTGTGCTTGAGTCAGGTGCATTCCCCCTCCTTTGCCTATATATTGTAGGTGGATGTATAGAGTATTGAATTCCACCTCGTCAACAGCTCTTGCTTCAGGTGATGGCAGGGCAGGTTCAGGAGTGTTTGCTGGCGCTCCAGTCTTCGGCACGCCGTGGCTGAATGTTGAAAGTGGCCCACAATTTTTCGGGCAAAAAATTCTGCACCACCAAATTAATTGTATGTGCAAAACATGGGACGTGCTGGAATTTACCCAGATGTAATGCACGCACAATATTGGTGGCATTGTCCGATATCACAAATCCCCAGGAGAGTCTATTTGGGGTAAGCCATTGTGCGATGGTGTCCCTCAGTTTCCGTAAGAGGTTGTCAGCGGCTCTGTACATTCTCGGTATCACCTGCCTTATGAAGTGGAACCTATATGGGATTTGGTACCGGCGGGACACTACCTCCATCAATTCTCTAAGTCCCACTGAACTAATGGCGGATACAGGATGCACGTCTAACACCAACATAGCTGTCAAGGCCTCAGTTATCTGCTTTTCAACAGGATAACTGCTGTCATATTCCATCTTCCTCACAAAGGACTGTTGGACAGTCAATTGCTTACTGGAAGTAGTACAAGTGGTCTTCTGACTTCCCCTCTGGGATGACGATCGACTCCCAGCAGCAACAACAGCAGTGGCAGCAACAGCAGCAGTAGGTATACCACTCAAGGATCCTCCTGAGGAATCCCGGTTAGGAGAGGACTCCTCAGTCTTGCCAGTGACATGGCCTGCAGGACTACTGACGTTCCTGACTGAAGAGGAAGTTGACGTTGAGGGAGTTGGCGGTGTGGCTTGCAGGAGCTTGGGTACAAGAGGAAGAAGGGATTTAGGCAGGCTTGGACTGGACGACAGGGGTACAGTGGGGAAACCACCAGTGGGCCCTACTGCCTAGGGGCCCACCTCCTGCTCTAGGGATCAGGTTCCAGACTGTGCACTTGAATTATACATTATACATATGTTACCTTATACTGGACTATGGTGTCTTTTCTACAGTGCATTGCTGTTATTAATCTGTTATTAATATGGTACATTATCTTGCATGCAGCATCTGAATTTACTGTATATATTTATGAAGGGCCCAGACACTGCACTCTCTAATGGTTAGTCAAACCAATGATGTGGCAGGCCACACCCCCTCTGCAGACTGGCCACACCCCTAACATAGGCCCTTAGCACTGCATTCCCCCGGTGGGCCCAACATGCCCCAGTCCGACACTGCATTTAGGTGTCAGTGGGCTGCTTACGCTCTTACCCAAAGTTTCACAACTTGACACTGACTTCTGATGAATGCGCAGCAGGTGACGTATAAGGGAGGATGTTCCTAGGTGGTTAACATCCTTACCCCTACTTATTACAAATTGACAGAGGCAACACATGGCTTGACACCTGTTGTCCGGATTTGTGGAGAAATAATTGCACACCGAAGAGGTGGCTTTTCGAGTATTTTGCCCAGGCATCACAATGGGCTTATTCATCCCACAGACAACAGGTGTCTCCCCTGGTTCCTGATTTAAACAAACCACATCACCATCAGAATTCTCATCGTCAACTTCCTCCTCAGCGCCAGCAACACCCATATCCTCATCCTGGTGTACTTCAACAGTGACATCTTCAATTTGAATATCAGAAACTGGACTGTGGGTGCTACTTCCAGCACTTGCTACTTCCCGTCCAGTGTTGGGAAGATCAGGCATCGCAACCGCCGACACACTTGGACTCTCCTTGGGGATTTGTGATACCATCTTAGAATGCAGAGTTCTTTGCTGTGCTTTTGCCAGCTTAACTCTTATTATTTTTCTAGCGGGAGGATGAGTGCTTCCATTGTCATGTGAAGCTGAACCACTAGTCATGAACATAGGCCAGGGCCTTAGCCGTTCCTTGCCACTCATAAATGGCATATTGGCAAGTTTACGTTTCTCCTCAGACCATTTCATTTAAATTTTTTGTGTCTTTTTACTGAACTTTGTTTTTTTTATTTTACATGCCCTCTACTATGACATTGGGCACCGGCCTTGGCAGACGACGTTGATGGCATTTCATCGTCTATGTCATGACTAGTGGCAGCAGCTTCAGCACTAGGAGGAAGTGGTTCTTGATCTTTCCCTATTTTATCCTCCAAATTTTTGTTCTCCATTATTTTTCTGGAGTGATATAACAATATGTGGTACAGGAGACCATACCTCTACACCACACAGAGCAAACCCTGTGAAAATTATTTGGATCAAATATTAATAACCCCTTTATTTGAAATAAATAATATTCAGCACAGGACAGCACCACTGAACTTATATGGCGGCATCACCACTGGACTGGACTTATACGCCAGTACCACTGGAATTATATGGCAGTATCACTGGAATTATATGTCAGTATCACTGGAATTATACGGCAGTACCACTGGACTTATATACCAGTACCACTGGACTGGATTTATATGGCAGTATCACTGGACTTATACACCAGTACCACTGGAATTATACGGCAGTACCACTGGACTTATACGTGTCACGTCTGGCAAGGTTTGAGGATCCGGCAGCTGAGACTTTTCCAAAGAGGTAGTTGTCTGTGGTTGAACAAGACGAGGGGTTTGGATATAGTTCCTTCTCATAGGACAAGGGGCAAATGAAGAGCGTAGGCGGGGCTAAGAGTCAGTGGGTTGTAGTTCTTGTGGACAGGGCTGAGGTAGAGAACTGTGGCTGGTGAACGATGACTTAAAGACGTAGTTGTAGACAATGAACTGTGGAACTGTGAATGGTAGTTGGAGACGTGGCTGGAGACAAGGAACGGTGGACTGTGGTTTGAAAGACGAGGCTGTAGACAATGAACTGTGGAACTGTGGACGGTGGTTTCAAAGAGGTGGCTGGAGACAAAGATCTGCGGACTGTGGCTTGGAAGACTAGGTAGGAGACCCAAAGCCGGCCGTGCCCAAAGGGTCTTACTGGACCGGCTTTTCCAGGAGCATTTCCACAGGCAGCAGCGGGTTAGGAACGGCAGGGCTGCAGCAGCAACTGAGGACCGGCTAAGCAGGATTAGGAGTAACCAGAATACGGCAAGAATCCTGGGAGCACAGGGCTAAAGCAACTACAAGAGGGTTATAACTTGAAGCACTGGCGTCCCTGTACTAAACCATCCCCCTTTTATAGGAAGAAGTTTCCCTGGATTGGCTGGAAGGAACAGGCGGTGCCCAGTAATGCAGACCTTTTACATAGCCACACAGCTCACTGCCCCATGTCTCCTAGCAACAGCTCAGCAAGAGAGACCCGCTGCCACGAGCGGACCCCCTCACCGCCACTACCGCTGCCCTTGGACCCGGCGTAACATCCCACCTCCGCCGCTGCCCAGCCGCCTGTGAAGCCAGCCCCACGGCCCCAGCGTGCCGGTAAGACCCCGGATGCTGACAGTACCCCCCCCCCCCCTTTGCGGGTGGACTCCGGACACCTATAAGGTTTAGCTGGAAATTTGGCATGAAATGTCCGAAGAAGTCGTGGAGCATGGACATCTTTTGCTTCTACCCAAGACCTTTCCTCCGGTCCATATCCCTTCTAATCAACAAAGTACTGGAGGCGACCATATCGTGCGGGAGTCGAGGATCTTGTGAATCTCAAATTCATCTCCTTGTGCTGATTGGATCTTGGGTGATTTAGGCAGGGCAGCTCTGAATCCATTAAGTACCAATGGTTTTAAGAGAGAAATATGAAAAGCATTAGGGATTCTTAAATGCGGAGGCAACTTCACCTTGTAAGCCACAGGATTTAATACTTTTTCGATTGGGTAGGGTCCAATAAATCTGAGAGCAAACTTTTTAGTAGGGACCTTCAACCTTAGATTACGTGTGGAATCCCAAACCCGATCTCCCACTTTAAGACTTGGTACTGCTCTTCGCGTCAGATCTGCATAGGTCTTATACCTCTTGGATGTCTTAAGCAAGGCCTTGTGAACTTGTCCCCAGGTTTTGGTAAATTGTTGAAGTGCTGATTCTGCGGCAGGAACCTCGAGCGTAGGTAGAAGTTGGAAGTCAGGAACTTTTGGATGATAACCATAATTAATGAAAAATGGAGAAGATTTTTTGGCAGAATGATAGAGATGGTTATGGGCCAATTCTGCAAAAGGGAGGAAGTCCAGCCAGTCGTCCTGAGAGGAGGACATGAATAAACGCAGAAATGTCTCCAGGTCCTGGTTCACTCTCTCTGTTTGACCATCCGTTTGGGGATGATATCCTGAGGAGAAATTCAATTTTATACTGAGAGCAGAACATAGGGACCTCCAAAACTTGGCCACAAACTGAGGACCTCTATCAGACACGATCTCCTGCGGCAGACCATGGAGTCAGAAGATCTCTGCTATGAATCATTTTGCCAACTGGGATGCCGATGGAAGACTAGCCAGGGGAACGAAGTGTGCCATTTTAGAGAACCGGTCAACTATGACCCACACAGTATTTCGTCCGCCAGATGCAGGTAAATCGGTAATAAAGTCCATAGAAATATGCGTCCATGGTCTTTGCGGCACAGGTAACGGATGAAGTAGCCCGGCTGGAGGACCTTTGGGACTTTTATGCTGGGCACACTTCGAACAAGCAGCCACAAATTCCTGAATGTCAGTCCTGAGGTGAGGCCACCAGTAGGAGCGCTGAATGAATTTCAACATTTTATGACCACCCGCATGGCCCATGAAGGGGGAGGAGTAAGCCCAGGTAAGAAGTTTCTTGCGGAAATTTGGTGCAACAAATATTTTTCCCAGAGGAGGAAGTGGGGAGGTATTAGTTGCTGAGAAAGAGGTTGTCTCCAAGATGAATTGCTCTTTTGAACGGTCAGAGGGTTCTTCAGAATTTAGGGAACGGGATAATGTATCTGCCTTTTTGTTGAGGGAACCTGGTCGGTAACTAAGTTTAAAGTTGAAATGTGTAAAGAAGAGTGCCCATCTTGCTTGGCGTGGGTTCAGACAACGAGCTGACTGTAGATATAGGAGGTTCTTGTGATCTGTGGTTACCAAGATTGGATGCTGGGCTCCCTCCAACAAATACCTCCACTCCTCAAAGGCTAACTTAATTGCCAGTAATTCTTGTTCCCCAATAGCGTAATTTTGTTCAGCAGGAGAAAATCTTTGCGAGAAGAATGCACAGGGATGGAACTTCTTGTCCTCGAAGAGCTGAGACAATACTGCTCCTACTCCGACAGTGGAGGCATCAACCTCCACCAGGAATGGATGGCTGAGATCGGGTTGTCGAAGGACAGGAGCGGTCATGAAGGCCTCCTTTAAAGACGAAAAGGCTTCCAAAGCTTCTGGAGACCACTTAGCAGGATCTGCTCCTTTCCTAGTTAATGCAGTTATGGGAGACATGACAGAGGAATAATTCTGAATGAATCTTCGGTAGAAGTTAGCGAACCCCAGGAAACGTTGAACCCCCTTAAGAGTAGCTGGAAGCGACCAATCCTGGATCGCCTGGACTTTAACGGGGTCCATCTTTAACTTCTGCCCTGAGAGGATGTAACCGAGGAATGGAATCGTGGGTACTTCGAAGGAGTACTTCTCTAACTTACAGAATAATTGATTCCTCCGTAAACGAGTTAGAACCTCTTTGACTTGATCTCGATGGGTCTTCAGATCCCTAGAAAAGATGAGGATGTCATCCAAATACACCACCAAGCAGTCACAGAGGAGGTCTCTGAAAATTTTGTTAATTAATTCTTGAAAGACAGCTGGGGCGTTACACAGGCCAAAAGGCATTACCAGGTACTCGTAATGCCCGCCACGGGTATTAAAAGCCGTCTTCCATTCGTCACCTGGGCGAATACGTATAAGGTTGTAGGCCCCTCGTAAGTCCAATTTGGAGAACAGAGTAGCTTCTTTAACACGGTCGAACAATTCTGGAATTAGGGGCAATGGATATCTGTTCTTAATTGTTATGTCGTTGAGCCCTCTATAGTCAATGCAGGACCGCAGACCCCCATCCTTCTTTTTGACAAAGAAAAACCCCGCGCCGGCCGGAGAGGTGGAAGACCTGATGAACCCTTTATCCAAATTTTCCCGGATATACTCCAACATGGCCTGTGTCACAGGGTGTGAGAGAGGGTAGGTTCGACCTCAGGGAGGAGTCTTGCCTGGTACCAGATCAATGGGACAATCCCAAGTGCGATGCGGAAGCAAGGTGTCCGCCCCATGCTTACTGAAAATATCTTGAAAGGCCTGGTATTCCACTGGAAGGGCTGGAAGCACAGAGGGGTCTTACTGAGGGCAAACAGTTCTGGAAGCAGTTTCGTCCCCAAGAGAGAACATCCATGGTTTGCCAGTCTATGTGGGGATTGTGTTTTATTAACCATGGAAATCCTAGGATCAGTTTGTGAGAGGCTTTAGGAATTACTGGAAAGGAGATGTTTTCCGAATGAGTAACTCCGACCTTCATCTTGAGAGAAATAGTATGAAAAGATATAATTCCCTCAGGAATATGACTTCCATCCACTGCAGTAATTTAAATGGTACGATCCAAGCGCACCGTATGTATACCAGATCGTTCAACCAGAGCTGATGTAATGAAGCTTTCGGCGGCTCCGGAGTCGAGTAGTGCAGGGATGAGAAGGGAAGAAGAAGGGAGCTCCAGGTGAGTTAACAAGACAGACTCTTTCTTCGCAAGTAATGCAGAGAATTCTCCTAGCTTGACCTCTCTGGCACAGGCTTGGAGCGGGCGTTTCCCGGACGTTGACTGCAAGATTTCACAAAATGATCAGATGCACCACAATAAAGGCATGAGCTCCCTTGTTGCCGTCTCTGACATTCTTCGTTGGAGAGACGGGAACGATTGATCTGCATGGGTTCTTCGGAAGTTGGTGATGCTGATGTTGGCAGAAGAACGACTCGAGGCGTGGGACGATCTGACCATGATCTCTCCATACAGCGTTCTCTGTACCTCAGGTCTAATTTATTGCATAAGGAAATTAACTTATCCAACCTATCAGGTACGTCCTGAGTCGCGAGGTCATCTTTGATCTTTTTGGAGAGACCGTTCCAGAAAGCTGCGATGAGAGCCTCCTCATTCCAGTTCAGTTCTGAGGAGAGAGTATGAAACTGGATCATGTACTGACTGACCGTACGCGTGCCCTGACGCAGGTGCAGGATCTCCAATGAGGCAGCAGAAGTCCTGCCCGGTTCGTCGAAGATTCTTTGAAAGGTGGCCACGAACTCTGAATAGTTAGGCAGGATGGGATCCGTCCTTTCCCACAAAGGTAACGCCCATTCCAAAGCTTGCCCAGTAAGCAAAGAAATTATATAGGCTACCTTGGTTCGTGCTGATGGGAAGTTAGCCGACTGTAGTTCGAACTGGATTTTGCACTGGTTAAGAAACCCGCGGCATTGTTTTGGATTCCCATCGAACTTACTGGGAGAAGGCAAATGCAACCGTGGAAGTGGTACTGATACAGGAGGGAGTGGAACCAGGGGGTGCTAATGTGGGAGCAGCTGTAGGTACTTGAGGGGCCGTCATGGCAACACAGAGAGAATCGAGACGTTCGGACATATTCTGCATGAACTGCACTATTTGAGATTGGGTGGCCTCCTGCTTACTCAAGCGAGACCAGATATCCACAGTTGAATCACCTCCTGAGGCCTGATCACCCATCGAATCCATTGGGCCAGTGCTTACTGTCACATCTGGCAAAGTTTGAGGATCCGGAAGCTGAGACTTGCCCAAGGAGGTAGTTGTCTGTGGGTGAACAAGACAAGGGGGCTGGATATAGTTCCTTCTCATAGGACAAGGGGCAAATGAAGAGCGTAGGCGGGGCTAAGAGTCAGTGGGTTGTAGTTCTTGTGGACAGGGCTGAGGTAGAGAACTGTGGCTGGTGAACGATGACTTAAAGACGTAGTTGTAGACAATGAACTATGAAACTGTGAATGGTAGTTGGAGACGTGGCTGGAGACAAGGAACGGTGGACTGTGGTTTGAAAGACGAGGCTGTAGACAATGAACTGTGGAACTGTGGACGGTGGTTTCAAAGAGGTGGCTGGAGACAAAGATCTGCGGACTGTGGCTTGAAAGACGAAGCAGAAGACCCGAGGCCGACCGTGCCCGAAGGGTCTTACTGGCCCGGGTTTTCCAGGAGCGTTTCCACAGGCAGCAGCGGGTTAGGAACGGCAGGGCTGCAGCAGCAACTGAGAACCGGCTAAGCAGGATTAGGAGTAACCAGAATACAGCAAGAATCCTGGGAGCACAGGGCTAAAGCACCTACAACAGGGTTGTAACTTGAAGCACTGGCGTCCCTGTCCTAAACCAGCCCCCATTTATAGGAAGAAGTTTCCCTGGATTGGCTGGAAAGAACAGGAAGCAAGAACTATGCCACAAACTTGGTCTCCAACATGGCGGCGCCCAGTAATGCAGACCTTTTACATAGCCACACAGCTCACTGCCCCTGGTCTCCTAGCAACAGCTCAGCAAGAGAGACCCACTGCAGAGGCGTCCTGCCGCCACGAACGGACCACCTCACCGCCGCTACCGCTGCCCTTGGACCCGCCGCAACAGCCCACCTCCGCTGCTGCCCAACCGCCTGTGAATCCAGCCCCGCGGCCCCAGCGTGCCGGTAAGACCCCGGACGCTGACAATACGGTAGTACCACTGGACTAGATTTATACGGCAGTATCACTGGACATATATGCCAGTACCACTGGAATTATATGGCAGTATCTCTGGAATTATATAGCAGTATCACTGGACATATACGGCAGTATCACTGGACATATACGGCAGTATCACTGGACATATACAGCAGTATCACTGGACATATACAGCAGTATCACTGGACTGGATTTATACGCCAGTACCACTGGAATTATATGGCAGTACCACTGGACTAGATTTATACGGCAGTATCACTGGACTTATACGCCAGTACTACTGGAATTATATGGCAGTATCACTGGTATTTAATGGCAGTATCACTGGAATTATATGACAGTACCACTGGACATATACGGCAGTATCACTGGACTGGATTTATACGCCAGTACCACTGGATTTATACGCCAGTACCACTGGACATATACGACAGTATCACTGGAATTATACAGCAGTACCACTGGATTTATACCACAGTACCACTGGACATACACGGCAGTATCACTGGACTGGAATTATACACCAGTACCGCTGGAATTATACGCCAGTACCGCTGTAATTATACGACAGTACCACTGGAATTATACGGCAGTATTACTGGACATATATGGCAGTATCACTGGACTGGATTTATACGCCAGTACCACTGGATTTATACGGCATGACCACTGGACATATATGGCAGTATCACTGGAATTATATGGCAGTGCCACTGGACATATACGGCAGCATCACTGGACTGGATTTATACGCCACTACCGCTGGAATTATACGCTAGTACCACTGGAATTATACGGCAGTATCACTGGAATTATACGGCAGTACCACTGGATTTATACCACAGCACCACTGGACATATACGGCAGTATCACTGGACTGGATTTATACACCAGTACCGATGGAATTATTCGACAGTACCACTGGAATTGTTCGACAGTACCACTGGAATTATACGGCAGTACTACTGGAATTATACAGCAGTATTACTGGAATTATATGGCAGTACCACTGGACATATACGGCAGTATCACTGGATTTATACAGCAGTACCGCTGGACATATATGGCAGTATCACTGGACTGGATTCATACGCCAGTACCACTGGAATTATATGGCAGTACCACTGGACATATACGGCAGTACCACTGGACATATACGGCAGTATCACTGGATTTATACAGCAGTACCGCTGGACATATACGGCAGTATCACTGGACTGGATTTATACGCCAGTACCACTGAAATTGTATGGCAGTATTACTGGAATTATATGGCAGTACCACTGGAATTATATGGCAGTACCACTGGATTTATACCACAGTACCACTGGACATATACGGCAGTATCACTGGACTGGATTTATACACCAGTACCGCTGGAATTATACGGCAGTACTACTGGAATTTTACAGCAGTATTACTGGAATTATATGGCAGTACCACTGGATATATACGGCAGTATCACTGGATTTATACAGCAGTACCGCTGGACATATACGGCAGTATCACTGGACTGGATTTATACGCCAGTACCACTGGAATTATATGGAAGTACCACTGGACATATACGGCAGTATCACTGGATTTATACAGCAGTACCGCTGGACATATACGGCAGTATCACTGGACTGGATTTATACACCAGTACCACTGGACATATACGGCAGTATCACTGGACATATACAGCAGTATCACTGAACATATACAGCAGCACAGGCACACCACCACTGGACTGATGCCAGATAACACAGCACCACTGCAATGGACTGGACTTATACAGCAGCACTGGACATATAGCAGCAGAGGATTGGACTGATGCAGCACAAGACACTACCACTGTACTGATGCAGGACAACATAGCATCACTGCAATGGACTGGATTTATACAGCAGCACTGGACATATGGCAGCAAAGGACACCATCACTGTGACTGGACTGATGCAGCACAATACACCACCACTGAACTGATGCAGCACAACACAGCACCACTGGACTGGACTTTTACAGCCGCACTGGACATATGGCAGCAGAGGACACCACCACTGTGACTGAACTGATGCAGCACAAGACAACACCATTGGACTGATGCAGCACAACACAGCACCAGTGGACTGGACTTATACAGCAGCACTGGACATATGGTAGCAGAGGACACCACCACTGTGACTGGACTGATGCAGCATAAGACACTACCACTGAACTGATGCAGCACAACACAGCACCACTGGACTGGACTTTTACAGCAGCACTGGACATATGGTAGCAGAGGACACCACCACTGTGACTGGACTGATGCAGCACAAGACACTACCACTGAACTGATGCAGGACACTGAGGATAGAGACACATCCTCTCTCTACACTCTCCAATACCGGAGTGAAAATGGCGGCAAGCGCCGCTCCTTATATGGAATCCAAACCCCGCGAGAATCCGACAGCGGGATGATGATGTTTTGCCTCGTTCTTGTTTCTGAGTCAGGTGGGAAAACCCGAGCCTGACTCAGATCAGGGCTCGGGTAGTGAAGTTCGGGGTGAAGAACTGAACCCGTTCAGCTCTAATATAAATAAATATATATATAATATAATGTGTGTTTAACCCTTCTTTTTATATATATATATATATATATATATATAGATATATATATAGATAGATACACAAGAGTCCAAATAAATGGAGGTGCACTCGTCCAATAAATGATTAGCAGCAATTTTTCATAATTCACATAGGTTTTATTGATAGAAATTCGGCTTATTCAGTCGACGTTTCGATCCTCAATTCGGGATCTTTTTCAAGACAAGCTTCGACATATAATTCATGCTTACAAGGCATCAAATATTGATTTCTACAACACAATAAAATAAAATAAACAATACATAAATTCACTAAATCTTACAAAAATTACAAAAACTTAAAACACAAATACAAAAAGCATATTGTTATGAGCCACCGCGTCATTCAAGATCACCACGCACCAGTGAGAGACACAAGGGACACCGGAGATGCAATAGGTGAATACCCTCACCATCCATGCACAATATCAATAAATCTGTAGTGCTCTATAGAACACAGGGGCCAAATCAGTGAGAATAATTAAACCAAACTTACTCTGTTTAATCAATATATCCAGTTCGGACAATACCATAGCTGCACGGCTTTGGTGGTCATATGAGAAGTGGTTTCTAAAAATTATGGTAACATCTACATCAGTATCACTGGAAAACATATAACTAATCACCACCACTCTAGTGCTCGTACAAATTAAGATACTCACACGTGTGGTTAACAAACTCCTGTAGACAATTTAGACAACTTCATAGTCACTGTAAAGCAAATGCGGAATATATAATCAAACTTCCAATCAGTGAAACAATCACTGAAGAAGCATAATAGAGAAAATATCATTACCACTTATCTTATGTATCAAGGTACTCACCAAATGTTAATCATCAAGCCAGCCTCTGCAGCCACACTCATATACCCCTAATCACCATTCCTTATATACCTATTCACCGGAAGTGGGTGGTGCATCACTGAACCGACACCCTAAGATCTCCAAATACTGGGTACAGGCGGGCTTACAGCCCAACAAAATCACGCTACCCGCACCAGACGTCTGACCAACTTATGCGTTAAAGATACCTCCCTAAAATGTACATAATCTATATGAAATTCAGCTCAGTGCCGTCTGTGGAACGCATTGCGTTCCACGGCCCCGTGACCGGAAGTGCCGGGCGTCCAAGACCCATAATCAGTAGTACAACACTTGCAGCGCACTGCGTTCCACGTCCCTGGTAACAAATGTCCTTACAGTCACTAAATGACTTGCGCACCACTCACCATGGTAGCAATGGAACGCAATTGCGTTCCACAGCCGGGAGTACGGACTCGCTCCCGTTCGGAACGCCCACTCGTGCATAACACTAGTGGGTGATCCCCTGGTCATAACAGTATAGATGTACCAGCTAATAGAGTACTAAAACATAAATGTAAGTATGTGGGATATATATAGAGAGTGGTGCTGAGCTGGAATATATAGATACACTGGTTTAACCAGGTCTCAATGTACTCCACTGTGTGCATAGTGATGATCTTGCTGACGAGGCGTCACATACACACACATATATATTACACAAAAAAGAAAAAGAAAAATAAACAACATATTAAAATAGGACATATTAAGTCTGACACAACCTAACCTCTGCTTGGCCCTAGTAATAATAACTTTTAACCCGTATATTCTGATGCTAATGTAAAAAACTGTAGAAGAATATAAAGCAATTAAATAATACAGAGATGAGTCTCAAGATCATCAGAGGTAAATAAGGCCTAGCAGTATATAGGTGGTGTCGTTCTGATATGTCCATAACAGATAGAGCATTCCATATTCACCGAGTCCCTAGCCTATTGTATTCCCAACCCAAACATACTGGTGGACTATTGATAGGAGGAGGTTCAACCTTGTTGTATTCTCATGGATGAATTTAAATACCATCCGAATTCAACGGATAAGAAGCTGCTGACACTCAAACAGTAAAAATGGCTCACAGAAAGACATTCATGGCAGAATGTTCATTAAGGCCTTTTGGTGAAACTGTGTTCAAGTGGGAGATCCAGAAACTCTCCCGTTGTCGTAAAGCAAGCGTGCGGTCACCGCCCTGAGACAATGGTGGGACCCAATCTATAAGTCTACATTTAATATTGGCCACCTGGTGTCCTCTTTGTAAATAATGTCTAGCAACAGGTTTGTCGGTAGTACCCGTTTGAATAGCCGTACGGATAGACAACCGATGATTAGCCATTCTTTCTCTAAAGCAACGGGTGGTCAGGCCTACGTAATGTAATCCACACGGACACGTTAGTGTGTAAACCACAAAGTCTAACCTGCAGTGAAGGTGATATTTGATTTTAATGTTTCTCCCCGAGTGTGGGTGCGGAAACGTGGGACCAGTGAGAAGAGATCTACATGTGGTGCATTTACCACATGAGAAGCAACCTGGTTTGCTGCTCATGATCTGAAGAAAATTCATTTTAGTCACAGGTACCGCTGTCGGTCTCATAAGGATCTGTCTCAGGTTAGGTCCACGTTTATAGGCCATCATGGGTGGGTTCATATGTGTAAAAGGCAACCCAGGGTCTGACTTTACAATTGGCCAATGTTTATGTAAAGTTTTGCGTGTAAACTGTGCATAATTATCATACTTGGTCGTAAAGACCATGCGGTTATCAATGCTCGATACTACAGGTGTAGTCTCGTTGAATTTACATCTAGCCTTACGTAGACTGTTCTTGATCACCTTGTTAGAGTAACCTCTCTCAACAAACCTCTCTTTCATTTCTGTCAGTTGTTTCTCTCTATTGTCCGCATCATTATTTATGCGCATAACTCGTAAAAATTGAGAAATTGGTAAATTGTTTTTTAGAGAGGGGGGATGAAAGCTACTAGTTAGTAAAGTAGTATTTCGATCCGTTGCTTTTCTAAATACTGATGTCACAAATTTTCCATCTGTAATGGTCACTTCGACATCCAAAAAATGTATGGTATGGTCTGAACTCTCGCTAGTAAACAAGATCCTAGATCCTATATACGGCTCTAGGATCTTGTTTTACAAAAGATTCATCGATGATGTCTTTTTAATATGGAAAGACACTCAGGAAGCCTTTTTAGAGATGGTACATAATCTCAATACATTACAGAGTCCTGTAAAGTTTACTAGCGAGAGTTCAGACCATACCATACATTTTTTGGATGTCGAAGTGACCATTACAGATGGAAAATTTGTGACATCAGTATTTAGAAAAGCAACGGATCGAAATACTACTTTACTAACTAGTAGCTTTCATCCCCCCTCTCTAAAAAACAATTTACCAATTTCTCAATTTTTACGAGTTATGCGCATAAATAATGATGCGGACAATAGAGAGAAACAACTGACAGAAATGAAAGAGAGGTTTGTTGAGAGAGGTTACTCTAACAAGGTGATCAAGAACAGTCTACGTAAGGCTAGATGTAAATTCAACGAGACTACACCTGTAGTATCGAGCATTGATAACCGCATGGTCTTTACGACCAAGTATGATAATTATGCACAGTTTACACGCAAAACTTTACATAAACATTGGCCAATTGTAAAGTCAGACCCTGGGTTGCCTTTTACACATATGAACCCACCCATGATGGCCTATAAACGTGGACCTAACCTGAGACAGATCCTTATGAGACCGACAGCGGTACCTGTGACTAAAATGAATTTTCTTCAGATCATGAGCAGCAAACCAGGTTGCTTCTCATGTGGTAAATGCACCACATGTAGATCTCTTCTCACTGGTCCCACGTTTCCGCACCCACACTCGGGGAGAAACATTAAAATCAAATATCACCTTCACTGCAGGTTAGACTTTGTGGTTTACACACTAACGTGTCCGTGTGGATTACATTACGTAGGCCTGACCACCCGTTGCTTTAGAGAAAGAATGGCTAATCATCGGTTGTCTATCCGTACGGCTATTCAAACGGGTACTACCGACAAACCTGTTGCTAGACATTATTTACAAAGAGGACACCAGGTGGCCAATATTAAATGTAGACTTATAGATTGGGTCCCACCATTGTCTCAGGGCGGTGACCGCACGCTTGCTTTACGACAACGGGAGAGTTTCTGGATCTCCCACTTGAACACAGTTTCACCAAAAGGCCTTAATGAACATTCTGCCATGAATGTCTTTCTGTGAGCCATTTTTACTGTTTGAGTGTCAGCAGCTTCTTATCCGTTGAATTCGGATGGTATTTAAATTCATCCATGAGAATACAACAAGGTTGAACCTCCTCCTATCAATAGTCCACCAGTATGTTTGGGTTGGGAATACAATAGGCTAGGGACTCGGTGAATATGGAATGCTCTATCTGTTATGGACATATCAGAACGACACCACCTATATACTGCTAGGCCTTATTTACCTCTGATGATCTTGAGACTCATCTCTGTATTATTTAATTGCTTTATATTCTTCTACAGTTTTTTACATTAGCATCAGAATATACGGGTTAAAAGTTATTATTACTAGGGCCAAGCAGAGGTTAGGTTGTGTCAGACTTAATATGTCCTATTTTAATATGTTGTTTATTTTTCTTTTTCTTTTTTGTGTAATATATATGTGTGTGTATGTGACGCCTCGTCAGCAAGATCATCACTATGCACACAGTGGAGTACATTGAGACCTGGTTAAACCAGTGTATCTATATATTCCAGCTCAGCACCACTCTCTATATATATCCCACATACTTACATTTATGTTTTAGTACTCTATTAGCTGGTACATCTATACTGTTATGACCAGGGGATCACCCACTAGTGTTATGCACGAGTGGGCGTTCCGAACGGGAGCGAGTCCGTACTCCCGGCTGTGGAACGCAATTGCGTTCCATTGCTACCATGGTGAGTGGTGCGCAAGTCATTTAGTGACTGTAAGGACATTTGTTACCAGGGACGTGGAACGCAGTGCGCTGCAAGTGTTGTACTACTGATTATGGGTCTTGGACGCCCGGCACTTCCGGTCACGGGGCCGTGGAACGCAATGCGTTCCACAGACGGCACTGAGCTGAATTTCATATAGATTATGTACATTTTAGGGAGGTATCTTTAACGCATAAGTTGGTCAGACGTCTGGTGCGGGTAGCGTGATTTTGTTGGGCTGTAAGCCCGCCTGTACCCAGTATTTGGAGATCTTAGGGTGTCGGTTCAGTGATGCACCACCCACTTCCGGTGAATAGGTATATAAGGAATGGTGATTAGGGGTATATGAGTGTGGCTGCAGAGGCTGGCTTGATGATTAACATTTGGTGAGTACCTTGATACATAAGATAAGTGGTAATGATATTTTCTCTATTATGCTTCTTCAGTGATTGTTTCACTGATTGGAAGTTTGATTATATATTCCGCATTTGCTTTACAGTGACTATGAAGTTGTCTAAATTGTCTACAGGAGTTTGTTAACCACACGTGTGAGTATCTTAATTTGTACGAGCACTAGAGTGGTGGTGATTAGTTATATGTTTTCCAGTGATACTGATGTAGATGTTACCATAATTTTTAGAAACCACTTCTCATATGACCACCAAAGCCGTGCAGCTATGGTATTGTCCGAACTGGATATATTGATTAAACAGAGTAAGTTTGGTTTAATTATTCTCACTGATTTGGCCCCTGTGTTCTATAGAGCACTACAGATTTATTGATATTGTGCATGGATGGTGAGGGTATTCACCTATTGCATCTCCGGTGTCCCTTGTGTCTCTCACTGGTGCGTGGTGATCTTGAATGACGCGGTGGCTCATAACAATATGCTTTTTGTATTTGTGTTTTAAGTTTTTGTAATTTTTGTAAGATTTAGTGAATTTATGTATTGTTTATTTTATTTTATTGTGTTGTAGAAATCAATATTTGATGCCTTGTAAGCATGAATTATATGTCGAAGCTTGTCTTGAAAAAGATCCCGAATTGAGGATCGAAACGTCGACTGAATAAGCCGAATTTCTATCAATAAAACCTATGTGAATTATGAAAAATTGCTGCTAATCATTTATTGGACGAGTGCACCTCCATTTATTTGGACTCTTGTGTGTATATTGTGGGCCCACCAGGATCTGGAGTACCCCACTAGGAGCACCCCACTGTTGTTAGCTTTCGATGTGAGTGCAGGAGTATACATGTTTTATATAGATAGATAGATATAATATGTGTGTATATTAGCCCTGTAGGCGGTGCTAGACACACCCAGTAGGTGATGCTAGACATGCCCAGTAGGCGGTGCTAGGCACGCCCAGTAGGCGGTGCTAGTCATGCCACTCCAGTCATGCACCCCCTAATAAAATGTGCTGCGCACGCCTATGTGTGCCACCCCTGTCATTTAAGAGATTTGGGGCATGAAAAGTTTAATATGAGGCCCCACTGGGCATATCTACGCCCCTAAATATATTCAAATTCCATTCCTTCCAGATCATTTATAAGTCTCATCTATGACATGAAACCTGTTTCAGGTTGTCCTTACATAGCAATGCTCATTCAATGCTCATTAGGTGTCATTATGTCATCTGCAGGTCAACTTCATAAATGATCCCCACTATATGATCAGCTTCACCTGATTCACTGTTATTTTACATATTATTACTGCAACAGGAAAAGATCTGCCATTAGGCAAAGCGACTACAGAAAGAAATACTCATATCTGTAATCAGATAGACACCACTCTTACTGTTCTGTGTTGTTCGGCAATATACCAGCAGTGACATAGTTGACAGTGTGAACAAAGAATAGTATCCATGCACTAAAATAGATAAAATGAAAACCATTAAGTTCAGAGAAGTTCAGAGAAGGACAGCAAGCAATAATTTGCCTATGGCTTATTTAGCTGATAAATGTGATTTGAATGCAATCTAATAACACTAATATTATTGGTAGATTCACCGCTTATGTAATATATGTGAAATACCCTGACAGTTAATATTTTTAAATGTCTTTAGGCCAGACGGTTTGGAAGTTCTCAGGTATGTAGATGTAGCATAGCAAGATGACATCATGGCCCTCATTCCGAGTTGTTCGCTCGCAAGTGAATTTTAGCAGATTTGCTCATGCTAAGCCGCCGCCTACTGGGAGTGAATCTTAGCATCTTAAAATTGCGAACGATGTATTCGCAATATTGCGATTACACACCTCGTAGCAGTTTCTGAGTAGCTTCAGACTTACTCGGCATCTGCGATCAGTTCAGTGCTTGTCGTTCCTGGTTTGACGTCACAAACACACCCAGCGTTCGCCCAGACACTCCTCCGTTTCTCCGGCCACTCCTGCGTTTTTTCCGGAAACGGTAGCGTTTTTTCCCAGACGCCCATAAAACGGCCTGTTTCCGCCCAGTAACACCCACCCATTTCCTGTCAATCACATTACGATCGCCAGAACGATGAAAAAGCCGTGAGTAAAAATCCTAACTACATAGCAAATTTACTTGGCGCAGTCGCAGTGCGGACATTGCGCATGCGCATTAAGCGGAAAATCGCTGCGATGCGAAGATTTTTACCGAGCGAACAACTCGGAATGAGGGCCAATGTTCAGTAAGGTCACCACTTTTCTATCTCTTTATGCAAATGCAATACTTTAGCACCAAATCTCTCCACATTACCACTGATTGTGGTCTCTTAAGGTTAACCTCAAGAGACCTCTGAATTATTTAGAGGGTCAGTATGAAAGGAAGGTGTTTGTTCTGAAAATATCTGCAACTTTCTGTAATATTTTAATTTAAATTTGGAAACAGTGTAACAGATAGATCTACTGTGTGTAGCTGCCTAGCTTAAATGCTGTTCTTTTTAGCTACAAACCTACTGTACGTTAATGTAGGATGTAAATAGCGCCAAAACGTAACAATCTTTTTCCCATACAAACTAAAAATAAAGGGCTTTTTTTAAGACGCTCCCTTTGGGTAAAATAGGGCATCAGCTCCCTCCTAAGTAAAAAAAGTGATGGTGAGTTGCTTTTGTAAACAAATGGTTAGGCGAGAATTAGAGATGTGCAGCGGACACTTTTCAGGTTTTGTGTTTTGGTTGTGGATCTGGATCTTCACTCATGTTTTGGATCTGGAGTGGTTTTGCCAAAACCACCCTTTCAGGTTTTGGTTTTGGATCTGCATGCTTTTTAAAAAAAACATAAAAACAGCTAAAATCACAGAATTTGGGGGTAATTTTGAACCTACGTTATTATTAACCTCAACATTAATTTCCACTGATTTCCAGTCTATTCTGAACACTGAACACCTCACAATATTGTTTTTAGGTCAAAAGGTTGCACCGAGGTAGCTGGATGACTAAGCAACAAAAGTGGACGGCACAAACACCTGGCCCATCTAGGAGTGGCACTGCAGTGGCAGACAGGATGGCAGTTTTAAAAACTAGGTCCCAAAGAGAACATAATGCAAAGAAAAAAAAAGGTGCAAGATGGAATTGTCCTTTGGCCCTCCCACCCACCCTTATGTTGTATAAACAGGACATGTACAGTTTAATAAACCCATCATTTCAGTGACAGGTGGTCCCCCTGGAAAAAGCTTGCCAAGTTCTCCAAATCATAGCTAGCTACAAATATACCACCTCCTTCTTTGATGACTTTTCACATTATGAGAAGAGACAAGAGGAAGAGGACAGTGTGAGAAGAGGCAAGAGGAAGAGGACAGTGTCAAGAAGGAGATTAAAAATTAGACAGGCACACATTCCTAACTTTTTCATAAGATATATTTGTTTATCTCCTTGAATTAAATCTGATAGACTACACTTTAATTGCATCTCTATTGTTTATTGCCTAATCAATTGTGGTGGCTTATTGGTCTTTATTCATCTCCACAAAGTTTGGTACTTAGTATATGCACCGGATCCATACTGTGCATGTGCAGAACGGGTCTGCGACAAGGACGCAAGGCAGCATCAGAATGTCAGTGATTGACAGTCTCATGCCATTTAGGGATGAAGAGGGGGCAGCGACAGCCTCTGTTTCCCAAAACAGAGGCTTGATGCCGCAGTTGTGGGGGAAGGACAAGGCCAGGACAGAGATTTCTTGGATCCTTAGCAGCTCCTGTGGCAGCCAGCTTGAATGACCCCATGGGTCACACAGCTGGCCGATGTGCCAGAGCCTTTGCTTTCTATGTGTGGCATCATCTTCCCAAAGATATCACCGGGAAGATGGTGCTGCCATCAGCCGGTCACAGCACAGGTGTACTCAGGGAGTTGGGGGGGCAGATTAGCAGACCCAGGCCCCTCCAGCAGCCAGGGCCTGGGTAATTTGTACCCGCACCCCCTCTCAGCACCACTGAGGGTAAAAGGAAAAGTGGTTGTGAAAGACACAGGGGAAAAGTGGGTGGTGGGGGATACATTTTAGAATTAGGTGGGGAGACATATATAATAAGAGGTTTAACAGGTGATGCAGGTAAAGCTAGGAGGGAAAGAAAGGCCAGACACAGAAAAATAGAAAAAAGAAAGAGATGGAACCAGTGGGGCCACATGGAGACATTCACACGTTACTGATGGGGCAGAGAGACATGGAGACATACACACTGCTGGTGAATGGGGAAGGGGGACTTGGAGACATGCACAGTGGTGAGTGGGGGTGAGAAGGACATGGAGACATACACACTGCTGGTGAATGGGGAGAGGGGGTCATGGAGGCATACACACTGCTGGTGAATAGAGGGACGTGGGGACATACTGGAGAATAGAGGGAGGGGGACATGGAGAAATACACACTTCTGGTGAATGAGGCTGTGCTGTCAACAGTCAAAGGTACTGGTGAAGGTAATGTGTTCCCAAGAACAGATGGCAGTAGGGCTGAACATCAGTGGCCATTATCACACAGAACAGGTAGCAAGAACAGGTAGCAAGAGGTACCCTCTTCACCCTCAGTAGTAAAAGGAGGCAGACAGGAGGCATGGTTCAGCTGGAGCTTCCTTAGGAGTGCTACAGCACGGGTGTGTGAGGGAGTGCAGAGGAGAAGCTGCCTGCCAGGTTGTGTGAGTACCTGGGCTTTTTCTAAGGTAAATGGCAGGTGAACAGAGAAGTGGTCAGTGGCATAGCATCAGACCCCGTGGTGGCTTGGGGGCGCCGGTGCTGATGGTCCCACCAGAGTTTATGCAGATTACATGCGGTGTAGCCATCCGCATGTAATCTGCTGAAAGTGTCCCTCCAAAAATGGCTACCGCCCAGAAGGATAAAGATGTTAGAGGTCCTACTTGATCTCTAGCATCTGTCACTGAAGCAGAGCAATAAAGAGTTACCCGGTAGTGCCGGGAACGCTGGCAGAAAGCTGCATCTTTCTGCTGTGAAACCCCTGGCAATGAGCAAGAAACTCCTGGCAATTAACTTGAAACCCCTGGCAACAACATGAAACCTCTGGCAATGAGCATGGAACCCAGAGCATGAAACCCTGGCACTGAGCATGGAACCAAGAGCATGAAACCCCTGACAATGAACAGGTAATTTAAAAGTAATTAGAAGCATTACTGTGGGGCATAATTTGTAAGTTGGATAATTGTGTGTGGGGGGGGGGGCATAAAATGGTGTCAGGGGCATAACTGTGTGTGGCATAATGTGTAATGGCCATTACAATGTGTGGCATATTGTGTAATGGGCATTATAGTATGTGGCATAATGTGTAATGGGCATTACAGTGTGTGGCATATTGTGTAATGGGCATTACAGTTTGGCATATTGTGTCATGGACATTATGGTGTGGCATACTGTTATGGTCATTACAATGTGTGGCATTATGGTATGTGGCATAATGTGTAATGGGCATTACGGTGTGTGGCATATTGTGTAATGGGTATTACGGTGTGCGGCATAATGTTTAATGGGCATTATGGAGTGAAGCATAATATGTAAAGGGCATTACTATAAGGAGGAAAAATAACAAATAATCTAAGGGGCATGAATCAGGATTTTCTTTCCCTGTGGTGGCCAATGTCTGGGAGTGCAAGTTGAAAAACAGGGGTGTGACGATCCAGGTGACATGACACATGTACTTGCCTCTCAGGTGTCTCTCTAGACTAAGGGTAGCTATCAACAGTTAACGTTTTCCAGGTCTTCTCACAGACTAACAAGTTAAGTAATTAGATCCACCTGTGGATCTTTTAAAATGTCGGTGAGTAATGAGTACACCTGTGCACCTCCTAGGTGAGCTGGAAAACGTGAACAGTTGGTAGCTCTCGAGGACCAGGATTGGCTACCACTGCTCTAGGCTGTCCTTGCATTCCAGGCCCAGCTATCGCCTGTGCTGTTTGCGTGCGGTGCACAGCAGAGCATCGTCACAGTCACTCCCGAGGTCGCCCGGTACTGCTGATGCTCTCAGCTCCCCGCGGCCTACGCTGCTGCCACCATTACTTTGGACCACAAGCATGCTGTTTCCAAATAGACTTTCCCTCCAATATCAAAACATGGCTGCAGCCATGTTTGGTCAGATCACATGAGTCTCTACAGCCAATCCTCTACAGTGTGCTTCCTAGCTGATTGCTCAGCCAATCACCACTTCCCAGTGGGTATAAGTTTCCTGTGAAAGCACTTCCTGGTTGTCAGTGCTACGGTTGTCTAACACAGTGTTGGATGTCTCTGCTGTCTGTAATTGTTCTCTCTGCTCTGCAGTTCCAGTTTACCAGCTCCTGTGATTCCCTCCACTTAAAGAGACCTGCACCAATTTCCATCCAGCGGTGTCGCCTGACTCCATCAATGTTCCAGCATCGTTCCCAATACCATCGGTGACCCATCAACGATACTGGTTACTTTTGGTGCTCCATCATCGATTCCTTCCACTAACTGTGTCCCATCATCGATTCTTCATCATCGTTAATTCACCATCAACCCTGCACCACCAGTATCATTTCTCTCTGGTCAGTATTGGCTCATTACCTCTGCATCAGTTGTGAGCGGTCTGCATCTATGGACTCCCATTACCAGAAATGCATCTTCTATGATTGCCGCCATATTGATGCCTGATATTACCAACAGCATTTATCTGACTTCTGTGCCTTGAGGACTATTACAGACTTTGTGATACCTATCTGTGTGCTTCCACTGGGGTTAACCGATTGCTAATATTTGAGTCTACTAACATCTGCCGCTGTGATTGCTTTACCTGTGTGCTTAATAAAATACTTACCTTTTACAAAATACTCTGTTATTCTAGACCATTAAAAGGTCGACAAGCAATATGTTGACACCAAATGGTCGACAGGGTCAAGATGTTCAAATGGTCGACAGGCCAATGGTCAGTACATTTGGTTGACATGAGTTTTTGGACTTTTTTCAGTTTTAGTACTTCTTATTTTACCATCCACGTGGAATACAATTAAGAACAGAACTAGTGCCAAGCAAAGTGGAGCCGGGTGAGGCAACTTGCCCTAAGCATGGTGAGTGACGCGATCCATGCGAGGGGATGCAGTGCACTAATTGGGGGTTTACGTGCTTGGAGGGAAATTTTGACACCATAATAACATCAAAAACTCATGTAGACCTTTTCATGTGTCGAAAATGTCCATGTTGACCTTTTGACTATGTTGAACTTGTGCATGTCGACCATTTGGCGTGAACCTAGACATGGTTGACCTTTTAATCCATAACCATTTCAAGGGGATGCAGTCAATATACTGGCTGCCAGGATCCTTGCATTCAGGAGACCGACACCGGTATACTGACAGCCAATGAAATCCTGACGCCTGGGATCCTGACATGCTCTGTATTTCCACTTCGTTGGTGGGACCACGCCACCAACCGAGTGGGAATAGAACCTGTGGTGAGTGAAGGGAGCCACCGGGCACGATGTGTGGCAAGCGCAGTGAACCCGCGAGGGGACTCGCTTGCTTGCTTGTTGCCGAGATTCTGCTGTTGGTATAGTAACAGCCAGCATCTTGTCAGCCGAGATATCATATTTATTCAATTTTATAATAGGTCATAACGTTTGCTTTTCACCATTTTACAATTGCACTGGACAGTGAATGATAGAGTTGTTGATCTATGTATAATGGGTCTGAAATAGATACAGCAGAGATTAGGTGTACTTAATAAATCCTTAGGGGTAAATTTACTAAAGTTTCTAAAACAGATAATTGGTGATGTTTTCCATAGCAACCAATCAGATGTTGTCTATCATTTCTCTATTGCACTTTAGAAAATGATAGATAGCATCTGATTGGTTGCTATTGGCAACATCATCAATTCTCTGTTTTAGAAGCTTTAGTAAATTTACCCCTTACTCTTGATAAGTCAAGACTTGCTCATTCAATATAATGTAATAAGTTAAAATAAAATATGTGCATAAATACTTATAAGAACAAACTAGAGCATGTATACTCTGTTCAAATCTCAATTCATTGGTATACTGGTGTTTAACAAAATGGCACTTAATCCTTCAATTTATTTCTTTATATTATGTTTACAAAGACCGAACTGGAAAGTTCCGTAATGCTAGAGTATCTGTGGCATAACTGAAAATCATGTTTTTGTTCTATCGCTGCTGTGCCTGCTTTAAGATTGTGCTTAAAACCACTGATAATGTTTATACCCTTGTAAGTGGTATTCGTAAATTTTTCTTTGATCTATATAAGCTGAATAACTGCGCCATAGCTGGGTTAACCAAATTTAGCCTCATCCTGGTGTGACTGCAGCACAGCCAGTTATCCTGATTTATCCAGCTTGTATTGAGAAACAGGCTCCTGGTTATCACAACTGTTTGAACATATCATGTGAAGACATCTCTAGCTAAGTATACTCAAAAATGCTTGCTGATAAATGTTTCAATAAAGCAATTTAGAATTAATTTACTGTTTGTCCACTTTATTTAACTCCGTACACCCAAAGAACCTAATTCCACCAGGAACAGTTGGCGATTAGCATGCAAGCTTATCTTTTCTCTGGAATGAGTTAAGGTCAGAAATGCATGTGGAACCAGGTATCACATGCAAATTCCACAATATAAGTTATGTACTGCACAGGTATCGATGACAGAATAATGTAGAGTCTCAGTGGAATCAAACAGAAACACTGGTAAGCACATGCACACAAATACATATGACACTTTGTGAAAGCATATACGGTGGATACAATTTACAAAGTATCTTTCTGTTAAGTTGAGGACATAAAACTTCACAGATAAGCTCTGTTACTTGCAGATATCACAAGCAAAATATCAGTCATGCCCATGCGTAAATAAAGAGCCTAAGTGGAAATAACCGAAACACAGGGGTATATTTACTAAGATTCGTAATGTTCAGAATTTGTTTGAAGTTGAAACGCGACTGACATTGGTAGTGTGAATTTGCAACTTTTTGTTTTTTTTACGGCTCATTTACTAAGCGTTCGTAATTTATGTTTTCGTTCCGGTGTCGATGTCATTCGTATTTTTTTTTATGTGTTCGCGGCCGCCTCTTGTTTTCCAGGCCGTATTTTGTGGGGTTTTTTACGAATTCGTATCTTTAAATTCCACGGCAGTGTTTTTGACCCTTCCCGGCCGCGTTATTTTCTTACTTTCGTTTTCGTCACTCATCCGTGATTGGTTGTGTTTGTCATGGAGGAGTGTCTGTGCTCATTAGTATAAAAACGCCCCCAACCAGCCGCACCTCGTGGGTTTAGCTAGTGGAGAGGTGAGAGGAACTTGGTGTGTTGGAGTTGGTGATTTGTTGGTCGGTTTTGGTGGTTTCTTGCGATTGTTGAGTGCTGTATTGTGTGTGTAAGTAGTCTTGTGGTAATTGTTGTGTGGTCTCTTAAAAGTTTGTGTCATTTTTAGTGTTTGTGCATTTTACTTTCAGTCTATTGTCATTGTTTGTGTGTGTGTGTGTGTGTGTGTGTGTGTGTGTGTGTGTGTGTGTGTGTGTGTGTGTGTGTGGTTGGTGTGCAGTGGTAGTGGAGGAGTGTGTTTTGTGGTTTTTTTTATTAGTGTTATTTGTTGTTTGTCATTATTATGTCCCAGTCAGAGGTGAGTGAGAGGGAGGAGGTGAGTGAGGTGGAGGAGGTGAGTGAGGGGGAGGAGGTTAGTGAGGTGGAGGAGGGTGAGGTTGCTGCTGTGGCCTCGAGTGATAGTGACAGTGATGGTGGTGTTGCTCCACAGCCACGCACCACTACCAAGATGGGCAGAAATGTTAAATTTAGCTTTGCGGTGTCAAAGTCAGAAAAATATCACTATGCACACTGCCATATTTGCACCTCATGCGAGCTCCCGCTGCGCGTGCAAGAGCTCTCCCGTGCGTGCGCATACTCGCCTTCGCGTGCACCCGCAGGCGCACGATATGCGGATTTACGGTAGAGTTTGTATGCGTCTAGCGGGCGACTCAATCGATATATATTTTAACCATATAATGTATTTTGTAGATCATGGTCCCTTTGATAGATTCTGAAAGTTTAGTTAATGTAGCATGTTCATGGACAGAGAGATCCCTCTTTGTCTGATACAAAGGGTCAGACAAGGATTATACAGTGGTGTTTAGTATCCATCGGAAGAGTATTTAATTAGCAATATTCCGGTGTTGGTTTGAAGCGGATTAATCGCTCGTGCGAATAGTTATGGACATAAGAAGTTTATGTCCATTTACTATTATTTGCACTTACTTATCCATGCGGCGGGAAACCTAGTTTCCCACCCACCTGAGCAGTTGGAAGTAGACACAGCCCACCTGTATGAATCAACCTATGACCTCCTGTTATAATGTGAAGACGAATTCCTGTGTCCAATGAACAATGAGATTGTAGGGACCATTGAATTGTATTGTGTGTGGGGCATAAATAGACAAGCCGATCATATCCAGCTCTCACTCTTCAACGGTTCTCATTGCTGATAATCGGGAGCTGGATATCCAGAGGCGCATGCGATCGTTCCCCTTGTGCGTAAGTTTTCTCCGCAATCATATTGTCTTTCTTGTTATTCTGAGCCGTATCTCGTTCTCTCTCTCTCTTCTCTTTCTCTCTCGTTTCTCTTATATAGTTATTGTACTGATATTGTATTTCATGTGTAGTTATCTGGTTAGGTAGTCTATGTTATATTGGTAGTGTATGACTTGTATTGTATTATTCTTTTGCAAGTATAACATTCATATAAGGCGTTAGACCCTAAGCCCGGTATTTGTGTATTTCTTATAGTGTTAAGTATTCCCAGAGCGTCGGAGACGCTCGAACAGCTTTAAGTTAATAGGTTACATTGTGTTGCATCTACACCCCACCATTACACTAAGGTTTTTCTGTATAATACATTGTTCATGGTTTACATGTAAAGGTTTAACATTGTGAGCGTCTGCGCCGCTGGTGATCTCCTCGTGGTCCCGAGCGTCCGCTACGCTATAGCGAACCATAACGTTAGTCGGCAGCCAATAGCGGGCCTGCCTGTGTTCCCTTGGCCGTGAGCGAACGTAACGCGTGAGCGTCTCGACTACGGCTAAGCGATTGTTACGCAACGTGCGTACCCTTACGGTATTTCATACGTTAATAGCGTACAGTGTTCTTAGACCTCTTAAAGGGTTTTAAGTAAGATAAATATTTAGCTTTATCAATTGGCGGCTCGTCCGTCCTTCACATATCTCTGCTAGGTAATTTCAGCAGACATTATCCATCAGCAAAGGGCGGGAGAGCATATTCCTCGCAGTGCTGTCTGGATAAGCGTCTGCTTCGCTTAGTAAAGAGTGCTGAGGGAATCCGGAACCGGAGGTAAGAACAACACGCTAGTGTCTTTTAAAACTGTTTATTTCTATCTTGCGTACGCACGCACGCATATATCTGCATTTCTTTTCATTTGTGTATTTTCATATATCACTCTCCTGTTTGCCATTTTATAATTGATAAACGTGCTAAGAGAGATTTGTCGCTATTTCATAGTTAAAGTGTAAAAGTAATACATTAAGGGATAAATTGCAAAGCACGCACGCAGCTCTACCTAAAGATACAAGGAGAGATTGGTGTGGTGTTCGGTAGATGATTGAGGATCATCTACATTGATAAACGTGTAAAATTGTGTTACGGTGGATATTTGCTTTGTGTACACGTGTCTCTAACAAAGGGTGAGACTCGCGTACGCAACTCAAAGGCCGACGCACGCAGCGTATATTACGCAACGTAGCGTCCGGGTACGCCCACGTAACTCAAATCACACGCTAGTGTTATTGTAACAGGCGAAAAGGTGGCAACGCGATAAATAGCGCAAATCTATTTTAGTGTCCGAAATTTAGACTAACAGATCCTTCTCCAAATTTACAACACATCTGGTCTAAAGGAAAGAAAATTTCTGCGCAGAAATAGAAATAGAAACAAAAGTGTACATGTGGTGAGTGAGTGTTTGCAAATATAAGTTTATACAATTTTTTGAGGTTGAACCACAAGAAGTCGAGTTCTCGCAGGGTACATACATGTAAGTGACGTGCATGGTGGCAAGGGAGGCATCCTTTGTTAAACATAAAATCTGAGCATTAGAGTATAGCAGACCAGGAGGTCTATTGTAGCACAGACCAGGAGGTCCGGAATTGACCAGGAGGTCCAGGTACAGCAGACAAGGAAGTCCGCTATAAATAGAGAAAAGAGCACAACCCAGGGGGTTGGTGCAGAACCCATATAGGCCATTAAAGCTCATGCTGAAGGAATTCGCAGCCGCAATTTTCGATTCCACTGGTCGCTCCGCACATAAGATTAGTTGCTTATGTGCTGAACGATTGTACCGCACGTAATTGTGTGCATTAGTTAATCTGACCAGTACCATTTGTGTACGAAACGGGTCATAAACACTATTTGTACATTCTGACGTGATTTGTGTAATTTTTTATTTTCTAAAGGGAAGTTCGCTGGTCACTCAGGAATTATCCAACAACCAACAGTTACTGGAAAGGGTTAATGCTCTGCGGATCACACTCACATGTTCCAGTAAACAAAGGTTCATAGGGGCCCTGGGTCGAGTACGCCAGCACTAGGGCAGTGTGTAGGTCGTATTGGTCGGCGTGGGCGAGTGAGTGGGGTACTCGGTAAACCGCCACCGTCAGCCTATCTTGAACATTTTGGTTTTGTAAGGGTTCGCTGAAGACCCTGATTGAAGGTCAGAGGTGGTGAAAGCAACACCTATAGGTATGGAGGCCAATTGTTCAAGTAGGGGGCGATCAACCTCGGTTCGGGTTGATTCAGTAAACCGACCAATCGGGTCGGCAAGGTACGTAATGTGTGAAAAATACGGTTCACACACAGAGGTTTTATGTGATGAATAGGAGAGAATGACGGTACAAGACGGGGAGAAGTTCCCAAGAGTAGGCAGCTTTAGCCCAGAAGTGTTACAAAATCTAAGGAGGAGGATATGTCTCATTAAATCAACAGAGACGAATCAAACATTATGATTATTTGCAGTTATGGCAACAGGAGGGTGAAATACAGAGAGGATTGGCTCAGGCGGCGGGATCTAATCCTATCAGGAAACTGATAGCCACGGCCCCCGCCGCCACCATACATATCAGGAGAGAAATTGGTTGCGGAGAATGACGCATTAGGGTGTAACAAACAAACACTTAGCAACTGTGTAAATGTTAATAAGTCAACCAATGCAAGTATTAACCCGTGCAAGTTGTACCCTGTTTTGAACGTTCCCCAGGAGTGTGATCAAGAGGACGAATCGGCAACAATATCGGCGCTCTCTCTAGCAGCCACCATATCAGAAACAACAGTAGGCACGGCCCAACCCTTAAGATTAGTAACAAAGGCCCCTAGCGGAGGGACAGGTGAGGTCGTATCTACGGGTAAGTACGGCACCATACACTATGCTGAAACCATTTCACCACAGGCTGTAGAATCTACACAGAACGATGTTATTAAACTTGCTCCCGTTAGGGTAATCGCAGTTCCCAATGGGAAAACGGACACCACAGGAGTCACTCCTATCAGAAACATTGCCATGTACAGCCCATTTTCCCGAATGGAATTAAGAACCATAGTGTCTGAATTCCCTGACCCTAGGAAAGACTTAGTTGCTAGCCAGAAATACATCAGAGACCTAGGGAACACTTTAGAGCCCAATAACAAAGACTGGCAGGTATTGCTGAGGGCTTGTTTACCCTCCAATGTCAACTCGGCTCAATTTTTAGCTGACTGTGGATTGGATCAGGATGTACCTCTTACAGATGTGTACAACAAAGACAATGTAAAAAGGATAAGTTTACAGTTAAAGGAGTATTTTCCAGCTGTAGTTAAATGGAACAAGATTTTCTCCATTAAACAAAAAGAGTCAGAAACAGCTGCAGAGTATTTTCACAGGGCATTACTAGATATGGCAAAATACACAGGCATAGAGGACATTAAAACAAACATAAACCATCGAGAAGTAGCAGTATCTGTACTAATGGATGGTTTAAAAGAGGCATTAAAGACAAGGGTACAGACCACGCAACCATGTTGGCGAGGTCTGTCGGTGGCTACTTTGAGAGAGGCAGCTGTGGATCACGATCGGAATATCACCAGACACAGGGAGTCACAAAGTGATAAGTTAATGGCCGTAAGTATACAGGCCCTGACCACAAGGCAGCCTTTGTATAGATCACCAAACCCTGTGGGTAAGTCAAATATGGTAACCTGTTATTCCTGTCATAGAGAGGGACACTTTGCACGAGACTGTAAATCGAGAAACATACAAAAGTCTTATCAACCCCCTAGACAACGACACGACACACGACACTGGGAGCAGGGTCCGCAGAAACTGAGTTATGAGCCACATGCAGGGGAAACAAAAAGATACCCCCTGAACAGAGACTGGCAAGCCTCTGGTAGTTCCCATTTAACCCCTTCACAAGTAGTTGCTGCCAGCGGGATTCAGGGAGGTCACCATACCCAATAGGGGTGTGGCCATACCTGTAATCTGCAGCCAGTAAAATTGATTGCAAGTCTTGGAAGTGAACCCGAAATTGCAATTAATGTAGCTGGTAAATCATTAAACTTTCTTGTAGATACGGGGGCGGCCAAATCAGTGATAAATTCGACAGTGGGCATGAGAACCACTGGTAAGACAATTCCAGCCATGGGAGTAACGGGAGTAGTCCAGCATTACCCTGTTAGCAAACCAGCCGAGATTACAATAGGGCCTTTACATACCAAGCATTCCTTTTTGCTGGCTGCATCGGCACCGACAAATCTCCTGGGAAGAGATTTATTGTGTAAAATGGGGTGCGTCATTTATTGTACTCCTGAAGGTGTATTCTTGGACATACCTGAGAATCACGCTCAGGAAGTGCGAGACATGTTAGACTCCCCATCAAAATTAATGTCACATACCATTATGACAAATAGGACTCCATCCCAAGTAGAAGAAATGACATCCCAGATACCAGAGTCACTGTGGACTAAAGACGGACAAGACACTGGATTGATGGCAAACGTAGCTCCAGTAGTTGTGCAAGTAAAAGATGGTAGGATAGCTCCAAAAATCCCACAATACCCTCTGAAGCCAGAGGTGGAGTTAGGAGTATATCCCGTAATAGAGCGCTTGCTACAACAGGGCATTCTGGTAAGAACGTCCAGCACTGCCAATAGTCCCATCTTCCATGTGAAAAAGAGTGGGGGGAGGGGTTACCGGCTAGTGCAGGATCTAAGGGGGATTAACAAAATAGTTGAGAGTCAGTTCCCCGTAGTGCCAAATCCAGCTGTCATCCTTATGCAAATCCCTCCCACTGCGAAATTTTTCACTGTTATTGACCTCTGCTCCGCTTTCTTTTCGGTACCCCTGCATCCTGACAGCCAATATTTGTTTGCATTTACATATAGAGGAGTCCAATACACATGGACTCGATTACCACAAGGTTTCATAGACAGTCCAAGTATATTTTCCCAGGCTTTGCATGATTGTTTACAGTCTTTCCAACCAGAGAGTGGATCAGTATTGATACAGTATGTGGATGATTTACTACTGTGTTCTGATTCAGTGGAAGCATCCCTGAAGGATACGAAACAGCTCCTGTTTCATCTTTCAGACACAGGACACAAGGTTTCCAAAGACAAGTTACAATTATGCCAAACTAAAGTAAAATATTTGGGACACTGTCTAACACAAGGACTGAGACACCTGACCGCTGATAGAATTCAAGCAATTAGAGACATGACTCTGCCACAAACCCAGCAACAGATCAGAACGTTTTTAGGAATGTGTGGGTATTGCCGTAACTGGATCCCAGGGTTTTCCATTCTAGCGTTACCTTTGCAGGAGATGGTCTCCTCAAACAAACCGGATCGGATTTCGCATACAGACGAGTCCGAGATGGCATTTGAGAAACTTAAACAGTGCCTAACACAGGCGCCAGCATTAGGTATGCCAGACTATGGGAAACCCTTTGAGCTGTACGGAACAGAAAGTGCTGGTTGCGCGGCAGGCGTCCTAACCCAAAAGCACGGTGATGCCAGCAGGCCAGTAGCATACTACAGCGCTCAGCTAGATACGGTAGCGCGATCCCTCCCCACATGCTTGCGAAGCGTTGCTGCGATAGCATTGCTAGTAACGAAAAGCGAAGATGTAGTGCTAGGTCACAACCTCACAATTCATACACCACATGCAGTGTCAGCCTTGCTAAATTCTGCCCAAACCAGGCACGTCTCATCAGCGCAGTTTACAAGATGGGAATTGGCACTAATGGCCCCCGTAAACATCACCATAAGGAGATGCAGTGCATTAAATCCTGCAACATATCTCCCAGGTGTGCCTGGACAGGCACAAAGGGTGGAGGATGAGAGTGGTGGGGAAGGAGAATTTAATACAAAGGAGGACACACATGATTGTATGGAATATTTGACCCAAAATTTTACCGCAAGGCCTGACATCAGTGACAACCCACTGGAAGATGTAGATATTACCTTCTACACGGATGGTAGTTGTCACAGACAGTCGGACTCGGGAAACTTGTGTACTGGATACGCAGTCGTAGATGACCAAGGCACCATAGAAGCAGAACCGCTAGGCCCACCTCACTCAGCCCAGGTTGCTGAACTGGTCGCCCTAACCAGAGCATGTGAATTGGCTAAGGGCAAATCAGCCAATATCTACACCGACTCTAGATACGCTTTCGGGGTAGTCCATGATTTCGGAGCCCTATGGCGCCTCAGAAATTTCATGACGGCAGCTGGTACACCGGTAGCGCATGCAGCTCACATAAAAAGGCTTCTAACAGCGATACAGGAACCCGACAGAGTGGCTGTTATCAAGTGTAAAGCACACACATATAGCTAGGACCCAGTATCACTTGGTAACAGCCGAGCAGACGAAGCTGCTAAGTTAGCAGCTGGTACCCCCAGACAGACAGACACCACACAACTGATGGTATTTAATACCATCAACACACAGAAGTTGTGTGAGATGCAAAATTTGTGTTCCACACAGGAAAAGGCAGTCTGGAAGGCAAAAGGATATGGCCAGGAGTCCTCAGGACTCTGGACGGATGGACAAGGTAAACCAGTGGCCCCCAGAGCATATCTTCCATGTTTAGCTGAGGCAGCACATGGGCTGACTCATCTGGGCAAGGAGGGAATGTGTAAGTTGGTAAGAGCATATTGGTGCGCCCCAGGATTTTCATCCCATGCAGGTAAAAGAGCAATGTCATGCCTTACCTGTTTGAGAAAGAATATCGGAAAGGCAATACCAACAGAACCATCTCATATCCCACCTACAGGCGGACCTTTTCAGGTAATACAGATTGACTTTATTCAATTACCCCCTTGTCGAAATTTGAAATATGTACTTGTTTGTGTTCTCAAATTGGGTCGAAGCATTTCCTGCGGCCACAAATACCGCTATGTTTACTGCTAAGAAAATTGTGCAGGAATTTGTATGTAGATATGGTATCCCTAGAATAATTGAAAGTGATAGGGGTACCCATTTTACAGGTGATGTCTTTCAAGGAATGTGTAAGTTGATGGGAATTGATAGCAAGCTGCACACTCCATACCGTCCACAGGCAAGTGCAAAGGTGGAAAGAGTGAACAGCACTATTAAAAATAAACTGAGCAAAGTTATGGCAGAAACGGGATTGACATGGCCAGAAGCTTTACCCATTGTACTATACAGCATCAGAACCACTCCCAGGTCCCCTCTTAATCTGTCTCCCTTTGAAATCTTGTTTGGTCGACAACCGCATGTTATGATTAACCCTCAGGATGATTTGAAGTGTAACAATGAAGTGACTGTAAAATACTTGATTAACATGAGTAAACAGCTAAGGAATCAAAATGATAGTTTGAAGTTGGTGATTCCTGATTTACCAGATAGTAATTGTCATGACATTGAACCTGGGGATTATGTAATGATACGGAATTTTCTACGCTCAGGTTGCCTTATTGACAGATGGGAAGGACCATACCAAGTCTTATTGACTAGCACTACAGCATTGAAGGTTGCCGAGAGAGAGACTTGGGTTCATTCGTCCCATTGTAAGAAGGTTGCTGATCCAGAGAGGTCCCGTGATAAGGAACAGACGGTAGAGGAAGTTGTATCACTGGAGTGTCTGTTCCAGGAGGACTGAGGCGGCACCCGAGCATTGAAAATCATAAGATCGGAAGCAGTTGTCGATCCCCTGTTCCCTTTTATTGTTTTTTTCCACTTCCCATCCCATCTCCCTCAATTATTTCTTTCCCCCTTCTCATTTTTCTCCATTTCCTCCACTAAGATGGACTTGCCCCAAGAGACTGTGATCCGGATTTTCCTGTTGACCATGATGTTGACCAGAGCAGTCTGTTCCGGCGAGAGTACCATGGAGGTCGAGAGAGGTTCTGGAATGGGTTCTGATGACAGAGATGGAGGCGTAGTTTTCCCAAGAACAACATAATCAACAAGCAAAGGCGAGTATCAGAAAACGATCCGATAACATAGACCATAGAAGGAATTGTGAAGGATTGTTAGCTGAAGAAAACTGTATCTGTAGGCTCTGTGACAATGTAGTTGAGGACGGGTGTATCAAGAAATGTCAGTCCAGTTTTAATATCCACATGGACCGGCATCCATTGAGTGACTATCACTCCTTAGTGGGTAATGTGTTAAATCAGACAGATTGTTGGGTATGCTCTCAAGTACCTCAAGGCCATAGTAAATCAGGACTAGTACAGTTTCCTTTAACGATAGGGGAGGTACTTGAGCTAAGTGGTGGGAGGCCGGTGGACAGGAGGTTTAATATCTCCAGTCCTCCTAGTTTGAAGCTCCACCAATATCATGTGGATAGATCCCTAATATGTTTTAACATTTCCAACCCCCGAAAGCCGGGAAATTGGGAAGTGTCATGGAGTAACCAAACCATGACCTTTTCATATAGAGCAGATAGAATGCCAACAGATACAGAACTTATACGCCACATAGCTGGTAGTGGAAAATATTTCCGATATAGGTATACCCTAGGAAGTAGGATTATGAGAGTTGGAGAGGTATCACCAGGATACTGTGCACATATCGTACAAACTGATACGTGTACTAGACAGATGGGAGAATTAGGGTTAGGAGATTTCACATGGAAGATGTGTAATATGGTTATGTCCTATTCCGTCCCATATGTTCTCCCCGATGATGCATATTTCATATGCGGGAGGAAGGCGTATAAGTGGCTTGCCCCAAACTCTGAAGGATTGTGTTATATTGGAAAAGTACTGCCTGAAGTAATGACTGTATCACATGCCAAAATGAAAGATATACACCGTGTTGCCCAAGCTCCTTATACTCACACTCATTACGAGCACGTAGTTAAACGGCACCTGATAGAAAGAACAGAGCATCCGGCCTCTGACATGATCCATGAATCCACCGGGATTCAGGTTCTACTCGCGTTAGACATCACTCGCACTGCCAGAGGAGTGTTGAATTATAAATACATATCTGCGCTCGCAAATTTGTTAGACAATATCACTGAAATGTATGACGACACTTTTAGGTATACTGGAAGAGAGCTTCAAGCTTATAAAACAGAACTGGTTCAGCATAGGATGGTTCTTAATTATCTCACAGCAGTAACAGGCGGATATTGTGTCACACTGGCAACGCAGTACGGCGTGAAATGCTGCACTTATATTACGAATAGTACCGAGGATCCGGTCGAGGTCATAGACCAAAAGATGGATGACATTCTCCAATTAAAGAGGGAATTTCGCAGGAGACACAATCTCACCCTTGCTGCTGTGGGTAATGAGCTGACTGGTTGGGTGTCATGGTTGAACCCGCGAAATTGGTTCTCTGGTTTAGGAGAATGGGCTCAAGGAGTCATAATGGATGTAGGGAAGTTTCTCCTATGTATCTTAGGTGTTGTCATAACGATTGGCTTGATATTTAGATGCGGTCAGGCTTTAATGAAGTGCAAACGTAGTACCAGGGTAATGAGTCTAAGGAGTGAGGAAATTGTAATTCCAATGAATTTGATTTATGACCCAACGGTAGAGACAATGATGTGATGAAAATGCGATTATACGGTCCGTTTCTTTCACCTGTTTTTCCGTTTTCTCCAAGGTAAAAAGACCCACTTGGACGAGGAATTTGACGAGCCTGTATACAGACAACTGATGGATTAAAGAAGAAGTTTTGACAACCTTATACACAGATATTTGATGAACTATGCCATAGACCCCCAGTTTCCCTAGAAATTTTAAAATTACGCTAGCCCAACACTTTTTGTAAGTCTATGGACATTGACAAAGCTTTTGCTCACACCTATTGGCAAAAGCCCAAAGAAGACTGCATTCAACAGACACCGAACAAGACTTCAACCGACAAATGTTCATTAACCTGACATAGAATACCACTGCATTTACCATAATTGTGTCTTATCTTCATCTCTACAACCTTCAGGTAATAACACACATAGTCGATAGGGAATACCAGCACAGATATCAGCAATCACATATTCCCCCATTCATGTATCATCAACTAAAATGTGCTTCCCCATTTTGTTACAACCACAGCCGAAAAGAGCTCGGTAAAGTTTGACAGCCCATCCACAGACCCGTACCACGGGATAAGAAGGAATTCAAATGTATACTTCGCAATACCTCGAAGCTTGATTTAAAAACATGTACGGCACGGTGATACATGACCCCCCCCAAACATGGATTCATACACACATGCTTCTGCTATCTCACTAGGTCATACCCTTTTCCTACCTTCTCCTCTCCTCCCCTACCCAACCATAGAAATATTTACACTTGACATATATTTTTCTCGTTTTGAAATGTTTTAGGAAGTTGCAGTTATTGTTGACTGCCAAAGGGTGGACTGTCAAAGTCAGAAAAATATCACTATGCACACTGCCATATTTGCACCTCATGCGAGCTCCCGCTGCGCGTGCAAGAGCTCTCCCGTGCGTGCGCATACTCGCCTTCGCGTGCACCCGCAGGCGCACGATATGCGGATTTACGGTAGAGTTTGTATGCGTCTAGCGGGCGACTCAATCGATATATATTTTAACCATATAATGTATTTTGTAGATCATGGTCCCTTTGATAGATTCTGAAAGTTTAGTTAATGTAGCATGTTCATGGACAGAGAGATCCCTCTTTGTCTGATACAAAGGGTCAGACAAGGATTATACAGTGGTGTTTAGTATCCATCGGAAGAGTATTTAATTAGCAATATTCCGGTGTTGGTTTGAAGCGGATTAATCGCTCGTGCGAATAGTTATGGACATAAGAAGTTTATGTCCATTTACTATTATTTGCACTTACTTATCCATGCGGCGGGAAACCTAGTTTCCCACCCACCTGAGCAGTTGGAAGTAGACACAGCCCACCTGTATGAATCAACCTATGACCTTCTGTTATAATGTGAAGACGAATTCCTGTGTCCAATGAACAATGAGATTGTAGGGACCATTGAATTGTATTGTGTGTGGGGCATAAATAGACAAGCCGATCATATCCAGCTCTCACTCTTCAACGGTTCTCATTGCTGATAATCGGGAGCTGGATATCCAGAGGCGCATGCGATCGTTCCCCTTGTGCGTAAGTTTTCTCCGCAATCATATTGTCTTTCTTGTTATTCTGAGCCGTATCTCTCTCTCTCTCTTCTCTTTCTCTCTCGTTTCTCTTATATAGTTATTTTACTGATATTGTATTTCATGTGTAGTTATCTGGTTAGGTAGTCTATGTTATATTGGTAGTGTATGACTTGTATTGTATTATTCTTTTGCAAGTATAACATTCATATAAGGCGTTAGACCCTAAGCCCGGTATTTGTGTATTTCTTATAGTGTTAAGTATTCCCAGAGCGTCGGAGACGCTCGAACAGCTTTAAGTTAATAGGTTACATTGTGTTGCATCTACACCCCACCATTACACTAAGGTTTTTCTGTATAATACATTGTTCATGGTTTACATGTAAAGGTTTAACATTGTGAGCGTCTGCGCCGCTGGTGATCTCCTCATGGTCCCGAGCGTCCGCTACGCTATAGCGAACCATAACGTTAGTCGGCAGCCAATAGCGGGCCTGCCTGTGTTCCCTTGGCCGTGAGCGAACGTAACGCGCGAGCGTCTCGACTACGGCTAAGCGATTGTTAACGTATTTCATACGTTAATAGCGTACAGTGTTCTTAGACCTCTTAAAGGGTTTTAAGTAAGATAAATATTTAGCTTTATCAGCGGAAAATATGGCTTTGGTGCATGAGTTGATGCGCCATCATCGCCAGCTGTTTGGGCGTGATGCGGGCAAGGTGCCTTCGCGCAGGAAAACTGTTCTGTGGGGGAAGGTAGTAGCGGCAGTAAACAGTGAGGGTGTGGTGAAGAGGACCGAGGACACATGTCGGAAGAGATTCTACGACATCAAGCGCCGTGTCAAGGCCAAGATGGCAAAGGAGGCTAAGTCAGCCAGGCAAACAGGGGCTGACCATCCCTTTATAGCGTCTTATCGGGAGTGGGAGGAACCTGTGCGGACCCTTATTCCACATGAAGTTGTTGGTGCGACTAATGTGCGGGATTCGGATCGTCCTAGGCCTGATGGTGAGTGTATTTTTACTAATCTGTTATATCTGCATATGTGTTTATGTCTAATTAGTATTTTTAAAATTATATTGTATTGTTATTATATTTTTATGTTCTAAATTGATTATCTTTTTCTGTGTGTTTTTAATATATTTTGTGTTTGTATAGTGAGGTGTTCGGTAGTATTGTTTTTTTTTGTGAATTTTGTTTAATGTCTGCTGTTTTTTACTTGTCTTTGTGGCCAATATGTTAGTGTAGATGGCTAAGTATTGTATGTTTTTTTTAAATGTTAAAATCTTTTTTTTTTTTTTTTTTTTTTTAGTTTAAAAATACTCATAAATGTAATAATGTAAAATATATGTTAATACATGTGTGTATATTCAACTGTTGGCCCTGGAAAATTAGACTACTTGGCTATGTTTATGTCTTTGGAAATGGAACCACATTAGTCTGTTTACAAAAAATGAACCAAACCATTGGTGGTCATTCCGAGTTGTTCGCTCGCAAGCTGCTTTTAGCAGCTTTGCACACGCTAAGCCGCCGCCTATTGGGAGTGAATCTTAGCTTATCAAAATTGCGAACGAAAGATTAGCAAAATTGCGAAAAGACACTTCTTAGCAGTTTCTGAGTAGCTTCAAACTTACTCGGCATCTGCGATCAGTTCAGTGCTTGTCGTTCCTGGTTTGACGTCATAAACACACCCAGCGTTCGCCCAGACACTCCTCCGTTTCTCCAGCCACTCCCGCGTTTTTCCCAGAAACGGTAGCGTTTTTTCACACACTCCCATAAAACGGCCTGTTTCCGCGCAGAAACACCCACTTCCTGTCAATCACATTACGATCACCAGAACGAAGAAAAAACCTTGTAATGCCGTGAGTAAAATACCTAACTGCATAGCAAATTTACTTGGCGCAGTCGCAGTGCGAACATTGCGCATGCGCAGTTAGCGGAAAAATCGCTACGATGCGAAGAAAAATACAGAGCGAACAACTCGGAATGACCCCCATTGTTTCAACATTTATTGTTAGAAACTGTACCCATAATGTTAAACATATGTCCACATCACTAAATGTTGCTGCTTACAAAAGTACACACTGTAATGAAAGGTCATAAACACCAATGTATCATTTTTACAGTACGAAAGCAAGCCTCCACTTCCAGAACACAAGCAACACTGTCAAGAGCTGTGGATGCTGGCGATACAGGTAACGCAAAAACGACACCTGTTAATGTGTCCACCACAAAAAAAAAATAAGTCTAATGTTTAATGTTTGCAATAATCCATAGGAACTTCAACATCGCATCACAGTCCACAAAGACGTCCTTCACAGGGGTCTGGCAGCCACACGAGCAGGCCTAGCAAGAGACGTCATCCTGACGACGCACCAACACCAGCATTAAGCACACCCCCACGTCGTATTTCTACTGTGTTGCCTCAGCCACCAGAACACATTTTGGAGAGTACTCAATCACAGGGTCCACATTCCCCTCAGCTGTCTGGTGAGTAAACACAAAACACAAATTACACATCATCCAAAAAATGTAATAATCATAGTACTTATCCACAGCAGCAAGCACATGGCTTGCAAATTGTTTAAATTCAAAAACCAATTTTTTTTTAAATAAAAAATAAAGTGTTCTCTTGCGCCTTACAGTAGTATTTTTATTTTTATTTTTTAAATAGTAAAATATTGAGCTTCAGGTAGTTTCACACCCTTTCACAATGGTGATAGAATTCATATTGTCATTTACTGTTTTTTATTTTAATGGTTGTACGATATGGCGGGTGACAAATCACTTTTTTTCATGGTGTAAACTTTATACCTCTGTCTGTTTGTTTCGTAAGTGTGTTATTTGTCAAACATGTGTCCACTTTTGTTTTGAAGTCATTTTTGACAACATAAAAACCATCACAATTTGACTTTTTGATTGTGTATACGAGTCTAGGTGAACATCCTAATTTGCTAAAGAAAAATGTTTGACAAACAAGTCTAGAAAGTTAAACTAAATATCAAAACCAACATAATTAAAAAAACACTCAAATGTTGTCCCCTTAAACCCCATACAGAACCAAACATCATGCCCCCGGAAGCCCAGCAGGAATCTGAACAGGAAACATACACCCTCCAACTGCAAGCAATAGATGTTCACCAACCAAGCACGCCTCAGGAAAGTACCCCGCCACCTCAAATGTCACCACACCCACAATTGAGCCAAACAACCCCACCCCACCAACCTGAGCCATCCTTTTGGTCAACATGGAACCAACAACAGGCACAGAATATTGATTGCCTACGCACACACACCCAATACCTAGCCTGTCTGCCCCATCATCTACCGAGAGTGTCTAGAAACACAAGCAGGCTCAATGTCCAGCTATGCAGAGTCGCAAACAGTATGGAGCAGATGAGAGCAGATAACAGCCAACTTATTGTTACCTTTCAGCGCATAATGGATGAGCAACATCGACATCAACAGGCCCTCATTCAGTTAATTCAAAGTAATCAAATTATATCAGAAACCATGTCTCGCATCATAGACAACAACACAACAGCCATAACACAACTTACCGCAACCCTGGCAAACCTCAGCCAAAATATTAATTTGTTGGCACAACACCAACAAGGTTCCAGCTCAGGAACCAGCACACCTACACAGACCCCAATTTCATCACCAGTTCGAAGATCCAGCCGAACCCGCTCCACTGCCCAAACCAAACCCACGTCAGCCACCAAAGAACAGCCTAAGAAATAGTACACCCTGCAGCTGGATACACATTGTTGACAAAACCAGGTCTACACAATAGCAGTTATTTGTAATGTTGTACAGTAATAAATGTGAAAAGTGATTGATGTGCAATGTGTCATGTGTAAAAAACTGTCAGTGTAAGAGCAAATTTCTTAGAGTTAACACTCACATGTGTTGGGAATATTCTAGCATCATTACTAACATGAACGTTTACCACATCACAGCCATAATTATGTGTCAAAAATTTTTGTAAGGTTGGTGTTAGTCAATGTATGTATGGCTAATTGGCACACAATACTAAATGTCCATTATGTTGTGCTAATGAGGTAACATTTGAAACACAGCTTTAGAAGAAAGTCGACACACAACAAATACAAACAATAGGCTAAACAATAATGGTTGTTAGTGCATACTAAATTATTATGTAGTATTGTGGCAAACATTACCTTTGAATGTGTTTAAAAAACTTTGAACATTATAAAGACATAATTACTTCCCAAAATCGCTATACAATTAGCTAAGTAACTGATACCCAACAGTTAGACATAAACACATATCAAGCAAATAAACAACACTCAGCTGACTAGCTCAAGAGGGAGGAAGAGCCACATTACTACTGAAAAAACATTGGTGTGCCTTAATTGTTCATACAAAGCACACAGGCAAATTTACTTACCACTAAAATGTGCCAAAATCAGGTCTTGCCTTACCTGCCTCCCTATATCTGTACTCACAGTGTCGCCAGATGTTTCTAACTCCTCTGCTTGCTGACTGTTTTCTTCATCAACATCATCATGTGGCAGATGTTGCTGCAAACACATGTTATGAAGAAAACAGCAGAACACAATCCTAGTCACCTTTAAGGGACTATACAACAAAAGCCCGGCAGACTTATCCAGACACCGAAACCTTGATTTCAGTACATCAAAACATCGTTCTATCACATTCCGCGTAGACTTATGTGCATGATTGTAATTGTGTTCAGCAGGGGAATCAGGGGCGGACAATGGAGTCAGAAGCCAAGAGTAGCAGCCATAACCCCCATCACCTGAAAAACAGAGATAAGCAGCATTGTAAAACATTGATGCACAAACACAGTGCTAACATAATATGCAGGTTGAGGTAAGCACAAAATAAAACACAAATACTTGGTACATACCCAGCAGCCAGCCATCAGGCATTTCTCCAGCCTCAAATTTATCAAAGAGGGATGACTGACTGAGGATGAAGGAGTCATGGCAGCCGCCAGGGTAACCCGCAACAACACTCATAATTTTGAGTTTTGCATCACAAACCACCTGGACATTAGTTGATTGGCGAAAATGTCTATTTATATAAATATATTGCCTGCCCCTAGGTGGTCTCAGCTCAACGTGTGTGCAATCTATGGCACCCAGCACATTTGGCATGCCAGCAAGGTCATAGAAAGCTACCCTGACTGCATGCCACTGAGACTCCTGGGTAGGGAAGCAGATAGAGGCATCTATGTGTGGTTCAAATGCATCCAAAACCTGAGTGTACAGTCAAACATATAAGGTGACTGTCTTAAGCACTTTGTTCAAATATACTGTTATAAATTCACATTACACAATACAGAAATGGGGCATACAGGAGTATGTATGGTTTGCCTCACCTGATTTAAATATTTTGAAAAGGTGGGCTGTGAGATTCCTATTACATCGCCTGTCACAGCCTGAAAGCTGCCAGTAGCCATAAAGTGCAACACAGCCAGGAGTTTGTGCAGGCCTGAGACAGAGCGAGAGCGTGCTGTTTCAGGGTCTAGGTCCAGTTTGACTAGGTCATACAGACGGAAAATGTTGGTCCTATTTAGCCTGAACATCTGTATGACCTGGCCATCGGCCAATGCGTTCAAGTTCAAACGCCCCCTAAAAAAGCGAGGCCCGCGCAGCCTCCGCGGCACCTGTACATCCTGCTGACCATGTTCACTTTCCTGGCCCTGGTTTCTTGTAGCCTCATGGAGCAGTCTCAGGAATCCCACAGCAAAACCAAATTCACTGCTACACACGGCAGCAGCCATTTCAGAGTTATTGATTTGGCAAATGTGCTGGACCACCTTTTAAAGGGCCAAAAATGCTGGTGTGATTAATGATGAAGTCGGAACACATGTAAACACGCTTCTCAAAAGCAGGTCTACTTTTTTCCCGTGTTTTTTTACGAATTATATTTTTTTACGAGCGCAAATGCTCTTTCTCGGTAGAGATTTCAAATACGAATGCATAGTAAATGACCGAGTTCTATACCTAAACAGCCGCGTTTGACCGATGGTGTATTCATTCGTATTTTTACAACACAGCCGTAATAAAAATACGAATGCCCTCATCACTGCCGTGATTTGAGTTTAGTAAATTCCCGAGATGACACTTTGATGAAAAAACACCATCTCGGTCAAAATCGGGAGCTTAGTAAATATACCCCACAGAGTAATGATAGTATACTCCTAGGTATAAAAAGCACCTTGTCAAACCATATTAAACCTTAATAGAAACACATATATTGGTTCAAATCTCAATAGTATATATCCATTAAACTAAGCTCAAATCAGCACATTGGTGGAATCCATGGGCATGGCTGCATTATTCATGATACTGCAACCCAGTGAATTTCATAAGAATTCTATATGCTGTAAGGCCCCTGTGTGCAGTGTATCCCATTACCATGGTTACTTGCAGCTCTGAATGATCAACTGAATGTGTGCATCATGTGACTGCTCTGGGCTGTTAATATGTCTGTTGGGCTGGAAGTTTTGCTAATAGACTTCTATCCTGCTCAAGTATGGAACTAAGGGGCAGATGTATTAAGCATGGAGAAGTGATAAAGCAGTGATAAGTGGAAGGCAATAATGCACCAGCCAGTCATTACAGGTTTGAAAAATTACAGGAGCTGATCGGCTGGTGCATTATCACCTTGCACTTATCACTTCTTTATCACTGCTTTATTACTTCTCCACAGAGCCGGCCTTAGCTATAGGCAGGCTAGGCATTTGCCTAGGGCATTCAAGCATGTCTAGGGGCATCCAAGCATGTCCCTGCAGCATCTCATGCTGAGAGGGACAGTCCGCAAACTAACTGTTACTTTCCAAATGTATTCAATCAGTACTTGTATACACTGCTGTTTACATTTGTCAAAAAAATGCACACTGTGCCTTAAACTTCCTCTGACATGCTTGAATGCCCCTGACTTGTGAGACCTCAGACAGACAGCAGAAGCCCAGTAAATGCAATTCCTGGACCTGTGACATTTTTACTGACTATATAAGGTTATTACTGGATGGCTTCTTATGATAACACATGTGTATTTTGGAAGACTGCTTCACAGAAACCTGACATCACCTATACTGCTTGTGCACATGGGGGAGGGGGACCCTGCCATCCTGTGTGTGTCCCTTATCCCTGTGCAAACCCCAGGTGTCTGCAGGGACATAACATGGGCAGTGTTCTCCCCACACTTTATTTCCTAGTCAGTCCATACCGTAAAATTCCCCTGCCATCTAGCACTGTAACGTGGTCAGTAAGTTGCGTTGTGCTATTTCTATATGAAACATCAGTGCAGCGTGACTTTTGGACACATCAGACTGGAGGGCAGAGCATTTAGCTCCCACAGTATAAAGTAAAGTGCATGCAGTTAACGGGAGTAACAGACACCAGCAAACACACTGAATAGTGAAGAGAATGGACAGTTTCTACATGTTTGATACTGATCTTTTTGTATAACCAGCAAGTGTGGCAGTATCTGTGGCAGTATATGTGTATTATGGGCATTACTAATGTGGGGCATATGTGTAAGGTGCATTACTGTGTGGCATTATGTGTATTATGGGCATTACTAATGTGGGGCATATGTGTAAGGTTCCTTTACTGTGTGGAATTATATGTATTATGGTCATTACTGTGTGGCATTGTGCAGAGTTGAACTGGCCCACAGGGTAACCCCCCCGGTGGGCCCCACTACCTGAGCGTTGCAGGTACAGATGCAGAACTAGCGGCGGAGCTAGGGGGCACCAGACAAAATTTTGCCTAGGGCATCAAATTGGCTAGGGACGGCTCTGCTTCTCCAGGCTTAATACATCTTCCCCAATGTATCTTGTTTGCCACAGATCTCTGAAACTGATTATCATTTGATCATTGCCTCACCTGCCCAAAATAAACAACACTTTCTGCATCATCACAAACCTGTACAAGTTTTCTGGAAATCTTCTCAACTACATCACATCACATCACATCACATCACATCACAGCTAATACTGCAATCTACCTCATGTTCTAGTAATTGCCTGATATCAACTGTGTCATTCTTGCTGAAGTTCTCCCTGCTCTGCATTTGATCATGTACTGTCCAGTCATGCTGGTTGTGTCCTGTCAATATAACAATAAACAGAACCGTTTCTGACAGGATTGTGTGCTGGTTTGCTCACTAAGACTGTCTGAATATAGTGGGTTTATGTTTCATGTATTTTGTGATCTGAATCAGACCTAGTTCATAACACACAAACAATTCTGAACATAAACACCTAGGGCGGTATTCAATTGTTTGAAAAGTCAGTTGGGTGTCTGTTTTTTCCTATCTAATAGACAGGAAAAAACAGACACCCAACCAACTTTTCAAACATTTGAATCTCCCCCATAGAGTACATGTATATTGTGATGATCTGGGGCAGCTTGGTAGAGGAATATATTGTTGCAGTGTCTAAGTGCTAAGTCAGGGTCCACATATAGCTTTTCTGGTGAATAAATGAAAATAGGAATTTGGTACTTACCAGATAAATCCTTTTCTTTGGATCCATAGCATACGCACACACAGGGGGGGTTTCCGAGTACTTAGAAACCCCCCCTGGGCGCTGATCAATCAGCGACGCTGAGCAATTTTTTTTTTTTTTTTTTTTTTTGTGGTGGTAATCGGAGGAGCTCACACTGCTGTGTCCCAGGTGCATCCATACATTTACAGTGGGAGCCAGTCCGCTGGCTGCATGCAGGGGGAGCTGCAGCGGTAGCGCACAGCTCCTCTCAGCAGTTCTCCTGTCCTGGGGCTTTGGACAGACAGACTCTGACTGAGCAGGATGAGGCGCAGGCGCCGCAGGGTAGTGGAGCCGGGGTAAAAGACATAGATGGTGAGCATTGTCGGGGGGGGGGGGGTTCTGCGCGACGGGGTCTGTGCTTTTTATTATTTGAATGGGTGGGGATCTTTGCCATATGTGTCTGTATGTGTGTATATATATGTATAAGTACAGATGTACAGTGCTATATATATATATATGTATATATATATACACAGAAGTATTTGTAACTTTGGAACATTTTCTTATGATACCTATCCATTACCTCCATTATACTTTTGTGGCATATAGACGCCACATTTAGAGAACCCCGCAATATATATATTTGCTATGTATTGGGTATGGGTGACTGTCACTTGGGATCCCACCGGTCACCATACGACGCCGGGGGAGAGCAACTAAGCCCCTTGCGTGCTCACCACAGGTTATATGCCCACTCTATGGGTGTCATGGACACCTACGAGTGGGCATAGTCCCTGCTAGCCGGCATGCAGACTGTCAGGATTTTGAGGTGGAGGTATTGTGACCGGGGGTTCCTTTTTAAAAAAAATATGCATTATTCTTTCCACATTTAATTTATCCCTTATGTTTTACCAAGCACTGTGTCACATATTTTGACTGTTAATGCATATGCACTTTTTCTCTCCTCCCCTCTTCCTTCCAGGGTGCTGCCAGCATTAGCGTCATATCCCAGTTGGATTTTCCACTGTTCCACAAATACCAACCTTGTACTGAAGCTATCCTTACTCTACATTGCTGTTGCCTAGCATCCGCCTCTTCGCCCTACCCAGCTCCCAGGACACCCTGCACCAATAGACGAGTGCCGATGACTTCACAATGCCGGCGCCACCCCGGCGCGCAGCGGAAGGAGAAACCACATGCTGAGACTTCGGTCTCCTTATTTAAGGTAAGCCTTGCACCTATCACTTTTATATACACACACATACATCATACATACAGTACATGTACAGAAACCCCCCCCCCCCCCCCCCCATTAAATTTCTGCGTTTGCCACTGTATAGGGGGCACTGGAGTACTCTTGGGATATGGATGGGGCGTTAGCAGGGATAGGCACATTTCAATATTTAAATTAGTAACCCTCCTCCCTTCCATACTCCCAAGATGCCTCAGTGTTTTTTGCTGAGCCGAACAGGAGCCAAAGAGAGGATGAACAGTGGAGAATTAAATATAACATTATAACATAAGGAACAACTAGAAAGTTGAAACGACAACAAATACTAATCACCGTATCCTTCAAACAAGTAGATGATAATGTGTTACCATAAGATATTCTGAACTTACCACAAGACACAACTGCTCTGGGCGAGCATCCAGTGCCCCCTATGGATTCAAAGAAAATAATTTATCTGGTAAGTACCAAAACGTATTTTCTTTTTCATCCACTAGCAGTCACTGGAGTACTCTTGGGATGTACCAAAGTTTCCCCCTTGGGTGGGAGAGCTGGCTGGCACCTGTAACACTAGACGGCCAAAAAGCTAGATGCTAATGCTGCAAAAGTATCAAACTTGTAAAAGCGCACAAATGTGTGCACTAACGACCATGTAGCTGCATGGCAAAGTTGTGTCGTGGAAGCCCCACGACCCGCTGCCCATTATATTTCCCACAGTACGCATGAAATGTGCTGAAATAGATGCAGGCGGTTGTAGACTAGCATGAAAATAAGCCTGACAAATGGTCTATTTAATCCATTTAGCCAAGGTCTGCTTGGAGGCTGGCCAACCTATCTTGACTGCATCATAGAGAACAAACAATATATCTGTTTTAGGTACTGTTGATGATCGAGCTACATAAATGCGGAGCGCAAAAACCACATCCAAAGAAGCTGGAGTTCCTGAACCTTCTGAAAAAACAGAAACTACGATTGGGTGATTTATGTGACAAAAGGATACTACCGTTGGCAAAAAGGCGGGATTCGTCCAAAGTTCTGTTCTGTCATCATGAAACACCAGATACGGTTGTTTGCATGACAACGCACCTAATTCAGAAAAATGCCTTGCCGAACCTAAGGCTAAGAGAGAAACTGTTTTCCAAGTTAGAAACTTAACATCCACTTGTTGTAAGGGTTCAAAAATTGAGGACTGCAAAAAGTCTAAAACTAGATTCAAGTCCCATGGAGCTGTAGGTGGTATAAACGGAGGTTGAACTCTAAGGACACCTTGCAGAAAGTTTGTACTGTTGGCAAAAGAGCCAAACGCCGCTGACAGAAAATTGACAAAGCAGATATCTGCACCTTTAGTGTCGCTAAACGTAGTCCTCCATCTAACCCCAACTGTAAAAATAGCAAAAGACGGGATAACTTGAAAGAAGATGTTGGAAACTTTCGAGATTCACACCAACCAATATAAGCTCACCAAATCCTGTGATAATGAGCTGCTGTAACTGGCTTCCTAGCACGTAACATGGTTGGTATAACTGACTCTGGAATGCCGTCTCATCTTAAGAGAGCGGTTTCAACAACCACCCCATCAAACGCAGACACACTAAATTGGGGTAAAGGAACGGACCCTGTTGCAGAAGGTCTGGATGTAGCAGAAGCAGCCACGGATCATCTGCGAGCAGATGGCAGAGATCCAATAACCAAGCTCTCCAAGGCCAATGAGGCGCCACTAGTATGATGGTCGTGGACTCTCTTTTGATCCGCTTTAGCAAGCGAGGAAGCAGTAGAAATGGTGGCAATAGATACACTAAGCTGTACGGCCACGCTATTGTGAGAGCATCCACTGCCACTGCCACTGGATCTCTTGTTCTGGACACATCCTGGATGCCTGATGATTTTGGCAAGATGCCATTAGATCTACTTGTGGGTAACCCCACCGCTGGACTAATATCTGGAACACTTCTGGATGTAAAGCTCATTCTCCTGGATGAAAATCCTGAGTACTGAGATAATCTGCTTCCCAGTTGTGCACTCCTGGAACGAACACTGCTGATAATATAACTTGATGAATGTCGGCCCAATTCAGAATTCAAGCAACTTCTCGAATGGCCATGCAACTTCTCATCCCTCCTTGTTTGTTGATGTATGCGACTGCCGTCGCGTTGTCTGACTGAACCTGAACAGTCTGAGACTGGAATATGTGAACTGCCTGTTGAAGAGGGTTGTAAATTGCCCTGAGTTCTAGGACATTTATTGATAGTAATCTTTCTCGGTCTGACCATAGACCCTGAAGCTGACAATGCTCCCCAACCTCAGAGACTTGCATCCGTCATCAGAATTTTCCAATTCCAGTCTCCGAACCTTTTTCCCATGGTGACATTTTTTATTTGGAGCCACCAGAGCAGCAATACTCTGGCCCTTGGAGACAACCGCACCATTTGATGAATTTGTAGATGAGAGCCTGACCACTGTGCGAGAAGATCTAGCTGAAAAGGACGTGAGTGAAATCTTCTGAACTGGAGTGTTTGAAAGACGCCACCATCTTTCCTAACAGTCAGATGCCACCATCTTTCCTAACAGTCGAATGCACAAGTGCACCGAGACTGTCCGTATTTTGAGCACTAACTGTACCAGATGACGAATACTTTGCACTTTCTCCTCTGGCAGGTAAATTTGTTGATCTACCGCATTCAGAATCATTCCCAGAAATTTAATTTGCTGAGACGGGACAAGGCTTGATTTTTTGAAGTTGACAATCCAACCATGCTAAACTAGGACAATGGGCCTAATTCAGACCTGACTGTAGATGTGCTACATTTAGCACATCTACGATCAGCTTCTCTGACATGCAGGGGGATGCCCAGCACAGGGCTAGTCCGCCCCGTATGTCAGGCCCTGTCCCACCATACAAGTACAAAAGCATCGCACAGCGGAGATGCTTTTGTACTTGAGGAATTTCTCCTCACCAGCGCAGCTCCTACGCACTGGCAGGGAGCTACTCATCGCTGTGAGGGTCGCAGCGCCTGCGTGTGACATCACGCAGCCATCGCAGCCCGCCCCCCTAACGGCCCTGGCATGCCTGCGTTGCCCTGACCACGCCCCCTAGATGGAGGCAAAATGCAGCCGGCCTGCCCCCTCCCACCCAGCAACCACCTCTGCCTGTCAATCAGGCAGAGGCAATCGCAGGGCTGAGACAGCCGTCGGCTGTCTGGCATGCGCCGGCACACTTTGGCACCGGCACATGCGCAGTTCAGACCTGACTGGCTGCTATGCAAAAACGAACAACCCCGGTCAGGTCTGAATTAGGCCCATTGTACATTAGAAAGGCATTTTGAAGGAATATTTGTTGAGACGAAGCCTTGATGAGTAGGTCGTCTAAGTACAGAACTATTATCACTTCCAGAGACCTGAGATGAGCAATCATCACAGACATCACTTTTGTGAATACCTGAGGCGCTGAGAGTACAAAACGGTAGTGCCAAGAATTGATAATAGGTTTGTTGTACTGCAAACCTTAAGTACGCCTGTTGTTGTGGCCAAATTGGAATGTGTAAGTACACATCCTTGAGATCCAGTGAAATCATGAATTCCTTTGGTTCTAAACCTGCAATCACTATCCGCAGGGATTCCATCTTGAATCTGTAATAAGTGACATACTGATTGAGACCTTTTAGGTTCAAAATCGGTCTGACCAAGCCATCCGGCTTTGGTACTACAAAGAGATTGGAATAAAACCCTTGACTTTGTTGATGTACTGATACCTGAATCAAAACTGCTGAATCTACGAGAGACTGAATAGTGGTCTGCAGAACTGCTTTCTTGTCTGCTGACACAGGTAGACCTGTCTTGAAAAACTGCATCTGTTGTAGACAATCGAACTCTATTTTGTAACCTTTGCACACTAGATTGTGGATCCACCCATCTGTGGATGTCTGAATCAACGCCAAGCGAATCATTTGAAGGCGTGCTCCCACAACTGAAGATCTGAGATGGGCTGGAAACCCGTTATGCCACTGGTTTGCCAGCTGGCTTTGTTTCTTGTTGACGTTAGTGGTGTGTTGAAAACCATGTCTACTCTGTATGGTTGTTTCATGAGGTCTAAAAGATTTGAATGCTGGCCCAGCGTATTTCCTTTAGGAACTGGTGTGGGCAACAGTAGGAATGCAGATTTCCCCCCGTAGCCTGAGAAATCCATTTGTTCAATTGAGGACCAAATAACATATTGCCAGTATAAGGCAATGCCTCTATACCTTGTTTTGACTCAGCCTCAGCCTGCCAAGACCACAGTCAAAGCACCCGACAGGCTGCAATAATGGAGGCTGAAAGCTGAGATCTGACTTGTCCAACATCCATAGATGCCATAGCTAAATACTCAGCTGATTCGCAAATGTGATCAGTCAGAAGTATAAGCTGGTCTGAGGAAAGACCTTGTTGTAGGCCTAATCTGAGCTGTTTTGTCGATGCTACTACAGCAGGGGTGGGCAATTATTTCAGCTGAGGGGCCACTTGACACTTTCTTGTCAGTATCCGAGGGCCACACATAAAATAGCAGCCCCCCCCACATGCCAAAAATATAGGGACGTGGCTTCATGTGGAAGGGGCATAGCCAAAATATAATACAGATTCATATTAGGCTGCTCAATAGTCTCCATTATTCAAATTGCGCCACACAGTAGCACCACTTATACACATTACACCAGGTAGAGCCCCTTTTACACACATTATGGCAGGTAGAGCTCCCTTATACACAGTATGGACGGTAGAGCCCCCTTTTTACACAGTACGGAAGGTAGAGCCCCCTTTTACACATTAACATTTTATTTGGGACAATCATTGCGCAGCAAGCAAATTATCCAGTGTCTTATGGCCCCTGGGGAAAGGTGTGACACAGTGATAGAACACGGGGGGTGACACAGTGACAGAACACGGGGGGGGTGACACGGTGACAGAACACTGGGGTGACAGTGACAGAACATATTGGGGGTGACTGTGACAGAACACAGGGGGGTGACACAGTAACAGAACATGGGGGTGACACGGTGACAGAACATGGGGTGACACAGTGACAGAACATGGGGGGTGACAGTGACAGAACATGGGGGTGTGACACAGTGACAGAACACGGGGGTGTGACACAGTGACAGAACACGGGGGGGGTGACACGGTGACAGAACACTGGTGTGTGACACGGTGACAGAACATGGGGGGGTGACACGGTGGCAGAACACTGGGAGGTGACACGGTGACAGAACACGGTGTGACACAGTGACAGAACATGGGGGGGTGACAGAACATGGTGGAGTGACACGGTGACAGAATGTGGGGGTGTGACATGGTGACAGAACACAGTGGGGGTGACACAGTGACAGAACATGGTGGGGGTGACACAGTGACAGAACACGGGAGGGGTTGGTACAGCGAGAGCTAAAGATCTCTACCCCCCAACCTAAAAACAGTCTGACGCCACTGCCCGCACAAATATACACACACTAACACACACACACTCTCACACACACACACACACACACACACACACACACACACACACACAAATACACTTTCACTCGCTTTTTCCATTAACTCACTGATCTGGCTGGCTGGCAGTACAGGAAGGATTGATCTGTAGCAGTCAGGCTCTTGTCCCATGTAGCTCCGCCCCCACGAGGTCCCGTGTAGCCCCGCCCCCTCATCGGCACGTAGCTCCGACGCTTTTTCGGCTGGACACAGCCATTGTCAACTTGTCACTGGAGGCTGGAGGAGGAGACTACTACAACACAGGCGCCATGCAGCAGCAGGGGAGACTGGCACCGGCAGCTTGGAGGTGCTGCAGAGCAATGACAAGCAGCTTAGCCGGTCGGGCCGCTTGTCATTGCTCGCTGGTGGGAGGCAGTGGGCTGGGCAGGATCGGTTTGCGGGCCGTATTTTGCACACCCCTATACTACAGCCTTGTTAACCCAAACTCCAACTAAAGCAGATCTAAGCAACACCCCTGCTGCTGTATAAATGGACTTTAGAATAGCCTCTAGCTTACGCTCCAACAGGTCTTTAAGTGTTGTTGCAGCTGGGACTGGAATGGTTAACTTCCTTGAAAGTTTTGAAACTGAAGAATCCACTGGTGGTGAATTTTCCCATTTAGTTGTCATAGACTGTGGGAAAGGATAGTTAGACAGAAATTGCTTTGGAATAGAAAATCATTCATCTGGATTTTGCCATATTTCTATCAACTGCTTATTAAGAGATTCTGGAAAAAAAAACCACAGAGTTGCCCTTTGTCTCTTAGAAAATAAAACCTCATCTTCTGACAAAGGCTCCGCTGAATCAGTGAAAACTAACACCTGGGGTACCATCCTGATGAGATCATCAATGGCCGTGCTATCAGTGACCTCACTATCTTACTCCTGGCCCAATTCACCTTCCTCTTCTTCTTCCTGAGATAGAAGGTCTGGCATTGAATCACCAGAGTGTAAAATCATAGAAACTGGTAAATTAGGAGACAAACGATGACTACTCTTAGGATTTGAACTGTTCATGGACTTTTGTAAACCTTGAAAAGTTTTTGAAATATCCTGAGCCCACTCTGGCTGCTCAGACGGCATTGACCTTGAATTAATGTAGCCCCTACTTAATTAATTACTAATAGTATGTGTATTTACTGTATATTAATTAATAATATAGCTGCATGTATTAGAATATGCATAATGTGTGTGTATTTATGGTGTTTAACGAAATAGCAGTTTGTATATTATATTTATTGAGGACTAAAGTGGTTGTCACTGGGAGATAATAAGGAGAAACTTCTGGATCACCGTGCGGGGAGAGAAGAACCGCGGGCCAAGCCGAGGTGACCAGTAAGCAGGGGAGCGAGCCGGAGCGCGAGCGGCAGAGGGGATAAAAGGGAACCGGCGGCGGGTAAGGAGAACGGTTGACCCCCTGCTGGTGAAGAGGACGGAGAGGCCCCGGCTGACGGAAAAAAGGACGAGCAGCATCGGGACACGGAGCTCGTCAGCGGCGGATAGAAATATAGCCGCTAGGTCTGGAGGAGAGAGGGACGGACTGGCCACAGGTCTGTGTGTGGCTAGTGTGCAGCCAATGTCGGAGGAGAGGGACAAGCAGCGCGGTGACGGGGAGATCAGAAACCTAACCCTGAGGTCGTCACCTTTGAAGTAAAGCTGAGAGCCCTCACCTTGTAGACAGCGTGGAAAAATAAGATTTTACTTACCGATAAATCTATTTCTCATAGTCCGTAGTGGATGCTGGGGACTCCGTCAGGACCATGGGGGATAGCGGCTCCGCAGGAGACAGGGCACAAAAATAAAGCTTTAGGATCAGGTGGTGTGCACTGGCTCCTCCCCCTATGACCCTCCTCCAAGCCTCAGTTAGGATACTGTGCCCGGACGAGCGTACACAATAAGGAAGGATAATGAATCCCGGGTAAGACTCATACCAGCCACACCAATCACACCGTACAACTTGTGATCTGAACCCAGTTAACAGTATGACAAACGTAGGAGCCTCTGAACAGACGGCTCACAACAATAACAACCCGATTTTTTTGTAACAATAACTATGTACAAGTATTGCAGACAATCCGCACTTGGGATGGGCGCCCAGCATCCACTACGGACTACGAGAAATAGATTTATCGGTAAGTAAAATCTTATTTTCTCTGACGTCCTAAGTGGATGCTGGGGACTCCGTCAGGACCATGGGGATTATACCAAAGCTCCCAAACGGGCGGGAGAGTGCGGATGACTCTGCAGCACCGAATGAGAGAACTCCAGGTCCTCTTTAGCCAGGGTATCAAATTTGTAGAATTTTACAAACGTGTTCTCCCCCGACCACGTAGCTGCTCGGCAGAGTTGTAATGCCGAGACCCCCCGGGCAGCCGCCCAGGATGAGCCCACTTTCCTTGTGGAATGGGCCTTGACAGATTTTGGTTGTGGCAAGCCTGCCACAGAATGTGCAAGTTGAATTGTGCTACAAATCCAACGAGCAATCGTCTGCTTAGAAGCAGGAGCACCCAGCTTGTTGGGTGCATACAATATAAACAGCGAGTCAGACTTTCTGACTCCAGCCGTTCTTGAAATATATATTTTCAATGCCCGGACCACGTCCAACAACTTGGAATCCTCCAAATCGTTAGTAGCCGCAGGCACCACAATAGGCTGGTTCAGGTGAAACGCTGACACCACCTTAGGCAGAAAATGAGGACGCGTCCGCAGTTCTGCCCTGCCTGAATGGAAAATCAGATATGGGCTCTTATATGATAAAGCCGCTAATTCTGATACTCTCCTGGCTGAAGCCAGGGCCAGTAGCATGGTTACTTTCCATGTAAGATATTTCAACTCCACCGATTTGGTGGCTCAAACCAATGGGATTTGAGAAAATCCAAAACTACATTAAGATCCCACGGTGCCACTGGGGGCACCAACGGGGGCTGTATATGTAGTACTCCTTTTACAAAAGTCTGGACTTCAGGAACTGAAGCCAATTCTTTCTGGAAGAAAATCGACAGGGCCGAAATTTGAACCTTAATGGACCCCAATTTGAGGCCCATAGACAATCCTGTTTGCAGGAAATGTAGGAATCGACCCAGTTGAAATTCCTCTGTGGGGGCCTTCCTGGCCTCACACCACGCAACATATTTTCTCCAAATGCGGTGATAATGTTGTGCAGTCACCTCCTTCCTGGCTTTTACCAGTGTAGGAATGACCTCTTCCGGAATGCCTTTTTCCCTTAGAATTCGGCGTTCAACCGCCATGCCGTCAAACGCAGCCGCGGTAAGTCTTGGAATAGACACGGTCCCTGCTGAAGCAGGTCCCGTCTTAGAGGTAGAGGCCACGGATCCTCCGTGAGCATCTCTTGAAGTTCCGAGTACCAAGTTCTTCTTGGCCAATCCGGAGCCACGAGTATCGTTCTTACTCCCCTTTGCCGTATAATTCTCAGTACTTTTGGTATGAGAGGCAGAGGAGGGAACACATACACTGACTGGAACACCCACGGTGTTACCAGAGCGTCCACAGCTATTGCCTGAGGGTCTCTTGACCTGGCGCAATACCTGTCCAGTTTTTTGTTGAGGCGGGACGCCATCATATCCACCTTTGGTTTTTCCCAACGGTTCACAATCATGTGGAAGACTTCTGGATGAAGTCCCCACTCTCCCGGGTGTAGATCGTGTCTGCTGAGGAAGTCTGCTTCCCAGTTGTCCACTCCCGGAATGAACACTGCTGACAGTGCTATCACATGATCTTCCGCCCAGCGAAGAATCCTTGCAGCTTCTGCCATTGCTGTCCTGCTTCTTGTGCCGCCCTGTCTGTTTACGTGGGCGACTGCCGTGATGTTGTCCGACTGGATCAACACCGGCTGACCCTGAAGCAGGGGTTTTGCCAGACTTAGAGCATTGTAAATCGCTCTTAGCTCCAGTATATTTATGTGAAAAGACATCTCCAGGCTTGACCATACTCCCTGGAAGTTTCTTCCCTGTGTGACCGCTCCCCAGCCTCTCAGACTGGCATCCGTGGTCACCAGGACCCAGTCCTGTATGCCGAATCTGCGGCCCTCTAACAGATGAGCACTCTGCAACCACCACAGAAGAGACACCCTTGTCCGTGGTGATAAGGTTATCCGCTGGTGCATCTGCAGATGCGATCCGGACCATTTGTCCAACAGATCCCACTGAAAAGTTCGTGCGTGGAATCTGCCGAATGGAATCGCTTCATAAGAAGCCACCATCTTTCCCAGGACTCTTGTGCATTGATGCACAGACACTTTTCCTGGTTTTAGGAGGTTCCTGACAAGTTTGGATAACTCCTTGGCTTTCTCCTCCGGAAGAAACACCTTTTTCTGAAACCGTGTCCAGAATCATTCCCAGGAACAGCAGACGTGTTGTCGGTGTCAACTGAGATTTTGGAAAATTCAGAATCCACCCGTGTTGTTGCAGCACTAATTGGGTTAGTGCTACTCCGTCCTCCAGCTGTTCTCTGGACCTTGCCCTTATCAGGAGATCGTCCAAGTAAGGGATAATTAATACGCCTCTTCTTCGAAGAAGAATCATCATTTCGGCCATTACCTTGGTAAAGACCCGAGGTGCCGTGGACAATCCAAACGGCAGCGTCTGAAACTGATAATGACAGTTTTGCACCACGAACCTGAGGTACCCTTGATGTGAAGGGCAAATTGGGACATGCAGGTAAGCATCCTTTATGTCCAGGGACACCATAAAGTCCCCTTCTTCCAGATTCGCTATCACTGCTCTGAGTGACTCCATCTTGAATTTGAATTTCTGTATGTACAGGTTCAAAGATTTCAGATTTAGAATAGGTCTTACCGAGCCGTCCGGCTTCGGTACCACAAATAGCGTGGAGTAATACCCTTTTCCTTGTTGTAGGAGGGGTACCTTGACTATCACCTGCTGAGAAAACAGCTTGTGAATGGCTTCCAATACCGTCGCCCTGTCTGAGGGAGACGTTGGCAAAGCAGACTTTAGGAACCGGCGAGGGGGAGACTTCTCGAATTCCAACCTGTAACCCTGAGATACTACCTGCAGGATCCAGGGGTCCACCTGTGAGCAAGCCCACTGTGCGCTGAAATTCTTGAGACGACCCCCCACCGCTCCTGAGTCCGCTTGTAAAGCCCCAGCGTCATGCTGAGGGCTTTGCAGAACCCTGGGAGGGCTTCTGTTCCTGGGCAGGGGCTGCTTGCTGTCCTCTCTTACCCCTTCCTCTGCCCCGGGGCAGATATGACTGTCCTTTTGCCCGCTTGTTCTTATAGGACCGAAAGGACTGCGGCTGAAAAGACGGTGTCTTTTTCTGTTGGGAGGGGGTCTGAGGTAAAAAGGTGGATTTTCCGGCAGTTGCCGTGGCCACCAGATCCGATAGACCGACGCCAAATAATTCCTCCCCTTTATACGGCAATACTTCCATATGTCGTTTAGAATCCGCATCACCTGACCACTGTCGCGTCCATAAACTTCTTCTGGCAGATATGGACATCGCATTTACTCTCGATGCCAGAGTGCAAATATCCCTCTGAGCATCTCGCATATAAAGAAAAGCATCCTTTAATTGCTCTATAGTCAATAAAATACTGTCCCTATCCAGGGTATCAATATTTTCAGTCAGGGAATCCGACCAGACCACCCCAGCACTGCACATCCAGGCTGAGGCGATGGCTGGTCGCAGTATAACACCAGTATGTGTGTATATACTTTTTAGGGTAGTTTCCAGCCTCCTATCAGCTGGATCCTTGAGGGCGGCCGTATCAGGAGACGGTAACGCCACTTGTTTTGATAAGCGTGTGAGCGCCTTATCCACCTAGGGGGTGTTTCCCAGCGCGCCCTAACCTCTGGCGGGAAAGGGTATAATGCCAATAACTTTTTTGAAATTAGCACTTTTCTATCTGGGTTAACCCACGCTTCATCACATACATCATTCAATTCCTCTGATTCAGGAAAAACTACAGGTAGTTTTTTCACCCCCCACATAATACCCCTTTTTGTGGTACTTGCAGTATCAGAGATATGCAAAGCCTCCTTCATTGCCGTGATCATATAACGTGTGGCCCTACTTGAAAATACGTTTGTTTCTTCACCGTCGACACTAGATTCAGTGTCCATGTCTGGGTCTGTGTCGACCGACTGAGGTAAAGGGCGTTTTACAGCCCCTGACGGTGTCTGAGACGCCTGGGCAGGTACCAACTGGTTTTCCGGCCGTCTCATGTCGTCAACTGATTTTTGTAATGTGCTGACATTATCACGTAATTCCATAAACAAAGCCATCCATTCCGGTGTCGACTCCCTGGGGGTGACATCACCATTATCGGCAATTGCTCTGCCTCCACACCAACATCGTCCTCATACATGTCGACACACACGTACCGACACACAGCAGACACACAGGGAATGCTCTTATCGAAGACAGGACCCCACTAGCCCTTTGGGGAGACAGAGGGAGAGTTTGCCAGCACACACCCAAACGCTATAATATATATGGGAACAACCTTATATAAGTGTTGTATCCTTATAGCAGCTTAAATATATAAAATATCGCCAAGAAAAGTGCCCCCCCTCTCTGTTTTACCCTGTTTCTGTAGTGCAGTGCAGGGGAGAGTCCTGGGAGCCTTCCTCACAGCGGAGCTGAGCAGGAAAATGGCGCTGTGTGCTGAGGAGAATAAGCCCCGCCCCCTATTTCGGCGGGCTTTTCTTCCGGAGTTTGAGATATCTGGCATGGGTTTAATACATCCATATAGCCTCAAGGGCTATATGTGATGTATTTTTTAGCCATAAAAGGTATTATACATTGCTGCCCAGGGCGCCCCCAGCAGCGCCCTGCACCCTCCGTGACCTATGGTGTGAAGTGTGTGACAACAATGGCGCACAGCTGCAGTGCTGTGCGCTACCTTCATGAAGACTGAAAAGCCTTCTGCCGCCGGTTTCTGGACCTTCAATCTTCAGCATCTGCAAGGGGGGTCGGCGGCGCGGCTCCGGGACGAACCCCAGGGTGAGACCTGTGTTCCGACTCCCTCTGGAGCTAATGGTGTCCAGTAGCCTAAGAAGCCAATCCATCCTGCACGCAGGTGAGTTGAACTTCTCTCCCCTAAGTCCCTCGATGCAGTGAGCCTGTTGCCAGCAGGACTCACTGAACATAAAAAACCTAAAAAACTTTTTCTAAGCAGCTCCTTAAGAGAGCCACCTAGATTGCACCCTGCTCGGACGGGCACAAAAACCTAACTGAGGCTTGGAGGAGGGTCATAGGGGGAGGAGCCAGTGCACACCACCTGATCCTAAAGCTTTATTTTTGTGCCCTGTCTCCTGCGGAGCCGCTATCCCCCATGGTCCTGACGGAGTCCCCAGCATCCACTTAGGACGTCAGAGAAAACAGGTCAGCCGAAGTATCCCCCTCCCGTAGTGTGGAGCCCTGCTGAGTGACAAGTGCAGACACATTGAGGGGTCGGAGAGGCAGCATATAAAAGACTAATGATCCACACTTGAACTGCTGCAAGTAATAGACTAGAGAGCTGGGGGAGTATATTGGGGGCAGCGCTTCCCGATAATATTAATAAGCAGAAGAAGTGAAGAGAGAGTGCGAGGTTTACCTGTGTTACATATTACCCAGCACTTCGAGACCCTGCAGAGCAGATTGCAATTGACTGAGTAATGTCGCCGGTTAGTGACCCCCAATAGTAACATATTGATAACAGAGTCGAATAAGACTGTATGGAGCGTGGAGCCTTTTATTGTAGCGCTGACCATTAAGCTCCAAAGATCAGACTTTCGGGCATATAAATATGTAGCCCTGCCAGGAGTAGTTACCCAAGGTCAATAATATATATTGAGGAGTTGAGCTATAAAGCACTGGCAATTAAGGAAAGGAAGATTTATCGTGGGGAGTTTAAGTCTACTGTGGTTCGTCAACTCTGTTGCATTATAACCATACATGTATATCGTATATTGTGCTGCTGCAAGGAGAAACATTTGCACTTATCTTATACATCTAAGTCTAGAAGAGTGAGCGGAGAGACCCGGATTGTTTACAGTGAGAGAAGAAATAACCTCAGAGGAGCGGAAAAGGCGTAACTGTTACTGTATGTAAAGTATATTCGTCTGTCTGCTGCAGTTTCACATTACCTTCAACTTATTCAACTTACTGTGTGAAATAGTCAAGTAACTATCATTTCATTGCTAGTATTGCATTGCTACTTGTGTATGTTCAAGAGGTACTCGAACACCACCACCACCCTTTTCTCAACTAACTGTCCAAATGGAATAGAGGGAACAATACAAATTGCCGGCAATATTTCAGATCAAAGAGAAGAAAAAAGAAAGACTCTGTGTTGGGGCACGCTTAGAAATTTGAAATAAGTTTATTAAAACTTAACATTTAATTAATAACGAATAAAAGTAATGAGGAGTTTGATACAAAAAAATTGTTCAAGAACACAAAGTAAACATATATATTGACAGAAATCAGGATAAGCCTGATACAAAATTATGGGCACCTGTGGTGAAAAATATACTGAAAAACATAAAAAATTACAAAAAATTAATATTATTAAGGTGCCTGAGTTAATCAAAATTCAAAATTGGAGTAGAGGTAAATGATATGTACATATAATCACCGCAGTGATAATTGTAGGTAAGCACCTAGTCTAAAACCTCATGAGAATAGATGAGAGGCACAAAGGTTCATAATTGAAATGTTAAATGACTGAGGGTAATCACCTGGTAGAGATTCTGTTTGCTAAAAGGCTAGATCCTTATAGATAACAAAGCATTTAAGATAAAAGTATGATTATTAAAGATACAAAAGAGCATTGATAAATAAGCCTAAAGGCAAAGCCAATTGTAGATAAATAGAAGGTTTGCGGGAAAGTTGGATAAGGAATAGGTAAGTTTCAGAAGTTGCTCTAACACTTCTGCTGTTTGTGATCAGAGGTCACAATCTTACTGCACCTGATATTCCCAAGAGGTCACCCTACTAGGTACTGATCAGGCTTATCAGCGCTTAGCTTCCAAGGTCGGATGAGATTGGGCGTTGCTGCTGAAATATGGCAGTAATAAACACTAGGACACAAATGAGAGAGTGTAATGAGTAGTGAGCAACAAGGTACTTCTGCTGTCCAGTTTCTAGCGCAGATTCTCTGTTGCTGTGAGCATTGCAGAGAGTGGTCTCGCATCTGGATGAGAGGGTACTAAAAATAGAAGTGAGATAGGCTCAGAATAGGAAGGAAACCCTGCCTTCTGCTGTCCACTGTCTTATATAGATATATAGCGGACAGTGGATGAGAGAGGTGGGTTAGGCTTACCTATTGAAAAAAAGGGTGGTGGGAAAATTAGAAGAAGGAGAAGAAATGGTAATGTGGTGAGATCACAAATTAACAAAAAATTAAGTCAATTATGACTTGTTATGACAATGTTTTGAGAGATCAGTTGAGGCATTCCTCACAGATCCAACATGTTCTAAAATACGTTGTTTTAGGGCCCTTGTAGTGATGCCCACGTATTTCATGTTGCAACTGCAGTAAATGCAGTACACGACTCCAATGGCATTACAGAACATCTCAATGAACTATTCATACGGCAGCCACCTCCTCATGACTTTATATTTACACTTTCAGGTGTAAGAACATTCGCCAGCCTTCTGCTGTTTTTGATGTCTTTGATGTTTCCCTTTTTTTCATCAGCACAATTCCCTATTTAAAATGAGGGTGATGTCACTATGGACTTCCACCAATCGGAATCCCTAGTGATGTTAAGCCCTCCCAGTTCCCTCCCTCCTCTGCCTTAAATACAGCAGCTTTTTCCTTATGCCCTGACACAGTGAATAAGCCACCCTGGTGAAACGGTCCGTCTGTGCTCAGTGATGCTGAACTCTTTCTAGCTCAGATCACTTTTGGGACTCCCTGGTATTGTATGTGCCCATTTGGACTCCAGTTATTTAACTGATACTGATATATAATCAATATTGTTTTTTTCCATGTTTGCTATTTTTGATCCTTAATTATTGTTCTAAACCATTTTCTGGTATTTCCTTTTAAATGTAATACTTTTTTGCAGAATCCTTTCTGCATAAACAGGGTCTTATACCCATTTTGGTAAGCCTTTACCATGCAGCCTGTGTTTACTTTCCTTTTTCCAATTAATCGTTGATTTCATGATTGTTTTATTTCATAATTGACTTAATTTTTTGTTAATTTGTGATCTCACCACATTACCATTTCTTCTCCTTCTTCTAATTTTCCCACCACCCTTTTTTTCAATAGGTAAGCCTAACCCACCTCTCTCATCCACTGTCCGCTATATATCTATATAAGACAGTGGACAGCAGAAGGCAGGGTTTCCTCCCTATTCTGAGCCTATCTCACTTCTATTTTTAGTACCCTCTCATCCAGATGCGAGACCACTCTCTGCAATGCTCACAGCAACAGAGAATCTGCGCTAGAAACTGGACAGCAGAAGTACCTTGTTGCTCACTACTCATTACACTCTCTCATTTGTGTCCTAGTGTTTATTACTGCCATATTTCAGCAGCAACGCCCAATCTCATCCGACCTTGGAAGCTAAGCGCTGATAAGCCTGATCAGTACCTAGTAGGGTGACCTCTTGGGAATATCAGGTGCAGTAAGATTGTGACCTCGGATCACAAACAGCAGAAGTGTTAGAGCAACTTCTGAAACTTACCTATTCCTTATCCAACTTTCCCGCAAATATGAGGGGCCGTTCAAGTCAAAATTACAGCTTTCTGGATATAACGTATAGCTAATTTTTGCTTTATGGATATGATGTATGACGAGATAGATATGATGTATGCTGAGATGGATATGACGTGTACTGAGATGGATATGACATATGCCTAGATGGATATGATGTGTGTTGAGATGGATATGATGTATGCTGAGATGGATATGACGTGTACTGAGATGGATATGACATATGCCGAGATGGATATGACATGTGCTGAAATGGATATGATGTATGCTGAGATGGATATGACATATGCCGAGATGGATATGACGTATGCCAAGATGGATATGACGTATGCTGAGATGGATATGACGTATGCTGAGATGGATATGGGATATGACATATGCTGAGATGGGTATGACATATGACAAGATGGATATGGACTATGCTGAGATGGATATGACATATGCCGAGATGGATATGACGTTAGCCGAGATGGATATGACGTTAGCCGAGATGGATATGACATATGCTGAGACGGATATGGACTATGCTGAGATGTATATGGACTATGCTGAAATGGTTATGAATTATGGTGAGATGGATATGGACTATGCTGAGATGGCTATGAATTATAGTGAGATGGATATGGACTATGCTGAGATGGATATGACGTATGCCGAGATGGATATGACATATGGTGAGATGGATATGACATATAGTGAGATGGATATGACATATGCTGAGATGGATATGACATATGGTGAGATGGATATGACATATGGTGAGATGGATATGACATATGTTGAGATGGTTATGACATATGGTGAGATGGATATGACATATGATGAGATGGATATAACATATGGTGAGATGGATATGACATATGGTGAGATGGATATGACATATGGTGAGATGGATATAACATATGGTGAGATGGATATGATGTATGGTGAGATGGATATGACATATGCTGAGATGGATATGACATATGGTGAGATGGATATGACATATGGTGAGATGGATATGACATATGGTGAGATGGATATGACATATGGTGAGATGGCTATGGATTATGCTGAGATGGATATGACATATGCTGAGATGGATATGACATATGCTGAGATGAATATGACATATAGTGAGATGGATATGACATATGCTGAGATGGATATGACATATGGTGAGATGGATATGACATATGGTGAGATGGATATGACATATGGTGAGATGGATATGACATATGGTGAGATGGCTATGGATTATGGTGAGATGGATATGACATATGGTGAGATGGATATGACATATGGTGAGATGGATATGACATATGCTGAGATGGATATGACATATGCTGAGATGGATATGACATATGGTGAGATGGATATGACATATGGTGAGATGGATATGACATATGGTGAGATGGCTATGGATTATGCTGAAATGGATATGACATATGGTGAGATGGCTATGGATTATGCTGAGATGGATATGACATATGGTGAGATGGATATGATGTATGGTGAGATGGATATGATGTATGGTGAGATGGATATGACATATGGTGAGATGGATATGACATATGGTGAGATGGCTATGGATTATGGTGAGATGGATATGACATATGGTGAGATGGATATGACATATGGTGAGATGGATATGACATATGGTGAGATGGATATGACATATGGTGAGATGGCTGACATATGGTGAGATGGATATGACATATGGTGAGATGGATATGACATATGCTGAGATGGATATGACATATGCTGAGATGGATATGACATATGATGGGATGGATATGACATATGGTGGGATGGATATGACATATGGTGAGATGGCTATGGATTATGCTGAAATGGATATGACATATGGTGAGATGGCTATGGATTATGCTGAGATGGATATGACATATGGTGAGATGGATATGACATATGGTGAGATGGATATGACATATGCTGAGATGGATATGACATATGCTGAGATGGATATGACATATGGTGAGATGGATATGACATATGGTGAGATGGATATGACATATGCTGAGATGGCTATGGATTATGCTGAGATGGATATAACATATGGTGAGATGGATATGACATATGGTGAGATGGATATGACATATGCTGAGATGGATATGACATATGGTGAGATGGATATGACATATGGTGAGATGGATATGACATATGGTGAGATGGATATGACATATAGTGAGATGGATATGACATATGCTGAGATGGATATGACATATGGTGAGATGGATATGACATATGGTGAGATGAATATGACATATGCTGAGATGGATATGACATATGGTGAGATGGATATGACATATGCTGAGATGGATATGACATATGGTGAGATGGATATGACATATGGTGAGATGGATATGACATATGCTGAGATGGCTATGGATTATGCTGAGATGGATATGACATATGCTGAGATGGATATGACATATGGTGAGATGGCTATGGATTATGCTGAGATGGATATGACATATGCTGAGATGGATATGACATATGGTGAGATGGCTATGGATTATGCTGAGATGGATATAACATATGGTGAGATGGATATGACATATGGTGGATGGATATGACATATGGTGAGATGGATATGACATATGGTGAGATGGATATGGATTATGCTGAGATGGATATGACATATGGTGAGATGGGGATATGACATATGCTGAGATGGCTATGGACTATGGTGAGATGTGGGGATATGACATACACTGAGAAAAGCACATGATGCAGCCAGCCAATCACAGCTCTCCTATATAAGCAGTGGTTTTGGCTGGGAGGAGGATCAGTATAATGTGGAAGAGCTGAGAAGTGGAGCTCTCCCCAGGTGCCATTGTCAGCAGCAGAGCAGTGATACTGAGGCACATTGCAGAGCAGCTCATCTCCTGCCTCAGGCTGCCTGTCCCCTTTCTAGGTACTGTACTACTGGGATGGGTGCAGGGGGGAATATCTGGTCACAAACACTGCCTGGGGGAGAAGGTTGTGAGTCAGTGCTCAGCTCACACAGGCAGGGAGTGTGTTACTTTCACTTTCTGTGACAGTAAAAAGATGAAGATTCAGACCCCATTGAGCTACAAGACCCTGACCCAGTGCAGCAGCCTCACAGGATAAAGCAAGGTTAGATAGGGGAAGGTGGCTAATGACACTGCTATAGGGGGAGACCTATGGAAAGTGGGGGCACAGGGGGATATGACACTGTTATTGGGCTGTGGGAGCTGATTACACTGCTATTATGGGGGAGGGCAGAGACACATGGAAAGTGATATTGGGAAAGGGGGAGATACATGGGGAGTGGGGGCCCTGGGGGCTAATAGCACTGGTATGGGGAGGAGGGGGCATACACATGTGCACGGGGGGTGCCTTGTGCGCACAGGCACATCCTAATGTCAGGCACCCCCCTCATGCCTGGTCAGATACTGCGCAGAAAGTTGAACCACCCCGCGCCAGCACTATCTGACCAATTCCGCATAATACACAGTCAGACTGGGGGTCATTCCGAGTTGATCGCAGCCAGCAACTTTTAGGCCACGCCTATGGGGGAGTGTATTTTAGCTTAGCAGGAATGCGATCACTTTTGTAGCCCTGCTAAGCTAACATTTTATAAAGCAGAACATGACTAGCCCTGGACATACTTACCCTGTGCGACGATATCAGCGATGCTGGAGCCGGCTATGACGTCAGACATCCGCTCTCCGTTCTCCTGGACATGCCTGCGTTTTCTTCTCCACTCCCCGAAAACGGCAGGCAACGGTCTGGTGATGCCCAGGAACGCCTTCTCTCTGTCAATCTTCTTGCGGTCGTCTCTGCGACCGCTTTCTTCGTACTCCGCTACGTAACCCGGCGACCCCTGTCACCAGCAACGCTGCGCGTGCGGCTGCCGCACATGCACATCCTGGACCCGTTCGCACCGCAGCAACAAACCGCTGCGTGCGAACGAGTCGGAATGACCCTCATTGTGCAGGTGCCGTCTCAGCCCGGCTCCCATTCTGACACCCACACTGTGAGTGATTCCTAACCTACCACCAGAGGTGGCTATAGACCTCATGGGGCCCTAAGCAGGATACCAATTTGGGCCCCCCTCCCTCAAACAATCCATAGCATATTTTCGTTCCTGATACAGTATATGCCTCTTAAAATATTTGTTGTTTTTCCTCCTTGTATTCTATGGGTGGTATTCATGTGACCGGCGATCAGGAGACCGATGGTTACATGACCACCCTTCACTATCCCGATGGTCGGCATGCCGACCAACAGGGACTATTTCCACTTGTGGGTGTCCACGACACCCATAGAGTGGGAATAAGACTCATGGCGACCGCAGATCACCACTGAGCCTGCAGCGTGGCGAGCACAGCGCGTGGCGAGCCCACAAGGGGCTTGCTCTACTCACACCCCCCCCCCCCCCCCGCCGGGATCCCTGCGTCGGTATGATGACCGCCGGTCAGCCATACCACACCTGTATTCTATGACAGTATATTACTTTCCCCCTTCACTGATTGCACCACATCCACTCACTGACTGCATTTCATAATAGCAATTATTACCCTCTTCAGTCAGTGTAACTGTATTGATTATATATCAGTGACCCCACTGATTGTAGCAGGCAGGTCCCAATCACCTATACACATAGGGGGTTATTCAGGTTGGATTGCAGAATCTGCTAAAAAGCAGAATCTGCAATCCTTTCTATCACATGCTGGGGGCCGACCAGCGCAGGGCAAGACCTCCCAGCATGCTAACTGGCAGACAGCGATCGCAAAGGTTGTGCATCATCAGATCGACAATGTTTAGGTCGACCACTATAGGTCGACAGTCACTAGGTCGACAGGGTTTGAAGGTTGACAGGGTTTCTAGGTCGAAATGTACTAGGTCAAAAGGTCGACATGAGTTTTTCATGTTTTTTTGGTGTCGTTTTCTCAGTACAGTGACTGGGAACCCCAATTAGTGTACTGTGTCCCCTCGCATCTTCGGGCAAGGTGCCTCGCTCTGCTACCGCTGCGCTCATCACAGGTTACTATTCCCAATCATAGTCCACGTGGATTCTTAAGTTTGAAAAAGTAAAAAAAAAAATATTTGAAAAACCCAAGTCGACCTTTTGACCTGTCGACCTATAGTGGTTGACCTAAACATTGTCGACCTTCAGACCAGATCCCATTGCAAAATAATTGTGATCACATCGCTGAAGCAATAATGAATGAGGACACCTGGCATCCGCAGGTAGGCTGCGTATGCAGGAGGTCAGCCGCCATTTTCTTAATCAGACTGGCTGCATGTGACATCACGCAGCTCCCCCGAAAAGGGTCCAGCCACATCTGCGTTGGACAGACCGCTCTCCCACAACAGCGAAACGCCAGCCCCTTCCCACCCACCGCTATCACTCAAACTGTGATCGCACTGTGACTGCTTGCGATTTTCTCCAAACTACGATCCTACCTGAATATCCACCATAGTATTTATAATAGAGTATAATAGCATATTGATATATAATCAGACAGTGTACCCCCCCCCCCCACCCTGACTGTAGCAGGCGGATGTTATACACTGTACAGCCTAACCCCCTCCCCCACCCCATCCCGCCTGGTTGGAATTTGAAGTAGGCAGATGTTATACACTGGAAGAGCTCATGTTTTTCTCTGCGCCTTCTCTCTCCTCGTCTGACGTCATAAACACGTGTGTTGTGATGGGTCACACGCACAATACTGCAGTACTGGAGACACAGGCATGCACTGGATCTGGCACCCAACAACTGTCTCATCACTGGCAGCCTGGAGTATTCAGCCAGCCCAATGCTCTGACAATTTCTGCAGTGGTTGCAGTCCACCGGAAATGCCTTCCATACAGCCTTATCAGCATGCCCCCCTGGGAACCACAGGGCCCTAAGCAGCTGCCTTGGTTGCCTTGTGTAAAATCCTTCTCTGCCTGCCGCTGCCCACCAGAACCAATGGAGCTTACCCCCATATACCAGGAAAGGAGGTATTCATGTGACCGGCGGTCACATAACCTCCCCCCTACATCCTGTCCCCTCACAATCCCGACAGTCGGCATGCCTACCAACAGGGACTTATCCCACTCGTGGGTGTCCACGACACCCATAGAGTGGGAATAAAACCCTTAGCAACCGCAGTGAGCACACAAGGGGCTTGCTGCACTCACCCCACTCTGTCAGGATTCTGCTGCCGGTATCCCGGCGTCGGTATGCTGACCGCCGGTCAAGCATACTACACCCACCAGGAGAAGGTTCTGTGTGTGTGCGCTGCACTGGCTGATAGGGGGAGATCTGTCTGAGGGGAATGGAGAATTTTCTGTATCAGGTGGGAGAGATGATGATCTGTCTGTGGGGAGGGGGCACTTTTATGCTAAGGGGAGATAATGATGTGTCTGAGGGGAAGGGGGGGACCCACTGTACTAGGGGGAAGTGATCTGTCTGAGGGAGCGAGGTACAGGTGTGAGAGATGGAAAGTGGGAGCAAGGTGCATGAGAGATGGAAGGTGGGAGTGAGGTGCAGGTGTGAGAGATGGAAGGTGGGAGTGAGGTGCAGGTGTGAGAGATGGAAGGTGGGAGTGAGGTGCAGGTGTGAGAGATGGAAGGTGGGAGTGAGGTGCAGGTGTGAGAGATGGAAGGTGGGAGTGAGGTGCAGGTGTGAGAGATGGAAGGTGGGAGTGAGGTGCAGGTGTGAGAGATGGAAGGTGGGAGTGAGGTGCAGGTGTGAGAGATGGAAGGTGGGAGTGAGGTGCAGGTGTGAGAGATGGAAGGTGGGAGTGAGGTGCAGGTGTGAGAGATGGATGGTGGGAGTGAGGTGCAGGTGTGAGAGATGGAAGGTGGGAGTGAGGTGCAGGTGTGAGAGATGGAAGGTGGGAGTGAGGTGCAGGTGTGAGAGATGGAAGGTGGGAGTGAGGTGCAGGTGCGAGAGATGGAAGGTGGGAGTGAGGTGCAGATGCGAGAGATGGGAGGTGGGAGTGAGGTGCAGGTGCGAGAGATGGAAGGTGGGAGTGAGGTGCAGGTGTGAGAGATGGAAGGTGGGAGTGAGGTGCAGGTGCGGGAGATGGAAGGTGGGAGTGAGCTGCAGGTGTGAGAGATGGAAGGTGGGAGTGAGGTGCAGGTGTGAGAGATGGAAGGTGGGAGTGAGGTGCAGGTGTGAGAGATGGAAGGTGGGAGTGAGGTGCAGGTGCGAGAGATGGAAGGTGGGAGTGAGGTGCAGATGCGAGAGATGGGAGGTGGGAGTGAGGTGCAGGTGCGAGAGATGGAAGGTGGGAGTGAGGTGCAGGTGTGAGAGATGGAAGGTGGGAGTGAGGTGCAGGTGCGGGAGATGGAAGGTGGGAGTGAGGTGCAGGTGCGGGAGATGGAAGGTGGGAGTGAGGTGCAGGTGTGAGAGATGGAAGGTGGGAGCGAGGTGCAGGTGGGAGAGATGGAAGGTGGGAGCGAGGTGCAGGTGGGAGAGATGGAAGGTGGGAGCGAGGTGCAGGTGTGAGAGATGGAAGGTGGGAGTGAGGTGCAGGTGTGAGAGATGGAAGGTGGGAGCGAGGTGCATGAGAGATGGAAGGTGGGAGCGAGGTGCAGGTGGGAGAGATGGAAGGTGGGAGTGAGGTGCAGGTGTGAGAGATGGAAGGTGGGAGTGAGGTGCAGGTGTGAGAGATGGAAGGTGGGAGTGAGGTGCAGGTGTGAGAGATGGAAGGTGGGAGTGAGGTGCAGGTGTGAGAGATGGAAGGTGGGAGTGAGGTGCAGGTGTGAGAGATGGAAGGTGGGAGTGAGGTGCAGGTGTGAGAGATGGAAAGTGGGAGTGAGGTGCAGGTGCGGGAGATGGAAGGTGGGAGTGAGGTGCAGGTGCGGGAGATGGAAGGTGGGAGTGAGGTGCAGGTGCGAGAGATGGAAGGTGGGAGTGAGGTGCAGGTGCGAGAGATGGAAGGTGGGAGTGAGGTGCAGGTGTGAGAGATGGAAGGTGGGAGTGAGGTGCAGGTGTGAGAGATGGAAGGTGGGAGTGAGGTGCAGGTGTGAGAGATGGAAGGTGGGAGGGAAGGTGTTTGTGTTGACATACAATGCCAGGTGGGAGGGTAAGTGTAAGGTGACATACACTGACCATGGGGAAGGGGTGTATGCTGAAATATAATTCCAGAGGGGGGGGGGGTTGCGCAGTGACATACACTGATTGCAGGAAGGAGGGATGTGTTTGTGATGACCTACATGGTTCTTATCTGCCATCAAATTATATGTTTCTTCAGAAACGTGAAGACAGATTTACGCACAAGGGGGGTCATTCCGAGTTGTTAGCTCGTTATTTTTTTCCGCAACGGAGCGATTAGTCGCTAATGCGCATGCGCAATGTCCGCAGTGCGACTGCGCCAAGTAAATTTGCTATGCAGTTAGGAATTTTACTCACGGCATTACGAGGATTTTTCTTCGTTCCGGTGATCGTAATGTGATTGACAGGAAGTGGGTGTTTCTGGGCGGAAACTGGCCATTTTATGGGTGTGTGTAAAAACGCTACCGTTTCTGGGAAAAATGCGGGAGTGGCTGGAGAAACGGGGGAGTGTCTTGGTGAACGCTGGGTGTGTTTGTGTGTTTGTGACGTCAAACCAGGAACGAAACTGACTGAACTGATCGCAGTGACAGAGTAAATCTCGAGCTACTCAGAAACTGCTAAGAAATTTCTACTCGCAATTTTGCGAATCTTTCGTTCGCAATTTTGCTATGCTAAGATACACTCCCAGAGGGCGGCGGCTTAGCGTGTGCAATGCTGCTAAAAGCAGCTTGCGTGCGAACAACTCGGAAGGAGGGCCAATGTGTGAGCCAAAGCGTTCGTGCGTGCATTATACACAGGTGCAGTATACTGGAATTTTGCTGAGTTTTGATCAGAGATGTGTGGAAAAGGTAGGCTTTGCCATTAGGCTTACCACCTCATCCCTTTAATTCTGGACACATATTAATTACACAGGTTCTGTGGCTGATTAAAACCAGGTGAAATAGTCTTGAAGTCAGCCAGCTACAGAACCTGTGTAATTAATACAGTATGATCCAGAATTAAAGGGATGAGGTGGTAACCCTATCTGCCATAGACTTTTTACTCCAGAGTTGTGACTATCAAAATGATTAAAATAATACAAAGAAGATATCTCCTATATATTTGCCTTAGTCTGTGACTCTGTGCCCGTAACGCTGGGCGTAGTCACAGAGCTGGGCGGAGTCAACTGCATCTGCTGCAGGGAGCTACCCCATACCCAGTGCCAGCAGCAGTCAGGTGCAAGACCCTACCTTACAGTATAGGAGGTGAGGCTGCCGGCTGCTGTTCCTGTCCCCCCCCCCCCCCCCAAATCACCTGTGACAGCGGAGCTACGGTGCCACGAGGGGGAGGAGCTACACGGAATAGAGGGGCGGAGCTACACGGGACCAGACAGCTGAACAGTGGTGGAATCAGCATTGCAGTGACGGCCAGCCAGACTTGGTAAGTGGAGGGTGAGAGAGAAATGTGTGTGTGTGTGTGTGTGTATATAGTGGGGGTGGGGGTGTATGTGTATATATAGTGGTGTGTGTGTGTGTGTGTATATATAGTGTGTGTGTATATAGTGGGGGTGTGTGTGTGTGTGTGTGTATATATGGTGGTGTGTGTGTGTATATATGTGTGAATTGTGTGTGTGTGAGATATGTCTGTATGTGCGCACTTTATTGGACGCCACTGCTGGGGGGGCCATTACATACAAGGACGCTACTAATATAGGGGGGGGCATTACGTATAAGGACGCTACTACTATAGGGGTGGCATTAGGTATAAGGACGCTACTAATATAGGGGGGGCATTACGTATAAGGACGCTACTACTATAGGGGGGGCATTACGTATAAGGACGCTACTACTATAGGGGTGGCATTAGGTATAAGGACGCTACTAATATAGGGGGGGCATTACGTATAAGGACGCTACTACTATAGGGGGGACATTACGTATAAAGACGCTACTACTATAGGGGGGCATTACGTATAAGGATGCTACTACTATAGGGGGGGCATTACGTATAAGGAAGCTACTACTATAGGGGGGGCATTACGTATAAGGACGCTACTACTATAGGGGGGGCATTACGTATAAGGACGCTACTACTATAGGGGGGCATTACGTATAAGGACGCTACTAATATAGGGGGGGCATTACGTATAAGGACGCTACTACTATAGGGGGGGCATTACGTATAAGGACGCTACTACTATAGGGGGCGCATTACGTATAAGGACGCTACTACTATAGGGGGGGCATTACGTCTAAGGACGCTACTACTATAGGGGGGGCATTACGTCTAAGGATGCTACTACTATAGGGGGGGCATTACGTCTAAGGACGCTACTACTATAGGGGGACATTACGTATAAGGACGCTACTACTATGGGGGGGCATTACGTATAAGGACGCTACTACTATAGGGGGGCATTACGTATAAGCAGGCTACTAATACTGGGGGGCATTACATATAAGGACGCTACTACTGGGGGGGCATTATGTATAAGGACTCTATTACATCTGGGGGGCATTATGTATAAGGACTCTATTACTTCTGGGGGGCATTATGTATAAGGACGGTGCTACTACTACTGGGAGGGCATTACATGTAAGGATGCTACTACTACTGGGGGGGCATTATGTATAAGGACGGTACTACTACTGGGGGCACATCTATATATTTGCCTTAGTCTGTGACTCTGTGCCTGTAACGCTGGGCGGAGTCACAGTGGCTGCATGCAGGGCAGGAACAGTCCCCTCCCTCGGTCCGCCCATCTCCGCCCAGTGCCCTGTCTCTCTCCTCCCCGTACACTCCCTGTACGTACCCTGGTGATCCTGCAGCCGGGGAGCGGGGACTGTAAGCCAGACTCGCCGTCACTGCACAGTCCGGAGGCCCCCCCTCCCACAGCATTCACCCCACCCGCGGCGCACGGCTCTCCTTTCACCCGCGGCACACACCGCATCCCACCAGCGCCGCAAGGACCTCCTTCCACCCGCGGCACACACCCCTCACCCAACCACTGCACTCCCGTCCCCTCCCCCACCTGCTGCACCCCCCACTCCTCCCCCACCCGCGGCACCACCCCCATACCACTTCTCCCCCCGCACCCTCCACCCCACACTCCCCTCCAACACCCGCAGCACTCCCGTCCCCTCCTGTAGCACTCCCCCGCCCCTCCCCCACCCGCAGAACCCCCCCTCCCCCACCTGTGGCACCCATAGCATCCACCACATCCGCGACACCCGCGGCGCACGCCCCTCCTTCCACCCACAGCATCCAACACATCAGCCCCCCACCCGCGGAACACGGCCCCCTCCCACCCGCACCACATGGCCCGCGGCACCCCGCACCCTCCCACCCGCAGCACCCCGCACCCTCCCACCCGCGGTAACTACAGCATCCACCCCACCCGCGTCACACACCCCTCACCCAACCACTGCACTCCCGTCCCCACCCCCACCTGATGCACCCCCCACCCCTCCCCCACCCGCGGCACCCACAGCATCCACCACATCCGCGGCACACGCCCCTCCACCACCCGCAGCACTCCCGCCCCCTCCTGTAGCACCCCCCCTCATCCGCAGAACTCCCCCTACCCCTCCCCCACCCGTGGCACCCACCACATCCATCCCCCACCCGTAGCACCCACAACCCAAAAAACCCACCCTCTCTCCCCCACCCGCGGCACCCCCCCTACACCCACGCACCCTCCACCCCACCTGCCAAACCCACACCATCCACATCCGCCCCCCACCCGCGGTACTCCCCCCTCCTTCCCTCTGCACTCCCTCCCCCAACCGTAGCACCCCCCCTCCCCCACCCACAGCACCTCCCCCCATACCCACCTCCTCCTCGCTACACCCACACCCTACCAGCCCCTCCCCCACCCGCAGCATCCACGACATCCGTCCCCCACCCGCGGCACACACCCCTCCCCCACCCGTAGCACCCACACCCCTCCCCCACCTGCAGCACCCCTGCACCTTCCCCCACCATACCCACCTCCCCCCCCCCATGCTCCACCCCACCCGGCCGGCTCCCACCCGTGACACCCACAGCATCCACCACATACGCCCCCCCTCCCACCCACAGCATCCACCACATCCACCCCCCACACACGTCCCTCCAACACCCACGGCATTCCCACCCCCTCCCCCATCCGTATCACCCACACCCGCATCACACCCCTCCCCTGCCGCAGCGCATCCGGACCCCCGCAGCCGCCACTCCTCCAACCACAGCACCTCCGGCCCCCACCCACACCTTCCCTAGAGCCTGATTAAGGGGGGGGTCCAAAAGGGCCCCCTGCCACACCACAGATCGGATCTCTCTTCCGATCCGATCTGTAGTGCTGTAGAGATGTGACCTGTGTTCCAGGGCACATCAGAGCTCCGGTGCAGGGACCAGGTGTTTCCTTGCACGAGACTGGAAGTGGCGACGAGCAGCGGCGCTTCAAACTTGGCGCCGTTTTGCCAGCCAATCTGAAGCGCTGGCGGCGGGAGTTCTTTTCCGGCGCCATCCGCCAGTAAATCATGGCTCGCGGGGCGCCGGCCAATCAGATTGTCTCGCCGGGTCATTGGCCCCGCCCACGCCATCTGACTTCAGATGCCGGGCGGGAGCCGATGAAGACGACCGCGCGGAAGAGTGCAGAAGACACCGAGCGAGAGCCGAAGAGGGAGGCCGCGCTGAAGAGCGGTGAACAGCCGGATGGAGGGAGAAGAGCTCCGGTGCCCGCTGAAAAGGCCGGAAGACGCCGTGCTCCTGATGGAAGATGACCCGGACCAGGTGAGGCCTCAGTGAGCTGGTTTCTCACTCACCCCCCCTTTCCTCCCTAGACCGTCAGGGATCGGGCACTAGGCCCGTAGGTACAGTCAGCCCCTCCTGGCCTGTGGGTATGTAGTCGGGCCCTCTCGCCCCGTGGACATTTATAGTCGGGCCCTCCCGGCCCGAGGGCGCATGGTGGGCATTAGGCCCCGTTAATAGGTGCACCCCCCACCCCTCTCTTCAATAGGAACCCCACTGTCTAAAGCACCCCGAGCCCCCCATGGTCTTAATCCGGCTCTGCCTTCCCCCATTCGCGGACCTACCACACCCTCCCCTTCCCCACCCGCAGCACCTCTTGACCACCTATCTACTGGCTTGTGTATGTTCAAAGGCTTGCAGGGGTTAACGGGGCGTAGCCCCAACCGACGGTGTGAAGATCGCCCGTAGGGCGCGATGAATCACCTAGTTTATAATATATTCTTTGTATTTTTTATATACTTTATACAGTCAAAACTCTGGCATATACGTTAGTATGACAGGAAAGGCTCTTTACCCGACTGCATGTCCATAGTTTCTTTGTAATACCTACGGGGGTTAAATGATAACTTTTATCAAATAAAATTTCCAGCGTGTAGATGGTGAATTAGACACTTTGTGCGCTATTCAATTATTATTCTCTCTTTCCCTGATAATGAGCCCCATTTATCAAGGGTCACATATTCAATGTTATCTGGGCGCATTATAAGTGGTGAGGATCACATTGCAATATATGATCCTATCAGGTGAATGTATCACCCGGCACCCACAGGAACAGGGGCTCAGAAAGGAGCCCATCCCTGCAAAGTGCTGAAAGCGGAGTCCGGGCCTCTGCGCATGTGTGGTCACTGTGATCGCCATGCACCGGGTCCATTTCCAGCGGAGGGTTTCCAGGGAACCCTGTTAGAACTACATGCCCCAAAGTGTAGTCCAGCCAGGCCCAATGTCAATACATAGTGCATCAGGCCCAATATTGATTTATAAGGCAGCATCGAATCCCCTATAGGTTTCTATAGAAACCTAAGGGAGATGTGGCTGCCAGCGGTAATGTAGGGATCACAGCTGGTATTGGAGATATGTACTATGATCCCTCCTTCTCACATTCAGTGGATACTATTGTGTGCTAGCCAAAGAAAATGGGTGTTTTCGGGTACATAGCCGTAAATATTGACTGATAAAGGGGCCTCAATGTCTCTCTGTCCATGACACTCTCGCCCAATCTCTCTCTTTCCCTTACACTGTTTCCCTTTCCTTGATACTCTGGTGGTCATTCCGAGTTGTTCGCTCGCTAGCTGCTTTTAGCAGCTGTGCACACGCTAGGCCGCCGCCCTCTGGGAGTGTATCTTATCTTAGCAGAAGTGCGACCGAAAGGTTCGCAAAACTGCTCCAAAATCTTTTCAAGCAGTTTCTGAGTAGCTGCAGACCTACTCCTACCTTGCGATCACTTCAGACTATTTAGTTCCTGTTTTGACGTCACAAACACGCCCTGCGTTCGGCCAGCCACTCCCCCATTTCCCCAGGCACGCCTGTGTTTGTATCTCACACGCCTGCGTTTTGTAGCACACTCCCTGAAAACGGTCAGTTACCTCCCAGAAACGCCCCATTCCTGTCAATCACTCAGTGGTCAACAGAGCGACTGAAAAGCATCGCTAGACCTTGTGTGAAACTGCATCGGCTTTTGTGAACGTACGTTGCACCATACGCAGAAGTGCCGCTTTTTTGCCTGATCACTGCGCTGCGAGCGGCAGCTAGCGATCAACTCGGAATGACCACCTCTGTCTCTCCCTCTCTTTCCTTGACCCCAACTTTTTCTCGATCCCCTCTATCTCTCTTAACCTAACACTAATACCCCTTTTCCACTAGCTGTTTTTACCCGTGTTTTTGCACGGGGGCGCTCATCGACACGGGTTTTTAGTAGGTGGAAACGGGTCAACACGGGTTGAGTGACCCGGGAATCCTACCCGGCTATTTACCTGGGTAGAACACGGTAATGACACGGATAACGGTGCAGTGTAAACGGTCATTACACGTGTTTTCAGACCCGAGTAACGCTCTGAGACGCTGACTGGTGCTTCTGGGGCACTGGAAGATGATGTCATCCCTGGGAGACACGCTGGGCACATGCAGGCACCGCAGCAGCAAACAAACCCGGATGCACATCTATTGCAGCAGCTACAACACTACGCTGGGCACATGCAGGCATTGAGGCAGCTTGCAAACAAAACACCCCACCCCTCCCTTTTGGTCCTTTTGATGACATCCTCTTGATGAGACAGTAAAAAGTCCATTTGTAATGACAGCAATAGGCTTTTACAGAGCTTACCCGGGTTAGGTGGAAACAGATCAGACACGGGAATAACCCGTGTCGAAGTGTAGTGGAAACGGGGTGGCCGACACGGGTTGTAGCCGTGTTAAACATCCCGGATCGGACACGGTACTTAGGTGGAAAAGGGGTATTAGCCTTCCCCTAGTGTCAAAACCTAACCCCCTTCCCCCTCCCCCTAACCATTGACCACCCTGGCATACTTACAATAGAGATGATGTAATTTGGGACTCCTGCATTGGCATTGAAAGCAATATTGTAATTCCTATGCCAGTCTTCTGAGCAGCGTTGGGATTCTGGCGCTGAAATCCAGGATGCTGGCACTGACCGCATTCCTATATATTTTATATTTATTTGTCTTTAAATTTCTTTTTCAGTATAAAATAAGAATTTACTTACCGATAATTCTATTTCTCGTAGTCCGTAGTGGATGCTGGGGACTCCGTAAGGACCATGGGGAATAGCGGCTCCGCAGGAGACTGGGCACATCTAAAGAAAGCTTTAGGACTAACTGGTGTGCACTGGCTCCTCCCCCTATGACCCTCCTCCAAGCCTCAGTTAGGATACTGTGCCCGGACGAGCGTACACAATAAGGAAGGATTTTGAATCCCGGGTAAGACTCATACCAGCCACACCAATCACACCGTATAACTTGTGATCTGAACCCAGTTAACAGTATGACAACAGAGGAGCCTCTGAAAAGATGGCTCCCAACAATAATAACCCGATTTTTGTAACAATAACTATGTACAAGTATTGCAGACAATCCGCACTTGGGATGGGCGCCCAGCATCCACTACGGACTACGAGAAATAGAATTATCGGTAAGTAAATTCTTATTTTCTCTAACGTCCTAAGTGGATGCTGGGGACTCCGTAAGGACCATGGGGATTATACCAAAGCTCCCAAACGGGCGGGAGAGTGCGGATGACTCTGCAGCACCGAATGAGAGAACTCCAGGTCCTCCTCAGCCAGGGTATCAAATTTGTAGAATTTAGCAAACGTGTTTGCCCCTGACCAAGTAGCTGCTCGGCAAAGTTGTAAAGCCGAGATCCCTCGGGCAGCCGCCCAAGATGAGCCCACTTTCCTTGTGAAAGGGGCTTTTACAGATTTTAGCTGTGGCAGGCCTGCCACAGAATGTGCAAGCTGAATTGTACTACAAATCCAACGAGCAATAGTCTGCTTAGAAGCAGGAGCACCCAGCATGTTGGGTGCATACAGGATAAACAGCGAGTCAGATTTCCTGACTCCAGCCGTCCTGGAACATATTTTCAGGGCCCTGACAACATCCAGCAACTTGGATTCCTCCAAGTCCCTAGTAGCCGCAGGCACCACAATAGGTTGGTTCAGGTGAAAACGCTGGAACCACCTTAGGGAGAAACTGAGGACGAGTCCTCAATTCCGCCCTGTCCGAATGGAAAAACAGATAAGGGCTTTTACAGGATAAAGCCGCCAATCCTGACACGCGCCTGGCCTAGGCCAGGGCCAACAGCATGACCACTTTCTATGTGAGATATTTTAACTCCACAGATTTAAGTGGTTCAAACCAATGTGACTTTTGGAACCCAAACTACATTGAGATCCCAAATTGCCACTGGAGGCACAAAAGGAGGCTGTATATGCAGTACCCCTTTTACAAACGTCTAAACTTCAGGGACTGAAGCTAGTTCTTTTTTGGAAGAAAATTGACAAGGCCGAAATCTGAACCTTAATGGACCCCAATTTCAGGCCCATAGACACTCCTGTTTGCAGGAAATGTAGGAATCGACCCAGTTGAATTTCCTCCGTCGGGCCTTACTGGCCTCGCACTACGCAACATATTTTCGCCAATTGCGGTGATAATGTTTTTGCGGTTACATCCTTCCTGGCTTTTGATCAGGATAGGGATGACTTCATCCGGAATGCCTTTTTTCCTTCAGGATCCGGTGTTCAAACGCCATGCCGTCAAACGCAGCCGCGGTAAGTCTTGGAACAGACAGGGTCCTTGCTGGAGCAGGTCCCTTCTTAGAGGTAGAGGCCACGGATCCTCCGTGAGCCTCTCTTGAAGTTCCGGTTACCAAGTCCTTTTTGGCCCATCCGGAGCCCCGAATATAGTGCTTACTCCTCTCCATCTTATCAATCTCAGTACCTTGGGTATGAGAGGCAGATGAGGGAACACATATACTGACTGGTACACCCACGGTGTTACCAGAGCGTCTACAACTATTGCCTGAGGGTCTCTTGACCTGGCGCAATACCTGTCGAGTTTTTTAATCATGTGGACGACTTCTGGGTGAAGTCCCCACTCTCCCGGGTGGAGGTCGTGCTGAGGAAGTCTGCTTCCCAGTTGTCCACTCCCGGAATGAATACTGTTGACAGTGCTATTACATGATTTTCCGCCCAGCTGAGAATCCTTGCAGCTTCTGCCATTGCCCTCCTGCTTCTTGTGGCACCCTGCCTGTTTACGTGGGTGACTGCCGTAATGTTGTCCGACTGGATCAACACCGGCTGACCTTGAAGCAGAGGTCTTGTTAAGCTTAGAGCATTGTAAATGGCCCTTAGCTTCAGGATATTTATGTGAAGTGACGTCTCCAGGCTTGACCATAAGCCCTGGATATTCCTTCCCTGTGTGACTGCTCCCCAGCCTCGCAGGCTGGCATCCGTGGTCACCAGGACCCAGTCCTGAATGCCGAATCTGCGGCCCTCTAGAAGATGAGCACTCTGCAACCACCACAGGAGGGATACCCTTGTCCCTGGTGACAGGGTTATCCGCTGATGCATCTGAAGATGCGACCCGGACCATTTGTCCAGTAGGTTCCACTGGAAAGTCTTGCGTGGAATCTGCCGAATGGGATTGCTTCGTAGGAAGCCACCATTTTTACCCAGAACCCTTGTGCATTGATGCACTGAGACTTGGTTCGGTTTTAGGAGGTTCCTGACTAGCTCGGATAACTCCCTGGCTTTCTCCTCCGGGAGAAACACCTTCTTTCTGGACTGTGTCCAGGATCATCCCTAGGAACAGAAGACAAGTCGTCGGAACCAGCTGCGATTTTGGAATATTGAGAATCCAATCGTGCTGCCGCAACACTACCTGAGATAGTGCTACACCGATCTCCAGCTGTTCCCTGGATCTTACCCTTATCAGGGAATCGTCCAAGTAAAGGATAACTAAAATTCCCTTCCTTCGAAGGAATATCATCATTTCGGTCATTACTTCAGTAAAGACCCGGGGTGCCGTGGCCCATCCCTACGGCAGCGTCTGAACTGATAGTGACAGTTCTGTACCATAACCTGAGATACCCTTGGTGAGAAGGGTAAATTTTTGACATGAAGGTAAGCATCCTTGATGTCCCGAGACCTCATGTAGTCCCCTTCTTCCAGGTTTGCAATCACTGCTCTGAGTGACTCAATTTTGAATTTGAACCTCTGTATGTAAGAGTTCAAAGATTTTAGATTTTAGATTTTAAAATCGGTCTCACCGAGCCGTCTGGCTTCGGTACCACAATAGTGTGGAATAATACCCCGTTCCCTGTTGCAGGAGGGGTACCTTAATTATCACCTGCTGGGAATACAGCTTGTGAATGGCTTCCAAAACTGCCTCCCTGTCAGCGGGAGACGTCGGTAAAACAGACTTTTGGAAACGGCGAGGGGAATACGTCTCGAATTCCAATTTGTACCCCTGAAAATATTACCTGAAGGATCCAGGGGTCTACTTGCGAGTGAGCCCACTGCGCACTGAAATTCATTGAGAACGGGCCCCCACCGTGCCTGAACTTGTAAAGCCCTAGCGTCATACTGAGGGCTTGGCAGAGGCAGAAAAGGGTTTCTGTTCCTGGGAACTGGCTAATCTCTGCAGCCATTTTCCTCTCCCTCTGTCACGTGCAGAAAAGAGGAACCCTTTTGTCCGCTTGCCGACCAGGACTGCGCCTGATAATACGGCGTCTTATTTTGAGAGGCGACCAGGGGTACATCCCCTTTTTTTGTAAGGCAATACTTCCAAATGCCGTTTGGAATCCGCATCACCTGACCATTTTACTGGTAGAATTGGACAACGCACCTATACTTGATGCCAGTCGGCAAATATTCCGCTGTGCATCATGCATATATAGAAATGCATCTTTTAATTGCTCTATAGGCAATAATATACTGTCCTTATCTAGGATATCAATATTTCCAGTCAGGGAATCCGACCACGCCAACCCAGCACTGCACATCCAGGCTGAGGCGATTGCTGGTCGCAGTATAACACCAGTATGTGTGTAAATACATTTTAGGATACCCTCCTGCTTTCTATCAGCAGGATCCTTAAGGGCGGCCATCTCAGGAGAGGATAGAGCCCTTGTTCTTACAAGCGTGTGAGCGCCTTATCCCCCCTAGGGGGTGTTTCCCAATGCACCCTAACCTCTGGCGGAAAAAGGTATACTGCCAATAACTTTTTAGAAATTATCAATTGTTATCGGGGGGAAACCCACGCATCATCACACACCTCATTTTATTTCTCAGATTCAGGAAAACTACAGGAAGTTTTTCCTCACCAAACATAATACCCCTTTTTTTTGGTGGTATTTATATTATCAGAAAAGTGTAAACATTTTCCATTGCCTCAATCATGCAATGTGTGGCCCTATTGGAAATCACGGTAGTCTCTTCACCGTCGACACAGGAGTCAGTATCCGTGTCGGCGTCTGTATCTGAGGTAACGGGCGCTTTAGAGCCCCTGTATGAGACGTCTGGACATGCACAAGCTGAGTAGCCGGCTGTCTCATGTCAACCACTGTCTTTAATACAAAGTTGACACTGTCACGCAATTTCAACAGTACATCCACTCAGGTGTCGACCCCCTAGGGGGTGACAACACTATTACAGACACTCTACTCCGTCTCCACATCATTTTTCTCCTCATACATGTCGACACAAACGTACCGACACACAGCACACACACAGGGAATGCTCTGATAGAGGACAGGACCCCACTAGCCCTTTGGGGAGACAGAGGGAGAGTTTGCCAGCACACACCAGAGCGCTATATATATACAGGGATAACCTTATAAAAGTGTTTTTCCCTTTATAGCTGCTGTATTGTTTATACTGCGCCTAATTTGTGCCCCCCTCTCTTTTTTAACCCCTTTCTGTAGTGTAGTGACTGCAGGGGAGAGCCAGGGAGCTTCCCTCCAACTGAGCTGTGAGGGAAAATGGCGCCAGTGTGCTGAGGAGATAGGCTCCGCCCCTTTCTCGGCGTCCTTATCATCCGTTTTTCTGTATGTTTTGGCAGGGGTTAAATGCATCCATATAGCCCAGGAGTTATATGTGATGCATTTATTTTAGCCATATAAGGTTTTTATCGATTTATTGCGTCTCAGGGCGCTGCCCCCCCCAGCGCCCTGCTCCCTCAGTGACCGGAGTGTGAAGTGTGCTGAGAGCAATGGCGCACAGCTGCGGTGCTGTGCGCTACCTTATCTGAAGACAGGATCGTCTTCTGCCGCCGATTTTCCGGACCTCTTCGCTCTTCTGGCTCTGTAAGGGGGCCGGCGGCGCGGCTCCGGGACCCATCCAGGCTGAACCTGTGATCGTCCCTCTGGAGCTAATGTCCAGTAGCCAAGAAGCCCAATCCACTCTGCACGCAGGTGAGTTCGCTTCTTCTCCCCTTAGTCCCTCGATGCAGTGAGCCTGTTGCCAGCAGGTCTCACTGAAAATAATAAACCTAAACTAAAACTTTCACAAAGAGCTCAGGAGAGCCCCTAGTGTGCACCCTTCTCGTCGGGCACAGAAATCTAACTGAGGCTTGGAGGAGGGTCATAGGGGGAGGAGCCAGTGCACACCAGTTAGTCCTAAAGCTTTCTTTAGATGTGCCCAGTCTCCTGCGGAGCCGCTATTCCCCATGGTCCTTACGGAGTCCCCAGCATCCACTTAGGACGTTAGAGAAAGATAGATTATATATACAGAAATGACATCATTAAAAATCTAATTGACAGTACTTTTTAATGTTTTAATGTTTGGTTTATCAGTTTCAGAAAAAGAATGCAGCACCCAACACCAAGATATTCTGTAATTTGTAGCAGGTGCAAATCAGATTCCTCCAATTGGGTTTGACCCACAGCCATCCATTGAATGTCTTGCTGAACTATAAAAATATCCAGAGGCTAACACTAATTCTAGACATGCCACTCATAACTGACATCTGGGTAGAAGTATGAAGCAGGGAAAAGAGTGGAGAAGTGAGCCAGTGGAGAAGGTGCCCAAATGATAAATGTTACGTCAGTGCTGATTGGTTGCCATGGTCAACTTCTCTACTGGCTCACTTCTCCCTTCTTTTCACTGCATCATACCTCTACCCCATTGTTTAGAAACAGCCTGTTATATGACAGATGCAAGTGGATTTGCCAGTACTAGATATCACTCTCAACTTTACCACTTATCACCAAGCAAGACTGCTAATTATTTGAGCCTCGGACCGCACTATACAGAACACCCTTTAAACTGCAGTTTTCTTTCCGCACTTTTCCACAACAGCTGCCCATCACTTTCATAAGTATCAGTGCAGCTATTTGTCATGGTCTGGCACATTTTCCTAACCAACAGAGTCAAGACTTGGCCGTTCATGTATGATTAGTCTGGGGAAATTGTGTGCCAATCCTGTTGTGAGTAACTTCCCAGCATTGATGATCCTCTCACAGATCATTGGCTGCAGCAGCTCATCGGCGAAACCAACAATTTCAATTTTGAGTGCATAGCAGAGCTGATAATAATACCAAGTGCTAGATTTATCAAGCCTTGGAGATTGATAAATTGCACAGTGATAAAGTACCAACCACCTCCTAACTGGTGGTGTTACAGGCTGTGTTTGAAAAATGACAGAAGCTGATTGGTTGGTTCTTATTTCACTGCAATTTAGCACTCTCCAAGGCTTGATAAATTTTGGCCTGTATATGATCTCATGTTTTTTAGTATGTTGTAATCCAAAACAATTTCTTGGAGAAAATAAGACAAACCACTGGAATGTCAGTGTTTTAATAACGTGTTTCGCACTCTTGTTGTGATTTGGAATTAAAAAGTGTAAAAATTGTATTTGTGGCCGTAAAGCATTGTTTGAAACATTATCAATGTATATTACACAAAGAATCTATGTGGATTTTCAACTTGCATCCTTTAAAATGACTCTTCTCTTTACATGGGCCCTCATTCCGAGTTGTTCGCTCACTAGCTGCTTTTAGCAGCATTGCACACGCTAGGCCACCGCCCCCTGGGAGTGAATCTTAGCTTAGCAGAATTGCGAACGAAAGATTTGCAAAATTGCGAGTAGAAATTTCTTAGCAGTTTCTGAGTAGCTCAGACTTACTCTGCCACTGCGATCAGTTCAGTCAGTTTCATTCCTGGTTTGACGTCTCAAACACACCCAGCGTTCGCACAGACACCCTCCCGTTTCTCCAGCCACTCCCGCGTTTTTTCCCAGAAACTGCAGCGTTTTTTCACACACACACACCCATAAAACGTCCAGTTTCCGCCCAGAAACACCCACTTCCTGTCAGTCACATTACGATCACCAGAACGATGAAAAATCCTAGTAATGCCGTGAGTAAAATACCTAACTTATTAGAACATTTACTTGGTGCAGACGCACTGCGGACATTGCGCATGCGCATTAGCAACTAATCGCTCTGTTGCGTAAAAAAAATAACGAGCGATCAACTCGGAAAGACCCCCATTATTCATATACAATTTTAATATAGTATTTTGATCATTACAATTTCTCTCACAGCATGTCATACATCTCAATTCTGCTGTTTGTGATGTTAATGATTGTGTTGCAATAAAAAAAAAAAATTAGTATACATATTTTTTAAAAGCAGTAATGCATGTGTACAGGGTGCTTCAATTTGTTTCTAACAAGATAATATATAACCATGTGAGAAATTAATTTCCATAATGCTATAACTAAATCATGTCTTGGCATCCCTTAGCACAAGAAGATGTCTCAGTGGCAGCCTTGACCATTATCAGGGAATAGATCGCAGGTTCTTTGACTTGGAGCTCTCACAGTTATAGTTGTTCAAATCACCTATGGATTTTAAAATTGTGACAGTTGTGAATACACAGTGCACCTGAGTGTGAGAATGTCTGGAATAGATGTACTGTAATATGCCCTGGGTGGGTTCCATGCACACATTGAGATCATATTGAGTTAATAATAAACAAATACATGGTGGCTAAGGGTATATTTACTAAAGTATGAGTTTTTTAGAAGTGCAGATGTTGCCCATATCAACCAATCAGATTCTACTTAACATTTATCTAGCTGCTTCTAGAAGATAAAAACTGGAATATGAGTGGTTGCTATGGGCAACATCTCAATTTCTAAAATACACACTTTAGTAAATATACCCATATCTTGAAGTAAACAGTCCAGCATTGGTTGCTGAGAACCAGGGAGCTAATTCAGACCTTATTGTAGCCATGCAAAATTTTGCACGGCTACGATCAGCCACCCTGACATGCGGGGGGACTCCTAGCACAGGGCTAGTCCACCCCGCATGTCTAGCCCTACCCCCACCACATTGCTGCGCTGGTAGTTGAATTTTCACCATGTCCCAGGTCACAGCGGCTGCATGTGACGTCACGCAGCCGCCACGGCCCGCCTCCCACATGTTCTGGGCATGCATGCGTTGCCTGGACTGCGCCCCCAAAACGGCAGGCTAACGCCGCCGCCCAGCGAACGCCGCTGCCTGTCAATCAGGCAGAGGTGATCGCTGGGCTGAGATGCCGATTGCATCTCTGGCATGCACACTGAGGCACATGCGCAGTTCAGTCCTGATCGCCTGCTGTGCAAAAATGCACAGCAGCGATCAGGTCTACATTAGCCCTAAGGTGCGTCATGAAAAACTGAATCAAAATATTTTATAACTAAGGAGTGCTGATTCTGTTGTTGTCCAGATAAGGAAATATGCTCACCCCCTAGAGGCTGGAGATGTGTCATATTCACAGTCATTACCATGTTAAGGGTACGGTCATTAGGTCAACACCACTGAGGTCGACCACTATTGGTCAACATGCATTAGGTCGACAGGGTCACTAGATTGACATGGTCATTAGGTTGTCATGTACTAGGTCGACAGGTCAAAAGGTCGACATAAGTTTTTAACTTTTTTAAAATTTCTGGACTTTTTCATACCTTACGATCCACGTGGACTACGAATGGGAATAGTAACCTGCGCCGAGCACAGCAGTAGCGGAGCGAGGAACCTTGCCCGAAGCTTGCTCGCCATGCGAGGGGACACGGTGCACTAATTGGGGTTCCCCATCACTTTACAAAGAAAATGACACCAAAAAAAGAAAAAAAAAACTGATGTCTACCTAATGACTGTCGACCTAAGTTGTGTTGACCCAATGACCCATACTGGTTGTGCTGAAAACAGGCTGCAGGACAAAACCCGAATCTGCTATTGATAATTCACCTCTAAAAATGTCCATATGTCTCACATTCCAAATAACTGGGCTCCCCACCAAGCACGCACACCTAAATTATTATAGTTAAACAATCTCTGGTTTAATACATACATTTTAATAAAAATATAAAGTTCAATGAATAAAAAAGAATGCAGTTTAATTATCTGTTTATTTAATTCTTAAGTTTATTATATAACACAGTAAAATACGATGCCCTTTACAAATGGAAACAGAATTGAAACAAAATGGCTAAGGGTGGGGCCACACATAGCAGCCAAGGGGAACCTGCTTGGCCGCAAGGAGACTGCACATGGGCGCCTACATGTGCGGCAGTCCTGCCGCCACCGGATCTGACTGCAGCATGCTGCGGTCGGGTCAGATGACAGGGCAGCAGGATTTCAATGTGAACACAAATTTCAGCCGCACTGTGTCTCCATTAAAATCCTGTGTGTGTCACTGGCCGGATCATGTTCTGCGGAATCCCGCAGAACAGGATCCGTGTGAACACAGAGCCACACTCCCGGCCAAGCGGGTCATGTTCAGCGGGACCCGCTTGGCTGCTATGTGTGGTCCAAACCTAAGAACATGCAGTCAGAGATAGGATGGCCCTGCTTGCAAACTTAATGTGCATACACACGGTGCGATGTAACCTTACGATTTGGATTATATAGTCAAAATTGTAAGGAAAGTTAGCGCAAATCACACCGTGTGCACACAGCTTGCAATACCGATGCGCGGCCCCATGGGTTCGGTATTGCAAGAAATGAAAGACTATTTTTAAGATTGACTAGCCTGCACATTGTGTACAATCTAGTACATAGTATAGTCAAAAATAAGATTTTACTTACCGGTAAATCTATTTCTCGTAGTCCGTAGTGGATGCTGGGGACTCCGTAAGGACCATGGGGAATAGACAGGCTCCACAGGAGACAGGGCACTCTAAGAAAGAATTTAGGTACTGGTGTGCACTGGCTCCTCCCTCTATGTCCCTCCTCCAGACCTCAGTTAAGCAAACTGCCCGGAAGAGCTGACAGTACAAGGAAAGGATTTTGGAATCCAGGGTAAGACTCATACCAGTCACACCAATCACACCGTATAACGTGATAAACTTACCCAGTTAACAGTATGAACAACAATAGAGCATCAGCTCAACCCTGATGCAACTATAACATAACCCTTATGTAAGGTTATGTTATATAACATAACCCTTATGAGCCATGACCTGCACCTTGATTATCTTTTTCTCTGGCAAGAGAACTCTCTGTAGGTCTGAATCCAATATGGCTCCCAAATGAACCACCCGCTGTGACGGATTCAGGGACAACTTCTCCCAATTTATGAGCCACCCGTGTCTCTGTAAACAAACTATCGTCTGTTGGAGATGGCTCAACAGTAAATCTTGCGGCTGTGCTAAGATTAACAGGTCGTCCAGGTATGGGAATATTCTTATCCCTTGTTTGCGCAGACAAGCTGCCATAACCACCATGATCTTGGTAAACACCCTGGGTGCTGTAGCTAGCCCGAAGGGCAGAGCTTGGAACTGAAAATGTTCCTTGAGGATGGCAAACCTGAGGTAACACTGATGTGATAGTGCTATAGGTACATGTAGGTAAGCATCCTGTACATCCAGAGATACCATGTAATCTCCCGGTTCCATAGCCAACATTATGGAGCGTAACGTCTCCATGTGGAACTTCGGGATCCATATGTAGTTGTTCAACATTTTTAGATTTAGAATTGGTCGATGTGACCCATTTGGTTTCTGGATTAGAAATAGATTGGAGTAATACCCCTGTCCCTTTTGTGATGGAGGTAGTGGGACAATCACACCTGACTGCAGTAATTTTTGGACTGCTTCTTGCAGGGCATTGGCCTTCGACTCTATACGAGACGGGCTGGTGCAAAAAAATCTTTCAGGAGGCTGCCTCCTGAATGGGAACCCATACCCCTGAGATACTACCTTCTGCACCCAGGCATCTGTTGTTGATGTGCAAATTGCAGGAGTCGGCCCCCAACCCTGGAATCCTCCAGGCGGAGGCCCGTCTCTTCGGGCTGAGGGTTTCTGTTCAGGTTTGGAAGCTGGCTTCTTGCTAGCCCACTGCTTCCTACCCCTAGATTGAAACTGGGGTTGCTTAGGCTCCTCTCTAGCTTTCGCTTTACTTTGCCAACGAAAAGAGCGAAATTTTAAACCCTTGGACTTAGGGTTATAAGCAGCTGGAAATCTGACCTTTTTTGATTCAGCCTCTGATTCTAGGATATCCGATAAAGGTTTTCCACATAATATATTACCCTCAAAAGGCAATGCTTCCAATTCCTTCTTGGATTCCGCATCTGCCTTCTAGGTCCGTAGCCAGACTGCTCTGCGAGCGACTACTGCCAAGGCTGAAGCTTTAGAAGCAACAGTGCCTACATCGATTGCTGCTTCTTCGAAATACTGGGCAGATTGTCTTAAATGGCAAAAACGATCCTCTTGCTCCCTAGTAGGAGAGGGTATGTCGTTCTTTAGTTCCTCTATCCATTCGCCCATTGCCTTTGCTACCCAGGCCGAAGCCATAGCAGGTCTTACCACTGCTCCTACAAGAGAAAAAATATTTTTCAATAGGCTCTCTACCCTTCTGTCTGTGACATCATTCAAAGAGGTAGATGACAGTGGTAAAGCAGATTTATGCACAAGTCGCAGAACATGCGCATCTACTTTCGGAGGAACTTCTCTCTTCGAACAATCCCCAGCAGGAAATGGATAATAAGAATCCCATCTCTTAGGAATCTTATACTTTTTACTGGGCGCTACCCAAGACTCATCCATCTTTTCCGTCAACTCATCTGATGCTGGAAATTCAGCTTTCACTGATTTTGTTCGTTTGAATACAGGTGCTTTTGCTTTTAACGCGGTTTTGGCTGGTTCTTCCAGAGAAAGCACAGCCTTCACTGCATTAATAAGTTCAGCTACATCATATGAACTAAAGCTCTGCGACTGATCATCATACGGAGTTGAATCTATTGTATCCGCATCATCATCCGATGTATCATCTTGTGTAGTATGCCATACAGACGTATCTGTCTTAGTCTTACCTACACCTTGGTTGCTTGTAGAGGCTACAGGAACCAAACCATAGGAAGAGAGCTGCATGTATGGGTTCATAGTGTAACCTAACCCTTGAGGGGGTGCTACTGTATTTAACTTGTCCGCTATTGAAGACAGAGTCTTTGCGAACATATTCCATGGTGGCTCCACTGGAGGCTGAACTAACACCTGTTTTTTACTTCGCTGAAAAGCGAAACAGTTTGCACACAAACCCTCATAAGTGACCAATTGATTCATATCAATTACCCCTGACTTAGAAGATAAGCATGATAGGAGTACTAGGTAAATTCTCTTCATCACTTTTGCCGCTCATAGACATGGTATTAACCTGTTATCGACTACACACTTTGTGACTGAAAAAACACCCTATATGTCAATATATAGAGGTGAGATCAATCTGACCACAGTGCACCTGATTTGAGGGTCAGTACAGGACTGACATTACACAGAAAAGTCAGCACACATACTAGCAGTCAGTCACATGTTAAAGCATTAGACATTGTCATATGAGAATACAATCTCCATAATAACTTATGCATAAGTAGGAACATTGTACTTCTGGTTAAACTGGTTCTTTTTTCAACATAATATGCAGAAAACACAGTAATATACAGGTCTCATATGCAATAGGTACTAAAAATTAACAATGCAAACTTTAAGAAGTAGAAGGAATTTTTAGTACTGTATACCATGCCTTCAGAGAGCGGGATACAGGGAGACTCACCACACTTCCATATCCAAGCAAAGACGCTCGTAAGACGCTGAGTGGATTCAGACGCTAGTGGTGTACACTGCCGCTCTTGGTAACTGATAACGGACACGGACGCTCACCAACGGACACGGACGCTGAGTGACTCCACGTGCATGCAGATGCTAAAGGCCTGCGACTCTGTCTGGGCGGGTTTATATCCAGTGTACACAACCACAGCGTCTAAGCTGCTACAGAGTACCCTCGTGGTAGCGTCTGAGCCAGAAGTGAGGTCATTTAGTTCATGAAACGAGAGACCCACGGGAACTGGCCATGAACTGGGAGGAGGGATGGCCAGGTGAGCGTCTGAATCCCCCTGTTGACTTAAACTCCCAGGATCGCGGCCTCTACCTAGTCCTGGCACCTATGATCCCCCGGACCGTAGCGCTGTCACACTCGAGATGTTCGGCGCATCAACACGCTGTTTGTAGTCTCCACCAAATCAGCGTAGCGGTGTCCTGACCCCTCTAATAAGAGGAAGTCCATATACTCACTGTCTCCCCATGCTCCGGCCACAGCCTGGTTACGTCTGCTGGACCTGCTAGAACATCCGACACAAACGCCCGTCGAGACAGCACTGTACCGCGAAGGTAAGCGCTGTTGCGACCCGGTGGGGAGTTGTTGGATCGACTCTTTCTAATATGCGTTTAAGACGCTGTTAAGATAAGTCGCTCTAAAAATATAGTGAGTCTAAAAATAAAATAATAAAAGCTTTAGACTGCTTTCACAGCAGCCCTGTGACCATGCGGCTTCCTGCCGCACCAAGCAAAAAACTGATCTGACTCAGTCAGTGGCGGGACTATATAGTGGAGGCCCCAATGCATCCTGGGAGGCTGGAAAGCTCATGACCGTGTTGGTGCCATTTTCGCTGTCGCTCGACAATATCCCAATGTTATCCTGTGGACCTAGCCAGAGAAAGCATCCTTTATGTCGACTGACGCCATAAAATCCCCCCCCCCCCCCCCCCTTCGAGGCTGAAGATCACCACTCGAAGCGACTCCATCTTGAACTTGAAAGTTTTCAAGTATGGATTGAGGGATTTTAGGTTCAGAATCGGTCTGACCGATCCATCTGGCTTCGGCACTACAAAGTGGCTTGAATAGAACCCTTTCCCCCGTTCTGACGGGGAAACCGGCACCACGACCCTATGTTGACACAACTTTTGTATCGCCACCCTTACCCCCTCTCTTTCGGGAAGAGAAGCTGGCAAGGCCGACACAAAAAACCAGTTGGGGGGTATCTCCTGAAACTCCAGTCTGAACCCTTGGGACACTATGCTTAAGACCCAAGGATCCAGAGCGGAACGAACCCAGACCTGACTGAAGAATCGGAGACGGCCCCCCCCACCGGTAGGAACTCCCCTAGGGGCGTCCCAGCGTCATACGGTGGACTTGGTAGAGGCGGGGGAGGACTTTTGGTCCTGGGTGCCTGACACTGCAGGCGACTTCCTTCCCCTACCTCTACGCTTTGAAGCGAGGAAGGAGGAGCCCTTTCCTCTTTTGTATTTATTAGGCTGCTGATGGGGTACCTTTTTCTGTTGTGTGGGAACATAGGGAAGAAAAGATGACTTACCCGCAGTAGCGGTCGACACCAGGTCAGCCAGGCCGTCTCCGAACAAGACACTACCTTTAAAAGGGAGAGCTTCCATATTCTTCTTGGAGTCTGCATCAGCATTCCATTGATGAACCCACAGCGCCCTCCTGGCTGAAATCGCCATGGCATTGGCATCATTTAGGTAATCTGCAGCGTCCTTGATATAACCAAGAGTCAAAAGAATATTATCTTTATCAAGAGCATCCACATCAGAAGCCAAATTTTCAGCCCACTTAGCAATAGCAGTACTCACCCATACCGACGCCACAGCAGGTCTGAGCAATGCACCAGTATTGACAAAAATGGATTTCAATGTCGTCTCCAGCTTGCGATCCGCCAGATCCTTGAGAGCAGCCGTGTCAGGAGACAGCAGCGCCACCTTCTTGGACAATCGCGAGAGAGCCTTGTCCACATAGAAACAGAATTTGACGGCAGATAAGAACCACTTGGCCCATCTAGTCTGCCCAATTTTTTTATCCTTTAGGTAATTGCAACCCTCTTTGATGACTCCCAATTTTCCCTATCGTCAGAGGGGAAAGGATATGCCATCAAAATTCTCTTAGGAATCTGCCACCATTTTTCAGGGGTCTCCCAAGCCTTTTCACAAAGCGCCTTCATTTCATGAGAGGGGGGAAATTTTCCCTCAGGTCTTTTCCCCTCAAATAAACCAACTCTTGTGTCAGGAACGGCAGGTTCCTCAGAAATATGTAAAACATCTTTATTGGCTATAATCATGTACTGAATACTCTTGACCACCCTTGGATGCAAAGAAGCCTCAGTAATATCGACATCGGAGTCAGAGTCCGTGTCGGTACCTGTATCTGCCATCTGGGTAAAAGCAAGCTTTTGAGACCCTGAGACTCTCTGTACCTGAGACAAAGCGTCCTTCACGGACTGTCTCCATGTTTGTGTCTGAGAATCAGATTTATACAGTCTCTTAGATAGTAGGCTGTGCCGACAGAGACATACCTAAATCCTTTTCTGCACCCCCCATAACACCCAGGCTCAGACATGTCGACACTTACACAGGCCACAAGCATGGGGACAGATCCACAGAGAAGCCCTTAGGGAGAAACACAGAGGGAATATGCCAGCTCACATCCCAGCGCCCATACACTAAAGTAATTGTATATTTGATCAGCGCTGATTAAACATAGATGAAAGCACCAAATTTCATGTGCCTCCCCCCCCCCCCCCCCCTGGTTTTCCTCCCTTTTCCTTGCGGGAGCTTGGAGGTCAGGGCCGGCGTCTCTGCAGCACTGTAGATATAGGAGAAAATGGCGCTGGTGAGCAATGTGCGGCCAAGCCCAGCCCCTTCCCGGCATGCTGTAGCCCGCTAAAATTCTCATTTATGTACACTGGCGGGGGTAGGGGTACTCTATACTGTGCCCGGGCACCGTATATCACGTTTTTTGCCAACCACCAACCCCAGTAACTGCTGCCCAGGGCACTCCCCCCTAGCGCCCTGAACCCTGCAAGTGCCGTTGGTGACATGTGTGGGAGCATGGAGCGCAGTGCTACCGCTGCGCTGTACCTCGTTACTGAAGTTTTCTGCCGTCACTGAAGTCTTCTGTTCTTCTAATACTCACCCGGCTTCTGTCTTCTGTGAGGGGGGTGACGGCGCAGCTCTGGGAACAAGCAGCTAGGCGCACCAAGTGATCGAACCCTCTGGAGCTAATGGTGTCCAGTATCCAAAGAAGCAGAGCCCTTAACTAAGAAGAAGTGGGTCTGACTTCTCTCCCCTCAGTCCCACGATGCAGGGAGCCTGTAGCCAGCAGGTCTCCCTGAAAATAACAAACCTAACATAAAGTCTTTTCCAGAGAAACTCAGGAGAGCTCCCCTGTGAGTGTCCAGTCAGTCCTGGGCACAAAGTCTAACTGAGGTCTGGAGGAGGGGCATTGAGGGAGGAGCCAGTTCACACTCAGTCTTAAGTTTTTTCAGTGTCCCCAAGCTCCTGCGGATCCCGTCTATACCCCATGGTCCTTTTGGAGTCCCCAGCATCGTCTAGGACGTAAGAGAAAACAAGAAAAAACTCATGTCGACCTTTTGACCTGTCGACCTAGTACATGTTGACCTAGAAACCCTGTCAACCTTCAAACCCTGTCGACCTAGTGACTGTCGACCTATAGTGGTCGACCTAAACATTGTCGACCTAGACACTGTCGATCTGATGATGCACAACCTTTGCGATCGCTGTCTGCCAGTTAGCATGCTGGGAGGTCTTGCCCTGCGCTGGTCGGCCCCCAGCATGTGATAGAAAGGATTGCAGATTCTGCTTTTTAGCAGATTCTGCAATCCAACCTGAATAACCCCCTATGTGTATAGGTGATTGGGACCTGCCTGCTACAATCAGTGGGGTCACTGATATATAATCAATACAGTTACACTGACTGAAGAGGGTAATAATTGCTATTATGAAATGCAGTCAGTGAGTGGATGTGGTGCAATCAGTGAAGGGGGAAAGTAATATACTGTCATAGAATACAGGTGTGGTATGGCTGACCGGCGGTCATCATACCGACGCAGGGATCCCGGCGGGGGGTGAGTACACCCACAAGTGGAAATAGTCCCTGTTGGTCGGCATGCCGACCATCGGAATAGTGAGGGGTGGTCATGTAACCATCGGTCTCCTGATCGCCGGTCACATGAATACCACCCATAGAATACAAGGAGGAAAAACAACAAATATTTTAAGAGGCATATACTGTATCAGGAACGAAAATATGCTATGGATTGTTTGAGGGAGGGGGGCCCAAATTGGTATCCTGCTTAGGGCCCCATGAGGTCTATATCCACCTCTGGTGGTAGGTTAGGAATCACTCACAGTGTGGGTGTCAGAATGGGAGCCGGGCTGAGACGGCACCTGCACAATGAGGGTCATTCCGACTCGTTCGCACGCAGCGGTTTGTTGCTGCGGTGCGAACGGGTCCAGGATGTGCATGTGCGGCAGCCGCACGCGCAGCGTTGCTGGTGACAGGGGTCGCCGGGTTACGTAGCGGAGTACGAAGAAAGCGGTCGCAGAGACGACCGCAAGAAGATTGACAGAGAGAAGGCGTTCCTGGGCATCACCAGACCGTTGCCTGCCGTTTTCGGGGAGTGGAGAAGAAAACGCAGGCATGTCCAGGAGAACGGAGAGCGGATGTCTGACGTCATAGCCGGCTCCAGCATCGCTGATATCGTCGCACAGGGTAAGTATGTCCAGGGCTAGTCATGTTCTGCTTTATAAAATGTTAGCTTAGCAGGGCTACAAAAGTGATCGCATTCCTGCTAAGCTAAAATACACTCCCCCATAGGCGTGGACTAAAAGTTGCTGGCTGCGATCAACTCGGAATGACCCCCAGTCTGACTGTGTATTATGCGGAATTGGTCAGATAGTGCTGGCGCGGGGTGGTTCAACTTTCTGCGCAGTATCTGACCAGGCATGAGGGGGGTGCCTGACATTAGGATGTGCCTGTGCGCACAAGGCACCCCCCGTGCACATGTGTATGCCCCCTCCTCCCCATACCAGTGCTATTAGCCCCCCAGGGCCCCCACTCCCCATGTATCTCCCCCTTTCCCAATATCACTTTCCATGTGTCTCTGCCCTCCCCCATAATAGCAGTGTAATCAGCTCCCACAGCCCAATAACAGTGTCATATCCCCCTGTGCCCCCACTTTCCATAGGTCTCCCCCTATAGCAGTGTCATTAGCCACCTTCCCCTATCTAACCTTGCTTTATCCTGTGAGGCTGCTGCACTGGGTCAGGGTCTTGTAGCTCAATGGGGTCTGAATCTTCATCTTTTTACTGTCACAGAAAGTGAAAGTAACACACTCCCTGCCTGTGTGAGCTGAGCACTGACTCACAACCTTCTCCCCCAGGCAGTGTTTGTGACCAGATATTCCCCCCTGCACCCATCCCAGTAGTACAGTACCTAGAAAGGGGACAGGCAGCCTGAGGCAGGAGATGAGCTGCTCTGCAATGTGCCTCAGTATCACTGCTCTGCTGCTGACAATGGCACCTGGGGAGAGCTCCACTTCTCAGCTCTTCCACATTATACTGATCCTCCTCCCAGCCAAAACCACTGCTTATATAGGAGAGCTGTGATTGGCTGGCTGCATCATGTGCTTTTCTCAGTGTATGTCATATCCCCACATCTCACCATAGTCCATAGCCATCTCAGCATATGTCATATCCCCATCTCACCATATGTCATATCCATCTCAGCATAATCCATATCCATCTCAGCATAATCCATAGCCATCTCACCATATGTCATATCCATCTCACCATATGTCATATCCATCTCACCATATGTTATATCCATCTCACCATATGTTATATCCATCTCAGCATAATCCATAGCCATCTCACCATATGTCATATCCATCTCAGCATATGTCATATCCATCTCAGCATAATCCATAGCCATCTCACCATATGTCATATCCATCTCAGCATAATCCATATCCATCTCAGCATATGTCATATCCATCTCAGCATAATCCATAGCCATCTCACCATATGTCATATCCATCTCAGCATAATCCATAGCCATCTCACCATATGTCATAGCCATCTCACCATATGTCATATCCATCTCAGCATAATCCATAGCCATCTCACCATATGTCATATCCATCTCACCATATGTCATATCCATCTCACCATATGTCATATCCATCTCAGCATATGTCATATCCATCTCACCATATGTCATATCCATCTCACCATATGTCATATCCCCATCTCACCATATGTCATATCCATCTCAGCATAATCCATAGCCATCTCACCATATGTCATATCCATCTCAGCATAATCCATAGCCATCTCACCATATGTCATATCCATCTCACCATATGTCATATCCATCTCACCATATGTCATATCCATCTCAGCATAATCCATAGCCATCTCAGCATATGTCATATCCATCTCACCATATGTCATATCCATCTCACCATATGTCATATCCATCTCACCATAATCCATAGCCATCTCGGCATATGTCATATCCATCTCACCATACATCATATCCATCTCAGCATAATCCATAGCCATCTCACCATATGTCATATCCATCTCACCATATGTCATATCCATCTCACCATATGTCATATCCATCTCAGCATATGTCATATCCATCTCACCATACAGCATATCCATCTCACCATATGTCATATCCATCTCAGCATATGTCATATCCATCTCACCATATGTCATATCCATCTCAGCATAATCCATAGCCATCTCAGCATATGTCATATCCATCTCACCATATGTCATATCCATCTCACCATATGTCATATCCATCTCACCATAATTCATAGCCATCTCGGCATATGTCATATCCATCTCACCATACATCATATCCATCTCAGCATAATCCATAGCCATCTCACCATATGTCATATCCATCTCACCATATGTCATATCCATCTCACCATATGTCATATCCATCTCAGCATATGTCATATCCATCTCACCATATGTCATATCCATTTCAGCATAATCCATAGCCATTTCAGCACAGGTCATATCCATCTCACCATACAGCATATCCATCTCACCATATGTCATATCCATCTCACCATATGTCATATCCATCTCAGCATATGTCATATCCATCTCAGCATACGTCATATCCATCTTGGCATACGTCATATCCATCTTGGCATACGTCATATCCATCTCAGCATACATCATATCCATTTCAGCACATGTCATATCCATCTCGGCATATGTCATATCCATCTCAGCATATGTCATATCCATCTTGGCATATGTCATATCCATCTCGGCATACGTCATATCCATCTCAGCACACATCATATCCATCTAGGCATATGTCATATCCATCTCAGTACACGTCATATCCATCTCAGCATACATCATATCCATCTCAACACACATCATATCCATCTAGGCATATGTCATATCCATCTCAGCATACATCATATCCATCTCAGCATACGGCATATCCATCTCGTCATACATCATATCCATAAAGCAAAAATTAGCTATACGTTATATCCAGAAAGCTGTAATTTTGACTTGAACGGCCCCTCATACGCAAACCTTCTATTTATCTACAATTGGCTTTGCCTTTAGGCTTATTTATCAATGCTCTTTTGTATCTTTAATAATCATACTTTTATCTTAAATGCTTTGTTATCTATAAGGATCTAGCCTTTTAGCAAACAGAATCTCTACCAGGTGATTACCCTCAGTCATTTGACATTTCAATTATGAACCTTTGTGCCTCTCATCTATTCTCATGAGGTTTTAGACTAGGTGCTTACCTACAATTATCACTGCGGTGATTATATGTACATATCATTTACCTCTACTCCAATTTTGAATTTTGATTAACTCAGGCACCTTAATAATATTAATTTTTTGTAATTTTTTATGTTTTTCAGTATATTTTTCACCACAGGTGCCCATAATTTTGTATCAGGCTTATCCTGATTTCTGTCAATATATATGTTTACTTTGTGTTCTTGAACAATTTTTTTGTATCAAACTCCTCATTACTTTTATTCGTTATTAATTAAATGTTAAGTTTTAATAAACTTATTTCAAATTTCTAAGCGTGCCCCAACACAGAGTCTTTCTTTTTTCTTCTCTTTGCTTAACCATTACTGACTCTGGGAGCACCACCAACTCAAATAATTATTTAGATGTCTTCATTAAGAATCTTTAAATTTAAACTTAGTATCGTTGGTCATTCCCTGAACAGTTTTCTACAATCTGTGTATTAATCTATGTTCATCATTACCACATTTTTCCTGTGCGGAACCAAACCAAATTTCTGTTAACAATATTTCATATCAATTAGTTAGGAAGAGACATAACTAATTAGCATTCTCATTGTTCATTGTTCTTGAAGTAAGGGAATATTAGTTAATACTAGCAGTGCAAGTGGAAGTTCCATCACGTAACACACTATCACAGTTAACGTAGATAGCTGCTTCTTTGATTTTACATTAGCTTTTCCAGTCATCATGCACACAGACAGTAATACAGTGAAATAAACATCCTCATGACTCAGCAAAGAATAACTGAAGTGTGTATAAATAGGATTTTGGTTACCTACCGGTAAATCCTTTTCTCGTAGTCCGTAGAGGATGCTGGGGTCCATATTAGTACCATGGGGTATAGACGGGTCCACCAGGAGCCATTGGCACTTTAAGAGTTTAATAGTGTGGGCTGGCTCCTCCCTCTATGCCCCTCCTACCAGACTCAGTCTAGAAACTGTGCCCGACGAGACAACATACTTCGAGAGAAAGAATTACAGGCCGATCCTGTAGAAGGTGTGCTGCTTGCAGAAGTTCGTTGTACACGTCCCTGAGCTCCAGGATGTTTATTGGGAGAAGGGATTCTTGATTCGACCACCTTCCCTGAAAGGTTTTCCCCAGAGCGACTGCTCCCCAACCACTTAGACTTGCATCTATGGTTAAAAGGATCCAGTCCTGAATTCCAAACCTTAGGCCTTCCAGAAGGTGCGGAAGTTATAGCCACCAGTGGAGTGAAATCCTGGCTTTCTCAGACAGGCGTATCCTCTTGTGCATGTGTAGGTGAGAGCCTGACCACTGGTCTAAGAGGTCCAGCTGAAAAGGTCGAGCATGAAACCTGCCGTACTGCAGAGCCTCGTAGGCGGCAACCATCTTCCCCAGAAGGCGAATGCATTGATGAACCGATACCCGGGTAGGCTTTAAGACATCCCGGATCATTGTTTGAATCACCAATGCTTTCTCCACTGGGAGAAATACCCTCTGCACTTCCGTGTCGAGGATCATTCCCACGAAAGACAGCCCCCTTGTCGGCTCCAGATGAGACTTAGGAAGGTTCAGGATCCAGCCGTGCTTCCTGAGCAGCTGTGTCGTGAGCGCGATGGATCGCAACAACCTCTCCCTGGAAGACGCCTTGATCAGGAGATCGTCCAGATATGGAATTATGTTCACCCCCTGTTTGCGGAGGAGAACCATCATCTCCGCCATCACCTTGGTGAAGTTCCTTGGTGCTGTGGAGAGGCCAAACGGCAGCGCCTGGAACTAATAGTGATCGTCCAACAGTGCAAACCTGAGATATGCCTGATGCGGCAACCAAATGGGAATGTGGAGGTAAGCAACCTTGATATCTAGAGACATCAGGAACTCCCCCTCCGTCAGTCCTGAGATGACAGCTCTAAGAGATTCCATCTTGAATTTGAACTCCCTGAGATAAGGGTTCAAAGACTTTAAGTTTAGAATAGGCCGTACCGAACCATCCGGTTTTGGTACCACAAAAAGTTTTGAATAATAACCCTTGTTCCACTGCTGAGGTGGAACTGGAACAATGACCTCTGACACCACCAATTTTCTTATGGCCTCCAGAAGAATTGTTCTGTCTGCCAGCAGAGCTGGCAAGCCTGTCTTGAAGAAATGGTGAGGTGAGGGAATTTGGAACTCCAGTCTGTACCCCCTGGACACTATATCCAGGCCAGACGACACCCAGACGTGGCTGAACTTCTGGAGTCTTGCACCCACCTGATCCTCCTCCAGGCCTAGCTGTCCACCGTCATGCGGAGGACTTAGGGGTATCAGAAGCGGGCTTCTGGGTTTGGGAACCTGCGGGAGCAGGTTTCTTTCCTTTGGCATGACCACCTCTGAAGAAGGTGTTCAAAGGCTTGTTCTTTCTAGGCCTCGCGGGCCGAAAGGACTGTGACGTGGCTGGTGTAAAAGGCTTCTGCGTAGCCGGTGCAGCTGAGGGGAGAAAAGGAGACTTAGCCGCGGTAGCCGTGGCAATCCACGCATCCAGCGCCTCCCCAAAGAGAGCCTGACCTGTATAGGGTAGGCCCTCCACGCTCTTCCTGGATTCCGCGTCCGCAGACCATTGGCGCAGCCAGAGACCCCTGCGAGCCGACACGGACATGGAGGAGATCGCCGCAACCATGGAACCCAGGTCCTTCATGGAATCTACCAGGAACCCTGCAGAATCCTGAATATGGCGTAAAAATACATCGTCACCTTTATCCAGCGAAGTCGACTCCTTCTGCAGAGTGATTGACCACCTGGCAATTGCTTTTGCAATCCAAGCACAGGCTATAGTAGGCCATAATATAGCTCCGGAAGCCATATAAATGGATTTTAGCGAAGCATCCACCTTGCGATCTGCCGGGTCCTTCAACGCGGTAGATCCCGGGACAGGCAACACCACCTGTTTGGACAGCCTGGAGACAGAGGCGTCGACTATAGGAGGGGACTCCCATTTCTTTCTATCTTCCTCTGGGAAGGGAAAAGCAACCAAGACCCTCTTAGGGATCTGAAATTTATCTTCCGGAGTTTCCCAGGCTTTTTCAAAGATAGCGTTTAATTCTTTGGATGCCGGGAAGGTGAGGGGGGGGGGCTTCTTATTATCTGTAAAAAAGGCCTCCTCCACCTGTTCAGGAGCTGTGTCAGAAATATGTAAAATATCCCTCACAGCTTCAATCATCAACTGCACCCGCCTAGCAAGTGATGCTGTCCCCCTCGACACATCCCAGTCACCGTCTGCAGTGTCAGAGTCGGTGTCCGTGTCATCCTGCATAAGCATTGCAAGTGCATGTTTTTGAGAATGTACCGCAGGGGACCACGAGGAAGCAGTATCAGACCATACAACCATAGACGATTTTAGGATCTGAGTGGCATGCTCAGTCCTAGCAACCCTGTCAGAAATCTGAGAAATAGTCCCCCTCAGAGAGACTAACCATTCTGGCTCTCTATCTGGGATCTGCACTACAACAGTGCAATCCTGATGACATGGTATGGAGTCTTCCTGGGAAGACAAATCCTCTGCAGCATATGAAACAGTGTCCTTAGACATGTTGTCACACACACCAAACACCCTACAAACACACAGGGTATTCACAAGACAGAGTTTCCCCCCAAGAATGGCAGAGAGACACAGAGATTGGAGCCAACCCACATGCAGCAATATTAGAGATAGAGGGAGACCCTAACCAGCGCTGACTGTGTCCCGTAATAGGTGACACAGCCCTCCCCCCCCTTCTACAACCCCCTGGTACCATACAGATAGCTGGAGTTGCTCTGGAGGGACCTGAACATCCACTAGTAGTGATTGTAGGCAGGAAAATTGGCGCTGAACGCTGCTGTGTCCGCTCTGAGGAGAAGCTCCGCCCCTTCAATGGCGCTGTCTTCCCGCTCTTGAAGATTATACTGGCCTGAGGAAACTTGTGCTGGCTGAGATCCGCAGACCCCGACAGGCTGGAAATGGTCAGTGTAGGGTACCTTGCTGGCTCAGGGCGCCCCTCACAGCGCCGCACCGCAGTACCGCTGAGCTGTCCGGGAGAGCGGTTAATACCGCGCTCCCACCCTTAAGCCGCCCTCTTCACATTGACCCTCCACTTGTAAGGGGGGACAGTGACTAACTCGCCACACTTCAGCTCTGTGAGGGGTGGCGGCTGGCAGCCGGGGTGAGCGTTCACCTGTGGCGGGGCACGATCTGTCCCCTCTGGAGCTCAATGTCCAGTCAGCGGAGGCAGTGGCTCAAGACCCCGCAGGGCGCACACTGCTTCCCCCCTCAGTCCCTCGATGCAGGGAGGCTGTTGCCAGCAGCCTCCCTGTAAAATAACAAACTCTAAAAAAACTTTTACTAGAGAAGCTCTGTAGAGCTCCCCTAGCTGTGACCAGCTCCTCCGCGCACATTTTCTAAACTGAGTCTGGTAGGAGGGGCATAGAGGGAAGAGCCAGTCCACACTATTAAACTCTTAAAGTGCCAATGGCTCCTGGTGGACCCGTCTATACCCCATGGTACTAATATGGACCCCAGCATCCTCTAGGATGTAAGAGAAATACAGAGTGCACCACATCGTGGTACAACTAAGTTCTGTTAAGTTTGTGCTTCACTGTAAAAACCTACTAAAACCCCTGCCCCCTCCAGTGGCCGTATGGTGTAGGACCGACAACAAATTTCTGCAGGAAGAATCAGGAAGTCATTTTAAAATGGCATCCACCCATGGGCTTTTTTCTTTTTTTTTAATAATAATTTTTATAAAATTTTCTCAATATTGCCTCGGTAGTATACAGCAAACAAAATACAGTCAAACATGAATTTAAGGAGGTTTAGAGAAACAAAAGAAAAAAGGAGGGGGGGGGGGGGGAGACATAAAAACAAAGGGGGGGGGGGGGATATTGCCAGACTTGGACAGTAACATTAAAAAAAAAAGACTGGTAAAGTCTCCTCACAGTCACGGAGTCAGAAAATACAGAAATAAATTGACATATAAACCTAAGTAGTAACATTAACATTACCGCAGGGGCTTCCTGCTGGAGTATCCAGAACAGTAAAGTCCAAGGGCGCACTGTAAATAACGGGATGACCCGTACGCTCACGGAACTCGCCCCACTTAAACCACTTCATGTGACTAGAAGAGGCAGTTGAGGAATTTTCCGACGTTTCAAATAAATAGTGCCTGTGGACTTTTTCTAAAATAGTATTAGATGTAGGACGTAAAGGGGATTTCCACAGTTGGGCTATGGAGGCCTTGGTGGCAATTAAAATATGCCCAATAAGGTATCTATCCCCCTGGGAAAGTGGGCCCGGATAAAAGTGGAACAAAGCTGTAAAAGGGTCTGCAGGGATATCGGATCCCAATACTTCACTGATCATACAAAATATTTCCTTCCAGAGCGGCTGTATAACAGGGCAAGCCCAAAAAATATGATAGATATCTCCAATCAAGGCGCAGTTCCTACAACAAAACTGGGAAATGGAAGGCCAGATTTTATGCAGCCGCTCCGGGGTGAAGTAGGTCCTATTGAGTAGTTTAAAAAACATCTCCAAGTGGTGAACACATTTGGAAACCTTAAAGCAAGTACGGAAAACAGCATCCCAGTCTTCAGCGGTCAAAGCTTGAGGGAGATCCCTCTCCCATTTAACCAAAGAGGACAGCTTCCCAGAGGCCCGTCCTGACAATAGAAACTGATACCACCAGGAGATATTGCCTCTCTGAGCTGATGATTTAAATTTAGATAGTAATAGGGGAGGGAAGGCTAAATTGGCTAGAGGAAATTAAATATAACTCTGAATCCAATGTCGTAGCTGGAGGTACTTATAAAAATCCCTAGGTGAAATATTGGTCGTGTTCTGGAGGTGAGAAAAAGGGACCAGACCCTCTAATCGGAGTACATCGTTCAGTCAGGACACCCCCAGTTCAGCCTACGTGTCTAGGTTTAGGGAAGGAATCAAGGCAGCTATGGCGGACAGGGATAATTCTAAGGAAGGTAGGGTAATCTCTGCTTGAGAGGATACAAATTTACGCCAAAGCTGAAGAGTTGTGGCAATCGCTTTACAGGTGTGGGTCTGGCGAGGAGTTACCGTAGCAGATAACCACAGGAGATCGGGGAGGCTAAAAGGAGACACCATGGAGCTCTCAATAACAGACCACTGTTTAGGGGATCCGGAGAGGAACCAGTCTTTAACGACTCAGTATACAAGCCGATTGATAAGCCTCAAGATCCGGGAAGGCGGCACCTCCCCTAAGTTTCGGAAGGGAAAGGGTATGTCTAGCAATTTTAGGCTTAGAGCCCTTCCAAATATAATTAATTAGAATTTGATTAAACTTGTGTAGTAATGGCCTTGGGAGAAGTCTCGGGATAGCTCTATAAAGATACATTAACTTTGGCAGTAACACCATTTTAGCGGCTGCTATACGGCCCAACCAGGATACTTCGTGTAGCATCCAATCTTTGGTCAGGGACTCGAAGGCCTGCAATAACGGCTTATAGTTGCAGTCTATCAAATCACGTTCTCTGGCCAGGTTAATTCCTAAATATTTGAGAGATTTAGACTGCCAAGCATATTTAAAGTTACCTTGTAATTCCTGTAATAAGTCCGCGGAAATATGGATAGGAAGGGCCTCAGTTTTAGAGGTATTCAATTTATAGTATGAAACCTCTGAGAACTGCCCCAAGACTTGGTGCAGTGGGAAGAGAGATCTCAGGTCGCGTCAAACATAAGAGAATGTCATCCGCAAAGAGATTTATTTTATGTGAGACATCACCAATGATGGGACCATGAATGCCCGCTGCCAACCTGATTTTTTTCTGCCAAGGGCTCAATTGCTAAAGCAAATATAAGAGGAGACAATGGACATCCCTGTCTTGTACCATTGGTGATATTGAATCTGGTAGAAAGGCAGCCGTTAACAAAAACCGTAGCCGAAGGGGAGGAATACAAGGCGAGAATAGAGTCCAATATACCACCCCCCAAATCCAAAGCGACGCAACACAGTCTGCACAAAACCCCAATGAAGTCTGTCAAATGCTTTTTCGGCATCTAAAGAAAGAATTAGGAGAGGGGTCCGTAGGGAATCACAGTAGTCCATTACGTCTAGAACCCAACGAGTATTGTCTGGAGCCTGCCTGTTTGGAATGAACCCCACCTGATCCGCCCGAACAAGAAGGGGCAAAAAGGGGCAAACACAATTAGCGATAATTTTCGCATAAATCTTGACATCAGTGTTTAACAATGCTTTAAGCCTGTAGTTTTGCACCGAAGAAGGGGACTTCCCAGGTTTGGGGATGGTCACGATTCGTGCATTGAGCATTTCCTTCGGAAAATGCCCTACCGACGTGGCTTCGCCAAACACGGACACAAGGACTGGGGCCAGATCAACTTTAAAAGATTTGTAAAAGTTAGCAGGAAATCCATCCTGCCAGGGGCTTTATCAGATGGAAGCGAGTCAATGGTCACCACTATTTCATCTATAGTCCAAGGGGAGTTCAGGGACAGGCAGGCTGCAGGGTCCAAAGAAGGAAAGGACAAAGATTGCAAGAAAGCATCAATATCCACTTGAGAAGGTTGTGGGGTGGCCAGATCGTCTCAAAGGTTATAGAGGTTGGAATAATATTCCGCAAACGCGTTAGCAATTTGATACTGGTCAGATAACTTAGCACCTTGAGAATTAAAAACATGGTGCACACGATCCCTCGCTTTCCGTCCCCTCAATTTACTTGCTAATAAACGACCGACATTATTGCCAAAGACATAGAACTTCTGGTTAAGTCGTGCTATGTTACGGTGTACTTCACGTAATGAAAAATAATTCACTTTTTCACGAGCTAAGAGGAGTCGTCTATAAAGAGTTTTGTCAGTCGGATTCGCTTTGTGAGCCCTCTCCAGATTCAGAGCCTCCAGTTCATAAGTCCGTTTATTGTCCCTTTTCAGTTTGGCAGCAATTTGGATAGCCGACCCTCTAACGACTGCTTTAAGAGAACACCAATGATTAAATATCGTGGTTTCGTTGGGGTCGTTGTCGCTAGTGGGACACGGACTGCTGAATAGCCTGCTGGGCCTCCGGATTGGAAAGGGCACCAAATCCTAATCTCCACGGTCCAGGGATGACCCTCCTGCCACCAATATCCCACACTAACAACAAGGGGGAGTGGTCTGACCATGTCATAGGTAAGATGTCACTTTTGCTGATCGAGGGTAGTGTCCATCTGTCGGAAAAGGCCAGATCTATCTGAGAATATGATCGATGGACATGGGAGTAGAACTAATAATCTCTCACCGTAGGGTGTTGAGATCTCCAGATGTCATAAAGGTCATATTCCGCAATCAGTCTACTGAATACTTTATTAAAATCCTGGGGTTTGGGACTACGTAACACGGTCGTCCTGGACCTGTCCATAATCGGATCAAGAACCATAATAAAGTCTCCCAGGACTAAGAGTGCACCAGTAACATGAGCCTGTAATATTGAAAAAAACCTTTTACAAAAGGATATTTGTCTAGTATTAGGAGCATAGCAGGACACCAAGGCGACCTCTACATTATCCAACTTCCCTACCAAAATCAGGTATCTCCCCTCGGGATCAGAGTAATGGGCTGAGACACTAAACGAACAATGCTGGGAAATCAAGATAGCGACTCCCGCTTTCTTTTCCGGGCCATTAGCCATATAACAATGAGGGAATTTAGAGTTCCGAAACAGAGGAGGTGCCGCCCCCTTGAAGTGGGTTTCCTGGACCGCGACTACATGTGCTTTAATTCTGTGGAAGTAGGTCAGGGCAAGCTTCCTCTTCTGAGGCGAGTTCAAGCCCTTAACGTTAAGGGAAACTACATTCAACATTATAAGGAGGAGTGGGGTTGCGATACATGACCAACATACTAAGCAATGTGAATGGAGACAAAGGCTGGCAACAGGACAAGAGAACAAAAAAGGTAAAATACAGACAAACATATAAGGAAAGAAAATACAACTGAACTGACACCACCAGGGGCCAAAACAGGCACCATACCATGGCAGCCTGGAGAATAAACATGGGGGTTAGTGGCAAAAACCCAATCGCCCTGAAATAAAGAACTGAAGGCATCCATTGGTGTCCCTCCGCACTGCCCGAAGCAGAGACAAAAAGCCGTCAGCCACATCAGAAAGGCAGCTGTAAGCCAATAGGCGTCATACGAAAGCACGGAGGGTCATCAAGTCAGAACACCCAAACAAAGCAAGTAACTGTTTTAACAATATATAGAGTCATAACAGGAGAAGGAACATCACTCAAAAAGAAAATCTTCATTGCCGCTCTCGTTAAAATGAGCCAAAGAAACATTAAATGAAGAACTGCAGCAGAGGAGCTAAGAGAGACTAAGAGAAACCGTAGTGCAGTAATCAGCCCGATCCTGCCTTGAACCAGTCGTGTTGGAGACCGCGAGCTGGAGAGTCACGGTCTGGAGGGGTGACTAAGTTCCATCTCTCCAACATTTTCATGCCATCTGGCACGTTAGTGAGAACAATCGTTGAGCTGTCCTTTGATATCAGCAATTTAGTGGGGAATCCCCACCGGTAGGGGATGGTGGCTCTCCTGAGAACGCTAGTGATAGGCTGAAAAGAACGTTGCTTCAGTAACGTATCCCTGGAAAAGTCGCCAAACAGTTGAAGGGAACCCAACACCTCTGCTGTATCCGAAGACGGCCAAGCTGCCTTCAATAACGCCTCCTTCACATGAAAGAAATGAATCCGCATCAAAACATCCGGGGGGGACATCATCCGCTGGTGCATTCCTAGCCTTGGGGAGGCGGTGTATACGATCGATCAAAAGATCACTTGAAGTAAATGACGGGGCTAGTTTCCGGAACAACGCAGTAGTGTAATCATGTAGAGAACTATTTGATACAGTCTCCGGGACACCTCTCAATTTCAAGTTATTCCTTCTGGATCTATCCTCCATTTCCGTCACCTTATCCCACAGAAGAGAGACCTCCATTTCCAGTTGGTCGTGAGAGGTAATAAGAGCATTATGGGATCCAACCACTTCCTCCATCTTCGTCTCAAGGTGGTCGGTCCGACCCCCCAAGTCGTCTATGGACTGTTGACACAAATGAAGGGAGGCTCTAAATTCTGCAGTTACTTCATCTTTAAAGGATGCCAGCAGAGCCTTCATAGATCCTACTGTGAGTGCATCATTGTCATCCAACTCACTGGGCTTGAGAGGGGCCTGGCCGGGGGAGGAGGGACCACCCCCAGAAGCCGACGCAGGAGACGGACCCCTGGAGGAGGGACCATTTCCCTCCTGTGGTTTAGAGGGTTTAGGTGACGGTTTGAAGAAGGCAACCTGAGAAGCGGATATAGCGACTTTCACTTTTTTAGGAGGCATAATGCAAAAAGTACATGAGGTGTGATAAGCATCTCCGGTAGTGTGGATATAAACGAAAGGACAGCTCCACTATAGGGATACTAGCTATAACCTCATACAGAATAATAGGACTACAAGGGGTCGGAATTGCTTCATTCACTCAGGTGAGAGGACCCATCGAATGGGAGCATCCTCATCGCGGGTGAGAGGCCCCAGGAAACAGGTAACAGAGGGGAGCAGGCCTCGTACAATAAAAGCCGTAACGTGTACGGTAAATAGCCTCAGAATCTCCTGACTACCAGCCGGCAAAGTGACAAAAGTTAAGGGGGGCTGCAGCCCTCTCCAGCAAATGTGTAGCCTCCGCCAATCACTAATGCGAACCTGGGTTTAATTCCAGAAACAGTGAGGGGTGGGGGGAGATGGCTCCCAACAATCACAGCAGCCTAAGGCAAAAGTGGGGGTAGGGCAGCACCATTCAGGGTGAATACTCCAGATATAAGCGCCTTTCCAGTACAGATAGGCGCCGTCAGCCCCCAGCATGGGACTTAAGCTGCGCTATTACCTTGGGCCCCAGCGGGCGAGATCAGCGACGTTGGCGGCAGTAGTGGTGAGCAGCATGCGTCCCAGTGGCTGCAGGATCCCCTCCATCAGGCACAGAGAGGGTGCCGAGGGCTTCCGGTCCCAGGCGCGTCGCTACTGGGTCCACGCTGCACACGGAGCCCCCTCTGGAAGCTGCGGCTGGTAGGGTACCCTGCCGCTCGGTGCTGTGAGGCAGGCGGCAGACGCAGGAACGGGAGCAGGGAGGAGCGAAAGCCGCTTCAGCCCACCGCTGCAAGGACACTCCACTTCCGGGTCGGGTCAGCGGTGTAAGCGAGTCTCCGGTGTCTCCCAGGCAGATGGGCCGAAACCCGCACAGGTGCAGGAGGCACCCGCCGGCTCCGCGGACCAGTCCCCTCGGTGCAGTGAAGCCCTAGCAGGCTCGGAGGGGTCTCTGTTTAATAAATAAGTTGGGCTAGAAGGTAAATACAGAAATATCAGGCAGGAGCTCCAGCTCAGCACAGCTGCCTGGGTCCGCTGCCAAGCCACGCCCCCATGTGCTTTCTAAAAAAAAACATATATATTGTTAGCATAGGCTTAATAGTCTGGTTTGCTTAGAATATGCATATAAACCATATATATACATGTAACATAGAAAGCACACTGCCATGGCCACTTCCCCTGCTGAGAGGAATCGCTGACTGGGGCTGCGTACTGTGTGTCATTAGGCTCCTTTTAACATAGGCCCAGATTTATCAAACCTTGGAGAGTGATAAATTACATGATGATGAAGTACCAGCACCAGCTCCTAACTATCATTTTTCAAACACAGCCTGTGACATGGAAGTTAGGAGCTAATTGGTTGGTACTTTATCACTGTGCTATTTATCACTCTCCAAGGCTTGATAAATAGGGGCCATAATGCCATAATTTGCAGGTGTATGGGAGGAATAATGCAGGTGTATGGGAGGAATATTGCTCACTCCCCATACAGGGGTGTATCTAGCGGTCCGGGCGCCCCTGGCAAAGAAAGGGACTGGCACCCCCCATATTTGAAATAGGGAAGGCACATGTGCAAAAAAGGGACATGATCTTGTGGGAAAGGGGCATGACCATACAATAGTTCAAATTATGCTATACAGTAGCAACCCTTATACACATTATGCCCACACAGTAATTCTTATAACACTGAGGAGTGCCTGGCTGAGGAGACAATGCCACCAAAAGCCAGGTAGTATAATCAAATAGTAGTGCAAAGAAGTGCAGTGCAGCGCACTACCCAGTGGTGTAAGTAGAAAACAAATCTTAGTGGTACTGTGTGCGCATGCCTATGGCATGTGAACGCAAAAAAAATGGTTGTGGCTACATGCCATATGGGGCATGGCCAATGAAAATGGGGGCATGACCCCAATAGTGCAGTGCCAGATACACATATGCCCCCAATAGTGCCAGATACACATATGCCCCCACAGTGCCAGATACACACATGCCCCCACAGTGCCAGATACACACATGCCCCCACAGTGCCAGATACATATATATTACCCCACAGTGCTAGATATGCCCCCACAGTGCTAGATATGCCCCCACAGTTCCAGATACACATATGCCCCCACAGTGCCAGATATGCCCCCATGTTGCCAGGTATGCCCCGACATTGCCAGATACACATGCCCCCACGGTGCCAGATATGCCCCATGGTGCCAGATAAGCTCCCACAGTCATATAGTCATAGTCCCCCTCACCCTCCCAGCACATAGCCATAGTCCCCTCCCAGTAAATAGCCATAGCCCCCACCTCCCCAAGCAATAGCCGTAGTCCCCCCAGCACATAGCCGTAGTCTCCACCTCTTCCAACACAGTCATACAGTAGTCCCCACCCCCTCCCATCACATGACAATAGTTTCATGCCAGCATAGATAGCCATAGTCCCCCTCCTTACACATAGCCCCTCACCTCCCCAAGCACATAGCCATAGTCCCCATCCCCCTCCCAGCATATAGTTGTAGACCGCCCTTAGCACATAGTAGTAGTCTCTCACACTCCCAGCACATACATAGCCTCCCCACACAGCACATAGCCCTAGTCCCCACCCCACAACATCCCAGCAGATAGCCATAGTGTCTGGCAATACCTGCTGTGCCGACCTGCCTGAGATGGAGGGCGGAGGAACGATCAGCAGGCAGGAGCTGGCACCGGTGTCAGGCACCGCACCAAACTACGTGAAGAAACTGAAAATAAACTACAGCTCCCAGCAGCCCTTGCTGCCAGGAGCTCCCGACAGCAAGGGTTGCTGGGAGTTGTAGTTTATTTTCAGTTACTTCACTGTAGTGCATTGCGGTGCCAGACACCGGCGCCAGCTCCTGCCTGCTGAGCGATCCTCTGCCCTCCCTTACAGGCGATGCACAGGCAGCTCGGCACAGCAGGTATTGCCAGACACTACGGCTTAAGGGATTCCACCCATTGGCCGAGGGTGGCACCGTCAGGCAGCGCCCCCTTCTCGGCTGGCGCCCCTGGTGAGTGCCATCCTTGCCAGTGGGTAGATACGCCCCTGTCCCTATACACCAACATATGAATCATATGATTACACTGGGTGGAGGCAGGGGGTTCCTTGGTACCCAATCCTACACAGAGAAGGAGTCCCAAGTCCAAGAGAAGGCTGAATGGCAGGAGGTGTAATTTCTTCCTCAACCTCAGATCTACATATAATAGAAGTAGAGCTGGATGAGGAGCCTTCACAGTCTTACCAGCAAGATTTATTATCATACACAACACCAATGCTTAATCAGTTATGCCAGTGCCGTAACTAGAAATTTTAGCGCTGTGTGCAAGAAACTGCCTCGGCCCCCCCCCCCTCTATGCAAAACAGGGGCAGTGCGTGCCACAGGCGCGCAAAAAATATATAGGGGCGTGGCAGACAGAGTCCTCTTTTTTACACATTATGGCAGACAGTCCCCCTTTTTACACATTACGGCAGCCAGTCCCCATTTTTACACATTACGGTAGACAGCTCCCCTTTTTACACATTATGGCAGACAGCGTCTCCCTTTTTACACATTACGGCAGCAAGTCCCCCTTTTTACACATTACGGCAGCAAGTCCCCCTTTTTACACATTACGGCAGCCAGTCCCCCTTTTTACACATTACGGCAGAGTCCCCCTTTTACACATTACGGTAGACAGCGTCCCCTTTTTACACATTATGGCAGACAGCGTCTCCCTTTTTACACATTACGGCAGCAAGTCCCCCTTTTTACACATTACGGCAGTAAGTCCCCCTTTTTACACATTACGGCAGCCAGTCCCCCTTTTTACACATTACGGCAGACAGCGTCACCCTTTTTACACATTACGGCAGCCAGTCCCCCTTTTTACACATTACAGCAGCGAGTCCCCCTTTTTACACATTACGGCAGCCAGTCCCCCTTTTTACACATTACGGCAGCCAGTCCCCCTTTTTACACATTACGCATCCCCTTTTTACACATTACGGTAGAAAGCGTCCCCTTATTACACATTACGGCAGACAGTGTCCCCCTTTTTACACATTACGACAGCCATTCCCCCCTTTTACACATTACGGCAGACAGCGTTCCCTTTTTACACATTATGGTAGACAGCGTCCCCTTATTACACATTACGGCAGACAGCGTCCTCCTTTTTACGCATTACGGCAGACAGCGTCCCCTTTTTACACATTACGGTAGACAGCGTCTCCCGTTTTACACATTACAGCAGATTGCGTCCCCATATTACACATTACGGCAGATTGCGTCCCCTTATTACACATTACGGCAGACAGCATCCCCTTATTGACACATTACGGCAGACAGCGTCCACTTTTTACACATTACGGCAGACAGCGTGCCCTTATTACACATTACGGTAGACGGCATTCCCTGTTTTACACATTACGGCAGACAGCGTCCCCTTATTACACATTACGGCAGACAGCATGCCCTTATTACGCATTACGGTAGACAGCGCCCCCCTTTTTACACATTATGGCAGACAGCGTGCCCTTATTACACATTACGGTAGGCAGCGTCCCCTGTTTTACACATTATGTCAGACAGTATCCCCATATTACACATTATGGCAGACAGCGTCCCCATATTACACATTACGGCAGACAGCGTCCCTTTATTACACATTATGGCAGACAGTCCCTACACACACACACACACACACACACACACACACACACAGCCTGTCACCTCGTCACACCACACACACACCTCCAGTCACACCACACACACACACACACACCCTGTCACCTCCAGTCACAACACACACACACACACACCCTGTCACCTCCAGTCACACCACACACACACACACATATACCTGCCTTTTGAGAAAGACGCCCTGTTGGCGTTGAAACGCGTTAAGGAATACAGGACATTCTACGAGGACCGGTACCGCTGTGTACGTCTATCCCCCACCAGAGCCGTGCACGAGAACCCAGATTGACGGCTGCGGCTCGGGCATCCCAGTCCGCAGCTTCCAACTTACACGGCTCCAGCTACAGCCGCCTCCACACTGCCCGGCAGCACGAGCGTCAGACGGGCCACTGGTCAGTGCACTTGGCCTGACCTTTGCCACCACTCCGGCTTCACTGGTGGTCGGTCTCCGTGCAGGGGGATACGGAGCTCTTGGATGCGGCAGCGTCTCGGTGAGGACGGCTGAGTCGGGTTCCCCGTGCACCGTAGCACCGCTCTCCATCCATCGCTGAGGCTCTGGTGTTTAACATCTCCCTGGCTAACGGGACAGCACCAGGGAGCAGGAATCGAAAGCTCCTGCCCAGCGATGACAGGTACTATTATTTCCATTGATTTCAACATTTGCTCATATTGCTCACACTGGCTGAATAAACACATCTCAACCCGGGTCACGGGTAACAACCTGTGGGCACGCCATTGTGAGCTATTCGTTTGGCTAATACCCTGCAGTTGCACATTCCAGTGTGTATATATGGTTCTCTGCCCAAACCTGAGACCTCCCGTGATAATATTGGCAATTGAATCCTCATTATATGTCTCCAAGTGCTCCAATCAAATACACACACACACACATCCTCCCCCCCCCCTCCCCTCCCGCCAACTTTACCTCCAGGAGAGACGGACACAGAGTGAGAGACCAAACAGCAAAGTCAGGGGCGTGGCCTAATCGCGTACCCATGACCACGCCCCCTTTCAGCACCGATAGGCGGCCTGGGAGACTAGGAGGCGCAGGACGGACCGGACATATGGCAATCACTTCCAGCGTCCTGATCCGCCGCTGCAGGTACAGTGCTTCTGCAGACAAGCACTGAGCAGTGCGGACCTGCAGGTGTTGCCGGGTGTCCTGCGCCCTCAGTGCACATGCGCTGTGTGCTAGGCACCGCCGGCACACACCTAGTTACGGTACTGAGTTATGCAGGAAAATGTGTGCATGTATAGAAAAGTAAGCGTGTATATGTGTGACACCGGAGACAATCTAAAATTTTAATTATTCAACATTATGATCGGAGGTGCTGCATGTAAATAATTAATGTTCCCCCATACATAAATATTTCTAAACAAGAAAACAACCTACATTTTCTCTGATTCATAATATTTGAAACTCCCCATCCTCCTTTTCTTGGGTTGTCAAAATCGCTTATTAGATACAGGGGCCTAATGATGGGTATTAAGGGCTTGTGTCAGCCATAGGTCCCAGAGGCATCAGGGCCAGCCAGTGTCGGACTGGAGCATGAAGGGACGGGGGGATGCTGCTGTAGGGGCCCATGCTTAAAGGTGTAGCCAGGTTCCAGTGGGGGTGTGGCCAGCTATCACGGAAGTTTGGCTAACCATTACATGTTCTGTGCCCCCTGGTAAATAATAATAAATCAAATAGTTGTGAAGTATAATGTAACAATGTATAATGCATAAATCAGTAGGGCCCATCGGTGGTTTCCCCTGTGGGCCAGTCAGACCCTGGGGCCAGCCATATTGGGTCACTTCCCCCTCCAAAGCCCCCACTACAGGCCTTCCACTCTACTGTAGTGAGCAAAGTAGGGTTCAGAGAAGGTGAAAACACTGTCACTGCGCCACAAACTAAATACTAGCATATGGCCCAGAAAAGCAGTGTTCTATCTCTGGTCAAACAAATGAGTCATACTGTACTTTGATAGTCAGTTTTCTAAACTATATCTTTATTTTAGTTTGTTTGTTTGTTTATTTAAATGTTTAGATAATGATTTAATCACAAAAATATGTAATCATTTTCACATTGCTATGTTTTGTTTAACCAGACAAAATCAATAACTAACCAAACATACTGTACAAAGAACATATATAGTTGGGGCAAAATCAACATCTAACAAAAACAGTTGGAGTCAATTATCTAAATATTTCTGCATGCAATAGATATACTGTAGGCTTAATTTTCATTGACTTGTCTGCTTATCAGTTATTAATTTTGTTAATCCTATTAATCATAAAATTAAATCTTATCCCAGGTGATGAATAGACAAAACCCCAAAACAAATTTGATATATAGCTACCATTTTTGTTCCAAAGGGTGTCTTGATATTATCCAAGATTATATTTAGACTGATACATATCTCTTGATATATATCATGACAATATTCCTTTTCTCATAAAGAGGATACTTATTGCTCCCCAGGCCTTTTAATACCAGTTACGTTCCATTTACAAACCCTGGAGTAGCAGAAGCTAAGATTTTTTTTATAGAACTGCCCATGATTTTTTTGTTTGGTTTTGTTATTGCTGCTGTCATGACCCAATCGCTTTAATCTCCCTGACTAGTACTACATAGTGTGCAGTCATGCAGATCCCCAAGCCCTGGCATAATGAGTACATAACTTAATATTAAACCTATAATTAATACTTTATCACACTGCTGATTATAAAATAGACCTATATATATATATATATATATATATATATATATATATATATATATATATATATATAGTGTTTTGGGACATCTACCATGTCATTAAGTTCAATGCAACATTATATACAGTGTGACATATGCTGGCCTGTTCAGTTATCGGGGCAGGGGGTGCTGTAGTATGCACTTGCTTTGGGCGCCATGGCTCCACACTAGAGGGTACATTTATTAAGATTCGTGTTTGAGCTTTATGAACACGTAAATAGAGCCCATTTAGGGAAAATGGATGACAATAATGCATATGCAAAGTGATGCAAAAATACGGGTGGTCTTCTGTTTGCCGGCGGTCGGGCTCCCGGCGCTCAGTATACCGGCGCCGGGAGCCCGACAGCCGGAATACCGACAATTATTTTCCCTCGTGGGGGTCCACGACCCCCATAGAGGGAGAATAAAATAGTGTGGCGCGCGTAGCGCGCCACCGTGCCCGTAGCGTGGCGAGCGCAGCGAGCCCGCAAGGGGCTCATTTGCGCTCGCCAAGCTGTCGGTAAGCCGGCGGTCGGGCTCCCGGCGCCGGGATGCTGGTCGCCGGGAGCCCGACCGCCGGCCAGCCGTAGTGAACCCCAAAAATACATATGTGTGATTGATACTAGATTGATAGAGGTAATATAACCCAGATACTAGTGATGAGCGGGTTCGGTTACTCTGAAACCGAACCCCCCCGAACTTCACCCATTTTACACGGGTCCGAGGCATACTCTGATTCTCCCGTATGGCTCGGTTAACCCGAGCGCACCTGAACGTCATTATCCCGCTGTCGGATTCTCGCGAGATTTGGATTCTATATAAGTAGCCGCGCGTCGCCGCCATTTTCACTCGTGCATTGGAAATGTTAGGGAGAGGACGTGGCTGGCGTCCTCTCCGTTTATTAATAATATTTGTGCTTATTGCTTAATTGTGGGGACTGGGGAGCAGCTGTATTATATAGGAGGAGTACAGTGCAGAGTTTTGCTGACCAGTGACCACCAGTATACATTGTCTGCCTGAAAAACGCTCCATATCTGTGCTCAGTGTGCTGCATATATCTGTGCTCACACTGCTTTATTGTGGGGACTGGTGACCAGCAGTATTATATAGGAGGAGTACAGTGCAGAGTTTTGCTGACCAGTGACCACCGGTATACGTTGTCTGCCTGAAAAACGCTCCATATCTGTGCTCAGTGTGCTGCATATATCTGTGCTCACACTGCTTTATTGTGGGGACTGGGGACCAGCAGTATTATATAGGAGGAGTACAGTGCAGAGTTTTGCTGACCAGTGACCACCAGTAAACGTTGTCTGCCTGAAAAACGCTCCATATCTGTGCTGCATTGTAGTATATAGTAGGAGTACAGGGCATAATTTTGCTGACCACCAGTATATAATATATAGGAGTACGGTACAGAAGGCCACTGCTCTACCTACCTCTGTGTCGTCAAGTATACTATCCATCCATACCTGTGGTGCATTTCAATTTTGCAGTTTGCTGACCACCAGTATATAATATATAGCAGTACGGTACAGTAGGCCACTGCTCTACCTACCTCTGTGTCGTCAAGTATACTATCCATCCATACCTGTGGTGCATTTAAGTTTTGCTCAGTTTGCTGACCACCAGTATATAATATATAGCAGTACGGTACAGTAGGCCACTGCTCTACCTACCTCTGTGTCGTCAAGTATACTATCCATACATACCTGTGGTGCATTTAAGTTTTGCACAGTTTGCTGACCACCAGTATATAATATATAGCAGTACGGTACAGTAGACCACTGCTCTACCTACCTCTGTGTCGTCAAGTATACTATCCATCTAGATTCTATACCTGTGGTGCATTTTAGTTTTGCAGTTTTCTGACAGTGACCACCAGTATATATAGCAGTACGGTACGGAAGGCCACTGCTCTACCTACCTCTGTGTCGTCAAGTATACTATCCATCCATACCTATGGTGCATTTCAGTTGTGTGCAGTATTTATAGTAGTAGGCCATTGCTATTGATACTGGCATATAATTCCACACATTAAAAAATGGAGAACAAAAATGTGGAGGTTAAAATAGGGAAAGATCAAGATCCACTTCCACCTCGTGCTGAAGATGCTGCCGCTAGTCATGGCCGAGACGATGAAATGCCATCAACGTCGTCTGCCAAGGCCGATGCCCAATGTCATAGTAGAGAGCATGTAAAATCCAAAAAACAAAAGTTCAGTAAAATGACCCAAAAATCAAAATTGAAAGCGTCTGATGAGAAGCGTAAACTTGCCAATATGCCATTTACGACACGGAGTGGCAAGGAACGGCTGAGGCCCTGGCCTATGTTCATGGCTAGTGGTTCAGATTCACATGAGGATGGAAGCACTCATCCTCTCGCTAGAAAAATGAAAAGACTTAAGCTGGCAAAAGCACAGCAAAGAACTGTGCGTTCTTCTAAATCACAAATCCCCAAGGAGAGTCCAATTGTGTCGGTTGCGATGCCTGACCTTCCCAACACTGGACGGGAAGAGCTTGCGCCTTCCACCATTGCAAGTGCTGGAAGGAGCACCTGCAGTCCAGTTCCTGATAGTCAAATTGAAGATGTCACTGTTGAAGTACACCAAGATGAGGATATGGGTGTTGCTGGCGCTGGGGAGGAAATTGACAAGGAGGATTCTGATGGTGAGGTGGTTTGTTTAAGTCAGGCACCCGGGGAGACACCTGTACGAATATGGCCATTGACATGCCTGGTCAAAATAAAATAAAAATCACCTCTTTGGTGTGGAATTATTTCAACACAAATGCGGACAACAGGTGTCAAGCCGTGTGTTGCCTTTGTCAAGCTGTAATAAGTAGGGGTAAGGACGTTAACCACCTCGGAACATCCTCCCTTATACGTCACCTGCAGCGCATTCATCATAAGTCAGTGACAAGTTCAAAAACTTTGGATGACAGCGGAAGCAGTCCACTGACCACTAAATCCCTTCCAAGCTCCTGCAAACCACACCACCAACTCCCTCGGTGTCAATTTCCACCTTACACAGGAAAGCCAATAGTCCTGCAGGCCATGTCACTGGCAAGTCTGACGAGTCCTCTCCTGCCTGGGATTCCTCCGATGCATCCTTGAGTGTAACGCCTACTGCTGCTGGCGCTGCTGTTGTTGCTGCTGGGAGTCGATCGTCATCCCAGAGGGGAAGTCGGAAGACCACTTGTACTACTTCCAGTAAGCAATTGACTGTCCAACAGTCCTTTGCGAGGAAGATGAAATATCACAGCAGTCATCCTGCTGCAAAGCGGATAACTCAGGTCTTGTCAGCCTGGGTGGTGAGAAACGCGTGTCCCGTATCCACCGTTAATTCACAGGCAACTAGAGACTTGATTGAGGTACTGTGTTCCCGGTACCAAATACCATCTAGGTTCCATTTCTCTAGGCAGGCGATACCGAAAATGTACACAGACGTCAGAAAAAGAGTCACCAGTGTCCTAAAAAATGCAGTTGAACCCAATGTCCACTTAACCACGGACATGTAGACAAGTGGAGCAGGGCAGACTCAGGACTATATGACTGTGACAGCCCACTGGGTAGATGTATTGCCTCCCGTAGCAAGAACAGCAGCGGCGGCACCAGTAGCAGCATATCGCAAACACCAACTCGTTCCTAGGCAGGCTACGCTTTGTATCACCGCTTTCCAGAAGAGGCACACAGCTGACAACCTCTTACGGAAACTGAGGGACACCATCGCAGAATGGCTTACCCCAATTGGACTCTCCTGGGGATTTGTGACATCAGACAACGCCAGCAATATTGTGCGTGCATTACATCTGGGCAAATTCCAGCACGTCCCATGTTTTGCACATACATTGAATTTGGTGGTGCAGAATTATTTAAAAAACGACAGGGGCGTGCAAGAGATGCTGTCGGTGGCCCGAAGAATTGCAGGCCACTTTCGGCATTCAGCCACCGCGTGCCAAAGACTGGAGCACCAGCAAACAGTCCTGAACCTGCCCTGCCATCATCTCAAGCAAGAGGTGGTAACGAGGTGGAATTCAACCCTGTATATGCTTCAGAGGATGGAGGAGCAGCAAAAGGCCATTCAAGCCTATACATCTGCCCACGATATAGGCAAAGGAGGGGGAATGCACCTGACTCAAGCGCAGTGGAGAATGATTTCAACGTTGTGCAAGGTTCTGCAACCCTTTGAACTTGCCACACGTGAAGTCAGTTCAGACACTGCCAGCCTGAGTCAGGTCATTCCCCTCATCAGGCTTTTGCAGAAGAAGCTGGAGACATTGAAGGAGGAGCTAAAACAGAGTGATTCCGCTAGGCATGTGGGACTTGTGGATGGAGCCCTTAATTCGCTTAACCAGGATTCACGGGTGGTCAATCTGTTGAAATCAGAGCACTACATTTTGGCCACCGTGCTCGATCCTAGATTTAAAACCTACAATGTATCTCTCTTTCCAGCAGACACAAGTCTGCAGAGGTTCAAAGACCTGCTGGTGAGAAAATTGTCAAGTCAAGCGGAACGTGACCCGTCAACAGCTCCTCCTTCACATTCTCCCGCAACTGGGGGTGCGAGGAAAAGGCTAAGAATTCCGAGCCCACCCGCTGGCGGTGATGCAGAGCAGTCTGGAGCGAGTGCTGACATCTGGTCCGGACTGAAGGACCTGCCAACGATTACTAACATGTCGTCTACTCTCACTGCATATGATTCTGTCACCATTGAAAGAATGGTGGAGGATTATATGAGTGACCGCATCCAAGTAGGCACGTCAGACAGTCCGTACGTATACTGGCAGGAAAAAGAGGCAATTTGGAGGCCCTTGCACAAACTGGCTTTATTCTACCTATGTTGCCCTCCCTCCAGTGTGTACTCCGAAAGAGTGTTTAGTGCAGCCGCTCACCTTGTCAGCAATCGGCGTACGAGGTTACTTCCAGAAAATGTGGAGGAGATGATGTTCATCAAAATGAATTATAATCAATTCCTCCGTGGAGACATTCACCAGCAGCAATTGCCTCCAGAAAGTACACAGGGATCTGAGATGGTGGATTCCAGTGGGGACAAATTAATAATCTGTGAGGAGGGGGATGTACACAGTGAAAGGGGTGAGGAATCGGAGGATGATGATGAGGTGGACATCTTGCCTCTGTAGAGCCAGTTTGTGCAAGGAGAGATTGATTGCTTCTTTTTTGGTGGGGGCCCAAACCAACCAGTTATTTCAGCCACAGTCGTGTGGCAGACCCTTCGCTGAAATGATGGGTTCGTTAAAGTGTGCATGTCCTGTTTATACACCATAAGGGTGGGTGGGAGGGCCCAAGGACAATTCCATCTTGCACCTCTTTTTTCTTTCATTTTTCTTTGCATCATGTGCTGTTTGGGGACAATTTTTTTGAAGTGCCATCCTGTCTGACACTGCAGTGCCACTCCTAGATGGGCCAGGTGTTTGTGTCGGCCACTTGTGTCGCTTAGCTTGGTCACACAGCGACCTTGGTGCGCCTCTTTTTTTCTTTGCATCATGTGCTGTTTGGGGACTATTTTTTTGAAGTGCCATCCTGCCTGACGCTGCAGTGCCACTCCTAGATGGGCCAGGTGTTTGTGTCGGCCACTTGTGTCGCTTAGCTTAGCCATCCAGCGACCTCGTGCACATTTTAGGACTAAAAATAATATTGTGAGGTGTGAGGTGTTCAGAATAGACTGAAAATGAGTGGAAATTATGGTTATTGAGGTTAATAATACTATGGGATCAAAATGACCCCCAAGTTCTATGATTTAAGCTGCTTTTGAGGGTTTTTTGTAAAAAAAGACGGAATCCAAAACACACCCGAATCCGACAAAATATTTTCAGGGAGGTTTTGCCAAAACGCGTCCGAATCCAAAACACGGCCGCGGAACCAAATCCAAAACCAAAACACAAAACCCGAAAAATTTCTGGTGCACATCTCTAACATATACTAATAGATAGCACAACAGCACATATAAATAAAAGATGGCAACCACAGATATTTTTATAGATTTTAATACATATCTTCTTTCATTTCACTCTATATACAATTTTTAATATTTCACCACTTTTGAAGAGACATTCATGATAAAAGAAACAATTTTAAAGTATACCAATAAACAGCTGTAACCAGACATTTTGTTGCCCAGTGCCAGAAATACAATTGGTGCCCCCCTCCCATAATTAAAATAGGGTCATTGCGCGCTGAAGGCATGCAATAATAGGATTTTAATACCTACTGGTAAATCCTTTTCTCTTAGTCTGTAGAGGATGCTGGGGACTCCAAAAGGACCATGGGGTATAGACGGGATCCGCAGGAGACATGGGCACTTTAAGACTTTAAATGGGCGTGAACTGGCTCCTCCCTCTATGCCCCTCCTCCAGAACTCAGCTATAGGAACTGTGCCCAGGGAGACGGACATTTCGAGGAAAGGATTTTTGTTAACTAAGGGTGAGACACATACCAGCTCACACCACAACACACCGTACAACATGGCATTCAACCAACCAGTTAACAGCATGAACCAAAAAATCAGCAACAGGCTGATTGAACCAAAACACAACCTTTGTGTAACAAAAGCAATAACTAATAACAAGTACTGCAGGTAGAGTCCGCACTGGGACGGGCGCCCAGCATCCTCTACGGACTAAGAGAAAAGGATTTACCGGTAGGTATTAAAATCCTATTTTCTCCTTCGTCCTAGAGGATGCTGGGGACTCCAAAAGGACCATGGGGTCTATACCAAAGCTCCAGACCGGGCGGTAGAGTGCGGATGACTCTGCAGCACCGATTGAGCAAACATGAGGTCCTCATCAGCCAGGGTATCAAACTTGTAGAATTTTGCAAAAGTGTTTGAACCCGACCAAGTAGCTGCTCTGCAAAGTTGTAACGCCAAGACACCCCGGGCAGCCGCCCAAGACGAGCCCACTTTCCTAGTGGAATGGGCTTTCACCGATTTCGGTAACGGCAAACCAGTCGTAGAATGAGCATGCTGAATCGTATTACAAATCCAGCGTGCAATAGTCTGCTTAGAAGCAGGAGCCCCAATCTTGTTGGAAGCATACAGGACAAACAGCGCCTCAGTTTTCCTGATACGAGCCGTTCAGGCTACATAAATTTTCAAAGCTCTGACCACATCGAGAGACTTTGAATCCCCCAAGGCTTCAGAGGCCACCGGAACTACAATAGGTTGGTTCATGTGAAATGAAGAAACCACCTTCGGGAGGAAGTGTTGACGAGTCCTCAACTCCGCTCTATCCTCATGGAAAACCAAATAGGGGCTTTTGTGAGACAAAGCCGCCAATTCCGACACCCGCCTCGCGGACGCCAAGGCCAAAAGCATGACCACTTTCCAAGTGAGAAATTTCAACTCAACCTTTTGTAAAGGTTCAAACCAATGTGACATAAGCAACTGTAACACCACGTTAAGGTCCCATGGTGCCACTGGGGGCACAAATGGAGGCTGGATGTGCAGCACGCCCTTCACGAAAGTCTGTACTTCTGTAAGCGAGTCCAATTCCCTTTGAAAGAAAATTGATAAGGCCGAAATCTGCACTTTAATAGATCCTAGCTTTAGGCCTCCACACCAGCTTGCAAAAAATGGAGAAACCGACCCAGCTGAAATTCTTCCGTAGGAGCCTTCTTGGATTCGCACCAAGACACATACTTTCTCCAAATACGGTGGTAATGCTTCGCCGTTACCTCCTTTCTAGATTTCAGTAGAGTGGGGATGACCTCTCCGTGAATACCCTTTCGAGCTAAGATTTGGCGTTCAACCGCCATGCCGTCAAACGCAACCGCGGTAAGTCCTGGAACACGCACGGCCCCTGCTGTAACAGATCCTCTCTTAGAGGAAGAGGCCAGGGATCTCCTATGAGTAATTCCTGAGGATCCAGATACCAGGCCCTTCGTGGCCAATCTGGAACAACGAGTATCGCCTGAACTCCTGTTCTTCTTATGATCCTTATCACCTTTGGGATGAGTGGAAGTGGAGGGAACACATAGACCGACTGAAACACCCACGGTGTCACTAGTGCGTCCACTGCTATCGCTTGAGGGTCCCTCGACCTGGAACAATACGTCTGAAGCTTCTTGTTGAGGCGAGACGCCATCATGTCTATTTGAGGAAGTCCCCAACGACTCGTCACTTCTGCAAAGACCTCTTGATGAAGACCCCACTCTCCTGGATGGAGATCATGTCTGCTGAGGAAGTCTGCTTCCCAGTTGTCCATGCCTGGAATGAAGACCACTGACAGAGCGCTTGCATGTTTTTCCACCCAGCGAAGAATCCTTGTGGCCTCCGCTATCGCCGCTCTGCTCCTTGTTCGGCCTTGGCAGTTTATGTGCGCCACCGCTGTTATGTTGTCCGACTGAATCAGGACGGGTAGGCCGCGAAGCAGATGTTCCGCTTGTACAAGGCCGTTGTAAATGGCCCTTAATTCCAGAATGTTTATGTGTAGACAAGTTTCTTGGCTCGACCATTTTCCCAGGAAATTTTCCCCCTGTGTGACCGCTCCCCAACCTCGGAGACTCGCATCCGTGGTCACCAGGATCCAATCTTGGATCCCGAACCTGCGACCCTCTAGGAGGTGAGAACTTTGGAGCCACCACAGGAGAGAAATCCTGGCCCTGGGAGATAGAGATATCTTCCAGTGCAAGTGTAGATGGGACCCGGACCACTTGTCCAACAGGTCCCACTGAAAAACTCTGGCATGAAACCTGCCAAACGGGATGGCCTCGTAAGCTGCCACCATCTTCCCCAGCACTCGAGTGCATTGATGAATCGACACTCTTGCCGGTTTCAGAAGTCCCTTGACCATGTTCTGGATTTCCAGAGCTTTTTCCAACGGAAGAAAAATTCTCTGTAGTTCCGTGTCCAGAATCTTGCCCAAGAACGACAGCCGTGTTGTCGAAATCAACTGTGACTTTGGCAAATTTAGGAGCCAGCCATGTTGTTGCAGAACTGTCAGGGAGAGCGCAACGTTTTTTAGCAACTGCTCCTTTGATCTCGCCTTTATCAGGAGATCATCCAAGTACGGGATAATTGTGACCCCTTGCTTGCGCAGGAGCACCATTATTTCCGCCATTACTTTGGTGAAAATCCTCGGGGCCGTGGGAAGACCAAACGGCAACGTCTGAAACTGGTAATGACAATCCTGAACAGCGAACCTCAGGTACGCCTGATGAGGAGGATATATGGGGACATGCAGGTAAGCATCCTTTATGTCGACTGACACAATAAAATCCCCCCCTTCCAGACTGGAGATCACTGCCCTGAGAGATTCCATCTTGAATTTGAACCTTTTTAAAAACAGATTGAGGGATTTTAAGTTCAGAATCGGTCTGACCGAGCAATCCGGCTTCGGGACCACGAACAGGCTTGAATAAAACCCTTCCTTGTGACGGGGGTACCGCGGCAATGACTTGCTGCTGACACAGCTTTTGTATTGCAGCACACACTACCTCCCTTTCCGGAAGAGAAGCTGGCAAGGCCGATTTGAAAAATTGGTGTGGGGGCACGTCTTGAAACTCCAGTTTGTATCCTTGGGCCACAATTTCCAGCACCCAAGGATCTAGGCCCGAGTGAACCCAGACCTGACTGAAGAGCTGAAGACGCGCCCCCACCGGTGCGGACTCCTGCATGGGAGCCCCAGCGTCATACGGTGAACTTAGCAGAAGACGGGGAGGACTTCTGCTCCTGGGAGCTTGCCACAGCCGGAGACCTTTTTCCCCTCCACTTGCCTCTAACAACAAGGAAGGAGGACCCTCGTCCTTTCTTGAATTTATTAGTCCGAAAGGACTGCATCTGATAGTGAGGCGTTTTATTTTGCTGTGTAGGGACATAAGGCAGAAATGAAGACTTACCCGCGGTAGCTGTAGAAACCAGGTCCGCGAGGCCTTCACCAAACAAAACTCCACCTTTATAGGGCAGAGCCTCCATAGCCTTTTTAGAATCAGCATCCCCATTCCATTGATGAGTCCACAACACCCTCCTAGCCGAGATTGCCATGGCATTTGCCCTTGATCCCAAGAGGCCAATATCTCTCGCAGCCTACCTTAGATAGACTGCAGCGTCCTTGATATGACCCAGCGTCAAAAGCACGCTATCCCTATCCAGGGTGTCTATGTCAGATGACAAGTTATCTGCCCATTTTTCAATCGCGCTACTCACCCATGCCGATGCTACGGCCGGCCTGAGCAGCGTACCCGTAGTGACATAAATAGATTTCAAAGTAGTTTCCTGTTTACAATCTGCAGGATCTTTAAGGGCTGCCATGTCAGGGGACGGTAGCGCCACCTTCTTGGACAAACACGCTAGAGCTTTGTCCACCGTGGGAGATGACTCCCACCCTAACCTATCCCCAGAGGGAAACGGGTATGCCATAGAAATTCTCCTGTGAATCAGCCACTTTTTGTCAGGAGCTTCCCAAGCCCTTTTCAAAAAGAGCGTTAAGTTCATGAGAGGGAGGAAACGTTACCTCAGGTTTCTCTCCTTTAAACATATAGACCCTTGTCTCAGGGACAGCGGGGTCATCAGTGATATGTAACACATCCTTTATTGCCACAATCATGTACTGAATGCTCTTAGCCAGTTTGGGATTCAACTTGGCATCATTATAGTCGACACTGGAGTCCAAATCCGTGTCGGTATCTGTATCTGCTATCTGGGTAAACGTATGTTTCTGTGACCCTGAAGTCTGAGTTTGTGACAAAACATCTCCCATGGATTGTCTCCATGCTTGGTTCTGAGACTCCGATTTGTCTAACCTCTTATGCAACAAAGTCACACTTGCATTTAAAACATTCCACATATCTACCCAATCAGCAGCCGGCGGTGCCGACGGAGTCACTCCCACATTCTATTCTACCCCCGCACCAGCCTCCTCTTGGGGATGGCATCCAGCCTCAGACATGTCGACACACGAGTACCGACACCCACAATCACACTGGGCTATAGGGGACAGACCCACAGTAAGGCCTTTCAGAGAGACAGAAAGGGAGTTTGCCAGCTCACACCCAGCGCCTCACCCGGTCTGCAGGAATTTACAAAACCCCAGACCTAGCAGCTCTTTTATATTTAAATAAATACAACACCAAATATGCTGTGCCCCCCCCCCCCCCCCCACTTTTGCACCCTGTTACTTGAGACAGAAGTGAAGGGCCAGGACCAGCGTCTCTGCAGCTTGCTGTGAAGAGAAAATGGCGCTGATTAGAGCTAGAGGACGAAGCCCCGCCCCCTACATGGCGCGCTTGTGTCCCGCTATTATTTATACTGGTGGGGGTCTGTATACAGTGCCTATGCACTTTATGCTGTCTTGCCAGTCCCCAAAATGAGGTTTAATTGCTGCCCAGGGCGCCCCCCCTGCGCCCTGCACCCATATAGTGCCGTTAGTGTGTGGGAGCAATGGCGCGTTAGTGTGTGGGAGCAATGGCGCGGTACCTCCGAAGATCAGAAGTCTTCTGCCGCCTCTGAAGTCTTCTTGCTTCTGCTACTCACTCGGCTTCTCTCTTCAGGCTCTGTGAGGGGGATGGCGGCCCGGCTCCAGGAGCGAGCAGCTAGGCGCACCAAGTGATCGGACCCTCTGGAGCTAATGGTGTCCAGTAGCCTAAGAAGCAGAGCCTTTAAACTCACAGAAGTAGGTCTGCTTCTCTCCCCTCAGTCCCACAAAGCAGGGAGCCTGTTGCCAGCAGTGCTCCCTGAAAATAATAAACCTAACAAAAGTATTTTCTAGAGAAACTCTGTAGAGCTCACCTAGTGTGTGTCTAGTCTCTCTGGGCACAGAATCTAACTGAGGTCTGGAGGAGGGGCATAGAGGGAGGAGCCAGTTCACGCCCATTTAAAGTCTTGAAGTGCCCATGTCTCCTGCGGATCCGGTCTATACCCCATGGTCTTTTTGGAGTCCCCAGCATCCTCTAGACGAAGGAGATATATATATATATATATATATATATATATATATAAAATCCTCGTCAGCGGCACACAGGACACAATCACAAAAGCATTGAGTGATAATCAACGTTTCAAACCTTTACTGGTTTTTCGTCAGGATACAGATAACATACAGAGACAAGTGACTTACCTATATACCCGCCACCATACACGTGTGGGACCCATTCTCCGGCGCAGAATGCAGCTTCCGGGGTCGAGCGCCCGCCTATGACGTCATCGCACGTCCGTGCGCTTGTTGTCATGGCAACATAAAACACCACTGTGACAATACACTGAAATACAGTATAAGATAACACATATACCGATTGAAACAGCAATCATTAGATCGGAAAGCACATTAAGATTTATAATGAAAACTGTACTGATTGTAGTAAAGGAGTCACATAAAGTACATGCAATAGATAATCCGATAGATAACCACTATGACTATTAAAAATCTAGAATTAATAAACGTCTTATTTATCACATCATTGATGTTAAGAGAAATGAATTTAGATTAAAGGGAGCATCACATCCATTGATATACCGAATACATTCAGCTAAAACAAGCTAGGGGTAGCATCTCATTCAGCCCCCTGGGTGCTATTACATCTAATTTATTGATCCAAAAGGATTCTTTCCTCAAAAGTAATTTACCACGATCACCTCCTCTACGTAGAGGAGGGACATGGTCTATCATACGATATTTCAAGCTCGTTAGGCTATGTTTAGCCTCAACGAAATGCCTCGCCACTGGTTGATCTTTAGTACCACCTGCTAGAGCCGCCCTAATTGCCGACCTGTGAAGGGTCATGCGTTCCTTAAATTTCCTGATTGTTTTGCCTATGTATGATAACCCACAAGGGCAAATTAATTGATAAATTACATAGGTACTCTCACATGTTAAGCGGTGTCTAATATAATATTTTTTGCCGGAATGTGGATGACAGAACGAATCACCTGACAGCAGAAATCCACATGTGGTACAGGTACACTTGAAACAACCATTTTTAGCCTGGGGTAAGAAGGTTTTAACTGTGGTTGGTACTAAGCCAGGTAAATCTGTTTTCACAAGGATATCTCTAAGGTTATTCCCACGTGAATAGCAATGCATGAGGGAATGGTCTAAGATTCCCAAATCACGGTCACTTTTAACTATTGACCATAATTTTCGGGAGGTTTGTTTGGTGATAGATGATCCTTCATTAAATTTATTAACCCATGTTATTTTATTAGATCTAGTTTGGGTCTCTTTCTTTTTAAGCAAGTCTTCTCTATTTAGCGAAAGAATCTTATTTTTTGTATCTATCAAAAATTTTCGTTTATACCCTCGTGCAGCAAATTTGTCAATAAGTGAATCGATCTGAGTTATGGCAGACTCACGATTAGAATTAATTCTATAGATGCGGATCATCTGAGAATAGGGGAGTCCCATTTTTAATGATCTGGGGTGACAGCTACTAAAATGTAGCATCGAATTCCGGTCAGTATCCTTTACAAACACTGTGGTGGAGATTTTTCCATCCTGCTTACTAATAGATACATCAAGGAAATTAATGTTAGATTGACTCATAGTATAAGTGAATTTTACTGGGGAGCCACTGATATAGTGATCCTCCATAACCCTAACAAACTCCTCTCTAGTACCACTCCAAAGAATCAACAAGTCGTCTATAAAACGAGTATAAAAGAATATTTTAGACTTGATAGCAGCATCCTGAAAGAAAATCTCATCTTCTATGGAAAACATGTAAGTATTTGCATACGCCGGTGCCATGGAAGAACCCATGGCACAGCCGGTTGTCTGCAAATAATACAGTCCCTCTACCATAAAGAAGTTCTTTGTCAGCAGAATTTCAAGCAGATTGATTATGATGTCAATATGAGCAACATCCAGTACACCATCCTTGCCTAACAAACCCCTGGTTGCAGATAAGCCATCATGATGCGGTATAACTGTGTAAAGGCTTGATACATCAGCCGTAATCAGCCACAGTTCATCTGGAAGAGGTGGCAATAGCAGAAGCTTGTTCAGCAAGGATGTTGTGTCTAAAAGGAAATGTTCATGTTTTTGTACAATTGGCTGTAGTATGGAATCAATGAATACAGCAGAGGGTTGAAACAAGGAACCACGCGCTGAGATGATGGGGCGACCTGGCGGGGGATTAATACCCTTGTGTATTTTAGGTAACGTATACATAATAGGTGTAATAGGGAATTCAGGAATCAAAACCTCCATCATCTCAGGCGTGATCAGCTTGGAATCACATGCCAAAAGTAAAACCTGCATCAATTCTTTTTTAAATGCCACAGTCGGGTCACCCCTAAGTTTGACATAGACATGTTGATCACTTAAATGCCTATACAGCTCCTTTCTGTAATCATCAAGGTCTTGTAGCACAATGCCACCGCCTTTGTCCGCTGAGCGGATAATCAACTCTTTGTTATTTGATAAAGAGCGAAGTGCAATCTGCTGTTCTTTAGTGAGGTTGTTGTGATAAGATAATTTAGCGAGATTTTCCGATGATTCAGTGTCCAATAATCTCATAAATGTTCGGGTAGATGCATTCGATGAATTTGGTTCAAAAGATGATTTCTTACGGAATTGTTTCAATTTTTCTGGAATCACAGGGTTGATGTCATCATATTTAGTAGCAGTACTTTTATTTTTATTGAAAAATTCTTTAAGTTTCAAGCTTCGTTGTAGCTGGTGTTTCTCAGCCTTCCACCTTAAATCATCAAACGGGACTGATGGAATAAAGGATAAACCTTTTATCAATACCTGTTTCTCTACATCACTCAGATCATATGATGATAGATTAAAAATCATTTCTTCTTGTTTTTGACGATTGGTGGTTTATTTCCACTCACTACTTCTTCGCCCTTGTCCACCCCGTCGGTTGAATCTCCTATTCCTGCCTTGGTTCGGGTTGTCACCCCTAAAGGGATTTTTTGTCCACGTCTTCTTGAAGCAGAGGGTCTTGGTGTGTCTGAATCACTTCTAGAAGAACCCGGATCCTGTGAGGAATCCGTGTCCAGTTTTGCAGGAAATCTATTCCTCCTAAAGAATGGTTTCTTCCGCTCAGTTCTATTAACATTGGGACCTCTACCACCAGAAAGCCATTGATAGACTTGGTGATTTTCATAGTCCTGTTTAACTTTATTGAGCTTTTCTCTTTTAAATTTAATTAAATCTTTTTTGTGTAATGCTACTTGTTGATTCAATTTATTGATCCAGTCCTGGTCTTTCTCTGACTGTAATGTTTCTAAATAGAGATCCTCAAACGTAGAGATTTTTTCTTTTAGACGTGATTCCTCCTTTTTGGACTGTTCAATAACTAGAAGTAATAAGTCAAACGAGCATTTATTCATAATTCCCGTCCACTTTTGGCAGAATATGGGATCATATGGGATCAAAGGAGGAATCACGTCTTAAAGAAAAAATCTCTACGTTTGAGGATCTCTATTTAGAAACATTACAGTCAGAGAAAGACCAGGACTGGATCAATAAATTGAATCAACAAGTAGCATTACACAAAAAAGATTTAATTAAATTTAAAAGAGAAAAGCTCAATAAAGTTAAACAGGACTATGAAAATCACCAAGTCTATCAATGGCTTTCTGGTGGTAGAGGTCCCAATGTTAATAGAACTGAGCGGAAGAAACCATTCTTTAGGAGGAATAGATTTCCTGCAAAACTGGACACGGATTCCTCACAGGATCCGGGTTCTTCTAGAAGTGATTCAGACACACCAAGACCCTCTGCTTCAAGAAGACGTGGACAAAAAATCCCTTTAGGGGTGACAACCCGAACCAAGGCAGGAATAGGAGATTCAACCGACGGGGTGGACAAGGGCGAAGAAGTAGTGAGTGGAAATAAACCACCAATCGTCAAAAACAAGAAGAAATTATTTTTAATCTATCATCATATGATCTGAGTGATGTAGAGAAACAGGTATTGATAAAAGGTTTATCCTTTATTCCATCAGTCCCGTTTGATGATTTAAGGTGGAAGGCTGAGAAACACCAGCTACAACGAAGCTTGAAACTTAAAGAATTTTTCAATAAAAATAAAAGTACTGCTACTAAATATGATGACATCAACCCTGTGATTCCAGAAAAATTGAAACAATTCCGTAAGAAATCATCTTTTGAACCAAATTCATCGAATGCATCTACCCGAACATTTATGAGATTATTGGACACTGAATCATCGGAAAATCTCGCTAAATTATCTTATCACAACAACCTCACTAAAGAACAGCAGATTGCACTTCGCTCTTTATCAAATAACAAAGAGTTGATTATCCGCTCAGCGGACAAAGGCGGTGGCATTGTGCTACAAGACCTTGATGATTACAGAAAGGAGCTGTATAGGCATTTAAGTGATCAACATGTCTATGTCAAACTTAGGGGTGACCCGACTGTGGCATTTAAAAAAGAATTGATGCAGGTTTTACTTTTGGCATGTGATTCCAAGCTGATCACGCCTGAGATGATGGAGGTTTTGATTCCTGAATTCCCTATTACACCTATTATGTATACGTTACCTAAAATACACAAGGGTATTAATCCCCCGCCAGGTCGCCCCATCATCTCAGCGCGTGGTTCCTTGTTTCAACCCTCTGCTGTATTCATTGATTCCATACTACAGCCAATTGTACAAAAACATGAACACTTCCTTTTAGACACAACATCCTTGCTGAACAAGCTTCTGCTATTGCCACCTCTTCCAGATGAACTGTGGCTGATTACGGCTGATGTATCAAGCCTTTACACAGTTATACCGCATCATGATGGCTTATCTGCAACCAGGGGTTTGTTAGGCAAGGATGGTGTACTGGATGTTGCTCATATTGACATCATAATCAATCTGCTTGAAATTCTGCTGACAAAGAACTTCTTTATGGTAGAGGGACTGTATTATTTGCAGACAACCGGCTGTGCCATGGGTTCTTCCATGGCACCGGCGTATGCAAATACTTACATGTTTTCCATAGAAGATGAGATTTTCTTTCAGGATGCTGCTATCAAGTCTAAAATATTCTTTTATACTCGTTTTATAGACGACTTGTTGATTCTTTGGAGTGGTACTAGAGAGGAGTTTGTTAGGGTTATGGAGGATCACAATATCAGTGGCTCCCCAGTAAAATTCACTTATACTATGAGTCAATCTAACATTAATTTCCTTGATGTATCTATTAGTAAGCAGGATGGAAAAATCTCCACCACAGTGTTTGTAAAGGATACTGACCGGAATTCGATGCTACATTTTAGTAGCTGTCACCCCAGATCATTAAAAATGGGACTCCCCTATTCTCAGATGATCCGCATCTATAGAATTAATTCTAATCGTGAGTCTGCCATAACTCAGATCGATTCACTTATTGACAAATTTGCTGCACGAGGGTATAAACGAAAATTTTTGATAGATACAAAAAATAAGATTCTTTCGCTAAATAGAGAAGACTTGCTTAAAAAGAAAGAGACCCAAACTAGATCTAATAAAATAACATGGGTTAATAAATTTAATGAAGGATCATCTATCACCAAACAAACCTCCCGAAAATTATGGTCAATAGTTAAAAGTGACCGTGATTTGGGAATCTTAGACCATTCCCTCATGCATTGCTATTCACGTGGGAATAACCTTAGAGATATCCTTGTGAAAACAGATTTACCTGGCTTAGTACCAACCACAGTTAAAACCTTCTTACCCCAGGCTAAAAATGGTTGTTTCAAGTGTACATGTACCACATGTGGATTTCTGCTGTCAGGTGATTCGTTCTGTCATCCACATTCCGGCAAAAAATATTATATTAGACACCGCTTAACATGTGAGAGTACCTATGTAATTTATCAATTAATTTGCCCTTGTGGGTTATCATACATAGGCAAAACAATCAGGAAATTTAAGGAACGCATGACCCTTCACAGGTCGGCAATTAGGGCGGCTCTAGCAGGTGGTACTAAAGATCAACCAGTGGCGAGGCATTTCGTTGAGGCTAAACATAGCCTAACGAGCTTGAAATATCGTATGATAGACCATGTCCCTCCTCTACGTAGAGGAGGTGATCGTGGTAAATTACTTTTGAGGAAAGAATCCTTTTGGATCAATAAATTAGATGTAATAGCACCCAGGGGGCTGAATGAGATGCTACCCCTAGCTTGTTTTAGCTGAATGTATTCGGTATATCAATGGATGTGATGCTCCCTTTAATCTAAATTCATTTCTCTTAACATCAATGATGTGATAAATAAGACGTTTATTAATTCTAGATTTTTAATAGTCATAGTGGTTATCTATCGGATTATCTATTGCATGTACTTTATGTCACTCCGTTACTACAATCAGTACAGTTTTCATTATAAATCTTAATGTGCTTTCCGATCTAATGATTGCTGTTTCAATCGGTATATGTGTTATCTTATACTGTATTTCAGTGTATTGTCACAGTGGTGTTTTATGTTGCCATGACAACAAGCGCACGGACGTGCAATGACGTCATAGGCGGGCGCCCGACCCCGGAAGCTGCATTCTGCGCCGGAGAATGGGTCCCACACGTGTATGGTGGCGGGTATATAGGTAAGTCACTTGTCTCTGTATGTTATCTGTATCCTGACGAAAAACCAGTAAAGGTTTGAAACGTTGATTATCACTCAATGCTTTTGTGATTGTGTCCTGTGTGCCGCTGACGAGGATTTTATATTTACTGCTGCAATGCAGTTATGAGGGCACCGGACCAAGGTCTGTTTGTTTATGGGAGTGCCGAGTCTGTGCTGGACTATATATATATATATATATATATAGGCGTGGCTTCATGGGGAAGCAGCATGGTCCCAAAATAATACCAATTCATATTACGCTGCACAGTAGTCTCCATTATTCAAATTACGCCACACAGTAGTGGCACTTATACACATTACACCCGGTAGAGCCCCTTATATACATAACACCAGGTAGAGCCCCTTTTTCACATTATGCCAGGCAGAGACCCTTTTACACATTATGCCAGGTAGAGCCCATTTTCACACATTACACCACAGTAGAGCAGAGCCCCTTATACACATTACGCCAGGTAGAGCACCCTTATACAATGCCAGGTAGAGCCCCTTTTACACATTACACCAGGTACAGCCCCCTTTTACACACTGCACCAGTTAGAGCTCCCCTTTACACACTGTGCCAGGTAGAGCACCATTTTACACCTTGCGCCAGGTATAGCCTCCTTTCCTTTTACACACTGCACCAGGCAGAGTCTGCAGCTATGCACAAAAAAAACCCACACACATACACACAAGCCCTCTTCTAACTTTATTGTGCTGCCGCAGCAAGACGTTGCCAGAGGACAGGAGGACTTGGGCCCTCCATCACTTTCCTGCAGGGGCAGGCGGGTGAGCAGACTGTCAGGTAGGCGGGCGGCCAGGCAAAAGACTGTCCGGGTGCTTGGTCTTGCAATAGCGGCAGCAGGAATGCGGTCGTGCGGATGCTGCTGGCTGTATTACGCCCACAGTGCACTTAAGGCAAGGCACTACTAGCACACTGTTAGTTATGGTCTTGCCAATAAGGATTTAAAGTGAATACACCTTACCATTAACTAAAGTGTCATATGTGAAGTTATACATATACCATTTTTCCAAAGTCATCATACATAAAGTCCAGTACAAGGCACAAATATATATGGTGCACCCATACAAAAACAGAAATGCAAATATGAAGGCTTACAAGAACAAAATGGTCTGTAGCAAACTAGCCATCTGTGTAGGATGTTCACTATGAGGGGGTCCTTCAGAACTCCTCCGCACATATCCACATCTTACTTGTGACCTCACACAGTCACAGCGCCTCAGACCGCGCCCCCCCCCCAATCGCTGCGTCGCTGCCTTCAAAACGTTGCGATGCTGGCCCGTCACTGCCCCCCACCAGCTCTTAAACTGCAATCACAGTTTAAGTCCTCATGCATGCGCCCAGCGGTGTGCATGCATGTGCAGAAGTGCAGAAATCACTGAATAGCGATTTCCGCACTTCAGCGATCCATGCTGAATTAAGCCCTAATTGCTATATTTGAGATCCCATCTACCTATACAACAGCATGCAGAAATTGTGCAGCAGGTGTGGCCATGGGTGCTTAGGTATGAGAGGTTGGTGGTATTGGGCTTGGTGCAGCTGGTGGTGAGATATCTAAAAAGTGTAGACTAAGCAGGGTCTTCAGCTGAATCACATCATGTGCTGGATCCATTTGGAAAGAAGAGGTAAGAATGTTTTTCCTTACAATTGTTTGTTTCGGTATTGGATCATGGTGTCTTTTAAACACATTTGGACAACGCTCAGGGAGTTTATAATTTATACTAGACACTGCAGAAATAAATGATTAGATACTGCATTCACTGGTAACACATAAAATATATAGCAAAACCGTACTTTAGTAATGCTTGTGCACCTAGAAAACTAGTTTTAAAACTGCTATAAAAAGAAGACTGGAATTACACAGACAAATCCTGGCTATGTGAAGGAAAAGGTACTTTTGCACAGTATAGTGTTTACATGGCGTGGCAACCATTGTTGTGTTTGGATTATGGGGGTTGTTCCGAGTTGATCGCTAGCTGCCGTTGTTCGCAGTGCAGCGATCAGGTAAAAAAATGGCAAAACTGTGCTTGCGTATGCGCCGCAATGCGCATGCGCGTCGTACGGGTACAACGAGCATCGTTGCTGTGCAATGGTTCTAGCGAAGAATCCATTCGCACAGGCGGTCGTAAGGAGATTGACAGGAAGAGGGCGTTTATGGGTGTCAACTGACCGTTTTCTGGGAGTGGTAGGGAAAACGCAGGCGTGTCCAGGTGTTTGCAGGGCGGCTAGTTGACATCAATTCCGGGACCTCAGTCGCTAGAATCATTGCACACGATAAGTAACTACAGGGCTGGTCTTGTTTTGCACAAAATGTGTTTGTGTCGCTTGGCTGCACATGCGTTCACACACTTGCAAAGCGAAAATACACTCCCCCGTGGGTGGCGACAATGCGTTTGTACGGCTGCTAAAAGTAGCTAGCGAGCGATCAACTCGGACTGACCCCCTATAAACAGGAACTCACCTAGTGGCTGTGCACAAGGTGGAGTGGATGTGTCCCTTGAAGGTTCAGAAACTGGAGGACTTGGTGCAATTTGAAATAGAGGATGAGACAGTGGTGGAGGTGGGGCCACAGCCCTTTATGGACCTACACAATACAGAATTTTTTTTTATAAAAAAGCAAACCTGTATCATGTGGGCACTTGTGTATTAAATTGTTACGTATGACTTACCTGCTGCTTCAACATCCTCAGTGATGGTAGGTTTGGTTTAGCATACCTTCTTTTTTGGTGCTATGAATAAACAGTAAACAAGCATTCAATAAAATACACATGTAATGCTGAAACCATGTTTCAAGTGTCTTACTGCAAAATATAGTTCTGGTTACATTACACCATCTGCATGGCTACTGGTAATGGATATTGTGCAGTGGTAGTTTGTGGCATAATGTATTGGTGTTTAACTGTAACATATGGTAATCATTTTATATGGTAGATCTTGTTGTATATACAGTAGTATGCAGTGCCAGATTAAGGTCCACATGGGCCTAGAGCTGAAATGTATGAAATGCCAATTATGTGCCTCGGCAGTTTGTGTGACAAGCGCTGCGTAGGTGTGACTAGTGATGTGGGGGTATTAATAGTCTGGTGTGGCCTGTGCAATAAGTGTGGCTATCTCTATGGAGGTCACAGCTTGTGCCTACCTTCGGCTTCAACCATTTAATAACGGCACTATAACAAAAAAAAAGTTTGTGACCATCATATAATACAAGCATCAATGACCACCATATGATACAGAGAGCATTGAAGTGACTGACATATGATACAAATAGCTGTATCAAAATGCAAAAAGGTAGAAAGGAGAGCAACGATGGGACAAAACAGAGTAGTTGTGGAAAGATTAGAAAAGATGGTGGCAATACAGAGTAGATGGGAAAAGGGAAGCAGAGATGGGGGTAAAACAGCAGACAAGGAAGTTAGGGCTCTTGGGGGACACTTACTGACACATATGTTTAATGACACAGACACCTGTTATTGACATAGACACACTTACTGACAGACACCACTTACAGACACAGACATCCCTTACTGACACAGATTCCTCTTACTGACAAAAAATCACTGATACAGACCAACTTACTGACACAGACACAGTTACTGAAACAGCTTACTGACAGACACACACCACCTACTGACACAGACTTACTGACTCTTACTCAACCCTTACCTACAGGCACCACTTAATGACAAAAATACCACTTACAGACACACCCACATGCCACAGATACTACTTAGACAGATACCCCTAGCTGACACACACACACTGACTCAGACACCACTTACTAAAGGACACTCCTTTTTGACACACAACACAGATAAACTTACTGACAGTCACTACTTACTGACAGACACTCCTAACTGACACACGCAACACAGACAAACTTACTAACACAGATACCACTTACTGACAGACACTACTTACTGACACACACCTGCACACACACACACACACACACACACACACATACACACACACACACACAACACTCACTGACACAGGCACCACTTAATTGTGAGGAGAGGAGACCCCAGGGCCTGGTGTGCACTATGACTCACTGGGTATTGCATGCCCACTCAGCTCTGACATTCACAAGCCCGGCTCTCCTAAAAGCCTCCTCTATCAGACCCTTCCCCTCTTTCATGATTGGATTGTCACAGGAAGCGGTGGGAATGGTAAACATGAGTAATTACTTTGGACAGGCAAGGGGTGGAGCCTCAGATGGGTCCAAGGTAGGGATGGACATCGGAAGCCAACCATAAAATGATGGCTGGGCTTCCACCATCGAAACTTTCGATGTGATGGTAACTAACCATCAAATCAAAAGTAATCGATGGAATAAACTATTCATATGATATGCACATGTGCAAAAAAGCCATTTGCGCATGCACAATACTAATTCTGCGAGGCTGGCAGGGGGCGGGATTGGGGGCATTGCCCAGAATAGTAACTAATGCTATTATATGGAATTGCACAGTTCTCCTGCAGCGCGGCCAGAGAGGGGGCAGATTTGGACAGAGCTTCTGTCAGCAGTGGGAGGAGTCGGAGGTGGAGTAGCTCGCTGCAGGATGTCACAAGAGTGAGTGTCAATTCACTCACTCACCGTTGCCAGAGTCGGACTGGACCACAACAGCACACACAGGCATGTATGACATGCTGGGAGTAGTTGGAGTCAGGAGGACAGTGTCTTCAGAACCTTACTCCCAGCACAGGGTGCTTACTAGTTGGTTAACTTTTCACAACAACGATAGCCTCATGATCTGTGTAGCTAGCTGGCTGCTGCTGCAGCGGCGAGGGATGCACTCTGATTGGTTCTCACAACCTCAGAGAGCCAATCATAGCTTGATTTGTGCCCTGTTGCCTAGCAGCAGCCTAGAGAGGGGAGAGATCAGAACAGGTATGTCTGAGGCAGACAGAGGGTAACACAGACAGCCTCCAACGAGCTCAAGACACACAGCAGCCAGGAAGGACCCAGGGACAGAGCAGCTCTCAGAAATTAAAGAAACAGTAAACCATCGGAACACCATCAAATCATTACCATTTGATGGTGACAAACATCGGAATGCCACCATCGAATGATAAAAACACTAACATCGAAAGAGAAGCATTGATGGTTAGCAAGCATCGACCATCGATGTCCATCCCTAGTCCAGGGATGGAGCTTCAGGTAGTATGGGGGTGGGTCTTCAGATGGGTCTGGGGCAGAGCCTCCAGCGGATTAAGGAACAGAAGCTTCAAACAGTCCGTGGGGTGAACAGGAGTTAAGACTTCGGTCGGCTGGTTTGGGAAGGGGGTAAATGGGCAGCCGAGTGAGTAAGCTAGGCCTGTCAACACTGGCAGCACTGCAGGGGATCTTATGGGCCTATTTTCAATGGGGGGGCCTGGATCTGTAGCTCCATCTATCCCATTATTAATCCAGCCCTCATAGTATGGAATTGTGAAATCAATAAACATTGGCTGCCGCCATGTGGTTTTCCCTTTCTCTCTTCTAACAATAATAAAACCTGGGATGAATAGGATTCTGAATAATGGCTGCATTATGATAATACTGAGATGATGTCTAAAGAAGTTTATATAATGGAGTAAAACATTAGGCATTACATGTTTGTGGTCTATGGAGACTATAGTAACATGGAAGTTGAATTAATAACAGCTTGGAATAGGGCATAAGATAAGGGTGTTTCCCCTACATTCCAAATTGGAGTTTAGATTGCAGACAATGGGGTATATTTACTAAGCTCCCGATTTTGACCGAGATGCCGTTTTTTCTTCAAAGTGTCATCTCGGTTAATCTCGGTCATTTACTAAACACTAATCACGGCAGTGATGAGGGCATTCGTAATTTTTTGCTAGTTCAGGTAAAAAATTACGAATGAATACACCATCGGTCAAATTACGCCTGTTTAGATATGAATCTCGGTCATTTACTAAGAAGTGCAAAGCAAAAAAACACAAAACACTGCCGTGAAAAATTACAACTCGTAAAAAAGTCCTAAAAAAAAACAGACCTGCTTTTTTTTTCCGTGATTTGAGATGCATGCAGGGATCCATGAGATCCGTGCATGTATATCAGTGGGAAGGGGTGGGAAAGTGCTTATTTTTGCCAAAAAATTGCGTGGGGTCCCCCCTCCTAAGCATAACCAGCCTCGGGCTCTTTGAGCCGATCCTGGTTGCAGAAATATGGGGGGAAAAATGACAGGGGTTCCCCCATATTTAAGCAACCAGCATCGGGCTCTGCGCCTGGTCCTGGTCCCAAAAATACGGGGGACAAAAAGAGTAGGGGTCCCCCGTATTTTTAAAACCAGCACCGGGCTCCACTAGCTGGACAGATAATGCCACAGCCGGGGGTCACTTTTATACAGCGCCCTGCGGCCGTGGCATCAAAAATCCAACTAGTCACCCCTGGCCGGGGTACCCTGGGGGAGTGGGAACCCCTTCAATCAAGGGGTCCCCCCCCCCCCAGCCACCCAAGGGCCAGGGGTGAAGCCCGAGGCTGTCCCCCCCCCATCCAATGGGCTGCGGATGGGAGGGCTGATAGCCTTTGTTGTAAAATAAAAGATATTGTTTTTAGTAGCAGTACTACAAGTCCCAGCAAGCCTCCCCCGCATGCTGGTACTTGGAGAACCACAAGTACCAGCATGCGGCGGAAAAACGGGCCCGCTGGTACCTGTAGTACTACCACTAAAAAAATACCCAAAAAAACACAAGACACACACACCGTGAAAGTATAATTTTATTACATACATACACACATACATACATACTTACCTTATGTTCTCACGCAGGTCGGTCCTCTTCTCCAGTAGAATCCAAGGGCTACCTGTTGAAGAAATTCTACTCACCAGATCCATGGGTCCAGGCTCCTCGGCAAATCCAGGGTTAATCCACGTACTTGAATAAATAAAAAAAAACGGTGTCCCGACCACGAACTGAAAGGGGACCCATGTTTGCACATGGGTCACCTTCCCACGAATGCCAGAAACCCACTTTGACTTCTGTCTAAGTGGGTTTCTTCAGCCAATCAGGGAGTGCCACGTTGTAGCACTCTCCTGATCAGCTGTGTGCTCCTGTCTTCACTGACAGGCAGCACACGGCAGTGTTACAATGTAGCGCCTATGCGCTCCATTGTAACCAATGCTGGGAACTTTCTGCTCAGCGGTGACGTCACTTTAGGTCAACCGCAGGGCAGAAAGTTCCCATCATTGGTTACAATGTAGCGCATAGGCGCTACATTGTAACACTGCCGCGTGCTGCCTGTCAGTGAGGACAGCAGCACACAGCTGATCAGGAGAGTGCTACAACGTGGCACTCCCTGATTGGCTGAAGAAACCCACTTAGACAGAAGTCAAAGTGGGTTTCTGGCATTCGTGGGAAGGTGACCCATGTGCAAACATGGGTCCCCTTTCAGTTCGTGGTCGGGACACCGTTTTTTTTTATTTATTCAAGTACGTGGATTAACCCTGGATTTGCCGAGGAGCCTGGACCCATGGATCTGGTGAGTAGAATTTCTTCAACAGGTAGCCCTTGGATTCTACTGGAGAAGAGGACCGACCTGCGTGAGAACATAAGGTAAGTATGTATGTATGTGTGTATGTATGTAATAAAATTATACTTTCACGGTGTGTGTGTCTTGTGTTTTTTTGGGTATTTTTTTAGTGGTAGTACTACAGGTACCAGCGGGCCCGTTTTTCCGCCGCATGCTGGTACTTGTGGTTCTCCAAGTACCAGCATGCGGGGGAGGCTTGCTGGGACTTGTAGTACTGCTACTAAAAACAATATCTTTTCATTATCACAAATGGCTATCAGCCTCCCCATCCGCAGCCCATTGGATGGGGGGGGACAGCCTCGGGCTTCACCCCTGGCCCTTGGGTGGCTGGGGGGGGGGGACCCCTTGATTGAAGGGGTCCCCACTCCCCCAGGGTACCCCGGCCAGGGGTGACTAGTTGGATTTTTGATGCCACGGCCGCAGGGCACTGTATAAAAGTGACCCCCGGCTGTGGCATTATCTGTCCAGCTAGTGGAGGCCGGTGCTGGTTTTAAAAATACGGGGGACCCCTACTCTTTTTGTCCCCCGTATTTTTGGAACCAGGACCAGGCGCAGAGCCCGATGCTGGTTGCTTAAATATGGGGGAACCCCTGTCAATTTTTTCCCCATATTTCTGCAACCAGGATCGGCTCAAAGAGCCCGAGGCTGGTTATGCTTAGGAGGGGGGACCCCACGCATTTTTTTGGGGGATTTTACATTGTTTAATTAAAAAAAAAAAAAATAAGAACCCCAGCACGGATCACACAGATCCGGCCGAGATTGATTGTAAAAAAAAACGGCAGTGTTTTGCTAATCACTGCCGTAAAAATAGGTAAAAAAAAACGAATGACATCGACATCGGAAGCAAAGAAAAATACGAATACGACAGCTTAGTAAATCCATCGTAATCAATTCAAAAAGTTGCAGTTTTACACTGTCGATGTCATTCGTGATTGAACTTTGACCTTTTTTCGGAAATTACGATTCTTAGTAAATTTACCCCAATGTGGTCTAAACAAAGGATGCCATATGGTCTCCCCTCCCCCACACAACCCCAAGCTCACTCTCTTTCTTTGTATTTCTCTTTATCTCTCTATGAGGGAGATGTACTAAGCATTGGAGAGTGATCAAGTAGAGAGAGAAATAAAGTACCAGCCAATCATCTCCTAAATACCATGTTACAGTCTGTGTCATGGCTGAGTTTCTTTGTGAACCCCCACAGCGGAGGTATCCACTTCCAGGAAGAATGGTCCAGAGACATCTGGCTGTTGAAGTACTGGAGCATAGGTAAACGCTTCTTTTAGTAATAGAAAAGCCTGTTTGGCTTCAGGAGACCAGGAGTTAGGGTTAGCACCCTTGCAGGTAAGAGTTGAGATGGGAGCAACCAGGGTGGAGAAGCCACAAATGAATTTCCGGTACGAGTTTGCAAATCCCAGAAAACGTTGAGTTGATCTAAGAGACGTGGGTTCATTCCAAGTTAAAATTGCTTTAACTTTTTCAGGGCTAATAGAGATCCTAGCCACTTCCTGGGTTCGACATGCCGACGCTCAGGTTGCCAGCATTCAAAATACCAATCGTGGCACCCCAATGGTGAGATTCCTGACATTGGCAAGGTAAGTATACTTACCTCTCCCCAATGCCCCCTAACTCTCCCACCCGCAGCCTAAACCTAGCCCTCCCCGATAGGTGCCTAAACCCCACTTTGCCGGAGAGTAGCCCTAAGATCTCCTCCTCACAGCCTAACCCTCCCCCCCGTAGTCTAAACCTAACCTCCCCCCAGCGGCAGGGCCGGTGCAAGGGTGTTCGGCGCCCTCCTGCAAACTATAAATTTGCGCCCTCTCTCCCATACTTAATAAAGAGACAATGCAGTATGAAGTCTCAAGCCGCAAAAAAACAGGTGGGGCGTGGTCACACAATAGTACCAATTCAAATTACTCCATACAGTAGTACAATCTTGTTCACATTTACACCGCGCAAAGCGCACAGAGGGAACTCGATTCACCGCTGTCGGTACTCTGACTGTCATTTTACACTTTACGGCAGGTAAGAGTCCCCATTTTACACATTACGGCATGCAAGAGTCCCCACTTTACACATTACGGCAGGCGAGAGTCCCCATTTTACACATTACGGCAGGCAAGAGTCCCCACTTTACATATTACGGCATGCAGGAGTCCCCACTTTACACATTACGGCAGGCAAGAGTCCCCACTTTACACATTACGGCAGGCAAGTGTCCCCATTTTACACATTACGGCAGGCACGAGTCCCCATTTTACACATTACGGCAGGCACGTGTCCCCATTTTATACATTACGGCAGGCAAGAGTCCCCATTTTACACATTATAGCAGGCAGGTGTCCCCATTTTATACATTACGGCAGGCAGGTGTCCCCATTTTACGCATTACGGCAGTCAGAGTCCCCATTTTACACATTACGGCAGGCAGGTGTCCCCATATTACGCATTACGGCAGGCAGGTGTCCCCATTTTACACATTACGGCAGACAGGTGTCCCCATTTTACACATTACGGCAGACAGGTGTCCCCATTTTACACATAACGACAAGCAGGTGTCCCCATTTTACACATAACGACAGGCAGGTGTCCCCATATTACGCATTACGGCAGGCAGGTGTCCCCATATTACGCATTACGGCAGGCAGGTGTCCCCATATTACGCATTACGGCAGGCAGGTGTCCCCATATTACGCATTACGACAGGCAGGTGTCCCCATTTTACACATTACGGTAGGCAAGAGTCCCCATTTTACACATTATAGCAGGCAGAGACCCCTTCAACAAAGAGAGACAGAGTGAAAAAATCCAGACAGATAGATAGATAGATAGATAGATAGATAGATAGATAGATAGATAGATAGATAGATAGATAGATAGATAGATCAAACATACAAAATACTCACTTAGTTCCTCTGATAGACACAACCTCCCGGGCAGTCTCTCTATTGTTCCTCAGTCCTGGTAGGTGATGAGATGGCTCCATGGATATGGGGGCATCTAGTGGCTCCTGGCAGTACTGCAGTCAAGTACAGTAGTCACTGCAGCTCTCTGCTCCCCAAGCCGTCCTTTGTCATCAGTCCCGCCCACACACCTCCCACTGCTAGCGCCAAAGCAGGAGGAGATTACATCAGCGCCGTGGGAGGAGATTACATCAGCGCCGTGGGAGGAGATTACATCAGGACGGGAGGAGATTATATCAGTGCCGTGGGAGGAGATTATATCAGCGCCGTGGGAGGAGATTACATCAGCGGCGTGGGAGTGGGAACTTGAAGAGCCGGCAGCAACTGCACACATCAAAGGAATGCAGAGCAGTGAGAGCGCCTCTCCAGGCATGCGCCTCCCTGCACTGCATCCCTTTGCTGAGCGGGTTCCGCCGGCTCTGCCCAGCGGTTTACCTGTCCAGAGGCCTGGCAAACCCTCGTTTGGGATCCTGGCAGTTGTGATTCCGGAGCTGGGATTGTGTCCCTAGTCGGGATGCCAGTGCCGGCATTCCGAGCAGCGCCAGGATTTTGTCATCGGTATTTCGACTGCCAGAATCCTGACCACCGGGATTCTGACCAAATCCTTTCCCGACGTCCTGCCATCCAAATGCAGGTGCTAATGAGGCAGAGATGGTGCCACCCCTTGGTGGCACTGTTGCCCTGCAGCTAAGTATACCATATCTTTTCAAATAATAGATCAGGATGTACTGCAAGTTAGCCTTTTTTTCCCCCACACAAATTATTCATACGATGGCATTACCATTTAATTTTGCCATTGTGCTGTTATTTATAAAGGTCGAAAATAATTGGCCAAAGAAGTGTTTTGTTTTTGTTTTTTACTTAATGGAATAGCTGTATGTAACCCGGTCATACGCACATTTTCCTCTGTCATTTATCCCAACATTAAATGTTATTTTTTACTATGGCAACAGTTTATAATGTGTCTGTGTACTAGCATATCTGACACAATGTAACTAAATCACTCACTAAGCTTTACAGTGTTACTTTTGCAGTCTAATGTTAAAAGCAGAGCTAAGAGAATGTGGTCCTTCAGTAACTGAGTAACACTTTGCCATGAAAGGATTTTGATTAAATGATAATTTAATCTTAGGACTGCTGTTTATGGTGAACATTATGAAATACAACTAAAAGTTTACTTTCAATAATAAAAAAATATATATCAACAATATATGACCTTTCAGGTCATTACTTTAGCTTTCTATTAAAAATGTTAGAAATTCTGAGTTTGCATTGCTACAGTATGTGTACAGTGGCTATAACAAGTGTTCACGACTTTTAATATTTTTCACATTTTCTTTTCTTTTATTATCAAATAAAAAAATAATTTAAGAATTGTTGACAGGCACCAATTACTTTGCAATGTTGTCCTAACCATCCCACTTTTGGCAGAACAATCCCCATTTCAGAGTGCAGAAATGCCTAGGGCCGGCCCTGCATTATGTGTAAGCAGCACTAAAGCTGTGGGCATTAAGGGCCTAATTCAGACCTGATCATAGCAGCAACTTTGTTAGCAGATGGGCAAAACCATGTGCAGTGCAGGGGGGGGGGGGGGGGGGGGAGATATAACATGTGCAGATAGAGTTAGATTTGGGTGGGTTATATTGTTTCTGTGCAGGGTAAACACTGGCTGTTTTATTTTTACACTGCAATTTAGATTTCAGTTTTAACACACCCCACCCAAATCTAACTCTCTCTGCACATGTTACATCTGCCCCCCCTGCAGTGCACATGGTTTTCCCCATCTGCTAACAGAGTTGCTGCTAGGATCAGGTCTGAATTAGGCCCTATGTGTGTAAGCGGAGCTACTACTGTGGGCATTATGTGCATAAGCGGTACAACTACTGTGGCATTATGTGCATAAGGCACTACTACTGTGGGCATTATGGGGGTCATTCCGAGTTGATCACAGCCAGCAACTTTTTGCTGCTGCTGCGATCAACTAGCACATGCCTATGGGGGCTATCGCTTGTGCAGCCCTGCTAAGCTTAAAAAATTTCAAGCACAAGTAGACCAGCCCTGGAAAACTTACCCTGTGCGACGATCTCAGCGATGCAGGAGCCGGCTTTGATGTCAGACATCCGCCCTCCAATCTTCTGGACACACCTGCGTTTTTCAATCCACTCCCCGAAAATGGTTGGAAACGCAGGAGACGCCCAGGTCCACCTTCTTCCTGTCCACCTTCTTTGCGGTCCACTCTGCGACCGCTTCCTTCTCAAGACGCAACATAACCTGGTGACCCCTGTCGCCGGGCAACATTACGCACAGCGGCCTCCGCTCATGCGCATTCCTCACCTGTTCGCACTGCAGTGATAAACCGCTGCATGCCAACGGGTCGGAATGACCCCCTATGTGCGTAAGTGGTGCTATTACTGTGGGATTACGTGCGTAAGTGCTACAACTACTGTGCTACTACCGTGGGCATTATGGGAGTTATTTAGGTTTGTTAGCAAACCAGTAAAGCAAGCAACTGGGCAAAACCATGTTGCACTGCAGGTAAGGTAGATGTAACATGTACAGAGAGATATAGCTTTGGGTGGGGTGTGTTCAAACTGAAATCTAAATTGCAGTGTAAAAATTAAGCAGCCAGTATTTACTGTGCACAAAAACAATATAACCCACCTTAATTTAAATCTCTCTGCACATTACATCTGACCTACCTGCAGTGCAACATGATTTTGCCAAGTTGCATAGTTTTTTGGTTTTCTAACAAACCTGAATAACTCCCATAATACTACTACATAATGCCCACTTACTACTGTGGGCATTATGTGTGTAAGCGGAATTACTACTGTGAACATTATGTGCATAAGAGGCACTACTACTGTGGGCATTATGTGTATAAGTGGCACTACTGTGGGCATTATGTATAAGGGGCTGTACTGCTGTGGGCATTATGTGTATAAGTGGTACTACTGTGGGCATTATGTATAAGGGGTGTTACTACTATGGGCATTACATGTGTAAGGGGCACTACTACTGTGGGCATTGTGTGTATAAGTGGCACTACTACTGTGGGCATTATGTGTATAGGTGACCCTACTGTGGGCATTATGTACAAGGGGTCCTACTACTGTGGGCATTATGTGTATACGTGGTACTACTGTGGGCATTATGTATAAGGGGTGCTACTACTGTGGGCATTATGTGTATAAGTGGTACTACTGTGGGCATTATGTAAAAGGGGTGTCACTACTGTGGGCATTATCTGTATGAGGTGTAACTATGGGCATTATGTGTATAAGCGGCACTACTGTGGGAACAATGTATATAAGTGGCACTGCTGTGGTCATTATGTATAAGGGGTGCTACTACTGTGGGCATTATGTGTATAAGTGGCACTACTGTAGGCATTATGTATAAGGGGTGCTACTATTGTGGGCATTATGTGTATAAGGGGTGCTAATACTGTGGGCATTATCCGTAAGGTGCAATACTGTGTGGTATAATGTATTAAAGGGGTACTACTGTGTAGTGCAATGTAAATAAAGGGCACAACCCTTTTTTCAGGGTACTCCTTATGCACATGCTGTCCTTTAGTAAAGTGTGGGAGGGCCCAAATTTATAGTTTATAGAAAATAGTGATAATGATTTAATATTTAATGTTTTAAATTAATATTATGTAAGTGAGCAAGAAGTCATACATTTATAAAATATCAGTTCAAAGCCTAAAGCCAAATAGCATGTTTAAATGCCTCTTGTTTAATGTATACCTTCTAGAAGCAACAGTTCTCCTGATCAATCCTGTGCTCCACTGGAGTTCTACATTTTGGCTCAGTCACAGTGATAGTCTAGCATTCCTTCTTACATAGTGGCATGGACATACAGGTTAGTAGGATTCTATATAAGGTATAGTATCCATATAGCATGTAGTATGTGTCGCATACTGTAACCTTTAGGCGTATTGCTGTTGTGCATCTTGTAGTTTCAGTGACGTAAGTTCCTCTACTTTGAGACTTCCATATGTTTGGGTGCTGTTCAAGCAACTTAGATCCAATTGTGAATTATATTGGAAGTTTCAATGCCTACAGCGCCTATTACTTGTACATAACCAGATATTTTATTGTGATATATATATATATATATATATATATATATCTATCTTTGCATCAAGCCCAAATACATCTACGAATATAAAAGTTCAGGTGGGCTCAAAAATATAATTTTATAGGCTTCACCATTTCTGTGATGAGCCTCTTTTTAAACCACTTTAAACAACTTCTAGAGAGCTTTATATGAATTTAGCTATTTTAAGGTCATCATATGATCCTTCACATACAAATGTATTAGCACCTCTGTATCTATCTATAACAACTGGGTTACCCCTGATGAAGTCGTTTAGACGAAACACGTTGGGTCTGTCAGTCATGAGCTGTTTAATCAGTCTGTGAAGATACTCCCTCTTGAGCTCACACCTTATTAAGGTGAGGGAGTGTCTGAATCATTATACACTGGAGATATCTCATGAATTTTTATAAATTCTCTGTATGACTTTCGTCTGTAAGGAAATTTTATTCATATGTGAATTTTGTGATATTAAATTATTACCTTTTACTAATTGGCCGTGGGCCTTTGCTTTGGGTGATCTTTTGGTGAGGGGTTATCCAATTTAGGACCCCAGGATCTACTGCTCTTCAGTGTACAGAGTACACCCAATCGGATTCCCTTGGAAGATCCCATATGTATTTATGATCTGTACAGCGCACTTGGGAATTGTGTTTTTTTTATATATATGTATATGTGTGTGTGTGTGTGTGTGTGTGTGTGTGTGTGTGTGTGTGTGTGTGTGTGTGTGTGTGTGTGTGTGTGTGTGTGTCTGTGGTGTGTTCTGAAAAAAACATGTGTATACACATTTCATTGTCATTTGTTTTAAATCACACATTTCTTAGCAGTCATACCCAGGATTAGAACCCATGACCTGTTACACTGAAGATAGGCACCTTACTGATAGAGATACGTTGCAACTAGGCAGATCTATGTAGCGTGCAGGCACACACTACAAAGATCTGCTCAGTCACTCACAATGCTTATTTCTCTGACTATTTTGCAAGTGTCATGGCCAGGATAAGAACCTGCAACCTATTACACTGGAAACAGGTACCTTACTGATAGAGCTATTTGCTCCTGTATAGGAAACATGAGAATTCTAACTATATGAAGTTATTTGTAATTGCCAGAGAAGTAACTTCATATAGTTTGAATTCTCATGCTTCCTATACAGGAGCAAATAACTCCATCAGTAAGGCGTCTGCTTCCAGTGCAATACTGTAGGTTGTGGGTTCTAATCCTGAGTATGACACTTGTAAAATGTGTATCTATAATAAAGAGGGTGTGACTTGTAAGGTGTAGGGACTAGTGGGGGAGTTGGCCACGGAAGAGAAAGAGGCAGCTGTCAATTAACTTAATTGAATGGTGTCGCAGAACACACAGGAGGAGAGGTCCCTCTCCTCAGAGCATGAATCTGGTGGCAGCTGAATTCGTTGCTGAATCCGTTGCCTCCCACAGTCACGCCTCTGTGTAGTTGCCACTATGTGTCACACATTTTGTACCCCCACCTCTGCTGTGATTTTTGTCTGCCTGGCAGAAGAGGGTGTATCTCTGTGGCAGTAGAAAGAGGAACAGCTCTCTCAACATATTAAAAGATACCCACTTTTCAGGTTTTTATAGGATAGCAGAAAGTGTCTCCCAAAACTTAAAAAAATATGGTCAAGATGACCGGTGTCTCCACATACTTTGGAATCTGGTAAATTTACATGACTTTAGAGTTATAGTTGCCCGTGAGAAATAAAATATTATTAAATAAATTATGCTGTACTGCACAATTACTGTTTGGGTTATATGAACCTTTGTAATATAGGTGTCAATGTCAACATTATTTATTCTCAACCATAAATTTTCAAGCTATTTAAACTGTACTATAGCACTAGCGCATTACTTTATTTTCTTACTGAAAGCGCATTTATGATACATACAGGATTCTTCAAAATTGATGGTACTTTGAATGTTTTCCCTTTTCATTTCTGTATGTTTATAAAATGTAAATAAAATTACTAAATTTAAAAAAATATCCACTTTTCAAGTCATGATGTGCAAGGAGATTGCTGGACTGGCTAACGAGCTCTCCAGTAACCACGGCTTCTGTTTGACATCTGGGGGACAAACACTTTGGGGACAGTGGGGCTAGGGGAGAACACACTAGGTCCTCACATATCAGTAGGGTGGGCAATAGTGGAGTACACTTTGGGGACACACAATATGCGCAGCTGTGTACGTGGGAAAAGAGATTGACTATTGAGGGAGGGCACATGCATCATTAGAGTTTAGTATAGAACACCGGTGGGATCAGGGACAATTTATTGAACATGTTCTGTAGCAGTGGGGATACACACAAGATGGATGTGCGGATTCTCTGATTGGTCGGCTGGGAAGGGGTCTGGGAAATTTCTTTGAACACTTCAAAAGAATTGCACAGTGCACATTAGCAACATACATTATATACAGTTTAAAGCCAAAAGTGCAAAATCATGCTTTTGGGTCTAAAAACCTAAAGGCTAAACAAAGTATTAAGAGCACTATAATGAAAATTACTGCTATATGAAGGGGTAATTTTTCCACCTTCTGCCTTCCTTAGATGTGGCAGGCTCCATCTCTGGAATTGTACCCTGATTCCCCCGATACTCATGCTCGCCATGGCAGGCGCAGAAAGTACCATCAAAAGTTGAAAGGGCAGACATGTATCATTGCCATCACTGGCATGAGTGATTAGCCCAAGGTCATCTAGAGTTGACACAGAGGCTAGGGAGGCGGGAGGTCAGGGCTGACCCACCGGCAGGGGCGGATTGGGAACAAAAAGCGGCCCTGGAAAAAATTGTACTAGTGGCCCCACATGGGCAGCACCAGAGGTGTAAGGTCTGGCCATGGGCAATGGCAGCAGCACCCTCCCCCCAAGACTTTCCAGATAGTGGGCATGTCCAGCATCAAGGGGGAAGTTAAAAATAAATAAAATTATTATGAGCACATTATATGATACATCTTCAGAATTTAGGAAACAATATAATTCTTTAGAAAGATATATTTTCTTACTTATTACACCAACCGTATCCCAATCACTATTCACTCAATCTTATATGTCAGCCAAGCAGGCAGACAAAGTATACACTAGATCATCTGCAATCACAGGCTAAGTGGCAAAGTCATTTTTATATATGCAAATTATTTTACATCTTATTCATTATGTCTATAAAAAGGACCACATGTCCTCAAACAAAACAGGCCCCACGGGTGCGCAGGCCCACCGGGAATCTTCCCTGTAAACCCTATGGCCAGTCCGCCTCTGCCCACCGGAAACTCCTAGATTGGTCTTGGATTGATAAATGCACGTATTCCTGGGAGTCAGCGCTCATCAGCATTAGTTCTAAAATTACTGCAGTTATCCAAATAACGGGGTAGAGCAATTAAAGGACTATAATTGATTTAAGGAGTCAAAGTAATCTATGAGTCACTATTTCAAGTCACCGAAAGGCATGTAAGCAATGTAACAAAACAATGAGAAAGACAAGTCATATGCTTGGTGTCACAATGGGCTGAGGACTGGGTTCCAATGAGCAGGCGTTAGCTGAAAGAGCGTATGTCCCTGCCGGAGGGAAACGCGGAGGCCATATATAGTTCTTTCTCATATACCTTGGAGTTGAAAGATGAGCAGCATGAAGAATAGAACTTGAAGACTAAAGAATGAATGCTTGTACAGCGTGGATGGAGAATACTGAAGACTTGAAGAATGAGTGTTTAATAAACATAACTGAAGAACACTGAAGAATGAAGACTTGGATAATGGAGACTTGATTCACAAGGTTAGTGAACACTGGAGACTTGAAGACTTGAATGATGGATGCTCAATAAAGGAGATTAAAGAACACTGAAGAACGAAGACTGGAATGATAGTTGCTTGTTAAATATGGCTGAAGAACACTGGAGAATTGAAGACTTGAATAATAGATGTTCAGTAAATGAGATTGAAAACCTCTGAAGAATGAAGGCTGGAATGATAGATGCTTGTTAAATGTGGCTGAAGAACACTGGAGACTTGAAGACTTGAATAATGGATGTTCAGTAAATGAGACTGAAGAACTCTGAAGACTAGAATGATAGATGCTTGTTAAACGTGTCTGAAGAACACTGGAGAATTGAAGACTTGAATAATGGATGTTCAGTAAATGAGATTGAAGAACTCTGCAGAATGAAGGCTGGAATGATAGATGCTTGTTAAATGTGGCTGAAGAACACTGGAGACTTGAACACTTGAATAATGGATGTTCAGTAAATGAGATTGAAAAACTCTGAAGAATGAAGACTGGAATGATGAATGCTTGCAAAACGTCGCAGAGGCAGGATCAGAACCGGGGGCTCCCTCTACGGTTAAGGAGCACCCAAGAACGCAGTTTGGAGGTGACAAGCCGCGGAGAGCGGTACTGGAGTAACCACCAGCGGATGTGCAGCGGGAGGCAACAGAGGTGACGGATCTGTGGAGCTGAAGATCCCCTGGAGCGCTATACTAACCACAAGAGAATCCTGTGGGGAGCTCAGAGCTTAAGCACCTGCACTTAGGCAATAACATAAAGCACTGGCAAGGTACAAGGCTGAACGGACCCCTTTGAAAAGAGGAAACTGCCTGCGATTTGCTGAGAGGAACAAGAAACCAATATCCATTGGCACACTGAGAATTGGTCTACAACTAAGTGGCCCCTAGCACTGCAGACACGCCAGGATGCAGGTTCTCATCTGAGCAGTTCCCACATACCAGTGCCAATGCCGCTGCACCACACCAGCAGCCCCAACAGACCTTCGCCGCCACAGCACTGCTAGCCATCGGATGGGCCTGACCCCAGCACCAGAGGTAAGACTCCGGATTCTGACAGTACCCCCCTTGTAGTGTTGACTCCGTACACACCTGAACCTCAGCAGGATTCTTGGCATGAAAAATACGGATCAGTCTTGGAACATGGACATCTTCAACAAACACCCAGGGGGACTGGAGGCGACTGTCACGATCTGGGTACTGAGACACCATTCTCCCTTCTGGATGTACGTCCTCCATGGGCCTCTGCTGCCGCTCCTGTCTCGCTGACCGCCGCACGCCGCTGGGCGCATGTGATTCTGCTACTGCGGCCTTCATCGCCATTGTTACGCCTGTCCTATAGTACTTAATTCCCCTTCCTTGTGTGTTCATGGGCGCAGCCATGTTAGACTCCAGTCACATGACATTATTCCTCCTATCCACGGTGCTGGAGCCTTGTCATAATTGTCAGACCAATCCCTGCTATGCAGCAGGTATAAATATCCTGTCCCAGCTCCCAAAAGATTATCAGTGCTTTCATTGTCAACAGTGTTTCCAGCCTACAAGCTTCACTACAGACTTTCTCCTGCAATTCCATTCTGCAATTCAGCCTGACTTCCCTGGTGATTACACTCTGCTGTGTAACCCGACTCTCCAGTGTTAACCCTCTACAGCAAGGGTGGGCAATTATTTCAGCTGGGGGGCCGCTTAACACTTCCAGTGAATATTCGAGGGCCACACACAAAATAATCAAAAAGAGTCCCCTTTTTGCACATTACGGCAGACAGCGTGCCCTTTTTTACACATTAAGGCAGACAGCGTGCCCTTTATACACATTAAGGCAGACAGCGTGCCCTTTTTACACGTTACGACAGACAGCGTCCCCCTTTTTACACGTTACGGCAGACAGCGTACCCTTTTATACACATTACGGCAGACAGCGTGCCCTTTTTTACACATTAAGGCAGACAGCATGCCGTTTTTACATATTACGGCAGACAGCGTCCCCCTTTTTACACATTACGGCAGACAGCGTCCGCTTATTACACATTACGGCAGACAGCATCCCCCTTTTTACACATTACGGCAGACAGCTTCCTCTTATTACACATTACGGCAGACAGTGTCCCCCTTTTTACACATTAAGGCAGACAGTGTCTCCCTTTTTACACATCAGCTAAAGCACTGATCCAGGGGCTGGCTGGACAGGGGGTTTACCTGTTTTTCACACTGGCAGACGATCCCCGCTGTCCGATGATCCGCGCTGCTGGCCGGAGTCACTGCTGCTCTGGCCTCTGCCCACTCTTGCTCCCGCTCGCTTCCCGCCACTCCTGCTCACTGCCCGCCCAGCGCATAACAGAGGAAATCCTGGTCAGCTGACCCTGTGACGTGACCGGGATTTCCTCAGCGGCGCCGCATCTGGAAGCAGTGTAGCGCAATGACAAGCAGCTCAGCCTGTCGGGCCACTTGTCATTGCACTCTGATGGGGCACAGCGGGCCAGGCAGGATCGGTCCGCGGGCCGCATCCGGCCCCCGGGCCGCATGTTGCCCACCCCTACTCTACAGCCTACTTTGGATTCCTGTGTTTGAACTTTTGCTTTGCAGTAATCATCCTTCATTCTTCAGTTCCAGCGCACTCCAGCTTCTTTTCTCATCTTCCAACGAACCCCAGCTTCATTACTCATCTTCCAGCGAACCCCAGCTTCATTTATTGTTTACAGAACTTTCCTCCATATTCCAGGTTACTGGTCTTTACCAAATGTGCACCTAATTATCTCGTGTGACTTTCTATTATTCTTTTGCACGTTATTTGACTTTTTATTTAATAAAAGCACTTAAGGCATTTCCAGTTGTCGTGGTCACGCCCTCGGGCATTCATTGCTGCTGTCATTATGCATGTCCAGGAGTCACATAGCTCCTCCTAAGTTCAAATACCCGTCAGCCCCTACAACTGAGGCTCCCAGTCACGGTCTCCAACCCTCAGTTGTGACAGTAAGCACTGACCAGATGGATCCAGCCGGAGACCAGGCCTAAGCGCTTAGGCTGATACAAGAACTGGCAACCCGCCTTGAACGTCAGGAGGCTGCTGTAGGCCATGTTGGTCGCTGTCTCCAGGATCTCTCCTCCCGGCTGGGTGAAATTCAAGCGGCCCTCCGTGGATCAGGGGCGTCCAGTGTGTCGACTCCAGTGCCTCCGGTGGTGTCCCCACCCACCATACCTGTTCCTGCTCCCTATCTTCACTTGCCGACTCCTGCTAAATATGATGGATCTCCTAAAGCCTGCAGGGGTTTCCTAAACCAGTGCGAGATCCAATTTGAATTGCAACCCAGCAGTTTCCCTACTGACCGCATTAAGGTGGCATACCTTATTTCTCTACTCACTGGTGCCGCTCTAGACTGCGCCTCACCTATATGGGAAAGGTCTGATGCTCTGTTGTCATCCTATGCTAACTTCGTGGCAACGTTCAGACGAATTTTCCATGAGCCAGGTCGAGTGACATCAGCTTCTTCAGAGATCCTTCGGCTGCGCCAGGAGACGCGAACTGTCGGTCAGTATTTGGTGCAATTCCAGACCTTGGCATCTGAAGTCTCCTGGAATGATGACGCTCTTTATGCAGCCTTCTGGGGAGGGCTATCCGAGCGTATCAAAGATGAGTTCGCTGCTAGAGACTTGCCTTTAACATTAAACGAGCTAATTTCCCTCTGCACTAAGGTCGATTAACGGTTCCGTGAAAGGGCTGTTGAACGAGGAAGATCCACATTTCCCAAGATTCCTACTGTTTCCATTCCTCGTCAGCCATCTCCGTCTAGGGAGGAACCTATGCAGATAGGTCGCTCTCGTTTATCTCAGGCAGAGCGTAGTAGACGTCTTGCTGAGCGTCTCTGTTTGTATTGTGCCGAATCTTCTCACGTTATCAAGTCCTGTCCCAAGCGTCCGGGACAACCTCAAGTCCTAGCCCACCAAGGAGAAGACCAGCTAGGAGTGACAAATTTCTCTCCATTTCCAAGCAACTGCAATCTCTCCGTTTCTCTGCAGGTGGCTCAGCGTACAAAGAATCTCACTGCCCTATTGGATTCTGGAGCAGCCGGAAACTTTATTACAGAGAGGTTCGTTAAGCAGTGGTCTCTACCCACTGAGAGACTGTCATCTCCTATATCTCTAACTGCCGTGGACGGCAGTAGGATTCCTGATGCGGTGATTACCTCCAAGACCCTACCTATCCGTCTGAAGGTAGGGGACCAGCATACAGAGTTGATTTCTTTCCAGGTTATCCCCAGGGCCACCCATCCTGTGGTCCTAGGCCTCCCATGGCTACGTCTGCATAATCCTCAAGTTGATTGGAAGTCGACCCGTATCCTGGCATGGGGTCCTTCCTGCTCAGAGACATGTCTCCAAAAAGAGCTTCCAGTTCGCATATCCTCCTACAAGTCTTCTGATGTCCCGTCTCCTCCGTGCCAAGACTTCAAACTACAGTTTTGTCCAGGGTCACCGAATCACAAGGCTGATGCCCTTTCCCGCTCCTGGGAGCAAGAAAATGAGTCTGAGTCTACTGACAAGCATTATATTGTGGATCCAGTGGCGTTCTCCGCAGTGAGGATGGACTCTATGCCCCCGCCAGGGAAAAATTTAGTGAAGCCGGCTTTCAGGAGGAAGCTCTTGCATTGGGCACATTCCTCTCGCTTTGCCGGGCATACGCAAGACCTTAAAATTCGTTTCCAGGTCAAATTGGTGGCCGACCCTAAAAAGGGACATTGCGGAATTTGTGGCCTCCTGCCCAAAATGTGCCCAGCACAAAGTACCCTGCCAGTCACCCAACAGGCAAAAGGTTTCCTTGTCTGTTCCTCATCGTCCGTGGGTTCATCCCTCGATGGATTCTGTCATGGATTCCTCACTTCCAAGTTGGCACAAGTCTTCACCCAGAAGTTCCATTCCAGATGGCCAGGTAAATTTAAGAAGTGTCCTGGGGCCACTCCTAAAAGGGGGGGTACTGTCACGATCTGGGTACTGAGACACCATTCTCCCTTCTGGATGTACGTCCTCCATGGGCCTCTGCTGCCGCTCCTGTCTCGCTGACCGCCGCTGGGCGCATGTGATTCTGCTACTGCGGCCTTCATCGCCATTGTTACGCCTGTCCTATAGTACTTAATTCCCCTTCCTTCTGTGTTCATGGGCGCAGCCATGTTAGACTCCAGTCACATGACATTATTCCTCCTATCCACGGTGCTGGAGCCTTGTCATAATTGTCAGACCAATCCCTGCTATGCAGCAGGTATAAATATCCTGTCCCAGCTCCCAAAAGATTGTCAGTGCTTTCATTGTCAACAGTGTTTCTAGCCTACAAGCTTCACTACAGACTTTCTCCTGCAATTCCATTCTGCAGTTCAGCCTGACTTCCCTGGTGATTACACTCTGCTGTGTAACCCGACTCTCCAGTGTTAACCCTCTACAGCCTACTTTGGATTCCTGTGTTTGAACTTTTGCTTTGCAGTAATCATCCTTCATTCTTCAGTTCCAGCGCACTCCAGCTTCTTTTCTCATCTTCCAACGAACCCCGCTTCATTACTCATCTTCCAGCGAACCCCAGCTTCATTTATTGTTTACAGAACTTTCCTCCATATTCCAGGTTACTGGTCTTTACCAAATGTGCACCTAATTATCTCGTGTGACTTTCTATTATTCTTTTGCACGTTATTTGACTTTTTATTTAATAAAAGCACTTAAGGCATTTCCAGTTGTCGTGGTCACGCCCTCGGGCATTCATTGCTGCTGTCATTACGCATGTCCAGGAGTCACATAGCTCCTCCTAAGTTCAAATACCCGTCAGCCCCTACAACTGAGGCTCCCAGTCACAGTCTCCAACCCTCAGTTGTGACAGCGACAATATCGCCTGTGGGACTCAAGAATTTTCTTGACCTCAAACTCCTCTCTTCGTAGAGTTTGGACTTTGGGAGGTCTAGGTAGAAAGGCCCAAAAACAATTGAGCACCAAAGGTTTTAGATGAGAGGCATGAAAAGCGTTGGGAATCCTTAAATAAGGCGGTAACTTCTCAATGGGAAAAGGACCGATAAACTTGGGAGCGAACTTCTGAGATGGAACTCTCAATCGTAAGTTGTGTGTAGAAATCCAAACTTGGGGGGTAATTCAGATCTGATCGCTCGCTAGCAATTTTTTGCAGCGCTGCGATCAGATAGTCGCCGCCTACAGGGGAGTGTATTTTAGCAGTGCAAGTGTGCGATCGCATGTGCTGCCGAGCGGCACAAAAAATATTTGTGCAGTTTCTGAGTTGCCCAGAATTTACTCAGCCACTGCGATCACTTCAGCCTATCCTGGCCTGGAAGTGACGTCAGGCACCCGCCCTGCAAACGCTTGGACATGCCTGCGTTTTTCCAACCACTCCCTGAAAATGGTCAGTTGCCACCCACAAACGCCTTCTTCCTGTCAATCTCTTTGCAATCGGCTGTGCGAATGGATTGTTCGTAAAACCCATCGCACAGCAACGATCCGCTTTGTACCCGTGCGACGCTTCTGCGCATACGCATGCGCAGTTCTGACCTGATTGCAGCGCTGCAAAAACTAGGATTTGAATTACCTACCGGTAAATCCTTTGCTCGTAGTCCGTAGAGGATGCTGGGGTACACATTATTATCATGGGGTATAGACTATAGACGGGTCCACCAGGAGCCACTGGCACTTTAAGAGTTTAATAGTGAAGGAACTGCTGACGTGTCCAGAGCTCAGCTCTATCTTCATGAAAGTTCAAGTAGGGGCTTTTACAAGACAACGCACCCAATTTCGATACACGTCTAGCAGAAGCTAAGGCCAACAAAGTGACAGCCTTCTACGTGAGAAACTTGACCTCAACCTACTGCAGAGGCTCGAACCAATCCGATTGGAGGAGCTGTAACACCACATTAAGATCCCAGGGTGCCGTAGGCGGCACAAAGGAAGGCTGGATGTGCAGAACCCCTTTCAAAAAAGTCTGAACCTCAGGGGGAAGCCAGCTGTTTCTGGAAGAAAATGGATAAGGCCGAAATCTGGACCTTTACGGATCCCAACCTCAGGCCCATATCCACACCTGCATGCAGGAAGAGGAGAAACTGTCCCAGTTGAAACTCCACCGTAGGAAACTTCTTGGATTCACACCAAGATACATACTTTTTCCAAATGCGATGGTAATGTTTAGATGTTACTCCTTTCCTAGCCTGTATCAGAGTAGGAATAACCTTGTTTGGAATGCCTTTCCAAGCTAATATCTGGCGTTCAACCTCCATGCCGTCAGACGTAGCCGTGGTAAGTCTTGATAAGCGAACGGCCCCTGATGCAGCAGGTCCTCCCAAAGAGAGATAGGCCTCGGATCGTCCAGCAGTAGACCCAGGAGATCCGCGTACCAAGCCCTTCTTGGCCAATCCGGAGCAATGAGGATTGCCTGAACCCTTGTTCTCCTTATGAGCTTTAGGGTCCTTGGCATGAGTGGAAGTGGAGGAAACACGTACACCGGCTGGAACACCCACGGAGTCACCAGGGCATCCACCGCCACTGCTTGCGGGTCTCTTGACCTGGAACAATACCTTCGAAGCTTCTTGTTGAGACGGGAGGCCATCATGTCTATTTGAGGTACACCCCAAAGATTTGTTACCTCCGTGAACATCCGGACGGAGGCCTCACTGCCCTAGATGGAGATCGTGTCTGCTGAGGAAGTCCGCTTCCCAGTTGTCCACTCCCGGAATGAAAATTGCTGAGAGCGCCAACGTGTGCTTTTCTGCCCAGAGGATGATTCTTGTTACCTCTGACATTGCAGCTCTGCTCTTTGTTTCCGCCCTGTCGGTTTATGTAGACCACCGTCGTTACATTGTCCGACTGTACTTGAATGGCCCGATCTCGCGGAAGATGTGTCGCTTGGAGAAGACCGTTGTACATGGCTCTTATTTCCAGAATGTTTATTGGATAACTGGATTCCAAACTTGACCACCTTCCATTGAAGGTTTCCCCTTGAGTGACTGCTCCCCATCCCCTGAGACTTGCATCTATGGTTAGAAGGATCCAGTCCTGAACCGCGAACCTGCGGCCCTCCAGAAGGTAAGGCATTTGCAGCCACCAGAGGAGTGAAATCCTGGCTTTCGGCGACAGACTTATCCTCTGGTGCAAATGTAGATGAGAACCTGACCACTTGTCTAGGAGATCCAGTTGGAAGGATCGAGCATGAAATCTTCCATACTGTAGAGCCTTGTAGGAGGCAACCATCTTCCCCAGAAGATGAATGCACTGATGAACCAATACCCGGGCAGGCTTCAAGATATCCCGGACCATCGATTGTATCACCAACGCTTTCTCCACCGGTAGAAACACCCTCTGCACATTAGCGTCGAGGATCATCCCCAGGAAAGACAATCTCCTTGTCGGTTCCAAATGTGACTTTGGGAGGTTCGGGATCCAACCATGTTCCCTGAGTAGAAGAGTCGTGAGAGCAATGGACTGCAACAACTTCTCCCTGGACGATGCCTTTATCAGCAGATCGTCCAGATATGGAATTATGTTCACTCCCTGTCTGCGGAGGAGAACCATCATCTCTGCCATCACCTTGGTGAACACCCTCGGTGCCGTGGAGAGACCGAATGGCAATGCCTGAAACTGATTATGACTGTCTAACAGTGCAAATATGATATAAGCCTTATGCAGCGGCCAAATCGGAATGTGGAGGTACGCATCCTTGATATCCACGGATACCAGAAACTCTCCCTCCTCCAGACCTGAGACCACCGCTCTCAGAGACACCAATTTGAATTTGAACTCCCCCAAATAAGGGTTTAACGATTTCAAATCCAAAATCGGTCTGACCGAACCATCCGGTTTTGGTACCACAAAAAGGTTTGAATTGTAACCCATGTGTTACATATGAGGTGGAACTGAAACAATGACCTCTGACCTTACCAATTTTTGGATGGCTTCCTGTAGGATAGCCCTGTCAGTAAAGCTGGCAAGCCTGATTTGAAGAATCGGTGAGGTGGGAGTTCTTGAAACTCCAGTCTATACTCCTGGGACACAATATCCTGTACCCAGGGATCCAGGCCGGATGACACCCAGACGTGGCTGAAACATCTGAGTCTCGCACTTACCAGTCCGTCCTCCAGGCTGTGCGGTCCACCGTCGTGCTGAGGATTTTGAGGAACCAGAAGCAGGCTCTGGTCCTGGGAGCCTGCAGGTGCAGGCTTCTTGTATTTTGCCCGACCACCTCTAAAGAAGGTGGTAGGAGGTTTGGACTTTTTTGTCTTAGAGGCCCGAAAGGACTGCGATGCAGAAGAAAAAAATGGTTTCTTCGTAGAAGGTGTAGCTGAGGGAAGAAAAGGTGACTTACCCACGGTTGCCGTGGAAATCCACGCGTCCAACGCTTCCCCAAATAGAGCCTGACCTGTGAAGGGTAGGCTCTCCACACTTCTTCTGGATTCCGCGTCTGCAGACCATTGGCGTAGCCAGAGTCCCCTGCGAGCTGATACCGACATGGAAGATATCCTTGTATTCAGCTTACCCAGGTTCTTCATGGGCTCCACCATGAAACCTGCAGAATCCTGTATGTTACGTAAAAACAGTTCAATGTCACTTCTATCCATTGTATCTAAGTCGTCTAGTAACGTGCCTCACCACTTTACTATAGCTTTACATATTCATGCACAAGCAATAGTGGGCCTTTACGCCACCCCTGAAGCAGTGTATATGGATTTGAGCGTAGTGTCAAGTTTATGATCAGCCGGTTCTTTTAATGTGGTAGATCCAGGAACAGGTAAAACCACCTTTTTTGACAGATGCGTCAACTATGGGTGAGTTTTCCCATTTTTTTCTATCCTCCTCAGGGAAGGGAAAAGCAAACAGAACCCTTTTTTTCTCTCTGGGTTTTCCCAGGATTGTTCAAATAGAACGTTTAATTCTTTAGACGCAGGGAAGGTTAGTGAAGCTTTCTTATTGTCTGTGAAGTAAGTCTCCTCAACCTGCTCAGGTGGTGTGTCAGTATTGTTTAACACATCTCTAATTGCCTCAATAATGAGCTGCACCCCTTTTGCTAGTGATGCCACCCCCCTCAGCACATCCCCATCACCATCTGCCGTGTCAGAGTCGGTATCCGTGTCAGCTTGCATAATCTGGGCAAATGCACGTTTCTTAGGGTATATGCTAGGGGATTTAGAAGGAATAGGAACAGAACCTGACCAAACTGCCATAGAATTCTTTAAAACCTGAGTTTCAGTCTCAGTATGAGCTACCCTAGTAGAGATCTGAGAGATCATTCCCTTAATAGAAGTCAGCCATTCTGGCTCAGTAATAGGAATCTGAGACAAGACATTACATTTCTGGGTACATGGAATGGATTCCTCTGGAGAAGAAACACCCTCTGCAGCATAAGACACAGAGTCCCTGGACATTGCTATGTGAGAAAATATACACCCACACTCACACAGGAAAATGTCAGACACAGTGTCCCCCCCAAGTACTTTCAGAGAAACACAAAGCCCGGAGCCAGCACACACACAGCGCTCAATTAGGTAGGTATAACCAACCTGGCGCTGACTGTGTACCCTTAATAGACTACACAGTAATACAGCCTTTCCCCACCCCCTTCTACAACCCCCTGGTACCGCACAGGATAGTTGGATTCGTATGGAGGGACAGCACTCCTTGTCAGCGTCTCTGTAGCTTGTATCTGCAGGGAGAAAATGGCGCTGAACGCTGCTGGGTCTGCTCTGAGAAGCTCCGCCCCCTGGAGATGGCGCTTCTTCCCGCACTTTAAAATTTTTATACTGGCCTGAGGATTTTGCTAGCAGCGTTACCGAGGTCCCTGATAGCCTTGAGTGACCAGTGTAGGGTATTTGCGCTGGCTCAGGGCGCCCCTCATAGCGCCGCACAGTGTACCGCTGAGCTCTCTGGAGTGCAGTTAGTACCCTGTTGTCGCCATTCATGCCCATGTCGCCATTCACACTGGCTCCCCGCTTGTCAGGTCGCCAGTGACTCACTCGCCACCGGAATCTTCTGGCTCTGTTAGGGGGTGGCGGCATGCTGCGGGAGTGAACAGTCGCCTCGGGCGGCTAACGAGCATCACCCTCAGGAGCTCAGTGTCCTGTCAGCAGAGATAGTGGCCATTAACCTCTCAGGGTTTGACACTACTCCCCCCCTAAGTCCCACTAAGCAGGGAGGCTGTTGCCAGCAGCCTCCCTGTGCCTAACTCTAAGAAAAATAATAAAACTAGAAAAACTCCTATGAAGCTCCCCTAGCTGTGACCGGCTCCTCCGGGCACATTTTCTAAACTGAGTCTGGTAGGAGGGGCATAGAGGGAGGAGCCAGCCTAAGTGCCAGTGGCTCCTGGTGGACCCATCTATACCCCATGGTACTAATGTGGGCCCCAGCATCCTCTAGGACGTAAGAGAAAACGCTAGCGAAAGATCAGGTCTGAATTACCCCCTTGTTCCCCTACTTTGAGACTAGGAATTGCTCTCTGCCTTTTATCCGCTTAAGACTTATCGTGCACATGACCTGATTAACGGTCATCGGAGCCCTTGATCCGCTGCAGGAACCTCAAGAGCTGGTAGAGCTTAAAACGCCGGGACTTGGGGATTAAATCCATAGTTGGCAAAGAAAGGTGTTGTTCTAGAAGATATATGAAATAAATTCTTATGGGTGAATTCTGACAATGGTAGGAAGTATAGCCAATCGTCTTGAGGGAAGACATGAACAACCATATAAAAGTTTCTAAGTCCTGGTTTACTCTTTCTGTTTGTCCATCCGACTGGGGGTGGTAAGAAGAGGAGAAGTTTAATTTAATGCCTAGAGAAGAACAGAGGGATCTCCAGAATTTAGCAACAAATTGCGAACCACGGTCAAAAACAATTTGAGGGTAAACCATGCAGTTTGAAAATTTCTGAGATGAACAGTTTTGACAGTTGAGGTGCTGATGGAACACCTGACGAGGAATAAAGTGAATAGAAAATATTCCACTGTGCTTAAATACTCCCAAGTACAGTCAGGTGCTCTAATCTTTGCACAATATAAACAACACAGGACTTGCTATATAAAAATATTCCTTTTACTTGATATATTCAAACACACACACATATAAAAATAACACACACAAAAATATATATTAAAAAAACAAATCAATCACATAGGTATATATATATATATATATATATATATATATTAGTATGTTCCCTTCGTGCGCTCTTATTATACACTACTGAAATGTCTAATTACTTTATGTCAGTTAGTGTCTGAGTTTACTAACATAAATACTATTATATTTCCAAACGGGAAAGCAAGCTTCAACACAGAGAGAATCCTTTGTCGGTAAGGATCAAAAATAGATAAAAGAAGAAATATCTCTATGGAGCGCTCTTATTCTATAATCTGATATAATTAGATGACTGTTGGTGGATGTTATATAAAGAGAGGATGACCTTACACATTTATACACCCATATTAGAATCGCATATATCTCTTTATTAAAAGATTTTGATTTAAAACTTATCGTAAAACTTTTCCTTTTCTTTTACATCGGAGATACAATTGTATATTTCAACATTATTTGTATAAGGAAAAAAACAACAATATAATGAGCTTTCACCCAACGCGTTTCGTCTATATCGACTTCTTCAGGGGTGTTTTCTAAATAACAGCTCTCTGTTTATATTGGAATAACTGTAGTATTCAAAAGGTATGAAGTTCTAATTGAACCAAAGTTGTACTGAAAAATATTTATTACCAAGTTGAAAAAACTTGAAGAAAATTATTCCCAGAATATGATAGCGTTTATTGGGATTCCTTATTATAGGCCACCTAATGAATTATATTCTTCTCCAGCATGTAGATATATATTTCATTCATTTTTCTTGGCTCATTGGGTTGGCATTTCCTCAGTTTTTCAAAGTATCAGTGAAGTCCAACAGAAGGGATCCACTTGTAAACTTAGGATAAAAATATCCCTTTAATTTTCTAGCAGTTGTCCTATAGGTCTGCCTGCATAGGTATCCAATATTGGGTGAAAGCTCATTATATTGTTGTTTTTTTCCTTATACAAATAATGTTGAAATATACAATTGTATCTCCAATGTAAAAGAAAAGGAAAAGTTTTATGATAAGTTTTAAATCAAAATCTTTTAATAAAGAGATATATGTGATTCTAATATGGGTGTATAAATGTGTAAGGTCATCCTCTCTTTATATAACATCCACCAACAGTCATCTAATTATATCAGATTATAGAATAAGAGCGCTCCACAGAGATATTTCTTCTTTTATATATATATATATAATGTATTAAAATGCTTTTAAAGATATCTTTCTTACAGCGCTGTTGTAGCATATAATATTTTCATAAAGTGGCTTATTAGTGCAGCATAACATGTAACACAGTCCCAGGTAGCCTTTTTAATATGGCCCCACAATCATACCGTGGATGATCTCACCCTTTGCATGCGACAGATAACTGTCTGAGATCCTGGCTTGATGTAAATAGGTCCGAGTGTCTGCTCGTAATGTCGGGTGTCACCACAGTGTAAAGATGGTTATTTATCTGGTGTGATGCACTTGGAATGCCAGAGCTCTGTACCAGTTGTGACAGGCGAAAATTACGTATCAACGTGTTTCATCTACTAGCAAAGTCTCCCGTTGCCAATTATCTGTTTCTGGGTGGAAAACTGGATTGGCGCATGCAAAGGGGTGAGGTCATCCACTGTATGACTGTGGGGCCAATTTTAAAAGGCTATCATATAAAAGCTAACTTTTCATAAAAGTACCGGAGTGAAAGCATTTATCTTTTTATGAGAGCCCATGTGACTGTTTAAAAGCTATATTATTACACTGGGACGCCAGTATACAAATCGAAAATTTTGTCTTAACGGCGCAAAAATATCAAAGAGTCTTACATAAAGAATGAGAATGTGGAGTTTTCTCAAGCAGAGAGAAAAAGAGATCATGGTGCAGATCCACTTGTAGGGGATTAAAGGAATTTATTATACACAGGGAACTCACAATTTAACAGATTAAAACAAACATGTAACCACTGTGAAGTGGTAAAAGCAGGGTGTTGTCGTCACTGGTGGTCAAAGTTACCTTCCTCAGATGGACTCAGGGCTGCACTGACGAAGGACCATAGCAGTCCGAAACGCGTTGAGCTGGTGATTTTGGAACGGAGTGTGACCTGATCTGGGACATCTTAGCTACCTACTGCGCTCATATGGTATCCGGAACCTACAGTGCAGCCCTGAGTCCATCTGAGGAGGGTAACTTTGACCACCAGTGACGACAACACCCTGCTAACAGTGGTTACATGTTTGTTTTAATCTGTTAAATTGTGAGTTCCCTGTGTATAATAAATTCCTTTAATCCCCTACAAGTGGATCTGCACCATGATCTCTTTTTCTCTCTGCTTGAGTTAAGGAAATTGATTCACAAGAACTTAAGGATATAAGAATCACGGGATTTTTAGAAACACAGAAAACTCCACATTCTCATTCTTTATGTAAGACTCTTTGATATTTTTGCGCCGTTAAGACAAAATTTTCGATTTGTATAATTACTTTGGAATTGTTTGTGAAGGTTCCTCTTGTCTTACTGGCTGCATTAGATCATTGGCAGCGCATTGAATCACTTACTTCCTTTTGCATATAACTTGGACGCCAGTGAAAAATAAACGGACCATTTAAACAGAAATACCTGGGACCGTGTTACATGTTATGCTGCACTAATAAGCCACTTTATAAAGCTATTATATGCTATAACAGCGCTGTAAGAAAAATATCTTCAAAAGCATTTTAATACTATATATATATGCCTATGTGATTGATTTGTTTTCTTAATATATATTTTTGTGTGTATTTTTATATATGTACAGTATGTTTGAATATATCAAGTAAAAGGAATATTTTTTATATAACAAGTCCTGTGTTTTTTATGTTGTGGAAAGATTAGAGCACATGACTAAAATTGGGAGTATTTAAGGGCAGTGGAATATTTTCTATTTGTTCCTCTAGTAGAAGTTGGCTAACTTCTTCCACTAGCTGCTAAAATATCCATAGATATTTATTAATTCAGAATTCAGACCAGCAAGAAGGTTTTTTGGTTAGTGATTTTTTCACCAGCCATTATTATTAAAGAGGAATAAAGTGGGCCATTTTTGAAAAGCAGTCGACTATGACCCAAATGGCGTTTCGTCCTCTCGAGGGTGGCAAATCTGTAACGATATCCATTGAAATATGGGTCCATGGTTGCGTGGGTATAGGTAATGGATGTAAAACTCCTGTGTCAGGTCTGTGTTTGTGTCTGTTCCCGGAGGAGCCACTAGTGGGTCAGTGGTGGTGCGATGGAGGAAACGAGTAGGCTGAAGTAAATTTTTGCACATGTGCACAAATGATATTTATTGAAAGTCCACACACAAAATATATGCAACCGGAACAGTGAAGATATGAGCATAGAATGCAGCGTGGAAGCTGATAGGGCCTCCAGAATAGAAGTCTCTTAGAGATGGTTCGGTCTAGAAACCGATGCTGTACAGGAGCTGAACTACACAGGCAGTTGGTAAGCTAGATAGCAATGGAACCAGGTTTGGCTTCAGCAGGAAACAGCTGAGAAGCAAAGCAGATTTTCTAGTGCAGGCGAATGGCACAACACTGCTGCAGACAGATAATGAGCAGATGAGAAAGATAATGCAGCACCTGGAGTGAGTCTCTAACTGCTGGTAAACAATGGAGCAGATGGCAGATGAAGCTGCATCCAGACTGGATGGCTGGTGCCTGTAGTTCCATGGAGCTCTGACACAGGAAAGTCTCAGGAGGCTAGAGATTGGAGCCAGGAGACGCTGTGCACAGGATATGATGCGTTGTTCAAGTCAATGATACTCAGCCGGAGTTCTGACTATATACCCTCTGGTCACCAGCCATTGGATGAATGAGTCATGTTTGCAGGCACAATGCAGGATTGGATGACACCGGATCAGCTGACCACCAGTGTCATGGTGGCGCCCCAACAGTTCAGATGGTGGGAACACAGCGGTGTTCACACCAGGTAGATATAAGGGCAACGAGGTAGAAGGTTTTGTGCACCGCGGACAGGACGCACATGCAGCATCAGGCTGGGACCGTGACCTCCAGAGGCCCACACACCAGTGCACTGGTAAGTGAGATACCACTGAATGCTTTTGTGCTGAGCTCATTTCGGACAGGCGGTTATGAAATCTTAAACATCCACTTTCAGCTGAGGCCACCAAGAGTGTTGAATGAATTATAGAGTTTTGAGTCCCAGGGGTGTGGCCTAGCGGTGATCCAGTGAGGATGTGTCTGGGGAAAGCTCCTGCCAGACTGCATCTTAAAAGTGCTCCCACACAGTCCCCAGGTGCTTTACCGGCCCTTCAGTAGCCCCCTGAGCAGGCACGAGTGACCCGTGATTGAGCAGCAGAGCCAGGATTCCTTATAGAGGCCTCTGCAGGTTGCGGCCTATCCAGGTCCCTGGAATTCGCGGACTCGATTAGCACTGTCAGCCTGCCGGAGACGCGTCATTGGCATGAAAGTGTGGGAAGCGCCGCCTGTCTCATCTCTGCAGTGCGCTCCTGGGGCTCCCTTTATACTCTCAGCACCCCTACTCTCATCTGCACAGTGGCAAAGGGGAGCCAGCAGGAGTATCCACTACCCTGGCTGGGAGTCTTTGTGAGGCTGCACCCCTGGGAAATGAGTACTGTCATATCCTGTGCTCAGTCCTTATTCCTTTCTACCCCTGATCGCTTACTGGCACCTGAGTGGGATTTCCCTTCCACACTAGCCCCTTTTATAAGACCACTCCAGCTGTTCATTGGTGGGCAATAGACTCTTCACATTACCACTTGCAGTGCTTGCCCCTACTCCAATAAGTTGTGCTGTCCTGTTTGATGAGTGATTCCGTATCCCAACCTGCCTGGACAGGGAATTCACACCGAGCCCATTGGAAGCATGTCATTGATAATATACTGGGCAGTTGTGACACCGTCGATCTAATGTAGTCCGGACCATTTCAATTCCCACCACCCATGTCCTTTATGCTTACCTGAACATTGTCAACATTTCTTAAGGGTCCTCCTCTCTCTTTACTTCAGCTCCCCACCTGTGGAATCGTGATATTTCTCCGGCAGGGTCCAGGATAACAATGGGATATGATGGAGCGACAGCGGATTGGCACCAAATGATCACAAGCTTTCAGTTCTCCCAGGATGCAACGGGCCCGTCCATAAATCCCCGCCCACTGGCTCAGGCAAATCAGTTTTTTGTTTGGTGCGGCAGGAGCCGGACCATGGTCACAGGGCTGCTGTGTCAAAACAGAATAGTAGCCCTAAGCTTTCTTATTTTATTTTTATAGTCTTACTATGTTTTTGAGTGATCTTTCCTAACAGCATCTTATACGCATATTGGAAAGAGTCGCTCCAACAACTCTCCGCCGGGTTGCAACAACGCTTACCCACGGTACAAGTGCTGTCCCGACGGGCGTCTGTATCGGATATACTGGCAGGTCCAGCAGACGTTACCAGGCTGTGGCCGGAGCACGAGGAGAAGGTAAGGCATCGGTTCCACTTAGAAGCGGAATAACGAACACAGCCGCACTGTATTGGGAGGAGACTACCAAACAGTAGCTGGCGCGTCGCCACCATGGGTGCTCCAGCGCTAGGCCTTAAGGATCATAAGGTACCAGGTTTAGCATGAGGCTGCGATCCCTAGGGTTGATGTCAGTGGTGTGGTTTCAGACGCTCTCCTAGTCGTCCCTCCCCCCAGTTCATGACCAGTTTCCGCGAGTCTCCCGCCATGAACTGTTTGCCTCACTTCCGTCTCAGATGCTACGAGGGGGTTCGGTCGCAGCATAGGCCGCTGCGTCTGTATACACTAAGCGCTACCGTGAGGAGACCCGGTCGCAGTACAGGCGTCTGTATGATCGGTGCGTCTGCATACAGAGTGCGTCTGTGTTCACTAAAAGTTACCGGAGCGGCAGTGTACACTAGTAGCGTCTGGATCCACTCAGCGTTCGCTAACGTATTGATCGATCTTGGAAGTGGGGTGAGTCTCCCTGTATCCCACTCTACTGAGTATGGGTTATACAGCACTGAATTTCTATCTACTTTTTGCAGTATGAATAGTTAAGTTTTAGTGCCTATTGCATATGAGTCTGTGTACATTACTGTGGTTTTCTTCACAATGCGTCTGAATACGTTAAAGATCTGTATAGAACAGAATTCAGTAATATGTACTCCTACATACTTTGAAATGTGTTTGTAGTTGATAATATGCTCATATGACTAATATATATAACATGTCACTGACTGCTAGTGTGAATGCTGACTTTATATATGTTAGTAGTTTCTTCTGAGCTTCAATGCTGGTGCATGGGTTGGGGTTGGATTGATATCACTTTAATATAGTAAAGTGATTACAGTCACAAATCGTGTAGTATCTGTGAAAAACTGATTATTTATCATGTCTAAGAGCGGCAAAGGTGACGAGGTTACATTAACAGTAACACCAACAGTCATAACATGTTTGTGTTGCAAAGTGGGATTACCCTCTCAGGATCTGGCACATGATGGGTTATGTGCAAATTGTTTTGTGTTTCAACGTATTGCAAGGCAGGTCCCTGTTCAACGGCAAGATCCACCTTGGGCTATGTTTGCACAGACCTTGTCCAGTATAGCTGAACGAATAATCCCTACAGCTTCAATACCAGGAGTAGGGTACACTATTAACCAATACATGCAGCTCCCTTCTTACGGTATAGCCCCAACAGCTTCTCCAAGGAAGCAAGCTGATAAACCAAGTGTAAATATATCATCAAATTCACAGGCTACACAGGATGATACATCAGATGATGACAGCTCTATATACTCTACTTCAGCATATGAAGAACAGGTAGAAGGTATCAGCTCAGAGAATATAGCTGAATTAATTGGAGCAATGAAGGCTATTCTATCCTTAGAGAATTCAGCAGAGCCGGTGTTAAAAACGAAGGCACCTGTGTTTAAATGTCCCAAAACAGTTAGGGTCGAGTTTCCAGGGCCAGAACAGCTGACGGAAATCATGGAGGAAGCTTGGGTTACACCCAATAAAAAATATAGAATTCCAAAAAAATTGGATTCCTATTACCCTTTTCCAACTGTGGACTGTTTAAAAAGAGAGGTGCCTCCTACGGTAGATACGCACGTCATTCGATTAGTGCAAAAATCTATATTGCCTTTACCGTCAACATCATTAAATAATGTCACAGACAGAAGAGTGGATGGGTTTTTGAAAACCATATTTTCTCTGTCGGGGGCTATCATAAGACCAGCCATGGCTTCAGCCTGGATGGCAAAGGCGGTAGCCGAATGGGCTGACGTACTGGAAGACGGGTTTTCGGCACCTACTAGGGAGCAGGAATCCCATATAGCCCATATAAAGCAGGCTGCGGTATTCTTAGAGGAAGCGGCAATAGATATGGGTACTATTGCGTCCAAAGCATTAGCCTTAACGGTAGCTGCTCGCAGAGCAATTTGGCTACGTACATGGAAAGCTGATTCAGAATCAAAAAAGGTTCTGGAATCGTTGCCTTTTGTTGGGAATATTCTGTTTGGTAAGGAACTGACAGATATTCTGGAGTCAGAAGCAGAATCCAAGAAGGTCAGGCTTCCTGACAATTATAACCCCAGGCCTAGGGGTTCGGGTTTTCGGCCATTTCGGTCGCAAGGAAAAACAAAAGGAAAAAGTGAATCTAAGCAGCCCCAATACAATGAGTTGGGTAAAGCAAAGAAGCAATGGGCCACCAGAGGGCCAGCTTCCAAACCAGAACATAAGCCATCAGCCTGATGGTGCGGGCCTTCGCCTGGGGGGCCGACTTCTTCAGTTTGCACACATATGGCAGCAGTCAACAACAGATGCTTGGGTGCAAGAAGCGGTATCTCTGGGTTATGTTTTCCCTTTCAAGAAGTAGCCTCCTTGAAGGTTCTTCTGCACCAGTCCGTCTCAAATAGAGGCAAAGGCCAGAGTTCTGCAAGAAGCAGTTCAGAAATTGCTACAGTCAGGAGTAAATATTCCAGTACCCTCTGCACAACGGGGGCAGGGTTTTTACTCCAACCTATTTTTGGTTCAGAAGCCAAATGGGTCGTTCCGGCCCATTCTCACTCTAAAAATGTTAAACAAATACATTTGGGTACCACGGTTCCACATGGAGACGTTACGCTCTATAGTTTTGGCCATGAAACCAGGGGATTACATGGTATCTCTGGATATACAGGATGCGTACCTGCATGTTCCTATAGCATTATCTCATCAGTGTTACCTCAGATTTGCCATCCTCCAGCAACATTTTCAGTTCAAGGCATTAACCTTTGGGTTAGCCACAGCCCCCAGAGTATTTACCAAGATTATGGTGGTTATGGCAGCTTATCTCCGCAAGCAGGGGATAAGAATTTTTCAATACCTCGACGATCTTTTAATCCTGGTACAATCCCAGGAATTGCTCTTGGTCCATCTTCAACAGACAATGGAGGTCATTCCGAGTTGTTCGCTCGGTAAAAATCTTCGCATCGCAGCGATTTTCCGCTTAATGCGCATGCGCAATGTCCGCACTGCGACTGCGCCAAGTAAATTTGCTATGCAGTTAGGATTTTTACTCACGGCTTTTTCATCGTTCTGGCGATCGTAATGTGATTGACAGGAAATGGGTGTTACTGGGCGGAAACAGGCCGTTTTATGGGCGTGTGGGAAAAAACGCTACCGTTTCCCGGAAAAAACGCAGGAGTGGCCGGAGAAACGGGGGAGTGTCTGGGCGAACGCTGGGTGTGTTTGTGACGTCAAACCAGGAACGACAAGCACTGAAATGATCGCAGATGCCGAGTAAGGTTGAAGTTACTCAGAAACTGCTACAAGGTGTGTAATCGCAATATTGCGATTACTTCGTTCGCAATTTTAAGATGCTAAGATTCACTCCCAGTAGGCGGCGGCTTAGCGCGAGCAACTCTGCTAAAATCGCCTTGCGAGCGAACAACTCGGAATGACCTCCAATAACTTGTCTGCAGAAGCACGGATGGCTCATAAATTGGGCAAAGTCATCTCTGATTCCATCACAACGGATGATTCACTTGGAGGCTGTATTGGATTCAAGTCTGCAGAAAATATTCTTACCTCAGAACAAAATATCCAAGGTGCAGTTAATGACTCAGGAGTTGTTACACAGTCAAACAATATCAATTCACGCAGCGATGCGACTGATGGGTTTGATGGTGTTAACATTCGACATGGTGGCGTATGCACAATTCCACTCAAGACCGCTACAGCGTCTGATTCTTGCCAGATGGAATGGAGTACATCAGACAATAAAGAAATGGACAATGGTACTTTTAGTAAAGGTAAAAAGGTAATTAGCCTGGTGGCTGCAGACATCCCATCTAGACAAGGGGAGACCCGTTTGGATATCAGATTGGGAGATCCTGACAACAGATGCCAGTCTTCAGGGTTGGGTGTCCGGAAGATTATGGTTCCAGGGACAGTGGACCACAGAAGAAAGTTGCCTACCAATAAACCTGTTGGAACTTCGTGCCATATACAGGGCACTGATTCAGGCAAAGGACACTCTGCAAGGAAAACCAGTCCAGATCCGATCAGACAATGCAACAGCAGTAGCGTACCTCAACCATCAGGGAGGAACTCACAGCCAAAAAGCAATGAGGGAGGTAAGTCACATACTAAAGTCGGCAGAACTACATCTTCCAGCATTGTCCGCAGTGCTGTTCCGGTAATCCTAAACTGGGAAGCGGACTTTCTCATACCATTCAAGCAAGCGAATGGGCTCTACACCTGGAGGTCTTTCAGACTCTAGTAGACAAGTGGGGTTTGCCAGAGATAGATCTCATGGCATCCTGTCTGAACAACAAAGTGCCCGCATATGGGTCAAGAACAAAGGATCCCAGAGCGATCTTTGTGGATGCACTGTCAGTGAAATGGGACTTTCATCTGGCTTATCTGTTACCCAGGGTGGTGAGGAAAATAAAGCAAGCAGAGGGTGCCGTGATTTTAATAGCTCCAGCTTGGCCCAGAAGTCATTGGTACATAGATCTGCAGAGGATGTCGATAGATGCGCCAATTCTGCTCCCTCAATGTCCAGATTTACTGATACAGGGTCCTTGTTATCACAGGCATCTGGGATCGACTGTCTTTGACAGCGTGGCTGTTGAGACCTCTATACTGAAGTCAAGAGGATTCTCACAACAGGTAATTCAAACTATGCTCAGAGCAAGGAAACCCTCCTCAGCTCACATTTTTCTCCGAATATGGCAAGCCTATATTCATTGGTGTAGTGAAAAAAGTATGGACCCAAAATCTTTTAAAGTATCCAGGGTCTTATATTTCCTTCAGGCAGGAATCGATAAGGGTTTGAAGGTGGCTTCCTTGAGAGTGCAAGTATCAGCATTGACTGTATTGTTTCAAAAGAAAATTGCTAATTTACAGGATGTGCGTACTTTTTTCCAGGGAATGCTGCGCAATCAACCACCTTTTGTTCCTCCTGCAGTGCCGTGGGATTTAAGTCTGGTTCTCAAAGCCCTTCAAGGTGCCCCATTTGAACCACTTGATAAAGTGGATCTTAAATGGTTGACAGGTAAAGTTCTCTTTCTACTGACTATGGCATCAGCTAGAAGAATATCAGATTTAGGAGCGCTGTCATGTAAATCTCCTTTTCTGATTTTTTATCCAGATAAAGCAGTTCTCAGAACTAGGTCTGGTTATCTTCCTAAGGTGGTATCTAAATTTCACCTTAATTAAGAAATTGTAGTCACGGCTTTTCAGGTATCGGGACTTTCGAGGGAGAAGCGTCACTGGACATAGTCCGGGCATTAAGGATCTACATGGATCATACCAGTGCCATCAGAAAGACAGATTTTCTCTTCATTCTCTATGGATTTCACAAAAGGGGATGGCCTGCTACTGAACAGACGCTAGCAAGATGGCTTCAAATGACGATTTCAGAAGCATATTCTCAAGCTGATCTCCCTATTCCAGCTAATGTCTCTGCTCACTCTACATGTAAGGTAGGTCCTTCATGGACAGCACAACGTGGTGCCTCAGCAGAACAGATATGTAGGGATGCCACATGGTGTTCCATTAACACATTCATTAGACATTATGCCTTGGATACTTTTGCCTCTCATGACGCTGAATTCGGGCGTAAGGTTCTCCTGTCCAATCAGGAGCATTCCCAACAGTAAAAATTGCTTTGGGAAATCCCATTGTTATCCTGTGGATAACCTGTGGACCCTGCCGGAGAAAATAAGATTTTAAACCTACCAGTAAATCTTTTTCTAGTAGTCCGTAGAGGATGCTGGGGACTCCGTAAGGACCATGGGGATAGACAGGCTCCGCAGGAGACATGGGCACTTTAAGAAAGAACTTTAGGTATGGGTGTGCACTGGCTCCTCCCTCTATGCCCCTCCTCCAGACCTCAGTTAGAGAAACTGTGCCCAGAGGAGACGGACAGTACGAGGAAAGGATTTTTGTTAATCCAAGGGCAAGATTCATACCAGCCCACACCATTCACACCGTATAACTTGTGATATACTAACCAGTTAACAGTATGAAAACAACACAGCATCAGTCTGATACCAATGAAAACTATAACATAACCCTTATGTAAGCAAAACTATATACAAGTCTTGCAGAAGTAGTCCGCACTTGGGACGGGTGCCCAGCATCCTCTACGGACTACAAGAAAAAGATTTACCGGTAGGTTTAAAATCTTATTTCTCTTACGTCCTAGAGGATGCTGGGGACTCCGTAAGGACCTTGGGGATTATACCAAAGCTCCCAAAAGGGCGGGAGAGTGCGGATAACTCTGCAGCACAGATTGAGCAAACAGGAGGTCCTCCTCAGTCAGGGTATCAAACTTATAGAACTTTGCAAAGGTGTTTGACCCCGACCAAGTAGCAGCTCGACACAGTTGTAATGCCGAGACACCTCGGGCAGCCGTCCAAGAAGAGCCCACCTTCCTAGTGGAATGGGCCTTAACCGATTTTGGTAACGGCAATCCAGCCGTAGAATAAGCCTGCTGAATCGTGTTACAGATCCAGCGAGCAATAGTCTGTTTTGAAGCAGGAGCACCAAGCTTGTTGGCTGCATACAGGACAAACAGTGCTTCTGTTTTTCTGACCCTAGCCGTTCTGGCCACGTACATTTTCAAAGCCCTGACCACATCAAGGGACTCGGAATCCTCCAAGTCTCACGTAGCCACAGGCACCACAATAGGTTGGTTCATATGAAAAGATGACACCACCTTAGGCAAAAATTGAGGACGGGTCCGCAATTCCGCTCTATCCATATGGAAAACCAGATAGGGGCTTTTATGAGACAAAGCCGCCAATTCCGACACTCGCCTAGCCAAGGCTAACAACATGACCACCTTCCAAGTGAGATATTTTAACTCCACTGTTTTAAGTGGTTCAAACCAGTGCGACTTAAGGAAACTCAACACCACGTTAAGGTCCCAAGGCGCTACTGGAGGTACAAAAGGAGGCTGAATATGCAGCACTCCCTTCACAAAAGTCTGTACTTCTGGGAGAGAAGCTAATTCCTTCTGAAAGAAAATGGATAAGGCCGAAATCTGAACCTTAATGGAGCCTAATTTTAGGCCCAAATTCACTCCAGTTTGTAGGAAGTGAAGGAAACGGCACAGATGGAATTCTTCCGTAGGAGCATTCCTGGCCTCACACCAAGAAACATACTTTCGCCATATACGGTGATAATGTTTTGCTGTCACGTCCTTCCTAGCCTTTATCAGAGTAGCAATGACCTCATCCGGAATGCCCTTTTCCGCTAGAATCCGGCGTTCAACCGCCATGCTGTCAAACGCAGCCGTGGTAAGTCTTGGAATAGACAGGGTCCCTGTTGCAAAAAGTCCTGTCTTAGAGGAAGAGGCCACGGATCTTCTGTGAGCATCTCCTGTAGATCCGGATACCAGGCCCTTCGCGGCGTAAGAGAAATATACGTTATGGTAAGAACTTAACGTTGATAATGGTATTTCTCCTATGTCCACAGGTTTCCACAGGGATCCCACCCTGACGCACCTGATTTGAGGATCTTTATACTCACTAAACTCTTCCCTCTTGCATGGAAGGGTGTGCATGTGTGTTCTTCATAATGCTCCTGCCTAAATGCTTTGGAATCCAACTGATTTGCCTGAGCCAGTGGGCGGGGATATATGGATGGGCCCATTGCATCCTGGGAGGACTGAAAGCTTGTGATCGTTTGGTGCCAATCCGCTGTCGCTCCATCATATCCCATATTTATCCTGTGGAAACCTGTGGACATAGTAGAAATACTGTTATCAACGATAAGTTCTTACCATAACGTATATATCAAAATGCCTCCAAAGAAGGATAAGGAGGTACTCCCTTCCAAACTGACCTTCCCATCTCAGAAAGCAGCTCCTTCCTCAAATTCTGGAGTGAAGTCCCCTGCTTCTATTTCTGTGGCGAGTGGCCCCCCCAGCCCTCCCTCTGTACTGGGGTTCGACCCTGAGTCAGATGCTTCTCTTACAGTTAAGACTCTGTATCAATTCCTTTCAGCATTCAAAACGGAGTCAACACAAGATCTTACGGCTGCTATACGGGAGGTTAAGATGGAATTGACCGCTATTGGAGAGCGCACAGACCACCTGGAACGGAAAATGGAGGAGTTGGTCTCATCCCATAACAACCTCATCACAGCCCACGTCCCACAACAAAGTGACCTTGAGGCGTTTAAACTCAAGATCGCGGATATGGAGGATCACTCTAGGCATAACAACATCAAAATTTGGGTCATTCTGGACTCCGTGCTGAATTCTGAGTTAGAGGACTATGCTCTCTCACTACTCAGGAAGTTATTACCCGAGTCAGAACTAAGGGAGTTACTTATAGACATTATTAATCGCCTTCCCAGAACATGCTCGGTTGCCTCCTCGCTTCCAAGAGATATGCTTCTGAGGGTGCACTTTTTTTTTACAACAAAAGAGCACATTCTGAAAGCGGCTAGGGCAACTGGAGTCTCAGATTTTGATATCCTTGGTAGGTTGCGGCTTTTCCCAGACTTTTCTGCTTTAGCTAAATGGATATCCTTGATCCCTATTATCTCGGCTCTTCGTGCTGAAGACATCACGTATAGATGGGGATTTCCGGTGAAGGTAATTATTTTATATGAAGGTTCATCGTACACCATTTCCTCACTAGATGCTAGAGTCAAGCTACTATTAGAGTGGAATATCTCAGTCAACTTACCCCCTGGATCCAAGAAAACAGCCTGGTCTGTCACTTGAGGAACATTTCTACACATTTTAACAACTATTACAGACTATACAGTCTGACAATACTATGGTTGGGACTCAGTAACACCTATATTACGTTGGATTATTTTAGCACATGTTATGCACACCAGTGCCTGCAGGAAAGTACTGGTGTCAGAACTGTTATGCACTCCAGTGTCTGCAGGAATGTACTGGTGTTTGAACTGTTATGCGAAACAAATGGACTCACAGACAAACTGGGGAATATGACATAACGTACACAGAAGGTGATAGGGTAACAAAATACACACAAAGTGAACAGAGAAGCCCAGAGGCTAAGGAACTGGGTATCTCCCTTGTATTAGAACTGCACAGATGGAAAAGCAAGATGTTGTGTTTTAATACGTAGAGAACCCGAAATGCTGTTGCTAAGGGCAACAGCAAAACCCTAAAGGGTTACCAACGGGTGTGGCAGTAAACTCCTTGGTCAGAGATGGAATGATAGACACAAGGAGAATCTCCACAATCCTAATTCTCACTTGCAGTGCACAGGTTTTAGCTTACTGCCACTAAACTGACCCCTGACACCTAGCACAGTGAGACAGGATTTAGGCAGGCAAGTCTTAGAATACAGCCGCAAACTTGCTAAGTTCACAGAGTAGTAACAGAACCCCAGCAAGCTAAACGACTGACTCCAGTCTTACTGTTAGGTCTGGATTGGCAGAGTGTAATACCAAATCCCCAGGCCTATTTGCAGTAAGCAACAAACAAATACAAAGCTACACAGTACTGGCTAACTTTCATGAACTGACTAACCAACAAAGATTCAGCAGCATCTGCTTACTCTGAAAAGAGGCCTTATAAAGCAGGTGCTGTCCACGCCCCACTCAGACCTCACAGACTGTGAGCACAAAAACCAGCACCGGATCCCCTGCTGTGCACAGAGCCTATAACCACTGCACAGCAAAAGACCCGAACCGGAGTATCAGCTGCGCTCAGGTTACTCCACTAGCACTTGTCTCCCGGTTGCCATGACAACGTGGCAGCACAGGGCAGGAGACCCTAACAGTACCCCCCCTCTGACGAGGGGTCAAAGAACCCCTACCACCGGGTTTATCGGGGAACTGCGAGAAGAAAGAGCGTATCAGTCTGGGGGCATGAAGATCACAACTGCGCACCCACGACCGCTCCTCCGGGCCATACCCCTTCCAGTGCACCAAAAATGACAGCCGACCCCGAACCACCTTGGAGTCAAGAATCCTTTCAACAACAAACTCCCTCTGGCCACGTATCAGAAGAGGGGAAGGTCTTCCACTGGAAGAAGGATTACTAATCGCCCGTTTTAAAAGGGAACAATGAAATGTTTTATTGATACCCAAAGAACGGGGCAGATCTAACTGAAATGCCACCGGATTGATAACCCTGGTGATCTTATAAGGGCCGATGAACCGGGGGCCTAACTTATGAGATGGCTGTCTCAACTTCAAATTCTTGGTAGACAACCAGACGAAGTCTCCTAATTTGAAGCTGCAGGGTCTTTTCCGCTTATCAAAAACCCTTTTGGTCACTAATGACACAGACACAAGGGCTTTCTTCACTTTCCGCCAAATACCTCTAAGGACCGAAACCACAGAGGAACCACCAGGCGTGGAGTCCAGGGGGTCAAAAGAATTGGCCTTAGGATGATGCCCATACACACAAAGGAAGGGAGAGATCCCTGTAGCAGAGTGAGCCGCGTTGTTATAGGCAAACTCCGCCATGGACAGATGAGCAACCCAGTCAGTCTGACACTTGGAGACATAACACCTGAGGAACTGCTCCAAGGACTGGTTCACCCTTTCAGTCTGCCCATTAGACTGCGGATGGTAGCCTGACGACAAGCTGACAGAAATCTGGAGATCGGAACAAAATGCCCTCCAGAATTTGGCCACAAACTGGGATCCGCGGTCAGAGACCACATCAAGTGGCAACCCGTGGAGACGCACAACATGTAGCATAAATAATTCAGACAGGCGTCTGGCCGATGGCAGCCCAACCAGTGGAACGAAGTGCGCCATCTTCGAAAACCTGTCAACGACAACCCAGATGGCTGTCATCCCCGAGGATTTGGGCAAGTCCACCACAAAATCCATTGAAATGTGGGTCCATGGCTTAGATGGGATAGAGAGTGGATGTAATGGGCCAACAGGAACCCCTCTAGGAGTCTTATTTCGGGCACAGATGTCACATGCCCGAACCCACTGATCCACATCCTTAGCCACTGAGGGCCACCACACCGCCCTAGATAGCAACTCCCGAGTTCTGGCAATACCCGGGTGACCTGCCGACTTCTTGGCATGGAATTCCAGAAACACTCGCTGTCTTAACCTAGGAGGCACAAACAAAAGACCTACCGGAAGGTCTGGAGGAGCCTGCTCCTGTGCTCTAAGAACTAATGATAAGAGGTCCTGGGTAATGCCCACTTTAATACATGATGGGGAAACAATGGGCAACGGCTCCTCGGTGGTCTGCTGGATTGGAGCAAAACTCCGCGAGAGCGCATCAGCCTTGATGTTTTTTGACCCAGGGCGATATGTTATCAAAAAATTAAAGCGAGCAAAAAACAAAGCCCATCGTGCCTGCCTGGCATTGAGACGCTTCGCTGACTCTAAATATGCCAGATTCTTATGGTCAGTGAGAATTGAGACCACAAACTTAGCCCCCTCAAGCCAGTGTCTCCACTCCTCGAGTGCATCCTTAATAGCCAACAATTCCCGGTTACCCACGTCATAATTCATCTCGGCAGGCGAAAATTTACGGGAAAAGTAAGCACAGGGATGAAGGCGATTATCAGACACTCCCATCTGAGAAAGCACTGCCCCAATACCCATCTCAGAGGCATCCACCTCCACCACAAAAGGACGCTCTGGATCTGGGTGTCGCAGCACCTTGGCCGAAACAAATGCCCTTTTGAGACGGGCAAAAGCCGCTTTAGCCTCACAAGACCAGTGAGCAACATCCGCCCCTTTCTTAGTGAGTGCCACCAAGGGCGCCACTATAGACGAAAATCCAGCGATAAATCGTCTATAAAAATTCGCAAAGCCCAGGAAACGCTGAAGCGCCTTCAAACTAGTGGGCTGCACCCAATCCAGGACTGCCTGTACCTTGGAACCCTCCATTTGGAAACCTTCTGGGGAGATAATATATCCTAGAAATGCGATTTGCTGAACTTCAAATTCGCACTTCTCCAGCTTCGCCCCAAGCCGGTGGTCTCTGAGTTTCTGGAGGACTAAGCGTACATGCTTCCGATGTTCCTCCAGGGAATGGGAGAAGATTAGGATGTCATCTAAGTATACAACTAAGAATCTATCCAAATATTCCCTGAGCACATCATTCATGAAATCCTGGAAGACTGCCGGGGCATTACAGAGCCCAAAAGGCATCACCAAATATTCATAATGCCCTGAGTGGGTATTAAAGGCAGTCTTCCATTCATCCCCCTCTCTTATTCGGATTAGATTGTACGCACCGCGTAGGTCAATCTTAGAAAAAATGGTGGCAGTACGAAGCTGGTCAAACAAGACCGAAATGAGAGGCAGTGGGTATGAGTTTTTAATTGTGATACGGTTCAATTCCCTGAAGTCGATGCAGGGTCGCAACGAACCGTCCTTTTTACCCACGAAGAAGAACCCCGACCCAACTGGAGACTGTGAAGGTCTGATAAATCCCTTAGCCAAGTTCTCCTGAATGTACTCTGCCATAGCCTGAGTCTCAGGACGTGACAGGGAGTACAACCTGCTCTTGGGAAGCTTAGCATTTGGCAACAAATCAATGGCACAGTCATAGGGGCGATGGGGAGGTAGTACCTCTGCAACTTTTTTGGAGAACACGTCCGCAAAATCTGCATAACACCCTGGCAATCCTGGCAAATTTAGCTGCGAGAGCCTGACTGGAAGGCTCAAGCAACTCCTGAAACAATCAGTACCCCAACTAAGAATCTCCCCAGAGACCCAGTCAAATTGAGGATTGTGGGCCCTTAACCAGGGTAACCCCAACACCAATGGGGCAAAAGTACAGACAGTCACATAAAAGGACAATTTTTCAGAGTGTGTGGCTCCAATAAACAAAGAAATCTGGCTAGTGCAAGAGGTAATTTTACCTTGGGATAATGGTTCCCCGTTTAACCCACAAATCTCAATTTCCGATGCCAAGGGTACTAAGGGAACAGAGTGTTTCAGGGCGAATTGGCGGTCCATAAAAACCCCGTCGGCCCCACTGTCCACAAAGGCCTCAGTCTTGACAGTTTGACCGAGGATCTTCAAGGTCACCGGAATGATAAAAGTCTTCTTGGGAAATTCTGACTTCTGGCCTGACAGGATATTTCCCATCACCCTCAGGCCCTGAAGTTTTCCGGCTTTTCTGGGCATGATACTACCACATGACCTTTACTCCCACAGTACAAACACAACCCCTGCTGTCTCCTCCGCGTCTTCTCACGCGAGGAGAGGCGGGTAGCCCCAATCTGCATAGGCTCCTCAGAAAATTCCTCAGAGTCCGAGGTTCCCTTGGGAAGGAAGGAAATCTCAGTCTCCCTTTCAAGCCTACGCTCTCTCAGCCGTCTATCCACCCGGATGGATAACTGCATGAGCTGATCCAAGCTATCAGGCAAGGGATATTGTACCAGTTGGTCCTTTATCTGGTTAGAAAGACCTCTTCGGTACTGGTGTCTCAGGGCTGGGTCATTCCACTGGGTATCATGGGCCAACCTCCGAAACTCCGTACAGTAAACCTCAACTGGCCTTCGCCCTTGCTTAAGGATCGAAATCTGAGCCTCGGCTGAGGCCGTCTTGTCAGGGTCATCATACAACATGCCCAGTGCCGTAAAAAAAGCATCAACACTTTTAAGCGACGGACAGTCAGGCTGCAACCCATATGCCCAGACCTGTGGGTCTCCTTGTAGCAAGGAAATCACTATGCCCACCCGCTGAATCTCCGACCCAGAAGACTGAGGCCTAAGCCGGAAGTATAGCTTGCAGCTCTCCTTGAAACAAAAGAACTGCGAGCGATCTCCAGAAAAACGATCCGGGAGATTTACTTTCGGCTCCTTAACCCCTGCAGGTGCTGCTGCTGCGGGAGCTCCGCCAGCAGCCTGGGAGGTGTGCATTTTAATGGACAAATCATTAAATTGTCGGGTCAGGACCTGCACCTGATCGACCACCTGTTGCAACGTATTTTGAGGGGTATGCTCCATATTCCCACAAAATTTCAACAGGAGTATTGGGCTGCTGAATATGTTATGCACACCAGTGCCTGCAGGAAAGTACTGGTGTCAGAACTGTTATGCACTCCAGTGTCTGCAGGAATGTACTGGTGTTTGAACTGTTATGCGAAACAAATGGACTCACAGACAAACTGGGGAATATGACATAACGTACACAGAAGGTGATAGGGTAACAAAATACACACAAAGTGAACAGAGAAGCCCAGAGGCTAAGGAACTGGGTATCTCCCTTGTATTAGAACTGCACAGATGGAAAAGCAAGATGTTGTGTTTTAATACGTAGAGAACCCGAAATGCTGTTGCTAAGGGCAACAGCAAAACCCTAAAGGGTTACCAACGGGTGTGGCAGTAAACTCCTTGGTCAGAGATGGAATGATAGACACAAGGAGAATCTCCACAATCCTAATTCTCACTTGCAGTGCACAGGTTTTAGCTTACTGCCACTAAACTGACCCCTGACACCTAGCACAGTGAGACAGGATTTAGGCAGGCAAGTCTTAGAATACAGCCGCAAACTTGCTAAGTTCACAGAGTAGTAACAGAACCCCAGCAAGCTAAACGACTGACTCCAGTCTTACTGCTAGGTCTGGATTGGCAGAGTGTAATACCAAATCCCCAGGCCTATTTGCAGTAAGCAACAAACAAATACAAAGCTACACAGTACTGGCTAACTTTCATGAACTGACTAACCAACAAAGATTCAGCAGCATCTGCTTACTCTGAAAAGAGGCCTTATAAAGCAGGTGCTGTCCACGCCCCACTCAGACCTCACAGACTGTGAGCACAAAAACCAGCACCGGATCCCCTGCTGTGCACAGAGCCTATAACCACTGCACAGCAAAAGACCCGAACCGGAGTATCAGCTGCGCTCAGGTTACTCCACTAGCACTTGTCTCCCGGTTGCCATGACGACGTGGCAGCACAGGGCAGGAGACCCTAACAGCACATAAGTTACCAGGGGGGTCATTCCGAGTTGTTCGCTCGGTAAAAATCTTCGCATCGCAGCGATTTTCCACTTAATGCGCATGCGCAATGTCCGCACTGCGACTGCGCCAAGTAAATTTGCTATGCACTTAGGAATTTTACTCACGGCATTTTCATCGTTCTGGCGATCGTAATGTGATTGACAGGAAATGGGTGTTACTGGGCGGAAACAGGCCGTTTTATGGGCGTGTGGGAAAAAACGCTACCGTTTCCGGAAAAAACGCAGGAGTGGCCGGAGAAACGGGGGAGTGTCTGGGCGAACGCTGGGTGTGTTTGTGACGTCAAACCAGGAACGACAAGCACTGAAATGATCGCAGATGCCGAGTAAGTCTGGAGCTACTCAGAAACTGCTACGAGGTGTGTTTTCGCAATATTGCGAATACTTCGTTCGCAATTTTAAGATGCTAAGATTCACTCCCAGTAGGCGGAGGCTTAGCATGAGCAAATCTGCTAAAATCCGCTTGCGAGCGAACAACTCGGAATGACCCCCCATGTTGGAGGTTTTACTGACGCGTTCCCAGTTTCTGTGTTTTTAGATCACCTTACATGTTCTTTTGCATTTCAGGTGAGCATACTTGTTATCGATAGTTCTTATCTACGTTAATGGGTGGTGGCGCTACACTGGGTCATTTTGTATTTTTTCCTCCTCCCTACTGACATCGTCCCCCTTTTCGTCTCTAGTTTTTGATGCTTGAGACAATACCTCCTCATCATGCCACAGCTATATAATGCATATAACATACACCATGTTGTGATTTGCTCTTTTTTGGATAGTCCCTTATGGTTCAAGTTCTGTCTATGAATGTCAAGGAGTTGAATTCAACTAATAAAAGAAGGTTAGCGCTAGGCTATTTCGCCAAGCAAAGAGCAGACATTGTAACACTACAAGTGACCCACTTTTCATCTCTTCTGCCCCCTATCTTTAGATACTGTAGACCTCCTCTTGGTTATTTTGCTAACGGTCCTTTCAGGAGGAATGGTGTGGCCATTCTGTTTAAAAATTCTGTTTCATTTACTTTGCACTCTTAAATAGTTAATAAAAATGGCTTATTTTAACTGGCCTTCTGGATGACAAGCCAGTCACTTTGGTTTCGGCATATGCTCCTCATTCGAATCAAAGATCTTTTTCCGTAAGCTCTGCCTGACTATTCAGAAGGCTCATAAAGGTTGTCTCCTCATTACGGGGGACTTCAACTTAGTACTGGACCCTAAAGTAGACAAATCTCTCAAGCCTTCTCCCGCCTCTTTGACCTCCTCTAATGCCCCATGTTTGGCCTTTCGTAATGTCCTAGCGGAATTCAACCTGTATGATATATGGTGTGTGCAAAATCACACTGGCCGCGAATACACTTATTATTTACCGGTCCATAACTCATACTCCCATATTGATTTTGTGTTCTCGGATAAATGGACTCTCCAATTTGTTAGATCTATAACGTGGTCGGACCACGCCCCGATAAATCTTAAAAGGGATGTTACTCGTCAGCATTCCCCTCCCCACCCTTGGAGACTCTCCCCTCACCTACTGGTTGACCCTGTATAAAAAAAAACTATAGCTGATAGCATCACGACTTATGTCCATCAGACACGTCCTGTCACAACTGAGGGCCTGAGCTGACGGGAGGCAGCCTCAGTTGTAGGGGCTGAGATGTACCGGAACCTGGGAGGTTGTATCAGACCCCTGGACATGTAAGTAACATGAATAATAACTGCCCGAAGGCGTGACCACGACAACTTGGATAAAAGTCAATGATGTTTATTATGACAACTCCGCAACACAGCAGCAGTAAAAGAAAACGTAAAAGTCAGCAAAGAATAAATACAGTTCCTGGGTACTACAGGATGGCAGGAGCCACAGGGCACTGGTAGTGTGAGATAGTTCTTATGATCTTCTAGATGGAAAGTCCTTACCAGGCCCGACTGTAGCAATGGAGATAACCCAGGATTGTGCCAGCTGGTGTTCCAGGAAAAGCTGGGTTGCTGAAGATAAAACAGCTGCTGTGGATACTGGCTGGAACCAGACTGTTGTTAGCACGGAGTGGATACTGGCTGGAACCAGTTAAATAATAAATGAACTTGGGAGCGATGAAATATGAACTGAAATGTAGAACTTGAGAGCGGAGAAATAATAATACCGGTGGAGAGTGGTAAAGTGTAGAAAGGACACCGGCCCTTTAAGGGAAGCTGTACTCTGCTGGAAGCTGAGCTGGAAGCAGGTAATGTTGTAGCTGGAAACAGATGAATCCACAATGGATTGGAGAGTCAGGCTACACCGCAGGTGGAATGCTGGTGCGGGTCTCTATGGTGGAAGTCTTGAGACAGGAGCTGGAACCTGGAAGACAATCACAGGAGAGAGACAAACAGGAACTAGGTTTGACAACCAAAGCACTGACGCCTTCCTTGCTCAGGCACAGTGTATTTATACCTGCAGCAAGGAAGGGATTGGCTAGGCAATTATGCAGATTATCAATACTGAGAACAGATTGGTGGAAATGATCAGCTGACAGAATCCAAGATGGCTGCGCCCATGCAGACACTTGGAGGGAAGTTTGGTTTGTAATCCATGTGGTAATGAAAACAGTAATGGCGGCGCCGGCCACCGGAGACAGGAGGCGCCAGGCTGACAGATGCACATCCAACCACGCGGACACAGCGGAGGCCGCGGCTGACGTAATCGCCACTCAGACACTCTGCATGCAGAAGTTCAGGGACGGCGGCGGAGGCCGCGGGAGATGCCATGCCAGGTGTAATATGGCGTTTACTGTGACAGCGTCCCAGAGTGACAGGAGAGGATACAGGAATGTACACATCAGGATAACAGATGGGATCCGGTCCTGGAGCGCTGAGCCAGCCTTAGGAGGCATCTGATGGGTAAGAAATGGCGTCCAGATACCCGGATCGTGACACGTCCACCCTGAACTACTGGTTCGCTCTTAAGGCTGTTACTAGAGGGGCAGCAATACAAGCAGTTGCACAGCTCAAAAAGCTCAATCAGCAACGCCAGAATGATCTTGAACTTAAATTGAAAGAGTTGGAAGATAAAAATAAAATTAGGCCTTCAAAACTCCTTCAGAGTTAGCTGATGTTAAGTCTCAATAACAGAAACTACTTATGGCACTCAAGCATCTCTAAATAGGATACATCAAAAATTTTACTTAGCAGGAAATAGACCGGGAAAAATGCTTGCACGTAAACTCCGGGCAAAACAAGCTAGAAATAGAATTAAGCACATTGTATCCCCTTCCGGCATTAAGATTGCTAACTCCCTAGAGATTTCAAAACAATTCGCCACTTTCTACTCTCAACTCTATAATCTCTCCTCTGACTCCTCCATCTCGCAACCTACTCTTTCTTCTATTAATTAATTCCTGGCAGATTTAAAACTCCCTTTGATATCTGAAGATCAATTAGAAATATGTTCCTTTTCCAGACGATTCCCTACACCTTCCCAAAGAAATACTGTACCTACTGTAGATAATGGTAATTCTGTCCTGACGAAATACGTATGGTCTTCGCGCCCGCCCAAAATACCCTGCTCAAGAATGTGCTTGCCAAAGTGTAAAGGTGGCTTAAATATGCCCAATTTATCATTATATCAGGAGGCTTGCCTCTTGGCTCACATTAAAGCTTATTGCAGAGATGATAGAAGTCTAGGGTGGACGTGTCTGTAGGATTTGGCCCGCTAGAGGTTTCCTTTGAAAGATCTCCTCTGTGACCAAGAGACTTAAGTCTCCTTCCCTCTACTCGAGCAACGTTACAGGTTTGGGACAGATTGACCTTTGGTCTATCCACTTCCTTTCATAATTTTCCCCTACTATCGCTACGCACAGTAGCCAACCTCGTCCCTAATCTCAACCTTACAAACTGGTACTCCAAGGGGTTTAGCTCTCTGGGGGATTTGTTAAATGGGTCTGTTCTTAGCTCCTTCTCAGATCTCCAAGGTTGCTTCTCTTTGCCTAACTCGGGGAGGTTACATTACTACCAAATACAACACTGGTGGAATAGCCTCCATCGTGTAATTACCCCACCGAATCCTTCTATAGCATCTATATTAGGCCGACTTTTTAACAAAGAATTTAAAGGTGAAATTTCTTTCTGGTATAAAACATTCGGGCACTCATCTGTAACTTACTGTAATGACAAATCTGAATCTAGGTATAGGACAACTTCCTATAAAACATAACCTTTATTGTAATTGGTTTAAAATACTAATAGTGGATAGCTGGCGAAGTATTCAAAAAGAATATGTGAAATAGTGAATAGTGCAGAAGAAAAAATATAATCAGAACACACACTAGTCTCTAATATAATCAGTCAGCTAGATAATTCTTTCTTGTAATAATCATACAACTATATCATTGTGCTTATTGTCAATATTGACCTATAGGATTGTATACATAAATTGTGCGCTCCCCTCCTTGGGATATTATGGCTTGCTGTTGGGATAATTAAATTGAGGATTCCACTATTAATCACAGAATAAAGTGATCAAAATCAGTAATTCATGTATAAATACCTTAAGTGGATACCATTCTAAAACACTTGTGATTACTGCTAATAATGAGGGATTGTTAGAGTGACCCTATCTCAATAAATAGCGGTTTTATTTATGTGGTCCCAACTGTTCAAAAAATTCTAAGTATATTCCCAACAGGACATATTCTCACCATGTAAGGTTTGTGTGGACAACTAGGACACTGCAGCAATGTGATCTAAACACTTAACTTGTGCAGAACAAAATCACTTAGATGGATGTTCTCATATGACATGCATTCACACACGTCAGTTAGGGGGTTAATCTTATTGGAGAATAGCCTTCCACAGTACTGGGAGTTAGTAAATTGTCCTCAATCTCCCTGCTCCTGTATGTAATAGATAAGAGGCAGCACAAACAAGCCGTAATAATATTGCTAAGTCAGAAGGTATAAATGGTATACACTCCCAGTGTTTGATCTATATCACTTAAAACAGTGTGTCATCTACGGCTGATTGAATCAAACTGGAATGGTCTTACTGCAATAGAAAGTATCACTAACGTGTTATGCAGACAGTAGACCCATGTATTCAGTGATCCGCAACAAATGTTTCAAAATTCAGCCGTGTCAGTGCTATCATAGCCTAGCTGATTTACAATGTATCCAAAGCTTGTGCTGCTGGTTACATTCTCCTGCAACTGCCGTATAACATAACACACAGTCTGCACTATACATAGAAATGAGGATATCTGTTTCTGTGAATTAACCCTTTTCTACTGACTGAATGAAAACGAAGATTAGCTGTCAATTAGCTGCGTGTCCTATTGTTCATTGCCGTAATAAGCAATTGTGCATAATATTATGCTTAATCTCTCAGCTATAGCCAGATAAGCCTTACTAAATCCTTGGTGAGAGGGAGACAACACTTATTTAATATCTGGTAACGTCCTAAGGTACATTTGTCCGGTGCCCCGGATATCAGATTTACATCAATAATTGCACATTTCAATTTAGTGTATGGAGACAGTGTGATCTTTTAAAAACACGGCACCCAGAAGGTGGATGGCGTGCTAACCAATGCGCATTTCGCATATAAGCTTTAACGAGGTGTTAAAGCTTATATGCGAAATGCGCATTGGTTAGCACGCCATCCACCTTCTGGGTGCCGTGTTTTTAAAAGATCACACTGTCTCCATACACTAAATTGAAATGTGCAATTATTGATGTAAATCTGATATCCGGGGCACCGGACAAATGTACCTTAGGACGTTACCAGATATTAAATAAGTGTTGTCTCCCTCTCACCAAGGATTTAGTAAGGCTTATCTGGCTATAGCTGAGAGATTAAGCATAATATTATGCACAATTGCTTATTACGGCAATGAACAATAGGACACGCAGCTAATTGACAGCTAATCTTCGTTTTCATTCAGTCAGTAGAAAAGGGTTAATTCACAGAAACAGATATCCTCATTTCTATGTATAGTGCAGACTGTGTGTTATGTTATACGGCAGTTGCAGGAGAATGTAACCAGCAGCACAAGCTTTGGATACATTGTAAATCAGCTAGGCTATGATAGCACTGACACGGCTGAATTTTGAAACATTTGTTGCGGATCACTGAATACATGGGTCTACTGTCTGCATAACACGTTAGTGATACTTTCTATTGCAGTAAGACCATTCCAGTTTGATTCAATCAGCCGTAGATGACACACTGTTTTAAGTGATATAGATCAAACACTGGGAGTGTATACCATTTATACCTTCTGACTTAGCAATATTATTACGGCTTGTTTGTGCTGCCTCTTATCTATTACATACAGGAGCAGGGAGATTGAGGACAATTTACTAACTCCCAGTACTGTGGAAGGCTATTCTCCAATAAGATTAACCCCCTAACTGACGTGTGTGAATGCATGTCATATGAGAACATCCATCTAAGTGATTTTGTTCTGCACAAGTTAAGTGTTTAGATCACATTGCTGCAGTGTCCTAGTTGTCCACACAAACCTTACATGGTGAGAATATGTCCTGTTGGGAATATACTTAGAATTTTTTGAACAGTTGGGACCACATAAATAAAACCGCTATTTATTGAGATAGGGTCACTCTAACAATCCCTCATTATTAGCAGTAATCACAAGTGTTTTAGAATGGTATCCACTTAAGGTATTTATACATGAATTACTGATTTTGATCACTTTATTCTGTGATTAATAGTGGAATCCTCAATTTAATTATCCCAACAGCAAGCCATAATATCCCAAGGAGGGGAGCGCACAATTTATGTATACAATCCTATAGGTCAATATTGACAATAAGCACAATGATATAGTTGTATGATTATTACAAGAAAGAATTATCTAGCTGACTGATTATATTAGAGACTAGTGTGTGTTCTGATTATATTTTTTCTTCTGCACTATTCACTATTTCACATATTCTTTTTGAATACTTCGCCAGCTATCCACTATTAGTATTTTAAACCAATTACAATAAAGGTTATGTTTTATAGGAAGTTGTCCTATACCTAGATTCAGATTTGTCATTACAGTAAGTTACAGATGAGTGCCCCAATGTGGAATACTTTTTCTTTTTGTGTTTTATTATGATGAATTTATTCCAGGGAGCACCCCCAAATTAATGGTTAATACCAAGAATTTTCTCTGAGAATTGTCTTCAAATATAAACAATGGGAAGTAACTGACTGACATGAATATATGACCTATATGATCTGTGCGGATTTTTCTCTTGTTTCAGATGGTATAAAACATTAATAGAACTAACTCCGTCTCCCAAATCCAAAGCCCAAGATCGTTGGGAATTGGATACTGGGTGTGTTCTACATGACTCACAATGGCTAAAAAAAATTCAGTCTTCTTATAAAATGTCTAAATGTCTGAACCACTTTGCGATGCATTTCAAATTACTCCAGTTTATATAGATGGAGCCTCCCTTATCTTTGCCGTTTCTCCGCCTAAACAGAGGTTTAGTTGCACCTAGGTGATATCTTAGGTTTCTGAGTTTATGCACGGACAGGCACGTTTAGGCACTTACATACTCAGCATGCAATATACATCTCCACCACTGGGTGGCTAATGTTCCACTAATCCAGTACTTTAGAGCGAATAGCGGCGGATTGATCTACGAGCTCTGGAAAATGGTCAGTGACGACTGTAATGTTAATATACTGTATACATAGACCAATGGCCAGACGGAGAGTCAATAAAACAAAAAAAGTTTATAGACGCAAACAAACGTGTTAAAATGCTTATCCATTGCCATGTTACTATATATGAGCATCCAAGTCCCGTAGACTAAGCAATTGTATACAGACGCCACTAATATGTAAAAGCAATAATGTAGTTCATTGACATAAAAGTATGTACCATGTTCTGCAGTATGAGCGTCCAAGTCCTGTAACAGCATACACAAACACCAATGGGGAGGGATCACTGCTTACAGTACATTTACACATGAGCTTGTCTATTTATCATGAGGCTTCATGCCCGAGTGGTGAAGTGTGCTGCTTCCCATGCTAAGAGTTCCAGGTTCGATTCCCAGAGTGCGAGTGCATGTTTGTTTTTTCTTGACATGTTATTAATTTTCTGTTATCTAAGCCCTCAGCTATGGAGCCAGTGGTGGCATCAGTTTTGCAAGAGTCAGGGCAATGCTGAAGGAGTGTCTCAATACCCTAGGTATATTACACAGGAACAATAGGGATAAGCGAGCTCTATGCACATTATGATAAACCAGACTCAATCGCATAGCAAGTTGACAAAGTGGCTGCCACCCATGACCATGTGCCTCTTGGAAGCCCTCAGCTATGGGAGCCAGCGATGGCATCAGTTTTGCAAGAGTCAGGGCAATGCTGAAGGAGCGTCTCAATACCCTAGTTAAATACACAGTGGCAATAGATCCTGTAGACATAATATAGTGTATCCTGACGCAACTAACTATTCAAGCAACACAGCACTGTACTGTAGTTCATCGACATTAGAGAATCTGTGTTGTGCTGTATGGGAAGGTATCACTGCTACCATTTCCACAAGAGATTGTGGGGTATATGCAATTGCGGTCGAATTCCCGAAATTGTCGAATTTCGGGTCATTTTCGACCCAAAAAAAAATTCGCCTATGCAATTCAGTGCTTTCCGACCAAAAAACGGACTTTCAAAATTCGACTTTTTGAAATTCGAATTTTTGCAAATTCGACTTTTCTGCAATGATACAAGTGCTGCAATTCGACCAAAGCATATTCAATTCAAGTTTGGAAATTCGACAGCAGTGCTTTTAGACAGCAAATTCGTCATTTTCAATCCGCCACACTTTGGAGGGTGAAAACAAATAAAAAAAATTTAAACATGTTTTTTTTTGTGTTTTTTTTTTGGGAATAGCAGATCTATTTATATTAGAAGGGATTAGGTACTTTTTTTTTTTTTTTTTGGAGGCACAAATATTATTTATATATTTTTTAAAATATTATTTTTTTTATTATTTTTTTTATTGCTGGAACGGTAAAATCCTAAAAAAAAATGGCGTGGGGTCCCCCCTCCAAAGCATAACCAGCCTCGGGCTCTTCGAGCTGGTCCTGGTTCTAAAAATGCGGGGGGGGAAATTGACAGGGGATCCCCCGTATTTTTAAAACCAGCACCGGGCTCTGCGCCTGGTGCTGGTGCCAAAAATACGGGGGACAAAAAGCGTAGGGGTCCCCCGTATTTTTAACACCAGCATCGGGCTCCACTAGCTGGACAGATAATGCCACAGCCGGGGGTCACTTTTATGCCGTGCCCTGCGGCCGTGGCATTAAATATCCAACTAGTCACCCCTGGCCGGGGTACCCTGGGGGAGTGGGGACCCCTTCAATCAAGGGGTCCCCCCCCCCAGCCACCCAAGGGCCAGGGGTGAAGCCCGAGGCTGTCCCCCCCCATCCAATGGGCTGCGGATGGGGGGGCTGATAGCCTTTTGGGATCATGAAAAGAATATTGTTTTTTCCAGCAGTACTACAAGTCCCAGCAAGCCTCCCCCGCAAGCTGGTACTTGGAGAACCACAAGTACCAGCATGCGGGAGAAAAACGGGCCCGCTGGTACCTGTAGTACTACTGGAAAAAAAATACCCAAATAAAAACAGGACACACACACCGTGAAAGTAAAACTTTATTTCATACGTCGACACACACATACTTACCTATGTTCACACGCCGACATCGGTCCTCTTCTCCATGTAGAATCCACGGATACCTGAAAATAAAAGATCAATATACTCACCTCAGCCATGGTCCAGAGATAAATCCACGGACTTGGGAGAAAAAAACAAACCGGACAACCGACCACACGGACTGAAAGGGGTCCCATGTTGACACATGAGACCCCTATCCCCGAATGCAGAGAGACCTGTCAGTGACAGCTGTCACAGAAAGGTCTCTAAAGCCAATCAGGAAGCGCAACTTCGTTGCGCTCATCTGATTGGCTCTGCGCGTCTGAGCAGACAGCGCATCGCACAGCCCAGTCCATTATATTCAATGGTGGGAACTTAGCGGCTAGCGGTGAGGTCACCCGCCGGTCAGCGGCTGACCGGCGGGTGACCCCACCGCTACCCGCAAAGTTCCCACCATTGAAAGTAATGGAGCGGCTTTGCGATGCGCTGTCACAGCACAGACAGCGAACAGCCAATCAGGTGAGCGCCACGGAAGTAGCGCTTCCTGATTGGCTGAAGGGACTTCAGTGACAGGAGTCACGTGATGTCCCGGCATTCGGGGAAAGGGGTCTGATGTGAAAGCATTGGACCCCTTTCAGTCCGGTATGGAGCGGGTATTTGCGTTTTGTTTTTTTTACAAGTACGTGGATTATCTCTCTGGACGTGGATTTATCTCTGGACGCTGGAAGGTGAGTATAATTTTTTCACAGGTACCCTCGGATCGTCGGAGACCGTGGCAGTCGGCGTGTCAACATAGGTAAGTATGTGTGTGTCGGTAGTGTGTAATAAAGTTTTACTATCAAGGTGTCTGTGTCCTGTTTTTATTTGGGTATTTTTTTCCCAGTAGTACTTTTTCTCCCGCATGCTGGTACTTGTGGTTCTCCAAGTACCAGCTTGCGGGGGAGGCTTGCTGGGACTTGTAGTACTACTGTAAAAAACAATATCTTTTTATTATCACAAAAGGCTATCAGCCCCCCCATCCGCAGCCCATTGGATGGGGGGGACAGCCTCGGGCTTCACCCCTGGCCCTTGGGTGGCTGGGGGGGGGACCCCTTGATTGAAGGGGTCCCCACTCCCCCAGGGTACCCCGGCCAGGGGTGACTAGTTGGATATTTAATGCCACGGCCGCAGGGCACGGCATAAAAGTGACCCCCGGCTGTGGCATTATCTGTCCAGCTAGTGGAGCCCGATGCTGGTGTTAAAAATACGGGGGACCCCTACTCTTTTTGCCCCCCGTATTTTTGGCACCAGCACCAGGCGCAGAGCCCGGTGCTGGTTTTAAAAATACGGGGGATCCATGCCCAATTTTTCCCTGCATTTTTAGAACCAGGACCAGCTCGAAGAGCCCGAGGCTGGTTATGCTTTGGAGGGGGGACCCCACGCCATTTTTTTTCCGGGTTTTTCCCGTTTTTTCCCGTTTTTTAAAATCGCGGCAAAATCCGCCAAATCGGCCGATTTTCGCCCGCGGTTCTGGCGAATCCGTTTTTCATTGAATATGGTGAATTCCGGCAGCCACCTGCCAGAATTCACCTGGCGAATTGAGTCGGAAAAAAAAACGGCGAAAAATTGCCGCGATTCGCCGTGAATTGCATATACCCCTGTGTCTACAGAGTACTGTGTTGTACATTTACTGTAACCTGACCTCCATCCCTGTCTATGAAATAAGCAGGCTCCCAGGAAGGATGGGGAAGTGGGATGGGGGAATGTGGTGGATAAATACCGTGTTCTGCGATATGAGCGTCCAAGTTCTGTAACGGCATACACAAACACCAATGGGGAGGGATCACTGCTTACAGTACATTTACACATGAGCTTGTCTATTTATTATGAGGAGTTCTGCCCGAGTGGTGAAGTGTGCCGCTTCCCATGCTAAGAGTCCCGGGTTCAATTCCCAGAGTACGAGTGCATGTTTGTTTTTTCCTGACACTTGTTCATTTTCTGTTATGTAAGCCCTCAGCTATGGAGTCAGCGACGGCATCAGTTTTGCAAGAGGGCAATGGTGAAGGAGCGTCTCAATACCCTAGTTATATTACACAGGAACAATAGGGATAAGCGAGCTCTATGCACATTACGATAAACCAGACTCAATTGCATAGCAAGTTGACAAAGTGGGTTGGCAAAGTGGCTGCCACCCATGACACTGCAGATCTTGGAAGCCCTCAGCTATGGAGCCAGTGACAGCATCAGTTTTGCAAGAGTCAGGGCAATGCTGAAGGAACGTCTCAATACCCTAGTTAAATACACAGTGGCAATAGGTCCCGTAGACATAATAAATATAAATAGTGTATCCTGACGCAACTAACTGTTCATGCAACACAGCACTGTACGGTAGTTCATCGACGTTAGAGAATCTGTGTTGTGCTGTATGATAAGGGATCACTGCTACCATTTCCACAAGAGATTGTGTCTCTATCAAAGCGACTGCAGTTCTCTATCTGATCTTCATTTGCATACAGTACTGTGTTGTCTATGAAATTAGGAGGCTCCCAGGGAAGAAGCGGGATGGGGATAGGGGGAGGTGGTGGCTAAATACCGTTTTCTCTATCGTCCTAGTGGATGCTGGGGTTCCTGAAAGGACCATGGGGAATAGCGGCTCCGCAGGAGACAGGGCACAAAAGTAAAGCTTTCCGATCAGGTGGTGTGCACTGGCTCCTCCCCCTATGACCCTCCTCCAAGCCAGTTAGATTTTTGTGCCCGGCCGAGAAGGGTGCAATCTAGGTGGCTCTCCTAAAGAGCTGCTTAGAAAAGTTTAGCTTAGGTTTTTTATTTTACAGTGAGTCCTGCTGGCAACAGGATCACTGCAACGAGGGACTTAGGGGAGAAGAAGTGAACTCACCTGCGTGCAGGATGGATTGGCTTCTTGGCTACTGGACATCAGCTCCAGAGGGACGATCACAGGTACAGCCTGGATGGTCACCGGAGCCTTGCCGCCGGCCCCCTTGCAGATGCTGAAGTAAGAAGAGGTCCAGAATCGGCGGCAGAAGACTCCTCAGTCTTCTAAAGGTAGCGCACAGCACTGCAGCTGTGCGCCATTTTCCTCTCAGCACACTTCACACGGCAGTCACTGAGGGTGCAGGGCGCTGGGAGGGGGGCGCCCTGGGAGGCAAATGAATACCTATTTTGGCTAAAAATACCTCACATATAGCCTCCGGAGGCTATATGGAGATATTTAACCCCTGCCAGAATCCGTTAAGAGCGGGAGACGAGGCCGCCGAAAAAGGGGCGGGGCCTATCTCCTCAGCACACAGCGCCATTTTCCCTCACAGAAAGGCTGGAGGGAAGGCTCCCAGGCTCTCCCCTGCACTGCACTACAGAAACAGGGTTAAAACAGAGAGGGGGGGCACTAATTTGGCGTTAGAAATATATAATAAAAGATGCTATAAGGGAAAACACTTATATAAGGTTGTCCCTATATAATTATAGCGTTTTTGGTGTGTGCTGGCAAACTCTCCCTCTGTCTCTCCAAAGGGCTAGTGGGTCCTGTCCTCTATCAGAGCATTCCCTGTGTGTGTGCTGTGTGTCGGTACGTGTGTGTCGACATGTAGGAGGACGATGTTGGTGAGGAGGCGGAGCAATTGCCTGTAATGGTGATGTCACTCTCTAGGGAGTCGACACCGGAATGGATGGCTTATTTAGGGAATTACGTGATAATGTCAACACGCTGCAAGGTCGGTTGACGACATGAGACGGCCGACAAACAATTAGTACCGGTCCAGACGTCTCAAAAACACCGTCAGGGTTTTTTTTTTAAAACGCCCGTTTACTTTAGTCGGTCGACACAGACACAGACAGGGACACTGAATCCAGTGTCGACGGTAAATAAACAAACGTATTCCTTATTAGGGCCACACGTTAAAGGCAATGAAGGAGGTGTTACATATTTCTGATACTACAAGTACCACAAAAGAGGGTATTATGTGGGATGTGAAAAAACTACCATAGTTTTTCCTGAATCAGATAAATTAAATAAAGTGTGTGATGATGCGTGGGTTCCCCCCGATAGAAAATTATGGGCGGTATACCCTTTCCCGCCAGAAGTTAGGGCGCGTTGGGAAACACCCCTTAGGGTGGATAAGGCGCTCACACGCTTATCAAAATAAGTGGCGGTACTGTCTATAGATAGGGCCGTCCTCAAGGACCAGCTGACAGGAGGCTGGAAAATATCATAAAAAGTATATACACACATACTGGTGTTATACTGCGACCAGCGATCGCCTCAGCCTGGATGTGCAGAGCTGGGGTGGCTTGGTCGGATTCCCTGACTAAAAATATTGATACCCTTGACAGGGACAGTATTTTATTGACTATAGAGCATTTAAAGGATGCATTTCTATATATGCGAGATGCACAGAGGGATATTTGCACTCTGGCATCAAGAGTAAATGCGATGTCCATAACTGCCAGAAGATGTTATGGACACGACAGTGGTCAGGTGATGCAGATTCCAAACGGCACAAAGGTGTATTGCCGTATAAAGGAAGAGGAGTTATTTGGGGTCGGTCCATCGGACCTGGTGGCCACGGCAACTGCTGGAAAATCCACCGTTTTTACCCTAAGTCACATCTCTGCAGAAAAAGACACCGTCTTTTCAGCCTCAGTCCTTTCGTCCCTATAAGATCATATCTGCCCAGGGATAGAGGAAAGGGAAGAAGACTGCAGCAGGCAGCCCATTCCCAGGAACAGAAGCGTTCCACCGCTTCTGACAAGTTCTCAGCATGGCGCTGAGACCGTACAGGACCCCTGGATCCTACAAGTAGTATCCCAGGGGTACAGAGTGGAATGTCGAGACGTTTCCCCTTCGCAGGCTCCTGAAGTCTGCTTTACCAAGGTCTCCCTCCGACAAGGAGGCAGTATGGGAAAAAATTCACAAGCTGTATTCCCAGCAGGTGATAATTAAATTACCCCTCCTACTACAAGAAAAGGGGTATTATTCCACACTATATTGTGGTACTGAAGCCAGAAGGCTAGGTGAGACTTATTCTAAAAAAAATTTTGAACACTTACAAAGGTTCAAATCAAGATGGAGTCACTCAGAGCAGTGATAACGAACCGGGAAGAAGGGGACTATATAGTGTCCCGGGACATCAGGGATGCTTACCTCTATGTCCCAAATTTGCCCTTCTCACTAAGGGTACCTCAGGTTCGTGGTGCAGAACTGTCACTATCAGTTTCAGACGCTGCCGTTTGGATTGTCCACGGCACCCCGGGTCTTTACCAAGGTAATGGCCGAAATGATGATTCTTCTTCAAAGAAAAGGCGTCTTAATTATCCCTTACTTGGACGATCTCCTGATAAGGGCATAGTCCAGGGAACAGTTGGAGGTCGGAGTAGCACTATCTAGGATACTGCTACAACAGCACGGGTGGATTCTAAATATTCCAAAATCGCAGCTGATCCCGACGACACGTCTGCTGTGCCTAGGGATGATTCTGGACACAGTCCAGAAAAAGGTGTTTCTCCCGGAAGAGAAAGCCAGGGAGTTATCCGAGCTAGTCAGGAACCTCCTAAAAACAGTGCATCATTGCACAAGGGTCCTGGTACAAATGGTGGCTTCCTACGAAGCAATTCCATTCGGCAGATTTCACGCAAGAACTTTTCAGTGGGATCTGCTGGACAAATGGTCCGGATCGCATCTTCAGATGCATCAGCGGATAACCCTATATCCAAGGACAAGGGTGTCTCTCCTGTGGTGGTTATAGAGTGCTCATCTTCTAGAGGGCCGCAGATTCGGCATTCAGGATTGGATGCTGGTGACCACGGAGCCCAGCCCGAGAGGCTGGGGAGCAGTCACACAAGGAAAAAATTTCCAGGGAGTGTGATCAAGTCTGGAGACTTTTCTCCACATAAATATACTGGAGCTAAGGGTAAATCTATAATGCTCTAAGCTTAGCAAGACCTCTGCTTCAAGGTCAGCCGGTATTGATCCAGTGGGAAAAACATCACGGCAGTCGCCCACGTAAACAGACAGGGCGACACAAGAAGCAGGAGGGCAATGGCAAAAACTGCAAGGACTTTTCGCTGGGCGGAAAATCATGTGATAGCACTGTCAGCAGTGTTTCATCCCGGGAATGGAAACTGGGAAGCAGACTTCCTCAGCAGGCACGACCTCCACCCGGGAGAGTGGAAACTTCATCGGGAAGTTTTTTCCACATGATTGTAAACCGTTGGGAAATACCAAAGGTGGACATGATGGCGTCCCGTCTGAACAAAAAACGGGACAGGTATTGCGCCAGGTCAAGAGACCCTCAGGCAATAGCTGTGGACGTTCTGGTAACACCGTGGGTGTACCAGTCGGTGTATGTGTTCCCTCCTCTGCTTCTCATACCTAAGGTGCTGAGAATTATAAGACGTAGAGGAGTAAGAACTATACTCATGGCTCCGGATTGGCCAAGAAGGACTTGGTACCCGGAACTTCAAGAGATGCTTACAGAGGTCTTATGGCCTCTGCCGCTAAGAAGGGACTTGCTTCAGCAAGTACCATGTCTGTTCCAAGACTTACCGCAGCTGCGTTTGTCGGCATGGCGGTGGAAAGCCGGATCCTAAGGGAAAAAGGCATTCCGGAAGAGGTCATTCCTACCCTGGTCAAAGCCAGAAAGGAGGTGACCGCACAACATTATCACCACATGTGGCGAAAATATGTTGCGTGGTGTGAGGCCAGGAAGGCCCCACAAAGAAATTTCAACTCGGTCGTTTCCTGCATTTCCTGCAAACAGGAGTGTCTATGGGCCTCAAATTGGGGTCCATTAAGGTTCAAATTTCGGCCCTGTCGATTTTCTTCCAGAAAGAATTGGCTTCAGTTCCTGAAGTCCAGAAGTTTGTCAAGGGAGTATTGCATATACAACCCCTTTTGTGCCTCCAGTGGCACTGTGGGATCTCAACGTAGTTCTGGGATTCCTCAAATCACATTGGTTTAAAACCAGTCAAATCTGTGGATTTGAAGCATCTCACATGAAAAGTGACCATGCTCTTGGCCCTGGCCTGGACCAGGCGAGTGTCAAATTGGTGGTTTTTTCTCAAAAAAGCCCATATCTGTTTGTCCATTCGGACAGGGCAGAGCTGCGGACTCGTCCCCAGTTCTCTCCCTAAGGTGGTCTCAGTGTTTCACCTGAACCAGCTTATTGTGGTGCCTTGCACCTACTAGGGACTTGGAGGACTCCAAGTTGCTAGATGTTGTCAGGGCCCTGAAAATATGTTCCAGGACGGCTGGAGTCAGGAAAACTGACTTGCTGTTATCCTGTATGCACCCAACAAACTGGGTGCTCTTGCTTCTAAGCAGACTATTGCTAGTTGGATGTGTAATACAATTCAGCTTGCACATTCTGTGGCAGGCCTGCCACAGCCAAAATATGTAAATGCCCATTCCACAAGGAAGGTGGGCTCATCTTGGGCGGCTGCCCGAGGGGTCTCGGCTTTACAACTTTGCCGAGCAGCTACTTGGTCAGGGGCAAACACGTTTGCTAAATTCTACAAATTTGATACCCTGGCTAAGGAGGACCTGGAGTTCTCTCATTCGGTGCTGCAGAGTCATCCGCACTCTCCCGCCCGTTTGGGAGCTTTGGTATAATCCCCATGGTCCTTTCAGGAACCCCAGCATCCACTAGGACGATAGAGAAAATAAGAATTTACTTACCGATAATTCTATTTCTCGGAGTCCGTAGTGGATGCTGGGCGCCCATCCCTAGTGCGGATTATCTGCAATACTTGTACATAGTTACAAAAATCGGGTTATTATTGTTGTGAGCCATCTTTTCAGAGGCTCCGCTGTTATCATACTGTTAACTGGGTTTAGATCACAAGTTGTACGGTGTGATTGGTGTGGCTGGTATGAGTCTTACCCGGGATTCAAAATTCCTCCCTTATTGTGTACGCTCGTCCGGGCACAGTACCTAACTGGCTTGGAGGAGGGTCATAGGGGGAGGAGCCAGTGCACACCACCTGATCGGAAAGCTTTACTTTTGTGCCCTGTCTCCTGCGGAGCCGCTATTCCCCATGGTCCTTTCAGGAACCCCAGCATCCACTACGGACTCCGAGAAATAGAATTATCGGTAAGTAAATTCTTATTTTCTGAAAGATGAGCATCCAAGTCCAGTCACGGCATTCATATATTTCATTCATAACATTCATATATTTAAGAACCTTATATTCAATAGAATTATGCACACAGGAAATAACTAACTGTCGGGGGCGTCGGACATGCAAATCCGTAGCACAGTGTACTGTTTAATGTACATTCATTCTGGCCCTCTCAAGTCCTTTCCCCCGATCAAAGTGACTGTAGTATCTTCATTTACATAGTAGCCTTTCATTTACACACAGTACTGTGTTGGTAATTTACTGACTGTAAACTAGCCTCTTTGTCTGAAAACATCAGTCTCTCAGGGAAGGGGGAAGGGTGAGGTGGGGATCAGGGACGTGCAGTCAGGGGAGGCAGGGGAGGCAGTGCCTCCCCTGTCATTAATGATTAAGATAATACAAAGAAGATGCATATGACACATATTCTGTGTCATATGTATCTTCTTAATATTATTCTGATCATTGCTCCCCTCCTTATGTGTTTGGGAGGCACCGATCGTGGTGCCTCCCGTTATCTCTGGGGATAATATGGGGAGCGGGGGGCGGACACGGGCGGGGACTAGCCATGGGCTGTAAAAGCCCATTGAAAATGTATGGGAAAGCGGCACCATTAGTGGTGCCGCTTTCCTACAGGGACGTGCTTTCAACCTATGAAAGCACGTCCCTGTCAGTGAGGCTACAGTGATTGGCCAGCGGATCCGTCACTGGATCCGCTGTCAATCACTGTGTGGGCGGCTGAATGCGGCGATTGTGCGGGCGGCGGGATGCGGCGGCGGTGGTGCGGGCGGCGGTGGAGCAGGCGGCGGGTTGCGGCGGCTGTGCGGCGGCGGAAAATTACCTTTATCTGCAGAGTTTGGCAGCGGAGCGTTTCCAGTTTCAAAAATGGCGCCTCAGCGTCATTTTTGAAATTCAAGATGGCCGCCGCGAGCCAATCACGGCTCGCCGCGTCATCGCCCCGCCCCCTCCGGCTGACTTATATAAGTCAGCGCGAGGCGGAGGAGAGTCAGTCCGACGGCGGAGGAGGAGCTGTGAAGAGCTCCTGAAGAAAGAAGACGGCTGGAAGTCCTGGCTGGGCGGCGGCTATGCAAAAGAGCTTAGCAGCCGCCGCCCACCAGGTGAAGACGCTGGAAGCCCTGGGGGGGTGGCGCCCCCCAGGTGAAGACGCCAGAAGCCCTGGGAAGGCGGCGGCCACGCAAAAGAGCTTAACGGCCGCTGCCCCCAGGTGAAGACCCAGTTAAATAAAGCTTCTTTTCAAGACGTGTGGAGTTTTATTTTAATATTTTCTTTACAGGTGGACTATAGGTGCCAGCGGGCCCTTTATGTCCGGGCATGCTGGCACTTGTGGTTCTCCAAGTGCCAGCATGCTGGGGCAGGCTTGCTGGGACCTGTAGGCTACCTGTAAAGATCAATATTACTATTCTTTGCAGGTGGACTACAGGTGCCAGCAGGCCCTTTATGTCCGGGCATGCTGGCACTTGTGGTTCTCCAAGTGCCAGCATGCTGGGGCAGGCTTGCTGGGACCTGTAGGCCACCTGTAAAGAACAATATTAACACACAATGAACCCCGCACCCACCGCCACCAGGGGTGCGGGGCATAGCACTGGGCTATCAGCCCAGTGCTGGTTATTGCTCGGGAGGGTGGACCCCATTTTTATTTTTTGGGGTTCCCACTTTCCGAGGAATTCCAACCCTGGGCTGACTGGCTGGGGGGCAGATTAATGTTATGGCAGGGGGACCCCACACTGAGTGTCTCCCCTGCTATGGCATTACTCCCCCTGGCTGGTTCTGCCTAGTGCTGGTTTTCCTGATGTGTTGGGGGACCACACTTTTTTTTTTTCCGGGGGGGGGGGGGGGGGGGGGGCTTGTTAGCTGCCAGTGCCTCCCCAACCTGTGATCCCACCGCACGTCACTGGTGGGGATTAACCAGCGGAGTTCAGAGACTCTGTTGAAAATATTAATTCTCTGTCAGGATCCAAAAAAAGAAACCAATAAATCAATAAAAAAAATAGTATATACTGTCAAAGTCGAAAAATATTGCAGTACACACATCACGTACAAAGCACACACAGATGGCCTCTGCGCGTGTATTTGTTCTGCCGTGCGTGCACATATCCGCAATTTGCGTATGGTCGCTTCCGCGGTCCTGCACATCAGCGCGTGGTATGGGTATTTACGGTAGAGTTTGTGAACGCATGGATAACTATCAAAACACATTACATATTTAATCCAAATAGTGCACAATGTACACATAGTCCCCCTGCACCACATATGAAATAAACAACAGTTTAAATGGTTTCAGAACAAAGGGATTCGCCTTTACAGAATAGTAGGGGACAGAACAAGGTCATAAGGTGGTGTTTGGTATCCAGCTGTAGGGTATTTTAAGGGTAACATTCCGGTGTTGGTTTGAGAAAGATCGCATGTTCTAGCGGATAGTTATGTGCAGAAGCAGAATATAGATATAAACTGTATTTACTGTACATTATGTATGCGGCGGGAATCCAGAAGAGACCACCCACAAGAGCAGTTGGGAAAGACATCGTCCTACCTATTCAAACCGACCTATGACCTCTCCTGTACTGTAAAAGTGCATTCCTGTGTCCAATGGACAAAGGGATTACAGTATCTATTGTATTGCTTTTGGAAGAAGTGTATAAAGAGAGCCTACTTCTGGCCTGGTGAGACACAAGACTCACAAAGTTATCTATTTGATGACCGAGGACCGGGCCGGGAAGCGCAAGCGAATCTACTCAAGTATGTGCCATAGAATGTAGCCATTTACTCTGTTATATTGTATTGTATTATTTGTATTGTAACCCCCTTTCAGCAATAATCCACTGTGGTGTTTGAACCCAGCGGTTAAATCACAATTGGTGTCGTGTCTTCATTGCCCTGCTAAGGTTTAAAGTGTTTTATCATTGCATTGCATTACTGTAAAGGTTTAAAGTGTATCTCTGGGTGTGTGCGCGCTGTGTGTACTTTGTACCCCCAGCGCGGCGTTTGTACGCTAAGTCCGTACAGTGATACGGGACTCCGTACGCAAACTGTGTATAAAGTACGTAGCGTGTGTACTAGGTTTAGCGGCCGCAGCGGCTCCATGGTAAAGTGTATTCTAAGTGTGTATAAGGTATAGCTTTCTTTCCTGTAAGATAATCGACATTATCAATTGGGGGCTCTCCGGTTTTCACATACTCACTACCTAACAGGTCACAGCAGACGTAATCTATCAGCAAAGGGTGGGAAGTTATCCTACGTATCCTTTTCTTGGTCGATGGATGCACTGAAAACCCTACTTGATTGCTGATTAGATGGCGTCTGCTCTGCATGGTTTGTAGAGATGCTGGAAGAACTCGTAAGGTAAACAGAAAAAAAAGCTATTTAAAATCTGTGAAATTTCTTTTGGCGCCAAAAGCGTACACAGCACCCATACTCTTTGCATACTCTCTCAGTGTTGTCATAACATTCAGATTGCTAGATTCATTTAAACTTGTGTGAAACTGTAGATATTTGTTGCTATATAGTTAAAACTAAAATAAATGTTAAGGAAGTAAGTGTAAAACACACACGCAGCCTGGCCTAGTTATAAAGGTTTATACAGAAAGAAACTGTGTGTTGGGTTAAGTAAGCAATTATAGTTGGTATTGCTCACATTTATAGAAGTTGTGGAATTTGTTTAATTGCGGACGTACGGTTTTGTACACGTATCTCTGACAAAGTACGGGACTGCGTACGCAGCGTAAGAAGACACGCACGATCGCGTGTATACGCAAATTGCGTAAGAAATACGGTCGCTAAGTACAAATTACAAGGAGTTGAATTCAACTAATAAAAGAAGGTTAGCGCTAGGCTATTTCGCCAAGCAAAGAGCAGACATTGTAACACTACAAGAGACCCACTTTTCATCTCTTCTGCCCCCTATCTTTAGATACTGTAGACCTCCTCTTGGTTATTTTGCTAACGGTCCTTTCAGGAGGAATGGTGTGGCCATTCTGTTTAAAAATTCTGTTTCATTTACTTTGCACTCTTAAATAGTTAATAAAAATGGCTTATTTTAACTGGCCTTCTGGATGACAAGCCAGTCACTTTGGTTTCGGCATATGCTCCTCATTCGAATCAAAGATCTTTTTCCGTAAGCTCTGCCTGACTATTCAGAAGGCTCATAAAGGTTGTCTCCTCATTACGGGGGACTTCAACTTAGTACTGGACCCTAAAGTAGACAAATCTCTCAAGCCTTCTCCCGCCTCTTTGACCTCCTCTAATGCCCCATGTTTGGCCTTTCGTAATGTCCTAGCGGAATTCAACCTGTATGATATATGGTGTGTGCAAAATCACACTGGCCGCGAATACACTTATTATTTACCGGTCCATAACTCATACTCCCATATTGATTTTGTGTTCTCGGATAAATGGACTCTCCAATTTGTTAGATCTATAACGTGGTCGGACCACGCCCCGATAAATCTTAAAAGGGATGTTACTCGTCAGCATTCCCCTCCCCACCCTTGGAGACTCTCCCCTCACCTACTGGTTGACCCTGTATAAAAAAAAACTATAGCTGATAGCATCACGACTTATGTCCATCAGACACGTCCACCCTGAACTACTGGTTCGCTCTTAAGGCTGTTACTAGAGGGGCAGCAATACAAGCAGTTGCACAGCTCAAAAAGCTCAATCAGCAACGCCAGAATGATCTTGAACTTAAATTGAAAGAGTTGGAAGATAAAAATAAAATTAGGCCTTCAAAACTCCTTCAGAGTTAGCTGATGTTAAGTCTCAATAACAGAAACTACTTATGGCACTCAAGCATCTCTAAATAGGATACATCAAAAATTTTACTTAGCAGGAAATAGACCGGGAAAAATGCTTGCACGTAAACTCCGGGCAAAACAAGCTAGAAATAGAATTAAGCACATTGTATCCCCTTCCGGCATTAAGATTGCTAACTCCCTAGAGATTTCAAAACAATTCGCCGCTTTCTACTCTCAACTCTATAATCTCTCCTCTGACTCCTCCATCTCGCAACCTACTCTTTCTTCTATTAATTAATTCCTGGCAGATTTAAAACTCCCTTTGATATCTGAAGATCAATTAGAAATATGTTCCTTTTCCAGACGATTCCCTACACCTTCCCAAAGAAATACTGTACCTACTGTAGATAATGGTAATTCTGTCCTGACGATATACGTATGGTCTTCGCGCCCGCCCAAAATACCCTGCTCAAGAATGTGCTTGCCAAAGTGTAAAGGTGGCTTAAATATGCCCAATTTATCATTATATCAGGAGGCTTGCCTCTTGGCTCACATTAAAGCTTATTGCAGAGATGATAGAAGTCTAGGGTGGACGTGTCTGGAGGATTTGGCCCGCTAGAGGTTTCCTTTGAAAGATCTCCTCTGTGACCAAGAGACTTAAGTCTCCTTCCCTCTACTCGAGCAACGTTACAGGTTTGGGACAGATTGACCTTTGGTCTATCCACTTCCTTTCATAATTTTCCCCTACTATCGCTACGCACAGTAGCCAACCTCGTCCCTAATCTCAACCTTACAAACTGGTACTCCAAGGGGTTTAGCTCTCTGGGGGATTTGTTAAATGGGTCTGTTCTTAGCTCCTTCTCAGATCTCCAAGGTTGCTTCTCTTTGCCTAACTCGGGGAGGTTACATTACTACCAAATACAACACTGGTGGAATAGCCTCCATCGTGTAATTACCCCACCGAATCCTTCTATAGCATCTATATTAGGCCGACTTTTTAACAAAGAATTTAAAGGTGAAATTTCTTTCTGGTATAAAACATTAATAGAACTAACTCCGTCTCCCAAATCCAAAGCCCAAGATCGTTGGGAATTGGATACTGGGTGTGTTCTACATGACTCACAATGGCTAAAAAAAATTCAGTCTTCTTATAAAATGTCTAAATGTCTGAACCACTTTGCGATGCATTTCAAATTACTCCAGTTTATATAGATGGAGCCTCCCTTATCTTTGCCGTTTCTCCGCCTAAACAGAGGTTTAGTTGCACCTAGGTGATATCTTAGGTTTCTGAGTTTATGCACGGACAGGCACGTTTAGGCACTTACATACTCAGCATGCAATATACATCTCCACCACTGGGTGGCTAATGTTCCACTAATCCAGTACTTTAGAGCGAATAGCGGCGGATTGATCTACGAGCTCTGGAAAATGGTCAGTGACGACTGTAATGTTAATATACTGTATACATAGACCAATGGCCAGACGGAGAGTCAATAAAACAAAAAAAGTTTATAGACGCAAACAAACGTGTTCAAATGCTTATCCATTGCCATGTTACTATATATGAGCATCCAAGTCCCGTAGACTAAGCAATTGTATACAGACGCCACTAATATGTAAAAGCAATAATGTAGTTCATTGACATAAAAGTATGTACCATGTTCTGCAGTATGAGCGTCCAAGTCCTGTAACAGCATACACAAACACCAATGGGGAGGGATCACTGCTTACAGTACATTTACACATGAGCTTGTCTATTTATCATGAGGCTTCATGCCCGAGTGGTGAAGTGTGCTGCTTCCCATGCTAAGAGTTCCAGGTTCGATTCCCAGAGTGCGAGTGCATGTTTGTTTTTTCTTGACATGTTATTAATTTTCTGTTATCTAAGCCCTCAGCTATGAAGCCAGTGGTGGCATCAGTTTTGCAAGAGTCAGGGCAATGCTGAAGGAGTGTCTCAATACCCTAGGTATATTACACAGGAACAATAGGGATAAGCGAGCTCTATGCACATTATGATAAACCAGACTCAATCGCATAGCAAGTTGACAAAGTGGCTGCCACCCATGACCATGTGCCTCTTGGAAGCCCTCAGCTATGGGAGCCAGCGATGGCATCAGTTTTGCAAGAGTCAGGGCAATGCTGAAGGAGCGTCTCAATACCCTAGTTAAATACACAGTGGCAATAGGTCCTGTAGACATAATATAGTGTATCCTGACGCAACTAACTATTCAAGCAACACAGCACTGTACTGTAGTTCATCGACATTAGAGAATCTGTGTTGTGCTGTATGGGAAGGTATCACTGCTACCATTTCCACAAGAGATTGTGGGGTATATGCAATTGCGGTCGAATTCCCGAAATTGTCGAATTTCGGGTCATTTTCGACCCAAAAAAAAATTCGCCTATGCAATTCAGTGCTTTCCGACCAAAAAACGGACTTTCAAAATTCGACTTTTTGAAATTCGAATTTTTGCAAATTCGACTTTTCTGCAATGATACAAGTGCTGCAATTCGACCAAAGCATATTCAATTCAAGTTTGGAAATTCGACAGCAGTGCTTTTAGACAGCAAATTCGTCATTTTCAATCCGCCACACTTTGGAGGGTGAAAACAAATAAAAAAAATTTAAACATGTTTTTTTTTGTGTTTTTTTTTTGGGAATAGCAGATCTATTTATATTAGAAGGGATTAGGTACTTTTTTTTTTTTTGGAGGCACAAATATTATTTATATATTTTTTAAAATATTATTTTTTTTATAATTTTTTTTATTGCTGGAACGGTAAAATCCTAAAAAAAAATGGCGTGGGGTCCCCCCTCCAAAGCATAACCAGCCTCGGGCTCTTCGAGCTGGTCCTGGTTCTAAAAATGCGGGGGAAAAATTGACAGGGGATCCCCCGTATTTTTAAAACCAGCACCGGGCTCTGCGCCTGGTGCTGGTGCCAAAAATACGGGGGACAAAAAGCGTAGGGGTCCCCCGTATTTTTAACACCAGCATCGGGCTCCACTAGCTGGACAGATAATGCCACAGCCGGGGGTCACTTTTATGCCGTGCCCTGCGGCCGTGGCATTAAATATCCAACTAGTCACCCCTGGCCGGGGTACCCTGGGGGAGTGGGGACCCCTTCAATCAAGGGGTCCCCCCCCCCAGCCACCCAAGGGCCAGGGGTGAAGCCCGAGGCTATCCCCCCCCATCCAATGGGCTGCGGATGGGGGGGCTGATAGCCTTTTGGGATCATGAAAAGAATATTGTTTTTTCCAGCAGTACTACAAGTCCCAGCAAGCCTCCCCGGCAAGCTGGTACTTGGAGAACCACAAGTACCAGCATGCGGGAGAAAAACGGGCCCGCTGGTACCTGTAGTACTACTGGAAAAAAAATACCCAAATAAAAACAGGACACACACACCGTGAAAGTAAAACTTTATTTCATACGTCGACACACACATACTTACCTATGTTCACACGCCGACATCGGTCCTCTTCTCCATGTAGAATCCACGGATACCTGAAAATAAAAGATCAATATACTCACCTCAGCCATGGTCCAGAGATAAATCCACGGACTTGGAGAAAAAAACAAACCGGACAACCGACCACACGGACTGAAAGGGGTCCCATGTTGACACATGAGACCCCTATCCCCGAATGCAGAGAGACCTGTCAGTGACAGCTGTCACAGAAAGGTCTCTAAAGCCAATCAGGAAGCGCAACTTCGTTGCGCTCATCTGATTGGCTCTGCGCGTCTGAGCAGACAGCGCATCGCACAGCCCAGTCCATTATATTCAATGGTGGGAACTTAGCGGCTAGCGGTGAGGTCACCCGCCGGTCAGCGGCTGACCGGCGGGTGACCCCACCGCTACCCGCAAAGTTCCCACCATTGAAAGTAATGGAGCGGCTTTGCGATGCGCTGTCACAGCACAGACAGCGAACAGCCAATCAGGTGAGCGCCACGGAAGTAGCGCTTCCTGATTGGCTGAAGGGACTTCAGTGACAGGAGTCACGTGATGTCCCGGCATTCGGGGAAAGGGGTCTGATGTGAAAGCATTGGACCCCTTTCAGTCCGGTATGGAGCGGGTATTTGCGTTTTGTTTTTTTTACAAGTACGTGGATTATCTCTCTGGACGTGGATTTATCTCTGGACGCTGGAAGGTGAGTATAATTTTTTCACAGGTACCCTCGGATCGTCGGAGACCGTGGCAGTCGGCGTGTCAACATAGGTAAGTATGTGTGTGTCGGTAGTGTGTAATAAAGTTTTACTATCAAGGTGTCTGTGTCCTGTTTTTATTTGGGTATTTTTTTTCCAGTAGTACTACAGGTACCAGCGGGCCCGTTTTTCTCCCGCATGCTGGTACTTGTGGTTCTCCAAGTACCAGCTTGCGGGGGAGGCTTGCTGGGACTTGTAGTACTACTTTAAAAAACAATATCTTTTTATTATCACAGAAGGCTATCAGCCCCCCCATCCGCAGCCCATTGGATGGGGGGGGGACAGCCTCGGGCTTCACCCCTGGCCCTTGGGTGGCTGGGGGGGGGGGGACCCCTTGATTGAAGGGGTCCCCACTCCCCCAGGGTACCCCGGCCAGGGGTGACTAGTTGGATATTTAATGCCACGGCCGCAGGGCACGGCATAAAAGTGACCCCCGGCTGTGGCATTATCTGTCCAGCTAGTGGAGCCCGATGCTGGTGTTAAAAATACGGGGGACCCCTACTCTTTTTGTCCCCCGTATTTTTGGCACCAGCACCAGGCGCAGAGCCCGGTGCTGGTTTTAAAAATACGGGGGATCCATGCCCAATTTTTCCCTGCATTTTTAGAACCAGGACCAGCTCGAAGAGCCCGAGGCTGGTTATGCTTTGGAGGGGGGACCCCACGCCATTTTTTTTCCGGGTTTTTCCCGTTTTTTCCCGTTTTTTAAAATCGCGGCAAAATCCGCCAAATCGGCCGATTTTCGCCCGCGGTTCTGGCGAATCCGTTTTTCATTGAATATGGTGAATTCCGGCAGCCACCTGCCAGAATTCACCTGGCGAATTGAGTCGGAAAAAAAAACGGCGAAAAATTGCCGCGATTCGCCGTGAATTGCATATACCCCTGTGTCTACAGAGTACTGTGTTGTACATTTACTGTAACCTGACCTCCATCCCTGTCTATGAAATAAGCAGGCTCCCAGGAAGGATGGGGAAGTGGGATGGGGGAATGTGGTGGATAAATACCGTGTTCTGCGATATGAGCGTCCAAGTTCTGTAACGGCATACACAAACACCAATGGGGAGGGATCACTGCTTACAGTACATTTACACATGAGCTTGTCTATTTATTATGAGGAGTTCTGCCCGAGTGGTGAAGTGTGCCGCTTCCCATGCTAAGAGTCCCGGGTTCAATTCCCAGAGTACGAGTGCATGTTTGTTTTTTCCTGACACTTGTTCATTTTCTGTTATGTAAGCCCTCAGCTATGGAGTCAGCGACGGCATCAGTTTTGCAAGAGGGCAATGGTGAAGGAGCGTCTCAATACCCTAGTTATATTACACAGGAACAATAGGGATAAGCGAGCTCTATGCACATTACGATAAACCAGACTCAATCGCATAGCAAGTTGACAAAGTGGGTTGACAAAGTGGCTGCCACCCATGACCCTGCAGATCTTGGAAGCCCTCAGCTATGGAGCCAGTGACAGCATCAGTTTTGCAAGAGTCAGGGCAATGCTGAAGGAACGTCTCAATACCCTAGTTAAATACACAGTGGCAATAGGTCCCGTAGACATAATAAATATAAATGGTGTATCCTGACGCAACTAACTGTTCATGCAACACAGCACTGTACGGTAGTTCATCGACGTTAGAGAATCTGTGTTGTGCTGTATGATAAGGGATCACTGCTACCATTTCCACAAGAGATTGTGTCTCTATCAAAGCGACTGCAGTTCTCTATCTGATCTTCATTTGCATACAGTACTGTGTTGTACATTTATTGTAATCTGCCCTCCCTCCCTGTCTATGAAATTAGGAGGCTCCCAGGGAAGAAGCGGGATGGGGATAGGGGGAGGTGGTGGCTAAATACCGTTTTCTGAAAGATGAGCATCCAAGTCCAGTCACGGCATTCATATATTTCATTCATAACATTCATATATTTAAGAACCTTATATTCAATAGAATTATGCACACAGGAAATAACTAACTGTCGGGGGCGTCGGACATGCAAATCCGTAGCACAGTGTACTGTTTAATGTACATTCATTCTGGCCCTCTCAAGTCCTTTCCCCCGATCAAAGTGACTGTAGTATCTTCATTTACATAGTAGCCTTTCATTTACACACAGTACTGTGTTGGTAATTTACTGACTGTAAACTAGCCTCTTTGTCTGAAAACATCAGTCTCTCAGGGAAGGGGGAAGGGTGAGGTGGGGATTAACCAGCGGAGTTCAGAGACTCTGTTGAAAATATTAATTCTCTGTCAGGATCCAAAAAAAGAAACCAATAAATCAATAAAAAAAATAGTATATACTGTCAAAGTCGAAAAATATTGCAGTACACACATCACGTACAAAGCACACACAGATGGCCTCTGCGCGTGTATTTGTTCTGCCGTGCGTGCACATATCCGCAATTTGCGTATGGTCGCTTCCGCGGTCCTGCACATCAGCGCGTGGTATGGGTATTTACGGTAGAGTTTGTGAACGCATGGATAACTATCAAAACACATTACATATTTAATCCAAATAGTGCACAATGTACACATAGTCCCCCTGCACCACATATGAAATAAACAACAGTTTAAATGGTTTCAGAACAAAGGGATTCGCCTTTACAGAATAGTAGGGGACAGAACAAGGTCATAAGGTGGTGTTTGGTATCCAGCTGTAGGGTATTTTAAGGGTAACATTCCGGTGTTGGTTTGAGAAAGATCGCATGTTCTAGTGGATAGTTATGTGCAGAAGCAGAATATAGATATAAACTGTATTTACTGTACATTATGTATGCGGCGGGAATCCAGAAGAGACCACCCACAAGAGCAGTTGGGAAAGACATCGCCTACCTATTCAAACCGACCTATGACCTCTCCTGTACTGTAAAAGTGCATTCCTGTGTCCAATGGACAAAGGGATTACAGTATCTATTGTATTGCTTTTGGAAGAAGTGTATAAAGAGAGCCTACTTCTGGCCTGGTGAGACACAAGACTCACAAAGTTATCTATTTGATGACCGAGGACCGGGCCGGGAAGCGCAAGCGAATCTACTCAAGTATGTGCCATAGAATGTAGCCATTTACTCTGTTATATTGTATTGTATTATTTGTATTGTAACCCCCTTTCAGCAATAATCCCCTGTGGTGTTTGAACCCAGCGGCTAAATCACAATTGGTGTCGTGTCTTCATTGCCCTGCTAAGGTTTAAAGTGTTTTATCATTGCATTGCATTACTGTAAAGGTTTAAAGTGTATCTCTGGGTGTGTGCGCGCTGTGTGTACTTTGTACCCCCAGCGCGGCGTTTGTACGCTAAGTCCGTACAGTGATACGGGACTCCGTACGCAAACTGTGTATAAAGTACGTAGCGTGTGTACTAGGTTTAGCGGCCGCAGCGGCTCCATGGTAAAGTGTATTCTAAGTGTGTATAAGGTATAGCTTTCTTTCCTGTAAGATAATCGACATTATCAATTGGGGGCTCTCCGGTTTTCACATACTCACTACCTAACAGGTCACAGCAGACGTAATCTATCAGCAAAGGGTGGGAAGTTATCCTACGTATCCTTTTCTTGGTCGATGGATGCACTGAAAACCCTACTTGATTGCTGATTAGATGGCGTCTGCTCTGTATGGTTTGTAGAGATGCTGGTAGAACTCGTAAGGTAAACAGAAAAAAAAGCTATTTAAAATCTGTGAAATTTCTTTTGGCGCCAAAAGCGTACACAGCACCCATACTCTTTGCATACTCTCTCACAGTGTTGTCATAACATTCAGATTGCTAGATTCATTTAAACTTGTGTGAAACTGTAGATATTTGTTGCTATATAGTTAAAACTAAAATAAATGTTAAGGAAGTAAGTGTAAAACACACACGCAGCCTGGCCTAGTTATAAAGGTTTATACAGAAAGAAACTGTGTGTTGGGTTAAGTAAGCAATTATAGTTGGTATTGCTCACATTTATAGAAGTTGTGGAATTTGTTTAATTGCGGACGTACGGTTTTGTACACGTGTCTCGGACAAAGTACGGGACTGCGTACGCAGCGTAAGAAGACACGCACGATCGCGTGTATACGCAAATTGCGTAAGAAATACGGTCGCTAAGTACAAATTACACAATAGTTCGTTTAGTTTAAAGGCGGGACAGTAGCTACGCTACTATAGCACCAAATTACCCGGTTTCTAAATAAATTTAATATAAAAACAAAATTTAGCATAATTTTTTTTTTTTAAATTGCCTCTGGGGGTAAAGCTGCCAACTTGAATGAATCCTAATTTTCTGTACAGAAAAATAACGTGTATGTGAGTGAGCGAATGCAGGAGTGAGTGGATACTGAGCCCAAGAACTAAGTGGTCTAGGTGGTCTAAGTGGACACACTGGGTTAGTAGAGGCCCAGTGGCGTAGGGTTCGCAACCCTGCGTTATTAACTAGGTGGTCTTAGTGGACTGAGTGGTATCCCATACAACTCTTAGTGGTCTAGGTGGTCTAAGCTAGGTGGTCTACAGCAATCGTAGGGCATATAGATAACTAGAGAAAATACAGACGGCTGCGCTGAATGTCAGGAAGGTATGTATAAATGTGAAGAGAGCCAACGTAGATAAATGCAATATTTATTAATAATAAAAATAGGTTTAAGACATATATACCGGTATGTGAATAATATTAAAAAGAGTCACATTATAGTTTACTCATAATGTCTGACAATAGCTCGTGGTTAATACTGAAATGGCGGACGTATCATTGATGGTGAAAGTCCGTATTCCACTTAATATAGTTGATTTCTATTAAACAGACAGAAGATGAACAAGGTGCACGGATACTTTCCCAATTGGGTATATGTCCCTCGGTTGAAACAAATCTCAATACCTCTCCGGTGGGCTGGTCAAAGCCGAGCGTCCTCGGCATAAGTGTCCTGCAATACCCACATGAGCTGTGCAGCGGAGGGGAGATAGCCTTCTATTCACAAGCTGACTGTAGCGGCGTGCGTGTTAAAGCCGCTGGCGACGGGAGATGTAGACGGAGGGTCCAATGTAGATAGAGATCGATGTGCACCTTGTAGTTACACCTGAGCAAGGTGTGTGTGAGGGCGGGTCCTGACGCGTTTCGTCATGCTCCATGTGACTTTTTGCAGGACACATGCTGAGGATGCTCGGCTTTCACCAGCCCACCGGAGAGGTATTGAGATTTGTTTCAACCGAGGGACATATACCCAATTGGGAAAGTATCCATGCACCTTGTTCATCTTCTGTCTGTTTAATAGAAATCAACTATATTAAGTGGAATACGGACTTTCACCATCAATGATACGTCCGCCATTTCAGTATTAACCACGAGCTATTGTCAGACATTATGAGTAAACTATAATGTGACTCTTTTTAATATTATTCACATACCGGTATATATGTCTTAAACCTATTTTTATTATTAATAAATATTGCATTTATCTACGTTGGCTCTCTTCACATTTATACATACCTTCCTGACATTCAGCGCAGCCGTCTGTTTTTTCTCTTGTCTCTGCCCCAATACCACACATAGTATTCCGGCAAGCGCAGCATTTCAGGAATTGTGACCTCCACAAGTATATCACATTTTGTTATATTTTTATATGTAACTTGATGTTAAGGCGCTTTTTCAGCAGTTTTGTTTGGTTTCTCTGCATATAGATAACTAGTATCTATAGGCTGTGCTATTGCATCACATGTCCGTTTGTTCAGCACAGAGCAACGTGATATTATTGTGTCATATGCGCTGTGGAAGAGCATACGCAGACTTGATTGTATAGACAAAGGGGGTTTTCTTTGATAACTTCGGGAAATCTCCCTGGTGGGCTTCACTGGAAAGGGTGAAAGATAGTTATCTGATTTCTCTGTTTTTCACCCTACAAACAATTCCAGTTGAAAGATACCGAAAAGGAAATTTTCACTGCCTCTCTCAGGAAAATATTCCAAACAGAACTTCCACCGAAAGTAATTACGGTGTAAGGTCTGATAGGAGCCCTAAGTTGGGTACATTGCAATCCGCTATCAACAGTGTATCGTTGTATTGGCCAGCATGGGCGAGAGCGAGTGGAAGGCGCTCAGGTATACTTCCACCGTCTACTTATATTGAGTATTTTGGTGTTTGTGGGAATTTTTTTAAGATATTAGAAGAGACCCACAAATATGGGAGCCAGTTGCTCAAGTAAGAGACGTTTAGACAGGGTTCAGGCAGAATTGTGGCCAAAAGGCTGAGCAAGGTTTATCATGAGTGAAAAATATGGTTCACACACAGAAGTTTTATGCAATGAGTGGATATGTATGACTAACAATGATAGGGAACCATTCCCTAGGATGGGCAGCTTTGAACCAGAGGTGTTACAGAACTTAAGGTTAAGGATTTGTCTGATAAAATCCAAGAAACGAAGGATTAAACATACAGATTGTTTAAATTTGTGGCAACAGGAGGGGGATATGCAAAGGGAATTAGCTCGCGCAGCAGGTTCCAAACCTAGCGGGAAAACAATGGCGACCGCACCACCACCACCATATATTGTTGGGAGAAAATGGCTACAGGCAATGATACATTGGTACAGAATAGAAGTGTAATTGCAAAATGTACTAACGCTAACCCTTGCCAGTTGTACCCTGTTTTAAATTTTCCCCAGGACTGCGAACAAGAGGATGAGTCCAGCACGATATCGGCACTCTCTCTAGCAGCCACCATACAAGACACTCAGGTGGGCACGGCCCAACCAGCAAGAGCAGTAGTCAGGCCCCCTAGTGGAGGGATAAGTGAGGTCGTGTCCACAGGTAAGTACGGTACCGTACATTATGCAGAAACCATAGCACCTCACATTGTAGAGTCAAATCAAAATGATGTAATTGAATTAAATCCTGACAGGGTGATCGCAGTCCCCAATGGGAAGACTGACGCTCAGGGAGTAACTCCCATCAGGAACATTGCCATGCATTGTCCCTGGTCCCGGACAGAATTAAGGTCAATTATGTCAGAATTTCCCGATCCCAGAAAAGATCTAGTCGCATGCCAGAGGTTCATAAAAGAGTTAGGTAATGCCACCGAACCCACAAACAAAGATTGGCGAACAGTGCTACGGGTATGTTTACCCTCAAATATTGACCCCGCGAAATGTATAACTGATTGCAACTTAGACGCAGAAGTACCTCTCACTGATGAGTACACTTAGGAGAATGTACGACAAATCAATCTGCAATTAGGAATATATTTCCCTACTGTTGTCAAATGGAATAAAATCTTTTCCATAAGACAAAAGGAAGGTGAAACGGTATCTGAATATTTCCATCGAGCACTGCAGGAAATGGCTAGATACACTGGGATCGAGGACATTAGAGACAATGTACATCACAGGGAGGTAATGTTTCAGTATTAATGGACGGGTTGAAGGAGGCACTCAGAACAAGGGTACAGACTTCTCTACCAAACTGGAGAGGTGTCTCGGTGGCTGCATTGAGAGAGTCCGCTATCAAGCATGATAGGAACATCATTAAACACAGGGAGTCACAGGGGGAAAAACTGATGACGGTAAGTATACAGGCCCTTACGAGAAAACCCCATCAGCCGAAAACCCGGACCCCTGTTGTTTTGGACAGACCTAGAACATGTTACACTTGTAGGAAGGAAGGGCATTTTGCCAAAGACTGTAAGAGTAGTAGAGCGCATAGCCAAGATAGACCCCTAGACAGAAAATACGAACCACACTACTACTCACATAATTGGGATCAGGGACCACATAGGAGAAGTTACGAGCCACATGCAGGGGAAACAAGGAGGTACCCACCAAAGAGAGATGAGCAGACCTCCAAAAATTCTCAGCTACCTCCCCCACATATCGTAGCTGCCAATGCGCTGTGGGAGGGTCTCACCACACAATAGGGGTTGGGCCACACCTGTAGTCTGCAGCCAGTGAAGTTGATTGCTAGCCTTGGTAGTGAACCTGAGGTTACGGTTGATGTAGTTGGTGTACCATTACCTTTTCTTGTAGATACAGGGGCGGCCAGGTCAGTGCTAAATTCGACTGTAGGTATAAAAACCACGGATAAAACAATTTTGGCAATGGGAGTAACAGGAACGGTGCAACACTACCCTTTGAGTAGACCGGCAGAGATTACGATAGGGCCCCTGCAGACCAAACACTCTTTTCTGCTGGCTGCATTGGCTCCGACTAATCTGCTCGGCACAGATTTATTGTGTAAAATGCGGTGTGTCATATATTGTACTCCTGAGGGTGTCTTCTTGGATATACCCGAGAATCACGTTCAAGAAGTGCAAGATATATTAGACACCCCTCAAAGGCTAATGTCGCACTCTGCTGTTATAGACAAGTGTCCATCAAAGGTAGAGGAAATGATCTCACAAATACTGGGTTCCCTTTGGACCAAAGATGGACAAGACACTGGATTGATGGCGAATGTAGCTCCAGTAGTAGTGCAAGTAAAAGATGGTAGGATAGCTCCAAAAATCCCACAGTATCCTCTGAAGCCAGAGGTAGAATTAGGAGTGTACCCCGTCATAGAGCGGTTGCTACAACAGGGCATCCTAGTCAGGATGTCCAGCACTGCCAATAGTCCCATCTTCCCTGTGAAAAAGAGTGGGGGGAGGGGTTACAGGCTAGTGCAGGATTTAAGGGGGATAAACAAGATAGTTGAGAGCCAATACCCCGTAGTGCCCAATCCAACTGTCATCCTCATGCAAATTCCCCCTACTGCGAAATTTTTCACTGTTATTGACCTCTGTTCTGCTTTCTTTTCTGTCCCTCTGCACCCTGACAGCCAATACCTCTTTGCATTTACATACAGGGGAGTACAGTACACCTGGACTCGTCTCCCCCAAGGCTTCATTGACAGCCCGAGTATTTTCTCCCAGGCCTTGCATGACTGTTTACAATCCTTTGAACTTGATAGTGGATCAGTACTAATACAGTATGTCGATGACTTATTGTTGTGTTCTGACTCACTCGAATCGTCCTTGAAAGACACGAAACAGCTTCTGTTTCATCTTTCCCAAACGGGACACAAGGTTTCAAAGGACAAGTTGCAGTTGTGCCGGACCAGGGTAAAATATTTTGGACATTGCTTGACTCAAGGACTTAGACACCTCACCGCTGATAGAATACAGGCGATTCGCGACATGACTCTGCCACAAACCCAGCAACACATCCGCACTTTCCTTGGAATGTGTGGGTACTGCCGAAACTGGATCCCAGGGTTCTCCATACTGGCTTTACCTTTGCAAGAGATGGTCTCTTCGAACAAACCAGATCGGATCTCGCACACAGATGAGTCCGAACTGGCATTTGAGAGACTCAAACAGTGCCTATCACAGGCACCTGCATTAGGTATGCCATATTATGGGAAGCCCTTTGAATTATACGGTACAGAAAGTGCAGGGTGCGCAGCAGGAGTTTTGACCCAGAGACATGGTGATGCCAGCAGGCCGGTAGCTTACTACAGTGCACAGTTGGACACCGTAGCACGGTCTCTACCCACATGCTTGCGAAGTGTTGCAGCGATAGCTTTGCTAGTAAGTAAAAGCGAAGACGTAGTGTTAGGACACAACCTGACCATCCATACACCTCATGCTGTACCAGCCTTACTGAACTCCGCCCAAACCAGACATGTCTCATCCACGCGGTTTACAAGGTGAGAATTATCACTGATGGCCCCTGTAAACATCAACATTAAGAGATGCAGCGCACTAAATCCTGCAACTTACTTGCCGAGTGTGCCTGGACAGGCACAAAGGGTGGAGGATGAGAATGATTGTGAAGGAGGATTTAGTGCAGACACTGATACGCATGATTGTATGGAATACCTGAATCAGACTTTCACTGCGAAACCTGACATTAGTGACAACCCACTGGAAGGCGTAGATTTTACCTTTTACACTGACGGTAGTTGCCACAGACAGACGGACTCGGGAGACCTGTGTACTGGATACGCAGTTGTAGACGACATAGGTATCATAGAAGCTGAACCCCTGGGCCCACCGCACTCAGCACAAGTTGCTGAGCTGGTCGCCCTAACCAGAGCGTGTGAATTGGCCAAGGGTAAGTCAGCTAATATATACACAGATTCTAGGTATGCCTTTGTAGTGGTACATGATTTCAGGGCCCTATGGCGCCTCAGAAATTTCATGACGGCAGCTGGCACACCTGTAGCGCATGCGTCCCACATAAAAAGGCTCCTAACAGCGATACAGGAACCAGACAGAGTGGCTGTTATCAAGTGTAAAGCACATACTTACAACCAAGGCCCAATTTCACTTGGTAACAGCCGGGCAGACGAAGCTGCTAAATCAGCAGCCAGCACCCCCATACAAACGAACATCACATCACTGATGACATTTAACATGATCAATACACAACAATTAATTGAAATGCAAGATTTGTGTTCTTCACAGGAAAGGGCAGTCTGGAGGTCAAAGGGATATGGCCAGGAACCCTCGGGACTGTGGACAGGTGGACAAGGTAAGCCAGTAGCCCCCAGAGCATATCTTCCAAGCTTAGCTGAGGCGGCACACGGTCTGACTCATCTGGGTAAAGAGGGTATGTGTAAGCTGGTGAGAGCCTACTGGTGTGCGCCAGGATTCTCTTCTCATGCAGGTAAGAGAGCAATGACATGTTTTACTTGCTTGAAGAAGAATATTGGAAAGTCAATACCAACAGAGCCATCCCATATCCCTCCGACAGACGGTCCTTTTCAGGTAATACAAATCGATTTCATACAGTTATCACCCTGTAGGAATTTAAAATATGTGTTAGTTTGTATTGACGTATTTTCAAATTGGGTAGAAGCGTTCCCTGCTGCCACAAATACCGCTACGTTCACTGCAAAGAAAATTGTGCATGAATTTGTGTGTAGATGTGGTATCCCTAGAATAATTGAAAGTGATAGGGGTACCCATTTTACAGGTGAAGTCTTTCAGGTCATGTGCAAACTGATGGGAATTAATAGCAAGCTGCATACTCCGTACCGTCCACAGGCGAGTGCAAAGGTGGAGAGAGTGAATAGCACTATTAAGAACAAGCTGAGCAAATGAATGGTTGAAACTGGATTGTCGTGGCCAGAAGCTTTGCCACTAGTGTTGTACAGCATCAGAACCACTCCCAGGTCTCCCCTTAACCTATCACCCTTTGAAAATTTTTTTGGTCGACAACCTCATGTAATGATAGAACCCTAGGATGATTTGAAATGTAATAATGAAGTGACTGTGAAATATTTGGTTGGGATGACCCAGCAGCTGAGAAATCAACAAATAAATTTAAAGCTTGTGATTCCTGACCTGCCGAACAGTAATTGTCATGACATTGAACCTGGGGATTATGTGATGATTCGAAATTTCTTACGCTCAGGTTGCCTCATAGACAGGTGGGAAGGACCATATCAAGTCTTGTTAACCAGCACAACAGCATTGAAAGTCGCCGAAAGAGAGACGTGGATCCACTCGTCCCACTGCAAGAAGGTCGCTGACCCGGAGAGAACTCGTGACAAAGAGCAGAGTGTAGAGAATCTCGTATCACGGGAGTGTCTGTTCCGGGAAAGTTGAGAGGCAGGACTGTTGAAAGGCATCTGAGCACAGAGAGTAACAAGAGCTAGAACGGTTGTCGTACCACTTTCTTTTTTTTCACCTCCCCCTACATTTTTCCTTTCTTTTCTCCTTCTTATTTTCCTCCTTTCCCCTAACAAAATGGATCGATCACAAGAGACTGCGTTTCGGGTTCTGTTAGTAATTCTGGTTTTGATAAGGACAGTTTGTTTTGGTGAGGGTCCCAGAGAGGTCGAGCAGGGATCTGGAATGGGTTCTGATGGCAAGTACGAATTTGTAGGATCTCAGGATCAGCACATCATTTTGGTAAAGGCTGGCATCAGTAAGCGCTCTGGTAGTCAAGGAGCTCGAAGGCACTGTGAGGGGTTATTGTCTGATGAATATTGTATTTGTAGGAATTGTGAGAATATAGTTGAGGATGGGTGCATCCAGAGATGTCAGTCCAACCTTAATATCGACATGGACCGGCATCCGTTAAGTAATTACCACTCACTAGCGGGTAAGGTCTTAAACCAGACAGAATGCTGGGTGTGCTCACAGGTACCTCAAGGTCAGAGCAAGTCAGGATTAGTACCATACCCTTTAGCAATAGATGAGGTACTCGAATTACGGGGTGGGAGACCGGTGGAAAAGAAATTCAATATTTCTAGCCCCCCTAGTTTGAAGCTCCACCAGTATCATGTAGATAGATCCTTATTATGTTTTAATATTTCCAATTACCGAAAACCGGGAAATTGGGAAGTGACGTGGAATAACCAGACAATGACCTTTTCACACAGAGCTGATAGGATACCCATAGACTCTGAACTTGTACGCCAAATAGCCAACAGTGGGAGGTATTTTCGGTATAGGTATACTCGTGGAAGCAAGACCATGTGGGTTGGAAAGTATCGCCAGGGTATTGTGCACATATCATCCAGCCCGATACTTGTACTGAGCAGATGGGAGAACTAGGGATGGGTTTCTTTACTTGGAAAGTTTGTAATATGGTGATGTTATATTTTGTCCCCTATGTTCTCCCAGATGATGCCTATTTCATATGTGGGAGGAAGGCGTACAAGTGGCTTGCCCCGAGCTCAGAGGGACAGTGATCGCAAAAACGCGCTATAGCGCGTTTTTTACCCCAAAATGAGGACTGGGGACTCACTTTTTTAAAATGGGCGGGTCCCCGGGGACGCGCTCCGTTGGAATTGCTCTCTGACTTTTCTCTGACGTTATTGGTCAGAAGTGTGTCAGGCTGCTGCTGCTGGGCGGGAATATGGCGGTGCCGGGAGTTGGTAACACGCTGATGATAGGACTGAGGGAGGGAGCCGTTATCGTCAAGCCATGGGAAGTAGCAGCGCGGCGCTCCGGGGCTTGAAACACACTTGTCAACTTCTCCCTGACTGCACTAGTCCACGGGCGGGGAGAGGGGGGGGGTCAGTCCGCGACGCAAGATTACTGATGATACGGAGCCGCCGCCAGATGACATCACCCGGAGTGATGAAGCAAGCCGGACCCGCCACCTGTGAACAGATCTCTGCACAGAGCTGACAGTGCAGAGGTAATTTAGCTGGGGTCTGAGGATGCAGGGACACTGGGGAAGGGGTATGAATGTGTTGTGCTGAGCCAGTCTGCGGGCCGGACAGAAACTGAACAGCAGCAGGCTAATGATGCCTTAACAGTGTCTGCCAGCCCAGTGTCCCCCACCATTACTGACCCTGCCAGCCCAGTGTTTCCACCTTCCCTCCCCAACCAGCCCACTGTGTTATCTCACTGCCCTCCCATCTAGAACCACCCTGTCAGTCCAGATACACTGATTCCCCTCCCCAACTCAGCCCAGTGTAACCTCCTCACACCCCTATCTCTCTGCCCCTCTACCTGGCGCAGTGTGAATAACGTGCTTTACCTGGGCGCAATGTGCATAACGTGCTCTACCTGGCGCAGTGTGTATAACGTGCTCTACCTGGCGCAGTGTGTATAACGTGCTCTACCTGTCGCAATGTGTGTAACGTGCTCTGCCTGGCGCAATGTGTGTAACGAGCTCTGCCTGGTACAGTGTGTGTAACATGCTCTGCCTGGCGCAATGTGTGTAACGAGCTCTACCTGGTACAGTGTGTGTAACGTGCTTTACCTGGTGCAGTGTGTGTAACGTGCTCTGCCTGGCGCAATGTGTGTAACGAGCTCTACCTGGTACAGTGTGTGTAACGTGCTTTACCTGGTACAGTGTGTGTAACGTGCTTTACCTGGTGCAGTGTGTGTAACGTGCTCTACCTGGTGCATTGTGTATAATGTGCTCTACCTGGTGCAATGTTTATATTTGATTTACTTGGTGCAATGTGTCTTAAGTGTTCTACCTGGTGCAATGTTTATATGTGCTCTACCTGGTGCAATGTATATAACGTGCTCTACTGGGCGCAATGTGTATAATAATGCGCTCTAACGTGCACAATGTGTATAAAGTGCTCTACCTGGTGTAATGTGTGTAACGTGCTCTGCCTGGCGCAATGTGTATAAAGGGCTCTACCTGGTGCAATGTGTATAATGTGCTCTACTTGGAGCAAAGTGTATAGCGAGCTGTACCTGGAGCAAAGTATATAACATGCTGTACCTGGTGCAATATGTATAATGTGCTCTACCTGGTGCAATATGTATAACGTACTCTACCTGGCGCAGTGTGTATAGGAGGTTCTACCTAGTGCAATCTGTATAAGCGGCACTACTGTGTGGTGTAATGTGAATTGGCACTATTATGTGGTCACGCCCCTTCCCCATGAAGCCACGCCCCTCAAATTTTGCAACGCGCCTTCGGCGCGCACTGCCTGTACTTTACGATCTGGTAAGATGGAACACCAATTCACTTTCTGCCTAAGGGCACCAAAATGTCTAGTTACAGCTCTGGTGCAGGGTGTCCTGCATGCTACACAGCCCAGCAGCACTATCACCCCATCCCCCCACCTTGCAACACTTTTGTAGTGTCCAAACAAGATTAAGATTAATAAGAACCTTCATTTCGATGGGAGCCAGAAAAGGACCGTTAGGACCCCAATTTTGAAAGTGAGGGGTCCCTGGGACCCACTTTTTTTTTGGATTAGCGCGATCACTGAGGGATTGTGTTATATTGGGAGAGTACTGCCAGAGGTCATGACCATAATCCATGATAAGATGAAAGATGTTCACCGCAGTGCTCAGGCTCCTTATACTCATACTCACTATGAACACATCGTCAAGAGACACCTCATAGATAGGACAGAGCACGCAGCCTCTGATTTGATCCATGAATCCACCGGGATTCAATTCCTTCTCGCATTAGACATCACCCGTACTGCCAGAGGAATTATAAATTATAGGTATATCCATGCGATAGCGAACTTGATAGATAATATCACTGAGATGTATGACGACACCTTCAGGTATACGGGAAGGGAGTTACAAGCTTACAAGAAGGAACTGATTCAGCACAGGATGGTCCTGAATTATATCACAGCCGTGACAGGTGGGTACTGTGTTACTCTGGCAACTCAATATGGGGTGAAATGCTGTACGTATATTACAAACAGCACTGATGAACCAACGGAGATTATCGATCAAAAGATGGACAATATCTTACAGTTGAAGTGGGAGTTCAGGAGGAAACACAACCTTACCTTGGCGACTGTGAGTAATGAACTGACCGGCTGGGTCTCATGGTTGAACCCAAGAAATTGGTTCTCAGGTTTAGGAGAGTGGGCTCAAAATTTTATTATGAGTGTAGGGAAGTTTCTCCTTAGTATCCTGGGAGTCGTCATAATTATTGGTTTGATATTTAGGTGTTCGAATTCTGACGCGGTGCAAGCACGGCACAAAATTGATGAGTCTAAGGAGCAAGGGCGCTGTTATAGCAGCAGATTTAATTTATGACCCATCCATAGAGACAGTGTTATGATAAGGATTGTAAATGAATTTCATGGCTCGTTTCTTTCACCCGTTTCTCTTGTGTTTCCCCCTCTGCCCAGATACATCCATCCGGAAAAGACATCTGCTCTACCCAAAATGTTTATGTGAATGTATTTTAGATATGTGTCTTATCTTCATCTCTGCAACCTCCAGTTAATAGCACACATAGTCGACAGGTGATATCCACATATACTAGCACTCACATATGCCTCCCCTCCGTGTATCATCAACTAAATGTGCACCCCATTTGATGGAACAATCCGACAAGAGCTCGGTAGTGTTTGTTGGCCCATTTACAGACCCTTAGTATGGGATGAGAAGGATTTAATGTATACTTCGCAATACCTCGAAGCTTATTTAGAACATATACGGCACGATGATACATGCCCCTCAGACATGAATTCATACATACATGCTTTTTACTATCCCACTAGGTCATACATTTCCTACCTACCCCTCTCTCCCGACTATCCAAACTTCTGTAGATATTTTTCTGTTTAGTGATTAGATAGTGGCAGTTATTGGTGACTGCCAAAGGGTGGACTGTCAAAGTCGAAAAATATTGCAGTACACACATCACGTACAAACAACACACAGATGGCCTCTGCGCGTGTACTTGTTCTGCCGTGCGTGCACATATCCGCAATTTGCGTATGGTCGCTCCCGCGGTCCTGCACATTAGCGCGTGGTATGGTTATTTATGGTAGAGTTTGTGAACGCATGGAGAGCTATCAAAACACATTACATATTTAATACAAATAGTGCACAATGTACACATAGTCCCCCTGCACCACATATGAAATAAACAACAGTTTAAATGGTTTTAGAACAAAGGGATTCGCCTTTACAGAATAGGAGGGGACAGAACAAGGTCATAAGGTGGTGTTTGGTATCCAGCTGTAGGGTATTTTAAGGGTAACATTCCGGTGTTGGTTTGAGAAAGATCGCATGTTCTAGCGGATAGTTATGTGCAGAAGCAGAATATAGATATAAACTGTATTTACTGTACATTATGTATGCGGCGGGAATCCAGAAGAGACGACCCACAAGAGCAGTTGGAAAAGACATCGCCTACCTATTCAAACCGACCTATGACCTCTCCTGTACTGTAAAAGTGCATTCCTGTGTCCAATGGACAAAGGGATTACAGTATCTATTGTATTGCTTTTGGAAGAAGTGTATAAAGAGAGCCTGCTTTTGGCCTGGTGAGACACAAGACTCACAAAGTTATCTATTTGATGACCGAGGACCGGGCCGGGAAGCGCAAGCGAATCTACTCAAGTATGTACCATTGAATGTAGCCATTTACTCTGTTATATTGTATTGTATTATTTGTATTGTAACCCCCTTTCAGCAATAATCCACTGTGGTGTCGGAACCCAGCGGTTAAATCACAATTGGTGTCGTGTCTTCATTGCCCTGCTAAGGTTTAAAGTGTTTTATCATTGCATTGCATTACTGTAAAGGTTTAAAGTGTATCTCTGGGTGTGTGCGCGCTGTGTGTACTTTGTACCCCCAGCGCGGCGTTTTGTACGCTAAGTCCGTACAGTGATACGGGACTCCGTACGCAAACAGTGTATAAAGTACGTAGCGTGTGTACTAGGTTTAGCGGCCGCAGCGGCTCCATGGTAAAGTGTATTCTAAGTGTGTATAAGGTATAGCTTTCTTTCCTGTAAGATAATCGACATTATCAATACAGACACAAATGAACGTGTTAAAGCAATGGTCCATTGATGTTCGGTTTATGTGCGCCATTAAATTCAATTAAAATGGGCTTAAAGCTTAATATATCCGGTTCTGGGGGCCCAATCGGCTCAGAACTGTGTTGGTATGAAAGGGGAGATGATTAGCTAACAGAGGATACCAACCCCAAGTTTCTCTGACCCCCACAAGGCTAACGGAAGCGTCAGAACCCATGGTGGGTCTGAATTAATGGGCCCATTTTAGTCTATGGAAAAATGGGTCACTTTGAGTCCTGATATCTCCGATTCTGGGTGTCCAGAAACTCGAGACTGGTACCATACAAAAGAGGAGACTCTTGGCTTTCGGGGCAGACCAACCAGTAGTTTATGTGACACCGCAAAGGGAAATGGCAAGTAACCGTGTGTCGGGTCCCCTCCAGTTGTCCGCCCAGCTTGCACGGGGTGCGCGGTTTCTGGATAGATAGAAAATACTGTACAGAGATGCTAAGCACTGTGTTTTGGTATCCAGGAACGTAGGGAGGAGCTTTTATCTTCCCCCATTATACTTAGAAAGATAACACTTGCCGCTGTAGCCTTTACAGCAGAGTACATTACAAGCTGTTTGTGCTAATTAGTACTCAAATAGAAAATACGGTACAGAGCTTCTAAGCACAGTGATTTGGCATCCAGGAACTTAGGGAGGAGCTTTTATCTCTCCCCATTATACTTAGAAAGATAACACTTGAAGCTGTAGCTTTTACAGCAGAGTACGTTACAAGCTGTTCGTGCTATTTACTACTCAAATAGAAAATACTGAACAGAGATTCTAAGCATGGTGATTTGGCATCCAGGAACATTGGGAGGAGCTTTTATCTCTCCCCATTATACTTAGAAAGGTAAAACTTGCCGCTGTAGCCTTTACTGCAGAGTACGTTACAAGCTGTTTGTGCGATTTAGTACTCAAATAGAAAATACTACGGTGATTTGGCATGCAGGAACTTAAAGAGGAGCTTTTATCTCTCCCCATTATACTTAGAAAGATAACACTTGCTGCTGTAGCCTTTACAGCAGAGTACGTTACAAGCTGAGATAGAAAATACTGTACAGAGATTCTAAGCACGGTGATTTGGTATCCAGGAACTTAGGGAGGAGTTTTTATCTTTCCCCAGTATACATAGAAAGATAACACTTGCTGCTGTAGCCTTTACAGCAGACTACGTTACAAGCTGCTCATGCTATTTAGTACTCAAATAGAAAATACTGTACAGAGATTCTAAGCATGGTGATTTGGCATGCGGGAACTTAGGGATGAGCGTTTATCTCTCCCCATGATACTTAGAAAGATAAAACTTGCCGCTGTAGCCTTTACAGCACAGTACGTTACAAGCTGCTCTTGCTATTTAGTATTCAAATAGAAAATAATGTACAGAGATTCTAAGCACGTGATTTGGCATCCAGGAACTTAGGGAGGAGCTTTTATCTCACCCCATGATACTTAGAAAGATAACACTTCCCGCTGTAGCCTTTACAGCAGAGTACGTTACAAGCTGTTCGTGCTATTTAGTACTCAAATAGAAAATACTGTACAGAGATTCTAAGCACAGTGATTTGGCATCCAGGAACTTAGGGAGGAGCTTTTATCTCTCCCCATTATACTTAATACTACGGGATTTGGATGCTCACATACAGTATCCCTAACATCTATAGACTATAACTGTAACACGTTATGTTTTATTTGTTGATTTTTCTGCGGGACTTGGACGCTCACATATTCCTAACGTCAATGGACTATACTGTGGCTTTATCACATTCGTTTGCGTCTGTATATACTGTACTATTTGCGTCTGTACAGTATATACTGTAATATACTGTATGACATACTGTAGCATATTGTAGCGTAATGAGATGCACCAGTAAAGTAGTTCTTACGCTGTAGTTCAGTATTGCATTTTAATGGAGACCACACACATGGGCAATGGTGATTCTAACAGGCGACATCTGGTCGATGATCGCAGGTATTACACTCAAAGGTAACGCCAAACGTTCTGTGCGCCTCCCTACGACTAGGCAAGCCTCCTTGCGCCCAGGCACACTGCATATGCCTGATCGCGACTAACACCTCAGCCAGCAATGATAACGGAGGCTCCATATGTACCTTACACCCGACATGTTGCATGTTTGATGTTTTGTTGGCACCTTTGCGGAGAAGTGGGTCATCTCTTCCATGTTTTCTGGACTTGTCCTGTTATTAAGGTATTTTGGGAGGAAATATTTGAGTTAATCAATAAGGTTCTCGATCCTTCCTTGCCCCCCTCTCCCCTTATAGCCCTATTAGACGTGTACCCACATTCAGTAGGTTCTCGCTTACACTATGATCTTGGACACATACGTATTGCAGCCTGTGAAGCCCTAGCCTAGAATTGGAAACAACCCACACCACCCCCTCTAGTGAAAGTTATCCACAAAATCCAGCTACATTTCTTAATGGAAACTGAATACCTGCCTTATTCTTATGCCGCTAACTCTCCCCTTGTCCATTGGATGCCTCGGCATGTTTATGTCACAGAAGACGAGGGTGCAAAACTGACTGCTCATGCTTTCTGCTCAGGCTCGCGTCCACCTAGCCCACATGATGGTAGGGATCCTTCCAAGCCTTAATTTTAGAATTGACTAAATCTAACTAGTCTTAGTCTCACTGATGCTTTTACTTTCTTTTATACCAGGTTTTGCATATTCATTGATGTATGTTTGTATGATCGGTATGGCATATTTTGTAAGTTCTTTAACTTTGTCTCATGAAGTTATATGATGTCCACCCCCCTTTTTCTCTTCTGTACCGTTTTGCAAAACTAAAAATTCTTAATAAAAATGATTGATATTAAATAATTTTGAGTCCCCCAGCAGGAAGCATGAAAGGTGAATTATGAGCTCACATGAGTAATTTCTTTGGAAGCTGCTGAGCTATGAAAGGAGTTAGAGAGATTTGAGTTACTTAAAAAGAAGCTGGATCTTTAATGGGTTATTCTTCCATAAGATCAGTGGTTTCGTCGTCGGAACTTGGAGAACGGGAGAGAGCATCTGCCTTTTTGTTTAATGAACCTGGCCGATAAGTGAGCTTGAAATTGATGCATGAAAATATGAGAGCCCACCTTGCTTGTTGTGGCTTGCAAGTACAAAAGATTTTTTTTATCAGTTAATACTGAAATTGGATGCAGAGCTCCTTCCAGCAGGTACCTCCACTCTTCAAAAGCCAGTTTTATAGCTAGCAACTCTTGTTCACCAATAACGTTGTCTCACTGAGCGGCTGAAAACCTCAGAGAGAAGTACCCACATGGATAAACTCACACTGTCTTCAAAGAGTTGTTACAAAACGGCTCCAACCCCCTCTGTGGATGCATCCACCTCCACCATAAATGGACGATTCAAATTAGGTTGACGAAGGATGGGTGTTGACATGGAGGCCTATTTTAGAGTTGTGAAAGCTTCTATTGCTTCAGATGGCCAACACGATTGAATTGCTCCTTTCCTCGTTAGAGCAGTGATGGGAGTCACAATGGAAGAGTAACTCGTAATAAATTTTATAAAGAAGTTGACGAATCCTAAAAAGCGCTCAATTCCTTTTGCAGTAGAGGGCATGGCTCAATCACAAATGGCTTGAACTTTGGAAGTATCCATCTGTAAGGCAGTTCCATAAATAATGTAGCCGACTAAGGGACTGGAATGCACCTCAAATGTTAATTTCTTTTTCTCTGACGTCCTAGTGGATGCTGGGTACTCCGTAAGGACCATGGGATATAGACGGGCTCCGCAGGAGACTGGGCACTCTTAAAAGAAAGATTAGGTACTATATCTGGTGTGCACTGGCTCCTCCCTCTATGCCCCTCCTCCAGACCTCAGTTAGTATCTGTGCCCGGCCAGAGCTGGATGCACCTAGTGGGCTCTCCTGAGCTTCCTAGAAAAGAAAGTATTTGTTAGGTTTTTTATTTTCAGTGAGATCTGCTGGCAACAGACTCACTGCTACGTGGGACTGAGGGGAGAGAAGCGAACCTACCTGCTTGCAGCTAGCTTGGGCTTCTAAGGCTACTGGACACCATTAGCTCCAGAGGGGTCGAACACAGGCCCAGTCCTCGGTCGTCCGGTCCCGGAGCCGCGCCGCCGTCCCCCTTGCAGAGCCAGAAGAACGAAGAGAAGTTGAAAATCGGCGGCTGAAGACCCCGGTCTTCATTAAGGTAGCGCACAGCACTGCAGCTGTGCGCCATTGCTCCCTTAGCACACCACACACTCCGGTCACTGATGGGTGCAGGGCGCTGGGGGGGGGGGGCGCCCTGGGCAGCAATTAGATTACCTTACTTGGCGAAAACACATAATACAGTCTGATAAACTGTATATGTGCATTAACCCCCGCCATTAAAGTACATAAAAGGACAGAAGCCCGCCGATGAGGGGGCCGGGCCTTCTTCCTCAGCACACCGGCGCCATTTTCTCTTCACAGCTCAGCTGGAAGGAAGCTCCCCAGGCTCTCCCCTGCAGTATCCTGGTACACAAAGGGTAAAAAAGAGAGGGGGGGCACATAAATTTAGGCGCAAAACTGTGTATATAAGCTGCTATAGGGGAAAAATCACTCAGTATAGTGTACATCCCTGTATTATATAGCGCTGTGGTGTGTGCTGGCATACTCTCTCTCTGTCTCTCCAAAGGCCCTGGTGGGGGAACTGTCTTCAAACAGAGCATCCCCTGTGTGTGTGGTGTGTCGGTACGCGTGTGTCGACATGTCTGAGGTAAAAGGCTCCTCTAAGGAGGTGATAGAGCGGATATGTGTGTGGGAGGGTGTCTCCGTCGACAACGCCGACACCTGTTTGGATATGTGTAAGTGCTGAGGTAAAATTATTGCACAAAAGGTTAGGGAACAGAAAGGAAATCTACCCTGGTCTGTCCCTATGTCACAGAGTCCTTCAGAGTCTCTCTATGTTCACTATCCAAAATAACAAAGTATCGACACGGAGTTTAACTCCACTGTCGACTACGATAATGCAAAGTTACAGCCAAGAGGGCTAAAAGATATTCAATACAGGTTGAGTATCCCATATCCAAATATTCCGAAATACGGAATATTCCGAAATACGGACTTTTTTGAGTGAGAGTGAGAGAGTGAAACCTTTGTTTTTTGATGGCTCAATGTACACAAACTTTGTTTAATACACAAAGTTATTAAAAATATTGTATTAAATGACCTTCAGATTGTGTGTATAAGGTGTATATGAAACATAAATGAATTGTGTGAATGTACACACACTTTGTTTAATGCACAAAGTTATAAAAAATATTGGCTAAAATGACCTTCAGGCTGTGTGTATAAGGTGTATAGGTAACATAAATGCATTATGTGCTTAGATTTAGGTCCCATTACCATGAAATCTCATTATGGTATGCAATTATTCCAAAATACGGAAAAATCCGATATCCAAAATACCTCTGGTCCCAAGCATTTTGGATAAGGGATACTCAACCTGTATATGATTATTGGAATAAAAGATGATTTGCATATCACTGATGACTCATCTGTCCCTGACACGAGAGTACACATGCATACCTCCCAACTGTCCCGATTTTCGCGGGACAGTCCCGTTTTTTGGGGTCTGTCCCGCTGTCCCACCTGCGGGCCGTAGTGTCCCGCGGTAGGGGGTCAGTTGGGAGGCTCAGTCTCTCGCTGCCCTGCTTCGCAGAGCAGCGGTGAATAGACGCTGTGCGCATGCGCACAGCGTCTATTCATTGTAGACAGAGGGAGAGGGGGCATGCCAGCGGCTCACGGAGCGCTGGGCATGCCCCCTCAGTGACGAAATCGGGGGCGTGGCTTGCGATCGCGGGTCTTCCCGCGAAGCCACGCCCCCTTTTCACAGGCCACGCCGCGCGTGTGTCCCTCTTTCAAGGCGGCCAAAGTTGGGAGGTATGCACATGTTAAGGGGAAGAATGCTGAGGTAAATTTCCCTCCTCTCATGAGGAAAAAGAGCGGGAATCTCCAGACAAGAGACGGCAGCTTCCCACAAGAGAATTCTCAGGCTGTATCCTTTCCCCACTAGGGCCAGGATGTGTTGAGAATCTTCCCATTGGGTGTCCTGTTTGCACTAGCTATTCTCAGGGATCCTGCAGATAGCGTGCACATTCTAGTATACTACCCAGACCGGCGATTGTGTCGGCATAAGTTTATAGCGCTGTGGCAGCGTGGACAGGTACCTTATCAGCAGAGATTGAGACCCTAGTATGCATATAAATATTTTAAGATGCTGTCTTAAGTGATAGATATATAATTATAAAGCATGCCCAAAGGGACATGAGTATACTGGGTCCTAGAGACAAAAGCTATGTCGATTTCTGCTTGACGTGTCCTGTAGAATATACATTGGACAGATGATGCCGACTTAAGAGGCATATGGAAGGCTGAGGATTGTGTGGAGAAAGGTTCTCGGGCCTGGTCTCCACAGCTATAGCTGGTAATTCTGATATTTTGCCTTATATTCCTGCACAGCCTAGGAAAGCACGACATTATTAAATGCAGCTTTTCGAATAAAGAAACGAGAAAGTCTGAGGTGCGTCCTTTCTTGTCAGAGCCGGGGGCAGAGGAAAGAAGCTGTACAACACAGCTAGTCCCCAGGAACAGAATCCTCTCCGGCCTCTACAGAAATCCACCGCCTGTCGCTGGGGCTCCACACTAGGCCCCGTGGGGACACGCCTTCGTAAGTTCAGCCACAAGTGGGTTCACTCCCTGTTAGATCCCTGGGCAATAGAAATTGTATCGCAGGGATACAGGCTGGACTGTGAGAAGATGCCCCCTCACTGAGGACCCGGCGGGCTTCCCCCCAAGAGAGGGAGCCAGTGTTAACTGCAATTCGTAAATTGTATCTTCAACAGGTGGTGGTCAAGGGTCCCCTCCTTCAACAAGAGGGTGTTATTATTCGACCATGTTATAATCCCGAAACCAGACGGTTCGGTTAGACCCATATTGTATTAAAATCCCTGAACATATACCTGAAAAGGTTCAGGTTCAAGATGGAATCGCTAAGAGTGGTCATTGCAAGCCTGAAATGAATCGGAACATAAGGGATGCATACCTTCGTGTCCCCATTTATCCACCTCATCAGGCGTACCTCAGAATTGCGGTACGGGATTGTCATTACCAATTTCACCAAGGTAATGGCAGATATGATGGTGCTCCTGCGGAAGCAAGGTGTCACTATTATCACATACTTGGATGATCTCCTCATAAAAGCGAGATCAAGAGAGCAGTTGCTGGACAGCGTATCACCTTCTCTGGAAGTGAAACGGCAACACGACTGGATTCTATATAGTCCGAAGTCGCAGTTGGTTCCTACAGCTCATCTGCCTCGCCTAGGCATGATCCTAGACACAGACCAGAAGAGGGTTTATCTCCCGATAGAGAGAGCTCAGGAGCTCATGACACTGGTCAGGAATCCATTGAAAACCAAAACAGGTGTCAGTGCATCACTGCACTCGAGTCCTGGGAAGGATGATGGCATCATACGAGGCCATCCCCTTCGGCTGGTTCCATGCAAGGACAATGGAACTTACTGGACAAGTGGTCCGGATCACATCTTCAGATGCATCGGTTAATCACCCTATCCCCCAGGGCCAGGGTGTCTCTCCTGTGGTGGCTGCGGAGTGCTCACCTTCTCTAGGGCCGCAGATTCGGCATTCAGGACTGGGTCCTGGTGACCACGGATGCAAGCGTCCAAGGGTGGGGGGCAGTTACACAGGGAAGAAAATTCCAAGCGGAGTTCCTGCTTCGCGACCAACCGGTTCTGATCCAGTCAGACCGCAGGGGCTCATGTAAACCGCCAGGGCGGCACAAGGAGCAGGGTGGCGAGGGTAGAAGCCACCAGAATTCTTCGCTGGGCGGAGAATCAAGTAAGCGCACTGTCAGCAGTGTTCATTCCGGGAGTGGACACGACCTCTACCCGGGAAAGTGGTGACTTCATCAGGAAGTCTTCACGCAGTTTTGCAAATTGATGGAAACTGCCTCAGGTGGACTACATGGCGTCCCACCTCAATAAAAAGAAAAAAAAAAAGGTTTTACGCTGGGTCAAGGGACTCTCAGGCGATAGCTGTGGTCACACTAGTAACACCGTGGGTGTTCCAGTCGGTCTATATATTCTCTCCTCTTCCTCTCAGACCCAAGGGCTGAGAATTGTAATAAACGGAGGAGTGTGAACAATATTCTTTGCTCCGGATTGGCCAAGAAGGACTCGGTACCCGGAACTGCAAGAAATGCTCTCAGAGGACCCATGGCCTCTGCCTCTCAGTCAGGACATGTTGCAACAGGGACCCTGTCTGATCCAAGACTTACCGCGGCTGCGTTGGACGGCATAGCGGTTGAACGCCGGATCCTAGCGGAAAAGGGCATTCCGGATGCAGTTATTCCTACGCTGATAAAGGTTAGGAAAGACGTGACAGCAAGACTTTTTCACTGTATATGGCGAAAATAGGTTGCTTGGTGTGTGGCCGGGAAGGCCCTACAGAGGAATTCCAGGGGGGTCGATTCCTGCACTTCCTACTGTCAGGAGTGACTATGGGCCTAAAATTAGGATCCATAAAGGCCAAGATTTCGGCCCTATCCCTTTTTCTCTCAAAAAGAACTGGCTTCACTGCCTGAAGTTCGGACGTTGTTACAGGGGTGCTGCATATTCAGCCCCTTTTGTGCCTCCAGTGGCACCTTGGGATCTTAACGTGTGTTGGATTCCTAAAATCCCACTGGTTTGAGCCACTTAAGACCGTGGAGCTAAAATATCTCACGTGGAAAGTGGTCATGCTTTTGGCCTTAGCTTGGACTAGGCTTGTGTCAGAATTGGCGGCTTTGTCATGTAAAAGCCCATATCTGATCTTCCATATAGAAAGGGCAGAATGGAGGACTCGTCCCCAATTTCTCCCTAAGGTGGTATCATCGTTTCATTTGAACCAACCTATTGTGGTGCCTGCGGCTACTAGGGACTTGGAGGATTCCAAGTTGCTGGACGTAGTCCGGGCCCTGAAACTTTATGTTTCCAGGACGGCTAGAGTCAGAAAAACTGACTCGCTATTTATCCTGCATGCACCCAACAAGCTGGGTGCTCCTGCTTCAAAGCAGACTATTGCTCGCTGAATCTGTAGCACGATTCAGCTTGCACATTCTGCGGCTGGACTGCCGCATCCTAAATTAGTAAAAGCCCATTCCACGAGGAAGGTGGGCTCTTCTTGGGCGGCTGCCCGAGGGGTCTCGGCTTTACAACTTTGCCGAGCTGCTACTTGGTCGGGTTCAAACACTTTTGCAAAATTCTACAAGTTTGATACCCTGGCTGAGGAGGACCTTGAGTTTGCTCATTCGGTGCTGCAGAGTCATCCGCACTCTCCCGCCCGTTTGGGAGCTTTGATATAATCCCCATGGTCCTTACGGAGTACCCAGCATCCACTAGGACGTCAGAGAAAATAAGAATTTACTCACCGGTAATTCTTTTTCTCGTAGTCCGTAGTGGATGCTGGGAGCCCGTCCCAAGTGCGGACTCTCTGCAATAGATGTATATAGTTATTGCTTAACTAAAGGGTTATTGTATGAGCCATCTGTTGAGAGAGGCTCAGTTATTGTTCATACTGTTAACTGGGTATAGTTATCACGAGTTGTACGGTGTGATTGGTGTGGCTGGTATGAGTCTTACCCTGGATTCCAAATCCTTTCCTAGTAATGTCAGCTCTTCCGGGCACAGTTTCCCTAACTGAGGTCTGGAGGAGGGGCATAGAGGGAGGAGCCAGTGCACACCAGATATAGTACCTAATTTTTCTTTTAAGAGTGCCCAGTCTCCTGCGGAGCCCGTCTATACCCCATGGTCCTTACGGAGTACCCAGCATCCACTACGGACTACGAGAAATAGAATTACCGGTGAGTAAATTCTTATTATTTTGCAATACAGTTGGTTATTCCTCAGGCAGGTTAATACCTCCTTGACTTGGACTCAATGAGATTTCAGATCTTTGGAAAAAATTAAGATATCATCCAAATAAACCCTGAGATATTTGTAAAGCAAGTCTCTGAATAACTCGTTAATATAATTTTGAAAGACGGCCGTGGTATTACACAGACCAAAAGGCATCACAAGATACTCGTACTGCCCATCGTGGGTTTTGAAGGGCATCTTCCATTAATTCCCAAAGCGAATGCAAATAAAGTTGTAGGCGCCTCGTAAATCCAGCTTAGTAAAAACTGTAGCCCCCTTCACCCGATCGAATAACTCAGGAATCAGGTGTCAAAGTCAAAAATATTACATACACACACCACATACAAACTCCAAACAGATGGGTCTCTGTGCGTGCGCATACACACAGCGTGCACAGCGATATATGGTAGCATACCTATTCACACAGACAAGCCACAAAGATATATTCAACACATATTTCATACAACACATAAATTAAACATGTCAAGCACCAGACATTATAATGTATTTATATAAGAGAGTGTAACATGAGATATATATGTATTATTGGAACGGAACAAGTTAAACATATCATGCTTAGTGTCAAAATGATCAATAGAATGTGTGTGTTAATTTGATAGCTATGGGTAGATTGTAGAACACTGCAATGATTAGTTATGATTAAATGTATGAATATGAAGCCACATTCTAAAGTGAACAAAATACTTTCTGAGACTTGAAACTGGCCTCACAGCATGACCCTGGGGGCAGACACATGTGCCAGCAACCTAGGACAAAATCCCGCACACTGACCTATGAACCATCGAGTTCTTGAGAGGTCTGGCCCCTGGACCAATGGAAGTAGATGAAACCCACTGTTGTATACACCCATTATTTTACTGTATAAGGGGACTCAGATTCCAGGCAGCTCACTCTCTGATACATTCTCAAGACACACACACACACACACACACACACACACACACACACACACACACACACACACACCATTATCAGAAGTCTCCTACCTGATGGCTAGCTGCCTGGGACCAGTGAAACTAAGCTATATGTATATATTTGGCTGTAACTGATCCTTATGTAACTACAACTGCTTCTTGTGTAATTGTAACTCTGTAACCATATATACAGATTATAAGTGAATGGTATACTGCATATCCTGTATGTAATTTTGTATGCATACCCTTTTAATATCACATATATACATCTCTGACCGTTGGATCTCAGCTTAACATGTGTGCGACTGCTGGCTTTCTCTTGAGGGATATAGGGCTGCGACGTTCAATGCACTTTTATCGTATATGGTAATAAGATGCGCCTTGCGTCCGCAGTATATATTAACGCTGGCATTTAAATATTTACTAGAAAAATAATCAAACTTTACACAGGAGAAGTGGGTATCGATTTCTAACGGTAATCTCAATGAGGTCCCGGTTGTCAATACAAGGCTGTAGTCCCCGTTCCTTTTCCTTTAAAAAGAAGAATCCCGAACCAGCAAGTGAGGAAGATGGTGTAATAAAGCCTTTAACCAAATTCTCTTGAATATACTTGGACATGGCTTGCGTCTCAGGTAGCGATAGGGGATAGATACGGCCAGTGGATGGAGATTTACCAGGTAATAAATCGATCAGACAGTCCCATTTTCTATGAGAGGGTAGAGAATCCACTCCTCGTTTACTGATGACATCTGGAAAGGACTGGTAGGCTGGAGGTATTGCATAAGAGTCAGTTGTACATAATGGTCTTACAGATGATAGACAACAAGATTCTCCAGACAAGTACATCCATGGACTGCCAATCTATCTGTGGATGCTTCTGCAACCAAGAAAACACAAGTATAATATTGTGAGAGCTTTGGAAATCACTAGAAAGGAAATGTCCTCTGAGTGTAATGCCCCCACCCTCATTCTAAGAGGTATGGTGAGGAGGGTGATGATACCTTCAGGAATATGACTTCCATCTACTGCTGTAACAAAAATAGCCCGATCCAAATGAGTTGTCTGATTTCCGTAGTGCTGAACTAGAGCTGAGGTGATAAAATTCTCTGCCGCCTAAGAATCGAGTAGTGCAGAGATGTGAATCGCAGAAGAAGCAAAATAAATTTCCAGACAAGTGGACAGAATTGACTCCTTTCTAGAATGTGATTCAAGAAATACTCCTAGCTTAACCTCTCCTGCATAAGCTAAGAGCGGGCATTTCCCGGACGAAGATTGCAAGATTTTACTAAATTAGCTGCCGCGCCACAGTACATACAGAGATTCCCCTGTCTACGCCTCTGATGTTCCTTGTTGGAGAGCCAAGCGCGATTAACCTGCATGGGTTCTTCAGTTTGTGAAGAGGGTTGCCTCAGGGTTGGAGTGAACCGAATCCTAGGATGCTCGATTTTAGGCTTCTCTAGACAACATTCTCTATGCAGTCCAGTTTATTGCATAAGGATATTAATTCATCGAGTTTTGATGGGATATCTCGAGTGGTTAAATCGTCCTTAATTTTATCCGACAGTCCATTGCAGAAGGCGGCAATACGTACTTCTTTGTTCCAGTTCAATTCCAATGACAGTGTACGAAACTGAATTACGTACTGACTAACTGAACAGGTTCCCTGGTGAAGAAGTAGAATTTAAAAAAAAGCTGAAGTGGTTCTGCTGGGTTTGTCGAAAATCTTTCGTAAAGTGGATACAAATTCAGAATAATTTGAAAGGCTAGAGTCAGACATCTCCCACAAAAGGGATGCCCACTCTAGAGCCTGTCCAGAAAGAACTGAAATGATGTGGTCATTTTTTTTCCGGGCAGAGGAAAAACTAGCAGACTGTAACTCAAATTGAATTTCACACTGATTAAGAAATCCCCAGCATAACTTCAGATTTCCATCAAACTTACAAGGAGGTGGCAACTGTAACCGAGAAACCGATTGGACACTAGAGGTGATGACAAAGGAGGGTAAGTAGCAGAGGCGGAAACTTGGGGTTTAGTTATAGCAGCATGAAGTGTCTCCAAGCGAGCAGACATATTGTGCATAAACTGCATAACTTGCCCAGATGAGACATCCCAGGATACTTGCTCACTCATCGGATCCATAGGGCCAGTGCTTACTGTCACAATGGGCTGAGGATTGGGCTCCGACGAGTGGGCGTCAGCTGAAAGAGCGGATGTTCCTGCCGGAAGGAAACGAGGAGGCCGAATATAGTTCTTTCTCATATACTTCGGAGTTGAAAGATGAGCCGCCTAAAGAACAGAACTTGAAGACCAAAGAATGACTGCTTGTACAGCGCCGACAGAGAATACTGAAGATTGAAAACTTGAACAATGAGTGTTTAATAAACGTAACTGAAGAACATTGAAGAATGAAGACTTGGATAATGGAGGCTTGATTCACAAGGTTAGTGAACACTGGAGACTTGAACGATGGATGCTCAATAAACGAGATTGAAGAACACTGAAGAATGAAGATTGGAATGATAGATGCTGTTTAAACGTGGCTGAAAGGCACGATCAGAACCTGGGGGTTCCCTCTACGGTTAAGGAGCTCCCAAGGACGGCGTTTGGAGGTGGCGAGCCGTGGACAGCGGAACTGGAGCGCTATAATAACCACAAGAGAATCCTGTGAGGAGCTCAAAGCTGGAGCACCTGCACTTAGGCAGTAACATAAAGCACAAGCAAGATTCAAGGCTGAACTGCCCCCTTTTAAAAGAGGAAACTGCCTGAGATTGGCTGAGAGGAACAACAAACCAACATCCATTGGTTCGCCGATAATTGGTCTCCAACATGGCAGCGCTCCAGCGCCAACGCCGCAGAACCACACCAGCAGCCATCGGAAAGGCAGGCCCTGGACCCCGCCACCAGAGGTAAGACTCTGGATTCTGACACTTTGCTGCATAGGGAGAGGAATATGTAGCAAAAATAAGTAATAATGCCACTGTATAGGTCATTGGTATGTCCTCATACTGTGTTCAGTTCTGGAGACCATATTTTAAGTTTCACTTCATGGCCTGGGACCGATCATAGGCTGGGTTCATATTATATCTAAGTGTGCATATTTATCAAAGTGTGCTAAAATTGAAGCATAATTGCGACATTATAATGACATTAAACCAAAGAAAACAAAAGGAGAATATTCTAACAACAGCCAGGAATACATAAGGACTGCTTTAAAACAACAAATGTGAGTGCAACAAACACAGACTAGCTGTGTAACCTTGATATTTAGCACAGAGGGGGTCATTCAGACCCAAATGCAGCTGCACATCTGTATGCAGTGGCTGCATTTTGGTGGTCTGCACACATGGTGGCCATCAGGGGGGCATCGATGCAGCATTTCGCGGGTGGGGCTGGCATCCCGGAAGCGTCCCGGGAATGTTATTGGGGCGCAGCCGCTCCGTTTAAAAAAATGGCAGTGGACCGCCTGACAGCAGAGCCAGGGCTGAACCTTTATTCGATGCGACGCAACTGGAAGTGCCGCTATACATTATTACTCACTCAGTGTGCATTAGGGAACACAAATTGTTTTTTCATACACAGAATTACCCCTCCCTTTTAGCACCTGACTGATATTACATCTGATTGAGCAGCTTTCCAATATTTGTGCATTGTATTTAGAGAGGCATGGATGGGTCAGCATTAGGAGGATTGCTGACTCCAGAGTGCCATTGGGGAAGCCAGGAGTGTCTCCAGGTAAGCTGGCTCTCAGATGCTGTAGGAGCCATTATCATGTGGCCTTAAACTGGGCATTTAGACCCAGACATATATGTAATTATTTATGGGGTGGGTGTGGGGTGCGGTGGCCCCTGTGTCGGTATGGCTGGGCGGCTTCAGGTCGGCACACCCTAACACTTTATTAACACTCATGATTTTCCCTATCACTTTGTATATATTTTTGGTATTTTAATCACACTTCACTTATATAGCACTTCTGTGCTTCTTATTAACCCTTATTAATTTTCACCTGTGTGCTGACCTGGGGTAGCCGACCTGTGCCGGCATGATGGGGTCCTGCACCCCGGACCCATACCTAGTATTAGGGACCCCCAGTGACGGAGAAGCCTTGTCGATCGGCCTGGGGGCTTAACCCTATATCTGCAGATATACGCAACTAAGATCTCCGTATTATCTGATTATTATGTAGTATTATTATTCACTCAGTGTGCATTAGGGAACACAAATTGTTTTTTCTTTAAATTAATGACACAGGGCCTAAACCCATGACAGAAGCGTACTGTGTATTTAAAATCCATATGATACCAGAGCCAGAGCAATGCTCATATTATTTAAAGTCAGTGTAGGGACTGACCAAAAGGAAAGGCCGTGAAGTGGATGGTCAGTTTAACAAATTATTGCAAAATTTTGGAACTAACATTCCCTGAATTCAGATAAATTACAATTTGGAGTGTGATTAGGGGAGTGCTGAATTTGTATGATTTGTTTATTTAAATGTTGTGGTCACATACCACTTGCACTGTGGAGGTTTGAGTGCTGTGGATTAAAGCCTATTGTTTATATATTTATATACAGTATATATATATTTAGTTTAGTTTCCAGAAAATAAAAGGAATGCAAATCAGAAATTAGGATCACTTACAATAGAGGACCTATGACTTCTGCTGTGGAGGAGATCACAAGAATTTAGTTTGGAATATACCGGCCATGCAGCTTCATTACCGAAAATGAACATGTATTCTTCTGTGATATACCCTCAACTCCTTTCTCCTTCTAAAACAGGTAATCTATGTCAAACAAGCAGGGTGTCACAATCTGAGGTTTTTGTAGATCCGTGTCGAGACCCTTGGGTCTAGTTGAAACTGGTATGAACTTGAAGCTGAAACTTTGAGCTTTCATGGGAGTTCTGTTCATCTAGGGAACACAAGGACCGGACCAGAGTAGCACTAGAAGCAGTGAAAAGCTCTTGGAGCAGAGATTGGACTAGATTGAGGAACTGGAAAGCATCCTGAAAGACCCTGGAACTGGTCGTGATGAACTCATCTCCAGCACCTGAACCAGGAGATTTTAGCTGTAACCCAGTACAGGGAACTCAGGAGAATGTGACACAAGGAGTCCACAGGGGAGGATTGGGATGGAAAACCAGCCAGGGAAATATTGGAAACAGCGATAACGAGGGTGTGATCTGATGAGGGGGTTGGGGTCTGTTGAGGGGAGCGGGATTTCTCCTCATAGGGCCTGATTGTACTCAATTTCGGCCTCCTTGCATCTTTTGCTGCAGTTGTGTCTGAGACCATGGGCGGATTGGGAACTAAAAGTGTCCCTGTAAAATTTGATAGAAATGGCCTGACATGGGCAGCACAAGAGGTATAACATACCGTGTAGTCATGGCAGCATCAGTGGATGGCAGTTGCTGTACTGCAGAAATGGAATAACAGAATGAAAAGTGTCCCTGTAAAATTTTATAGAAATGGCCTGACATGGGCAGCACAAGAGGTATAACATACCGTGTAGTCGTGGCAGCATCAGTGGATGGCAGTTGCTGTACTGCAGAAATGGAATAACAGAATGAATGGGGAAAAAGCAATGTACTGAGTGCGTTGGGTTTTGGGTTGCCTGTCATGTGGGGGGTGGGGCCACATGACAACACACAAAACAGGCTCCACAGATAGATCAGCCTAACTGGAATCTTCCTGGTGAGCCCTATAGCCAATTCACTCCTGCGAGGAGACTCAGAACCACGAAAGTCTAGACAGGAAACTGGAACTCATAACTCAGCACAGAGACTACAGGTACAATGCTCAGATCTGCATGCCTGACATACAGCAGGTGTACAGACCCAGGAGCAACTCCCTAACACCGAGCACTGGAAATGGAACGTAAGCCTCAGCACAAGCACCAGCTACCTGAACTGGAACCTAGAAGATAAACACTTGCAACCGATGGTATGCTAGCAAAAGGACCAGTGTGATGGAGTAGTACGTGGACAGGTGCGGAGTGATAATACAGAGGCCCAGTGTGACACCAAGAGTACAGGACACGTGCAGAAGAGCAAGCCACTTAATAGCTGTATGAAACAAACTGGAAATCCAGAAGTGCTACAGATGTTTTAGGTAAACAGACAGAATGGGGTACATTTACTAACATTCGTAATTCCCGAAAATAGGTCAAAGTTCAATCACGAATGACATCGACAGTGTAAAACTGCAACTTTTTGAATTTATTACGATGGATTTACTAAGCTGTCGTATTCGTGTTTTTCTTTTCTTCCGATGTCGATGTCATTCGTTTTTTTTTACCTAATTTTACGGCAGTGATTAGCAAAACACTGCCTTTTTTTTTTTACAATCAATCTCGGCCGGATCTGTGTGATCCGTGCTGGGGTTCTTTTTATTTTTTATTTTTAATTAAACAATGTAAAATCCCCCAAAAAAATGCGTGGGGTCCCCCCTCCTAAGCATAACCAGCCTCGGGCTCTTTGAGCCGATCCTGGTTGCAGAAATATGTGGAAAAAAATGACAGGGGTTCCCCCATATTTAAGCAACCAGCATCGGGCTCTGCGCCTGGTCCTGGTCCCAAAAATACGGGGGACAAAAAGAGTAGGGGTCCCCCGTATTTTTAAAACCAGCACCGGGCTCCACTAGCTGGACAGATAATGCCACAGCCGGGGGTCACTTTTATACAGCGCCCTGCGGCCGTGGCATCAAAAATCCAACTAGTCACCCCTGGCCGGGGTACCCTGGGGGAGTGGGAACCCCTTCAATCAAGGGGTCCCCCCCCCCAGCCACCCAAGGGCCAGGGGTGAAGCCCGAGGCTGTACCCCCCCATCCAATGGGCTGCGGATGGGAGGGCTGATAGCCTTTGTTGTAAAATAAAAGATATTGTTTTTAGTAGCAGTACTACAAGTCCCAGCAAGCCTCCCCCGCATGCTGGTACTTGGAGAACCACAAGTACCAGCATGCGGCGGAAAAACGGGCCCGCTGGTACCTGTAGTACTACCACTAAAAAAATACCCAAAAAAACACAAGACACACACACCGTGAAAGTATAATTTTATTACATACATACACACATACATACATACATACTTACCTTATGTTCCCACGCAGGTCGGTCCTCTTCTCCAGTAGAATCCAAGGGGTACCTGTTGAATAAATTCTACTCACGAGATCCAGGGGTCCAGGCTCCTCGGCAAATCCAGGGATAATCCACGTACTTGAATAAAACAAAAAAACGGTTGCCCGACCACGAACTGAAAGGTGACCCATGATTGCACATGGGTCACCTTCCCACGAATGCCAGAAACCCACTTTGCCTTCTGGCTAAGTGGGTTTCTTCAGCCAATCAGGGAGTGCTACGTTGTAGCACTCTCCTGATCAGCTGTGTGCTCCTGTCCTCACTGACAGGCAGCACGCGGCAGTGTTACAATGTAGCGCCTATGCGCTACATTGTAACCAATGATGGGAACTTTCTGCTCAGCGGTGACGTCACTTTAGGTCAACCGCAGGGCAGAAAGTTCCCATCATTGGTTACAATGTAGCGCATAGGCGCTACATTGTAACACTGCCGTGTGCCGCCTGTCAGTGAGGACAGGAGCACACAGCTGATCAGGAGAGTGCTACAACGTGGCACTCCCTGATTGGCTGAAGAAACCCACTTAGCCAGAAGGCAAAGTGGGTTTCTGGCATTCGTGGAAAGGTGACCCATGTGCAAACATGGGTCACCTTTCAGTTCGTGGTCGGGCAACCGGTTTTTTGTTTTATTCAAGTACGTGGATTATCCCTGGATTTGCCGAGGAGCCTGGACCCCTGGATCTCGTGAGTAGAATTTATTCAACAGGTACCCCTTGGATTCTACTGGAGAAGAGGACCGACCTGCGTGGGAACATAAGGTAAGTATGTATGTATGTATGTGTGTATGTATGTAATAAAATTATACTTTCACGGTGTGTGTGTCTTGTGTTTTTTTGGGTATTTTTTTAGTGGTAGTACTACAGGTACCAGCGGGCCCGTTTTTCCGCCGCATGCTGGTACTTGTGGTTCTCCAAGTACCAGCATGCGGGGGAGGCTTGCTGGGACTTGTAGTACTGCTACTAAAAACAATATCTTTTATTTTACAACAAAGGCTATCAGCCCTCCCATCCGCAGCCTATTGGATGGGGGGGGGGGGACAGCCTCGGGCTTCACCCCTGGCCCTTGGGTGGCTGGGGGGGGGGGACCCCTTGATTGAAGGGGTTCCCACTCCCCCAGGGTACCCCGGCCAGGGGTGACTAGTTGGATTTTTGATGCCACGGCCGCAGGGCGCTGTATAAAAGTGACCCCCGGCTGTGGCATTATCTGTCCAGCTAGTGGAGCCCGGTGCTGGTTTTAAAAATACGGGGGACCCCTACTCTTTTTGTCCCCCGTATTTTTGGGACCAGGACCAGGCGCAGAGCCCGATGCTGGTTGCTTAAATATGGGGGAACCCCTGTCATTTTTTTCACCATATTTCTGCAACCAGGATCGGCTCAAAGAGCCCGAGGCTGGTTATGCTTAGGAGGGGGGACCCCACGCAATTTTTTTTAAAAAAATAAGCACTTTCCCACCCCTTCCCACTGATATACATGCACGGATCTCATGGATCCGTGCATGCCTATCCAAACACGAATAAAAAAAAAAGTTCTGTTTTTTTTTAGCACTTTTTTACGAGTTGTAATTTTTCACGGCAGTGTTTGTTCTTTTTTTGCTTTGCACTTCTTAGTAAATGACCGAGATTCATACTTAAACAGCCGCGTTTTGACCGATGGTGTATTCATTCGTAATTTTTTACCTGAACTTGCAAAAAATTACGAATGCCCTCATCACTGCCGTGATTAGTGTTTAGTAAATGACCGAGATTAACCGAGATGACACTTTGAAGAAAAAACGGCATCTCGGTCAAAATCGGGAGCTTAGTAAATATACCCCAATGACTCAAGCACTCGTGGGTGAACAGGCAGAATGACTGGAGCAATTATAGGAGAACAAGAGTGCTTGCAGGTGAACAGACACAATGACTGGAGCAATTATAGGAGAACAAGAGTGCTTGCAGGTGAACAGACACAATGACTGGAGCAATTATAGGAGAACAAGAGTGCTTGCAGGTGAACAGACACAATGACTGGAGCAATTATAGGAGAACAAGAGTGCTTGCAGGTGAACAGACACAATGACTGGAGCAATTATAGGAGAACAAGAGTGCTTGCAGGTGAACAGACATAATGACTGGAGTGCTAGTAGGTGAACAAGCAGGTGCTGCACTGGTAGGGAGCTACTCTTCAAGTACAAAAGCATCGCCGCTGTGCGCGGGGTGTTGCCTGACATTCGGGGCTGACTAGCCCTGTGCTAGGCGTCCCCCCGCATGTCAGGAAGCTTATCGTAGGTGTGCTAAATTTAGCACATCTACGATCAGGTCTGAATTAGGCTCTAAGAGCGCATACAGGTGAACAGGAGAGCATGCAGGTGAACAGGCAGAATGAATGGAGTGCAGGTAGGTGAACAGGCAGAATGACTGGAGCAATTGTAGGAGACTAAGAGCACTTGCAGGTGAACAGACAGAATGACTGGAGTTCTAGTAGGTGAACAGGCAGAATGAATGGAGTGCAGGTAGGTGAACAGGCAGAATGTCAAGAGCATTTGTAGGAGACTAAGGGGTATATTCAATTGAAGTCGGATCCATTCCGACATTCATTTGTCGGAATGGATCTGACCTGGGCTATTCAATGTCATCTCAATTCGACTTTTAAAAAAGTCGAATTGAGATGCGGGAGCTGAGACAGGGGAGAGCCGCGGGCAGATGGGGGAGAGCAGTGCTACAGCGAGGTTTCGCTTGCTGGAGCCGGGTGGACGCTGCTGTGAGCAGCGGCTGTGACATCCTCCGGCGCTGCTCTCCATTTGCTCGCGGCTCTCCCGGTCACTGCTCTCGCATCTCACTTCGACTTTTTCTAAAGTCGAATTGAGATGGTCGTTTTCGACACAAGCATGTGGATCGGCAGCTATTCTGGTGAGCCACATGCTTTTCAACAAGTCGAATTCCTCGACTTGTCGAATAATTTGAGGTTAGATTGAATAGGTCGGAACCCCTTTCCGACCTAAAAAAAAGTAAAAAACTGCCATCTTTTCGACAGATGGCAGCTTTCGACTTCAATTGAATATACCCCTATGAGTGCTTGCAGGTGAACAGGCAGATTGACTGGAGTGCAGGTAGGTGAATGGGAACAATTACTGGAGCAACTGTAGGAGACTAAGAGCACTTACAGGTGAACAGGAGAGCATGCATGTGAACAGGCAGAATGAATGGAGTTCTAGTAGGTGAACAGGCAGAATGACTGGAGCATTTGTAGGAGACCAGGAGTGCTTACAGGTGAACACACAGAGTATCCATGGAGAATCCTCTTCCTATGAATTGAGATGTTCCGGCAATGAGGAACTGACAGATTCAGGTTTAGATTAGGCGCTATCAGAGATTATAGGCAAAGCTGGTCATGCGATTTTGACTGCCGAAAAGTGTTAGGATTGAGATCACATGACAGAATCCAATATGGCCCTAACCCCATGCAGCCAGACTGTTTACATCTTGTAATGCAGTGCTCAGACATGTTGCAAACAGCCAAGAAATGCATAGATCACAGGGGGCGTTGTATGCATCTCTGTGGTCGGACTGCCCATAACCATGCCTTTGGTTTCATGGCCGTCATCATTATCAAGTACCTTCAAGCATCATTCAATCACACCTGAATCAGCCCTTCATCATGTGCAAAAGATCCATCAGTGTATTTGTGCTTAGGCACACTTCTGCATAGCCCGCAATTCCATCAACGCTCCCTTTTATCTTTTCCTCCAAGCGACTGTACCAATAAAACCTAGTTACACCCCTGCAGTCACACATGGAGATGTAAATGGACTGCTTCCTACTCTCTGCATAATTAGTAGCAAGTGCAAGACGCACTTGAGTCTGCATATGGACGCAGTATCAGTATTTTTTGTGTGTGTGCATTTGCACTGCATATTTTACTCTGGAGCAGGTGGAGCTCATGCTCCGGGCATCAGTGCCGGTCACAGTAGTCATTTATTTTCATAAGTAATTGATAGAAATGGAGTGGAATGGGAAGGAAGATGGTGCCAGCGTGAGTGCCCCTACTCGGGGGTCACAACTGTCCAGCTTTAGTTTTCTTATGGGGAACTGCCAATAGAAAACCTGCACTCCATATAACTAACCTATTCCAGATGTGCTTCCTTCAGACAATTAGCATTGAGGGTACACTCTTCAAACAATAAGAGTTTGGGCTGTAGATGGATAACAAATGAGAAGGGATAGCATTTACAGAGTATAGGTGATACATGTTGTTCAGTATTTATACCCCTATACAAGAGCAGCTCGGTACAGAATACTTGGAGTGATGCCAAAGCCAGTGAAACATTTCCTTGCATAAATAAATAACAGCCATTAATGGTGTTTAAATTAGCTGTGCTAACTGACCTTTGTCTCTCCTTTAAAAGGTGATGACTTCCTACTCTATGTTTCCATACCTTGACCAGAATTAGCCTACCATCAATGGTAAAACTAGTTACAGTCATCATCACATCATCAATGGTTGCTAATAATAAATTGTCAATGGCGGACTCTAGCTCATTTGTTACCTGGGACAGTATTCAATAATGCATTGAATAAACAATATCTAGTATCACCATCAGCAACTTATGTTGATGTCTTGTCTGATCCTGATGTTTCCAGGAGGTCAGAAAGGTCATCATACAAGGGATAAATAAAAGAACTGTTTTGGTTGAAGATCCACTTTAAATTAAGGGGTTAAGCCAGTAAGCAAAAATATGGTCACAAAGCAGAAATACTTAACAAGCTGATGCATGTTATTTGTGTCTAGTGCAATTCTAGACACACATACTTCCCCTTCCCAGACACACTTCAGTAATAGAGTTGAGCAGCTCCGGTACCTTATGTGTGCTCTGGACGCCATGGCTTTATGCTAAGCTTCTGGGTGGTTGGGCATCTGAAATAAGAACAAAACAATCCCGTCATTAACGCTAGGTGATTTTGGACTATAGATTGTTGGACACCTCAGTAAGTATAGGGATATAAAAGTGGGAGAATCGGTCTTTCCTACAGTTCAACACAAATATGTTTTCAGAGCGATGGTGCCAGAGCAAAAGGACAGTGACATTTAGGATTTTGCTGGATTTAATTTATTAGGTTGGAAAATCGACCAAAGCTTTCCAGCTCTTGCATAATCTTTGTAAGAAAATCTTGGCAGAGAGAATGCTATAGAAAACTTATTACAGAAAAATGCCACTAATAGATGGTTTTACTTCCATATATCATACTCTGAGATGTTTTAGTTGTCAAGTGAAGGAAAGTAGAGAACTACTGTAAAGCTATTTAATCTTCTTATCAAAAACGAAAAACATAAAAAAATTCTGCAGTGGCGGTATACCAGATGGGGCAATCAAGCGAAAAGGGCAAAATTATCTTGATGCATACTATTTTGGGTTGCAACACAGAAGATGGTTCTTCAGGTGTAACTCACCTATAGCTTCAGAGGGGTGGCACTCGATCTCCCGACTGTCAGGATCGTGGCACTCAGCATACCGGCGCCAGGATCCCGACTGACGGGATACCGACAACTATTTTCTCTCTTGGGGTGTCCACGACACCCGTGGAGGGAGAATAAATAGTGTGACACATGTAGCGCACCACCGTGCCCGCAGCGTGGCGCCCGCAGTGAGCCTGCAAGGGGCTCTTATGCGCTCAACCTGCTGCCGGCATTCCGGTGGTCGGGATCCCGGCGCCGGTATGCTGTGTGACGGGATCCAGAGTGCCAGTGAATCGTAGTACACCCCTTCGGAGTAGGCAAATGATATGAATGACACTGTTATGACTAGCTCAATTGGTACCCTAAGAAATCTCTGCAATCCTGCCCAAATAAATGACATGCCTCTGACAGGCAGGTCAGCAAGCACTGCACAGGCTTGTAAACCATGGCAGGATCAATGGTTGGTTCTATTTAGATCAGACTTTTTCAACTGGTGTGCCGCAGCATGATCAGTTGCTAGGTGTGCCGCGTCCGCCGCCCACCGCACAAACCTGCTGCCGCCAGCTAGCAAGACCTGACACCGGCGTTCGGTGCTCAGCGCCATTTCCAGCACACTGCTCAGCGCCATTTCCTCTCTCTCCTCAGCTGCAGAGACAACGCTGGTCCTTTCCTCCACTTCTGGCAACAAGTAGAGGGTGCAAATAAGGGAGGCAAAAAGCGTTTGGTGGTGCATTACTAGTGTGAATTACTGTGTAAAAGCACTGTTGTCTGTGGGCATTCTGTGTTCACAGACATTACATACTGGCGCTGGGGTTGTGAGCTGGCTGCTCCTATACTGTGTCCCTCTGACAGATTTTGCTGTGGGTCTGTCCCCTTATAAGTCCCAGTGTGTCTGTGAGTGTGTGCTGTACACGTGTAAGGCATGTCTGAGGCAGGGAGTTCCTTCCCAGAGGAAGGCATTTTAGGGACACAGAGTTGTAATGTGGTGGCGCTTCCGGCACACCAAGAGCCTGCATGGGTGAAAGAAATATGTGACAGTATGCATCTTATTAACAGGAGGTTAGATAAGTCTGAATCTCAGGCTGAATGCTGGAGAAAATCTGTGGAAGATGTGATTTTTCAGGACTCAGTTCTTCCTTCTGCAGGCGGCCCCTCTGGGTCACATAAGAGACCATTTGTGAATACTGATACCGACACAGACTCTGATTCTTGTGTCGACGATAGTGACTCTAGAGAAATAGATCATAAATTGGCAAAAAATATAAAATATATGATTGTGGCTATAAGGGACGTGTTGGAAGTTACAGAAGCCTCATCTGTACCTCAGGAGAAGGCTTATTTATGTAAGGAAAAGAAATCCAAAGTCACGTTCCCTTCTTCCCACGAGCTAAATGCTCTCTTTGCAGGGATGTGGGTGAATCTTGAGAAAAAATGTCATATTCCTAAGCGGATTCAGGTAACTTACCCTTTCCCAGCAGATGACAGGAAAAAATGGGAATCGCCCCCTGTGTTAGACAGTGCACTATCCAGGTTGACAAAGAAGGTTATTCTCCCTGCACCTGGCATGGCTTCACTAAAAGAGCCTACATTGAAATCCATTTATGTTGCCAATGGTACACTGCTCAGACCCACTACTGCCTGCACGTGGGTCAGTCGCGCTATTGAAAAATGGTCAGACAGCGTGTCATCAGAAATTGACACGGTTGATAAAGATGAGATACTCCTTAAGTTAGGGTATATCAAAGACGCTGCCGCCTACATGCTAGAAGCGATGAAAGACATTGGACTCTTGAGTTCACAAGGCGCTACCATGGCGGTATCAGCTAGGCGGGCATTGTGGATTCGCCAGTGGAACGCGGATGCGGATTCCAAAAGAAACATGGAGGCTCTCCCATATAAAGGTGAGACCTTATTTGGCGATGGTCTGGATGCGTTAGTCTCAGCGGCTACCGCAGGTAAGTCAACGTTTTTGCCCTATGCACCTGCACCGGCAAAAAAGACCTATCACACACACACGCAGTCCTTTCAGCCCAATAAATACAAGAGAGCAAGAGGTTCCCCCTTCTTTGCAGGAAGAGGAAAGGGAAAGAAGCCCACAGCGGCTCCAGGTTCCCAGGAGCAGAAGTCTACCCCTACTTCTGCCAAATCTTCAGCATGACGCTGGAACTCCCTTGCGGGAGGCCGCTCAGGTGCGGGCACGTCTCAAACTGTTCAGCCAAGGTTGGATTCTGTCTGGCCTGGATCCCTGGGTATTGCATATAGTATCCCAGGGATACAAGCTGGAGTTTCAAGACGTTCCCCCATGCCGATTTTTCAAATCAACCTTGCCAGCTTCTCTTCCAGAAAGAGAAGCAGTAAGAGCGGCAATCCAAAAATTATGTCAGGACCAGGTCGTAGTCCTGGTGCCTTTGCCGCAACAAGGGGAGGGGTTTTAGTCAAGCCTCTTTGTAGTTCCGAAGCCGGACGGTTCAGTCAGACCGATCCTGAACCTAAAGAATTTGAATCTCTACTTGAAACGGTTCAAGTTCAAGATGGAATCACTCCGGGCAGTGATTTCCAGTCTGGAGGAGGGGGATTACATGGTGTCGGTAGACATCAAGGATTCTTACCTGCATGTTCCCATTTATCCTCCTCACCAGGCCTATCTGAGATTTGCGGTTCAGGATTGTCATTACCAGTTACAGACGTTACCTTTCGGTCTCTCCACGGTGCCGAGGGTATTCACCAAGGTGATGGCGGAGATGATGGTCCTCCTTCGTCAAAAAGGAGTCAATATAATTCCTTATCTGGACGATCTCCTGATAAAGGCGAGATCCAGGGAGCAGCTGTTACAAAACATCACGCTCTCCCTGTCGATACTCCAACAACACGGTTGGATCGTAAATTTTCCAAAGTCACAATTGGAACCGGGTTGATTTCTCGGGATGATTCTGGACACGGACGTTCAGAGAGTATTTCTTCCGGTGGAAAAGGCTCTGGAAATCCAGAAAATGGTAAAACAATTATTGAAACCATCCAGTGTGTCGATCCATCAGTGCATTCGGTTGTTGGGGAAGATGGTGGTGGCCTAAGAGGCCATATAGTTTGGCAGGTTCCATGCCACAGTATTCCAGTGGGACCTGTTGGACAAGTGGTCGGGATCCCACCTTCACATGCACCGAAAAATAGTCCTGTCGTCAAAAGCCAGGATTTCACTCCTGTGGTGGCTACACAGTCTGCACCTACTAGAGGGACACAGATTTGGGATTCAGGACTGGGTCCTGGTAACCACGGATGCAAGTCTCCGAGGCTGTGGAGCTGTCACTCAGGGGGAAAGCTTCCAAGGAAAATGGTCAAGTCAGGAAGCCTGCCTTCACATAAACGTGCTGGAATTGAGAGCCATTTACAACGGCCTCCGACAAGCGGTACATCTTCTTCAAGATCATCCCGTGCAGATCCAGTCGGACAATGTAACAGAAGTCGCGTACATAAACAGGCAGGGCGGAAAGAAAAGCAGAGCAGCAATGGCAGAGGTGACAAAGATCCTCCTCTGGGCAGAAAGGCATGCAAAAGCTCTGTCAGCAATTTTCATTCCGGGAGTGGACATCTGGGAAGCAGACTTCCTCAGCAGACACGATCTCATCCAGGAGAGTGGGGCCTCCACCAAGAAGTCGTCGCAGAGGTGACAAGTCTTTGGGGAGTTCCTCAAGTAGACATGATGGCATCTCGTCTCGACAAGAAGCTTCAGAAATATTGTTCCAGGTCGAGAGACCCTCAAGCAATAGCAGTGGATGCATTGGTGACCCAGTGGGTATTCCAGTCAGTGTATGTCTTCCCTCCACTTCTGCTGATCCCAAAAGTTCTCAGGATTCTTAGAACAAGGGTTCGAGCAATCCTTATTGCCCCAGACTGGCCAAGGAGGGCTTGGTACCCAGACCTTCAGGAGTTGCTCATAGAAGATCCTCGGCCTCTTCCTCTTCGCGAGGACCTGCTGCAGCAGGGGCCTTGCGTGTATCAGGACTTACCACGGCTACGTTTGACGGCATGGCTGTTGAGCGAAGGATCCTAGCCCGTAAAGGGTATTCCGAAAGACATCATTCCCACACTTATTCAGGCCAGGAAAGGAGTAACGTCGAAACATTACCACCGTATTTGGAGAAAGTATGTGTCTTGGTGTGAATCCAAGAAGGCTCCTACGGAAGAGTTTCACTTGGGATGTTTTCTCCATTTTCTGCAGGCTGGTGTGGAGGCGGGCCTCCGATTGGGGTCAATCAAGGTCCAGATTTAGGCCTTGTCAGTGTTCTTCCAAAAACAATTGGCCTCTCTTCCAGAGGTTCAGACCTTCGTGAAAGGCGTTCTGCACATCCAGCCTCCTTTTGTGCCTCCAGTGGCACCATGGGACCTTAATATGGTGTTGCAGTTCCTTAAATCGGATTGGTTTGAGCCTCTATGAGAGATAGAGTTGAAGTTTCTCACTTGGAAAGTGGTGATGCTTTTGGCATTGGCATCCGCAAGGTGGGTGTCTGAATTGGGGGCCTTGTCTCACAAAAGCTCTTACCTGATTTTCCATGAAGATAGGGCAGAGTTGCGAACTCGCCAACATTTTCTTCCAAAGGTGGTTTCTTCTTTCCACATAAACCAACCTATTGTGGTGCCAGTGGTTACTGACACGTTCACTGAGTCAAAGTCTCTAGATGTGGTTAGAGCTTTGAAGATTTACGTCGCTAGAACAGCTCGAATTCGGAAAACAGAGTCTTTGTTTGTCCTGTATGCTCCCAACAAGAATGGGTGTCCTGCTTCCAAGCAGACTATTGCACGTTGGATCAGAAGTATGATTCAGCAAGCTCATACTACGGCTGAATTGCCATTGCCGAAGTTGGTTAAGGTCCATTCCACTAGGAAGGTGGGCTCATATTGGGCGGCTGCCCGGGGGGTCTCGGCATTACAACTTTGCCGAGCAGCTACTTGATCGGGGTCAAACACGTTTGCAAAATTCTACAAGTTTGATACCTTGGCCGATGAAGACCTCAAGTTTGGTCAATCGGTGCTGCAGGGTCATCCGCACTCTCCCGCCTGTACTGGAGCTTTGGTATAAACCCCATGGTCAATAAGTGGACCCCAGCATCCTCTAGGACGTATGAGAAAACAGGATTTTAATACCTACTGGTAAATCCTTTTCTCCTAGTCCGTAGAGGATGCTGGGCGCCCGTGCCAGTGCGTACTTTACCTGCAGTTTAATTATACACAAGTTGTGTTATGTTGGTTTCAGCTTGTTGCTGCACTTGATTCGTGCCTGTTGGCGTGTGTTATGTTGATTGCCATGTGTGCGGCATGGTTGAGGTGTGAGCTGGTATGTATCTCACCACTAGTATTAAAGTAAATCCTTTCCTCGAAATGTCCATCTCCCTGGGCACAGTTCCTATAACTGAAGTCTGGAGGAGGGGCATAGAGGGAGGAGCCAGTTCACACCCATTGAAAAGTCTTAAGAGTGCCCATGGCTCCTGCAGAACCGCCTATACCCCATGGTCAATAAGTGGACCCTGGCATCCTCTACGGACTAGGAGAAAAGGATTTACCGGTAGGTATTAAAATCCTGTTTTTGGTTACCTACCGGTAAATCCTTTTCTCGTAGTCCGTAGAGGATGCTGGGGTCCACATTAGTACCATGGGGTATAGACGGGTCCACCAGGAGCCATTGGCACTTTAAGAGTTTGAGAGTGTGTACTGGCTCCTCCCTCTATGCCCCTCCTACAAGACTCAGTCTAGAAACTGTGCCCGAGTAGACGGACATCTTCGAGAGAAGAATTTAACACAGATAGTGGTGAGATTTATACCAGCTCACACATACAAGCTAACTTGCTTGAAACTCTCAGCAACTGCTGAAACAGTACTTACCAAGTAACAATGCGTACCTAACTAAAACTAAGAGGTACTGAACCAAATAACATTTGCAGGAAAACGAAGCGCTGGGCGGGCGCCCAGCATCCTCTACGGACTACGAGAAAAGGATTTACCGGTAGGTAACCAAAATCCTATTTTCTCTTACGTCCTAGAGGATGCTGGGGTCCACATTAGTACCATGGGGATGTACCAAAGCTCCCAGAATGGGAGGAAGAGCGCGAAGGTTCCTGCAGAACTGATTGACTGAACTTCAGATCATCAGCGGCCAAAGTATCAAACTTGTAAAACTGTGCAAACGTGTTCGACCCAGGCCAAGTTGCCGCTCTGCAAAGTTGCAGTTCCGAGACACCCCGGGCAGCCGCCCAGGAAGACCCCATCTTACGAGTAGAGTGGGCCTTAACAAATTTTGGACACGGCAGTCCTGCCATAGAATAAGTGTGCTGGATAGTGCACATAATCCAGCGAGAAATAGTCTGCTTAGAAGCAGGACACCCAATTTTCTTGGGATCATATAGGACAAACAGAGAGTCTGACTTTCTGTGACGAGAAGTTCTCTTCACATAGATCTTCAGAGCCCTTACAACATCCAAGGACTTTGAAGTAATTGAGGAGTCAGTAGCCACTGGCACCACAATAGGTTGGTTGATATGAAATGCCGACACAACCTTCGGAAGAAACTGCTGACGTGTCCGGAGCTCAGCTCTATCTTCGTGGAAGATCAAGTAAGGGCTTTTACAGGATAAAGCCCCCAACTCGGACACACATCTAGCAGAAGCTAAGGCCAACAACGTGACCGCCTTCCATGTAAGAAATTTGACCTCCAGCTCCTGTAGAGGCTCAAACCAATCCGACTGAAGGAACTGCAAAACCACGTTAAGGTCCCAAGGTGCCATAGGCGGTACAAAGGGATGTTGGATGTGCAGAACACCCCTCAAAAAGGTCTGAACCTCAGGGAGGTGTCAAAGTCAGAAAAATATCACGCTACACACTGCCATATTTGCACCTCATGCGAGTGCCTGTTGCACGTTCGTGAGCCCTGCCGTGCGTGCGCATACTCGCCGCTGCGGGCACCCGCAGGCGCACGGTGTGCGCATTTACGGTAAAGTTTATGTGCGTCTAGCGGGCGACTCGTTCGTTACATATTTTAACTATATAATGTATTTTGTAGATCATGGTCCCCTTGATAGATTCTGAAAGTTTAGTTAATATAGCATGTTCATGGACAAAGAGATCCCTCTTTGTTTGATACGAAGGGTCAGACATGGGTCATACAGTGGTGTTTAGTATCCATCGGAAGAGTATTTAATTAGCAATATTCCGGTGTTGGTTTGAAGCAGATTAATCGCTTGTGCGAATAGTTATGGACATAAGAAGTTTATGTACTTTTACTATTATTTGCACTTACTTATCCATGCGGCGGGAAACCTAGTTTCCCACCCACCTGAGCAGTGGGAAATGGTCTCAGCCCACCTGTATGAATCAACCTATGACCTTTTGTTATAATACGAAGACGAATTCCTGTGTCCAATGAACAATGAGATTGTAGGGACCATTGAATTGTATTGTGTGTGGGGCATAAATAGACAAGCCGATCATATCCAGCTCACTCTCTTCAACGGTTCTCATTGCTGATAATCGGGAGCTGGATATCGAGGCGCATGCGATCGTTCCCCTTGTGCGTAAGTTTTCTCCGCAATCATATTGTCTTTATTGTTATTGTGAGCCATATCTCTCTCTCTCTCTCTCTCTCTCTTCCTCTTTCTCTCTCATTTTTCCTTAAACGTAATTGTATTGTATTGTATTTCCTGTGAAGTTATCTGGTTAGTTAGTCTATGTTATATTGTAGTGTATGACTTGTTTTGTATTATTCTTTTTCAAGTATAACATTCATATAAGGCGTTAGACCCTAAGCCCAGTATTTGTGTATTTCTTATAGTGTTAAGTATTCTCAGAGCGTCGGTGACGCTTGAACAGCTTTTAAGTTACTAAGGTTACACTGTGTTGCATCTACACTCTATCACTACACTAAGGTTTTCCTGTATAATACATTGTTCATGGTTTACACATAAAGGTTTAATATTGTGAGCGTCAGCGCCGCTGGTGATCTCCTCGTGGTCCCGAGCGTCCGCTACGCTATAGCGAACCATTACTTTAGTCGGCAGCCAATAGCGTGCCTGCCTGTGATCTCTTGGCCGTGAGCGAACGTGACGCTTGAGCGTCTCGACTACGGCTAAGCGATTGCTATGCAACGTGCGTACCCTTACGGTACTCCATACGTCAATAGCGTACAGTGGCCCTCATTCCGAGTTGATCGGTCGCAAGGCGAATTTAGCAGAGTTACACACGCTAAGCCGCCGCCTACTGGGAGTGAATCTTAGCTTCTTAAAATTGCGACCGATGTATTCGCAATATTGCGATTACTAACTACTTAGCAGTTTCTGAGTAGCTCCAGACTTACTCTGCCTGTGCGATCATTTCAGTGCTTGTCGTTCCTGGTTGACGTCACAAACACACCCAGCGTTCGCCCAGGCACTCCCACCGTTTCTCCGGCCACTCCTGCGTTTTTTCCGGAAACGGTAGCGTTTTCAGCCACACGCCCCTGAAACGCCGTGTTTCCGCCCAGTAACACCCATTTCCTGTCAATCACATTACGATCGCCGGAGCGAAGAAAAAGCCGCGAGTAAAAATACTTTCTTCATAGTAAAGTTACTTGGCGCAGTCGCAGTGCGAACTTTGCGCATGCGTACTAAGCGGATTTTCACTGCGATGCGATGAAAAAGAACGAGCGAACAACTCGGAATGAGGGCCCGTGTTCTTAGACCTCTTAAAGGGTTTAAAATAAGATAAATATTTAGCTTTATCAATTGGCGGCTCGTCCGTCCTTCACATATCTGCACTAGGTAATTTCAGCAGACATTATCCATCAGCAAAGGGCGGGAGGTCATATTCCTCGTAGTGCTGTCTGGATAAGCGTCTGCTTTGCTTAGTAAAGGGTGCTGAGGGAATCCGGAACCGGAGGTAAGAACAACACGCTAGTGTCTTTTAAAACTGTTTATTTCTGTCTTGCGTACGCACACACGCATATCTGCATTTCTTTTATTCGTGTATTTTCATATATCACTCTCCTGTTTGCCATTTTATAATTGATAAACGTGCTAAGAGAGATTTGTCGCTATTTCATAGTTAAAGTGTAAAAGTAATACATTAAGGGATAAAGTGCAAAGCACGCACGCAGCTCTACCTAAAGATACAAGGAGAGATTGGTGTGGTGTTCGGTAGATGATCGAGGATCATCTACATTGATAAACGTGTGAATTGTGTTACGGTGGATATTTGCTTTGCGTACACGTGTCTCTAACAAAGGGTGAGACTCGCGTACGCAACTCAAAGGCCGACGCACGCAGCGTATATTACGCAACGGAGCGCCCGGGTACGCCCACGTAACTCAAATCACACACTAGTGTTATTGTAACAGGCGAAAAGGTGGCAACGCGATAAATAGCGCAAGTCTATTTTAGTGTCCGAAATTTAGACTAACAGATCCTTCTCCAAATTTACAACACATCTGGTCTAAAGGAAAGAAAATTTCTGCGCAGAAATAGAAATAGAAACAAAAGTGTACATGTGATGAGTGAGTGTTTTGTATATATAAGTTTATACAATTTTTGAGGTTGAACCACAAGAAGTCGAGTTCTCGCAGGGTACATGCATGTAAGTGACGTACATGGTGGCTAGGGAGGCATCCCTTGTTAAACATAGAATCTGAGCATTAGAGTATAGCAGACCAGGAGGTCACACTGTAGCACAGACCAGGAGGTCCAGAACAGACCAGGAGGTCCAGGTACAGCAGACAAGGAAGTCCGCTATAAATAGAGAAAAGAGCACAACCCAGGGGGTTGGTGCAGAACCCATATAGGCCATTAAAGCTCATGCTGAAGGAATTCGCAGCCGAAATTTTCGATTCCACTGGTCGCTCTGCACATAAGATTAGTTGCTTATGTGCTTAACGATTGTACCGCACGTAATTGTGTGCATTAGTTAAATCTGACCAGTACCATTTGTGTACGAAACGGGTCATAAATACTATTTGTACATTCTGACGTGATTTGTGTAATTTTTTATTTTCTAAAGGGAAGTTCGCTGGTCACTCAGGAATTATCCAACAACCAACAGTTACTGGAAAGGGTTAATGCTCTGCGGATCACACTCACATGTTCCAGTAAACAAAGGTTCATAGGGGCCCTGGGTCGAGTACGCCAGCACTAGGGCAGTGTGTAGGTCGTATTGGTCGGCGTGGGCGAGTGAGTGGGGTACTCAGTAAACCGCCACCGTCAGCCTATCTTGAACATTTTGGTTTTTGTAAGGGTTGGCTGAAGAAAGCAACGCCTACAGGTATGGGGGCCAATTGTTCAGGTAGGGGGCGATCAACCTCGGTTCGGGTTGATTCAGTAAACCGACCAGTCGGGTCGGCAAGGTACGTAATGTGTGAAAAATACGGTTCACACACAGAGGTTTTATGTGATGAATGGGAGAGAATGACGGTACATGACAGGGAGAAGTTCCCAAGAGTAGGCAGCTTTAGCCCAGAAGTGTTACAAAATCTAAAGAGGAGGATATGTCTCATTAAATCAACAAAGAGACGAATCAAACATTATGATTATTTGCAGTTATGGCAACAGGAGGGTGTAATACAGAGAGGATTGGCTCAGGCGGCGGGATCTAACCCTATCAAGAAACTGATAGCCACGGCCCCGCCGCCACCTTACATATCAGGAGAGAAATTGGTTGCGGAGAATGACGCACTAGGGTGTAACAAACAAACACTTAGCAACTGTGTAAATGTTAATAAGTTAACCAATGCAAGTATTAACCCGTGCAAGTTGTACCCTGTTTTGAACTTTCCCCAGGAGTGTGATCAAGAGGACGAATTGGCAACAATATCGGCGCTCTCTCTAGCAGCCACCATATCAGAAACTACAGTAGGCACGGCCCAACCCTTAAGATTAGTAACAAAGGCCCCTAGCGGAGGGACAGGTGAGGTCGTATCTACGGGTAAGTACGGCACCATACACTATGCTGAAACCATTTCACCACAGGCTGTAGAATCTACACAGAATGATGTTGCTAGACTTAATCCTGTTAGGGTAATAGCAGTGCCAAATGGAAAAACTGACACCACAGGAGTCACTCCCATTAGGAATATTGCCATGTATAGCCCATTTTCCCGAATGGAATTAAGAACCATAGTGTCTGAATTCCCTGACCCTAGGAAAGACTTAGTTGCTAGCCAGAAATACATCAGAGACCTAGGGAACACTTTAGAGCCCAATAACAAAGACTGGCAGGTATTGCTGAGGGCTTGTTTACCCTCCAATGTCGACTCGGCTCAATTTTTAGCTGACTGTGGATTGGATCAGGATGTACCTCTTACAGATGTGTACAACAAAGACAATGTAAAAAGGGTAAGTTTACAGTTAAAGGAGTATTTCCCAGCTGTAGTTAAATGGAACAAGATATTCTCCATTAAACAAAAGGAGTCAGAAACAGCTGCAGAGTATTTTCACAGGGCATTACTAGATATGGCTAAATATACAGGCATAGAGGACATTAAAACAAACATAAACCATCGAGAAGTAGCAGTGTCTGTACTAATGGATGGCTTAAAAGAGGCATTAAAGACAAGGGTACAGACCACGCAACCATGTTGGCGAGGTCTGTCGGTGGCTACTTTGAGAGAGGCAGCTGTTGATCACGATCGGAATATCACCAGACACAGGGAATTACAAGGTGATAAGTTAATGGCCGTAAGTATACAGGCCCTGACCACAAGGCAGCCTTTGTATAAATCACCAAACCCTGTGGGTAAGTCAAATGTGGTAACCTGTTATTCTTGTCATAGAGAGGGACACTTTGCACGAGACTGTAAATCGAGAAACATACAAAAGTCTTATCAACCCCCTAGACAACGACACGACACACGACATTGGGAGCAGGGTCCACAGAAACGGAGTTATGAGCCACATGCAGGGGAAACAAAAAGATACCCCCCGAACAGAGACTGGCAAGCCTCTGGTAGTTCCCATTTAACCCCTTCACAAGTAGTTGCTGCCAGCGGGATTCAGGGAGGTCACCATACCCAATAGGGGTGTGGCCATACCTGTAATCTGCAGCCAGTAAAATTGATTGCAAGTCTTGGAAGTGAACCCGAAATTGCAATTAATGTAGCTGGTAAATCATTAAACTTTCTTGTAGATACGGGGGCGGCCAAATCAGTGATAAATTCGACAGTGGGCATGAGAACCACTGGTAAGACAATTCCAGCCATGGGAGTAACGGGAGTAGTCCAGCATTACCCTGTTAGCAAACCAGCCGAGATTACAATAGGGCCTTTACATACCAAGCATTCCTTTTTGCTGGCTGCATCGGCACCGACTAATCTCCTGGGAAGAGACTTATTGTGTAAAATGGGGTGCGTCATTTATTGTACTCCTGAAGGTGTATTCTTGGACATACCTGAGAATCACGCTCAGGAAGTGCGAGACATGTTAGACTCCCCATCAAAATTAATGACACATACCATTATGACAAATAAGATTCCATCCCAAATAGAAGAGATGACATCCCAGATACCAGAGTCACTTTGGACTAAAGATGGACAGGACACTGGATTAATGGCAAACGTAGCTCCGGTAGTTGTACAAGTAAAAGATGGTAGGATAGCTCCAAAAATCCCACAGTACCCTCTGAAGCCAGAGGTGGAGTTAGGAGTTTACCCAGTAATAGAGCGCTTGCTACAACAGGGCATTCTGGTAAGAACATCCAGCACTGCCAATAGTCCCATCTTCCCTGTGAAAAAGAGTGGGGGGAGGGGTTACAGGCTAGTGCAGGATCTAAGGGGGATTAACAAAATAGTTGAGAGTCAGTTCCCCGTAGTGCCAAATCCAGCTGTCATCCTTATGCAAATCCCTCCCACTGCGAAATTTTTCACTGTTATTGACCTCTGCTCCGCTTTCTTTTCGGTACCCCTACATCCTGACAGTCAATATTTGTTTGCATTTACATACAGAGGAGTCCAATACACATGGACTCAATTACCACAAGGTTTCATAGATAGTCCAAGTATATTTTCTCAGGCTTTGCATGATTGTTTACAGTCTTTCCAACCAGAGAGTGGATCAATATTGATACAGTACATGGATGATTTACTACTGTGTTCAGATTCATTGGAAGCATCCCTGAAGGATACGAAACAGCTCCTGTTTCATCTTTCAGACACGGGACACAAGGTTTCCAAAGACAAGTTACAATTATGCCAAACTAAAGTAAAATATTTGGGACACTGTCTAACACAAGGACTGAGACACCTGACCGCTGATAGAATTCAAGCAATTAGAGACATGACTCTGCCTCAAACCCAGCAACAGATCAGAACGTTTTTAGGAATGTGTGGGTATTGCCGTAACTGGATCCCAGGATTTTCCATTCTGGCGTTACCTTTGCAGGAGATGGTTTCCTCAAACAAGCCTGACCGGATTTCGCACACAGACGAGGCATTTGAGAGACTTAAACAGTGCCTAACGCAGGCACCAGCATTAGGTATGCCAGACTATGGGAAACCCTTTGAGCTGTACGGAACAGAAAGTGCTGGTTGCGCGGCAGGCGTCCTAACCCAAAAGCATGGTGATGCCAGCAGGCCGGTAGCATACTACAGCGCTCAGCTAGATACGGTAGCGCGATCCCTCCCCACATGCTTGCGAAGCGTTGCTGCGATAGCATTGCTAGTAACAAAAAGCGAAGATGTAGTGCTAGGTCACAACCTCACAATTCATACACCACATGCAGTGTCAGCCTTGCTAAATTCTGCCCAAACCAGGCACGTCTCATCAGCGCAGTTTACAAGATGGGAATTGGCACTAATGGCCCCCGTAAACATCACCATAAGGAGATGCAGTGCATTAAATCCTGCAACATATCTCCCAGGTGTGCCTGGACAGGCACAAAGGGTGGAGGATGAGAGTGGTGGGGAAGGAGGATTTAAAACAAAGGAGGACACACATGATTGTATGGAATATTTGACCCAAAATTTCACCGCAAGGCCTGACATCAGTGACAACCCACTGGAAGATGTAGATCTTACCTTCTACACGGATGGTAGTTGTCACAGACAGTCAGACTCGGGAGACTTGTGTACTGGATACGCAGTCGTAGATGACCAAGGCACCATAGAAGCAGAACCGCTAGGCCCACCTCACTCAGCCCAGGTGGCTGAACTGGTCGCCCTAACCAGTGCATGTGAATTGGCTAAGGGCAAATCAGCCAATATCTACACCGACTCTAGATACGCCTTCGGGGTAGTCCATGATTTCGGAGCCCTATGGCGCCTCAGAAATTTCATGACGGCAGCTGGTACACCGGTAGCGCATGCTGCTCACATCAAAAGGCTTCTAACAGCGATACAGGAACCCGACAGAGTGGCTGTTATCAAGTGTAAAGCACACACATATAGCCAGGACCCAGTATCACTTGGTAACAGCCGAGCAGACGAAGCAGCTAAGTTAGCAGCTGGTACCCCCAGACAAACAGACACCACACAATTGATGGTATTTAATACCATCAACACACAGAAGTTGTGTGAAATGCAAAATTTGTGTTCCACACAGGAAAAGGCAGTCTGGAAGGCAAAGGGATATGGCCAGGAGTCCTCAGGACTCTGGACGGATGGACAAGGTAAACCAGTGGCCCCCAGAGCATATCTTCCATGTTTAGCTGAAGCAGCACACGGGCTGACTCATCTGGGCAAGGAGGGAATGTGCAAGTTGGTAAGAGCATATTGGTGCGCCCCAGGATTTTCATCTCATGCGAGTAAGAGAGCAATGTCATGCCTTACCTGTTTGAGAAAGAATATCGGAAAGGCAATACCAACAGAACCATCTCATATCCCACCTACAGGCGGCCCTTTTCAGGTAATACAGATTGACTTTATTCAATTACCCCCTTGTCGAAATTTGAAATATGTACTTGTTTGTATAGATGTATTCTCAAATTGGGTCGAAGCATTTCCTGCGGCCACAAACACCGCTATGTTTACTGCTAAGAAAATTGTGCAGGAATTTGTATGTAGATATGGTATCCCTAGAACAATCGAAAGTGATAGGGGTACCCATTTTACAGGTGATGTCTTTCAAGGAATGTGTAAGTTGATGGGAATTGATAGCAAGCTGCACACTCCATACCGTCCACAGGCGAGTGCGAAGGTGGAAAGAGTGAACAGCACTATTAAAAATAAACTGAGCAAAGTTATGGCAGAAACAGGATTGACATGGCCAGAAGCTTTACCCATTGTACTGTACAGCATCAGAACCACTCCCAAGTCCCCTCTTAATCTGTCTCCCTTTGAAATCTTGTTTGGTCGACAACCGCATGTTATGATTAAACCTCAGGATGATTTGAAGTGTAACAATGAAGTGACTGTAAAGTACCTGGTTAACATGAGTAGACAGCTAAGGAATCAAAATGATAATTTGAAGTTAGTGATTCCTGATTTACCAGATAGTAATTGTCATGACATTGAACCTGGGGATTATGTAATGATACGGAATTTTCTACGCTCAGGTTGCCTTATTGACAGATGGGAAGGACCATACCAAGTCTTATTGACTAGCACTACAGCATTGAAGGTTGCCGAGAGAGAGACTTGGGTTCATTCGTCCCACTGTAAGAAGGTTGCTGATCCAGAGAGGTCCCGTGATAAGGAACAGACGGTAGAGGAAGTTGTATCACTGGAGTGTCTGTTCCAGGAGGACTGAGGCGGCACCTGAGCATCGGAAAATCATAAGATCAAAAGCAGTTGTCGATTCCCTGTTCCCTTTTATTGTTTTTCTCCACTTCCCATCCCCTCTCCCTCAAATTATTTTTTCCCCCTTCTCATTCTTCTCTGTTTCCTCCTATAAGATGGACTTGCCCCAAGAGACTGTGATCCGGATTTTCCTGTTGACCATGATGTTGACCAGAGCAGTCTGTTCCGGCGAGAGTACCATGGAGGTCGAGAGAGGTTCTGGAATGGGTTCTGATGACAAAGATGGAGGCGTAGTTTTCCAAGAACAACTTAACCAACAAGTAAAGGCGAGTATCAGAAAACGATCCGATAGCATTGACAATAGAAGGAATTGTGAAGGATTGTTAGCTGAAGAAAACTGTATCTGTAGGCTCTGTGACAATGTAGTTGAGGATGGGTGCATTAAGAAATGCCAATCCAGTTTTAATATCCACATGGACCGGCATCCATTGAGTGACTATCACTCCTTAGTGGGTAATGTGTTAAATCAAACAGATTGTTGGGTATGCTCTCAAGTACCTCAAGGTCATAGCAAATCAGGACTAGTACCATTTCCTTTAACGGTAGGGGAGGTACTTGAGCTAAAGGGTGGGAGACCGGTGGACAGGAGGTTTAATATCTCCAGTCCTCCTAGTTTGAAGCTCCACCAATATCATGTGGATAGATCCCTAATATGTTTTAACATTACCAATCCCCGAAAGCCGGGAAATTGGGAAGTGTCATGGAGTAACCAAACCATGACCTTTTCATATAGAGCAGATAGAATGCCTACAGATACAGAGCTTATACGCCACATAGCCAGTAGAGAAAAATCTTTCCGATATAGGTATACCCTAGGAAGTAGGATTACGAGAGTTGGAGAGGTATCACCAGGATACTGTGCACATATCGTACAAACGGATACGTGTACTAGACAGATGGGAGAATTAGGGGTAGGAGATTTCACATGGAAGATGTGTAATATGGTTATGTCCTACTCTGTCCCATATGTTCTCCCCGATGATGCATATTTCATATGCGGGAGGAAGGCGTATAAGTGGCTTGCCCCAAACTCTGAAGGATTGTGTTATATTGGAAAAGTACTGCCTGAAGTAATGACTGTATCACATGCCAAAATGAAAGATATACACCGTGGTGCCCAAGCTCCTTATACTCACACCCACTACGGGCACGTAGTTAAAAGGCAACTGACAGAAAGGACAGAGCATTCGGCCTCTGACATGATCCATGAATCCACCGGGATTCAGGTTCTACTTGCGTTAGATTTCACTCGCACCGCTAGAGGAGTGCTGAACTATAGATACATATCTGCGCTTGCAAATTTATTAGACAATATCACAGAAATGTATGATGACACTTTTAGGTATACTGGAAGAGAGCTTCAAGCTTATAAAACAGAACTGGTTCAGCATAGAATGGTTCTTAATTATCTCACAGCAGTGACAGGTGGATATTGTGTCACACTGGCAACGCATTACGGCGTGAAATGCTGCACATATATTACGAATAGTACCGAGGATCCGGTCGAGGTCATAGACCAAAAGATGGACGACATTCTCCAATTAAAGTGGGAATTTCGCAGGAGACACAATCTCACCCTTGCTGCTGTGGGTAATGAGCTGACTGGTTGGGTGTCATGGTTGAACCCGCGAAATTGGTTCTCTGGTTTAGGAGAATGGGCTCAAGGAGTCATAATGGATGTAGGGAAGTTTCTCCTATGTATCTTAGGTGTTGTCATATCGATTGGCTTGATATTTAGATGCGGTCAGGCTTTAACGAAGTGCAAACGTAGTACCAGGGTAATGAGTCTAAGGAGTGAGGAAATTGTAATTCCAATGGATTTGATTTATGACCCAACGGTAGAGACAATGATGTGATGAAAATGCGATTATACGGTCCGTTTCTTTCACCTGTTTTTCCGTTTTCTCCAAGGTAAAAAGACCCACTTGGACAAGGAATTTGATGATCCTGTATACAGACAACTGATGGATTAAAGAAGAAGTTTTGACAACCTTATACACAGATATTTGATGAACTATGCCATAGACCCCCAGTTTCCCTAGAAATTTTTAAATTACGCTAGCCCAACACCTTTGTAAGTCTATGGACATTGACAAAGCTTTTGCCCACACCTTTTTGGCAAAAGCCCAAAGAAGACTGCATTCAACAGACACCGAACAAGACTTCAACCGACAAATGTTCATTAACCTGACATAGAATACCACTGCATTTACCATAATTGTTCTTTATCTTCATCTCTACAACCTTCAGGTAATGACACACATAGTCGATAGGGAATACAGGCACAGATATCAGCAATCACATATCCCCCCCATTCATGTATCATCAACTAAAATGTGCTCCCCCATTTTGTTGCAACCAAGATCCGAAAAGAGCTCGGTAAAGTTTGACAGCCCATCCACAGACCCGCACCGCGGGATAAGAAGGAATTTAAATGTATACTTCGCAATACCTCGAAGCTTGATCTAAAACACGTACGGCACGATGATACATGACCCCCCAAACATGGATTCATACACACATGCTACTGCTATCTCACTAGGTCATACCCTTTTCACACCTTCTTCTCTCCTCCCTTACCCAACCATGGAAATGTATTTACACCTGACATATATTTTTCTCGTTTTGAAATGTTTTAGGAAGTGGCAGTTATTGTTGACTGCCAAAGGGTGGACTGTCAAAGTCAGAAAAATATCACGCTACACACTGCCATATTTGCACCTCATGCGAGTGCCTGTTGCACGTTCGTGAGCCCTGCCGTGCGTGCGCATACTCGCCGCTGCGGGCACCCGCAGGCGCACGATGTGCGCATTTACGGTAAAGTTTATGTGCGTCTAGCGGGCGACTCGTTCGTTACATATTTTAACTATATAATGTATTTTGTAGATCATGGTCCCCTTGATAGATTCTGAAAGTTTAGTTAATATAGCATGTTCATGGACAAAGAGATCCCTCTTTGTTTGATACGAAGGGTCAGACATGGGTCATACAGTGGTGTTTAGTATCCATCGGAAGAGTATTTAATTAGCAATATTCCGGTGTTGGTTTGAAGCAGATTAATCGCTCGTGCGAATAGTTATGGACATAAGAAGTTTATGTACTTTTACTATTATTTGCACTTACTTATCCATGCGGCGGGAAACCTAGTTTCCCACCCACCTGAGCAGTTGGAAATGGTCTCAGCCCACCTGTATGAATCAACCTATGACCTTTTGTTATAATACGAAGACGAATTCCTGTGTCCAATGAACAATGAGATTGTAGGGACCATTGAATTGTATTGTGTGTGGGGCATAAATAGACAAGCCGATCATATCCAGCTCACTCTCTTCAACGGTTCTCATTGCTGATAATCGGGAGCTGGATATCGAGGCGCATGCGATCGTTCCCCTTGTGCGTAAGTTTTCTCCGCAATCATATTGTCTTTATTGTTATTGTGAGCCATATCTCTCTCTCTCTCTCTCTCTCTTCCTCTTTCTCTCTCATTTTTCCTTAAACGTAATTGTATTGTATTGTATTGTATTTCCTGTGTAGTTATCTGGTTAGTTAGTCTATGTTATATTGTAGTGTATGACTTGTATTGTATTATTCTTTTTCAAGTATAACATTCATATAAGGCGTTAGACCCTAAGCCCAGTATTTGTGTATTTCTTATAGTGTTAAGTATTCTCAGAGCGTCGGTGACGCTTGAACAGCTTTTAAGTTAATAAGGTTACACTGTGTTGCATCTACACTCTATCACTACACTAAGGTTTTCCTGTATAATACATTGTTCATGGTTTACACATAAAGGTTTAATATTGTGAGCGTCAGCGCCGCTGGTGATCTCCTCGTGGTCCCGAGCGTCCGCTACGCTATAGCGAACCATTACTTTAGTCGGCAGCCAATAGCGTGCCTGCCTGTGATCTCTTGGCCGTGAGCGAACGTGACGCTTGAGCGTCTCGACTACGGCTAAGCGATTGCTATGCAACGTGCGTACCCTTACGGTACTCCATACGTCAATAGCGTACAGTGATCTTAGACCTCTTAAAGGGTTTAAAATAAGATAAATATTTAGCTTTATCAGAGGGCAGCCAATTGTTTCTGAAAGAAAATGGATAGGGACGAAATCTGGACCTTCACAGATACCAACCTCAGGCCCATATCCACACCTGCTTGCAGGAAGAGGAGAAAACGTCCGAGTTGAAACTCCACCATAGGAAACTTCTTGGATTCACACCATGAGACATATTTCTTCCAAATACGATGGTAATGTTTAGACGTTACCCCTTTCCTAGCCTGTATCAGGGTAGGAATAACCTTCTTTGGAATGCCCATCCAAGCAAGTATCAGGCGCTCAACTTCCATGCCGTCAAACGTAGCCACGGTAAGTCTTGATAGGCGAACGGCCCCTGCTACAGCAGGTCCTCTCGAAGAGGAAGAGGCCTCGGCTCTTCTTGCAGTAGATTCAGAAGGTCCACGTACCAAGCCCTTCTTGGCCAGTCTGGGGCAATGAGGATCGCTTGAACCCTTGTTCTCCTTATAAGCTTTAGGATTCTTGGGATGAGTGGGAGTGGTGGAAACATGAACATTGACTGGAACACCCACGGAGACACCAGGGCGTCCACTGCCACTGCCTGTGGGTCCCTCAACCTGGAACAATCACGCCGAAGCTTCTTGCTGAGACGAGAGGCCATCATGTCTATTTGGGGTAGGCCCCAAAGGTCTGTTAGTTCCTTGAGCACCTCCGGATGGAAACCCCACTCCCCTGGATGGAGATCGTGTCTGCTGAGGAAGTCTGCTTCCCAGTTGTCTACTCCCGGAATGAAGATGGCTGACAGCGCCAACGCGTGCTTTTCTGTAGGAGTATTCTTGTCACCTCTGACATTGCTGCTCTGCTCTTCGTTCGTTATGTTGTCTGACTGCACTTGAATGGCCTGATTTCTTAGAAGAGGGGCCGCTTGGTGACGCTGCTTGTGACGCGGCAGGGCGGAGCTGGGAGATCACATGATCTCCCAGCGGCCCCCTTCCATACACTGTGAACACAGCTTAACACGTGTTCAACCCGGGTAGGATTCCCGGATCACTTGATCCGGGAATTTGCAGGAGCGGCCGTTTCCACTAGGAAAAAACACGGGTAAATGCGCGCCCCCGCGCATTTACCCGTGTTTTTAAAGCTAGTGGAAAAGGGTATTACTGGAAGACTACAAATTGTAAGATGTACAGTAGTAATAAAATGATTCTAAAAAAACTAACAAAAACAACACTACTACTACTGATCACAATCCTCCCAATTATAGGAAGCTGGGAGGAGGGACAGAGATGCGCGGTGGAGGCGCGCATTCAAAATCAGGGGGTGTGGCCTCATGGGTAGGGGTGTGGTCTCAATGGTAGGGGTGTGGTCTCATGAATAGTGGGTGTGACCTTGCAGAGGGTGCCGCGATCGTGGGCCACGCCCGTTTTAGCCACTCTGAGAGCTGCTGGCAACTGCTCCCCCCACCCCACCACGGGACACTGCGACCCGCGAGTGGGACAGTGGGAAAGTCCCAGGAAAACGGGACTGTCCCACCAAAATCGGGACAGTTGGGAGGTATGGTTCATCACCTAGCAGTGACGTGCGGTGGGGTGAGGCTGAGCCTTTCCTGTCATACTAACATTTGCGCTAGGGGTTTGACTGTATAAAGTATATGAAAAATACAAAGAATATGTTTGAAATATCTTATTGTATTTTTCTAATAATTTTTTTAGTCAAAAGTCTATGGCAGGTGCTATCTTTTCGGCACATCTCTGATCAAAACTCACCAAAATTCCAGGAGATTATACTGCTGCAATTGTGTATAATGCCCACATGAACACGTTGGCTCATATATTTTTTGTAAATCTGGCTCTGGTGCTAGCCAAGTGCATCCTGCGCCATTTACGTCACTGCATATCCTTGTCTCCATTACCTCTGACTGTTGGGTACCAGGGTAATAAAATAATTATTAGCACCCCATTATTTTGTACATTAAAGATTACTGATGCTGTTTTTATTTGTAATATTTCCCCATTATTTGTTTATCAAAAATGCCCCCTGGTATATAATGTGAGGTAATAGTGCTCACGTAGTTTAAGCAATATTTAATTATTTTGTGGCAACTGTATTAATTATAATATTTTTGCATCCCTAAAATTTTCTGTAGTGTAGTGTTAATAAAATTCTTGCCTAGGACTACCTGGTGTGCACTGGCTCCTCCCCCTATGACCCTCCTCCAAGCCTCAGTTAGATTTTTGTGCCCGGCCGAGAAGGGTGCACACTAGGGGCTCTCCTGAGCTTCTTAGTGAAAGTTTAGTTTTAGGTTTTTTATTTTCAGTGAGACCTGCTGGCAACAGGCTCACTGCATCGAGGGACTAAGGGGAGAAGAAGCGAACCTGCCTGCTTGCAGCCAGCTTGGGCTTCTTAGGCTACAGGACACCATTAGCTCCAGAGGGACCGAACACAGGCCCAGCCTCGGAGCTCGGTCCCAGAGCCGCGCCGCCGGCCCCCTTACAGAGCCAGAAGCAAGAAGAGGTCCGGAAAAATCGGCGGCAGAAGACATCAGTCTTCAACAAGGTAGCGCACAGCACTGCAGCTGTGCGCCATTGTTACTCAGGCACACTTCACACTTCGGTCACTGAGGGTGCAGGGCGCTAGGGGGGGGGGCGCCCTGAGCAGCAATGTAAACACCTTGGCTGGCATAAATACACCACATATAACCCCCAGGGCTATATGGATGTATTTTAACCCCTGCCAGAACTCACCAAAAAGCGGGAGAAAAGGCCGCCGAGAAGGGGGCGGAGCCTATCTCCTCAGCACACGGGCGCCATTTTCCATCACAGCTCCGCTGGAAGGACGTCTCCCTGACTCTCCCCTGCAGTCCTGCACTACAGAAAAGGGTAAAAAAGAGAGGGGGGCACTAATTTGGCACAGTTTTGATACTAACAGCAGCTATAAAGGGAAAAGCACATTTTATAGTGGTATTCCTGTCTATATATAGCGCTCTGGTGTGTGCTGGCATACTCTCCCTCTGTCTCCCCAAAGGGCTAGTGGGGTCCTGTCCTCTATCAGAGCATTCCCTGTGTGTGTGCGGTGTGTCGGTACGATTGTGTCGACATGTTTGAGGAGAAAAATGAGATGGAGGCGGAGCAATTGCCTATTATAGAGTTGTCACCCCCTAGGGAGTCGACACCTGAGTGGATGAGCTTATGGAAGGAATTGCGTGACAGTGTCAGCTCTTTACGACAGACAGTTGACGACATGAGACAGCCGGCTACTCAGCTTGTGCCTGTCCAGGGGTCTCAAACGCCATCAGGGGCTTTAAAACGCCTGTTACCTCAAATGGCAGACACAGACACGGATACTGACTCCAGTGTCGATGATGAGGAGACAAACGTGACTTCCACTAGGGCCACACGTTACACGATTGAAGCAATGAAAAATGTATTGCATATCTCTGATAATACAAGTACCACTAAAAAGGGTATTATGTTTGGTGAGAAAAAACTGCCTGTAGTTTTTCCTGTATCCGAGGAATTAAATGAAGTGTGTGATGAGGCATGGGTTTCCCCCGATAAAAAACTGATAATTCCTAAAAGGTTATTGGCATCGTACCCTTTCCCGCCAGAGGATAGGGCACGTTGGGAAACACCCCCTAGGGTGGATAAAGCGCTCACACGCTTGTCTAAACAGGTAACACTACCCTCTCCTGATACGGCCGCCCTAAAGGAACCTGCCGATAGGAAGCTGGAGAATATCCTAAAATGTATATACACTCACACGGGTGTTATACTGCGACCAGCAATCGCCTCAGCCTGGATGTGCAGTGCGGGCCTGGCGTGGTCGGATTCCCTGACTGAAAATATTGATACCCTAGATAGAGACAGTATATTACTGACTATAGAGCATTTGAAGGATGCATTTCTATGTATGCGTGATGCACAGAGGGATATTTGCCGACTGGCATCAAGAGTTAGCGCGCTGTCCATTTCTGCAAGAAGAGGTTTATGGACGCGGCAGTGGTCAGGTGATGCGGATTCTAAAAGGCACATGGAAGTATTGCCTTATAAGGGGGAGGAGTTATTTGGGGTAGGTCTATCAGACCTGGTAGCCACGGCAACTGCTGGAAAATCCACATTTTTACCCCAGGTAGCTTCTCAACCTAAGAAGACGCCGTATTATCAGGCGCAGTCCTTTCGGCCCCATAAGGGCAAGCGGGCAAAAGGCGCCTCATTTCTGCCCTGTGGCAGAGGGAGAGAAAAAAGGCTGCAACAAACAGCCAGTTCCCAGGAACAAAAGCCCTCTCCCGCCTCCGCAAAGTCCTCAGCATGACGCTGGGGCTTTACAAGCGGACTCAGGCACGGTGGGGGCCCGTCTCAAGAAGTTCAGTGCGCAGTGGGCCCACTCGCAAGTGGACCCCTGGATCCTTCAGGTGGTATCTCAGGGGTACAAATTGGAATTCGAGACGTCTCCCCCTCGCCGTTTTCTAAAGTCTGCTTTACCGACGTCTCCCTCAGACAGGGAGGCAGTATTGGAAGCCATTCACAAGCTATATTCCCAGCAGGTGATAATCAAGGTACCCCTCCTACAACAGGGAAAGGGGTACTATTCCACACTATTTGTGGTACCGAAGCCGGACGGCTCGGTGAGACCAATTTTAAACCTAAAATCCTTGAACACTTACATACAAAGGTTCAAATTCAAGATGGAGTCACTCAGAGCAGTGATTGCAAACCTGGAAGAAGGGGACTATATGGTGTCTCTGGACATCAAAGATGCTTACCTACATGTCCCAATTTACCCTTCTCACCAAGGGTACCTCAGGTTTGTGGTACAGAACTGTCACTATCAGTTTCAGACGCTGCCGTTTGGATTGTCCACGGCACCCCGGGTCTTTACCAAGGTAATGGCCGAAATGATGATACTCCTTCGAAGGAAGGGAGTTTTAGTTATCCCTTACTTGGACGATCTCCTGATAAGGGCAAGATCCAGGGAACAGTTGGAAGTCGGAGTAGCACTATCTCAGATAGTGCTGCGCCAGCACGGTTGGATTCTCAATATTCCAAAATCGCAGCTGATCCCGACGACACGACTTCTATTCCTAGGGATGATCCTGGACACAGTCCAGAAAAAGGTGTTTCTCCCGGAGGAAAAAGCCAGGGAGTTATCCGAACTAGTCAGAAATCTCCTAAAACCAGGCCAAGTCTCAGTGCATCAATGCATAAGGGTCCTGGGAAAGATGGTGGCTTCTTACGAAGCAATCCCATTCGGCAGATTCCACGCAAGAACCTTCCAGTGGGATCTGCTAGACAAATGGTCCGGGTCGCATCTTCAGATGCATCAGCGGATAATCTTGTCACCAAGGACAAGGGTGTCTCTCCTGTGGTGGTTGCAGAGTGCTCATCTTCTAGAGGGCCGCAGATTCGGCATTCAGAACTGGGTCCTGGTGACCACGGATGCCAGCCTGAGAGGCTGGGGAGCAGTCACACAGGGAAGAAATTTCCAGGGCTTGTGGTCAAGCCTGGAGACATCACTTCACATAAATATCCTGGAGCTAAGGGCCATCTACAATGCTCTAAGCCTAGCAAGACCTCTGCTTCAAGGTCAGCCGGTGCTGATCCAGTCAGACAACATCACGGCAGTCGCCCACGTAAACAGACAGGGCGGCACAAGAAGCAGGAGGGCAATGGCAGAAGTTGTAAGGATTCTTCGCTGGGCGGAAAATCATGTGATAGCACTGTCAGCAGTGTTCATTCCGGGAGTGGACAACTGGGAAGCAGACTTCCTCAGCAGACACGACCTCCACCCGGGAGAGTGGGGACTTCACCCAGAAGTCTTCCACATGATTGTGAACCGTTGGGAAAAACCAAAGGTGGACATGATGGCGTCCCGCCTCAAAAAAAAAAAAAAACTAGACAGGTATTGCGCCAGGTCAAGGGACCCTCAGGCAATAGCTGTGGACGCTCTGGTAACACCGTGGGTGTACCAGTCAGTGTATGTGTTCCCTCCTCTGCCTCTCATACCCAAGGTACTGAGAATCATAAGAAGGAGAGGAGTAAGGACTATACTCGTGGCTCCGGATTGGCCAAGAAGGACTTGGTACCCGGAACTTCAAGAGATGCTCACAGAGGACCCGTGGCCTCTACCTCTAAGAAGGGACCTGCTCCAGCAGGGACCCTGTCTGTTCCAAGACTTACCGCGGCTGCGTTTGACGGCATGGCGGTTGAACGCCGGATCCTGAAGGAAAAAGGCATTCCGGATGAAGTCATCCCTACCCTGATCAAAGCCAGGAAGGATGTAACCGTACAGCATTATCACCGTATTTGGCGTAAATATGTTGCGTGGTGCGAGGCCAGGAAGGCCCCTACAGAGGAATTTCAACTGGGTCGTTTCCTGCATTTCCTGCAAACAGGACTGTCTATGGGCCTAAAATTAGGGTCCATTAAGGTTCAAATTTCGGCCCTGTCGATTTTCTTCCAGAAAGAACTGGCTTCAGTTCCGGAAGTTCAGACGTTTGTCAAGGGGGTACTGCATATACAGCCTCCTTTTTGTGCCTCCAGTGGCACCTTGGGATCTCAATGTAGTTTTGGGGTTCCTAAAATCAAGGTGGTTTCAGCGTTTCACTTGAACCAGCCTATTGTGGTACCTGCGGCTACTAGGGACTTGGAGGACTCCAAGTTGCTGGACGTAGTCAGGGCCCTGAAAATATATGTTTCCAGGACGGCTGGAGTCAGAAAATCTGACTCGCTGTTTATCCTGTATGCACCCAACAAGCTGGGAGCTCCTGCTTCTAAGCAGACTATTGCTCGTTGGATTTGTAGTACAATTCAGCTTGCACATTCTGTCGCAGGCCTGCCACAGCCAAAATCTGTAAAAGCCCATTCCACAAGGAAGGTGGGCTCATCTTGGGCGGCTGCCCGAGGGGTCTCGGCTTTACAACTTTGCCGAGCAGCTACTTGGTCAGGGGCAAACACGTTTGCTAAATTCTACAAATTTGATACCCTGGCTGAGGAGGACCTGGAGTTCTGTCATTCGGTGCTGCAGAGTCATCCGCACTCTCCCGCCCGTTTGGGAGCTTTGGTATAATCCCCATGGTCCTTACGGAGTTCCCAGCATCCACTAGGACGTCAGAGAAAATAAGAATTTACTTACCGATAATTCTATTTCTCGTAGTCCGTAGTGGATGCTGGGCGCCCATCCCAAGTGCGGATTGTCTGCAATACTTGTACATAGTTATTGTTACAAAAATCGGGTTATTATTGTTGTGAGCCATCTTTTCAGAGGCTCCTCTGTTATCATGCTGTTAACTGGGTTCAGATCACAGGTTGTACGGTGTGATTGGTGTGGCTGGTATGAGTCTTAAGGCCCGTACACACTGGTCGATGTATCGGCCGTTCTCTTGAACGGCCGATACATCGCGGGACCGTCGGCCAGTGTGTACGGGCGATACGTCTGTGAACTCCGTCGTTCACAGACGTATCGCGTCGGCCGCGCAGCACAGCCGACAGCCAATATATCTAACGATATATTGGCCCGTCGCTGTGTGTGTACGGGGCGGTCGTCCGACCGCCCGTACACATGCTGCGGCGGCCGGCGGTGATTGACAGGTGAACTGGGCGGGCGCGCCCAGTTCATGACGTCAGTCCCCCGACGGATCGGGCTGTGTGTATGCACAGCACACTGCCCGATCCGTACATAGATATATCTGCAGATCAATTGATCTGCAGATATATCTAATAGTGTGTACCCACCTTTACCCGGGATTCAAAATCCTTCCTTATTGTGTACGCTCGTCCGGGCACAGTATCCTAACTGAGGCTTGGAGGAGGGTCATAGGGGGAGGAGCCAGTGCACACCAGGTAGTCCTAAAGCTTTACTTTTGTGCCCAGTCTCCTGCGAAGCCGCTATTCCCCATGGTCCTTACGGAGTTCCCAGCATCCACTACGGACTACGAGAAATAGAATTATCGGTAAGTAAATTCTTATTTTTTCTTCTGCCAATGTAATCCACTAGGGCCACAGTTCCCAATTGTTTTCACTTTTACGGCACCCTTAGTGTCTCATAAGGTTTTCGTGACACATTTAGGCCAAAAGAAAATTCCTAGTATAAACCAGTAATTTGGCTGCTGCGGCTGGATACAAGAGCGACCGCGTCCAATTCAGAATTAGCCTCTGTGACCGTTATCTGATTGGCAAAGTACATATTTGGGGACCCAGGTCCTATTTTTCCGTTGTAGCCATATGGGTGTAAAAAGACGTATTATAGCACATCAGTGAGAACAACGGGGGAAGATGTACTATAGTTGCACTTAGCACAACGCTATAGATCTTCCTTCTTTTAAGCTGAAATCCCAGCAGAGCCACAGCAGATCAGCCTAGCACTGATGAGCTGTGTCTTCCCTCCTGGCTAAACCCACTGCACATACATGAAATTTTGCCAAAAACAATACAAGATCTCACGTGGAGCCCAGAGGCCCACAGAAGCCTCCTCAGGTATGTACTCATACCTGCAGGTAATGTGAAAATCGTATATTCCACAATAGATAGCTTTTTAATAACATCTGAATTATTTTCCATGGGGACTACTAAATTGTTAGATGTTTGCAGATAATGTAGAGAAAAGTGATTTCTCTCTACGTGATCTGCTTTCATAAATACCGATATTGTTTGTAAGTGCCAAATAGCGCTAGTTATAGCGCATTTGGCACTTACCACCTTTCTTACATCTTACCCACTGTTACGGGCTATATTTGATACTGGTGTGTGGTGGGTGAATTAAGGCTCATGGTAATGATATTATTAAATTGTTATATTTTAAATAAAGATAAAATGTATAAGACTTATACACTTAGAAGCAGTGCTTAAAGTGGTCCTAAAGAGGTGGTGGAGCTTCTCCCCGTTGCCTCTGTAATCAAAGGAATTGCACACAAAAAGGGGCATGGTCTCAAAAAGAAAGGGGGGTGTGAACGCTATGCATGCGTAGTTGTTCAATAATCGCTCGATTTGCAAATTTTGTAATAAGCAATCTATGCTGAATTAGGCCCAACATTGTTTGTCCAGGAGTTCAACGGAAATCGCTGACAACTTTGCATCGTTCGCTAGTCGTCTAATGCAGTGGTTCTCAAACTCGGTCCTCAGGACCACACACGGTTCACGTTTTCTGTCACCCAGTGTATCACCAACTGTCACATTTTAAAAATCTACAGGTGACCTGCAAAACATGAACCGTGTGGGGTCCTGAGGACAGAGTTTGAGAACCTGTGGTCTAATGTGTACCAAGCTTAAGAGGTAGCTTTATCAGTAATTATACACAAAGACATCTCTATGGGCAACCATGTCCTGTGACTAATCTGTAAAACGTAGGATGGTCCCTGGATTAGGGGTATATTTACTAAAGTGCTGTTGTATAGAAGTGGAGATGTTGTTCATAGCAGGCTTGCCTACCCTCCCGCATTCAGCGGGAGGCTCCCGATATTTCAATGAGCCTCCCGCTGCCCCGCACACATTCCCAGCCCTCCCGGTTTTTACGAGCTCCCACCTGAAAATCCGGACTGCGCATGCGCGAGTCCGGCAATGCGGGGTGGGCTGCAAGGGAAAGGTCATGGCCGGCCACCGCACCGCGGGTTTGTGGGTAGCGGTGCCCGTCTTGTGCAGTATGGAGCCGGGCAGTTTGAGCGGCAGGAGCAGTGTCGGGGGACTAATGAGAGCAGAGCAGCTGCCTATTCACCGAAGCACATACTGTAGCCTGGCAGCCAGGGCTCTGCATCGCTGAGGCTGGCCCCGCCCATCACACTCACCCACTGCATGTAACAGGCCAGCTTTCCTCTTCCTGGTTCCTGCATGTGCCTGCCCTGATCTGCCTTCCCCCACCTCACTGTCCATGGGCCGGATCACTGCTCTTCACAGGAGGCAGCAACAAAAGCCAGGTGGGTGCTGTCTGTACTGTGGGTTATATGGGGGGGAGGGGCGTGTATCGTGTAGAGTTCTACTGGGTGTAATATGAAAGGGAGGGGGCTGTGTAAAATGTAGTGTAATGTGCTGCTGGGTGTAATATGGGGGGGCTGTGTATAGTGCTACTGGGTGTAATATGGGGGGGAGGGGGCTGTGTAATATGTAGTGTAATGTGCTGCTGGGTGTAATATGGGGGGGCTGTGTATAGTGCTACTGGGTGTAATATGGGGGGAGGGGGCTGTGTAATATGTAGTGTAATGTGCTGCTGGGTGTAATATGGGGGGGGGGGCTGTGTATAGTGCTACTGGGTGTAATATGGGGGGGGAGGGGGCTGTGTAAAATGTAGTGTAATGTGCTGCTGGGTGTAATATGGTGGGGCTGTGTATAGTGCTACTGGGTGTAATATGGGGGGGAGGGGGCTGTGTAAAATGTAGTGTAATGTGCTGCTGGGTGTAATATGGGGGGGCTGTGTATAGTGCTACTGGGTGTAATATGGGGGGGAGGGGGCTGTGTAAAATGTAGTGTAATATGGGGGGGAGGGGGCTGTGTAATATGTAGTGTAATGTGCTGCTGGGTGTAAGATGGAGGGGCTGTGTATAGCGTAGAGCGCCACTCAGACTTGCCTACCCTCCCGCATTCAGCGGGAGGCTCCCGGTTTTGACCTCAACCTCCCGCTGCCCCACAAATCTGCCCGGTTCTCCCGTTTTTTAAACTATTTTATTGAGACTATGCGGACTGCGCATGCGCCAGTTGGGAAGTACCGTGGCCCGGGCCTGGATATTGCTTTATTGCTAGCCACTGCGGGGTTATCGTGCGCAGCTGGCAGGGAGGCTGTGTGCGCGGCGGCAGCAGCAGCAGAGTCCCCAGCAGTGAAGGCAGCGGAGACCTCAGTAGCGGCGGCAGCGAAGACTCCATTAGTGGTGGCTGCAGAGACCTCATCACCAGTGGCGGCAGCAGCATAGAATGTAAGCTAACCAAAAAAGCCAGCCTGCGTCTTGGATGGGGATCCATGTGGCTGGGGTGGGGAGAGCAGGACAGGGCTGAAGAAAATTAACAAAGTGGGTACTGAGTGATGGGTGCTGAGTGATTACATGTTATTGCTGCCCAAGCTGACTATCACTCATCCTAGGGGGAGCGCTGACAGTATTATAGGAACAGGGACAGTGTTACAGGGATAGTGTCAGACTTACAGGGATAGTGTCAGCATTATAGTATAGGGTCAGCGTTATAGGGTCAGAGTCATAGGGACTGGGTCAGAGTTACAGGGGGACGGTCAGTGTTATAGTATAGGGTCAGTGTTACAGGGATGGGGTCAGCATTACAGGGATAGGGTCAGCGTTATAGGGCCAGAGTCAGCATTATAGGGTCAGAGTTATAGGGGGAGGGTCAGCGTTATAGTATAGGGTCAGTGTTATAGGGTCAGGGACAGCGTTATAGGGCCAGGGTCAGCGTTATAGGGTCAGAGTTACAGGGACAGGGTCAGTGTTACAGGGATAGGGACAGCGTTATAGGGCCAGGGTCAGCGTTATAGGGTCAGAGTTACAGGGACAGGGTCAGCGTTATAGGGCCAGGGTCAGCGTTATAGCATAGTATAGTGTCAGCGTTATAGGGATAGGGTCAGCGATATAGGGATAAGGTCAGCGATATAGGGATAAGGTCAGCGATATAGGGATAAGGTCAGCGTTATAGGGATAGGGTCAGTGTTATAGGGATAGGGTCAGTGTTATAGGGATAGCGTCAGCATTATAGGGATAGGGTCAGTGTTACAGGGATAGGGTCAGCGTTATAGTATAGTATAGTATAGTGTCAGCGTTATAGGGATAGGGTCAGTGTTATAGGGATAGGGTCAGTGTTATAGGGATAGGGTCAGTGTTACAGGGATAGGGTCAGCGTTATAGTATAGTATAGTGTCAGCGTTATAGGGATAGGGTCAGCGTTATAGGGATAGGGTCAGTATTACAGGGATAGGGTCAGCGTTATAGTATAGGGATAGGGTCAGCGTTATAGGGATAGGGTTATAGGGATAGGGTCAGCGTTATCGGGATAGGGTCAGCGTTATTGGGATAGTATAGTGTCAGTGTTATAGGGATAGGGTCAGCGTTATAGTATAGTATAGTGTCAGTGTTATAGGGATAGGGTCAGTATTACAGGGATAGGGTCAGCGTTATAGTATAGTGTCAGCGTTATAGGGATAGGGTCAGCGTTATAGGGATAGGGTCAGCGTTACAGGGATAGTGTCAGCGTTACAGGGATAGGGTCAGCGTTATAGTATAGTATAGTGTCAGCGTTATAGGGATAGGGTCAGCGTTATTGGGATAGGGTCAGCGTTATTGGGATAGGGTCAGTGTTATAGTATAGTATAGTGTCAGCGTTATAGGGATAGGGTCAGCGTTATTGGGATAGGGTCAGCGTTATTGGGATAGGGTCAGAGTTATAGTATAGTATAGTGTCAGCGTTATAGGGATAGGGTCAGCGTTATTGGGATAGGTCAGCGTTATTGGGATAGGGTCAGCGTTATAGTATAGTATAGTGTCAGTGTTATAGGGATAGGGTCAGTATTACAGGGATAGGGTCAGCGTTATAGTTAGTAGTGTCAGCGTTATAGGGATAGGGTCAGCGTTACAGGGATAGGGTCAGCGTTACAGGGATAGGGTCAGCGTTACAGGGATAGGGTCAGCGTTATAGTATAGTATAGTGTCAGCGTTATAGGGATAGGGTCAGCGTTATTGGGATAAGGTCAGCGTTATTGGGATAGGGTCAGCATTATAGTATAGTGTCAGTGTTATAGGGATAGGGTCAGTGTTATAGGGATAGTGAATAAATTATGAAAGCGCTGTCCAATAACAAAGAGTATTTATTAAACAATTAAGATCAACCATAAAATCACATTTAAAACCACATATACTCATTATTTCTTTTACTTAACACTCTTTCAGAGATCGTACAAGACAATAATAGCACTTCATGTAACAATTTCAGCTGTATGGGGTGGATACACTTGCAATATCAGCATACTATGTTGCAATTATTTAAACTGAATGTATCCACACCAATACAAATCTCCACAACATGCGTTGGGATAATTCTGCGGTCTTCTGTGACTAATGAATATTACATTTTAAATGACAGTTCCAAACAATTCCAGAGGATAGCAATATTGATATGCCCCAATCTTTGGTATAATATTCTTGAAACTTGGATACGCTTACCGAATGAATAGCTCTCCTGCTTTGGAGAGGCAGGTCCAGTTCCAATTGATGGTACGGATGGCGTCCCCGTCGGAGGCTATCGGCTGGCGTGCCGGTCCACTACTTTGTGCACTCCCCGGCTTCACTGCACTAGAGATGACTACAGGAGTAGCTGATTCGGCAATATGTAATTGGTGGCTGCGCCCTTGGCTGGGTGCTCGTTTCCGTCGCATAGATTCTCCGGTGGCTCTGGTGTGCAGGATTTTACAGACCGCCTCCCAGTACTTATATCCACATAGGGACTGCAGGAGTAACTAGTTCAGCAATATGTTGAGGCGGCCGCGCCTTTGGCTGGGCGCTCGTCTCCGTCACACAGCGTCTATTCACTGGAGATAAGAGATGGGGCATGCCAGCAGCTCACAGAGCGCTGGGCATGCCCCCTCAGTGACGAAAACGGAGTGTGGATCACATTCACGGGCCCTCCCGCAAAGGCACGCCCATTTTAATAGGCCACACCCCTTTTATGGGCACGCGCTTAGCGTGCGCATATATGTCACTCTTTCAGAGTGACAAAAGTTGGGAGATATGCCATATAGTCACTGGAGTGAGCGCCTAACAATGAAGCACACGCCCCATTGTGGCAATAGACACACCCATAGGTGGGGTTAGACACACCCTTTGGGTCGAGCATGACACGAAGCATTCTGCTTACACCTACAATATCCCTGAAACTAGTTTTCAAAAGTAGGCAAGTATGGTTCATAGCAAACAATCAGGTTCTACTCATCAATTATCCAACACCTTCTAGAAGACGATAGCTGGAACCTCATTGGTTGCTATGGACAACATATCCACTTTTATAAACTCGTGCTTTAGTAAATACACCCCCTTAAACATAGAGGAAAGGAAGATATATTAATATAAATGACGGCTACTGTTTTGGACATAGGAAAAAGGCATTAGTGAGAACCTGCTACTTATAGCACCCACAGTACAAGGTATTTTATGAAAAATAAGTTTTTTTTTAAATAATTACAACTCAGTCATTTATATAATTTTAGTGTTACCAAAGTGAGCTCAGCGAGAGCACACGACTACACACACACCCTGCCTTCGTCGGAACCCTTTGCTATGTCACATGTTACCTGGGGAAGATTTTCTGTGTGCACATCTCGTGATCCGGTTGTCATGGACACAGCCATGGAATTGGGAGCTGCTGTAGCTGGTGCTGAAATGAGCTCCGGTACTAGAGGGGAGGAGGAGCCCTGGATATTGGAACATCCAAAGGTCAGGAAGTTAAAAAAACTTATGCTTCAGTATGATGGCGTCAGTGCTTCGTGTGCTGATATTGTCTGTCACTGAGTCTAGCATGGTGGCTGCTGCTGCTGCTGCACAGGAGCCGGGACGGGGTACATCCACTGAGGACGTTCTGCTACACCTAACAGACTGTTCTATATCTACAGTATCTAATATACAAATGATTCTGTTATGCATATAAACTCATGTAGCTAAGATATGTAAAAGGGGGAGTTGCTGCATATAATTGGTACGTCTTTATGACATCACTAAGGGGGGAATTCAGTTCTTGACCGACACCTGGGCCATTTTGACTCATCATGTCCTGGCATCCCAACTTGTGTGAGTGAAAACCTGCGATGTTGGCACTACAGTAATTGGCCGATATGTGCGCAGTGCCTAGTACACATTGTAACAATTGAATTCACCCCTAAGTGCTCAGTGGAAACACTTGTGTACAGTATAATAAGGAATATTATACCATGGTGCCCACAATAAATTTCTCTATCGTCCTAGTGGATGCTGGGGTTCCTGAAAGGACCATGGGGAATAGCGGCTCCGCAGGAGACAGGGCACAAAAAGTAAAGCTTTAGGATCAGGTGGTGTGCACTGGCTCCTCCCCCTATGACCCTCCTCCAAGCCTCAGTTAGATTTTTGTGCCCGGCCGAGAAGGGTGCAATCTAGGTGGCTCTCCTAAAGAGCTGCTTAGAAAAGTTTAGCTTAGGTTTTTTATTTTACAGTGAGTCCTGCTGGCAACAGGATCACTGCAACGAGGGACTTAGGGGAGAAGAAGTGAACTCACCTGCGTGCAGGATGGATTGGCTTCTTTGGCTACTGGACATTAGCTCCAGAGGGACGATCACAGGTACAGCCTGGATGGTCACCGGAGCCTCGCCGCCGGCCCCCTTGCAGATGCTGAAAAGAGAAGAAGGTCCAGAATCGGCGGCAGAAGACTCCTCAGTCTTCTTAAGGTAGCGCACAGCACTGCAGCTGTGCGCCATTGCTCTCAGCACACTTCACACGGCAGTCACTGAGGGTGCAGGGCGCTGGGAGGGGGGCGCCCTGGGAGGCAATGTAAACCTATTTTTTGGCAAAAAATACCTCACATATAGCCTCCGGGGGCTATATGGAGATATTTAACCCCTGCCAGAATCCGTTGAAGAGCGGGAGACGAGCCCGCCGAAAAAGGGGCGGGGCCTATCTCCTCAGCACACAGCGCCATTTTCCCTCACAGAAAGGCTGGAGGGAAGGCTCCCAGGCTCTCCCCTGCACTGCACTACAGAAACAGGGTTAAAACAGAGAGGGGGGGCACTAATTTGGCGTTAGAAATATATAAAAAGATGCTATAAGGGAAAACACTTATATAAGGTTGTCCCTATATAATTATAGCGTTTTTTGGTGTGTGCTGGCAAACTCTCCCTCTGTCTCTCCAAAGGGCTAGTGGGTCCTGTCCTCTATCAGAGCATTCCCTGTGTGTGTGCTGTGTGTCGGTACGTGTGTGTCGACATGTATGAGGACGATGTTGGTGAGGAGGCGGAGCAATTGCCTGTAATGGTGATGTCACTCTCTAGGGAGTCGACACCGGAATGGATGGCTTATTTAGGGAATTACGTGATAATGTCAACACGCTGCAAGGTCGGTTGACGACATGAGACGGCCGACAAACAATTAGTACCGGTCCAGACGTCTCAAAAACACCGTCAGGGGTTTTAAAACGCCCGTTTACCTTAGTCGGTCGACACAGACACAGACAAGGACACTGAATCCAGTGTCGACGGTGAATAAACAAACGTATTCCTTATTAGGGCCACACGTTAAGGGCAATGAAGGAGGTGTTACATATTTCTGATACTACAAGTACCACAAAAGAGGGTATTATGTGGGATGTGAAAAAACTACCTGTAGTTTTTCCTGAATCAGATAAATTAAATGAAGTGTGTGATGATGCGTGGGTTCCCCCCGATAGAAAATTATTGGCGGTATACCCTTTCACGCCAGAAGTTAGGGCGCGTTGGGAAACACCCCTTAGGGTGGATAAGGCGCTCACACGCTTATCAAAAAAATATCATATAAAAGTATATACACACATACTGGTGTTATACTGCGACCAGCGATCGCCTCAGCCTGGATGTGCAGAGCTGGGATGGCTTGGTCGGATTCCCTGACTAAAAATATTGATACCCTTGACAGGGACAGTATTTTATTGACTATAGAGCATTTAAAGGATGCATTTCTATATATGCGAGATGCACAGAGGGATATTTGCACTCTGGCATCAAGAGTAAGTGCGATGTCCATATCTGCCAGAAGATGTTTATGGACACGACAGTGGTCAGGTGATGCAGATTCCAGACGGCACAAAGGTGTATTGCCGTATAAAGGAAGAGGAGTTATTTGGGGTCGGTCCATCGGACCTGGTGGCCACGGCAACTGCTGGAAAATCCACCGTTTTTACCCTAAGTCACATCTCTGCAGAAAAAGACACCGTCTTTTCAGCCTCAGTCCTTTCGTCCCTATAAGAGTCATATTTGCCCAGGGATAGAGGAAAGGGAAGAAGACTGCAGCAGGCAGCCCATTCCCAGGAACAGAAGCTTTCCACCGCTTCTGCCAAGCTCTCAGCATGACGCTGGGAACGTACAGGACCCCTGGATCCTACAAGTAGTATCCCAGGGGTACAGATTGGAATGTCGAAACGTTTCCCCCTCGCAGGCTCCTGAAGTCTGCTTTACCAAGGTATCCCTCCGACAAGGAGGCAGTATGGGAAAAAATTCACAAGCTGTATTCCCAGCAGGTGATAATCAAATTACCCCTCCTACAACAAGGAAAGGGGTATTATTGCACACTATATTGTGGTACTGAAGCCAGAAGGCTAGGTGAGACCTATTCTAAATCTAAAAAAATTTGAACACTTACAAAGGTTCAAATCAAGATGGAGTCACTCAGAGCAGTGATAACGAACCAGGAAGAAGGGGACTATATAGTGTCCCGGGACATCAGGGATGCTTACCTCCATGTCCCAAATTTGCCCTTCTCACTAAGGGTACCTCAGGTTCGTGGTATAGAACTGTCAGTTTCAGACGCTGCCGTTTGGATTGTCCAAGGCACCCCGGGTCTTTACCAAGGTAATGGCCGAAATGATGATTATTCGTCGAAGAAAAGGCGTCTTAATTACCCCTTACTTGGACGATCTCCTGATAAGGGCAAAGTCCAGGGAACAGTTGGAGGTCGGTGTAGCACTATCTCGGATACTGCTACAACAGCACGGATGGATTCTAAATATTCCAAAATCGCAGCTGATCCTGACGACACGTCTGCTGTGCCTAGGGATGATTCTGGACACAGTCCAGAAAAAGGTGTTTCTCCCGGAAGAGAAAGCCAGGGAGTTATCCGAGCTAGTCAAGAACCTCCTAAAACCAGGAAAAGTGTCAGTGCATCATTGCACAAGGGTCCTGGTAAAAATGGTGGCTTCCTACGAAGCAATTCCATTCGGCAGATTTCACGCAAGAACTTTTCAGTGGGATCTGCTGGACAAATGGTCCGGATCGCATCTTCAGATGCATCAGCGGATAACCCTATATCCAAGGACAAGGGTGTCTCTCCTGTGGTGGTTACAGAGTGCTCATCTTCTAGAGGGCCGCAGATTCGGCATTCAGGATTGGATGCTGGTGACCACGGAGGCCAGCCCGAGAGGCTGGGGAGCAGTCACACAAGGAAAACATTTCCAGGGAGTGTGATCAAGTCTGGAGACTTTTCTCCACATAAATATACTGGAGCTAAGGGTAAATTTATAATGCTCTAAGCTTAGCAAGACCTCTGCTTCAAGGTCAGCCGGTATTGATCCAGTGGGAAAAACATCACGGCAGTCGCCCACGTAAACAGACAGGGCGGCACAAGAAGCAGGAGGGCAATGGCTAAAACTGCAAGGACTTTTCGCTGGGCGGAAAATCATGTGATAGCACTGTCAGCAGTGTTTCATTCCGGGAGTGGAAACTGGGAAGCAGACTTCCTCAGCAGGCACGACCTCCACCCGGGAGAGTGGAAACTTCATCGGGAAGTTTTTCCACATGATTGTGAACCGTTGGGAAATACCAAAGGTGGACATGATGGCGTCCCGTCTGAACAAAAAACGGGACAGGTATTGCGCCAGGTCAAGAGACCCTCAGGCAATAGCTGTGGACGTTCTGGTAACACCGTGGGTGTACCAGTCGGTGTATGTGTTCCCTCCTCTGCTTCTCATACCTAAGGTACTGAGAATTATAAGACGTAGAGGAGTAAGAACTATACTCATGGCTCCGGATTGGCCAAGAAGGACTTGGTACCCGGAACTTCAAGAGATGCTCACAGAGGACTTATGGCCTCTGCCGCTAAGAAGGGACTTGTTTCAGCAAGTACCATGTCTGTTCCAAGACTTACTGCAGCTGCGTTTGACGGCATGGCGGTGGAACGCCGGATCCTAAGGGAAAAGGCATTCCGGAAGAGGTCATTCCTACCCTGGTCAAAGCCAGGAAGGAGGTGACCGCACAACATTATCACCACATGTGGCGAAAATATGTTGCGTGGTGTGAGGCCAGGAAGGCCCCACGAAGAAATTTCAACTCGGCCGATTCCTGCATTTCCTGCAAACAGGAGTGTCTATGGGCCTCAAATTGGGGCCCATTAAGGTTCAAATTTCGGCCCTGTCGATTTTCTTCCAGAAAGAATTGGCTTCAGTTCCTGAAGTCCAGAAGGTTGTCAAGGGAGTATTGCATATACAACCCCCTTTTGTGCCTCCAGTGGCACTGTGGGATCTCAACGTAGTTCTGGGATTCCTCAAATCACATTGGTTTAAAACCAGTCAAATCTGTGGATTTGAAGCATCTCACATGAAAAGTGACCATGCTCTTGGCCCTGACCTGGGCCAGGCGAGTGGCAAATTGGTGGGTTTTTTCTCAAAAAAGCCCATATCTGTTTGTCCATTCGGACAGGGCAGAGCTGCGGACTCGTCCCCAGTTCTCTCCCTAAGGTGGTGTCAGTGTTTCACCTGAACCAGCTTATTGTGGTGCCTTGCGCCTACTAGGGACTTGGAGGACTCCAAGTTGCTGGATGTTGTCAGGGCCCTGAAAGTATAGGTTCCAGGACGGCTGGAGTCAGGAAAACTGACTTGCTGTTATCCTGTATGCACCCAACAAACTGGGTGCTCTTGCTTCTAAGCAGACTATTGCTAGTTGGATGTGTAATACAATTCAGCTTGCACATTCTGTGGCAGGCCTGCCACAGCCAAAATATGTAAATGCCCATTCCACAAGGAAGGTGGGCTCATCTTGGGCGGCTGCCCGAGGGGTCTCGGCTTTACAACTTTGCCGAGCGGCTATTTAGTCAGGGGCAAACACGTTTGTAAAATCCTACAAATTTGATACCCTGGCTAAGGAGGACCTGGAGTTCTCTCATTCGGTGCTGCAGAGTCATCCGCACTCTCCCGCCCGTTTGGGAGCTTTGGTATAATCCCCATGGTCCTTTCAGGAACCCCAGCATCCACTAGGACGATAGAGAAAATAAGAATTTACTTACCGATAATTCTATTTCTCGGAGTCCGTAGTGGATGCTGGGCGCCCATCCCAAGTGCGGATTATCTGCAATACTTGTACATAGTTACAAAAATCGGGTTATTATTGTTGTGAGCCATCTTTTCAGAGGCTCCGCTGTTATCATACTGTTAACTGGGTTCAGATCACAGGTTGTACAGTGTGATTGGTGTGGCTGGTATGAGTCTTACCCGGGATTCAAAATCCTTCCTTATTGTGTACGCTCGTCCGGGCACAGTATCCTAACTGAGGCTTGGAGGAGGGTCATAGGGGGAGGAGCCAGTGCACACCACCTGATCCTAAAGCTTTACTTTTTGTGCCCTGTCTCCTGCGGAGCCGCTATTCCCCATGGTCCTTTCAGGAACCCCAGCATCCACTACGGACTCCGAGAAATAGAATTATCGGTAAGTAAATTCTTATTTTGTCACCTATTAAAAGCATATTGAGAGATCTGGAGAAAAGGATAACATGTCTGTACTTACTCGCTCTCCACTAAATAAAATAAATATATATTTGTATACTCAACTAATAAATATTTGGCAGAAACTGATAGCAAAAATTTGATTTAGTAAAGATAAAATACAATTAAAAACAAAATTACACACATTCAGTCTCTGTGGTAGATGCTAGATCCAAGTGGCCTAAGGGATCTTTTACGTCAGGTGGAGGAGCCACGAAACAAGGGGGAGGAGCTAGGCCAGCGGGATAGTTTCTCTACTATCCACGCCACCAACTATTGCCTTTAGTAACCCGGTGGTGAGCGGAGCGAGCCACCGAGCCCGAAGCGTGGCGAGCGTACTTTTCGGGTACCCTGTTCGGCCGTAGCTCCTCCCCTAGTGATGTCAGAAGGTCCCTTCTCCCACTCCAATTTAGAACCAACCGACAGTATATGGGATTTCTGTACTTGTTAGAACTACTCATGTGGAATAATTGAATGATGTTTGTTGATGGTAGTTCAAACTGGGGAGAACACAAAACTTATGTTAGAACACAGTTCATAAGTTAGTACTCTACTTGTAGGATAATAAAGCTGTCTGGTTCATACTTGCCTACTTTCTCTGACGTCCTAGTGGATGCTGGGAACTCTGTAAGGACCATGGGGAATAGACGGGCTCCGCAGGAGACTGGGCACTCTAAAAGAAAGATTAGGTACTATCTGGTGTGCACTGACTCCTCCCTCTATGCCCCTCCTCCAGACCTCAGTTAGAATCTGTGCCCGGCCAGTGCTGGGTGCTCCTAGTGGGCTCTCCTGAGCTTGCTAGAAAGAAGCGATGAAATCGGCGGCAGAAGACTCCCGTCTTCATTAAGGTAGCGCACAGCACCGCAGCTGTGCGCCATGGCTCCCACAGCACACCACACACTCCGGTCACTGTAGGGTGCAGGGCGCTGGGGGGGGGGGGGGGGTGCCCTGGGCAGCAATAAAAATACCTTTGGCACAAAAATACACATAATACAGTCTGTGGGGTAAATTTACTAAGCTCCCGATTTTGACCGAGATGCCGTTTTTTCATCAAAGTGTCATCTCGGTAATTTACTAAGCAATAATCACGGCAGTGATGAGGGCATTCGTAATATTTTGAAGTCCTAGGAAAAAAATCACGAATGAATACACCATCGGTCAAAACGCGGCTGTTTAAGTATGAATCTCGGTCATTTACTAAGAAGTGCAAAGCAAAAAAAAAACAAACACTGCCGTGAAAAATTACAACTCGTAAAAAAGTGCTAAAAAAAACCAGACCTTTTTTTTTTATTCGTGATTGGATAGGCATGCACGGATCCATGAGATCCGTGCATGTATATCAGTGGGAAGGGGTGGGAAAGTGCTTATTTTTTCAAAAAAAATTGCGTGGGGTCCCCCCTCCTAAGCATAACCAGCCTCGGGCTCTTTGAGCCGATCCTGGTTGCAGAAATATGGTGAAAAAATTGACAGGGGTTCCCCCATATTTAAGCAACCAGCATCGGGCTCTGCGCCTGGTCCTGGTTCCAAAAATACGGGGGACAAAAAGAGTAGGGGTCCCCCGTATTTTTAAAACCAGCACCGGGCTCCACTAGCTGGACAGATAATGCCACAGCCGGGGGTCACTTTTATATAGTGCCCTGCGGCCGTGGCATCAAAAATCCAACTAGTCACCCCTGGCCGGGGTACCCTGGGGGAGTGGGGACCCCTTCAATCAAGGGGTCCCCCCCCCCCCCCCAGCCACCCAAGGGCCAGGGGTGAAGCCCGAGGCTGTCCCCCCCCCATCCAATGGGCTGCGGATGGGGGGGCTGATAGCCTTTGTTGTAAAAGAAAAGATATTGTTTTTAGTAGCAGTACTACAAGTCCCAGCAAGCCTCCCCCGCATGCTGGTACTTGGAGAACCACAAGTACCAGCATGCGGCGGAAAAACGGGCCCGCTGGTACCTGTAGTACTACTACTAAAAAAAATACCCAAAAAAACACAAGACACACACACCGTGAAAGTATAATTTTATTACATACATACACACATACATACATACTTACCTTATGTTCCCACGCAGGTCGGTCCTCTTCTCCAGTAGAATCCAAGGGGTACCTGTTGAAGAAATTATACTCACGAGATCCAGGGGTCCAGGGTCCTCGGGGAATCCAGGTGTAATCCACGTACTTGAAAAAAATAACAAAACGGACACCCGAGCCACGCACTAAAAGGGGACCCATGTTTGCACATGGATCCCCTTTTCCCGACTGCCAGAAACCCAATCTGACTGATGTCTAAGTGGGTTTCTACAGCCAATCAGGGAGTGCCACGTTGTAGCACTCTCCTGATCGGCTGTGTGCTCCTGTACTGAGTGACAGGCGGCACACGGCAGTGTTACAATGTTGCACCTATGCGCTCCATTGTAACCAATGCTGGGAACTTTCTGCTCAGCGGTGACGTCACTTTAGGTCAACCGCAGGGCAGAAAGTTCCCAGCATTGGTTACAATGGAGCGCATAGGCGCTACATTGTAACACTGCCGTGTGCCGCCTGTCACTCAGTACAGGAGCACACAGCCGATCAGGAGAGTGCTACAACGTGGCACTCCCTGATTGGCTGTAGAAACCCACTTAGACATCAGTCAGAGTGGGTTTCTGGCAGTCGGGAAAAGGGGATCCATGTGCAAACATGGGTCCCCTTTTAGTGCGTGGCTCGGGTGTCCGTTTTGTTATTTTTTTCAAGTACGTGGATTACACCTGGATTCCCCGAGGACCCTGGACCCCTGGATCTCGTGAGTATAATTTCTTCAACAGGTACCCCTTGGATTCTACTGGAGAAGAGGACCGACCTGCGTGGGAACATAAGGTAAGTATGTATGTATGTGTGTATGTATGTAATAAAATTATACTTTCACGGTGTGTGTGTCTTGTGTTTTTTTGGGTATTTTTTTAGTAGTAGTACTACAGGTACCAGCGGGCCCGTTTTTCCGCCGCATGCTGGTACTTGTGGTTCTCCAAGTACCAGCATGCGGGGGAGGCTTGCTGGGACTTGTAGTACTGCTACTAAAAACAATATCTTTTCTTTTACAACAAAGGCTATCAGCCCCCCCATCCGCAGCCCATTGGATGGGGGGGGACAGCCTCGGGCTTCACCCCTGGCCCTTGGGTGGCTGGGGGGGGGGACCCCTTGATTGAAGGGGTCCCCACTCCCCCAGGGTACCCCGGCCAGGGGTGACTAGTTGGATTTTTGATGCCACGGCCGCAGGGCACTATATAAAAGTGACCCCCGGCTGTGGCATTATCTGTCCAGCTAGTGGAGCCCGGTGCTGGTTTTAAAAATACGGGGGACCCCTACTCTTTTTGTCCCCCGTATTTTTGGAACCAGGACCAGGCGCAGAGCCCGATGCTGGTTGCTTAAATATGGGGGAACCCCTGTCATTTTTTTCCCCATATTTCGGCAACCAGGATCGGCTCAAAGAGCCCGAGGCTGGTTATGCTTAGGAGGGGGGACCCCACGCAATTTTTTTTTAAATATTTGACAGTGTTTAATTTAAAAAAAACAAAAAAAATGAACCCCAGCACGGATCACACAGATCCGGCCGAGATTCATTGTAAAAAAGTCGGCAGTGTTTTGCTAATCACTGCCGTAAAAATAGAAAAAAAACCACGAATGACATCGACATCGGAACAAAAGAAAAACCCGAATACGACAGCTTAGTAAATTAGTCGTAATCAATTCAAAAAGTTGCAGTTTTACACTTTCGATGTCATTCGTGATTGAACTTTGACCTGAAACGGGAAAATACGAATCTTAGTAAATTTACCCCTGTGACTGTATATGTGTAAAACCCCCGCCATTTTTAGTCAGAAACAGGACAGAAGCCCGCCGCTGAGGGGGCGGGGCCTTCTTCCTCAGCACACCAGCGCCATTTTCTCTTCACAGCTCCGCTGGAAGGAAGCTCCCCAGGCTCTCCCCTGCAGTATCCTGGTACACAAAGGGTGAAAAGAGAGGGGGGGGGGGGGGCACATAAATTTAGGCGCAAAATTTGTATATACAGCAGCTACTGGGTAAACACTGAGTTGTAGTGTAATCCCTGGGTTATATAGCGCTGGGGTGTGTGCTGGCATACTCTCTCTCTGTCTCTCCAAAGGGCCTTGTGGGGGAACTGTCCTCAAATAGAGCATCCCCTGTGTGTGTGGTGTGTCGGTACGCGTGTGTCGACATGTCTCAGGTAAAAGGCTCCTCTAAGGAGGTGATAGAGCTGATATGTGTGTGAGAGGGTGTCTCCGTCGACAACGCCGACACCTGTTTGGATATGTGTAAGTGCTAAGGTGAATTTATTGCACAAATGGTTAGGGAACAGACAGGAAATCTACCCATGTCTGTCCCTATGTCACAGAGACCTTCAGAGTCTCACAATGCTCACTATCCAAAATAACAAACACTGGTATCGACACAGAGTTTAACTCCACTGTCGACTACGATAATGCAAAGTTACAGCCAAGATGGCTAGAAGGTATTCAATATATGATTATTGAAATAAAAGATGATTTGCATATCACTGATGACTCATCTGTCCCTGACACGAGAGTACACATGTTTAAGGGGAAGAATGCTGAGGTAAATTTCCCTCCTCTCATGAGGAAAAAGAGCGGGAATCTCCAGACAAGAGACGGCAGCTTCCCACAAGAGAATTCTCAGGCTGTATCCTTTCCCCACTAGGGCCAGGATATGTTGAGAATCTTCCCCTGGGGTGTCCTGTTTGCATAGACGGTAGCACTTGCTATTCTCAGGGATCCTGCAGATAGCGTGCACATTCTAGTATACTACACAGACCGGCGATTGTGTCGGCATGTGTTTATAGCGCTGTGGCAGCGTGGACAGGTACCTTATCAGCAGAGATTGAGACCCTAGTATGCAATATAAATATATTAAAGATGCTGTCTTAAGTGATAGATATATAGTTATAAAGCATGCCCAAAGAGACATGAGTATACTGGGTCCTAGAGTCAAAGCTATGTCGATCTCTGCTTGACGTGTCCTGTAGAATATGCATTGGACAGATGATGCCGACTTAAGAGGCATATGGAAGGCTGAGGATTGTGTGGAGAAGGGTTCTCGGGCCTGGTCTCCACAGCTATAGCTGGTAATTCTGCTAGTTTGCCTTATATTCCTGCACAGCCTTAGAAAGCACAACATTATTAAATGCAGCCTTTCGAATAAAGAAACAAGAAAGTCTGAGGTGCGTCCTTTCTTGTCAGAGCCGGGCAGCTAGTTCCCAGGAACAGAAGTCCTCCCCGGCCCCTACAAAAATCCACCAATGTCGCTGGGGCTCCATAGGCGGAGCTAGGCCCGGTGGGGACAGGCCTTCGTAAGTTCAGCCACAAGTGGGTTCACTCCCTGTTCGATCCCTGGGCAATAGATATTGTGTCTCAGGGATACAAGCTGGACTGTGAGAAGATGCCCCCTCACCGACGGCCCTGCGGGCTTCCCCCCAAGAGAGGGAGCCAGTGTTAACTGCAATTCACAAATTGTATCTTTAACAGGTGGTGGTCAAGGGTCCCCTCCTTCAACAAGAGGGTGTTATTATTCGACCATGTTGTAATCCCGAAACCAGACGGTTCGGTCAGACCCATATTGAATTAAAAATCCCTGAACATATACCTGAGAAGGTTCAAGTTCAAGATGGAATCGCTAAGAGCGGTCCGTGCAAGCCTAAAAAGGGGGAGACTTTATTGTGAATCGGGACATAAGGGATGCATACCTTCATGTCCCCATTTATCCACCTCATTAGGCGTACCTCAGAATTGCGGTATGGGATTGTCATTACCAATATCAGATGTTGCCGTTTGGTCTCTCCACGGCCCCGAGAATATTCACCATGGTAATTGCAGATATGATTGTGCTCCTGCGGAAGCAAGGTGTCACTATTATCACGTACTTGGACGATCTCCTCATAAAAGCGAGATCAAGAGAGCAGTTGCTGAACAGCGTATCACTTTCTCTGGAAGTGTAACGGCAACACGGCTGGATTCTATATATTCCAAAGTCGCAGTTGGTTCCTACAGCTCATCTGCCTCTCCTAGGCATGATCCTAGACACAGACCAGAAAAGGGTTTATCTCCCGATAGAGAGAGCTCAGGAGCTCATGACACTGGTCAAGAATCTATTAAAACCAAAACAGGTGTCAGTGCATCACTGCACTCGAGTCCTGGGAAGGATGGTGGCATCATACGAGGCCATCCCCTTAGGCAGGTTCCATGCGAGGACCTTCCAATGGGACTTACTGGACAAGTGGTCCGGATCACCTCTTCAGATGCATCGGTTAATCACCCTATCCCCCAGGGCCAGGGTGTCTCTCCTGTGGTGGCTGCAGAGTGCTCACCTTCTCGAGGGCCGCAGATTCGGCATTCAGGACTGGATCCTGGTGACCACGGATGCAAGCCTCCGAGGGTGGGGGGCAGTTACACAGGGAAGAAATTTCCAAGGTCTGTGGTCAAGTCAACAGACTTGCCTTCACATCAATATCCTGGAACTAAGGGCCATATACAACGCCCTAAGTCAAGCGGAGATCATGCTTCGCGACCAACCGGTTCTGATCCAGTCAGACCGCAGGGGCTCATGTAAACCGCCAAGGCGGCACAAGGAGCAGGGTGGCGAGAGTAGAAGCCACCAGAATTCTTCGCTGGGCGGAGAATCAAGTAAGCGCACTGTCAGCAGTGTTCATTCTGGGAGTGGACATCTGGGAAGCAGACTTCCTCAGCAGGCACGACCTCCACCCGGGAAAGTGGGGACTTCATCAGGAAGTCTTCACGCAGTTTGCAAATTGATGGGAACTGCCTCAGGGGGACTAGATGGCGTCCCACCTCAATAAAAAGCTAAAAAAGGTTTTACGCCGGGTCAAGGGACCCTCAGGTGATAGCTGTGGTCGCACTAGTAACACAGTGGGTGTTCCAGTCGGTCTATGTATTCCCTCCTCTTCCTCTCATACCCAAGGGCTGAGAATTGTAATAAAAGGAGGAGTGAGAACAATATTCTTTGCTCCAAATTGGCCAAGAAGGACTCGGTACCCGGAGCTGCAAGATATGCTCTCAGAGGACCCATGGCTTCTGCCTCTCAGACAGGACATGTTGCAACAGGGGCCCTGTCTGTTCCAAGACTTACCGCGGCTGCATTTGACGGCAGGGCGGTTGAACGCCGGATCCTAGCGGAAAAGAGCATTCCGGAGGCAGTTATTCCTACGCTGATGAAGGCTAGGAAAGACGTGACAGCAAGACTTTTTCACTGTATATGGCGAAAATAGGTTGCTTGGTGTGAGGCCGGGAAGGCCCTACAGAGGAATTCCAGCGGGGTCGATTCCTGCACTTCCTACAGTCAGGAGTGACTATGGGCCTAAAATTAGGATCCACAAAGGTCAAGATGGCCCTATACATTTTCTCTCAAAAGAACTGGCTTCACTGTCTGAAGTTCAGACGTTGTTCCGGGGGTGCTGCATATTCAGCCTCCTTTTGTGCCACCGGTGGCACCTTGGGATCTTAACGTTGTGTTGGATTTCCTGAAATCCCACTGGTTTGAGCCACTTAAGACCCTGGAGCTAAAGTATCTCACGTGGAAAGTGGTCATACTATTGGCCTTAGCTTCGGCTAGGCGTGTGTCAGAATTGGCGGTTTTGTCATGTAAAAACCCTTATCTGATCTTCCATATGGACAGGGTAGAATTGAGAACTCGTCCCCAATTTCTTCCTAGGGTGGTATCATCGTTTCATTTGAACCAGCCTATTGTGGTGCCTGCGGCTACTAGGGACTTGGAGGATTCCAAGTTGCTGGACGTAGTCCGGGCTTTGAAAATGTATGTTTCCAGAACGGCGGGAGTCAGAAAGTCTGACTCGCTGTTTATTCTGTATGCAGCCAACAAGGTTGGCGCTCCTGCTTCGAAGCAGACTATTGTTCGCTGGATCTATAGCACGATTCAGCTGGTTCACTCTGCGGCTGGATTGCCGCATCAAAAATCGGTGAAAGCCCATTCCACAAGGAAGGTGGGCTCTTCTTGGGCGGCTGCCCGAGGGGTCTCGGCTTTACAGCTTTGCCGAGCGGCTACTTGGTCGGGGTTAAAAACGTTTGCTAAGTTCTACAAGTTTGATACCCTGGCTGAGGAGGACCTTGAGTTTGCTCATGTGGTGCTGCAGAGTCATCCGCACTCTCCCGCCCGTTTGGGAGCTTTGGTATAATCCCCATGGTCCTTACGGAGTTCCCAGCATCCACTAGGACGTCAGAGAAAATAAGAATTTACTCACCGGTAAATCTATTTCTCGTAGTCCGTAGTGGATGCTGGGCGCCCGTCCCAAGTGCGGACTCTCTGCAAAACATGTATATAGTTATTGCTTAACTAAAGGGTTATTGTTATGAGCCATCCGTTGAATGAGGCTCAGTTATTGTTCATACTGTTAACTGGGTATGGTTATCACAAGTTGTACAGTGTGATTGGTGTGGCTGGTATGAGTCTTACCCTGGATTCCAAATCCTTTCCTTGTTGTGTCAGCTCTTCCGGGCACAGTTTCCCTAACTGAGGTCTGGAGGAGGGGCATAGAGGGAGGAGCCAGTGCACACCAGATAGTACCTAATCTTTCTTTTAGAGTGCCCAGTCTCCTGCGGAGCCCGTCTATTCCCCATGGTCCTTACGGAGTTCCCAGCATCCACTACGGACTACGAGAAATAGAATTACCGGTGAGTAAATTCTTATTTTTGAAAAAGCATGTCATGGAGATGTGAAAGTAACACCTATAAGTGTGGACGTGTACTGCTACATCTGAGAAGCGTGTCATAACAACGACTTACATCCAAATGTAAATGAGCCCCAGGGCAGTTAATAAGATCTACAGTACTTGTTGATGAAAAGACACTGATACTTTTCAGGGCTTGCTCTTGTATTGTGTTTTATAAGAGGTTTCATATAATTGGCTATAAGAAACCTTATTTAAAAATGCATATAGCCAAGGGATCAAGCAGCGTCTCCTCTCCGGGCTTCTCCGAGATAGGAGAAACAGAAAGTAGACAATTCCGTGTATAAGCAATGCAGGGAAATGGCACTGATCATCCCATTTGAATATATGTAACTCATTACTTTTGGGCAACATCTCCACTTCTAGAAACCTGCACCTTAGTGAATATATCCCCTAGAGCAGGGGTGGGGAACCTCAGGCCCGCGGGCCGTATAAGGCCCTCAGAGCCACTTGATCCGGCCCGCCTAGGCTCACCTAACCGTGGAGATGCTGGGCACCCGCTGAGATTTTGTTATTAGCGGGCGCCCGGCTTCTTCCCCTCAACAGCAGCCGAAGGCAGGAGCTCACTCCTGAGCTCCGGCTCTGGCAGTGTGCGTCTGCGGCTGTGCGGTGCTATGGGAGAGAGGTCATGACGTCTCTCCCATAGTTCTGAGGAGCGGGCAGCCAAGCGGAGAGCAACGGTCTGGAAGCAGGAGCGGGGCTGGTGAGTATTGTGTTTTTTTTTCTTTTAATGTGTGTGTGTGTGTGTGTGTGTAAGCGGCGCTACTAGAGGGCATATCTAATGGAGCATATTTAATGGGGCATAACAACTGACTGGGGGCATATCTAATGGGGCATAACTGACTGGGGGCATATCTAATGGGGCATCACAAGTGACTGGGGGCATATGTACTGAGGGCATAACAACTGACAGGGGGTATATCTATGGGGGGCATAACTACTGACCGGGGCATAGATACTGACGTGGGGCATAACTACTGGGGGCATATCTACTGGGGCATAACTACGGGGGGCAGGCTATTTTTTAAGTTGATAATTTTTGTACGGCCCCCGAAGGATTTTATAAATATGCAAATGGCCCTTGGTAAAAAAAAAGGTTCCCCACCCCTGCCCTAGAGTGACAGAGATTGCAACTTTTTCAGGGAGACTGCCCGGCAATCAAAGAGAGGTGGCAAGTATGGTCTGGTTAGATGATGATACCTGGTATGTATACTCTCACACGCCACCAATGTAGATGTCGGGCTTGAAGAAATCTATGGAGATACAGATGTACACATTTAGCCCCATCTAGCCTTGAGATGCCTGGCGTGAGTTAGGCAAGACTTCATGTGATTCTGACTGCACAGAGCATATTTGTGCCCGAAAAGCCACATTTTATATCAACAAGTATTTAAATAAGTATTTTTAAAGAGTAATTAATGTGTTGCCATTGGCCGTTTCTTGGGATCATTTTGGTATGAGGGTCTGATTTCAGGATCCAAAAGACGTTTTCCATCCTTTTTACTACCACATAAGAAGATACCCCAGAAGGGAGAATCTCCATTTTTGAGCTGTGACATCCTATGCTAGTGTTCACACTAGGCTGTTTTAAAGGGAAAATGTGCCCTGCCCCTTCAGCGGCATCCTGCTAAAACAGCCTGCTGTTCCACTGCCAACACCGTGTGAATAAATGCCGTGTACGGCATCTATTCACAGGAAAGGGAGCGCTTGGGGAAACCTAGCACTTCTTAGGGCACGCCCCCATTAGTGTCGTGGAGGGACAGACCATATTGTGACGCCGGCGCCCGGGTCGGCGTGCCTGCACAGAGTGTCCCCGCAGCTCCTGAGTACTGCCGGTCTGGAATCCTGGAGGGAACACCCCTCTGGTCCAATCCAATAAAAGGAATTTGATATACAGTTAAACTTTTGCTTTACACAACAACTGCAGACTATGTGCAACTTTTGTTTACACACCATACAGATTGTCAGTAACGTGGCATTATTATATTGGCGTCCGGTATAATAATACAGGCGCATGTCGGTGTGGTGTAATTTTTAGATATTCAAAACACAGACGTACTACTACCATCATTTCAAAAGGTTCATTATGTAGACAACCAAATGTCTACATGGACTACATGTCAACTATCAATATGCAGGCAGTCAAAATGTCAACAGGTACATAATGTAAACATGGACATAATGTAGGCAATCTATACATTTTATAAATGAAAGTCTGTCTGATGCGGTTTTCACCATTGTATGTTTAATTTTCTCAGGCAGGTTGTCGGCTAAGTATCATCACAATCGGTCATAAGGGGCTGTGGGCGGGGAATATCAGTAATTGCAGTGAGCGAAAAAATTTGTGGATCCTAGGGAGCCATTACTTTAAAAAATTGGGGTCCTACTCCACTCTTTCTGGTTCCCAGCGCATACTATGGGGGGGAGAGGTAGGGAGAAGTTGATTAGAGCTGGAGGTAGAGGCAGGGAGAAATTAGGGCAGAGCGGGGGGGTAGAGGGGGTAAGGGCAGACAGTGCTGGGGGTAGGGAACGGGATAAGTGCAGTTGAGATAGTGCTGAGGGGCAAGGAAGGAGCAAGAGGCAGGCAGTGCTGGGGGTAGTGAGTGGCTAAGGATAGATAGCAGCTGGGGTAGTACTGGGGGGCAGGCAGTGCTAGGGGTAAAGAGAGGGCAAGGGTGGATAGCAGCTGTGGCAGTACTGGGGGTACGGAGGAGGAAAGTGTAGATAGCAGCAGGAGCAGTACTGGGGCAAGTAGTGTTCACTCTAGATTGGGGACAGGGGAGGGTGTTGAGGTGCCAACAGGGCACCCGTGCCGAAAAGGGGATGTGGCTGAGTGGGGAGGTGGTATGGTTGGGGACAGCATCCCTGAGTTCCAGGAAGATGGGCAGCGGAATCACTCACATATACAATGTCCTGGGACATCACTTATAAGTTGCACACCAGCACCGAACTAAGGGACCCATTTATCGAACAGTATTTGTGGCTATGTCCCAAAAAATACTAGAGATGAGCGGGTTCGGATTTACTAGTTTTTTTTACGCCAGATTTATCGCCATTTCTTATTTTCTGCATTTTTCTTATTGGCTAACCAAAACCTGTGACGTCCGATAGCCAAAAAGGAGACTCGGGTAAATCCGAGTAAAACCGAACCAGCTCATCTCTAAAAAATACACATTTTTGCGGCTAGCCGCAATTGCTATGTATCCCTGGAATGCATGAAGGAGGGATTGCAGCAGGTATCTCTATAGATTTCTATTGGGACGTGATGCTGTCCAATGTTTCAATATATCCTGATTGCGGTACCCCTTTGTAGCCTATGGGCTACACATCGCAGGATGTAGTTCCGGCAGGTTTCCTTAGGAACTCTTCGACGGAAATGGCCCCTGTGCATGGCAGTGAGGCTTACCACACACGTGCAGAGGCCCAGACACGATGCTCGGCACATAACAGGGACGGGCTCTGAAAGGATGCCGTTACATTGCCAGCCGTCAGGATACCGGCACTGGAATCCCGACCGCTGAAAATACAGACAGGCTAACAAGGGTCTAGGTGTCCGCGACCATAGAGTGGGAATAGAACCTGTGGCGAGCACTTTGTAGCGCTCGCTATTCTGGCATCTGGGATCCCGACATCGGTATTCTGAACGCCGGGATACCGGCTCCCAGTCATCTATACCAAACACATAGTTTACATGGGTTGGACATGGCTGACTGGCGCTGGGGATCCTGGTGGTCAGCATACCGACAGCGGTATCTTGACAGCAGAATGGTGGTGGGGGGGAATAGCATAACGATGCCCCTTGCGGCCTCGCTTGCCACAGGATCTATTCTTACTCTGTGGGTGTCGTGGACCCCAGCGGTCAGGATTCCAGCGTCTGTATCCTGACTGCCGTGATATTGACCACCGGCAATGTAATGTCGAAGTCGAAAATATTATAGCCACACGCATCACATACAAACACCACACAGATGGCCTCCGTGCGGGTGCTTGTTCCGCCGTGCGTGCGCATGCTCACGTGGTCCTGCGCGTGGTATGAGTAAATAAGGTAGCATTCGCATGGAAAAGCCATAAAGACATATTCCATATTTAATCCACATAGTACATAATTTACACATAGCCTACATGCACCACACCAGCGAGTTACATTTACTTTGGAAAGGGAACAATAGAGATATTCAATTTTACAGGATATGAGGGGACAGAATTAGGTTAGGAGGTGGTGTTTGGTATCCAGTTGTACAGTATTTCAAGGGCAATATTCCGATGGCAGTTTGCAGAAAGTAGCACGCTCCTGCGCATAGATAGGCGGAGGAGTACAATATAAATATTACACTGTATTTACTGTACTCATGATATTCAGAGGGAACCCCAGTGGAGGACATCTTCAAGTGCACCTGGACCAGGCATCGCCCACCAATTCAAACCGACCTATGACCCCTCATGTACTGTAAATGACCAGCCCTTTAACCTATGGATGAAGAGATTACAGTTTCCTTTGAATCATGCTTTGGACCACTGTATAAAACCAAGCCTCCTGGCTGGCCTCAGTCTTTTCTCTGAAGGTCATCTATTCAGATTGACTGAGGACCGGAACTAGGTTGCGCAGGCGAACAAACGTATGTATCCATTGGTTGTAGCTTCTTCTCTTGTATTATTGTATTTCTGTTGTAACCCTTTTTAAGTAAATAATTGTTGCTGGGTTGGACCTCAACATTACATATACAATTGGTGTCGCATTTCCTTTCCTGTTAGGGGTTAAAGTGTATAGGCCGCACGTGTAGCTATTTTGTGCTTACAGCGTGACGGTGTGCTTATGCAATGTGTACGCATTTCATAGAGGTTTAACTGACACACGATTAGTGGTTGCTGCAGCCTGAACATGTGTGTATTTAAGGTATTGCTCTTTTCCTGAAAGTTAATCAGACTTAACAGTAACCACATTATAGTGTATAGACTAGTTGCGATTAATCGCATTGTTAGGCACAAAATTCAATAATGAATTCAAAAATAGTGTATTGCGCACTTTTAGTACTACTATATGAACAACAGTGCAATAACATTTGGTTTGCCAACACTTTAAAGAAGGTGCTTTTTAACAACAGTATTCCCTTTACACCAGGCATGTCCAACCTGCGGCCCTCCAGCTGTTGAGAAACTACACATCCCAGCATGCCCTGACACAGCTTTAGCATTCTCGGACAGCAAAACAGTGTCAGGGCATGCTGGGATATGTAGTTTCACAACAGCTGGAGGGCCGCAGGTTGGACATGCCTGCTTTACACAGTAGCATTTAAAAATCTTTAAAAATAAATTATATTTCTTTTAAATCACAACTTTAAAAGTAAAACATTAATATAATGTTAACATTTATAAATCTAAATCTGTTTTCTTTTGTTTTTATGAATAGGTGCCAGTAGGAAAAAAAAATGTTTCATCAGATAGCAGCATAAACATTCTATGGGGCAGATGTATTAAGCCTGGAGAAGGGATAAAAAAGTGATAAAGCAGTGATACGTGCAAGGTGATAACGCACCAGTCAATCATTAAGGATTTGAAAAATGACAGTTAGGAGCTGACTGGCTGGTGCGTTACCACCTTGCACTTATCACTGCTTTATAACTTCTTTGTCCCTTCTCCAGACGTAGTACATCTGCTCCTACGTTCAGTAGCAAGTGTCCCTGTCAAGGGGGGTACACACGGGAGATTTCTCCCGGAGATGTGTGCTGAGCAATCTGTCACATACCGCTCAGCACGCATCTCTCCTCCCGCTCAGCACAGCACGATGTGTGCTAAACAGGGTGGGGGTAAGGAGACTGCTCATTTCACCTAGCGGTGAAATGAGCGATCTCACTAGATTGGGCATGCATGCATGCCTAATCGAGAGCCGTTGATAGCGCCGCACATCGCTGTCGTCGGCACCCCTACACACGGAGCAATGTGTTCTTAATTTCTAAGCAATCTAGTCAGATTGCTCAGAAATCAAGTGAACATCGCTCCGTGTGTACTCCCCTTTAGAGTGAGGTGAAGTGGTCGAGCAAAAATCTGGTAATGTATGAGAGCAAATGACAATCAACCATTTGCTCCCAATCCCTAGAAAACGGACAAAAACAATTGTTTGGAGAAATATGTTATATCTAACGGATTTAATCAATTTGTCTGAATGACCATTGTCTGTTTTCCAGTGCTTGGGAGGAAATGGTTGATTGTCATTTGCTCTCATACATTCTCAGATTTTTGTTCCCACCAGACAGATTGGACAGATGTCTTTTAGGTGTGTAACCTATTTACTCCTCTGCACCAAGCCAGTTGCTAAGACACACAAGATTATTTACATTTTCAGATGATAAAGAAACTCTCTTCTTCTGTACAATATGGCCAGCAAGAGAAAACAACCTTTCACAGGGCACTGATGTTGCAGGTGTGGCCAAGCTGTGTGAGCCTGCATTCTTGGACCACCACTCTAACAGACAGGACTCTGTACTGATGGTGGTCTCCACTCTGTATCGGCGCACACTGTTCTCAACTGAATCTTCCTCCTGTTCAGAATCAGATTCTGATGAAGCAGCCAATAGGGCTAACTTTTTATTTGGTGGCTCTGATGTTGTTGCTTCAACAGGTTTCTCTGCAACAAACCTCTGTTCCTTGAGTAAGTTGGTGACTAAGGCTCACACCTCACCCCTCTCAGCTCTCGGTATACACTTGAGGTCCTTTAATCTTGGGTCCAATGTGGTAGCAATCTTCAGATATGCAACTTTGACATTTTAATTGTGTGTCTCCAAGTCTATTCTGAATATAGACTTAAATTTGACCATGTAGGCAGGGTCATCATCTGAACTCTCCATGACCCGAGAGAGATGACAAAAAGTAGGCAGAACCACAGAGCATGAAACATACTTTCCTCCTCCTAGAAGTTCAGTCACATACCTGCAACAGCAAGAAAAAATCTAACCCATTTTCTTTGAGTATCGGAGATTGGCACTGAGAATGCTGGTGGTCAGGAGATTGACAGCAGCATCCTGGAGTCCAGAATCCTGACAGTCCCCGATAAGTATACTAACTCTCCCTACCCTTAACCCACCCTTCCTAGTGCCTAACCGTCACCCTCCCCTGGTGGTGCCTATCCCTCCCCTGGTGGTGCCTAACCCTTACTCTCTTTCCACGCAGCCTAACCCTAACCCTCCCTGCTCCCTACCCTAATCCTACCCCCCCAGTAAGTGCCTAAACCTACTTGCCTAACTACATCCCATTCATGCTATATTTTTTTAGACAGGACAGTGAGAAACTGAAATATATGACGTATATAAAATATATCTGCAGGGCTCCAGTAGCGTTTCCAATCTTGGTGTTGTGTTTGGAGGACATCCCTCAGTGGCTGTACGTTTCTGCAGATACTTTTTACCATGTCCAGAGTCAAATTCCATCTGGTTGGAATGTCTTGTATAAGCGACTCCTTCTTTGTCCATGTTGAATTTGTTGTTGTTCTAATTCTGCTGGACTGTGTTTAAAGTGGCCTACAATTTTTCTGCATTTGGCCAGGACATTGTCAAACGCACTGTTCTGCAGAGATACTTTGACAGAACGCTGGATACTGTGTGCAATGCAGAGGACATGTTCAAAAGGCAGGTGTCTTGCAGCAGCAATCATATTTCTTGCACTATCTGTGCTAAGTGTGCAGACTTTGGTGGTCATTCCGAGTTGTTCGCTCATTATTTTTTTTTCCGCAACGGAGCGATTAGTCGCTAATGCGCATGCGCAATGTCCGCAGTGCGACTGCACCAAGTAAATTTGCTATGCAGTTTAGGTATTTTACTCACGGCATTACGAGATTTTTTCTTCGTTTTGGTGATCGTAATGTGATTGACAGGAAGTGGGTGTTTCTGGGCGGAAACTGGCCGTTTTATGGGAGTGTGTGTAAAAACGCTACCGTTTCTGGGAAAAACGTGGGAGTGGCTGGAGAAACGGGGGAGTGTCTGGGCGAACGCTGGGTGTGTTTGTGACGTCAAACCAGGAACGACAAGCACTGAACTGATCGCAGATGCCAAGTAAGTCTGGAGCTACTCAGAAACTGCTAAGAAGTGTCTATTCGCAATTCTGCTAATCTTTCGTTCGCAATTTTGATAAGCTAAGATTCACTCCCAGTAGGCGGCGGCTTAGCATGTGCAAAGCTGCTAAAAGCAGCTTGCGAGCGAACAACTCGGAATGAGGGCCTTTATCTGAAATGTTTCACTCCTGTGCAACATGAATAAAATGTTCTGTGCACGTTTTAGCAAAATGTCTCTTTTCTGTTTCCAATGCAGTCAGAGCATGTGAATGCAGCTACCACTGTTCATCAATATAATGCACTGTAACGCCGAGGTAATTATGGTTACCTAGCGATGTTCAGTAGTCTCCAGTGAGAGCAACATGTTCATACAACTCATGTTTCTCATACGTCCTAGAGGATGCTAGGGACACTTCAAGAACCATGGGGTATAGACGGGATCCACAGGAGACATTGTCACTTTAAGACTTTGAATGGGTGTGAACTGGCTCCTCCCTCTATGCCCCTCCTCCAGACTCCAGTTGGATTCTGTGCCCAGGCGGACTGGATGCACACTGAGGAGCTCTACTGAGTTTCTCTGGAAAGACTTTATGTTAGGTTTTTTATTTTCAGGGAGGACTACTGGCAATAGTCTCCCTGCATCGTGGGACTTAGGGGAGAGAAGTCAGACCTACTTCTGATGAGTTTAAAGGCTCTGCTTCTTGGCTACAGGACACCATTAGCTCCTGAGGGTTTGGAACACTAGGTACGCCTAGGGGTTCACTCCCAGAGCCTGCTGTCACCCCCCTTACAGAGCCAGAAGTCAGAAGACAGGTGAGTAGAAGAAGATCTGAAGACTTCAGTGACGGCTTTGAGGTACCGCACAGCGATCGCGCTGCGCGCCATGCTCCCATTCATACAGCGGCACCGCAGGGCGCAGGGCGCGGGGGGGGGGGGGGCGCGCCCTGGGCAGCATAAAAACCTCCTTTTCACCTGGCAGAAGTGGAATAGAGTGCCTAGGCACTAAGTCCGGACCCCCGCCAGAATTATTTATTTAAAAAATAGCGGGGCTGAAGCGCGCCATTAAGGGGGCGGGGCTTAGCCCTCACAGCTCTAATCAGCGCCATTTTCTCTCACAGAAGCTGCAGAGACGCTAGTCCTTTCCTCCTGCCACTGTACAAGTAACAGGGTGCAAAACGGAGGGGGGGGGCACAGAAATTTGGTGCAGTTATATGTTATCATAAAAGCGCTACAGGTCTGGGGCTTAATATTAAGTTTTCAGAACCGGGATTGAGCGCTGGGTTGTGAGCTTGCCCTGTGGGTGTCGGTACACGTGTGTCAGCATGTCTGAGGCGGAGTGCTCTTCCCACGAGGAGACTGTGTTAGGGGCAGAAACGGCTGTGGGAGCGACCTTGTCGGCACCGCTGACCCCTGATTGGGTAAATGTGTTGAATGCCTTAAATGCTAATGTGGCTCTTATTAATAAGAGATTGGATAAATCTGACTCCCAGAACCAGGCATGGAAGAAGTCTGTGGAGGATGTGTTATCACAGGTCCAAACCCCCTCGGGGTCACATAAACGTTCGTTCACTCAGTTGGCGGATACAGACACGGACACTGACTCCAGTGTCGACTATAATGAGACCAGAGTTGACCCAAAATTGGCTAAGAACATTCAGTACATGATTGTGGCAATAAAAGAAGTGTTACATATCACTGAGGACCCTGCTGTTCCTGATACTAGGGTCTGTATGTATAAGGGAAAGAAACCTGAGGTAACATTTCCGCCCTCTCATGAACTGAATAAGTTTTTTGAAAAAATGTGGGAAAATCCTGATAAAAAGTTTCAGATTCCCAAAAGGATCCAGGTGACGGATCCGTTCCCCTCTGGGGATAGGGATAAATGGGAGTCATCCCCCATTGTGGACAAAGCCCTATCAAGGTTATCAAAAAAGGTGGCGTTACCGTCTCCGGACACGGCAGCCCTTAAGGAGCCTGCAGATCGTAGACAGGAAAATACGTTAAAATCCATTTCCGTCACCACGGGTACTCTGCTCAGACCAACCAATGCATCTGCATGGGTGAGTAGTGCTATCGAAAAAGTGGGCAGATAACTTGTCATCTGATATAGATACCCTAGATAGGGATAGTATCCTTTTAACGCTGGGTTATATCAGGGATGCCGCAGCATACCTGAAGGAAGCTGCGAGAGATATTGGCATTTTGGGATCAAAAGCCAATGCTATGGCTATTTCAGCTAGGAGGGCATTGTGGATTCATCAATGGAATGCTGATGCTGACTCAAAGAAAACTATGGAGTCTCTCCCATATAAAGGTAGCGTCTTGTTTGGTGACGGTCTCACTGATTTGGTATCTATGGCTACCGCGGGTAAGTCGTCATTTTTATCTTATGTTCCTCCACAAAAAAAGATAACTCACCAGTTTCAGATGCAGTCCTTTCGGCCAAATAAATACAAAAAGGGCCGAAGTTATTCCTTCCTTGCTAACAGAGGAAGAGGTAAAGGTAAACGATCTCCTGCCGTGGCAGAGTCCCAGGAGCAGAAGTCCTCCCTGGCTTCTGCCAAATCCACCGCATGACGCTGGGGCTCCTCTGCGGGAGTCCGCACCAGTGGGGGCACGTCTCCAACTCTTCAGTCAGTTCTGGGTTCATTCGGGCCTAGACCCTTGGGTGTTAGAAATAGTGTCTCAAGGGTACAAACTAGAGTTTCAAGACGTTCCCCCTCGATGATTTTTCAAATCTGCCTTACCAGCTTCTCCTCCAGACAGGGAGGTGGTATGCGATGCAATAAAAAAGCTGTGTGAAAATCAAGTGATTATCAGGGTGCCCCCGTCCCAACAGGGAGAGGGCTTTTATTCGAGCCTGTTCGTGGTCCCGAAGCCGGATGGCTCGGTCAGACCAATTCTGAACCTAAAATCCCTCAATTTCTATAAAAAAAAAGTTAAAATTCAAGATGGAGTCCCTCCGAGCAGTGATCTCCAGTCTGGAAGAAGGGCATTTTATGGTGTCGGTAGACATAAAGGATGCCTACTTACACATCCCCATATATCCTCTGCATCAGGCTTACCTGAGGTTTGCCTTTCAGGATTGTCATTACCAATTTCAGACGTTGCCGTTTGGTCTGTTCACGGCTCCGAGGGTTTTCACCAAAGTAATGGCGGAAATGATGGTTCTCCTGTGCAAGCAAGGAGTCACAATTATCCCGTACTTGGACGATCTCCTGATAAAGGCGAGATCCAGGGACCGATTGCTGCAGAGCGTGACGACTTCCTTGTCAGTGCCAAAGTCACAGTTGAGTCCGACAAAACGACTGTAGTTTTTTGGAATGATTCTGGACACGGAATTACAGAGAGTTTTCCTTCCAGAAGAGAAGGCTCTGGAAATTCAGAGTCTGGTCAAACAAATTCTGAAACCAGCGAGAGTGTCATTTCATCAATGCACTCGGTTGCTGGGGAAGATGGTTGCGGCATACGAGGCCATTCCATTTGACAGGTTCCATGCCAGAATGTTTCAGTGGGATCTGTTGGACAAGTGGTCCGGATCTCATCTGCACATGCACCGGAAAATAATCCTGTCTTCCAAGACCAGAATCTCGCTCCTGTGGTGGATGTACAGCTCTCACCTCCTAGAGGGACCCAGGTTCGGCATCCAGGATTGGATCCTAATGACCACGAATGCGAGTCTCCGAGGCTGGGGAGCAGTCACACAAGGGGAAACTTTTCAGGGAAAATGGTCAAGCCAGGAAGTTTCTCTACACATAAACGTGTTGGAGTTAAGGGCCATTTACAATGGCCTTCTTCAAGCGGAACGTCTTCTTCGCAACCTGCCTGTTCTGATACAGTCGGACAATATAACAGCGGTAGCACACATAAACCGCCAGGGCGGAACAAAGAGCAGAGCAGCAATGGCGGAGGCCACAAAAATTCTCAGCTGGGCGGAAAGACATACAAGCGCTCTGTCAGCAATAATTATTCCAGGAGTAGACAACTGGGAAGCAGACTTCCCCAGCAGACACGATCTCCATCCAGGAGATTGGGGTCTTCATCAAGAGGTCTTCGCAGAAGTGACAAGTATTTGGGGAATTCCTCAAATAGACATGATGGCGTCTCGCCTAAACAAGAAACTTCAGAGATAGAGCTGGCCCCACACCTATCCTCCCTATTTAACGATATTCTTGAGGGGGCCTCCTTCCTGCCGGAGACGACCCGGGCCGACATAGTGGTAATCCCAAAGCCTGACAAAGACCCGACTAGTTGCTTAAATTATAGACCAATCTTACTATTGAATGTCGATCTGAAGATATATGCGAAAATATTAGCTAACCGTCTGGCTCCCCTGATGCCCGGTCTGGTCCACCCCGGACCAGGTCGGCTTCATCCCTGGACGCCAGGCGTCTGACAACACTAGAAGGGCTATAGATCTAATTTACTCAATTCAAAAACGGAAATCTCCCTCTCTCATTCTGGCTCTCGACGCGGAGAAGGCCTTCGACCGCATTTCGTGGTCTTTTGCCTTTGCAGTCCTTGACAAAATGGGATTCTCTGGAAAATTCCTAGAGGGGATTAAAGCACTCTACCGCTCCCCGTCGGCCCAGGTTTTGGTTAACGGTGTTTCATCCACCAGTTTTGGGATTACCAATGGTACCAGGCAGGGATGCCCCCTCTCCCCTTTAATTTTCGCACTAGTCATGGAGCCCCTTGCAGCAAAGATCCGTAATAACATCACTATCCACGGAATATCCACAGGCCTATCCGAACACAAGATAGCGTTATATGCTGATGATGTCCTGATCTCACTCACAGATCCAGCCCAATCCCTCCCCGCTCTCTTATCTGAGATCAGTTCATATTCACAGTTATCTGGTTATAAAATAAATGTTAACAAAACAGAGGTCCTCAACTTTCATATCCCAGCAGCTCTCAAACAAGACCTTCAAACTATCCTTCCCTGTAACTGGTATACAAAGAAAATCAAGTACCTCGGTGTGTACTTGACCCATCATCACCACCAGCTTTTCCAAGCAAATTATCCCCGCTTATTGCAGACAATCAAGGAAGATTTGTTGGAATGGTCCAGCTATTTCATCTCATGGATAGGCAGAATAAACTCCGTCAAGATGAGCGTGCTCCCTCGACTTCTGTATTTATTTCAGACTCTCCCGATTTATGTTCCTACCTACGTCTTTAAGACCCTACAACGCCAATCCTCCCTTTTTATCTGGAATCATAAACGTCCCCGCGTTAGACTTAAATTGCTTCAGCACCCCAGAGGGGGGGGGGGGCCTGGGTATTCCGGACTTTAAGAAATATTTATATGCTGCGCAACTCTCTCAATGTGCACAATGGTGCAACGAGGGCGGGATGCGGAAGGTTTGGGTGGGGATTGAGGCAGAGGAGACGGGACTAGCTACACTATCCTCCCTATTATGGCTCCACCGGAACCAACGCCCCCGTACAGCCCTCTCACACCCTGTAGTAAGTCGCTCACTAGCGACATGGGACCTGACAAACAGACGGTTCAGTTTGGCCCCATACCCGTCCCTGCTAATTCCGTTATTTCATAATCCAGCCTTCCCCCCAGGTATGTGTAGAGCCTCGCATACATACTGGCGCTCGAGCGGTATGCTATATGTTAACGACATCACCTCCAACGCTACCTTCCCACAATTCGCAGATATCCGAGAAGGAACGGTAATCCCTCCTTCGGACTTCTTTCGTTATCTGCAAATTAGACATTTCCACTCCACCGCTACCACTACCCTTCTCCACAGACAATTATCCCCCTTCGAATACATTAGCTGGAAACGCACCAACACTAAGGGCCTCATTTCAGATATTTATACTTTACTTAGCGATCACCCCACTTCATCCCGGGCCCCCCACGAGTTAGCATGGGAAAAAGAGCTGGGATTTACTATAGACAATGAAGATTGGGTTGATATCTGGGATAATGCGGCCTCCAGCTCCATATGTGTGAGAATTAAAGAAAATATCTACAAATTACTATACCGCTGGTATTATGTCCCTTCCCGTCTACATACTATGTTCCCCGACACTCCAGATAGATGCTGGAGGGGTTGTGCGGATGTTGGTTCGTTCTTACACATGTGGTGGACCTGCCCAAAAATCTTTAAAATTTGGGGTGAACTTATTACCTTGCTCTCGTGCTTATTTGACACCTCCATCCCTCCTGACCCCCAATACTTTTTGCTCCCCATGACCCTCCCTACTCTTAATAGACACCAAAACAAGCTAATTCGACATGTAGTTTCGGCAATGACATGCCAAATAGCCACGGACTGGAAGAGCCCGACCCCCTCCCCAACGCCGGTGATAATCTCCCGAATTTGGTATGTCCACAAAATGGAATATATGACCGCTGTCATACGTAACACCTCGAAACAATTTGATAAAGTATGGTCCCCGTGGCTAATCCTACAACAGGCTCCCTCCCCATTTGCAACATGACATGGTACACCACAGCTCTACCCACCTCTTGTCTCTGAAGGCCACCCCTCCACCCCCTTCTACCCCCCTTCCTTCTTTTCTGATTGGATGTGCTCTGTCCCCTCTACCTTTCCGACCCCTTCTATTCTCTCTCTGAGTATTCTTTTCTTCTTATTTCCTCCGCTGACTCTCTTTGACGGACGGCCACTCCGTTGCCGAGAGTTACCCACTTCAAATGCCTTAACTTTAATCTTTAAAAAAAAAAGAAAAAAAAAAGGATCCACTCAGTTGATGTAACAATTTATTGTAGCTACATTTGTTCTTTAAATGCCCATTTTGTCTGGGTGTTCTGTTATTAATGTGACCAATTTGTGATCCATCTAATAAAATGTGTTAAAAAAAAAAAAGAAAGAAACTTCAGAGATATTGTTCCAGGTCGAGAGACCCTCAAGCAATAGCAGTGGACGCCCTAGTGACACCGTGGGTGTTTCAGTCGGTGTACGTGTTCCCTCCGCTTCCGCTCATTCCAAAGGTACTGAAGATCATAAGCAGGACAAATGTTCAGGCGATCCTCATTGTTCCGGACTGGCCAAGAAGGGCGTGGTACCCAGATCTTCAGGAATTAATCGTAGGAAATCCTTGGCCTCTTCCTCTATGAGAGGATCTGTTACGTTTGACGGCTTGGCGGTTGAACGCTGGATCCTAGCCCGAAAGGGTATTCCTAGTGAAGTCATTCCCACATTTCTTCGGGCTAGAAAAAAAGTAACGGCGAAACATTATCACCGTATTTAGAGAAAATATGTGTCTTGGTGTGAGTCTAAGAGGGTTCCTACGGAAGAATTTCAGCTAGGCCGGTTTCTCCATTTTCTGCAAGCAGGTGTGGATGCGGGCCTGAAGTTGAGCTCAATTAAAGTACAAATTTCGGCCTTATCAATTTTCTTTCAAAAAGAATTGGCTTCCCTTCTGGAAGTTCAGACTTTCGTGAAAGGCGTGCTGCACATCCAACCTCCATTTGTGCCCCCGGTGGCACCGTGGGATCTTAACGTGGTGTTGCAGTTCCTTCAATCACATTGGTTTGAACCTTTACAAAAGATAAAGTTAAAATTGGAAAGTGGTCATGCTGTTGGCCTTGGCATCCGCAAGGCGGGTGTCTGAGTTAGCGGCCTTGTCTCGCAAAAGCCCATACTTAATCTTCCATGAAGATAGAGCAGAGTTGAGGACTCGTCAACAGTTTCTTCCAAAGGTGGTTTCATCGTTGCACATGAACCAACCTATTGTGGTGCCTGTGGCTACTGCCGCTTTCGCTGAGTCAAAATCCCTCGATTGGTTAGGGCTTTGAAGATTTATGTCGCAAGGACGGCTCAACTTAGGAAAACAGACGCTTTGTTTGTCCTGTATGCTCCCAACAAGATTGGGAATCCTGCTTCTAAGCAGACTATTGCGCGTTGGATCTGTACTACAATACAGAATGCTCATTCTACGGTTGGTTTGCCGTTGCCAAAATCAGTGAAGGCTCACTCTACCAGAAAGGTGGGCTCATCCTGGGCCGCTGCCAGGGGGGTATCGGCGTTACAAATTTGCCGAGCAGCTACTTGGTCTGGTGCAAACACGTTTGCGAAATTTTACAAATTTGAGACCCTGGCTGAGGAGGACCTCAGGTTTGGTCAATCGGTGCTGCAGAGTGATCCGCACTCTCCCGCCCGTTCTGGAGCTTTGGTATAACCCCATGGTTCTTGAAGTGTCCCCAGCATCCTCTAGGACGTATGAGAAAATAGGATTTTAATACCTACCGGTAAATCCTTTTCTCCTAGTCCGTAGAGGATGCTGGGCGCCCGTCCCAGTGCGGACTCTTTCTGCAGTAATTACTTATTAGTTATTGGTTATGTTACACATGAGTTGTGTTTCTGTTATGGTCAGCCTGTTGCTGACATTGTTCATGCCGTTGACTGGATTTCTGTTGAATGCCATGTTATACGGTGTGTTTGTGGTGTGAGCTGGTATGTATCTCACAGTTAGTTTAACAATAAATCCTTTTCCTCTAAATTTCCGTCTCCCTGGGCACAGTTTCTATAACTGGAGTCTGGAGGAGGGGCATAGAGGGAGGAGCCAGTTCACACCCATTCAAAGTCTTAAAGTGCCCATGTCTCCTGCGGATCCTGTCTATACCCCATGGTTCTTGAAGTGTCCCCAGCATCCTCTACGGACTAGGAGAAAAGGATTTACCGGTAGGTATTAAAATCCTATTATTCTTCTTGTGATGGTGCGTCTTGAGGGAGGCTCGTACGTGCCGTCATTCGTTGCGATCCTAAGAACGTTCCTCAGGCCGACATCTTCCACAATACTAATCGGCCTGCAGTTTGTAGCTATCCACTTAACTATGTTATTTGTTAGCTTTTCTTGCTTTTGTTTATCTGTACTTCTCCCATACATAGTTTATGTAGAAGGCCCAAAGCTTTCAATCCCATCCACTTCCTCTCCTGTTAATATAAGCAATGTCAGCCCCAATGTATACAGGTCTAGCACTGTATTATATTTCCTTTCCTGCTAGAACCCCAAGTGCATGTACCCAGCTGTGTGGGAGATCTGGTGTCTCCAGGACGAGTGTCCGAGAGGAAGTCTGCCCAGTCCCCATGAATCACAACGCAGCAAGCGGGCCTGGCGGCTTGCGGATCCAGCGGCTTCCACGTCTGCATCAAGGGGGTCTGGTCTGGCTCTGCAGCACACATGTAGCCCACCAGTAGTGTTAGCACAAGAAAAATATCGCCGTCATTAAGTTACGGCGTTAACGTGATAATATCTCGTTAACTTGACCATCAGTAATATATATATATATGTGGCAAATACCACTGACTCATCACAAAATCTCCTGTGCAATACTGTAAGGACTAGGAACTTAACATTTGGACAGTAGCTTGCTTTTGTGATGTAGGCGCCACAAATGGGTTAAAAGGGGTGAGATGATTATTGGAAATTCCCCCCTCACAGAGGATAGTTAAGACAGCCCGCCCAGCCAGGGCTATAAAGAATGCATGGTGCTGGCGATACGAAGTCATGGAGGGGGAAGGACACAATGCTCTGTTCCTGGTCTTCCTTGCCACTGGCAGTTGCACAGCAGTCCTTTATTCAAATAGGGGTACCACATCAACTGCCACCCTAAACACTGTCAAACACTGTCCCCTGTTTCAATAATGGCTTGCTCTGCAACTGCCACTGGCAATGAAGTTCAGCCTTATGGTTTAGGAGATTTTGTGATGAGTCAGTGGTATTTGCCTTTTAAGTACTTAACCTATTTCCAGTCAGGAGAGGATAGTGTCTCAGTTATCAGATGTTAACCTGTCACTTGAACTAAACATTGCAAACCTCTCAGAGAGCAATAGGAGGAAAAGAAAGAGATATTTTTACTCCTAAATGCATTAAAGGAGAGCTTGATAGTCAGCAACTGCTTATCTGCTGTGTAAAGGGTACTGACAACTCCCCCAGTGACCTTAAGTGTTGTGTGAAAATCTTTACCTTTTGACCTCAAAGGAGGAACCCTAAGGAGAGCCAGAAGCTAAACAAGGAGACCTAGGGCCCTTTGAAATAGTCAGCCTATCCCTGCAAACCTGACATATTTAACATACAGCGGGCGGAGCTTGGCTTGCTGTCTTCCCATCATTTACAGCATTGAGCAGGGTAGCAACAGAGGTGGGACGTGGCAGAGAAGAATGCGGATTATTCTTCTCATCGCCAGCCTTTTGACAGCATCAATCCGGGGAAGGCCTGCTCGGAGGTGATGTCTGACAAAGATTGGCATTATACTTCAAAATTCCAGAGTGAAGCACGGGTATTCAGCTGGTATATACTGTATATAAAGGTGTGTTTAATGGTAAAAATCCCACCAACATTATTGGACACACCAGATCACATGACCGTCCACTTTTTCCAACGATCGCACAACTGTTACAAAACCACATCACAGAGCCACAGCTGAATCACTCCACAACTGTAAACACTAGCATCATTCACAAAGACACTACTTACAGAAAAGAAGCACATCACTGCCTCTCTGACAGACATACACATTTTTGACAGAAAAATTTCAAAACCTGTCAAAATTACTACATAACTCACAGGACCTGACATCATTCCTCAGCAAAGATGACTGGTGCAATGATGATCTTTTCAAAGAACATGAACAGGACTATTTTCCCTCCTATTCATTATATATTTCATCTTACATAATCTGACATAGAGCTATTTCATAACAACAGGGACAATTTTATAAGCTAGATATACCACTCTTAGGTGTGCAAGCCTTAGGTGGTTGAACACACTCTGCCTTCGACATCATATATGGTTGAACTTAAATAAGAATCACACTGATTTAATAAATTGCTGTTTGCACAAAAAACACATTGGTTTATTTAATATAATCTTGACTAATAATCCTTATTAAGAATAATGGACTCCAGGTACAGCAGCTAGTAAACATATAGACAAATTAAAATGTCGACATGGACAAAACGATAATAGAGTCAAAATGTCGACACACAAAATATAGACATGGTCATTATATGGTCATAAAATATAGACATGCCTGTGCTGTGACGGTAGGTCAGACTACTGAATGTGCGGTTTCCTATATTCTGAATGGCGACAATTTGACATGGTCAAAATGTTGACATATGGAATATATATATTTCTGCTGCGGGGTACACTGGGCTCCACAGGGAATGACATTGGGGTGTAGAGTAGGATCTTGATCCGAGGCACCAAAAGGCTAAAAGCATTGACTGTTCCCAGAATGCATAGCGCCGCTTCCTCTATAACCCCGCCTCCGTGCACAGGAGCTCAGTTTTGTAGTTGGTGCCATGCAGTGCAGGCATACAACAGGGGGGCTGCTCCAGCAGCCCTGAGAAGAGCTTTTCAAATGAAAAATGAAGACTTCAAGGGCTGCAGCAGAGGCACTGTGTTAGATGTCAGTCAGACATCTCCTGCTGCAGCTCCATCACCTCCCCCAACGGCGCTGTACACTCCCGCGCCCTGGTTGCCGGGTACCTACAGCGGAGGCTCCGGTTCTTCTTTGTCAGTCATACACACCACCGCTGCCCTCCTGGATTGCGTGGCCGCACACAGGGAGGAGGTAAGAGGGTCCCCCAGGCGGGACCTGCGGAAAAATAGCTATCCGGCGCGGCCGGTGTGGACACTGTGGCAGTACAGGGACCCCACTGGACCACCAGGGCAAGGGCACAGGTTGGTTTTATTAAAAATCGTTTATTGTACAGCCCACAGTACCCGGTGGTGAAGTCCAGCAGGGGGATGAGGCTTTGACCTGTAGCCCCTCCCCCAGCCCCAGGGTGCCATTTAGAGTAAATGTTCCCGCCCTGGAGCTGCATATCTCTCCCTCACTCCCTGTCAGCGTTTGGGCACCATTAGGACAAGCTGAGCTGATCCTGGGACTGTTTGGGCAAATCCTCCTCGGTAAAGCCGCCAGCATGTCAGCGCTGTGCATTTTACAGGACACTTAAGTATTCTACATGTCTGCTGACAGTGTTAGTTAAGAAAGAGTGCATTTAGACAGGGTTATATAGTACAAGTACCCTGTAATATACATCCAGTATTTACTGTGCATTGTTATATCTATTGTCTGTATAGCCATACTTAGTATTACACTGTATTGCTAGTCCAGTGCAGTTTTATTGCATGTCATAATTTCTGCATTGTTCAATGTGACTCTATGTGTGTGCATATAGCTGCTTTGTGACCTCCATGTCGTGTATCTTACTCAGATTGCTATCCCTATATTCTATAACCTGAGGGGAATACGTGCGTCAGGGTTATTATCTAATATAGGTGTTTCACAAGATATACTTATTGTGTATTTTTCTCTGTGAATTTTAGTCACCATGTACCTCTGGAATTCCCTGTTTGTGCACATACACTACACAGGGGGTTCTTGCCAGGTATTGTGCTGCTGTTACTGTACTGGGTTGCCTCGCATTGAGCTTTCAGATATGTCAGCTACAAGGGGCGACGGAGCTGGGGCTGATCCCACATTGCGTGATGGTGACGCTGCAGACACGTTTGAGGAGAATATAGCAGCTGAGGGTTCTGGTTCCGGGGGGTTCCTTGCCCCCCAGTGGGACCGTAGCAACGGGGGTTCAAAATGACCCGCCTTGGGCTACTTTTTCCACGCTATTAAGTACGCTAGTAACTAGACTTGCGCCCCCTATGGGACCTCCTGTGCCGGTACAACCGCTTATGGTCCTTGCGGTTAATCCGCCATGGGCAGATCAATTGTCCTCTCAGTTACAGCAATTGAACCAATCACTGACTAAATAGAAATCTAACCCTCGCCCGCCCAAGACCACGGGGTCCTCTAAGCAGGCTATTACTTCCTCACAATCCACCAACGTCCCGGACACATCGTTTGATGAGGATGGCGTATATACTGACCCCACAGATTCTGATCCTGATGCTTCTGATGGGGAATCTGTTTCACAGGTGGATGTTCCTGACTTGTTGGGGGCTATCAGGCTAATTCTTCATATTACTGATGACCCAGAGCCGGATGCTGCCCCTAAGAAACCGGACAGGTTTAAACGTCAGAAAGTGGTTAAACAAGTTTTACCTCATTCTGACCATTTAGTTGACATACGTCAGGAATCCTGGGAAAATCCAGGAAAGAAATTCACGCCTCACAGGAAGATGCTGGCTCGCTATTCCCTTGCGGCGGAGCTAATTAAAAATTGGGAGACACCCCCGCCAGTGGGATTTGCAGGTGGCGCGGCTGGTGGTATCCTCTGCTCTGCCTGTAACTACTGTCACGTCTCTGAAAGAACCGACGGATAAGCGTGTGGAGGGTTGTTTAAAGGCGATTTACACTCTAACGGGTGCTGTGCATCAGCCCACTATTGCAGCGACTTGGGCTGCAGAGGCTATTGAAGCGTGGGCTCAGGAGTTGGAAGCTGAGATGTCTTCCAACGCATCTGATCATGCTAGACAATGTCTATCGTATATTGTCACAGCTTCTCACTACGTTAAGGAGGTGGCTTCTGATGCTGGTATTCTGGCGGCCAAGGCTTCTACTACGTCCATACTGGCTCGCCGGATTCTCTGGCTGCTGTCCTGGTCCGTGGATCTGGACTCTAAGAAAACCCTGGAGGTGCTCCCTTTAAAGGGAGATATTCTTTTTGGAGAAGACCTCAGCAAGATAGTGGCTGACTTAGCGTCTGCTAAAACAGCATGTCTACCTAGTACTGCTCCTTCGGTACTGAAGGCTAAGAGTACTTCCTTTCGCTCCTTTCGTCCTTCAGGGAAGGCAAAGGATCAGGCGTACCCGAAACAGGCTCGCACTTCCAAACCTACTAAGCCCAAACCCAGACAGGCCTGGGCTGCCCGCCAGCCTGATTCCAAGACTGACAAGCCTGCCGCATGACGGGGCAGGCCTCCCTCTGGGGGATCCCAGGGTGGGGAGCCATCTTCTAGGGTATACCCGGGAATAGTTGAAGACCACTTCTGATGCCTGGGTACGGGAAGTCGTCACTCGAGGTTACGCCAAATCCTTCAGAAATCGTCCCCCTCATCGATTTTGCCTGACAGACATCCCTTCAGATCAGGTGAAGGCAAAAACTCTTCATTCGGTGGTACAGTCCCTCCTGGACACAGGAGTGGTAGTACAGGTGCCTCTGGCTCAAAGAGGCAAGGGGTACTATTCACTGCTGTTCCTAGTCCCGAACCTGAATGGGTCCTCCCGGCTCATTCTCAACCTCAAGTCCTTGAACAAATTTGTGAGGGTCTCCAAGTTTCGTATGGAAACTCTTCGCTCTGTTGTTCTGGCCTTGGAACCTGGGGATTATATGGTCTCCCTGGACATACAGGATTCTTACCTGCATATTCCTATTGCAATGTCACATCAGCAATACCTGAGGTTTGCGGCTGGCAACCTCCATTACCAGTTTCGGGCATTACCTTTTGGTTTGACCACGGCTGCGCGAGTCTTCACCAAGGTCATGGCGGTAATGACGGCTGTACTCCGCCGTCAAGGGGTCAGGATCCTACCGTACCTGGACGACTTGTTGATCCTGGCAAATTTCCCAGAAATTTTCCTACGCCTTCTGGATCTGACTATCCAGTTTCTGCAAGCCCACAGGTGGCTCATCAACTGGAAGAAATTTTCCCTGGTCCCTGCTCAGAGCATGGTGCACCTGGGGGCGTTATTGGACACTCACAACCAGCGGATGTTCTTGTCTCAGGAGAAAGTCCTGAAGCTTCAGGACAGGATTCGATGCTTCCTATCTCGTCCGCAAGGGTCGATACATTCGGCGATGCAAGTGCTAGGTCTCATGGTGTCAGCTTTTGACATGGTGGAGTACGCTCAATTCCATTCCCACCCTCTGCAGAAGCTGATTCTTGCCAAGTGGGACGACCTGCCTCACCGGATCAGGTCTCAAATGTCTCCTTGTCTCCGGAGGTCCGTCTTGTCACTGAGCTGGTGGCTTCAGGACCACCGATTGAGCAGGGGTCGTCCCTTCTGGATATCCAACTGGGTCCTTCTGACGACGGATGCCAGTCTGAGAGGTTGGGGCGCGGTGTTGGAGCAACACTCCCTTCAGGGTCGGTGGACCAAGGAGGAGTCTCTCTTCCCTATAAACATTCTGGAGTTGCGGGCAGTGTTCAACTCATTGAACTTGGACCAGCATTTAATACAGCACAGACCTGTTCAAGTACAGTCGGACAACGCCACCAAGGTGGCATACATCAATCATCAAGGCACTTGAAGCCGCATGGCAATGAGGGAAGTTTCACGGATCCTTCAGTGGGTGGAACGCCATCTGCCAGCCATATCGGCAGTATTCATTCCGGGGGCCCTAAACCGGGAAGCTGGCTTTCTCACTTGTCAGGACGTACATGCCGGAGAGTGGAGCCTCCATCCAGAAGTGTTTCAACTTCTCATGGACAGGTGGGGCCTTCCAGATGTGGACCTGATGGCGTCTTGACACAATCACAAGGTTCCGGTCTTCAGAGCAAGGACAAGGGATCCTCAAGCAGCATTCGTGGACGCACTGGCAATTCCATGGAACTTTCAGCTGCCATACGTGTTCCCTCCGGTGTCACTCCTGCCCAGAGTAATAAGGAAATTCAAACAAGAAGTAGGAATCCTACTTCTGGTTGCTCCCGCGTGGCTCAGACGGAATTGGTTCTCAGACCTTCAGGGTCTCTCGATGGAACGTCCCCTTCTACTTCCACAGCGCCCAGATCTCCTCGTTCAGGGCCCTTGTGTATATCAGGATTTAGCCCGGCTGGCTTTGACGGCGTGGCTCTTGAAGCTTCCACCTTGAGGGCCAAAGGATTTTCTGAGGCGGTCATTCAAACTATGTTGAAGGCCCGGACACCGGCTTCTGCTCGGATTTACCATAGGGTCTGTAATTCTTACTTTGCTTGGTGCGCATCTAACAATTATGACGCTTACAAGTTTAGTACGGCCAAACTTTTGGCCTTTCTACAACAGGGCCTGGACTTGGGCCTTCGTCTGGCCTCCATCAAGGTTCATATTTCTGACTTGTCGGTTTGGTTCCAGAGAAAAATTGCGACCTTACCTGATGTACATACGTTCACTCAGGGTGTGTTGCGGATTCAACCTCCTTATGTTCCGCCTGTGGCTCCTTTGTACTTGTCGGTGGTTCTGGAGGCGTTGCAAGGGTCTCCGTTTAAGCCTCTTGAATCTGCGGACCTTAAGTGGCTTTCTTTTAAGGTTGTGTTTCTGCTTGCTATTGCCTCTGCTAGACGGGTGTCGGATTTGTGTGCCTTGTCTTGTAGGTCACCATAACTGATTTTTCACTGTGATTGGGCGGTTCTTAGAACACGTCCCGGGTATTTACCCAAGGTGGTGTCTTCTTTCCACCTTTATCAGGAGATTGTGGTTCCGGCCTTTGCCTCTCCTGAATTGTCTTCCAAAGAGCGGTCTTTGGATGTGGTACGGGCTCTCCTTATCTATGTGAAGATAACTGCTTCCCTTCGGAAGTCTGATTCTCTCTTTGTACTGTTTGGTTTTCACAAACGTGGCTGGCCTGCTCACAAGCAGACCCTGGCCAGATGGATTAGAATGGTGATTGCACATGCTTATGTACAGGCTGGCCTTCCAGCTCCTGCTACCATTAAGGCCCATTCTACTAGGTCTGTTGGACCTTCTTGGGCGGCCCGCCGTGGTGCGACCCTTGAACAATTGTGCAAGGCAGCTACGTGGTCCTCAGTGAACACGTTCATAAGGTTCTATGCCTTCGATACTTCCGCCTCCCAGGATGCCGGGTTCTTGTGCCCGCTACAGTGCGTCCCCTCCCATAAGGAACTGCTTTAGGACAGCCCCAATGTATTTCCCTGTGGAGCCCAGTGTACCCCGCAGCAGAAAACGAGATTTATGTTAAGACCTTACCGTTGTTAAATCTCTTTCTGCGAGGTACACTGGGCTCCACAGGGCGCCCACCCTGACGCTCCTGTCGTGAGAATGTGGTGTATGTGGCTACTAACGGTTGTCGTCTCTTTTGCCTGCTACTGCATTGGACTGGTTAACAAAAATTGAGCTCTATGGAGGCGGAGCTATGCATTCTGGGAACAGTCAAAGCTTTTACCCTGTTGGTGCCTCGGATCAAGATCCTACTCTACACCCCAATGTCATTTCCTGTGGAGCCCAGTGTACCTCGCAGAAAGAGATTTAACAAAGGTAAGTTCTTACCATAAATCTCGTTAAATATATATATATATATATATCTCAAGATATCAGCCCATGTGACTGACATGATAGGATCACTGTTTGCATACAGATGTGTCCTCTTACATCCTTGCTGTAGTCACGCTAAACAGCCCTTGAAGTCAAGCCATGCCATGGTAGGACTCTGTAGCGCTGAGCATCTTTTTTCGTGTTTTATTTCGCAAAAATGCGTCTTAGACACAAAGTAATGTAATGGGACGCACAAGCAGCTTCTGCTGATTAAAATTACATACAGCATGCCATATTCTGTGTCTAATTGTGTCTCTATCTGCATCCGAAATGCCACGTTAGTGTTTTCCATTAAAACACTGTAGCATAGCATTTTGTATGCAAATACAGCCACAATCACACACAGAATATATGCATGCTGCATATAATTTTAATCAGCAGACGCTGCTTGTACGTCCTATTGCATTAATTTGCATCTAAGACACATTTTCACGTAAAAAATACAAAAAAAAAGACACCCGGCGCTACCGAGTCACACAGCACTCACGTGTAGCGCTCGTGAACAAAGATGTAAGAGGACACTTCTGTATGCACAGTGCTTTACCCTCGGTGGCACAGCTGCAATGTGCCCATGTCTGCCTAAGTAAGGGACAGATTTATCAAAGCTTGTAGAGAGATAAAGTAGAGTGGGATAAAGTACATAAAGATCACCAACATTACATGGTTGGTGTGTGCTGAAAATAAGTAACCTGTACCATATTGAGAAAATTACAAAAAGTGATGATTTGTTTATTGAATTTTATTTTACAGTTTAAGGAGATGATGACATTGGATGTAGCAGAAAGTGCCCAAGTTTATGCAGCATTTTTAGTATACATGGATCTTTTAGAAGGTATGTTTACTTAAGATTATAACTGAAAGTTGTACTTTGCGCTGAAATGTTATATTTTCTCTGACGTCCTAAGTGGATGCTGGGGACTCCGTCAGGACCATGGGGATAGCGGCTCCGCAGGAGACGGGGCACAAAACTAAAGCTTTAGGATCAGGTGGTGTGTACTGGCTCCTCCCCCTATGACCCTCCTCCAAGCCTCAGTTAGGTTTTTGTGCCCGTCCGAGCAGGGTGCAATCTAGGTGGCTCTCTTAAGGAGCTGCTTAGAAAAAGTTTTTCTCTATCGTCCTAGTGGATGCTGGGGTTCCTGAAAGGACCATGGGGAATAGCGGCTCCGCAGGAGACAGGGCACAAAAAGTAAAGCTTTAGGATCAGGTGGTGTGCACTGGCTCCTCCCCCCATGACCCTCCTCCAAGCCAGTTAGATTTTTGTGCCCGGCCGAGAAGGGTGCAATCTAGGTGGCTCTCCTAAAGAGCTGCTTAGGAAAGTTTAGCTTAGGTTTTTTATTTTACAGTGAGTCCTGCTGGCAACAGGATCACTGCAACGAGGGACTTAGGGGAGAAGAAGTGAACTCACCTGCGTGCAGGATGGATTGGCTTCTTGGCTACTGGACATCAGCTCCAGAGGGACGATCACAGGTACAGCCTGGATGGTCACCGGAGCCTTGCCGCCGGCCCCCTTGCAGATGCTGAAGTAAGAAGAGGTCCAGAATCGGCGGCAGAAGACTCCTCAGTCTTCTAAAGGTAGCGCACAGCACTGCAGCTGTGCGCCATTTTCCTCTCAGCACACTTCACACGGCAGTCACTGAGGGTGCAGGGCGCTGGGAGGGGGGCGCCCTGGGAGGCAAATGAATACCTATTTTGGCTAAAAATACCTCACATATAGCCTCCGGAGGCTATATGGAGATATTTAACCCCTGCCAGAATCCGTTAAGAGCGGGAGACGAGGCCGCCGAAAAAGGGGCGGGGCCTATCTCCTCAGCACACAGCGCCATTTTCCCTCACAGAAAGGCTGGAGGGAAGGCTCCCAGGCTCTCCCCTGCACTGCACTACAGAAACAGGGTTAAAACAGAGAGGGGGGGCACTAATTTGGCGATATGCTTATATATATATTAAGATGCTATAAGGGAAAACACTTATATAAGGTTGTCCCTATATAATTATAGCGTTTTTGGTGTGTGCTGGCAAACTCTCCCTCTGTCTCTCCAAAGGGCTAGTGGGTCCTGTCCTCTATCAGAGCATTCCCTGTGTGTGTGCTGTGTGTCGGTACGTGTGTGTCGACAGGTAGGAGGACGATGTTGGTGAGGAGGCGGAGCAATTGCCTGTAATGGTGATGTCACTCTCTAGGGAGTCGACACCGGAATGGATGGCTTATTTAGGAAATTACGTGATAATGTCAACACGCTGCAAAGTCGGTTGACGACATGAGACGGCCGACAAACAATTAGTACGGTCCAGACGTCTCAAAAACACCGTCAAGGGTTTTAAAACGCCCGTTTACTTTAGTCGGTCGACACAGACACAGACAGGGACACTGAATCCAGTGTCGACGGTGAATAAACAAACGTATTCCTTATTAGGGCCACACGTTAAAGGCAATGAAGGAGGTGTTACGTATTTCTGATACTACAAGTACCACAAAAGAGGGTATTATGTGGGATGTGAAAAAACTACCATAGTTTTTCCTGAATCAGATAAATTAAATAAAGTGTGTGATGATGCGTGGGTTCCCCCCGATAGAAAATTATGGGCGGTATACCCTTTCCCGCCAGAAGTTAGGGCGCGTTGGGAAACACCCCTTAAGGTGGATAAGGCGCTCACACGCTTATCAAAACAAGTGGCGGTACCGTCTATAGATAGGGCCGTCCTCAAGGACCAGCTGACAAGGCTGGAAAATATAATAAAAAGTATATACACACATACTGGTGTTATACTGCGGCCAGCGATCGCCTCAGCCTGGATGTGCAGAGCTAGGGTGGCTTGGTCGGATTCCCTGACTAAAAATATTGATACCCTTGACAGGGACAGTATTTTATTGACTATAGAGCATTTCTATATATGCGAGATGCACAGAGGGATATTTGCACTCTGGCATCATGAATAAACGCGATGTCCATAACTGCCAGAAGATGTTATGGACACGACAGTGGTCAGGTGATGCAGATTCCAAACGGCACAGTATGGCCGTATAAAGGAAGAGGACTTGTTTGGGGTCGGTCCATCGGACCTGGTGGTCACGGCAACTGCTGGAAAATCCACCGTTTTTTACCCTAAGTCACATCTCTGCAGAAAAAGACACCGTCTTTTCAGCCTCAGTCCTCTCGTCCCTATAAGATCATATCTGCCCAGGGATAGAGGAAAGGGAAGAAGACTGCAGCAGGCAGCCCATTCCCAGGAACAGAAGCGTTCCACCGCGTCTGACAAGTTCTCAGCATGGCGCTGAGACCGTACAGGACCCCTGGATCCTACAAGTAGTATCCCGGGGGTACAGATGGGAATGTCGAGACGTTTCCCCTTCGCAGGCTCCTGAAGTCTGCTTTACCAAGTCTCCCTCCGACAAGGAGGTAGTATGGGAAAAAATTCACAAGCTGTATTCCCAGCAGGTGATAATTAAATTACCCCTCCTACTACAGAAAAGGGGTATTATTCCACACTATATTGTGGTACTGAAGCCAGATGACTAGGTGAGACTTATTCTAAAAAATTTTTTTTGAACACTTACAAAGGTTCAAATTAAGATGAAGTCACTCAGAGCAGTGATAACGAACCAGGAAGAAGGGGACTATATAGTGTCCCGGGACATCAGGGATGCTTACCTCTATGTCCCAAATTTGCCCTTCTCACTAAGGGTACCTCAGGTTCGTGGTGCAGAACTGTCACTATCAGTTTCAGACGCTGCCGTTTGGATTGTCCACGGCACCCCGGGGTCTTTACCAAGGTAATGGCCGAATTGATGATTCTTCTTCGAAGAAAAGGCGTCTTAATTATCCCTTACTTGGACGATCTCCTGATAGGGGCATAGTCCAGGGAACAGTTGGAGGTCGGAGTAGCACTATCTCGGATACTGCTACAATCAGCACGGGTGGATTCTAAATATTCCAAAATCGCAGCTGATCCCGACGACACGTCTGCTGTGCCTAGGGATGATTCTGGACACAGTCCAGAAAAAGGTGTTTCTCCCGGAAGAGAAAGCCAGGGAGTTATCCGAGCAAGTCAGGAACCTCCTAAAAACAGTGCATCATTGCACAAGGGTCATGGTAAAAATGGTGGCTTCCTACGAAGCAATTCCATTCGGCAGATTTCACGTAAGAACCTTTCAGTGGGATCTGCTGGACAAATGGTCCGGATCGCATCTTCAGATGCATCAGCGGATAACCCAATATCCAAGGACAAGGGTGTCTCTCCTGTGGTGGTTATAGAGTGCTCATCTTCTAGAGGGCCGCAGATTCGGCATTCAGGATTGGATGCTGGTAACCACGGAGCCCAGCCTGAGAGGCTGGGGAGCAGTCACACAAGGGAAAAATTTCCAGGGAGTGTGATCAAGTATGGAGACTTTTCTCCACATAAATATACTGGAGCTAAGGGTAAATTTATAATGCTCTAAGCTTAGCAAGACCTCTGCTTCAAGGTCAGCCGGTATTGATCCAGTGGGAAAAACATCACGGCAGTCGCCCACGTAAACAGACAGGGCGACACAAGAAGCAGGAGGGCAATGGCAGAAACTGCAAGGATTTTTCGCTGGGCGGAAAATCATGTGATAACACTGTCAGCAGTTTTTCATCCCGGGAATGGAAACTGGGAAGCAGACTTCCTCAGCACGACCTCCACCCGGGAGAGTGGAAACTTCATTGAGAAGTTTTTTCCACATGATTGTAAACCGTTGGGAAATACCAAAGGTGGACATGATGGCGTCCCGTCTGAACAAAAAACGGGACAGGTATTGCGCCAGGTCAAGAGACCCTCAGGCAATAGATGTGGACGTTCTGGTAACACCGTGGGTGTACCAGTCGGTGTATGTGTTCTCTCCTCTGCTTCTCATACCTAAGGTGCTGAGAATTATAAGACGTAGAGGAGTAAGAACTATACTCATGGCTCCGGATTGGCCAAGAAGGACTTGGTACCCGGAACTTCAAGAGATGCTTACAGAGGTCTTATGGCCTCTGCCGCTAAGAAGGGACTTGCTTCAGCAAGTACCATGTCTGTTCCAAGACTTACCGCAGCTGCGTTTGTCGGCATGGCGATGGAAAGCCGGATCCTAAGGGAAAAAAGGCATTCCGGAAGAGGTCATTCCTACCCTGGTCAAAGCCAGAAAGGAGGTGACCGCACAACATTATCACCACGTGTGGCGAAAATATGTTGCGTGGTGTGAGGCCAGGAAGGCCCCACAAAGAAATTTCAACTCGGTCGTTTCCTGCATTTCCTGCAAACAGGAGTGTCTATGGGCCTCAAATTGGGGTCCATTAAGGTTCAAATTCGGCCCTGTAAATTTTCTTCCAGAAAGAATTGGCTTCAGTTCCTGAAGTCCAGAAGTTTGTCAAGGGAGTATTGCATATACAAACCCCTTTTTTGTGCCTCCAGTGGCACTGTGGGATCTCAACGTAGTTCTGGGATTCCTCAAATCACATTGGTTTAAAACCAGTCAAATATGTGGATTTGAAGCATCTCACATAAAAAGTGACCATGCTCTTGGCCCTGGCCTGGACCAGGCGAGTGTCAAATTGGTGGTTTTTTTCTCAAAAAAGTCCATATCTGTTTGTCCATTCGGACTGGGCAGAGCTGCGGACTCGTCCCCAGTTCTCTCCCTAAGGTGGTGTCAGTGTTTCACCTGAACCAGCTTATTGTGGTGCCTTGCACCTACTAGGGACTTGGAGGACTCCAAGTTGCTAGAAGTTGTCAGGGCCCTGAAAATATGTTCCAGGACAGCTGGAGTCAGAAAATCTGACTCGCTGTTTATACTGTATGCACCCAACAAGTTGGGTGCGCCTGCTTCTAAGCAGTCGATTGCTCGTTGGATTTGTAACACAATTCAACTTGCACATTCTGAGGCAGGCCTGCCACAGTCTAAATCGGTTAAGGCCCATTCCACAAGGAAGGTGGGCTCATCTTGGGCGGCTGCCCGAGAGGTCTCGGCATTACAACTCTGCCGAGCAGCTACGTGGTCAGGGGAGAACACGTTTGTAAAATTCTACAAATTTGATATCCTGGCAAAAGAGGACCTGGAGTTCTCTCATTCGGTGCTGCAGAGTCATCCGCACTCTCCCGCCCGTTTGGGAGCTTTGGTATAATCCCCATGGTCCTTTCAGGAACCCCAGCATCCACTAGGACGATAGAGAAAATAAGAATTTACTTACCGATAATTCTATTTCTCGGAGTCCGTAGTGGATGCTGGGCGCCCATCCCAAGTGCGGATTATCTGCAATACTTGTACATAGTTACAAAAATCGGGTTATTATTGTTGTGAGCCATCTTTTCAGAGGCTCCGCTGTTATCATACTGTTAACTGGGTTTAGATCACAAGTTGTACGGTGTGATTGGTGTGGCTGGTATGAGTCTTACCCGGGATTCAAAATTCCTCCCTTATTGTGTACGCTCGTCCGGGCACAGTACCTAACTGGCTTGGAGGAGGGTCATGGGGGGAGGAGCCAGTGCACACCACCTGATCCTAAAGCTTTACTTTTTGTGCCCTGTCTCCTGCGGAGCCGCTATTCCCCATGGTCCTTTCAGGAACCCCAGCATCCACTACGGACTCCGAGAAATAGAATTATCGGTAAGTAAATTCTTATTTTAGGTTTATTATTTTCAGTGAGTCCTGCTGGCAACAGGCTCACTGCATCGAGGGACTTAGGGGAGAGAAGTTCAACTCACCTGCGTGCAGGATGGATTGGCTTCTTAGGCTACTGGACACCATTAGCTCCAGAGGGAGTCGGAACACAGGTCTCACCCTGGGGTTCGTCCCGGAGCCGCGCCGCCGACCCCCCTTGCAGATGCTGAAGATTGAAGGTCCAGAAACCGGCGGCAGAAGGCTCTTCAGTCTTCTTGAAGGTAGCGCACAGCACTGCAGCTGTGCGCCATTGTTTGTCACACACTTCTCACCAACGGTCACGGAGGGTGCAGGGCGCTGCTGGGGGCGCCCTGGGCAGCAATGTAAATACCTTTTATGGCTAAAAAATACATCACATATAGCCCTTGAGGCTATATGGATGTATTTAACCCCTGCCAGATATTACAAACTACGGGAAAAAAGCCCGCCGGAATAGGGGGCGGGGCTTATTCTCCTCAGCACACAGCGCCATTTTCCTGCTCAGCTCCGCTGTGAGGAAGGCTCCCAGGACTCTCCCCTGCACTGCACTACAGAAACAGGGTAAAACAGAGAGGGGGGGGCACTTTTTTTGGCGATATTTTATATATTTAAGCTGCTATAAGGATACAACACTTATATAAGGTTGTTCCCATATATATTATAGCGCTTGGGTGTGTGCTGGCAAACTCTCCCTCTGTCTCCCCAAAGGGCTAGTGGGGTCCTGTCTTCGATAAGAGCATTCCCTGTGTGTCTGCTGTGTGTCGGTACGTGTGTGTCGACATGTATGAGGACGATGTTGGTGTGGAGGCAGAGCAATTGCCGGTAATGGTGATGTCACCCCCCAGGGAGTCGACACCGGAATGGATGGCTTTGTTTATGGAATTACGTGATAATGTCAGCACATTACAAAAATCAGTTGACGACATGAGACGGCCGGAAAACCAGTTGGTACCTGCCCAGGCGTCTCAGACACCGTCAGGGGCTGTAAAACGCCCTTTACCTCAGTCGGTCGACACAGACCCAGACACGGACACTGAATCTAGTGTCGACGGTGAAGAAACAAACGTATTTTCAAGTAGAGCCACACGTTATATGATCACGGCAATGAAGGAGGCTTTGCATATCTCTGATACTGCAAATACCACAAAAAGGGGTATTATGTGGGGGGGTGAAAAAACTACCTGTAGTTTCTCTGACGTCCTAGTGGATGCTGGGACTCCGTAAGGACCATGGGGAATAGCGGCTCCGCAGGAGACAGGGCACAAAATAAAAGCTTAAGGATCAGGTGGTGTGCACTGGCTCCTCCCCCTATGACCCTCCTCCAAGCCTCAGTTAGATTTTTGTGCCCGGCCGAGAAGGGTGCAATCTAGGTGGCTCTCCTGAGCTGCTTAGAATAAAAGTTTAGTTAGGTTTTTTTATTTTCAGTGAGTCCTGCTGGCAACAGGCTCACTGCATCGTGGGACTAAGGGGAGAAGAAACGGACTCACCTGAGTGCAGAGTGGATCGGGTTTCTTAGGCTACTGGACACTAGCTCCAGAGGGACGATCACAGGTTCAGCCTGGATGGGTCACCGGAGCCGCGCCGCCGTCCCCCTTACAGAGCCAGAAGAGACGAAGAGGTCCGGTGAAATCGGCGGCAGAAGACATCCTGTCTTCAGACTAAGGTAGCGCACAGCACCGCAGCTGTGCGCCATTGCTCTCAGCACACTTCACACTCCGGTCACTGAGGGTGCAGGGCGCTGGGGGGGGGGGCGCCCTGAGACGCAATATAACAGAATACCTTAGGTGGCAAAACAGAATACATCACATATAGCTCCTGGGCTATATGGATGTATTTTAATCCCCTGCCATTTTACACAAAAAAGCGGGAGATAAGGACGTCGTGAAGGGGCGGAGCCTATCTCCTCAGCACACAAGCGCCATTTTCCCTCACTGCTCCGCTGGAAGGACGGCTCCCTGACTCTCCCCTGCAGTCCTGCTTCAGAATCAGGGTAAAAAAGAGAAGGGGGGGCACGTTTGGCAGCAAATAAATATATTAACAGTAGCTATAAGGGAGTAACACTTATATAAGGTTATCCCTGTATATATATATAGCGCTGGGTGTGTGCTGGCAGACTCTCCCTCTGTCTCTCCAAAGGGCTAAGTGGGGTCCTGTCCTCTATCAGAGCATTCCCGGTGTGTGTGCTGTGTGTCGGTACGCGTGTGTCGACATGTATGAGGAGGAAAATTATGTGGAGGCGGAGCAGTTGCCTGTGTTGGTGATGTCACCCCCTAGGGAGTCGACACCTGACTGGATGATTGTATTTAAACAATTAAGTGATAATGTCAGCAATTTGCAAAAAACTGTTGACGACATGAGACAGCCGGCAAATCAATTAGTGCCTGTCCAGGCGTCTCGGACACCGTCAGGGGCGCTAAAACGCCCGTTACCTCAGTGGGTCGACACAGACCCTGACACAGATACTGAGTCTAGTGTCGACGGTGACGAGACAAACGTAATGTCCAGTAGGGCCACACGTTACATGATCACGGCAATGAAAGAGGCATTGAACCTTTCTGACACTACAAGTACCACAAAGAAGGGTATTATGTGGGGTGAGAAAAAACTACCAATATTTTTTCCTGAGTCAGAGGAAATAAATGAGGTGTGTGAAAAAGCGTGGGTTTCCCCCGATAAAAAACAGCTAATTTCTAAAAAATTATTAGCATTATATCCTTTCCCGCCAGAGGTTAGGGCGCGTTGGGAAACACCCCCTAGGGTAGATAAGGCGCTCACACGTTTATCAAAACAAGTAGCGTTACCGTCTCCTGATACGGCTACCCTCAAAGAACCAGCTGATAGAAGGCTGGAAAATATCCTAAAAAGTATATACACACATACTGGTGTTATACTGCGACCAGCAATCGCCTCAGCCTGGATGTGCAGTGCTGGAGTCGCATGGTCGGATTCCCTGACCGAGAATATTGATACCCTGGATAGGGACAATATTTTGTTAACTATAGAACATTTAAAGGATGCATTACTATATATGCGTGATGCACAGAGGGATATTTGCACCCTGGCATCAAGAGTAAGTGCTATGTCCATCTCTGCCAGAAGAGCGTTATGGACGCGACGGTGGTCAGGGGATGCGGATTCCAAACGGCACATGGAAGTATTGCCGTATAAAGGGGAGGAGTTATTTGGGGCTGGTCTATCGGACCTGGTGGCCACGGCAACGGCTGGAAAATCCACCTTTTTACCCCAGGTCACTCCACATCAGCAGAAAAAGACACCGTCTTTTCAAACTCAGTCCTTTCGTTCCCATAAGTACAAGCGAGCAAAAGGCCATTCTTTTCTGCCCCGGGGCAGAGGAAGAGGAAAAAGACTGCACCATGCAGCCGCTTCACAGGAGCAGAAGCCCTCCCCTGCTTCTGCCAAGTCTTCAGCATGACGCTGGGGCTTTACAAGCAGACTCAGATATGGTGGGGGCCCGTCTCAAGAATTTCAACGCGCAGTGGGCTCACTCGCAAGTGGATCCCTGGATTCTACAGGTAGTATCGCAGGGGTACAAACTGGAATTCGAGGCGTTTCCCCCTCGTCGTTTCCTGAAGTCTGCTTTACCAAAGTCTCCCTCCGACAGGGAGGCAGTTTTGGAAGCCATTCACAAGCTGTATTCCCAGCAGGTGATAATCAAGGTACCCCTCCTGCAACAAGAAAAGGGGTATTATTCCACGCTGTTTGTGGTACCGAAGCCGGACGGCTCGGTGAGACCAATTTTAAATCTGAAATCCTTGAACACTTACATAAAAAGGTTCAAATTCAAGATGGAGTCACTCAGAGCAGTGATAGCAAACCTGGAAGAAGGGGACTATATGGTGTCTCTGGACATCAAAGATGCTTATCTCCACGTCCCGATATACCCTTCTCACCAAGGGTACCTCAGGTTTGTAGTACAAAACTGTCATTATCAGTTTCAGACGCTGCCGTTTGGATTGTCCACGGCACCTCGGGTCTTTACCAAGGTAATGGCCGAAATGATGATTCTTCTACGAAGAAAAGGCATTTTAATTATCCCTTACTTGGACGATCTCCTGATAAGGGCAAGATCCAGGGAACAGTTAGAAGTCGGAGTAGCACTATCTCAGGTAGTGTTACGTCAGCACGGGTGGATTCTAAATATTCCAAAATCGCAGCTGATTCCAACGACACGTCTACTGTTCCTAGGAATGATTCTGGACACAGTCCAGAAGAAGGTGTTTCTCCCGGAGGAGAAGGCCAGGGAGTTATCCGAGCTAGTCAGGAACCTCCTAAAACCAGGACAGGTCTCAGTGCATCAGTGCACGAGGGTCCTGGGGAAAATGGTGGCTTCTTACGAAGCGATTCCATTCGGAAGATTCCATGCAAGAACATTTCAGTGGGATCTACTGGACAAATGGTCCGGATCGCATCTGCAGATGCATCAGCGGATAACCCTGTCGCCAAGGACAAGGGTGTCTCTCCTGTGGTGGCTGCAGAGTGCTCATCTACTAGAGGGCCGCAGATTTGGCATTCAGGATTGGATCCTGGTAACCACGGATGCCAGCCTGAGAGGCTGGGGAGCAGTCACACAGGGAAGGAATTTCCAGGGCCTGTGGTCAAGCTTGGAAACGTCTCTTCATATAAACATTCTGGAACTAAGGGCCATTTACAATGCCCTAAGTCAAGCAAAACCTCTGCTTCAGGGTCAGGCGGTGTTGATCCAATCGGACAACATCACGTCAGTCGCCCACGTAAACAGAAAAATCATGTGATAGCACTGTCAGCAGTATTCATTCCGGGAGTGGACAACTGGGAAGCAGACTTCCTCAGCAGACACGACCTTCACCCGGGAGAATGGGGACTTCACCCAGAAGTCTTCCACCTGATTGTAAACCGTTGGGAAAAACCAAAGGTGGACATGATGGCGTCACGTCTAAACAAAAAACTGGACAGATATTGCGCCAGGTCAAGGGACCCTCAGGCAATAGCAGTGGACGCTCTGGTAACGCCGTGGGTGTACCAGTCAGTGTATGTGTTCCCTCCTCTGCCTCTCATACCAAAAGTACTGAGAATCATAAGAAGGAGAGGAGTAAGAACTATACTCGTGGTTCCGGATTGGCCAAGGCGGACTTGGTACCCGGAACTTCAAGAGATGCTCACGGACGAACCGTGGCCTCTACCTCTAAGAAAGGACCTGCTACTGCAGGGGCCTTGTCTGTTCCAGGACTTACCGCGGCTGCGTTTGACGGCATGGCGGTTGAACGCCGGATCCTGAGGGAAAAAGGCATTCCAGAAGAAGTCATCCCTACTCTGGTCAAAGCCAGGAAGGACGTAACCGCAAAACATTATCACCGCATTTGGCGTAAATATGTTGCGTGGTGTGAGGCCAAGAAGGCCCCTACAGAGGAATTTCAACTGGGTCGTTTCCTTCATTTCCTGCAAACAGGACTGTCTATGGGCCTAAAATTAGGGTCCATTAAGGTTCAAATTTCGGCCCTGTCGATTTTCTTCCAGAAAGAACTGGCTTCAGTACCTGAAGTTCAGACATTTGTAAAAGGGGTGCTGCACATACAGCCTCCTTTTGTGCCTCCAGTGGCACCTTGGGATCTCAATGTGGTGTTGAGTTTTCTAAAGTCACATTGGTTTGAACCACTTTCCACTGTGGACTTAAAATATCTCACATGGAAGGTGTCGATGCTGTTAGCCTTGGCTTCAGCCAGGCGTGTGTCAGAATTGGCGGCTTTATCATATAAAAGCCCTTACTTAATTTTTCATTCTGACAGGGCGGAATTGAGGACTCGTCCTCAATTTCTACCTAAGGTGGTTTCTGCATTTCACATGAACCAACCTATTGTGGTACCTGCGGCTACCAGGGACTTAGAGGACTCTAAGTTGCTTGACGTTGTCAGGGCCTTGAAAATATATGTTTCCAGGACGGCTGGAGTCAGAAAATCTGACTCGCTGTTTATCCTGTATGCACCCAACAAGCTGGGTGCTGCTCCTGCTTCTAAGCAGACGATTGCTCGTTGGATTTGTAGTACAATTCAGCTTGCACATTCTGTGGCAGGATTGCCACAGCCAAAATCAGTAAAAGCCCATTCCACAAGGAAAGTGGGCTCATCTTGGGCGGCTGCCCGAGGGGTCTCGGCTTTTACAACTTTGCCGAGCAGCTACTTGGTCAGGGGCAAACACGTTTGCTAAATTCTACAAATTTGATACCCTGGCTGAGGAGGACCTGGAGTTCTCTCATTCGGTGCTGCAGAGTCATCCGCACTCTCCCGCCCGTTTGGGAGCTTTGGTATAATCCCCATGGTCCTTACGGAGTCCCAGCATCCACTAGGACGTCAGAGAAAATAAGATTTTACTTACCGATAAATCTATTTCTCGTAGTCCGTAGTGGATGCTGGGCGCCCATCCCTAGTGCGGATTGTCTGCAATACTTGTATATAGTTATTGTTACAAAGATTCGGGTTATTATTGTTGTGAGCCATCTTTTCAGAGGCTCCTTTGCGTTTATCATACTGTTAACTGGGTTCAGATCACAAGTTGTACGGTGTGATTGGTGTGGCTGGTATGAGTCTTACCCGGGATTCAATATCCTTCCTTATTATGTACGCTCGTCCGGGCACAGTATCCTAACTGAGGCTTGGAGGAGGGTCATAGGGGGAGGAGCCAGTGCACACCACCTGATCCTTAAGCTTTTATTTTGTGCCCTGTCTCCTGCGGAGCCGCTATTCCCCATGGTCCTTACGGAGTCCCAGCATCCACTACGGACTACGAGAAATAGATTTATCGGTAAGTAAAATCTTATTTTTTCCTGAATCAGAGGAATTGAATGATGTATGTGATGAAGCGTGGTTTAACCCAGATAGAAAAGTGCTAATTTCAAAAAAGTTATTGGCATTATACCCTTTCCCGCCAGAGGTTAGGGCGCGCTGGGAAACACCCCCTAGGGTGGATAAGGCGCTCACACGCTTATCAAAACAAGTGGCGTTACCGTCCCCTGATACGGCCGCCCTCAAGGATCCAGCTGATAGGAGGCTGGAAACTACCCTAAAGAGTATATACACACATACTGGTGTTATACTGCGACCAGCCATCGCCTCAGCCTGGATGTGCAGTGCTGGGGTGGTCTGGTCGGATTCCCTGACTGAAAATATTGATACCCTGGATAGGGACAGTATTTTATTGACTATAGAGCAATTAAAGGATGCTTTTCTTTATATGCGAGATGCTCAGAGGGATATTTGCACTCTGGCATCGAGAGTAAGTGCGATGTCCATATCTGCCAGAAGAAGTTTATGGACGCGACAGTGGTCAGGTGATGCGGATTCCAAACGACATATGGAAGTATTGCCGTATTGACAATGCTAAATTCCTTGTCGTATAAACAACCCTTTATGAAGCTAAGAACACTGTACGCTGTTTACTTAAGAAGTACCGTAATGGTACGCTATTGGCGTAGCGATCGCTCAGCCGTAGGCGAGACGCTCAAGCGTCACGTTCGCTCACGGCCCAGTGATCACAGGACACGTTATTGGTTATGTCTAGGGGAATGATTCGCTGTAGCGTAGCGTACGCTCGAGATCACGAGGAGGTCACCAGCGATGCAGACGCTCACAACACTATACCTTTATGTTAAAACCTTATACCAATGAAATACACTGAATACCTTAATGTGAGTACAGGGTGTAAGTGCAACCTTGTGTAACCTGACTAACTACAAAGCTGCTTGAGCGTCACCGACGCTCAAGTGAACACTTAACACTATAGAAAATGCACAGATACTGGTTTAGGTTCCAAAGCCTATTAACTGTATTATATCTAATATACTTGTAAAAGGGGATAACAGTACAAATGATACACTACAATATAACAGAGACTTCCTAACCACAGAACTAAACAATAAATACAAAAAGACAATACTACACTGACCTAAATGCAATACAGTACAATACTATAATACTATGAGAGATATAAGAGAAAAGAGGAGAGAGAGAGATAGAGAGAGAGAGAGAAATTGGCTCACAGAAAGACAATGATTACGGAGAGAAACTTACGCACAAAGGGTATGATCGCCTGCGCCTCGATATCCAGCTCCCGGCTATCAGCAGATAACCGTTGATGAGAGAGTGAGAGCTGGATGTGGTCGGCCTGCCTATTTATGCCCCACACACAATGCAATCTCCTGGTCCTACAATCCCATTGTCCATTGGCCGAAGGAATTCGGCCCTGCATCATAACAAAAGGTCATAGGGTGATTCATACAGGTGGGCTGTGACGATTTCCAACAGCTCAGGTGGGTGGGAAACTGGGTTTCCCGCCGCATACCTGAGTATGTGTAAATAATAGAAATGGACATAAACTTCTTATGTCCATAACTATTCGCACGAGCGATTAATACGCTCCAAACCAACACCGGAATATTGCTAATTAAATACTCTTCCGATGGGTACCAAACACTGCTGTATGATACCTGTTAGACCCTTCGTACGATATAAAGAGGGATTCCTCAGCTCTGGGACATTGTATTTTAACCAAACTTTCAGAATCTATCAAAGGGACCATGATCTATAAACTACATTAATTGTGAAAATATGTAACGAATGAGTCGCACGCTACGACCACATAAACTCTACCGTAAATACGCATACCGCGCCTGCGAGTGCACGCTATTGCGGGTATGCGCTTCCACGGGAGAGCGTACGCACGCGCAGCGCGGACCAGTGTGCGGTGCAAATATGGCAACGTGCATTGAGACATTTTTCTGACTTTGACAGTCCACCCTTTGGCAGTCAATAATAACTGCCACAAAACATTTAAGGAGAAAAATGTAAGTCAGGGGTTAATTGATTTCCATGGTTGGGTAGGGGAGAAGAGTGGAGTAGGTGTGAAGAGGGTATGACCTAGTGAGAAAGTAGAAGCATGTGTGTACGAGTCCATGTTTGGAGGGTCATGTATCATCGTGCCGTACGTGTGGTAAATCAAGCTTCGAGGTATTGCGAAGTATACATTTGAATTCCTTCTTGTCCTGTGGTACAGGTCTGTGGATGGGCTGTCAAACTCTACCGAGCTCATTTCGGCTGTGGTTGTAACAAAATGGGGATGCACATTTTAGTTGATGATACATGAATGGGGGAGGTATGTGGTTGCTGCTATCTGTGCCTGTATTCCCTATCGTCTATGTGTGTTATTACCTGAGGGTTGTAGAGATGAAGATAAAGAACACTTACGAAAAATGCAATGATATTCTATGTCAGGGAAATGTACATCTGTTGTTGAAGTTGTGTTCGGTATCTGTTGAGAGTCGTCTTCTTTGCGCTGTATTGCTCCTTGGGCATGAGCAAATAGCTTTGTCTGAGCCATCAGATTTACAAAAAATGTTGGGCTAGCGTGAGTTTAAAAATACTAGGGAAACTGGGGATCCATGGCAAAGTTCATCAAGTGTCCATATTTAAAGTTGTCAAATCTTCTTCTTTGGTGCTTGTCTGTTGTCTGTATAACGTCTCGTCAACTTCCTCGTCCAAGGGGGTCTTTGTATCTTGGAGAAAAGCAGAAAAAACAGGTGAAAGAAACGGACCGTATAATCGCATTTTCATCACATTCTGGTTTCTATCATTGGGTCATAAATCAAATCCAGGTTAATTACAGTTTCCTCACTCCTCAAGCTCATCACTTTTGTACTTTGTTTGCACCTCATTAAAGCCTGCCCGCATCTAAATATCAATCCAATCGATATAACGACACCCAAGATACATAGTAGGAACTTTCCAACATCCATTATGACTCCTTGAGCCCAGTCTCCTAAACCGGAGAACCAATTTCGCGGGTTCAACCATGACACCCAACTAGTCAGCTCATTACCTACAGCAGCAAGGGTGAGATTGTGTTTTCGACGAAATTCCCACTTTAATTGCAGAATATCGTCCATCTTTTGGTCTATGACCTCTACCGGATCCTCGGTGCTATTTGTGATATACGTGCAACACTTTATGCCGTACTGTGTTGCCAATGTAACACAATATCCGCCTGTTACTGCTGTAAGATAATTAAGAACCATCCTATGCTGAACTAGTTCTGTTTTATAAGCTTGAAGTTCTCTTCCAGTGTATCTAAACGTGTCATCATACATTTCAGTGATATTATCTAACAAATTGGCGAGCGCGGAAATGTATCTATAATTCATCACTCCCCGAGCGGTACGAGTGAAATCTAACGCTACCAGAACCTGAATCCCGGTGGATTCATGGATAAGATCAGAGGCCGGATGCTCTAACCTTTCTGACAGTTGTCTTTTAACTCGGTGCTCGTAATGAGTGTGAGTATAAGGAGCTTGGGCACCACGGTGTATGTCCTTCATTTTGTCATGTGTAACAGTCATCACTTCAGGCAATACTTTTCCAATATAACACAATCCTTCAGAGTTTGGGGCAAGCCACTTGTACGCCTTTCTCCCGCATATGAAATATGCATCATCGGGGAGAACATATGGGACGGAGAAGGACATGACCATGTTACAAACCTTCCAGGTGAAATCTCCTGACCCTAATTCTTCCATCTGTCTAATGCACGTATCGGTTTGTACGATATGTGCACAGTATCCTGGTGATACCTCTCCAACTCTAGTAATCCTATTTCCTAAGGTATATCGATACCGGAAAGATTTTCCTCTACTGGCTATGTGGCGTACGAGCTCTGTATCTGTAGGCATTCTATCTGCTCTGTGTGAAAAGGTCATGGTAAGGTTGCTCCATGACACTTCCCAATTTCCCGGTTTTCTGGGATTGGAGATGTTAAAACATATGAGGGACCTATCCACATGGTATTGGTGGAGCTTCAAACTAGGAGGGCTGGAGATGTTAAACCTCCGGTCCACCGGTCTCCCACCACTTAGCTCAAGTACCTCCCCTAACGTTAAAGGAAATGGTACTAGCCCTGATTTACTGTGACCCTGAGGTACTTGAGAGCATACCCAACAATCTGTTTGGTTTAACACGTTACCCACTAGAGAGTGATAGTCACTCAATGGATGCCGGTCCATATGGATATTAAAACTAGATTGGCATTTCTTTATGCATCCGTCTTCAACCAGATTATCACAGAGCCTACAGATACAATTTTCTTCAGCTAACAATCCATCACAATTTCTTCTATCGGATCGTTTTCTGATACTCGCCTTTGCTTGTTGGTTTGGTTGATCTTGGAAAACTACGCCTCCATCATCATAATCGGAACCCATTCCAGAACCTCTCTCGACCTCTATGGTACTCTCGCCGGAACAGACTGCTCTGGTCAACATCATGGTTAACATCAAAATCCGGATCACAGTCTCTTGGGGCAAGTCCATCTTTGAGGAGGAAATAGAGAAGAATGAGAAGGGGGAAAAAGAAATTTTTAAGGGAGAGGGGATGGGAAGTGGAGAAAACAATAAAAGGGAGAGGGGAGTCGACAGCTGCTTTCGATCTTCAAGGCTCAGGTGCCGCCTCAGTCCTCCTGGAACAGACACTCCAGTGATACAACCTCTACCGTCTGTTCCTTATCACGGGACTTCTCTGGATCGGCAACCTTTTTGCAGTGGGATGAATGGACCCAAGTCTCTCTCTCAGCAACCTTCAATGCTGTGGTGCTAGTCAATAAGACCTGGTATGGTCCTTCCCATCTATCAATAAGACAACCTGAGCGTAGAAAATTTCGTATCATTACATAATCCCCAGGTTCAATGTCATGACAATTACTATCTGGTAAATCAGGAATCACCAACTTCAGATTATCATTTTGATTCCTCAACTGCTTACTCATGTTAATCAAGTATTTTACAGTTACTTCATTGTTACATTTCAAATCATCCTGAGGGTTAATCATGACATGCGGTTGTCGACCAAACAAGATTTCAAAAGGAGACAGATTAAGAGGGGACCTGGGAGTGGTTCTGATGCTATACAAAACAATGGGTAAAGCTTCTGGCCACGTCAATCCTGTCTCTGCCATTACTTTACTCAATTTATTTTTAATAGTGCTGTTCACTCTTTCGACCTTCGCACTCGCCTGTGGACGGTACGGAGTGTGCAGCTTGCTATCAATTCCCATCAACTTACACATTCCTTGAAAGACATCACCTGTAAAATGGGTACCCCTATCACTTTCAATGATTCTAGGGATACCATATCTACATACAAATTCCTGCACTGTATGGTGGAGGAGGAGCTGTGGCAATCAACTTCCTGACTGCCCCAGATCCTGCCGCCAGAGCCAAACCTCTCTGTATCTCACCTTCCTGGTGCCATAACTGTAAACAATCATGATGCTGAATTCGTCTCTTTGTTGATTTTACGAGACATATCCTCCTCCTTAAATTTTGTAACACTTCTGGACTGAAGCTACCTATTCTTGGGAATTTGTCCCTGTCTTGTACAGTCATTCTCTCCCATTCATCACATAAAACCTCTGTGTGACTACCGTATTTTTCACACATTACATATCGTGCCGACCCAACTGGTCGGTTCTCTGAATCAACCCGAACCGAGGTTGATCGCCCCCTACCGGAACAAATGGCCCCCATAATCTGCAGGCGTTGCTTATTCCTCCTTGGATCTTTATCTCAAGGTTTTCAGCGAACCCTTACAAACAAACCAAGATGTCCTTGGGCAGGCCGGCGGTGGTGGTTTATCAAGTACCCCACTTACTTCTCGCCCACGTTGGCCAGTACTGCAATCACTGTAACCAGAGCTGCTGTACCCAACCTAGGGCCCCTGTGAACCTTTATTTACTGGGGCGCGTTCCCCAGCAAGTATCGGTTGTTGGATAGTTCCTGAGTGACCAGCGAACTTCCCTTCCAAAAATAAAAAATTACACAAATCACGTCAGAATGTACAAATAGCGTTTGTGACCACTTTACTCTAATGGTATTAGGTCAGATTACTAACTACTGCACACAATTACGTGCGGTCCAATCGTTCAGTACACGAGCACTACTTGTCATGTACTGAAAGACCAATGGAATCGATGTTTCCGGCCGCGATTCCTTCAGCAAGAGCTTATGGCCTATATGGGTTCTGCACCAACACCCCAGGCGTTGTGCCACTGGACTTTTATAGCGGACCTCTTTGTCTATTTTACCTGTTACCTTATGACCTCCTGGTCTGTTACCTTATGACCTCCTGGTCTTGTTACCTTATGACCTCCTGGTCTTGTTACCTTATGGTCCGCTATACTCTAATGCTCAAATATTATTTAACCAGGGATGCCTCCCTAGCCACCGTATATGTCACTTACACGTATGTCCCTTGACGAGTACCCGGCTTTCCTTTTGGTTCCACCTTAAAGTTATATAAACTTTTGTATACAAAACACACTCACTCAACACATGTACACTTTGTTTCTATATCTATTTCTGCGCAGAAATTGTCTTTAGGCCAAAAGTGTTACCAATTAGGAGCAGGATCTGTTAAACTAAATTTCAGATTTTTCCAAAAATAGATTTGCGTTATTTACCGCGTCGCGTTATCTACCGCTGTGCGTTACTTATCGCCTTTGCGTTACTTCACTTTATCACAACTTGAGCTACGTGGGCGTAACCAGACGCTACGTTGCGTAATGTACGCTGCGTGCGTCTGCCTTTGGATTGCGTACGCTAGTCTTTGTTAGTGACACGTGTACGCAATGCAAAGATCCACCGTAACACAATATATACTTTTATCAATGTAAATGATCCCTGATCATCTACCGCAATCCACACTGACTGCCTTGTATCTCAGACAAACCGTGTGTTTGTTCTATACTTTAACTATTACCTCTACTATTAAATAACAGCAAATCTCTTTTTAGCACTTTCTATCAACTATAAAATTGGCAAACAGGAATAGTGATATACGAAAATGAAACAGAAATGCAGATATATGCGTGCGTACGCAAGACAAAAGAAAAAATAAACAGTTTTAAAAAGACACAAGCGTTTTGTTCTTACTTCCGGTTACCGGATTCCTTCAGCACTCTTTATCTAAGCGAAGCAGACGCTTATCCCGCCAGCACTATGAGACAATCTCCCACCCTTTGCTGGGGGATAATGTCTGCTGATCTACCTAGTGCAGATATGAGAAGGATAGGACGAGTTCCCAATTGACAATGCTAAATTCCTTGTCGTATAAACAACCCTTTATGAAGCTAAGAACACTGTACGCTGTTTACTTAAGAAGTACCGTAATGGTACGCTATTGGCGTAGCGATCGCTCAGCCGTAGGCGAGACGCTCAAGCGTCACGTTCGCTCACGGCCCAGTGATCACAGGACACGTTATTGGTTATGTCTAGGGGAATGATTCGCTGTAGCGTAGCGTACGCTCGAGATCACGAGGAGGTCACCAGCGATGCAGACGCTCACAACACTATACCTTTATGTTAAAACCTTATACCAATGAAATACACTGAATACCTTAATGTGAGTACAGGGTGTAAGTGCAACCTTGTGTAACCTGACTAACTACAAAGCTGCTTGAGCGTCACCGACGCTCAAGTGAACACTTAACACTATAGAAAATGCACAGATACTGGTTTAGGTTCCAAAGCCTATTAACTGTATTATATCTAATATACTTGTAAAAGGGGATAACAGTACAAATGATACACTACAATATAACAGAGACTTCCTAACCACAGAACTAAACAATAAATACAAAAAGACAATACTACACTGACCTAAATGCAATACAGTACAATACTATAATACTATGAGAGATATAAGAGAAAAGAGGAGAGAGAGAGAGAGAGAGAGAGAGAGAGAGAAATTGGCTCACAGAAAGACAATGATTACGGAGAGAAACTTACGCACAAAGGGTATGATCGCCTGCGCCTCGATATCCAGCTCCCGGCTATCAGCAGATAACCGTTGATGAGAGAGTGAGAGCTGGATGTGGTCGGCCTGCCTATTTATGCCCCACACACAATGCAATCTCCTGGTCCTACAATCCCATTGTCCATTGGCCGAAGGAATTCGGCCCTGCATCATAACAAAAGGTCATAGGGTGATTCATACAGGTGGGCTGTGACGATTTCCAACAGCTCAGGTGGGTGGGAAACTGGGTTTCCCGCCGCATACCTGAGTATGTGTAAATAATAGAAATGGACATAAACTTCTTATGTCCATAACTATTCGCACGAGCGATTAATACGCTCCAAACCAACACCGGAATATTGCTAATTAAATACTCTTCCGATGGGTACCAAACACTGCTGTATGATACCTGTTAGACCCTTCGTACGATATAAAGAGGGATTCCTCAGCTCTGGGACATTGTATTTTAACCAAACTTTCAGAATCTATCAAAGGGACCATGATCTATAAACTACATTAATTGTGAAAATATGTAACGAATGAGTCGCACGCTACGACCACATAAACTCTACCGTAAATACGCATACCGCGCCTGCGAGTGCACGCTATTGCGGGTATGCGCTTCCACGGGAGAGCGTACGCACGCGCAGCGTGGACCAGTGTGCGGTGCAAATATGGCAACGTGCATTGAGACATTTTTCTGACTTTGACAGTATAAAGGGGAGGAATTATTTGGCGTAGGTCTATCGGATCTGGTGGCCACGGCAACTGCCGGAAAATCCACCTTTTTACCTCAGACCCCCTCCCAACAGAAAAAGACACCGTCTTTTCAGCCGCAGTCCTTTCGGTCCTATAAGAACAAGAGGGCAAAAGGACAGTCATATCTGCCCCGGGGCAGAGGAAGGGGTAAGAGAGGGCAGCAAGCAGCCCCTGCCCAGGAACAGAAGCCCTCCCAGGGTTCTGCAAAGCCCTCAGCATGACGCTGGGGCTGTACAAGCGGACTCAGGAGCGGTGGGGGGTCGACTCAGGAATTTCAGCACACAGTGGGCTTGCTCAAAGGTGGACCCTTGGATCCTGCAGGTAGTATCTCAGGGTTACAGGTTGGAATTCGAGAAGTCTCCCCCTCGCCGGTTCCTAAAGTCTGTTTTGCCAACGTCTCCCTCAGACAGGGCGACGGTATTGGAAGCCATTCACAAGCTGTTTTCTCAGCAGGTGATAGTCAAGGTACCCCTCCTACAACAGGGAAAGGGGTATTACTCCACGCTATTTGTGGTACCGAAGCCGGACGGCTCGGTAAGACCTATTCTAAATCTGAAATCTTTGAACCTGTACATACAAAAATTCAAGTTCAAGATGGAATCACTCAGAGCAGTGATAGCGAATCTGGAAGAAGGGGACTTTATGGTGTCCCTGGACATAAAGGATGCTTACCTGCATGTCCCAATTTGCCCTTCACATCAAGGGTACCTCAGGTTCGTGGTGCAAAACTGTCATTATCAGTTTCAGACGCTGCCGTTTGGATTGTCCACGGCACCTCGGGTCTTTACCAAGGTAATGGCCGAAATGATGATTCTTCTCCGAAGAAGAGGCGTATTAATTATCCCTTGGACGATCTCCTGATAAGGGCAAGGTCCAGAGAACAGCTGGAGGACGGAGTAGCACTAACCACAAGAGTCCTGGGAAAGATGGTGGCTTCTTACGAAGCAATTCCATTCGGCAGATTCCACGCACGAACTTTTCAGTGGGATCTGCTGGACAAATGGTCCGGATCGCATCTGCAGATGCATCAGCGGATAACCTTATCGCCACGGACAAGGGTGTCTCTTCTGTGGTGGTTGCAGAGTGCTCATCTGTTAGAGGGCCGCAGATTCGGCATACAGGACTGGGTCCTGGTGACCACGGATGCCAGTCTGAGAGGCTGGGGAGCGGTCACACAGGGAAGAAACTTCCAGGGAGTATGGTCAAGCCTGGAGATGTCTCTTCATATAAATATACTGGAGCTAAGAGAAATTTACAATGCTCTAAGCCTGGCAAAACCCCTGCTTCAGGGTCAGCCGGTGTTGATCCAGTCGGACAACATCACGGCAGTCGCCCACGTAAACAGACAGGGCGGCACAAGAAGCAGGAGAGCAATGGCAGAAGCTGCAAGGATTCTTCGCTGGGCGGAAGATCATGTGATAGCACTGTCAGCAGTGTTCATTCCGGGAGTAGACAACTGGGAAGCAGACTTCCTCAGCAGACACGATCTACACCCGGGAGAGTGGGGACTTCATCCAGAAGTCTTCCACATGATTGTGAACCGTTGGGAAAAACCAAAGGTGGATATGATGGCGTCTCGCCTCAACAAAAAACTGGACAGGTTTTGCGCCAGGTCAAGAGACCCTCAGGCAATAGCTGTGGACGCTCTGGTAACACCGTGGGTGTACCAGTCAGTGTATGTATTTCCTCCTCTGCCTCTCATACCCAAAGTACTGAGAATTATACGGCAAAGGGGAGTAAGAACGATACTCGTGGCTCCGGATTGGCCAAGAAGAACTTGGTACCCGGAACTTCAGGAGATGCTCACGGAAAATCCGTGGCCTCTGCCTCTAAGACGGGACCTGATTCAGCAGGGACCGTGTCTATTCCAAGACTTACCGCGGCTGCGTTTGACGGCATGGCGGTTGAACGCCGAATTCTAAAGGAAAAAGGCATTCCAGAAGAGGTCATTCCTACACTGGTTAAAGCCAGGAAGGAGGTTACTGCACAACATTATCACCGCATTTGGAGAAAATATGTTGCGTGGTGTGAGGCCAGGAAGGCCACCACGGAGGAATTTCAACTGGGTTGATTCCTACATTTCCTGCAAACAGGATTGTCTATGGGCCTCAAATTGGGGTCCATTAAGGTTCAAATTTCGGCCCTGTCGATTTTCTTCCAGAAAGAATTGGCTTCAGTTCCTGAAGTCCAGACTTTTGTAAAAGGAGTACTACATATACAGCCCCCGGTTGTGCCCCCAGTGGCTCCGTGGGACCTGAATGTAGTTTTGGATTTTCTCAAATCCCATTGGTTTGAGCCACTCAAATCGGTGGATTTGAAATATCTTACATGGAAAGTAACCATGCTACTGGCCCTGGCTTCAGCCAGGAGAGTATCAGAATTGGCGGCTTTATCGTATAAGAGCCCATATCTGATTTTCCATTCGGACAGGGCAGAACTGCGGACGCGTCCTCATTTTCTGCCTAAGGTGGTGTCAGCGTTTCAACTGAACCAGCCTATTGTGGTGCCTGCGGCTACTAGCGATTTGGAAGATTCCAAGTTGCTGGACGTTGTCAGGGCATTGAAAATATACATTTCAAGGACGGCTGGAGTCAGAAAATCTGACTCGCTGTTTATACTGTATGCACCCAACAAGCTGGGTGCTCCTGCTTCTAAGCAGACGATTGCTCGTTGGATTTGTAGCACAATTCAACTTGCACATTCTGTGGCAGGCCTGCCACAGCCTAAATCTGTCAAGGCCCATTCCACAAGGAAGGTGGGCTCATCCTGGGCGGCTGCCCGAGGGGTCTCGGCATTACAACTCTGCCGAGCAGCTACGTGGTCGGGGGAGAACACGTTTGTAAAATTCTACAAATTTGATACCCTGGCTAAAGAGGACCTGGAGTTCTCTCATTCGGTGCTGCAGAGTCATCCGCACTCTCCCGCCCGTTTGGGAGCTTTGGTATAATCCCCATGGTCCTGACGGAGTCCCCAGCATCCACTTAGGACGTCAGAGAAAATAAGATTTTACTTACCGATAAATCTATTTCTCGTAGTCCGTAGTGGATGCTGGGCGCCCATCCCAAGTGCGGATTGTCTGCAATACTTGTACATAGTTATTGTTACAAAAAAATCGGGTTGTTATTTGTTGTGAGCCGTCTGTTCAGAGGCTCCTACGTTTGTCATACTGTTAACTGGGTTTAGATCACAAGTTATACGGTGTGATTGGTGTGGCTGGTATGAGTCTTACCCGGGATTCAATATCCTTCCTTATTGTGTACGCTCGTCCGGGCACAGTATCCTAACTGAGGCTTGGAGGAGGGTCATAGGGGGAGGAGCCAGTACACACCACCTGATCCTAAAGCTTTAGTTTTGTGCCCTGTCTCCTGCGGAGCCGCTATCCCCATGGTCCTGACGGAGTCCCCAGCATCCACTACGGACTACGAGAAATAGATTTATCGGTAAGTAAAATCTTATTTTTCCTGCCATCTTCTAAATAGAAAAATAATATATCATTTGAAACTTGGACAAATGTAACCAATGGTTAGGGTTGTGGCGGTTTTTACCTATGGGCTGCAGGACTGCAGCCCCCCCCTCCCAGGTAAAATCCGCCACCCTGATCATTGTCAGTGAAGCCAGATGCAGTCCGTGAGACTACACTGGCTTCACTGTAACTGGCAGTGACTTCCTATTGGAAGTCTTACCTGCCAGTCACAGACACTACAGGCAGGCCGATTGGGAGGTGTTTCCTCCCTCCGCGACTGCCGGACAGAGCTGGGATAGGCAGAGAGCTAGCTTCCTGTAGGATGCCAGCTTCCTGTCTCGTCAGCCCTATCCAACTTCTGTGGGCTGCAGCCGATGCAGCCCATAGAAGCCATGGTTTTTCTCAAGCGCAGGTCCAGCTCCTGTTGGCTTCATTATGCAGATGCCGGGATCCGGCCAGCAGTGGCTGCAGCAGGGGCTCGCTTCCTCCTTTGGAGGACCAGGCAGCGGTAGCCCCCCTCCTCCACATAGGTAGGAGCCACCGCTGGTTAGTTGCCTGAGTCAAAAGTTAAGATGTCCCTTTAGTATCTACATGCTTCTGTATTATATGAAAAGCTTTTCTGTACTTCATTATTTTCTGTACTATATTATGCTGTGTATCTGTTAAGCGCCTTGAGTCCTATTGGAGAAAGAGCGCTATATAAATAAAATTATTATTATTATAAACCAATTTCTTGCACAGTTGACAAGCCACGCAGTTTTTGTTTTTTCATGTGTGGCAAGTAAACGTGATCAGCATATTATATTAACCCATGGTCTCTTAGTCACTTGGTAGCTGGCTTACTCTGTATCTGCCTGTGGTCAAAGTTAATACTCTGTAGCAGCTTGTGATTCCCCTTTAGACCTCTGTAGTTCTGTCCCCCATCCCCTCCACTAACAATGTGTAGAGGCCTATGTATAGTAACCCATGTCTTTCCCCGTTAACACTCTTTAGTGGCCTTTGGCCTCCCTTTTGCTTTAGTTTTCTGTGGTGTCTTATAGCCACTACATTTCTTTTTCATCCACTAGGGGTCACTGTAGTACTCTTGGGATATGGACGGGGCATTAGCAGGGATAGGCACAATTAAATATTTAATTGTGTAACCCTCCTTTCCCCTCCATACTCCCCAGATGCCTCAGTGTTTTTTGTGCCTTCATCAGGGAAGGTTGCATCCAGGGATTAGTTTTAATTTTTCTAAAGATATTTTCTTTTATCAATCACACTCCCTTCCCAGCTTATTAAGAAGCGTGGGTCCGGGAGTGTGTGCTGCTGATGTGCAGCAAAGGCTTGTCGGTGCTTAGACAGAGACGCCCCGCCATAGACCTTCATCGGCGTTAGCTGACTCAGCCATGGCTACAGGAGCTGGACGGAGCTTAGAGAGAAGCCCCGTCGGAGCCTCCACACTACACAAAGGTAATAAGCGGGTGGTCAGCTTACGCTGCTGCCGCTCCGTTGGGCCTGTTGGTTGCTGTGATAGTGGGGCGGTCTGCTACTGCTGCCGCCCCTTCGTGTGTGGGGAACGTGTTTTGCAGAGAAGCTGCTTACTAATGTTTAACATTACTGAGCCCCCACTTTCCGGCTCCCAGCAGCGGTAAGCTCACACTGCCGCTGGGCGCCCGTCACGCTCCACGCCTGCCCGCTCCCCGCCGAAGTACAGTCCGGCTGCGCGGCTCACAACGGCGGTCAGATCACCGCTGGCGCTGGGTGCCCGTCACACTCCAACATCTTGCCCTGGCTCCGGGCAGCACGGCTCCATAAAGTGGTACCGCTGACCGCCGGTCACAATCCACGGCTCCCGGAAGCGCAGCTCCACCACAGGAGAAACAGCGCTGCCGCTGGGTGCCTGTCAGGGCTCAGAAGCAGCTCCGGGCTGCGGTCAGAGCACACTGCCACCGCTGGGCGTCCGGCAAACACCTTCCCCGCTCTCCGGTTTCCACCAGATCGCAGGCGTTAGCTGCCACTGCAGGGTGCCGTCACTGAGGCCGCTAGCACTGCGGTGTGGGGGGCTGGGTGCAAGAAGCTAGCCGCGGGGCACACATGCACAGCTTTAAGCGGTGGGGGTAAGATCATGGCGGTCCCTAGTCCATAGGTTCCCTTACATATAAGGGGTGGTGGCCACAGCTATCGGGTGCATAACAGGCTATTAAGCCTAGGTTATGAGTGCTTTCAGGGGTACATATGTTTTACATTTATAGTATAGGTAATATATATGTGTGTAAAAAAAACAAACCCATGCTGGGACGCCATTTTACCACAAAGGTTACAAACCTACTTCCTGCTTCTTTGTGCACAAATATGTCAGTCCTACAACACACAGCCACTGGAGGGTGCAGGGGTGTTAGTAGGTGGCATAGTGACCACAAACTTCATAGATTTACTCTATAACACGGTGCGGTGTACGCTGTATTATAGACACCAGTTATTTTTACTCAGTTGAGCAGACGTTGTCTCACTTTATTATTATTGTCAGTCTATCTGTGTGCATGTCTAATAACTGTGAGAATACCTGATTTACAGTCAGAGTTGTCCGCTGCACGAAAAGACGTGAGGCGGCTAAGTCTATTCACAGTTAATGCCGTCTGAGCTGCCAAAGTGGGCTCAGGATATCGTTTTACTTGGCGTGGTTTCAGACATCCACAGATGGGTGGATCTGCAATTTAGTGTTCAAAGATTACAAAATAGAGTTTGATTGTCTACCACTGTAGCGCTTTTTCAAGACAGGCCTGTCTGTGTCTGGAGACAGAATGGCAGTTCTGCATACGGCAGTTCAATATCTCGTAGATTCAGCAAGTTTGATTCAGGTTCCAGTTCACCAACAGGGTCAAGGTTATTGTTCCAATCTTTTTGTAGTACTAAAGCCGGACGGCTCAGTCAGACCGATACTGACCCTAAAGGGGCTCAATCAGGACGTCACTTACTACGGATTCAAGATGAAATCCCTGCTGTCAGTGTTTGCAGGTTTATAACCACAGTAATTCATGATTTCGCTGGATCTCAATAATGCGCGTATCAGCGGTACTTACGGTTTGCAGTTCAACACAACCATTATCAATTTCAGGCGCTACCGGTTAGCCTCTCATCAGCGCCTCCGGTATTCACAAAGGTGATGTCTGTGATAATAGCTAATCTCAGATTCCTGGAAGTGATAATAGTTCTGTTCTTAGACGACCTTCTCATCAAGGCTCCGTCTCCGCAAATACTCCGTCAACATACCTTACTCACGTACAATGTACTAGTTCAGCACGGTTGGATTGTCAACTTCAAGAAATCAAGCCTGGTCCCGTCTCAAAGAATTCAATTTCTAGGAAGGATTCTGGATACGGTGGATCAACATATTTGCCTGCCACAACAGAAATCACAAAGTATTCGTCATCTGGTACAGTTAGTGCTCAAAACACAGACAGTCTCGGTGCATTTGTGCATTCGACTATTACGATAGATGGTGGCGTCTTTCAAAGCACTCCAGTTCGGAAGATTTCCCTCACGCCCCTTTTCAGCTAGATCTTCTAGCACAGTGGTCAGGCTCTCATCTACAAATTATCAGATGGTGCGGTTATCTCCAAGTGCCAGAGTGTCACTACTCTGGTGGCTCCACACAATCTCACTGCAGGAAAAAGGTTCGGAGTCTGGAATTGGATAATTCTGACAACGGACGTAAGTCTCAGAGGTTGGGGAGCAGTCGTCCTACATTGTCAGTTTCAGGGTTTATGGTCAGACCGAAAAAGATTACTGTCAATAAATGTCCTGGAACTCAGGGCAATTTACAATGCGCTGGTACAGGCAGTTCACATGCTCCAGTCTCAGACTGTTCAGGTGCAGTCAGACAACGCGAAGGCAGTCGCATACATCAACCAACAAGGAGGGACTCGAAGTCCCATGGCCATGCGGGAAGTTGCTTGAATCCTGAATTGGGCCGAGCATCACCATGTGATATGTCGGCAGTATTCATTCCAGGAGTAGACAACTGGGAAGCAGATTATCTCAGGCATCAGGATTTCCATCCAGGAGAATGGGCACATCCACAGGTGTTCCAGATACACTGAAAATAAAAAACCCTCGCTAACCTTCCTGCGTCAAAGGAATTGAATGCTATATTTGAAAAAGCATGGGTAAACCCTGAGAAAAAATTCCAGGCCCCTAAAAGGGTGCTGGTGGCATTTCCTTTCCCTGTGGAGGATAGGAAAAAATGGGAAAACCCGCCGATTGTTGACGCCTCTGTGTCCAGACTCTCAAGGAAGGTGGTTTTACCTGTTCCAGGATCTACCGCCTTAAAGGAGTCGGCTGATAGAAACATTGATAACACGCTTAAATCAATGTATACTGCTTCAGGGGCCATATTACGTCCCACCATTACTACTGCATGGATTGCAAAGGCAATAGTAAAGTGGTCAGCTACCTTACTGAGGATTTGGATACTATGGATAGGGATGACGTTGCATTGTATTTACGCAACATACATGATTCTGTAGGTTTTATGGTAGAATCCATGAAAGACCTGGGTTCCATGACTGCGGGAATTTTCTTCCATGTCTGTTTCAACTCGTCGGGGACTGTGGATGCGCCAGTGGTCGACCGACGCGGAATCCAGAAGGAGTGTGGAGTCCCTACCCTATACAGGTCAGGCTCTCTTTGGGGAAGCTCTAGACACGTGGATATCCTCCGCTACAGAGGGTAAGTCTCCATTTCTTCCCTCAGCAGCACCTGCTCCGAAGAAATCTTTCTCTTCACCTGCAACGCAGTCCTTTTGGCTAACAAGCTCAGAAAGGCCAGAACATCCAATACCTTCTTTAGGCGAGGTTGGGTTAAGTCCAAGAAACCTGCCGCTGCAGATTCCCAGGAGCACCGCGGACCACGCAGCCTGGAGATGGGGCCTGTGGGAGCCAGACTCAGACACTTCAGTCACGTCTGGGTATCGTCCGACCTGGATCCCTGGGTGATAGATATTGTATCCCAGGGATACAGGCTGGAATTTCAAAGCCTCCCTCCTCATCGCTTTTTCAAATCAGGCTTGCAAACTATGTTGGTAGACAGCACTGTACTACAGGACGCTGTCCAAAAACTGGTGATAGCACAGGTCATTGTATCAGTATCACCTCACATGCAGAACAAAGGTTACTATTCGAACCTTTTCGTGGTACCAAAACCGGATGGTTCGGTCAGGCCCATTCTGAACCTAAAATCATTGAACCCCTTTCTAAAGGAGTTCAAGCTCAAGATGGAGTCTCTCAGGGCGGTGATATCAGGTTTGGAAGAGGGGAAGTTCCTGGTATCTCTGGATATCAAGGATGAGTACCTCCACATTCCGATCTGGCTGCCGCATCAGGCTTATCTCCGGTTCGCATTGCTGGATTGTCATTTCCAGTTCCAGGCCCTGCCATTTTGCCTCTCCACAGCACCAAAGGTGTTTACCAAACAGGGTGTGAACGTCATTCCATATCTGGACGATCTGCTGATAAAGGCATCGTCCAAGGGGAAGCTGCTGCAGTCCATTGTTCTCACAACACGCCTCCTTAAGAATCATGGTTGGATTCTGAACCTTCCAAAGTCGCATGTGGAACCAACCAGAGGTCATCATTTCTGGGAATGATCCTGGACATGGAAGTGCAAAATGTGTTTCTTCCGCAGGAAAAGGCATTGGGGATGCAAACTATGGTCCGGTATGTTCTGAAGCCCGCTCGGGTGTCAGTTCATCAATGCATTCGCCTATTGGGAAAGATGATGGCCTGTTACGAGGCTCTCCAGTACGGGAGGTTCCATGCTCGGACCTTCCAACTGGATCTCCTGGATAAGTGGTCGGGATCTCATCGCCACATGCACCAGAGAATTCGTCTGTCGCCAAGGGAAAGGATTTCACTCCTCTGGTGGCTCCAATTGCCTCACCTTCTGGAGGGCCGCAGGTTCGGGATTCAGGACTGGGTCTTTCTAACCACGGATGCGAGCCTTCGGGGCTGGGGAGCAGTCACTCAAGGAGTAACCTTCCAGGGACGGTGGTCAAGCCTGGAAGCCGGCCTGCCCATCAACATCCTGGAACTAAGAGCCATCTACAACGGTCTTCAAGCGGCCCCTCTTCTAAGAAATCGGGCCATTCAAGTGCAGTTGGACAACGTAACAACTGTGGCTTACATAAACCGACAAGGCGGAACGAGGAGCAGAGCGGCAATGTCAGAGGTGACAAGAATACTCCTCTGGACAGAAAAACACGCGTTGGCGTTGTCAGCCATCTTCATTCTGGGAGTAGACAACTGGGAAGCAGACTTCCTCAGCAAACACGATCTCCATCCAGGACAGTGGGGTCTCCATCCGGAGGTGTTCAAGGAAATAACGGATCTTTGGGGATAACCCCAAATAGACATGATGGCCTCTCGTCTCAACAAGAAGCTTTGGCGTTATTGTTCCAGGTCGAGGGAACCACAAGCCGTGGCAGTGGACGCCCTGGTGTCTCCGTGGGTGTCCCAGTCAGTGTACGTGTTTCCACCACTCCCACTCATTCCAAGAATCCTAAAGCTCATAAGGAGAACAGGGGTTCAAGCGATCCTCATTGCCCCAGACTGGCCAAGAAGGGCTTGGTACGCGGACCTTCTGAATCTACGGCAAGAAGAGCCGAGGCCCCCTCCTCTTCGGGAGGACCTGCTGCAGCAGGGGCCGTTCGCCTATCAAGACTTACCACGGCTACGTTTGACAGCATGGAAGTTGAGCGCCTGATACTTGCTCGGAAGGGCATTCTGAAGAAGGTCGTTCCTACCCTCATACAGGCTAGGAAAGGGGTAACGTCTAAGCATTACCATCGTATTTGGAAGAAATATGTCTTTCTGCTGCGGGGTACACTGGGCTCCACAAGGATTGGACAATGGAGTGTAGAGTAGGATCTTGATCCGAGGCACCAACAGACTCAAAGCTTTGACTGTTCCCAGAATGCACAGCGCCGCCTCCTCTATAACCCCGCCTCCCTGCACAGGAGCTCAGTTTTGTAAGTTGGTGCTGCAGTAAGCAGTCACTTAACAGGGGGGCTGCTCCAGGCAGCCCTAAAAAGAGCTTTTTTGTGAGAAAAATTGAAGACTTCAAGGGCAGCAGCGGTGGTAAATGTCAGAAGACATTCACTGCTGCTGCTCCAGCTCTCCCCAGCGGCGCTGTACACTCCCGAACCCTGGTTGCCGGGTACCTACAGTGGAGGCTCCGGTTTTCTTCACGTTAGACACACACGGCTGGGGCTCTCCAGGATCGCGTGGCCGCGCTTCGGGAGGTGGTAAGTGGGTCCCGCTTGCGGGACCCGGTCTTTATCGCGATCCGGCGTGGTCAGTGGGAGGCGAGCCGTGCGCGCTGGCGGTGGACACTGTGGCAGTACAGGTGATCCCACTAGTTCGCCAGGGCATGGGCGCAGGTCAGGTTTTCTCTCTAAACCGATTTTTATATCGCACACAGTACCCGGTGGTTTTGCCAGCAGGGGAATAAGGCTTAGACCTGAAGCCCCTCCCCCAGCCCCAGGGCGCCATTTCTAGCAAGTGTTCCCGCCCTGGAACTGCATCTCTGTCTTTTCCTCACTCCCTGTCAGTGTCTGCGGCGCCATTATCCCTCAGCTCACTGTTCCTGGGACTGCTTGGGCAAATCCTCCTATGTAAAGCCGCCTGGTTGTAAGCGCTGTGCCTTTACATTACACTTAAGTATTCTACCTGCCTTTGTAGACAGTGATAGTTAAGAAAGAGTGCATTTAGTCAGGGTTTTATAGTACAATTACCCTGTGATATACATCCAGTTCTTACTGTGTACTGTTATATCTCTTGTTATATAGCTGTGTTAGCTGGTCCAGTGCAGTATTATTGTCAGTAATAACCTCTGCATTGTACAAACTGTGACTTTCTGTGTGTGCATTTGATAGCTGAGTGTTGTCCATTTCGTGTCTTTTAATCAACTTGCTATCACTATATTCTATAACCTGAGGGGGCTTGGTGCATCAGGTTTTATCTAATATAGGATTTTCACAAAGATATACTGTATTACGTATTTTTCGCTGTGATTTATTCACCATATCTCTCCTTTATCTCTTCTAGTGCTGACTACACTGCGCAGGGGTTTGGGTTTAGAGGTATAGTGCTGCTATTAATTGTACTGTGTTACCTCATACTGCAAGTTATATCATGTCTGCTTCTGAGGGTAACGGTTCTGGGGCTGAACACACTACAGGTGTTGGTGAGGCCACGGACCCGTATGAGGAGAATATAGCAGCTGTGGGCTCTGGTTCGGGGGGCTCCTTGCCCCCCAGTGGGACTGTGGCAACGGAGGCACATACTGACCCACCGTGGGCCGCTTTTTCCACGCTTCTGCATACGCTAGTTCATAAACTAACACCCCCTATGGGACCCCCAATGCCGGTACACCTGTATGTGGTCCCTGCAGCTAACCCGCCGTGGGCGGACGATTTATCTGCTCAATTGAAGAAGTTGAACCAGTCTTGGACTACTAAAAAGTCTGACCAACGCTTGCCTATGTCCGAGGGGTCCTCTAAGCGAGCTCTTATCTCCTCACAATCCACTGCTGTCACTGACACCTCATCTGATGAAGATGGCACGTACACTGACCCCACAGGTTCTGACTCAGATACGGCTGATGGGGAGGGTAGTTCACATGTGGATGTTCCTGATCTTTTGGAGGCTATTAAGTTAATTCTACAGATTACGGATGATCCCGAGCCATCCGTCCCTCCTAAGAAACCAGATAGGTTCAAGCGTCAGAAGGTGGGTAAACAAGTTTTACCTCACTCTGACCACCTAGTGGATATACGTCAGGAGCCCTGGCAAAACCCGGGTACGAACTTTGTGCCTCAAAAGAAGATGCTGGCTCGCTATCCCCTCGCGCCAGAGCTGTCTAAGAATTGGGAAACGCCTCCTCCAGTGGACTCACATGTGGCTAGGATGGTGGTTTCCTCAGCTCTACCTGTCACTACCGTCACGTCTCTAAAAGAGCCTACGGATAAACGCGTGGAGGGTTGTCTACAAGCGATTTACACCCTCACGGGTGTTGCGCAAAGGCCCACTATTGCAGCTACATGGGCTGCCGAGGCTATTGAAGCATGGGCCTTGGAGTTACAAGCTGAAATCTCCTCTGACCATGCTAGACAATGCTTGTCATATATTGTCACAGCTTCTCGATATATTAAAGAGGCGGTTTCTGATGCCGGTATCCTAGCAGCCAAGGCCTCTACTACGTCAGTCCTGGCTCACCGGATATTGTGGCTGAGATCCTGGTCTGTGGATCTGGACTCTAGAAAAACCCTGGAGGTACTCCCTTTCAAGGGGGATATTCTGTTTGGGGAGGACTTAAATAAGATAGTGGCTGACTTGGCTACTGCCAAAACTGCCTGTCTGCCAAATACCGCTCCTTCTGTGTCGAAGGCTAAAGGTACGTCCTTTCGCCCCTTTCGCCCTTCAGGTAAAGCTAAATGTCAGGCGTACCACAAGCAGGCCCGCACTTCCAAACCTGGTAAGCCGAAGCCCAAAAGAGCCTGGGCTGCCCGTCAGCCAGCTTCCAAGACCAAAAAGCCTGCCGCATGACGGGGCAGGCCTCCCCCTGGGGGGGATCCCAGGGTGGGGGGCCGGCTTCTAGGTTATACCCAGGAATGGTTGAAGACCACTTCAGATGCCTGGGTACGGGAAGTCGGCAGTCGAGGTTACGCCATAGCCTTCAAAAACCGACCCCCTCATCGATTTTGCCAGACAGATGTCCCGTTGGACCAGACAAAGGCAAACACTCTGCATTCGGTGGTACAGACCCTCCTGGATACAAGAGTTGTAGTACAGATGCTTCTTGTTCAGGGGGTACTATTCTCCGCTATTTCTAGTCCAGAAACCGATTGGGTCCTCCCGGCCCATTCTCAACCTCAAGGCATTGAACAGGTTTGTGAAGGTTTCCAAGTTCCGTTTGGAAACCCTTCGCTCTATAGTTCTGGCCTTGGAACCTGGGGACTACATGGTCTCCCTGGACATACAGGATGCTTACCTGCATAGTCCTTATAGCAGCGTTGCATCAGCAATACTTGAGGTTTGCTATTGGCAACCTCCATTACCAGTTTCGGGCGTTACCTTTTGGTTTAACAACGGCTCCGCGAGTCTTCACCAAAGTAATGGCGGTGATGACGGTGGTACTCCGCCGTCAAGGGGTCAGGATACTGCCGTACCTGGACGACTTTTTAATCCTGGCAAATTCCCTAGAACTTCTCTTTGCTTCCTCTCTCGTCCGCAAGTGTCGATACATTCGGCAATGCAGGTGCTGGGCCTCATGGTCTCAGCATTCGACATGGTTGAGTATGCTCAATTCCATTCTCGCCCCCTCCAGAGGCTGATTCTAGCCAAGTGGGACGGCCTGCCTCACCGGATCAGGTCTCAAATAATCTCATTGACTCCGGAGGTCCGTCTGTCGCTGCTTTGGTGGCTCCGGGACCAACAATTGTGCAGGGGCCGTCCTTTCTGGATGTCCAACTGGGTCCTGTTGACGACAGATGCCAGTCTAAGAGGTTGGGGCGCGGTGCTGGAGCAACACTCCCTTCAGGGTCGGTGGACCAAGAAGGAATCCCTCCTCTCGATCAACATTCTGGAATTGCGGGCGGTCTTCAATGCATTGAACCTGGCCCAGCATTTCATTCAGAACCGTCCTGTTCAAGTACAGTCGGACAACGCCACCACAGTGGCTTACATAAATCATCAAGGCGGTACTCTAAGCCGTTTGGCAATGAAAGAAGTTTCACGGATTCTACATTGGGCGGAACGCCATCTACCGGCCATATCGGCAATATTCATTCCGGGAGTCCTGAATTGGGAAGCGGACTTTCTCAGTCGTCAGGACGTGCATGCCGGCGAGTGGGGCCTCCATCCAGAAGTGTTTCAACTCCTAGTGGAAAAGTGGGGTCCTCCAGATGTAGATCTGATGGCGTCTCGACACAATCACAAGGTTCCGGTCTTCGGAGCAAGGACAAGGGATCCTCAAGTAGCATTCGTGGATGCGCTGGCAGTGCCGTGGAGGTTTTGGCTGCCGTACCTGTTCCCTCCGGTGTCACTCCTGCCCAGGGTAATTCGGAAGTTCAAGCAAGAAAAAGGAAATCTGCTTCTCATAGCTCCGGCGTGGCCCAGACGGCACTGGTTCTCAGACCTGCAAGGCCTATCGTCAGAGCATCCACTTCTACTTCCACAACGCCCAGACCTCCTTGTTCAGGGCCCCTGTGTCTACCAGGACCTAGCCCGGCTGTCTTTGACGGCGTGGCTCTTGAAGCTACCGTCTTGAGGGCTAAGGGTTTTTCTGAAGAGGTCATTAAAACTAAGTTGCGGGCCCGGAAACCAGCTTCTGCTCGGATTTACCATAGGGTCTGGCATTCCTACTTTCTTTGGTGCGCATCTAATAATTATGACGCTTCCAAGTTTAGTACAGCCAAACTTTTGGCTTTTCTGCAGCAGGGCCTAGATTTAGGCCTGCGTCTGGCCTCCCTCAAGGTTCATATTTCTGCCTTGTCGGTGTGGTTTCAGTGAAAAATTGCGACTTTACCTGATGTTCATACTTTCACTCAGGGTGTGTTGCGTATCCAACCTCCCTATGTCCCACCTGTGGCTCCTTGGGACTTGTCGGTAGTTTTGGAGGCGTTGCAGGAGCCTCCGTTTGAACCCCTGGGTTCAGCTGACCTTAAGTGGCTTTCCCTTAAGGTGGTGTTCTTGCTGGCTATTGCCTCTGCTAGAAGAGTGTCGGATCTGGGTGCCTTGTCTTGTAGTTCCCCATATCTGATTTTTCACCGTGACCGGGCGGTTCTTGGGACTCGTCCCGTATATTTGCCTAAGGTGGTTTCTTCCTTCCACCTTAATCAGGAGATTGTGGTTCCGCCCTTTGTCTCTTCTGATTTGTCTCCCAAAGAGCGGTCTTTGGATGTGGTACGGGCTCTCCGTATCTATGTGAAGAGAACTGCTTCTATTCGAAAATCTGATTCTCTCTTTGTTTTGTTTGGATTTCACAAACGTGGCTGGCCTGCTCACAAGCAGACCCTGGCCATATGGATTAGAATGGTGATTGCACATGCTTATGTGAGGGCTGGTCTGTCAGCTCCTGCTCACATCACGGCCCATTCTACTTGGTCAGTTGGACCTTCTTGGGCGGCCCAACGTGGTGCGACCCTTGATCAATTGTGCAAGTCGGCTACGTGGTCCTCAAGGAACACGTTCATAAGGTTCTATGCCTTCGATACTGCCGCTTCCCAGGATGCTTCCTTTGGACGCCGGGTTCTTGTGCCCGCTACAGTGCGTCCCCTCCCATAAGGAACTGCTTTAGGACTTCCCCATTGTCCCATCCTTGTGGAGCCCAGTGTACCCCGCAGCAGAAAACGATATTTATGGTATGAACTTACCTTTGTTAAATCTCTTTCTGCGAGGTACAATGGGCTCCACAAAGCGCCCACCCTGACGCACTTAGCTTCTTTGGGTTGGTATGGCATTAGCCGCTGACACTTCTCCTGTCGTGAGAGTGTGGTGTATGTGGCTACTAACCGTTGTCGTCTCTTTTCCTGCTACTGCATTGGGCTGGTTAACTAAAAACTGAGCTCCTGTGCAGGGAGGCGGGGTTATAAAGGATGCGGCGCTGTGCATTCTGGGAACAGTCAAAGCTTTGAGCCCGTTGGTGCCTCGGATCAAGATCCTACTCTACACCCCATTGTCCAATCCTTGTGGAGCCCAGTGTACCTCGCAGAAAGAGATTTAACAAAGGTAAGTTCTTACCATAAATCTCGTTCTTGGTGTGATACCAAGAAGTTTCCTACGGTGGAGTTTCAACTGGGACGTTTCCTCCTCTTCCTGCAAGCAGGAGTGGATATGGGCCTGAGGTTGGGATCTGTGAAAGTCCAGATTTCGGCCCTATACATTTTCTTTCAGAAACAATTGGCTGCCCTCCCTGAGGTTCAGACATTTTTGAAGGGAGTTGTGCACATCCAACCTCCCTTTGTACCGCCTACTGCACCTTGGGACCTTAACGTGGTGTTGCAGTTCCTCCAGTCGGATTGGTTTGAACCCCTACAGGAGGTCAAGTTTCTTACATGGAAGGCAGTCACGTTTGGCCTTAGCTTCTGTTAAACGTGTGTCCGAGCTGGGGGCTTTATCCTGTAAAAGCCCTTACTTGATCTTTCACAAAGGTAGAGCTGAGCTCCGGACACGTCAGCAGTTTCTTCCGAAGGTTGTGTCTGTATTTCATATCAATCAGCCTATTGTGGTGCCAGTGGCTACTGACTCCTCAATTACATCAAAGTCATTGGATGTCGTAAGGGCTCTGAAGATATATGTGAAGAGAACTTCTCGTCACAGAAAGTCGGACTCTCTGTTTGTCCTATATGATCCCAAGAAACTTGGGTGTCCTGCTTCTAAGCACACGATCTCTCGCTGGATCAGGTTCACTATCCAGCACGCTTATTCTACGGCAGGTCTGCCGTGTCCAAAATCTGTTAAGGCCCACTCTACTCGTAAGGTGGATTCTTCCTGGGCGGCTGCCCGGGGTGTCTCGGCAGTGCAACTTTGCCGAGCTGCAACTTGGCCTGGGTTGAACACGTTGCAAAGTTTTACAAGTTCGATACTTTGGCCTCTGATGATCTTAAGTTCAGTCAATCCGTTCTGCAGGAGCCTCCGCGCTTTCCCTCCCGTTCTGGGATCTTTGGTACATCCCCATGGTACTAATGTGGACCCCAGGATCCTCTAGGACGTAAGAGAAAATAGGATTTTGGTACCTACCGGTAAATCCTTTTCTCGTAGTCCGTAGAGGATGCTGGGCGCCCGCCCAGCGCTTCGTTTTCCTGCAAGTGTTATTTGGTTCAGTGCTGCTTCGTTTTAGTTGAGTACTGCATTGTTACTTGGTAAGTAATGTTTCAGCTGTTGCTGAATGTTCAAGCTCTGTTGGCTTGGTGTGCCTTGTATGTTTAAGCTGGTATGAATCTCACCACTATCTGTGTATAATCCTTCTCTCGAAGATGTCCGTCTCCTTGGGCACAGTTTCTAGACTGAGTCTGGTAGGAGGGGCATAGAGGGAGGAGCCAGCCCAAGCTCTCAAACTCTTAAAGTGCCAGTGGCTCCTGGTGGACTCGTCTATACCCCCATGGTACTAATGTGGACACCAGCATCCTCTACAGACTACGAGAAAAGGATTTACCGGTAGATACCAAAATCCTATTTTTGTCACTCCATATCACTTGTTTCCACTGACCTTCTGTCCATGCAGTGTGTTCTCTTGCCCACTGTCGTTTTTGCCGCTGCTTTTTTATTCAGGAATGGCTTTTTTCGGGGAATCCTACCTTAGTCCAACCTCCGTTAGTCTTCTCTGTACCGTTCTTGCACTGACAAAAACACCAGTTGCACTCAGTTCACTGCTAGTGGCCGCAGATGACATCCATCTGTCCCTTACGCAAATTTGTCTTATTCTCCTAACATCAACAGCTGTTGTGTACTTTATCCGGCCTTTTCCTTCTTTGTTTTGTATAGATTGTGTTTCCTGATAGCGTAAACAAAACTCTCGTACTCCTGATTTTGTCACTTTCCCACCAACTTCTCTCGCAATTGCTGCATACGAAAAACCAGTTTCACGTAACACCACAATCACGGAGCTCTTCCTGTCAATAGCACTAAACAATACACCCAAACATCCAACCGTAATTTCTCCTTCATCCACTAGGGGCCACTGGAGCGTAGTTACAATGGGGAAATAGTAGGCAGTAATTGGGAGCTGGCACTTTAAAATTCTCACACTGTGGCTAGCTCCTCCCCTACTATCTCCCCTCCAAGCCAGTCTTAGTTTAGTGCCCGAGGTAGCTGGTTCACTTGGGTTTAGCTGAAGAATTTTTTCTTTTTTCTTTATTATTCTATTTTTCTTTCACACACTCACAGACTGGCAGCTCTGCCACTGCCAGTCTGCACCGCGGGAGCTGCCGGCGGGGTCCCATCGCAGCTGCGTGCGGCTCGGGATGGGCCCCGGCTGAGGGAGACACTGAGCTCTCCTGAGTTGGCCGGACACCGCTGCGTGCGGCGCGTGTCGGGGCCACTCCATCCAGCAGAAGATTCCGGCAGCATGGCAGCGGTGAGTATCAAAAATGGCCGGACACCGCTGCGTGCGGCGCGTGTCGGGGCCGCTGGGTCGAAACACCTGACGGAAGGAAGCGGTGAGTACAATCTCCCCCCCTCCCCCTCCAGACTGATGTATGTTTTTACATTTTTCAGTTTCAGTGTTTTAATACATGGATGGACAGGCTCCCCTATACTCTCCAGTCAGACAGGTTGGAGTGCATAAAAGGCTTACTAATTTGAAATTGGCGCCATTATGTGGGGGGCGGAGCTTCAGCCCGCTCTGTAAGCGGGCTCAGCGCTCTTCACTCCCCGGCTGCAGCATACAGGCAGCCGGGTGATACTTTTACATATATCATATATCTGTGTAATAATTAGCATAGCTCTCATGGCAGAGTGGTAACACCTATGGTTACGATGCCCACGAGCTAGGGTTCGATTCCAGCAAAGGACACACTCTCCCCGGCCGCAGCATACACACTTACAGGCAGCCGGATGATAGTGCGGTTTTAATTTGAAAGTGACCGGAGCAGGGGGGCGGAGCTAACTCCCGCTCCGTTCGGCAGGCTCAGGCTTTCCGCTCCCCGGCCGCACATCGCTCCCCGGCCGCAGCATACAGGCGGCCGGGGGATGCATGGGCGCTTTCCGCTTACTATACAACGGATTTGAATTTGGCGCCGAAGCGGAGGGGGCGGAGCTAACTCCCGCTCTGTACGGCGGGCTTTCTCCGCTCCCCAGCCGCTGCAGCATGACGAGACGCCGCTCCACAGTCCCCCGCTCCCCGGGCCACTGAAAGCTCCTTTCCTCTCCTGGCTGTGCAGGGAGGATTCTTTACATGTATAAGGTATGAGGGGGTAAGGGGGGTGAAGCTTATTCCCCCCGGTGGAGGCTCCCAGCTCTCATTGTCTCTAGGCAACACACCTGTCTCTGGAGTTTGTAGCTTTTCTGTGCAGTGTGCTGCAGAAATATTGTTACATCTTGCTTTGGCTACATTCCTCCTGCAGGGGAGTCCTCTGCCCCATTTCAGACATTTAAGGTGTGTACACACGGTAAGATATTTTCTTCCGATTCTGACTATATAGTCAGAATCGGAAGAAAAGATAGTGCAGATCGCAAGGTGACAGTCACCTTGCGATCCCGATGCGATGCCGATGCGCGGCCCCGCGCGGTCGGCATCGGCAGAAAAAATAGGCTGTGCAGGCAAGTCAATCCTGGCTATCTCTATAGAAGAGATAGTCAGGATTGACATCGCACATAGCCAGCATCGCAAGCACACTCATTATGTGCTTGCGATACTGGCTAAGTGCCGACCCGGCCCCCTGTCGCACGGTGAGAATCGGATAAGTCCGAATCTCACCGTGTGTATGCACCCTTAGATCAGGGAATCTGCTCTATTACAGGAGCTGGGACTCAGCTCATTGATAATTAAAAATCTACTGTGCAGTATTTCTTTACCCTACAAATACACAGTATTTATCTACCCTATTAGGTGCACAGTAATTATCTACCCTATTAGGTGCACAGTATTTATCTGCCCTATTAGGTGCATGGGTTCACTGTGGTGTGTGTATATAGATATATATAGATATGTTTGTTTGTATATATATATATTTAAGTGTGTGGGTATGTATATAGATATATCCATACAATACCATATATAGGGGATAAAACAAACACTTCCGCAATGTTTTCTAGAAACAGAATACCCCACCTTGCCACATAACATTTTCACCCATCTTTTCTCACAGGCTGGTCACCATTTTGAAAAGCCAGCGGAACCTCCGAGAAACATCGGGTGCACCTTAATTAGCGGTACACTACATACAGGGCGGGGTGTTGCCTTCCCTTTATTATTCCTTGGTGTCACTAGTTACTAATGCTATTTGTAATTGGGGAATGTGTGTAAGGCATCAGACAAATAGCGCTGTGGCTCAGTACGCTAGTAGCGGGTATCTGAACAGGGGTTTGAATCCAAACAAAACTTTAAGGAGAGCTCCTATAGCCTAGGGCTAAGACTCCTGTCCCACAGCGCAGCGTTACTGGTTCAGGTCTCCGCTGCTCCAGAAAGTTTATTTGAATCGTGTCGGTCACTACACATTATAGTGCAGACCTTACATAGGGCTGTGTTTATTTAACCCACCTTTTCTCCTTTCGTTTGTCTCACCTGGGATAGTCAAAGAATTCCCTCTTAGGTGTGAAGTATGCGGTGGAGCCATCTGCAGAGCCCTCCACGCACCTGCAGGACACTCCTGTTTGAACAGCTCAGATTATACAGGTAATGTCACTGGTAACCAGAGACCTTGTACGTCATTTCACCTCTCCAGGTTTCTAAAGGAACCTTGCTAACCTTCCATGTTACAATACTGATGATGTCTGTTTTCTGTGGAGTCTGAACCTGTGTCTCAGAATATCCAGGTGCATTATACAGCAGTTCGTCTGAGACTGCAGGTAAAGGAGGCGGACACGTCAAGTCCATCAGGGTTCGACGCCGATGACGAAATGACAGCGACTGGTCCAGTTTCGTATGAGCTGGGCAGGCTCCGGTAGACGGCCGGCAGACACCCGAATACACAATTTCAGGTATCAAACAATGTTTGTTTTCCTATCCTTTCCCCGCAGACGGCAGGAAAGGGTATCAGAACCTCTCCAGGGTATACCCCTCGATGTATCGCCGGTCCAACAAGCTGCCGTTTTCCTGAGGCAACCTTGCTCAGGGATCCATCGAAGACATATACGGCAGCAGGGTTCTACCTTGTCCGGAGCAGGTAGGTTGTGGAACAATTGTCCTCTAGGTTACAGGATGTTTCGCATCCGGATCAATTGATACTTTGGTACGGGTCAGAATCACGATTCTGCTTTATGTTCTTTGGAGGTCTCCACGTCTGCAGTCTCGGAACCTGCATTTTCGCTTTGGGCTGTCTTAACCCGACGACCTCTGGGGCTGCGACAGTGACAGGTGAACATGAAATCCTACGGGGCAGATGGTTCAGGGGAAGGAACTTTCTGCAGGATTTCTTGAACCATTGGAGGTAAGTCCACTTTGCTTTCTCCTACTTCTGCCCCAGCTCCAAGACAGACCTTTACCGGTCTTTCCTTTAGATTTTTACCGTGCCCTTTCAGGCTTCCGATTCCACACGGGCGATATCTCTGTCGCCAGGGGATCTCAGAAGAAAAAAAAAAAAGCTGAAGCAGAGGTTCAGCATCCTCGGTCCAGTCTGATTTTACATCATCCTATACACACACTAAAGGTCAGACTTTCCTACCACCTGGAGGGTCCCAGGGTAGGCGCAGGTCGGTGGAAGAAGGCTTGGGCGGTTACAGACTAGATTTGGGAGTACAACCGTCTCGGGAGTCCCTCGGCAGGGGTCGACCGATTTACGATGACAAGAGAGTCATAATGCAGGCGGCGCTCCATATGCTTCTAACCGCAAAGGGTGTTGATCCCTGTTTTTTACATATCATTTGAATCGGGACAGTTCTCAGGCCTTTGTTTTCTTTTCACGTTCCGAAGCCAGTTGGCTCGGCCAGGCCTATTCTGGCCTTAGAATCCTTTCAGTCTGTGATTGCTAGTTGAACAAGAAAGGGAGTTTTACGCGTCCCTTGTCTTCAGGGATGCCTGTTTACTGATTTCCGTTGGGTTTCCTCATCGGGCTTTACTCAGTCGCATTACAGGATTCTCATTTTCACTGTAAGTCCTTTTCTTTCGGTCTCTCTTCCGCTCCCACAGGGTTCAGGAAGATCACAGAATAACTCTTTTTCAAGGGGTTGACGTTGGTTCCCTAATGGGACAATCTACTGCTACTATCCCACTCTGTACATTACGTGGCTTCTGAAGATCCGATTTATGCTCCTCATAAACGTTTTCTCAACAGGGTCCGTCGGAGGATTTTTCCTTCCTTGGTACCAGGTACTCTATTTCTTCAGTCAAGCTGCGACGCAATGAGTGGTCGCCTACATTCCCCTCTGAGCGGGGGACAACAATCTTCTTTCCAGATCAGGCCACCAGGTCAGACTCCTGGGTGAGGGAACATTCCCCGGAGTTTTGTCAGCTGGTCTGCTGTGGGCGGAGATTTCGAATCGACCTCAGGGCGTTCTGACTGACTCTTTAACCCTTTACTACTCACCGACGTGAGCTCTGGTGGCAGTAGCCGAGGATGCCCTCAGGGCTCCTGGGAGTTTCTGGTTATTCTATCCTGCCTCCTTTTCTATTTCTACCTCACTTTCGGTAACACAGGAGGAGAATATGCGTGCTAGTCCTCTCGGTGGCTCTGGTTGGGCCACCCATGACTTGAAGATACGGCTACAACTGTTGTCGGTAGAGGAGCCTTGGCTCCTACCTCGACTGGACTGTCTACTTCAACAGGGTCCTTTTCTTTGTTCAATCTTACACTGGTTTCATTTAACCGTGTGACTGTTCACGAGCCCTCAGAAGGGAGGAGTTCCCTAGTTCGGTTAGGCCTACTAGGCCCCGATTTCAGAAGTCTGTTACCTCTTCTCGCTTTTGCCACTTTTGGAAAGCTGTATGGGACATAATAAGGATAAAAGGGGGTTTTCCCCTTCTTTCAGTTACCATTCAGCCGTAATCTTTGGTTTCTCTGGGAGGTTTTGCTCCGCTGCGCTTCAAACCACATTGACCTGAATTTTCGGTCCCTGCCTTTTTCGGTTTTCTTCCAAAAGAAATTAGCCTGGCGCCCGTAAGTTCGGGCTCTCTTTCAGGGAGTACTCTATTAGCAACTCCCCTGGCTGAGCTTCGGCCTCAGCGGTCGTTTCTCCCAAAGGGCATGTCCGTTTTTCATATAAATCTGACACTAGTGTTTTTCAGTCCTCTTTGACTGTTGTCAGGGCTCGCTGACTTTCTCTACAGAGGTCTTAGGCTATTCGACGAAGGGTTTTTTCTTCTTTATTCTGTACGATGCTCCCGTACTAAATAGCCAGGGTCCCAGCATATGCTGGGCTGTTGGATACAGTCTTCTTGGCGGTTGCTCGGGAGCCTCCGTTTTCCATTTCAGCGCACTTTACGTGCGTGGTGGGACCTTCGTGGGCAGCTGCCCGTGGGGTCTCCATGAATTCTTTATGTCGCGCGGCTACTTGGTCAGACCGACATTCGTTTTGTCAAATTCTACAAGTTTGACACTTTTGCGGCCTCTGCATCTCACTTTGGCCGAGCGGTTTTACAGGACTCTCAGCGCTCTCCCACCCGTTTTGGGAGCTCTGGGACGTCCCCATTGTAACTACGCTCCAGTGGCCCCTAGTGGATGAAGGAGAAATCAGGATTTTGGTACTTACCGATAAATCCCTTTCTCCGATTCCACAGGGGCCACTGGACGCCCGCCCAGCGCTGTTCCTCCTTGTTTTTTGCTTAACGGTTTGCAGATCACCATATGACTGCTTGTTGAGTTCGGGCTAGCCGGTTGTTTGTTAGGTTCTGTTCCAGGTTGGGTTTGTGTTATCCTGGGTTACAGGGCGTCATTAACCTCCTCTACCTTACGGTTTGTTTATTACAGCTCTCCTCGGGCACAGTTTTACGTAGACTGGCTTGGAGGGGAGATAGTAGGGGAGGAGCTAGCCACAGTGTGAGAATTTTAAAGTGCCAGCTCCCAATTACTGCCTACTATTTCCCCATTGTAACTACGCTCCAGTGGCCCCTGTGGAATCGGAGAAAGGGATTTATCGGTAAGTACCAAAATCCTGATTGCACTTTAGTAACCAACTTTATTCTGCAACATTTAACAGCCAAACTGACCTTTCCCACCTTTGAACATGACCTTGCACCTGCTCATAAACGACAGCTGATTGGTGCTCAGAACGACGATTCCGATTGGCTGGTAGTAGCGGTTACTATAATCCACTTCTTGAATCTCGCGCATCTGTGCTACTTTGGCTGACTGAAAGTAGCATAACTTTCCATGTAATGCAAATATTTGACCTATTTTATTGTGTCGAATTCAGCATTAAATTTCCTTTCATTTGATATACGAATCACTGCACTGCGTAAAGTGAAACAGTTTTTATAAGCATTCAAAATTGAAAAACATTCACATTTCAAAAAGTGTCCGCAATTTTGGCCACCACTGTGTGTGTGTATGTATGTGTATATATATATATACACACAGCACTCCGGCACTCCTGGCCTCCCCAATTGAGTGTACCTTGCTCCGGTGCCCTCCTCAGGGAAAGACCCTTGTATACTCACAAACAACAAATATGAGGCGGCACTCAGCAGACTTGTGAAAAAAATCAATGAAGTGTATTCAGTACGGCCAACGTTTCGGGGACCACCTCCCCGTCTTCAGGACAAGTGTACAGTGATAAACAAACCATTTTATAACAATAAACTTACCCTCCCTGATCAGATTCCCCGCCAGCGTCTTCCACGGCCGCGTCTCCCGCGCTCCCACGTGATGCGGAAGTGATGTCACGGCGCCCGGTTCGGCCGCGTTACCATGGGGACCCTGGAAACAATAAACATAGAACAGATTAGCGGGCTCGATCGTGCAGTGTTCATTAGTGCATCAAGTCCACTAAGGACATAGAAGAATTAAAAAATACATGTTGTCACAGGCTCAAACCAGTGCAATAATACAGTGAATAATCTATTTCATAAGATCCCAATATGGGAATTACATACATACATAAAAATAAACGATCTGGCCCAATAACCTATATCTAATAGATTGATAAGATAGACAATACATATTAACACACAATAACACGCGTGTCATATGACAGTGCAGCACAAAAATAAAAAAATAAAAAATACAAATAAATTTAAATAAATTTACAGGCAGCCTATATTATACTCTCAGGCAATCATCAACTCCACCATAATTAGAACTTTTTAACACCCGCTGGCTAGATTTTATCATTACTAAAAAAATTTAGTTTCAACGTAATTTTTGTAATACATATACATAGCACTTAGCTCTCACTGGTTCTCTATAGTTATATTCATACAAAATTAATCAGACCAAGGCTTTCATTTAAACCCCCTGGCTTTAATGTATTTAATCTATGAATCCACATAGATTCCAACTGTAGGAGTTGTTTACCCCTATTCCCACCTCGCTGTGATGCTGGCAGATGATCTATGATCCTATGTTTAAATGTGGCCATCCCATGCTTAAATTCCACAAAGTGGCGGGCCACAGGCTGTTCCCCACTACCTGATGCCAAAGCGTTCCTAATAGCTTGCCTATGTTGCGCCATCCTGACTTTGAACTGACATTCAGTCTTGCCTATGTAGTACCGCCCACACGGGCAAATTATGGCGTATATTACAAATCTCGAGCTGCACGTTAGCGGCCATTTTATTGGGAATTTTTTGCCACTAAAGGGATGGGGGATGTTATCCCCTGGGGACATGTGTGAACAGGTTGTACACCCCATGCATTTAAAACAACCATTTCTCTAACGTCCTAGTGGATGCTTGGAACTCCGTAAGGACCATGGGGAATAGCGGGCTCCGAAGGAGGCTGGGCACTCTAGAAAGATTTAGGACTACCTGGTGTGCACTGGCTCCTCCCACTATGACCCTCCTCCAAGCCTCAGTTAGATTTCGTGCCCGGCCGAGGTTGGATGCACACTAGGGGCTCTCCTGAGCCCTTAGAAAGAAAGTATAATTTTAGGTTTTTTATTTTCAGTGAGACCTGCTGGCAACAGGCTCACTGCAGCGAGGGACTAAGGGGAGAAGAAGCGAACTCGCCTGCTTGCAGCCGGATTGGGCTTCTTAGGCTACTGGACACCATTAGCTCCAGAGGGATCGACCGCAGGCCCAGTCCTTGGTGTTCGGTCCCGGAGCCGCGCCGCCGTCCCCCTTACAGAGCCAGAAGCAAGAAGAGGTCCGGAAAATCGGTCGGCAGAAGACATCAGTCTTCACCAAGGTAGCGCACAGCACTGCAGCTGTGCGCCATTGCTCCTCATGCACACTTCACACTCCGGTCACTGAGGGTGCAGGGCGCTTGGGGGGGGGGGCGCCCTGAGCTGCAATAAAAACACCTTGGCTGGCAAAAATACCACAATATATAGCCCTAGAGGCTATATATGTGGTAAATTCCCCTGCCAGAATCCAGAAAAAAGCGGGAGAATAGGCCGCGGAAAAGGGGCGGAGCTATCTCCATCAGACACACTGGCGCCATTTCTCCTTCACAGATCCGCTGGAAGGAAGCTCCCTGGCTCTCCCCTGCAGTCTACACTTCAGAACGGGGTAAAAACAGAGAGGGGGGGCACTAAATTTGGGCGCAATACATATATAATATAAAAAGCAGCTATAGGGGACATAACTTAGTTAGTCCCTGCATTATATAGCGCTCTGGTGTGTGCTGGCATACTCTCACTCTGTCCCCCCAAAGGGCTTTTGTGGGTCCTGTCCTCATTCGGAGCATTCCTTGTGTGTGTGCGGTGTGTCGGTACGGCTGTGTCGACATGTTTGATGAGGATAATGATGTGGAGGCGGAGCAGATGCCTTTAGAAGGGATGTCACCCCCTGCGGGGCAGACACCTGAGTGGATGGGCTTATGGAAAGTAATGAGTGCACGTATAGACTCCTTATATAAGAAAATCGACGACATGCCAAATGTGGGACAGCCGACTTCTCAGCTCGTGCCTGCCCAGGCGTCGCATGGGTCGTCAGGGGCTCTAAAACGCCCGCTACCTCAAGCAGACCCAGATGTCGACACGGATACTGACACCAGTGTCGACTACGATGAGTCAAACCTGATGCCCACTAAGGCCATTCACTGTATGATTGAGGCAATGAAAGAGGTGTTAAACATTTCTGATATAACTACTGGTACCACTAAAAAGGGTATTATGTTTGGAGAGAAAAAACTACCCGTAGTTTTTCCCCCATCAGATGAATTAAATGAAGTGTGTGAAGAAGCGTGGGCTTTCCCTGATAAAAAATTGGTAATTCCTAAGAAGGTACTAATGGCGTTCCCTTTCCCGCCAGAGGATAGGTCACGTTGGGAAACACCCCCTAGAGTGGATAAAGCGCTCACACGTTTGTCTAAAAAGGTGGCACTACCGTCTCCGGATACGGCCGCCCTCAAGGAACCTGCTGATAGAAAGCAGGAGGCGATCCTGAAGTCTGTATATACACACACAGGCATTATACTTAGGCCAGCTATTGCGTCAGCTTGGATGTGCAGTGCTGCCGCTGCGTGGTCAGATAAACTGTCAGAAAATATTGACACATTAGACAGAGACACGATCCTGTTAACCATAGACCATATAAAAGACTCAGTCTTATATATGAGAGATGCACAAAGGGAAATCTGCCGATTGGCATCTAAAGTAAGTGCATTGTCCATTTCTGCTAGGAGAGGCTTATGGACTCGCCAGTGGACAGGAGATGCAGATTCAAAAAAGCACATGGAAGTGTTACCATATAAGGGTGAGGAATTATTTGGGGATGGTCTCTCGAACCTAGTTTCCACAGCAACGTCTGGGAAGTCAGCATTTTTACCCCATGTCCCCTCACAGCCTAAGAAGGCGCCGTTTTATCAGGTCCAGTCCTTTCGGACCCAGAAAAACAGGCGTGGAAAAGGCGGGTCCTTTCTGTCCAGAGGCAGAGGTAGGGGAAAAAGACTGCAACAAACAGCAGGTTCCCAGGAGCAAAAGTCCTCCCCCGCTTCTTCTTCCAAGTCCGCCGCATGACGGTGGGGCTCCACAGGCGGAGCCAGGTACGGTGGGGGGCCGCCTCAAGAATTTCAGCGATCAGTGGGCTCGCTCACAGGTGGATCCCTGGATCCTTCAAATAGTATCTCAGGGGTACAAACTGGAATTCGAGGCGTCTCCACCCCACCGGTTCCTAAAATCTGCCTTGCCGATTGCTCCCTCAGACAGGGAGGCGGTGCTAGCGGCAATTCACAAGCTGTATTCCCAGCAGGTGATAATCAAGGTACCCCTACTTCAACAAGGCCGGGGTTACTATTCCACACTATTTGTGGTACCGAAACCGGACGGTTCGGTGAGACCCATTTTAAATTTGAAATCCTTGAACACATACATAAAAAAATTCAAGTTCAAGATGGAATCGCTCAGGGCGGTTATTGCGAGCCTGGACGAGGGGGATTACATGGTATCCCTGGACATCAAGGATGCTTACTTGCATGTCCCCATTTACCATCCTCACCAGGAGTACCTCAGATTTGTGGTACAGGATTGCCATTACCAATTCCAGACGCTGCCGTTTGGACTGTCCACGGCACCGAGGGTATTTACCAAGGTGATGGCGGAAATGATGATACTCCTTCGAAAAAAGGGAGTTTTAAGTATCCCGTACTTGGACGATCTCCTAATAAAAGCGAGGTCCAAGGAACAGTTGTTGGTGGGAGTAGCACTATCTCAGGAGGTGCTGCACCAGCACGGCTGGATTCTGAATATCCCAAAGTCACAGCTGGTTCCGACGACACGACTACTGTTCCTGGGTATGATTCTGGATACAGTCCAGAAAAAAGTGTTTCTCCCGGAGGAGAAAGCCAGGGAGTTGTCATCTCTAGTTAGAGACCTCCTGAAACCAAAACAGGTATCAGTGCATCGCTGCACGCGGGTCCTGGGAAAGATGGTGGCTTCTTACGAAGCAATTCCCTTCGGCAGGTTCCATGCCAGAATCTTTCAGTGGGACCTGTTGGACCAGTGGTCCGGATCGCATCTTCAGATGCATCGCTTGATAACCCTGTGTCCAAGAACCAGGGTGTCGCTACTGTGGTGGCTGCAGAGTGCCCATCTTCTAGAGGGCCGCGGGTTCGGCATACAGGACTGGGTCCTGGTGACCACGGATGCCAGCCTTCGAGGCTGGGGGGCAGTCACACAGGGAAGAAACTTCCAAGGACTATGGTCGAGTCAGGAGACTTCCCTTCACATAAATATTCTGGAACTAAGGGCCATCTACAATGCCCCAAGTCAAGCAAAATCCCTGCTCCTACACCAGCCGGTGCTGATCCAGTCAGACAACATCACGGCAGTCGCCCATGTAAATCGACAGGGCGGCACAAGAAGCAGGATGGCGATGGCGGAAGCCACAAGAATTCTCCGATGGGCGGAGAATCATGTACTAGCACTGTCAGCAGTGTTCATTCCGGGAGTGGACAACTGGGAAGCAGACTTCCTCAGCAGACACGACCTCCACCCGGGAGAGTGGGGACTTCATCCAGAAGTCTTCCAGATGCTGGTAAACCGTTGGGAAAAACCACAGGTGGACATGATGGCGTCCCGCCTCAACAAAAAGTTAAAAAGATATTGCGCCAGGTCAAGGGACCCTCAGGCGATAGCTGTGGACGCTCTAGTGACACCGTGGGTGTACCAGTCGGTTTATGTGTTCCCTCCTCTGCCTCTCATACCAAAGGTATTGAGAATAATAAGAAAGCGAGGAGTAAACACCATTCTCGTGGTTCCGGATTGGCCAAGACGAGCGTGGTACCCGGAACTTCAAGAGATGCTCTCAGAGGACCCGTGGCCTCTACCGCTCAGACAGGACCTGCTACAACAGGGGCCCTGTCTGTTCCAAGACTTACCGCGGCTGCGTTTGACGGCATGGCGGTTGAACACCGGATCCTAAAGGAAAAGGGTATTCCGGAAGAAGTCATTCCTACGCTTATTAAGGCCAGGAAAGATGTTACGGCAAAGCATTATCACCGCATATGGCGGAAATATGTTGCATGGTGCGAGGCCAAAAAGGCCCCAACAGAGGAATTTCAACTAGGTCGATTTCTGCATTTCCTGCAAGCAGGAGTGAATATGGGCCTAAAACTAGGCTCCATTAAAGTACAGATCTCGGCTCTGTCGATTTTCTTTCAAAAAGAACTAGCTTCAGTACCTGAAGTTCAGACATTTGTGAAAGGAGTGCTGCATATTCAGCCCCCATTTGTGCCTCCTGTGGCACCTTGGGATCTCAACGTGATGTTGAGTTTCTTAAAATCACATTGGTTTGAGCCACTAAAAACCGTGGATCTGAAATATCTCACGTGGAAAGTGGTCATGTTATTGGCCTTGGCTTCAGCCAGGCGAGTGTCAGAATTGGCGGCTTTATCATGTAAAAGCCCTTATCTGATTTTCCATATGGATAGGGCAGAATTGAGGACTCGTCCCCAGTTTCTCCCTAAGGTGGTGTCAGCGTTTCACCTGAACCAGCCTATTGTGGTGCCTGCGGCTACTAAGGATTTGGAGGACTCCAAGTTGCTAGACGTTGTCAGGGCCCTGAAAATATATGTTTCCAGGACGGCTGGAGTCAGAAAATCTGACTCGCTGTTTATCCTGTATGCACCCAACAAGCTGGGTGCTCCTGCTTCTAAGCAGTCTATTGCTCGCTGGATTTGTAGTACAATTCAGCTTGCACATTCTGTGGCAGGCATGCCACAGCCAAAATCTGTAAATGCCCATTCCACAAGGAAGGTGGGCTCATCTTGGGCGGCTGCCCGAGGCGTCTCGGCTTTACAACTTTGCCGAGCAGCTACTTGGTCAGGGGCAAACACATTTGCAAAATTCTACAAATTTGATACCCTGGCTGAGGAGGACCTGGAGTTCTCTCATTCGGTGCTACAGAGTCATCCGCACTCTCCCGCCCATTTGGGAGCTTTGGTATAATCCCCATGGTCCTTACGGAGTTCCCAGCATCCACTAGGACGTTAGAGAAAATAAGAATTTACTCACCGGTAATTCTATTTCTCGTAGTCCGTAGTGGATGCTGGGCGCCCATCCCAAGTGCGGATTGTCTGCAATACTTGTAAATAGTTATTGTTAACTAAAGGGTTATTGTTGAGCCATCTGTTGAGAGGCTCAGTTGTTTTTCATACTGTCAAACTGGATATAGTATCACGAGTTGTACGGTGTAATTGGTGTGGCTGGTAAGAGTCTTACCCGGGATTCTAAATCCTTCCTTATTATGTCTGCTCGTCCGGGCACGGTGTCCTAACTGAGGCTTGGAGGAGGGTCATAGTGGGAGGAGCCAGTGCACACCAGGTAGTCCTAAATCTTTCTAGAGTGCCCAGCCTCCTTCGGAGCCCGCTATTCCCCATGGTCCTTACGGAGTTCCCAGCATCCACTACGGACTACGAGAAATAGAATTACCGGTGAGTAAATTCTTATTTTTTTCGTGTCAGAAAATTAGTGGGGATGGTCTTTAATTTAGACAAATCTGTCTTCACCACAAGAGTATAATATAGGCTGCCTGTAAATTTATTTAAATTTATTTGTATTTTTTATTTTTTTATTTTTGTGCTGCACTGTCATATGACACGCGTGTTATTGTGTGTTAATATGTATTGTCTATCTTATCAATCTATTAGATATAGGTTATTGGGCCAGATCGTTTATTTTTATGTATGTATGTAATTCCCATATTGGGATCTTATGAAATAGATTATTCACTGTATTATTGCACTGGTTTGAGCCTGTGACAACATGCATTTTTTAATTCTTCTATGTCCTTAGTGGACTTGATGCACTAATGAACACTGCACGATCGAGCCCGCTAATCAGTTCTATGTTCTATGTTTATTGTTTCCAGGGTCCCCATGGTAACGCGGCCGAACCGGGCGCCGTGACGTCACTTCCGCATCACGTGGCGTGCATCACGTGGTGCGCTGTGGACGCCGGGCTGGGAGCGCGGGAGACGCGGCCGTGGAAGACGCTGGCGGGGAATCTGATCAGGGAGGGTAAGTTTATTGTTATAAAATGGTTTGTTTATCACTGTACACTTGTCCTGAAGACGGGGAGGTGGTCCCCGAAACGTTGGCCGTACTGAATACACTTCATTGATTTTTTTCACAAGTCTGCTGAGTGCCGCCTCATATTTGTTGTTTGTGAGTATATATATATATATATATATATATATATATTTCTCTATCGTCCTAAGTGGATGCTGGGGTTCCTGAAAGGACCATGGGGAATAGCGGCTCCGCAGGAGACAGGGCACAAAAAAGTAAAGCTTTACTAGGTCAGGTGGTGTGCACTGGCTCCTCCCCCCATGACCCTCCTCCAGACTCCAGTTAGATTTTGTGCCCGAACGAGAAGGGTGCAATCTAGGTGGCTCTCCTAAAGAGCTGCTTAGAGAAAGTTTAGTTTAGGTTTTTTTCTTTACAGTGAGTCCTGCTGGCAACAGGATCACTGCAACGTGGGACTTAGGGGGAAAGTAGTAAACTCACCTGCATGCAGAGTGGATTTGCTGCTTGGCTACTGGACACCATTAGCTCCAGAGGGATCGAACACAGGCCCAGCCGTGGAGTCCGGTCCCGGAGCCGCGCCGCCGACCCCCTTGCAGATGCTGAAGCGTGAAGAGGTCCGGAAACCGGCGGCTGAAGACTCCTCAGTCTTCATAAGGTAGCGCACAGCACTGCAGCTGTGCGCCATTTTCCTCTCAGCACACTTCACTGGGCAGTCACTGAGGGTGCAGAGCGCTGGGGGGGGGCGCTCTGAGAGGCAAATATAAACCTTATACAAGGCTAAAAATACCTCACATATAGCCCATAGGGGCTATATGGAGATATTTAACCCCTGCCTGACTGGAAAAATAGCGGGAGAAGAACCCGCCGAAAAAGGGGCGGGGCCTATCTCCTCAGCACACGGCGCCATTTTCTGTCACAGCTCCGCTGGTCAGAACGGCTCCCAGGTCTCTCCCCTGCACTGCACTACAGAAACAGGGTAAAACAGAGAGGGGGGGCACATTAATGGCTATATATATATATATTAAAGCAGCTATAAGGGAGCACTTAATATAAGGATATCCCTTGTATATATAGCGCTTTGTGGTGTGTGCTGGCAGACTCTCCCTCTGTCTCCCCAAAAGGGCTAGTGGGTCCTGTCTTCATTAGAGCATTCCCTGTGCGTTTGCGGTGTGTGTCGGTACGTGGTGTCGACATGTATGAGGACGATATTGGTGTGGAGGCGGAGCAATTGCCAAATATGCAGATGTCACCCCCCAGGGGGTCGACACCAGAATGGATGCCTTTATTTGTGGAATTACGTGATGGTTTATCTTCCCTTAAACAGTCAGTTGAGGACATGAGGCGGCCGGACAATCAATTAATGCCTATCCAGGCGCCTCAAACACCGTCAGGGGCTGTAAAACGCCCTTTGCCTCAGTCGGTCGACACAGACCCAGACACGGGCACTGATTCCAGTGACGACGGTAGAAATTCAAACGTATTTTCCAGTAGGGCCACACGTTATATGATTTTGGCAATGAAGGAGACGTTACATTTAGCTGATACTACAGATACCGTAAAACAGGGTATTATGTATGGTGTGAAAAAACTACAAACAGTTTTTCCTGAATCAGAAGAATTAAATGACGTGTGTGATGAAGCGTGGGTTGCTCCTGATAAAAAGTTGATAATTTCAAAAAAGTTATTGGCATTATACCCTTTCCCGCCAGAGGTTAGGGCGCGCTGGGAAACACCCCCTAAGGTGGACAAGGCGCTCACACGCTTATCCAAACAAGTGGCGTTACCCTCTCCTGAGACGGCCGCACTTAAGGATCCATCAGATAGAAAGATGGAAGTTATTCAAAAGAATATATACACACATGCAGGTGTTATACTACGACCAGCTATAGCAACTGCCTGGATGTGCAGTGCTGGAGTAGTTTGGTCAGAATCCCTGATTGAAAATATTGATACCCTAGATAGGGACAATGTTTTACTGTCGTTAGAACAAATAAAGGATGCATTTATCTATATGCGTGATGCACAGAGGGATATTTGCACACTGGCATCTCGGGTGAGTGCTATGTCCATTTCAGCCAGAAGAGCCTTATGGACACGACAGTGGACAGGCGATGCGGATTCAAAACGTCACATGGAGGTTTTGCCGTATAAAGGGGAGGAGTTATTTGGAGTTGGTCTATCAGACTTGGTGGCCACGGCTACTGCCGGGAAATCCACTTTTTTACCTCAAGTCACTCCCCAACAGAGAAAGGCACCGACCTTTCAACCGCAGCCTTTTCGCTCTTACAAAAATAAGAGAGCAAAGGGCTTGTCGTACCTGCCACGAGGCAGAGGAAGAGGGAAGAGACACCAACAGGCAGCTCCTTCCCAGGAACAGAAGCCCTCCCCGGCTCCTGCAAAAACCTCAGCATGACGCTGGGGCCTCTCAAGCGGACTCGGGGACAGTGGGGGGCCGTCTCAAAAATTACAGCGCGCAGTGGGCTCACTCGCAGGTAGACCCCTGGATCCTGCAGATAATATCTCAGGGGTACAGGTTGGAATTAGAGACGGATCCTCCTCATCGTTTCCTGAAGTCTGCCTTACCAACCGTCTCTTCCGAAAGGGAGAGGGTGTTGGAAGCCATTCACAAGCTGTACGCTCAGCAGGTGATAGTCAAAGTACCCCTATTACAACAAGGAAAGGGGTATTATTCCACTCTATTTGTGGTACCGAAGCCGGATGGCTCGGTAAGGCCTATTCTAAATCTGAAGTCCTTGAACCTCTACATAAAAAAGTTCAAGTTCAAGATGGAGTCACTCAGAGCAGTGATAGCGAACCTGGAAGAAGGGGACTTTATGGTATCCTTGGACATCAAGGATGCGTATCTACACGTTCCGATTTACCCCGCACACCAGGGGTACCTCAGGTTCATTGTTCAAAACTGTCACTATCAGTTTCAGACGCTGCCGTTCGGATTGTCCACGGCGCCTCGGGTCTTTACCAAGGTAATGGCCGAGATGATGATTCTTCTTCGAAGAAAAGGCGTATTAGTTATCCCATACTTGGACGATCTCCTAATAAGGGCAAGGTCCAGAGAACAGCTGGAGACAGCTTTAGCACTATCTCAAGAGGTGCTAAGACAACACGGGTGGATTCTGAATATTCCAAAATCCCATTTAATCCCGACAACTCGTCTGCTGTTCCTAGGAATGATTCTGGACACGGTTCAGAAAAAGGTTTTCCTTCCAGAGGAAAAAGCCAAGGAGTTATCCGATCTGGTCAGGAACCTCCTAAAACCAGGAAAAGTGTCAGTACATCAATGCACAAGAGTCCTGGGAAAAATGGTGGCTTCTTACGAAGCAATTCCATTCGGCAGATTCCATGCAAGAATATTCCAAAGGGATCTGTTGGACAAATGGTCAGGGTCGCATCTGCAGATGCACCTGCAAATAACCCTGTCACCAAAGACAAGGGTGTCACTTCTGTGGTGGTTGCAGAAGGCTCACCTATTAGAAGGCCGCAGATTCGGCATTCAGGATTGGATCCTGGTGACCACGGACGCCAGCCTGAGAGGCTGGGGAGCAGTCACACAAGGAAGAAACTTCCAGGGAGTATGGACGAGTCTGGAAAAGTCTCTTCACATAAACATTCTGGAACTAAGAGCAATCTACAATGCTCTAAGCCAGGCGGAACTTCTCCTGCAAGGAAAGCCGGTGTTGATTCAGTCGGACAACATCACGGCGGTCGCCCATGTAAACAGGCAGGGCGGCACAAGAAGCAGGAGTGCAATGGCAGAAGCTGCCAAGATTCTTCGCTGGGCGGAGAATCACGTGATAGCACTGTCAGCAGTGTTCATCCCGGGCGTGGACAACTGGGAAGCAGACTTCCTCAGCAGACACGATCTTCATCCGGGAGAGTGGGGTCTACATCCAGAAGTCTTCAACATGTTAATAGACCGTTGGGAAAGACCAATTGTAGACATGATGGCGTCTCGCCTCAACAAGAAACTGGACAAATATTGCGCCAGGTCAAGAGATCCACAGGCAATAGCTGTGGACGCACTGGTAACTCCTTGGGTGTACCAGTCAGTGTATGTGTTTCCTCCTCTGCCGCTCATACCAAAGGTATTGAAGATCATACGGCAAAGAAGAGTAAGAACAATACTAGTGGTTCCGGATTGGCCGAGAAGGACTTGGTATCCGGAACTTCAAGAGATGCTCACGGACGAACCGTGGCCTCTACCTCTGAGAAGGGACCTGCTACAGCAGGGTCCCTGTCTTTTTCAAGACTTACCGCGGCTGCGTTTGACGGCATGGCGGTTGAACGCCAGATCCTAAAAGGGAAAGGCATTCCAGAAGAAGTCATTCCTACCTTGATTAAGGCACGGAAGGAAGTCACCGTGAAACATTATCACCGCATTTGGCGAAAATATGTAGCGTGGTGCGAGGATCGGAGGGTTCCGACGGAGGAATTCCAACTGGGTCGTTTCCTACATTTCCTGCAATCAGGATTATCTATGGGTCTCAAATTGGGATCCATTAAGGTTCAAATTTCGGCCCTGTCAATATTCTTCCAAAAAGAATTGGCCTCTGTCCCTGAGGTCCAGACTTTTGTCAAGGGAGTACTGCATATACAGCCTCCTGTGGTGCCTCCGGTGGCACCGTGGGATCTAAATGTAGTTTTAGATTTCCTCAAATCCCATTGGTTTGAACCATTGAAAAAGGTGGATTTGAAATATCTCACATTGAAAGTGACTATGTTACTAGCCCTGGCCTCTGCCAGGAGAGTATCTGAATTGGCGGCTTTATCTTATAAAAGTCCTTATCTAATCTTTCATTCGGATAGGGCAGAACTGCGGACTCGTCCGCATTTTCTCCCTAAAGTGGTATCAGCATTTCATCTGAACCAACCTATTGTGGTGCCTGCGGCCACTAGCGACTTGGAGGACTCCAAGTTGTTGGACGTTGTCAGAGCCTTAAAAATATACATTGCAAGGACGGCTGGAGTCAGAAAATCTGACTCGCTGTTTATATTGTATGCACCCAACAAGTTGGGCGCACCTGCTTCTAAGCAGTCGATTGCTCGTTGGATTTGTAACACAATTCAACTTGCACATTCTGTGGCAGGCCTGCCACAGCCTAAAACTGTAAAAGCCCACTCCACAAGGAAGGTGGGCTCATCTTGGGCGGCTGCCCGAGGGGTCTCGGCATTACAACTCTGCCGAGCAGCTACGTGGTCGGGGGAGAACACGTTTGTAAAATTTTACAAATTTGATACCCTGGCAAAGGAGGACCTGGAGTTCTCTCATTCGGTGCTGCAGAGTCATCCGCACTCTCCCGCCCGTTTGGGAGCTTTGGTATAATCCCCATGGTCCTTTCAGGAACCCCAGCATCCACTTAGGACGATAGAGAAAATAAGAATTTACTTACCGATAATTCTATTTCTCGGAGTCCGTAGTGGATGCTGGGCGCCCATCCCAAGTGCGGATTATCTGCAATACTTGTACATAGTTATTGTTAACTAATTCGGGTTATTGTTAAGGAGCCATCTTTAAGAGGCCCTTTCTGTTGTCATACTGTTAACTGGGTTTAGATCACAAGTTGTACGGTGTGATTGGTGTGGCTGGTATGAGTCTTACCCGGGATTCAAAATGCCTCCCTTATTGTGTATGCTCGTCCGGGCACAGTACCTAACTGGAGTCTGGAGGAGGGTCATGGGGGGAGGAGCCAGTGCACACCACCTGACCTAGTAAAGCTTTACTTTTTTGTGCCCTGTCTCCTGCGGAGCCGCTATTCCCCATGGTCCTTTCAGGAACCCCAGCATCCACTACGGACTCCGAGAAATAGAATTATCGGTAAGTAAATTCTTATTATATATATATAGTGTCCACTCTAGGTGTCTTTCACAGGGCGCTGCGCCCTGCCCCTTTTTTAGACACCTGAATGCCGCCCTGCCTGTTTGTGTGCGCCCTCCTGCCCTGCACTTTGCTGGCCGCCGGACACATTAACACACTGTCTCCCTGCATGAGAGACGGAGACCTCCGCTGCCCGTCCCGCCCCCTCCCGCCCGCCTTGTCCCGTCCCGCCCATCCTTAGCTGTCAGCCGCCGCAGCTCCCCTCCTCTGCGAGCAGACTATAGGTCTGCTCATGATCTGTAGAGACAGGAGGGCTGAGTTTGCCTCTCCCGCCGAGGCAAACCCAGCCCTCCCTCCTCTGTGTACATCATGGATCAGTGTGGTGGCCATTTCCAACCAGCTCCGCGGTGTGTGAGGTGGGACCAGCGCGATCAACTCCCGCAGCATCAGCCCCCAGTAAGTAAACTTGACAAAAAAAAGCGGAGATCAAAAATGTTCCTTAGCTGGTGCAGTGTGTCTCAGTGCTCTCTACCTGGTGCAGTGTGTCTCAGTGCTCTCTACCTGGTGCAATGTTTCTCAGTGCTCTCTACCTGGTGCAATGTTTCTCAGTGCTCTCTACCTGGTGCAATGTTTCTCAGTGCTCTCTACCTGGTGCAGTGTTTCTCAGTGCTCTCTACCTGGTGCAATGTTTCTCAGTGCTCTCTACCTGGTGCAATGTTTTTCAGTGCTCTCTACCTGGTGCAATGTTTCTCAGTGCTCTCTACCTGGTGCAGTGTTTCTCAGTGCTCTCTACCTGGTGCAATGTTTCTCAGTGCTCTCTACCTGGTGCAATGTTTCTCAGTGCTCTCTACCTGGTGCAGTGTGTCTCAGTGCTCTCTACTTGGTGCAAAGTGTAGAACGTGCTCTATCTGGCGCAATATGTATAACGTGCTCTACCTGTCGCAGTGTGTATAGGAGGTTCTACCTGGTGCAGTGTTTATTAGCTGCACTACTGTGTGGTGTAATATGAATTGCCACTATTATGTGGCCATGCCCCTTCCCCACGAAAAACAACGCCCCTAAATTTTTGCTGCGCGCCTTTGGCGCGCACTGTCCATTCTTTGTCGCGTGGGAATGGGAGGATCAAGCATTGTAGTATGTACCTAATTTTGCCCTTCTAACTGAAAAATGTGCCCTCCCGAATGAAAAATGTGCCCTACCCGTGATCAGCACCCTGCCCTAAAAAAATCCTAGAGTGAACACTAATATATATATATATATTTATATATATATATATATAATAGCCAAACAATCCCGGCACTCCCGTTGCTTTAGCAGGTTGTCTTGCTCCTGTGCCATCCGCTGGGGACAAGCCCTGATAGATATGGTGCAAATGAAGAGTCGGCACTTGGAGACTGTTAGTGTAGGAAACAAACGTGTATTGCAAGGTAACGTTTCGAGGATGTGCTCCCCTTCTTCAGATCAATTCACAAGTGTACAACATGTGCAATATATACCCAAAAACACTTACCCCTTGGACCTCCCACGGCGTTGTCCTCAGTCACGCCGCCCGAAGCTCCGTCCCTGCACTTCCGGCATCTCGCCGTCGGCGGAAGTGACGTGTCTGCCCCTGGCTGCGTGACCCTGGCAACACTGTCAACAACATACAAACATGTGATCAGTGAGACACAAACTCTATACATCATACAAACTAATCGAAAACAGTCTAAAAAGTGAATAAAATACTATCAATAATAGCATATACAAATGTATACAGTGCTGAGATCTAAAATGTGCTTGATTAATTTTGACAAAAAATTATGTGAAAGAGACGAAGACTAGTACACATGACTTAGTCTATATTTGTAAAACAATGGGGTATATTTACTAAGGTCCCGATTTTGACCGAGATGCCGTTTTTTCTTCAAAGTGTCATCTCGGTAATTTACTAAGCAAAAATCACGGCAGTGATGAGGGCATTCGTAATATTTTGGAAGTCCTAGGAAAAAATCACGAATCAATACACCATCGGTCAAATACGCCTGCAATTTGGTAGAAATCGGTCATTTACTAAAAAGTGCAAAACACAAACACTGCCGACAATAGCCAAACACTGCTGTGCTAAAATACAAATCGTGAAAAAGTGCTAAAAAAAAACAGACCTGCTTTTTTATCCCGTGTTTGTATAGGCATGCACGGATCCATGAGATCCGTGCATGTTTTTCAGTGGGAAGGGGTGGGAAATGTTATAATTTGTCAAAAAAAAATGCGTGGGGTCCCCCCTCCTAAACCAAACCAGCCTCGGGCTCTTTGAGCCGGCCCTGGTTGCAAAAATATGGGAAAAAAATTGACAGGGGTTCCCCCATATTTAAGCAACCAGCACCGGGCTCTGCGCCTGGTCCTGGTTCCAAAAATACGGGGGACAAAAAGCGTAGGGGTCCCCCGTATTTTTGAAGCCAGCACCGGGCTCCACTAGCTGGACAGATAATGCCACAGCCGGGGGTCACTTTTATACAGTGCCTTGCGGCCGTGGGATCAAATATCCAACTAGTCACCCCTGGCCGGGGTACCCTGGGGGAGTGGGGACCCCTTCAATCAAGGGGTCCCCCCCCACAGCCACCCAAGGGCCAGGGGTGAAGCCCGAGGCTGTCCCCCCCATCCAATGGGCTGCGGATGGGGGGCTGATAGCCTTTGTTGAAAGTAATGAATATTGTTTTTAGTAGCAGTACTACAAGTCCCAGCAAGCCTCCCCCGCAAGCTGGTACTTGGAGAACCACAAGTACCAGCATGCGGCGGAAAACCGGCCCCGCTGGTACCTGTAGTACTACTACTAAAAAAATACCCCAATAAAGACATTACACACACACACACCTTGAAAGTATAACTTTAATGCATACATACACACCACCATATACACATACTTACCTTATGTTCACACGAGGGTCGGTCCCCTTCTCCAGTAGAATCCATGGTGTACCTGTTGAAAAAATCCTACTCACCAAATCCAGTGTAGAGGGCTCCTCGGATAATCCATTTGTAATCCACGTACTTGTAAAAATAAAAAAACGGGACACCCGACCACGAACTGAAAGGGGACCCATGTTTTCACATGGGACCCCTTTCCCCAAATGCCAGAAACCCCCTCTGACTGATGTCTAAGTGGGTTTCTTCAGCCAATCAGGGAGCGCCACGTTGTGGCACCCTCCTGATCGGCTGTGTGCTCCTGTATATGTCTGACAGGCGGCACACGGCAGTGTTACAATGTAGCGCCTATGCGCTCCATTGTAACCAATGGTGGGAACTTTGTAGTCAGCGGTTGACCGAAAGTGACCTCACCGCTGACCACAAAGTTCCCACCATTGGTTACAATGGAGCGCATAGGCGCTACATTGTAACACTGCCGTGTGCCGCCTGTCAGACAGTACAGGAGCACACAGCCGATCAGGAGGGTGCCACAACGTGGCGCTCCCTGATTGGCTGAAGAAACCCACTTAGACATCAGTCAGAGGGGGTTTCTGGCATTCGGGGAAAGGGGTCCCATGTGAAAACATGGGTCCCCTTTCAGGTCGTGGTCGGGTGTCCCGTTTTTTTATTTTTACAAGTACGTGGATTACAAATGGATTATCCGAGGAGCCCTCTACACTGGATTTGGTGAGTAGGATTTTTTCAACAGAAACACCATGGATTCTACTGGAGAAGGGGACCGACCCTCGTGTGAATATAAGGTAAGTATGTGTATATGGTGGTGTGTATGTATGCATTAAAGTTATACTTTCAAGGTGTGTGTGTAATGTCTTTATTGGGGTATTTTTTTAGTAGTAGTACTACAGGTACCAGCGGTCCCGGTTTTCCGCCGCATGCTGGTACTTGTGGTTCTCCAAGTACCAGCTTGCGGGGGAGGCTTGCTGGGACTTGTAGTACTGCTACTAAAAACAATATTCATTACTTTCAACAAAGGCTATCAGCCCCCCATCCGCAGCCCTTTGGATGGGGGGGACAGCCTCGGGCTTCACTCCTGGCCCTTGGGTGGCTGTGGGGGGGGACCCCTTGATTGAAGGGGTCCCCACTCCCCCAGGGTACCCCGGCCAGGGGTGACTAGTTGGATATTTGATGCCACGGCCGCAAGGCACTGTATAAAAGTGACCCCCGGCTGTGGCATTATCTGTCCAGCTAGTGGAGCCCGGTGCTGGTTTCAAAAATACGGGGGACCCCTACGCTTTTTGTCCCCTGTATTTTTGGAACCAGGACCAGGCGCAGAGCCCGGTGCTGGTTGCTTAAATATGGGGGAACCCCTGTCAATTTTTTCCCCATATTTTTGCAACCAGGGCCGGCTCAAAGAGCCCGAGGCTGGTTTGGCTTAGGAGGGGGGACCCCACGCAATTTTTTTTTTTAAGTTTAAACATTTTTTTTTTTTTTTTTACAAGGTGCACAATGAAGCCCTGCACGGATCTCTCAGATCCGGCCGAGATTCATTGTATTAAAGTCAGCAGTGTTTTACAAGTCACTCACGTAAAACACTGCCTAAAAAAACGAATGACATCGACATCGGAAAATCCGAAAATGCAGAATACGGCAGCTTAGTAAATTAGTCGTACTAATTTCAAAAAGTTGCATATTTACACTTTCGATGTCATTCGTGATTGAACTTTGACCTCAAACAGGAAAATACGATTCTTAGTAAATTTACCCCACTGTGTTCATTTCAAATTACGGTGTCAGGTTTAAAAAGTACGTAAATATAAACATTAAAATAAAAATAAAAAAACACCGGTAGGAGAGCCTATATATATAAACATAAAAATGCAGTTTCTGGATTATTGCTTAACTTATTTTTCTCCGGCAGGCTCCACAGGTTATCCACAGGATAACAATGGGATATGATGGAGCGACAACGGATTGGCACCAAACGATCACAAGCTTTCAGTACTCCCAGGATGCAACGGGCCCGTGCATATATCCCCGCCCACTGGCTCAGGCAAATCAGTTTTTTGTTTGGTGCGGCAGGAGCCGGACCATGGTCACAGGGCTGCTATGTTTTGGCAGTCCTAACCTTTCTTATTTTATTTTTATAGTCTTACTACGTTTTCTGGGTGATCTTTCCTAACAGCGTCTTATACGCATATTGGAAAGAGTCGCTCCAACAACTCTCCGCCGGGTCGCAGTAACGCTTACCCACGGTACAAGTGCTGTTTCGACGGGCGTCTGTGTCATATATACTAACAGGTCTAGCAGACATTATCAGGCTGTGGCCGGAGCACGGGAAGAAGGTAAGGCATCGGTTCCACTTAGAGGGGGAATACGGACACAGCCACACTGTATTGGGAGGAGACTACCAAACAGTAGCTGGCGCACCGCCACCACGGGTGCTCCAGCGCTAGGCCTTAGGGATCATAAGGCACCAGGAATAGTATGAGGCTGCGATCCCTAGGGTTGATGTCAGCGGTGGGGAGTCAGACGCTCTCCTGGTCGCCCCTCCCCCCAGTTCATGACCAATTTCCGCCGGTCTCCTGCCATGAACTGTTTGCCTCACTTCCGTCTCAGACCCTACCACAAGGGGTCTCGGTCGCAGCATAGGCCGCTGCGTCTGTGTACACTAAGCGTTACCGTGAGGAGACCGGGTCGCAGTACAGGCGTCTCTATGACCGGTGCATCTGCATGCACAGTGCATCTGTGTTCACTAAAAGTTCCCGGAGCGGCAGTGTACACTAGTAGTGTCTGGATTTGTCAGTATGAATAGTTAACTTTTGTGCCTATTGCATATGAGTCTGTGTACATTACTGTGGTTTTCTTCGCAATGTGTCTGAATACGTTAAAGATCCGTATAGAACAAAATTCAGTAATATGTACTCCTACATACTTTGAAATGTGTTTGTAGTTGATAATATACTAATATGACTAATATAATAACGTGACTGACTGCTAGTGTGATTGCTGACTATATATGTTTGTCAGTGGTTTCTTCTGAGCCTCAATGCTGGTGCATGGGATGGGGTCAGATTGATATCACTTTAAATATAGTAAAGTGATTACAGTCACAAATTGTGTAGTACACTGTGAAAAGCTGATTATTTATCATGTCTAAGAGTGGCAAAAGTGACGAGGTTACATTAACAGTAACACCAACACTCATAACATGTTTGTCCTGCAAAGTGGGATAATCCTCTCAGGATCTGGCACATGATGGGTTATGTACAAATTGTTTTGCGTTTCAGCAGATTGCAAGGCAGATCTCTGTTCAACGGCAAGTAGATCCACCTTGGGCTATGTTTGCACAGACCTTGTCCAGTATAGCTGAACGGGTAGTCCCTACAGCTTCAATCTCAGGAGTAGGGTACACTATTAACCCATACATGCAACTCCCTTCTTACGGTATAGCCCCAACAGCTTCTCCAAGGAATCAAGCTGATAAACCGAGTGTAAATATATCATAAAATTCACAGGCTACACAGGATGATACATCAGATGATGATAGCTCTATATACTCTGCTTCAGCATATGAAGAACAGGTAGAAGGTATCAGCTCAGAGGATATAGCTGAATTAATTGGAGAAAAGAAGGCTATTCTATCCCTAGAGGATTCAGCAGAGCCAGTGTTAAAAACTAAGCCACCTGTGTTTAAACGTCCCAAAACAGTTAGGGTCGAGTTTCCAGGGTCAGATCAGCTGACGAAAATCATGGAGGAAGCTTGGGCTACACCCAATAAAAAATATAGAATTCCAAAAAAATGGTAATACTATTACTCCTTTCCAACTGGGGACTGTTTAAAAAGAGAAGTGCCTCCCAAGGTAGATACGCACGTCATTCGATTAGTGCGAAAATCTATATTGCCTTTACCGTCAACATCGTTAAATGATGTCACAGACAGAAGAGTGGATGGGTTTTTTAAAACCATATTTTCTCTGTCAGGGGCAGTCATAAGGCCAGCTATGGCTTCAGCTTGGATGGCTAAGGCAGTAGCTGAATGGGCTGACGTACTGGAAGACGGGCTTTCGGCACCTACTAGGGAGAAGGAATCCCATATAGCTCACATGAAGCAGGCTGCGGTATTCTTAGAAGAAGCGGCAATAGGTATGGGTACTATTGCTTCTAAAGAGTCAGCCATAACAGTAGCTGCTCGCAGAGCAATTTGGCTACGTACATGGAAAGATGATTCAGAATCTAAGAAGGTCCTGGAATCTTTGCCTTTTGTTGGGAATATTCTGTTTGGTAAGGAATTGACAGATATTCTGGAGTCAGAAGCAGAATCCAAGAAGGTCAGGTTTCCTGCCAATTATAACCTCAAGCCTAGGGGTTAGTTTTTTCGGCCATTTCGGTCGCAAGGAAAAACAAAAGGAAAGAGTGATTCTAAGCAGCCCCAATACAATAAGTTTGGTAAGGCAAAGAAGCAATGGGCCACCAGAGGGCCAGCTTCCAAACCAGAGCATAAGCCATCAGCTTGATGGTGCGGGCCTCCACCTGGGGGACCCCAGGGTAGGGGGCCGACTTCTTCAGTTTGCACACATATGGCAGCAGTCGACAACAGATGCTTGGGTGCAAGAAGCGTCATCTCTGGGTTATGTTCTCCCTTTCAAGAAGCAGCCTCCTCGAAGGTTCTTCTGCACCAGTCCTTCTTGTATAGACGCGAAGGCCAGAGCCCTGCAAGAAGCAGTTCAGAAATTGCTTCAGTCAGGAGTAATTATTCCAGTACCCCCTGCACAACGGGGACAGGGTTTTTACTCCAACCTGTTTTTGGTTCAGAAGCCAAATGGGTCATTTCGGCCCATTCTCAATCGTTATGCTCCATAGTTTTGGCCATGAAACCAGGGGATTACATGGTATCTCTGGATATACAGGATGTTTACCTGCATGTTCCTATAGCATTGTCTCATCAGTGTTACCTCAGGTTCGCTATCCTCCAGCAACATTTTCAGTTCCAGGCTCTACCCTTTTGGTTAGCCACAGCCCCCAGAGTATTTACCAAGATTATGGTGGTTATGGCAGCTTATCTCCGCAAGCAGGGGATAAGAATTTTTCCATACCTCGACGATCTTTTAATCCTGTCACAATCCCAGGAATTGCTCGTGAGCCATCTCCAACAGACAATAACCTGTCTACAGAAACACGGATGGCTCATAAATTGGGCAAAGTCATCTCTGATTCCGTCACAGCGGATGATTCACTTGGGGGCTGTATTGTATTCAAGTCTGCAGAGAATATTTTTACCTCGGAACAAGATATCCAAGGTGCAGTTAATGACTCACGAGTTTTTACACAGTCAAACAATATCAATTCACGCAGCAATGCGAGTGATGGGTTTGATGGTGTCAACATTCAACATGGTAGAATATGCACAATTCCACGCAAGACCTCTGCAGCGTCTGATTCTGTCCAGATGGAATGGAGTACATCAGACAATAAAGAAACAGACGATGGTACTTCCAGTAAAGGTAAAAAGGTCATTAGCCTGGTGGCTGCAGACATCCCATCTAGACAAGGGGAGACCCTTTTGGATATCAGATTGGGAGATCCTGACAACGGATGCAAGTCTTCAGGGCTGGGGAGCAGTGTTCGGAAAATTATGGTTCCAAGGACAGTGGACCACAGAAGAAAGTTGCCTGCCAATAAAACTGTTGGAACTTCGGGCCATATACATGGCACTGATTCAGGACACTCTGCAAGGAAAACCAACCCAGATCCACTCGGACAATGCAACGGCAGTAGCGTACCTCAACCATCAGGGGGGAACGCGCAGCCAAACAGCAATGAAGGAGGTAAGTCGCATACTAAATTGGGCAGAACTCCTTCTTCCAGCATTCATTCCGGGAGTCCTAAACTGGGAAGCGGATTTTCTCAGTCGACACACCATTCAAGCAAGCGAATGGGCTCTACACCCGAAAGTATTTCAGACTCTAGTAGACAAGTGGGGTTTGTCACAGGTAGATCTCATGGCGTCCCGTCTGAACAACAAAGTACCGGCATACGGGTCAAGAACAAAGGATCCCAGAGCGATGCTTGTGGACGCACTGTCAGTGAAATGGGACTTTCATCTGGCATAGCTGTTTCCTCCGATCACCCTGTTACCCAGGGTGGTGAGCAAAATAAAGCAAGCGAAGGGTGCCGTGATTCTAATAGCTCTGGCTTGGCCCAGATGGCATTGCTACACAAATCTGCAGAGGATATCGATGGATGCTCCATTCCTACTCCCTCAAAGTCCAGATCTACTGATGCAGGGTCCTTGTTATCACAGGCATCTGGATCGACTGTCTTTGACGGCGTGGCTATTGAAACCTCTATCCTGAAGTCAAGAGGATTCTCACAACAGGTAATTCAAACTATGCTCAGAGCAAGGAAACCCTCCTCCGCATTCAACCGCCTTTTGTTCCTCCTGCATTACCTTGGGATTTAAGTCTGGTTCTCAAAGCTCTTCAAGTTGCTCCATTTGAACTACTTAATAAAGTGGATCTTAAATGGTTGACAGCTAAAGTTCTCTTTCTACTGGCTATGGCATCAGCTAGGAGAGTATTAGATTTAGGAGCGCTGTCATGTAAATCTCCTTTTCTGATTTTTTATCCAGATAAAGCAGTTCTCAGAACTAGGTCTGGTTATCTTTCTAAGGTGCTATCTAAATTCCACCTTAACGTAGAAATTGTAGTCCCGGCTTTTCAGGTATCAGGACTTTCTGTGGGAGAAGCGTCGCTGGATGTAGTCCGGGCATTAAGGATCTACGTGGATCGTACCAGTGCCATCAGAAAGACAGATTCTCTCTTCATTCTCTACGGATTTCACAAGAGGGGATGGCCTGCTACTAAACAGACGCTAGCAAGATGGCTCCGAATGACGATTTCAGAAGCATATTCTCGAGCTGATCTCCCTGTTCCGGCTAATGTCTCTGCTCACTCTACAAGTAAGGTAGGTCCATCATGGGCAGCACAACATGGTGCTTCAGCAGAACAGATATGTAAGGCAGCCACATGGTCTTCCATTAACACATTCATTAGACATTATGCCTTGGATACTTTTGCCTCTCATGACGCTGAATTCGGGCGTAAGGTTCTCCAGTCCAATCCCCAACAGTAAAAATTGCTTTGGGAAATCCCATTGTTATCCTGTGGATAACCTGTGGACTATGTCGGAGAAATATACGTTATTGTAAGAACTTACCGTTGATAACGGTATTTCTCCTATGTCCACAGGTTTCCACAGGGATCCCACCCTGACACACCTGATTTGAGGATCTTTATACTCACTAATCTCTTCCCTCTTGCATGGAAGGGTGTGCATGTGTGTTCTTCTCACCTGAATAGGGTTCTACATAATGCTCCTGCCTAAATGCTTTGGAATACAACTGATTTGCCTGAGCCATTGGGCGGGGATATATGGATGGGCCCGTTGCATCCTGGGAGGCCAAAACACCTGTTTAACAAACTTAACCAGGACACGTTACTATTTCAACACGTTACTATTTCTAAAAAAATGGATCAAACCCAGTGTATCATTTAATCCTTTGGGACGTAAAGTTTGTAAACTATGGCTCCACTGCGATAATGGTGACGGCCATGGAGACCAAGTTTGTGCCCAGTTATGCCAACCTATACTTGGGCGACTTCGAGGATTGCCATGTATAGGAAGGCACCTGTAATGCGAACTTGGTCTTCTATGGCCGTTACATAGATGATCTTTTTATTATTTGGGATGGGGGTTATCAATCTGCCACTTAATTTCTCATTTCACTTAACTCCAATAAATTTAATTTGACCTTCACCTCAACATACATTAGGGAATACATCGACTTCTTGGATTTGACCCTGGAAATATAGGATGAGAAAATGATTACATCTATTTATGTAAAAACAGTAAATACAAATGTGTATCTGCACTCTAAAAGTACACATTATGCCCCCTGGAAGCATAATATACCAAAAGGCCAACTGATGCTCCTTAGGCGTAACTGTACTAAATTTGAGACTTTCTATTCACAAGCCAATGACATGTTTGAGTCCTTTAGACAGAGAGACTACCCAGACGCTATTTTACAACAAGCTGTCCAAGAAGTCTCAAAAATGGAGAGACAGAATCTTTTAGTTAAATCTAAAAAATTCAAATCTACTGAAAAACCTAAAAAGGAGATGGAGGATAGACAATTTGCCTTTATCAGCAAATATAATAGATGTTCAAGAGAAATTAAAACCATTATTTCTCATAATTACAAAGTGCTCAAACAAGATAATATACTGGGTAAAATTCTATCAAATAATCCACAGGTGATTTACAGGACAAATAGATCATTAAAAGTAATATTAGCGCCAAGCCATCTTAAAACAACAAGAGATAATACTAAAAGAGAAGGATGCGATTGGGTAACACAGAGATCCTGTGGATTCTACATATGTGGAAAAACAAGGTGCACGATGTGCACATATATGCCCAGAAAGATGCTATCCATCACTGTGCCCTCCAATAATGAGGAATATGTGTCTTTTATGAACTGTGACACGAGATATGTGATTTATCTTTTAAAATGTGGTTGCGGTTTGTGCTATGTGGGGAGAACCACGAGACCCCTCCATATACGTTTCATGGAACACCGCCGCAACATAATGAAGAATCTGTCGCACCAACAGCAAGAGGTGGCTACAGATTCTACAGACTATGTAGCAGAGATGTCTACTGGATGTTAAAATGTAACTCCCTACACCCTGATGATTTGAACGAAACAATAGAACTTAATTCAGTTATATAGTTGCACTTAATTATTATGATCTATAAAAGATATTGGTAATTGAATGAGGTGTTAGCTTTGGATTATAGGTCCCTATTACCAATGCAGCACTTTTTCATGACCTTTACATTTTATAACAAAAAAGTTAAAATTATCTCTTGATAATATGTGGCGGGATCGGACTATATATATTTGAATAACTCTGCTAATCTAATTTAGGTAATAAAACAGCTTATGTAAAAAATGGGGAAAGTGACTAAAAGATATCAATTATAATTTTGACGTATACACAAAACTTATTATTTGTTTCTATTTATAGAATAAATATTTCTCTATTGGAGACCACATATATATGTGTATATACAGTGTATATATATATGTGTGTGTGTATGTGTGTATAATACTCAGAACTGATCATCTGCGCCTTTGAAAGTGAAGACATAGATTTAAATATTTGATATTTTTCTTACCTAAGACCTCAATAGATCGATCTCTATATAACTATGTAATTTATTGTTTATCAACTGAAATTATCTTAAGAAACAAATATAGGGGTATATGCAATTGCGGTCGAATTCCCGAAATTGTCGAATTTCGGGTCATTTTCGCCCCAAAAAAAAAATTTGTCAATGCAATTCAGTGCTTTCCGTCCAAAAAACGGACTTTCAAAATTCGACTTTTTGAAATTCGAATTTTTGCAAATTCGACTTTTCTGCAATGATACAAGTGCTGCAATTCGACAAAAGCATATTCAATTCAAGTTTGGAAATTCGACAGCAGTGCTTTTAGACAGTAAATTCGTCATTTTCAATCCGCCACACTTTGGAGGGTGAAAACAATAAAAAAAAATTTAAACATGTTTTTTTTGGTGTTTTTTTTTTTTAGGAATAGCATATCTATTTATATTAGAAGGGATTAGGTACTTTTTTTTTTTTTTTTAGAGGCACAAATATTATTTATATATTTTTTAAAATATTATTTTTTTTTTATTTTTTTTTATTGCTGGAACGGTAAAATCCTTAAAAAAAATGGCGTGGGGTCCCCCCTCCAAAGCATAACCAGCCTCGGGCTCTTCGAGCTGGTCCTGGTTCTAAAAATGCGGGGAAAAAATTGACAGGGGATCCCCCGTATTTTTAAAACCAGCACCGGGCTCTGCGCCTGGTGCTGGTGCAAAAAATACGGGGGACAAAACGAGCAGGGGTCCCCCGTATTTTTAACACCAGCATCGGGCTCCACTAGCTGGACAGATAATGCCACAGCCGGGGGTCACTTTTATACAGTGCCCTGCGGCGTGGCATTAAATATCCAACTAGTCACCCCTGGCTGGGGTACCCTGGGGGAGTGGGGACCCCTTCAATCAAGGGGTCCCCCCCCCCCAGCCACCCAAGGGCCAGGGGTGAAGCCCGAGGCTGTCCCCCCCATCCAAGGGCTGCGGATGGGAGGCTGATAGCCTTGAGTAAAATGAAAAGAATATTGTTTTTTCCAGCAGTACTACAAGTCCTAGCAAGCCTCCCCCGCAAGCTGGTACTTGGAGAACCACAAGTACCAGCATGCGGGAGAAAAACGGGCCCGCTGGTACCTGTAGTACTACTGGGAAAAAAATACCCAAATAAAAACAGTACACAGACACCGTGACAAGTAAAACTTTATTACACACTGCCGACACACACATACTTACCTATGTTCACACGCCGACATCGGTCCTCTTCTCCATGTAGAATCCACGGATACCTGAAAAGAAAAGATCAATATACTCACCTCAGCCAGGTCCAGAAATAAATCCACGGACTTGGCAAAAAAAGAAAACGAACACACGGACCACCGGACTGAAAGGGGTCCCATGCTGACACATCAGACCCCTTTCCACGAATGAGACCTGTCAGTGACAGCTGTCACACAAAGGTCTCTAAAGCCAATCAGGAAGCGCAACTTCGTTGCGCTCACCTGATTGGCTGTGCGCTGTCTGAACTCAGACAGCGCATCGCACAGCCCCGTCCATTATATTCAATGGTGGGAACTTAGCGGCTAGCGGTGAGGTCACCCGCCGGTCAGCGGCTGACCGCGGGTAACCCCACCGCTGACGGCAAAGTTCCCACCATTGAAACTAATGGAGCGGCTTTGCGATGCGCTGTCTGACAGCTCAGACAGCGCACAGCCAATCAGGTGAGCGCCACGGAAGTAGCGCTTCCTGATTGGCTGAAGGGACCTCAGTGACAGGAGTCACGTGGTGTCCCGGCATTCGGGGAAAGGGGTCTGATGTGAAAGCATGGGACCCCTTTCAGTACGGCATGGAACGGGTGTTCGGTTTGTTTTTTTAACAAGTACCTGGATTATACTCTGGACGTGGATGTACCTCTGGACGCTGGAAGGTGAGTATAATTTTTTCACAGGTACCCTCGGATCGTCGGAGACCGTGGCAGTCGGCGTGTCAACATAGGTAAGTATGTGTGTGTCGGCAGTATGTAATAAAGTTGTACTTGTCACGGTGTGTGTGTCCTGTTTTTATTTGGGTATTTTTTTCCCAGTAGAACTACAGGTACCAGCGGGCCCGTTTTTCTCCCGCATGCTGGTACTTGTGGTTCTTCAAGTACCAGCTTGCGGGGGAGGCTTGCTGGGACTTGTAGTACTACTGGAAAAAACAATATCTTTTCATTATCACAAAAGGCTATCAGCCCCCCCATCCGCAGCCCATTGGATGGGGGGGACTGCCTCGGGCTTCACCCCTGGCCCTTGGGTGGCTGGGGGGGGGACCCCTTGATTGAAGGGGTCCCCACTCCCCCAGGGTACCCCGGCCAGGGGTGACTAGTTGGGTAGTTAATGCCACGGCCGCAGGGCACGGCATAAAAGTGACCCCCGGCTGTGGCATTATCTGTCCAGCTAGTGGAGCCCGATGCTGGTGTTAAAAATACGGGGGACCCCTACTCTTTTTGTCCCCCGTATTTTTGGCACCAGCACCAGGCGCAGAGCCGGTGCTGGTTTTAAAAATACGGGGGATCCCTGCCCAATTTTTCCCCGCATTTTTAGAACCAGGACCAGCTCGAAGAGCCCGAGGCTGGTTATGCTTTGGAGGGGGGACCCCACGCCATTTTTTTTTCTTCGTTTTTTTCCCGTTTTTTAAAATCGCGGCAAAATCCGCCAAATCGGCCGATTTTCGCCCTCGGGACTGTCGAATCCGTTTTGCATTGAATATGGTGAATTCCGGCAGCCACCTGCCGGAATTCACCTGTCGAATTGTGTCGAATTTAAAAACGGCGATAATTTGCCGCGATTCGCCGTGAATTGCATATACCCCATAGTCTTTATTATAAGAATGTGATATGTTTTCAAATATTGAATGCATATATCCAAGTGGTTTCAGTCTCTATCTAGTATTCTTTCTATCTATCTATCTATCTATCTATCTATCTATCTATCTATCTATCTATCTATCTATCTATCTATCTATCTATACACACACACTGCTCAAAAAAATAAAGGGAACACTAAAACAACACAATGTAACTCCAAGTCAATCACACTTCTGTGAAATCAAATTGTCCACTTAGGAAGCAACACTGATTGACAATCAATTTCACATGCTGTTGTGCAAGTGGAATAGACAACAGGTGGCAATTAGCAAGACACCCCCAATAAAGGAGTTGTTCTGCAGGTGGTGACCACAGACCACTTCTCAGCTCCTATGCTTTCTGGCTGATGTTTTGGTCACTTTTGAAAGCTGGCGGTGCTTTCACTCTAGTGGTAGTATGAGACGGAGTCTACAACCCACACAAGTGGCTCAGGTAGTGCAGCTCATCCAGGATGGCACATCAATGCGAGCTGTGGCAAGAAGGTTTGCTGTGTCTGTCAGCGTAGTGTCCAGAGCATGGAGGCGCTACCAGGAGACAGGCCAGTACATCAGGAGACGTGGAGGAGGCCGTAGGAGGGCAACAACCCAGCAGCAGGACCGCTACCTCCGCCTTTGGGCAAGGAGGAACAGGAGTAGCACTGCCAGAGCCCTGCAAAATGACCTCCAGCGAGCCACAAATGTGCATGTGTCTACTCAAACGATCAGAAACAGACTCCATGAGGGTGGTATGAGGGCCCGACGTCCACAGGTGGGGGTTGTGCTTACAGCCCAACACCGTGCAGGACGTTTGGCATTTGCCAGAGAACACCAAGATTGGCAAATTCGCCACTGGTGCCCTGTGCTCTTCACAGATGAAAGCAGGTTCTCACTGAGCACATGTGACAGACGTGACAGAGTCTGTAGACGCCAAGGAGAACGTTCTGCTGCCTGCAACATCCTCCAGCATGACCGGTTTGGCAGTGGGTCAGTAATGGTGTGGGGTGGCATTTCTTTGGGGGGCCGCACAGCCCTCCATGTGCTCGCCAGAGGTAGCCTGACTGCCATTAGGTACCGAGATGAGATCCTCAGACCCCTTGTGAGACCATATGCTGGTGCGGTTGGCCCTGGGTTCCTCCTAATGCAAGACAATACTAGACCTCATGTGGCTGGAGTGTGTCAGCAGTTCCTACAAGACGAAGGCATTGATGCTATGGACTGGCCCGCCCGTTCCCCAGACCTGAATCCAATTGAGCACATCTGGGACATCATGTCTCGCTCCATCCACCAACAGACTGTCCAGGAGTTGGCGGATGCTTTAGTCCAGGTCTGGGAGGAGATCCCTCAGGAGACCATCCGCCACCTCATCAGGAGCATGCCCAGGCGTTGCAGGGAGGTCATACAGGCACGTGGAGGCCACACACACCACTGAGCCTCTTTTTGACTTGTTTTAAGGATATTACATCAAAGTTGGATCAGCCTGTAGTGTGTTTTTCCAGTTTAATTTTGAGTGTGACGCCAAATCCAAACCTCCATGGGTTAATAAATTTGATTTCCATTGATAATTTTTGTGTGATTTTGTTGTCAGCACACTCAACTATGTAAAGAACAAAGTATTCAATAAGAAAATGTAATTCATTCAGATCTAGGATGTGTTATTTTAGTGTTCCCTTTATTTTTTTGAGCAGTGTTTTATATATATATATATATATATATATATATATATAGAATGCAATAGTCCGGCACTCGGATAACCTCCACAATGTACTTGCCCGGTGCCCTCCGAATTAAGCTGCAATTAGCATACAACTCCATACAAATGTCATTAACGGCAGCACTCAGGACTGCATATCAGAATGAATCACAGACGCATAAAGTAGCTTATCAACGTTTCAGTGCTTACGCACTTTTATCAAGATGTGTCACAATAATTATTGTGACACATCTTGATAAAAGTGCGTAAGCACTGAAACGTTGATAAGCTACTTTATGCGTCTGTGATTCATTCTGATATGCAGTCCTGAGTGCCGCCGCTAATGACATTTATATATATATATATATATATATATATATATATACCATCACTATGGTAACGGTTACACAACATCATTTGACCCATAAACAATGTGATGTAAGAGGGGACGCTCTAAACGGAAGATCATCCAGTCCACAGCAGCTTACTCGCTAAGATACAGCTTCCGCCCTCCTTGCAGCTGAGTCACATGACCGGCATAAGACGAATGGAGAAGACAGGTGTAGACTGGAGACCCTTCTTTGATGACGTATAATTATGTCAGATGACTCTGTATTATCCTACAATGAACAATATATCCCGATCAGTTCCGATCACGTGACCAGAACGGGTCACGTGACCTGCGCAGATAGAAGTAAACATTAAAATTTTATATGATATTTATCCCCTTTCTTGAATGATTTTTTAGATTTTACCAGGTACATTTTTATGTGGGACCTAGTAGGTTTATTATCAATATAATATGATGCTAATTCTAAGGACGGTTAAGTTGATTAATTACTTGTAAGTCACAGGTGCATTAGCTTACACTAAAATGGTGGGGTATATATATATATTTATATATATATTTATATAATATACATATATACAGGCCCAGAGCCATACTCCATACATGCTCCTGAAGAAGCTGGGTTGTTTGCACCAGTGAAACTGGAGGACACAGTTACTATTGTTTGGACTCCCATCATCATTCTGCCCTGGTGTTTAATTGGACTGCACATTTCTTTGAACTAACCAGCACTTACGGAGGAACCGCAGCCACACCTTACACCAAGCTACTGCACATTGCTGTGTTGAAACTGGGGATATAATCGGACTCAATCGGTTGCACACCAATCACCTCTGACAATCCTATGTGGACATGATTCCAGAGAATGTCCTAGCCAGAATATGATATTGCTGCAAATAGGAGTCAAATGTATGTGTCATCTATCTAATGATTTTGCCTCGCTGACTAGCACTGTGACAATATTAAAAAAAAAATAAGAATTTACTTACCGATAATTCTATTTCTCATAGTCCGTAGTGGATGCTGGGACTCCGTAAGGACCATGGGGAATAGCGGCTCCGCAGGAGACTGGGCACAAAAGTAAAAGCTTGAACTAGCTGGTGTGCACTGGCTCCTCCCCCTATGACCCTCCTCCAAGCCTCAGTTAGGATACTGTGCCTGGACGAGCGTACATAATAAGGAAGGATATTGAATCCCGGGTAAGACTCATACCAGCCACACCAATCACACCGTACAACCTGTGATCTGAACCCAGTTAACAGTATGATAAACGAAGGAGCCTCTGAAAAGATGGCTCACAACAATAATAACCCGAATTTTGTAACAATAACTATATACAAGTATTGCAGACAATCCGCACTTGGGATGGGCGCCCAGCATCCACTACGGACTATGAGAAATAGAATTATCGGTAAGTAAATTCTTATTTTCTCTAACGTCCTAAGTGGATGCTGGGACTCCGTAAGGACCATGGGGATTATACCAAAGCTCCCAAACGAGTGGGAGAGTGCGGATGACTCTGCAGCACCGAATGAGAGAACTCCAGGTCCTCCTCAGCCAGGGTATCAAATTTGTAGAATTTAGCAAACGTGTTTGCCCCTGACCAAGTAGCTGCTCGGCAAAGTTGTAAAGCCGAGACCCCTCGGGCAGCCGCCCAAGATGAGCCCACCTTCCTTGTGGAATGGGCTTTTACAGATTTTGGCTGTGGCAGGCCTGCCACAGAATGCGCAAGCTGAATTGTACTACAAATCCAACGAGCAATCGTCTGCTTAGAAGCAGGAGCACCCAGCTTGTTGGGTGCATACAGGATAAACAGCGAGTCAGATTTCCTGACTCCAGCCGTCCTGGAAATATATATTTTGAGGGCCCTGACTACGTCCAGTAACTTGGAGTCCTCCAAGTCCCTAGTAGCCGCAGGCACCACAATAGGCTGGTTCACGTGAAACGCTGAAACCACCTTTGGGAGAAATTGAGGACGAGTCCTCAATTCTGCCCTATCCGTGTGAAAAATCAGGTAAGGGCTTTTATAAGATAAAGCCGCCAATTCTGAGACACGCCTGGCTGAAGCCAGGGCTAACAGCATTACCACCTTCCATGTGAGATATTTTAATTCCACAGTGGTGAGTGGTTCAAACCAATGTGATTTTAGGAACCCCAAAACCACATTGAGATCCCAAGGTGCCACCGGGGGCACAAAAGGAGGCTGTATATGCAGTACCCCTTTGACAAACGTCTGGACTTCAGGCACTGAAGCCAGTTCTTTTTGGAAGAAAATCGACAGGGCCGAAATTTGAACTTTAATGGACCCTAATTTTAGGCCCATAGACAGTCCTGTTTGCAGGAAATGTAGGAAGCGACCCAGTTGAAATTCCTCTGTAGGGGCCTCATTGGCCTCACACCACGCAACATATTTTCGCCAAATGCGGTGATAATGTTTTGCGGTTACATCCTTCCTGGCCTTTATCACGGTAGGGATGACTTCTTCTGGAATGCCTTTTTCCTTCAGGATCTGGCGTTCAACCGCCATGCCGTCAAACGCAGCCGCGGTAAGTCTTGGAACAGACAAGGTCCCTGCTGGAGCAGGTCCTTTCTTAGAGGTAGAGGCCACGGGTCCTCCGTGAGCATCTCTTGAAGTTCCGGGTACCAAGTCCTTCTTGGCCAATCCGGAACCACGAGTATAGTTCTTACTCCTCTCCTTTTTATGATTCTCAGTACTTTTGGTATGAGAGGCAGAGGAGGGAACACATACACTGACTGGTACACCCATGGTGTTACCAGAGCGTCCACCGCTATTGCCTGAGGGTCCCTTGACCTGGCGCAATATCTGTCCAGTTTTTTGTTGAGACGGGACGCCATCATGTCCACCTTTGGTTTTTCCCAACGGTTTACCATCTCTTGGAAGACTTCTGGATGAAGTCCCCACTCCCCCGGGTGAAGGTCGTGTCTGCTGAGGAAGTCCGCTTCCCAGTTGTCCACTCCCGGAATGAACACTGCTGACAGTGCTATCACATGATTCTCCGCCCAGCGAAGAATCCTTGCAGCTTCTGCCATCGCCCTCCTGCTTCTCGTGCCGCCCTGTCTGTTTACGTGGGCGACTGACGTGATGTTGTCCGATTGGATCAATACCGCCTGACCCTGAAGCAGGGGTTTTGCTTGACTTAGGGCATTGTAAATGGCCCTTAGTTCCAGAATGTTTATATGAAGAGATGTTTCCATGCTTGACCACAAGCCCTGGAAATTTTGTCCCTGTGTGACTGCTCCCCAGCCTCTCAGGCTGGCATCTGTGGTCACCAGGATCCAATCCTGAATGCCGAATCTGCGGCCCTCTAGTAGATGAGCACTCTGCAGCCACCACAGAAGAGACACCCTTGTCCTTGGCGACAGGGTTATCCGCTGATGCATCTGAAGATGCGATCCGGACCATTTGTCCAGAAGATCCCACTGAAACGTTCTTGCATGGAATCTTCCAAATGGAATCGCTTCGTAAGAAGCCACCATTTTTCCCAGGACCCTCGTGCACTGATGCACTGACACCTGGCCTGGTTTTAGGAGATTCCTGACTAGCTCGGATAACTCCCTTGCCTTCTCCTCTGGGAGAAACACCTTTTTCTGGACTGTGTCCAGAATCATTCCTAGGAACAGGAGACGTGTCGTTGGAATCAGCTGCGATTTTGGAATATTTAGGATCCACCCGTGCTGACGTAACACTAACTGAGATAGTGCTACTCCGACTTCTAACTGTTCCCTGGACCTTGCCCTTATCAGGAGATCGTCCAAGTAAGGGATAATTAAAACGCCTTTTCTTCGAAGAAGAATCATCATTTCGGCCATTACCTTGGTAAAGACCCGAGGTGCCGTGGACAACCCAAACGGCAGCGTCTGAAACTGATAATGACAGTTTTGTACTACAAACCTGAGGTACCCTTGGTGAGAAGGGTAGATTGGGACGTGGAGATAAGCATCTTTGATGTCCAGAGACACCATATAGTCCCCTTCTTCCAGGTTTGCTATCACTGCTCTGAGTGACTCCATCTTGAATTTGAACCTCTTTATGTAAGTGTTCAAGGATTTTAGATTTAAAATTGGTCTCACCGAGCCGTCCGGCTTCGGTACCACAAACAGCGTGGAATAATACCCCTTTCCCTGTTGTAGGAGAGGTACCTTGATTATCACCTGCTGGGAATACAGCTTGTGAATAGCTTCCAAAACTGCCTCCCTGTCGGAGGGAGACTTTGGTAGAGCAGACTTCAGGAACCGGCGAGGGGGAGACGTCTCGAATTCCAGTTTGTACCCCTGTGATACTACCTGCAGAATCCAGGGGTCCACTTGCGAGTGAGCCCACTGCGCGTTGAAATTTTTGAGACGGGCCCCCACCGTGTCCGAGTCCGCTTGTAAAGCCCCAGCGTCATGCTGAAGACTTGGCAGAAGCAGAGGAGGGCTTCTGCTCCTAGGAAGAGGCTGCCTGGTGCAGTCTTTTTCCTCTTCCTCTGCCCCGGGGCAGAAATGAGTGGCCTTTTGCCCGCCTGTACTTATGGGAACGAAAGGACTGAGTTTGAAAAGACGGTGTCTTTTTCTGCTGAGAGGTGACCTGGGGTAAAAAGGTGGACTTTCCGGCCGTTGCCGTGGCCACCAGGTCCGATAGACCGGCCCCAAATAACTCCTCTCCTTTAAACGGCAATACTTCCATATGTCGTTTGGAATCCGCATCCCCTGACCACTGTCGCGTCCATAACGCTCTTCTGGCAGAAATGGACATAGCACTCACTCTTGATGCCAGGGTGCAAATATCCCTCTGTGCATCACGCATATATAGTAATGCATCCTTCAAATGCTCTATAGTTAGTAATATACTGTCCCTATCCAGGGTATCAATATTTTCAGTCAGGGAATCCGACCACGCCACTCCAGCACTGCACATCCAGGCTGATGCGATTGCTGGTCGCAGTATAACACCAGTATGTGTGTATATACCCTTCAGGATATTTTCCAGCCTTCTATCCGCTGGTTCTTTGAGGGCGGCCGTATCAGGAGACGGTAACGCTACTTGTTTAGATAAACGTGTGAGCGCTTTATCTACTTTAGGGGGTGTTTCCCAACGCGCCCTAACCTCTGGCGGGAAAGGGTATAGTGCCAATAATTTATTAGAAATTAGCACTTTTTTATCGGGGGAAACCCACGCTTTATCACACACCTCATTTAATTCATCTGACTCAGGAAAAGCTACTGGTAGTTTTTTCACTCCCCACATAATACCCTTCTTTGTGGTACTTGTAGTGTCAGAAATGTTCAATGCCTCCTTCATTGTCGTGATCATGTAACGTGTGGCCCTACTGGACATTACGTTTGTCTCCTCACCGTCGACACTGGACTCAGTATCCGTGTCTGGGTCTGTGTCGACCCACTGAGGTAACGGGCGTTTTATCGCCCCTGACGGTGTCTGAGACGCCTGGACAGGCACTAATTGATTTGTCGGCTGTCTCATGTCGTCAACAGTTTTTTGTAAAGTGCTGACATTGTCACGTAGTTCTTTAAATACAACCATCCAGTCAGGTGTCGACTCCCTAGGGGGTGACATCACTAATACAGGCAATTGCTCTGCTTCCACATCATTTTCCTCCTCATACATGTCGACACAATCGTACCGACACCCAGCACACACACAGGGAATGCTCTGATAGAGGACAGGACCCCACTAGCCCTTTGGGGAGACAGAGGGAGAGTTTGCCAGCACACACCAGAGCGCTATATATATATATAGGGATAACCTTATATAAGTGTTACTCCCTTTTATAGCTGCTGTTTATAATTTAGCTGCCAATAGTGCCCCCCCTCTCTCGTTTTTACCCTGATTCTGTAGGGACTGCAGGGGAGAGTCAGGGAGCCGTCTTTCCAGCGGAACTGTGAGGGAAAATGGCGCTTGTGTGCTGAGGAGATAGGCTCCGCCCCTTCACGACGGCCTTATCTCCCGCTTTTTTCTGGAAAACTGGCAGGGGTTAAATACATCCATATAGCCCAGGAGCTATATGTGATGTATTTCTTTTGCCATCCTAAGGTATTTCTGTTTTTTATTGCGTCTCAGGGCGCTCCCCCCCAGCGCCCTGCACCCTCAGTGACCGGAGTGTGAAGTGTGCTGAGAGCAATGGCGCACAGCTGCAGTGCTGTGCGCTACCTTAGTTGAAGACAGGAACGTCTTCTGCCGCCGATTTCACCGGACCTCTTCGTTCTTCTGGCTCTGTAAGGGGGCCGGCGGCGCGGCTTCGGGACCCATCCAGGCTGAACCTGTGATCGTCCCTCTGGAGCTAATGTCCAGTAGCCTAAGAAACCCAATCCACTCTGCACGCAGGTGAGTTCGTTTCTTCTCCCCTTAGTCCCACGATGCAGTGAGCCTGTTGCCAGCAGGACTCACTGAAAATAAAAAAACTAAAATAAACTTTTACTCTAAGCAGCTCAGGAGAGCCACCTAGCATGCACCCTTCTCGTTCGGGCACAAAAATCTAACTGAGGCTTGGAGGAGGGTCATAGGGGGAGGAGCCAGTGCACACCAGCTAGTTCAAGCTTTTACTTTTGTGCCCAGTCTCCTGCGGAGCCGCTATTCCCCATGGTCCTTACGGAGTCCCAGCATCCACTTAGGACGTTAGAGAAAAAATGATATTGATTATGGTATTAAATTTATTATTCATTTTTAATACCTACGGTCCTGTGAATATTTAATTTCTGCAGCGGGGTACATTGGTATTCCACAGGGGTGTAGAGTTGGATCTTGATCCGAGGCACCAACAGGCTAAAGCTTTGACTGTTCCCAAGATGCACTGCACTACCTCCTCTATATCCGCGCCTCCAGGCACTGGAGCTCAGTTTGTAAGTTGGTGCCTGCAGTGCAGGCAGCTAACAGGGAGGGCTACGCTAGGCAGCCCTGAAAAGAGCTTTTCTGACAAGAAAGAAGACTTCAAGGGCCGCAGCATAGGAGGTAAGAGGGTCCCCCGGGCGGGACCTGTCGAAATCGCGATCCGGTCGCGGTCTCCGGCGATGGACTGCGCCGCTGGTGTGGACACTGTGGCCGTGCAGGGACCCCGCTATATCCACCAGGGCAAGGAGCACAGGTCGGATTTACTAAAATCCGTTTATTACAGGCTCCATAGAACCCGGTGGTGAAGTCCAGCAGAGGGGATAAGGCTCTGACCTGTAGCCCCTCCCCCAGCCCCAGGCGCCATCCACAGCAGATGTTCCTGCCCTGAAGCTGCATCTCTCTCTCTCCCTCACTCCATGTCAACGTTTGGGCGCCATTACACAGAGCTGCGCTGATCCTGGGACTGCTGGGCACTGTCTCCTCTGTAAAGCCGCCTGCCTCATCAGCGCTGTGCATTTACAGGACACTTAAGTATTCTACATGTCGTTTAGACAGTGTTAGTTAAGAACAAGTGCATAACTACAGGGACATTTAGTACAAGTATCCTGTGATATACATCCAGTATTTACTGTGCATTGTTATATATATATATATATATATATATATATATATATATATATATATACATACATACATACATACATACATACATACATACATACATACATACATACATAATTTCTGCATTGTACATGTGACTGTGTGTGCCAATAGCTGCTGTGTGGTTCCTATTTCGTGTATCTCACACATATTGCTATCCCTATATTCTGTACCCTGACGGGGGCTAAGTGCATCAGGGTCTTATATATATATATATATATATATATATATATATATATATATATATATGTATATATATATATATATATATATATGTATACATATCTATAGTGTTTCACAGGATTTACTGATTTCAGTCACCATATACCACTTAAATCCTTTGCTTGTGATCTGCATTTGCAATATCACACTCCACAGGGTTTTTTTTCTTACGTCCTAGAGGATGCTGGGGACTCCAAAAGGACCATGGGGTATAGACGGGATCCGCAGGAGCTTGGGCACACTAAAAAGACTTTGACTGGGTGTGAACTGGCTCCTCCCTCTATGCCCCTCCTCCACACCTCAGTTAGACTTTGTGCCCAGGAGTGACTGGACACACACTAGGGGAGCTCTACTGAGTTTCTCTGGAAAAAGACTTTTGTTAGGTTTTTTTATTTTCAGGGAGACCTGCTGGCTACAGGCTCCCTGCATCGAGGTATTGAGGGGAGAGAAGTCAGACCTGCTTCTGCTTAGTTAAGGGCTCTGCTTCTTAGGCTACTGGACACCATTAGCTCCAGAGGGTTCGATCACTTGGTTCGCCTAGCTGCTTGTTCCCGGAGCCGCGCCGTCACCCCCCTCACAGAAGACAGAAGACAGAATCCGGGTGAGTATTAGAAGAACTGAAGACTTCAGACGGCAGAAGACTTCAGTAACGGAGGTACAGCGCAGCGGTAGCGCTGCGCTCCATGCTCCCACATATACCACTAACGGCACTCACAGGGTGCAGGGCGCTGGGGGGGGGGGGGCGCCCTGGGCAGCAGTTACTGAAGTGTTTTAGACTGGTAAAGACATTATTCGGTGCCCGGTCACCGTATAGCAAACCCCCGCCAGTATAAAAAAATTCAAATTCAGGCGGGACTGAAGCGCGCCGGGAAGGGTCGGGCCTTAGCCGCACAGCTCACCACCGCCATTTTCTTCTCTCCACAGCCGCTGCAGAGAACGCTGGCCCAGACCTCCTGGCTCCTCACACATAAATGGGAGCAAAACGGGGGGTGGCACAATTTTTTTGGTGCTTTTCTTATTGTTGGTACAGCGCTGCTGACATATATTAGTGTGGTGTAATATATGGGCGCTGGGGTGTGAGCTGGCATACTTCCTCTGTGTTTCTCTCTCTGGGCTTCCCTGTAGGCTGTCCCCTTTATTGGCCAGCGTGTGTTGGGTGTCGGTACTTCGTGTCGGCATGTCTGAGGCTGAGTGTTCCTCCCCGGAGGAAGTTACTGGGGTCGCAGAAAAGGAGCTGGAAATGGCTCTGTCGACACAGTCGACTACTGATTGGGTTGCTATGTTGAGTACACTTAATGCTAATGTTGCTTTGTTGTCTAAGAGGTTGGATAAATCTGATTCTCAGACACAGACATGGAGAAAATCCATGGAGGATGCTTTGGCTCAGGGGCATACCCCCTCAGGGTCACAAAAACGTTCTTTTACCCAGATGGTAGATACAGATGCCGACACGGACTCAGATTCCGATGTCGATTTTAATGAGGCTACTTTACACCCAAGGGTAGTTAAGAGTATTCAGTACATGATTGTTGCTTTTAACGATGTTTTACATATTTTTGACGAACCTGCGGTTCAGGAAACAAGGATTTGCCTATTTAAAGGGAAAAAACCTGAGGTGAAGTTTCCCCCCCTCTCATGAAATGAATGCTCTTTGTGAAAAAGCTTGGGAGTCGCCGGATAAGAGGTGGCAGATTACCAAAATAATTTTTATGGCGTATCATTTCCCCTCTGATGACATGGAAAAATGTGAGTCGTCTCCGAATGTGGACAAGGCTCTATCCCGTTTGTCCAAGAAGGTGGCGCTGCCGTCCCCTGACACAGCGGCTCTCAAGGATCCGGCGGATCGCAAGCTGGAAACGTCTTTGAAGGCCATTTTCGTTAATACGGGTGCATTGGTCAGACCTGCTGTGGCGTCGGTATGGGTGAGTAGTGCTATTGCTAAATGGGCTAATAATTTAGCTTCTGATATGGATACCCTTGATAAAGATAATATTCTTTTGACTCTTGGTTATATCAAGGACGCTGCTGATTACCTAAAGGATGCGGCGAGGTATGTTGGCCTCTTGGGATCAAGAGCCAATGCCATGGCGGACTCGGCCATGAGGGCGCTGTGGATCCATCAATGGAATGGTGATGCCGACTCCAAGAAAAATATGGAAGCTCTCCCCTTTAAAGGTAGTGTCTTGTTTGGTGACGGCCTGGCTGACCTGGTGTCTACCGCTACTGCGGGTAAGTCATCTTTTCTTCCTTATGTTCCCACACAACAGAAAAAGGCACCCCATCAACAGATGCAGTCCTTTCGACCTAATAAATACAAAAGAGGAAAAGGCGCGTCCTTCCTCGCTTCAAAGGGTAGAGGAAGGGGTAAGAGGTCACCTGCAGGATCAGGCACCCAGGACCAAAAGTCCTCCCCCGCTTCTACCAAGTCCACCGCATGATGCTGGGGCTCCCGTGCGGGAATCCGGACCGGTGGGGGGCCGGCTCCGGATCTTCAGTCAGTTCTGGGTTCAATCAGCCCTGGATCCTTGGGTCTTAGACATAGTGTCTCAGGGGTACAGGCTGGAGTTTCAGGAGCTGCCCCCTCACCGCTTTTTCATTTCGGCCTTGCCAGTGTCTCTTCCGAAAAGAGAAGTGGTAAATGCTGCGATACAAAAGCTGTGTCAACAGAGGGTCATTGTTCCCGTTCCCCCGTCCCAAAGGGGGGAATGGTTCTATTTGAGCCTCTTTGTCGTACCGAAGCCGGACGGTTCGGTCAGACCGATTCTGAACCTAAAATCTCTCAATCCATACTTGAAAACTTTCAAGTTCAAGATGGAATCTCTTCGAGCTGTGATCTCCAGCCTAGAAGGGGGGGATTTTATGGCGTCAGTCGACATAAAGGATGCCTACTTACACGTCCCGATATATCCTCCGCATCAGGCCTTCCTGAGATTTGCGGTGCAGGATTGTCATTACCAATTTCAGACGTTGCCGTTTGGGCTTTCCACGGCCCCGAGGGTTTCACCAAGGTCATGGCAGAAATGATGGTTCTCATTCGCAAGCAAGGGGTTACAAATATCCCGTACTTGGACGATCTCCTGATAAAGGCGAGGTCCAAGGAACAGTTGTTAAGAAATGTGGATCTTTCCCTGTTGGTTCTGCGACAACACGGTTGGGTTCTAAGTTTGCCAAAGTCTCAGTTGATCCCGGCCACTCGGCTGCCCTTTCTGGGCATAATTCTAGACACGGAGCTACAGAGAGTGTTTCTTCCGGAAGACAAAGCTCTGGAAATCCAGACAATGGTCAGGGAGCTTCTGAGGCCAAAAAGTGTGTCGATTCATCAATGGACTCGGGTTCTTGGGAATATGGTTGCAGCTTACGAAGCCATTCCGTTTGGCAGGTTTCATGCTCGGGTGTTTCAGTGGGTTCTGCTGAACAAATGGTCCGGGTCTCACCTGCACATGCACCGGAAAATAAGTCTATCTTCCAGGGCCAGGATTTCTCTCCTGTGGTGGCTGCAAAGCTCTCACCTTCTAGAGGGACGCCGATTCGGAATCCAGGACTGGGTCCTGCTGACAACAGATGCAAGTCTCCGAGGCTGGGGCGCAGTCACGCAAGGAAGACATTTCCAGGGAAAATGGTCAAACCAGGAAGCTGCAAGCGAAGAACCTTCTTCAGGGTCTTCCTGTCCTGATCCAGTCGGACAACATAACAGCGGTGGCGTACGTAAACCGCCAAGGCGGAACAAGGAGCAGGGCGGCTATGGCGAAGGCCACAAGAATCCTTCACTGGGCGGAACAGCATGTGAGCGCCCTGTCAGCAGTCTTTCTCCCGGGCGTGGACAACTGGGAAGCAGACTTCCTCAGCAGAAACGATCTACATCCGGGAGAGTGGGCCCTTCATCAACAGGTATTTGCAGAATTGACAAGGCGTTGGGGAATTCCTCTGATAGACATGATGGCGTCTCGCCTCAACAAGAAGCTTCCGAGGTATTGTTCCAGGTCACGGGACCCCCAAGCCAGTGCAGTGGACGCCCTGTTGTCTCCGTGGGTGTTTCAGACGGTGTATGTGTTCCCTCCGTTTCCTCTCATTCCAAAGTTGCTGAGGATCATACGTCGAACAAGGGTTCAGACGATTCTCGTCGTTCCAGATTGGCCACGCAGGGCCTGGTTTCCGGATCTTCGAGAATTGCTTGTAGAAGATCCTTGGCCGCTTCCTCTAAGAGAGGACCTGTTACTGCAGGGACCCTGCGTGTTTCCGGACTTACCGTGGCTGCGTTTGACGGCGTGGAAGTTGAGCGCCAAATCTTAGCTCGGAAAGGTATTCCCGGGGAGGTCATCCCCACTCTCCTTAAAGCTAGGAAGGAGGTTACGGCGAAACATTATCACCGTATTTGGAGAAAGTATGTTTCGTGGTGTGAAACCAAAGCAGCTCCTGCGGAGGAGTTTCACTTGGGTCGGTTTCTCCATTTTTTGCAGGCAGCCGTCGATGCAGGCCTGAAATTGGGTTCCATCAAAGTGCAGATTTCGGCTTTATCTATTTTCTTTCAGAGAGAATTGTCCGTCCTTCCAGAGGTTCAGACTTTCGTGAAGGGAGTGCTGTATATCCATCCACCATTTGTGGCGCCGGTGGCGCCGTGGGATCTTGAAGTGGTGTTGCAGTTCCTTATTTCTCACTGGTTTGAACCTTTGCGTAAGGTTGAGTTAAAGTTTCTAACTTGGAAAGTGGTCATGCTTTTGGCTCTGGCGTCTGCCAGGCGAGTGTCAGAGTTGGCGGCCTTGTCTCACAAGAGCCCTTATTTGATCTATCATTCGGATAGAGCCGAATTGAGGACTCGTCAACAATTTCTGCCGAAGGTGGTTTCTCCGTTTCACATTAACCAACCTATTGTGGTGCCTGTGGCTACGGATGCTGTGGCGGTTCCAAAGTCTCTTGATGTTGTAAGAGCTTTGAACATTTATGTCGCCAGAACGGCTCTTACCAGGAAAACAGAGGCTTTGTTTGTCCTGTATGCTTCCAACAAGATTGGAAATCCTACTTCTAAGCAAACTATTGCACGCTGGATTTGTAATACGATTCAGCAAGCTCATTCTTCGGCTGGGCTACCGTTGCCGAAGTCAGTAAAGGCCTATTCTATCAGAAAAGTGGGCTCATCTTGGGCGGCTGCCCGAGGGGTCTAGGCACTTCAGCTTTGCCGAGCAGCTACGTGGTCAGGTTCAAACACCTTTGCTAAGTTTTACAAGTTTGATACCCTGGCTGATGAGGACCTCATGTTTGCTCAATCGGTGCTGCAGAGTCGTCCGCACTCTCCCGCCCGTTCTGGAGCTTTGGTATAGACCCCATGGTCCTTTTGGAGTCCCCCACATCCTCTAGGACGTAAGAGAAAATAGGATTTTAATACCTACCGGTAAATCCTTTTCTGCTAGTCCGTAGAGGATGCTGGGCGCCCATCCCAGTGCGGACTGTTACTTGCAGTTGTATTATTACTGGTTATATTTGATTACACGTTGGTTGTGTATTAGTTATATTCAGCTTGTTGCTGTTGTTAATTCATACTGTTATCTGGTTTGCTGCTACTCCGGTTGTACGGTATGTTTATGTTGTGGGCTGGTATGTTTCTCTCCCTTAGTTTAAACAAAAATCAATTCCTCGAAATGTCCGTCTCTCCTGGGCACAGTTCCTATAAGTGAGGTCTGGAGGTGGGGCATAGAGGGAGTAGCCAGTTCACACCCAGTCAGTCTTTTTAGTGTGCCCAAGCACCTGCGGATCCCGTCTATACCACATGGTCCTTTTGGAGTCCCCAGCATCCTCTACAGACTATTTTTGTCAGGTACTGTGTCTGGCTATATTGTACTGTTACGCCCTAGAGCTACATTCTCCAATAATGTCTGCGTCACAGGGCGGTAGATTTGTGGCTGATCCTGCGTCATGCAGTGCTGACGCCGCGGAATTATCTGAGGAAAATATTCCATCTGAGGGTCCAGGTATTGGGTGTTCTGTACCCCTCGGTCATCCTGCAGCACCGGTGGCACACCAAGACCAACCTTGGGCTGTTTTTTATAATTTACTGACTACGCTAGTAACAAGACTTGTGACCCATTTGGGACCTGTGCCTGTACAATCACATATTGTCCCTGTTGTAAATCCACCATGGGTGGATTCTCTGTCGACTCAATTACAGCAGTTAAATCAATCCTTGGTTAAACAAAAGCCTGACCCTCGCCCCCGTAAGACCAAAGGGTCATCTAAGCGGGCCATTTCTTCCTCACTATCCACGCATGTTTCGGATACTTCATCCATTGAAGATGGCGTATATACTGTCCCATCAGACACTGATGCAGATGCTTCTGATGGGGAATCTACAACACAGGTGGATGTTCCTGACCTCTTGGAGGCTATAAAACTGATTCTTCAGATCGATGATGAAACTGAACCTCCAGATACGTTTAAAAAACCTGATAAGTTCAAACGTCAGAAGGTTACTAAATTAGTTTTGCCACATTCTGACCATTTAGTTGACATACATCAGGAATCCTGGGAGTCTCCAGGAAAGAAATTCTCCCTGTCTAAAAAGATGCTAGCTCGTTATCCCCTCGCTGCAGAGTTAAGTAAAAATTGTGAAACACCACCTCCGGTGGACTCACATATTGCACGTTTGGTGGTGTCTTCTACTCTGCCTGTCACTACCGTCACCTCTCTGAAGGAACCGACAGATAAGCGTGTGGAGGGTTGCTTGATGTCTATTTACACTCTTGCGGGTGCTGTGCATAGACCTACCATAGCGGCTTCTTGGGCTGCAAAAGCTATTGGAGCCTGGGTTCAAGAAGTTGAAGCAGAGCTACCTTCTAATTTTTCTGATAATGCCAGACAGTGTCTTTCATATATTACCACAGCCTCTCATTACATACAAGAGGCGGCCTCTGATGTCGGTGTGCTGGCAGCCAAAGCATCTACTACGTCCATTCTGGCTCGCCGGATTCTGTGGTTGCGGTCCTGGTCTGTGGATCTGGACTCGAAAAAGACCTTGGAGGTTATCCCTTTTAAGGGAAACATTCTTTTTGGGGAAGATCTGAACAAGATTGTTGCTAACTTAGCATCTGCTAAAACTGCATGTCTCCCGAATACTAATCCTTCAGCTCTGAAGGCTAAAAGTACCACCTTTCGTTCCTTTCGACCTATAAGTAAAGCAAAGGGTCAGGCGTACCTGAAACAGGCTTGCACTTCCAAAACCTCTAAGCCCAAACCTAAACGTTCTTGGGCTGCCCGTCAGCCTGCTTCCAAATCAGACAAGCCTGCTGCATGACGGTGCGGGCCTCCCCCTGGGGGATCCCAGGGTGGGAGGCTGACTTCTGCTGTTCGCCCAGGTATGGTTACAGACCACTTCAGACGCCTAGGTGAGGGAAGTCGTCACTCATGGATACGCCATCTCTTTCAAGAAACGTCACCCTCGCCAGTTTTGCTCGACAAATCCCTTTGGATCTGTTAAAAGCAAAAACTCTACATTTGGTGGTACAATCCCTCCTGAAAACAGGAGTGATAGTGCCGGTGCCTCTGGCTCAGAGAGGCAGGGGGTACTATGCAACGCTGTTTCTAGTTCCGAAACCAAATGGAACCTTATGGCCCATTCTCAACCTCAAGTCTTTGAACAAATTTGTGAAGGTTTCCAAATTCCGTATGGACACTCTTTGCTCTATTGTTCTGGCCTTGGAGCCCAAGGACTATATGGTATCCCTGGACATTCAGGATGCTTACCTACATATACCTGTTGCCATGTCGCATCAGCAATATCTGCGGCTTGCTATTGGCAACCTACATTATCAATTCCAGGCCTTGCCTTTTGGACTGACCACGGCTCTGCGAATCTTCACCAAGGTCATGGTGGTCATGACGGCTCTTCTACGCTGTCAGGGTATCAGGATCCTGCCGTATCTGGACGACTTGTTGATCCTGGCGAACTCCCCAGTTGTTCTCCTCCATCATCTGGAGCTGACGGTCCAATTCCTGCAAGCCCACGGGTGGCTCATCAACTGGAAGAAATCCTCGCTGGTTCCTGCTCAGAGCATGGTACACCTGGGGGCGTTACTCGACACTCACAACCAACGGTTATTCTTGTCTCCGGAGAAGGTTCTGAAACTTCAGGACAAGATACGATGCTTCCTCTCTCGCCCTTGTGTATCGATACACTCAGCGATGCAAATACTAGGCCTCATGGTGTCGGCTTTTGACATGGTAGAGTACGCTCAATTTCATTCTCGCACCGAGCAGAGTTTAGTCCTTTACAAGTGGGACAGCCTGCCTCGCCGGATCAGGTCTCACATGATTTCTTTGTCTCCGGAAGTTCGTCTGTCTCTGAGCTGGTGGCTGCAGGACCAACGATTGAGCAGGGGTCATCCCTTCTCGATCTCCAACTGGGTCCTCCTAATGACGGATGCCAGTCTGCGGGGTTGGGGCGCGGTGTTGAAACAACACTCTCTTCAGGGTCAGTGGACCAGGAAGGAATCTCTCCTTCCGATAAACATTCTGGAGTTGCTGGCAGTGTTCAATGCTCTGAAACTGGCCCTGCCTCTGGTACAGAACAGGCCTGTTCAAGTACAGTCGGACAATCCCACCACGGTATCGTACATAAATCATCAAGGTGGCACTCGAAGTCGCATGGCAATGATGGAAGTGTCAAAGATTCTTTTATGGGCGGAACGCCATCTGCCAGCCATATCGGCAGTGTTCATTCCGGGGGTCCTCAGTTGGGAAGCGGACTTCCTCAGTCGTCAAGACGTACATGCTGGAGAGTAGAGCCTTCATCCGGAAGGCTTTCAACTCCTAGTGAACAAGTGGGGCCTACCAGATGTAGACCTGATGGCGTCTCGACACAATCACAAGGTTCCGGTCTTCGGAGCAAGGACAAGGGATCCTCAAGCAGCGTTCATGGATGCACTGGCAATTCCATGGATCTTTCGGCTACCATACGTGTTCCTTCCCGTGTCACTACTGCCCAGGGTAATAAGGAAGTTGAAGCAAGAAGGAGGATTACTACTTCTAATCGCTCCAGTGTGGCCCAGACAGCATTGGTTCTCAGACCTGCAGGTCTGTACCTCCTCGTTCAGGGCCCTTGTGTTTTCCAGGATCTTGCCCGACTTGCTTAGGCGGCGTGACTCTTGAAGCTTCAGTTCTGAGGGCCAAAGGATTTTATGAGACGGTCATTCAAAGCCCGTAAACCGGCTTCGGCTCTGATTTATCATAGGATCTGGAATTCTTACTTCACCTGGTGTGCGGCTAAGAATTATGATGCATACAAGTTCAGTACTGCCAAACTTTGGCCTTTTCTGCAACAGGGCCTTTACTTAGGCCTTCGTCTGGCCTCCCACAAGGTTCATATTTCAGCCTTGTCGGTATGGTTTCAGAGAAAACTTGCGACTTTGCCTGACATTCATACTTTCACTCAGGGTGTTTTACGTATTCATCCACCCTATGTTCCTCCTGTGGCTCCTTGGGATTTGTCGGTTGTTCCAGATGCCCTACAAGAGTCTCCATTTGAACCTCTTGAGTCTGTGGACCTTAAATGGCTTACACTTAAGGTTTTATTTTTGCTGGATATTCCCTCTGCTAGAAGTGTTTCATACTTGGGTTCCTTATCCTGTCGGTCACCCTTACTGATTTTTCACCGTGACCGTGCGGTTCTTAGAACTCGCCCTTTTTATCTCCCTTAAGTGGTGTCTTTCCACCTTAACCAAGAGATTGTGGTTCCGGCCTTTATCTCTCCTGGTTTGTCCACCAAAGAACGGTCTTTGGATGTGGTACGGGCTCTCCGTATATATGTGAAGAGAACCGCCTCTCTTAGGAGATCCGATTCTCTCTTTGTCCTTTTTGGTTTTCACAAATGTGGCTGGCCTGCAAATAAGCAGACCTTGGCCAGATGGATTAGAATGGTGATTGCACAAGTTTATGTACAGGCTGGACTTCCAGCTCCTGCTACTATCAAGGCCCATTCTACTCGGTCTGTTGGTCCTTCTTGGGCCGCCCGTTGTGGCGCGTCCCTGGAACAATTGTGCAAGGCGGCTCAGTGAATACGTTAATCAGGTTCTCTGCCTTTCATACTTCCACCTCCCAGGATGCTTCCTTTGGACGCCGGGTTCTTGTGCTCGCTACAGTGCGTCCCCTCCCATGAGGAACTGCTTTAGGACATCCCCAATGTTATTCCCTGTGGAATACCAGTGTACCCCGCTGCAAAAAAGGAGATTAATGGTAAAACCATTGACAAATCTCTTTCTGCGAGGTACACTGGATTCCACAGGGCGTCCACCCTGACGCACTTAGCTTCTTTGGGTTTGTATGGCATTAGCCGCTGGTACCTTCACCTGTCGTGAGAATGTGGTTATATGTGGCTACTAACTACTGTCGTCTCTTTTACCTGCTACTGCATTGGACTGGTTAACAAATTTGGGCTCCAGTGCCTGGAGGCGGGGATATAGAGGAGGCGGTGATATAGAGGAGGCGGTGCAGTGCATCTTGGGAACAGTCAAAGCTTTAGCCTTTTGGTGCCTCAAATCAAGATCCAGCTCTACATCCCCCAATGTTATTCTCTTTGGAATCCAGTGTACCTCGCAGAAAGAGATTTAACAGTGGTAAGTCTTACCATAAATCTCCTTTTTTAGTCCAATGTAATTTTCTTATAACAGCCAGCGCTGGTATATACTGCCTTTTTTCTATACCCTCCCTGAAAACGCTTGATCCCGTCTGTGTTTTTCCAGACACTCCCTGAAAACGGTGAGATGCCATCCACAAACGGCCTCTTCCTGTCAATCACCTTGCGTACGCCCGAGAGAATGGATCTGTAATCTGTAGCATAATTAGTGTTTACTTGCACCCAAAGCGGTGCTCAGGAACATTTGCAATGTTTCATATACTAGAAGTTAATTCATCTTTATTTTACTTCTCTAGTAAGAAACTGGCACAAAGTACAGATATTGGGCTCAGATGAACTCCATCTTGTGTATCTACTTGGGCAAGAGAAAGGTGACAACGTGCCTCAAGTCATAATCCCTACCCCAGTTACTATGTCATGCAGCCATGAGAGGTAGGTGATATGATGACTTCTTTGAAGTCAGTTTTTTATTCATTTTTTTTTTTGTATAAAACAAAAGTACTTCCAACTTCTTAAAAGCTAGGAAACTTGTAACAGAGAAAGGAAAAAAGCCATTCCGTAGTGCTTAGATTATAATAACTGTAGTCTATAAAAAAAATAGTCTACAAAGTGCCAAATGCACATTTTAAATGCTACTTAAGTGCATTGAAAATACTTTCTCCATGTGTTAGAACGTCACTTGTGCTAGTGATGTTATTTAAAAGTGATCATCATTTTCATCATATAGCCAGAAGCGTAAGTTCACAAAAAAACAACAACAGAAAAACAGAAGTCACTTTAGACAGTGTATGTGTTTGCCATAGCAGCAGCAATTCTTGAATTTGGATCTGTGTATCTATCTGTTGGCTACACCTGTGATCTCTATGACTTTCAAAGTATGGGGCACATCTGTTTATTATGTAACTATCTTATATACATGAAGTCATCAAATAGATGCTATCAGGATCCCAGTGTCATACCCTCCAACATTTTACACATAAAAACCGATACATATTAGGAAAGGGGGCGTGACCACGACGCCCCTTTTCCGATACTTTCATTGAGAATTTGGAGAGCTAAAAATCGGTACAGACCATAAAAAAAAAAGGTACTGTATCTGCCAAAAAGGTACAGTTGTAGAGTGTGCAGTGATGTTATGGGAGCAGTGGTGGTCTGCTAAAGGCATACTGGTCATAAACTAAACGTCTGGAACTTATTCTCCTACCTTCTGCTGGCCATGTTTATCAGTTTACAGTATTTACCTTTCTTTTTCTCATACGTCCTAGAGGATGCTGGGGATGATTCAAGAACCATGGGGTATAGACGGGATCTGGAGGAGACATGGGAACTTTAAGACTTTAAATGGGTGTGAACTGGCTCCTCCCTCTATGCCCCTCCTCCAGACTCCAGTTAAATTCTGTGCCCAGCGAGACTGGTCACACACTGGGGAGCTCTCTTGAGTTTCTCTGGAAAAATACTTTTGTTAGGTTTATTATTTTCAGGGAGACTGCTGGCAACAGGCTCCCTGCATCGTGGGACTGAGGGGAGAGAAGCAGACCTACTTCTGTGAGTTTCAAGGCTCTGCTTCTTAGGCTACTGGACTCCATTAGCTCCAGAGGGTTCGATCACTTGGTCTTCCTAGCTGCTTGTTCCTGGAGCCGCGCCGTCACCCCCCTCACAGAGCCGGACGATAGAAGCCGGGTGAGTATGAGAAGATCAGAAGACTTCAGTGACGGCAGAAGAAGCGTTTGAGGTACAACGCAGCGGCCGCGCTGTGCGCCATGCTCCCACACATAACACGGCAGGGTGCAGAGCGCAGGGGGGATGCCCTGGGCAGCATGAAGACATCAGACAGCACTGGCATACGTTAAAACAGTGCCTAGGCACTAGTTAAAGGACCCCCGGCAGTATAAATATAAATTTAAGCGGGACTGAAGCGCGCCATGTAGTGGGCGGGGCTTAGCCCATACAGCTCTGACCAGCGCCATTTTCTCTTCACAGAAGCTACAGAGACGCTGGCCCTGACCTCCACACTGCTGTGCAAGTAACAGGGTGCCAAATGTGTGTGTGGTGGGGGGGGCACAAGTGATTTGGTGCTAAATTGATGTATATATATATATATATATATATATAATATGAAGCGCTAACAGGTCTGGGCAGTCTTTTTACTCGCTTCAGTACCGGGATAGGCGCTGGGTTGTGAGCTGGCAGAACTCCCTCTGTGTCTCTCTAACAGGCTTTGTTGTGGGTCTGTCTCCTATAGCCCCAGTGTGGTTGTGGGTGTCGGTACGTGTGTGCCGACATGTCTGAGGCTGAGTGCTCTTCCCAGGAGGAGGCTGGAGTGGGGACAGAAAAGATGTGAGAGTGACCGTGTCGGCACTGCCGACGGACAATTGGGTAAATATGTTGAGTGTTTTGAATGCAAATGTGACTCTGTTGTCTAAGAGGTTGGATAAATCTGAGTCTAAGAACCAGAGATGGTGAAAATCCATGGAGGATGCATTGTCACAAGCTCAGACCCCTTCGGGGTCACAGAAACGTGCTTTTACCCAGATAGCAGATACAGATACCTCCTGACAAGAAGATACAGGTTCCCAAAAGAATTCCAGTGGCATATCCGTTTCCTTTTGGGGACAGGGAAAAGTGGGAGTCAACCCCCACGGTAGACAAAGCTTTATCGCGTCTATCCAAAAAGGTGACGCTTCCGTCTCCTGACGCGATTTATCGCAGCCCTAAAGGATCCTGCGGATCGTAAGCAGGGATATACACTAAAATCCATTTATGTCACTACGGGTCCACTACTCAGGCCTGCCGTTGCTACGGCATGGGTGAGTAGCGCTATTGAAAAGTGGGCAGATAACTTGTCATCTGAGATTGATACCCTAGACAGGGATAATGTGCTTTTGACTCTGGGTCATATCAGGGACGCTGCATCATATTTAAAGGAAACTGTAAGGGATATTAGCCTTTTGGAATCAAGGGCCAATGCCATGGCAGTCTCAACAAGAAGGGCATTGTGGATTCATCAATGGAATGCTGATGCTGACTCTAAGAAGGCGATGGAGTCGTTACCGTTTAACGGTAGTGTCTTGTTTGGTGATGGCCTCACTGACCTGGTATCTACGGCTACCGCGGGTAAGTCGTCATTTTTACCTTATGTTGCTGCACAACAGAAAAAAAACGCCCCACTATCAGATGCAGTCCTTTCGGACCAAAAAATACAGGAAGGGACGAGGCTCCTCCTTCCTTGCTGCGAGAGGAAGAGTAAGGGGAAAAAGGTCACCGGCTGTGGCAAGTTCCCAGGAGCAGAAGTCCTCCCCGGCTTCAACCAAATCCACCGCATGACGCCGGGGCTCCTCTGCGGGAGTCCGCACTAGTGGGGGCATGTCTGAGGCTCTTCAGTCAGGTGTGGGTGCACTCGGACCTGGATCCTTGGATATTAGAAATAGTAGACCAAGGGTACAAATGAGAGTTTCAGGACATACCCCCTCACCGATTTTTCAAATCGGCCTTGTCAGTTTCTTTTCCAGAAAGAGAGGTGGTATGCGCTGCGATACTAAAGCTGTGTCAAAATCAAGTCATTGTCACGGTACCCCCGTCACAACAGGGGGAGGGTTTTTATTCGAGTCTGTTCGTGGTACCAAAGCCGGATGGCTCGGTCTGACCGATTCTGAACCTAAAATCTCTCAATTTCTTTCTAAAAAGATTCAAATTCAAGATGGAATCTCTCTGAGCAGTGATCTCCAGGAGGAGGGCGATTTTATGGTGTCGGTCGACATAAAGGATGCCTACTTACACGTTCCCATATATCCTCCACATCAGGCATACCTGAGGTTTGCTGTTCAGGATTGTCATTACCAATTTCAGACGTTGCCGTTTGGTCTGTCCACGGCTCCGAGGATTTTCACCAAGGTTATGGCGGAAATGATGGTTCTCCTGCGCAAGCAGGGAGTCACAATTATCCCGTACTTGGACGATCTCCTGATAAAGGCGAGATCCAAGGAACAATTGCTGAAAAACATTGCACTCTCTCTGACGATTTTGCAACAACATGGTTGGCTCCTAAGCTTGCCAAAATCACAGTTTGTTCCGACGACACAGTTGTCGTTCCTGGGTATGATTCTGGATACAGAATTACAGAGAGTTTTTCTTCCAGTGGAAAAGGCTCTGGAAATACAGAACATGGTAAAACAAATTCTGAAACCGGGGAATATGGTGGCGGCCTACGAGGCCATTCAGTATGGCAGGTTCCATGCCAGGGTGTTTCAGTGGGACCTGCTGGACAAGTGGTCCGGGTCTCACCTGGACATGCACCGGAAAATATTCCTATCTTCCAGAACCAGGATCTCCCTTCTGTGGTGGCTGCACAGTTCTCACCTTCTGGAGGGACGCAGTTCGGGATTCAGGATTGGATCCTGGTGACAACAGATGCAAGTCTCCGAGGCTGGGGAGCAGTCAGACAGGGGAGAAATTTTCAGGGAAAATGGTCAAGCCAGGAAGCTTGTCTACACATAAACATTCTGGAATTAAGGGCCATTTACAACGGCATTTTGCAAGCGGATCATCTTCTTCGCGGTCTGCCCGTCTTGATTCAGTCAGACAACATAACAGCAGTGGCGTACATAAACCGCCAGGGCGGAACAAGGAGCAGAGCGGCAATGGCCGAGACCACGAGAATTTTTCGCTGGGCGGAGAAACATGCAAGCGCTCTGTCAGCGGTGTTCATTTCAGGAGTGGACAACTGGGAAGCAGACTTCCTCAGCAGACACGATCTCCATCCAGGAGAGTGGGGTCTTCATCAAGAGGTCTTTGCAGAAGTGACAAGTCGTTGGGGAATTCCTCAAATAGACATGATGGCGTCCCGCCTCAACAAGAAACTTCAGAGATATTGTTCCAGGTCAAGGGACCCTCAGGCGATGGTAGTGGATGCCCTAGTGACACCGTGGGTGTTTCCGTCGGTATATGTGTTCCCTCCTCTTCCACTCATTCCAAAGGTGATAAAGATATTAAGGAGAACAAGGGTTCAAGCGATACTCATTGTTCCAGACTGGCCAAGGAGGGCCTGGAATCCAAATCTTCAGGAGTTGCTCGTAGAAGATCCCTGGCCTCTTCCTCTACGAGAGGACCTGTTACAACAGGGTCCGTGCGTGTATCAAGACTTACCACGGCTGCGTTTGACGGCATGGCGGTTGAGCGCCAAATCCTAGCCCGGAAGGGTATTCCCAGTGAAGTCATTCCCACACTTCTTCAGGCTAGAAAAGAAGTAACGGCAAAACATTACTACCGTATTTGGAGAAAATATGTGTCTTGGTGTGAATCCAAGAAGGCTCCTACGGAGGAATTTCAGCTGGGGCGTTTGCTCCATTTTTTACAAGCTGGTGTGGATGCTGGCCTAAAGTTGAGCTCAATTAAAGTACAAATTTCGGCCTTATCAGTTTTTTTTCAGAAAGAATTGGCCTCCCTTTCAGAAGTTCAGACCTTCGTGAAAGGCGTACTTCACATCCAACCTCCCTTTGTGCCCCCAGTGGCGCCATGGGATCTGAATGTGGTGTTGCAGTTCCTGCAATCTCATTGGTTTGAACCTTTGCGTAAAGTTGAGTTGAAGTTCCTTACTTGGAAAGTAGTCATGTTGTTGGCCTTGGCGTCCGCAAGGCGGGTCTCTGAATTGGTGGCTTTGTCTCACAAAAGTCCCTATTTGATCTTCCATGCTGATAGAGCAGAGTTGAGAACTCGTCAGCAATTTTTGCCAAAGGTGGTTTCATCGTTTCACGTAAACCAGCCTATTGTGGTGCCTGTGGCTACTGACGCTTTGACGGAATCGAAGTCCCTCGATGTGATCAGAGCTTTGAAAATCTGTCGCCAGAACGGCTCAAATTAGGAAAACAGAGGCTCTGTTTGTCCTGTGGGCTCCCAACAAGATTGGGGCTCCTGCTTCCAAGCAGACTATTGCACGTTGGATCTGTAATACGATTCAGCAAGCTCACTCTACGGCAGGATTGCCGTTACCAAAATCTCTGAAGGCCCATTCTACCAGAAAGGTGGGCTCATCCTGGGCGGCTGCCCGTGGGGGCTCGGCAGTACAGCTTTGCCGAGCGGCTACTTGGTCTGGATCAAACACCTTTGCAAAGTTTTACAAGTTTGATACCCTGACTGAGGAGGACCTCTTGTTTGGCCAATCGTTGCTGCAGAGTCATCCGCACTTTCCCGCCCGTTCTAGAGCTTTGGTATAAACCCCATGGTTCTGGAAGCATCCCCAGCATCCTCTAGGACGTATGAGAAAATAGGATTTTAATACTTACCGGTAAATCCTTGTCTCTTAGTCCGTAGAGGATGCTGGGCGCCCGTCCCAGTGCGGCCTGTATCTGCAGTTGGTTGTAGTTACACTCATGTTGAGTTAAGTTCAGTCAGTCTGTGACTATTGTTGGTCATGCCGTTGCATGCGTTGTTGTTGAATGCCATGTTGAAACGTGGTTTGAGGTGTGAGCTGGTATGTATCTCACCTTAGTTAAAACCGTTAAATAAATCCTTTTCCTCGAAATGTCCGTCTCCCTGGGCACAGTTCCTATAACTGGAGTCTGGAGGAGGGGCATAGAGGGAGGAGCCAGTTCACACCCATTTAAAGTCTTAAAGTGCCCATGTCTCCTGCAGATCCCGTCTATACCCCGTGGTTCTTGAAGCATCCCCAGCATCCTCTACGGACTAAGAGAAAAGGATTTACCGGTAGGTATTAAAATCCTATTTTTGACCCTATATTTACTTTGACAGTTCACATTGGTGGCTACTGCGGTTTATAGGGAGGCTAGAGTTAACAAACAGTATGCTAGTAGCTTTTGTTCTTTCATTGTTCACAAAGTTTATTGAATGGGGGCCACTTGCCTTATGGCCAGGTTTTGATGTTCAGCTTACTGAGTATAGTCATCAAAGTCTCTTTGTAAAAGAATACTGCTTTATGTAGCTGCGTATGCACATACAAACAATTCTGCTTTGCAGGAAACTAATAAACTTGCTGTAGCAATCTGTCTCTGGGGACCTCTATGCCACATTATACAACACCTCAGATGATTTAAAAGCAAATAACGAAAAATATGTCTACAGTCTGCCAGTAAAATGCAGCTTATGCCATGCTGTTCTGGTAAATATATTGCTGATGACAACCAAACTGTCCTTGTGTGTAATAATGTAATAAGTCAGTCCTAATCATTTCTCCTCTGAGGCTCATGTTGCATTCTTCTATAATGTAGCACACATTTTATAGTCGCTATAAACGAGAGCATCTTGTATGAGTTTTCCAGGTATAACTTACAGATGTGTCCACTTACATCTACCCTTCCTGAACGTTAACCAGGCCTTCTAGTCATGCCATGCCGTAGTGACTTGGTAACGCTGAGTGTCTTTTCAGGCGACCTTTCCTATTAAAATGTATTTTAGTCGCCAAATGATGCAAATAAGATGCACAAGCATCTTTTGCTGACTAAAATGATATGTGGCATGCCTGTATTTTGTGTGTGCCCACAGCTGTATCTGCATATGAAATGCTACGCTACAGTGTTTTCCTAGAAAACACTGTGATGTATCATTTTGTATGCAGATACAGACACACATAGAAATTAGGAATGCCACGTATCAGTTTAGTTGGAAGAGTCTGCTTGTATGCCGTATTCACATAGCGATGTGAATAAGATGCATTTTTGGCACAAAAAAAAAAGACACCCGACACTAACGGAGATGCACGGGACCTGTCAGCTCACTCACGCCAAGCATCTCCTGCTGCGTGACATATTGAGGTAAGATGTATGAGGACACATCTGTATTTCTTGTGGAGCTTCACAGACATTATTTTGTGGTCTGTAATAAGTAATATTGAATTTTTATTGTTTCTTTTGCTAACTGGCATACTTTCAATATTTCAAGTGTATTTAGGCCTGGCAGAGGGGCCGTCATTGTGTTTAGGATGCAAAACAACACCTGATGAGGAACTGAGCTACTAAAATTCAAAACACCACATCTGATATGGCAGATACGATGATACCAGGACACGCTATATAAAAAATTTGTTAAAAAAGCCCATCAAAATGACGGACACCAGGGCCGGATTATGGGGGTAATTCAGACCTGATCGTAGATGTGCAAAAAATTATCATATTCTTAGACATGCAGTGGGGACGCCCAGCACAGAGCAAGCCCGCCCCACATGCTGGATCCAACACCCCCTCTCCCGCAGACATGCGAAAGCATCGAATGGCGGCGATGCTTTCGCATGTTTCAAGTAGCCTTCTGCCTACGCAGCCTAGCTGTGAAGGCAGGCGGCTACCTACCATTTTTCGGGTTTGCAGCGGACCGCCCCGCAAATAGTCCGGACTTGCCTGCGTTGTCCGGACCTTGCCCCCCAATGCTGAGTCGACACCCCTTTAACGTCACCATGACGCCCACCCCGCGAAAGCGCAGAGGCGATAGCACAAGTGAGATGCAGTCGCATCTCACTGTGCGCGCACGCCCAGTGTGGCTGCTGTGCGTGCGCACACTTCACCGGGCTGCAGCATGCAAATGCAGCAGCGTCCAGGTCTGAATTGGGCCCTATATTAGGAGGGCGGTCGCTACTCACACCGGAGCTGCCGGGTTTCAGGAAGTCCTGCTGCTGGGAGCCGGGGCTCTGTTATGCTAAATGTGTGTGTGTGTGTGTGTGTGTGTATGTCAGGGACGTGTGATGAGGTAAATGGCTCAGGAGGCACTGGCTAGTACAGGAGCCAGATTTACACGCAGTATGTGAGCCCAAGGGTGCATGTGGACATTATACACAGGTGCAGCAGTATATACATGTGGGCATTATACACAGGTGCAGCAGTATATACTGATGGAAATTTGTGCAATTTAAGTGTTCCAAGGCCAACTGACTGCGGATTCCCTGTCAAAAGCTGGGCCGCTTGCTTGAGTCTGCCTCCCAGGCTGAATGTTGCCAGCCAGCCCCTGCAGAGTATGCTGTATATGGCGGGAGCAGTATATGGAGGAGGGGGTGCCATGTATATAGGGGGCACTAAATGTAGGGGTATGGGAGTGCAGTGTGTATATAGGGGCAGTATATGGTGGCAGATGCAGTGTACATAGGGAGGGTGTGTGTCCGTGTCACACAGAGGTGACTATATTGAAAAAGTGTGCATCTCTCTCTACTGTCCCTATCTGCCCCTACAACTTCACTCTCTCCCCAGTCCCTATCTAACCCAACCCCTCCCCCTTCTCTCTCCCCCACATATCCTATCTGCCCATACGCCACTCTCCATGCCACCAGTCCCTATCCCTATCCGTATTATTCATATTACCAGCAGCAGGTTAGGGAAGGCTGTAGTTTCACTTTCAGTTTGAGCTGGGTTAGCTAACAGAGGTGAGGAACAGACTTGGCTTTTATTATATAGGATATAAAAATAAACACATACCTCCCAACTTTCTTTATCATAGAATAGGGACAGACGCGCGGCAAAGCCGCGATCGCTCCCGAAAAAGGGGTGTGGCCTCTGAAAAGGGGGCGTGTCTCTGTGACAATGCCACAATTTAGGTCACGCCTTCCTTGTCCGTCACTGACTGGGGCATGACCAGCGCTCTGTGAGCTTCTCCCTCTCTTCACTCGCAGCTAGTGCAGGAGCCTCCCAACTGCCCCCCCACCGCGGGACACTGCGGCCCGCCGGTGGGACAGTCCCAAAGAAACGGGACTGTCCCGCGAAAATCGGGACAGTTGGGATGTATGTAAACGTATGTATTTTATAATGTAAAATGAAAATCAATATGGGGTTATTCCACACAAACTCAACACAGTTTTCAGACTGAACATTTTAGATTGTGATTAAATTTGGTATAATAAATGCTGCCATGGGTGTAAAGAAAAGTGTAGTTCCTTATCAGGTTTTATTTTGCTTTTTGTTGTATTCCTTTGGGATTCTTGCACTGATCCCAAAATGGAACATGCTAAATACTATAAATTGCAAAGTTTTACTTGATAAACACTTTTGAGTCACAAATGCAGTGGTAAATTAATTAAGCTGTGTAGCTTAAAATAGGTTTCTATCCTTCCCACATGGCCACCATTAAACTGGCCTGCCTGTACACTTCATATTTTTCGTACAATCTTCTCCTATTACCTGATTACTCGTATACCCTCTTGTCAAGTACCCATTACTTCTTTTAGAACAAAGAAGTGTCCTGTGAGTAACTTACTATGCAATGCTTTTCAAAGCTCCTGCGTTTTTAATGGTTTTAAATATGCAATAATATTAAATACAAAACACAACTGGTAATGTATTTAATATTTTTTCTCCTTCAGAACCAGGGACCGAATACACGGTGTGTCTTTGAAAGTGTACCCAATGGTGTTGAACACTTGTGTGTTTTTGTTATTAAATATGGTTCAGAACTTGCGGGACAATGACTGCCTAGGGCTGATGCTTATAGTTAATTTTAAGAGGTTAAGGACAGGTTGCTTTCCCAACATGCCTGTTGTATGCATTGGTTAGATTTCTCGCATGATAGCAAAGGTGGCAATTCAGTTAGATGTGATGGCCACCATTTCCCTAGTTCAGAATGGTACTTTAATATTGCTAGTATTTTCCTCTCACTCAATGAAAAGTACCAATGTTGCAGATAACGTATACAGATGTGTTCTCATACATCTATCCGTTTTATGCATGGTGCGATAAGCCCGGTGTGCACTTCCCATGCTGCACACTTTTCCCTCAACTTCGCTGCTTTTTCCTTCATTGGGCTCCTTTTCCTGAGTTTTGTGACTTGGCCCACAAATAGGGCCTGATTCAGAGATGGACGCAATGTCATTGTTGTGTCGATTCTTTGCTGATGCACATGTGTAAAAGTTGCAATGAGCATGTGCTGCAGTGGTCTTGTGATGGCAGTCACAGTGAGGATTCATTTACAAACTGATGACAGGGAGCATTTGTGAGTGGTAACAGGCGGGTGGCCATTCAAATGCAGGTGTATCGTGACTGTTTTGGTGAGGTGCCACAATTTTCAACTGCGATCCCATTAAAATGTCTCCAACATCTTTCTTCCGATATCCATGCTGCACATCCCATATGGTTTTACTCAAAAGATTGATTATAAACTGATGTTTGTACAGAATTTGAGGCTCTCTGACTCCTCCAGTGGGCGTCTGAATACAAATCCTGGCAGCTGCGACATTTTCACATAGCTGCTGCGTACCGAATCATGGGTGTGAAGTAGTTTGTGTACATCTCTTTATCAGGTCCATAGAGGCATATCAAGCTAGCAGTGGGGTACTGATTGACAGCTCGGACCTGTTCAATTCGATGTGGCGCAGGCCTCCTGAGGTGCGAGCTGACTTAGACGAGTTTAGTTGCTTTGTGCGACAAAACCCGGTACTAATGGGCGCGCATATAGGGCATGCACGCCCAGAGGGGGCAACAATTGAATAGCCCCAGTGGGCGCCCAATACGTTTGGATGCCCACAAAACAATTGAATCTGCCACATGCATCTCACAGACAGCAATAAGGCTCTTGGAGCCCTTGCAAAGCAATAACTTATCTATCACTGGTAGTCTTTGAGAACCTGAATTGTGGAGCAACAGTCGAAGATATTTGCCATAGTTTCTGGTCACATGATTGCTATAAGAACAAATCCCACTGATCACAGTTAATGTGTGTGTGTGTGTGTGTGTGTGTGTGTGTGTGTGTGTTGATAATGGTGATTATCTTACAGGAATGAAAGCTATACCTTACACACACTTAGAATACACTTTACCATGGAGCCGCTGCGGCCGCTGACCTTAGTACACACGCTACGTACTTTATACACTGTTTGCGTACAGAGTCCCGTATCACTGTACGGACTTTGCGTACAAACGCCGCGCTGGGGTACAAAGTACACACAGCGCGCGCACACCCAGAGATGCACTTTTACCCTTTACAGTAATGCAATGCAATGATAAAACACTTTAAACCTTAGCAGTAATGTAATGCAATGATAAAACATTTTAAACCTTAGCAGTAATGTAATGCAATGATAAAACACTTTAAACCTTAGCAAGGCAATGAGGACACGACACCAATTGTGATTTTACCGCTGGGTTCCGACACCACAGTGGATTATTGCTGAAAGGGGGTTTACAATACAAATAATACACTACAATATAACAGAGTAAATGGCTGCAGTCAATGTACATACGTGAGTATATTCGCGTGCGCTTCACGGTCCGGTCCTCCGTCATCTAATAGATAACGTTGTCCATTGTCCATTGGACACAGGAATGCACTTTTACAGTACAGGAGAGGTCATAGGTCGATTTGAAAAGGTATGCGATGTCTTACCCAACTGCTCTTGTGGGTGGTCTCCTCTGGATTCCCGCCGCATACATAATATACAGTAAATACAGTTTATATCTATATTCTGCTTCTGCACATAACTATCCGCAGGAACATGTGATCTTCCGCAGACCAACACCGGAATGTTACCCTTAAAATACTCTACAGCTGGATACCAAACACCACCTTATAACCTTAGTCTTTCCCCTCTTATCCTGTAAAGGTAAATCCCCTTGTTCTGGAATCATTTAAACTGTTGTTACTTTCTGGTGTGGTGCAGGGGGACTATGTGTACATTGTGCACTATTTGGATTAAATATGTAATGTGTTTTGATAGCTCTCCATGCGTTCACAAACTCTACCGTAAATACCCATACCACGCGCTGATGCGCACGACCGCGGGAGCGACCATACGCAAATTGCGAATATGTGCACGCACAGCAGAACAAGTACACGCGCGGAGGCCATCTGTGTGTTGTTTGTACGTGATGTGTGTACTGCAATATTTTTCGGCTTTGACAGTCCACCCTTTGGCAGTCACCAATAACTGCCACTATCTAATCACTAAACAGAAAAATATCTACACAATATGTACAGAAGATTTGGATGGTCGGGGTGAGAGTGGTAGGTAGGAAATGTATGACCTAGTGGGATAGTAAAAAGCATGTATGTATGAATCCATGTCTGAGGGGCATGTATCATTGTGCCATATATGTTCTAAATAAGCTTCGAGGTATTGCGAAGTATACATTAAATCCTTCTTATCCCGTGTTAAGGGTCTGTAAGTGGGCTGACAAACACTACCGAGCTCTTTTCGGCTTCTTGTTCCAACAAATGGGGTGCACATTTAGTTGTTGATACATGGAGGGGGAACATATGTAAGTGCTAGTATATGTGGATATCACCTGTCGACTATGTGTGTCATTAACTGAAGTTTGTAGAGATGAAAATAAGACACATATCTAAAATACATTCACATAAACATTTACATAAACATTCTTGGGTAGGGCTGATGTCTTTTTCCGTATGGGTGTATCTGGGCAGAGGGGGAGACACAAGAAAAACGGGTGAAAGAAACAGGCAATGGAATTCATTTGCAATCCTTATTATAACACTGTCTCTATGGATGGGTCGTAAATTAAATCTGCTGCTATAACAATGCCCTCGCTCCTTAGGCTCATCAAATTTGTGCCGTGCTTGCGCCGCGTCAGAATTCGAACACACCTAAATATCAAGCCAATAATTATGACGACTCCCAGGATACAAAGGAGAAACTTCCCTACACTCATAATAACATTTTGAGCCCACTCTCCTAATCCTGAGAACCAATTTCGTGTGTTCAACCATGAGACCCAGCCGGTCAGCTCATTACCCACAGCCGTCAGGGTAAGGTTGTGTCTCCTCCGGAACTCCCACTTCAACTGCAAGATATCGTCCATCTTTTGATCGATGATCTCCGTGGGGTCGTCAGTGCTGTTTGTGATATATGTACAGTACTTCACACCATATTGAGTTGCCAGAGTAACACAGTACCTACCCGTCACGGCTGTGATATAATTTAGGACCATCCTGTGCTGAATCAGTTCCTTCTTGTAAGCTTGTAACTCCCTTCCCGTATACCTGAAGGTGTCGTCATACATCTCAGTGATATTATCTATCAAGTTCGCTAGCGCATGGATATACCTATAATTTATAATTTCTCTGGCAGTACGGGTGATGTCTAATGCGAGAAGGAATTGAATCCCGGTGGATTCGTGGATCAAATCAGAGGCTGCGTGCTCTGTCCTATCTATGAGGTGTCGCTTGAAGATGTGTTCATAGTGAGTATGAGTATAAGGAGCCTGAGCACTGTGGTGAACATCTTTCATCTTATCATGGGTTATGGTCATGACCTCTGGCAGTACTCTTCCAATATAACACAATCCCTCTGAGCTCAGGGCAAGCCACTTGTACGCCTTCCTCCCACATATGAAATAGGCATCATCGGGGAGAACATAGGGGACAGAATATGACATTACAATATTACAAACTTTCCAAGTGAAAAACCCAATCCCTAGTTCTCCCATCTGCTCAGTACAAGTATCGGACTGGATGATATGAGCACAGTACCCTGGTGATACTTTTCCAACCCACATGGTCTTGCTTCCTCGAGTATACCTATACCGAAAATACCTTCCACTGTTGGCTATTTGGCGTACAAGTTCAGAGTCTATGGGTATCCTATCAGCTCTGTGTGAAAAGGTCATTGTCTGGTTATTCCACGTCACTTCCCAATTTCCCGGTTTTCGGTAATTGGAAATATTGAAACATAATAAGGATCTATCTACATGATACTGGTGGAGCTTCAAACTAGGGGGCCTAGAAATATTGAATTTCTTGTCCACCGGTCTCCCACCCCGTAATTCGAGTACCTCATCTATTGCTAAAGGGTATGGTACTAATCCTGACTTGCTCTGACCTTGAGATACTTGTGAGCACACCCAGCATTCTGTCTGGTTTAAGACCTTACCCACTAGTGAGTGGTAATCACTCAACGGATGATGGTCCATGTCGATATTAAGGCTGGACTGACATCTCTGGATGCACCCATCCTCGACTATGTTCTCACAATTCCTACAAATGCAATTTTCCTCAGACAATAACCCTTCACAGTGCCTCCGAGCTCCTTGACTACCAGAGCGCTTTCTGATACTCGCCTTTGCTCGAGTAATGTGTTGCTCTTGAGATTCTACAAATTCTTCCTCGCCATCAGAACCCATTCCAGATCCTTGCTCGACCTCTCTGGGACCCTCACCGAAACAGACTGACCTGGTCAACAACAGGATTAACAGGAAAACCCGAAACGCAGTCTCTTGGGGTAGATCCATCTTGTTAAGGGAAGAGAAGGGAGACAAGAAGAGGCGAGAAAGAGAAGAAGAGAAGGAGGGTAGGGGGAGATGGAGAAAAATAAGAAAAACTGGTGCGACAACCACCTCTGGTCTTGTTGTTCTCCGCACTCAGGTGCCGTCTCAACAGTCCTGCCTCTCAACCTTCCCAGAACAGACACTCCAGTGATACGATGTTCTCTACACTCTGCTCTTTGTCACGGGTTCTCTCCGGGTCAGCGACCTTCTTACAGTGGGATGAGTGGACCACGTCTCTCTTTCGGCAACCTTTAATGCTGTCGTGCTGGTTAGCAAGACTTGGTACGGTCCTGTCAATGAGGCAACCTGAGCGTAGAAAATTTCGAATCATTACATAATCCCCAGGTTCAATGTCATGACAATTACTGTTCGGTAGGTCAGGAATCACCAGCTTTAGATTTCTATTTTGATTTCTCAGCTGCTGGCTCATCCTAACCAAATATTTCACAGTCACTTCGTTATTGCATTTCAAATCATCCTGGGGGTCTATCATTACATGGGGTTGTCGGCCAAAAAGAATCTCAAAGGGTGACAGGTTAAGGGGGGACCTGGGAGTGGTTCTGATGCTGTACAATACTAGTGGCAAAGCTTCTGGCCACAACAATCCAGTCTCAGCAATCAGTTTGCTCAGCTTGTTCTTAATAGTGCTGTTCACTCTCTCCACCTTCGCACTCGCATGTGGTCGGTACGGAGTATGCAGCTTGCTATTAATTCCCATCAGTTTGCACATAACCTGAAAGACTTCACCTGTAAAATGGGTACCCCTATCGCTTTCAATTATTCTAGGGATACCATATCTACACACAAATTCCTGCACAATTTTCTTTGCAGTGAACGTAGCAGTATTTGTGGCAGCAGGGAACGCTTCTACCCAATTTGAAAATACGTCAGTACAGACTAACACATATTTTAAATTTCTGCAGGGTGGTAACTGTATGAAATCGATTTGTATTACCTGAAAAGGTCCGTCTGTCGGAGGGATATGGGATGGCTCTGTTGGTATTGACTTTCCAATATTCTTCCTCAAGCAAGTAAGACATGTCATTGCTCTCTTACCTGCATGAGAAGAGAATCCTGGCGCACACCAGTAGGCTCTCACTAGCTTGCACATACCCTCTTTGCCTAGGTGAGTCAGACCGTGTGCCGCCTCAGCTAGACCTGGAAGCTATGCTCTGGGGGCCACTGGCTTACCGTGTCCACCTATCCAGAGTCCTGAGGACTCCTGGCCATACCCCTTTGACCTCCAGACCGCCCTTTCCTGTTGAGAACACAAATTTTGCATTTCAATTAATTTTTGTGTGTTGATTGTGTTGAATGTCATCAGTGATGTGATGTTCGTTTGTATGTATGGGGGTGCTGGCTGCTTATTTAGCAGCTTCGTCTGCCCGGCTGTTACCAAGTGAAATTGGGTCTTGGTTGTAAGTGTGTGCTTTGCACTTGATAACAGCCACTCTGTCTGGTTCTTGTATCGCTGTTAGAAGCATTTTTATGTGGGACGCATGCGCTACAGGTGTGCCAGCTGCCGTCATGAAATTTCTGAGGGGCCATAGGGCCCCGAAATCATGCACCACTCCAAAGGCATACCTAGAATCTGTGTATATATTGGCTGACTTACCCTTGGCCAATTCACACGCTCTGGTTAGGGCGACCAGCTCAGCAACTTGTGCTGAGTGCGGTGGGCCCAGGGGTTCATCTTCCATGATACCTCTGTCTTCTTCAACTGCGTATCCAGTACACAAGTCTCCCGAGTCCGTCTGTCTGTGGCAACTACCGTCAGTGTAAAAGGTAAAATCTACGCCTTCCAATGGGTTGTCACTAATGTCAGGTCTCGCAGTGAAAGTCTGATTCAGGTATTCCATACAATCATGCGTAACAGTGTCTGCACTAAATCCTCCTTCACCATCATTCTCATCCTCCACCCTTTGTGCCTGTCCAGGCACACTTGGCAGATAAGTTGCAGGATTTAGTGCGCTGCATCTCTTTATGGTGATGTTTACAGGTGCCATTAGTGCTAATTCCCACCTTGTAAACCTCGCGGATCAGACATGTCTGGTTTGGGCAGAGTTCAGTAAGGCTGATACAGCATGAGGTGTATGGGTGGTCAGGTTGTGTCCTAACACTACGTCTTCGCTTTTACTTACTAGCAAAGCTATCGCTGCAACACTTCGCAAGCATGTGGGGAGAGACCGCGCTACGGTGTCCAACTGTGCACTGTAGTAAGCTACCGGCCTGCTGGCATCACCATGTCTCTGGGTTAGGACACCTGCAGCACACCCAGCACTTTCCATACCGTACATTTCAAAGGGTTTCCCATAATCTGGCATACCTAATGCAGGTGCCTGTGATGGGCACTGTTTGAGTCTCTCAAATTCCAATTCGGACTCATCTGTGTGCGAGATCCGATCTGGTTTGTTCGAAGAGACCATCTCTTACAAAGGTAAAGCCAGTATGGAGAACCCTGGGATCCAGTTTTGGCAGTACCCACACATTCCAAGAAAAGTGCGGATCTGTTGCTGGGTTTGTGGCAGAGTCATGTCGCGAATCGCCTGTATTCTATCAGCGGTGAGGTGTCTAAGTCCTTCCGTCAAGCAATGTCCCAAATATTTTACCCTGGTCTGACACAACTGTAACTATCCTTTGAAACCTTGTGTCCCGTATGGGAAAGATGAAACAGAAGCTATTTCGTGTCTTTCAAGGACGATTCGAGTGAGTCAGAACACAACAATAAGTCATCGGCATACTGTATTAGTACTGATCCACTCTCAGGTTGAAAGGATTGTAAACAGTCATGCAAGGCCTGGGATACAATACTCGGGATGTCAATGAAACCTTGGGGGAGACGAGTCCAGGTGTACTGTACTCCCCTGTATGTAAATGCAAAGAGGTATTTGCTGTCAGGGTGCAGAGGGACAGAAAAGAAAGCAGAACAGAGGTCAATAACAGTGAAAAATTTCGCAGTAGGGGGAATTTGCATGAGGATGACAGCTGGATTGGGCACTACGGGGAATTGGCTCTCAACTATCTTGTTTATCCCCCTTAGATCCTGCACTAGCCTGTAACCCCTCCCCCCACTCTTTTTCACAGGGAAGATGGGACTATTGGCCGTGCTGGACGTCCTGACTAGTTTGCCCTGTTGTAGCAACCGCTCTATGACGGTGTACACTCCTAATTCTACCTCTGGCTTCAGAGGATACTGGGGGATTTTTGGAGCTATCTTACCGTCTTTTACTTGCACTACTACTGGAGCTACATTCGCCATCATTCCAGTGTCTTGTCCATCTTTGGTCCAAAGGGAACCTGGTATTTGTGAGATCATTTCCTCTACCTTTGCTGGACACTTGTCTATAACAGCAGAATGCGACATTAGCCTTTGAGGGGTGTCTAATATATCTTGCACTTCCTGAACGTGATTCTCAGGTATATCCAAGAAGACACCCTCTGGAGTACAGTATATGACACACCGCATTTTACACAATAAATCTCTTCCAAGCAGGTTAGTCGGAGCCGCTGCAGCCAGCAAAAAAGAATGCTTGGTTTGCAAGGGCCCTATCGTAATCTCTGCAGGTCTACTCAAAGGGTAGTGTTGCACTGTTCCTGTTACTCCCATTGCCGCAATTGTGTTACCCATGGTTTTTTTACCTACAGTCGAATTTAACACTGACCTGGCCGCCCCTGTATCTACAAGAAAAGGTAATGGTACACCAGCTACATCAACCGTGACCTCAGGTTCACTACCAAGGCTAGCAATCAACTTCACTGGCTGCAGACTACAGGTGTGGCCCAACCCCTATTGTGTGGTGAGACCCTCCCGCAGCGCATTGGCAGCTACGATATGTGGGGGAGGTAGCTGAGAATTTCTGGAGGTCTGCCCATCTCTCCTTGGTGGGTACCTCCTTGTTTCCCCTGCATGTGGCTCGTAACATCTCCTAGGTGATCCCTGATCCCAATTATGTGAGTAGTAGTGTGGTTCGTATTCTCTGTCTAGGGGTCTATCTTGGCTATGCGCTCTACTACTCTTACAGTCTTTGGCAAAATGCCCTTCCTTCCTACAAATGTAACATGTTCTAGGTCTGTCCCAAACAACAGGGGTCCAGGTTTTCGGCTGATGGGGTTTTGCCGTAAGGGCCTGTATACTTACCGTCATCAGTTTTTCCCCCTGTGACTCCCTGTGTTTAATGATGTTCCTATCATGCTTGACAGCGGACTCTCTCAATGCAGCCACTGAGATACCTCTCCAGTTTGGTAGAGAGGTCTGTACCCTTGTTCTGAGTGCCTCCTTCAACCCGTCCATTAATACTGAAACAGCTACCTCCCTCTGATGTACATTGTCTCTAATGTCCTCGATCCCAGTGTATCTAGCCATTTCCTGCAGTGCTCGATGGAAATATTCGGATGCCGTTTCATCTTCCTTTTGTCTTATGGAAAAGATTTTATTCCATTTGACAACAGTAGGGAAATATATTCCTAATTGCAGATTGATTTGTCGTACGTTCTCCTGAGTGTACTCATCAGTGATAGGTACTTTTGCGTCTAAGTTGCAATCAGTTATAAATTTCGTGGGGTCAATATTGGAGGGTAAATATACCCGTAGCACTGTTCGCCAATCTTTGTTTGTGGGTTCGGTAGCGTTACCTAACTCTTTAATGAACCTCTGGCATGCAACTAGATCTTTTCTGGGATCGGGAAATTCTGACATAATTTACCTTAATTCTGTCCGGGACCAGGGACAATGCATGGCAATGTTCCTGACGGGAGTTACTCCCTGAGCGTCAGTCTTCCCACTGGGGACTGCGATCACCCTGACAGGATTTAATTCAATTACATCATTTTGATTTGACTCTACAATGTGAGGTGCTATTGTCTCTGCATAATGTATGGTACCGTACTTACCTGTGGACACGACCTCACTTATCCCACCACTAGGGGGCCTTACTACTGCTCTTGTTGGTTGGGCCGTGCCCACCTGAGTGTCTTGTATGGTGGCTGCTAGAGAGAGTGCCGATATCGTGCTGGGCTCATCTTCTTGTTCGCAGTCCTGAGGAAAATTTAAAACAGGGTACAACTGGCAAGGGTTAGCGTTAGTACATTTTGCAATTACACTCCTATTCTGTACCAATGTATCATTGCCTGTAGCCACTTTCTCCTCAACAATATATGGTGGTGGTGCTGTCGCCATTGTTTTCCCGCTAGGTTTGGAACCTACTGCGCGAGCTAATTCCCTTTGCATATCCCCCTCCTGTTCCCATAAATTTAAACAGTCTGTATGTTTAATCCTTTGTTTCTTGGATTTTATCAGACATATCCTTAACCTTAAGTTCTGTAATACTTCTGGTTCAAAGCTGCCCACCCTAGGGAATGGTTCCCTATCATTGTTAGTCATACATACCAACTCATTGCATAAAACTTCTGTGTGTGTGAACCATATTTTTCACACATGATAAACCTTGCTGAGCCTTTTGGCCACAATTCTGCCTGAACCCTGTCTAAACGTCTCTTACTTGAGCAACTGGCTCCCATATTTGTGGGTCTCTTCCAATATTTTTAACTAATTCCCACAAACACCAAAATACTCAATATAAGTAGATGGTGGAAGTATACCTGAGCGCCTTCCACTCGTTCGCGCCCACGCTGGCCAGTACTACCATACACTGTTGATAGCGAAGGCAATGTACCCAACTTAGGGCTCCTATCAGACCTTACAACACCGTAATTTATTTAGGTGGAAGTTCTGTTTGGAATATTTTCCTGAGAGAGGCAGTGAAAATTTCCTTTTCGGTATCTTTCAACTGGAATTGTTTGTAGGGTGAAAAACAGAGAAAAAAGATAACTATCCTTCACCCTTTCCAGTGAAGCCCACCAGGGAGATTTCCCGAAGTTATCAAAGAAAAACCCCTTTGTCTATACAATCACGTCTGCGTATGCTCTTCCACAGTGCATATGACACAATAATATCACGTTGTTCTGTGCAGAACAAACGGACATGTGATGCAATAGCACAGCCTATAGATACTAGCTATCTATATGCTCTACGATTGCTGTAGATCACCTAGCAGACCACCTAGCGTTGTATGGGATACCACTCCGTCCACCAAGACCACCTAGTTAATAACGCAGGGTTGCGAACCTTACGCCACCGGGCCTCTACTAACCCAGTGTGACCACCTAGCTTCGACCACCAAGACCACCTAGTTATTGGGTTCAGTATCTACTCAGTCCTGCATTCGCTCACTCAAATACACTTTATTTTTCTTTTCTGTATAGAAAATTAGGATTCATTCAAGTTGGCAGCTTTACCCCCAGAGGCAATTTAAAAAAAATTATTTATACTAAAAAATTTTTTATATTAAATTTCTTTAGAAACCGGGTGGTTTGGTGCTATTGTAGCGTGGCTACTGTCCCACCTTTAAACTAAACGAACTATTGTGTAATTTGTACTTAGCGAGCGTACTTCTTACGCAATTTGCGTAAACACGCGATCGTGCGTGTCTCTTACGCTGCGTACGCAGTCTTGTACTTTGTCCGAGACACGTGTACAAAACCGTACGTCCGCAATAGCACAAATCACACAATTCTATCAATGTGAGCAATATTAACTATAATTGCTCACTTAACACAACACACAGTTTCTTCTGTATAAACCTTTACAACTAGGCCAGGCTGCATGTGTGTCTTACACTTACTTCCTTAAATATTTATTTTATTTTTAACTATATAGCACCAAATATCTCCGGTTTTCACATAAGTTTAAATGATTCTAGCAATTTGAATGTTATGGCAACAATGTGAGAGAGTATGCAGAGTATGGGTGCTGTGTATGGTTTTGGTGCCAAAAAAAAACTTTCACAGATTTTAAATAGCTATTTTCCTGTTTACCTTACGAGTTCTACCAGCAACTCTACAAACCATACAGAGCAGACACCATCTAATCAGCAATTAAGTAGGGTTTTCAGTGCATCCACCGACCAAGAAAAGGATACGTAGGATACTTTCTGTCCACCCTTATGCTGATAGATTAAGTCTGCTGTGACCTGTTAGGCAGTAAGAATGTGGCAGACCGGAGAGCCCCCAATTGATAATGGTGATTATCTTACAGGAATGAAAGCTATACCTTACACACACTTAGAATACACTTTACCATGGAGCCGCTGCGGCCGCTAACCTTAGTACACACGCTACGTACTTTATACACTGTTTGCATATGGAGTCCCGTATCACTGTACGTACTTTGCGTACAAACGCCGCGCGGGGGGTACAAATTACAAACAGCGCACGCACACCCAGAGATGCACTTTAACCCTTTACAGTAATGCAATGCAATGATAAAACACTTTAAACCTTAGCAGTAATGTAATGCAATGATAAAACACTTTAAACCTTAGCAGTAATGTAATGCAATGATAAAACACTTTAACCCTTAGCAGTAATGTAATGCAATGATAAAACACTTTAAACCTTAGCAGGGCAATGAGGACACGACACCAATTGTGATTTTACCGCTGGGTTCCGACACCACAGTGGATTATTGCTGAAAGGGGGTTTACAATACAAATAATACACTACAATATAACAGAGTAAATGGCTACAGTCAATGTACATACGTGAGTATATTCGCGTGCGCTTCCCGGTCCGGTCCTCCGTCATCTAATAGATAACGTTGTGAGTCTTGTGCCAGGCCAGGCTGCAGCAGGCTTTATTTATACAATTCTTCCAAAAGCAATACAATAAATACTGTAATCCCTTTGTCCATTGGACACAGGAATGCACTTTTACAGTACAGGAGAGGTCATAGGTCGATTTGAAAAGGTAGGCGATGTCTTTCCCAACTGCTCTTGTGGGTGGTCTCCTCTGGATTCCCGCCGCATACATAATATACAGTAAATACAGTTTATATCTATATTCTGCTTCTGCACATAACTATCCGCAGGAACATGCGATCTTCCGCAGACCAACATCGGAATGTTACCCTTAAAATACCATACAGCTGGATACCAAACACCACCTTATAACCTTAGTCTGTCCCCTCTTATCCTGTAAATGTGAATCCCCTTGTTCTGGAATCATTTAAACTGTTGTTACTTTCTGGTGTGGTGCAGGGGGACTATGTGTACATTGTGCACTATTTGGATTAAATATGTAATGTGTTTTGATAGCTCTCCATGCGTTCACAAACTCTACCGTAAATACCCATACCACGCGCTGATGCGCAGGACCGCGGGAGCGACCATACGCAAATTGCGAATATGTGCACGCACAGCAGAACAAGTACACGCACGGAGGCCATCTGTGTGTTGTTTGTACGTGATGTGTGTACTGCAATATTTTTCGACTTTGACAGTGTGTGTATATATATATATATATATATATATATATTTCTCATACGTCCTAGAGGATGCTGGGGTCCACTTCAGTACCATGGGGTATAGATGGTTCCGCAGGAGCCATGGGCACTTTAAGACTTTTCAATGGTGTGAACTTGCTCCTCCCTCTATGCCCCTCCTCCATACCTCAGTTTTAGAAATGTGCCCAGGCAGACTGGATGCACTCCAGAGGAGCTCTACTGAGTTTCTCTGAAAAGACTTGTTAGGTTTTTTTATTTCCAGGGAGAACTGCTGGCAACAGTCTCCCTGCTTCGTGGTACTGATGGGAAAGACGTAGGAACCAATTTCCTAAAGAGTTTCATGGCTCTGCTTCTGGCTGACAGGACACCATTAGATCCTGAAGGGAATTGAACGCTAGCCGTGCCTAGATGCTCACTCCCACAGCACGCCATCACCCCCCTCACAGAGCCAGAAGTCAGAAGACAGGTGAGTGTTAGAAGACAGATCTTCAATAAAGAAAGTGACGGCTAAAGGTACCGCGCAGCTGGCGGGAGCGCAGCCCGCCATGTTGCCCACACATACACAGGCACTGCAGGGTGCAGGACGCACGGGGGAGGGGGGGGGGGGGCGCGCCCTGGGCAGCATGAAACCTATGAAAACTGGCATAAATAAGGGGCATAAGTTGCTGAGGCACAGTCCTACCACCGCCAGTATAAAAAATGACCTCATAAAAGCTGAGGAGAAACACCATTGAAGAGTGGAGCTTCCTCCTCAGTCAGCCAGCACGCTGCTCAGCGCCATTTTCTCTCCTCAGGCTGCAGAGACAAAGCTGGTCCTCCTCCACTACTGAACAAGTATCAGGGTGCAAAACAGGGGGGGGGGCCACAGTGAATTTGGTTCTATATAATTGTGTGATTAACATTATAAAAGCACTGCATGTCAGTGGGCATTTTGTGTTCACAGACATTGTGTTACTGGCGCTGGGTTGTAAATCCTATCTGTGTCCCACTGACAGATTTTACTGTGGGTCTGTCCCCTATAAGTCCCGGAGTGTCTGTGGTGTGGTTGTGCACGTGTGTGACATTTCTGTGGCAGGGAACTCTGTGGAGACATGTTAGGGACACAGAGGTGTAATATGACACCAAGAGCCTGACTGGGTGAAAGGTTACATGATAGTGTGAATCATATCAGTAAGAGGTTGGACTGAATCTCATACAGAAAACTGAATATAATCTCTTGAAGATGTGTTTTTTAATAGTTCTGCCTTTCATCCACAGGGACCCCTCTGGGTCACATACAAACAAGTAGTACAAACTGATACCGACACGGACTCTGATTCCTGTGTCGACACTAGTGATTCCAGGGGAATAGGTCCTAAGTTAGCAAAAAGCATTCAAAACATGTTTTAGCTATAAAGGAGGTGTTAGAAGTTACGAAGCCCCCTCTTTTACCACAAGGAGAGGATTTACTTTAGTAAAGAAGTAATGTAATTTTCCCTCCACCTCAGGAGTTGAACAGTCTCTTGGAGGGAGTCTGATTTAACCTGAAAAGAAATTTCAGATTCCCAAAAGGAATTCAGGTAGCTTACCTTTTTCCAAAAGGTGGGAGTGACCCCGCATTTTAGACAGGGCCCTGTCATAAAAGAGAAAAGGTGTTTCTCCCTGCGCCTGGAATGGCTTCACTTAAGGAGCCGTCAGACCGCAAGTGAGTGAGGTGATCTATTGATGTGGCCAATGGGACACTACTCAGGCCTACCATTGTCTGTGCGTGGGTGAGTAGTGCTATTGAAAAGTGGTCAGAAAACTTGTCATTAGACATTGACACAATAGATGGAGACGAGATACTCCTAACGTTAGGTCATATCAAAGACGCTGCTGCGTACGTACTAGAAACCATGAAATATATTGGTCTCTTGGGATCAAAACCGCTACCATGGCAGTATCGGCTCGGAGGGCGTTGTGGATTCGCCAGTGGAATGCTGATGCAGATTCCAAAAGAAATATGGAGGCTCTCCCGTATAAAGGTTAGGCCGTGTTTGATGATGGGCTGGATGCGTTAGTCTCGTCGGCTACCGCAGGTAAGTCGACATACTTGCCTTTATGCTCCTACACCGGCGAAAAAGACACATCACTCTCACATACAGTCCTTTCGGCCCAACAAATACAAAAAGGCCAAAGGTTCCCCCTTCTTTGCATGTAGGGGAAGGGGAAAAGGAAATAAATCTGCAGGGTCTCCCGGATCGCAGGAGCAGAAGTCCACCCCTGCTTCTGCCAAATCTGCAGCATAACGCTGGGGCTCCCTTGCGGGAGTTCGCTCGGGTGGGAGCACGTCTGAAACTTTTCAGCCAAATCTGGATTCAATCTGGCCTGGACCAATGGGTCTTACAAATAGTGTCCCATGGGTACAAACTAAAGTTTCAAGACGTCCCCCCATGCCGATTTTTCAAATCGACCTTGCCAGCTTCTCTTCCAGGAAGAGAGGCAGTAACAACGGCAATTCAAAAATTATGTCAGGATCAGGTCATTGTCCTGGTATCCTTGGCACAGTAAGGAGAAGGTTTTTTATTCAAGCCTCTTCGTAGTTCCGAAGCCGGACGGCTCGGTCAGACCGATTTTTAACCTGAAAAATCTGAATCTCTACCTGAAAAGGTTCAAGTTCAAGATGGAATCCCTATGGGTAGTGATTTACAGTCTGGAAGAGGGGGACTTCATGGTGTCAGTAGACATAAAAGATGCTTACTTGCATGTTCCCATTTATCCTCCTCACCAAGCTTATCTGAGATTCGCAGTACAGGATTGCCATTACCAGTTCCAGACGTTGTCGTTCGGACTCTCCACGGCACCGAGGGTATTCACCAAGGTGATGGCCCTCCTTTGTTAAAAAGGAGTCAATATAATTCCTTATCTGGACGATCTCCTAATAAAATCGAGATCCAGGGAACAGTTGTTACAGAACATCGCACTCTCCCTGACATTACTCCAACAACATGGTTGGATCATGAATTTTCCAAAGTCGCAGTTGGAACCGACGACAAAATTGTCCTTTTTAGGGATGATTTTGGACACAGAAGTACAGAGAGTATTTCTTCCAGTGGAAAAGGCTCTGGAAATCCAGAAAATGGTTAAAACAAATATTGAAACCAACAAGCGTGTCGATCCATCAATGCATTCGGTTGTTGGGGAAAATGGTAGCGGCTTACGAGGCCATACAGTTTGGCCGATTTCATGCCAGAGTATTCCAGTTGAACCTGTTGGACAAGTGGTCCGGATCCCACCTACACATGCACCGGAAAATAAACCTGTCCCCCAAAGCCAGGTTTTCGCTCCTGTGGTGGCTACACAGTTCTCACCTACTAGAGGGACGCAGGTTTGGGATTCACGACTGGGTCCTAATAACCACGGATGCAAGTCTCCGAGGCTGGGGAGCTGTCACACAGGGGGAAAGCTTCGAAGGAAAACGGTCAAGTCAGGAAGCCTGCCTTCACATAAACGTTCTGGAATTAAGAGCCATTTACAACAGCCTTCTACAAGCGGTACATCTTCTTCAAGATCCCGTGCAGATCCAGTCGGACAAAGAAACAGCAGTTGCGTACATAAACAGGCGAGGCGGAACAAAAGCAGAGCGGCAATGGCAGAGGTGACAAGGAATCTCCTCTGGGCAGAAAGACATGTTAGAGCTCTGTCAGCAATTTTCATTCCGGGAGTAGACAACTGGGAAGCAGACTTCCTGAGCAGACACTATCTCCATACAGGAGAGTGTGGCCTCCACCAAGAAGTCTTCGCAGAGGTGACAAGTCTTTGGGGAGTTCCTCAAGTAGACATGATGGCATCTCGTCTAAACAAGAAGCTTCAGAGATATTGTTCCAGGTCGAGAGACCCTCAAGCAATAGCAGTGGATGCACTGGTGACCCAGTGGGTGTTTCGGTCGGTATATGTTTTCCCTCCACTTCCACTGATTCCAAAAGTTCTCAAAATAATAAGAAGAACAAGAGTTTGAGCAATCTTCATTGCCCCAGACTGGCCAAGGAGGTCTTGGTATCCAGATCTTCAGGAGTTTCTCATAGAAGATCCTCGGCCTCTTCCCCCTCGAGAGGACCTACTACAGCAGGGGCCATGTGTGTATCAAGACTTACCGCGGCTACGTTTGACGGCATGGCTGTTGAGCGTCAGATCCTAGCCCGAAAGGGTATTCCCAAGGAAGTCATCCCCACTCTTATTCAGGCCAGGAAAGGAGTAACGTCTAAACATTAACACCGTATTTGGAGAAAATATGTGTCTCCTACGGAAGAGTTTGAGTTGGGACGTTTTCTCCATTTTCTGCAGGCTGGTGTGGATGCGAGCCTTAGATTGGGGTCAATCAAGGTCCAGATTTCGGCCTTATCAGTTTTCTTTCAAAAACAGAAGTTCAGATGTTCGTGAAAGGGGTTCTGCACATCCAGCCTCCATTTGTGCCTCCAGTGGCACCATGGGACCTTAATGTGGTGTTGCAGTTCCTTCAATCAGATTGGTTTGAACCTCTGCAGGAGATAGAATTGAAGTTTCTCACTTGGAAAGTGGTGATGCTTTTGGCCTTGGTATCCGCAAGGCGGGTGTCTGAGTTGGGGACCTTGTCTCACAAGAGCCTTTACCTGATCTTCCATAAAGATAGGGCAGAGTTAAGAACTCGTCAACAATTTCTCCCAAAGGTGGTTTCGTCCTTCCACATAAACCAACCTATTGTGGTGCCAGTAGCTACTGACACTTTCACTGAGTCACAGTCTCTAGATGTGGTTAGAGCTTTGAAGATTTATGTCGCAAGAATAGCTCGATTACGGAAAACAGAGGCTTTATTTGTCCTGTATGCTCCCAACAAGATTGGGTGTCCTGCTTCTAAGCAGACTATTGCGCGCTGGATCAGAGGGACAATCCAGCACGCTCATTCTATGGCAGGCTTGCCGGTACCGAAGTCTGTGAAGGCCCATTCCACTAAGAAAGTGGGCTCATCCTGGGCGGCTGTCTGGGGCATCACGGCTTTACAACTTTGCCGAGCAGCTACTTGGTCAGGGTCAAACACATTTGCTTAATTTTATAAGTTTGACACCTTGGCCGATGAGGACCTCAAGTTCGGTCAATCGGTACTGCAGGGTCATCCGCACTCTCCCGCCCGTACTGGAGCTTTGGTATAACCCCATGGTACTGAAGTGGACCCCAGCATCCTCTAGGACGTATGAGAAAATAGGATTTTAATACCTACCGGTAAATCCTTTTCTCCTAGTCCGTAGAGCAGGCATTCCCAACCACGGTCCTCAAGGCACACCAACAGTGCAGGTTTTAGTGATATCCAGGCTTCAGCACAGATGGTTAAATCAAAATAACTGAGGTACTAATTAAGTCACCTGTGTTCAAGCCTGGATATCACTAAAACCAGGACTGTTAGTGTGCCTTGAGGACCGTGGTTGGGAAACACTGCCGTAGAGGATGCTGGGCACCCGACCCAGTGCGTACTTTACCTGCAGTTTGTTCTTTATAGTTACACAAGTTGTGTTGCATTTGTTTTCAGCATGTTGCTGTAAATGGTTCATGCCTGTTGGCGTGTGTCATGTTGAATGCCATGTTGTGCGGCATGGTTGAGGTGTGAGCTGGTATGAATCTCACCATTAGTATAAAAGTAAATCCTTTCCTCGAAATGTCCGTCTCCCTGGGCACAGTTCCTATAACTGAGGTCTGGAGGAGGGGCATAGAGGGAGGAGCCAGTTCACACCCTTGAAAAGTCTTAAAGTGCCCATGGCTCCTGCGGAACCGTCTATACCCCATGGTACTGAAGTGGACCCCAGCATCCTCTATGGACTAGGAGAAAAAAGATTTACCATTAGGTATTAAAATCCTATTATAAGAAGCTTTTCTACTCTCACAGCTATTTAGCTGCGTGGCTCAGGGTCGTGTTATTTGTCAGCAATATCAAAAAAATCCTATATAATAAAAATCTAAGGCTGCTCCTCACCTCTGCTATATGCGCTGGCATCCACTAGAGGCCGCCACACGGACAAATGACTCACAGTTGAAAGTGATCCTGCAGGGAGATGTTAATAGCCTCCTACCCTGCTGCTGCTAATATTAATACTGGTCTGACTGTTTTACGGTTGCTGGAGAGAGAGAGAGAGAGAGAGAGAGAGAGAGACAGGGGGGGTAGGGGCAGATAGGGACACACAATCTGTTTTCATGTTTCAGTTGTGGCTTATTTCTTTGTTACTTCTTTATCAATTAAGCAGGCAAAAGGTCTGGAGCTGATTCCAAGCATTGCATTTGCATTTGGAAGCTGTTGGAACCAACAACATGCAGCCAAAGGATCTCTCAATGCAAGTGAAACAGGCCATCCTTAGGCTGCAAAAACAAAAACTTCCGTCAGAAATAGGAGGAACTAGGAGTTGCCAAATCAACAGTTTAGTACATTCAGGGATCGGATGGCAAAAAGCCGGACAAAGTTTGTCCGGCTCTTTGCCATCCGGGGAAAACCGGCTAGTGTGTTACAGCCCTTATACTGCAGGCAGACTGTGCATGCGTGTTTATTAGACCATGCATGCACCAATGGCTATCAGGGAGAGATCCGGACAATCCCTCTTCCAGTAAATTGTGTTTTGTTGTCCATGGACTACAATAGCTAACGCCATTGCTATTGCGATGGGAAACAGGGAAAGTGCAGCAGATATATAGGGAACGGCTAGGCTGTGGAACCCCTGTAATACTTTCAGGGGATTCTTACTGTACATTTTATGGGTATCCCAATTTTTTCGAGTGATTTCCAACAAAATGTGTATAATAAATATGCTCCCAAAACATAACTGTAACATGTGAGTGTCTTTATGTAGAAGATGAAGAGACAGGATCCACTCATAGCTACCCTGGCTGAGACTTAACAGGGTACATTTTAAGCTGAACCCAGTTGGAAATTGGGGAGGTTAGGGCGTGTTGCGAGTTTGGATGACAAATGGGAACTGAAGGGGAAGAGGTGAGTAACATATGAAGTGAGAGGTGAGAAGGGCACAGGGCTGGCCCCAGAGGATGGACCAGCCCATAGTAACTAGCCACACACTGTAGGGTTGAGGCTAGATCCAAGTGGCCTAAGGGACCTTTTCCGTCAGGGGGAGGAGCCATGACACAAGGGGGAGGAGCTACGCCAGCGGGACAGTTGCTCTAGTATCCACGCCACCAACTATTACCTTTAGTAATTAGGTGGCGAGCGAAGCGAGCCCGTGAGGGTACTTTACAGGTACCTTGTTCGGCCGTAGATCCTCCCCCTGGTGACGGGTCTCCTCCCCTAGGTACGTCAGAAGGTCCCTTCTCCCACTCCGATATAGAATCAACCCACACTGTAGGGGTTGGAGCAGGGTGCAGGGGGGAGTAGGGCCTTGGAGGCAGGTGGAGAAGGGCTGTGGGGAGGGAGGAGGTGGTGCAGCCGGAAAAAAGGATATTATCTCTGTCCTGACACTGGCTGTATTAACTGTAAATGGCTGGCGCCTCTCAAATAGTTGTGGGGGGGGGGGGCGCAAACTTGATTTTCCCCCTGTTCCAGTGTCTACGGCGGCACTAACAGCATAGAAATAACCATGCAACTAAGTGTAGAGAAGTGTTTGTTTTTATAATTATGCCTATTTTTCCTTGCATAAAATAATGTAATTTCTCTGACGTCCTAGTGGATGCTGGGAACTCCGTAAGGACCATGGGGAATAGACGGGCTCCGCAGGAGACTGGGCACTCTAAAAGAAAGATTAGGTACTATCTGGTGTGCACTGGCTCCTCCCTCTATGCCCCTCCTCCAGACCTCAGTTAGATTTCTGTGCCCGGCCGAGCTGGATGCACACTAGGGGCTCTCCTGAGCTCCTAGAAAGAAAGTATATGTTAGGTTTTTTATTTTACAGTGAGACCTGCTGGCAACAGGCTCACTGCAACGAGGGACTAAGGGGAGAAGAAGCGAACCTACCTGCTTGCAGCTAGCTTGGGCTTCTTAGGCTACTGGACACCATTAGCTCCAGAGGGATCGACCGCAGGACCCGTCCTTGGTGTTCGTTCCCGGAGCCGCGCCGCCGTCCCCCTTACAGAGCCAGAAGCATGAAGATGGTCCGGAAAATCGGCGGCAGAAGACTTCAGTCTTCACCAAGGTAGCGCACAGCACTGCAGCTGTGCGCCATTGCTCCTCATACACACTTCACACTCCGGTCACTGAGGGTGCAGGGCGCTGGGGGGGGGCGCCCTGAGCAGCAATAAAAACACCTTAGCTGGCAAAATAATCACAATATATAGCCCCAGAGGCTATATATGTGATAATTACCCCTGCCAGAATCCATAAAAAAGCGGGAGAAAAGTCCGCGAAAAAGGGGCGGAGCTATCTCCCTCGGCACACTGGCGCCATTTTCTCTTCACAGTGTAGCTGGAAGACAGCTCCCCAGGCTCTCCCCTGTAGTTTTCAGGCTCAAAGGGTTAAAAAGAGAGGGGGGGCACTAAATTTAGGCGCAATATTGTTTATACAAGCAGCTATTGGGGAAAATTCACTCAGTGATAGTGTTTATCCCTACATTATATAGCGCTCTGGTGTGTGCTGGCATACTCTCTCTCTGTCTCCCCAAAGGGCTGTGTGGGGTCCTGTCCTCAGTCAGAGCATTCCCTGTGTGTGTGCGGTGTGTCGGTACGGCTGTGTCGACATGTTTGATGAGGAGGCTTATGTGGAGGCGGAGCAGATGCCGATAAATGGGATGTCGCCCCCTGTGGGCCGACACCAGAGTGGATGGATAGGTGGAAGGTATTAACCGACAGTGTCAACTCCTTACATAAAAGGCTGGATGACGTAACAGCTATGGGACAGCCGGCTTCTCAGCCCGCGCCTGCCCAGGCGTCTCAAAGGCCATCAGGGGCTCAAAAACGCCCGCTCCCTCAGATGGCAGACACAGATGTCGACACGGAGTCTGACTCCAGTGTCGACGAGGTTGAGACATATACACAATCCACTAGGAACATCCGTTACATGATCCCGGCAATAAAAAATGTGTTACACATTTCTGACATTAACCCAAGTACCACTAAAAAAAAAAAAAGGGTTTTATGTGTGGGGAGAAAAAGCAGGCAGTGTTTTGTTCCCCCATCAAATGAGTGAATGAAGTGTGAAAAAGCGTGGGTTCCCCCGATAAGAAACTGGTAATTTCTAAAAAGTTACTGATGTCGTACCCTTTCCCGCCAGAGGATAAGTTACGCTGGGAGATATCCCCTAGGGTGGATAAGGCGCTCACACGTTTGTCAAAAAAGGTGGCACTGCCGTCTTAGGATACGGCCACTTTGAAGGTACCTGCTGATAAATAGCAGGAGGCTAGCCTGAAGTCTGTATTTACACACTCAGGTACTAGACTGAGACCTGCAGATAGTGCTGCTGCAGCGTGGTCTGTAACCCTGTCAAACAGGGATACTATTTTGCGAACATAAGACGTCGTCTTATATATGAGGGATGCACAGAGGGATATTTTGCCGGCTGGCATCCAGAATTAATGCAATGTCCATTCTGTCAGGAGGGTATTAGAGACCCGACACTGGACAGGTGATGCTGACTTTAAAAGGCACATAGAGCCTTATAAGGGTGAGGAATTGTTTGGGGATGGTCTCTGGGACCTCGTATCCACAGCAACAGCTGGGAAGAATTACCTCAGGTTTCCTCACAGCCTAAGAAAAGCTCTGTATTATCAGGTACAGTCCTTTCGGCTTCAGAAAAGCAAGCGGGTCAAAGGCGCTTCCTTTCTGCACAGAGACGAGGGAAGAGGGAAAAAGCTGCACCAGTCAGCCAGTTCCCAGAATCAAAATTCTTCCCCCGCTTCCTCTGAGTCCACCGCATGACGCGGGGGCTCTACAGGCGTAGCCAGGTACGGTGGGGGGCCGCCTCAAAAATTTCAGCGATCAGTGGGCTCGCTCACAGGTGGATCCCTGGATCCTTCAAGTAGTATCTCAGGGGTACAAGCTGGAATTCGAGGCGTCTCCCCCCCGCCGTTTCCTCAAATCTGCCTTGCCGACAACTCCCTCAGGCAGGGAGGCTGTGCTAGAGGCAATTCACAAGCTGTATTCCCAGCAGGTGATAGTCAAGGTGCCCCTACTTCAACAAGGACGGGGTTACTATTCCACACTGTTTGTGGTACCGAAACCGGACGGTCCGGTGAGACCCGTTTTAAATTTGAAATCCTTGAACACATACATAAAAAAATTCAAGTTCAAGATGGAATCGCTCAGGGCGGTTATTGCAAGCCTGGAGGAGGGGGATTACATGGTATCCCTGGACATCAAGGATGCTTACCTACATGTCCCCATTTACCATCCTCACCAGGAGTACCTCAGATTTGTGGTACAGGATTGCCATTACCAATTCCAAACACTGCCGTTTGGACTGTCCACGGCACCGAGGGTCTTTACCAAGGTAATGGCAGAAATGATGATACTCCTTCGAAAAAAGGGAGTTTTAATTATCCCGTACTTGGACGATCTCCTTATAAAGGCGAGGTCCAAGGAGCAGTTGTTGGTCGGAGTAGCACTATCTCGGGAAGTGCTACAACAGCACGGATGGATTCTATACATTCCAAAGTCACAGCTGGTTCCTACCACACGCCTACTGTTCCTGGGGATGGTTCTGGACACAGAACAGAAAAAAGTGTTTCTCCCGCAGGAGAAAGCCAAGGAGCTGTCATCTCTAGTCAGAGACCTCCTGAAACCAAAACAGGTATCGGTGCATCACTGCACACGAGTCCTGGAAAAAATGGTAGCTTCTTACGAAGCAAAATTCCATTCGGCAGGTTCCATACAAGAACCTTTTAGTGGGACCTCTTGGACAAGTGGTCGGGATCGCATCTTCAGATGCATCGGCTGATAACCCTGTCTCCAAGGACCAGGGTATCTCTACTGTGGTGGCTGCAGAGTGCTCATCTTCAAGAGGGCCGCAGATTCGGCATACAGGACTGGGTCCTGGTAACCACGGATGCCAGCCTTCGAGGCTGGGGGGCAGTCACACACGGAAGAAATTTCCAAGGACTTTGGTCAAGTCAGGAGTCGTCCCTACACATAAATATTCTGGAACTGAGGGCCATTTACAATGCCCTAAGTCTGGCAAGGCCTCTGCTTCAAAACCAGCCGGTACTGATCCAATCAGACAACATCACGGCAGTCGCCCATGTAAACCGACAGGGTGGTACAAGAAGCAGGATGGCGATGTCAGAAGCCACAAGGATTCTCCGATGGGCGGAAAATCACGTCTTAGCACTGTCAGCAGTGTTCATTCCGGGAGTGGACAACTGGGAAGCAGACTTCCTCAGCAGACACGACCGACACCCGGGAGAGTGGGGACTTCATCCAGAAGTCTTCCAACTGTTGGTAAACCGTTGGGAAAGGCCACAGGTGGACATGATGGCGTCCCGCCTAAACAAAAAACTAGATATTGCGCCAGGTCAAGGGACCCTCAGGCAATAGCTGTGGACGCTCTAGTGACACCGTGGGTGTACCAGTCGGTTTATGTATTCCCTCCTCTGCCTCTCATACCAAAGGTACTGAGAATAATAAGAAAACGAGGAGTAAGAACGATACTCGTGGTTCCGGATGGGCCAAGAAGAGCTTGGTACCCAGAACTTACAGAAATAATATCAGAGGACCCATGGCCTCTACCGCTCAGACAGGATCTGCTACAGCAGGGGCCCTGTCTGTTCCAAGACTTACCGCGGCTGCGTTAGACGGCATGGCGGTTGAATTCCGGATCCTAAAGCAAAAGGGCATTCCGGAGGAAGTCATTCCTACGCTGATAAAAGCCAGGAAAGAAGTAACCGCAAACCATTATCACCGTATTTGGCGAAAATATGTTGCGTGGTGTGAGGCCAGGAAGGCCCCAACAGAGGAATTTCAGCTGGGTCGTTTTCTGCACTTCCTACAGTCGGGAGTGACTATGGGCCTAAAATTGGGTTCCATTAAGGTCCAGATTTCGGCTCTGTCGATTTTCTTCCAGAAAGAACTGGCTTCACTGCCTGAAGTTCAGACTTTTGTAAAGGGAGTGCTACATATTCAGCCCCCTTTTTGTGCCTCCTGTGGCACCGTGGGATCTCAACGTGGTGTTGAGTTTCCTGAAATCACATTGGTTTGAGCCACTTAAAACTGTGGATCTGAAATATCTCACGTGGAAAGTGGTCATGTTATTGGCCTTGGCTTCGGCCAGGCGTGTGTCAGAATTGGCGGCTTTGTCATGTAAAAGCCCTTATCTGATTTCCATATGGATAGGGCAGAATTGAGGACTCATCCCCAGTTTCTCCCTAAGGTGGTATCAGCTTTTCACTTGAACCAACCTATTGTAGTGCCTGCGGCTACTAGGGACTTGGAAGATTCCAAGTTACTGGACGTAGTCAGGGCCTTAAAAATGTATATTTCCAGGACGGCTGGAGTCAGGAAAACTGACTCGTTTTTTATCCTGTATGCACCCAACAAAATAGGTGCCCCTGCTTCTAAGCAGACTATTGCTCGCTGGATTTGTAGCACAATTCAGCTGGCGCATTCTGCGGCTGGATTGCCGCATCCTAAATCAGTAAAAGCCCATTCCACAAGGAAGGTGGGCTCATCTTGGGCGGCTGCCCGAGGGGTCTCGGCTTTACAACTTTGCCGAGCTGCAACTTGGTCAGGGGCAAACACGTTTGCAAAATTCTACAAATTTGATACCCTGGCTGAGGAGGACCTTGCGTTCTCTTATTCGGTGCTGCAGAGTCATCCGCACTCTCCCGCCCGTTTGGGAGCTTTGGTATAATCCCCATGGTCCTTACGGAGTTCCCAGCATCCACTAGGACGTCAGAGAAAATAAGATTTTACTCACCGGTAAATCTATTTCTCGTAGTCCGTAGTGGATGCTGGGCGCCCATCCCAAGTGCGGATTGTCTGCAATACTTGTATATAGTTATTGCCTAACTAAAGGGTTATTGTTGAGCCATCTGTTGAGAGGCTCAGTTATATTTCATACTGTTAACTGGGTATAGTATCACGAGTTATACGGTGTGATTGGTGTGGCTGGTATGAGTCTTACCCGGGATTCAAAATCCTTCCTTATTGTGTCAGCTCTTCCGGGCACAGTATCCTAACTGAGGTCTGGAGGAGGGGCATAGAGGGAGGAGCCAGTGCACACCAGATAGTACCTAATCTTTCTTTTAGAGTGCCCAGTCTCCTGCGGAGCCCGTCTATTCCCCATGGTCCTTACGGAGTTCCCAGCATCCACTACGGACTACGAGAAATAGATTTACCGGTGAGTAAAATCTTATTATTACATAATGCAGGCCATGGGGTAAATGTAATAGGGTCTGACTTGTCGGAGGTCCAGGATTTTGACAGAGAATGGCTGTATTTTTAAAGCTGCAATCATTTACAAGGCAAAACAAATATGGTTTTGCTTTCTAAATGTTTGCAGCTTTAAAAATACAATCATTCTCGGACAAAATCCTTTATGGTGTGTACACACGGTGAGATATTTTCTTACGATTTTGAATATATAGTCAAAATCGTAATAAAAGTTAGTGCAGATCGCAAGGTGAAAGTCACCTTGCGATCCCGATGCAATGCCGATGCGCAGTCCCGTACGGTCGGCATTGCAAGCCTAGATAGACTGTGCAGGCAAGACAGTTTTGACTATCTCGTAGAAAAGATAGTCAAAATTGACACTTAGCCAAAATCGCACAGTCAGTATCGCAAGCACACTCATGTGCTTGCGATGCCGACCTAGCCCCTGTCGCATAGTGAGAATCGGGATTAGCCCGAATCTCACCGTGTGTAACTTTATATTTACCCCCATATCTCTCCTGGGAAAACGCAACATAAAAGTCAATGGGGGGAATTCAGTTGTTTGAAAAGTCGGTTGGGCGTCTGTTTTTTCCTATCTAAACATGTTTTTTAGACGCCCAAAGAAGCGGTCACTGGTGGTCATTCAGATCTGATCGCTGCTGTGTGATTTCGCACACCTGCACAGCGAAAACCCACTCCCCCTATAGGCGGTGACTATCTGATCGCAGGACAGCAATAAACGCAGCACAGCGATCAGATCTAAATTACCCCACTATTCAGTTGTCGTGGTTTTGAGCGTCTAAAGCTTGCCTATTGTATGTTTAACATGCGGTTTGCAATTCAATTGTTTTAAACAATCAAACCCTGGAGTGGTTATTGTGATTCTCAAATAAAATGTAAGTATTTTTATATATCCCCAACTTAACTATCAGCACTATGGGGGTCATTCCGAGTTGTTCGCTCGCTAGCTGATTTTAGCAGCATTGCACACGCTAGGCCGCCGCCCTCTTGGAGTGAATCTTAGCATAGCAGAATTGCGAACGAAAGATTAGCAGAATTGCGAATAGAAAATTCTTAGCAGTTTCTGAGTAGCTCGAGACTTACTCCTACACTGCGATCAGCTCAGGCCGTTTCGTTCCTGGTTTGACGTCACAAACACGCCCTGCGTTCTCCCAGCCACTCCTCCGATTCTCCAGACACTCCCGCGTTTTTCCCTGACACACCTGCGTTTTTTAGCCAACGCCGGGAAAACGCTGAGTTACCACCCAGAAACGCCCCTTTCCTGTCAATCATTTACCGAACACCAGTGTGACTGAAAAGCGCCGCAGACGCTACAGCAAAACAGCTAAGTTTTTAGTAAAATAACTAAGCGCATGCGCTCTGCGTACCTTGCGCATGCACAGTTAGCGACTAATCGCAGTATAGCGAAAATCGGCAACGAGCGAACAACTCGGAATGACCCCCTATATTCACACATAATTGGGCCCGATTCAGAGGCGTATGCGGCGTTGTTGATATTATATATATCACTCCCTGATCAAAATTAGGACATCAAGCACATAATGACCTAATTTTGATCATGCTCAGTGTCACATGGCAAACCTAACATGCACGGCGCGTGCCTCAGCTATAACTGCCTGCACCGTGCACATTACGTGCTCCATTACTGGAGTAGGGTAAGTATTAGAAAGGGAGGGAGAAGGCACAGAGGGAGAGTAGAGCAGGTCAGACAGGGACGCATGAAGTTGACCTTGGTCTGTAATTGCTAGTATGTGCACGTGTGTGTGTGTGTGTGTGTGTGTGTGTGTGTGTGTGTGTGTATATATACACTGCTCAAAAAAATAAAGGGAACACTTAAACAACACAATGTAACTCCAAGTCAATCACACTTCTGTGAAATCAAACTGTCCACTTAGGAAGCAACACTGATTGACAATCAATTTCACATGCTGTTGTGCAAATGGAATAGACAACAGGTGGAAATTATAGGCAATTAGCAAGACACCCCCAATAAAGGAGTTGTTCTGCAGGTGGTGACCACAGAGCCCTTCTCAGCTCCTATGCTTTCTGGCTGATGTTTTGGTCACTTTTGAAAGCTGGCAGTGCTTTCACTCTAGTGGTAGCATGAGACGGAGTCTACAACCGACACAAGTGGCTCAGGTAATGCAGCTCATCCAGGATGGTACATCAATGTGAGCTGTGGCAAGAAGGTTTGCTGTGTCTGTCAGCGTAGTGTCCAGAGCATGGAGGCGCTACCAGGAGACAGGCCAGTACATCAGGAGACGTGGAGGAGGGCAACAACCCAGCAGCAGGACCGCTACCTCTGCCTTTGTGCAAGGAGGAGCGCTGCCAGAGCCCTGCAAAATGACCTCCATCAAGCCACAAATGTGCATGTGTCTACTCAAACGATCAGAAACAGACTCCATGAGGGTGGTATGAGGGCCCGACGTCCACAGGTGGGGGTTGTGCTTACAGCCCAACACCGTGCAGGACGTTTGGCATTTGCCAGAGAACACCAAGATTGGCAAATTCGCCACTGGTGCCCTGTGCTCTTCACAGATGAAAGCAGGTTCTCACTGAGCACATGTGACAGACGTGACAGAGTCTGTAGACGCCAAGGAGAACGTTCTGCTGCCTGCAACATCCTCCAGCATGACCGGTTTGGCAGTGGGTCAGTAATGGTGTGGGGTGGCATTTCTTTGGGGGGCCGCACAGCCCTCCATGTGCTCGCCAGAGGTAGCCTGACTGCCATTAGGTACCGAGATGAGATCCTCAGACCCCTTGTGAGACCATATGCTGGTGCGGTTGGCCCTGGGTTCCTCCTAATGCAAGACAATGCTAGACCTCATGTGGCTGGAGTGTGTCAGCAGTTCCTGCAAGACAAAGGCATTGATGCTATGGACTGGCCCACCCGTTCCCCAGACCTGAATCCAATTGTGCACATCTGGGACATCATGTCTCGCTCCATCCACGCCACGTTGCACCACAGACTGTCCAGGAGTTGGCGGATGCTTTAGTCCAGGTCTGGGAGGAGATCCCTCAGGAGACCATCCGCCACCTCATCAGGAGCATGCCCAGGCGTTGTAGGGAGGTCATACAGGCACGAGGAGGCCACAGACACTACTGAGCCTCATTTTGACTTGTTTTAAGGACATTACATCAAAGGTGGATCAGCCTGTAGTGTGTTTTTCCACTTTAATTTTGAGTGTGACTCCAAATCCAGACCTCCATGGGTTAATAAATTTGATTTCCATTGATGCTTTTTGTGTGATTTTGTTGTCAGCACAGTCAACTATGTAAAGAACAAAGTATTTAATAAGAATATTTCATTCATTCAGTTCTAGTATGTGTTATTTTAGTGTTCCCTTTATTTTTTTGAGCACTGTGTGTGTATATATATATATATATATATATAAAATCTATCTCTAGCAGAGTACTTTTGGTGCAACCCTTTCTTACTCAAACATGATTTGTAACACGCCACAGCATACAACAATGTTCTCCAGCAAAGTCCACTGGTTCCTCTTTCATAGACTATATTTACAAGTAGGGCACAATGATTCCTCGCTCATAGGAAATGGAGTCCTTGGCACTCACCAATATTCCTAAATGGATGACAGCTTAGTCCTTCAGTAGATTGTACTGTAGTGATGTCTTGGTATATCACATATAGTATGATTTGTGTGATCCAAATGGCTCTCCGCGTCTCATATGTGTTAGCTGAGATCCCCTGTCTCCAACTATTGTAGTTGATATGAGTTGACACTCTGATTTAGGTAAAAAGGATCTCCAGCCTTTTAAATCATGTCATTATTAGTTCCCACATTATCCTTTTTGATAAATAAGACCAGTTTAAAACCAAGCATCTAGCCATGCACAGGGGCGTATCTACCCATTGGCCAGGATGGCACTCGCCAGGGGCGCCAGGCAAGGAGGGGGCGCCGCCTGGCGGTGCCACCCACGGCCAGAGGATAGAAAAGTAGTACTGTCAGACTGTACCTGGTGAGAGTCTGTTACTGCTGGAGCGGCGCCGTTGTCCGGCAGCACCGCACTTGTAATCAGACTCAAAATAAACAACAGCTCCCATCAGCCCTTGTTGCTGGGAGCTCCCGACAGCAAGGGAGTCGCACCGGCAGTAACAGACTGTCACCAGGTACACAGCAATTGTTATATAGCACAGTGCTATAGATTTATTTGTTGTTGAAGATTATAAAAAAAGTGTCAGTGTTTGGGAGAAGGGACTGTGGTACCTGGAAAACTACATGATTTTCATGCATGTTAGGTGTAAGTAAGTAAGTAAGCGAAAACTTTAACTTGTTAAGTGTAATAAAGAAAATACATATGTTACCTATTTCAAGGCCAGGTTCAAGGAAATGTATATCAGTTAATTGCATAATTGATTATTTTATCTTGGAAGTGATGGCACCCTAATGTTTTTTCTAACAGGAAGTACTTCTACCATCCAACTAATGGTGTTTGGTTAATTTCTGGGTCCATTTGAGGCTCATCTCACAGCATTTGAGATGCAGTCAAGATGCTGGCGTTTGGCATCCCGGCAGTCAGAAAGCTGACGCCAGCATCCCGAAACTGCTCGGAATGCTGATGCTGGCATCCCAACATAGAAAGCGATGCAGAATGCCAAAATTCGAATCGAGTTGGTGCCAAAGTCTCCACTGCCAAGCTGCGTGGGAGGGTTAGGGTTAGGCTGTGAGGGTAGGAGGGTTAGGGTTAGGCTGCAGGGAGGGAGATTAGGAAGGGTGGGTTAGGGTTAGGCACCACTGAAGAGGCTGGAGGGGGGCAGGTTTGAGTCAGGCTGTGGGAAAGGTGGGTTAGGGATAGGGATGGTGTAACGTGAATACGAGACACTAATGTGCGGTGTAATGTGAATGAGGGACACTACTGTGTGGCATAATTTGAATTAGGGATATTATTGTGTGCACGCCCTTCTCCCACAAGACCATGCCCCATTTCCAATACTCACACCTTATTTCAAATGTGTGTAGGGGGTGGGGGGGTGCCAGCCCCTTACTTTGCCAGGGGTGCTCGGACCCCTAGAAACACCCCTGGCCATGCAGTCTCCATTTGCAAACATTTGTGATAAAAAATGGGTCGTTCTGAAGAGCTCAGTGACTTCAAGTGCAGTACTGTGATAGGATGCCACCTTTGACCTTTGCAAGAAGATGGTTCGTGAAATTTCATCCCTGCTGGATATTCCACGGTCAGTTGTAAGCCTCACATCACCAAGTCCAATGCCAAGCATCGGATGGAGTGGTGTAAAGCACACAGACACTGGACTGTGGAGCAGTGGAAACATGTTCTGTGGAGTGACAAATCACTTCTCTGTTTGGCAGTCAGATGGGCGAGTCTAGGTTTGGTGGATGCCGGGAGAACGTTACCTGCCTGACTGCATTATCCCAATGTAAACTTTGGTGGAGCAGGGATAATGATATGGGGCTGTTTTTCAGGGTGTGGGCTAGGCCTCTTATATCCAGTGTAGGGCAATCTTAATGCTTCAGCATCCCTAGACATTTTGGACAATACTATACTTCCAACTTTGTGGCAACAGTTTGGTGAAGGCCCTTTTCTATTCCAACATGACTGTGCCCCAGTGCACAAATCAAGGACTATAAAGACATGGGGGGTAATTCAGAGTTGATTGCAGCAGCAACTTTGTTAGCAGTTGGTCAAAACCATGGCCCTCATTCCGAGTCGTTCGCTCGGTATTTTTCATCGCATCGCAGTGAAATTCCGCTTAGTACGCATGCGCAATATTCGCACTGCGACTGCGCCAAGTAATTTTACAATGGAGATAGTATTTTTACTCACGGCTTTTTCATCGCTCCGGCGATCGTAATGTGATTGACAGGAAATGGGTGTTACTGGGCGGAAACAGGCCGTTTAATGGGCGTGCGGGAAAAAACGCTACCGTTTCCGGAAAAAACGCAGGAGTGGCCGGGGAAACGGGGGAGTGTCTGGGCGAACGCTGGGTGTGTTTGTGACGTCAAACCAGGAACGACAAGCACTGAACTGATCGCAGATGCCGAGTAAGTCTGAAGCTACTCTGAAACTGCTAAGTAGTTTGTAATCGCAATATTGCGTATACATCGGTCGCAATTTTAAGAAGCTAAGATACACTCCCAGTAGGCGTAGGCTTAGCCTGAGCAACTCTGCTAAATTCGCCTTGCGAGCGATCAACTCGGAATGAGGGCCCATGTGCACTGCAGGGGGGGCAGATATAACATTTAGATTTGGGTGGGTTATTTTGTTTCTGTGCAGGGTAAATACTGGCTGCTTTATTTCTACACTGCAATTTAGATTTCAGTTTTAACACACCCCACCCAAATATAACTCTCTCTGCACATTATATCTGCCCACCCTGCAATGCAAATAAGGGGTCATTCCGAGTTGATCGCTCGCTAGCTACTTTTTGCAGCCGTGCAAACGAATAGTTGCTGCCCACTGGGGAGTGTATATTTGCTGTACAAGGGTGTGATCGCATGTGCAGCCGAGCGGTACAAAAATAGTTTGAGCAGTTTCTGAGTAGCTCAGAACTTACTCAGTCGCTGCGATCACTTCAGCCTGTATGGTCCTGGAATTGACGTCAGACACCTGCCCTGCAAACGCTTGGACACGCCTGCGTTTTTCCAAACACTCCCAGAAAATGGTCAGTTGACACCCATAAACGCATTTTTCCTGTCAATCTCCTTGCGATTAGCTGTGCAAATGGATTCTTCGTTAAATCCATCGCACAGCAACGATCCGCTTTGTACCCGTACGACACGCCTGCGCATTGCGGTGCATACGCATGCGCAGTAGTGACCTGATTGCTGCACTGCGAAAAACGGCAGCGTGCGATCAGGTCGGAATGACCCCCAAGGTTTTGTCCAACTGCTAACAAATTTGCTGCTGCGATCAACTCTGAATTAGGCCCCTGGTTTGATGAGTGTGGTGTGGAAAAACTTGACTGGCTCGTACACAGCCCTCACCTCAACCACATCAAGCCACCTTTAAGATGAAGTGATCGGAGATTGCGAGCAAGGCCTACTCGTCCAACATCAGTGCCTGACCTCATAAATGCTCTACAGAATGAATAGGCACAGATTCCCACAGAAACATCAAAACAAAAGGGGGCTACTTTGAGGAATCTAAAACATATTTTGAATTGTTTAACACTTTTTCTGTTTACAACATAATTCCATATGTGTTCTTTCATAGTTTTGATGTCTTCAGTATTAATCTACAATATAGAGAATAATTAAAATAAATAAAAACCATTGAATGAGAAGGTGTCTCCAAACTTTTGACTGGTACTTGAATATGTATATATAGATAGCTCACAGCAGTAATCAATCCCCTCAGCACACAGCAGCAAGGGGCATGGAGGTACGCCCTTCCCCCTCCCCCAGCTTATGACCAATAGCACCCTTCCCATCCCTCCAGCACACTGCAGTGTCCATCCTATCCCTTACCACTCTCCGCCCTCCCACAGCAGCAGCCGTACATAGCCAGGCAGCACACTTCCCTGTCACACTTATAGGCCCTACACACATGCCGATATTCTGAAAGATATGAACGATCTCGTTCATAAATGAACGAGAACTCGTTCATATCTTTCAGTGTGGAGACTCCAGCGATGAACGATGCGCGTCCCCGCGCTCGTTCATCGCTGATCTCCCGTCGGCTGTGCATGCAGGCCAATATGGACGATCTCGTCCATATTTGCCTGCACTTCAACGCAGCCGGGTGACGCGGGGAGTGAAGAAACTTCATTCCCCTCGTCACTGCCCCCCCGCCGCCGGGTCGCTCGTCGGCCGTATCGGCCGTCGGGCACCTCGGCGGCGCATCGCCGAGTGTGTAGGGCCCCTTACAGCTTAAGTGAGCACACTCCATCTCTTCCTGATCCCCTCTTGCACACAGCGGGGTACACAGGGGCAGCTCGGTCTTCTCAGGATGCTGCTGCAGGCTGCACAGGGTCTGCAGACAACCCCTGCCACTGCAACCACACCATTTAAAGTAGAGGTCTGGCGCTTAAACTGCAAGGGCAGAAAAAGACACCTGTTGCTCTGCCTCGCACCGTACCCCTTGTTCACATCCACCTACAAGTCTAATTAAAACAACTGAATTGCTGAACAGTGGCGACCAAATGGTCTGAACGAGCGCGAATGCTCCGAAAACATTCAACAAATAGAGTAAAAATTAAGTAAAAACAGACACCCATTAACAAACAATTGAATTCCCCGCAATGAGTTAGATATAGAAACAAAAAAATTATTTTGGCAAATACAACACAGCACACAGTGTTCCAGTCAGTTTGGTGCAAATTACATCTGATCATTAAATTATTATAATTTTTTTCGGTAGTAAAAGGATTTGCATTATTTTGGGTCTTCCATTATTTATGTCTGAGCTCTAGAGAACATCTTGCATCCTATTATTCATGGATGTGATTTGCTTAATCCTGATAAATATCTTTGGTATATAGATCATATTTGATTTTTTAACTGCAATTCTATTCGCCATATAATAGATTTGAGAATAAATCAATGCATACATTCAATATACCAGTTGCCTATATGTGTCTTGTGGTTTGCAAAAGTCAACATAGCATGTTAAGGGAAATTTACATACTGTACGTTGCTGGTCTCTGTTTTTATTTTACTTGTGAACAGAAAAATTTAAAGTCAAATTGAAGAATCTCAATTTTCTTGTTGCCAATTGCAGGATTGCCAGCAGCACAAGTACTTGATTGTTCTATTTCCTAGCTGGGGACCAACTTCCTTTCATTTCTTACAGTCACTTGTACAAATGCCTTTCGGTGTGTAAGCTTCTGTGTCCGTTGTCTGTCTTTGAGTATGCAAGGGTTTTTGGAGGAACACGGCTGTACTGGAGGCTCTGGTGTTCTCTTGTATAGGGCAATAGAGACATTACTGTTCCAGTGGATGTCTTTATTCATACTGTATACATTGTTATGTTCCTTTACAAGCAAATGACAGAAGGTATACTGCAATTTCATTCCACCATCACACATTTTAAAGTCCTCCTTTGTTTGTTTAAAAGTGTAAGAGGGAGTTCTGTTACTGTGCTAAGCTTTCCTGGAGCTTAGAACTTTTTAGAATGAAGGGTTTCAACAGTAAATGTGTTGTGTTTACTGATGGACTGAGTAGGTAAAATGTTTTGATACCAGTAAATTTATTCTAGATGTGACATAATAAAAAAAGACACACTACACACATGTATTAAATACTAAAATAGCAAAAACATTGATTTATTTCAAATAATGATGAATGTAAATCAACAAATATTAAATAGTTACCTATAATTTAGTGTTTACATTTACTCTACACATGGTGTCCTTTGAAATAGTGCCTCCTTAAGAATGGTTTGGAGGTTTAATCAACTAATATAGTAGTCTTCTAGAACTCCTACTCTCCGCTTATATGTGTTTGTTGTAAGTGTTGTATTATGTTACTGACATGCCCCCTTTTATATTTCTCTTACGTCCTTGAGGATACTGGGGATCCATTTAGTACCATGGGGTGTAGACGGGTCCACTAGGAGCCATGGACACTTTAAGAATTTGATAGTGTGGGCTGGCTCCTCCCTATATGCCCCATCTACCAGACTCAGTTTAGAAAATGTGCCCGGAGGAGCCGGTCACGCTTATGGAAGCTCCTGAAGAGTTTCCTGCATTTATTTTTCTGTTTGTTATTTTCGGGCAGGTCTGGATGGCACCAGCCTGCCTGTTACGTGGGACTTGGGGGGAATGGCCCAACCTCTTGAAGGGTTAATGGTCCCGTTCCCGCTGACAGGATGCTAGCTCCTGAGGGAACTAATCGCAAGCCCCAGCACAGCGAGCATACATTCCTGCAGCACGCCGCCACCCCTAACAGAGCCAGAAGAGTGGTGAGAACTAAGCCGGCGTCCCGTTTAGCGGGTCGCCAGCCATTATGGCGGCATGAGGATACAGAGACACACGGCTTCTAACAGGGTGCACAGGATCTCAGTTTTGTAGTTGGTGCTGCAGTAGCAGGCACTTAACAGAGGGGCTGCTCCAGGCAGCCCTAAGAAGAGCTTTTTTTCTGAGGAAAACAGTGAAGACTTCAAGGGCAGCAGCAGTGTTACATGTCAGTGGACATTCACGGCTGCAGCTCCGGCTCTCCCCAGCGGCGCTGTACACTCCCGAACCCTGGTTGCCGGGTAACTACAGCAGGAGGCTCCGGTTTTCTTCTTGTCAGGCACACACGACGGGGGCTCTCCGAGATCGCGTGACCGTGCTTCGGAAGGTGGTAAGTGGGTCCCGCTTGCGGGACCCGGTCTTTATCACGATCTGGCGCGGTCAGTGGGAGGCGGGCCGCGCGCGCTGGTGGTGGACACTGTGGCAGTACAGGCGATCCCACTAGATCACCAGGGCATGGGACAATTCAGGTTTTCTCTATAAACTGTTTTATTAGAGCCCGCAGTACCCGGTGGTTTTGCCAGCAGGGGGATAGAGCTTAGACCTGAAGCCCCTCCCCCAGCCCCAGGGCGCCATTTTCTGCAAATGTTCCCGCCCTGGAGCTGCATATCTGTCTCTCCCTCACTCCCTGGCAGTTTCTGCGGCGCCATTATCCCTCAGCTCACTGTTCCTGGGATTGCTTTGGCAAATCCTCCTATGTAAAGCCGCCTGGTTGTCAGTGCTATGACTTTACAAGACACTTAAGTATTCTACCTGCCTTTTTTAGTCAGTGTTAGTTAAGAAAGAGTGCACTTAGTCAGGGTTTCCTAGTACAATTACCCTGTGATATACATCCAGTTCTTACTGTGTACTGTTATATCTATTGTTATATAGCTGTGTAAGCTAGTCCAGTGCAGTATTATTGTTAGTAATAACCTCTGCATTGTACACACTGTGACTATTTGTGTGTGCATTTGATAGCTGAGTGGTGTCCATTTCGTGTCTTTCACTCAACCTGCTATCCCTATATTCTATAACCTGAGGGGGCTTGGTGTGTCAGGTTTGATCTAATATAGGATTTTCACAAAGATATACTGTATTTAGGGAGGCCAATCCCGGGCCGTTTTTTCAATCCCGGGATTCGGGTTTGAAAAATGGTCAATCCCGGGATCCCGGGATTGCAGTAGGGACCAGTGAAGGTTGTAGGGAGCAGCGCTGGAGGGAGGGTGTAGGTAGTGGTGCTGGAGGTAGGGAGGGTGTAGGTAGTGGTGCGGGAGGTAGGGAGGGTGTAGGTAGCGGTGCAGGAAGTAGGGAGGGGGTAGGTAGCAGTGCGGGAGGGTGGGTGTAGGTAGTGGTGCGGGAGGGAGGATATAGGTAGCGGCGCGGAATGGTTGGTAGCGGCGCGAGAGGGAGGGTGGGTGTAAGTAATGACACTTACTATTAGGCGGGCGGCCGCGGCAGCCATGGACTCACTGAACGCGGTAGCATTTCAAATGAAGCGCTGGCCGCCAGCCAACCAGAGCTGGCGGACCGGCAGCCAATCAGGGAAGCGGTCGCAGCAGTGGCTCCTGATTGGCTGCCGCTGCTACGGCAGCTTCCCTGATTGGCTGCCGAGCCGCCAGCTCTGATTGGCTGGCGGCCGGCGCTACATTTGAAGTGCTGCCGCGTTCAGCTTGTCCATGGCTGCCGCGGCCGCCCGCCTAATAGTAAGTGTCATTACTTACACCCACCCTCCCGCACATGCGCACTGTAATCCCTTAAATCCCAGGATTGGAAGCTCCAATCCCGGGATTCAAATCCCGGCATTTTTGGGCCCAAATCCCGGGATCCCGCCGATCCCGATCCCGAGATTGGCCTCCCTAACTGTATTACGTATTTTTCTCTGTGATTTAGTTACCATATCTCTCCTTTATCTCTGCTGGTGCTGACTACACTGCGCAGGGGTTTGGGCTAGAGGTATAGTGCTGCTGACAAATTGTACTGTGTTACCTGATACTGCAAGTTATATCATGTCTGCTTCTGAGGGTAACGGTTCTGGGGCTGAACACACTGCCGGTGTTGCTGAAGCCGCAGATACCTATGAGGATATAGCAGCTTTGGGCTCTGGTTCTGGGGGCTCCTTGCCCCCCCCCCCCCCTTAGTGGGACGGTGGCAACGGGGGCAAATAATGACCCGCCGTGGGCCGCTTTTTCCACGCTTCTGCATACGCTAGTTCAGAAACTAACACCCCCTATGGGACCCCCAATGCCATTGCAACCGTTTGTGGTCCCTGCAGCTAACCCGCCGTGGGCGGACGATTTATCTGCTCAAATAAAGAAGTTGAACCAGTCCATGACTACTAAAAAGTCTGACCGTCGCTCGCCTACGTCCAAGTGGTCCTCTAAGCGAGCGCTTGTCTCCTCACAATCCACTGCTGTCACTGACACCTCGTCGGATGAAGACGGCACTTACACTGACCCCACAGGTTCTGACTCAGATACGGCTGATGGGGAGGGTGGTTCACATGTGGATGTTCCTGATCTTTTGGAGGCTATTAAGTTAATTTTACAGATTACGGATGATCCCGAGCCATCCGTTCCTCCTAAGAAACCAGATAGGTTCAAGCGTCAGTAGGTGATTAAACAAGTTTTACCTCACTCTGACCACCTAATTGATATACGTCAGGAACCCTGGGAAAACCCGGGTACGAAGTTTGTGCCTCAAGAGAAGATGCTGGCTCGCTATCCCCTCGCGCCGGAGCTGTCTAAGAATTGGGAAACGCCTCCTCCAGTGGACTCACATGTGGCTAGGATGGTGGTTTCCTCAGCTCTACCGGTCACCACCGTCACGTCTCTAAAAGAGCCTACGGATAAACGTGTGGAGGGTTGTCTGAAAGCGATTTACACGGGTGCTGCAGAAAGGCCCACTATTGTAGCTACATGGGCTGCAGAGGCCATTGAAGCTTGGTCCTTGGAGTTAGATGCTGAAATCTTCTCTGGCCATGCTAGACAATGCCTATCTTATATTGTCACAGCTTTTCGTTATATTAAAGAGGCGTCTTCTGATGCTGGTATCCTGGCAGCCAAGGCCTCTACTAAGTCAGTCCTGGCTCACCGGATATTGTGTCTGAGATCCTGGTCTGTGGATCTGGACTCTAGAAAAACACTGGATGTACTCCATTTTAAGGGAGATAGTCTGTTTGGGGAGGATTTAAATAAGATTGTGGCTGACTTGGCTACTGCCAAAACTGCCTGTCTGCTAAGTACTTCTCCTTCTGTGTCAAAGGCCAAAGGTACTTCCTTTCGCCCCTTTCGTCCTTCAGGTAAAGCAAAAGGTCAGGCGTACAACAAGCAGGCCCGCACTTCCAAACCTGGTAAACCTAAGCCCAAAAGAGCCTGGGAGGCCCGTCTGCCAGCTTCCAAGACCGATAAGCCTGCCGCATGACGGGGCGGGCCTCCCTCTGGGGGATCCCAGGGTGGGGGGCCGGCTTCTAGGGTATACCCAGGAATGGTTGAAGACCACTTCAGATGCCTGGGTACGGGATGTCGTCACTCGAGGTTACGCCATAGCCTTCAAAAATCGACCCCCTCATCGATTTTGCCAGACAGATGTCCATTTGGACTAGACAAAGGCAAACACTCTACATTCGGTGGTACAGACCCTCCTGGATACAGGAGTCGTAGTACTGGTGCCTCTTGCGCAGAGGGGCCGGGGGTGCTATTCTCCGCTATTTCTAGTCCCGAAACCGAATGGGTCCTCCCGGCCCATTCTCAACCTCAAGGCATTGAACAGGTTTGTGAAGGTTTCCAAGTTCCGGATGGAAACCTTTCACTCTATAGTTCTGGCCTTGGAACCTGGGGACTTCATGGTCTCCCTGGATATACAGGATGCTTACCTGCATATTCCTATAGCAGTGTCTCATCAGCAATACCTGAGATTTGCGATTGGCAACTGCCATTACCAGTTTCGTCCGTTACCTTTTGGTGTAACAACGGCTCCGCGAGTATTTACAAAAGTCATGGCGGGGATGACGGTGGTACTCCGCCGTCAAGGGGTCAGGATACTGCTGTATTTGGATGACTTGTTAATCCTGTCAAATTCCCCAGAACTTCTTCTGTGTCATCTAGATGTGACAGTCCGGTTTCTGCAAGCCCACGGGTGGCTCATCAACTGGAAGAAGTCATCCCTGATACCTGCTCAGAGCATGGTGCATCTGGGAGCACTATTGGACACTCACAACCAGCGGTTGTTCCTGTCTCAGGAGAAAGTCCTGAAACTTCAGGACAGGATTCGTTGCTTCCTTTCTCGTCCGCAAGTGTTGATACATTCGGCGATGCAGGTGCTGGGCCTCATGGTGTCAGCATTCGACATGGTGTAGTACGCTCAATTTCACTCTCGCCCTCTCCAGAAGCTGATTCTAGCCAAATGGGACAGCCTGCCTCACCGGATAAGGTCTCAAATGATCTCATTAACTCCGGAGGTCCGTCTGCCGCTGCTCTGGTGGCTCCGGGACCAACAACTGTGCAGGTGCCGTCCGTTCTGGATATCCGACTGGGTCCTGTTGACGACAGATTCCAGTCTAAGATGTTGGGGCGCGGTGCTGGAGCAACACTCCCTTCAGGTTCGGTGGACCAAGGAGGAGTCCCTCCTCTCGATCAATATTCTAGAGTTGCAGGCGGTCTTCAATGCCTTGAACCTAGCCCAGCATTTAATTTACATTTACAGTCAGACAACGCCACCACAATGGCTTACATAAATCATCAAGGCGGCACTCGAAGCCGCCTAGCAATGAAGGAAGTCTCACGAATTCTACAGTGGGCAGAATGCCATCTACCGGCCATATCGGCAATATTCATTCCGGGAGTCCTGAATTGGGAAGCGGACTTTCTCAGTCGTCAGGACGTGCATGCCGGCGAGTGGGGCCTCCATCCAGAAGTGTTTCAACTCCTAGTGGAAAGGTGGGGCCTTCCAGACGTAGATCTGATGGCGTCTCGACACAATCACAAGGTTCCGGTCTTCGGAGCAAGGACAAGGGATCCTCAAGCAGCATTCGTGGATGCGCTGGCGGTACCGTGGAGGTTTCGGCTGCCGTACGTGTTCCCTCCGGTGTCACTCCTGCCCAGGGTAAATCGGAAGTTCAAGCAAGAAAAAGGAATTCTGCTTCTCATAGCTCCAGCGTGGCCCAGACGGCACTGGTTCTCAGACCTGCAAGGCCTATCATCAGAGTGTCCAGTTTTACTTCCACAACGCCCAGACCTCAGGGCCCCTGTGTCTACCAGGACCTAGCCCGGCTGTCTTTGACGGCGTGGCTCTTGAAGCTTCCGTCTTAAGGGCTAAAGGGTTTTCTGAGGCGGTCATTCAAACTATGTTGCGGGCCCGAAAACCGGCTTCTGCTCGGATTTACTATAGGGTCTGGCATTCTTACTTTCTTTGGTGCGCATCTAACGATTATGACGCTTCCAAGTTTAGTATAGCCAAGTTGTTGGCTTTTCTTCAGCAGGGCCTGGACTTAGGCCTGCATCTGGCCTCCCTCAAGGTTCAAATATCTGCCTTGTCGGTGTGGTTTCAGAGAAAAATTGCGACCTTACCTGATGTGCATACCTTTACTCAGGGCGTGTTGCGTATCCAACCTCCCTATGTCCCGCCTGTGGCTCCTTGGGACTTGTTGGTGGTTTTGGAGGCGTTACAAGAGTCTCCGTTTGAACCTCTTGGTTCAGCTGACCTTAAGTGGCTTTCCCTTAAGGTGGTGTTTCTGCTGGCTATTGCTTCAGCTAGAAGAGTGTCGGATTTGGGTGCATTGTTCTGTAGTTCCCCATATCTGATATTTCACCGTGATCGGGCGGTTCTTAGGACTCGTCCCGGCTATCTACCTAAGGTGGTTTCTTCGTTCCACCTTAATCAAGAGATTGTAGTTCCGGCACTTATTTCTCCTGATCGGTCTCCAAAAGAGCGGTCTTTGAATGTGGTACGGGCTCTCCGTATCTATGTGAAGAGAACTGCTCCTATTAGGAAATCTGATTCTCTTTTTGTTGTGTTTGGGTTTCACAAACGGGGCTGGCCTGCTCACAAGCAAACTCTGGCCAGATGGATTAGAATGGTGATTGCACATGCTTATGTGAAGGCTGGTCTCTCTGCTCCTGATCACATTAAGGCCCATTCTACTCGGTCTGTTGGACCTTCTTGGACGGGCCAACGTGGTGCGACCCTTGAACAATTGTGCAAGGCGGCTACATGGTCCTCTGTGAACACGTTCATAAGGTTCTATGCCTTCGATACTGCCGCTTCCCAGGATGCTTTCTTTGGACGCCGGGTTCTTGTGCCCACTACAGTGCGTCCCCTCCCATAAGGAACTGCTTTAGGACATCCCCATTGTCCATTCCTTGTGGAGCCCAGTGTACCCCGCAGCAGAAAACAAGTTTTATGGTAAGAACTTACCTTTGTTAAAACTCTTTCTGCGAGGTACACTGGGCTCCACAAGGCGCCCACCCTGACGCACTTAGCTTCTTTGGGTTGGTATAGCATTAGCCGCTGACACGTCTCCAGTCGTGAGTATGCGGTGTTGTGGCTACTAACCGTTGTCGTCTCTTTTCCTGCTACTGCATTGGACTGGTTATCTAAAAACTGAGATCCTGTGCAGGGAGGCGGGGTGATATAGGAGGCGGCGCTATGCATTCTGGGACAGTCAAAGCTTTAAGCCTGTTGGTGCCTCGGATCAAGATCCTACTCTACACCCCATTGTCCATTCCTTGTGGAGCCCAGTGTACCTCGCAGAAAGAGTTTTAACAAAGGTAAGTTCTTACCATAAAACTAGTTTTTTCCATTTTAAGCACAAATTACCTCAGCCAGTTTAAAAAATTGGGAAGACCGCACGCCATTGAACGGATTCACTATGAGCGGATCCAGCAGCTCACCTGCGCCATTTTCCCTCTGCAGTGGACACAGACGCTGACTGAAAGGGACGCGCAGCTCCTCCGGTGTGACTCCAGATTACCTCAGCGGTACCTGGATGTCATAGCGGGGGAGAGCGATTACTAGTGTACTAAATCCCCAATCTGGGTATTTAGTCTGCGACCCAGCTAAGCTTGGCATTAGCGATAAGGGCGCAGTGTACTGGCTCCAAAATACCTTTGTGTCTCCCTGGAAGGGCTCTTTGTGGGTTAATTGTGCTATTAACCTTTCCTGTGTGTGCTGTCACATTTACAATATGTCAGGCAAAGATTTGTTTCATGTACGGCAGAGTGTTCCTCTTCCCCAGGGTGTTCACTACTATGTACTCAGTGTAGTGCACCTTCTCTGGCTAGTGGGGCTGAACCAGCGTGGCTGGATTCCATCAAAGGAATGATTTCCAATATCTCTAATAAATTGTCCCGCAATGAGAAAGAGACGCAATACTTAAGACAGTCTGTGGATGAGATTATGAACAGAGACTCAGTCCCCAAACAAGCGTCTCAGTCCCTTTCCATTTGTCCAGAAAAACAAACTCTGGCCCATATTCTGCAGTCTGACTCCGACGCTGAGGGGTCAGACATGGAGGAGGGGGAAGTGGATTCAGAAGGGGGTAATGCTGCTCTGTAACAGGGAATAGAGTCTCTCATAGAGGCTATCAGAGATGTGCTAAAAATTCCTGATAAGGTGACAGAGGAGTGTGAGGAATCTTATTTTAATGTAAAAAAGAAGTCCTCAGTCACTTTTCCTGTGTCAAAGGAATTGAATACCCTGTTTGAAGAACCGTGGGTTAATCCTCATAAGAAATTTCAAATCCCTAAAAGTTTACTCTCATCTTTTCCTTTTCCTCCTGAAGATAGTAAAAAATGGGAAAGTCCACAGATAGTGGATGCATTTGTGTCCAGATTGTCACGGAAGATTGTGTTACCCGTCCCTGGTGTAGCCTTCCTGAAAGACACGGCTGTTCATAAGATTGAGACTACTCTCAAATCCTTGTACACAGCTGCTGGGGTGGCTCAGAGACCCACTATAGCATGTGCGTGGATTACTAAAGCCATTGCTAAATGGTCGGGTAACCTTATTGAAAGGTTGGCTTCCTTATCTAGGGGGCAGATTGTGTTACTCCTGCAACATATACAGGACTCTGCGAACTTTATGGTGGAAGCCTTAAAGAGGTAGGTTTGCTTAATGCACGCACCACTGCTATGGCAGTGTCAGCACGCAGGTGCTTATGGTTACGCCAGTGGACTCCGGGAAAGGTGTGAAAGGTCTACCCTTCAAAGGAGAGGCCTTATTTGGAGATGAACTAGACAAATCGATCTCCAAAGCTACTGCGGGTAAGTACACATATCTTCCTTCTGCAGCTCCCCCAACCAGGAAGACTTACTCAGGACCTACTCTACAGTCCTTTCAGACTGCCAAGTTTAAGGGAAAAGTTAGAGGATCTTCTACTGCCAACAGAGGCGCTAGACGTACACCACGCAAACCAGCAACTGCCAGTTCTCAGGAACAGAGCTCCAGTTCTGCTTTCTCACAGCCTTCTGCATGACAGTGGGCTGCGAGGCCTGGAAGGCTGGCAGGTGGGAGCCTGACTAAAAAATTTCAGTCACATCTGGACAACATCATGCCAGGATCCCTGGGTCATAGATCTTATTTCCCAGGGCTACAGACTGGAGTTTCAGGAGCTCCCACCTCACAGATTCTTCAAATCAGGCTTACCAGTTTCACAAGAGGCAAGTATAACCTTACAGGATGCCATTCAAAAACTGGTACAGACTCAGGTCATTGTTCCAGTTCCACCTCATCTCCAAAACAAGGGATATTATTCCAACTTGTTTGTGGTACTGAAACTGGACGGTTCGGTAAGGCCGATTTTGAATCTAAGATCGTTGAACCCGTACTTACGAGTGTTCAAATTCAAGATGGAGTCTCTGAGAGCGGTGATCTCAGGTCTGGAGGAGGCTGAATTCCTAGTGTCTCTGGATATCAAGGATGCGTACCCTCACATTCCGATCTGGCCGCCTCATCAGGCTTATCTACGCTTTGCACTACAGGACTGTCATTACCAGTTCCAGGCCCTGCCATTTGGTCTCTCCATGGCACCGAGAGTGTTCACCAAGGTGATGGCAGAGATGTTTCTCCTTCGCAAGCAGAGAGTAATCATAATTCCGTACCTGGACGATCTGTTGATAAAGGTACCGTCCAGGGAAAGGTTGTTGGACAGCATTAGTCTCACAACCAACCTACTGTAGCCTGGATCATGGGTGGATTATAAATCTCCCGAAATCTCACTTAGAGCCAACACGGAGGCTCCCATTTCTGGGAATGATACTGGACACAGAGTCGCAGAAAATTTTTCTTCCTTTTGAAAAGGCATTGGTAATCCAGTCAATGGTTCGGGATGTCCTGAAGCCAACCCGGATATTGGTGCATCTATGTATTCGCCTTCTGGGGAAAATGGTGACCTCTTACGAGGCGCTTCAGTAAGGAAGGGTTCATGTGAGGCCCTTCCAACTGGCTCTGTTGGACAAATGGTCTGAATCGCATCTTCACATGCACCAGAGGATCCGTCTGTCGCCAAAGTACAGGATCTCCCTTCTGTGGTGGCTACAGACTTTTCACCTAATCGAGGGCCGACGGTTCGTGGTTCAGAATTGGATTCTGCTAACCACAGTCGCAAGCCTCAGAGGTTGGGGAGCGGTCACCCAGGGGGTGCAGTTTCAAGGAAGATGGTCAAGTCAGGAAGTTGTCCTTCGAATCAACATTCTGGAACTCAGGGCTGTATACAACGCCCTTCTGCAGGCCTCATATCTTCTTCAAGATCGGGCCATTCAGGTTCAGTCGGACAATGTGACGGCAGTAACGTACATAAACCGACAGGGCGTAATGAAAAGCAGAGCAGTAATGTCAGAGGTATCAATAATTCTCCTCTGGCCAGAAAAACATGCTGTTGCATTGCCGGCGGTCTTCATTCCGGGAGTAGACAACTGGGAAGCAGACTTCCTCAGCAGACACGACCTGCACCCGGGGGAGTGGAGCCTTCATCCGGAGGTGTTCAGGTGCTTGACACGTCGATGGGGATGTCCACAAATCGACATGATGGCCTCTCGTCTCAACAAGAAGCTCAAGCGGTATTGTTCCAGGTCGAGAGACCCACAGGCAGTGGCAGTGGACGCTCTGACGATTCCATGGGTCTATCAGATGGTGTACGTGTTCCCTCCACTTTCGCTAATCCCAAGAATTCTGAAAAGAATAAAAAGGGAAAAAGTTCCAGCAATTCTCATTGCTCCATACTGGCCAAGAAGGGCCTGGTACGCGGACCTTCTGGAGATGCTCCTGGAAGATCCGTGGCCTCTACCTCTTCGCGAGGATCTTCTGCAACAGGGCCCATTCGTCTATCAAGACTTAACACGGCTACGTTTGATGGCATGGAAGTTGTACGGCTGATTCTAGCCAGGAGATGAATCCCTGACAAGGTCATCCCGGCTATAATTCAAGCCAGGATTTGGAAGAAACACGTCTCTTGGTGCGAGAGCAGAAAATATTCTGCGATGGGATTTCATCTGGGACGTTTCCAGCTTTTTCTGCAGTCGGGTGTGGATGTGGGCCTACGTCTGGGCTCAATAAAAGTCCAGATTTCGGCCTTGTCCATTTTCAGAATCAATTGGCTTCTCTCCCTGAGGTCCAGACATTCTTGAAAGGGGTTCTGCACATCCAGCCTCCCTTTGTCCCTCCTACGGTACATTGGGATCTCAATTTGGTGCTGCAGTTCCTCCAATATGACTGACTGGTTTGAACAGTTACAGGAGGTGGACGTAAAATATCTTACATGGAAGACCGTCACACTGTTGGCCTTGGCTTCAGCAAGATGTGTGTCTGAGCTGGGGGCGTTGTCTCACAAGAGCCCCTATTTAATTTTCATGAGGACAGAGCTGAACTCAGGACTTGTCAGCAATTTCTTCCTAAGGTGGTACTAAATGGATCCCCAGTATCCTCTACGGACTACGAGAAAAGTATTTACCGGTACGTAATTAAAATCCTTTTCCCTTACGTCCTAGAGGATGCTGGGGTCCACATTAGTACCATGGGGTATAGACGGGTCCACTAGGAGCCATTGGCACTTTAAGAGTTTGAGAGTGTGGGCTGGCTCCTCCCTCTATGCCCCTCCTACCAGACTCAGTTTAGAAAATGTGCGCGGAGGAGCCGGTCACACCTAGGGGAGCTCTACAGAGCTTCTTTAGTAAAAGTTTATTTTAGAGTTTTTTATTTTACAGGGAGGCTGCTGGCAACAGCCTCCCTGATTCGTGGGACTAAGGGGGGGGGGGAGTAATGTCCGCCCTGCGGGGTCTGACCCACTATCTCCGCTGACAGGACACTGAGCTCCTGAGGGGATCGAACGATCCCCGCCACAGGAGATCGCTCACCCCGGCAGCATTCCGCCACCCCCTTACAGAGCTAGAAGATCTATGGCGAGTCAGTCACCAGCCCCCCTAGCAAGCAGGAAGCCGGTGTGAAGATGGAGGCAACACTAACTGTGCTCCGGGGCTCAGCGGTACATAGTGCGGCGCTGTGAGGGGCGCCCTGAGCCAGCGCCTACACCCTACACTGACCTCTTAAGCCTGTCAGGGTCCCGGGATCACTGCCAGCATGAATCCTCAGGCCAGTATAATCTCATGAAGAGCGGGAAGACAGCGCCATTGAGCTTCTCCTCAGAGCGGACCCAGCAGCGTTCAGCGCCATTTTCCTGCCTGCAGAAATGTTGTCAGTGAAGTGCAGTCCCTCCAGAGCAACTCCAGCTATCTCTGGGGGTTGTAGAAAGGAGGGAGACTGTGTAAGGACTGTGTAACCTATCAAGGTGCACAGTCAGTACTGGTTGGGGTCTCCCTATACCTTGAAAGCGCTGTGTGTGGGTTGGCTCCAATCTGTGTCTCGCCATTCTTTGGGATGAAACTCTGTCTAGCCTCCCCTGTGTGTGTGTGGAGTGTTTGGGGTGTCCATTTAGCTATGTCCAGGGACTCTCTGTCATATGCTGCAGAGGATATGTCCTCTCAGGATGATCTCATTCCATGTAATCAGGATTGCACTGTTTTAGCGCAGATACCAGCAAGGGAGCCTGAATGGTTATCCTCTATCAAATCTATGATTACTCAGATTTCTACTAGGGTTGCACAGAATGAATCTGCAACTCAGGTTTCTCTTACGTCCTAGAGATTGCTGGGGACTCCAAAAGGACCATGGGGTATAGACTGGATCCGCAGGAGACATGGGCACACTAAAAAGACTTTGACTGGGTGTGAACTGGCTCCTCCCTCTATGCCCCTCCTCCAGACCTCAGTTATAGGAACTGTGCCCAGGGGAGACGGACATTTCGAGAAAAGGATTTTTGTTAAACTAAGGGCAAGAGACATACCAGCTCACACCACAAACACACCGTACAACTGGATCAGCAGGAAAACCAGATAACAGTATGAACTAACAACAGCAACAAGCTGAATATAACTGATACACAAACCTCGTGTAACTGAAAATAACCAGTATCAATAAAACTCCGTAAGAACCATGGGGTCTATACCAAAGCTCCAGACCGGGCGGGAGAGTGCGGACGACTCTACAGCACCGATTGAGCAAACATGAGGTCCTCTTCAGCCAGGGTATCTAACTTATAGAACCTAGCAAAAGTGTTTGAACCCGACCACGTAGCTGCTCGGCAAAGTTGAAGTGCCGAGACCCCTCGGGCAGCCGCCCAACAAGAGCCCACCTTCCTGGTAGAATGGGCCTTTACTGACTTCAGCAACGGCAGCCCAGCCGAAGAATGAGCGTGCTGAATTGTATTACAAATCCAGCGTGCAATAGTCTGCTTGGAAGCAAGATTTCCAATCTTGTTGGAAGCATACAGTACAAACAGAGCCTCTGTTTTCCTAGTAAGAGCCGTTCTGGCGACATAAATTTTCAAAGCTCTTACAACATCAAGAGATTTTGGGACTGCCACAGCATCCGTAGCCACCGGTACCACAATAGGTTGATTTATGTGAAACGAAGAAACCACCTTCGGCAGAAATTGTTGACGAGTCCTCAATTCCGCTCTATCCACATGAAAAATCAAATATGGTGATAATGCTGATATTATCTTAGACCGCAAAGCTATACCTCTAAATACACTATTACCATGGAGCCGCTATGGCCGCTAGACTGAATGCACGTGCTACGCACTTTGTACGCTATTTGCGTACAGAGTCCTGCACGTGGTACGCACTTGGCGTACACACGCCGCGCTGAGTGTACAGAGAACACACAGCGAGCGCACGCACAATTGATAACCTCTAAACCTTGTTAATGATATAATGTAATGATATGCTTACACTTTAAACCCTTAACAGTAAAGTACTGCAATGATGTTATACCTTTAAACCTTAAGTAGCGCTGCCGATACAAAGTACCCGCAGTGCGTACACCTTATCAATGCTGTACACCTTATACAGATAAATCTACTTTAAAGCCCATGCAGGAAAGAGAAAACACAACACTGTTTCTGTAGTTGAAACCACAGGGTTCTAAGGCCACCGTGGATTGATTCCAAAAGATAAAAACAATACAATTTATACACTACAGGCTAATAAGTAAATCTAAACAGAATAATGGCTACAGAGAATGTACGTACGTGAGAATATTCGCATGCGCAACCCGAGCTCGGTCCTCCGCTGGTCATACAGATAGCGTATAGAGTCTTCTGACCGGCCAGGCAACAATGGTCCTTTTATACACAACATGCATACACAATACAATGGTCACTGTAATCGCATTGTTCATTGGACACAGAGATATGTCTCCACATTACAGTAAAGGTCATAGGTGGATTTGAAAAGGTGGGCGTTGTCTTTCCCAACTGCTCTTGTGGGTGGTATCCTCTGGATTCCAGCCGCATGTGTAATTTACAGTAAATACAGTTAATGTTCATAATCTACTTTTGTACATAACTATACGCAGGAACAAGCGATCTTTCTCTAACTAACACCGAAATGTTACCCTCCAAATACCCTACAGCTGGATACTAGACATCACCTTCCAACCTTTATCTGACCCTTCCTATCATGCAAAGGCGAATCTCTCTGTCCAGGAACTGTTTAAACTAATAATACTCGCTGACATGGTCTAGGGGAACTATATCTACAAAATGCACTATTTGGATTAAATATGTAATGTTCTAATAACACGCTACACGCTCACAATCTCTACCGTAAATGCGCATACCACGCGCCAAGGTGCATGGCCGTGAAAGCTCAGTTACGCAAAGTGCGGATATGCGCACGCACGGCAGAGCGAGTGCACGCGCAGCGGGCATGTGCATGGGGTTAGTACAAGGCATATGCATTATGATATTTTTCGACTTTGACAGTCCACCCTTTGGCAGTCAACAATAACTGCCACAATCTAAACATTAAACAGAAAAATATACAATACAATATCTATAAATGATTAGGTGGTAGGAGGAGAGGAGTAGGCAGGAAATGTATGGCCTAGTGGGATAGTAAAAGCATGTATGTATGAAATTCATGTCTGAGGGGCATGTATCATCGTGCCGTACATGTTCTAGATAAGCTTCGAGGTATTGCGAAGTATACATTAAATCCTTCTTATCCCGTATTAAGGGTCTGTAAGTGGGCCAACAAACACTACCGAGCTCTTTTCGGCTTCTTGTTCCAACAAATGGGGTGCACATTTAGTTGATGATACATGGAGAGGGAAAACATGTGAGTGCTAATATGTGTATATATATATCACCTGTCGACTATGTGTGTCACAACCTGAAGGTAGTAGAGATGAAGATAAGACACGTATCACAAATACAATCACATAACAATTGTGCAATCATCCTTTGGTGTTGGTTGAAGTCTTGTCCGGATGGGTGTATCCTTGCTGTGGGTGATAATCAAAAGTCTTTAAAAGTCTTTAGAGTGTCCATAAAAGTCTTTAGAATGTCCATCAAAGTCTTTAGAATGTCTATCAAAGTCTTTAGAATGTCCATCAAAGTTTCTTCCGAATGGATGTATTTTTGCTTGGGAGAAAAACAAAGGAGAAACGGGTGAAAGAAACGGACCGTTGAATCACGTTTAATCACAACATTGTCTCTATTGATGGGTCATAAATTAAATCAGTTGTTGTAACAATGCCTCCGCTCCTCAAACTCATCACTTAGGTACTGCGCTTGCGCCGCGTTAAAAATCGAACACATCTAAATATCAAACCAATCATCACGACGACTCCCAGGATACAAAGGAGAAACTTTCCTACACTCACGATAACATTTTGAGCCCATTCTCCTAAACCTGAGAACCAATTGCGTGGGTTCAACCATGAGACCCAGCCGGTCAGTTCATTACTTACAGCAGTAAGGGTAAGGTTGTGTCTCCTTCGGAACTCCCATTTCAATTGCAAGATATCGTCCATCTTTTGATCTATGACCTCGGATGGGTCATCAGTGCTGTTTGTAATATACGTGCAGCACTTCACACCATACTGAGTTGCTAGGGTGACACAGTACCCACCTGTCACCGCTGTGATGTAATTGAGAACCATCCTGTGCTGGATCAGTTCCGTTTTGCAAGCTTGCAATTCCCTCCCTGTACACCTGAAGGTGTCATCATACATCTCGGTGATATTATCTATCAGGTTCGCTAGCGCATGAATATACCTATAATTTATAATTCCTCTAGCGGTACAGGTGATATCTAACGCGAGTAGGAATTGAATCCCGGTGGATTCGTGGATCAAATCAGAGGCTGCGTGCTCTGTCCTATCTATAAGGTGTCTCTTAACGATGTGTTCATAGTGAGTGTGAGTGTAAGGAGCTTGAGCATTGCGGTGAACGTCTTTCATCTTATTATGGGTTATGGTCATTACTTCTGGCAACACTCTTCCAATGTAACACAATCCCTCTGAGTTTGGGGCAAGCCACTTATACTCCTTCCTCCCGCATATGAAATATGCATCATCGGGGAGAACATATGGGACAGAATATGACATTACCATATTGCAAACCTTCCAGGTGAAAAATCCTATCCCTAACTCTCTCATCTGTTCAGTACACGTATCAGGCTGTATGATATGCGCACAGTACCCTGGTGATACTTCTCCTAGCGTATACCTGTACCGAAAATATCTTCCAACGTCGGCTATTTGGCGTATAATTTCTGAGTCTACGGGCATTCTGTCGGCTCTGTGTGAAAATGCCATGGTTTGGTTATTCCATGTCACTTCCCAATTTCCCGGCTTTCGGGGATTGGAAATGTTGAAACATACTAAGGACCTATCCACATGATATTGGTGGAGCTTCAAACTAGGGGGCCTAGAAATATTAAATTTCTTGTCCACCGGTCTCCCACCCCTTAATTCAAGTACCTCATTTATTGTTAAGGGATACGGTACTAGTCCTGACTTGCTCTGACCTTGAGGTACTTGTGAGCACACCCAGCATTCTGTTTGGTTTAAAACCTTACCCACTAATGAGTGATAGTCACTCAATGGATGACGGTCCATGTTGATATTAAGGCTGGACTGACATCTCTGGATGCACCCGTCCTCAACTATGTTTTCACAGTTTCTACAAATACAATTTTCCTCAGCCAATAACCCTTCACAGTGCCTCCTAGTTTCGTGACTACCAGATCGTTTTCTGATACTCGCCTTTGCTCGGTGAATGTGTTGCTCTTGGAATTCTACAAATCCGTCCTTGTCATCAGAACCCATTCCAGATCCTTTCTCGACCTCTCTGGTATTCTCACCGAAACAGACTGCTCTGGTCAACAACAGGGTCAACAGGAAAACCCGGAATGCAGTCTCTTGGGGTAAGTCCATCTTGCTAAGGGGAGAGAAAAAGGAGCAAGGAAGGGGGGGGGGGGGAGGGTAATGGGAGATGGAGAAAATAATAAAAAGGAAAAAGAAATTTGGTGCGACAACCGCCTCTGGTCTTGTAGTTCTCTGTGCTCAGGTGCCGTGACAACAGTCCTGCCTCTCAACCTTCCCGGAACAGGCACTCCAGTGATACGATTTCCTCTACACTCTGCTCTTTGTCACGGGCTTTCTCTGGGTCTGCGACCTTCTTACAGTGGGACGAGTGGACCCAAGTCTCTCTCTCGGCAACCTTCAATGCTGTCGTGCTGGTTAGTAAGACTTGGTACGGTCCTTCCCACTGGTCAATAAGGCAACCTGAGCGTAGAAAATTTTGAATCATTACATAATCCCCAGGTTCAATGTCATGACAATTACTGTCTGGTAGGTCAGGAATCACCAGCTTTAGATTGCTGTATTGGTTCCTCAACTGTTTGCTCATCTTAACCAAATATTTCACAGTCACTTCATTATTGCATTTCAAATCATCCTGGGGGTCAATCATTACATGGGGTTGTCGACCAAAAAGAATCTCAAAGGGTGATAGGTTAAGGGGGGACCTGGGAGTGGTTCTGATGCTGTACAACACAAGTGGCAAAGCTTCTGGCCACAACAATCCTGTTTCAGCCATCACTTTGCTCAACTTGTTCTTAATAGTGCTGTTTACTCTTTCCACCTTCGCACTCGCCTGTGGGCGGTACGGAGTATGCAGCTTACTATTAATTCCCATTAGTTTGCACATAACCTGAAAGACTTCACCTGTAAAATGGGTACCCCTATCACTTTCAATTATCCTAGGGATACCATATCTGCACACAAATTCCTGCACAATTTTCTTTGCAGTAAACGTAGCAGTATTTGTGGCCGCGGGGAATGCTTCTACCCAATTTGAAAACACGTCAATACAAACCAACACATACTTTAAATTTCTGCAGGGTGGCAACTGTATGAAATCAATTTGTATTACCTGAAAAGGGCCGTCTGTTGGCGGGATATGGGATGGTTCTGTTGGTATTGACTTTCCAATATTCTTCCTCTAGCAGATAAGACATGTCATTGCTCTCTTACCCGCATGAGAAGAGAATCCTGGCACAGACCAGTAGGCTCTCACCAGCTTACACATACCCTCTTTGCCCAGATGAGTCAGACCATGTGCTTTGCCCAGATGAGTCAGACCATGTGGAAGGTATGCTCTGGGAGCTACTGGCTTACCCTGTCCATCTGCCCAGAGTCCTGAGGACTCCTGGCCATATCCTTTTGACCTCCAGACTGCCTTTTCCTGTGGAGAACACAAATTTTGCATTTCACTTAATTTTTGTGTGTTGACGGTATTGAATACCATCAGTTGTGTGATGTCTGTCTGTATGGGGGTGCTGGCTGCTGATTTAGCAGCTTCGTCTGCCCGGCTGTTACCAAGTGACACTGGGTCTTGGCTGTACGTGTGGGCTTTGCACTTGATAACAGCCACTCTGTCAGGTTCCTGTATCGCTGTTAGAAGTCTTTTGATGTGGGTCGCATGCGCCACGGGTGTACCAGCTGCCGTCATGAAATTTCTGAGGCGCCATAGGGCCCCGAAATCATGCACTACTCCAAAGGCATACCTAGAATCTGTGTAGATATTGGCTGATTTACCCTTAGCCAATTCACATGCTCTGGTTAGGGCGACCAGCTCAGCAACTTGTGCTGAGTGCAGTGGGCCCAGGGGTTCCGCTTCTATGATACCTTTGTCATCTACGACTGCGTATCCAGTACACAAGTCTCCCGAGTCCGTCTGTCTGTGGCAACTACCGTCAGTGTAAAAAGTAAAATCTACGCCTTCCAGTGGGTTGTCACTAATGTCGGGTCTTGCAGTGAAAGTTTGGTTCAAATATTCCATACAATCATGTGTGTCAGTGTCTGTACTAAATCCTCCTTCACTATCACTCTCATCCTCCACCCTTTGTGCCTGTCAAGGCACACCTGGGAGATACGTTGCAGGATTTAGTGCACTGCATCTCCTTATGGTGATGTTTACAGGGGCCATTAGTGCTAATTCCCATCTTGTAAACCGTGCTGATGAGACGTGTCTGTTTTGGGCAGAATTCAGTAAGGCTGACACTGCATGAGGTGTATGGATGGTCAGGTTGTGTCCTAACACTACATCTTCGCTTTTACTCACTAGCAAAGCTATCGCTGCAACACTACGCAAGCATGTGGGGAGAGACCGTGCTACGGTGTCCAACTGTGCACTGTAGTAGGCTACCGGCCTGCTGGCATCACCATGTTTTTGGGTTAAAACACCTGCCGCACACCCAGCACTCTCCGTACCATATAATTCAAAGGGTTTCCCATAATCTGGCATACCTAATGCAGGTGCCTGTGATAGGCACTGTTTGAGTCTCTCTAAAGCCAGTTCAGACTCATCTGTGTGCGAAATCCGATCTGGTTTGTTTGACGAGACCATCTCTTGCAAAGGTAAAGCTAATATGGAGAACCCTGGGATCCAGTTTCGGCAGTACCCACACATTCCTAGGAAATTGCGGATCTGTTACTGGGTTTGTGGCAGAGTCATGTCGCGAATTGCCTGTATTCTATCAGCGGTGAGGTGTCTCAGTCCTTGTGTTAAGCAATGTCCCAAGTATTTCACTTTGGTTTGGCAGAACTGTAACTTATCCTTTGAAACCTTGTGTCCCGTATTGGAAAGGTGAAACAGAAGCTGTTTCGTGTCTTTCAAGGACGATTCGAGTGAATCAGAACGCAGCAGTAAGTCATCTACATACTGTATTAATACTGATCCGCTCTCAGGTTGAAAGGATTGTAAACAGTCATGCAAAGCCTGGGAGAAAATACTTGGGCTGTCAATGAAACCTTGGGGTAAGCGAGTCCAGGTGTACTGTACTCCTCTGTTTGTAAATGCAAACAAGTATTGGCTGTCAGGGTGCAGAGGGACCGAAAAGAAAGCAGAACAGAGGTCAATGACAGTGAAAAATTTCGCAGTAGGAGGAATTTGCATGAGGATGACAGCTGGATTTGGCACTACGGGGAATTGGCTCTCAACTCTCTTGTTTATCCCCCTTAGATCCTGCACTAGCCTGTAACCCCTCCCCCCACTCTTTTTCACAGGGAAGATGGGACTATTGGCAGTGCTGGACGTCCTAACTAGGATATCCTGTTGTAGCAAGCGCTCTATGACTGGGTAAACTCCTAATTCCACCTCTGGCTTCAGAGGATACTGTGGGATTTTTGGAGCTATCCTACCATCTTTTACTTGCACCACTACAGGAGCTACATTTGCCATCAATCCAGTGTCTTGTCCATCTTTGGTCCAGAGGGATTCCGGTATCTGGGAGATCATTTCCTCTACCTTGGATAGACACCTGTCTATAACAGCAGAGTGTGACATTAACCTTTGTGGAGTGTCTAACACAGAGGTTCTCAAACTCGGTCCTCGGGGGCCCACACAGTGCATGTTTTGCAGGTAACCCAGCATGTGCACAGGTGTATTAATTACTCACTGACACATTTTAAAAGATCCACAGGTGGAGCTAATTATTTCACTTGCGATTCTGTGAGGAGACCTGCAAAACATGCACTGTGTGTGCCCCCGAGGACCGAGTTTGAGAACCTCTGGTCTAACATATCCTGCACTTCCTGAACGTGATTCTCGGGTATATCTAAGAAGACACCCTCAGGAGTACAATATATGACACCTCATCTTACACAGTAAATCTCTCCCAAATAGATTAGTTAGAGCCGATGCAGCTAGCAAAAAGGAATGCTTGGTCTGCAAAGGCCCTATCGTAATCTCTGCTGGTTTACTTAAAGGGTAGTGTTGCACTACTCCTGTTACCACCATTGCTGAAATTGTTTTACCCGTGGTCTTCATACCTACCGTTGAATTTAACACTGACCTGGCCGCCCCTGTATCTACAAGGAAAGGTATTGATCTACCAGCTACATCAACTGTAACCTCGGGTTCATTTCCAAGGCTAGCAATCAACTTCACTGGCTGCAAACTACAGGTGTGGCCTAATCCCTATTGTATGTTGTGACCCTCCCGCAGCGCGCTGGCAGCTACAATATGTGAGGGGGGTAGCTGAGAATTTCCATAGGTCTGCCAATCCTTCCTAGGTGGGTACCTCCTTGTTTCCCCTGCATGTGGCTCGTAATTCCTCCTCTGCGGTCCCTGATCCCAATTACGTGTGTCATATTGTGAGTCATGTTCTGGTCTAGGGGGTCGATATACCTTATGTGGGTCTTTAAAATTACAGTTCCGTGCGTAATGTCCTTCGCTCTGACATTTAAAACATTTTACCACATATGACTTACCATCAGGGGTCTGGGGTTTAGGCTGATGTGGCTTCGTTGTCAGGGCTTTTATACTTACTGTCATCGGCTTATCCCCCTGTGACTCCCTGTGCCTAATGATGTTCCAATCATGCTCAATAGCGGACTCTCTTAATGCAGCCACCGAGATACCTCTCCAATTTGGTTGAGTGGTTTGTACTCAACGTTTCCTTCAAGCCGTCCATTAATACGGACACCGCTACCTCCCTATGATGTACATTTTCCTTAATATCCGCGACCCCAGTGTAGCTAGCCATTTCCTGCAGTGCTCGATGGAAATATTCAGAAGCCGTTTCACCTTCTTTTTGTCTAATGGAGAAGATTTTATTCCATTTGACAACAGTTAGGAAATATACTCCTAACTGCAGATTGATCTGTTTTACGTTCTCCTGATTGTATTCATCAGTGAGAGGTACCTCTGCGTCTAATTTACAGTCAGCAATGAATTTCACAGGGTCAATATTAGAGGGCAAACATGCCCGTAGCACTGTCCGCCAATCTTTGTGGGTTCGGTGGCGTTACCTAGTTCTCTAATAAACCTCTGACATGCGGCTAGATCCTTCCTGGGATCGGGAAATTCAGACATAATTGTCCTCAATTCTGTCCGGGACCAGGGGCAATGCATAGCAATGTTCCTGACGGGAGTGATTCCCTGAGTGTCAGTCTTCCCATTGGGGACTGCGATCACCCTGACAGGATTTAGTTCAATTACATCATTCTGGGTTGCTTCTACAATGTGAGGTGCAATTGTCTCTGCATAATGTACTGTACCGTACTTACCTGTGGACACGACCTCACCTGTCCCTCCGCTAGGGGCCTTTGCTACTGCTCTTACTGGTTGGGCCGTGCCCACTTGTGTGTCTTGTATGGTGGCTGCTAGAGAGAGTGCCGATATCGTGCTGGGCTCATCTTCTTGGTCGCAGTCCTGAGGGAAGTTTAAGATGGGATACAACTTGCACGGGTTAGCATTAACACATTTATTAAGTTCACTTTTATCATATATTAGTATGTCATTCTCTGTACCCATTTTCTCTCCTGTAATGTACGGTGGTGGTGGTGCAGTTGCTATCCGTTTCCTGCTAGGGTTGGAACCAGCTGTTTGAGCTAATCCCCTTTGCATATCACCCTCCTGTTGCCATAAATGTAAACAATCATAATGTCTAATCCTTTGTTTTCTGGATTTTATTAGACATATCCTTCTCCTTAAATTTTGTAACACCTCAGGACTAAAACTGCCTACCTTAGGGAATAGTTCCCTATCTTCCGCAGTCATACGTTCCCATTCATTGCATAAGACCTCTGCGTGTGATCCATATTTCTCACACATTATGTACCTCGCCGACCCTTTGGGCCGCGGAATATCAACCTGAATCCTGGTTGATCGTCCCTTACTTGAGCAACTGGCCCCCATTCTTTGCAGGTATTGCCTTCTCAGCTAATTCCTACAAAAACCAAAATACTCAGTGGTAAGGCGACGGTGAAAGTTCTCAGAGCGCTCTCACCCACTCACGCCCACGTTGGCCAATACACCTGAGCACTGTCCGCAGCACTGGTCGTACCTAACCTAGGGCCCTATGTAACCTCTATTTACTGAGAGTGTGTGGGAGTGACTTACCCTTCCCAGTAATTATTGGTCGTTGGAGATTTCCTGAGTGACCAGCGAAACTCCCTTAAAATAAAAAAACTGTTACACAAATCACGTTGCGTGTACAATTAGCGTCTATGATCCCGCGATTTTACGCAAATGGCGTAAAGGGTATCAAGTTGAACTAACTATTGCACAAACTAACGCGCGGTACAATCGCACGGCGTATAAGTAACTGTTACTTATCCGCTGTTCGACCAATGGAATCGTTTTTCAGGCTGCGAAACCTCAGCCGAAGCTTTTCAGAACAGGCCTATATGGGTACTACACTAACCCCCGGGGCTGCGCTCTCACCGCTGACCTTTTAGGCCACGGTATTCAGAGCTTCGCTTGACTTAGTCAGCGGATTTCTGACTTCGCTGACCTCTTGGTCTGCTGTTATACTAATTGCTCCTTTGTACTCTAATCAATGTTAACGTGAGCAAGCCACTCCCACGCCACCAAGTATCCACTCACCTGATGTGGTCTCCTACGGGATCCCGAATTCTGGGTTCACAAAACCTTTATTGTTTGCACACTCACGCTCGTTCACTCATATACACTTTGGTTTTTCTGTACAGAAAATTAACTTTCATTCAGATAAAACAGCCTAGTCCCAGAGGTGACACAGTAGGAGAAGGTTCTTTTAAACTAAATATTGGAAACTTAACAAATTTGTGCTATTATCGCGTGGCTACCGTATCGCCTAAACTAAAACAATGCTATTGTGTGATTTGTATTTAGTGGGCGTACCTGTACGCACGTTGCGTAAACACGCCACGTGTGTAGGCGTTTACGTTGCGTACGCAGTCCCGAACGCTGTCCGAGACACGTGTACAAAGGCCGTACGTCCGCAGTACTACAAATCCCACACTTCTATAAATGTAAGCGATATTTAACTATAATCGCTCACTTACCGCTACACACAGTTTCCACTGTATCAACCTTTACAACTAGGCCAGGCTGTGTGTGCGTCTTACACTTACTCCCTTAAATATTAACTCTATATGTTAACTAAATAGCAACAAATTTTCCAGTACAGATCAAAATAAATCTAGTAATCAGTGATTATGGCAATGGTGTGAGCAGATATGCAAAGTAAAAAATACAGGTGTATGCGTGTGTTGCGTGCGCATTTGGCGCCAAAACAGAAATTTTCAGATTTTACAAAGAAAACTAGCTTTTGCGTTCTTACCTTACGGATCCCTCCAGCATCCCTTCAAACCATGCAGGGCAGACGCTTATCTAATCAGCACTTATTATATCCCCTGACCAAGAGAAGGTTTACAGGGGATACTCCTCCGCCCTTTGCTGATAGATAAAGTCTGCGAAAACTCTGCTAGGCTGCGGGTATGAGAAGGAACCGGACGAGCTCCCAATTGATAATGCTGATATTATCTTAGACCGCAAAGCTATACCTCTAAATACACTATTACCGTGGAACCGCTATGGCCGCTAGACTGAATGCACGTGCTACGCACTTTGTACGCTATTTGCGTACAGAGTCCTGCACGTGGTACGCACTTGGCGTACACACGCCGCGCTGAGTGTACAGAGAACACACATCGAGCGCACACACGATTGATAACCTTTAAACCTTGTTAATGATATAATGTAATGATATGCTTACACTTTAAACCCTTAACAGTAAAGTACTGCAATGATGTTATACCTTTAAACCTTAAGTAGCGCTGCCGATACAAAGTACCCGCAGTGCGTACACCTTATCAATGCTATACACCTTATACAGATAAATCTACTTTAAAGCCCATGCAGGAAAGTTAAAACACAACACTGTTTCTGTAGTTGAAACCACAGGGTTCTAAGGCCACCGTGGATTGATTCCAAAAGATAAAAACAATACAATTTATACACTACAGGCTAATAAGTAAATCTAAACAGAATAATGGCTACAGAGAATGTACGTACGTGAGAATATTCGCATGCGCAACCCGAGCTCGGTCCTCCGCTGGTCATACAGATAGCGTTTAGAGTCTTCTGACCGGCCAGGCAACAATGGTCCTTTTATACACAACATGCATACACAATACAATGGTCACTGTAATCGCATTGTTCATTGGACACAGAGATATGTCTCCACATTACAGTAAAGGTCATAGGTGGATTTGAAAAGGTGGGCGTTGTCTTTCCCAACTGCTCTTGTGGGTGGTATCCTCTGGATTCCCGCCGCATGTGTAATTTACAGTAAATACAGTTAATGTTCATAATCTACTTTTGTACATAACTATACGCAGGAACAAGCGATCTTTCTCTAACTAACACCGGAATGTTATCCTCCAAATACCCTACAGCTGGATACAAGACATCACCTTCCAACCTTTATCTGACCCTTCCTATCATGCAAAGGCGAATCTCTCTGTCCAGGAACTGTTTAAACTAATAATACTCGCTGACATGGTCTAGGGGAACTATATCTACAAAATGCACTATTTGGGTTAAATATGAAATGTTCTAATAACACGCTACACGCTCACAATCTCTACCGTAAATGCGCATACCACGCGCCAAGGCGCATGGCCGTGAAAGCTCCGTTAAGCAAAGTGCGGATATGCGCACGCACGGCAGAGCGAGTGCACGCGCAGCGGGCATGTGCATGGGGTTAGTACAAAGCATATGCATTATGATGTTTTTCGACTTTGACAATGGGCTCTTGTGAGACAAAGCCGCCAATTCGGACACTCGTCTGGCAGACGCCAAAGCCAAAAGCATGACCGCTTTCCAAGTGAAAAACTTTAACTCAACCTTACGCAAAGGTTCAAACCAGTGAGACATAAGAAACTGCAACACCACTTCAAGATCCCACGGTGCCACGGGTGGCACAAATGGAGGACGGATATGCAGCACTCCTTTCACGAAAGTCTGAACCTCAGGAAGGACGGCCAATTCCTTTTGAAAGAAAATAGATAAAGCCGAAATCTGCACTTTAATGAAACCCAATTTCAGGACTGCATCCACGCCTGCCTGCAAAAAGTGGAGGAAACCGACCCAAGTGAAACTCCTCCGCAGGAGCTGCTTTGGTTTCACACCACGACACATACTTTCTCCAAATACAGTGATAATGTTTTGCCGTGACCTCCTTCCTAGCCTTAAGGAGAGTGGGGATGACCTCCCAGGGAATACTCTTCCGAGCTAGGATTTGGTGTTCAACTTCCACGCCGTCAAACGCAGACGCTGTAAGTCCAGAAACACGCAGGGCCCCTGCAGTAACAGGTCCTCTCGTAGAGGAAGCGGCCAAGGATCTTCTACTAGTAATTCCTGAAGATCCGGATACCAGGCCCTCCGTGGCCAATCTGGAACGACGAGTATTGCCTGAACCCTTGTTCGTCTTATGATCCTCAATACCTTTGGAATGAGAGGAAGCGGAGGGAACACATACACCGACTGAAACACCCACGTAGTTACCAGGGCGTCCACTGCACAGGCTTGGGTCCCTCGACCTGGAACAAACGTGCTCTTGCCCAGATTATGCAAGATGACACGGATACCAATTCTGACATGGCAGACGGTGATGGGGATGTGCTCAGGGGAGCCGCATCTCTTGCTGAAGGGGTGTAGTTGATGATAGAGGCTATAAGGGATGTGTTGAATATTGCAGATACAACACCTGAGCAGGTTGAGGAGGCTTACTTCACTGACAATAAAAAAAAGCCTTGCTGCGTCCAAAGAATGAAATGCTATTTTTGAAAAAGCATGGTAAAAACCGGAGAAAAAATTCCAGATCCCTAGAAGGGTTCTGGTTGCTTTCCCCTTCCCTGAGGAGGATAGAAAAGAATGGGAAAACCCACCCATAGTGGACACGTCTGTATCCAGACTCTCAAAAAAGGTGGTTTTACCTGTCCAAGGATCTACTGCCTTAAAGGAGTCGGCGGATCGCAAAATTGATACAACGCTTTAATCCATATACACGGCTTCAGTTGTGATACTACGTACTACTATTGCCTGTGCATGGATTTCCGAAGCCATAGTAAAGTGTTCAGGCACATTACTTGAGGATTTGGATACAATGGATAAAAGTGACGTTGAATTGTTTTAACGTAACATTCAGGATTCTGCAGGATTTATGGTGGAATCCATGAAGGACCTGGGTTCAATGGCTGCAGGAATTTCTTCCATGTCTGTCTCAGCTTGTAGAGGACTGTGGCTGCGCCAGTGGTCTGCCGACGCGGAATCCAGGAGAGGTGTGGAGACCCTACCCTACACAGGTCAGGCTCTCTTAGGGGAAGCGTTGGATGCGTGGATCTCCACGGCTATAGCGGGTAAGTCACCTTTTCTTCCCACAGCTGCACCTGCTACGAAGAAACTTTTTTCTTCAGCTGCATCACAGTCCTTTCGGGTTGCTAAAACAAGAAAGGCCAAACCGTCCAACACCTTCTTTAGAGGAGGTCAACCAAAGTCAAAGAAACCTGCAGCTGCAGGTTCCCAGGAACAGAAACCCGCTTCAGGTACGCCAAAGTCCTCAGCATGACGGTGGACCATGCAGCCTGGAAGTGGGGCCAATGGGGGCGAGACTCAGACATTTCAGTCATGTCTGGGTGTCATCCGGCCTGGATCCCTGGGTGCAAGATATTGTGTCCCAGGGGTACCGGCTGGAATTTCAAGATCTCCCTCCCCACCGGTTCTTCAAATCGGGTTTGTCAGCTTGGCCAGCAGACAGGGCTATCCTACAGGGAGCCATCCAGAAGTTGGTGGAGGCACAGGTTATTGTACCAGTTCCTCCCCAGATGCAAAACAAGGGTTACTATTCAAACCTTTTCGTGGTACCAAAACCGGATGGTTCGGTCAGGCCCATTCTGAACTTAAAGTCTCCCCATTCTGAGTGAGTTCAAGTTCAAAATGGAGTCTCTAAGGGCGGTGATATCAGGTCTGGATATCAAGGATGTGTACCTCCACATTCCGATTTACCTGCCGCATCAAGCTTATCTCCGATTCGCACTGTTGTACTGTCATTTTCAGTTCCAGGCCCTACCATTCGGCCTCTCCACAACACCGAGGGTATTCACCAAGGTGATGGCGGAAATGATGGTTCTCCTCCGCAGACAGGAGGTAAACATAATTCCTTATCTGGACGATCTGCTGACAAAGGCATCATCCAAGGAGAAGCTGTTCTCATGACCCACCTGCTCAGGGAACACTGTTTGATCCTGAATCTTCCAAAATCACATTTGGAGCCGACCAGGAGGTTGTCCTTTCTGGGAATGATCCTCGACACGGAAGAGCAGAGGGTGTTTTTTCCAGAGGAAAAAGCGTTGGTGATACAAACAATGTTCCGGGATGTCCTGAAGCCAGCCAGGGTGTCAGTTCAACAGTGCATTCGCCTTCTGGGGAAGATGGTGGCCTCTTACGAGGCTCTACAGTACGAGAGGTTTCATGCTCGGTTCTTCCAACTGGATCTCCTGGACAAGTGGTCGGGATCCCATCTACACATGCACCAGAGAATACGTCTGTCGCCAAAGGCCAGGATTTCACTCCTCTGGTGGCTGCAATTACCTCACCTTCTTGAGGGCCGCAGGTTCGGGATTCAGAACTGGATCCTTCTAACCACGGATGCACGTCTCTGGGGCTGGGGCGCAGTCACTCAAGGGGAAACCTTCCAAGGAAGGTGGTCAAGTTTGGAAGCCGGCCTGCCGATAAACATTCTGGAACTAAGAGCCGTCTACAGCGGTCTTCTCCAAGCGGCCCATCTTCTGAGAAATCGGGCCATTCAAGTGCAGTCGGACAATGTAACGACAGTGGCTTACATAAACCGACAGGGCGGAACGAAGAGCAGTGCTGCAATGTCAAAAGTAACCAGATTCATCCTCTGGGCTGTCGGCAATCTTCATTCCGGAAGTAGACAACTGGGAAGCGGACTTCCTCAGCAGTCACAATCTCCATCCAGGGGAGTGGGGTCTCCATCCGGAGGTGTTCAAGGAGGTAACTGATCTTTGGGGTGTACCTCATATAGACATGATGGCCTCTCGTCTCAACAAGAAGCTTTGGCGATATTGTTCCAGGTCGAGGTACCCGCAAGCAGTGGCGGTGGTCGCCCTAGTGACTCCGTGGGTTTTCCAGTCGGTGTACATGTTTCCGCCACTCCCACTCATTCCAAGGGTGCTAAAGCTCATAAGGAGAACAAGAGTTCCTCATTGCTCCAGACTGGCCAAGAAGGTCTTGGTACGCGGATCTTCTGGATCTACTGCTAGAAGAGCAGTGGCCGTTCGCCTATCAAGACTTACCACGGCTTTGTTTGACGGCTTGGAGGTTGAACACCAGATACTATCTCGGAAGGGCATTCCGAACAAGGTTATTCCTACCCTGATACAGGCTAGGAAAGGAGTAACGTCTAAACATTACCATTGTATTTGGAAGAAATATGTATCTTGGTGTGAGTCCAAGAAATTTCTTGTGGTGGAGTTTCAACTGGGACGGTTTCACCTCTTCCTGCAAGCTGGTGTGGATATGGGCCTGAGGTTAGGATCCCTAAAGGTCCAGATTTTGGCCCTATCCATTTTCTTCTAGAAACAGTTGGCTTCCCTCCCTGAGGTTCAGACTTTTTTGAAGGGAGTCCTGCACATCCAACCTCCCTTTGTACTGCCTACGGCACCCTGGGATCTTAACGTGTTGTTGCAGTTCCTCCAGTCTAACTGGTTTGAGCCTCTACAGGAGGTTGAGGTCAAGTTTCTCATGTGGAAGGCTGTCACTTTGTTGGCCTTAGCTTTTGCTAGACGTGTGTCGGAGTTGGGTGCTTTGTCATGTAAAAGCCCATACTTGATCTTCCGTGAGGATAGAGCGGAGCTTCGGATACGTCAGCAGTTTCTTCCGAAGGTTGTGTCGGCATTTCATATCAACCAACCTATTGTGGTGCCAGTTGCGACTGACTCCTCGATTTCATCAAAGTCCTTAGATGTTGTAAGGGCTCTAAAGATCTATGTGAGGAGGACTGCTCATCACAGAAAATCGGACTCTCTATTTGTTCTGTATGATCCCAAGAAAATTGGGTGTCCTGCTTCTAAGCAGACGATCTCTAGCTGGATCAGGTTCACTATACAGCATGCATATTCTACAGCAGGCTTGCCGTGTCCTACGTCTGTTAGGGCCGACTCTACTCGTAAGGTGGGTTCTTCCTGGGCCCACTTCAGGCAAAGTGTTCCCTTAAAGACCGAACCAGCCCCTTTTGTATAGAACCCTATGACCTTACAATCTATGTGCACAGTGTAGTCACATGTGTATGTTTATAACCCAATTTAAGTATAGAAAGAAGTCTCGCGTTTGGGTTTCCGGTTGCTAGGTTACCACGTCAAGCTCAGAGGCTCACTCACACACGCATATTGATGTGATTGGCTGGTTACAGTCACGAGATTTGACAGTCCGATCACATGACCGGACTTAGGATCTTTATGGATTCTGTGAATGGTCCGGTCATGTGACTATCCTCACATGGGCGATGTCTTATGCCCTAACCAATGGAATACTTAAAAATACTACATGTGATTACAATAGACCTATCCTGCTTCATGATAAATTCATCCACTCACTTTTCACCCCTTTACACACCCTTTCTGTTTCTGCCTTCAGGGACGTTGTATCATTATTTCAGCTCACTACCCCCAGAGTAGCGAGGCACCCAACCCTTTACTCAGCTAAGCCTGATTACTATGGGCGCAATATGCGCGATAACGGAGATCATTTTAGAAAGGAAATTGGGCGTGATATATCATTTGAATCTCACCCATAGAGTTACAATCGATGCAGGTCACATGACTTATAATAATAAAATTTAAACTAAGTTTCTCTAACGTCCTAGTGGATGCTGGGGACTCCGTAAGGACCATGGGGAATAGACGAGCTCCGCAGGAGACTGGGCGCTCTAAGAAAGATTTAGTACTACTGGTGTGCACTGGCTCCTCCCTCTATGCCCCTCCTCCAGACCTCAGTTAGAATCTGTGCCCGGAAGGAGCTGGGTGCATTTTAGTGAGCTCCTGAGCTTGCTATTAAGAAAGTATTTTAGTTAGGTTTTTTTATTTTCAGAGAGCTTCTGCTGGCAACAGACTCTGCTACGTGGGACTGAGGGGAGAGAAGCAAACCTACTAACTGCGGCTAGGTTGCGCTTCTTAGGCTACTGGACACCATTAGCTCCAGAGGGATCGAACACAGGAACTTAACCTTGGTCGTCCGTTCCCGGAGCCGCGCCGCCGTCCCCCTCGCAGAGCTAGAAGACAGAAGCCGCCGGGTTGAAACAAGAAGACGTCAAAATAGGCGGCAGAAGACTCCGGTCTTCATATGAGGTAGCGCACAGCACTGCAGCTGTGCGCCATTGCTCCCACACTAACCCACACACTCCGGTCAATGTAGGGTGCAGGGCGCAGGGGGGGGCGCCCTGGGCAGCAATTGAGTACCTCCTGGAAAAAAGCAGCATATATACAGCTGGGCACTGTAATATGCATGAGCCCCCGCCATTATTTTTACACAAAATCGCGGGACAGAAGCCCGCCGCTGAGGGGGCGGGGCTTCTTCCTCAGCACTAACCAGCGCCATTTTCTCTTCACAGCTCCGCTGAGAGGAAGCTCCCCAGGCTCTCCCCTGCAGACTCACGGTAGAAAGAGGGTAAAAAGAGAGGGGGGGCACATAAATTTAGCGCATTAATCATATATACAGCAGCTACTGGGTAAACACTAAGTTACTGTGTAATTCCTGGGTTATATAGCGCTGGGGTGTGTGCTGGCATACTCTCTCTCTGTCTCTCCAAAAGGCCTTGTGGGGGTCCTGTCCTCATATAGAGCATCCCCTGTGTGTGTGGTGTGTCGGTACGCTTGTGTCGACATGTTTGACGAGGAGGGCTATGTGGAGGCAGAGCAGGTGCAGATGAATGACGTGTCTCCGCCGACGGCGCCGACACCTGATTGGATGGATATGTGGAAGGTGTTAATTGATAATGTAAACTCCTTGCATAAAAGGTTGGATAAAGCTGAAACCTTGGGACAGTCGGGGTCTCAGCCCATGCCTGATCCTACAGCGCAGAGGCCGTCAGGGTCTCAGAAGCGCCCACTATCCCAAATTGTTGACACAGATATCGACACGGATTCTGACTCCAGTGTCGATGGCGATGATGCAAAATTGCAGCCTAAAATGGCTAAAGCCATCCGCTACATGATTATAGCAATGAAGGATGTATTGCACATATCAGAGGTAAACCCTGTCCCTGACAAGAGGATTTATATGTATGGGGAGAAAAAGCAAGAGGTGACTTTTCCCCCTTCACATGAGTTAAATGAGTTATGTGAAAAAGCGTGGGATTCCCCAGATAGGAAAGTGCTGATTTCCAAAAGGTTACTTAGGCGTACCCTTTCCCGCCAATGGACAGGATGCGCTGGGAATCCTTCCCTAGGGTAGACAAAGCTCTGACACGCTTATCTAAGAAGGTGGCCCTGCCGTCACAGGATACGGCCTCCCTAAAGGATCCTGCGGATAGGAAGCAGGAAAGTATCCTGAAGTCTGTTTCTACGCATTCAGGTACTCTACTGAGGCCGGCAATTGCGTCGGCCTGGATGTGTAGTGCTGTAGCAGCATGGACAGATAATCTGTCTGAGGAACTGGATACCTTGGACAAGGATACTATTTTACTGACCCTGGGGCATATAAAAGACTCTGTCCTATATATGAGGGATGCCCACAGGGACATTTGCCTACTGGGCTCTAGAATAAATGCAATGTCGATTTCTGCCAGAAGGGTCCTGTGGACTCGGCAATGGACAGGTGATGCCGACTCCAAAAAGCACATGGAGGTTTTACCTTACAAGGGTGAGGAATTGTTTGGGGACGGTCTCTCGGACCTAGTTTCCACAGCTACGGCTGGGAAGTCAAATTTTTTGCCATATATTCCCTCACAGCCTAAGAAAGCACCGTATTACCAAATGCAGTCCTTTCGATCACAAAAAAGCAAGAAAGTCAGAGGGGCATCCTTTCTTGCCAGAGGCAGGGGTAGAGGAAAGAAGCTGCACCATACAGCTAGTTCCCAGGAACAGAAGTCCTCCCCGGCTTCCACTAAATCCACCGCATGACGCTGGGGCTCCACAGGTGGAGCCAGGAGCGGTGGGGGCGTGTCTCCGAAATTTCAGCCACCAGTGGGTTCGCTCACAGGTGGATCCCTGGGCTATACAGATTGTGTCTCAGGGATACAAGCTGGAATTCGAAGTGATGCCCCCTCACCGTTACCTCAAATCGGCCCTGCCAGCTTCCCCCATGGAAAGGGAGGTAGTGTTAGCGGCAATTCACAAGTTATATCTCCAGCAGGTGGTGGTAAAGGTTCCCCTCCTTCAACAGGGAAGGGGATACTATTCCACAATGTTTGTGGTACCGAAACCGGACGGTTCGGTCAGACCCATATTGAATTTAAAGTCCCTGAACATTTATCTGAAAAGATTCAAGTTCAAAATGGAATCGCTCAGAGCGGTCATTGCAAGCCTGGAAGAGGGGGATTTTATGGTGTCTCTGGACATCAAGGATGCTTACTTGCATGTCCCCATTTATCCACCTCATCAGGAGTACCTCAGATTTGTGGTACAGGGCTGTCATAACCACTTCCAGACGTTGCCGTTTGGGCTCTCCACGGCACCGAGAATATTTACCAAGGTAATGGCGGAAATGATGGTGCTCCTGAGAAAGCAAGGAGTCACAATTATCCTATACTTGGACGATCTCCTCATAAAGGCGAGATCCAGAGAGCAGTTGCTGATCAGCGTAGCACACTCTCAAGTGTTGCAACAGCACGGCTGGATTCTGAATATCCCAAAGTCGCAGCTGATTCCTACGACGCGTCTGCCCTTTCTGGGCATGATTCTGGACACAGACCAGAAGAAGGTGTTTCTCCCGGCGGAGAAGGCTCAGGAGCTCGTGACTCTAGTCAGAGACCTCTTAAAACCGAAACAGGTGTCGGTGCATCACTGCACGCGAGTCCTGGGAAAGATGGTGGCATCATACGAAGCCATTCCCTTCGGCAGGTTCCATGCGAGGATCTTTCAGTGGGATCTGTTGGACAAGTGGTCCGGATCGCATCTTCAGATGCATCGGCTGATCACCCTGTCCCCCAGGGTTAAGGTGTCTCTTCTGTGGTGGCTGCAGAGTGCTCACCTTCTCGAGGGCCGCAGGTTCGGCATACAGGACTGGGTCCTGGTGACCACGGATGCGAGCCTCCGAGGATGGGGGGCAGTCACTCAGGGAAGAAACTTCCAAGGGTTGTGGTCAAATCAGGAGGCTTGTCTGCACATAAATATCCTGGAACTAAGGGCCATATACAACGCCCTGAGTCAAGCGGAGCCTCTGCTTCGCAACCAACCGGTGCTGATTCAGTCAGACAACATCACCGCAGTGGCTCATGTAAACCGCCAGGGCGGCACAAGAAGCAGAGTGGCGATGGCGGAAGCCACCAGGATTCTTCGTTGGGCGGAGAATCACGTGCAAGCACTGTCAGCAGTGTTCATTCCGGGAGTGGACAACTGGGAAGCAGACTTCCTCAGCAGGCACGACCTCCACCCGGGAGAGTGGGGACTTCATCAAGAAGTCTTCACGCAGATTACAAATCGATGGGAACTGCCACAGGTTGACATGATGGCATCCCGCCTCAACAAAAAACTACAAAGGTATTGCGCCAGGTCAAGGGACCCTCAGGCGATAGCTGTGGACGCACTAGTGGCACCGTGGGTGTTCCAGTCGGTCTATGTATTTCCTCCTCTTCCTCTCATACCCAAGGTGCTGAGAATCGTAAGAAAAAGAGGAGTGAGAACAATACTCATTGTTCCGGATTGGCCAAGAAGGACTTGGTACCCGGTACTGCAAGAAATGCTCACAGAGGACTCATGGCCTCTGCCTCTCAGACAGGACCTGTTGCAACAGGGGCCCTGTCTGTTCCAAGACTTACCGCGGCTGCGTTTGACGGCATGGCGGTTGAACGCCGGATCCTAGCGGAAAAAGGCATTCCGGATGAAGTTATTCCTACGCTAATAAAGGCTAGGAAGGACGTGACAGCAAAACACTATCACCGTATATGGCGAAAATATGTTGCCTGGTGTGAGGCCAGGAAGGCCCCTACAGAGGAATTCCAGCTGGGCCGGTTCCTGCACTTCCTACAGTCTGGAGTGACTATGGGCTTGAAGTTGGGGTCCATAAAGGTCCAGATTTCGGCCCTATCCATTTTCTTTCAAAAAGAACTGGCTTCTCTTCCTGAGGTTCAGACGTTTGTTAAGGGAGTGCTGCATATTCAGCCCCCTTTTGTGCCACCAGTGGCACCTTGGGATCTCAACGTGGTGTTGGGTTTCCTGAAATCCCACTGGTTTGAGCCACTTAAGACCGTGGAGCTAAAGTATCTCACGTGGAAGGTGGTCATGCTATTGGCCTTAGCTTCGGCTAGGCGTGTGTCAGAATTGGCGGCTTTGTCATGTAAAAGCCCCTATCTGGTTTTCCATGTGGACAGGGCAGAATTGCGGACTCGTCCACAATTTCTGCCGAAGGCGGTGTCATCTTTTCATTTGAACCAACCTATTGTGGTGCGTGACTTGGAGGAGTCCAAGTTGCTTGATGTAGTCAGGGCTTTGAAGATTTATGTGGCCAGAACGGCTGGAGTCAGGAAAACTGACTCGCTGTTTATCCTGTATGCATCCAACAAGCTGGGTGCTCCTGCTTCAAAGCAAACTATTGCTCGCTGGATCTGTAACACGATTCAGCAGGCTCATTCTGCGGCTGGATTGCCGCATCCAATGGTGGGAACTTTGTGGTCAGCGGTTGATTGAAAGTAACCTCACCGCTGACCACAAAGTTCCCACCATTGGTTACAATGGAGCGCATAGGCGCTACATAGTATCACTGCCGAGTGCTACCTGACATACACTACAGGAGCACACAGCCAATCAGGAGGGTGCCACGACGTGGCGCTCCCTGATTGGCTGAAGGAACCCTCTTAGACAGAAGTCAGGGGGGGTTCCTGGCAGTCGGGGATAGGGGTCCCATGTGAAAACATGGGGCCCCTTTCAGTGCGTGGTCGGGTGTCCGTTTTTTTTTGTTTTGTTTTTTGCAAAGTACGTGGATTACAAATAGAACAGAAGAGGACCGATCTACACTGGATTATGTGAGTATAATTTTTCCAACAGGTACCCCATGGATTCTACATGGAGAAGAGGACCGACCCTCGTGTGAACATAGGTAAGTATGTATGTTTGGAGGTGTATGAATTAAACTTTTACTTTCAAGGTGTGTGTCTTCTGTTTTTATTGGGGTATTTTTTTAGTAGTAGTACTACAGGTACCAGCGGGCCCGGTTTTCCACCGCATAATGGTACTTGTGGTTCTCCAAGTACCAGCTTGCGGAGGAGGCTTGCTGGGACTTGTAGTACTGCTACTAAAAACAATATTCAAATTTTGACAAAAAGGCTATCAGCCCCCCATACGCCGCCCTTGGATGGGGGGGACAGCCTCATGCTTCACCCCTGGCCCTTGGGTGGCTGGAGGGGGGGGGACCCCTTGATTGAAGGGGCCCCCACTCCTCCAGGGTACCCCGGCCAGGGGTGACTAGTTGGGTATGTAATGCCAGGGCCGCAGGGACCAATATAAAAGTGTCCCCTGACTGTGGCATTATGTATCTGGCTAGTGGAGCCCGGTGCTGGTTTCAGAAATACGGGGGACCCCTACGCTTTTTGTCCCCCGTATTTTTGGAACCAGGACCAGGCGCAGAGCCCGGTGCTGGTTGATTAAATATGGGGGAACCCCGGTCAATTTTTTACCCATATTTTTTTAACCAGGACCGGCTCAAAGAGCCCGAGGCTGGTTTTGCTTAGGAGGGGGGACCCTACGCATTTTTTTTTGGCAAATTTAACACTTTCCCACCCCTTCCCACTGATAAACATGCACGGATCTCATGGATCCGTGCATGCCTATCATAACACGGGGGGGAAAAGCAGGTCTGTTTTATTTTAGCACTTTTTCACGATTGGTATTTTTACACGGCAGTGTTTGGCTATTGTCGGCAGTGTTTGTGAATTACACTTTTTAGTAAATGACCGAGTTCTACCAAATTACAAGCGTATTTGACCGATGGTGTATTCATTCGTATTTTTTTACTTGGACTTCCAAAAAAATACGAATGCCCTCATCACTGCCGTGATTTGAGTTTAGTAAATTCCCGAGATGACACTTTGAAGAAAAACCACCATCTCGGTCAAAATCGGGACCTTAGTAAATATACCCCACTGTGTCGCCTTTGAAAAACCTGTCTGAGGACAGCGAAACGCATCAGGCTTTCTCCTCCTTGGTCTAAGGGACTTTGTGGACTTCCATCTGTTGGTCATCTACTGGAGGATTCTGGTATACACGGTCCAAGCACTAAAGGTTAGAGGGACTCCAACAAATGCGCTGAAATCCATTGCCATCTCTGTGAAATATCATATGAAAAGGATCAACGCCAACAGGATATATCACTTCACAAATACCTCAGGACCGGTAACTATCACAAACGATTGGGACCATTGCCATTGGTCCATGACCATAACTGCATCCACATTTGGCCTGTGGTTCATAGAACTTTATAAAAAGCCCCTAATACATGACCTAAAAGGAGGACAATATTCCAAAGTTGCACGGTACTAATTCCCCATGATGCTTAGCAATTATGCATATGTAATAATCTGTTTTTAATTGCATTTGAATATAGTGAAGGCTTGTTAGCCAACTATACTTATTCTATATAAAGTATTTTTTAATAAATGATACCTTTCTCTTACGTTCTAGAGGATGCTGGGGTCCATTTTAGTACCATGGGGTATAGACGGTTCCGCAGGAGCCTTTGGCACTTTAAGACTTTTCAACAGTCTAAACTGGCTCCTCCCTCTATGCCCCTCCTCCAGACCTCAGTTTAGAAAATATGCCCGGGAGACTGACTGCACATCAGTGAAGTTCTACTGAGTTTTGCTGAAAAAGACTTTGTTAGGTTTTTTATTTTACAGGGAAGCTGCTGGCAACAGTTCCCTGCTTCGTGGGACTTAGGGGGGGGAAGTAGGAACCAACTTCTCAGTTAGTTTAATGGCTCTGCCTCCGCTGACAGGACACCATTAGCTCCTGAAGGGTACTGGACACAGCCCTTGCCTGGCTGCTGCTCACTCCCACAGCACTGCCGCCATCCCCTAACAGAGCCAGAAGTCAGAAGGTTGGTGAGTATTAACCGGAGACCTGCAGAGAGGGGCCCTCCGGTCATCATGGCGGCATAAAGGTACCAGCGCAGCGCGGGACGCTGCGCAGCAACATGTCTCTCAGCACAGGGTGCAGGGCGCGCGGGGGGGGGGGCGCGCTCTGAGGGACATGATAAATCCTTACTCTCACTGGCAAAATGTACTTGTCAGCCGCTGATGTACACTACCCCCCACCAGTATAAATATTACTGTGGCTGAACACTTATTTGGCGCCATTTTCTCCTCACAGACGTCGGAGCGCTGATCCTACAGGCTGCTTCTCCTCGCACATCGCTGATACAAGTACCAGGGTGTTATAGAAGGGGAGGGGAGCACATAAATTATTGAAGTCTGCGGGCTTCACATTGGATATAAAGCGCTGTTTTGGTATATATGTATATTCACTGTATGTAATACATATAGGGCGCGTGGTGTGGACCGGCAATTCCCTCTGGGTCCCTCTGAGAGACATTAGTGTAGATCTTTCCCCATTAGCTCCCGTGTGTGTGAGTAGTGTGACTGTACACGTGTGTATTATGTCTAGAGAAAGTAGTTCCCCAGAGGAACCCATTTTGGAGGTACAAGAGTGTTCTGAGAAGACAGCTCAAATGTTCTGAACGCAATACACAAATTGTGTCAAGACAGAGTAATTGCCTTGGTTCCTGCTGAACAAAGGAACCAAGGCTTTTATTCAAGCCTGTTTGTGGTACCAAAGCCGGATGGCTCGGTCAGACCGATTTTAAACCTAAAATCTCTGAATCTCTATTTGAAAAAATTCAAATTCAAGATGGAATCCTTGAGAGCAGTGATTTCCAGCTTGGAAGAAAAGGAATTTCTGGTGTCAGTGGACATCAAGGATGCTTACTCGCATGTCCCCATTTACCCACCATATCAAGCATACCTGAGGTTTGCAGTTCAGGATTGCCACTACCAATTCCAGGCATTACCGTTCGGGCTCTCCACGGCTCCGAAAATATTCACCAAGGTGATGGCGGAGATGATGGTTCTACTTCGCAAACAAGGAGTCAACATAATTCCATACTTAGACGATCTACTCATAAAAGCGAGATCCAGGGACAAGCTACTCTAGAACATAGCATATTATCCCTGAAGGTGCTTCAACAGCATGGTTGGATCATCAATTTTCCAAAATCCCAGTTGGAACCGACAATGAGATTATAATTTTTGGGAATGATACTGGACACCGAGGTACAGAGAATATTTCTACCGGTGGAAAAGGCTCAGGAGATCCAGAGCATGGTCAAACAACTTTTGAGACCAAGAACAGTATCAAATCATCAGTGCATTCGCCTGTTGGGGAAAATGGTAGCGGCTTACGAGGCGCTACAATATGGCCGTTTCCATGCCAGGGTCTTCCAGTGGGACCTATTGGACAAGTGGTCAGGGTCGCATCTCCACATGCATCATAGGATAATCTTGTCAGCGAAAGCCAGAATTTCGCTCCTGTGGTGGCTACAAATTTCTCACCTCCTGGAGGGACGCAGGTTCGGGATTCAGGCCTGGATCTTGGTGACCGCGGATGCAAGTCTCCGAGGATGGGGAGCAGTCATGCAAGGAGAAAGCTTCCAAGGAAGATGGTCAAGTCAAGAAACTCGCCTTCACATAAACATTCTGGAGTTGAGAGCTGTGTACAACAGCCTTCATCATGTGGCACACTTTCTTCAAGGTCGTCCCATACAGATCCAGTCAGACAATGTAACGGCAGTAGCTTACATAAACCGTCAAGACGGAATAAAAAGCAGGGCGGTAATGGCAGAGGTGACAAAGATACTCCTCTGGGCAGAAAGACATGCAAAAGCTCTGTCTGCAATTTTCATTCCGGGAGTGGCCAACTGGGAAGCAGACTTCCTCAGCAGACACGATATCCATCCAGGAGAATGGGGCCTCCACCCAGAAGTCTTTGCGGAGGTAACAAGTTGTTGGGGCGTTCCTCAAGTGGTCATGATGGCATCTCGTCTCAACAAGAAGCTTCCGACATATTGTTCCAGGTCGAGAGACCCACAAGCAATAGCAGTGGATGCACTGGTGACCCAGTGGGTGTTTCAGTCGGTGTATCTGTTCCCTCCACTTCCACTTGTTCCAAAGGTTCTCAAGATCATCAGAAGAACAAGAGTTGGAGCAATTCTCATTGCTCCAGACTGGCCAAGGAGGGCCTGGTATCCAGATCTTCAGGAGTTATTACTGGAAGATCCTCGGCCTCTTCCTCTTCGCGAGGACCTGCTTCAGCAGGGGCCGTTAGTTTATCAGGACTTACCGCGGCTGCGTTTGACGGCATGGCTGTTGAGCGCCAGATCCTAGCCCATAAGGGTATTCCCAATGAAGTCATTCCCACACTTATTCTGGCCAGGAAAGGGGTAACGTCCAAACATTACCATCGTATTTGGAGAAAATATGTATCTTGGTGTGAATCCAAGAAGTCTCCTGCGGTGGAGTTTCAATTAGGACGTCTTCTCCTATTTCTACAGGCGGGTGTGGATGCTGGATTGAGATTAGGATCTATCAAGGTTCAGATTTCGGCCTTGTCAGCTTTCTTTCAGAAACAATTGGCTTCTCTACCTGAGGTCCAGACGTTCGTAAAGGGGGTTCTGCGCATCCAACCTCCCTTTGTGCCTCCTGCGGCGCCATGGGATCTTAATGTGGTGTTGCAGTTCCTTAAATCGGACTGATTTGAGCCTCTACAAGATGTAGAGTTGAAGTTTCTCACTTGGAAATTGGTCATGTTATTGGCCTTGGCCTCAGGCATACGGGTGTCTGAGTTAGGAGCTCTTTCACACAAGAGTCCTTACTTAATATTTCATGAAGATAGGGCTGAACTAAGAACACGTCAGCATTTTCTTCCGAAGGTTGTGTCTTCTTTTCATATCAACCAACCAGTGGTGGTGCCAGTGGCTTCTGACACCTCAGCCGTCTCAAAATCCTTGGATGTCGTCAGAGCGTTGAGGATTTATGTTGCAAGAATGGCTAGGATAAGGAATACAGAATCTTTGTTTGTCCTCTATGACCCCAACAAGATTGGGGGTCCTGCTTCTAAGCAGACTATTGTGCGCTGGATCAGGGGTACCATACAGCATGCTCATTCCACACCAGGATTGCCGTTACCGACTTCGGTAAAAGCCAACTCTACAAGGAAAGTGGGTTTGTCCTGGGTGGCTGCCCGGGGTGTCTCAGCGTTGCAAATCTGCCGAGCTGGTACTTGGTCAGGTGCAAACACGTTTTATAAGTTTGACACCTTGGCTGCTGACGACCTAAAATGTGGTCAGCCAGTTCTGCAGGAACATTAGCACTTTCCCGTCCGTACTGGGACCTTTGGTATATCCCCATGGTACTAAAATGGACCCCAGCATCCTCTAGGACGTAAGAGAAAATAGGATTTTAATTACCTGCCAATAAATCCTTTTCTCGTAGTCCGTAGAGGATGCTGGGCGCCCGCCCTGTGCTCATTTTTCCTGCTGATTACATTTATATTTTTGCACATTTTTTCATGTGTTCAGTTGTTAACAGCTGTTGCTGTCGCATTATGCATGCTGGTTTGCATGACTTATGTTAAAGGCCATGTTAGCTGACATGTTGTTTATGGATGGTGTGAATCTCGCCACAAGTTTAATAGTAATTCCTCTCTCGAGAATGTCCGTCTCCTCGGGCACAGTTCCTATACTGAAATCTGGTGGAGGGGCATAGAGGGAGGAGCCAGTTCACACTGTTGAAAAGTCTTAAAGTGCCAAAAGCTCCTGCGGAACCGTCTATACCCCATGGTACTAAAATGGACCCCAGCATCCTCTACGGACTACGAGAAAAGGATTTACCGGCAGGTAATTAAAATCCTATTTTTTAGATTACCATGCTGTCTATAACAGTGTTTGTATAATCAATTACTACAAGCGCTGTTCTCTTTTTTTTCCTTTTCTTTGTATATCTATTGTGTGGAGAGTGACTATCTCCTTTAAACAGCTGCTAGGAAAACCAGCTCAAAGTAGCGCCTGACTGGATATATCTTGGTATATCTTTTCTTTGCGGGTTCTTCCTTGGCGGCTGCCCGGGGTGTCTCTGCTTTACAACTCTGCCGAGCAGCTACTTGGTCGGGGTCGAACACGTTCGCAAAGTTCTACAAGTTCGATACTTTGTCAATTGGTTCTGCAGGAGCCTCTGCGCTCTCCCTCCCATTCTGGGAGCTTTGGTACATCCCCATGGTACTAATGTGGACCCCAGTATCTTCTAGGACGTAAGAGAAAATAGGATTTTAATTACCTACCGGTAAATCCTTTTCTCGTAGTCCGTAGAGGATGCTGGGCGCCCGGCCAGAGGTTTGTGATCCTACGGTGGTTATTTAGTTCAGTACTGCTTAGTTCTAGGTTACGTACTGTTTTGTTACTTGGTAAGTAATCTTGTTCAGTCGTTGCTGATGTTTCAAGCTAGTTAGCTTGGTTTGCCTGGTGTGTGAGCTGGTGTGAATCTCGCCACTATCTGTGTAAATTCCTTCTCTCGAAGATGTCTGTCTCCTCGGGCACAGTTTCTAGACTGAGTCTGGTAGGAGGGGCATAGAGGGAGGAGCCAGTTCACACTGTTGAAAAGTCTTAAAGTGCCAAAAGCTCCTGCGGAACCGTCTATACCCCATGGTACTAAAATGGACCCCAGCATCCTCTACGGACTACGAGAAAAGGATTTACCGGCAGGTAATTAAAGACCTATTTTTTAGATTACCATGCTGTCTATAACAGTGTTTGTATAATCAATTACTACAAGCGCTGTTCTCTTTTTTTTCCTTTCTTTGTATATCTATTGTGTGGAGAGTGACTATCTCCTTTAAACAGCTGCTAGGAAAACGAGCTCAAAGTAGCGCCTGACTGGATATATCTTGGTATATCTTTTCTTTGCGGGTTCTTCCTTGGCGGCTGCCCGGGGTGTCTCGGCTTTACAACTCTGCCGAGCAGCTACTTGGTCGGGGTCGAACACGTTCGCAAAGTTCTACAAGTTCGATACTTTGTCAATTGGTTCTGCAGGAGCCTCCGCGCTCTCCCTCCCATTCTGGGTGCTTTGGTACATCCCCATGGTACTAATGTGGACCCCAGTATCTTCTAGGACGTAAGAGAAAATAGGATTTTAATTACCTACCGGTAAATACTTTTCTCGTAATCCGTAGAGGATGCTGGGCGCCCGGCCAGAGGTTCGTGATCCTACGGTGGTTATTTAGTTCAGTACTGCTTAGTTCTAGGTTACGTACTGTTTTGTTACTTGGTAAGTAATCTTGTTCAGTCGTTGCTGATGTTTCAAGCTAGTTAGCTTGGTTTGCCTGGTGTGTGAGCTGGTGTGAATCTCGCCACTATCTGTGTAAATTCCTTCTCTCGAAGATGTCTGTCTCCTCGGGCACAGTTTCTAGACTGAGTCTGGTAGGAGGGGCATAGAGGGAGGAGCTAGCCCACACTCTCAAACTCTTAAAGTGCCAATGGCTCCTAGTGGACCAGTCTATACCCCATGGTACTAATGTGGACTCCAGCATCCTCTACAGACTACGAGAAAAGGATTTACCGGTAGATAATTAAAATCCTTTTTTTCAGTATAGGTGCATACACACGGAGAGATTTTGGCTATGAGAGATTTTGACTAACTTTTCCCTTGAACTGGCAGTAGGAGATTTTGACTAACTTTACCAGAGATTTTGTCTAACTATGCAAGAGATTTTGGCTATGGGAGATTTTGGCTATGGGAAATTTTGACTATCTCATTTAAATAAGGGGATGAGTGTCATATATAGGACGATTTTACAGGGTGGCTGGTATTTAAATAGCTGAACGTAAAAAAAAAAATTTGCGTGGGGTCCCCCCTCCTATGTAAAACCAGCCTCGGGCTCTTTGAGCCAGTCCTGGTTGTTAAAATACAGAGGAAAAAATGAGTAGGGTTCCCCCATATTTAGACAACCAGCACCGGGCTCTGCGTCCGGTCCTGGTTTAAAAAATACGGGGGACAAAAGACATATGGGTCCCCCGTATTTTCCAAACCAGCACCGGGCTCCACTAGCCAGGGAGATAATGCCACAGCCGGGGGACACTTTTATATTGGTCCCTGCGGCCGTGCCATTACCCCCCCCAACTAGTCACCCCTGGCCGGGGTACACTGGAGGAGTGAGGACCCCTTAAATCAAGGAGTCCCCCCCTCCAGCCACCCAAGGGCCAGGGGTGAAGCCCGAGGCTGTCCCCCCCCATCCGTGGCCCGGTGGATGGGAGGCTGATAGCCTTTCAATAGTAATATTGTTCTTTACAGGAGGCCTACAGGTCCCAGCAAGCCTGCCCCAGCATGTTGGCACTTGGAGAACCACAAGTGCCAGCATGCCCGGACATAAAGGGCCCGCTGGCACCTGTAGTCCACCTGTAAAGAAAATATTAAAAAAAAAAACACAACACATTCTTTTAAAAATCCTTTATTAAACTGGGTCTTCACCTGGGGGCGGCGGCCTTTAAGCTCTTTTGCATGGCCGCCGCCTTCCCAGGGCTTCCGGCGTCTTCACCTGGGGGGGCGCCACCTCCCCAGGGCTTCTGGGGTCTTGCTCCGGCGTCTTCACCTGGTGGGCGGCGGCTGCTAAGCTCTTTTGCATAGCCGCCGCCCATCCAGGACTTCCACGACGTCTTCACCTGGGAGGCGGCGGCCTTTAAGCTCTTTTGCATGGCCGCCGCCTTCCCAGGACTTCCAGCATCTTCACCTGGTGGGCGGCGGCTGCTAAGCTCTTTTGCATAGCCGCCGCCCATCCAGGACTTCCACGGCGTCTTCAGGAGCTCTTCTCCGCTCCTCCTCCGCCGTCGGACTGACAGCCGCTGCCTCGCGCTGACTTATATAAGTCAGCGGGAGGGGGCGGGGCGATGACGCGGCGAGCCGTGATTGGCTCGCGGCGGCCATCTTGAATTTCAAAAATGACGCTGAGGCGCCATTTTTGAAACTGGTACCGCTCCGCTGCCAAACTCTGCAATAGAAAGGTAAATTTCCCCCGCCCGCACCGCTGCCGCAACCCGCCGCCGCCCACACCGCCACCGCAACCCACCGCCGCCCACACCGCCGCCGCAACCCGCCGTCGCCCACACCGCCACCGCAACCCGCCCCCGCCCGCACCGCCGCCACAACCCGCCGCCGCCCGCACCACCGCCGCCTGCACATCGCTATCGCTGGGAAAAATCGCTGGCCTCTTAAAGTGTTAGCGATTTTGACTAACTTTTGCAGCGACATAGCCAAAATTGACTTGCCTGCACTGACTATTTTTCCCAGCGATAGCGACCTAGCGGGGACGCGCATCGCTATCGCTGGCTGTGTACACACGGAGCGATCTGCACTAACTTTCTGAGCGATTTTGACTATATAGTCAAAATCGCTCAGTTATATCGCTCCGTGTGTATGCACCTTATGTCTCATTTATTTATTTTAGGTCTATTTGATTATTTACTTAACTTTTTATGTAGCTTTTGTTGCAACTACATTTTCAAATAAACAGCTGTAACAAAAGTAACTTTCCTTATATTCTTTTACCAGTTTTACTTAATGTGATCTTATAAGTAAAAAGAGAATTGATGTAAATACCAGAAGAAAAGCTGTTTTTAAATTTGCATTATAAACTTTGAAAGTAGATCTAACAAAATGTAGATTGTAAATTTCTGCAAAATATTTCAATTCATATTTTATTGCTCTGCAGGCAAAATATTCAGTATTTATATAAACTAAATATATGTAATTAAATATATAATATTAAGTAGTGTTGTATTTTACATATAATCTGGCCATAGGCATCTCTAGTAGGCCAAAGGTCTGCTAGATACGTTCTTTTATTATTTTTTACTATAAACTGTATATGGCCAAAAATATTTGGAAACCCTTCTAATTAGTCTGTGTGTGGCAGTTTCAGACGCACTCATTGCTGACAGGTGCATAAAATTAAGCATACTGCCATGAGATTTCCAGAGTCACACATTAGCAGTAGAATGGGTCGTACTGGGGAGCTACTGTAAGTTACTTTCATTGCTTCCTTTCTATCAAGTCAGTTTGTCAGATATCTACCCTTCAAGAGATGCCGTGGTCAAACGAAGATTTCTGTGTCCTCATTTATAACACAAACTAACAAGTGTCAAACTGCTTATGGAACAATTTCAGCTCAAGAACTGTTTATATAAATACTGTAGCTAAACATCAGCTGGAATGGTGCAAAGTACACCGCCATTGGACCCTTTAGCAGTGAAAACGTGTCCTCAAGAGTGACTAATCACACTTTACCATTTGGTGGTCTGAGAGACAAATCTGAGGGACATATACAATTAGCCCCTGGGTTTACCAAACAACTAATTACTGCACCGTCCCTATCCACTTAGCGGGTATTCTCCTGCACGTGAATCCCAGAGGGTGTACTTTACCTTGTAGCTTCAGGAATTGCGAGAAAAAGGCACAGTTAGGGGTTCAAGCATTGTGAAAACCCATTGATTCACAGCTTATTTGGAATCAGTGAGTTTTCGATCAGTATTACCCAATGTTAGGCTTGGGCAAATGGCTATTTAATTGACTAAAAGCCTGTTTTTCGTTGTATGGTTTGGGCCCTAAGCTCCAGTGAACACAAATCTTAATGCTACAGCATGCAATGACATTCTGGAGAATTGTGTTCTTCCAACTTTTGGTAAGGCCTTTTCTCTAACGTCCTAAGTGGATGCTGGGGACTCCGTAAGGACCATGGGGAATAGCGGCTCCGCAGGAGACTGGGCACATCTAAAGAAAGCTTTAGGACTAACTGGTGTGCACTGGCTCCTCCCCCTATGACCCTCCTCCAAGCCTCAGTTAGATTTCTGTGCCCGACGAGAAGGGTGCACACTAGGGGCTCTCCTGAGCTTCTTAGTGAAAGTTTTAGTTTAGGTTTTTTATTTTCAGTGAGACCTGCTGGCAACAGGCTCACTGCATCGAGGGACTAAGGGGAGAAGAAGCGAACTCACCTGCGTGCAGAGTGGATTGGGCTTCTTGGCTACTGGACATTAGCTCCAGAGGGACGATCACAGGTCCAGCCTGGATGGGTCCCGGAGCCGCGCCGCCGGCCCCCTTACAGAGCCAGAAGAGCGAAGAGGTCCGGAAAAATCGGCGGCAGAAGACGTTCCTGTCTTCAATAAGGTAGCGCACAGCACTGCAGCTGTGCGCCATTGCTCTCAGCACACTTCATACTCCGTTCACTGAGGGTGCAGGGCGCTGGGGGGGGCGCCCTGAGACGCAATAAAACATGACAGAAATACCTTACATGGCAAAAAATACATCACATATAGCTCCTGGGCTATATGGATGCATTTAACCCCTGCCAGAATATACAAAAAAACGGGAGATAAGGCCGCCGAAAAGGGGGCGGAGCCTATCTCCTCAGCACACTGGCGCCATTTTCCCTCACAGCTCAGTTGGAGGGAAGCTCCCTCGCTCTTCCCTGCAGTCACTACACTACAGAAAGGGTTAAAAAAAGAGAGGGGGGCACTAATTAGGCGCAGTATTAAAACATACAGCAGCTATAAGGGGAAAAACACTTATATAAGGTTATCCCTGTATATATATAGCGCTCTGGTGTGTGCTGGCATACTCTCCCTCTGTCTCCCCAAAGGGCTAGTGGGGTCCTGTCCTCTATCAGAGCATTCCCTGTGTGTGTGCTGTGTGTCGGTACGTTTGTGTCGACATGTATGAGGAGAAAAATGATGTGGAGACGGAGCAGAGTGTCTGTAACAGTGATGTCACCCCCTAGGGGGTCGACACCTGAGTGGATGTACTGTTGAAAATTACGTGACAGTGTCAGCTCTATATAAAAAAACAGTGGTTGACATGAGACAGCCGGCTACTCAGCTTGTGCCTGTCCAGACGTCTCATAGGCCGTCAGGGGCTCTAAAGCGGCCGTTACCTCAGATGGCAGATACAGACGCCGACACGGATACTGACTCCTGTGTCGACGGTGAAGAGACAACCGTGATTTCCAGTAGGGCCACACGTTACATGATTGAGACAATGGAAAATGTTTTTATACATTTCTGATAATACGAGTACCACCAAAAAGGGGTATTATGTTCGGTGAGGGAAAAACTACCTGTAGTTTTCCTGAATCTGAGAAATAAAATGAGGTGTGTGATGATGCGTGGGTTTCCCCCCCGATAACAATTGATAATTTCTTAAAAAGTATTGGCTGCATACCCTTTCCCGCCAGAGGTTAGGGTGCGTTGGGAAACACCCCCTAGGGGGGATAAGGCGCTCACACGCTTGTAAGAACAAGGGCTCTACCCTCTCATGAGATGGCCGCCCTTAAGGATCCTGCTGATAGAAAGCAGGAGGGTATCCAAAAAGGTATTTACACACATACTGGTGTTATACTGCGACCAGCTATCGCCTCAGCCTGGAGGTGCAGTGCTGGGTTGGCATGGTCGGATTCCCTGACTGGAAATATTGATATCCTAGATAAGGATAGTATATTATTGCCTATAGAGCATTTAAAAGATGCATTTCTATATATGCATGATGCACAGCGGAATAATTGCCGACTGGCATCAAGTATAAGTGCGTTGTCCAATTCTACCAGTAAAATGGTCAGGTGATGCGGATTCCAAACGGCATTTGGAAGTATTGCCTTTGAAAGGGGACATTTGGGGTCGGTCTTTTAGACCTGGTGGCCACGGCAACAGCTGGGAAATCCACGTTTGTACCCCAGGTCGCCTCTCAAAATAAGACGCCGTATTATCAGGCGCAGTCTTTTGTTGGCAAGCGGACAAAAGGTTCCTCTTTTCTGCTCGTGACAGAGGGAGAGGAAAAAGGCTGCACAGATCAGCCAGTTGCCAGGAACAGAAACCCTTTCCCGCCTCTGCCAAGCCCTCAGTATGACGCTAGGGCTTTACAAGCTCAGGCACAGTGGGGGCCCGTTCTCAATGAATTTCAGTGCGCAGTGGGCTCACTCGCAAGTAGACCCCTGGATCCTTCAGGTAATATCTCAGTGATACATATTGGAATTCGAGACGTCTCCCCCTCGCCGTTTCCAAAAGTCGGCTTTACCGACGTCTCCATCTGACAGGGAGGCAGTTTTGGAAGCCATTCACAAGCTGTATTCCCAGCAGGTGATAATCAAGGTACCCCTCCTGCAACAGGGAACGGGGTATTATTCCACACTATTGTGGTACCGAAGCCAGACGGCTCGGTGAGACCGATTCTAAATCTAAAATCTTTGAACACTTACATACAGAGGTTCAAATTCAAGATTGAGTCACTCAGAGCAGTGATTGCGAACCTGGAAGAAGGGGACTACATGATGTCTCGGGACATCAAGGATGCTTACCTTCATGTCAAAATTTACCCTTCTCACCAAGGGTACCTCAGGTTATGGTACAGAACTGTCACTATCAGTTCAGACGCTGCCGTAGGGATGGTCCACGGCACCCCGGGTCTTTACTAAGATCCAGGGAACAGTTGGAGGTCGGTGTAGCACTATCTCAGGTAGTGTTGCGGCAGCACGATTGGATTCTCAATATTCCAAAATCGCAGCTGGTTCCGACGACTTGTCTTCTGTTTCCTAGGGATGATCCTGGACACAGTCCAGAAAAAAGGTGTTTCTCCCGGATGAGAAAGCCAGGGAGTTATCCGAGCTGATCAGGAACCTCCTAAAACCGAACCAAGTCTCAGTGCATCAATGCACAAGGGTTCTGGGTAAAAATGGTGGCTTCCTACGAAGCAATCCCATTCGTTAGATTCCACGCAAGAACTTTCCAGTGGAACCTACTGGACAAATGGTCCGGGTCGCATTTTCAGATGCATCAGCGGATAACCCTGTCACCAAGGACAAGGGTATCCATCCTGTGGTGGTTGCAGAGTGCTCATCTTCTAGAGGGCCGCAGATTCGGCATTCAGGACTGGGTCCTGGTGACCACGGATGCCAGCCTGCGAGGCTGGGGAGCAGTCACACAGGGAAGGAATATCCAGGGCTTAGGGTCAAGCCTGGATACATCACTTCACATAAATATCCTGAAGCTAAGGGCCATTTACAATGCTCTAAGCTTAGCGAGACCTCTGCTTCAAGGTCAGCCGGTGTTGATCCAGTCGGACAACATCATGGCAGTCACCCACGTAAACAGACAGGGTGGCACAAGAAGCAGGAGGGCAATGGCAGAAGCTGCAAGGATTCTTCGCTGGGCGGAAAATCATGTGATAGCACTGTCAACAGTATTCATTCCGGGAGTGGACAACTGGGAAGCAGACTTCCTCAGCACGACCTCCACCCGGGAGAGTGGGGACTTCACCCAGAAGTCGTCCACATGATTAAAAAACTCGACAGGTATTGCGCCAGGTCAAGAGACCCTCAGGCAATAGTTGTAGATGCTCTGGTAACACCGTGGGTGTACCAGTCAGTGTATGTGTTCCCTCCTCTGCCTCTCATACCCAAGGTACTGAGATTGATAAGATGGAGAGGAGAAAGCACTATATTCGTGGCTCCGGATTGGCCAAGAAGGACTTGGTAACCGGAACTTCAAGAGATGCTCACGGAGGATCCGTGGCCTCTACCTCTAAGAAGGGACCTGCTCCAGCAAGGACCCTGTCTGTTCCAAGACTTACCGCGGCTGCGTTTGACGGCATGGCGGTTGAACACAGGATCCTGAAGGAAAAAAGGCATTCCGGATGAAGTCATCCCTATCCTGATCAAAAGCCAGGAAGGATGTAACCGCAAAAACATTATCACCACAATTGGCGAAAATATGTTGCGTGGTGCGAGGCCAGTAAGGCCCGACGGAGGAAATTCAACTGGGTCGATTCCTACATTTCCTGAAAACAGGAGTGTCTATGGGCCTGAAATTGGGGTCCATTAAGGTTCAGATTTCGGCCCTGTCAATTTTCTTCCAAAAAAGAACTATCTTCAATCCCTGAAGTTTAGACGTTTGTAAAAGGGGTACTGCATATACAGCCTCCTTTTGTGCCTCCAGTGGCAATTTGGGATCTCAATGTAGTTTGGGTTCCAAAAGTCACATTGGTTTGAACCATTTAAATCTGTGGAGTTAAAATATCTCACATGGAAAGTTGTCATGCTGTTGGCCCTGGCCTGGGCCAGGCGCGTGTCAGAATTGGCGGCTTTATCCTGTAAAAGCCCTTATCTGATTTTCTCTAACGTCCTAGTGGATGCTGGGGACTCCGTCAGGACCATGGGGAATAGCGGGCTCCGCAGGAGACAGGGCACATCTAAAAAAGCTTTTAGGTCACATGGTGCGTACTGGCTCCTCCCCCTATGACCCTCCTCCAAGCCTCAGTTAGGTTTTTGTGCCCGTCCGAGAGGGCGCAATCTAGGTGGCTCTCTTAAAGAGCTAGTTAGAAAAGTTTTTTTTTAGGTTTCTAATCAGTGTCTCCTGCTGGCGACAGGAGCACTGCAACGAGGGACTTAGGGGAGAGACTTGCAACTCACCTGCCTGCAGGAGGATTGAAGTCTTAGGCTACTGGACACTGAGCTCCAGAGGGAGTCGGAACACAGGTCAGCCTGGGGTTCGTCCCGGAGCCGCGCCGCCGATCCCCCTTACAGACGCTGAAGAACGGCAGAACGGAGGTCCGGAAACAGGCGGCAGAAGACTTCAGTCTTCATAGAGGTAGCGCACAGCACTGCAGCTGGGCGCCATTGTTGCTACACAGCTCACGGATCTCGGTCACGGAGGGTGCAGGGCGCTGCTGGGGGCGCCCTGGGCAACAATATAGAGTACCTTAGAGGCAAATAAATACATCACATATAGCCATTAAGGCTATATGTATGTATTTAACCCAGGCCAGTTTATTAGAAAAACCGGGAGAAAAGCCCGCCGGAAAAGGGGCGGAGCTTATTCTCCTCAGCACTCGGCGCCATTTTCCTGCACGGCTCCGCTGGTGAGGAAGGCTCCCACGACTCTCCCCTGCACTGCACTACAGAAACAGGGTAACAAAGAGAGGGGGGGCATAAATTGGCGATATAAATATATATTGAGAGCGCATATATAAAAACAACACCTTCTAGGGTTGTTATATACTGTATAGCGCTTTTGGTGTGTGCTGGCAAACTCTCCCTCTGTCTCCCCAAAGGGCTAGGAGGGTCCTGTCTTCAATAGAGCATTCACTGTGTGGCTGCTGTGTGTGTCGGTACGTGTGTGTCGACATGTATGAGGACGAAGTTGGTGTGGAGGCAGAGCAATTGCCGATGATGGTAATGTCACCCCCTAGGGAGTCGACACCGGAATGGATGGCTTTGGTTATGGAATTACGTGATAATGTCAGCACATTACAAAAGTCAGTTGACGAAATGAGACGCCCGGCAAACCAGTTAGTACCGGTTCAGGCATCTCAGACACCGTCAGGGGCTGTAAAACGTCCCTTACCTCAGTCAGTCGACACGGGTACCGACACAGATGAATCTAGTGTCGACGGTGAGGAAGTAAACGTATTTTCCAATAGGGCCACACGTTATATGATCACGGCAATGAAGGAGGCTTTGCAGCTCTCTGATACTACTGGTACCTCAAAAAGGGGTATTATGTGGGGGGTGAAAAAACTACCTGTATTTTTCCCAGAATCAGAGGAATTGAATGATGTGTGTGATGAAGCGTGGGTTACCCCCGATAGAAAAATGCTAATTTCAAAGAAGTTGTTGGCATTATACCCTTTCCCACCAGAGGTTAGGGCGCGCTGGGAATCACCCCCTAAGGTGGATAAGGCGCTCACACGTTTATCAAAGCAAGTGGCGTTGCCGTCTCCTGATACGGCCGCCCTCAAGGATCCAGCAGATAGGAGGCTGGAAACTACACTGAAGAGTATATACACACATACGGGTGTTATACTGCGACCGGCAATAGCCTCAGCCTGGATGTGCAGTGCTGGGGTAGTGTGGTTGGATTCTCTGACTGAAAATATTGAGACCCTGGATAGGGACAGTATTTTATTGACTCTAGAGCAATTAAAGGATGCTTTTCTTTATATGCGAGATGCTCAGAGGGATGTTTGTACTCTAGCATCAAGAGTAAGCGCTATGTCCATATCTGCTAGAAGAAGTTTATGGACGCGACAGTGGTCAGGTGATGCGGATTCCAAGAGGCATATGGAAGTATTGCCATATAAAGGAGAGGAATTGTTTGGGGTCGGTCTTTCGGACCTGGTGACCACGGCAACTGCCGGCAAATCCACCTTTTTACCTCAGACCCCTTCACAACAGAAAAAGACACCGTCTTTTCAGCCGCAGTCCTTTCGCTCCTATAAAAAGCGACCAAAAGGACAGTCTTATCTGCCGAGAGGCAGAGGAAAGGGTAAGAAAGGGCAGCACGCAGCCCCTGCCCAGGAACAGAAGCCCGCCCCGGCTTCTACAAAGCCATCAGCATGACGCTGGGGCTTTACAAGCGGACCCAGGAACGGTGGGGGGTCGACTCAAGATTTTCAGCAATCAATGGGCTCACTCACAAGTGGACCCGTGGGTCCTGCAGATAATATCTCAGGGTTACATGCTGGAGTTCGAAAGGTTTCCACCTCGCCGGTTCCTAAAGTCTGCTTTACCAACGTCTCCCTCAGAAAGGACGTCGGTTTTGGAAGCCATTCACAAGCTGTATTCTCAGCAGGTGATAGTCAAGGTACCCCTCCTACAACAGGGAAAGGGGTATTATTCCACACTATTTGTGGTACCGAAGCCGGACGGTTCGGTAAGACCTATTCTAAATCTGAAATCCTTGAACCTGTACATACAGAAATTCAAGTTCAAAATGGAGTCACTCAGAGCAGTGATAGCGAATCTGGAAGACGGGGACTTCATGGTGTCCCTGGACATAAAGGATGCTTATCTGCATGTCCCAATTTACCCCTCACACCAAGGGTATCTCAGGTTCGTGATACAAGACTGTCATTATCAGTTTCAAACGATGCCGTTTGGTTTGTCTACGGCCCCTCGGGTCTTTACCAAGGTAATGACCGAAATGATGGTTCTTCTACGAAGAAAAGGCGTATTAATTATCCCTTACTTGGACGATCTCCTGATAAGGGCAAAGTCCAGAGAACAGCTGGAAGTCGGTGTAGCACTAACCCAGGTAGTGCTCCAGCAACACGGGTGGATTCTGAATCTTCCAAAATCTCAATTGACCCCGACAACTCGTCTGCTGTTCCTGGGAATGATTCTGGACACGGTTCAGAAAAAGGTGTTTCTCCCGGAGGAAAAAGCAAGGGAGTTATCCGAACTTGTCAGGAACCTCCTAAAACCAGGAACGGTGTCAGTACATCAATGCACAAGAGTCCTGGGAAAGATGGTGGCTTCGTACGAAGCGATTCCATTCGGCAGATTCCATGCACGGACATTTCAGTGGGATCTGCTGGACAAATGGTCCGGATCGCATCTGCACATGCATCAGCGGATAGCACTGTCACCAAGAACAAGGTTGTCTCTCCTGTGGTGGCTGCAGACTGCCCATCTGTTAGTGGGCCGCAGATTCGGCATACAGGACTGGGTCCTGGTGACTACGGATGCCAGCCTACGAGGTTGGGGAGCAGTCACAAAGGGAAGAAACTTCCAGGGCGTGTGGTCAAGCCTGGAGACGTCTCTTCACATAAATATACTGGAGCTAAGAGCGATCTACAATGCTCTAAGTCTGGCAAAACCGCTGCTTCAGGGTCAGCCGGTGTTGATCCAGTCCGACAACATCACGGCAGTCGCCCACGTAAACCGACAAGGCGGCACGAGAAGCAGGAGTGCAATGGCAGAAGCGGCAAGGATTCTGCGCTGGGCGGAGAATCATGTCATAAGCACTGTCAGCAGTGTTCATCCCGGGAGTGGACAACTGGGAAGCAGATTTCCTCAGCAGACACGACCTTCACCCGGGAGAGTGGGGACTTCATCCAGAAGTTTTCCACATGATTGTGAACCGTTGGGAAAAACCAAAGGTAGACATGATGGCGTCTCGTCTCAACAAAAAATTGGACAGGTATTGCGCCAGGTCAAGAGACCCTCAGGCAATAGCTGTGGACGCTCTGGTAACACCGTGGGTGTACCAATCAGTGTATGTGTTCCCTCCTCTGCCTCTCATACCAAAGGTGCTGAGAATTATACGGAAAAGAGGAGTAAGAACGATACTGGTGGCTCCGGACTGGCCAAGGAGAACTTGGTATCCGGAACTTCAAGAGATGCTCACGGAGGATCCGTGGCCTCTACCTCTGAGAAGGGATCTGCTTCAGCAGGGACCTTGTATGTTCCAAGACTTACCGCGTCTGCGTTTGACGGCATGGCGGTTGAACGCCGGATTCTAAAAGAAAAGGGCATTCCAGAGGAAGTTATTCCTACCTTGATTAAGGCTAGGAAGGAAGTGACTGTACAACATTATCACCGCATTTGGCGAAAATATGTTGCGTGGTGTGAGGCCAAGAAGGCTCCAACGGAAGAATTTCAATTGGGTCGATTCTTACATTTCCTGCAAGCAGGATTGTCTATGGGCCTAAAATTGGGGTCTATTAAAGTTCAAATTTCGGCCTTATCAATTTTCTTCCAGAAGGAATTGGCGTCAGTGCCTGAAGTACAAACTTTTGTCAAAGGTGTACTACATATACAACCCCCAATAGTGCCTCCAGTGGCACCGTGGGATTTGAACGTGGTTCTAAATTTTCTCAAATCTCATTGGTTTGAGCCGTTAAAATCGGTAGAATTAAAATACCTTACATGGAAGGTAACCATGCTGTTGGCCCTGGCTTCTGCCAGGAGAGTTTCAGAGTTGGCAGCTTTGTCATACAAGAGCCCATATCTGATATTCCATTCGGACAGGGCAGAATTGAGGACGCGTCCTCAATTTCTCCCTAAGGTGGTTTCGGCATTTCACTTAAACCAGCCTATTGTGGTGCCTGCGGCTACTAGCGACTTGGAGGACTCCAAGTTACTGGACGTTGTCAGAGCATTAAAAATATATATTTCAAGGACAGCTGGAGTCAGAAAAACTGACTCGTTGTTTACATTGTATGCACCCAACAAGATGGGTGCTCCTGCGTCTAAACAGACGATCCGCACGTTGGATCTGTAGCACAATCCAACTTGCACATTCTGTGGCAGGCGTGCCACAGCCTAAATCTGTAAAGGCCCACTCCACAAGGAAGGTGGGCTCATCTTGGGCGGCTGCCCGAGGAGTCTCGGCATTACAACTTTGCCGAGCAGCTACGTGGTCAGGGGAGAACACGTTTGTAAAATTTTACAAATTTGATACTCTGGCTACAGAGGACCTGGAGTTTTCTCATTCGGTGCTGCAGAGTCATCCGCACTCTCCCGCCCGTTTGGGAGCTTTGGTATAATCCCCATGGTCCTGACGGAGTCCCCAGCATCCACTAGGACGTTAGAGAAAATAAGAATTTACTTACCGATAATTCTATTTCTCATAGTCCGTAGTGGATGCTGGGCGCCCATCCCAAGTGCGGATTGTCTGCAATACTTGTACATAGTTATTGTTACAAAAATCGGGTTATTATTGTTGTGAGCCATCTTTTTAGAGGCTACTTCGTTTTGTTATCATACTGTTAACTGGGTTCAGATCACAAGTTGTATGGTGTGATTGGTGTGGCTGGTATGAGTCTTACCCGGGATTCAAGATCCTTCCTTATTGTGTACGCTCGTCCGGGCACAGTACCTAACTGAGGCTTGGAGGAGGGTCATAGGGGGAGGAGCCAGTACGCACCATGTGACCTAAAAGCTTTTTTAGATGTGCCCTGTCTCCTGCGGAGCCCGCTATTCCCCATGGTCCTGACGGAGTCCCCAGCATCCACTACGGACTATGAGAAATAGAATTATCGGTAAGTAAATTCTTATTTTCCATTCGGACAGGGCGGAATTGAGGACTCGTCCTCAGTTTCTCCCTAAGGTGGTTCCAGCGTTTTCACCTGAACCAACCTATTGTGGGGCCTGCGGCTACTAGGGACTTGGAGGAATCCAAGTTGCTGGATGTTGTCAGGGCCCTGAAAATATGTTTCCAGGACGGCTGGAGTCAGGAAATCTGACTCGCTGTTTATCCTGTATGCACCCAACATGCTGGGTGCTCCTGCTTCTAAGCAGACTATTGCTCGTTGGATTTGTAGTACAATTCAGCTTGCACATTCTGTGGCAGGCCTGCCACAGCTAAAATCTGTAAAAGCCCGTTCCACAAGGAAAGTGGGCTCATCTTGGGCGGCTGCCCGAGGGGTCTCGGCTTTACAACTTTGCCGAGCAGCTACTTGGTCAGGGGCAAACACGTTTGCTAAATTCTACAAATTTGATACCCTGGCTGAGGAGGACCTGGAGTTCTCTCAATTGGTGCTGCAGAGTCATCCGCACTCTCCCGCCCGTTTGGGAGCTTTGGTATAATCCCCATGGTCCTTACGGAGTCCCCAGCATCCACTTAGGACGTTAGAGAAAATAAGAATTTACTTACCGATAATTCTATTTCTTATAGTCCGTAGTGGATGCTGGGCGCCCATCCCAAGTGCGGATTGTCTGCAATACTTGTACATAGTTATTTTTACAAAAATCGGGTTATTATTGTTGGGAGCCATCTTTTCAGAGGCTCCTCTGTTATCATACTGTTAACTTGGTTCAGATCACAAGTTATACGGTGTGATTGGTGTGGCTGGTATGAGTCTTACCCGGGATTCAAAATCCTTCCTTATTGTGTACGCTCGTCCGGGCACAGTATCCTAACTGAGGCTTGGAGGAGGGTCATAGGGGGAGGAGCCAGTGCACACCAGTTAGTCCTAAAGCTTTCTTTAGATGTGCCCAGTCTCCTGCGGAGCCGCTATTCCCCATGGTCCTTACGGAGTCCCCAGCATCCACTACGGACTATGAGAAATAGAATTATCGGTAAGTAAATTCTTATTTTTTTTGTTTTACCATGAACATGGCCATTGAAAACTAATTTGCCAAGTTTGGAGTGAAGAACTAGAGCCTAGAACTAGACAAACATTTGGAATGAATTGGAATGCTGACTACTAATCAGGCTCTCTCATCCGACATCATGCTCTTATGGCAGATTTGATGTGAATCTCTTCCTCCATGTATAAAGCGGGGGGGGGGGGGGGACATTTGAATCTCGCCCCAAAAGTCTCTATAACCCAGACAAAAAAAAACATTGTCTACTGTATCTCTGAATGATGATACTTCCTTGTTATCTTTCTGATGTTTTGGAGAATATTGGAGTGGTAGAAAAATCATCCTTTATCTGATCCTAGCAGCGCTTGTGGACCGGTCTCTACTTTTGTATTATATATGCTAATCAAGGAGTAGGTACGCTTATGAGTTGGGACTGAGCTGTTGTTAGGGGGTGCAATTTGTCTCATCATTTGTGTTATTATACAAGTAGAGCTGCCACTGAGTTTCATATGACTCTGAATTGCCCATAGTGTTTCATAATTGCATACGCTCGGCCATGGAGCATGTGCAGCGCTAAACAGTGCAAGATTGTCTGCAAACTGTAGTTGCATGCAACTCTGCACATCAGAGCCACAGTCCATCTCCTCCCATTACAGTGGGTAGACCAGGGTATTCAATATGCGGCACTCCAGCTGCTGAATAACTACACATCCCAGCATGCCCTAATAGCAAAATTGTGGCAAGGCACACCTTTTGGGATGTGTAGTTCCACAGCAGCTGGAGTATTGCATGTTGAATACCCCTTGTATAGACTTTTGTACCCCTGCAGATGGTGAGGCAGAAGTAGCGATGTGACAGCACACAACAACAGCTGTTTTACACTTTTGTAGTTTCATAAATGAGCTTTACTGTAAGTCGTATTGATAGATGCAGAACTCTCTCATACCAGCGCGTCTGGCGGAAGGGGATCCATCAGAGCTAGCCTTTTAGGATATTAAAACAAGAGTAGCCTAACAATAACCCTTTGTCTTCACCTATACCATTAATTTTTCTCTGTGAATTAAAGAAATTTAAAAAGTAATAATAATAATAATAATAATAAAAAATATATATATAGATTTGGATTTTATTAATATTTGGCTGTACATTCTTAAAGCGTAATGACATAGGGGATATTGGTTAGATGGGTGCACAGAGATAAGGAGCTGCAATAAGTGAGCAGCTTCTAATTTGCTGTAAAGTCTCCGTCTGTCTGTGAAAAGTAACAGCGTCTTGGGGAATCCTCTTATTGAGTCTGGGAATTGTGAAATCTGTCTCAGGAATCTCTTGCTTTCGCTGCTGAGTGTTCTGAGCCCTAAAGCTTCAGGCTGTAAATGTGGTCAGTCAATAGCCAAGGCATTCCCTCCCTAGGGACTTTATCAGGACTGTTATTGATATTAATTACAAGGAACATTTAAGCCCTACATTTCAGAGTATAAAAGTAGGCTGAGCTCTGAGGAATCCAGGGGATGCAAGTGCGTTTCCGTGGCAACGGAAGACTCTGTATTGAACCAGGAGTCTCTCGCAGAATGCGGAGCGGAGGCAACTATGATTAAACCATTGGGTGTAACAGTGCTTACTTCGTATATTAAAGAACTCTCCTCTTTACATATTTTTGGTACATAATCACCTCCTCTCCAGTGTTTCCTGATAATATTAGAAGAGCTTTAATATGGGGGGAGGAAAGGGATGGGGGAAACTTGAGCACTGGTGGTGAGATATAATATACCGCTGAATGAATTGGAAAAACCACAATAGTTTGAAATTACGTCCTTCACTGAAGGGTACTATAACAATAACTCATGTGGAGGTGCACCCCTGAGAGTAAGCAATAGTGTACCAAAAAAGAAGAAAAAGAGACTCTCGTTTTTTTGGGGGGCACTCATTGAAAGATATTACATAAAATATAACTTTTATTGATTATCATTAAAAAAATGTTGCCACAAACCAAAACTAGGACATGAACATGTACACATAAATACCAGAATTCACCAAAAAACAACAAAAAAACCACGCCTAAATTTACGTGTGGTATGAACACACCATGGGGAGATGCACGTGACCTGGTTAGGGTCAATGTTATTGATCCTGACAATAGTTCCTGCAATAATAAGCATTGACAGTCCCCTAACAAGAGGAGACAAATTGTAGGATGATATAGTCGGCTGAAACAAGAAGCGGTAGCCCTATAGATAGATTTACCATACATTTCAGCCTGTTGTAATGGATGCTACTGGCGTAGAATATAAGTAACAATAACAGTGTTGATTAGTATGTGTCCAAACTTCATAGCACATACAATCTCCCCATAATGGTTTTTTTGTTGTTTTTTTGCGAATTCTGGTATTTATGTGTACATGTTCATGTCCTAGTCTTGGTTTGTGGCAACATTTTTTTAATGATAAGCAATAAAAGTTATATTTTATGTAATATCTTTTTTTGGTACAATATTTGAAGAGCCTCATTTTTCACTTTCGACATTTAGTAGGTAGACTACTTCTGTGAATTATTGATTGCAAAGCTAATGGTTTTTGTCTTGGAGCCCACTTCAATTGGTTTGGTTTCTTTTACTCCTGTTGTTACAATAAAATAGCCAGGTGTCCTCATGGCTAACCAAGCCTATGTTCATTGTGCTTGGCATATACAGTGCTTTGCTAAAGTATTCACCCCCCTTTGCATTTTTCATGTTTTGTTGCCTCACAACCTGGAATTAAAATGGATTGTTTGAAGGTATGCATCATTTCATTCACAGAACATGGCTACAACTTTGAAGATGGTTTTTTTTTTTTTATTGTGACGCAAACAACAAATAGGACAAAATAACAGAAAAAACTTCAGCGTGCATAACTATTCACCCCCCTAAAGTCAGTACTTTGTAGAGACACCTTTTGTGGCAATTACAGCTGCAAGTCGCTGTGGATAAGTCTCTATGAGCTTGCCACATCTTGCCACTGGGATTTTTGCCCATTCCTCAAGGCAAAACTGCTCCAGCTCCTTCATGTTGGATGGTTTACGCTTGTGAACAGCAATCTTCAAGTCTGACCACAGATTGTCAATTGGATTGAGATCTGGGTTTTGACTAGGCCATTTCAAAACATTTAATGTTTCCCCTTAAACCACTCGAGTGCTTCGGGTCATTGTCCTGCTGGAAGGTGAACCTCCGTCCCAGTCTCAAATCACAGGCAGACACAGATTTTGGTCAAGAATATCCATGTATTTAACACCATCCATCTTTCCCTCGACTCAGTTTCACAGTCCCTGCTGCTGAAAACATTCCCACAGCATGATGCTGCCACCACCATGTTTCACTGTGGGGATGGTGTTCTTGGGGTGATGGGATGTGTTGGGTTTGCGCCAGACATAGCGTTTCCTTGGTAGCCGAAAAGTTCAATTTTAGTCTCATGTGACCAGAGCACCTTCCTCCAGACATTTGGGGAGTTGTCCTCATGCCTTCTGGCAAACTTAAAACATGCCTTCTTATTTTTAACACTAAGTAATGGCTTTTTTCTGGCCACTCTTCCATAATGCCCAGCTCTATGGAGTGTACGGCTTATTGTGGTCACATGCGCAGATACACCAGTCTCTGCTGTGGAACTCTGCAGCTCCTTCAGGGTTACCTTTGGTCTCTGTACTGCCTCTCTGATTAATGCCCTCCTTGCCCGGTCTGTGAGTTTTGGTGGCCAGCCCTCTCTTGGCAGTTTTGTTATGGTACCATGTTCTTTCCATTTGAAGATGATGGACTTGATGGTGCTCGGGGGATCATCAAAGATTTGGATATTTTTTTAGTATCCCAACCCTGACTAGTACTTCTCTATAACTTTGTCCCTGACTTGTTTGGAGAGCTACTTGGTCTTCATGGTGTGATGCCTCTTGCTTTAGTGGTGTTGCAGCCACTGGTGCCTTTCAGAAAAGGTGTGTTTATACTGACAGATCATGTGACACTTAGATTGCACACAGGTGGACTTCATTTCACTAATTATGTGACTTCTGAAGGTAATTGGCTGCACCAGAACTTTTGAGGGGCTTCATAGCAAAGGGGGTGAATAAATATGCACATTCTAATTTTCTAATTTTTATTTATAAATGTATAAATATATATAAATATTTATTTTCTCATTTCACTTCACCAACTTAGATTATTTTGTGCAGATCCATCACATAAAATTCAGATACATTTTTTTAAATTAAATTACAGGTTGTAAAGTAACAAAATAGTTAAAAAGCCAAGGAGGGTATATACTTTAGCAAGGCACTATGGGGGTAATTCCAAGTTGATCGCAGCAGCAACATTTTTAGCAGTTGGGCAAAACCATGTGCACTGCAGGGGGGCAGATATAACATTTGCAGAGAGAGTTAGATTTGAGTGGGTTATTTTGTTTCTGTGCAGGGTAAATACTGGCTGCTTTATTTTTACACTGCAATTTAGATTGCAGATTGAACTCACCACACCCAAATCTAACTCTCTCTGCACATGTTATATCTGCCTCCCCTTCACTGCACATGGTTTTGCCCAACTGCTACCAAAATTCCTGCTGCGATCAACTTGGAATTGCCCCCTATATCTAGAAACCAAATGGTAAATTTACTAAGCTGCGGGTTTGCAAGGTCTTGGGAGGTGTTCTGCTGAGGATTGACCGCCCTAGGCTTTGAAGATTAGGCTGATGGTGGAAAAATCACGTGAAAAAAAGCACGAGGTCCCCCTGATATTCCACTGACAGTGCTTGGCTTTAGCAGTCCGTACTTGTGGCACTATCCCAAAGGTGGCTCTCCGTGTGGTATTCCCCCACCATAATGCTAACCATCCCTAGGCCGATCAGCACAGGGCTTAGTATCCCTATAGAAGTGGGGCCGCAGTAAAACCAAAAAGTTCAACCTTACACTGATAGCACTAGGTTCATTCCCTACACCCATATAGCAGTGGGTGTGAGGTTAATAATAATAATAGATTTAAAATCCTTCTTTACTGGCACACAAGTTTCAGCCAGGGTATGCTTGTTCTTGGAGACCTACAAGTGGCAGCATGCCCTGGTAGACAAGGGCCTTTGTGGGCTCCAATATGTGGGATTCACCATTAAAAAGTTAATTCTTGTTTCTCTTACGTCCTAGAGGATGCTGGGGTCCACATTAGTGCCATGGGGTATAGATGGGTCCCTTGGGAGCCATGGGCACTTTAAGAGTTTAATAGTGTGGGCTGGCTCCTCCCTCTATGCCCCTCCTACCAGACTCAGTTTAGAAAATATGCCCGGTGGAGCAGGTCACAGCTAGGAGAGCTCCTAGGAGTTTTTCTAGTTTTATTAGTATTTTAAAAACAGTTACTGTAGATACAGGGAGGTTGCTGGCAACAACCTCCCTACTTCGTTGGACATACGGGGGGGAGTAGGATCCAACCCTAGAGGTTAATGGCTCCTATCTCCGCTGACAGTACACTGAGCTCCTGAGGGTGATGATCGCAAGGCCACGAGGCGACCACTCACTCCCGCAGCACGGCCGCCACCCCCTAACAGAGCCAGAAGATGGATTGGTGAGTATTACGCCAGTTCCCCGGTAAGCGGGTCACCACCAGGAAATGGCGGCACAAGGGTAGGAGCGCAGCTCTGACAGGCTGCGCTCCAGAGGGCTCAGCGATTTCTTGTAGTGCGGCATTGTGAGGGGCGCCCTGGGCCAGCGCAATACCCTACACTGGTCAAGTATAGCTTACAAGGTCTAACCCACTGTTTGCTGCAGATTTACCTCAGGCCAGTATAATCTCTAAATGCGGGAAGACGCGCCATTGCTTCTTCCTCAGAGCAGATCCAGCACTCACCAGCGCCATTTTCTCACTTCAGATCACAGTGAAGAGACGCTGACAGGGTGCGCTGCTTTCCACATAACTCCTGCATACCTCTGCGGTACCAGGCTGTTATAGACAGGGGCGGGGGGGGTTGGGAGTGAGATATTAACTGTTTAATCTATTAAGGTTATTTAGTCAGTGCCAGCTGTTTACTGTATAAACTGCCTGCTGGGGCGCTCTGTGGCTTGCTCCTTGTACTCTGTGTCTCTCTGAAAGTACTCTGGGGGAAACTGTGTCTGACATTTTCCTGTGTGTGTGTTTGTATAGCTCACATAAACATGTCTAAGAACTCTGTATCCTGTGCTGCAGAGTGTGTGTCTTCTCCAGAAGAGTCTATTCCCTGTACTTAGGACTGTAATATGCTGTCTCAGCCTTCTGAATCTGAACCCCCATGAGTGGATTCTATTAGAGGGATGATATCCCAGATTTCATCTCGGATAGCTCATAATGAGACTGAAACACAGTTTTTGAAAAAGTCTGTTGAGGTTTTGTCATATTCAGCTCCCACTACCTCTTCAAAGACCCCCATTAATTACCTTAAGAAGCGTGCTCTTGCCCAGATAATGCAAGTTGACACGGATACCGACTCTGATACAGGGGATGGTGATGGGGATATGCAGGGGGGAGATGCATCCCTTGCTAAAGGGGTGCAACTTATGATTGAGGCTGTTAGGGACATTCTACTCATTACTGATAAGGTGTCACACGCCAGAGGCGACGTTCGCCGCGCTTACCCCTGCGTGCCTGCTGGTCCGTGTTGCGCCCTTCGCCTTCGGTGGGCCACGGGCTCCGGCATCTGGCTGGCGCGGTTCTCCAGGGCAGGGGCGCCGCCATGACGCCCGGCATCACGTGGGCGGGGAGCAGGTGACGTCATCAGACTGTTCCGCCAATCCAGCGGTGGCGGGAGATTAAAAGTCAGACGCCCGCCAGAGCCTCGGCGCCTGAGTATCGTCTTTTCCTGAAGTGGATGCCAGCGCTCTTGTTCCCGGTGAGAATCTCTGAAGTTGTACTCCAGTGTCTCCGGCACTTCCAGGTGCCAGTCCGCTGCACAGGTACCAGCGTTCCCAGCGGCTGGTGTGTCTCTCTGCGGTCCAGTCACCAGTGCTCCTAGGAATCAGCGTGGGCTGCGGGCCCTAATCACCGTTCTCAAGTTCTGCAAATCATCAGCGACTTAAACCACTGCACTTAAGTTCTACGAATCATCAGCGTCTCAGTCACCCTTCTCAAGTTCTACAACTCATCAGCGTCTCAGTCACCGTTCTCAAATTCTACAAATCATCAGCGTCTTAAACCACTGCACTTAAGTTCTTCAAACCATCAGCGTCTCAGTCACCATTCTCAAGTTCTACAAATTATCAGCGTCTTAAACCACTGAACTTAAGCTCTTCAAATCATCAGCGTCTCAGTCACCGTTCTCAAGTTCTACAAATCATCTGCGTCCCACACCACTGCACTTAGTTCTTCAAATCACCAGCGTCCTAATCTCCGTTCACAAGTTCTTCAAGTCATCTGTGTCTTTAACCACCGTTACAAGTTCTTCAAATCATCAGTGTCTTTTAAACATCGTTCACAATTTCTTCAGTCACCGGTATCTTTAACATTGCTCACAAACCCTTCAATGGGCCTGGACATTCCCACATAAGTTCCCTTTATGTTATATGACTTTGAGTTGTTCTTTCCCTGCAATAAAGCTCTTCAATATTTCACCAAACCTTACTGTCAGAGTCCTGTATGAGGAAATCCTATATCAGGTCACCCCTGTTCCGGCCCAGTTGTGGTTCCTCTTCCCAACCTTTGGGAGAATCCCCGAGTTCACAACACCCTCAATCTAGGCCAGTGACATAAGGAACCTGAGCCTGCAGAGGAGACTTACTTTACTGATACTAAGAAATCCTCTGTTACATTCCCTGCGTCTAAGGAATTAAACACATTATTTGAAAAATCCTGGGAAAACCCGGAGAAAAAATTCCAGATTCCAAAAAGGGTTCTCATTGCTTTTAGGAAAAAATGGGAAATCCCACCTATAGTAGATGCTTCTGTGTCTAGTTTGTCTAAAAAAGTGGTTTTACCTGTCCCAGGGTCCACCGCTTTAAAAGAGCCGGCTGACCGTAAGATTGAGACTACACTCAAATCTTTATACACAGCATCTGGCGTAGCTTTAAGGCCTACTCTTGCTTGTGCTTGGATTTTAAAGCCATAGTAAAATGGTCAGGCACGTTACTAGAGGAATTAGACTCTATGTATAGAAGTGACATTGAATTGTTCTTACGTCACATACAGGACTCTACAGGTTTCATGGTGGAGGCCATGAAGGACCATGGCCATCTTAATGCGAGGGATTCTTCCATGGCTGTCTCGGAAATGCAGGGGACTCTAGCTGCGCCAGTGGTCTGCGGATGCAGAATCCAAGAAGAGTGTGGAGAACCTACCCTTCCCAGGTCAAGCTCTGATTAGTTAAGCTTATCTTATCCTACGTCTACCATGATGAAAATCTTATCCTACGTCTACCATGCAGTCCTTTCGGACCGCGAAAGCTAAGAGGTCCAAACCCCCTTCCACTTTCTTTAGAGGAGGTCGGGGGAAATACAGAAAACCTGCACCAGCAGGTTCACAGAAACAGAAACCTGGTTCTGCCTTTTCAAAATCCTCGGCATGACGGTGGATCTCCCAGGCTGGGGATTGGGCAGGTGGGGGCAAGATTACGAAATTTCAGTCATGTCTGGGCGTCATCAGGCATAGACCCCTGGGTACAAGATATTGTTGCCCAGGGGTACAAACTGTAGTTTCAAGAACTTCCACCTCACAGATTCTTCAAATCAGGTTTACCAGCTTTGCTGACAAAGTGCTATCCTACAGAAAGCCATTCAAAAATTGCTAAGGGCAAATGTTATTGTTCCTGTTCCACCTCACTTAACAAACAAGGGTTATCACTCAAACCTGTTTGTGGTACCGAAACCGGACGGTTCGGTAAGGCCAATATTGAATCTAAAGTCATTGAGCCCTTATATGAGGGAATTCAAATTCAAGATAGAGGCTCTGAGAGCAGTGATCTCAGATCTGGAGGAGGGGGAATTTCTAGTATCCCTGGATATCAAGGATGCGTACCTTCACATTCCGATCTGGCCGCCTCACCAGGCTTATCTAAGATTTGCGCTGCTGGACTGTCACTATCCGTTCCAGGCACTGCCGTTTGGCCCCTCCACGTCACCGAGGGTGTTCACCAAGGTCATGGTGGAGATGATGCTACTCCTCCGCGAGCAGGAGATGAACATAATTCCTTATCTGGATGATCTGCCGATAAAAGAGTCGTCCAGGGAGAAGCTGATACAGAGCATTGCTCTCTCACCTCAACTACTCCAGGATCACGGGTGGATCCTGAATCTTCCAAAGTCGCATTTGGAGCCGTCAAGGAGACTGTCCTTTCTGGGGATGATCCTCGACACGGAAGTACAGAGGGTGTTTCTGCCGGAGGAGAAAGCGTTGGTGATACAGGCAATGGTCCGAGATGTCCTGAAGCCAGCCCGAGTATCGGTTCATCGGTGCATTTGTCTCCTGGGGAAGATGGTTGCCTCCTACGAGGCTCTACAGTATGGAAGATTTCATGCACGGTCTTTCCAACTGGAGCTCCAGGACAAATGGTCAGGATCTCATCTTCACATGCACCAGCGGTTAGGTCTGTCACCGAAAGCCAGAATATCGCTCCTCTGGTGGCTGCAAACTTCTCACCTACTAGAGGGCTGCAGGTTCGGTATTCAGAATTGGATCCTCCTAACCACGGATGCAAGTCTCAGGGGTTGGGGAGCAGTCACCCAAGGGGAAAACTTCCAAGGAAGGTGGTCAAGTCTGGAATCCATCCTTCCGATAAACATTCTGGAACTAAGAGCCGTGTACAATGGTCCTCTGCAAGCGGCACATCTTCTGAAAGATCAGGCCATTCAAGTTCAGTCGGACAATGTAACAACAGTGGCCTACATAAACCGACAAGGCAGAATGAAGAGCATAGCTGCAGTGGCAGAGGTAACAAAAATCATCATCTGGGCGGAAAAGCACTGTCAGCAATCTTCATTCCGGGAATGGACAACTGGGAAGCAGACTTCCTCAGCAGACACGATCTCTATCCGGGAGAGTGGGTCTCCACCGATAGGTGTTCGCAGAGGTGACAAGTCTTTGGGGCGTACCTCAAATAGACATGATGGTCTCCTGCCTTAACAAGAAGCTTCGGAGGTACTGTTCCAGGTCGAGGGACCCACAGGCAGTGGCGATAGATGCCCTGGTAACTCCATGGGTGTTCAAGTCAGTGTATGTGTTCCCTCCGCTTCCACTCATCCCAAGGATTCTCAAACTAAAAAAAGAACAAGAGTTCAGTCGATCCTCATTGCTCCGGACTGGCCAAGATGGGCTTGGTACGCGGATCTTCTGGAGTTACTGTTGGAAGATCCGGGGCCTCTACCTCTCTGAGAGGACCTTCTGCAACAGGGGCCGTTCGCTTATCAAAACTTACCACAGCTACGTTTGACGGCATGGAGGTTGAATGCCAGATTTTAGCTCGGAAGGGCATTCCGAACAAGGTTATTCCTACCCTGATACAGGCTAGGAAGGGAGTAACGTCTAAACATTACCGTAGAATTTGGAAAAAGTATGTGTCTTGGTGCGAATCCAAGAAGTTTCCTACGATGGAGTTTCAACTAGGGCAGTTTCTCCTCTTTCTGCAAACAGGTGTGGATGTGGGCCTGAGGTTGGGCTCCATAAAAGTCCAGATTTCGGCCATGCCATTTTCTTCCAGAAACAAATGGCTGCCCTTCCTGAGGTTCAGACTTTCTTGAAAGGGGTTCTGCACATCCAGCTTCCCTTTGTGGCTCCTACGGCACCTTGGGATCTTAATGTGGTGTTGCAGTTCCTGCAGTCGGATTTGTTCGAACCTTTACAGGAGGTTGATGTCAAGTTCCTAACTTGGAAGGCGGTCGCACTGTTGGCATTAGCATCTGCAAGATGTGTGTCGGAATTGGGGACATTGTCCTGCAAGAGCCCCTACTTGATTTTCCATGAAGATAGACCTGAGCTCAGGACGCGTCAGCAATTTCTTCCAAAGTTTGTGTCGGCTGTATATATCAACCAACCTTTTGTGGTGCCAGTGGTTACTGACTCCTCAATTACTTCAAAATCCTTGGATGTTGTAAGGGCTTTGAAGTTTTATGTGAAGAGAACTTCTCATCACAGAAAGTCGGACACTCTGTTTGTCCTTTATGATCCCAACAAGGTTGGGTGGCCTGCTTCTAAGCAGACAATTTCTTGCTGGATCAGGTGTACTATCCAGCATGCTTATTCAATGGCAGGCTTGCCATGTCCAAGATCCGTTAAGGCCCACTCTACTTGTAAGGTGGGTTCTTCCTTGGCGGCTGCCCGAGGTGTCTCGGCTTTACAACTTTGGCGAGCAGCAACTTGGTCAGGGTCGAACATGTTTGCTAAGTTCTACAAGTTCGATACTTTGGCCTCTGAAGACCTAAAGTTTGGTTAGTTCTGCAGGAGCCTCCGCGCTCTCCCTCCCATACTGGGAGCTTTGGTACATCCCCATGATACCAATGTGGAACCCAGCATCCTCTAGGACGTAAGAGAAAATAGGATTTTAATTACTTACCGGTAAATCCTTTTCTCGAAGTCCGCAGAGGATGCTGGGCGCCCGCCAACGCTTCGTTTTCCTGCAGTTGTTACTTGGTTAAGTACTGCATTGTTACTTGGTTAAGTACTGTTGTTCAGCCATTGCTGAATTGTTTCAAGCTGGTTAGCTTGGTTTTCTGTTGTTATGTGTGAGCTGGTGTGAATCTCACCACTATCTGTGTATTTCCTTCTCTCGAAGTATGTCCGTCTCCTCGGACACAGTTTGTAGACTGAGTCTGGTAGGAGGGGTATAGAGTAAGGAGCCAGCCCACACTATTAAACTCTTAAAGTGCCCATGGCTTCCAAGGGACCCGTCTATACCTCATGGTACTAATGTGGATCCCAGCATCCTCTACGGACTACGAGAAAAGGATTTACCGGTAGGTAATTAAAATCCTATTTTTCTTAAGCTCCTTTTTAATATTCTTCACATACCTTATTTACAACCATTTTGCGATGACACACAATAGAGACTTTGGCTCCTAAATTCCTAGGTACTTACTATTGTATGTCAAGAAATATTGGAGCGGAGGTACATACATGCAAGTTTCTAAAGAGGTGATTAGATTGATTTGCAATCTACACCCAGTGGTTTGATGATTTGATTTTTTTATTTAGGAACATTTCTTTATGGATAAAGATTTTTCTTTTTTTCTTTGTAAATGAAATTTTAGTTTTTTAGGTTTTTATTCTAGATACAGGACCTTGTGAAGAGTTTAACAGAGACACGTGTAGCAAATAGCTGAACGCATGCTGGCCTGAGAATTTTTTACATTTACTGTGCAGCCACACCTCCTGTCATATTAGGGGTGCATCTGTTCCTTATGTCTGCTGGAATAGCAAGGCGCATTTGCTACATGTGCCATACTATGTGGGAAATTAAAATAACAGTTTGTAATTGTGTATATCCTAATGGATCTTTTACTAATATGTGCCGCTCTTTGAACCCTTGTGGTCCATATAAATTAAAGCTAATAATTATACTCTGCAATATCTATTGCCAGCTGTGGGGTATCGGAAATAGAGAGAGATGCCTTATTTCTGCATAAAACAATTAAAAATACAAACATATTTAAGGCTTTTCTTCCTATCAGAAGTTGGGATTTGTATAAGATAGGCACTTTTGTAATGGAAACCTGTTTATGCATTCATTTTTTATTTTAATATATAAATGTACATTAAACAACTATCTTTACAAGCTTACATGATGTAGAGAGCAAGTGTGTCTTATTGTAATTAATTGTAGAGAGTATTAAATAATACCCTGCCCCACAAATTATCACTAGGCATCCTCAATAATAGGGTAATATGTAATCTTGATATGCACACCCTCTAAAGGTCCGTACACACTTGCCGATAACATGAGCGACGTAGCTCATTTTCCCCCTCCCTGAGCGACGTCTCTCATTTTATCGGCAAGTGTGTATGCCGCCAGCGACGACCGATGCGCGGCCCCACGGGTCGGCAACGATCGTCGCTGTCGCCAGTGCCTGCATGAAGGATCTGGACTGTCGTCCACGACCTCCATGCAGGGCTGGCAGAGGCGTGACGTCACTGAGCGATATGAGTGGTCATATCGCTCAGTGTGTACAGGCGACCGCCGACCGGCCGGCCCGGGAGGGGGAAACATTAGACGACGTCGCTCACAGAGCGACATCGTCTAATGTGTATGGACCTTAAGAGTGGTCTTGTGGTCCCTATTATACTCCAATTGGTAATAAATAGGCTGCAGTCTCATTTTCTAATATCACATCTCTCTCATCCTTCTAAATATATCTGTTTCCTTTTTCTATCCTTCTTAGACATACTGTCTAAATTCTTTATCTCATTTTTAAGCAAACGTATTCATGATTTCTATTAGTATACCATCAACTGTGCCTTCCAGTATTACAAAGGCATATTATATCATCATCCCTAAAGGAGGGTCAAATATATGCTCCTTACACATACTGCATATGATGTTAAGACTGTTAAGATACTGATGTTAAGATGATGTTAAGATACTGTACATGACTTAACATCCCCATTCTTACACATTAGCGTGGCATGATTGAACACACATTTGATGACTCATAATTTAAATAATCTGCTAATACTTGTTTATGCACAGGGGTATCCAGCGATTGGCTGTGACCACTTTATAGCATAGACTGGATAGATTTGTTGTTCACACTACCTGTGAACAAGCTCTAGTGAAACGTACGTCAGGTGAATGCAGTCACGTGGAGCACATATGATCTGGAGAGCCAGTAGCAAATGAGCAATTGCTCTGAGCCTCCACGGCGGTTTCTAACCCGAAGCTCATCCAACTGTATGGTATACATACTGGTTATTTCGTCGTCAGTATAACCTTACCAAGGTAGAAGTGGTTATATGATTATATACTAATGTCAACACCTTCAGAATTTTAGAACTCCAGTTACAGTATCCTTGTTTTGTTTCTCAGTTACAAGCACTGACGGGTGTATACACATGCCATTTTGGGCTCTGAAGAAAAGTAATAGATATATTTAGCTCTTTTTTGTAGCTAAACAACTATACTGAGCAGACACTCTTCGGATTTTTTTTAACTACTGCCCATCAGTGTAATTAAGAATACTAAGTATGTAACAACCTATTTGAGAGCAATACCAGTATATCAATGATTGGTATCATACATTGATCTATTGTAACTGTTTTAGTATCACATGAGACTGGCATCAGATTGTGAATTATTGCAACTTTATTTTAGTATTAAAACCCACTATTTTGTGTCAATTCCTTCTTATGGATGTGTTGCATGACAGAGTGAAGTTGACCTGAATGCTGGATACCTAATTTCTCATTTCTCTCTCATTCCCCATCCAATACCAGAAGTGGCATGATGGGTGAACAGCAGAAGGATAGCACCACCACGATCTTATTGTCTGCCTGTTAATTCTCCTATTACGATATGTCTTATCAACCATTGTGCTTAAACACCCACATCGAGACATCGGTGCCTCTAACCTCCTCTCCTGCAAAGCTTGCTAAAATTTCCTAATCTAAGACATTAGTGCCTCACACCTCCTTTTTTGAAAGGTAACTTATTTTCTTATAATTCTCAGTAACTTTTTACCATACCTATCACTCTGTGACCAATGATTCAAATCCCTACTTAGAACCTTACTAGTTGGGTTATTGCTAGGCAGATGAAGGCCACTTTATAATTATTGCGACAGCTGTTTTGGATGATACGATAGGCTCATACAGCTTAAAGAAGCTTGGGCTGACACGCCTTATTGGTACCACATAGATCACTGTCCCTACTCGCCTATAACCATACCACCAATCTCGTCCACATTTCTTTAAGGTTATTTTATGTTGTATATTTTTTAAAATTTGTAGTCATCCTATATATTAAAAGGATAACGCTGCCCCTCACCTCTATGTGGGGAATTCAAGTGTTTTGCACGCCGGTGGCCACTAGATGGTGCCTGATGGAGCAATTCAAGTGTTGCGCCGCTCGGGCATGTACAGCTGCCGGTGCTGACAGTACTGTTATATTGTTCCTTCATTTTCACGGGCTGGTAGTTTTTTTGATAAATGAAGTCAGTAAAGGAGTCATTATTATTAATCCAATTCCTCTCATTACAACTGCAAGCTTTCATAACCATGGAGATGTGGCTTACATTTGCACAAATGTATACCTGTGACATCACAAAACAACAAGGTTGCACGTTTGCCCTTTAATATAAGCGCTTTTTACTGTAAAGTGTGTCTATAGATCTAGAACCCTGATAATTATGTGCCTGACATTTTTCAGCTCGGAACATCATATTGTTGTAAAACTGAAGATAAATATGCCTGTGCTCAGTTTTAAAAAACACAGGAGAGCGGTCCTCGAGCGCTGCTAGATATTTTCAACCTAGCCTTGTGGGCAAAGTTCTGTGGGTATATATAAAGAAAGATCACCACACCACATAATATTCAATATTTCAATGTCTTCTAGAATTTTTCCAGAGGTAGACTTTAGAACTCACCATTAAACAGTGAGATGCGTGCACATAAAGGTATCTTTACTTGGTATTAAATTAATTCATGGTACACTTTTCTCATATGGAACAACACTCACCTGGGTCAAAAGACCCTATATGCATAGAAAGGTTTCTTTCTCCTCAAGATATCCTTCACAGTACCTCCCAGTCAAATGGATGCACAGGATAAGATCCACAATAGATTTTAAGACGACTTTATTTGTTTAAAAAAGATCCATAAACCGTCCATGTATAAAAAAAATAGGACTAACAAAACCTGGAAGGCATAAGATTTTATATCACTCTATACCCTAAGGCCGGTGGAAATGCAAAAAATAAGGAGCTGGACTTATTCACCTAATTGTTCCCGGGAAAAACAAACAAGGGACCCACAAAAAACTCCTTAAATTTAGATGGTATGCAAACCACGATGAAAAAAAGCCAATAGGTAAGTAGCGAGTGAATGCCAATCTCCAGGATACCTCAACACCAATGCGTTTCGGAAATGCTTTCCTTCCTCGGGGTGTCGACACCCTGAAACGCGTTGCATTTCCGAAACCCGTTGCATTTCCACCGGCCTTAGGGTATAGAGTGATATAAAATCTTATGCCTTCCAGGTTTTGTTAGTCTTATTAGTATTTATTTCTCTAACGTCCTAAGTGGATGCTGGGGACTCCGTAAGGACCATGGGGGAATAGCGGCTCCGCAGGAGACTGGGCACATCTAAAGAAAGCTTTAGGACTATCTGGTGTGCACTGGCTCCTCCCCCCATGAGCCTCCTCCAAGCCTCAGTTAGATCTCTGTGCCCGAACGAGAAGGGTGCACACTAGGGGCTCTCCTGAGCTGCTTAGTGAAAGTTTTAGTTTAGGTTTTTTATTTTCAGTGAGACCTGCTGGCAACAGGCTCACTGCATCGAGGGACTAAGGGGAGAAGAAGCGAACTCACCTGCGTGCAGAGTGGATTGGGCTTCTTAGGCTACTGGACATTAGCTCCAGAGGGACGATCACAGGCCCAGCCATGGATGGGTCCCAGAGCCGCGCCGCCGGCCCCCTTACAGAGCCAGAAGACAGAAGAGGTCCGGAAAATCGGCGGCAGAAGACATCCTGTCTTCACCAAGGTAGCGCACAGCACTGCAGCTGTGCGCCATTGCTCCTCAGCACACTTCACACTTCGGTCACTGAGGGTGCAGGGCGCTAGGGGGGGGCGCCCTGAGCAGCAATAAAAACACCTTGGCTGGCGAAAATACATCACATATAGACCCCAGGGCTATATGGATGAATTTTAACCCCTGCCAGAATCCATAAAAAAGCAGGAGAAAAGTCAGCGAAAAAGGGGCGGAGCCTATCTCCTCAGCACACTGGCGCCATTTTCCCTCACAGCTCAGTTGGAGGGAAGCTCCCCTGGCTCTCCCCTGCAGTCACTACACTACAGAAAGGGTTAAAAAAGAGAGGGGGGCACTAATTAGGCGCAGTATTAACAATACAGCAGCTATAAGGGGAAAAACACTTATATAAGGTTATCCCTGTATATATATAGCGCTTTGGTGTGTGCTGGCAAACTCTCCCTCTGTCTCCCCAAAGGGCTAGTGGGGTCCTGTCCTCTATCAGAGCATTCCCTGTGTGTGTGCTGTATGTCGGTACGTTTGTGTCGACATGTATGAGGAGAAAAATGATGTGGAGACGGAGCAGATTGCCTGTAATAGTGATGTCACCCCCTAGGGGGTCGACACCTGAGTGGATGAACTGTTGGAAGGAATTACGTGACAGTGTCAGCTCTGTATAAAAGACAGTGGTTGACATGAGACAGCCGGCTACTCAGCTTGTGCCTGTCCAGACGTCTCATAGGCCGTCAGGGGCTCTAAAGCGCCCGTTACCTCAGATGGCAGATATAGACGCCGACACGGATACTGACTCCAGTGTCGACGGTGAAGAGACAAATGTGACTTCCAGTAGGGCCACACGTTACATGATGGAGGCAATGAAAAATGTTTTACACATTTCTGATAATACGAGTACCACCAAAAAGGGGTATTATGTTCGGTGAGGAAAAACTACCTGTAGTTTTCCTGAATCTGAGAAATTAAATGAGGTGTGTGATGATGCGTGGTTTTCCCCCGATAACAACTGATAATTTCTAAAATGTTATTGGCATTATATCCTTTCCCGCCAGAGGTTAGGGTGCGTTGGGAAACACCCCCTAGGGTGGATAAAGCGCTCACACGCTTGTAAGGGCTCTACCCTCTCCTGAGATGGCCGCCCTTAAGGATCCTGCTGATAGAAAGCAGGAGGGTATCCTAAAATGTATTTACACACATACTGGTGTTATACTGCGACCAGCAATCGCCTCCGCCTGGATGTGCAGTGCTGGGTTGGCGTGGTCGGATTCCCTGACTGAAAATATTGATACCCTAGATAGGGACAGTATATTTTTGCCTATAGAGCATTTAAAAGATGCATTTCTATATATGCGTGATGCACAGCGGAATATTTGCCGACTGGCATCAAGTCTAAGTGCGTTGTCCATTTCTACCAGTAGAGGGTTATGGACACGTCAGTGGTCAGGTGATGCGTATTTCAAACGGCATTTGGAAGTATTGCCTTAATAAGGGGAGGAGTTATTTGGGGTCGGTCTTTCAGACCTGGTGGCCACGGCAACAGCTGGGAAATCCACGTTTGTACCCCAGGTCGCCTCTCAACATGAGAAGACGCCGTATTATCAGGCGCAGTCTTTTCGTGGACAAGCGGGCAAAATGTTCCTCATTTCTGCCCCGTGACAGAGGGAGAGGAAAAAGGCTGCAGAAATCAGCCAGTTCCCAGGAACAGAAACCCTCTCCCGCCTCTGCCAAGCCCTCAGTATGACGCTGGGGCTTTACAAGCAGAATCAGGCACGGTGGGGGGCCCGTCTCAATGAATTTCAGCGCGCAGTGGGCTCACTCGCAAGTAGACCCCTGGATCCTTCAGGTGATATCTCGGGTACAAATTAGAATTCGAGACGTCTCCCCCTCGCCGTTTTCCTAAAGTCGGCTTTACCGATGTCTCCTTCTGACAGGGAGACAGTTTTGGAAGCCATTCACAAGCTGTATTCCCAGCAGGTGATAATCAAGGTACCCCTCCTGCAACAGGGAACGGGGTATTATTCCACACTGTTGTGGTACCGAAGCCGGACGGCTCGGTGAGACCGATTCTAAATCTAAAATCTTTGAACACTTACATACAGAGGTTCAAATTCAAGATTGAGTCACTCAGAGCAGTGATTGCGAACCTGGAAGAAGGGGACTACATGATGTCTCGGGACATCATGGATGCTTACCTTCATGTCAAAATTTACCCTTCTCACCAAGGGTACCTCAGGTTTATGGTACAGAACTGTCACTATCAGTTCAGACGCTGCCGTATGGATGGTCCACGGCACCCCGGGTCTTTACCAAGGTAATGGCCGAAATGATGATATTCCTTCAAAGGAAGGGAATTTTAGTTATCCCTTACTTGGACAATTCCCTGATAAGGGTAAGATCCAGGGAACAGTTGGAGGTCGGTGTAGCACTATCTCAGGTAGTGTTGCGGCAGCACGATTGGATTCTCAATATTCCAAAATCGCAGCTGGTTCCGACGACTTGTCTTCGGTTCCTAGGGATGATCCTGGACACAGTCCAGAAAAAGGTGTTTCTCCCGGAGGGGAAAGACAGGGAGTTATCCGAGCTAGTCAGGAACCTCCTAAAACCGAGCCAAGTCTCAGTGCATCAATGCACAAGGGTTCTGGGTAAAATGGTGGCTTCCTACGAAGCAATCCCATTCGGCAGATTCCACGCAAGAACTTTCCAGTGGGACCTGCTGGACAAATGGTCCGGGTCGCATCTTCAGATGCATCAGCGGATAACCCTGTCACCAAGGACAAGGGTGTCCCTCCTGTGGTGGTTGCAGAGTGCTCATCTTCTAGAGGGCCGCAGATTCGGTATTCAGGACTGGGTCCTGGTGACCACGGATGCCAGCCTGCGAGGCTGGGGAGCAGTCACACGGAAGGAATATCCAGGGCTTATGGTCAAGCCTGGAGACATCACTTCACATAAATATCCTGAAGCTAAGGGCCATTTACAATGCTCTAAGCTTAGCAAGACCTCTGCTTCAAGGTCAGCCGGTGTTGATCCCGTCGGACAACATCACGGCAGTCACCCACGTAAACAGACAGGGTGGCACAAGAAGCAGGAGGGCAATGGCAGAAGCTGCAAGGATTCTTCGCTGGGCGGAAAATCATGTGATAGCACTGTCAGCAGTATTCATTCCGGGAGTGGACAACTGGGAAGCAGACTTCCTCAGCACGACCTCCACCCGGGAGAGTGGGGACTTCACCCAGAAGTCTTCCACATGATTATAAACCGTTGGGAAAAACTCGACAGGTATTGCGCCAGGTCAAGGGACCCTCAGGCAATAGCTGTAGACGCTCTGGTAACACCGTGGGTGTACCAGTCAGTGTATGTGTTCCCTCCTCTGCCTCTCATACCCAAGGTACTGAGATTGATAAGATGGAGAGGAGTAAGCACTATATTCGTGGCTCCGGATTGGCCAAGAAGGACTTGGTAACCGGAACTTCAAGAGATGCTCACGGAGGATCCGTGGCCTCTACCTCTAAGAAGGGACCTGCTCCAACAAGGACCCTGTCTGTTCCAAGACTTACCGCGGCTGCGTTTGACGGCATGGCGGTTGAACGCCGGATCCTGAAGGAAAAAAGGCATTCCGGATGAAGTCATCCCTATCCTGATCAAAGCCAGGAAGGATGTAACCGCAAAACATTATCACCGCATTTGGCGAAAATATGTTGCGTGGTGCGAGGCCAGTAAGGCCCGACGGAGGAAATTCAACTGGGTCGATTCCTACATTTCCTGCAAACAGGAGTGTCTATGGGCCTGAAATTGGGGTCCATTAAGGTTCAAATTTCGGCCCTGTCAATTTTCTTCCAAAAAGAACTAGCTTCAGTCCCTGAAGTTCAGACGTTTGTAAAAGGGGTACTGCATAAACAGCCTCCTTTTGTGCCTCCAGTGGCACTTTGGGATCTCAATGTAGTTTTTTGGGTTCCAAAAGTCACATTGGTTTGAACCACTTAAATCTGTGGAGTTAAAATATCTCACATGGAAAGTGGTCATGCTGTTGGCCCTGGCCTGGGCCAGGCGCGTGTCAGAAATGGCGGCTTTATCCTGTAAAAGCCCTTATCTGATTTTCCATTCGGACAGGGCGGAATTGAGGACTCGTCCTCAGTTTCTCCCTAAGGTGGTTTCAGCGTTTCACCTGAACCAACCTATTGTGGTGCCTGCGGCTACTAGGGACTTGGAGGACTCCAAGTTGCTAGACGTTGTCAGGGCCCTGAAAATATATGTTTCCAGGACGGCTGGAGTCAGAAAATCTGACTCGCTGTTTATCCTGTATGCACCCAACAAGCTGGGTGCTCCTGCTTCTAAGCAGACTATTGCTCGTTGGATTTGTAGTACAATTCAGCTTGCACATTCTGTGGCAGGCCTGCCACAGCCAAAAATCTGTAAATGCCCACTCCACAAGGAAGGTGGGCTCATCTTGGGCGGCTGCCCGAGGGGTCTCGGCTTTACAACTTTGCCGAGCAGCTACTTGGTCAGGAGCAAATACGTTTGTAAAATTCTACAAAATTGATACCCTGGCTGAGGAGGACCTGGAGTTCTCTCAATTGGTGCTGCAGAGTCATCCGCACTGTCCCGCCCGTTTGGGAGCTTTGGTATAATCCCCATGGTCCTTACGGAGTCCCCAGCATCCACTTAGGACGTTAGAGAAAATAAGAATTTACTTACCGATAATTCTATTTCTCGTAGTCCGTAGTGGATGCTGGGCGCCCATCCCAAGTGCGGATTGTCTGCAATACTGGTACATAGTTATTGTTACCAAAAAATCGGGTTATTGCTGTAGTGAGCCATCTTTTCTAGAGGCTCCTCTGTTATCATGCTGTTAACTGGGTTCAGATCACAAGTTGTACAGTGTGATTGGTGTGGCTGGTATGAGTCTTAACCGGGATTCAAAATCCTTCCTTATTGTGTACGCTCGTCCGGGCACAGTATCCTAACTGAGGCTTGGAGGAGGGTCATGGGGGGAGGAGCCAGTGCACACCAGATAGTCCTAAAGCTTTCTTTAGATGTGCCCAGTCTCCTGCGGAGCCGCTATTCCCCCATGGTCCTTACGGAGTCCCCAGCATCCACTACGGACTACGAGAAATAGAATTATCGGTAAGTAAATTCTTATTTTTTTATACATTATTAAAAAAATTTATACATGGACGGTTTATGGATCTTTTTTAAACAAATAAAGTCGTCTTAAAATCTATTGTGGATCTTATCCTGTGCATCCATTTGACTGGGAGGTACCGTGAAGGATATCTTGAGGAGAAAGAAACCTTTCTATGCATATAGGGTCTTTTGACCCAGGTGAGTATTGTTCCATATGAGAAAAGTGTACCATGAATGAATTTAATACCAAGTAAAGATACCTTTATGTGCACGCATCTCACTGTTTAATGGTGAGTTCTAAAGTCTACCTCTGGAAAGATTCTAGAAGACATTGAAATATTGAATATTATGTGGTGTGGTGATCTTTCTTTATATATACCCACAGAACTTTGCCCACAAGGCTAGGTTGAAAATATCTAGCAGCGCTCGAGGACCGCTCTCCTGTGTTTTTTAGTATATGTCGAATAAGAAGTGGTGTTCTTGTGAGCAGGACTGAGCTGCAGCTAGGAAGGCGCAAGTTACCCCACTCTATATTTTCTGTGCTCAGTTTTACCCATATTGTACATGGTACCAGCAGCGTGACCATATTAATGCCATATACAGTATGTATACAAAACAGAAAGACTTGCTATAAGTGCTAATAATATACTGCAAATATGTGTGTCTAGCAAATAAAAGCAGGGGGATTTTATGCATATTTTGATCAAAACATTTAAGCTTGCAGCCTGGTGTCAAATGACCCCAGTTCTCTGCAAATCCCTACACAATAATAATAATATATAATAATCCCAGCACACCATTACATTTGCAGATAAATATACTCATATCTCAGATACAGAGGGTACATCTATACAAGGGCTGGTTGATGAGCCACATCCAACTTGACTTCAAATTGTAGTGTTTGGTTCATCTTTCCCAGTATCATACTTTCTCTAACGTCCTAGTGGATGCTGGGAACTCCGTAAGGACCATGGGGAATAGCGGGCTCCGAAGGAGGCTGGGCACTCTAGAAAGATCTTAGACTACCTGGTGTGCACTGGCTCCTCCCACTATGACCCTCCTCCAAGCCTCAGTTAGATTTCGTGCCCGGCCGAGGTTGGATGCACACTAGGGGCTCTCCTGAGCTCTTAGAAAGTTATAGTCTTAGAATTTGTTCTTTTCAGTGAGACCTGCTGGCAACAGGCTCACTGCAGCGAGGGACTAAGGGGAGAAGAAGCGAACTCGCCTGCTTGCAGCCGGATTGGGCTTCTTAGGCTACTGGACACCATTAGCTCCAGAGGGATCGACCGCAGGCCCAGCCTTGATGTTCGGTCCCGGAGCCGCGCCGCCGTCCCCCTTACAGAGCCAGAAGCAAGAAGATGGTCCGGAAAATCGGCGGCATGAAGACTCAGTCTTCACCAAGGTAGCGCACAGCACTGCAGCTGTGCGCCATTGCTCCTCTCACACACTTCATACTCCGGTCACTGAGGGTGCAGGGCGCTGGGGGGGGGCGCCCTGAGGCAGCAATAAAAACACCTTGGCTGGCAAAAATACCTCAATATATAGCCCCAGGGGCTATATATGAGGTAAATACCCCTGCCAGAAGTCCATAAAAAACGGGAGAATAGGCCGCGAAAAAGGGGCGGAGCCTATCTCCTCAGCACACTGGCGCCATTTTCCCTCACAGCTCCGTTGGAGGGAAGCTCCCTGGCTCTCCCCTGCAGTCTACAAGGGTTAAAAAAAGAGAGAGGGGGCACTAAATTTAGGCGCAGTATACATTATATATATAGATATAAAGCTATAGGGGACATAACTCAGTTAGTCCCTGCAGTATATAGCGCTCTGGTGTGTGCTGGCATACTCTCACTCTGTCCCCCCAAAGGGCTTTTGTGGGTCCTGTCCTCGTTTAGAGCATTCCCTGTGTGTCTGCAGTGTGTCGGTATGGCTGTGTCGACATGTTGAATGAGGAGGCTTATATGGTGACGGAACAGAGGCCGATATATGTGATGTTGCCCCCTGTGGGGCCGACACCAGAGTGGATAGAGAGGTAAAAGGTATTAACCGACAGTGTCAACTCCTTACATAAAAGGGTGGATGACGTAACAGCAGTGGGACAGCCGGCTTCGCAGCCCGCGCCTGCCCAGGCGTCTCAAAGGCCATCAGGGGCTCAAAAACGCCCGCTCTCTCAGATGAGCAGACACAGATGTCGACACGGAGTCTGACTCCAGTGTCGACAAGGTGGAGACATATACACAATCCAATCCGTGACTTGATCCCGGCAATAAAAAATGTGTTATACATTTCTGACTTTAACCTCTATAAATGGGTTTTAGGTTTGGGGAGAAAAAACAGGCAGTGTTTTGTTCCCCCATCAGATGAATAAATGAAGTGTGTGAAAAGCGTGGGTTCCCCCGTTAAGAAACTGGTAATTTATAAAAAGTTACTGATGGCGTACTCTTTCCCGCCAGGAGGATAAGTTACGCTGGGAGATATCCCCTAGGGTGGATAAGGCGCTCACACGTTTGTCAAAAAAGGTGGCACTGCCGTCTTAGGATACGGCCACTTTAATAGGTACCTGTTGAAAAAAAAAAAAAAAAAAACAGGAGGCTATCCTGAAGTCTGTATTTACACACTCAGGTACTAGACTGAGACCTGCAGATAGTGCTGCTGCAGCGTGGTCGGTGACCCTGTCAAACAGGGATACTAGTTGGCAAACATAAAAACATATTAAAGACGTTGTCTTATATATGGGGGATGCACAGAGGGATATTTTGCCGGCTGGCATCCAAAATAAATGTAATGTCCATTCTGTCAGGAGGGTATTAGAGACCTGTCACTGGACAGGTGATGCTGACTTAAAAAGCACATAGAGAGCCTTATAAGAGTGAGGAATTATTTGGGGATGGTCTCTGGGACCTCGTATCCACAGCAACTGCTGGGAAGAAATAATTTTACCTCAGGTTTCCTCACAGAAAAAGGTACAGTCCTTTCGGCTTCAGAAAAGCAAGCGGGTCAAATGGCGCTTCCTTTCTGTACAGAGACAAGGGTAGAGGGAAAAAGCTGCACCAGTCAGCCTGTTCCCAGAATCAAGATTCTTCCCCCGCCTCCTGTGAGTACACACCATGACGCGGGTGCTCCACAGGTGTAGCCAGGTACGGTGGGGGGCCGCCTCAAAAATTTCAGCAATTAGTGGGCTCGCTCACAGGTGGATCCCTGTTTCTTCCAAGTAGTATTTCAGGGGTACAAGCTGGAATTAGAGATGTCTCCCCCCAGCCGTTTCCTAAAATATGCTTTGCTGACAACTCCCTCAAGCAGGGAGGCTGTGCTAGAGGCAATTAATAAGCGGTATTCCCAGCAGGTAATACTCAAGGTGCCCCTACTTCAACAAGGACGGGGTTACTATTCCACACGGGTTGGGGTACCGAAACCGCATGGTTCGGTGTGACCCATTTTATATTTAAAATCCTTGAACATAAAAAAATTCAAGTTCAAGATGGAATCGCTCAGGGCGGTTATTGCAAGCCTGGACGAGGGGGATTACATGGTATCCCGGGACATCAAGGATGCTTACCTGCATGTCCCCATTTACCATCCTCGCCAGGAGTACCTCAGATTTGTGGTACAGGATTACCATTACCAAGTCCAGACACTGCCGTTTGGACTGTACATGGCACCGAGGGTGTTTTATCAAGGTAATGGCCGAAATGATGATACTCCTTCAAAAAAAGGGAGTTGTAATTATCCCGTAATTGGACAATCTCGTTATAAGGGCGAGGTCCAAGGAGCAGTTGGTAGTCGGGGTAGCACTATTTTGGAAAGTGCTACAACAGCATAGGTGGATTCTAAACAGTCCAAAGTCACAGCTGGTTCCTATGACACGTCTACTGTTCCTGGGGATGGTTCTGGACATAAACCAGAAATAGTGTTTCTCCCGGAGGAGAAAGCCAAGGAGTTGTCATCTCTAGTCAGAGACCTCCTGAAAACCAAAATAGGTAGCGGTGCATCATTGCACGCGAGTCCTGGGAAAAATGGTAGCTTCTTACGAAGCAATCCCATTAGGCAGGTTCCATACAAGAACTTTTCAGAGGGACCTGTTGGACAAGTGGCCTGGATCTCATCTTCCGATGCATAGGCTGATAACCCTGTCTCCAAGGACCAGGGTATCTCTACTGTGGTGGCTGCAGAGTGCCCATCTTCAAGAGGGCCGCAGGTTCGGCATACAGGACTAGGTCCTAGTGACCATGGATTCCAGTCTTTGAGGCTGGGGGGCAGTCGCATAGGGAAGAAACTTCCAGGGACTTTGGTCAAGTCAGGTTATTTCCCTACACATAAATATTCTGGATCTGAGGGCCATTTACAATGCCCTGAGGCCAGCAAGGCCTCTGCTTCAAAACCAGCCGGTACTGATCCAATCAGACAACATCACGGCAGTCGCTCATGTAATCAACAGGGCGGCACAAAAAGCAGGATGGCGATGGCAGAAGCCACAAGGATTCTCCGATAGGCGGAAAATCATGTGTTAGCACTGTCAGCAGTGTTCATTCCCGGAGTGGACATCTGGGAAGCAGATCTTCTCAACAGACACGACCTCACACCCGGGAGAATGGGGACTTCCTCCAGAAGTCTTCCAATAGGATTGTACACCATTGGGAAAGGCCACAGGTGGACATGATGGCGTCCCGCCTTAACAAAAAGCTAAAAAAGATATTGCTCCAGGTCAAGGGACCCTCAGGCGATAGCTATGGACGCTCTGGTAACACCGTGGGTGTACCAGTCGGTTTAGGTGTTCTCCCCTCTGCCTCTCATACCAAAGGTACTGAGAATAATAAGAAGGCGAGGAGTAAGAACGATACTCGTGGATGGCCAAGAAGAGCTTGGTACCCAGAACTTCAAGAATTTATATCAGAGGACCAATGGCCTCTGCCACTCAGTCAGGACCTGCGGCAGCAGGGGCCCTGTCTGTTCCAAGACTTACCGCGGCTGCGTTTGACGGCATGGCGGTTGAACGCCGGATCCTGAAGGAAAAGGGTATTCCGGAGGAAGTAATTCCTACGCTTACTAAAGCCAAGAAAGTGGTTACAGCAACTCATTATCAACGCATATGGCGAAAATATGTTGCATGGTGTGAGGCCGAAAGGGCCCCAACAGAGGAATTTCAACTAGGTCGATTTCTGCATTTCCTGCAAGCAGGAGTGACTATGGGCCTTAAATTGGGTTCCATTAAGGTACAGATCTCGGCTCTGTCGATTTTCTTTCAAAAAAGAACTAGCTTCAGTACCTGAAGTTCAGACATTTATAAAAGGAGTGCTGCATAGTCAGCCCCCGTTTGTGCCTCCTGTGGCACCTTGGGATCTCAACGTGGTGTTGAGTTTTCTTAAAATCACTTTGGTTTGAACCACTAAAAACCGTGGATCTGAAATATCTCACATGGAAGGTGGTTATGTTATTGGCCTTGGCTTCTGCCAGGCGAGTATCAGAATTGGCGGCTTTGTGTTGTAAAAGCCCTTATTTGATTTTCCATATGGATAGGGCAGAATTGAGGACTCGTCCCCAATTTCTCCCTAAGGTGGTGTCAGCGTTTCACCTGAACCAGCCTATTGTGGTGCCTGCGGCTACTAAGGATTTGGAGGACTCCAAGTTGCTAGACGTTGTCAGGGCCCTGAAAATATATGTTTCCAGGACGGCTGGAGTCAGAAAATCTGACTCGCTGTTTATCCTATATGCACCCAACAAGCTGGGTGCTCCTGCTTCTAAGCAGACTATTGCTCGTTGGATTTGTAGTACAATTCAGCTTGCACATACTGTGGCAGGCCTGCCACAGCCAAAATCTGTCATTGCCCATTCCACAAGGAAGGTGGGCTCATCTTGGGCGGCTGCCCGAGGGGTCTCGGCTTTACAACTTTGCCGAGCAGCTACTTGGTCAGGGGCAAACACGTTTGCAAAATTCTACAAATTTGATACCCTGGCTGAGGAGGACCTGGAGTTCTCTCATTCGGTGCTGCAGAGTCATCCGCACTCTCCCGCCCGTTTGGGAGCTTTGGTATAATCCCCATGGTCCTTACGGAGTTCCCAGCATCCACTAGGACGTTAGAGAAAATAAGAATTTACTCACCGGTAATTCTATTTCTCGTAGTCCGTAGTGGATGCTGGGCGCCCATCCCAAGTGCGGTTTATCTGCATTACTTGTACATAGTTCTTGTTAACTAAATCGGGTTATTGTTGAGCCATCTGTTGAGAGGCTCTATTGTTTCATACTGTTAACTGTGTTTCATATCACGAGTTGTACGGTGTGATTGGTGTGGCTGGTATGAGTCTTACCCGGGATTCAAAATCCTTCCTTATTGTGTACGCTCGTCCGGGCACAGTACCTAACTGAGGCTTGGAGGAGGGTCATAGTGGGAGGAGCCAGTGCACACCAGGTAGTCTAAGATCTTTCTAGAGTGCCCAGCCTCCTTCGGAGCCCGCTATTCCCCATGGTCCTTACGGAGTTCCCAGCATCCACTACGGACTACGAGAAATAGAATTACCGGTGAGTAAATTCTTATTTTAATTCCATTCCATTAGTTCTAATTGATCCAGATTAATACAAAATAAAAAATACCTGTGTGACAGCTGGGGGGCAAGATGAGATTTCTACCTGACCCCAGAAATGGATATGAAAATGGTAATTCTCATAACGTTCTCTAAAGCAGTGTTAGAGAAGCCGATAAACTTAAGGGATGCAGCAGGATTGGTAAGTATACTTACTTGCTCCTGTAACCCTAACCCTCCCTGCTCAGCAGCCATTATAAATAAGTGTTATAAGCTGTAACATACACTGCTCAAAAAAATAAAGGGAACACTTAAACAACACATCCTAGATCTGAATGAATGAAATATTCTTATTAAATACTTTGTTCTTTACATAGCTGAATGTGCTGACTACAAAATCACACAAAAATGATCAATGGAAATCAAATTTATTAACCCATGGAGGTCTGGATTTGGAGTCACACTCAAAATTAAAGTGGAAAAACACACTACAGGCTGATCCAACTTTGATGTAATGTCCTTAAAACAAGTAAAAATGAGGCTCAGTAGTGTGTGTGGCCCCCACGTGCCTGTATGACCTCCCTACAATGCCTGGGCATGCTCCTGATGAGGTGGCGGATGGTCTCCTGAGGGATCTCCTCCCAGACCTGGACTAAAGCATCCGCCAACTCCTGGACAGTCTGTGTGTGGAGGATGGAGTGAGACATGATGTCCCAGATGTGCTCAATTGGATTCAGGTCTGGGGAACGGGCGAGCCAGTCCATAGCCAGTGGCGGATCTAGACTTAACTTTTAGGGGGGGCGGTTTAAGAATTATGACTCCTCCCCCTAATCATAGCCCCTCCCACTTAGTAATGCCCTTCCCGTTCGCTTCTAAAATTTGCTATTGTTGCCATTACTAATAAAATGTTGCCAGTTAGTGGAGAGAACCCTGCGCACTGGTAATACAGACTGCCAAATCGCCATTCCTTCCATCAGGGGTGGTAGAGGATAAGACAGTAGGGCAATTTAAACATGCATGGGATAGACATTAGGATATTCTTACAAAGAAATTCAACATTGAAGCACACTGTATGAGCTGAAATTCACATTATAGCACACTGTATGAGCCAACGTTATAGCACACTGTATGAGCCAAAATTCACTTTATAGCACACTGTATGAGCCAACGTTATAGCACACTGTATGAGCCAAAATTCACTTTATAGCACACTGTATGAGCCAAAATTCACTTTATAGCACACTGTATGAGCCAACATTCACTTTATAGCACACTGTATGAGCCAAAATTCACTTTATAGCACACTGTATGAGCCAAAATTCACTTTATAGCACACTGTATGAGCCAACGTTATAGCACACTGTATGAGCCAATGTTATAGCACACTGTATGAGCCGAAGTGCACATTATAGCACACTGTATGAGCCAAAATTCACTTTATAGCACACTGTATGAGCCAACGTTATAGCACACTGTATGAGCCAAAATTCACTTTATAGCACACTGTATGAGCCAAAATTCACTTTATAGCTGTTAGGGTCTCCTGCCCTGTGCTGCCACGTCGTCATGGCAACCGGGAGACAAGTGCTAGTGGAGTAACCTGAGCGCAGCTGATACTCCGGTTCGGGTCTTTTGCTGTGCAGTGGTTATAGGCTCTGTGCACGGCAGTGGATCCGGTGCTGGTTTTTGTGCTCACAGTCTGTGAGGTCTGAGTGGGGCGTGGACAGCACCTGCTTTATAAGGCCTCTTTTCAGGGTAAGCAGATGCTGCTGAATCTCTGTTGGTTAGTCAGTTCATGAAAGTTAGCCAGTACTGTGTAGCTTTGTATTTGTTTGTTGCTTACTGCAAATAGGCCTGGGGATTTGGTATTACACTCTGCCAATCCAGACCTAGCAGTAAGACTGGAGTCAGTCGTTTAGCTTGCTGGGGTTCTGTTATTACTCTGTGAACTTAGCAAGTTTGCGGCTGTATTCTAACACTTGCCTGTCTAATCCTGTCTCACTGTGCTAGGTGTCAGGGGTCAGTTTAGTGGCAGTAAGCTTAAACCTGTGCACTGCAAGTGAGAATCAGGATTGTGGAGGCTCTCCTTGTGTCTATCATTCCATCTCTGACCAAGGAGTTTACTGCCACACCCGTTGGTAACCCTTTAGGGTTTTGCTGTTGCCCTTAGCAACAGCATTTCGGGTTCTCTACGTATTAAAACACAACATCTTGCTTTTTACATCTGAGCAGTTCTAATACAAGGGAGATACCCAGTTCCTTAGCCTCTGGGCTTCTCTGTTCACTGTGTGTGTATTTTGTTACCCTATCACCTTCTGTGTACGTTATGTCATATTCCCCAGTTTGTCTGTGAGTCCATTTGTTTTGCATAACAGTTCAAACACCAGTACATTCCTGCAGGCACTGGTGTGCATAACATATTCAGCAGCCTAATACTCCTGTTGAAATTTTGTGGGAATATGGAGCATACCCCTCAAAATACGTTGCAACAGGTGGTCGATCAGGTGCAGGTCCTGACTCGGCAATTTAATGATTTGTCCATTAAAATGCACACCTCCCAGGCTGCTGGCGGAGCTCCCGCAGCAGCAGCACCTGCAGGGGTTAAGGAGCCGAAAGTAAATCTCCCGGATCGTTTTTCTGGAGATCGCTCGCAGTTCTTTTGTTTCAAGGAGAGCTGCAAGCTATACTTCCGGCTTAGGCCTCAGTCTTCTGGGTCAGGGATTCAGCGGGTGGGCATAGTGATTTCCTTGCTACAAGGAGACCCACAGGTCTGGGCATATGGGTTGCAGCCTGACTGTCCGTCGCTTAAAAGTGTTGATGCTTTTTTTACGGCACTGGGCATGTTGTATGATGACCCTGACAAGACGGCCTCAGCCGAGGCTCAGATTTCGATCCTTAAGCAAGGGCGAAGGCCAGTTGAGGTTTTCTGTACGGAGTTTCGGAGGTTGGCCCATGATACCCAGTGGAATGACCCAGCCCTGAGACACCAGTACCGAAGAGGTCTTTCTAACCAGATAAAGGACCAACTGGTACAATATCCCTTGCCTGATAGCTTGGATCAGCTCATGCAGTTATCCATCCGGGTGGATAGACGGCTGAGAGAGCGTAGGCTTGAAAGGGAGACTGAGATTTCCTTCCTTCCCAAGGGAACCTCAGACTCTGAGGAATTTTCTGAGGAGCCTATGCAGATTGGGGCTACCCGCCTCTCCTCGCGTGAGAAGACGCGGAGGAGACAGCAGGGGTTGTGTTTGTACTGTGGGAATAAAGGTCATGTGGTAGTATCATGCCCAGAAAAGCCGGAAAACTTCAGGGCCTGAGGGTGATGGGAAATATCCTGTCAGGCCAGAAGTCAGAATTTCCCAAGAAGACTTTTATCATTCCGGTGACCTTGAAGATCCTTGGTCAAACTGTCAAGACTGAGGCCTTTGTGGACAGTGGGGCCGACGGGGTTTTTATGGACCGCCAATTCGCCCTAAAACACTCTGTTCCCTTAGTACCCTTGGCATCGGAAATTGAGATTTGTGGGTTAAACGGGGAACCATTATCCCAAGGTAAAATTACCTCTTGCACTAGCCAGATTTCTTTGTTTATTGGAGCCACACACTCTGAGGAGTTGTCCTTTTATGTGACTGTCTGTACTTTTGCCCCATTGGTGTTGGGGTTACCCTGGTTAAGGGCCCACAATCCTCAATTTGACTGGGTCTCTGGGGAGATTCTTAGTTGGGGTACTGATTGTTTCAGGAGTTGCTTGAGCCTTCCAGTCAGGCTCTCGCAGCTAAGTTTGCCAGGATTGCCAGGGTGTTATGCAGATTTTGCGGACGTGTTCTCCAAAAAAGTTGCAGAGGTACTACCTCCCCATCGCCCCTATGACTGTGCCATTGATTTGTTGCCAAATGCTAAGCTTCCCATGAGCAGGTTGTACTCCCTGTCACGTCCTGAGACTCAGGCTATGGCAGAGTACATTCAGGAGAACTTGGCTAAGGGATTTATCAGACCTTCACAGTCTCCAGTTGGGTCGGGGTTCTTCTTCGTGGGTAAAAAGGACGGTTCGTTGCGACCCTGCATCGACTTCAGGGAATTGAACCGTATCACGATTAAAAACTCATACCCACTGCCTCTCATTTCGGTCTTGTTTGACCAGCTTCGTACTGCCACCATTTTTTCTAAGATTGACCTACGCGGTGCGTACAATCTAATCCGAATAAGAGAGGGGGATGAATGGAAGACTGCCTTTAATACCCACTCAGGGCATTATGAATATTTGGTGATGCCTTTTGGGCTCTGTAATGCCCCGGCAGTCTTCCAGGATTTCATGAATGATGTGCTCAGGGAATATTTGGATAGATTCTTAGTTGTATACTTAGATGACATCCTAATCTTCTCCCATTCCCTGGAGGAACATCGGAAGCATGTACGCTTAGTCCTCCAGAAACTCAGAGACCACCGGCTTGGGGCGAAGCTGGAGAAGTGCGAATTTGAAGTTCAGCAAATCGCATTTCTAGGATATATTATCTCCCCAGAAGGTTTCCAAATGGAGGGTTCCAAGGTACAGGCAGTCCTGGATTGGGTGCAGCCCACTAGTTTGAAGGCGCTTCAGCGTTTCCTGGGCTTTGCGAATTTTTATAGACGATTTATCGCTGGATTTTCGTCTATAGTGGCGCCCTTGGTGGCACTCACTAAGAAAGGGGCGGATGTTGCTCACTGGTCTTGTGAGGCTAAAGCGGCTTTTGCCCGTCTCAAAAGGGCATTTGTTTCGGCCAAGGTGCTGCGACACCCAGATCCAGAGCGTCCTTTTGTGGTGGAGGTGGATGCCTCTGAGATGGGTATTGGGGCAGTGCTTTCTCAGATGGGAGTGTCTGATAATCGCCTTCATCCCTGTGCTTACTTTTCCCGTAAATTTTCGCCTGCCGAGATGAATTATGACGTGGGTAACCGGGAATTGTTGACTATTAAGGATGCACTCGAGGAGTGGAGACACTGGCTTGAGGGGGCTAAGTTTGTGGTCTCAATTCTCACTGACCATAAGAATCTGGCATATTTAGAGTCAGCGAAGCGTCTCAATGCCAGGCAGGCACGATGGGCTTTGTTTTTTGCTCGCTTTAATTTTTTGATAACATATCGCCCTGGGTCAAAAAACATCAAGGCTGATGGGCTCTCGCGGAGTTTTGCTCCAATCCAGGAGACCACCGAGGAGCCGTTGCCCATTGTTTCCCCATCATGTATTAAAGTGGGCATTACCCAGGACCTCTTATCATTAGTCCTTAGAGCACAGGAGCAGGCTCCTCCAGACCTTCCGGTAGGTCTTTTGTTTGTGCCTCCTAGGTTAAGACAGCGAGTGTTCCTGGAATTCCATGCCAAGAAGTCGGCAGGTCACCCGGGTATTGCCAGAACTCGGGAGTTGCTATCTAGGGCGGTGTGGTGGCCCTCGTGGCTAAGGATGTGGATCAGTGGGTTCGGGCATGTGACATCTGTGCCCGAAATAAGACTCCTAGAGGGGTTCCTGTTGGCCCATTACATCCACTCTCTATCCCATCTAAGCCATGGACCCACATTTCAATGGATTTTGTGGTGGACTTGCCCAAATCCTCAGGGATGACAGCCATCTGGGTTGTCGTTGACAGGTTTTCGAAGATGGCGCACTTCGTTCCACTGGTTGGGCTGCCATCAGCCAGACGCCTGTCTGAATTATTTATGCTGCATGTTGTGCGTCTCCACGGGTTGCCACTTGATGTGGTCTCTGACCGCGGATCCCAGTTTGTGGCCAAATTCTGGAGGGCATTTTGTTCCGATCTCCAGATTTCTGTCAGCTTGTCGTCAGGCTACCATCCGCAGTCTAATGGGCAGACTGAAAGGGTGAACCAGTCCTTGGAGCAGTTCCTCAGGTGTTATGTCTCCAAGTGTCAGACTGACTGGGTTGCTCATCTGTCCATGGCGGAGTTTGCCTATAACAACGCGGCTCACTCTGCTACAGGGATCTCTCCCTTCCTTTGTGTGTATGGGCATCATCCTAAGGCCAATTCTTTTGACCCCCTGGACTCCACGCCTGGTGGTTCCTCTGTGGTTTCGGTCCTTAGAGGTATTTGGCGGAAAGTGAAGAAAGCCCTTGTGTCTGTGTCATTAGTGACCAAAAGGGTTTTTGATAAGCGGAAAAGACCCTGCAGCTTCAAATTAGGAGACTTCGTCTGGTTGTCTACCAAGAATTTGAAGTTGAGACAGCCATCTCATAAGTTAGGGCCCCGGTTCATCGGCCCTTATAAGATCACCAGGGTTATCAATCCGGTGGCATTTCAGTTAGATCTGCCCCGTTCTTTGGGTATCAATAAAACATTTCATTGTTCCCTTTTAAAACGGGCGATTAGTAATCCTTCTTCCAGTGGAAGACCTTCCCCTCTTCTGATACGTGGCCAGAGGGAGTTTGTTGTTGAAAGGATTCTTGACTCCAAGGTGGTTCGGGGTCGGCTGTCATTTTTGGTGCACTGGAAGGGGTATGGCCCGGAGGAGCGGTCGTGGGTGCGCAGTTGTGATCTTCATGCCCCCAGACTGATACGCTCTTTCTTCTCGCAGTTCCCCGATAAACCCGGTGGTAGGGGTTCTTTGACCCCTCGTCAGAGGGGGGGTACTGTTAGGGTCTCCTGCCCTGTGCTGCCACGTCGTCATGGCAACCGGGAGACAAGTGCTAGTGGAGTAACCTGAGCGCAGCTGATACTCCGGTTCGGGTCTTTTGCTGTGCAGTGGTTATAGGCTCTGTGCACGGCAGGGGATCCGGTGCTGGTTTTTGTGCTCACAGTCTGTGAGGTCTGAGTGGGGCGTGGACAGCACCTGCTTTATAAGGCCTCTTTTCAGGGTAAGCAGATGCTGCTGAATCTCTGTTGGTTAGTCAGTTCATGAAAGTTAGCCAGTACTGTGTAGCTTTGTATTTGTTTGTTGCTTACTGCAAATAGGCCTGGGGATTTGGTATTACACTCTGCCAATCCAGACCTAGCAGTAAGACTGGAGTCAGTCGTTTAGCTTGCTGGGGTTCTGTTATTACTCTGTGAACTTAGCAAGTTTGCGGCTGTATTCTAACACTTGCCTGTCTAATCCTGTCTCACTGTGCTAGGTGTCAGGGGTCAGTTTAGTGGCAGTAAGCTTAAACCTGTGCACTGCAAGTGAGAATCAGGATTGTGGAGGCTCTCCTTGTGTCTATCATTCCATCTCTGACCAAGGAGTTTACTGCCACACCCGTTGGTAACCCTTTAGGGTTTTGCTGTTGCCCTTAGCAACAGCATTTCGGGTTCTCTACGTATTAAAACACAACATCTTGCTTTTTACATCTGAGCAGTTCTAATACAAGGGAGATACCCAGTTCCTTAGCCTCTGGGCTTCTCTGTTCACTGTGTGTGTATTTTGTTACCCTATCACCTTCTGTGTACGTTATGTCATATTCCCCAGTTTGTCTGTGAGTCCATTTGTTTTGCATAACCGTTCAAACACCAGTACATTCCTGCAGGCACTGGTGTGCATAACAATAGCACACTGTATGAGCCAAAATTCACTTTATAGCACACTGTATGAGCCAACGTTATAGCACACTGTATGAGCCAATGTTATAGCAAACTGTATGAGCCAAAATTCACTTTATAGCACACTGTATGAGCCAAAATTCACTTTATAGCACACTGTATGAGCCAACGTTATAGCACACTGTATGAGCCAATGTTATAGCACACTGTATGAGCCAAAATTCACTTTATAGCACACTGTATGAGCCAAAATTCACTTTATAGCACACTGTATGAGCCAACGTTATAGCACACTGTATGAGCCAAAATTCACTTTATAGCACACTGTATGAGCCAAAATTCACTTTATAGCACACTATATGAGCCAAAATTCACTTTATAGCACACTGTATGAGCCAAAATTCACTTTATAGCACACTGTATGAGCCAACGTTATAGCACACTGTATGAGCCAATGTTATAGCACACTGTATGAGCCAATGTTATAGCACACTGTATGAGCCAAAATTCACTTTATAGCACACTGTATGAGCCAATGTTATAGCACACTGTATGAGCCAAAATTCACTTTATAGCACACTGTATGAGCCAAAATTCACTTTATAGCACACTGTATGAGCCAAAATTCACTTTATAGCACACTGTATGAGCCAACGTTATAGCACACTGTAAGAGCCAATGTTATAGCACACTGTATGAGCCGAAGTGCACATTATAGCACACTGTATGAGCCAAAATTCACTTTATAGCACACTGTATGAGCCAAAATTCACTTTATAGCACACTGTATGAGCCAACGTTATAGCACACTGTATGAGCCAATGTTATAGCACACTGTATGAGCCAAAATTCACTTTATAGCACACTGTATGAGCCAAAATTCACTTTATAGCACACTGTATGAGCCAAAATTCACTTTATAGCACACTGTATGAGCCAACGTTATAGCACACTGTATGAGCCAATGTTATAGCACACTGTATGAGCCGAAGTGCACATTATAGCACACTGTATGAGCCAAAATTCACTTTATAGCACACTGTATGAGCCAAAATTCACTTTATAGCACACTGTATGAGCCAAAATTCACTTTATAGCACACTGTATGAGCCAACGTTATAGCACACTGTATGAGCCAATGTTATAGCACACTGTATGAGCCAAAATTCACTTTATAGCACACTGTATGAGCCAAAATTCACTTTATAGCACACTGTATGAGCCAAAATTCACTTTATAGCACACTGTATGAGCCAACGTTATAGCACACTGTATGAGCCAATGTTATAGCACACTGTATGAGCCAAAATTCACTTTATAGCACACTGTATGAGCCAAAATTCACTTTATAGCACACTGTATGAGCCAAAATTCACTTTATAGCACACTGTATGAGCCAACGTTATAGCACACTGTATGAGCCAATGTTATAGCACACTGTATGAGCCGAAGTGCACAATATAGCACACTGTATGAGCCAAAATTAACTTTATAGCACATTGTATGAGCCGAAGTGCACATTATAGCACACTGAATGAGGCAACAGAATGCAGGGACACAATGCTGGGAGAAGAGAGGAGGGGGGAGAAATGGGACACACACACACCTAATCATTGATGGAGGCCGGGTCCCGCCGCGATATTGGGAACGGGTTCCGAGCGGTGCAGCGAGGCAGAGGACGAAGACAGAGAGAGAGCGCCCTGACGCGCGTACAGGAAGGAGGGGGCGTGCTCAGATCAGAGGTCACTGTACGCGCGTCAGGACGCTCCTCTCTCTCCTCGTCCCCCGCCGTGCTGCACCGCTCTCCAACCCGTTCCCAATACCGCAGCGGGACCCGGCCTCCATCCCGCTGCCGGTATATGTAGGGGGGGCGTTCGCCCTGATCGCCCCCCGCTAAATCCGCCACTGTCCATAGCATCAATGCCTTCGTCTTGCAGGAACTGCTAACACACTCCAGCCACATGAGGTCTAGCATTGTCTTGCATTAGGAGGAACTCAGGGCCAACCGCACCAGCATATGGTCTCACAAGGGGTCTGAGGATCTCATCTCGGTACCTAATGGCAGTCAGACTACCTCTGGCGAGCTCATGGAGGGCTGTGCGTCCCCCCAAAGAAATGCCACCCCACACTCTTACTGACCCACTGCCAAACCGGTTGTGCTGGAGGATGTTGCAGGCAGCAGAACGTTCTCCTTGGCGTCTCCAGACTCTGTCACGTCTGTCACATGTGCTCAGTGAGAACCTGCTTTCATCTGTGAAGAGCACAGGGCGCCAGTGGCGAATTTGCCAATCTTGGTGTTCTCTGGCAAATGCCAAACGTCCTGCATGGTGTTGGGCTGTAAGCACAACCCCCACCTGTGGACGTCGGGCCCTCATACCACCCTCATTAAGTCTGTTTCTGATCGTTTGAGTAGACACATGCACATTTGTGGCTTGCTGGAGGTCATTTTGCAGGGCACTGGCAGTGCTCCTCCTGTTCCTCTTTGCACAAAGGCAGAGGTAGCGGTCCTGCTGCTGGGTTGTTGCCCTCCTACGGCCTCCTCCACGTCTCCTGATGTACTGGCCTGTCTCCTGGTAGCGCCTCCATGCTCTGGACACTACGCTGACAGACACAGCAAACCTTCTTGCCACAGCTCGCATTGATGTGCCATCCTGGATGAGCATCACTACCTGAGCCACTTGTGTGGGTTGTAGACTCCGTCTCATGCTACCACTAGAGTGAAAGCACCGCCAGCTTTCAAAAGTGACCAAAACATCAGCCAGAAAGCATAGGAGCTGAGAAGTGGTCTGTGGTCACCACTTGCAGAACAACTCCTTTATTGGGGGTGTCTTGCTAATTGCCTTTAATTCCCACCTGTTGTCTATTCCATTTGCACAACAGCATGTGAAATTGATTGTCAATCAGTGTTGCTTCCTAAGTGGACAGTTTGATTTCACAGAAGTGTGATTGACTTGGAGTTACATTGTGTTGTTTAAGTGTTCCCTTCATTTTTTTGAGCAGTGTACAAATCTGCTATTATTTATTTATTACCAGTTATTTATATAGCGCACACATATTCCGCAGCGCTTTACAGAGATAATATTTGGCCATTCACATCAGTCCCTGCCTCAGTGGAGCTTACAATCTATATTCCCTATCACATGTACACGCACACATTCACACTAGGGTTAATTTTGTTGGGATCCAATTAACCTATTAGTATATTTTTGGATTGTGGGAGGAAACCGGAGTACCCGGAGGAAACCCACGCAAGTACGGGGAGAATACACAAACTCCACACAGAGCCATGGTGGGATTCGAACCCATGATTTCAGTGCTGTGAGGCAGTAATGCTAACCATTACACCATCTTAAAGAATGGGTCCTGCACATGCGCAGTCCTACAGACATCGAGATGTATCTAAACCATAGGGTTTACATACAACTCTTGATAGACCCCCTGCCAGTAGTTATGAGCAAATTCAACTAAAGGTTGTAAATGTCCTCCTGGACAAAACTACGTTGAGATATAACTGATGTTAATGCAATATTTGTTTCCCAGCAGGAACATTTCTGCCTGCTTTTGCCTAAAGTATATAAATACTGGTTAGCTTATGTAAATTATGGATCATCTTACCTCACTAGGAACATATAACCTTTTTGAAGTAATCCTTCATCTCCTTCTTGCCTGTTATGTTGCCAGTGGGCGAGGATAGAAAATCTTGCAGTCAGATCTTCAGAATGGTCATTGTAAAGCAGTGGTTTCCAAATGCGGCCCTCAAGGCACACCAACAGTCCAGGTTTTAGGGATATCCCTGCTTATGCACAGACGGTATAATTCAGGCATTGCCATGCTCGGTCCTCGAGGCACACCAACAGTCCAAGTTTTAGGGATATCCCTGCTTATGTGCAGGTGGTATAATTCAGGCATTGCCATCCAGTCCCAAGTTTTAGTGATATCCATGCTTGAGCACAGGTGATTTAATTAGTACCACAGTTATTTTGATTTAACCATCTGTGCTGAAGCCTGGATATCACTAAAGCCTGCACTGTTAGTGTGCTTTGACGGCCGAGGTTGGCCTGGTGTAATCAAACTTACTGAGGTACTAATTAAGTCATCTGTGCCTAAGCATGGATAGCCTTACAACCTGGACTATTGGGGTACCTTAATAACTGGGGTAGAGTATTTCAGGAGATGAGTGCTTAGACCTATACGATTTTGGTAATACGGACAGGGCTGCATTTGTCATGATGAGAGGAGTTCATTGGAGGCAAGCAGGAGCCACAGACTGAGCTTTACATATTCAGAGGAGCAGAACAATGGAAACTCCTGATAAACAGATGCAGGAATATTGTGGCGTTAAATATCACAGTACATTATAAGCATCGTATTTATCTAGATTATTGTATTTAATATTACTTGTTAAATATATTTTTTGTTTTCTTCTTTAGGATTCAACAATTTTTGAACCTCAGTCACACATCAGAAGAGGATCTCAGCACATCAAAGGATTGTCTTCTAGGTATTGTAGAATCAGATTCAACTATTGTTTATTACAAATTGACAGACGGATTTGTGATACCAGATCCTCCAGATTTTGCAGAGGACGTGGACAATAAACGGTGGAAAAAGAAGAAAATTAGGAATTTAAGGTAGCCAGACAATGCAACTTGATCTTCATTCCTAAGGATTCCTTTTGCAGTTATATTTTTAATATGCAACACTAGATATTTCAAATGAATGCAAGTGACATTATTTTTTTCAATTCATGCCAATATGCGGCACTCAGATAAAAGAACTGGCAACTTTTGTTTACTTTTGGTTACATTGTCGAGCTTAAGCAATGACCAATAATACAGACCATCCAACATGACCCGCCCCACTAGGTACAAAATGCTCTGTTTCTGGACTTCCCTCTTAATTTATGATTTCCATCACCTGTGTTGAACTAGTTAAATGATAAGAAAGCTGTTTCTTCACAGGTTATGGCAATAATAAATTAAGAGGGAAGTCCAGAAACAGAGCATTTTGTACCTAGTGGGGCGGGTCATGTTGGAGGGTATGATAATATTGGCACCCCACACAACATGTTTATAGTAACATGCTGTGATTGGAAGGATTTTTGTTTCTAACCCAAAGCCTTAAGGTGCATACACACGGTGAGATTCGGGCTAACCCCGATTCTCACTATGCGACGGGCTAGATCGGCATCGCAAGCACATAATGACTGTTCTTGCGATACTGACTGTGCGATTTTGGCTAAGTGTCAATTTTGACTATCTTTTCTACAAGATAGTCAAAATTGGACTTGCCTGCACAGTCTGTCTAGGCTTGCGATGCCGACCGCGCATCGGCATCGCATCGGGATCGCAGGATGACTTTTACCTTGCGATCTGCACTAACTTTTCTTACAATTTTGACTATATAATCAAAACCGTAAGAAAGTATCTCACCGTGTGTACACACCATTAGGGTAACGTCTGCTGTATGTCTGCTCGTATAAGCCTTTGGCATCATGTCACAGGCATGCTTCATTCAGAGGCTGAAGTGCTGTAGTACCATTCACATTCTTTTCTTGACTGATATAGCCTAATAAAGTGTACCTACATGGTGTTGGGTACCCAGTTCTGTTTTAGTATAAGCAACTCAGTAATTTGACTTTTTTACACAAATATTTATTTAACAGTGAAAAAATGTTATTGAACATTCTAATAAAAGTACATTTGTGAATCATTTTTTTATGTTACAAGGTGATTGATTTTACACTGAAAACAAAAGTTTTTATTTCAATATTTTCTGCAGTCTCTTATATGTAGGCCTATGCTACAAAGAATATTTCATTGTCTAATCCAGTTATCACTCTACTTGGGTTTTTTCACAGTAGGACACACTCTGTTACTTTATGTCAGCCCTGCTTCTTTCATCTGTCCTCATGTTTCATCAGGCTGCTGACATCTGTGTTATATGTCTTTCCTCACCTTTCTTTATTTGTTAAACTAGTTTATCTCTCGTGTTATTTGATCTAGTTTTTTTTCACCAGGTTTCTCTCTCCTCTGCACCCCTTTTCTCTCTTCTCTACCACTGTCTCTTTCTCCCCTCCCTTTCTGTCCCTCTTAAAAATGGTGGAGACCAAAGTATGTTTGAAGAGAAGGTGGCAGATTAGAAGGTGTGCACTGAGGGAGCAGGCATCTTGCGGAAAAGACTGAGGCAGGTTGTAGAAGAGGAAGGAAGTGGTAGGAGATAAGGAGGACAAGATCATCAGTCCCCTTATGGGGTGATGGAGGTGAGAGAGAGTAGTAGCCTGAAGGGGTGATATGAAAAGTCAATCGCGTGGAGGGGGAAAAGGAGGCAAGTGAGGGTGCCAAAAAGGCAGTGAGAACTGAGATGAGATCAGGGTCTTTTGTCATGTATTGTTAAACACAACTGTTATTCCTTGTAGCAATTACTATATCCCCAAATTGGGGTTTTGCTGTTAATACTGTATTGCAGTAAAATGTTGGAGGTTTGGGCAATTACATAGCCCTCCATGAGTGAGCAATATTTTTTACCCTGTTTAGGGTTCTTATTTTCAAAACCACCTCATTTAAACACCAAGACCCTTCATCAAACCATATTATAGCAGATTCACATTTATATTGGTGATACGGAGGTCCCCTGTTGTGCTGGAGTTAGTAGTATATCACGGTCAGATTAAATCTGTGGCAAAGAGACACCGGGCACTAGGATATCAGGAAATTGTTAAAGGGTAAAGAGATACTGGGTATCTATAAGAAAGAAAATCCTAAGCACAAGGTATAACTGGAACTAATAGTGTCCAAGTAGCAAGCCACCTAAGACTAAAGATACAGTATGGCAAGCTGAGAAATACTGAAAAGGTTTTTATAGCTTGCTCACTGATGAGGAGGTGGGCTTTTGGCTGGTCTTGGTCATGTAACTGAGTCCTTTAGGTGCTCTTGACAATTTTGTGCATGATCATGTGCACAGACTCACTATTTAAAACCTCAAGGATCTCCAAATAATGCCAGTCATTTTCATGATGGACAGATACTAAATGTCACACTCGCGGCGCTGCGGCTGCCGTGCTTACCGCTCCGGGTGCGCTGGGTCTCCCGGCGGTTGACGCCCCCGGTGGGCTCCGGGTCGTCGTGTCTTGCTGGCGCTGCTTCCACCATTGCGCCCGGCATCCACGAGAGCGTGGTGAGCGGGTGACGTCATCGGCCCCTTCCGCCAATCGGGAGAATGCGGGAAGTTCAAAGGCAGACGCCGTACAGAGCCCGTGTTATGCACACCAGTGCCAGCAGGAATGTACTGGTGTCTGAACGGTGAGGGATGCAAAACAAATGAACTCACAGACAGACTGGGGAATATGACATTACATACACAGAAGGTGATAGGGTAACAAAATAAACACAAAGTGAACAGAGAAGCGCAAAGGCTAAGAAACTGGGTGTCTCCCTAGTATTAGGAATGCTCAGATGGAAAGAAGCGAGATGTAGTGATTTAATACGTAGAGAACCCGAAATGCTGTTGCTAAGGGCAACAGCAAAACCCTAAAGGGTTACTAACGGGTGTGGCAGTAAACTCCTTGGTCAGAGATGGAATAATAGACACAAGGAGAGTCTCCACAATCCTAGTCCTCACTTGCAGTGCACTGATTCAGCTTACTGCCACTAAACTGACACCTGAACACCTTGCACAGTGAGAGAGGATTTTGGCAGGCAAGTCTGAGAATACAGCCGCAAACTTGCTAGGTTCACAGAGTAGCAAAAGAACCCCAGCAGGTTAAACGACTGACTCCAGTCTTACTGCTAGGTCTGGATTGGCAGAGTGTAATACCAAATCCCAAGGCCTATTTGCAGTAAGCAACAAACAAATACAAAGTTTACACAGTACTAGCTAGCTTTCAGGAACTGACTAACCAACAAAGATTCAGCAGCATCTGCCTAACCTGAGAAGAGGGTTTATATAGCAGGTGCTGTCCACGCCCCACTCAGACCTCACAGACTGTGAGCACAAAAACCAGCACCGGATCCCCTGCCATGCACAGAGCCTGTAACCACTGCACAGCAAAAGACCCGAACCGGAGTATCAGCTACGCTCAGGTTACTCCGCTAGCACTTGTCTCCCGGTTGCCATGACGACATGGCAGCACAGAGCAGGAGACCCTAACAGTACCCCCCCTCTGACGAGGGGTCAAAGAACCCCTACCACCGGGTTTATCTGGGAACTGCGAGAAGAAAGAGCGTAACAGTCTGGGGGCATGAAGATCACAACTGCGCACCCACGACCGCTCCTCCGGGCCATACCCCTTCCAGTGCACCAAAAATGACAGCCGACCCCGAACCATCTTGGAGTCAAGAATCCTTTCAACAACAAACTCCCTCTGGCCACGTATCAGAAGAGGGGAAGGTCTTCCACTGGAAGAATGATTACTAATCGCCCGTTTTAAAAGGGAACAATGAAATGTTTTATTGATACCCAAAGAACGGGGTAGATCTAACTGAAATGCCACCGGATTGATAACCCTAGTGATCTTATAAGGACCGATGAACCGGGGGCCTAACTTATGAGATGGCTGTCTCAACTTCAAATTCTTGGTAGACAACCAGACGAAGTCTCCTAATTTGAAGCTGCAGGGTCTTTTCCGCTTATCAAAAACCCTTTTGGTCACTAATGACACAGACACAAGGGCTTTCTTCACTTTCCTCCAAATACCTCTAAGGACCGAAACCACAGAGGAACCACCAGGCGTGGAGTCCAGGGGGTCAAAAGAATTGGCCTTAGGATGATGCCCATACACACAAAGGAAGGGAGAGATCCCTGTAGCAGAGTGAGCCGCGTTGTTATAGGCAAACTCCGCCATGGACAGATGAGCAACCCAGTCAGTCTGACACTTGGAGACATAACACCTGAGGAACTGCTCCAAGGACTGGTTCACCCTTTCAGTCTGCCCATTAGACTGCGGATGGTAGCCTGACGACAAGCTGACAGAAATCTGGAGATCGGAACAAAATGCCCTCCAGAATTTGGCCACAAACTGGGATCCGCGGTCAGAGACCACATCAAGTGGCAACCCGTGGAGGCGCACAACATGCAGCATAAATAATTCAGACAGGCGTCTGGCCGATGGCAGCCCAACCAATGGAACGAAGTGCGCCATCTTCGAAAACCTGTCAACGACAACCCAGATGGCTGTCTTAACCTAGGAGGCACAAACAAAAGACCTACCGGAAGGTCTGGAGGAGCCTGCTCCTGTGCTCTAAGGACTAATGACAAGAGGTCCTGGGTAATTTATTTATTTATTTTATTTATTAACAGTTTCTTATATAGCGCAGCAAATTCCGTTGCGCTTTACAATTTGAAATAACAATTACAAACTGGGTGATAACAGTCATAGAGGTAGGAAGGCCCTGCTCGCAAGCTTACAATCTATAGGCATATGTACATAAGGAAAGGTGCTATCTATTGCATAGAATGAGAAGACATGTGAGGATATGTGTGGACTGTACAGAGTGGATGTAATTTGATAGCAAGGTTTATGAAAGTTATGTGGGCGGTTCAGGAATTTGATACGCTTGCCTAAAGAGGTGAGTTTTGAGGGAACGCTTGAAGGTTTGGAGACTAGAGGAGAGTCTTATTGTGTGTGGTAGGGCATTCCACAGAGTGGGTGCAGCCCGATGAAAGTCCTGCAGTCGTGAGTGGGAGCGAGTAATGAGTGTGGATGAGAGACGCAGGTCTTGTGAAGAGCGCAGAGGTCGGGTTGGGAGATATTTTGTGATAAGCGAAGTGATGTACGTTGGTGTAGTTTGGTTAATGGCCTTGTGTGTGAGTAAAAGTATTTTATATTGAATGCGGTAGAATACAGGTAACCAATGGAGGGACTGACAGAGTGGATCTGCAGACGATGAACGTCTAGCGAGGAAGATAAGCCTCGCCGCTGCATTCAGAATGGATTGTAGTGGTGAGAGTCTCGTTTTGGGAAGACCAGTTAGGAGACTATTGCAATAATCAATGCGGGAGATAATGAGAGCATGGATTAGAGTTTTAGCAGTGTCTTGTGTAAGGTATGGTCGTATTTTGGATATGTTTTTTAGATGCATGTAACATGATCTTGAGACAGATTGAATGTGGGGAACAAAGGACAGATCAGAGTCAAGGATGACACCTAGGCAGCGAGCTTGTGGCGTAGGGTAGATAGTCGAGTTTTCAACAGTGATAGAGATATCAGGTTGGTACCTATTATTGGCCGGTGGAAATATAATTAACTCTGTCTTTGAAATATTAAGTTTGAGGTGGCGAGATGTCATCCAGGATGAGATAGCAGAAAGGCATTCAGTGACACGGTCCAGTACAGATAGGGACAAGTCAGGGGAGGATAGGTAGATTTGAGTATCATCTGCGTACAGATGATACTGAAAACCAAAAGAGCTGATTAGTTTACCAAGAGATGAGGTATAGATAGAGAAAAGCAGAGGACCCAAGACTGAACCTTGCGGTACTCCAACTGAAAGAGGTAGCGAAGAGGAGGTAGATTCAGAGAAGCGAACACTGAAGGAGCGATTAGATAGGTACGAGAGGAACCAAGAAAGGGCTGTGTCTTTAAGACCTAGGGATTGTAGTGTCTGTATGAGAAGAGAGTGGTCTACAGTGTCAAATGCAGCAGATAGATCTAGAAGAATAAGTAGTGAGTAGTGGCCTTTAGACTTCGTAGTGACCAAATCATTAACCACTTTAGTCAGTGCCGTCTCTGTGGAATGTTGGGAACGGAAGCCTGACTGAAGTGGGTCCAACAGAGTGTATGAGTTAAGAAAGTGTGTGAGTCGAGTGTAGGCAAGTCTCTCAAGTAGCTTAGAGAGACAAGGGAGCTGAGAGATAGGGCGGTAGTTTGAGAGAGCATTAGGGTTAGAATTTTGTTTTTTTTAAATGGGAGTAATAACTGCATGCTTGAAGAGTGAAGGAAAAATACCAGTAGAGAGAGAGAGATTACAGATGTTAGTTAAGGTAGGGATGAGCACCAGAGACAGAGCTTTACTTATTTGTGAGGGTAAAGGATCAAGAGGAGAGGTAGTAGAGAAGCAGGATGAGAAGAGTGATGATACTTCATCTTCATTTGTGGGATCAAATGAAGAAAGAGTGCCAGAGGGTTCAGGTAAAGAACGGAGCAGGTCACTGGCTGCCGAAGAGCATACCATTTCATCTCGGATCTTATCAATCTTCTCCTTGAAGTAGGAAGCAAGATCCTGTGCCTTGATAGTGGCTGGTGGGGTAGGTGCGGGAGGATTCAGAAGTGATTTAAATGTATTAAAGAGTCGTTTGGGGTTAGAGGCTTGAGCAGAGATAAGAGTTTGGAAATATGTTTGTTTGGCAATGTCCAGGGCATTTTTATAAGAATGGTAGACTGTCTTATATGTGAGGAAGTCACTTGAAATACGAGATTTACGCCACTGACGTTCAAGTTTTCGTGTGAGTTTTTGTAGTTGTCTTGTTAATTTGGAGTGCCATGGTTGACATCTAGGCCTACGTGGAGTGTGATGGGTAGCTGGAGCCACTTCATCAAGGGCTAGTTCTAGAGTCTTATTAAGGTGTGATACAGCCATCTCAGGAGAGGTGAATGCAGAAATAGGTGAAAGCAGTTGTTGGAGTGAAGTGGAAAGTTCTTGAAGATTAATTGTGTTAATATTTCTGCGAGTTTGAGGAAGATTGGAGAACTTCCGCAACACAGGGTTTGAATTAACAGAGGAAAGCATGCAGGTGATAAGGTTGTGATCTGATAGGGGGAAAGGAGTGTTAGTGAGTTCAGAGATGGAGCATAGTCTGGTGAATACTAGATCAAGGCAGTGGCCCGCCTGATGAGTAGAGGAGTCAGTCCATTGGGAGAGGCCAAGAGAGGAGGTTAGAGAGAGTAGTTTGGAGGCATGCGCAGCAGATTTTGGACAATCAATAGCAATATTGAAATCACCCATGATAATGGTGGAGATGTCAGAGGATAGAAATTGAGGGAGCCAGGCAGAAAAATCTTCCAAAAATTGTTTTGGATGCCCAGGTGGTATCTACCATAGCTGCAACACGCAGAGAGAAAGGAGAGTAAACCCTAATGGAATGTACTTCAAATGATGTAAATGTGAGTGATGGAACCTGTGGTAGAACAGTATATGCAAAAGATTGTGAAAGTAAAAGTCCAACTCCTCCTCCTTTATGGTTATCGGGTCTGGAGGTGTGTGTAAAGTGGAGACCACCATGTGCCAGTGCTGCAGGGGAGGCTGTGTCAGATTGTGTGAGCCAGGTTTCTGTTATAGCCAGCAGATTGATGTTGTTAGATATGAAGAGGTCATGGATAGATGTTAATTTGTTACAAACAGAGCGTGCATTCCATAAGGCACATTTTAGTGATCTGGAGGGTGATGGAAGACATGTGATGTTTATGAGGTTAGCTGGATTTCTATGTTGCTGTGAATCAGGTGAATGCGAGTGATGCAAGTGGCAGGGTCCTGGATTTGGTGAAATGTCACCAGCTATCAGAAGCAGAAGAGAGAGATAAATGTGGGTGTCAGAGGTTTGTGAAAGTTTTTTATGGTGAGAGGTTGTAGAGGTTATTGTCAATGAGTATAGGGAAGTAAAAAGCTCATGAGTGCTAATAAGAGGGGAGTGTAGAATTGAGGGGGCAATATGTACAGAGGGCTGAGTTGCTGGGAGACTGAATGATGCAATGGCCTTTATGAATACTCCATGAAGAGCAATGCAGAAAATCAATTTGTGGAACATAGTTAGTTTGAGATGAAACCAGTGTTTTCTAGGCTGAGAGTGTAGGGTTTTACCTGTTCAAGTTAAAAGTGCAGGTGCCTATTTACTGGTGGTGTTCTGCTGTATGTTAACTGTGCATTATAGAGCAAAGTGACAAACAGGTATGTACAATCACATGTAAATCACAATGTATATAGTTGTCTACCAAATTGGTTGCATTTTGTTCTTAGAGGTCATGAGGTTTTTAGTTGATAAAATTTTACATACGCTGAAATACACAGATGATTGGGAATGAAAGGATAGGACGATGTTTTCTGTGTTGTTGGTGGGTTGTTTCCGTCTGTTTTCGTCCTGGTAAGTCCTGGGTAAGTCTATATTGTAATATTTTCATAACCCTTTTAAAAAAGCCTTTCTAATAAAGCCCTGTTCAGCCGGCTGTTGTTCAGCCAGGCATCTTTCCTTATGAATGGTAAGTATCCATGTGTCTCTTGTAATTGCAATCAAGGCCTAACATCCCACCCCCGTTTACAGAGCATGCCATAAAACTCAGCTAAAACAAATACTAAGATAGCAGTTAACAACTATATAAAGTTGCAAGACAGTTTCATCCTACAATACAATATAGCATATAATATACAAATTGACAGTGTAGATTACCTAGTTATATTAACACTATCACTGATGCATATATATTCTCAGCAGATCCAAAATGCAAAGTAGTGTAGATTACCTAGTTATATTAACACTATCACTGATGCATATATATTCTCAGCAGATCCAAAATGCAAAGTAGTGTAGATTACCTAGTTATATTAACACTATCACTGATGCATATATATTCTCAGCAGATCCAAAATGCAAAGTAGTGTAGATTACCTAGTTATATTAACACTATCACTGATGCATATATATTCTCAGCAGATCCAAAATGCAAAGTAGCGTAGATTACCTAGTTATATTAACACTATCACTGATGCATATATATTCTCAGCAGATCCAAAATGCAAAGTAGTGTAGATTACCTAGTTATATTAACACTATCACTGATGCATATATATTCTCAGCAGATCCAAAATGCAAAGTAGTGTAGATTACCTAGTTATATTAACACTATCACTGATGCATATATATTCTCAGCAGATCCAAAATGCAAAGTAGTGTAGATTACCTAGTTATATTAACACTATCACTGATGCATATATATTCTCAGCAGATCCAAAATGCAAAGTAGTGTAGATTACCTAGTTATATTAACACTATCACTGATGCATATATATTCTCAGCAGATCCAAAATGCAAAGTAGTGTAGATTACCTAGTTATATTAACACTATCACTGATGCATATATATATTCTCAGCAGATCCAAAATGCAAAGTAGTGTAGATTACCTAGTTATATTAACACTATCACTGATGCATATATATTCTCAGCAGATCCAAAATGCAAAGTAGTGTAGATTACCTAGTTATATTAACACTATCACTGATGCATATATATTCTCAGCAGATCCAAAATGCAAAGTAGTGTAGATTACCTAGTTATATTAACACTATCACTGATGCATATATATTCTCAGCAGATCCAAAATGCAAAGTAGTGTAGATTACCTAGTTATATTAACACTATCACTGATGCATATATATTCTCAGCAGATCCAAAATGCAAAGTAGTGTAGATTACCTAGTTATATTAACACTATCACTGATGCATATATATTCTCAGCAGATCCAAAATGCAAAGTAGTGTAGATTACCTAGTTATATTAACACTATCACTGATGCATATATATTCTCAGCAGATCCAAAATGCAAAGTAGTGTAGATTACCTAGTTATATTAACACTATCACTGATGCATATATATTCTCAGCAGATCCAAAATGCAAAGTAGTGTAGATTACCTAGTTATATTAACACTATCACTGATGCATATATATTCTCAGCAGATCCAAAATGCAAAGTAGTGTAGATTACCTAGTTATATTAACACTATCACTGATGCATGGGTAATGCCCACTTTAATACATGATGGGGACACAATGGGCAATGGCTCCTCTGTGGTCTCCTGGATTGGAGCAAAACTCTGCGAGAGCGCATCAGCCTTGATGTTTTTTGACCCAGGGCGATATGTTATCAAAAAATTAAAGCGAGCAAAAAACAAAGCCCATCGTGCCTGCCTGGCATTGAGGCGCTTCGCTGACTCTAAATATGCCAAATTCTTATGGTCGGTGAGAATTGAGACCACAAACTTAGCCCCCTCAAGCCAGTGTCTCCACTCCTCGAGTGCATCCTTAATAGCCAACAATTCCCGGTTACCCACGTCATAATTCATCTCGGCAGGCGAAAATTTACGGGAAAAGTAAGCACAGGGATGAAGGCGATTATCAGACACCCCCATCTGAGAGAGCACTGCCCCAATACCCATCTCAGAGGCATCCACCTCCACCACAAAAGGACGCTCTGGATCTGGGTGTCGCAGCACCTTGGCCGAGACAAATGCCCTTTTGAGACGGGCAAAAGACGCTTTGGCCTCACAAGACCAGTGAGCAACATCCGCCCCTTTCTTAGTGAGTGCCACCAAGGGCGCCACTATAGACGAAAATCCAGCGATAAATCGTCTATAAAAATTTGCAAAGCCCAGAAAACGCTGAAGCGCCTTCAAACTAGTGGGCTGCACCCAATCCAGGACTGCCTGTACCTTGGAACCCTCCATTTGGAAACCTTCTGGGGAGATAATGTATCCTAGAAATGCGATTTGCTGAACTTCAAATTCGCACTTCTCCAGCTTCGCCCCAAGCCGGTGGTCTCTGAGTTTCTGGAGGACTAAGCGTACATGCTTCCGATGTTCCTCCAGGGAATGGGAGAAGATTAGGATGTCATCTAAGTATACAACTAAGAATCTATCCAAATATTCCCTGAGCACATCGTTCATGAAGTCCTGGAAGACTGCCGGGGCATTACAGAGCCCCAAAGGCATCACCAAATATTCATAATGCCCTGAGTGGGTATTAAAGGCAGTCTTCCATTCATCCCCCTCTCTTATTCGGATTAGATTGTACGCACCGCGTAGGTCAATCTTAGAAAAAATAGTGGCAGTACGAAGCTGGTCAAACAAGACCGAAATGAGAGGCAGTGGGTATGAGTTTTTAATCGTGATACGGTTCAATTCCCTGAAGTCGATGCAGGGTCGCAACGAATTGTCCTTTTTACCCACGAAGAACCCTGACCCAACTGGAGACTGTGAAGGTCTGATAAATCCCTTAGCCAAGTTCTCCTGAATGTACTCTGCCATAGCCTGAGTCTCAGGACGTGACAGGGAGTACAACCTGCTCTTGGGAAGCTTAGCATTCGGCAACAAATCAATGGCACAGTCATAGGGGCGATGGGGAGGTAGTACCTCTGCAACTCTTTTGGAGAACACGTCCGCAAAATCTGCATAACATCCTGGCAATCCTGGCAAACTTAGCTGCAAAAGCCTGACTGGAAGGCTCAAGCAACTCCTGAAACAATCAGTACCCCAACTAAGAATCTCCCCAGAGACCCAGTCAAATTGAGGATTGTGGGCCCTTAACCAGGGTAACCCCAACACCAATGGGGCAAAAGTACAGACAGTCACATAAAAGGACAATTTTTCAGAGTGTGTGGCTCCAATAAACAAAGAAATCTGGCTAGTGCAAGAGGTAATTTTACCCTGGGATAATGGTTCCCCGTTTAACCCACAAATCTCAATTTCCGATGCCAAGGGTACTAAGGGAACAGAGTGTTTCAGGGCGAATTGGCGGTCCATAAAAACCCCGTCGACCCCACTGTCCACAAAGGCCTCAGTCTTGACAGTTTGACCGAGGATCTTCAAGGTCACCGGAATGATAAAAGTCTTCTTGGGAAATTCTGACTTCTGGCCTAACAGGATATTTCCCATCACCCTCAGGCCCTGAAGTTTTCCGGCTTTTATGAGCATGATACTACCACATGACCTTTATTCCCACAGTACAAACATAACCCCTGCTGTCTCCTCCGCGTCTTCTCACGCGAGGAGAGGCGGGTAGCCCCAATCTGCATAGGCTCCTCGGAAAATTCCTCAGAGTCTGAGGTTCCTTTGGGAAAGAAGGAAACCTCGGTCTCCCTTTCAAGCCTGCGCTCTCTCAGCCGTCTATCCACCCGAATGGATAACTGCATGAGCTGATCCAAGCTATCAGGCAAGGGATATTGTACCAGTTGGTCTTTTAACTGGTTAGAAAGACCTCTTCGGTACTGGTGTCTCAGGGCTGGGTCATTCCACTGGGTATCATGGGCCAACCTCCGAAACTCCGTACAATAAACCTCAACTGGCCTTCGCCCTTGCTTAAGGATCGAAATCTGAGCCTCGGCTGAGGCCGTCTTGTCAGAGTCATCATACAACATGCCCAGTGCCGTAAAAAAAGCATCAACACTTTTAAGCGACGGACAGTCAGGCTGCTACCCATATGCCCAGACCTGTGGGTCTCCTTGTAGCAAGGAAATCACTATGCCCACCCGCTGAATCTCCGACCCAGAAGACTGAGGCCTAAGCTGGAAATATAGCTTGAAGTTCTCTTGGAAACAAAAGAACTGCGAGCGATCTCCAGAAAAACGATCCGGGAGATTTACTTTCGGCTCCTTAACCCCTGAAGGTACTGCTGCTGCGGGAGCTCCGCCAGCGGCCTGTGAGGTGTGCATTTTAATGGACAAATCATTAAATTGTCGAGTCAGGACCTGCACCTGATCGACCACCTGTTGCAAAGTATTTTGAGGGGTATGCTCCATATTCCCACAAAATTTCAACAGGAGTATTAGGCTTCTGAATATGTTATGCACACCAGTGCCAGCAGGAATGTACTGGTGTCTGAACGGTGAGGGATGCAAAACAAATGAACTCACAGACAGACTGGGGAATATGACATTACATACACAGAAGGTGATAGGGTAACAAAATAAACACAAAGTGAACAGAGAAGCCCAAAGGCTAAGAAACTGGGTGTCTCCCTAGTATTAGGAATGCTCAGATGGAAAGAAGCGAGATGTAGTGATTTAATACGTAGAGAACCCGAAATGCTGTTGCTAAGGGCAACAGCAAAACCCTAAAGGGTTACTAACGGGTGTGGCAGTAAACTCCTTGGTCAGAGATGGAATAATAGACACAAGGAGAGTCTCCACAATCCTAGTCCTCACTTGCAGTGCACTGGTTCAGCTTACTGCCACTAAACTGACACCTGAACACCTTGCACAGTGAGAAAGGATTTTGGCAGGCAAGTCTGAGAATACAGCCGCAAACTTGCTAGGTTCACAGAGTAGCAAAAGAACCCCAGCAGGTTAAACAACTGACTCCAGTCTTACTGCTAGGTCTGGATTGGCAGAGTGTAATACCAAATCCCAAGGCCTATTTGCAGTAAGCAACAAACAAATACAAAGTTTACACAGTACTAGCTAGCTTTCAGGAACTGACTAACCAACAAAGATTCAGCAGCATCTGCCTAACCTGAGAAGAGGGTTTATATAGCAGGTGCTGTCCAAGCCCCACTCAGACCTTACAGACTGTGAGCACAAAAACCAGCACCGGATCCCCTGCCGTGCACAGAGCCTGTAACCACTGCACAGCAAAAGACCCGAACCGGAGTATCAGCTACGCTCAGGTTACTCCGCTAGCACTTGTCTCCCGGTTGCCATGACGACGTGGCAGCACAGAGCAGGAGACCCTAACAGCCCGGCGCCTGAGTATTGTCTTTCCAATGATCACCAGTGCTAGCAGCATTCAGCATGTTCTCAAGCTGAACGTCTCCTGTGTTCCAGCGTTACAGAGTATCTTTCAGTGGGACATTCCCTGTGCTACCAGCGTTACAGTGTATCACTCAGTGGAACCTTCCCTGTGCTACCAGCGTTACAGTGTATCACTCAGTGGAACCTTCCCTGTGCTACCAGCGTTACAGTGTATCACTCAGTGGGACATTCTCTGCGTTACCGGCGTTACAGTGTATCTCTCAGTGGGACACCTCCTGTGCTTCCAGTGTTACAGGGTATCCCTAAGTGGAACGCCTCCCAAACTTCCAGAGTTACACTGAATCTCAAATCCTCATTTATTTCTTCAGCATCCCTCACAAGTTCTTCATTCTTCTGTGTGCTTCAACATCGTTCTCAAATCTTCATTCATCTCTTCAGCATCGCTCACAAGTTCTTCATTCTTCTGTGTGCTTCAACATCGTTCTTAAATCTTCATTCATCTCTTCAGCATCGCTCACAAGTTCTTCATTCTTCTGTGTGCTTCAACATCGTTCTCAAATTTTCATTCATTTATTCAACATCGCTCACAAGTTCTTCATTCTTCTGTGTACTTCAGCATTGGCCCCAAGCCTTGGCCACAACTAATTCTTTAGCATTACACGTTGGTTACAACGGCTAAGTTCTGCATGAGAAAAACCTACATCCGGCCATCCCTTCTCCGGCCCAGATGTGGTTCCTCTTCCCTATCATTGGAAGAACCCCCGAGTTCTCAACACTCCCAACCCAGGTCAGTGACACTAAATATTCATTAAGAGGCATATGCACAATTAGTGAGTGCTTCCACATGACTGTTGTTTATTTCACCATGCTAACTTTCATCATATGCAAAATATCACATTTCTTCTTTGGGTTCCATAGTAATCCACAGGGATAACATTGGTTATAGCTGGTAGGATCAGCTCCTGGTTAAGTCTTTCAGATATCCCAGGATGCTCTGGGCCCTCTCACTATAACCCAGCCTCCATGCTCAGGCAGGTCAGTTTTTTGTATGGTGTAGCAGAAAGCTGGATGCACCTTTTTACAGGGGGCTGCTCTTGCGCTTATCCCAAACGTCCCTAGCATTACAAAGAATGTTACCTGGTACTAAACCGTCCTCTAAGTCTGCTACGCGGACCCCTTCCTCTCAGTCCACTGCTATATCTAATGAGTCCTTAGCTGAAGAAGGGGAGGATACACAGTCTGTCACTGACTCATGCATCCTTACAGAGGATTCTCCCAGCACAGTGGAGGTGGCCCCTTTAATTGATGCTATTAAACACATCCTTCAACTCACTGAGGATGAGCCTGAGCCAGTTGCTAAGAAAACAGATGTTTTTAAGCGACAATAGAACGTTAATTCTCACTTCCCTCATTTTGACCATCTTATGGATATTAGACTGGAACCCTGGAAAACTCAGGGTAAAAAGCTCCCCGTTTTTAAACATTTAGCACCCCTGCAGAGGATTGTGCTAAGTGGGAAGCTCCCCCTCCGGTAGATTTGCATATTGCAAGTCTTGTTAATATGTCCATCCTACCTGTCATAACGTGAAGCAGTTGGCTTCCCAATGGACGGGATCCCGGTGTCTGTATATGGTCTGCTGGGATCCCATTTTATTATTATTATTAACAGTTTCTTATATATCCATTGGGAAGCCAACTGCTTCCCGTTATGACAGGATGACACAATCCTGGCATCTAGATACCAACACCATACAGGATACCGGCATCAAAATACCAGCAGTCGGCATCCTGATCGCCCTGACAGCAGGACTTGGGGAGGTTAGGTTTAGGTAGGAGAAGTGGGGTTAGGTGGCATGTCCGGAAAGGTTGGGGACCGGGGAGGGAGGATTAGGTTTAGGCACATAGAAGGGGAGGTTAAGGTTAGGCATCAAGCGGGTAGGGTTAGGTTTAGGCAGTGGGGAAGGGAGGGTTAGGGTTAGGCACCACCGGGGAGAGTTAGGGGTTTAACCACCCATAAGGGAGGGTTAAGGTACTTTAGAGAGGGCTTTCGGGATTCTGATGGATGGGATGCCGCTGTCGGTATTCTGACTGCCAGCATCACGTCCATCGGGAAATCATACTGAACCCGCTTGCCTCACTGAAAGGATTGAATATAGTCTTAAGTCTATTTTCTCTCTCACCTGTGCTGTTACCAGACCCACCGTGGCTGCCTCCTAAGCGGCAAAAGCCATTGAATCATGGTTACAGGCCCTAGAGGAGGAACTATCCCCAGATATCTTCTGAGGATTGCATGTTTGGGTCTTATACTGCAAGCAGCTGCTTACATACTTGAAGCATCTGATGCAGGAGTATTGGCAGCTGAGGTGTCTGCCACCTCTGTACTGGCACGGCGCATTCTCTTGCTCTGTTCATCGAAGGCTGACCTTGATTCCAAGAAAACTTTGGAATTTCTATCCTTCACTGGTGAAGTGTTTGGGGAAGAATTGAACAAAATTGTCACTGCATTAGCTGCAGCCAAGACTGCCTTTCTCCCGTCCACACCAACTCCGCATGCTCAGAGTTCTAATTTGCGTACCTTTCGCCCTCAAGGAAAAGCAAAAGGTCAGGCTTTCCCCAGACAGGCTTCCGCTACTAAAGCTAAGCCCAAGGCCAAGCAACCCTGGGCTGCATGTCAATCTCCTGCCAAAACTGACAAGCCCGCAGCCTGAAGGGGCAGGCGTCCTCTTGGTGGACCCCAGAATGGGATGCCGTCTTCTTCACAATTAGCGCATGTCTGGACTCTGACCACTTTAGATGCCTGGGTGCAGGAAGTGGTCTCTCGTAGGTGCGCCGTCTCATTCAAGAGATTCCCATCCCCACAGTTCCTGCAAGAAACCAGTATTTACCCTGCACAGAAACAATATAACCAACTGTTACGGGGATGTTACATTTACACACAGAACCGCAATATCAGAAATGTATCATATGTCAGAATATGTGAAGCAATGGTTTTATTTCACCTAGATGGATCAATAGAGTGTGTCCTATATATGACCTGATGTATGCACAAACCTGAAAGAATAATTGATGGTTCTTACAATCAGGAAATTAGATAAAGGGAACAGCTAAGCGACGTCTTATCTTGTACCAGTCATAAATGTTTTGGTAGTGGGAAACCACATCCTTCATCCTCAAACCTCCAGACTTGGTCACACTGGGCCAGGAATAATAAAGTACAATGTCTGTGTCCTATTTAGCTCCCCCTCCCAAATCTATTGCAAGATAACTATGTGTAGTAAGCACAAGATTCCTGACATGTCCAGTGTCCAGCATGGAGCTGGTTAAAAAACACAAAAGTGGAAGGGAGAAGACAGCTGTGAAAGTTTAAAAACACTTCTCCTTCGATGGTCAGTGTTCATTCTCCTGAAGTTCAGCTGCGGCTGGAGGTGAATTGACATGCTCAACCGTGCACTCCCCCACATCAGGATCCTAAGTCCTTTTGCGTAAGTGTTAGGCTTTTGAATATTATTTTACTTTTTTGTTTGATATTTATATCTACTGTATTTCTGTCCATTTCTAATAATTTTGTATACTGTTACCTTGTATGCTTTTGTTCAAATTAAAACATAATTAATTGTAGCGTATTCTCTGTGTCTCTTGGTGAATCTATGAGCCTGTGTGGCCAAAGCTACTAACAAAGTTGAAGTGAGTTTGCAATAAACAATTCTGAATGCAGAGGACTGTCGGGTGTCCATACGTTGATGTTTTTGGGTCCCTTTGCTGGTGGCAGTAACCGGGTTTTCATTAACCACACGTGCTGAGGTAACCTTAAGTTCACTGGTGGCGATTTTCAGATTGAGATATCTGGGAAAGCGGCAGGCCTGTCGTGACACCCACCCAAATCTAAATCTCTGTGCACATGTTACAGTACATCTCCCCCACCTTCAGTGCAGCATGGTTTTGACCATTAGTTTGCTAAGAAATCTGAATAACCAGCACTGTCATTTGCTGGGAAGAATATAGCCAATGTGTTTTGGAATATAGATTTAGAATAGAGGGCCTAATTCAGAGTTCATTGCAGCAGCAACTTTGTTAGCAGTTGGGCAAAACCATGGGGGTAATTCCAAGTTGATCGCAGCAGGAAATTTTTTAGCAGTTGGGCAAAACCATGTGCACTGCAGGGGAGGCAGATATAACGTGCAGAGAGAGTTAGATTTGGGTGTGGTGTGTTCAATCTGCAATCTAAATTGCAGTGTAAAAATAAAGCAGCCAGTATTTACCCTGCACAGAAACAATATACCCCACCCACATCTAACTCTCTCTGCACATGTTATATCTGCCCCCCCCCCCCCCCCTCAGTGCACATGGTTTTGCCCAACTGCTAAAAAATTTCCTGCTGCGATCAACTTGGAATTACCCCCCATGTGCACTGCAAGGGGGGCAGAGAGAGTTAGATTTGGGTGGGGTGTGTTCAAACTGAAATCTAAATTGCAGTGTAAAAATAAAGCAGCCATTATTTACCCTGCACAGAAACAAAATAACCCACCCAAATCTATCTCTCTCTGCAAATGTTATATCTGCCACACCTGCAGTGCACATGTTTTTGCCCAACTACTAACAAATTTGCTGCTGCGATCAACTCTAAATTACCCCCAGAATATGTTAGAATACAAAGAAAAACAATAAAAAAAAAAGACTAAATAGGATCTTCATGACAATAAAATCAGTTGCTGCAATGAATGACTATGGCTTTAAAGTGTTTTGCTTTCTATCCTGTTGCCCTTATCAAGCCCCATGTGATTCAGTTCTCTTAAGATACCTAATGAAAAACTTGCATTTTTAGTGGTTTTTCAAGTGACAATAAATTTAAGTGTGTATACGTGAAATGCTTCTATTTGTTTGGCATTTCCTCTGTCTGTAAGTGGGAAAAGTGTGTGACACTCAGGGTGATTTTTGAGAAGCAATTAAATAGTTTTCTTCCTAACATCTCACCTTCATAGGCTGGTAGAGCTCTTATGAAGTGGCCAATACTATGAAGCCACTTCAAAATAATATTGTTTTTCTAATTTTGCCAAAAGGACCCTTTAAACTATGGTCATAAGTTTTCTCTTTCTCAGTCTGTGCGACTGATGCAGAGTTGAATGTATGCCTGTTTGTATTGTGTATCTTGTGTGACTTCACACTGCTGATGCTCAAAAAAGTGGCAGAACTGAGGTGTGAGAGGAGTTTTTTTATGTTGAAAAAGTTAAATGAATGCATGTCCTGCAGATCTGTGTCAGGAGGTGTATCTGTTGCATCTAGTATAAGGCCGGTGCAAATACACAGATAGTGATGTTTAGTAGTAAACTCTGTGCCTATGCTAACCGCGCAGGCAGATGTGTCTCAAAAGCGTACAGCTTTTTATATATAACAGGCACTTTTAATTAGTGAATGAAAATGTTCACCATATTATGTGAAAAGGAGCTTTATTACCCACATAAAATAAAACTGAACCCAACCGTTCTTAAATGGAGGAATTCAATTAGGCATAGGCTTTGTCACGTGGGGAAAATTCCCAGAGCAGAGCCAGTGCTAGGGTGTTCGGCGTCCTCCTGCAATATATAAATTTGCGCCCTCCCATACTTTACAACGGGTAAGCGCATGCGCCAAAGTGGTGTGGTCTCACAAGGTAGAGGCATGGCCACACAATAGTACCCCCATTTCAAATTACACCACATAGTAACACAGTCTTATTCACATTACACCGCACATAGTGCCACTTATACACATAATGCCACAGCAGCAGTGCAGCTTATACACACAGTGCCCCAGTAGCGCGACTTATACACATATTGCCCACAGTAGCAGTGCCTTTAATAGACATAATGCCCCCAGTAGTAGTGCCACTTATGCATAATGCCCACAGTAATAGCACCACTTATACACATAATGCCCATAGTAATAGCGCCCCTTATACATAATGCCCACAGCAGTAGTGCCTGTTACACATAATACCCACAGCAGCAGCAGCCTTTATAAATAATGCCCATAGTAGTAGCGCCCCTTATGCATACTGCCCATAATAGTAATGCCGCTTATATACATAATGCCTCAAGTAGTAGTGCTGCTTATACACATAATGCCCACAGTAGTAGTTCTATTTATTATTTATTTATTAGCAGTTTCTTATATAGCGCAGCATATTCCGTTGCGCTTTACAATTAGAACAACAGTTATAGAATAAAACTGGGCAAAGACAGACAGACATAGAGGTAGGAAGGCCCTGCTCGCAAGCTTACAGTCTATAGGGAAATAGGCATTGATACACAAGGATAGATGCTACCTGTTGCATAATGGTCCACCAGATTGCTAGGTTCTTAATGGGTTGTATGATATGATCACCCAGCAATGTTGGAAGACAAAATGTGAGGTTATGTGGACTGTACAGAGAGGATGTCACTGGATAGGGAAGCATTGAAGGTTATGTGGGTGGGTCTGGAATTTGATAAGCTTGTCTGAGGAGATGAGTTTTCAGGGAGCGTTTAAAGGTTTGGAGACTAGAGGAGAGTCTTATTGTGCGTGGGAGGGCATTCCACAGAGTGGGTGAAGCCCGGGTAAAGTCCTGTAATTTTGAGTGGGATCAGGAAATACATGTGGATGAGAGACGCAGATCTTGTGCAGAGCGGAGAGGTCTGGTAGGGCGATATTTTGAGATGAGTGAGGAGATGTATGATGTTGCAGTTTGGTTAATAGCCTTGTATGTAAGTAAAAGTATTTTATATTTAACACGATAGAATACCGGTAACCAATGGAGGGACTGACAGAGCGGATCAGCAGACGAAGAACGTCTAGCGAGGAAGATTAGCCTCGCAGCTGCATTTAAAATGGATTGTAGTGGTGAGAGTCTATGTTTGGGAAGACCAGTAAGGAGACTATTACAATAATCAATGCGGGAAATGATGAGTGCATGGATTACAGTTTTTGCAGTGTCTTGTGTAAGATAAAGGTGTATTTGGATATGTTTTTTAGGTGCATGTAACATGATTTCGAGACAGATTGAATGTGTAGAACAAAGGACAGTTCAGAGTCAAGGGTGACACCTAGGCAGCGAGCTTGTGGGGTAGGGTGGATAGTCGCATTGTCAACAGTTATGGAGATATCAGGTTGGTAACTACTCTTGGCTGGTGGGAAAATTATTAATTCTGTTTTGGAAATGTTAAGTTTGAGGTGGCGAGATGACATCCAAGATGAAATGGCAGACAGGCATCAAGTGACACGAGGCAATACAGATGATGATAAATCTGGGTAGGATAGGTAGATTTGAGTATCATCAGCGTACAAATGATACTGAAATCCGGAGCTGATTAGTTTGCCAAGAGATGAGGTATAGATTGAGAACAGCAGAGGACCCAAGACTGAGCCTTGTGGTACTCCAACTGATAGAGGTAGACAGGGCCGTAACTAGGTATGTGCGCTGTGTGCCTTGCACACAGCGCAGGATGGCCTGGGGTGCAACCAGCCTCCACCATAATCTATAGTAGGCAGCGCCGGTGCCGCTGCCTGACTGTCAGCTCCGCCTCCCCTCCTCCCCAAGCCGGACTCGGAGCTTGAAGTGCTGGACAGCTGCAGGAAGCCGCGAGTAATGGCATCCCACCCGCCGCCCCTTGTCCGCCCGCTGCCCCCCGCCTCATGGTAACAGTGCGCCGTGGCTCAGTCCGGCAGCACGGCTCCCGCACGCTGACAGCAGCAGAGAAGGGTAGGCGGGGCTTTCTGGCAGTGTGCCTGCCCCCCTGGCTCCCGCACGCTGACACCAGCGCTGAAGGAAAAGCTTTCAGTTAGCGTACCCACCCCCCTGACTCACTGGCTCCCGCACGCTGACAGCAGCAGAGAAAGGGAGATGGAGCAACTAGTGAGTAGAGGGACTGAAGGTGAGGAGAGTTCTGAGACAGGGACAATGACTTTGTGTGTGTATGTGGTTATGTTTGTTTGTTTATATGTTGCTGTGTGTGTGTGGTGTGTGTGTGTGTGTGTGTGTGTGTGTGTGTGTGTGTGTGTGTGCGTGTGTAGCTATGTGTGTAAATATATATGTGGCTGTGTGGGTATATGTGGTTATGTGTGCATACAGTGGGGGGAATTCAATTGTTGGGGGAAGGTGGGTAGGCACAGGGGCAATTGCAGAATATTTCAACGGAGGAGGATGGGGGGACTCTGTAAATGGTGACTCTCCCTGCCGTAATGTGTAAATGGTGACTCTGCCTGCCGTAATGTGTAAATGGTGACTCTGCCTGCCGTATGGTGTAAATGGTGACTCTGCCTGCCGTAAGGTGTAAAAGGGAGCTCTGACTGCTGTAAGGTGTAAAAGGGAGCTCTGCCTGCTGTAAGGTGTAAAAGGGAGCTCTGCCTACTGTAATGTGTGTGTAAGTGACACTACTGTTCGGTGTAATTTGAATAATGAAGACTACTGTGCAGCGTAATATAATTTGGTATTATTTTGTGGTCACGCCCCTTCCCCATGAAGACACACCCCTACACTTTTGGTGCGCACTGGCCCTGTTTCAAATGTGGTGGTGGTGGGGGGGCGCCGATGCTGTTTCTTGCACACAGCGCTAAAATGTCTAGTGACGGCACTGGAGGTAGAGAAGAAGAGGTAGGTAGAATCAGAGAAGTGAACACTGAAAGAGCGATTAGATAGGTAGGATGAGAACCAAGTAAGGGCTGTGTCCTGAAGACCTAGGGATTGTAGTGTTTGTTTGAGAAGAGAGTGGTCAACAGTGTCAAAAGCAGCAGAGAGATCTAGAAGAATAAGTAGTGTGTAATGGCCCTTTGCAGTGACTAGATCATTCACTACTTTGGTCAGTGCCGTCTGTGTGGAGTGTTGGGCACAAAAGCCTGACTGAGGTGGGTCCAATAAGTGGTGGGAGTTAAGATAGTGTGTAAGGCGAGTGTAGGCAAGTCTCTCAAGTAGCTTGGAGGGACCTGGTAGCTGAGAAATGGGACGGTAGTTAGAGAGAGTGTTTGGGTCAGAGTTGTGTTTTTTTAGAAAGGGAGTAATCACTGCATGTTTAAACAGAGAAGGAAAGGTACCAGTAGAGAGAGCGAGATTACAGATTTTAGTTAAGGCTGGGATAAGCACAGGAGACAAAGTTTTACTGACCTGTGAGGGTATAGGATCAAGAGTAGAGGTAGTGGAGTAGGAGGATTAAAAGAGTGTTGATACTTCATCTTCACTGAGATCAAATGAAGAGAAAGTGCCAGAGGGTTCAGGTAGGGAATTGAGCCGGTCACTGGCTGAGTTAGAGCATATCATTTCATCTTGGATTTTATCAATCTTATCCTTGCAGTAGGAAGCAAGTTCTTGAGCACTGATAGTAGCTAGTGGGGGAGTTGAGGCAGGGTAAATAAGTGATTTAAATGTATTAAAATGTTGCTTGGGGTTGGTGGCATGATGAGAGATGAAAGATTGGAAATATGTTTGTTTGGCAGTGTCCAGGGCCTGACGATAGGAGTGGTAGGTGGTCTTATATGTGAGAAAGTCATTTGGATTCTGAGATTTACGCCACTGACGTTCTACTTTACGTGACAGTTTTTGTAGGTGTCTTGTTGATTTAGAGTGCCATGGTTGGCATCTAAGCTTACTTGGAGTGTGATGGGTAGCTGGAGCCACTTCATCAAGGGCACTCCCAAGGGTCTGGTGCAGGTGGGATACAGCAGTGTCATGTGTGGTAAATGTAGAGATTGGTGAGAGAAGTTGTTGCAGAGAAGTGGAAAGTTGTTGAAAATGTATATTGTTAGTATTTCTGCGGGTTATAGGAGGCTTGCTTGGTTTTAGTGTCATAGAATTTAGAGTAATAGAAGAGATTGTGAAGGTGATCAGGTTGTGATCAGAGAGAGGGAAAGGAGTGTTAATGAATTCGGAAACTGAGCAGAGCCTGGTGAACAAAATATCAAGGCAGTGGCCCTCCTGGTGAGTAGAGGAGTCAGACCATTGGGTGAGGCCAAGAGAGGAGGTTAGAGAGAGGAGTTTGGAGGCATGAACAGATTGTGGACTGTCAAGAGCTATATTGAAATCACCCATAATGATGGTGGAGATGTCAGAGGATAAGAAGTGTGGAAGCCAGGCAGAAAAATCATCTAAAAATTGTTGTTCGGGTTGCCCAGGAGGGCATTATACACATAATGCCCATAGTAGTAGCACTGCTTATACATAATGCCCATAGTAGTAGCGCTGCATTTACATAATGCCCATAGTAGTAGCGCTGCTTATACATAATGCTTATAGTAGTGGTGCCCCTTATACATAATGCCGACAGCAGCAGCACTCCTTATAAATAATGCCCACAGTAGTAGCGACCCTGTTACATGATGCCCTTAGTAGTAGCTACCCTTATTCATAAAGCCCACAGCAGTAGCACCCCTTATACATGATGCCCACAGCAGTAGTACCCCTTATATAAAATGCCCACAGCAGTAGCAACCCTTATACATAACGCCTATAGCAGTAGTGACTTATACATAATGCCCGTAGTAGTAGCGACCCTTATACATAATGCCAATAGTAGTACCGACCCTTATACATAATGCCCATAATAGTAGAGCCCCTTATACATAATGCCTACAGCAGTGCCATTTATACACATAACACCCACACATACATACACACACACACACATACTTTCTCACTCATTTACCCTCCACTTACTCTGTAGTAGCCTGGTGGTCCCATGTAGCTCTGCCCCCCAGCCCCATGTAGCTCCGCCCCCTTTTCATTTCCTTGGGGAGAGGAGGCTTTAAGCTGCCAGCGCAGTTTCCGGTCATACAGTGTGACAGATGCAGCCGGCAGCAGTTGGGACATCCGTAGGGAAGCAGAGCAGGGAGAGCGCATCTCTAGCCTGGTGCCTCCATACTTTGCATCCCTCTGCTGAGCGTGTAGCGCCGGGCCTGGCCCAGAGCAATTCAATCATTTGGCATTTTACCAGCAAAGTAAACGGTTGGGTAACGCGCAATGACCCATAGAATGTGTACAGTGCTGGAAACTGTGGGTTTCCCCACACGCTGGGCCGGCTCGACCATTAGGCAGCTGCCTTGGGGCGCCAGCCACTGGGGGGTGCGTCTGAGTCCACAATTATACCTCCCAACATGACCTATTCCAGGAGGGACAAAATGCTCTGCTCCTGGACTTCCCTTTTAATTTATGATTGCCATAGGCTGCGTGGAAACACATTTCTTATCAATCAACTAGTTCAACACGAGTGATGGCAATAATAAATTAAGAGGAAAGTCCAGAAACAGAGCATTTTGTCCCTCCTGAAATGAGTCTTGTTGGGAGGTGTACTTTCAGTCTCGGCCTAGACTACTGATACCCAGGGCCGAAGCTACCAAGGTGTCAAGCCCCCAGAACTCTCCCAGCCCCCCGACACCGACTCTCACCTGTCAGTGTGGCAGAGTCAGCAGCAGTTGTGGCCGCCCCTTCCCTGTCCTCCTTTCCTCCAGATACCAATGTGTCACTGGTGACACAGAAGAAGCTGTGTGTGTGTGTGTGTGTGTGTGTGTGTGTGTGTGTGTGTGTGTGTGTGTGTGTGTTAATAAGTGCTAGCAGGATGTGTGTATGTTTGTGTGTGTTAATGAGTGCTGGCAGAATGTGTGTGTGTGTGTGTGTGTGTGTGTGTGTCATATTACAGTAGTTGGGGCATTTCTATCTAGTATATTATAAATTTTGGACTCTGCTGTATGGCATATTATAAATTGGGGACACTGATGCGTGGCATACTATAAATTGGAAGGAGCAGAGGCTGTGTGTGAAATGTTGACTAGGGCACCAAGAAACCTTGCATCGGCCCTGCCCACACATTAAATGCACAGTCTTCATTTTAACATAGATCTTTCCTTACAGGCTCCTGAGGATGCAAGGAAAAATCCATACTCTGGTGCTTTTTGGCAAAGGGTTACCCCAGCTAATTGAATCGGGCAGTGTGTTTAATTAGCTGCGGGGTAAACTCTGCGCTTAATTAAATCTTCGCCAATGTCTGTGTACATACGGATTAAAACAATAGCACCTTATGTTTGGGCACATCTGAAATACAGCATGTACCCCGTTATTTAGGAGCCACAGAGATTGTATTTAGCATAGAGATCAATGATCTAGGTCAGACATTCTAGAATTTAGTGTTTCTCTATCGTCCTAGTGGATGCTGGGGTTCCTGAAAGGACCATGGGGAATAGCGGCTCCGCAGGAGACAGGGCACAAAAAGTAAAGCTTTAGGATCAGGTGGTGTGCACTGGCTCCTCCCCCTATGACCCTCCTCCAAGCCTCAGTTAGATTTTTGTGCCCGGCCGAGAAGGGTGCAATCTAGGTGGCTCTCCTAAAGAACTGCTTAGAAAAGTTTAGCTTAGGTTTTTTATTTTACAGTGAGTCCTGCTGGCAACAGGATCACTGCAACGAGGGACTTAGGGGAGAAGAAGTGAACTCACCTGCGTGCAGGATGGATTGGCTTCTTGGCTACTGGACATTAGCTCCAGAGGGACGATCACAGGTACAGCCTGGATGGTCACCGGAGCCTCGCCGCCGGCCCCCTTGCAGATGCTGAAACGAGAAGAGGTCCAGAATCGGCGGCAGAAGACTCCTCAGTCTTCTTAAGGTAGCGCACAGCACTGCAGCTGTGCGCCATTTTCCTCTCAGCACACTTCACACGGCAGTCACTGAGGGTGCAGGGCGCTGGGAGGGGGGCGCCCTGGGAGGCAAATGAAAACCTTTTTTGGCTAAAAATACCTCACATATAGCCTCCGGGGGCTATATGGAGATATTTAACCCCTGCCAGAATCCGTTAAGAGCGGGAGACGAGGCCGCCGAAAAAGGGGCGGGGCCTATCTCCTCAGCACACAGCGCCATTTTCCCTCACAGAAAGGCTGGAGGGAAGGCTCCCAGGCTCTCCCCTGCACTGCACTACAGAAACAGGGTTAAAACAGAGAGGGGGGGCACTAATTTGGCGTTAGAAATATATAAAAAAGATGCTATAAGGGAAAACACTTATATAAGGTTGTCCCTATATAATTATAGCGTTTTTGGTGTGTGCTGGCAAACTCTCCCTCTGTCTCTCCAAAGGGCTAGTGGGTCCTGTCCTCTATCAGAGCATTCCCTGTGTGTGTGCTGTGTGTCGGTACGTGTGTGTCGACATGTATGAGGACGATGTTGGTGAGGAGGCGGAGCAATTGCCTGTAATGGTGATGTCACTCTCTAGGGAGTCGACACCGGAATGGATGGCTTATTTAGGGAATTACGTGATAATGTCAACACGCGCCAAGGTCGGTTGACGACATGAGACGGCCGACAAACAATTAGTACCGGTCCAGACGTCTCAAAAACACCGTCAGGGGTTTTAAAACGCCGTTTACTTTAGTCGGTCGACACAGACACAGACAGGGACACTGAATCCAGTGTCGACGGTGAATAAACAAACGTATTCCTTATTAGGGCCACACGTTAAGGGCAATGAAGGAGGTGTTACATATTTCTGATACTACAAGTACCACAAAAGAGGGTATTATGTGGGATGTGAAAAAACTACCGTAGTTTTTCCTGAATCAGATAAATTAAATGAAGTGTGTGATGATGCGTGGGTTCCCCCCGATAGAAAATATGGGCGGTATACCCTTTCCCGCCAGAAGTTAGGGCGCGTTGGGAAACACCCCTTAGGGTGGATAAGGCGCTCACACGCTTATCAGAACAAGTGGCGGTACCGTCTATAGATAGGGCCGTCCTCAAGGAGCCAGCTGACAGGAGGCTGGAAAAATATCATAAAAAGTATATACACACATACTGGTGTTATACTGCGACCAGCGATCGCCTCAGCCTGGATGTGCAGAGCTGGGGTGGCTTGGTCGGATTCCCTGACTAAAAATATTGATACCCTTGACAGGGACAGTATTTTATTGACTATAGAGCATTTAAAGGATGTATTTCTATATATGCGAGATGCACAGAGGGATATTTGCACTCTGGCATCAAGAGTAAGTGCGATGTCCATATCTGCCAGAAGATGTTTATGGACACGACAGTGGTCAGGTGATGCAGATTCCAAACGGCACAAAGGTGTATTGCCGTATAAAGGAAGAGGAGTTATTTGGGGTCGGTCCATCGGACCTGGTGGCCACGGCAACTGCTGGAAAATCCACCGTTTTTACCCTAAGTCACATCTCTGCAGAAAAAGACACCGTCTTTTCAGCTTCAGTCCTTTCGTCCCTATAAGAGTCATATCTGCCCAGGGATAGAGGAAAGGGAAGAAGACTGCAGCAGGCAGCCCATTCCCAGGAACAGAAGCGTTCCACCGCTTCTGACAAGCTCTCAGCATGACGCTGAGACCGTACAGGACCCCTGGATCCTACAAGTAGTATCCCAGGGGTACAGTTTGGAATGTCGAGACGTTTCCCCTGCGCAGGCTCCTGAAGTCTGCTTTACCAAGGTCTCCCTCCGACAAGGAGGCAGTATGGGAAAAAATTCACGAGCTGTATTCCCAGCAGGTGATAATTAAATTACCCCTCCTACAACAAGAAAAGGGGGTATTATTCCACACTATATTGTGGTACTGAAGCCAGAAGGCTAGGTGAGACCTATTCTAAATCTAAAAAAATTTGAACACTTACAAAGGTTCAAATCAAGATGGAGTCACTCAGAGCAGTGATAACGAACCGGGAAGAAGGGGACTATCTGGTGTCCCGAGACATCAGGGATGCTTACCTCCATGTCCCAAATTTGCCCTTATCACTAAGGGTACCTCAGGTTCGTGGTACAGAACTGTCACTATCAGTTTCAGACGCTGCCGTTTGGATTGTCTACGGCACCCCGGGTCTTTACCAAGGTAATGGCCGAAATGATGGTTCTTCTTCGAAGAAAAGGCGTCTTAATTATCCCTTACTTGGACGATCTCCTGATAAGGGCAAAGTCCAGGGAACAGTTGGAGGTCGGAGTAGCACTATCTCGGATACTGTTACAACAGCAGGGGTGGATTCTAAATATTCCAAAATCGCAGCTGATCCCGACAACAAGTCTCCTGTGCTTAGGGATGATTCTGGACACAGTCCAGAAAAAGGTGTTTCTCCCGGAAGAGAAAGCCAGGGAGTAATCCGAGCTAGTCAGGAACCTCCTAAAATCAGTGCATCATTGCACAAGGGCCATGGTAAAAAAATGGTGACTTCCTTCGAAGCAATTCCAGTCGGCAGATTTCATGCAAGAACTTTTCAGTGGGATCTGCTGGACAAATGGTCCGGATCGCATCTTCAGATGCATCAGCGGATAACCCTATATCCAAGGACAAGGGTGTCTCTCCTGTGGTGGTTACAGAGTGCTCATCTTCTAGAGGGCCGCAGATTCGGCATTCAGTTTTGGATGTTGGTGACCACGGAGCCCAGCCCGAGAGGCTGGGGAGCAGTCACACAAGGAAAAAATTTCCAGGGAGTGTGATCAAGTCTGGAGATTTTTCTCCACATAAATATAGCTAAGGGTAAATTTATAATGCTCTAAGCTTAGCAAGACCTCTGCTTCAAGGTCAGCCGGTATTGATCCAGTGGGATAAAACATCACGGCAGTCGCCCACGTAAATAGACAGGGCGGCACAAGAAGCAGGAGGGCAGTGGCAAAAACTGCAAGGACTTTTCGCTGGGCGGAAAATCATGTGATAGCACTGTCAGCAGTGTTTCATTCCGGGAATGGAAACTGGGAAGCAGACTTCCTCAGTAGGCACGACCTCCACCCGGCAGAGTGGGAACTTCATGGGGAAGTTTTCCACATAATTGTAAACCGTTGGGAATTACCAAAGGTGGACATGATGGCGTCCCGTCTGAACAAAAAACGGGACAGGTATTGCGCCAGGTTAAGAGACCCTCAGGCAATAGCTGTGGACGTTCTGGTAACACCGTGGGTGTACCAGTCGGTGTATGTGTTCCATCCTCTGCTTTTCATACCTAAGGTACTGAGAATTATAAGACGTAGAGGAGTAAGAACTATACTCATGGCTCCGGATTGGCCAAGAAGGACTTGGTACCCGGAACTTCAAGAGATGCTCACAGAGGACTTATGGCCTCTGCTGCTAAGAAGGGACTTGTTTCAGCAAGTACCATGTCTGTTCCAAGACTTACCGCAGCTGCGTTTGACGGCATGGCGGTGGAACGCCAGATCCTAAGGGAAAAGGCATTCAGGAAGAGGTCATTCCTACCCTGGTCAAAGCCAGAAAGGAGGTGACCGCACAACATTATCACCACATGTGGCGAAAATATGTTGCGTGGTGTGAGGCCAGGAAGGCCCCACGAAGAAATTTCAACTCGGTCGATTCCTGCATTTCTTGCAAACAGGAGTGTCTATGGGCCTCAAATTGGGGTCCATTAAGGTTCAAATTTCGGCCCTGTCGATTTTTCTTCCAGAAAGAATTGGCTTCAGTTCCTGAAGTCCAGAAGTTTGTCAAGGGAGTATTGCATATACAACCCCCTTTTGTGCCTCCAGTGGCACTGTGGGATCTCAACGTAGTTCTGGGATTCCTCAAAACACATTGGTTTAAAACCAGTCAAATCTGTGGATTTGAAGCATCTCACATGAAAAGTGAACATGCTCTTGGACCTGGCCTGGACCAGGCGAGTGTCAAATTGGTGGGTTTTTTTTTTTCTCAAAAAAGCCCATATCTGTTTGTCCATTCGGACAGGGCAGAGCTGCGGACTCGTCCCCAGTTCTCTCCCTAAGGTGGTGTCAGTGTTTCACCTGAACCAGCTTATTGTGGTGTCTTGCGCCTACTAGGGACTTGGAGGACTCCAAGTTGCTAGATGTGGTCAGGGCCCTGAAAATATAGGTTCCAGGACGGCTGGAGTCAGGAAAACTGACTTGCTGTTATCCTGTATGCACCCAACAAACTGGGTGCTCTTGCTTTTAAGCAGACCTTTGCTAGTTGGATGTGTAATACAATTCAGCTTGCACATTCTGTGGCAGGCCTGCCACAGCCAAAATATGTAAATGCCCATTCCACAAGGAAGGTGGGCTCATCTTGGGCGGCTGCCCGAGGGGTCTCGGCTTTACAACTTTGCCGAGCGGCTATTTAGTCAGGGGCAAACACGTTTGTAAAATCCTACAAATTTGATACCCTGGCTAAGGAGGACCTGGAGTTCTCTCATTCGGTGCTGCAGAGTCATCCGCACTCTCCCGCCCGTTTGGGAGCTTTGGTATAATCCCCATGGTCCTTTCAGGAACCCCAGCATCCACTAGGACGATAGAGAAAATAAGAATTTACTTACCGATAATTCTATTTCTCGGAGTCCGTAGTGGATGCTGGGCGCCCATCCCAAGTGCGGATTATCTGCATTACTTGTACATAGTTACAAAAATCGGGTTATTATTGTTGTGAGCCATCTTTTCAGAGGCTCCGCTGTTATCATACTGTTAACTGGGTTCAGATCACAGGTTGTACAGTGTGATTGGTGTGGCTGGTATGAGTCTTACCCGGGATTCATAAATCCTTCCTTATTGTGTACGCTCGTCCGGGCACAGTACCTAACTGAGGCTTGGAGGAGGGTCATAGGGGGAGGAGCCAGTGCACACCACCTGATCCTAAAGCTTTACTTTTTGTGCCCTGTCTCCTGCGGAGCCGCTATTCCCCATGGTCCTTTCAGGAACCCCAGCATCCACTACGGACTCCGAGAAATAGAATTATCGGTAAGTAAATTCTTATTTTTTGACACAGCTAACTAAATTGTTTAACCTTGTCTTATACAGCATTCTATTTCATTTTGTTTACAAAATAACAACTAGCTAAAACCTGATTGGCTAAAGGTCATTCAGTCCTTTAGAGAAATGTAATTTTATTGTTTTACTTGTCCACTGAGCAGCTTTGCACCTGGAAATATTCCCAGCCAGCATACTGTAGTAAGGACAGATACTTGCATTCCAGACAAGTTGTAACATGGAACATTCACAGCTGTTATTGCCTTTTTTTGTTAGAAGATAAAACCCAGAATACTGACGCTGAATACATTTGTTAGCGAATTACCTCAAAGTTCATTATGCCTACAATGCCATTTGGTAAATATGTACACATTAATTAACATTTTATTATAAATAATACACATTCTTCAAAAGCTCAATACTTTCTTTAATATTTAGTTCAGTTCTTTAAAGCTGCAATAATATCTACAGAAAAGCATTTACTAATCCATGCCTCTCCATAGCTGAATAACCAGCCACTTGTACAGTACTGTCTATACAGCTGTTTTTGCTTTGTTTTTTGCTTGTGATGCTCTGCCACTTCTATAATAGAGAACCAGACAAAAAATATATTTGCCAACTTAAAAGAGGAATATATTGGGTGTTAGCAGAAGGACTTATCACAATCTCTTGATTGCGCACTGAAGTTGGTTCTCCCTCTCAGAGGGTGTGGTATGGCTGACTGCTGGTCAGCATACTGACGCCGGGATCCCGGTGGGGAGGGGTAAGTGCAGCAGGCCCCTTGCAGGCTCACTGCGCTCGCAACGCTGCGGGCTCGGTGGCAACCTGCGATTGCCACAGGTTCTATTCCCACTCTGGGTGTAGTGGACACCCACGAGTGGATATAGTCTCTGTTGGTTGGCATGCCGACCATCGGGATAGTGAGGGGGTGGGACTTTGGGGGAGGTCATTTGACCGTCGGTCTGCTGTGAATACCACCCCTCTCAGAACCCCATGAGTTTTTGGTAATATAAGAGGACTGGAGGATTCTAGGACAGTGGTCAGGTTCAGTGACATGTAAGCATGAGTTGGCGTAAGAGGGCCATGGGGGAGACCTATGACTTAGCCATGTGGGGTAAATGTAATAGCCAGCAAGATGTAGGCATGGGTGAGTTTCCAGTGAGTCTGCCCAATGTTTTAAAGGAGCAATCATTTAAATGTCAAAGCAAGGTTAGTTTGCCTATTTAATGATTGCCCATTTAAAACATAAGGTAGACTCGCTGGGAATCCGCCCATGCCTACAGGCTTTTATATTTTCCCCATGGACACACCTCCGCACTAATATCTTGTCAATTTACACTTGTGTAGGTATTAGATAAAATACTTTGATGATATGCTAGCATTGGGATGTCATTACTCTGCGACTGCGTACCCTGTCCCCATATTTTGGTTTTTACAAAACTAATCCTCCCGCAGATCCATTATATGTATAACATTTCTCACATATGCACGCCAAGCTCACACTCATTACTCCATAGATTTATTCCTAATGCTCCAAAACATCTCCAGAAACTTATTTGGCTTAACGTAATTGCAAACAGTGAGGAGTTGCTGTTTATTGGAAACAGCAGAAACCTCTGTCCCTAAATTAAATTAAATTAAGAAAAAAAAACATAAGGCTGTCTTACAAAGCAGAGCACATATCGTGCATCATAAACAATGTCTCATCTAAACGTTCTGCCATGTGGACACCGTGGTTTGAAATCCATGGACATTCTTGCCTTTGGACTATGGTGGTCATTCCAAGTTGATCGCTAGCTGCATTTGTTCGCAGCGCAGCAATCAGGCTAAAAAATTGCAGTTCTGCGCAAGTGTGACGCACGGGCACAACGAACGATGCAGTTTTTCACAGGGTCTAGCGATGCATTTCAGTCGCACTGGTTGCCGCAGAGTGATTGACATGAAGTGGGCATTTCTGGGTTGCAACTGGCCGTTTTCAGGGAGTGTTCGAAAAATGCAGGCGAGCCAGGGAAAACGCAGGCATGGCTGGGCGGGTTTGTGACGTCAAATCCTGAACTGAATAGTCTGAAGTGATCACAAGCGCTGAGTAGGTTTTGAGCTACTCTGAAACTACACAAAAAATGTTTGCAGGCACTCTGCAATACAACCGTTTGCACTTCTGCTAAGCTAATATACACTCCCAGTGTGCGGCGGCATAGCGTTTACACGTCTGCTAAAAACTGCTAGCGAGCGATCAACTCGGAATGAGGGCCTATGACTCTGCTTGTACCGTGCACCTAGAAACTGGTAGGCAATAGTTTCTTCCACTCATTTATGAACATGTTTTATTTCTGATGCCATTGTGAAATTGTTTCTCTACACTACACCTACAATTTTAATTATGTATTTACTGGCATATTGTTCTGTCCCTCACATCTGTTTCTTCTGTACCCCCTTCTTTATTTGCAAAATTCAATATAAAAAAATATTTTGAAACAAATCTTTTCTGCAGGTGGCAATGCATCTGTAAGGTTGTAAATTGATTTTTTTTTTCCTAAAGAGCATTGACATGTTCATAGGGTAGACAGCCTTGTTGATAGTGTTCGTAGATAAACTTCAATGTTCACAGTGATTCAGGTAAGAAGCATTGGTTATAGAATAGAGATCAAAGCTGGATGGGATTGGAGTTAACAGTTAGTGAAGCACAAGCTAACCATATGCATTACTGGGTTTAGTGGCGGAACTTGTGAGTGGCGGGCTCATGTTCAAAACTATGCTTTGATCTCCCTTCTCCACCCGACCCCAATTTCACGATATGCCACATGGCAGTGAGTGACAGGGAGAGGTAGAGGGTAACAGAGTGGCTGAGACCGATGGAGAGTTGGTGAAAGGGAGAGGCAATGGGTGACAAGAAAAGGGTGACAGGGAGGGGCATTGGGGAATGGAGAGATTGGGAAGGGGTGAGGGTGAAAAGGTGACATGGAGAGGCAGAGGGTATGTGAGGTCTCTGTAGGAGGGAGTAAAGTGGGTGAATTGGATTGGAATGGTTCACTGGTTTTAATAAGAGAGTTGAGGAAAGACGATGCTTGTGGAAGAATTTAGTAAAGTAATAGAAGAGGAAGAGGGAGAAAAGGGGGCAGAGGTGAAAGGGAGGGAGAGAGGTGCAAAGAGGAGAGCGAGGAGGTGAGACAGGGGGAGTAAGATAAAGGGGGGAGAGAGGGAGGGGGAGATGGAGAGAGGATGAAGAAAGAGGAGAGAGGGAAGGATAGAGAGACAAGGTGGAGGGAGAGGAAGGGCTAGAGAGGAGGAGAAAGAGAGAGGGCAGATGAAGGGAAGGAAAGAGAGGGGGAGAGGGAAGGAAAAAAGGAAAGAGAGAGAAGGCACAAAGGGGGAGGTGGAGGGAAAAAAGGAGAGAGAGGAGGAAAGAGGGACAGATCCCCAGAGTGAATTAAGAACTGTCTTTACACCCGATTCACAAAAAGCACTTTTCCACAGCAGGTAACCTTGGCCGACACAACAGGGGCAAAGTTGGGGCACAAAGGAGAAGACCTGAGGCGTTATGCCTAACTGCAACGTGATCAATGGAAGCAACTCTCTGGTGGTTTTCACTCCGGGGCTGACGATATCATGACGTTGGACCCTAGCAACAGCAGCATCAGAGAGGAGGATAGAAAGAAGAGGGCAGGAGATAAGAGGGAACGGGAGGGACACTCCTCTGGACGGATCGCCTCTTCCAATGTTGTCACTGCTCTGGCCGCCACCCACAGTGTACTGTAATGAGTCATTTTGACTCATTATTGGTACTGCTGTCAATGCAGCGTCAGGCCTCTTCATTGCCACAGACCACGGTGCAATGCACCTCCTGCAACACTGGTAGTTCCGCCTCTGACTGGTGTATAGGGGTATAGACAGACTTTTGGGGAGACAAGGAAAAAAGTTGAAAGCGCTGTCCACAATAAAATAGTTTTTTATTTGATTAAAAATTATAAAATCACTATTCACATATATCCTTATCAATACTGATCTAAAGGTTTAGACATTGAAACATATTACAAACCATAGCTGTTTTCCAGTGGTACCTATTAGTGAAACAGTTTAAACACAGTGGGTAACTTGCATTAAATTGACACACTCTGCATCTAATTAAACAATTGTGTTAGATGTCATATACTAATCCCCTCAGTGTTTATTCCTTTTTGATGGTTCACTCCTTTGAGCAGCCTCCTATAAACGTAATTGGAAGGGTTAAATTCTGACAGTCCCAGACATATCTGGAGAGATATGTTCACCACAAATCTGAATTATATATCTCCTCCCGCTGGGACAATAATACATCCAAAGCCACAGATTGAGAGCACGCAATGTCAAATTTAAGGAGATAAAGTAACTACTTTTCTTGGTACAATCCCTTAGTTGGCGGCTATTGATACTAAATAGATTGCCGTTCTGACGGGCGTCCCCGTCTGGTGATAAAGTTACTTATATAGTAGGACTCCTATTTATTAAGCATGCTCCACAGTTCATTCGTGAGTTCTTAATCAATAAATGGAGGCCGCATGCACGGCTGATCTCACCCCTGTTCTTATCGGCTACTGCTCCCGCCGGGCGTCCGTGGGTGTCTTAGGCAGCATCCGGCTGCTTCTCCTGCACCGAGACTCTCGCGGACCGCCTCTCCCAAGACAGTACCACAGTTGCCCACTCTGTTTGAAAGGGGATTAAGGTGATGAGCCATTAGGGTTCCAATTTTTCTACATGGAATGTGGTTGATATGATTAATTACAGAGAGACACCCCATGGATTCCTGCCTTTGCAGTCTCATTTTTAGTCTCTCTTTTTTAGTTCCTTTATAGTATTTTTAATTTAATATTAAATATTGAGGTTATTATTATTAATATTAATAACATTGGTACGTGGATATTTGGTTTAGGATTTACTACTAACTGATCAATTCCCTATGTTAAATATGGGTGTATTGTGAACGTGGGTCTCTAGTCTATAATGAACCCATAATTATTAACTAGGTCCTTGATAAATTACTATAACGTGTTTGTCCATGTAAAATGCATAGTATGGGTATTTCCCTACGTTTTAAACTTATATTGTGGGAAATAGGGGTATGTAAAAATTTCCACAATATATATTTTTTAATTATATATGATTCATAGTCTGTCTTTCATTCTTAACTCTATATATTGTAGAAATTTGATGCTAAATGTATATAGCCTGTTCATGACAATACGGATTATTAATAGATATAAATTATTGGATGGCTGATCTAAGCAGTAAACATCTATTATAAGTGAAATGGTTTATTTTATATAATTTATTTGTGATTCAGAGGATGTCTTATAGTGTGTGTCGGCTGTGTGACAAAACAGTTCCTATATAGTTTGTTATTAGAGATGTTTTAATACTGTGTAGGTTTCTAGGATCAATAATTATAAGGTTGCTGTTAGCAACTACAGGTATATGAATGGTTCCTGAAAGCGAAAGGGTTAATGAACAGAAGGACCCTATTAAGATACTGATTGAGATCTCACTGAGGATAAAAGCAGTGACTAGGAAAGGGAGCACATTCTTCTGAGGAAACAGCCATAGACATACGGCTGAGAAACGCGTCAAGAGTGTCCCTTGTGTATGTGGACCTTATTGTGAAAACAGTCTTGATCTCCCCCCTGTCGGCAAGACACCTGGCAAAATCTCGGGATACCGCCGGAGCAAACCAGCCCGACAGACCACACCACCGCAAGTTTTCTGTGGTACTGTCTTGGGAGAGGCGGTCCGCGAGAGTCTCGGTGCAGGAGAAGCAGCCGGATGCTGCCTAAGACACCCACGGACGCCCGGCGGGAGCAGTAGCCGATAAGAACAGGGGTGAGATCAGCCGTGCATGCGGCCTCCATTTATTGATTAAGAACTCACGAATGAACTGTGGAGCATGCTTAATAAATAGGAGTCCTACTATATAAGTAACTTTATCACCAGACGGGGACGCCCGTCAGAACGGCAATCTATTTAATATCAATAGCCGCCAACTAAGGGATTGTACCAAGAAAAGTAGTTACTTTATCTCCTTAAATTTGACATTGCGTGCTCTCAATCTGTGGCTTTGGATGTATTATTGTCCCAGCGGGAGGAGATATATAATTCAGATTTGTGGTGAACATATCTCTCCAGATATGTCTGGGACTGTCAGCATTTAACCCTTCCAATTACGTTTATAGGAGGCTGCTCAAAGGAGTGAACCATCAAAAAGGAATAAACACTGAGGGGATTAGTATATGACATCTAACACAATTGTTTAATTAGATGCAGAGTGTGTCAATTTAATGCAAGTTACCCACTGTGTTTAAACTGTTTCACTAATAGGTACCACTGGAAAACAGCTATGGTTTGTAATATGTTTCAATGTCTAAACCTTTAGATCAGTATTGATAAGGATATACGTGAATAGTGATTTTATAATTTTTAATCAAATAAAAAACTCTTTTATTGTGGACAGCGCTTTTAACTTTTTTCCTTGATTTATATTTAAATTATTGGGACTCAACAAACCCACTATTGAAAGCAGCAGTGCACAATTGAAAGGAGGTGTAATTTTAAGGAGCTGCACAGCTGACACACACAAGAGCTTAGCGCTTTCTAAGTTTGAGGTTGCTTTTTTGGGGAGACATTTACTAATAGTTGATTTTGATCTACTGTATATTAAATGATATAAAATTGATCAAAAACAATGTGCACTGCAGGGGGGGGCAGATATAACGTATAACGTGCAGAGAAATTTAGATTTGGGTGGGGTGTGTTTAAACTGAAATCTAAATTGCAGTGTAAAAATAAAGCAGCCAGTATTTACCCTGCACAGAAACAATATAACCCACCCAAATCTAACTCTTTCTGCACGTTATATCTGCCCCCCCCCCTGCAGTGCACATGGTTTTGCCCATTAGCTAACAAATTTGCTGCTGCGAAAGGGTCTGAATTAGGCCCAATGTACTTCCAAAGTCAAAACACACATTACAGAGGTAGCTATGCTCATCATTTGCTGCGATACATTACAAGGCGATTGGATGAATTAATTATTTATTCCAACTTAAAGAGCTGTTAATCAAATGAAAACTTTTTGGAATAAGCTGACTTGGAAATTATGTGAAGCTATTAATAACACCTAGAAGGCTTAGGGCCTGATTCAGGTTCGATCGCAATACGCAATCCAACCGAAAATCTGCTAAGAGGATGCGGGCGCATGTGCAGGGCCTGTCCTGCGCATGCACCTGCATTTTTGCGACCACCTCTGCCTGTCAATCAGGCAGTGGCGTTCGTGGGTCGGGAGAGTGGGCGGCAATGCTCCATTTTCAAGGCAGAGACGGAATGTTGCAGGGGTGGCAATGGAGAAATTAGGGCACGTGGTGCAAATGGGGGTCATAGCAGGGGCATCACACGCAGCCGCTGCGATCACTAAATTGGCAGCGGGACTCTGGCAGGAAGCTACCTCATTTATAGCGATCGCGCTGAAATTGCGGTCGCACAACAATTTCAGCGTGGTCAAGGGGGAGAGCGGCTGTTAGCATGCAGGGTGGCCTTGCCCTGCGATGGGCGGCCCCCAGCATGCAATCCAAAGGATTGCTAGTTCTGCTAATTAGCAGAATTTGCAATCCTTACTGAATCAGGTCTTTAGACCGCTGGTTTTCCCATTTGAACTTGCTAATGATGCCTTGAAGAACAAGTGGGAGAAAACCTTAACAGCTTGCTCCCTAAACATGATCAATTTATTGATCAAACATAATGAATTAATGTTGGACAAATATACACAATAAAATTTCAACTCTAGGAGAAAAAGAAAATGATGAAGGCTTGGAAAGATTTCAGAAAACCTATGATAGATCTAAACAAGAAATGGAGACCATCGAGAGGGAGATCAGTCATAGGAATAAAGGTAAATTACAAAGAGATAAGAATGATTTCCTTTCTAAAATGATGTACAGGTGGAGCCACTTAAAGAGAAAATCCACAATGGAGAACTACACTGACTACATAACTTCGTAAATGGATTAATCTGAAAATGAATCTTAACAAGTTTAGTCTTTCCATAGGAGACAACACAGTTTTTTTATAGGAGCTACTCCCAGATAAATCAGGGACACTATAGGTCAGGGTACAAGAGGACAAGAAGGGGAAAGAATAGGAAGAAAAAAGGACCCAGAGAGTGGAGGGAGGATCGCTGGGAATTCAGAAGATACAGAAAATAGAGGTTAATGATTCCCTAAGAATTGTCAACTTGACTGAGAGAATCCTCACCTCTTCACAAATTGAAATTCTGAATGAGGGTCTCTCATTTTCACCCACTCAGTCATTTGATAGATTTAACTTGGAATAGGATTTAAATCTTTTTGCTAGGAAACTGCTCCTGAAAAAACTCTTTGCAAGGAAGGTGGAACACAAAGATTCAGGAATTAGCCTCCAGGATTTAACAAATGAAGACTTACAAGCTATCTATCCTGAAAGAATTGGAGTGCACTCCACCTGATTCACAGATGACAATTGATGAGTTCCCCCCGATGCAAACTGCATCAGATAATTCAAAGAACATATTAAAAAAGAAATCTACTTTTTCTCCTGATTTTAATAGTTGTCCACAAGTTAAGGACTTTGTGGATCTTTTAAGTAATGATCTGGACAAATTAGAACAATCTGAAGAAAAAACCCACATCAATACAATTTAGATGTAGAACAAAGAAAGGCATTCATGGAAATACAAAGATGGAAAGATACTATAATCAAGCCCTTGTATAAGGGTGGAAACGTGGTACTTTGGTCACGTGACAAATATATATGTGAATTGAAAATACAACTAGATGATAAACGTTGCTACAAGAAACACCTTCAATCCAGTCAACTACTATTTACATCTCTACAGTAGAGTCATTCAGAGGGCCAGAGGCAATGGTATAATCTCTAAGAGGGATTTTGATTTCCTAAAAACTATGAACCCCAAAATATCTACCCTATGTTTTCTCCTGTAAATACACAAGGATGAGGTTAACCTACCCAGAAGACCCATCATAATGGGAATCGGTAGCCTGATGGAGAATGCAAGCATGTTTTTGAATTCACATCTAGGAAAATATTGCTCAGAATTACCCTCGTATACAAGAGATACCCCAGACGTACTGAATAAAATACAAGATGTGATCTTGAACCCAGGCACATGGTTGATAGCTTGTGACATAGTGGGTCTCTACACAAGTATAAAACATGAATATGGGAATCAAGCGGTGATGTATTTTCTGAGAATGGAGTAGACTAATGATTTTAACAGTTTTCTCACACTTTTACAATTTGTATTGCCTAAAAACTATTCTTTGTGCAATGGTGACTTCTACCTTCAGGTACAGGGGATTGCAATGGGCACAACCTGTGCACCAACATATGCTAACCTATACCTGGGGAGTTGAGAGAGAGGTGGTATTTTGCAAAGAAAATGATCTATACACTGACCATATTGTAATGTGGCTGAGGTACAGTATATAGATGACCTCATTATTTGGGGAGGGTATATACAGATCTTCAAGATGTTTATCAAGAAATTAAACTCGAATTACCTTAATTTAAAACTGACCTATGCGGTGGATGAGAGAAAGGTAAATTTTGTTAATGTTACACTCACTTTAGAAGATGGTCATATATCTTTAGACCTATTCCACAATAAAATTTCAACAAACAGTATATTACATCATGACAGTTCCCATTACCCACTGGTATTAAAGGGAGTACCAAAAGGCAATTTTTTGCACACATAAAGAAGTTGTTCAGAAAAAAATACATTCCAAACTAGGGCCCAACAACAGAGCAATAGATTAAAATCTTGCGGGTATAGCAATAGATCTGTAAAATGAGCCTATGATGAAACTAAAATGTACACTAGAGGTAAATTGCTTACAACCCAAAAAACAAGAAATGGCGAAAGTTTGATTATAAGTACATTCTGTCAAGAATGGGAAGATATCCAGAAGATAATACAACACACTGCAAAGTATTCTGTACAGACCCAGTCCTAGCCACTGTCTTGGAAATGATATGACAGTTATCTGGAGATCAAAAAAACTCAAAGACCTATTGGTGAGGAGCCATTTGGCAACTGTCAAATAACCAATATACATGAAAAAAGTTTTTACTACGTGTGGCACGTGCAGAGCATGTATGACAATGGTGACCACCACAGAATACACTGTTAAAGTCAGTAAAACATGGCATATTGAAGAATATATGTGATATGTCAGCTGTTATATATAATTTGAAATGCCCTTTTTATAAAAACTATATAGGGAAAACACGACCTCTAAAAAAGAGAATTTTAGAGCATCTTGGAAGCATAAGAAATGTGAAATGTGATCAACAACTACTGAAAACTTTAAAACCAATAGTCAGTAATTTTTTTAAACATCAGGGCAATTCTAGAGGGCTGGCACATTTTAGTATGAAGAGAGTGATCATGAATATCACAGGGGGTGACATTGACCGGGAATTATAAAAACAAGAAACAAGGTTAATTTTCCTAATGGACACCCTTGCACCAAGGAGACTGAATGAAGAGAACAATTATACAGCCTTTTTGGATTAACAAGTTATCCTTTCTTAATAAATCAATCAATCAATCAATCAATCAATCAATCCAACAAGGGCTCATCAGTTCACAATTATTCTCAAATGTCATTCACAATTAACATGATTGGGATGAACTTAATTCGGTTTTAAGTTCTTTATTTGCACTTTATTTTTTCAATTTTTCACTAGTGTATACAAACTTATTATTTGACACTATATAGTTTGGTCACTAATCACATTTTTGACAGATGTACTCATTACCGATTCATAATTAAATTACATATTTATTAGCTACATATTCACATCACCAGTTCTTTTTCCTGAATAATCTTGACTATCAGACATGGACATATCTATATGTACTCACTTACTTTGAGAGGTGTGCATATACATGTGGATGTGGACAATATCACATAAGTTATTATAATCACTGATATCATTTTAACTAAAGAGCTTTAGAAAAATTGTTATCACTTCACAGAAACGTATAGAACATTATATAGTTGTTATTTGTTTTAAAAGATTACACTAAAATGGTGATTTTCACTATTTTCACAAATATTAAAACAAACCATACTAATTCATGTAAGACCATTCATGATCACATCACACTTATAGATATAATATTGTATAGTTATCACTTAACCTGTTCCAAGAGATATTACAAAAATGGTGATTCTCACTAGTTTCATAAATGTTGGTATAAACCATTTCAATCCATGTAAGATCATCTATGATTATATCATATTGAGACATATAATGATTTGTGTACCATTATGAACATATTCAAACATAAATGTATATCTCTGCACTTAATAATTCCCACATATTAAAACACACTATGGTTCTATCAATAAGTATCTGACTTATCCAGTCTGAATAATGAGAGGGGGCAAATTATGTAACCCTGAAACAATTGTATAACCTGAATACTGTGCACGCATGGGGATATATCTAAATAATGGTCCACCTGAAGTAGGGGTTCTCTGTAAATAACTCTTATATACTATGATAAAGTAACGGAATAAGTGATCAACAATTTAACAAAGAAAATATGTGTTCAGTTTAAAAAAAATATATATTTTAGACAGCGGATAGGTGATCGATTGATCAAGTCTGAATGACTTGGATGCTGTTACAGTAGATGCGATAGGCAATTGACTAGGGCAACCTGAAGAGGTATCGATAAATCCCTTACACTATGCCAGTCATGTGACCGCAGTGACTATCCGGATACGTAGTATGACACTATTGGACAATACAAACTAACTGTGTTCTGATTGGTGGAACATGGCACTTGCCGGTATTTACGTGGAACATGGGAGACAATCAGGTTTGCATCTAATAAAGCGGACAGCGACACGTGCATCAGGCTAGCTGCACACTGTAGATGACCTCTGTGAAATGCTTATATAAAATAATTAGAGAAGATAATGTCTTTAATCCCAGAGTGGACATACTGTTTGTGTGTCTATAAAGTGTGATACTATGTGTTAGTGTAAACATAAGGAGACCATAAACAGTGCTGGAAGTGCTGCTGATTATAGCAGCAATTACATCTCACTCTCACTGGAGAGACTACATGTATATGGCTGATGGTACTCTGAACAATATGAGTATCTGTATTTATAATAGAACCTGTGAGTCTGCATAAATTCAAGGGGAATTGCAGGCATACTATCAACATCCTGCAACACTATATATATATCCCCAATATAATACTGCATTTCGGCTGCATCATCCATAAATTACACTGATAATTTAAACATCACGACATGCACATCTGTGAACTAATATTATCAGGTTACTGATTAACTCTGCATATACTGTACACTCAGAGGTGAATACTAGGTGTTGATACTATGCAGATACGGCTGTATTGAATGAAAGATACACTAGTAACGTAACAGTGATATCCATTATTGTCTATGAATAAAGCAACTTTTGGATTTACGTAATTGCAAAAGTACTCGAACACTCAAATGCTTGTCAGTGTAAATTCAAATAAATAATCCCAATAGGGAAATATAATTATTTTTCTTTTACGTCCTAGAGGATTCTGGGGTCCACATTAGTACCATGGGAGGTATAGACGGGTCCACTAGGAGCCACTGGCACTTTAAGAGTTTGAGAGTGTGGGCTGGCTCCTCCCTCTATGCCCCTCCTACCAGACTCAGTTTAGAAAATGTGCCCAGAGGAGCCGATCACAGCTAGGGAAGCTCTCCAGAGTTTCTCTAGTAAAAGTTTTTTTGGAGTTTATTATTTTACAGGGAGGCTGCTGGCAACAGCCTCCCTGCTTCTTGGGACTTAGGGGTCGAGTAGTGTCCGCCCTGCGGGGTCTGAGCCACTATCTCCACTGACAGGACACTGAGCTCCTGAGGGGATAGATCATTAGCCGCCCCAGGCGACCGCTAACCCCAGCAGCATGCCGCCACCCCCTAACAGAACCAGAAGATGTTTGTGGCGAATGAGTCAGCGGCCCCCCTAGCAAGCGGGAAAACAGTGTGAAGATGGCGGCAACAGGGTAGGGAGCGTGGTACTAACCGCGCTCCGGGGCTCAGTGGTACATAGTGCGGCCTGTCAGGGTCCAGAGCCGCCTGATCTGCTCCTGCATTATACGTGGATTTCGGCATCACGGATGGATTGGTGACCACCAAGCGGCTATTGCACTCTTCCTGAGCCTGCCGAACAGGTACCACGGCCTTACAAGATAACGGAGACGGACGCAGTCTCTCACCTTGTGCATTAAAGTCCATCTGTGCCGTCTGCTTTGCCTCCCTACACAGAAACCTATGTTACAAGGGACACCGTTGCTGTTAATATTTAGTACCTACAGTGATTATTCGCGGAGCTGATTTTACATACATAAGTGGCATCTTTAAAGGTACTGTAAAGCCATCTTCTATACTTCCCTTTTATGGGAGTTATTTATTGCTGGCCAGCATTTATCAACTGATAGTTGACTTAAGAAAATCAATCTCCTGAGAAAAAGTACCTGCATTTTTATCCGTGCAGCTTGACGAGTAGCACATCAAGAGATCACGGCTGTTTATTTGCCAACCAGTATATTTCATCTAATTAAGATTGAATTTATTTGATTTAACATCCAGTGGTTTGTAACAGTTTACATTAGTGATACATGTTTATGCTGATGTCTCCATTTTTTTGATAAGGTTTTAACACATGAATGGTTTTAATAGATTAATACCAATAAATACATTATTTAACACTACTTTAAGTTTGTTTTTGGCTCTCTATCCTCCTCCCTTTTTTGTATATTAAGGTACACAGACAGCGCTGGTAGTTTCATTAGTTCTACCTTAAAAAGCACTGTGTGTGGGTTGGCTCCAATCTCTGTGTCTCTCTGTGGCATACTTTGGGGGAAACTGTCTGACATTTCCCTGTGTGTGTGTGTGTGTGTGTGTGTGTGTGTGTTTACTATTTCACATAGCCATGTCTAGGGACTCTGTCATATGCTGCAGAAGATGTTTCATCTCAGGAGGGATCCATTCCATGTACACAGGACTGTAATGCTTTGTCTCAGATCCCTATTGTTGAACCTGAGTGGTTAACTTCTATCAAAGGAATGATCTCTCATCTCTACTAGGGTAGCTAATACTGAGACTGAAACTCAGGTGTTGAAGAAGTCTGTGGCAGTTTGGTCAGGCTCTGTCCCTATTCCTGCAAAATCCCCTAGCATGTTCCCACAGAAACGTACACTTGCTGAAATTATGCAAGAAGACATGGATACCGATTCTGATACTACAGACGGTGATTGGGATGTGCTGAGGGGGGCGGCATCCCTTGCAATGGGGGTGCAGCTCATGATTGAGGCCATTAGAGATGTGCTAAACATTAATGACACCACACCTGAGCAGGTTGAGGAGGCTTACTTCACTGATGATAATAATAAAGCCCCGCTAATCTTTCCCGCGTCTAAAGAATTAAACGCTATATTTGAAAAATCCTGGGGAAACCCGGAGAAAAAATTCCAGATCCCAAAAAGAGTTCTGGTTGCTTTTCCCTTCCCTGAGGAAGATAGGAAAAATGGGAAAACCCACCAATTGTTGACGCATCTGTCTCCAGACTGTCTAAAAGGTGGTTTTACCTGTCCCTGGTCCTACCGCGTTGAAAGAACCAGATCGTAAGATTAACACTACGCTCAAATCCATATACACTGCTTCAGGAATGGCCTTAAGGCCCACTATTGCCTGTGCATGTATTTCTAAAGCCATAGTAAAGTGGTCAGGCACATTACTAGAGGATTTGGATACAATGGATAGAAGTGACATTGAATTGTTTTTACGTAACATACAGGATTCTGCGGGGTTAATGGTGGAATCCATGAAAGACCTGGGTACGCTGACTGCACGGATATCCTCCATGTCTGTATCAGCTCACAGGGGACTCTGGCTACGCCAATGGTCTGCAGACGTGGAATCCAGGAGAAGTGTGGAGAACCTACCCTACACAGCTCTATTTGGGGAAACGGATGCGTGGATTTCCACGGCAACCGCGGGTAAGTCACCTTTCCTTCCCTCTGCTGCTCCTTCTACGAAGAAACCACTTTCTTCACCTATGCCGCAGTCCTTTCGGGCCGCTAAGACAAAAAAGCCCAAGCCTTCTACCACTTTCTTTAGAGGTGGTCGGGCAAAATCCAAATAGCCTGCACCTGCAGGCTCCCAGGACCAGAGTCCTGCTTCAGGCCCCTCAAAATCCTCAGCATGACGGTGGACCGCGCGGCCTGGAGGACGGGCTGATCGGTGCGAAACTCGGACGTTTCAAGCACATCTGAGTGTCATCTGGTCTGGATCCCTGGGTACAGGATATTGTGTCCCAGGGGTCCAGGCTGGAGTTTCAAGAACTCCCGCCTCACCGATTCTTCAAATCAGGCTTGCCAGCTTTGCTGACTGACAGGGCTATCCTACAGGAAGCCATCCTAAAGTTGGAAAAGTCACAGGTCATTGTCCCAGTTCCACCCCATATGCAAAACAAGGGTTATTATTCAAACCTTTTCATGGTACCGAAACCGGAAGGTTCGGTCAGGCCAATTTTGAAATTGAAATCGTTGAACCCCTATCTGAGGGTGTTCAAGTTCAAAATGGAGTCTCTCAGAGCAGTGATTTCATGTCTGGAGGAGGGAGAGTTTCTAGTATCCCTGGATATCAAGGATGCATACCTCCATATTCCGATTTGGCCGCCTCACCAGGCTTATCTCAGATTTGCACTGTTAGACAGTCACTATCAATTCCAGTCACTACAATACGGCCTCTCCACAGCACCGCGGGTGTTCACCAAGGTGATGGCAGAGATCATGGTTCTCCCATATTTTGACAATCTGCTGATAAAGGCATCGTTCAGGGAAAGGTTGCAGTCCATTGTTCTCACAACTCATCTGCTCAGGGAACACGGTTGGATCCTGAATCTTCCAAAATCACATTTGGAGCCGACCAGGAGGTTGTCTTTTTTGGGAATGGTCCTCGACACGGACGTGCAGAGGGAGTTTCTACCGGAAGAGAAAGCGTTGGTGATACAAACAATGGTTCGGGATGTCCTGAAGCCAGCCCAGGTTTCGGTTCATCAGTGCATTCGCCTTCTGGGGAAGATGGTGGCCTCTTACGAGGCTCTACAGTACAGAAGGTATCATGCTCTCATCTATACATGCACCTGAGAATACGTCTGTCGCCGAAAGCCAGGATTTCACTCCTCTGGTGGCTACAACTACCTCACCTTCTGGAGGGCTGCAGGTTCGGGATTCAGGACTGGATCCTTCTAACCACATATGCAAGTCTCCGGGGCTGGGGCACAGTCACTCAGAGTGAAACCTTCCAAGGACGGTGTCCAAGCTTGGAATTAAGCCTTCCAATAAATATTCTGGAACTAAGAGCCATCTACAACGGTCTTCTCCAAGCAGCCCATCTTCTGCGAGATCAAGCCATTCAAGTGCAGTCGGACAATGTAATGACTGTGGCTTACATAAACCGACAGGGAGGAACAAAGAGCAGAGCTGCAATGTCAGAGGTATCAAGAATCATCCTATGGGCAGAAAAACTTGTGTTGGCCCTGTCGGCAATCTTCATTCCAGGAGTAGACAACTGGGAAGCGGACTTCCTCAGCAGACACGATCTCCATCCAGGAGAGTGGGGACTCCATTCGGAGGTGTTCACGGAGGTAACAGATCTTCTTCTTTTTTTCAACATTAAGTTTTTATTTATTTATATTATGGAGTCAAAACAAGAATACAGAAAAAAAACAAAAGAATAGGAATTCAATAGGGTAAAAATAATATCATAAGGGGAGAGACAGGACATCCGAAAGCATTACAGAAAACACACAAATATTCACAAATCATGAATTTTCTTCAGATAGAGGGCTGCTCAAGTCACAAGGAGGGCTCTGTATGGCAGGGGGTGGTGTGGAGATCTTATTCTTAGAAATATATGTATGCCATGGGAGCCACTTCATAATAGGAGAAGAGGGAGTTGTAGAATATGCAGCTTCCCTGGTTTCCATCTCGAAATGGAAGTGGGTCTTAGAGATAACTTTTTCAAAGGGGGGGGGGGGATTTCCAGTGTTGAGCAATTGTAGCTCTGGCTGCAATTAGAACGTGACCAAAGACATAACGAGTCGATTTGGGGACAGTGTCTGGGTACCAATGCAACAACGCTAATGAAGGGTCCTGAGTCAGACGAAGGTCAGTGATTGAATGAATAAGGTCATATACTTTATCCCAAAAGGAACGCAGGGCATTCCCAGAAAATATGTAAGAGTGTACCTTCGTGGTGGCAAAGGCGCCAACAGAATTTAGAGGTGGTCGGCCAGCTTTTGTGTGGTTTACGTGGGGTGAAATATAGTCTATGTAGAAGTTTAATGTGCATTTTAGTGTGGTTGGTGCATTTGGAAAGGGAGAAGGAAGAAAGGTGAATAGATTCCCACTGTTTAAGAGTGAATGTACGATGGAGATCAACTTACCACTTAGTTTGAATGGCCAATTTAGTTGTGGCGATTGGAGGTGACAGCAGATCATACCAAGCAGATATGGCTCCACGGGATGAAAGTTTAGTCAATCTATTCAGGACACTTAGTGGGGAGTTGGAAGACGTTAGGGCTAATGGTCATACCGTCTATCCAATATTTAAGTTGGTAGTAATAGAGCCAGGCTGAGGGGTCAAGACTGAATCTAGCTTGTAGGTCTGAAAACGACAAAAGGGAGGATGGGGAGAAGATATCAGTAAGGGATTCTATACCAAAACGTCTCCAGTAGGAGAAATGGAGATGAGGCAACACTTTATCTAATGCAGACAGAGAAATGTTTCTAGTGGGTACAGTAATATTAAAGGCAGATGAGAGTCTAGAATCCCAAATTGTCAAGGCGTTGGATATGGAAGAGGGTGCCAGTGGATAGTGGGGGCGAAGTTGTCAGGGTAGCCACAGGAGATCATTGAGGGGGAAGTCTCGAAATAGGGCACGTACTAGATCTACCCATGGTTTAGAGTGAGGGGGGAGAGACAGATCGGACAGTTGGGAGAGCATAGATGCTTCGTGATATCTGAGTAAATCGGGGAATGTGAGGCCTCCCTGTGACTTAGAGCGAATCATACATGTGTAGGCCAATCGAGGAGCTTTACATTTCCAGACATACGACATCATTAACTTTCGCATCTGGGTTAATAGTTTACGAGGCATCGCAAAGGGGATGGCTCGGAATAGATACATGAGTTTTGGTAGCAACATCATCTTAAATGCCGCTAAGCGGCCCAACCAGGAGACCTCGTAACCCATCCAAGCAGAAGTCAGTGAGGTTAGGTAAGCCAGTAGTGGCACATAATTGAGAGAGTGTACATTCTGGAAATGAGAAGGAATGGAGACTCCCAGATATGTTAGGGAGGAGTGTTTTGCACGTATATGGAAAGCGCACCTTTAAATATTGTAAAACTGTAGTTGGGATATTAATAGGAACGGCATCCGATTTTGTAGTGTTCAACTTATAATATGAAGCAGCGCTAAAGCATCCTAAAATGTCATGTAGGACGGGTAACGAGGTCCCCGGGTCAGAAACAAACAATAAAACATCGTCTGCGAAAAGGCAGAGTTTATGGGAGGTGTTACATACTGTAAGACCGGGAAATGATGGAGAGAGTCGAATCATTTAGGCAAGGGGTTCAATAACCAACACAAATATCAACGGGGAAAGGGGGCACCCCAGTCTGGTACCATTGGAGATATGAAACGGGGAGGAAAGAAAACCATTACTAAATATTCTAGCAGAAGGGTCATCATAGAGAGCTAATATAGAATGGAGGATGTCCCCGTGGAGACCAAACCAGTGTGTGCGAGTGGTGTGACTGTACACGTGTGTAACTGTCACGTCTAGCAAAGTTTGAGGATCCGGCAGCTGAGATTTGCCCGAGGAGGTAGCAGGCTGTGGATGAACAAAATGAGGGGGTTGGATATAGTTACTTCGCATGAGACACGGAGCAATGAAGGACGTAGGCGGGGTTTGAGAGTCAATAGAAAGTATTTATTATGTATTATGTACAGGGCTGTGGTAGGGAACTGAGGCTGGAGCACGATGGTTAAGGAACGTAATTGCAGATAAAGAACTGCGGGTTGTGGCTTGAAAGACGAGGTTGTGATTAATGAACTGCGAACTGTGGATAGTGGTTAAAGACGTGGCTGAAGGCGAAGAACTGTGGACTGTGATTTGAAAGACGAGACTGTAGATGATGAACTGTGGATGGTGGTTGAAGACGTGGCTGGAGACAAGGACTGTGGACTGTGGTTTGGAAAACGAAGCTGAAGATAATCTGCAGGCTGTGGTCGGTGGTACAAAGGCGTGGCTGGTGAAGGAGATCTGTGGAGTGTGGCTTGAAAGACGAGGCAGAAGACCCGGGGCTGACTGTGCCCAAAGAGTCTTACTGGACCGGGTTTTCCAGGAGCACTTCCACAGGCAGTAGCAGGCTAGAAACGGCAGGGCTGCAGCAGCAACAGAGAACCGACCAAGCAGGATCAGGAGGAAGCAGAATACAGCAGGAATCCTGGGAGCACAGGCTAAAGCACCTACAACAGGGTTGTAACTTGAAGCACTGGCGTCCCTGTCCTAAACCAGCCCCCTTTTATAGGGAGAGCTTCCCCTGGATTGGCTGGAAGAAACAGAAACTATGCTTAAAACTTGGTCTCCAACATGGCAGCGCCCAGTAATGCAGACCTTTTTGCAAAGCCATATTGCTCACTGCCCCATGTCTCCTAGCAACGGCTCACCAAGAGCGACACGCTGTAGCGGCGTACTGCCGCCACAAGCGGACCCCCTCACCGCCGCTACTGCTGCCCACGGATCCGGCGCAGCAGCCCACCTCCGCCGCTGCCCGCACATCGCAGAGGAAGCCAGCCCCGCGGCCCCAGCGTACCGGTAAGACTCCGGACGCTGACAATAACAGGTCTAGAGAAAATTCTTCCCCAGAGGAAACCATTTTGGAGGCACAAGAGTGTTCTGAGCCTGTGTGGGTGTGAAAGCTGCAGAGTAATATGTAAATTCTCTGAGTCTGAACAACAGACAAAGCAAGCCAGTCTGTGGAGGATCCTCTGTTTGCTGATTCCTCCACGTCACGCACTCGGGACCCCTCCTGTTCCCAGAAAAGGTCTCTAGCCCAAATTATGCAAAGGGACACTGACACAGATTCCGACACTGAAGTCGACACTGGAGATTTGAGGGGGGTAGATCCCAAACTGGCTAAGAGCATTCAATGTATGATAGTCACTATAAAAGAGGTGTTGGAATTTCCTGACACAACACCTCCACCTGAGGAAAAAGATTATTTTAAATTAAAAAAAACAGGTGGTGACTTTTCCTCCATCTAAGGATAGCGTACCCTTTCCCTGAAGAGGATAGGCGTAAGTGGGAGTCACCCCCAATGATAGACACCTCAGTCTCTAGGATGTCAAAGAAAATCGTTTTACCTGCCCCAGGGTTAGCTTCATTAAAAGAACCTGCTGACTGCAAATTAGAATTGACTTTAAAGTCCATCTATGTTGCTACGGGTACATTACTCAGGCCCGCGATTGCTTCTGCGTGGGTAGGTAACGCAGTGAAAAAGTGGGCTGACAATTTAATTTTTAATATTGACACGGTCAATAAAGATTATATGCTGCAAATTCTAGGTCATATCAAAGATTCTGCAGGTTACTTGGTTGAGGCTATGAAGGACATAGGCTTACTGGGATCAAGGGCCTCTACTATGGCGATTTCAGCCGCAGGGCGCTCTGGATCCGCCAATGGAATGCTGATGCTGAATCCAAAAGAACTATTGGGGGCTCCCCTACAATGGTGAGGCCCTCTTTGGAAACTAGATGCCATGATATCAACTACTACATCTGGCAAGTCAGCATTTCTGCCGTCGGCAGCTACACTGGCTAAAAAAAAAAAAAGTATATCATTCTCATACTATGCAGTCCTTTCGGCCCAACAAGTACAAAAAGGCTAAGAGTACCCCCTTTTGTCACAGGAAAAGGGAGAGGAAAAGGTAGAAAATCTACAACACCGTCAAGCTCCCAGGAGCAGAAGTCAGCAACTACTTCGGCAAAAGCCACAGCATGACGCTGGGGCTCCTCTGCGGGAGTGTGATCGGGTGGGGGCATGTCTTTTATATTTCAGCCAGGTCTGGCTTCACTTAGACCTGGATCCTTGGATATTACAGATAGTATCCCAAGGTTACAGGTTGGAATTTCAAGACCTTCCACCATGCCGATTTTTTCAAATCAGCCTTGCCAGTTTCTGCTTAGGACGGCACAAATGTCCTGAACACAATACACAAATTATGTCAAGACAAAATAATTGCCTTGGTTCCTGCCGAACAAAGAAACCAAGGTTTTTATTCAAGCCTGTTTGTGGTGCCAAAGCCAGATGGCTCGGTCAGAATGATTTTAAACCTAAAATCTCTGAATCTTTATTCGAAAAGGTTCAAATTCAAGATGGAATCCTTGAGAGCGGTGATTTTCAACTTGGAAGAAAAGGAATTTCTGGTGTCGGTGGACATCAAGGATGCTTACTTGCATGTCCCCATTTACCCGCCACATCAAGCATACCTGAGGTTTGAGGTTCAGGATTGCCACTACCAATTCAATTCAATTACCGTTCGGGCTTTTCACGGCTCCAAGAATATTCACCAAGGTGATGGCGGAGATGATGGAGTCAACATAATTCCATAATTGGATGATCTCCTCATAAAAGCGAGATCCAGGGACAAGCTACTCCAGAACATAGCATTGTCCCCGAAGGTGCTTCAACAGCACGGTTGGATCATCAACTTTCCAAAATCGCACAACAAAGAAATGGAAACTGAGACTTAACTAGCACATTCTTAACTTCTGCTGATGCTTGTTGTTCCACAAGGTTCCATCACTCACAATCGGGTACCATATGAATAAAAAAGGTGTATATAGTGAAGTACCGTTTTAATAGTGAAACATATATAACACTCAATAAATAAAATATACACAAGATATTGCACAATCCCTTCAAGCAATAGGAGGACAGGCTAATTACCAGATGGTTCTGAACTGTGGTTTAGACAGTTCTGAAAGCGCATGGAAGATGTAATAAGGGATTTCCGGATATTCCCACCATGCAGGCATAAGTTCTTACTGAATACTGGTCCTTATGTCCGTCCCAAGGCTTGTCAGGAAACAACCTACGCGTTTCTACCCCTAGCTGGGGTCTTTGTCAAGGTTTTTTGAAATCTCCAAAATCGCAGTTCGTACCAACGATGAGGTTATCATTTTTGGGAATGATACTGGACACCAAGGTACAGAGAGTATTTCTACCGGTGGAAAAGGCTCAGGACATCCAGAGCATGGTCAAACAACGTTTGAGACCAAGAACAGTATCAATTCATCAGTGCATTCGCCTGTTGGGGAAAATGGTAGCAGCTTACGAGGCGCTACAATATGGCCGTTTCCCTGCCAGGGTCTTCCAGTGGGACCTACTAGACAAGTGGTCAGGGTCGCATCTCCACATGCATCATAGGATAATCTTGTCAGTGAAAGACAGAATTTCGCTCCTGTGGTGGCTACAAATTTCTCACCTCCTGGAGGGATGCAGGTTCAGGATTCAGGCCTGGATCCTGGTGACCACGGATGCAAGTCTCCGAGGGTGGGGAGCAGTCACACAAGGCGAAAGCTTCCAAGGAAGAGAGTCAAGTTAAGAAACTTGCCTTCACATAAACATTCTGGAGTTGAGAGCTGTGTACAACAGTCTTCATCAAACGGCACACCTTCTTCAAGGTCGTCCCAAACAGATCCAGTCAGACAATGTAATAGCAGTATCTTACATAAACCGTTGAGGCGGAACAAAAAGCAGAGCAACAATGGCAGAGGTGACAAAGATACTCCTCTGGGCAGAAAGACACGCAAAAGCTCTGTCTGCAATTTTCATTCCGGGAGTGGCCAACTGGGAAGTAGACTTCCTCAGCAGACAGGATCTCCATCCCGGAGAATGGGGCCTCCACCAAGAAGTCTTTGCGGAGGTGACAAGTTGTTGGGGTGTGCCTCAAGTGGATTTGATGGCATCACGCCGCAACAAGAAGCTTCAGAAATATTGTTCCAGGTCAAGAGACCCACAAGCAATAGCGATAGATGCACTGGTGACCCAGTGGGTGTTTCGGTCGGTGTATCTGTTCCTTCCACTTCCACTTACTCCAAAAGTTCTCAAGATCATCAGAAGAACAGGAGTTCGAGCAATACTCATTGCTCCGGACTGACCAAGGAGGGCTTGGTATCCAGATCTTCAAGAGTTAATAATGGAAGATCCTCAGCCTCTTCCTCTTCGCGAGGACTTGTTTCAGAAGTGGCCGTTAGTCTATCAGGACTTACCTTGGTTGCGTTTGACGGCATGGCTGTTGAGCGCCAGATCCTAGCCCGTAAGGGTATTCCCAATGAAGTCATTCCCACACTTATTCTGGCCAGGAAACGGGTAACGTCCAAACATTACCATCGTATTTGGAGAAAATATGTATCTCGATGTGAATCCAAGAAGTCTCCTGCGGTGGAGTTTAAATTAGGACGGTTTCTCCTATTTCTACAGGCAGGTGTGGATGCTAGATTGAGATTAGGATCTATCAAGGTTCAGATTTCGGCCTTGTTAGTTTTCTTTCAGAAACAATTGACTTCTCTTCCTGAGGTCCAAACGTTCGTGAAAGGGGTTCTGCGCATCCAACCTCCCTTTGTGCCTCCTGCGGCGCCATGGGATCTTAATGTGGTGTTGGAGTTCCTTAAATTGGACTGGTTTGAGCCTCTGCAAGAGGTGGAGTTAAAGTTCTCACTTGAAAAGTGGTCATGCTGTTGGCCTTGGCTTCAGGTAGACGAGTGTCTGAGTTAGGAGCTCTGTCACAGAGTTCTTATTTGATATTTCATGAAGATAGGGCTGAACTGAGAACACGTCAGCACTTTCTTCCGAAGGTTGTGTCTTCTTTTTATATCAACAAACCAATGGTGATGCCAGTAGCTTCTGACACCTCAGCCATCTCAAGGTCCTTGGATGTTGTCAGAGCGCTGAGGACTTATGTTGTAAGAACGGCTCGGATAAGGAAAACAGAATCTCTGTTTGTCCTCTATGACCCCAAGAAAATTGGGGTCTTGCTTCTAAGCAGACTATTGCACGCTGGATCAGGGGTACCATTCAGCATGCTCATTCCACGGCAGGATTGCCGTTACCGATTTCGGTAAAAGCCCACTCTACAAGGAAAGTGGGTTCGTCCTGGGTGGCTGCCCAGGGGGTCTCGGCTTTGCAAATCTTCCGAGCTGCTGCTTGGTTGGGTGCAAACACATTTGATACGTTTTATAACTTTCACACCTTGGCTGCTGACGACCTTCAATTTGGTCAGTCAGTTCTGCAGGAACATTAACACTTTCCCACCCGTACTGGGAGCTTTGGTATATCCCCATGGTACTAAAATGAACCCCAGCATCCTCTAGGACGTAAGAGAAAATAGGATTTTAATTACCTGCCGGTAAATCCTTTTCTCGTAGTCCGTAGAGGATGCTGGGCGCCCGCCCAGTGCTCATTTTTCCTGCTGATTACATTTATCTTTTTGCACATTGTTTCATGTGTTCAGTTGTTAACAGCTGTTGCTGTTGCGTTATGCATGCTGGTTGGCATGACTTATGTTAAAGGCCATGTTAGCCGACATGTTGTTTATGGATGGTGTGAGCTGGTGTGAATCTCGCCACAAGTTTAATAGTAATTCCTCTCTCAAGAATGTCCGTCTCCTCGGGCACAGTACCTATACTGAGGTCTGGAGGAGGGGCATAGAGGGAGGAGCCAGTTCACACTGTTGAAAAGTCTTAAAGTGCTGAAGGCTCCTGCGGAACCGTCTATACCCCATGGTACTAAAATGGACCCCAGCATCCTCTACGGACTACGAGAAAAGGATTTACCGGCAGGTAATTAAAATCCTATTTTTTAGATCGGTATTAAGGAGGGCAATAGGTCGGTAATTCTTGCAGTCAGAAGGGTCTTTACCTGGTTTCGGGATAGTTACGATTTGGGCTTCAACCATTTCCGCCGCGAAGGACCCAGTATTGGAAACCTGGGAGTATAGTTGCAGGAGACGGGGGAAAGTACCTCACCGAATGTGGAGTAGAATGAGTTAATGAAGCCATCAGTCCCAGGAGCTTTGTCTTTTAGCAATTGCCAAATTACGAGATGTATCTCTTCCAGAGACCAAGGGGCATTCAGGGATGTCAGAGCATCATCATCTAGGGAGGGGAGGGGAAGGTCATCTAAAAAGGTGGAGATAGAAGCCGCAGAGGGCTGAGGTATAGTAGAATCCTCATGCAGGTTATATAGTTTAGCATAAAATGTTGAGAATAAATTAGCAATATCAAGGGGATTAAGGCATGGTTTGCCTGAATGGGCAATGAGACATTTAATACGATTACGGGCCTGGCGGCTACGAAGTTTGCGTGCTAACAAACGGGTAGCCTTGTTTCAGGACGTATAAAATTTACTGCGGAAGCATGCTAGGGCCGATTGCATACGAAGCATGAAAAGTTGGATTCGCACCTCCTGAAGTTGTTTACGTAAAGCCCGAGTATGACTGGATTGATTATGGGACTCCAAAGACCGTAAAGATAACTCTAGGTCAGCCTGTGTTTTCTTAGAGCGAGCCGTAAGTTGAGCTCCTTTATGGATGGATCTGCCACGTAGCATCGCTTTCAGAGCACACCAATACGTGAAGATAGAAGTATCCTCAGGGGCATTGGTCTGTATATATATATTGACAGAGAATCAGTAAGGGCCTTCAGAGTCTCAGGATTCGTCAATTGATATTCCGGGAGTCGCCAGGGGCGGGGGGGAGAGATGAGAACCTATATCCCAGGACCACAATATAGGGGCATGGTCCGACCAAGTAATGAGGAGGATTTTAATTTTCCAAGTATGTTGAAGAGTCCTCTTATCTAGAAGAATAAGATCAATCCTATAGTAACTGTTATGGACAGCAGAAAAAAAAGTATAGTCTCTCTCTGTAGGGATAGAGACGCGCCAGGCATCATACAAGTCCAACTCCATAAGTAACTTCTTAAAGGCAAGGGACGGACCTACATCTCGGGGAGAGGGGCTAGGGCCTTGCGAGGAAGACCTATCCACTTTAGGATCGAGGACTAGATTAAAATCTTCTAACAGTATAAGCACCCCCTGCCTAATATTATATAATTCCCCATGGTTTCCCACAAAAATGGGATTTGATGTGAGTTAGGGGCGTATAGGGATACTATGGTTACCAAGGTGTTGTCAATAGTACCAATAAGGATGAGATAGCCGCCATTTTTATCTTTGATTTGTCGCTGTAGAGTAAAAGAGGTATGTCTATGAAACAATATAGCCAAGCCGTTGTGTTTAGCGGGGCCATTAGCAGTATAACAGGTGGGGTACCTATGATCTTGAAAAATGGGGGGGAATGAAGAAGAAAAATGTGTCTCTTGAAGAGCCACAATGTCAGCTCTATAGTTATGAAATGTAGAGAGGGCCAGTCTACGCTTATGGGGTGAGTTGAGGCCTTTAACATTGAGAGAAATAACCTTAACCATCAATGAACGGAAAAGCAAAAGCACGTATGAATTCCATGGGTGTACCTGTCTGGAGAATGTAGAAAAGAAAGGGGATAAAAAGAGAAAAAAAAGGAATGGAGAAAACTAGGGGAACTCAAAAAGAACCCAAAAGGCCCAGTATATTGGGCCACAGTAGGTGCTGCAAAAAAACAAAACGGCAGCTTAGTTAACTTGTGGGGGGAGGCCATCGCGAGCCCCACTTATGAAACCTTATACATAACAACATGTGAGAACCACAAAAGATATGCATTTAAACTAAACATGGGAGCATATAAAATACGTCAGATAACATATATAGATACCAGAAATAAACAATACTTGCGAATGTAATAACAGGACTCAGTGCCATTCCAGGGAGCACAGTAACGAAAGTCCCTTCAAAAACGAAAACCCATGTCAGGGACAATCCATAGAAACGTAAAGAGTCATCAGAACCAGAGAACAAAAACTGTCCCAGCACCAGGCGTCTTGAATTCAATCGACAAGAACTAGAGAGGGTAGTGGTATCGAGTCAGTAGATTGTCAGCCCACTTTGGACCAGTCCAATTGCACAGGAGGACCTTGAAATGACAGAGGGACCGAGACAGGGATGCTCCAGTCGCCAGCTTCCAATGATGAGATGACAAAGATGGAGCCATATTTTTGAACCAGCAGTTTAACCGGGAATCCCCATCTATACTGTATTTCCTGGTCACGGAGGGCTTTCGTGATGGGTTGGAAGGATCTGCGTTTATTTATAGTGTGGAGCGACAGATCCGGAAATATTTGTAAGTTATCCAAGACATCCATGTCTTCTGCCATACGGCCTTTAGAATGTCCTCTTTGATATGAAAAAAATGGAGACGCAGGAGAACGTCACGAGGAGAACTACTGGGAGCGGAACGGGGCTTCGGTAGGCGATGTATTCTATCAATCAACAGATCTCGGGTTTCAGCTGAAGGCAGTAATTTTTTAAAGAGGGAGAGTGCAAAGTCCTGAAGGTCGTTGGTCAATACTGTTTCTGGAACGCCCCTGATTTTAACAATGTTCATACGGGATCTGTCCTCAAGATCGGCTAGCTTGTCTTTAACCGCCGACAAGGCCGAGTTGTGAGAGGTAAGAAGCTCGTTGTGGGAAGAGACCAACTCCTGTACTTTATCCTCTAAGTTATTAGTGCGGATGCCTATATCGGTCACTTCACCCGCGAGTTGAGTATTAGAAGACTGGAGATCAGTAGTGATGTCCGTTCGTAGGGCCTGAAGCATCTGGTGAAGCATACGGACAGTAAGAGGCGCATCTGAGGCAAGGTCCAGCCCAGAAGTAGAGAGTGGGGAGGGTGCAACGGTGGATGTTGAGGTCACACTGAACTTCCCCTTTGGTACGGGTTCAGGAGTGCGATTAGACACAAATTTAATAGGAGGTGCAAGGGCGAAGATTTTGGACCTTTTAGGAGGCATATTGCTTGACCGGAGATTGTAATAGTAAACAGCAATAAAAATGTCAAAAGGTAAAAGACTTGTGGTTCTATATCAGGTAATATGAAGCATTAACGGTTTCATGGGTGTATGCAAGACATGTCACATGGGAGGCAGAGAGTAGGCTAAATAGTGAGGATGGCATGCAAGTGAAATATGTGTAGGACCAACCTGCAGCGCCAAGAGTTCAGAAGAGGAAGCATCCACATAACAGCCGAGGATCCTTAAAAAGGTGTAGTACGGTTCCGTTGGCTCCAGCCGTCCTATAATGCAGACGCCCGCAACATCCGGGTGTGCCCGCAGGTGCTATCCTGAATAGAGGGCTCGTAAACAATAAGATGACCAGGTGAGGAATTGGGGCGTAATGGGGGTAGCCGCCACTGCGATGATGTCACTCAGCAGGCTTGAAAGGCCAATTATAATGGCTCAGCAGCAGAGATCCAGCCAAATCCTGGAGGAGCCGGGGCCACTCAGAGAGAGAGTCAGAGCCGTCCGCAGACTGCCCACCAGCCGCAGCACCGCTGGCTGTACCACACCCGGACACGTTGAAGGGAGACGGGCAGCAGCTCCGGCGCGATGTGGCCGGGACGTCTGTGGCGTCGGGCTGGGATGTAGGAGAGCAGGGGGGTCCCAGGCGCCGCACAGCACGCGCGATGGAGAGGGGGACAGCCACCGGGAACTCACGTTGCAGCAGGTGATGATGGGGATCTCCGTCGAAATCGACGTCCTGGCTCCGGCCCGCGCACTAGGCCACAACCCGCGCGCGGGGGGGGGGGGGGGCTGACGGCTTGTCTCGGTGCCACGAGCAGCAGCCACACCGGCTGGAGGTTCCCAAGAGCCGATGGGGCAGGAGCAGGGCCACCAGGGAAGCTGTAGGGAGCCGCTTTATAATATTTTAGGAGAGAGCTCCTTCTCTGCATTGCCGCTTGTAATGGCTGCCAGGCCATGCCCCTTGGAGGTAACAGATCTTTGGGGTGTACCTCAAATAGACATGATGGCCTCTCGTCTCAACAATAAGCTTCAGCGGTATTGTTCCAGGTCAAGGGACCCGCAAGCCGTGGCGGTGGATGCCCTAGTGCCTCCGTGGGTGTTTCAGTTGGTGTACGTGTTTCCTCCACTTCCACTCATTCCAAGAGTTCTACAACTCATAAGGAGAACAAGAGTTCAGGCAATTCTCATTGCTCCGGACTGGCCAAGGAGGGCTTGGTACGCGGATCTTCTGGATCTACTGCTGGAAGAGCTGAGGCCTCTTCCTCTTTGGGAGGACCTGCTGCGGCAGGGACCGTTTGCTTATCAAGACTTACCGCAGCTACGTTTGACGGCATGGAAGTTGAACGCCAGATATTAGCTTGGAAGGGCATTCCGAGCAAGGTTATTCCTACCCTGATACAGGCTATGAAAGCAGTAACGTCTAAACATTACCATCATATTTGGAAAAAAGTCCAAGAAATTTCCTACGGTGGAGTTTCAACTTGGACGGTTTCTCCTCTTCCTGCAAGCAGGTGTGGATATGGGCCTGAGGTTAGGATCCGTAAAGGTCCAGATTTCGGCCCTATCCATTTTCTTCCAGAAACAGTTGGCTTCCCTCCTTGAGGTTCAGACCTTTTTGAAAGGGGTTCTGCACATCCAGCCTCCCTTTGTGCCGCCTACTTCACCATGGGATCTTAACGTGGTGCTGCAGTTTCTCCAATCGAATTGGTTCAAGCCTCTACAGGAGGTTGAGGTTAAGTTTCTCACATGGAAGGCTGTCACTTTGTTGGCCTTAGCTTCTGCTAGACGTGTGTCAGAGCTGGGGGCTTTGTCTTGTAAGAGCCCCTACTTGATCTTCCATGAAGATAGAGCTGAGCTCCGGACACGTCAGCAGTTCCTTCCGAAAGTTGTGTCGGCATTTCATATCAACCAACCTATTGTGTTGCCAGTTGCTACTGACTCCTCAATTTCATCAAAGTCCTTGGATGTTGTAAGTGCTCTGAAAATCTATGTGAAGAGGACTACTCGTCACAGAAAGTCTGACTCTCTGTCCTGTATGATCCCAAGAAACTTGGGTGTCCTGCTTCTAAGCAGACGATCTCTCGCTGGATCAGGTTCACTATCCAGCATGCGTATTCTACGGCAGGATTGCCGTGTCCTACGTCTGTTAAGGAACACTCTACTCGTAAGGTGGGTTCTTCCTGGGCGGCTGCCCGGGGTGTCTCGGCTTTACAGCTTTGTCGAGCGGGTACTTGGACGGGGTCGAACACGTTTGCAAAATCCTACAAGATCGATACCTTGGCCGTTGAGGACCTGAAGTTTGGTCAATCAGTCCTGCAGGAGCCTCCACGCTCTCCCTCCCATTCTGGGAGCTTTTGGTACATCCCCGTGGTACTAATGTGGACCCCAGCATTCTCTAGGATGTAAGAGAAAATATGATTTTAATTACCTATCGGTAAATACTTATCTCGTAGTACGTAGAGGATGCTGGGCGCCCGCCCAGCGCTACGTGATCCTGCAGTGGTTACTTTGTTCAGTACTGCTTAGTTCTTGGTTTAGTACTGTTTTGTTACTTGGTTAAGTAATATTGGGGGTAATTCCAAGTTGATCGCAGCAGGATTTTTGTTAGCAATTGGGCAAAAGCATGGGGGTAATTCCAAGTTGATCACAGCAGGAATTCTGTTAGCAACTGGGCAAAACTATGTGCACTGCAGGGGAGGCAGATATAACATGTGCAGAGACAGTTAGATTTGGGTGTGGTGTGTTCAATCTGCAATCTAATTTGCAGTGTAAAAATAAAGCAGCCAGTATTACCCTGCACAGAAATAAAATAACCCACCCAAATCTAACTCTCTCTGCAAATGTTATATCTGCCCCCCCTGCAGTGCACATGGTTTTGCCCAACTGCTAAAAAATTTCCTGTTGCGATCAACTTGGAATTACCCCCCATGTGCACTGCAGGGGAGGCAGATATAACATGTGCAGAGAGAGTTAGATTTGGGTGGGGTGTGTTCAATCTGCAATCTAATTTGCAGTGTAAAAATAAAGCAGCCAGTATTTACCCTGCACAGAAACAAAATAACCCACCCAAATCTAACTCTTTCTGCACATGTTATATCTGCCTCCCCTGCAGTGCACATGGTTTTGCCCAATTGCTAAAAAAAAAATCCTGCTGCGATAAACTTGGAATTACCCCCATTGTTCAGCCATTGCTGATGTTTCAAGCTAGTTAGATTGGTTTGCCTTGTATGTGTGATCTGGTGTGAATCTCGCCACTATCCGAGTAAATTCCTTGTCTCGAAGTTGTCCGCCTCCTCGAGCACAGTTTCTAGACTGTCTGGTATGAGGGGCATAGAGGGAGGAGCCAGCTCACACTCTCAAACTCTTAAAGTGCCAGTGGCTCCTTGTGGACCTGTCTATACCCCCCATGGTACTAATGTGGACTCCAGCATCCTCTACGCACTATAAGAAAAGGATTTACCGGTAAAATCCTATTTATTGGCAATTCTAAAATACTGTTTATAATTACTTATACCCCAGATTTGTGCCTCGAGACAATCCTGTCTCTGAGGTCTACAGATAATTCCTTTGACTTCATGCTTGGTTTGTGCTCAGACATGCACTGTCAAGTGTGGGACCTTATATAGACAGGTGTGTGCCTTTCCAGATCATGTTAAATCAACTGAATTTACCACAGGTGGACTCCAATTAAGCTGTAGGAACATCTCATGGATGATCATCGGAAACAGGATGTACCTGAGCTCAATTTTGAGCTTCATGGCAAAGGCTGTGAATACTTATGTACATGTGATTTCTTATTTTTTTATTTTTTAATAAATTAGCAATAATCTCAAATAAACTTTTTTCATGGTGTCATTATGGGGTATTGTGTGTAGAATTTTGAGGGGAAAAATGAATTTATTCCATTTTGGAATAAGGCTGTAACATAACAAATTGTGAATACTTTCCGGATGCACTGTTCGAAGTTACTTGTAATTGTCCGAGAAGTAACTTCATATAGTAAGAATTCTCATGCTTCCTGTACAGGAGCAAATAACTCTGTTAGTAAGGTGTCTGTTTCCAGTATAATAAGTAGTGGATTCTAGTCCTTGGTATGACACTTGTAAAATGTCCATCTATAATAAAGAGGTTGTGACTTTTAAGGTGCAGGGTCTCCGTTGCGTCCCACATTTATGCTTCTGGAAGCAGGTAGTGTTGTTGTTGTTGTTGTTGTTATTATTATTGTCCTTTATTTATATTGTGCCATAAGGGATCCACAGCACCCAATTACAGAGTACAGAAATTAAAATCAAAATAGAAAAATAGTGACTTACAGTTGAAGACAATATAGCAGATGTACAGGTTAAATAAACACTGACGTAAGTATTAGTGTGGCAGAAAACTGCGAGATTAGGTGCAGTCGAAGATGGTTTAAGTAAGAGAAGGATAAGCACATGAGGGTTGGGGGCCCTGCTCATGAGAGCTTACATGGGGTAGACAGTGAGCGTGGAACAGAGGATTAGGATGAGATTAGGCTGGGTTTGGTGAAGAAGTGGGTCTTGAGAGCCCATTTGAAGTTTTGTAGAGAGGTGGAGATTCTGAGGGAGAGAGGTAGGGAATTCCAGAGAAAAGGAGCAGTGCGTGAGAAATATTGAAGGTAGGAGTGGAAGGAAGTAAGCAGCCGCCAGGAGAGACGATGCACAGAGTATAAAGGGAGATAAGGTCATAGATGTAAATGGGAGAGGAGTGGGTGAGGGCTTTGTAAGTTAGTGTGAGAAGTTTGAATTGGATTCTGAAAGGGAAGGGAAGCCAGTGAAGGGCTTGTAGGAGAGGGGAGGTGGACTTAGTGCGTTTGGTGATGAAGATGAGCCGAACTGCTGCATTGAGGATAGATAGATAGATAGATAGATAGATAGATAGATAGAAGTGGAGAGAGGTAATGGTCAGGGATGCCAGTTAGGAGGAGATTACTGTAGTCCAGTCTTGAAATGACCAGCGAGTGGATAATGGTCTTAGTGGCATCCTTGGTGAGAAAGGGTGTAATCCTAGAAATATTTTAGAGATTAAAATGGCAGGTTTGTGAGAGGTGCTGAATGTGTAGTTTGAAGGAAAGGGAGGAGTCGAGGATTACTCCAAGACAGTGCACTTGGGCGCTAGAGGAGATAGTCGTGCCATCAATAGATAATGAGATGGTAAGAGGTGAGGTTGCGTGGGAGGGTGGGAATATGATCAGCTCAGTCTTAGACATGTTGAGTTTAAGAAAGCACTGGGACATCCAGGAGAGATAGCAGAGGGACAGTTGGAGATACAAGTGAGGAGAGCATGAGAGAGGTCAGGGAAGGAAAGGTAGATTTGGTAGATTTGAGTGTCATCAGCATGGATGTTAAAAGAGCTAATAAGTTCACCTAAAGAGGATGTATGTACAGTCGAGAAAAAAGGAGAGGACCAAGGACAGAACCTTGGGGGACACCTACAGTTAGTGGAAGTGGGGGGGGAGGTGATGTCATGAGAGGAGACAGAGAAGGAATGATCAAAGAGGTAGGACAGCCAGGAGAGGGCAGTATCACGCAGACCAAGGGAGTGAAGGATTTGGAGAAAGAGAGGGTGGTCCACAGTGTCAAAAGCAGTAGAGAGGTCAAGAAGAAGAACCAGAGAGTAGTTGCCCTTAGATTTGGCTGCATTGAGGTCATTGCAGACTTTTGTGAGGGCAGTCTCAGTGGAGTGGAGAGAACGGAAACCAGACTGTAATGAGTCAAGCAGTAAGTGTGAGGAAAGAAAGGCAGTTGTAGACAATACGCTAAAGTAGTTTGGAGGCAAAAGGGAGGAGAGACATAAGTTGGTAGTTTGAGAGGGTTTTTGGATCAAGGGTAGTTTTTTAAAGAATAGGGGAGTGGAGAGCATGCTAGAAGGCAGAAGGGACAGTGCATGATAAGAGGGAAAGATTGAGAAGGTGGGCAATATGAGAACAGGCAGAAGGAGAAAGCTAGCAGAGGAGGCGGGAGGGATTAGGGTCAAGTGTGGAGGCGCTTGGGCGATGGATGAGGGCCATGACTTCCTCACCTGATACATGGGGGAAAGATGTCAGAGTTGATGAGAGCGAAGGGGAGGGGTGGTAAGGGAAGTGGGGTGGTTGGGTGCTGACGGTCAGGTGGGATGTGATGTCCTGACATATGGAGTCAATCTTGGATGTGGAATAAGTGGCAAAGTCAATAGCAAACAGTGAGAAGGAGAAAGGAGGTGGGGTGGGCAGAGGAGGGAGTTGACTGTGGCAAAGAGGCCCCGGGGGTTGAAAGACTGGGAGGAGATAACAATTTTGAAGTATGATTGTTTAGCAAGCGCAAGGGCAGTACTGAAGGATGAGAGCATAAGTGAAATTAAGGAAGTCTGCCTTTGAGCGTGATTTCCTCCACTGTTGCTCGGCAATACCTGAGCATTTTTGAAGATATTTGGTGTGCCAGGATTGAGGTGCTAATCTGCGAGGGTGAATAGTGATCAGTGGAGCAACAGACTCAAGAGCAGAAATAAGGGATGCATTGTATAGGAAAGTGGCTTGTTCAGGGCATAAGAGAGAGAGAGAATAGGAGGGAGAAGTGAGTCGAACATTGAGAACAGGGATGAGGCGTCAATAGCCTCAATGTTACGTTTAGTGATGGTAACCTTAGGAGGGAGAGATGGGGAAGCAGAGATAGTTAAGTTAAAAGATAGCAAACGGTGGTTAGAGAGTAGAAAAGGTGAGTTGGAGAAAAGTTGCACATGTGCAGATCATGGTCATTCAGAGTTGTTCGCTCGTTGCCGTTTTTTGCAACGCAGCGATTAGGTGGAAAATGCGCCCATGCGTTAAGTAATTTAACACAAAACTTTGGAGATTTACATTAGCTCGAGCGACGTTTTTTTCAACGCTCGAGTGATCGTAGTGTGATTGACAGGAAGTGGGTGTTTCTGGGAGGAAACTGGACGTTTTCAGGGAGTGTGCTAAAAAAACGCAGGCGTGCCAGGTAAAAACGCAGGAGTGGCTGGAGAAACGGGGGAGTGGCTGTCCGAACGCAGGGCGTGTTTGTGACGTCAAACCAGGAACTAAACAGACTGAGCTGATCGCAATCTAGGAGTAGGTCTGGAGCTACTCAGAAACTGCAAGGAATTATTTAGTAGCAGTTCTGCTAACCTTTCATTCGCTATTCTGCTAAGCTAAGATACACTCCCAGAGGGCAGCGGCCTATCGTTTGCAATACTGCTAAAAGCAGCTAGCGAGCAAACAATTCAGAATGAGGGCCCATATCCGCAAATGCTGAGATCTGGCACAGGTTTGCTCTCCAACATAGTCATTGGGGAAAAGTGGCAAATTGTTGCAACCCAAACCACCTGACAAGGTGTTGAAAGTGACTTGTACACGCTGCATATAAGTGGCATGTAACCTCAAGTATTTAGCTTGACAGTTTTATTCAGGGCCCTTGTATGGACGGAGCAGGTGGTGCTCATGTTCAGGTGCAGGGCCAGCTAAGGGCACCATATGGGTGCATATTTTTGCTCTCCCTAGTTTATGAACATTGCTGCATCAGCAGACATAATTCCTAATACCAGGGGGGATGCCAGTTTGTGCTGGGTTCTAAAGGTGAAGGGAAGGCAGACACAGAACATTTGGAGAGGAAGATAAGCCGGGCAGCAGCATTGAGGACAACTTGGAGTGGAGCGAGCTGGGGCACAGGAGGGTCAGATAAGAGGAGAATACCATGGTCCAATCTAGAGATGACCAGAGAGTGGATGAGGGTCTTTGTTGCCTCTAGTCTAAGAAAGGGTCTGATTCCGGAGACATACTGTATCTCCGTTAAAATGGCAGAGCTGCTAAAGAAACTGAATGTGAGGTTTGCAGGAGAGGGAGGAGTCAAGGATAACTCCAAGACAGCGCACATGTGGGCTAGAGGTGCTATCAAAAGATAATGAAATATATAGAAGTGAGGTTATTTGGGAGGGAGGAAGATAATTAGCTCATAATTATATATAATAACTTTAAAGAAGTGTTAGGAAATCCAGGATGAAATACAGATGTGTACTTATATATCATTGTGTTTGAAAAATGACAGGAGCTGATTTGTTGGTACTATATCACTCTTTATCACGCTCCACTTTATTACTTTTTAAGGCAGTACATTTGGGCCTGAGTCTCTGAATCATATATGAAGTGCTAAGATGCAACGGGCGCAGATTTTTTCCATGTCAAGATCCATTATACTTCAAATACAGACTAAGTCACATGCAATAGCCAAGTTTGTCCCAAATGTATTACGTTTTAACAAGAGATAGAGTGGAGACGGACAAAGAGTGATAAATGACCAGCCAATCAGCTCCTAGCTGTCATTTTTCAAACACAGCTGGTGACATGGCAGTTAGGAAGCTGGTTGGCTGGTCATTTATCACTCTTTATCCGTCTCCACTTTATCTCTTGTTAAAGCTTAACAGTGTAAAAGTAATAAAGAAAGGATAGTGCTGTGCTCAATCTCTTGGGTGCTTTAAGTGAATAAATCTTTAATATCCCAAATTATATGGAAACATATATTGTACAAATACAAATGTAACACCATTCCCAGAAGTAGGCCCCCCAGTGGGCCGAAATGCGTTGGAGACACAGCCAAACCGCTTCATTACAAGCACTATCAGCGGTTACCTGACCGGAAGAAACGGAGGTTGAAGATCTGTGCCATACGGTCAGAGGAGACCAGGAGCAAACCAAAGACAGTGGACAAGAGGGGTGACTGTACGCAGCAGCAGTGAGCGGTGTACGGAGTCTCTGTAAGTAGAGGGGGTGCGCGGCGCATGGTTCTGTAGAACCTGCACTGTGAACATCCCCTCCCCAGGCAGCATCATTTCCCCAGTAAGTGTGGCAGCTAGGGGGTGCATCTGTAAAAAGGTGCACCACGGGGCCACCGATCACTGAAGGGAAGAAGAGCAGTCCAGAGACCCCACCAGTGTAACTGCCTACCCGTACCGCACTCACCATCTGTTACATTGTTTATTGCAATGTGATACTGTGAATATTTTGATACATTTTAGCCATTCAGTAAAAATCTTTAATCAGTAACTACCAGTGTACATTTGTATTTGTACAATATATGTTTCCAAATAGTTTGGACATAAAAGACTGATACACTCTGAAACCACCCAAGAGATTGAACGCAGCACTATTCTTTCTTTATTACTATTGTGTATAGGTTTGGTCACCTTAAGTGCAGCAGCACATCCAACAACACATAATATACTCAGTGCGCAGTCAACCCAAAGATTTCTAAAGTATAAAAGGTTAGAGGTGATGGGACAGAGGTTTCCTGAATCGATTTCTTGTTGATGGAAGCGTTTTTCATTACCTCTGTTGCGCCTGTACAAATTCAGGTAGAGGCATTGCCATAAGTTAAATGGAGAGCCATTAAACTTATGGCAATGCCATATGTGGACACCTTCTGTACACAGCCTCACCCACAGGCATATACAGAAGGATTACAGTTGAAGTACCCTTAATATTAAATACATAATTTTTTCCAACATTTCTTTGAATTTTTGGGAAAATGTTAATCAGTATGTTTGCGTAATATAGTTTTAGCATTTTGAAGTGGTATAGTTACAAATAATTAGATGCCACGGTCTACGATGAACATATACCCTCTTCAAAATACATCCGGTGGAAACCTGTCAAATCCGGTAGATGCCACTTATTGTCACTGGTGCCAGGGAAAGGGGGGGTACTAATTACGTGGGCCATGGCTTGTTGTATGGGCCTGGTGGGTTCCCTACCCGCTCTCTCCCCTCCTCTGACTATAGTTACCTTGTGATGGCAAGCAGGTCCCTCCTCCTCCGCTGCACCATCTTCCCAGTGACATTTTCGGGAAGTCTTGTGCCGGAGCCTTTGCTATCTAGTGCACATGCACCTTTCTCCCAAATATCACTGGGAATATGGCTCCACTGAGAAGGAGGAGGGGCCCACTTCCCAGAGCAAGGTAAGATACTGATGCCCCCTCCCCACTTTGATCTGCCCCTGGCTGACGAGCACGTAGTGCTCCCCTGTGGAGCAGTCCCCACTATTACTTTTTTGTTAGTATATATTTTTTGCAGGAGGTGTGTCTGATTAGGCCATACCCACTATAGTACCCAGGTCCAGCATCGCTCTCTGCAGTCCTGTTTATTGTTGTTTAGGTGTGCGACCCCTTTAAGGTATTTTAGGAGCTCTGAAATTCCGGCCAAACTCATATATGTTTTTTAAAAGCAGCAAACATTTACAAGGCGAAGCCAACCTGGTTTTGCCTTGTATATGTTTACTGCTTTAAAAAAATGTACGAGTTCGGCTGGAATCTCGGAGCTCCTGCCGTCTTGCATTCCATTACACCTGGCCTATCGTCTGGGTAGACATGATGAATGTTGACATGATAATCATCCACAAGTGTTGACATGATGACCTGTCGACAAACTGTGCCTGGTTGTCTAGTGATTTCTTACCTTTTCCCAGCAACAGCGGCAGCTTCAATGTCTTCTGCTTCTATGCGGTGCTCTGACAGTCACTTCTGATGTGGATCTCTAATGCTGCAGCATTCCTATAGTGTATCAGGGAGGCATTCAAGTTGCGGCTGCCGGGATCCCAGCGGTCAGGATACCGACACCGGAATCCTGACATCTGGTGAAATACCAGTGGTCTGAATCCTGAATGCCACCTGGAATCCCCGTTCGGGTGATGGTCCATGCCACCACCCGAGCGGGAATATAACCCTGTGGTGACTGATGGTCGCCACTGTGCCAGAAGCGTTTCGAGCACAGTGAGCCCACGAGGTATTCTGGCTGTCGGGATCCCAGCATCGGTCTCCTGACCGCCGGGATCCCGACAGCTGGGATATCATACTGAATCCCTGTATTATATGTAACACACCTTCACTACACTGTACAGTGTATTATAATTTAATTATATTGTCTTTTACCTTTGAGTTCTTTAAAATATATTCTAATGTAAAGCGCAACAGAATATGCTGTGCTAAATAAGAAACTGTTTAATAAATAAATAATAATAATATTTAAGTGTATCCAGATTTTACAGCAGAGAGACATCTGCATCCAACAAGGATTACTACATAAAGATTTTTGTTTTTTGCATGAATGTTCCAGATGTATTTCATGGTGCATTACACATGTTGAATGAAGTTAAATAATCTAAAACAGAGTGTTTGCTCTGCTCTTTATAAATTGTATTATCTACCATCTTAAACATCAAATCTATGCTTTATGTAAGCAGACTAGACTATCAATGAAATTGCAATATAAATACTTTTTATTATTATTAATATTATTATTATTATTATTTGTGGCAGTATATGTGCATTACTCTACAGCATTGGTGGCCGGATTTTTTTGGCCTAGGATCTACTTTGTATTCACTTACTTACCAGTGATCTACTTGCATCACTGTTTTGAAACTTCATACCAAATTTATGTATGATATGACTTACACTGAATGGCGTGTGCAAGCTTTGAATACTCAGGGCAGTAAGTACTCATTCCTAATCATAAGCAGGCATCAAGGTGGTCATCGGTTAGAGATTAACAGTGTTTCTCTAACGTCCTAGTGGATGCTGGGGACTCCGTAAGGACCATGGGCTAGACGGGCTCCGCAGGAGACATGGGCACTTTAAGAAATAATTTAGGTTCTGGTGTGCACTGGCTCCTCCCTCTATGCCCCTCCTCCAGACCTCAGTTTGATACTGTGCCCATACGAGCTGGGTGCTTTTCAGTGAGCTCTCCTGAGTTCGCTGAGAGAAAGTATTTTGTTAGGTTTTTTATTTTCAGGGAGCTCTGCTGGCAACAGACTCCCTGCATCGTGGGACAGAGGGGAGAGAAGCAGCCCTACTCTCTGAAGCTAGGTCCTGCTTCTTAGGCTACTGGACACCATTAGCTCCAGAGGGATCGTACGCAGGATCTCACCCTCGCTGTCCGATCCCAGAGCCGCGCCGCCGTCCCCCTCGCAGAGCCGGAAGACAGAAGCCGGGTGAGTATGAGAAGCAAGAAGACTTCAAATCGGCGGCAGAAGACTCCGTTCTTCACTGAGGTAACGCACAGCACTGCAGCTATGCGCCATTGCTCCCACAAACCTCACATACTCCGGTCACTGTAAGGGCGCAGGGGGGAGCATTTGGAACCTCTTTTTGGCAAAAGTAAACATATATACAGTTGGGCACTGTATTTATGTATGACCCCCCGCAAAGAAAATGCATATTTAAGCGGGACAGAACCCGCCGTCGAGGGGGCGGGGCTTCTTCCTCAGCACTCACCAGCGCCATTTTTTCTCCACAGCTCCGCTGCGAGGAAGCTCCCCAGGCTCTCCCCTGCAGATTCACGGTAGAAGAGGGTAAAAAGAGAGGGGGGGCACATAAATTAGGCGCAAAAACACAATATAAACAGCAGCTACTGGGTTAACATTAAGTTACTGTGTTATTCCTGGGTTATAGCGCTGGGGTGTGTGCTGGCATACTCTCTCTCTGTCTCTCCAAAGGGCCTTGTGGGGGAACTGTCTTCAAAAAGGGCATTCCCTGTGTGTGTGGTGTGTCGGTACGCTTGTGTCGACATGTCTGATGAGGAAGGCTATGTGGAAGCAGAGCGGGAGCAAATGAATGTGGTGTCTCCACCGACGGCGCCGACACCTGATTGGATGGATATGTGGAAGGTTTTAAATGATAATGTTAATTCCTTACATAAAAGGTTTGAAAAAGCTGAAGCCTCAGGACAGTCAGGGTCCCAACCCATGCCTGATCCTATGTCGCAGAGGCCGACAGGGTCTCAGAAGCGCCCACTATCCCAAATTGTTGACATGGATACCGACATGGATTCTGACTCCAGTGTCGATTACGATGATGCAAAATTACAGCCAAAATTGGCTAAATCCATCCGTTATATGATTATAGCAATTAAGGATGTGTTGCACATCACAGAGGAAACCCCAGTCCCTGACAGGAGGGTACATATGTATGTGGAAAAGAAGCCACAGGTAACCTTTCCCCCCTCACACGAGCTAAATGAGTTATGTGAAAAGGCTTGGGAATCTCCAGATAAAAAACTGCAGATTTCTAAAAGGATTCTTATGACAGGTTACGCTGGGAATCCTCCCCTAGGGTGGACAAAGCTTTAACACGCTTATCCAAGAAGGTAGCCCTGCCATCACAGGATACGGCTACCCTCAAAGATGCTGCGGATAGAAAACAGGAGGGTACCCTGAAGTCCATTTATACACATTCAGGTACCTTACTGAGGCCGGCGATCGCGTCGGCCTGGGTGTGTAGTGCTGTAGCAGCGTGGACGGACACCCTGTCTGAGGAACTTGATACCTTAGACAAGGATACTATATTATTGACCCTGGGGCATATTAAAGACGCTGTCCTATATATGAGAGATGCTCAAAGAGACATTAGTCTACTGGGTTCTAGAATAAATGCTATGTCGATTTCTGCCAGAAGGGTCCTGTGGACTCGGCAATGGACAGGTGATGCCGACTCAAAAAGGCATATGGAGGTTTTACCTTACAAGGGTGAGGAATTGTTTGGGGAGGGTCTCTCGGACCTGGTCTCCACAGCTACTGCTGTAAAATGTCAAATTTTTTGCCATATGTTTCCTCACAGTCTAAGAGAGCACCGTATTATCAAATGCAGTCCTTTCGATTACAGAAAAACAAGAAAGTCCGAGGTGCGTCCTTTCTTGCCAGAGGCAGGGGCAGAGGAAAGAAGCTTCACAACACAGCTAGTTTCCAGGAACAGAAGTCCTCCCCGGCCTCTACAAAGTCCACCGCATGACGCTGGGGCTCCACAAGCGGAGCTAGGCCCGGTGGGGGCACGTCTTCGAAATTTCAGCCACAAGTGGGTTCACTCCCAGTTGGATCCCTGGGCAATAGATATTGTGTCTCAGGGAAACTAGCTGGAATTCGAGGAGATGCCCCCTCATCGATACCTCAAATCGGCCCTGCCAGCTTCCCCCCACGAGAGGGAAATAGTGTTAACTGCAATTCAAAAATTGTATCTTCAACAGGTGGTGGTCAAGGTTCCCCTCCTTCAACAAGGAAGCGGTTATTATTCGACCATGTTTGTAGTCCCGAAACCGGACGGTTCGGTCAGACCCATATTGAATTTAAAATCCCTGAACATATACCTGAAAAGGTTCAAGTTCAAGATGGAATCGCTGAGAGCGGTCATCGCAAGCGTGGAAGGGGGGGATTTTATGGTGTCTCTGGACATAAAGGATGCATACCTTCATGTCCCCATTTATCCACCTCATCAGGCGTACCTCAGATTTGTGGTACAGGATTGTCATTACCAATTTCAGACGTTGCCGTTTGGTCTCTCCACGGCACCGAGAATATTTACCAAGGTAATGGCGGAGATGATGGTACTCCTGCGGAAGCAAGGAGTCACAATTATCCCATACTTGGACGATCTCCTCATAAAAGCGAGATCAAGAGAGCAGTTGCTGATCAGCGTAGCACTTTCTCTGGAAGTGTTACGACAACACGGCTGGATTCTAAATATTCCAAAGTCGCAGTTGGTTCCTATGACTCGTCTGCCTTTCCTAGGCATGATTCTAGACACAGACCAGAAAAGGGTTTATCTCCCAATGGAGAAAGCTCAGGAACTCATGACACTGGTCAGGAACCTATTAAAACCAAAACAGGTGTCAGTGCATCACTGCACTCGTGTCCTGGGAAAGATGGTGGCATCATACGAGGCCATTCCCTTCGGCAGGTTCCATGCGAGGACTTTTCAATGGGACTTACTGGACAAGTGGTCCGGATCACATCTTCAGATGCATCGGTTAATCACCCTATCCCCCAGGGCCAGGGTATCACTCCTCTGGTGGCTGCAGAGCGCTCACCTTCTCGAGGGCCGCAGATTCGGCATTCAGGACTGGTTCCTGGTGACCACGGACGCAAGCCTCTGAGGTTGGGGTGCAGTCACACAGGGAAGAAATTTCCAAGGTCTGTGGTCAAGTCAAGAGACTTGCCTTCACATCAACGTCCTGGAACTAAGGGCCATATACAACGCCCTACGTCAAGCGGAGACCCTGCTTCGCGACCAACCGGTTCTGATTCAGTCAGACAACATCACCACAGTGGCTCATGTAAACCGCCAAGGCGGCACAAGGAGCAGAGTGGCGATGGCGGAAGCCACCAGAATTCTTTACTGGGCGGAGAATCACGTAAGCGCACTGTCAGCAGTGTTCATCCCGGGAGTGGACAACTGGGAAGCAGACTTCCTCAGCAGACACGACCTCCACCCGGGAGAGTAGGGACTTCATCAGGAAGTCTTCACACCGATTACAAGTCGGTGGGAACTGCCACAGGTGGACATGATGGCATCCCAATAATGTATACATACATGTGTACACAGGTAGCTAAATATTCATAATTGTCTAATTTATTTAGACAATAAAAAATAGAATGACAATGCACAATTTAATAATAATAATAAGATATATCAATTAAAAAATTAAAAACCATATCAAATGGACATCTCTCGTGGAAATAAACAACTCGGTTGCTGGTGTTAAAGGGTCCAGATTAGGCTATTTAGCCAATAATTACTGAGCAAGTCCAGAATCCTAGTGTATCGTTAGTGTCACCAGCAAGTAGCTTTTAACTGTTAAAAGATGTACTGTAGCAGTCCAATGCCACTTAAATTTAAGCTCACCGCTGTTGGAAGTGTTTCCAAACTCCCATCTATTGCGGTTCAGCGGTGTCCCCGTCTCCCCTGCAGGCTTACCAGTGTGCGCTGATGAACCGTGGCCGCACATCCGGACGTCTCCGGCAGTGATGTGGAGCCTGATTTGCAGACTGGGGGAGAGAGCTGGATGCAGGCAGCACGGAGCAAAGTGGTGACGGATAGATATAAGTTGATTTCCACAGAGAAATTGTAGGTTCCACGACTCGTTTCTCCGCTATAGGTAGAGTAGCGGTTTCATCAGAAGGTACCTTCTGATGAAACCGCTACTCTACCTATAGCGGAGAAACGCGTCACGGAACCTACAATTTCTCTGTGGAAATCAACTTATATCTATCCGTCACCACTTTGCTCCGTGCTGCCTGCATCCAGCTCTCTCCCCCAGTCTGCAAATCAGGCTCCACATCACTGCCGGAGACGTCCGGCTGTGCGGCCACGGTTCATCAGCGCACACTGGTAAGCCTGCAGGGGAAACGGGGACACCGCTGAACAGCAATAGATGGGAGTTTGGAAACACTTCCAACAGCGGTGAGCTTAAATTTAAGTGGCATTGGACTGCTACAGTACATCTTTTAACAGTTAAAAGCTACTTGCTGGTGACACTAACGATACACTAGGATTCTGGACTTGCTCAGTAATTATTAGCTAAATAGCCTAATCTGGACCCTTTGACACCAGCAACCGAGTTGTTTATTTCCACGAGAGATGTCCATTTGATATGGTTTTTAATTTTTTAATTGATATATCTTATTATTATTAAATTGTGCATTGTCATTCTATTTTTTATTGTCTAAATAAATTAGACAATTATGAATATTTAGCGCTCCCTGTGTACACATGTATGTATACATTATTGTAATTTCTTGTTCGGTTTGAATAATTGCAGATTATTCATTGGAAGCAGCATTGTAGATCTTCCTTATCCAGGTTATTTAAAGTTGGTAATAAGTGCGCCTGATTGCCTCTTTATAAGTAAAATTAGTGTGAGTTTTATGATGGCATCCCGCCTCAACAAAAAGCTACAGAGGTATTGCGCCAGGTCAAGAGACCCTCAGGCGATAGCTGTAGATGCCCTGGTGACACCGTGGGTGTTCCAGTCGGTCTATGTATTTCCTCCTCTTCCTCTCATACCCAAGGTGCTGAGGATAATAAGAAAAAGAGGAGTGAGAAAAATACTCATTGTTCCAGATTGGCCAAGAAGGACTTGGTATCCAGATCTGCTAGAAATGCTCACAGAGGACCCGTGGCCTCTTCCTCTTAGACAGGACTTGTTGCAACAGGGGCCCTGTCTGTTCCAAGACTTACCGCGGCTGTGTTTGACGGCATGGCGGTTGAACGCCGGATCCTAGCAGAGAAAGGCATTCCGGATGAGGTCATTCCTACGCTGATAAAGGCTAGGAAGGACGTGACAGCTCAACATTATCACCGTATATGGCGAAAATATGTTGCTTGGTGTGAGGTCAGGAATGCTCCTATGGAGGAATTCCAACTGGGCCGTTTCCTTCACTTCCTACAGTCCGGAGTGAATTTGGGCCTAAAATTGGGTTCCATTAAGGTCCAGATTTCGGCCCTATCCATTTTCTTTCAAAAAGAGTTGGCTTCTCTACCTGAAGTTCAGACGTTTGTAAAGGGAGTGCTGCATATTCAGCCCCCTTTTGTGCCTCCAGTGGCACCTTGGGATCTTAACGTGGTGTTGAGTTTCCTGAAATCCCACTGGTTTGAACCACTCAAAACGGTGGAGTTGAAATATCTCACGTGGAAGGTGGTCATGCTATTAGCCTTGGCTTCGGCTAGGCGTGTGTCAGAGTTGGCGGCTTTGTCACATAAAAGCCCCTATCTGGTTTTCCATGCGGATAGAGCAGAATTGCGGACCCGTCCACAATTTCTGCCGAAAGTGGTTTCATCCTTTCATATAAACCAACCTATTGTGGTGCCTGTGGCTACTACTGACTTGGATGATTCCGAGTTACTTGATGTGGTCAGGGCTTTGAAGGTTTATGTAGCCAGAACGGCTAGGGTCAGGAAAACAGAGTCTTTGTTTATCCTGTATGCCTCCAACAAGCTTGGTGCTCCTGCTTCAAAGCAAACTATTGCTCGCTGGATCTGTAACACGATTCAGCAGGCTCATTCTGCGGCTGGATTGCCGCTGCCAAAATCAGTTAAGGCCCATTCCACTAGGAAGGTGGGCTCTGCTTGGGCGGCTGCCCGAGGGGTCTCGGCATTACAGCTTTGCCGAGTGGCTACTTGGTCAGGATCAAACACTTTTGCAAAGTTCTACAAGTTTGATACCCTGGCTGAGGAGGACCTTGTGTTTGCTCAATCGGTGCTGCAGAGTCATCTGCACTCTCCCGCCCATTTGGGAGCTTTGGTATAATCCCCATGGTCCTTACGGAGTCCCCAGCATCCACTAGGACGTTAGAGAAAATAAGATTTTACTTACCGGTAAATCTATTTCTCGTAGTCCGTAGTGGATGCTGGGCGCCCGTCCCAAGTGCAGAATTCTTCTGCAATACTTGTATATAGTTATTGCTTCAATAAGGGTTATGTTATGGTTGCATCAGGGTTGACCTGATGCTCTGTTGTTTATCATACTGTTAACTGGTTGTTTTCACTTGTTATACGGTGTGATTGGTGTGGCTGGTATGAATCTTGCCCTGGATTACCAAAATCCTTTCCTTGTACTGTCAGCTCTTCTGGGCACAGTTTCTCTAACTGAGGTCTGGAGGAGGGGCATAGAGGGAGGAGCCAGTGCTCACCAGAACCTAAATTCTTTCTTAAAGTGCCCATGTCTCCTGCGGAGCCCGTCTATCCCATGGTCCTTACGGAGTCCCCAGCATCCACTACGGACTACGAGAAATAGATTTACCAGTAAGTAAAATCTTATTTTTGATTGAATGATTTTAGTGTTCGAGTATGCATATTCACAATGGTATGTGGAACCAAAAAGTGCTATTAAGTACAAGGCACCTTTCCTTATGTATGGATATTTCCTCTCAGCCAGTGGGTTCCAAAAGCTTCCTTCAGACTTGGACATCAGTGTGCAATAAAAGGTCATTATGTTCTGCTTTATTTTCTTCTAGTTGACTGGAAGAGGCGCCTCTGGAGACTTTTTGCATGAATTGAATTGACAATTTTAAGTTCAATATCCATGACATCTGTCATATTTAGCATTTTATCACACAATGCCTGTTGATGAATTATGCAGTGAGAATTCATGAAGTCAGGAAATGTGTCATCACGTTTCACATTACAATAATTATAATAATTATTTAAAAAAGCATTAATAATAATGAACACAATGTATTAATGATTGTTAAGGCTATTTTTTAATGTGCACATAAATCCAATATAATTTTATACCGGATATACTTTTTTGATCACGATCAACGTTTTGGCCAGGTCTGGTCTAAAGGATGTCCACCAATATTCAAATCACTGTTAGACTGACATTGCTGGATACATTTCTCTTCAGTTATGAGGTCACAGTACCTACAGATTGTGCTGCTACAAGAGTTCTGCAGCACTTAACAAAGTACATAAGCAAATGAGCAAAAAAAGAAAATAACTTATAGTAGATGACAATGTAGTACAAATACATGTATACAGTATATTGCTGCATCAGGAGACAGGACACTGAAACATCATGGTGGCAGTAATCGAGGGTTAGGTGCAGTTGTAGTGATATGGAGTAGAAAATAGTCTAAGAGAGGGAAAAGCATATGAGGAGAGAGGGCCCTGCTCATGAGAGCTTACATTCTGCAGGGGAGTGGCAGACAGACACAAGTGACACAGATAGGGTAGAAGTGAGCCATGTAGCAGATGGATAGGATGAGAGATGGAGTAGAAATGAGCATATAACAGGGTTAGAATGAGAGATTGCTGGGTTTGATGACAAAGTGGGTCTTGAGAGCCAGTTGAAAGTTTGTAGAGAGGTAGAGAGTCTGATATTGAGAGGTAGAGAATTCCAGTGGTAGGGGGGCACCACAGTCAATGGGAGAAAGTAATCAGTTGGCAGTAGAGGCCGCATGTATTTGTGGAGCAAAGAGGGCGGGTGGGATTATAAAGGGATATAAGGTCAGATATGTAAATAGTAGAGGAATGGATGAGGGATTTGTAAGAGAGTGTGAGAAGCTTGAATTGGATTCAGAAGGGGAGCCAGTGTAGGGCTTGTAAGAGAGGGGGAGTGGAGAGAGGCATTTGTTAGGTAGGCCAGATAGGAAGTGATTACAGTAGTCCAATCTGGAGATGACCAGTGAGTGAATGAGGGTCTTAGTAGCATCCAGGGTGAGAAAGGGTCTAATCCTGGAAATATTTTTGAGATGGAAACAGCAGGACTGCAAGAGGTACTGAATGTGTGGTCTGAAGGAGAGGGAGGAATCAAGGATATCTCCAAGACAGTATACAGTACTTGGGGACTAAAGAAGATAGTTGTGCGATCGATAGTGAAATTGTGGGAGGAAAGTTCAGGGGCAGATTGGGATGGAAAACCAGCCCGGGATATTTATGGAAGCAGCCCTGATAAAGGTGTGGTGTGATGAGGGGGTGGGGTCTGTTGAGGGGGCAAAATCCCTCCTCATATAGCCTTTATGCAATTGCAGCCTTGCATCAGGCAGTATTCAGAGTTTGTGCGAGTATTTAATGGCACACAGGCAGCAAACAAATTTCACACCAAACAAAATAAACACATTTTTCAATCCGAGGACCGTATGCACAGTCTCTCAGTGCCTCCGGGCACTGATGGTCCAAGTCCCTAGCACTAGGGGAAACTTTCCCTGCTTGCTGGCCACTTTTCAGCACCAGTGTGTTGAACAGTAGACTGAGCAGGGTTTAAATCCCTGCCAGTACAATTAGACCAATTCCCAGCTATCGCTGGGAAGGTCCGAAAACCTGGACCAGAGCCGAATGGTTGAGAGCCCACCCTTCTCTCCCTCAACCACACTTCAGAGCCCCTGTCCGGGCTTTGCACTGAACCAGGTTCTTTTACCTGGCTACTAAACACTTTCTCTGAGGCTGGATGGCTTTTCTTTAACCCTCTACAGGGAAGTTGTGACCAGGGAAATACTGCATTCCCTGGTGAAACTAACCCTGTCTCACCACACTATATATACACTTTGATCCTTCAACGTGTTTCCAGTGTTAAGGGCCATTGGCTATTACCAGTGCTCACCAACATCGAATAAACATTGATTGTCTTGAAGTGCTTTCAGTACTGAGTACTATCGGAAATCTTCTGAGACCTCCAGCATCAATTACCATTGATACCTATTACCATCGGTTATGTTCGGAGATCTCCAGCATTAACTCATTTCAATTATCATCTGTTGTACTTCTTCTAACTACTGGATACCTGACCAGGGGGCCATGACCTGCTTACCAGGTGCCGCAAAGCCCAAATCCCCTGGGGAGGGGGGCACTGGGGAAAACCAGTGGCGAGTTAGACTCTGCGCCTCTGGTCAGGTCTCGTCAACGTCCAGGGATAGCCAGCTCATGAAGAAGTCCTACATATGTCCTCCTCATCTGCTGCCTTCACAACCAGTAACTCCATCCCTTGGCACTCCAGCTGAGACCACCAGGGATCGGGTTGTGACACTGAGTCTATATTTTCCCTATAACACTGTCCTGATCTAAACCTCCTGTGTCCTGCCTTTCCACATGTGTGATACCTAAAAGTATGTGACTGCCTGTCCTCACCATGCTGTGCCCTATATAATTGCAGCTGTGGACATAGCATACTCACGCAGGGCTTGAATACTCACGGTCATTTATTTTTCATTTTGCATTTCTTTCTTTCTAATTATATACTTGTCATGGCCAATGACTGATTCTCTCAGGTCATCTACCGTGATTCCGCTCCAGTTTGGGATTAAGGTTTGAACCCTTGTTTTTGAATATTTTTTAAGGCCATCCATTAAAACTGAAACTGCAACCTCCCTGTGATTTGCCTTCAATTATACCTTTTTATTTTATCTTATACCTGATTCTCATATACTTACCCATTGCTGACAAAACCCTGTGAAAAAAATCTGCTGCATTCTCAGTATCTTTTTTCCTTTTTTTGGCAAAAATGTTGTACCAATCAACAACCATGGGAACATATATACTTAATTGATTATTATTGTGACTAATATTTGTTTGATTATCCTCATCAGTACAAGATGTATCTTCCTCCAAATGACTATCCTTCATAAAATGTTGTACATTAGTGGTAGACATGCCCTCAATACTACTCTCCAATCTTTATTTGTGGGTTCATGTGCATTACCTAAGTCCTAAATTAATTTTTTGCAATTGATTAAATCTTTCCTGGGATCTGGGAAATCAGTAATAATGGAATTTTGTTCAGACTTATTCCATGGATAATGCATAGCTACATGTTTAACTGGAATTACCCCATCTTTATCTTCCTTCCCATTAGGAATAGCTATTGTATGTACTGGGTGCAGTCCTGCAGGTACACTGTGTTAATTGTATGGAGTCAGGCTGGCAACAGAAATCTTCGGGCCATGTAAAGTGATATCTCTGGGGCCCCCTCAGATTATATATATATATATATATATATATATATATATATAAATGAATGTTTGGTAACTAGTACTGCGCTTTTAAACCTTAGTAGTGATAGTTTTAGATATACTGAAGATTTCTATATCCAGATAGTTTTTATTTTCTAATTGTACTTGGCAGCAACCCCACAGATTGGTCCTCTGCCTGAAAGGACCCAGAAAATGGATGTATGGAAACTGTTTCTTTAGGGGGCACCTAATGTTTATAGATTGCTAGGGATTAGTGTGCTTTGAATATATATATATCAGTTATACAAAGATTATCAAACCTCTCATACCAAGAAATTTAGTGAGTACAACAGCATCAATGTTTACCAAGACATACATATATTTATTAAAATACTTTCTTAAAGTATTCATAAATTATTATTTTTTTGTTATTGTTGAAGCCCTATTACAGCCAAGCAATAATTAATGCACAAGAACAGTTAGATTTTTCAGCAGGTACTTAGTAGACAGCTTTTTTCTTTAGTTTAAGAATCCAAATACTATATCACCCAACGTGTTTCATCATCTATGACTTCATCAGGGGTGTCTTTAGTAGATAAGGTTAGTGCAATTAATAATGTCCTTTTGGTTTATCTTTTATTCATATTGGTATCAGTGGCTGAACAAATTCTTTAACTGGTACCTCCTATTCTATATTAAGTTGAGTAGCTGCCTGAAGAGTTGCCCTCAGGAACATGTTTTTCTTTCTAAGGACTGAATTCCCAGGTCAATGTTCCCAGCCCATTTTGTAAATAGGTGGAAATGGTCACACTAATTTTCTTGTATCCTTTAGAACAGGGGTGGGCAATTATTTCAGCTGGGGGGCCGCTTAACACTTCCAGCGAATATTCGAGGGCCACATACAAAATATCTTGTATATACAATATCTATCACAAAAATGCTGTTAGATTTTGATTAAAAAATATTTTATTATACGAAGCAAACAGAATAAGAAAATGAACACTGATACAATATAGAACACAGTAAATGTCTAGGTAGGAGTAAAAGGAACAGAAATGGAGGAAGAGGAGGAGAAGACAGAAAGAAGACAGAAAACAAGAGAGAGAAAAAATAACAAACACTCAAGCCTTCGTACAATCAAGTGGAGTGTTCGTTTAAAAAAAAAAAAAAACTAACAATCAAAGGTGGAATTAACAATTACATAAAAGAGTCAGTGAGATGATTGAAACCTCTGATGCGCATTAACCAGAGAAGCGAAGTCAGGCATCATCTCTGTTGTCGCAATCCGAAGCACAGCTGCAAGGTGCTCATCATTCATGGAAGATCTGTGTTTTGACTTGTTAAATTTCATCACAGAAAATGCCTGCTCGCATATGTAGGTTGAACCAAATAGCACAAGCATCTTCCGCGCATGAGCCTTGATCTTTGGAAAGTTTTGACCATTGAGAGAGGCATAAAACCGTGGAAGAGGTTCTGATTTGAATTGCTCTTTAAGCAAAGCATCACACTGCAGGTCAATAAGCTCAAGTTGAAGATCACAAGGAGCATTGTCGACATCAAATGTGAAAGGTGAGGAGACCAAAGATAAATCTTTTTCTATTGTTTTGAAATCATTGAATCTCCGTGAAAACTCCCCATGTAAATCGAGTACTGATGATGCATATTTTTCCAGATTTTCATTTGAAACAGCAACTTGATGCAAAGTGCAGAAATGAGTGAACTGCTTGTTCCTTAAATGACGGGAGAAAAGCAGCAATTTGGTCATAAATGACTTCACGCTGAAATGCAGATCATGAGCAAAAAGCCCCTTCCCTTGCAATCTTAGATTTAATTCATTCATGTGGTCCATAACATCAACAGCAAATGCGAAATCAGATAGCCAATCCTTATTTTTCAGCTGGGGAAAATCGGGTTCTTTTCCTTTCATGTTTAGAAACACCCCAATCTGCTCTCTCAGCTCCCACACTCTTTTCAAAACATTCCCCAAGCTAAGCCATCTCACATTGGTATGATACAGGATATCTGTGTGCTCAGCATCAGTCTCCTCTAGCAGAGCTACAAATTGTCTGTGATTTAATCATCTTGCGCGAATGTAGTTGACCACTTTTGTAACTGTGTCCACAACGTTGCTTAATTTTAAAACACTTTTACAAAGGACCTCTTGATGTATGATGCAATGTAGAAAGACAATTTTGAGTTCTGGATTCTTTTCACTGACTTAGTCTTGAATTCTTTTTAGCAATCCAATATTTTTTCCTGTTAGATTGGGGCTTCCGTCAGTTGTCACACCAGCCAATTTTTCCCACTCCACTCCAAGTTTGGATACACACTGATTTACAGCCTCCAATAAATCCTTTCCAGTTGTTGTATCTTTCATGGACTGCATTGATGCCAGTTCTTCTGTAATATCAAAATTTTCATTGATACCTCGAATGAAAATCATCAACTGGGCTGTGTCTTTGACATCACAACTTTCATCCAGTGCTAACGCAAAATATGACATATTGTTGACTTTCTTTTTTAATTGCAGTTCCATATTCTCGGATATGTCCTCGATGCGCCTCACAACAGTTCGCCGTGACAAGCTAATATTTTCAAACATTTTTTTCTTGTCTGGGCACAATATTGCAGCAGAGTCAACCATACATTCCTTTATAAATTCTCCTTCGGTGAACGGCTTACTGTTCTTGGCGATTTTGTGTGCTAGTAAATAGCTCACCTTTGTAATTCCATCCTGTGCAGATGACAATTTTGTGAAAAATGTTTGCTCTTTTTGGATTCGAGCAACCATCTCATTGGCTTTCTCCAATTTGTCTTCAGCAGATAAATTTTTATACTTCATAGCATGCTTTGTCTCGAAATGGCGATTTAAATTATATTCTTTGAATACTGCCACGGATTCCTTACAAACTAAGCACACTGCTTTTTCACCAACAAGGAAAAAAAAATATTTAGGAGTCCATTCTTTGTTGAATTTTCTGCATTCACCGTCTATCTTTCTTTTCTTTGTGAAACTCATTTCTTAGTCTGTTGATTTTAAATCAAAATCAAAATTTAGGCAATAAATATAAACAAGACTCACACAGTGGTGCGCATTACTGACATCTGTATGATGTTTTTATGTTCTCCGATGTTTGTATGGCTTTCCTCCCACACCACAAAAATATACTGGGAGGTGTTGCGGAATTCATACTGTAAGCGTCAAAAGGGAGGGGACTGATATGAATGACAAATATTTGTAGGAGTAAGTCCTGGGCTGCGCAGAGACTGCACAAAGTAGATTTTTGCAGCTCTTCGTACACATACGATCGCACACTTGCATAGGCGAATTTACACTCCCCCTGGGGACGGCGACTACCCGAACGCAGGACAGCAAAATTAGCAGCACAGTGATCAAGTCTGCATCAGCCCTTTAATCAGCAGTTGCAGCAAAATGCATATGCAACCAACTCAAAATAAGACCCGTTATAGGGCCCAAGTCAGACACGATCACTGCTGTGCATTTTTGCACAGCAGATGATCGGCTTTGAACTGTGCATACACTGCAATGTGCAGGCACGTCAGTCTGCAGCGCCGGGATGGTGCGAACAAAGCGATCGCACAGGCGATCGCAAGCCGATTGACAGGAAGAGGACGTTTGTGGATGGCAATTGACCGTTTTAGAGGAGTGTCCGGAAAAACGCAGGAGGCACCAGGCATTTCGAGGGAGGGTTTCTGACGTCAGCTCCGGCCCCAATCATAGCAGCAGCTGAGTAAGTCCTGGGCTGCGCAGAGACTGCACAAAGTAGATTTTTGCAGCTCTTCGTACACATACGATCGCACACTTGCATAGGCGAATTTACACTCCCCCTGGGGGCGGCGACTACCCGAACGCAGGACAGCAAAATTAGCAGCACAGTGATCAAGTCTGCATCAGCCCTTTAATCAGCAGTTGCAGCAAAATGCATATGCAACCAACTCAAAATAAGACCCGTTATAGGGCCCAAGTCAGACACGATCACTGCTGTGCATTTTTGCACAGCAGATGATCGGCTTTGAACTGTGCATACACTGCAATGTGCAGGCACGTCAGTCTGCAGCGCCGGGATGGTGCGAACAAAGCGATCGCACAGGCGATCGCAAGCCGATTGACAGGAAGAGGACGTTTGTGGATGGCAATTGACTGTTTTAGAGGAGTGTCCGGAAAAACGAAGGAGGCACCAGGCATTTCGAGGGAGGGTTTCTGACGTCAGCTCCGGCCCCGATCATCGCAGCGGCTGAGTAAGTCCTGGGCTGCGCAGAGACTGCACAAATTTCTGTTTGTGCAGCTCTCTTGCACATGCGATCGCAACCCCGGCACAGCGATTACCCCCTCCCCCTGATCGCAGCAGTGCAAAAATCATCTGCTAGCGATCAGGTCTGAATAAGGCCCATAGTTATGTATATAACTATAAAAACATAGTACATATAACTATAAAAACACACACACCACAATACAATATACAATACATACATAGTACATACATACATACATACATACATACATAGTAGAATACATCGTTTTTTTTACAGGCACAATACATATGTCCAATAAACACAGTAATCCAGTAATAAAAAAAACAAAACATGGGGCTGAAAACAAACAGCACCCTGTGTAATGCTGCAGCCTCAAACACCCCCCCCCCCCCACCACCCCTGGACCCATATAGCAGTCTATCTTCCCCTCTCTCCTAAACCTATATGGCAGTCCCTACCCCCCTTTCCCCACCCTCCCCTAAACCTATATAGCAGTCCTTACCCTCCCCACTCCCCTAAACCCATACAACCATTTTTAACTCCCCTCCCCATAACTTATAGGGCAGCTTTATCCAGGGGGTTTACCTATTTGTCAGTGACGATCCCCACTGTCAGTGATGATCCGCGCTGCTGCTGCTGATCGTACTTCTCCCCGCTGGCCGCCGCCGTTTCTTCTCCCCGCTGGCCGCCGCCGTTTCTTCTCCCCACTGGCCGCTTCGTTCAGCTCTTCAGTGCCTGCCCAGCGTCGCCCCCCGTGACGCCCAGCGCATGAGATAGAGGAAATCCCGGTCAGCTGACCATGTGACGTGACCGGGATTTCCTCAGTGGCGCCGCGTCTGCGAGCAGTGCAATGACAAGCGGCCTGTCGGGCCGCTTGTCATTGCACTCTGGTGGGGCACAGCGGGCCAGGCAGGATCGGTCCGCTGGCCGCATCCGGCCCGCGGGCCGCATGTTTCCCACCCCTACTTTAGAATGTAGTCCTCTCTCCTGATCTGTCCTGCTTTCTAGTCTAACAACAAAGGGGGGCTGGTGCAAATCCCCACCCCTAAATTCCCTTCCGCACACTGAAAATTACCTGTAACCATCCCTGAACCTATCTGGTAATAAAATTCAGAGAAATAGTCACAAATGTTTACAAACACATGTTTAGCTGCTGGCCACTTCATGGCTTCTCTGATACAGCAGCTAACCTACATAATAGCAGTGCCCACATAGGGAATTTTACAGTGCCCACATTACAGGTAATTTTCAGTGTGCGGAAGGGAATTTAGGGGTGGGGATTTGCACCCCCCTTTGTCTGTAGTTTGTCTGTGACCCCTCCCCCTTCCAGCACCTGATATATAATTATCTCCAGGTATGATTGAGCAGCTTCCAAATTGTTTGTCTGCTTGTGTGCAAGAGGCATTGAATGGGAGCAGCATTTGGAAGGCATGCTGTTCCTTGTAGTGCCAATGGGAGATCCTGGGGGTTGCTCCCGGGTAAGTTAGCTCTCTGTCTGGAAGTGTTTTAGTTATAGCCTTTATCATGAGGCCTACTGTGACAAATTACATGACTCTATGTGGGCACTGCTATTATGTAGGTTAGCTGCTGTATCAGAGAAGCTGTGAAGTGGCCAGCAGCTAAACATGTGTTTGCAAACATTTGTGACTAATTCTCTGAATTTTATTACCAGATAGGTTCACGGATGGTTACAGGTAATTTTCAGTGTGCGGAAGGGAATTTAGGGGTGGGGATTTACACCCCTCCCCCTTTGTCTGTTGTTTGTCTGTGACCCCTCCCCCTTCCAGCACCTGATATATAATTATCTCCAGGTATGATTAAGCAGCTTCCAAATTGTTTGTCTGCTTGGGTGCAAGAGGCATTGAATGGGAGCAGCATTTGGAAGGCATGCTGTTCCTTGTAGTGCCAATGGGAGATCCTGGGGGTGGCTCCCGGGTAAGTTAGCTCTCTATCTGGAAGTGTTTTAGTAATAGCCTTTATCATGAGGCCTACTGTGACAAATTACATGGCCCTATGTGGGCACTGCTATTATGTAGGTTAGCTGCTGTATCAGAGAAGCCGTGAAGTGGCCAGCAGCTAAACATGTGTTTGCAAACATTTGTGACTAATTCTCTGTATTTTATTACCAGACAGGTTCAGGGATGGTTACAGGTAATTTTCAGTGTGCGGAAGGGAACTTAGGGGTGGGGATTTGCACCCCATCCCCTTTGTCTGTTGTTTGTTTGTGACCCCTCCCCCTTCCAGCACCTGATATATAATTATCTCCAGGTACGATTGAGCAGCTTCCAAATTGTTTGTCTCCTTTCTTGTCTGCCAAGTACTGTATATATATATATATATATATATATATATATATATATATATAAAGTGCAATAACATTTTAAGCTATATAAGAATCCCTCATCCCACCCCAAAGCCCTCACCAATCCACTCTTACCCTGGGTAGAGACTAACTAGAGACTAACCTCATACCCCACCAGAAGAAGACATTGCAGGGCATGGGAATCCTGGCCAGCGGTGCTGCTGGCATGTCCCGTAACTGCCTGCAACAGAGCTGGACCCGGAAGAGCGAGTGGACACACAGTCACTGTGTGTGAGAGGCTCCTGTCACTCTGAGGCTGCATCCACACCGCCTACAACTAGCTGCCTAGTTTAGGCAAGATGGCTTACATGCCTGCCGTGTGCTAAGTGGCATATCCTTGGGGCCCAGTACAGATGTCCCCTTTGACCCCCCCCCCCCCCTGTCGCCATCCCTGGCAGGGATTATTGTTTCAGAACCATGAATGTTCTTGTATTTATTAGCATCTGCAAACACGTCACAATTCTCAACAATAGCCAATGGGGTAGAGGCTGCACTTCCTCTGCTTTGTGGCCCTTCCTGAAAATGAATAGCATGAGATACAGCAGAAATGAAAGCAGGTCCATCTTCTTCATCTAAAACATCACCTTTCTCTTTATGCAATACTGGATACAATTTTTTATTGGCGTACTAAGGGCCTAATTCAGATCAGATCACAGAAGTAAATTTATTAGGTAATGGGCAAAACCATGTGCGCTGCAGGTGGGGGGCAGATATAACATGTGCAGAGAGAGTTACAGATGGAGCCTCCGTTATCTTGGCTGTTTCTCCGCCTAAACAGAGGTTTAGTCACACCTAGGCTATAGTGTAGGTTGCTGAGTTTAATCACAGATAGGCACATACAATACACATCTCCACCACTGGGTGGCTAATGCTCCACTAATCCAGTACTTTAAAGCGAATAACGGCAGAATGATCTACAGTACAAGCTCTGGCAAATGGTCAGTGACGACTGTAATGTTAATGCACACACAGACCAATGGTCAGATGGAGAGAGTCATTTAAAAAAAAAAATACTTTATACAGATGCAAACGAACGTATTAAAACACTTGTCAATTGCCGTTTTATTGCATGTGAGCGTCCAAGTCCCGCAGACAAAGTAATAGAGAAAAAATTAATATAGTGTATGCAGACACAACTAATGTGTGAAAGCAATAATGTAGTTCATTGACGTTAAAGTATGTACAGTATACTCTATGTTTTGTACAATATGAGCGTCCAAGTCCCTTAACGGTATAAACAAACACCAATGGGAAGGAATTGCTGCTTACAGTACTTTTACACATTAGCTTGTGTATCTTCCATGAAGCGTCGTGGGCAAGTGGTGAAGTCTTCTGCCTCCCACGCTTAGAGTCCTGGGTTCGATTTCCAAACTGCTGTCAAAGTCGAAAAATATTGCAGTACACACATCACGTACAAACTACACACAGATGGCCTCCCTGCGTGCACTTGTTCTGTCGTGCGTGCTCATATCCGCAATTTGCGTATGGTCGCTCCCGCGGTCCTGTGCATTAGCGCGTGGTATGAGTATTTACGGTAGAGTTTGTGAACGCACGGAAGGCTATCAAAACACATTACATATTTAATCCAAATAGTGCACAATGTACACATAGTATCCCTGCACCACATCAGAAAGTAATAACAGTTTAAATGGTAACAGAACAAAGTGATTCACCTTTACAGAATAGGAGGGGACAGAACAAGGTCATAAGGTGGTGTTTGGTATCCAGCTGAAGGGTATTTTAAGGGTAACATTCCGGTGTTGGTTTGAGAAAGATCACATGTTCCTGCGGATAGTTATGTGCAGGAGCAGAATATATATATAAACTGTATTTACTGTACATTATGTATGCAGCAGGAATCCAGAGGAGACCACCCACAAGAGCAGTTGGGAAAGACATCGCCTACCTATTCAAACCGACCTATGACCTCTCCTGTACTGTAAATGTGCATTCCTGTGTCCAATGGACAAGGAGATTACAGTATCTATTGTATTGCTTTTTGGAAGAATTGTATAAAGAGGGCTGCTGCAGGCCTGGTCTGACACAAGACTCACAAAGTTATCTATCAGATGACCGAGGGCCGGGAAGCGCAAGCGAATCTACTCACGTAGGTACCATTGAATGTAACCATTTACTCTGTTATATTATATTGTATTGTATTGTTTGTATTGTAACCCCCCTTTTAGCAATAAACCACTGTGGTGTCGGAACCCAGCGGTAAAATCACAATTGGTGTCGTGTCTTCATTGCCCTGCTAAGGTTTAAAGCGTATTTTCATTGCATTGCATAACTGTTCAGGGTTTGTGGTGTATCTCTGGGTGTGTACGCGCTGTGAGTACTTTGTACCATCAGCGCAGCATTTGTATGCGAAGTCCGTACGCAGTACGGGACTTTGTACGCTAATAGCGTACAAAGTGCGCAGAGTGTGTGTTAAGTACAGCGGCCGCAGCGGCTCTATGGTAAAGTGTATTTAAGGTGTGTTTAAGGTATAGCTTTCTTTCCTAAGGATATTTCAGCATTATCAATTGGGGGCTCTCCGGTTTTCCACATACTTACTACCTAACAGGTCACAGCAGACTCAATCTATCAGCAAAAGGGTGGACAGAAAGTATCCTACGTATCCTTTTCTTGGTCGATGGATGCTAAAAACCCTGCTTGATTGCTGATTAGATGGCGTCTGCTCTGTATGGTTTGTAGAGATGCTGGTAGAACCCGTAAGGTAAACAGGAAAAAAGCTATTTAAAATCTGTGAATTTCTTTTTGGCGCCAAAACCGTACACAGCACCCATACTCTTTGCATACTCTCTCACATTGTTGCCATAACATTCAGATTGCTAGATTCATTTAGACTTGTGTGAAACCAGAGATATTTGTTGCTATATAGTAAAAAAAATATATATATATATTTAAGGAAGTAAGCGTAAAGCACAAACACAGTCTGGCCTAGTTGTAAAGGATTATACAGAAATAAACTGTGTTGTGTTTAGTGGGCAATAGTAGTTTTACTGCTCACATTTATAGAAGTTGTGTGATCACTTTTATTGCGTACGCACATTAGTATACGTGGTATGGAACGTGAGGACAGCATACAAAAAAAAGTGCACGTAGCGCAAGGCCGCACACGTGGCATAGAGGTACGCACGGTTGCGTAATTACGCAAGCTTGCGTAGGGTTGGGCGCGCATAATAAAACCACATGATAGATTTGTTTAGTTTAAAGGTGGGACAGTAGCCACGCTACAATAGCACCAAACCACCCGGTTTCTAAAGAAATTTAGTATAAAAAAAAAAAAATTAGTATAAATAATTTTTTTTAAATTGGCTCTGGGGGTAAAGCTGCCAACTTGAATGAATCCTAATTTTCTGTACAGAAAAATAAAGTGTATTTGAGTGAGCGAATGCAGGAGTGAGTGGATACTGAACCCAAGAACTGAAGTGGTCTAGGTGGTCTAAGCTAGGTGGTCTAGGTGGACACACTGGGCTAGTAGAGGCCCGGTGGCGTAGGGTTTGCAACTCTTAGTGGTAGTGGTCTAGGCTAGGTGGTCTACAGCAATCATAGGGCATATAGATAACTAGTATCTATAGGCTATGCTATTGCATCACATGTCCGTTTGTTCTGCACAGCGCAACGTGATATTATTGTGTCATATGCGCTGTGGAAGAGCATACGCAGACAGGATTGTATAGATAAAGGGGTTTTTCTTTGATAACTTCTGGAAATCTCCCTGGTGGGCTTCACTGGAAAGGGTGAAAGATAGTTATCTAATGTCTCTGTTTTTCACCCTACAAACAATTCCAGTTGAAAGATACCGAAAAGGAAATTTTCACTGCCTCTCTCAGGAAAATATTCCAAACAGAACTTCCACCGAAAGAAATTACGGTGTAAGGTCTGATAGGAGCCCTAAGTTGGGTACATTGCGATCCGCTACCAACAGTGTATCGTTGTACTGGCCAGCGTGGGCGAGAGCGAGTGGAAGGCGCTCGGGTATACTTCCACCGTCTACTTATATTGAGTATTTTGGTGTTTGTGGGAATTATTTTAATTAGAAGAGACCCACAAATATGGGAGCCAGTTGCTCAAGTAAGAGACGTTTAGACAGGGTTCAGGCAGAATTGTGGCCAAAAGGCTCAGCAAGGTTTATCATGTGTGAAAAATATGGTTCACACAAAGAAGTTTTATGCAATGAGTGGGTATGTATGACTAACAATGATAGGGTACCATTCCCTAGAGTGGGCAGCTTTGAACCAGAGGTATTACAGAACTTAAGGTTAAGGATATGTCTGATAAAATCCAAGAAACAAAGGATAAACATACAGACTGTTTAAATTTATGGGAACAGGAGGGGGATATGCAAAGGGAATTAGCTCGCGCAGCAGGTTCCAAACCTAGCGGGAAAACAATGGCGACCGCACCACCACCACCATATATTGTTGGGGAGAAAATGGCTACAGGCAATGATACATTGGTACAGAATAGGAGTGTAATTGCAAAACGTACTAACGCTAACCCTTGCCAGTTGTACCCTGTTTGAAATTTTCCCCAGGACTGCGAACAAGAAGATGAGCCCAGCACGATATCGGCACTCTCTCTAGCAGCCACCATACAAGACACTCAGGTGGGCACGGCCCAACCAACAAGAGCAGTAGTCGGGCCCCCTAGTGGAGGGATAAGTGAGGTCGTGTCCACAGGTAAGTACGGTACTATACATTATGCAGAGACAATAGCACCTCACATTGTAGAGTCAAATCAAAATGATGTAATTGAATTAAATCCTGTCAGAGTGATCGCAGTCCCCAATGGGAAGACTGACGCTCAGGGAGTAACTCCCGTCAGAAACATTGCCATGCATTGTCCCAGGTCCCGGACAGAATTAAGGTCAATTATGTCAGAATTTCCCGATCCCAGAAAAGATCTAGTCACATGCCAGAGGTTCATTAAAGAGTTAGGTAACGCCACCGAACACACAAAGATTGGCGAACAGTGCTACGGGTATGTTTACCCTCCAATATTGACCCCGCAAAATTTCTAACTGATTGCAACTTAGACGCAGAAGTACCTCACTGATGAGTACACTCAGGAGAATGTACGACAAATCAATCTGCAATTAGGAATATATTTCCCTACTGTTGTCAAATGGAATAAAATCTTTTCCATAAGACAAAAGGAAGGTGAAACGGCATCCGAATATTTACATCGAGCACTGCAGGAAATAGCTAGATACACTGGGATTGAGGACATTAGAGACAATGTACATCATAGGGAGGTAGCTGTTTCAGTATTAATGGACGGGTTGAAGGAGGCACTCAGAACAAGGGTACAGACCTCTCTACCAATCTGGAGAGGTATCTCGGTGGCAGCATTGAGAGAGTCCGCTATCGAGCATGATAGGAACATCATTAAACACAGGGAGTCACAGGGGGAAAAACTGATGACGGCAAGTATACAGACCCTTACGGCAAAACCCCATCAGCCGAAAACCCGGACCCCTGTTGTTTGGGACAGACCTAGAACATGTTACATTTGTAGGAAGGAAGGGCATTTTGCCAAAGACTGTAAGAGTAGTAGAGCGCACAGCCAAGATAGACCCCTAGACAGAGAATACGAACCACACTACTACTCACATAATTGGGATCAGGGACCACATAGGAGAAGTTACGAGCCACATGCAGGGGAAACAAGGAGGTACCCACCAAGGAGAGATGGGCAAACCTCCGGAAATTCTCAGCTACCTCCCCCACATATCGTAGCTGCCAATGCGCTGCGAGAGGGTCTCACCACACAATAGGGGTTGGGCCACACCTGTAGTCAACAGCCAGTGAAGTTCATTGCTAGCCTTGGTAGTGAACCTGAGGTCACGGTTGATGTAGCTGGTGTACCATTACCTTTTCTTGTAGATACAGGGGCGGCCAGGTCAGTGCTAAATTCGACTGTAGGTATAAAAACCACAGGTAAAACAATTTCGGCAATGGGAGTAACAGGAACGGTGCAACACTATCCTTTGAGTAGACCGGCAGAGATTACGATAGGGCCCCTGCAGACCAAACACTCTTCTGCTGGCTGTATCGGCTCCGACTAATCTGCTCGGCAGAGATTTATTGTGTAAAATGCGGTGTGTCATATATTGTACTCCTGAGGGTGTCTTCTTGTATATACCCGAGAATCACGTTCAAGAAGTGCAAGATATATTAGACACCCCTCAAAGGCTAATGTCGCACTCTGCTGTTATAGACAAGTGTCCATTAAAGGTAGAGGAAATTATCTCACAAATACCGGGTTCGCTTTGGACCAAAGATGGACAAGACACTGGATTGATGGCGAATGTAGCTCCAGTAGTAGTGCAAGTAAAAGATGGTAGGATAGCTCCAAAAATCCCTCAGTATCCTCTGAAGCCAGAGGTAGAATTAGGAGTGTACCCCGTCATAGAGCGGTTGCTACAACAGGGCATCCTAGTCAGGACGTCCAGCACTGCCAATAGTCCCATCTTCCCTGTGAAAAAGAGTGGGGGGAGGGGTTACAGGCCAGTGCCGGATCTAAGGGTATAAACAAGATAGTTGAGAGCCAATTCCCTGTAGTGCCCAATCCAGCTGTCATCCTCATGCAAATTCCCCCTTTTGCTAAATTTTTCACGGTTATTGACCTCTGTTCTGCTTTCTTTTCTGTCCCTCTGCACCCTGACAGCCAATACCTCTTTGCATTTACATTCAGAGGAGTACAGTACACCTGGACTCGTCTTCCCCAAGGCTTCATTGACAGCCCGAGTATTTTCTCCCAGGCCTTGCATGACTGTTTACAATCCTTTCAACCTGAGAGTGGATCAGTGCTAATACAGTATGTCGATGACTTATTGTTGTGTTCTGATTCACTCGAATCGTCCTTGAAAGACATGAAACAGCTTCTGTTTCATCTTTCCCAAACGGGACACAAGGTTTCAAAGGATAAGTTGCAGTTATGTCAGACCAGGGTAAAATATTTGGGACATTGCTTGACTCAAGGACTTAGACACCTCACCGCTGATAGAATACAGGCGATTCGCGACATGACTCTACCACAAACGCAGCAACATATCCGCACTTTCCTTGTGTGGGTACTGTCGAAACTGGATTCCAGGGTTCTCTATACTAGCTTTACCTTTGCAAGAAATGGTCTCTTCAAACAAACCAGAACGGGTCTCGCACACAGATGAGTCCGAACTGGCATTTGAGAGACTCAAACAGTGCCTATCACAGGCACCTGCATTAGGTATGCCAGATTATGGGAAGCCCTTTGAATTATACGGTACAGAAAGTGCAGGGTGCGTGGCAGGAGTTTTAACCCAGAGACATGGTGATGCCAGCAGGCCGGTAGCTTACTACAGTGCACAGTTGGACACTGTAGTGCGGTCTCTCCCCACATGCTTGCGAAGTGTTGCAGCGATAGCTTTGCTAGTAAGTAAAAGCGAGGACGTAGTGTTAGGACACAACCTGACCATCCATACACCTCATGCAGTATCAGCCTTACTGAACTCCGCCCAAACCAGACATGTCTCATCTGCTCGGTTTACAAGGTGGGAATTATCACTGATGGCCCCTGTAAACATCACCATTGAGAGATGCAGCTCACTAAATCCTGCAACTTACTTGCCAAGTGTGCCTGGACAGGCACAAAGGGTGGAGGATGAGAATGATGGTGAAGGAGGATTTGGTGCAGACACTGATACGCATGATTGTATGGAATACCTGAATCAGACTTTCACAGCGAGACCTGACATCAGTGACAACCCACTGGAAGGGGTAGACTTTACCTTTTACACTGACGGTAGTTGCCACAGACAGACGGACTCGGGAGACCTGTGCACTGGATACGCAGTTGTAGACGACAAAGGTATCATAGAAGCTGAGCCCCTGGGCCCACCGCACTCAGCACAAGTTGCTGAGTTGGTCGCCCTAACCAGAGCGTGTGAATTGGCCAAGGGTAAGTCAGTTAATATATACACAGATTCTAGGTATGCCTTTGGAGTGGTGCATGATTTTGGGGCCCTATGGCGCCTCAGAAATTTCATGACGGCAGCTGGCACACCTGTAGCGCATGCGTCCCACATAAAAAGACTTCTAACAGCGATACAGGAACCAGACAGAGTGGCTGTTATCAAGTGCAAAGCACATACTTACAACCAAGACCCAATTTCACTTGGTAACAGCCGGGCAGACGAAGCTGCTAAATCAGCAGCCAGCACCCCCATACAAATGAACATCAAATCACTGATGACATTTAACACGATCAATACACAACAATTAATTGAAATGCCAGATTTGTGTTCTCTACAGGAAAAGGCAGTCTGGAGGTCAAAGGGATATGGCCAGGAATCCTCGGGACTGTGGACAGGGGGACAAGGTAAGCCAGTAGCCCCCAGAGCATATCTTCCAAGCTTAGCTGAGGCGGCACACGGTCTGACTCATCTGGGTAAAGAGGGTATGTGTAAGCTGGTGAGAGCCTACTGATGTGCGCCAGGATTCTCTTCTCATGCAGGTAAGAGAGCAATGACATGTTTTACTTGCTTGAGGAAGAATATTGGAAAGTCAATACCAACAGAGCCATCCCATATCCCTCCGACAGACGGCCCTTTTCAGGTAATACAAATCGATTTCATACAGTTACCACCCTGTAGGAATTTAAAGTATGTGTTTAGTTTGTATTGACGTATTTTCAAATTGGGTAGAAGTGTTCCCTGCTGCCACAAATACTGCTACGTTCACTGCAAAGAAAATTGTGCAGGAATTTGTGTGTAGATATGGTATCCCTAGAATAATTGAAAGTGATAGGGGTACCCATTTTACAGGTGAAGTCTTTCAGGTCATGTGCAAACTGATGGGAATTAATAGCAAGCTGCATACTCCGTACCGTCCACAGGCGAGTGCAAAGGTGGAGAGAGTGAATAGCACTATTAAGAACAAGCTGAGCAAATTAATGGTTGAAACTGGATTGTCGTGGCCAGAAGCTTTGCCACTAGTGTTGTACAGCATCAGAACCACTCCCAGGTCTCCCCTTAACCCAGAGGTTCCCAAACTGTGTGCCGTGTCTCCCTGGGGTGCCTCGGGACACTTGCAGGGGTGCCCTGGGTTGGTGGTCCAGGGCCAATTCAAATTATTCATGGTCAATATAATAGGCAAAACCAGTGGTGGTGACTGCCAGTCATAAAATATGTGGCCAAATAGAAGCAAATCTTGTCCCTCACCACACAACTGACCCTAAGGATGACATATAAACGCGGTCTACTTAATGTAATATTTCTTTCTAAATTTCTCAATAAGAAATTTTTGGCTTAGGGGTGCTGTGAAAAAAATTCTGATATTCTAGGGCGCCGTGATTCAAAATAGTTTGGAAACCACTGCCTTAACCTATCACCCTTTGAAATCCTTTTTGGTCGGCAACCTCATGTAATGATAGATCCCCAGGATGATTTGAAATGTAATAATGAAGTGACTGTGAAATATTTGGTTGGGATGAGCCAGCAGCTGAGAAATCAACAGAGAAATTTAAAGCTGGTGATTCCTGACCTACCGAACAGTAATTGTCATGACATTGAACCTGGGGATTATGTGATGATTCGAAATGTCTTACGCTCAGGTTGCCTCATAGACAGGTGGGAAGGACCATATCAAGTCTTCATAACCAGCACAACAGCATTGAAAGTCGCCGAAAGAGAGACGTGGATCCACTTGTCCCACTGCAAGAAGGTCGCTGACCCGGAGAGAACTCGTGACAAAGAGCAGAGTGTTGAGAATCTCGTATCACTGGAGTGTCTGTTCCGGGAAAGTTGAGAGGCAGGACTGTTGAAGGGCATCTGAGCACAGAGAGTAACAAGAGCTAGAACGGTTGTCATACCACTTTCTTTTTTTCACCTCCCCCTACATTTTTTCCTTTCTTTTCTCCTTCTTATTTTCCTCCTTTCCCCTAACGAAATGAATCGATCACAAGAGACTGCGTTTCTGGTTCTGTTAGTAATTCTGGTTTTGATAAGGACAATTTGTTTTGGTGAGGGTCCCAGAGAGGTCGAGCAGGGATCTGGAATGGGTTCTGATGGCAAGTACGAATTTGTAGGATCTCAGGATCAGCACATCATTTTGGTAAAGGCTGGCATCAGTAAGCGCTCTGGTAGTCAAGGAGCTCGGAGGCACTGTGAGAGGTTATTGTCCGATGAATATTGCATTTGTAGGAATTGTGAGAATATAGTTGAGGATGGGTGCATCCAGAGATGTCAGTCCAACCTTAATATCGACATGGACCGTCAACCGTTGAGTGATTACCACTCACTAGTGGGTAAGGTCTTAAACCAGACAGAATGCTGGGTGTGCTCACAGGTACCTCAAGGTCAGAGCAAGTCAGGATTAGTACCGTACCCTTTAGCAATAGATGAGGTACTCGAATTACGGGGTGGGAGACCGGTGGACAAGAAATTCAATATCTCTAGGCCCCCTAGTTTGAAGCTCCACCAGTATCATGTAGACAGATCCTTATTATGTTTCAATATTTCCAATTACCGAAAACCGGGAAATTGGGAAGTGACGTGGAATAACCAGACAATGACCTTTTCACACAGAGCTGATAGGATACCCATAGACTCTGAACTTGTACGCCAAATAGCAAACAGTGGGAGGTATTTCCGGTATAGGTATACTCGTGGAAGCAAGACCATGTGGGTTGGAAAAGTATCGCCAGGGTATTGTGCTCAAATCATCCAGCCCGATACTTGTACTGAGCAGATGGGAGAACTAGGGATTGGTTTCTTCACTTGGAAAGTTTGTAATATGGTGATGTTATATTTGTCCCCTATGTTCTCCCAGATGATGCCTATTTCATATGTGGGAGGAAGGCGTACAAGTGGCTTGCCCCGAGCTCAGAGGGATTGTGTTATATTGGGAGAGTACTGCCAGAGGTCATGACCATAACCCATGATAAGATGAAAGACGTTCACCGCAGTGCTCAGGCTCCTTATACTCATACTCACTATGAACACATCATCAAGAGACACCTCATAGATAGGGCAGAGCACGCAGCCTCTGATTTGATCCACGAATCCACCGGGATTCAGTTCCTTCTCACATTAGACATCACCCGTACTGCCAGAGGAATTATAAATTATAGGTATATCCATGCGCTAGCGAACTTGATAGATAATATCACTGAGATGTATGACGACACCTTCAGGTATACGGGAAGGGAGTTACAAGCTTACAAGAAGGAACTGATTCAGCACAGGATGGTCCTAAATTATATCACAGCCGTGACAGGTGGGTACTGTGTTACTCTGGCAACTCAATATGAGGTGAAGTGCTGTACGTATATTACGAACAGTACTGACGACCCAACGGAGATTATATATCAAAAGATGGACGATATCTTGCAGTTGAAGTGGGAGTTCAGGAGGAAACACAACCTTACCTTGGCGACTGTGAGTAATGAACTGACCGGCTGGGTCTCATGGTTGAACCCACGAAATTGGTTCTCAGGTTTAGGAGAGTGGGCTCAAAATGTTATGAGTGTAGGGAAGTTTCTCCTTTGTATCCTGGGAGTCGTCATAATTATTGGTTTGATATTTAGGTGTGTTCAAATTCTGACGCGGCGCAAGCACGGCACAAAGTTGATGAGTCTAAGGAGCAAGGGCGCTGTTATAGCAGCAGATTTAATTTATGACCCATCCATAGAGACCGTGTTATGATAAGGATTGCAAATGAATTTCATGGCCTGTTTCACCCGTTTTTCTTTTGTTTCCCCCTCTGCCCAGATACATCCATCCGGAAAAGACATCAGCCCTACCCAAAATGTTTATGTGAATGTATTTTAGATATGTGTCTTATCTTCATCTCTGCAACCTCCAGTTAATGGCACACATAGTCAACAGGTGATATCCACATACTAGCACTCATATGTTCCCCCTCCATGTATCATCAAATAAATGTGCACCCCATTTGTTGGAACAAGAAGCCGAAAAGAGCTCGGTAGTGTTTGTTGGCCCATTTACAGACCCTTAGTACGGGATGAGAAGGATTTAATGTATACTTCGCAATACCTCGAAGCTTATTTAGAACATATACGGCACGATGATACATGCCCCTCAGACATGGATTCATACATACATGCTTTTTACTATCCCACTAGGTCATACATTTCCCACCTACAACTCTCTCCGATCATCAAAGCTTCTGTAGATATTGTATAGATATTTTTCTGTTTAGTGATTAGATAGTGGCAGTTATTGGTGACTGCCAAAGGGTGGACTGTCAAAGTCGAAAAATATTGCAGTACACACATCACGTACAAACTACACACAGATGGCCTCCCTACGTGCACTTGTTCTGTTGTGCGTGCGCATATCCGCAATTTGCGTATGGTATCTCCCGCGGTCCTGCGCATTAGCGCGTGATATGAGTATTTACGGTAGAGTTTGTGAATGCACGGAAGGCTATCAAAACACATTACATATTTAATCCAAATAGTGCACAATGTACACATAGTATCCCTGCACCACACCAGAAAGTAACAACAGTTTAAATGGTAACAGAACAAAGGGATTCACCTTTACAGAATAGGAGGGGACAGAACAAGGTCATAAGGTGGTGTTTGGTATCCAGCTGAAGGGTATTTTAAGGGTAACATTCCGGTGTTGGTTTGAGAAAGATCGCATGTTCCTGCGGATAGTTATGTGCAGGAGCAGAATATAGATATAAACTGTATTTACTGTACATTATGTATGCGGCGGGAATCAAGAGGAGACCACCCACAAGAGCAGTTGGGAAAGACATTGCCTACCTATTCAACCGACCTATGACCTCTCCTGTACTGTAAATGTGCATTCCTGTGTCCAGTGGACAAAGAGATTACAGTATCTATTGTATTGCTTTTTGGAAGAATTGTATAAAGAGAGCTGCTGCAGGCCTGGTCTGACACAAGACTCACAAAGTTATCTATCAGATGACCGAGGACCGGGCCGGGAAGCGCAAGCGAATCTACTCATGTAGGTACCATTGAATGTAGCCATTTACTCTGTTATATTGTATTGTATTGTTTGTATTGTAACCCCCCTTTTAGCAATAATCCACTGTGGTGTCGGAACCCAGCGGTAAAATCGCAATTGGTGTCGTGTCTTCATTGCCCTGCTAAGGTTTAAAGCGTATTTTCATTGCATTGCATAACTGTTCAGGGTTTGTGGTGTATCTCTGGGTGTGTACGCGCTGTGAGTACTTTGTACCGTCAGCATGGCGTTTGTACGCGAAGTCCGGACGCAGTACGGGACTTTGTACGCTAATAGCGTACAAAGTGCGCAGAGTGTGTGTTAAGTACAGCGGCCGCAGCGCCTCCATGGTAAAGTGTATTTAAGGTGTGTTTAAGGTATAGCTTTCTTTCCTAAGGATATTTCAGCATTATCAGTGTAAATGTATTTTTTTTTCTTACACTCACTTTATTATTATTATTTTTTGTAATCTGTTGTAATACATTCAATAGAAGTGTGCACACAGGTTTCACATAAATAAGGGTAGATCTGCAGGAGCGTCTGATTCCGCTATCTAAAATACACAGCTCAATTGAGTACCCGAAGACATACCAATAAATATAAATGAGTGTATTCTGATGCAACAAACTGTTTGAGCAACTTTTTAATTTGCTGTACATACTGTACAGTATTGTGTTGTACATTTATTGTAACCTGACCTCCCTCCCTGTCTATGAAATGTGCAGGCTCCCAGTGGGGAAGTGGGATGGGGGTAGGGGGAGGTGGTGGCTAAATACCATGTTCAAAGACAAGGCATAATCAAACCAAGGGGAACTGACGTCCTTGGTGCAAGATGAACAACCTGGGATGCACGCCGTCTTGAATGCACGATGTCTGGGATGCACAATGTCTGGGACGAAGCACGTCATTCTCGGTATCATGGCTGCCAGAGATCATCCATATGGGTGAGCTCCAACTCCTCATTTGCTGGCCAGGACCAAGCTCTCGCCAGCAATTAGGAGAAGGTTAGAGCGTACCGGAGGGCATGCAGAGGGATCCTCCGGAAATATAATCAGAGTCGGACGGACCGGTCACTCCAAAGGCAATGGAGTGACTGTAAGTACAGTAGATTGCTAGACTTTAAGTTACTGTAATTACAGGTACTGTATAAAACAGGGTCTGCTGTGGCAGCAGGTATCCAGTCTATACAGTACCTGTGGTAAACAAATGGTATAAACAAGGTGCAAAAGTTAATCAGGGTCAAAAGGTCAAAAAAAATTATATACATTTTCTCCAACTTTTTTGCATTACTATCCATGTCAAAAACGACACCGCCTAGCTTGACACCAATTGGTTAACAGTTACTACAGTCGACACCAGATATAGGTTGACATGGGTTTTTGAAATTGTTTTCTTTTTTTTTTGCTTTTTTAGACAGTACTTTACGATCCATGTAGACTGCGATTGTGAATAGTAACCCGAGCCGAGCACAGCGAAGCTCACTTGCCATGCGAGGGGACATAGGGCACTAATTGAGGTTCCCGGTCACTTTATGGAGAAAATGACACCCAAAAAACATAAAATACTCATGTCAACCTTTTTCCATGTCGACCTTGACGCCTTTCCACAAATTGGGGTTAAAAAATGTTTTCAAACATTGAGTGTCACCCTTCTGACTGTCGACCTATTACTGTTGACCAAATGACTTTCTATCTTTTTAATGTCTACAGTATCTTCTGTATTACAACCATAGCAGCATTACTGTTTGCCTTAATGTACTGTAAATGACAGTCAGGTGCTGTATTGTGAGGTTCTAACGGGAATTTGTGTTTCAGATACTGTAGTATTCTAAGGGCATTACTGTGGTACAGTACAGTAGATTGTATTCTAAGGGCATTACTGTGGTACAGTAGATTGTATTCTTACAACTGCCTGTTTATTCATCTGAGTGCCACCTGACTGTTGATATACAGTGTATATACTGTGTGTGTGTGTGTATATATATATATTTCTCTGACGTCCTAAGTGGATGCTGGGGACTCCGTCAGGACCATGGGGATTAGCGGCTCCGCAGGAGACAGGGCACAAAACTAAAGCTTTAGGATCAGGTGGTGTGTACTGGCTCCTCCCCCCATGACCCTCCTCCAAGCCTCAGTTAGATTTTTGTGCCCGTCCGAGCAGGGTGCAATCTAGGTGGCTCTCTTAAGGAGCTGCTTAGAAAAAGTTTTTAGGTTTCTTATTTTCAGTGAGTCCTGCTGGCAACAGGCTCACTGCATCGAGGGACTTAGGGGAGAGAAGTTCAACTCACCTGCGTGCAGGATGGATTGACTTGTTAGGCTACTGGACACCATTAGCTCCAGAGGGAGTCGGAACACAGGTCTCACCCTGGGGTTCGTCCCGGAGCCGCGCCGCCGACCCCCCTTGCAGATGCTGAAGATTGAAGGTCCAGAAACCGGCGGCAGAAGGCTTTTCAGTCTTCATGAAGGTAGCGCACAGCACTGCAGCTGTGCGCCATTGTTGTCACACACTTCACACCAACGGTCACGGAGGGTGCAGGGCGTTGCTGGGGGCGCCCTGGGCAGCAATGTATAATACCTTATTCTGGCTAAAAATACATCACATATAGCCCCTGGAGGCTATATGGATGTATTTAACCCCTGCCAGGTCTCAGAAAAACGGGAGAAGAAGCCAGCCGAAAAGGGGGCGGGGCCTATTCTCCTCAGCACACAGCGCCATTTTCCCTCACAGAAAGGCTGGTGGGAAGGCTCCCAGGCTCTCCCCTGCACTGCACTACAGAAACAGGGTTAAAACAGAGAGGGGGGGGCACTTATTTGGCGATATGTATATATATATTAAAATGCTATAAGGGAAAAACACTTATATAAAGGTTGTCCCTGTATAATATAGCGTTTTTGGTGTGTGCTGGCAAACTCTCCCTCTGTCTCCCCAAAGGGCTAGTGGGGTCCTGTCCTCTATCAGAGCATTCCCTGTGTGTGTGCTGTGTGTCGGTACTTGTGTGTCGACATGTATGAGGACGATGTTGGTGAGGAGGCGGAGCAATTGCCGGTAATGGTGATGTCACTCTCTAGGGAGTCGACACCGGAATGGATGGCTTATTTAAGGAATTACGTGATAATGTCAACACGCTGCAAGGTCGGTTGACGACATGAGACGGCCGGCAAACCAATTAGTACCTGTCCAGGCGTCTAAAACACCGTCAGGGGCGTTAAAACGTCCTTTTACCTCAGTCGATCGACACAGACACGGACACTGACTCCAGTGTCGACGGTGAAGAAACAAACGTATTTTCCTTTAGGGCCACACGTTACTTGTTAAGGGCAATGAAGGAGATGTTACATATTTCTGATACTACAAGTACCACAAAAAAGGGTATTATGTGGAGTGTGAAAAAACTACATGTGGTTTTTCCTGAATCAGATAAATTAAATGAAGTGTGTGATGATGCGTGGGTTTCCCCCGATAGAAAATTATTGGCGGTATACCCTTTCCCGCCAGAAGTTATGGCGCGTTGGGAAACACACCTTAGGGTGGATAAGGCGCTCACACGCTTATAAAAACAAGTGGCGTTACCGTCTCCAGATACGGACGCCCTCAAGGAGCCAACTGATAGGAGGTTGGAAAATATCCTAAAAAGTATATACACACATACTGGTGTTATACTGCGACCAGCGATCGCCTCAGCCTGGATGGGCAGCGCTGGGGTGGCTTGGTCGGATTCCCTGACTGGAAATATTGATACCCTTGACAGGGACAGTATTTTATTGACTATAGAGCATTTAAAAGATGCATTTCTATATATGCGAAACTCTGGCATCAAGAGTAAGTGCGATGTCCATATCTGCCAGACGATGTTTATGGACACGACAGTGGTCAGGTGATGCAGATTCCAAACGGCACATGGAAGTATTGCCGTATAAAGGGGAGGAGTTATTTGGGGTCGGTCCATCGGACCTGGTGGCCACGGCAACAGCTAGAAAATCCACCTTTTTTACCCCAAGTCACATCTCAGCAGAAAAAGACATAGTCTTTTCAGCCTCAGTCCTTTCGTCCCCATAATATCTGCCCAGGGATAGAGGTAAGGGAAGAAGACTGCAGCAGGCAGCCCATTCCCAGGAACAGAAGCCTTCCACCGCTTCTGCCAAGTCCTCAGCATGACGCTGGGGCCGTACAAACAGGTGCGGTGGGGGGGTCGTCTCAAGAGTTTCAGCACGCAGTGGGCTCACTCGCAAGTGGACCCCTGGATCCTACAAGTAGTATCCCAGGGGTACAGATTGGAAATTCGAGACATCTCCTCCTCGCAGGTTCCTGAAGTTTGCTTTACCAACGTCTACCTCCGACAGGGAGGCAGTATTGGAAACAATTCACAAGCTGTATTCCCAGCAGGTGATAATCAAAGTACCCCTCCTACAACAAGTAAAGGGGTATTATTCCACACTATATTGTGGTACTGAAGCCAGACGGCTCGGTGAGACCTATTCTAAATGGAGTCACTCAGAGCAGTGATAGCGAACCAGGAAGAAGGGGACTATATGGTGTCCCTGGACATCAAGGATGCTTACCTCCATGTCCAAATTTGCCCTTCTCACAAAGGGTACCTCAGGTTCGTGGTACAAAACTGTCACTATCAGTTTCAGACGCTGCCGTTTGGATTGTCCACGGCACCCCGGGTCTTTACCAAGGTAATGGCCGAAATGATGATTCTTCTTCAAAGAAAAGGCGTCTTAATTATCCCTTACTTGGACGATCTCCTGATAAGGGCAAGGTCCAGAGAACAGTTGGAGGTCTGAGTAGCACTATCTCAAGTAGTTCTACGACAGCACGGGTGGATTCTAAATATTCCAAAATCGCAGCTGTCTCCGACGACACGTCTGCTGTCCCTAGGGATGATTCTGGACACAGTCCAGAAAAAGGTGTTTCTCCCGGAGGAGAAAGCCAGGGAGTTATCCGAGCTAGTCAGGAACCTCCAAAAACCAGGAAAAGTGTCAGTGCATCATTGCACAAGGGTCCTGGGAAAAATGGTGGCTTCTTACGAAGCGATTCCATTCGGCAGATTTCACGCAAGAACTTTTCAGTGGGATCTGCTGGACAAATGGTCCGGATCGCATCTTCAGATGCATCAGCGGATAACCCTGTCTCCAAGGACAAGGGTGTCTCTTCTGTGGTGGCTGCAGAGTGCTCATCTACTAAAGTGCCACAGTTATGCATTCAGGACTGGGTCCTGGTGACCACGGATTCCAGCTTGAAAGGCTGGGGAGCAGTCACACAGGGAAAAAATTTCCAGGGAGTGTGATCAAGTCTGGGGACTTCTCTCCGCATAAATATACTGGAGCTAAGAGCAATTTACAATGCTCTAAGCTTAGCAAGACCTCTGCTTCAAGGTCAGCCGGTATTGATCCAGTGCGACAACATCACGGCAGTCGCCCACGTAAACAGACAGGGCGGCACAAGAAGCAGGAGGACAATGGCAGAAACTGCAAGGATTCTTCGCTGGGCGGAAAATCATGTGATAGCACTGTCAGCAGTTTTCATTCTGGGAGTGGACAACTGGGAAGCAGACTTCCTCAGCACGACCTCCACCCGGGAGAGTGGGGACTTAATCGAGAAGTTGTTTCCACATGATTGTGCACCGTTGGGAAAGACCAAAGGTGGACATGATGGCGTCCCACCTGAACAAAAAACTGGACAGGTATTGCGCCAGGTCAAGAGACCCTCAGGAAATAGCTGTGGACGTTCTGGTAACACCATGGGTGTACCAGTCGGTGTATGTGTTCCCTCCTCTGCTTCTCATACCAAAGGTACTGAGAATTATAAGACGTAGAGGAGTAAGAACTATACTCGTGGCTCCGGATGGGCCAAGAAGGACTTGGTACCCGGAACTTCATGAGATGCTCACAGAGGACTCAGGGCCTCTGCCGATAAGAAGGGACTTGCTTCAGCAAGTACCATGTCTGTTCCAAGACTTACCGCGGGTGCGTTTGACGGCATGGCGGTTGAACGCCGGATCCTAAGGGAAAAAAGGCATTCCGGAAGAGGTCATTCCTACCCTGGTCAAAGCCAGGAAGGAGGTGACCGCACAACATTATCACCACATGTGGCGAAAATATGTTGCGTGGTGTGAGGCCAGGAAGGCCCCACGAAGAAATTTCAACTCGGTCGATTCCTGCATTTCCTGCAAACAGGAGTGTCTATGGGCCTCAAATTGGGGTCCATTAAGGTTCAAATTTCGGCCCTGTCGATTTTCTTCCAGAAAGAATTGGCTTCAGTTCCTGAAGTCCAGAAATTTGACAAGGGAGTACTGCATATACAACCCCCTTTTGTGCCTCCAGTGGCACTGTGGGATCTCAACGTAGTCCTGGGATTCCTCAAATCACGTTGGTTTAAACCGCTCAAATCTGTGGATTTGAAATATCTCACATGGAAAGTGACCATGATGTTGGCCCTGGCCTCGGCCAGGCGAGTGTCAGAATTGGCGGCTTTGTCTCACAAAAGCCCATATCTGATTGTCCATTCGGACAGGGCAGAGCTGCGGACTCGTCCCCAGTTTCTCCCTAAGGTGGTGTCAGCGTTTCATCTGAACCAGCTTATTGTGGTACCTGCGGCTACTAGAGACTTGGAGGACTCCAAGTTGCTAGATGTTGTCAGGGCCCTGAAAATATAGATTTCCAGGACGGCTGGAGTCAGGAAAACTGACTTGCTGTTATCCTGTATGCACCCAAAAAACTGGGTGCTCTTGCTTCTAAGCAGACGATTGCTAGTTGAATGTGTAGTACAATTCAGCTTGCACATTCTGTGGCAGGACTGCCACAACCAAAATATATAAATGCCCATTCCACAAGGAAGGGGGCTCATCTTGGGCGACTGCCCGAGGGGTCTCGGCTTTACAACTTTGCCGAGCTGCTACTTGGTCAGGGGCACACCCTGGCTGAGGAGGACCTGGAGTTCTCTCACTCGGTGCTGCAGAGTCATCCGCACTTTCCCGCCCGTTTGGGAGCTTTGGTATAATCCCCATGGTCCTGACGGAGTCCCCAGCATCCACTTAGGACGTCAGAGAAAATAAGATTTTACTTACCGATAAATCTATTTCTCGTAGTCCGTAGTGGATGCTGGGCGCCCATCCCAAGTGCGGATTGTCTGCAATACTTGTACATAGTTATTGTTACAAAAAAAAAAAAAAATCGGGTTGTTATTGTTGTGAGCCGTCTGTTCAGAGGCTCCTACGTTTGTCATACTGTTAACTGGGTTTAGATCACAAGTTATACGGTGTGATTGGTGTAGCTGGTATGAGTCTTACCCGGGATTCAATATCCTTCTTTATTGTGTACGCTCGTCCGGGCACAGTATCCTAACTGAGGCTTGGAGGAGGGTCATGGGGGGAGGAGCCAGTACACACCACCTGATCCTAAAGCTTTAGTTTTGTGCCCTGTCTCCTGCGGAGCCGCTAATCCCCATGGTCCTGACGGAGTCCCCAGCATCCACTACGGACTACGAGAAATAGATTTATCGGTAAGTAAAATCTTATTATATATATATATATATATATATATATAGTATACTGTATACAGTACAGTATATACTGTACTGTACAGGTATATACTGTACTGTACAGGTATATACTATATTGTGTATACCTGTGTATTAATATATATATATATATATATATATATATATATACACACAGTACTGTGTATATACTGTAATGTATATACTGTATAATGTATACAGTGTATATACAGTACAGTATACTGTACATACAGTCTACTGTATATACTGTAATATATTTAATTACTGTATTTGATTCATTATTTTTGGCTCTTCACAGGATATCTCCCATGATAAGAGATGTGAATAAAGAAAAGAGAGTTGAACAGGCACGGCGATGAATTGAGAGGGGTGAAACATTTCACAATGTCATTTTCACAGATGAATCGTCTGTTGCTCTTGAGAGGTTCTCCCGTATGTCATTTCGGAAACATCACCATATCTCATTAAAGCCACGCCCATAGCATCCATTAAAGGTCCATGTATGGGGAGGCATATCACAATTAGGAGCTGGTCCCCTATTATTTTTCAAAGGTACTGTACTTTATTCTGTGCCTGTGTTCTGTAAGAATACATACTGTACAATACATGTAAATTCACAATAAAATGAGTTGCATATTAATGATCAACATTTTCTTATTTCTGTAGGGATCATGGATAAAAGTAGGTATTGTCGATTCAGCACCAGTCTTACAACTAAACAGAATATTTATTAACCTATATATAGTATTAGCAGGTAAAATCCTTTGATAAATAATTACGTGGTGTACCCCGAGTCAGCAAGCATAGTAGTACAACAGGACAAAAGAAAAAGAAGACTCTTGTTTGGGTGCATCCTTGAGAATAGTATAATTAATTGCAAAATATTGTTAAAATTTTACTTTTATTAATAGACACATATAGAGATATACCCCCAACATAAATAAAACAGTGTATTAAACCCACACTGAAGGGTTCTAAAAGAGTCCCATGTGATCAGGATTTGTATTATCGCTAAGTGCACTGATGATACATATAATGAATTCAAGAGTAATAACCCAGCCAATTGTTGGGTATTGGGTATTGAAATGTAATATCACATACAGTAGGACCCCACGCTGTGTCCAGCTCTTTCTCAGCACTCCTGTGAGGATCTCAGGGTTTAAATGGGCACAATAAAAAAGGGGGGGATATTGTAGTGTGCTGAAGGGTAAGAACACCAACACAGAAGCAAGTTGGAAAAAAGTCCATTCTGCTGTTAATGTTAGGCTTGTAGTAAATTGATACCCCTATTCTACAACGTGGTATTCCCAAGAGGTCTCCCATCAAGGTACTGCCCAAGCCCGACACGTTTAGCTTCCGAGATCAGATGGTATCGGGCGTTGGCAGTGTGGTATGGTAGTAGTACTTTCATTCATTATATGTATCACCATTGCAATTAGCAATAATAGAAATCCTGATCACATGAGACTCTTAGAACCCTTCAGTGTGGGTTTAATACACTGTTTTATTTATGTTGGGGGTATATCTATGTGTCTATTAATAAAAGTTACATTTTAACAATATTTTGCAATGAATTATACTATTCTGAAGCGTGTACCCAAACAAGAGTGTTCTTTTTCTTTTGTCCTGTTGGGATCATGGATAAGCAATTCTTTAAAAAAAAAAATAGTAGAGGATGTATGTATGGTGCCATTCGTGAGTCGATATTACCCATCTCATCACAGGATATTCCAAAACAATGATTGCAAACACTCAGCCTGAGCCAAATTAATGGAAGAGAAAGGTATCAATTGGGAACGCACATCACCAGAGTGAGTATTGTTTTAATACTGTACAAGTAATGTTTGGATAGCACTGTAGTACTGTAAATGTATATTTTGGCTTAATGAACAGTACAATACTGTATGTTTTATTTTATCTTTTTAACTTCATTAGTTAACAAACATTTCTCTAACGTCCTTGAGGATGCTGGGACTCCGTAAGGATCATGGGGAATAGACGGGCTCCGCACCAGATAGGGCACTTTAAGAAAGCTTTGGACTCTGGGTGTGTACTGGCTCCTCCCTCTATGCCCCTCCTCCAGACCTCAGTTTTACACTGTGCCCAGAGCAAGATGGGTGCACTGCAGAGAGCTCTCCAGAGTTCTCTGCCTAGAAGCATTTTTGTTGGATTTTTTTTCTACCTTTTACTACTTTTTCACAGGGAGCACTGCTGGCAACAGGCTCCCTGCATCGAGGGACTGAGGAGAGAGGAGCAGACCTTCTTGTCAAAGATAGGCTCTGCTTCCTCGGCTACTGGACACCATTAGCTCCAGAGGGGGTGAACGCAGGTTCTTACTGGGCGTCCACCCCCGGAGCCGCACCGCCGTTCTCACAGAGCTAGAAGTACAGAAGACAGAAGTCGTCAGGCGGCAGAAGCCTTCAGCTTCACTGAGGTAACGCACAGCACTGCAGCTGTGCGTCATTGCTCCCATACACCTCACATACTCCGGTCACTGTAAGGGCGCAGGGGGGGGGGGGGGCGCCCTGGGCAGCAATATAAACCTCTGCATGGCAAAAAGACTATATACATGTACAGGTGGGCTCTGTACATGTATATAAAGGAGCCCCCGCCATATTTTACTAAGTTTAAGCGGGACAGAAGCCCGCCGCCGAGGGGGCGGGGCTTCTCCCTCAGCACTCACCAGCGCCATTTTCTCTCCACAGCACTGCTGAGAGGAAGCTCCCCGGACTCTCCCCTGCTTACACACGGTGAAAGGGTGCTTAAAAGAGAGGGGGGGCACATAATTGGCGTTTTACATATTATACAGCGCTGCTGGGGAAAAACATTTTGTGTTGGTCTCCAGGGTTATTGCGCTGGGGTGTGTGCTGGCATACTCTCTCTCTGTCTCTCCAAAGGGCCTGGACAGGGATACTGTCTTCAGGAAAGGGGTTCCCTGTGTGTGTGTGTGAAGTGTGTCGGTATGTGTGTGTCGACATGTTTGACGAGGAAGGCTCGCTTAATGTGGAGGGGGAGTGCTTGAATGTCAGGTCGCCGTCGGCAACGCCGACACCGGAATGGGTGGATATGCTGAATGTCTTGAACGCAAATGTCAATCTATTGCATAAAAGATTAGACAAGGCAGAAGCTAGGGATCAGTCAGGTAGCCAGTCCATGCCTGTCCCTGGGGCGCCAGGTCCTTCAGGGTCTCAGAAGCGCACCATATCCCAGATCGATGACACAGATACCGACACAGATACTGACTCTAGTGTCAACTATGAAGATGCAAAATTACAGCTGAAGGTGGCTAAGGGTATACGGTACATGATTATTGCCATTAAAGAGGTTTTGCATATTACTGAGGAACCCCCTGTCCCTGACACGAGGGTACACTTGTATAAAGGAAAAAAGCCTGAAGTCACTTTTCCATCCTTATTTGAATTAAGTGACTTGTGCGAAAAGGCTTGGGAATCTCCGGATAGGAGACCACAAGTTCCCAAAAGGATTCTCATGGCGTATCCTTTTCCACAAACTGATAGGATACGCTGGGAATCTTCGCCAAAAGTTGACAAGGCGCTGACACGTTTGTCCAAAAAGGTGGCACTGCCTTCTCAGGATACGGCTTCCCTCAAGGAACCTGCTGATCGCAGGCAGGAAATTACCTTAAAGCACATTTACAATCATTCCGGTACTATTGCTCGACCGTCTATGGCGTCGGCCTGGGTTTGTAGTGCGGTTGTGGCATGGGCAGATTCCTTATCTACGGAAATTGACACCTTAGATAGGGACGCCATTCAAATGACCATAGAGCATATCAGAGATGCTGCCTTGTATATGAGGGATGCTCAGAGAGACATTTGTTTATTAAGCTCCAGAATAAATGCTATGTCTATTTCTGCTAGGCGGCTCTTGTGGACCCGACAGTGGACGGGAGATGCCGATTCAAAGCGGCATATGGAGTTCTTGCCTTACAAAGGGGTGGAGTTGTTTGGAGACGGCCTCTCGGATCTTGTCTCTACGGCTACGGCTGGTAAGTCAAATTTCTTACCTTATGTCCCCCCGCAGCATACAAAAAAGGCACCTCATTATCAAATGCAGTCCTTTCGTTCCAATAAAAACAAGAAGGTACGTGGATCATCCTTTGTTGCCAGAGGGAAAGGCAGGGAAAAAAAGCTGCACACAGCTAGTTCCCAAGAGCAGAAGTCCTCCCCTGCGTCTGCAAAGTCCACCGCATGACGCTGGGGCTTTCCGAGGGGAGGCAGATCTGGTGGGGGCTCGTCTTCGGTTTTTTAGCCATGTCTGGGTTCACTCGCAGGTGGATCCCTGGGCATTAGAGATTGTTTCCCAGGGATACAGGCTGGAATTCGAAGACTTGCCTCCTCGCCGATTTTTCAAATCGGCTCTGCCGGCTTCCACGTCAGAGAGGGAGCTAGTGTTGGCAGCAATCCAAAAATTGTATATTCAACAGGTGATTGTCACAGTTCCTCATCTCCAGCAAGGAGAGGGATATTACTCAACCCTGTTTGTGGTCCCGAAACCGAACGGTTCGGTCAGACCCATTTTAAACCTGAAATCTCTGAACCTGTACTTGAAGAGGTTCAAGTTCAAAATGGAATCACTCAGGGCGGTCATCGCCAGCCTGGAGGGGGGGATTGGATGGTGTCCCTGGACATAAAGGATGCTTACCTTCATGTTCCAATATTCCCCCCCGCATCAGGCGTTCCTGAGATTTGCAGTGCAGGACTGTCACTACCAATTTCAGACGTTGCCGTTTGGGCTTTCCACGGCCCCGAGAATTTTCACCAAGGTAATGGCGGAAATGATGGTGCTCCTGCACAGGCAGGGGGTCACAATTATCCCAGACTTGGACGATCTCCTCATAAAGGCGAGATCTCGGGAGAGGTTGCTGGACAGCGTGTTTCTGTCCATGAAGACGTTGCAGATACACGGCTGGATTCTCAATATACCAAAGTCGCAGCTAGTCCCTACAACGCGTCTGACCTTTTTGGGGCTGATTCTAGACACAGACCAGAAAAAGGTTTTTCTTCCGATCGAAAAGGTTCAGGAACTCATAGCCATGGTCAGGAACCTATTAAAACCAAAAAAGGTTTCAGTGCATCATTGCACGCGGAACCTGGGGAAGATGTTGGCTTCCTACGAGGCCATCCCTTTCGGCAGGTTCCATGCGAGGACTTTTCAATGGGACCTCTTGGACAAGTGGTCCGGGTCCCATTTACAAATGCATCAAAGGATCACCCTGTCTCCCAGGACCAGGGTATCTCTCCTGTGGTGGCTGAACAGTGCTCACCTACTAGAAGGTCGCAGGTTCGGCATTCAGGACTGGGTCCTGGTGACCACGGACGCAAGCCTCCGAGGCTGGGGAGCAGTGACACTGGGAAGAAATTTCCAAGGTCTCTGGTCAAGCCTAGAGTCTTGTCTCCACATCAACGTCCTGGAGTTGAGGACCATATACAACGCCCTGCGTCAAGCGGAGGAATTGCTTCGGAGAAAACCGGTTCTGATTCAGTCAGACAATGTCACGGCAGTGGCTCATATAAACCGCCAAGGCGGAACAAGGAGCAGAATGGCCATGGCAGAAGCGACCAGGATTCTACGCTGGGTGGAAGGCCATGTAAGCGCGCTGTCAGCGGTGTTCATCCCGGGGGTGGACAACTGGGAGGCGGACTTCCTCAGCAGGCACGACTTGCATCCGGGAGAGTGGGGACTTCATTAACAAGTCTTCGCACAGATCACTGATCGTTGGGGAATGCCTCAAATCGACATGATGGCATCCCGTCTCAACAAAAAGCTAAAGCGGTATTGCGCCAGGTCAAGGGACCCTCAGGCGGTAGCGGTAGACGCTCTGGTGACACCTTGGGTGTTCAGATCGGTCTATGTGTTTCCTCCTCTTCCTCTCATACCCAAGGTGTTGAGAATAATACGAAGAAGCAGGGTCAGAACAATACTCATTGTTCCGGATTGGCCACGGAGGACTTGGTATCCGGAGCTGCAAGAGTTGCTCGCAGGGGATCCGTGGCCTCTTCCTCTAAGGCACGACCTGCTGCGGCAGGGGTCCTGTCTGTTCCAAGACTTACCGCGGCTGCGTTTGACGGCATGGCGGTTGAACGCCGGATCCTAGCGGAAAAAGGGATTCCGGAGGAAGTCATTCCTACCCTGATCAAGGCTAGGAAAGACGTGACGTTAAAACATTATCACCGTATATGGCGAAAATATGTTTCTTGGTGTGAGGCGAGAGCTGCTCCTACGGAGGAGTTCAATTTGGGCCGTCTACTTCACTTCCTTCAAACAGGAGTGACTTTTGGCCTAAAATTAGGGTCCATAAAGATCCAGATTTCGGCCTTATCCATTTTCTTTCAAAGAGAATTGGCCTCTATTCCTGAAGTACAGACCTTTGTGAAGGGAGTACTGCATATTCAGCCTCCCTTTGTGCCTCCAGTGGCGCCTTGGGATCTTAACGTGGTGTTACGTTTCCTCAAGTCACCTTGGTTTGAACCACTCAAAACTGTGGAGTTGAAATACCTCACGTGGAAAGTGGTCATGTTGTTGGCGTTAGCTTCGGCAAGACGTGTTTCCGAATTAGCGACTTTATCACATAAAAGCCCATACTTGGTTTTTCACGTGGATAGGGCAGAGTTGAGGACTCGCCCTCACTTTCTGCCAAAAGTGGTCTCATCTTTTCATGTGAACCAACCTATTGTCGTGCCTGTGGCTACACGGGACTTGGAGGATTCCGAGTCCCTGGATGTAGTCAGGGCTTTGAAGATTTATGTGACCAGAACGGCTAGAATCTGGAAGACTGAAGCTTTGTTCGTTCTGTATGCGGCCAACAAGGTTGGCGCTCCTGCTTCAAAGCAGACTATTGCTCGCTGGATCTGTAACACAATTCAGCAGGCGCATTCTACGGCAGGATTGCTGTTACCGAAATCGGTTAAGGCCCACTCCACTAGGAAAGTGGGCTTTTCTTGGGCGGCTGCCCGAGGGGTCTCGGCATTACAGTTGTGCCGAGCAGCTACTTGGTCGGGGACAAACACCTTTGCAAAGTTCTATAAGTTTGATACCCTGGCTGAGGAGGACCTCCTGTTTGCTCAATCGGTGCTGCAGAGTCATCCGCACTCTCCCGCCTGTTTGGGAGCTTTGGTATAATCCCCATGGTCCTTACGGAGTCCCAGCATCCTCAAGGACGTTAGAGAAAATAAGATTTTACTTACTCGTAGTCCGTAGAGGATGCTGGGCGCCCGTCCCAAGTGCGGACTTCTTCTGCAAGACTTGTATATAGTTATTGCTTACATAAGGGTTATGTTATAGTTTTTCGGTGGAACCGTGGCTATGTTGTTGTTCATACTGTTAACTGGGTAAGTTTATCACAAGTTATACGGTGTGATTGGTGTGGCTGGTATGAATCTCGCCCTTAGATTTACAAAAATCCTTCCTCGTACTGTCCATCTCCTCTGGGCACAGTTTCCCTAACTGAGGTCTGGAGGAGGGGCATAGAGGGAGGAGCCAGTGCACACCCAGAGTCCAAAGCTTTCTTAAAGTGCCCTATCTCCTGCGGAGCCCGTCTATTCCCCATGGTCCTTACGGAGTCCCAGCATCCTCTACGGACTACGAGAAATAGATTTACCGGTAAGTAAAATCTTATTTTTTTTCTGTACTTCTTTTTTTAGATCACCGGACATAAATCCAATTGAAGTAGGCTCAAGTGAAGAGATGCATTAGGAGTGTTGCAAAGCCAACAACAAAACAGCAGCTGTTGGATGGGATCAAAAAGTTTTGGCTAGAAGTACTCACACCTGAATATTGTAATAATTATGGGGGTCATTCCGAGTTGTTCGCTCGCAAGCGGATTTTAGCAGATTTGCTCATGCTAAGCCGCCGCCTACTGGGAGTGAATCTTAGCATCTTAAAATTGCGAACGATGTATTCGCAATATTGCGATTACACACCTCGTAGCAGTTTCTGAGTAGCTCCACACTTACTCGGCATCTGCGATCAGTTCAGTGCTTGTCGTTCCTGGTTTGACGTCACAAACACACCCAGCATTCGCCCAGACACTCCCCCATTTCTCCGGCCACTCCTGCGTTTTTTCCGGAAACGGTAGCGTTTTTTCCCACACGCCCATAAAACGGCCTGTTTCCGCCCAGTAACACCCATTTCCTGTCAATCACATTACGATCGCCAGAACGATGAAAAAGCCGTGAGTAAAAATCCTAACTGCATAGCAAATTTACTTGGCGCAGTCGCAGTGCGGACATTGCGCATGCGCATTAAGCAGAAAATTGCTGCGATGCGAAGATTTTTACCGAGCGATCAACTCGGAATGACCCCCTATATACATCACCTGTATAAAGTATTGCCTGTTATAGTTGAAAGAAATGGTCAAGTCACAAATATGTAGGTCTGTAGTGTATTTTCTGTATAAAATTTTAATCGATGCATTATTAAAAATGTTTTTAAAATTTCATGTCTGAATATTGCATAAGCTACTGTACATTAGTACTGTTATTGATGTGTATGAACAGTTGTTTACAGTTTTATAAGTCCTGAATAATAAAGTACTGTAGAGTACATGAAATCTGATTTTGTAATAAAGACTTTTTTACATTTATATTGATGCTTTTCCAATAAATATTCCATTATACAGTACAGTATTGTACATGTGGGTAAATGTACAGTATGATGTGTTGTTATGGGGGAGAAGCGGTATTAAACATAGAAACATACTGTACAGTACGGTACTATAGAAACACACTAGAATTTGACGGCAAATAAGAACCACTGTGTCCATCTAGTATGACCCTTTTCTGCAGCGGGGTACACTGGGGTTCCACAGGGAATAACATCGGGGTGTAGAGTAGGATCTTGATCCGAGGCACCAACAGGCTAAAAGCTTTGACTGTTCCCAAGATGGTCAGCGCTGCCTCCTCTATAACCCCGCCTCTATGCACAGGAGTTCAGTTTGTAAGTTGGTGCTCTGCAGGCAGGACACTAACAGGTAGGGCTGCTCCAGCAGCCCTGAAAAGAGCTTTCTTAAAAGAAGATAGAAGACTTCAAGGGCTGCAGCAGAGGCACTCTAAGTGCTAGATGTCATTCTGACATCTCCTGCTGCAGCTCCATCACCTGCCCCGGCGGCGCTGTATACTCCTGCATCCCTGGTTGCCGGGTACTTACAGCAGAGGCTCCAGTACTTCACCTAGGGCACACACACTTGCCGCAGCTCTCCAGGATCGAGTGGCCGCATCAAGGGACGAGGTAAGAGGGTCCCCCAGGTGGGACCCGCTGAAAATTGCGATCCGGCACGGCCATTAGGAGGCGGTCCGCGCGCGCTGGTATGGATAATGTGTTGGTACAGGGACCCCACTAGACCACCAGGGCAGGGGCACAGGTCGGTTATATATATAACCGTTTTATTATGGCCCACAGTACCTGGTGGTGAAGTCCAGCAAGGATATAAGGCTCTGACATGTAGCCCCTCCACCCCAGCCCCTGTGCGCAATTTAGAGTAAATGTTCCCACCCTGTAGCTGCATCTCTCTGTCTCTCTCACTCCTTGTCAGCATTTGGGCGCCATTACACACATGCTCCGCTGACTCTGGGACTGGTGGGCAATGTTTCCTCTGTAAAGCCGCCTGCTTCATCAGTGCTGTGCACTTACAGGACACTTAAGTATTCTACATGTCGTCTAGACAGTGTTAGTTAAGAACAAGTGCATACATTCAGGGTTATTTGGTACAAGTACCCTGTGATATACATCCAGTCTTTACTGTGCATTGTTAGATATATATATATATATATATATATATATAACTCTGGATACGACCGGCACTCCTACAGCAGAAAGTAAATACCAGGGTGCCTTCCCGTGGTACTACAGGGCCCAGCAAACAAAAATAGCGTAAAGGGCGGCACTCCAATGGTTTTGGAAAAATAAACAGCTCACCAAGCCAGCTTCATTTCAATCAACGTTTCAGGTGTCTTTATTAGCACCTTTCGTCAGGATACAAAAATACAAAGTTACATACCTTAAATAGCACCAGCGTGTACAGCACGCCACGCTCCCCCTATTTCCGGCATCCGGCGCCGACATCATGAGCGCCGTCCCCTACAATGACGTAGGGTGTGGGCGGATTAGTAGTCATGGCAACGGCCCGGGATTTGAACATATCACGTCCTATTTCCACAGGCAGTGCTGACCACGCCTCATGGGCGCGGATGCCGGAAATAGGGGGAGCGTGGCGTGCTGTACACGCTGGTGCTATTTAAGGTATGTAACTTTGTATTTTTGTATCCTGACGAAAGGTGCTAATAAAGACACCTGAAACGTTGATTGAAATGAAGCTGGCTTGGTGAGCTGTTTATTTTTCCAAGACCATTGGAGTGCCGCCCTTTACGCTATTTTTGTTTGCTGGGCCCTGTAGTACCACGGGAAGGCACCCTGGTATTTACTTTCTGCTGTAGGAGTGCCGGTCGTATCCAGAGTTGTTTGAAGAGGACTTGGACATGCAAGTATCTTTTTGACATGGCAACCACGCTATGTGATATATGAATAACGTCAGTGCTGGGATTTGTGTGAGTGTGCTTCACGTTTAAAGAGGTGTTTTTTACCAGTTGGGACTATTTGAATGCACAGTTGTGCATAGGTGATTCATTATGGAAGCAGGAGCTGGTATATCTAATACCCTGGGTTTTCATGCTGTGAGTTTACCCACGGGGGACTTGTTAAGTTTTTCAGAGTCAGAGGCTGAGGCACTGTTGGTAAAGGATACCTTCCATTCTACAGCTGGGGGTGATTCTGCAGAGGATATCTATTTTGCTTTATTAAAGTTACGTAAGAGGGAGATTGATTACCATCTACATGGTGTCACTATCTCTGATTATTACAGGGAACGCAAAATCCCAAGGGGATTTAGAATAAAAAAACATTCCCACTATTGGAAGGACAAACCCTGAATTCTGCAGACGGTGGGCAGCAGTGTTGAATAAGTGCTCGCTGGACCTAATGATCTTGGTCGTGGAGGAATCCACTAGAATTCTGAAAGAAACTACATCAAAAATTAATGAGATAGAACGTACCTCTAGACATCTTCTAGTAAATGACACCAGGGAAGATTGGTTGCAAAAACTACAGGCCAAACTTGATTCCCATAAGCAAGAGTTAATCAAATATAAGAAAACCAAGTTGGCAGCTGTCAACAAAGATTATGAGGAACAGACTGTATATCCATGGGCCACAGGGAAATTTCCAGCTAGAAATAAGAAATTTTTCCCTAGACGCAATACTAGAAGGTTCTTAACGGACACTGAGGGGTCAGCTGTTGATAGCTCGGCTACCGACTCTGATCAGGCGCCAACCTCCAGCACTGGTAAACCCCCTTTAGGGGCTACGACACGGGCAAAGGTTGCCCCAAGAAAAGATGCCGCGGCAAAACGAGGCGGAGCAGGCAGGGGGAGAGGCAGAGAAAAACGCTAAGGCCCAAAAGTGACCTCATCATCAACCTTTCATCTCATGTCTTAACTGCAGATGAGTCGTCATTACTCAATAAGGGGTTAACCTTTGTACCAATAACTAGGTTTAACCGATTTGATTGGAAAGTAGATTCCTGGAAGCACCAGAGGAATATTAAACTTAAAGAATTTTATGGGAAGACCACTGCAGTGGAAGAGGTTGCATCTAGCAAACATTCTATACGTCCTAAATCTATGTTTGAGCCGCAAACTCATAATGCAGCCATCAAGAGCTATGCTCGCATGTTGGAAGATGGTGTTGACCATGAAGCAGGCAAACTATCCGGAGTTTCTCCTAACTTATCAAAAGGGGAGTTTCAAGCGCTGCAAGATCTAAGCAAAAATAGATCTGTAGTTATAAGGGCTGCCGACAAGGGTGGAGCAATTGTATTACAGGATCTACCAGCATATAATGCAGAGGTTTACCGTCAATTAAACGATCAGGCTGTATATTGCAAGTTGGGCGCAGATCCAACGGTCTTGTTCAAACAAGAGATCGACATGATCCTGATGCAAGCCCATCAGAATGCCATCATAGACAAACAAACATTGAAGGCTTTGACGGTTGACTACCCTGTAACACCGCTCCTGTATACGCTGCCAAAAGTCCACAAAAATCGGGACGCCCCCCCAGGACGCCCCATCATCTCGGCCCGGGGATCCCTTTACAGTAACATCTCTAAGTATCTGGACAGTTTTCTTCAGCCTGTTATTCAAGCAGAACCAACGGTTCTTTCGGACACTACTCAGCTTCTACTACTACTACTACAGAATCTCACGCAACTTCCGGAAACATGCACACTTGCAAGCGTTGACGTAGTGAGTCTCTATACGAACATCCCTCATTTGGAGGGTATTGAGGCTGTGAGAACTCTACTGTCATGCAACTCCATCTACAAAGGGCCAGACGCGGAATTTTTTCTTGCTTTACTGGAGAAGACACTTACACGCAATTTCTTTTATTTTGATGGACACTTTTACCTACAGCGGCTCGGTTGCGCCATGGGGAGCAATGTAGCCCCGGCGTTTGCAAATGCCTACATGCTAAACGTAGAGAAGCGCTTATTTCTTCAAAATCCATCTTTTTCAGAGCGACTTCTTCTTTTCACACGTTACATTGACGATTTGCTATTTATTTGGGCAGGCACTCCAGAAGAATTCAAGGATTGGATGCAGACAATTAATCATCTGGATGCCAACATCAAATTCACGTTTGAATGTAGCACTGATGTTATTCACTACTTGGATGTACAGATTACAAGGCATGAGAACCATCTACAGACATCAGTGTATCATAAGCCTACGGACAAAAATACATTATTACATGCCAGGAGTTTCCATCCCATTGCGATGAAAAAGGGTTTACCCTTCTCGCAATTTCTCCGTGCCAGACGTATCATCAGTAATCAGGATGATTGCGAGTTAGAATTGGATGGTATGATTGGGAAATACCTAGAGAGAGGGTACTCGTTGAAGGATCTTGAGAGTGCTAAAAGAAAAGCTTTGGCACTTCCACGTACACAGTGTTTACAGCGGAGAGAAAAACCCCCAGAAAAGGTGATACCGTTAATAACCACCTACAATACTGCAAGCACAGTAGTAAGGAGAAAGGTCAGAGAATTGTGACCAATTATTAAGACTGATAGATCTTTACCATCCCTTAATCAATATAGGGTGCTGAATTGTCATCGGAGGGGACGTAATTTGAAAGATTGGTTGGTGCACAATGACACAACCACTGAGAAAATGGAACTTCGCTCTCACTTTCTAACGAAGAAACCTGGCTCATACAAATGTCTAGGTTGTACTACTTGCAGGTATCTGGAAGTAGGTCCAGTGTTATTACACCCACATTCAGGGAAGAAAATTCCCATCAAACATGTTTTGACCTGCACGTCCAAATTTGTGATCTATATCATCAAATGTCCCTGCGGCCTCGCTTATGTTGGCAAGACCTCCTGTACTTTCAGGGAACGGGCAGCGCAACATAGATCAGCCATAAGGCAGGCCTTGGAAGGGAAGGAGATGGAACAGCCCGTTGCTAGACACTTTAGGGAGGCACGACATACGATGGCTGCCCTCCGATACAAGCTTATCGATCATGTTCCCCCGATGTCGAGAGGAGGTGATCGGAACAGGAAATTATTACAGTTGGAGGCACGCTGGATCTTCGAGCTCAATACTGTTGCCCCATTGGGACTGAATGAAAATCTTTCCCTCCTTTGTTTCTTATGACATGTGTGTCTAATTTAACCTGCATTGTTTTACGATCTGTCTGGCTTCAATGTACCCTTTCACTATGTGGGTTTGCCTTTCTGGATTAGATTCTATTGAAACAAGTCCTTTCCTGTATGATCAGGTCCTTAGTCTTTAAACGACTGTGTACACAGGACTTGTTGTGGGCCAGTAATTAGTTTATAACATTTTGGCTCCATTCTGACAGTAGTGATTCCAGTTTTATGGAGAGCATATCTTTATATCCTTAAAGGCAATCATCTATGTATATTATATCCTGTACGTTGTGGTATGGCTCTATTACTATTTTTATAGCCACATAGAACTCTGCTCCATATTATCTGTTCTCTTTTGTCTGTCCCTCTTGGTGGTGGTATTAGGTGTGGGTTGATGCTTTTTCACGTTGATATCCCCTTTAGAGTGCTTTGGACTGATTGTAATGTCTCTCAGCCCTTCTTACTCTGTATGGGGAGAGATCCGCTGTACCAAGCGGTATTCTCACACGGGTTGCCACGGGCTCCCTACTCCGGTAACCGGGCGCATTGTCGAGTTGTTTAGCATGCTGCTATGGTAACAGCCGCGCCCATGAGGCGTGGTCAGCACTGCCTGTGGAAATAGGACGTGATATGTTCAAATCCCGGGCCGTTGCCATGACTACTAATCCGCCCACACCCTACGCCATTGTAGGGGACGGCGCTCATGACGTCGGCGCCGGATGCCGGAAATAGGGGGAGCGTGGCGTGCTGTACACGCTGGTGCTATTTAAGGTATGTAACTTTGTATTTTTGTATCCTGACGAAAGGTGCTAATAAAGACACCTGAAACGTTGATTGAAATGAAGCTGGCTTGGTGAGCTGTTTATTTTTCCAAAACCATTGGAGTGCCGCCCTTTACGCTATTTTTATATATATATATATATATATATATATATATATATACAACCACACCATGAGGCTCCAGCTGGGGCTATGTTGTAGATGAGACCAGCACTCCAAGTGTAGTCAAACGTTTTTATGCCATTTTATATCACATCACAAAGGGTTTTTCTGTGCAAATTCCGCAATTAATAAATGTAACATTTTCAATATCAAGTATCTCACACGTCCTGTGTGTGCTGGGGAGATTCTGCTGGGTAGGATGCATATCCCCAGCACACACAGGACGTGTGAGATACTTGATATTGAAAATGTTACATTTATTAATTGCTGAATTTGCACAGAAAAACCCTTTGTGATGTGATATAAAATGGCATAAAAACGTTTGACTACACTTGGAGTGCTGGTCTCATCTACAACATAGCCCCAACTGGAGCCTCATGGTGTGGTTGTATGTATATTGAAAAGTGTTTTGACCTGGCACCCGTCGGTGGATACCTACAGTGTTGTGCGGCTCATGTTTTTACATTATATATATATATATATATATATATATATATCTACATAGCTTTGCTCAGTGATATAGTTACTTAGTATTGCTGGTCCAGTGCAGTTTTATTGTTGGTAATAATCTCTGCATTGTATATGTGACTGAGTGTGTGCCAATGGCTGCTGTGTGGTCTCTACTTCATGTATCTCACACATATGGCTAACCGTATATTCTGTACCCTGAGGGGGCTCTGTGCGTCAGGGTTATTAGATAATATAGGTATTTCACAGGATATACGTATATTGTATTTTTCTCTGTGTTTTTCAGTCACATTTCTCTAACGTCCTAGTGGATGCTGGGAACTCCGTAAGGACCATGGGGAATAGCGGGCTCCGAAGGAGGCTGGACACTCTAGAAAGATTTATGACTACCTGGTGTGCACTGGCTCCTCCCACTATGACCCTCCTCCAAGCCTCAGTTAGATTTCGTGCCCGGCCGAGGTTGGATGCACACTAGGGGCTCTCCTGAGCCCTTAGAAATAAAGTATAGATTTAGGTTTTTTATTTTCAGTGAGACCTGCTGGCAACAGGCTCACTGCAGCGAGGGACTAAGGGGAGAAGAAGCGAACTCGCCTGCTTGCAGCCGGATTGGGCTTCTTAGGCTACTGGACACCATTAGCTCCAGAGGGATCGACCGCAGGCCCAGTCCTTGGTGTTCGGTCCCGGAGCAGCGCCGCCGTCCCCCTTACAGAGCCAGAAGCAAGAAGAGGTCCGGAAAAACGGCGGCAGAAGACATCAGTCTTCACCAAGGTAGCGCACAGCACTGCAGCTGTGCGCCATTGCTCCTCATGCACACTTCGGTCACTGAGGGTGCAGGGCGCTGGGGGGGGGGGGCGCCCTGAGCAGCAATAAAAACACCTTGGCTGGCAAAAATACCACAATATATAGCCCCAGAGGCTATATATGTGGCAAATACCCCTGCCAGAATCAAGGAAAAAGCGGGAGAATAGGCCGCGGAAAAGGGGCGGAGCTATCTCCCTCAGACACACTGGCGCCATTTCTCCTTCACAGATCCGCTGGAAGGAAGCTCCCTGGCTCTCCCCTGCAATCTACACTTCAGAACGGTAAAAACAGAGAGGGGGGGCACTAAATTTAGGCGCAATATATATATATAATATAAAAAGCAGCTATAGGGGACATAACTCAGTTAGTCCCTGCATTATATAGCGCTCTGGTGTGTGCTGGCATACTCTCACTCTGTCCCCCCAAAGGGCTTTTGTGGGTCCTGTCCTCATTCGGAGCATTCCTTGTGTGTGTGTGCGGTGTGTCGGTACGGCTGTGTCGACATGTTTGATGAGGATAATGATGTGGAGGCGGAGCAGATGCCTTTAGAAGGAATGTCACCCCCTGCGGGGCAGACACCTGAGTGGATGGGCTTATGGAAAGTAATGAGTGCACGTATAGACTCCTTATATAAGAAAATTGACGACATGCCTAATGTGGGACAGCCGACTTCTCAGCTCGTGCCTGCCCAGGCGTCGCATGGGTCGTCAGGGGCTCTAAAACGCCCGCTACCACAAGCAGACCCAGATGTTGACACTGATACTGACACCAGTGTCGACGACGATGAGTCTAACCTAATGCCTACTAAGGCCATTCACTGCATGATTGAGGCAATGAAAGAGGTGTTACACATTTCTGATATAAGTACAGGTACCACTAAAAAGGGTATTATGTTTGGAGAGAAAAAACTACCCGTAGTTTTTCCCCCATCAGATGAATTAAATGAAGTGTGTGAAGAAGCGTGGGCTTTCCCTGATAAAAAATTGGTAATTCCTAAGAAGGTACTAATGGCGTTCCCTTTCCCGCCAGAGGATAGGTCACGTTGGGAAACACCCCCTAGAGTGGATAAAGCGCTCACACGTTTGTCTAAAAAGGTGGCACTACCGTCTCCGGATACGGCCGCCCTCAAGGAACCTGCTGATAGAAAGCAGGAGGCGATCCTGAAGTCTGTGTATACACACACAGGCATTATACTTAGGCCAGCTATTGCGTCAGCTTGGATGTGCAGTGCTGCCGCTGCGTGGTCAGATAAACTGTCAGAAAATATTGACACATTAGACAGAGACACGATCCTGTTAACCATAGACCATATAAAAGACTCAGTCTTATATATGAGAGATGCACAAAGGGAAATCTGCCGACTGGCATCTAAAGTAAGTGCATTGTCCATTTCTGCTAGGAGAGGCTTATGGACTCGCCAGTGGACAGGAGATGCACATTCAAAAAAGCACATGGAAGTGTTACCATATAAGGGTGAGGAATTATTTGGGGATGGTCTCTCGGACCTAGTTTCCACAGCAACGTCTGGGAAGTCAGCATTTTTACCCCATGTCCCCTCACAGCCTAAGAAGGCGCCGTTTTATCAGGTTCAGTCCTTTCGGACCCAGAAAAACAGGCGTGGAAAAGGCGGGTCCTTTCTGTCCAGAGGCAGAGGTAGGGGAAAAAGGCTGCAACAAACAGCAGGTTCCCAGGAGCAAAAGTCCTCCCCCGCTTCTTCTTCCAAGTCCGCCGCATGACGGTGGGGCTCCCCAAGCGGAGCCAGGTACGGTGGGGGGCCGCCTCAAGAATTTCAGCGATCAGTGGGCTCGCTCACAGGTGGATCCCTGGATCCTTCAAATAGTATCTCAGGGGTACAAACTGGAATTCGAGGCGTCTCCACCCCACCGGTTCCTAAAATCTGCCTTGCCGATTGCTCCCTCAGACAGGGAGGCGGTGCTAGCGGCAATTCACAAGCTGTATTCTCAGCAGGTGATAATCAAAGTACCCCTACTTCAACAAGGCCGGGGTTACTATTCCACACTATTTGTGGTACCGAAACCGGACGGTTCGGTGAGACCCATTTTAAATTTAAAATCCTTTAACACATACATAAAAAACTTCAAGTTCAAGATGGAATCGCTCAGGGCGGTTATTGCGAGCCTGGACGAGGGGGATTACATGGTATCCCTGGACATCAAGGATGCTTACTTGCATGTCCCCATTTACCATCCTCACCAGGAGTACCTCAGATTTGTGGTACAGGATTGCCATTACCAATTCCAGACGCTGCCGTTTGGACTGTCCACGGCACCGAGGGTATTTACCAAGGTTATGGCGGAAATGATGATACTCCTTCGAAAAAAGGGAGTTTTAATTATCCCGTACTTGGACGATCTCCTAATAAAAGCGAGGTCCAAGGAACAGTTGTTGGTGGGAGTAGCACTATCTCAGGAGGTGCTGCACCAGCACGGCTGGATTCTGAATATCCCAAAGTCACAGCTGGTTCCGACAACACGGCTACTGTTCCTGGGTATGATTCTGGATACAGTCCAGAAAAAAGTGTTTCTCCTGGAGGAGAAAGCCAGGGAGTTGTCATCTCTAGTCAGAGACCTCCTGAAACCAAAACAGGTATCAGTGCATCGCTGCACGCGGGTCCTGGGAAAGATGGTGGCTTCTTACGAAGCAATTCCCTTTGGCAGGTTCCATGCCAGAATCTTTCAGTGGGACCTGTTGGACCAGTGGTCCGGATCGCATCTTCAGATGCATCGCTTGATAACCCTGTCTCCAAGAACCAGGGTGTCGTTACTGTGGTGGCTGCAGAGTGCCCATCTTCTAGAGGGCCGCAGGTTCGGCATACAGGACTGGGTCCTGGTGACCACGGATGCCAGCCTTCGAGGCTGGGGGGCAGTCACACAGGGAAGAAACTTCCAAGGACTATGGTCGAGTCAGGAGACTTCCCTTCACATAAATATTCTGGAACTAAGGGCCATCTACAATGCCCTAAGTCAAGCAAAATCCCTGCTCCTACACCAGCCGGTGCTGATCCAGTCAGACAACATTACGGCAGTCGCCCATGTAAATCGACAGGGCGGCACAAGAAGCAGGATGGCGATGGCGGAAGCCACAAGAATTCTCCGATGGGCGGAGAATCATGTACTAGCACTGTCAGCAGTGCTCATTCCGGGAGTGGACAACTGGGAAGCAGACTTTCTCAGCAGACACGACCTCCACCCGGGAGAGTGGGGACTTCATCCAGAAGTCTTCCAGATGCTGGTAAACCATTGGGAAAAACCACAGGTGGACATGATGGCGTCCCGCCTCAACAAAAAGTTAAAAAGATATTGCGCCAGGTCAAGGGACCCTCAGGCGATAGCTGTGGACGCTCTAGTGACACCGTGGGTGTACCAGTCGGTTTATGTGTTCCCTCCTCTGCCTCTCATACCAAAGGTATTGAGAATAATAAGAAAGCGAGGAGTAAACACCATTCTCGTGGTTCCGGATTGGCCAAGACGAGCGTGGTACCCGGAACTTCAAGAGATGCTCTCAGAGGACCCGTGGCCTCTACCGCTCAGACAGGACCTGCTACAACAGGGGCCCTGTCTGTTCCAAGACTTACCGCGGCTGCGTTTGACGGCATGGCGGTTGAACACCGGATCCTAAAGGAAAAGGGTATTCCGGAAGAAGTCATTCCTACGCTTATTAAGGCCAGGAAAGATGTTACGGCAAAGCATTATCACCGCATATGGCGGAAATATGTTGCATGGTGCGAGGCCAAAAAGGCCCCAACAGAGGAATTTCAACTAGGTCGATTTCTGCATTTCCTGCAAGCAGGTGTGAATATGGACCTAAAACTAGGCTCCATTAAAGTACAGATCTCGGCTCTGTCGATTTTCTTTCAAAAAGAACTGGCTTCAGTACCTGAAGTTCAGACATTTGTGAAAGGAGTGCTGCATATTCAGCCCCCATTTGTGCCTCCTGTGGCACCTTGGGATCTCAACGTGATGTTGAGTTTCTTAAAATCACATTGGTTTGAGCCACTAAAAACCGTGGATCTGAAATATCTCACGTGGAAAGTGGTCATGTTATTGGCCTTGGCTTCAGCCAGGCGAGTATCAGAATTGGCGGCTTTATCATGTAAAAGTCCTTATCTGATTTTCCATATGGATAGGGCAGAATTGAGGACTCGTCCCCAGTTTCTCCCTAAGGTGGTGTCAGCGTTTCACCTGAACCAGCCTATTGTGGTGCCTGCGGCTACTAAGGATTTGGAGGACTCCAAGTTGCTAGACGTTGTCAGGGCCCTGAAAATATATGTTTCCAGGACGGCTGGAGTCAGAAAATCTGACTCGCTGTTTATCCTGTATGCACCCAACAAACTGGGTGCTCCTGCTTCTAAGCAGTCTATTGCTCGCTGGATTTGTAGTACAATTCAGCTTGCACATTCTGTGGCAGGCATGCCACAGCCAAAATCTGTAAATGCCCATTCCACAAGGAAGGTGGGCATATCTTGGGCGGCTGCCCGAGGGGTCTCGGCTTTACAACTTTGCCGAGCAGCTACTTGGTCAGGGGCAAACACATTTGCAAAATTCTACAAATTTGATACCCTGGCTGAGGAGGACCTGGAGTTCTCTCATTCGGTGCTACAGAGTCATCCGCACTCTCCCGCCCGTTTGGGAGCTTTGGTATAATCCCCATGGTCCTTACGGAGTTCCCAGCATCCACTAGGACGTTAGAGAAAATAAGAATTTACTCACCGGTAATTCTATTTCTCGTAGTCCGTAGTGGATGCTGGGCGCCCATCCCAAGTGCGGATTGTCTGCAATACTTGTAAATAGTTATTGTTAACTAAAGGGTTATTGTTGAGCCATCTGTTGAGAGGCTCAGTTGTTTTCATACTGTCAAACTGGATATAGTATCACGAGTTGTACGGTGTGATTGGTGTGGCTGGTAAGAGTCTTACCCGGGATTCTAAATCCTTCCTTATTATGTCTGCTCGTCCGGGCACGGTGTCCTACCTGAGGCTTGGAGGAGGGTCATAGTGGGAGGAGCCAGTGCACACCAGGTAGTCATAAATCTTTCTAGAGTGCCCAGCCTCCTTCGGAGCCCGCTATTCCCCATGGTCCTTACGGAGTTCCCAGCATCCACTACGGACTACGAGAAATAGAATTACCGGTGAGTAAATTCTTATTTTTACTAGAGATGAGCGGGTTCGGTTCCTCGGAAACCGAACCCGCCCGAACTTCATGTTTTTTTACACGGGTCCGAGCGACTCGGATCTTCCCGCCTTGCTCGGTTAACCCGAGCGTGCCCGAACGTCATCATCCCGCTGTCGGATTCTCGCGAGGCTCGGATTCTATCGCGAGACTCGGATTCTATATACGGAGCCGCGCGTCGCCGCCATTTTCACACGTGCATTGAGATTCATAGGGAGAGGACGTGGCTGGCGTCCTCTCCGTTTACAGAGAAGAGAAGAAGAGAGTGAGACTAGAGTAGAGAGAGACACAGTAGTAATTTTGGGGAGCATTAGGAGGAGTACTACTACTTGCTGAAGTGATAGTTAGATAGATAGTGTGACTGTATAATGTATATCTGACTTGTGGGGGAGACACTGACAGTGGGGAGCAGTTAGAGTCTGAGAGCAGGACTCAGGAGTACTACATATAACGTACAGTGCACACTTTTGCTGCCAGAGTGCCACACTGCCATTGTGACCACACTGACCACCAGTATAATATATATTGTGATTGTCTGCTTAGGAGTACTACTTGCAAGTTGCTGATAGTGTGACCAGTGACCTGACCACCAGTTTAATAATCACCACCAGTTTAATATATATATATATATATATATATATATATAATTGTATATAATATATATATAATATTGTATACCACCTACCCGTGTTTTTTTTTTCTTTCTTCTTCTTTATACATACTACTATAGTAGCTTACTGTAGCAGTCTGCGGTGCTGCTGAGCTGACAGTGTCCAGCAGGTCCGTCATCAGTCATTACATAATCAATATATATACCTGTCCGGCTGCAGTACTAGTGATATTATATATATATATATATTAATTTCATCTCATTATCATCCAGTCTATATTAGCAGCAGACACAGTACGGTCGTCCACGGCTGTAGCTACCTCTGTCGGCAGTCGCTGGTCCATCCATAATTGTATACCACCTACCCGTGTTTTTTTTTTTTTCTTTCTTCTTCTTTATACATACTACTATAGTAGCTTACTGTAGCAGTCTGCGGTGCTGCTGAGCTGACAGTGTCCAGCAGGTCCGTCATCAGTCATTACATAATAAATATATATACCTGTCCGGCTGCAGTACTAGTGATATTATATATATATATATATATTAATTTCATCTCATTATCATCCAGTCTATATTAGCAGCAGACACAGTACGGTAGTCCACGGCTGTAGCTACCTCTGTGTCGGCAGTCGCTGGTCCATCCATAATTGTATACCACCTACCCGTGTTTTTTTTTTCTTTCTTCTTCTTTATACATACTACTATAGTAGCTTACTGTAGCAGTCTGCGGTGCTGCTGAGCTGACAGTGTCCAGCAGGTCCGTCATCAGTCATTACATAATAAATATATATACCTGTCCGGCTGCAGTACTAGTGATATTATATATATATATATATATTAATTTCATCTCATTATCATCCAGTCTATATTAGCAGCAGACACAGTACGGTAGTCCACGGCTGTAGCTACCTCTGTGTCGGCAGTCGCTGGTCCATCCATAATTGTATACCACCTACCCGTGTTTTTTTTTTTTCTTTCTTCTTTATACATACTACTATAGTAGCTTACTGTAGCAGTCTGCGGTGCTGCTGAGCTGACAGTGTCCAGCAGGTCCGTCATCAGTCATTACATAATAAACATATATACCTGTCCGGCTGCAGTACTAGTGATATTATATATATATATATATTGATTTCATCTCATTATCATCCAGTCTATATTAGCAGCAGACACAGTACGGTAGTCCACGGCTGTAGCTACCTCTGTGTCGGCAGTCGCTGGTCCATCCATAATTGTATACCACCTACCCGTGTTTTTTTTTTTTCTTTCTTCTTCTTTATACATACTACTATAGTAGCTTACTGTAGCAGTCTGCGGTCCTGCTGAGCTGACAGTGTCCAGCAGGTCCGTCATCAGTCATTACATAATAAATATATATACCTGTCCGGCTGCAGTACTAGTGATATTATATATATATATATTAATTTCATCTCATTATCATCCAGTCTATATTAGCAGCAGACACAGTACGGTAGTCCACGGCTGTAGCTACCTCTGTGTCGGCAGTCGCTGGTCCATCCATAATTGTATACCACCTACCCGTGTTTTTTTTTTTTCTTTCTTCTTGATACATACTACTATAGTAGCTTACTGTAGCAGTCTGCGGTGCTGCTGAGCTGACAGTGTCCAGCAGGTCCGTCATCAGTCATTACATAATAAATATATATACCTGTCCGGCTGCAGTACTAGTGATATTATATATATATATATATATATATTAATTTCATCTCATTATCATCCAGTCTATATTAGCAGCAGACACAGTACGGTAGTCCACGGCTGTAGCTACCTCTGTGTCGGCAGTCGCTCGTCCATCCATAATTGTATACTAGTATCCATCCATCTCCATTGTTTACCTGAGGTGCCTTTTAGTTGTGCCTATTAAAATATGGAGAACAAAAATGTTGAGGTTCCAAAATTAGGGAAAGATCAAGATCCACTTCCACCTCGTGCTGAAGCTGCTGCCACTAGTCATGGCCGAGACGATGAAATGCCAGCAACGTCGTCTGCCAAGGCCGATGCCCAATGTCATAGTACAGAGCATGTAAAATCCAAAACACCAAATATCAGTAAAAAAAGGACTCCAAAATCTAAAATAAAATTGTCGGAGAAGCGTAAACTTGCCAATATGCCATTTACCACACGGAGTGGCAAGGAACGGCTGAGGCCCTGGCCTATGTTCATGGCTAGTGGTTCAGCTTCACATGAGGATGGAAGCACTCAGCCTCTCGCTAGAAAACTGAAAAGACTCAAGCTGGCAAAAGCACCGCAAAGAACTGTGCGTTCTTCGAAATCCCAAATCCACAAGGAGAGTCCAATTGTGTCGGTTGCGATGCCTGACCTTCCCAACACTGGACGTGAAGAGCATGCGCCTTCCACCATTTGCACGCCCCCTGCAAGTGCTGGAAGGAGCACCCGCAGTCCAGTTCCTGATAGTCAGATTGAAGATGTCAGTGTTGAAGTACACCAGGATGAGGAGGATATGGGTGTTGCTGGCGCTGGGGAGGAAATTGACCAGGAGGATTCTGATGGTGAGGTGGTTTGTTTAAGTCAGGCACCCGGGGAGACACCTGTTGTCCGTGGGAGGAATAGGGCCATTGACATGCCTGGTCAAAATACAAAAAAAATCAGCTCTTCGGTGTGGAAGTATTTCACCAGAAATGCGGACAACATTTGTCAAGCCGTGTGTTGCCTTTGTCAAGCTGTAATAAGTAGGGGTAAGGACGTTAACCACCTCGGAACATCCTCCCTTATACGTCACCTGCAGCGCATTCATCATAAGTCAGTGACAAGTTCAAAAACTTTGGGCGACAGCGGAAGCAGTCCACTGACCAGTAAATCCCTTCCTCTTGTAACCAAGCTCACGCAAACCACCCCACCAACTCCCTCAGTGTCAATTTCCTCCTTCCCCAGGAATGCCAATAGTCCTGCAGGCCATGTCACTGGCAATTCTGACGAGTCCTCTCCTGCCTGGGATTCCTCCGATGCATCCTTGCGTGTAACGCCTACTGCTGCTGGCGCTGCTGTTGTTGCTGCTGGGAGTCGATGGTCATCCCAGAGGGGAAGTCGTAAGCCCACTTTTACTACTTCCACCAAGCAATTGACTGTCCAACAGTCCTTTGCGAGGAAGATGAAATATCACAGCAGTCATCCTGTTGCAAAGCGGATAACTGAGGCCTTGACAACTATGTTGGTGTTAGACGTGCGTCCGGTATCCGCCGTTAGTTCACAGGGAACTAGACAATTTCTTGAGGTAGTGTGCCCCCGTTACCAAATACCATCTAGGTTCCACTTCTCTAGGCAGGCGATACCGAGAATGTACACGGACGTCAGAAAAAGACTCACCAGTGTCCTAAAAAATGCAGTTGTACCCAATGTCCACTTAACCACGGACATGTGGACAAGTGGAGCAGGGCAGGGTCAGGACTATATGACTGTGACAGCCCACTGGGTAGATGTATGGACGCCCACCGCAAGAACAGCAGCGGCGGCACCAGTAGCAGCATCTCGCAAACGCCAACTCTTTCCTAGGCAGGCTACGCTTTGTATCACCGGTTTCCAGAATACGCACACAGCTGAAAACCTCTTACGGCAACTGAGGAAGATCATCGCGGAATGGCTTACCCCAATTGGACTCTCCTGTGGATTTGTGGCATCGGACAACGCCAGCAATATTGTGTGTGCATTAAATATGGGCAAATTCCAGCACGTCCCATGTTTTGCACATACCTTGAATTTGGTGGTGCAGAATTTTTTAAAAAACGACAGGGGCGTGCAAGAGATGCTGTCGGTGGCCAGAAGAATTGCGGGACACTTTCGGAGGACAGGCACCACGTACAGAAGACTGGAGCACCACCAAAAACGTCTGAACCTGCCCTGCCATCATCTGAAGCAAGAAGTGGTAACGAGGTGGAATTCAACCCTATATATGCTTCAGAGGTTGGAGGAGCAGCAAAAGGCCATTCAAGCCTATACAATTGAGCACGATATAGGAGGTGGAATGTACCTGTCTCAAGCGCAGTGGAGAATGATTTCAACGTTGTGCAAGGTTCTGCAACCTTTTGAACTTGCCACACGTGAAGTCAGTTCAGACACTGCCAGCCTGAGTCAGGTCATTCCCCTCATCAGGCTTTTGCAGAAGAAGCTGGAGGCATTGAAGGAGGAGCTAAAAGGGAGCGATTCCGCTAGGCATGTGGGACTTGTGGATGGAGCCCTTAATTCGCTTAACAAGGATTCACGGGTGGTCAATCTGTTGAAATCAGAGCACTACATTTTGGCCACCGTGCTCGATCCTAGATTTAAAACCTACCTTGGATCTCTCTTTCCGGCAGACACAAGTCTGCTGGGGTTCAAAGACCTGCTGGTGACAAAATTGTCAAGTCAAGCGGAACGCGACCTGTCAACATCTCCTCCTTCACATTCTCCCGCAACTGGGGGTGCGAGGAAAAGGCTCAGAATTCCGAGCCCACCCGCTGGCGGTGATGCAGGGCAGTCTGAAGCGACTGCTGATGCTGACATCTGGTCCGGACTGAAGGACCTGACAACGATTACGGACATGTCGTCTACTGTCACTGCATATGATTCTCTCCCCATTGAAAGAATGGTGGAGGATTATATGAGTGACCGCATCCAAGTAGGCACGTCAGACAGTCCGTACTTATACTAGCAGGAAAAAGAGGCAATTTGGAGGCCCTTGCACAAACTGGCTTTATTCTACCTAAGTTGCCCTCCCACAAGTGTGTACTCCGAAAGAGTGTTTAGTGCCGCCGCTCACCTTGTCAGCAATCGGCGTACGAGGTTACTTCCAGAAAATGTGGAGAAGATGATGTTCATTAAAATGAATTATAATCAATTGCGCCTCTTTTTTTCTTCTTTGCGTCATGTGCTGTTTGGGGAGTGTTTTTTGGAAGGGCCATCCTGCGTGACACTGCAGTGCCACTCCTAGATGGGCCAGGTGTTTGTGTCGGCCACTAGGGTCGCTTATCTTACTCACACAGCTACCTCATTGCGCCTCTTTTTTTCTTCTTTGCGTCATGTGCTGTTTGGGGAGTGTTTTTTGGAAGGGCCATCCTGCGTGACACTGCAGTGCCACTCCTAGATGGGCCAGGTGTTTGTGTCGGCCACTAGGGTCGCTTATCTTACTCACACAGCTACCTCATTGCGCCTCTTTTTTTCTTCTTTGCGTCATGTGCTGTTTGGGGAGTGTTTTTTGGAAGGGCCATCCTGCGTGACACTGCAGTGCCACTCCTAGATGGGCCAGGTGTTTGTGTCGGCCACTAGGGTCGCTTATCTTACTCACACAGCTACCTCATTGCGCCTCTTTTTTTCTTCTTTGCGTCATGTGCTGTTTGGGGAGTGTTTTTTGGAAGGGCCATCCTGCGTGACACTGCAGTGCCACTCCTAGATGGGCCAGGTGTTTGTGTCGGCCACTAGGGTCGCTTATCTTACTCACACAGCTACCTCATTGCGCCTCTTTTTTTCTTCTTTGCGTCATGTGCTGTTTGGGGAGTGTTTTTTGGAAGGGCCATCCTGCGTGCCACTGCAGTGCCACTCCTAGATGGGCCAGGTGTTTGTGTCGGCCACTAAGGTCGCTTATCTTACTCACACAGCTACCTCATTGCGCCTCTTTTTTTCTTCTTTGCGTCATGTGCTGTTTGGGGAGTGTTTTTTGGAAGGGCCATCCTGCGTGACACTGCAGTGCCACTCCTAGATGGGCCAGGTGTTTGTGGCGGCCACTAGGGTCGCTTATCTTACTCACACAGCTACCTCATTGCGCCTCTTTTTTTCTTCTTTGCGTCATGTGCTGTTTGGGGAGTGTTTTTTGGAAGGGCCATCCTGCGTGACACTGCAGTGCCACTCCTAGATGGGCCAGGTGTTTGTGTCGGCCACTAGGGTCGCTTATCTTACTCACACAGCTACCTCATTGCGCCTCTTTTTTTCTTCTTTGCGTCATGTGCTATTTGGGGAGTGTTTTTTGGAAGGGCCATCCTGCGTGACACTGCAGTGCCACTCCTAGATGGGCCAGGTGTTTGTGTCGGCCACTAGGGTCGCTTATCTTACTCACACAGCTACCTCATTGCGCCTCTTTTTTTTCTTCTTTGCGTCATGTGCTGTTTGGGGAGTGTTTTTTGGAAGGGCCATCCTGCGTGCCACTGCAGTGCCACTCCTAGATGGGCCAGGTGTTTGTGTCGGCCACTAGGGTCGCTTATCTTACTCACACAGCTACCTCATTGCGCCTCTTTTTTTCTTCTTTGCGTCATGTGCTGTTTGGGGAGTGTTTTTTGGAAGGGCCATCCTGCGTGACACTGCAGTGCCACTCCTAGATGGGCCAGGTGTTTGTGTCGGCCACTAGGGTCGCTTATCTTACTCACACAGCTACCTCATTGCGCCTCTTTTTTTCTTCTTTGCGTCATGTGCTGTTTGGGGAGTGTTTTTTGGAAGGGCCATCCTGCGTGACACTGCAGTGCCACTCCTAGATGGGCCAGGTGTTTGTGTCGGCCACTAGGGTCGCTTATCTTACTCACACAGCTACCTCATTGCGCCTCTTTTTTTCTTCTTTGCGTCATGTGCTGTTTGGGGAGTGTTTTTTGGAAGGGCCATCCTGCGTGCCACTGCAGTGCCACTCCTAGATGGGCCAGGTGTTTGTGTCGGCCACTAGGGTCGCTTATCTTACTCACACAGCTACCTCATTGCGCCTCTTTTTTTCTTCTTTGCGTCATGTGCTGTTTGGGGAGTGTTTTTTGGAAGGGCCATCCTGCGTGACACTGCAGTGACACTCCTAGATGGGCCAGGTGTTTGTGTCGGCCACTAGGGTCGCTTATCTTACTCACACAGCTACCTCATTGCGCCTCTTTTTTTCTTCTTTGCGTCATGTGCTGTTTGGGGAGTGTTTTTTGGAAGGGCCATCCTGCGTGACACTGCAGTGCCACTCCTAGATGGGCCAGGTGTTTGTGTCGGCCACTATGGTCGCTTATCTTACTCACACAGCTACCTCATTGCGCCTCTTTTTTTCTTCTTTGCGTCATGTGCTGTTTGGGGAGTGTTTTTTGGAAGGGCCATCCTGCGTGACACTGCAGTGCCACTCCTAGATGGGCCAGGTGTTTGTGTCGGCCACTAGGGTCGCTTATCTTACTCACACAGCTACCTCATTGCGCCTCTTTTTCTCTATCGTCCTAGTGGATGCTGGGGTTCCTGAAAGGACCATGGGGGATAGCGGCTCCGCAGGAGACAGGGCACAAAAAGTAAAGCTTTAGGATCAGGTGGTGTGCACTGGCTCCTCCCCCTATGACCCTCCTCCAAGCCTCAGTTAGATTTTTGTGCCCGGCCTAGAAGGGTGCAATCTAGGTGGCTCTCCTAAAGAGCTGCTTAGAAAAGTTTAGCTTAGGTTTTTTATTTTACAGTGAGTCCTGCTGGCAACAGGATCACTGCAACGAGGGACTTAGGGGAGAAGAAGTGAACTCACCTGCGTGCAGGATGGATTGGCTTCTTGGCTACTGGACATTAGCTCCAGAGGGACGATCACAGGTACAGCCTGGATGGTCACCGGAGCCTCGCCGCCGGCCCCCTTGCAGATGCTGAAACGAGAAGAGGTCCAGAATCGGCGGCAGAAGACTCCTCAGTCTTCTTAAGGTAGCGCACAGCACTGCAGCTGTGCGCCATTTTCCTCTCAGCACACTTCACACGGCAGTCACTGAGGGTGCAGGGCGCTGGGAGGGGGGCGCCCTGGGAGGCAAATGAAAACCTTTTTTGGCTAAAAATACCTCACATATAGCCTCCGGGGGCTATATGGAGATATTTAACCCCTGCCAGAATCCGTTAAGAGCGGGAGACGAGGCCGCCGAAAAAGGGGCGGGGCCTATCTCCTCAGCACACAGCGCCATTTTCCCTCACAGAAAGGCTGGAGGGAAGGCTCCCAGGCTCTCCCCTGCACTGCACTACAGAAACAGGGTTAAAACAGAGAGGGGGGGCACTAATTTGGCGTTAGAAATATATAAAAAAGATGCTATAAGGGAAAACACTTATATAAGGTTGTCCCTATATAATTATAGCGTTTTTGGTGTGTGCTGGCAAACTCTCCCTCTGTCTCTCCAAAGGGCTAGTAGGTCCTGTCCTCTATCAGAGCATTCCTTGTGTGTGTGCTGTGTGTCGGTACGTGTGTGTCGACATGTATGAGGACGATGTTGGTGAGGAGGCGGAGCAATTGCCTGTAATGGTGATGTCACTCTCTAGGGAGTCGACACCGGAATGGATGGCTTATTTAGGGAATTACGTGATAATGTCAACACGCGCCAAGGTCGGTTGACGACATGAGACGGCCGACAAACAATTAGTACCGGTCCAGACGTCTCAAAAACACCGTCAGGGGTTTTAAAACGCCCGTTTACTTTAGTCGGTCGACACAGACACAGACAGGGACACTGAATCCAGTGTCGACGGTGAATAAACAAACGTATTCCTTATTAGGGCCACACGTTAAGGGCAATGAAGGAGGTGTTACATATTTCTGATACTACAAGTACCACAAAAGAGGGTATTATGTGGGATGTGAAAAAACTACCGTAGTTTTTCCTGAATCAGATAAATTAAATGAAGTGTGTGATGATGCGTGGGTTCCCCCCGATAGAAAATATGGGCGGTATACCCTTTCCCGCCAGAAGTTAGGGCGCGTTGGGAAACACCCCTTAGGGTGGATAAGGCGCTCACACGCTTATCAGAACAAGTGGCGGTACCGTCTATAGATAGGACCGTCCTCAAGGAGCCAGCTGACAGGAGGCTGGAAAAATATCATAAAAAGTATATACACACATACTGGTGTTATACTGCGACCAGCGATCGCCTCAGCCTGGATGTGCAGAGCTGGGGTGGCTTGGTCGGATTCCCTGACTAAAAATATTGATACCCTTGACAGGGACAGTATTTTATTGACTATAGAGCATTTAAAGGATTTATTTCTATATATGCGAGATGCACAGAGGGATATTTGCACTCTGGCATCAAGAGTAAGTGCGATGTCCATATCTGCCAGAAGATGTTTATGGACACGACAGTGGTCAGGTGATGCAGATTCCAAACGGCACAAAGGTGTATTGCCGTATAAAGGAAGAGGAGTTATTTGGGGTCGGTCCATCGGACCTGGTGGCCACGGCAACTGCTGGAAAATCCACCGTTTTTACCCTAAGTCACATCTCTGCAGAAAAAGACACCGTCTTTTCAGCTTCAGTCCTTTCGTCCCTATAAGAGTCATATCTGCCCAGGGATAGAGGAAAGGAAAGAAGACTGCAGCAGGCAGCCCATTCCCAGGAACAGAAGCGTTCCACCGCTTCTGACAAGCTCTCAGCATGACGCTGAGACCGTACAGGACCCCTGGATCCTACAAGTAGTATCCCAGGGGTACAGTTTGGAATGTCGAGACGTTTCCCCTGCGCAGGCTCCTGAAGTCTGCTTTACCAAGGTCTCCCTCCGACAAGGAGGCAGTATGGGAAAAAATTCACGAGCTGTATTCCCAGCAGGTGATAATTAAATTACCCCTCCTACAACAAGAAAAGGGGGTATTATTCCACACTATATTGTGGTACTGAAGCCAGAAGGCTAGGTGAGACCTATTCTAAATCTAAAAAAATTTGAACACTTACAAAGGTTCAAATCAAGATGGAGTCACTCAGAGCAGTGATAACGAACCGGGAAGAAGGGGACTATCTGGTGTCCCGAGACATCAGGGATGCTTACCTACATGTCCCAAATTTGCCCTTATCACTAAGGGTACCTCAGGTTCGTGGTACAGAACTGTCACTATCAGTTTCAGACGCTGCCGTTTGGATTGTCTACGGCACCCCGGGTCTTTACCAAGGTAATGGCCGAAATGATGGTTCTTCTTCGAAGAAAAGGCGTCTTAATTATCCCTTACTTGGACGATCTCCTGATAAGGGCAAAGTCCAGGGAACAGTTGGAGGTCGGAGTAGCACTATCTCGGATACTGTTACAACAGCAGGGGTGGATTCTAAATATTCCAAAATCGCAGCTGATCCCGACAACAAGTCTCCTGTGCTTAGGGATGATTCTGGACACAGTCCAGAAAAAGGTGTTTCTCCCGGAAGAGAAAGCCAGGGAGTTATCCGAGCTAGTCAGGAACCTCCTAAAATCAGTGCATCATTGCACAAGGGCCATGGTAAAAAAAAATGGTGACTTCCTTCGAAGCAATTCCAGTCGGCAGATTTCATGCAAGAACTTTTCAGTGGGATCTGCTGGACAAATGGTCCGGATCGCATCTTCAGATGCATCAGCGGATAACCCTATATCCAAGGACAAGGGTGTCTCTCCTGTGGTGGTTACAGAGTGCTCATCTTCTAGAGGGCCGCAGATTCGGCATTCAGTTTTGGATGTTGGTGACCACGGAGGCCAGCCCGAGAGGCTGGGGAGCAGTCACACAAGGAAAAAATTTCCAGGGAGTGTGATCAAGTCTGGAGATTTTTCTCCACATAAATATAGCTAAGGGTAAATTTATAATGCTCTAAGCTTAGCAAGACCTCTGCTTCAAGGTCAGCCGGTATTGATCCAGTGGGATAAAACATCACGGCAGTCGCCCACGTAAATAGACAGGGCGGCACAAGAAGCAGGAGGGCAGTGGCAAAAACTGCAAGGACTTTTCGCTGGGCGGAAAATCATGTGATAGCACTGTCAGCAGTGTTTCATTCCGGGAATGGAAACTGGGAAGCAGACTTCCTCAGTAGGCACGACCTCCACCCGGCAGAGTGGGAACTTCATGGGGAAGTTTTCCACATAATTGTAAACCGTTGGGAATTACCAAAGGTGGACATGATGGCGTCCCGTCTGAACAAAAAACGGGACAGGTATTGCGCCAGGTTAAGAGACCCTCAGGCAATAGCTGTGGACGTTCTGGTAACACCGTGGGTGTACCAGTCGGGTATGTGTTCCATCCTCTGCTTTTCATACCTAAGGTACTGAGAATTATAAGACGTAGAGGAGTAAGAACTATACTCATGGCTCCGGATTGGCCAAGAAGGACTTGGTACCCGGAACTTCAAGAGATGCTCACAGAGGACTTATGGCCTCTGCCGCTAAGAAGGGACTTGTTTCAGCAAGTACCATGTCTGTTCCAAGACTTACCGCAGCTGCGTTTGACGGCATGACGGTGGAACGCCGGATCCTAAGGGAAAAGGCATTCAGGAAGAGGTCATTCCTACCCTGGTCAAAGCCAGAAAGGAGGTGACCGCACAACATTATCACCACATGTGGCGAAAATATGTTGCGTGGTGTGAGGCCAGGAAGGCCCCACGAAGAAATTTCAACTCGGTCGAATCCTGCATTTCTTGCAAACAGGAGTGTCTATGGGCCTCAAATTGGGGTCCATTAAGGTTCAAATTTCGGCCCTGTCGATTTTTCTTCCAGAAAGAATTGGCTTCAGTTCCTGAAGTCCAGAAGTTTGTCAAGGGAGTATTGCATATACAACCCCCTTTTGTGCCTCCAGTGGCACTGTGGGATCTCAACGTAGTTCTGGGATTCCTCAAAACACATTGGTTTAAAACCAGTCAAATCTGTGGATTTGAAGCATCTCACATGAAAAGTGAACATGCTCTTGGACCTGGCCTGGACCAGGCGAGTGTCAAATTGGTGGTTTTTTTCTCAAAAAAGCCCATATCTGTTTGTCCATTCGGACAGGGCAGAGCTGCGGACTCGTCCCCAGTTCTCTCCCTAAGGTGGTGTCAGTGTTTCACCTGAACCAGCTTATTGTGGTGTCTTGCGCCTACTAGGGACTTGGAGGACTCCAAGTTGCTAGATGTGGTCAGGGCCCTGGAAAATATAGGTTCCAGGACGGCTGGAGTCAGGAAAACTGACTTGCTGTTATCCTGTATGCACCCAACAAACTGGGTGCTCTTGCTTTTAAGCAGACTTTTGCTAGTTGGATGTGTAATACAATTCAGCTTGCACATTCTGTGGCAGGCCTGCCACAGCCAAAATATGTAAATGCCCATTCCACAAGGAAGGTGGGCTCATCTTGGGCGGCTGCCCGAGGGGTCTCGGCTTTACAACTTTGCCGAGCGGCTATTTAGTCAGGGGCAAACACGTTTGTAAAATCCTACAAATTTGATACCCTGGCTAAGGAGGACCTGGAGTTCTCTCATTCGGTGCTGCAGAGTCATCCGCACTCTCCCGCCCGTTTGGGAGCTTTGGTATAATCCCCATGGTCCTTTCAGGAACCCCAGCATCCACTAGGACGATAGAGAAAATAAGAATTTACTTACCGATAATTCTATTTCTCGGAGTCCGTAGTGGATGCTGGGCGCCCATCCCAAGTGCGGATTATCTGCATTACTTGTACATAGTTACAAAAATCGGGTTATTATTGTTGTGAGCCATCTTTTCAGAGGCTCCGCTGTTATCATACTGTTAACTGGGTTCAGATCACAGGTTGTACAGTGTGATTGGTGTGGCTGGTATGAGTCTTACCCGGGATTCATAAATCCTTCCTTATTGTGTACGCTCGTCCGGGCACAGTACCTAACTGAGGCTTGGAGGAGGGTCATAGGGGGAGGAGCCAGTGCACACCACCTGATCCTAAAGCTTTACTTTTTGTGCCCTGTCTCCTGCGGAGCCGCTATCCCCCATGGTCCTTTCAGGAACCCCAGCATCCACTACGGACTCCGAGAAATAGAATTATCGGTAAGTAAATTCTTATTTTTTCTTCTTTGCGTCATGTGCTGTTTGGGGAGTGTTTTTTGGAAGGGCCATCCTGCGTGACACTGCAGTGCCACTCCTAGATGGGCCAGGTGTTTGTGTCGGCCACTAGGGTCGCTTAGCTTAGTCATCCAGCGACCTCGTGCAAATTTTAGGACTAAAAATAATATTGTGAGGTGTGAGGTGTTCAGAATAGACTGAAAATGAGTGGAAATTATGGTTTTTGAGGTTAATAATACTTTGGGATCAAAATGACCCCCAAATTCTATGATTTAAGCTGTTTTTTAGTGTTTTTTGAAAAAAACACCCGAATCCAAAACACACCCGAATCCGACAAAAAAAATTCGGTGAGGTTTTGCCAAAACGCGGTCGAACCCAAAACACGGCCGCGGAACCGAACCCAAAACCAAAACACAAAACCCGAAAAATTTCAAGTGCACATCTCTAATTTTTACCCCACATTTTACCTCAGAAATCCACTGTTTGTGCTCTGCCTTGCAGTCACACCATGCAGGGGATTTTTGTCAGGTAGTTTGTCTGCTTATCTTGTACTGTTACACCCTAGGTTACACTTACATATCATGTCTGCTACACAGGGTGGTAAATCCATGGCTGATCCTGCACCATGCAGTGTTGATGCCACGGATTTCTCGGAGGAAAACGTAGCAGCTGAGGGTTCAGGTACTGGGGGTTCTACACCCAATGGTCAGTCTGCAGCAACGGTGTCAAATCAAGACCCACCTTAGGCTGTTTTCTCTAATTTACTGACTATGCTAGTAATTAGACTTGCGTCCCCTGTGGGACCTCCTGTGCCATTACAGTCACATATTGTCCCTGCAGTTAATCCGCCGTGGGCAGATACTCTGTTCTCTCGGTTACAGCAATTGCATCAGTCACTAGCTAAGCAAAATCATGACTCTTACCCGCTTAAGACCAGGGGGTCATCTAAACGGGACATTACTTCCTCACTATCCACACATTTCGGATACCTCATCCGATGTAGATGGCGCTTTCACTGATCCTTCAGACTCTGATGCAGATGCTTTTGATGGGGAATTTCTGATACAGGTGGATGTTCCTGACCGCTTGGAGGCTATCGGGCTGATACTTCAAATCAGTGATGATCAAGAGCTTCCAGCTACCTCTGTGAAACCAGATACGTGTAAACGTCAGAAGGTTACTAAGTTGGTTTTACCTCATTCTGACCACTTGGTTGATATTAGTCAGGAATCCTGGGAAAACCGGGGAAGAAGTTTTCCTTGTCTATGAAGATGCTAGCTCATTATCCCCTCGCTGCAGAGTTAATTAACAATTGGGAAACACCGCGGCATGTGGACTCACAAGTTGCACGTCTGGTGGTCTCATCTGCTCTGCCTGTCACTACCGTGAGGGGACCGACGGATAAATGTGTGGAGGGTTACTCGAAGTCTATTTACACTCTTGCCTGTGCTATGCTTAGGCTTACTATTGCGCCCTCTTGGGCTGCTAAAGCTATAGAGGCCTGGGTTCAGGAAGTTGAGGCGGAACTACCGTCTAATTTTCCTGATAATGCTAGGCAGTGTCTTTCATATATTATTATGGCCTCCCATTATATTTAGGAGGTGACATCTGATGCAGGTATCCTGGCAGTCAAAGCATCTACTACGTCTATTCTGGCTCACCGGATCCTCTGGTTGCGGTCCTGGTCTGTAGATCTGGACTCTAGAAAGGCCTTGGAGGTGATCCCTTTTGAGGGAAACATACTTTTTGGGGAAGATCTCAACAAGATCATTGCTGACTTAGCATCTGCTAAGACTGCATGTCTGCCTAGTACTACTTCTTCGGCCCTAAAGGCTAAGAGTACTTCTTTTCGTTCCTTTTGACCTCCAGGTTAGGCAAAGGGTCAGACGTACCCAATACAGGCTCACACTTCCAAATCCACTAAGCCCAAATCTAAACATGCCTGGGCTGCCCGTCAGCCTGCTTCCAAAACAGAGTTGAAGACAACTTCAGATGCCTGGGTACAGGAAGTCGTCACTCACGGATACGCCATGTCCTTCAAAAAATGTCCCCCTCATCACTTTTGCCTGACAGACATCTCTTTGGATCAGGTAAAGGCAAAGACTCTTCGTTTGGTGGTTCAGTCCCTTCTGGACACAGGAGTGGTAGTGCCAGTGCCTCTGGCTCAGAGAGGCAGGAGGTACTATTCAACGCTGTTCCTAGTCCCAAAACGGAATGGTTCCTCTCGGCCCATTCTCAACCTCAAGTCTTTGAACAAGTTTGTGAGGGTCTCCAAGTTTTGTATGGAAACTCTTTGCTCTATTGTCCTGGCTTTGGGGCCAGGGGACTATCTGGTATCCCTGGACATACAGGATGCTTACCTACATATACCTATTGCCGTGTCGCATCAACTATACATGCAGTTTGCTACTGGCAACCTCCATTATCAATTCTAGGCCTTACCCTTGTCGAAGTCGAAAATATTTCAGTACACACATCACGTACAAACTACACACAGATGGCCTCTGTACGCGTACTTGTTCTGTCGTGCGTGCACATATTCGCAATTTGCGTATGATCGCTCCCACGGTCCTGCGTATTAGCGCGTGGTATGAGTAATTACGGTAGTATTTGAAATCGCATGGAAAAGCCATAAAAACACATTACATATTTAATCCACATAGTGCACAATGTACACATAGTCTACATGCACCACACCAGCGAGTTATACTTGCTTAAAGGGTATAATAACAAAGGGATTCACCTTTACAGGATAGGAGGGGACAGAATTAGGTTAGGAGGTGGTGTTTGGTATCCAGCTGTAGGGTATTTTAAGAACAATATTCCGGTGTTAGTTTGCAGAAGATCGCACGCTCCTGGGAATAGTTATGCGCAGGAGCAGAATATTAATATCAACTGTATTTACTGTACTCCTGATATTCGGCGGGAACCCAGTGGAGAACATCTGCAAGTGCACCTGGACCAGACATCGCCCACCTATTCAAACCGACCTATGACCTCTCCTGTACTGTAAATGACCATACCAGTGACCAATAGACAAATAGATTACAGTTTCCATTGTGTTAGGTTTTGGACAAATGTATAAAAAGCCAGCTGCAGGCCTGGTCACTCACAATCTCTGAAGATCATGTACCTTGATGATTGAGGACTGGACCGGGAAGCGCAGGCGAACAAACGTATGTACCATTGACTGTAGCCTTTTTCTCTTATTGTATTGTATTATTCTTGTAACCCCCTGCTAGTAAAATAACCGTTGGTGGGTTGGACCCCAACATAGTTTTGAAATACAATTTGGTGTCGTGTCTCATTTCCTGCTAAGGTTTAAGGTATATTTCTATCACACGTGTAGCTGCATTGTGCTCTCAGCGTGTCCCTGTGTGTGTGTGTGTGTATGCACTGTATGTACTTTGTACGTCTGTCGCGGCGTGAGTACGCAAAGTGCGTACAGGGTACGGGCCTTTGTACGCTAACTGTAAAAAGTACATAGATTAAGGATTACATACAGCGGCCGCAGCGGCTTGAATTAAAGTGTATTAAGGTATAGCTTTCTATCCTGTCAAATAATCAGCATTCACACCCTTTGGACTGACTACTGCCCGCGAATCTTCACCAAGGTAATGGCGGTGATGACGGCCCTGCTCCGCCGTCAGGGTATCAGGATCCTACCGTATCTGGACGTCTTGCTGATACTGACGAATTCCCCAGACGTTCTCCGTCATCTGGATCTGACGGTCCAGTTACTGCAAGCCCACGGGTGGCTCATCAACTGGAAGAAATCATCCCTGGTCCCTGCTCAGAACATGGTGCACCTGGGGACGTTGTTGGACACAGTTGTTCTTGCCTCAGGAGAAAGTCTTGAAACTTCAGGTCAGGATGCGATGCTTCCTCTCTCGCCCGCGAGTGTCAATACACTCGGCGATGCAAGTACTAGGCCTCATGGTGTCGGTTTTCAACATAGTAGAGTACGCTCAATTTCATTTCCACCCTCTGCAGAAGCTGATTCTTGCCAAGTGTGACGGCCTGCCTCACCAGATCAGGTCTTACATGATCTCCTTGTCTCCGGAGGTTCGTCTGTCACTGATCTGGTGGCTACAGGACCAACAATTGTGCAGGGGTCGTCCATTCTGGATCACCAACTGGGTCCTCCTGATGACGGATGCTAGTCTGAGGGGTTGGGACGCGGTGTTGGAGCAACACTGTCTTCAGGGCCGGTGGACCAGGGAGGAGTCTCTCCTCCCGATAAACATTCTGGAATTGCAGGCAGTGTTCCATGCTCTGAAACTGGCCCAGCATCTGGTACAGAACAGGCATGTTCATGTAGAGTTGGACAATGCCACCACGGAAGCGTACATAAATCATCAAGGCGGCACTCAAAGCCACATGGCAATGATGAAAGTGTCAAAGATTCTTCAATGGGCGGAACACCATTTGCCAGCCATATCGGTAGTTTTCATTCTGGGAATCCTCAACTGGGAAGCGGACTTCCTCAGTCGTCAGGACATACATGCCAGAGAGTGGAGCCTTCATCCAGAAGTATTTCAACTCATAGTGGACAAGTGGGGTGTACCAGATGTAGACCTGATGGCGTCTCGACACAATCACAAGGTTCCAGACTTCGGAGCAAGAGCAAGGGATACTCAATCGGAGTTCGTGGACGCACTGGCAATTCCACGGAACTTTCGGCTGCCGTACGTGTTCCCTCCGGTGTCACTCCTGCCCAGAGTAGTGAGGAAGTTCAAGCAAGAAGGAGGAATCTTGTGTCTACCAGGATCTGCCCAGCCTGCTTTGATGGCGTGGCGCTTGAAGCTTCCACACTGAGGGCCAAAGGATTTTCTGAGGCGGTCATTCAAACTATGTTGACGGCCCGTAAGCCAGCTTCTGCTCGGATTTACCGTAGGTTCTGGAATTCTTACTTTGCTTGGTGCGCATCTAACAACACACAGGCTTGGTATCTGCACACTCTATGTACTTTAGAAATATTGTGGATGTATGTAATTCGTCACCATACATCCAATTTGTGGAAACCCCTTATTTCAAATTTTAAGCAATATTCAATATACTTAGGGGATGCTGTCAACTACAGTATGCATAGACTGAAATTTGAGGAGAAAAAACTGAAGGAAATCTGTATTGTTGATGCTCAGGACAGGAATAAGTTCGTAATAAAATATAACCGTATTTGATATACATTGAAATAAAAAATGTATTATAATAATTGACCCAGACTACAGTGAAACATAGAGGTTAAAATCACAAAGACTCACATATATGTGCAATAAGAAAAGAGTAAAGAGATGTGAATAAAGATTTAAAAAACGTGTCCACGTGGTTTTTTGATATGTAACCCTCTTAGATTTGCTGAATAAGCATATGTATTGCCGATATTTGATAGCTTTTGATGTAGTATTTGCAGATAACTGTCTATATCTTTATATCCTGTCATACACCATTTTTCTCAACAGAGATTACCTCATGGGAATGATCCCTAATAAGAGGCTGTGAGTATAAGTGGGTATGGCTGTATTAGTTGGCCAGTTAAGGAATTTTTTGATGATTCTCAGTCACTCTTTCTATATATCCCCTATATCTGAATTCCCGGGTCACATTCCACCGGGAAGGCGATTCTCCATATCTCAGAGATATTTTGTATTTCTCATTAATATCCCTGAAGGAGAAATAGTAACTACTCTTGCTCTTGTTGCGCCCCGGGCAAAACTATAGGGGCGTGGCTTCACACGGGGCATGACTATCAAAGGTAGAAATGAGACAATAAGTACACAAAGGATAGAAAGTCACAATTGCGCAACCGTGGCTGCAACTTTCAGTGAAAGAAATTAAGTTCCACCAAACCTTCACAAGTATGCACAGAAAAGAAAAGAACCTCCACACAAGTGGCGCACACAAATAAATACTTAAGTGAACTGGGTCAATCTCCACACTTTTCAGTAAGCTTTATAACCTCAAAGTAAAAGATAAATCACAATAGTGTATTATCATTATAGTCTTATCAGGCTATTCAATTTTTTTTGGGGGGGACTCGTACCCGTTGAGATGGTTACCAGGTTAATGATAGACTAAATACACATCTTAAAAGTCAGAAAGAATAAAGCTACTCCTTGGGTCGAGTCCTTCTCTCGTCTCCTCTGTCCACAGGCTCTCCAATTTTACATGTGGATATAAAGAAACACCACCATAGCGTAAAACCATAACACATTTATTGGACATACATAAGTTAAAAATTGGCTCCCACCCTAGTGGGTGGTCTACTATGCAAAAGTAGACAAACACAGCTTTTTTAATTTGGCCAAGATGTTAACAGCAAACATGAAGACTCCTACCAGATGGAATGGTCTACCATAAATGCAGACAATAGCACAGGATATGGAAAAAACCTCAGGCGTCCCTGGAAAAAGTCCTTCCGTCCAGGGTGGAGATCCTCTGTCTGCAAAGCCCCTCCTCGCCAACGCGTTTCGATACACACACCGGTATCTTTGTCAAGGCATGGGGAGGATGTCATCTCTTAGGGTTTTTATACCCATATCAAACAATCTTAAAACATCCCTAAAACTAGACATAGACCTATTGAACTGTCCCTAATCCTATATCTATATAGGCAAGTCCGCTCCTTTAAGATCCATTTCTGATTTCATGCAGGTTTGTATTTTCCCGCTCTACGCCACTGTGTTGTTTACCGGAAGTGACATTCCGCAACCTCTCGCGACGTCACATCCTGTCCGGAGGTTCGGTATACGGCGGAGAAACCCTTACCCGTCTCTTGTGTCCTGGTCACTACAGTTCCTTATCTTTAAACCAGTTGTTATTCCGGATATGGCCGCCGTTGTTTGAATGAATCGGACATCATACAACCGGCAAAGTTGTATCTTGAAATGGATATTCTCAGCCACCGTCTTAATTATATTTGTAGTGCGTGGGTCTCATTAATTATTGATCCTTAGAGTTAAACATCAAGTGACATCATATTAGATACCAGAAAAAACAAAAATCTCAACAATACCCAGGACAAACACGAAAACGTCCCTGGCAAATGAGAAAAAGGAACCTGGAAACACCACCTTCCACCACAGGCCAGAGTGATAGTGATTTTGCTTTCACAGATTCTGATGACAACACTCGGGGACAGGCAGTCCCTTTAGGGTCGGAGACCCCAGGTCATTCCTCAAAAGATCTGCCACCCGCAGGGGTGGTCAAAACAAGAGGTGGCCCAAGGAAAAATTACAAAGTGACCTAATCTTTAATTTGCCTGATCGGTTACTTTCTGAGGTGGAAATTCAGGTTCTCAATAAAGGACTATCTTTTGTCCCGACTAATTTCCATAACGAATTTCAATGGAGGAAGGATCTGCATAGTTTTTCTAGAAAGCTTCGTTTTAGGGAGTTTTATCAGAATAAACCAACTCCTGACAATGTCCAAGCACTTGGCGAGTTTGTAATCTGTAATTCCATTTCTACATTTGATCCTATTTCAACGAACCCTTCGATCAAGACCTTTGTCAGGCTGATGGACGAAGCAGTTACCAAATACACCAGTAATCCAGCTCCAGTGCGTCATAATTTATCAAAAAGGGAATTTGAGGCACTCAAAGCACTGGAAGCATACCAGGACATTATAATCAGGCCTGCAGACAAGGGCGGTGCAATCTGCATAATGAATATCACTGACTATCGTGCAGAGATTGAGAGGCAGTTGTCGGAACCTGGTGTATATGTGAAACTCCGTGGAGATCCGTCTGTACAGTATCAAAAAGAATTACATGACATCTTGACTCTGGCCAGACATGAAGGAAAAATTTCTTCGAAATTATTCACAATTCTGTATCAACAATTTCCAGTGGTACCTATCCTTTATACTCTGCCCAAACTTCATAAGAATCCTGTACATCCGCCGGGTAGACCCATCATCTCGGCGAGGGATTCTATGTATCAACCGGTCTCACATTTATTGGATTATATTTTGCAGCCATTGCTTTCAAAGAAAAAAGCATTCCTGAAGGATACGACTAGCTTTCTAAATCTTCTGTCAAGCCTCAAGGAGTTACCGCCCAATACACTACTATGTTGTTTGGATGTTTGCAGCCTCTATACGTCTATCCCGCATGATGAGGGCCTTGAGGCTATGGAGTTGTTCTTAAATGAACATCTATCTGCTAACGTGTTTGATCAGAAGCTGTTCCTCCAATTATTATCCTTGACTTTACATCGGAATTTCTTCATGTACGATGGAAAATTCTACCAGCAAGAACAGGGCTGCGCCATGGGATCCTTAGTCGCACCGTCATATGCGAATATATATATATATGTTCGCGCAAGAAGAGAAATTGTTCTTTGCAGACGAGAACATAGCGCAGCATATATTATTATACACTCGTTATATAGATGACGTGTTTCTGCTATGGTCAGGTGGTGCACATGGTTTTGAAAAGATGATGACATCTATTAATGCACGTAATAATGCCATCAGATTCACATATACATACAGTGAGAAAGCGGCTCAGTTCCTAGATGTGATGGTTCGAGTCAAGGATGGTATTTTGTCTACAGAAATCTATTATAAGCCCACTGACCGGAACACAATTCTAGCAGCATCCAGCCATCATCCGTAAGCATTGAAGAAGGAACTCCCATTCTCCCAAATGGTGAGGGTGGCTAGAATTACCAGCGACTCTACTTAGGTACCCAAGCTTCTAGATGATTTAATTACCAAATTTGTAGCACGGGGCTATGACCAGAAGGGACTGCTTCAATCCAAACAAAAAGTGTTGTCGTTAAAACGTGAAGAATTACTGGGCATAAGGATTAAGGACAGGAAGAAGATCCTGCCGTGGGCAAGTAATTATACTACAGCAAGTCCCATCATTAGGCGTGCCTCTCAAGCCCTGTGGCCCATTGTAAAGTCTGACGGCGACCTGCCGGGTATGAAAAATATACGTCCGGTGGCGGCTTTTAGACGTGGACGCAACCTACGGGATTTTCTGGTCCATACGGACATTACGGGAATGAACATGCCACCAACGCCCAATGTGTATTTTAAGGCCCCTGGATGTTATAGATGTGTACAATGTGAAACCTGCAAGTTTATGGTTAGCACTAAGACTTTCAAACATCCACATAATGACAGGATCTACAACATTCGACATGTGTTGACATGCACCACGACGCATGTGGTGTACATCATTGTGTGCCCATGTGGGCTTTATTATGTGGGACAAACTATCCGAAAATTTCGTGAGCGTATGGCTCTACATAGGTCCGCTATAAAAGCTGCCCTTTCGGGTAACGAAATTGATCAACCCGTTGCGAGACATTTTAAAACACAGGGACATTGTCTATACTCCTTGAAATATTTGATTATTGATCAGGTGAAGGAATCAATTCGAGGCGGCGATAGAGCCAGAAAATTGCTGAACCTGGAAACTAGCTGGATCTTGAGGCTCAACTGTATACAACCACATGGCCTTAATGAAAGTATCAATTGGAATTCTATAACTTAATGCCATGTCTTATTCTGATTTGCAGTTTGTCATTTAAGGGTTGAGCACCTAATATAATAATGATCATGCAGGCTGTCACTGGTGTTTTATGTGATTCTATCTATAATTGTACTATTGCCCATCTGTAATTAATCAAGCGTATACACTCCGCTTTTTAATTGCTTCTTATGTCACTCAGGTGGAGGGTATTGGTGTGACCGCTATAGCAACTGTGATCCATGGAATACGCTGCCGGACTCTCATCGATGGCTGCGCTGTCACAGGGCCGGCGATGGAAGCGCTGCGCCGCCTTGTTTCAATGGCGTTGCCATGGAAACAGGTGGAAGGAACGCAGGTCGGACTTCCGCCGTCGTGTGGAACGCACGGGCCGGAAGTTGCGCTGTGAGCTGTGGAAGCGCCAGAGGACGCGGACGCTGGTGGGAGCCCGTGGTACACGATTCGGTGGGGTACTTATAGGGTAAGTTTTTACACAACTGTTGTTATGTCTGTTATGCTGTGATGGAATCTTGAGAAAGGGGATTGTACCCCGAAACGTCGATCTCAAATACAGCCTATTATACTTGTCTTTTCAAGTCTCTGAGTGCCGTCTGCTTTTTGGGAACTATATATATATATATATATATATATATATTTATATGTAAAAGATGTTGTCATATATATATATATATATATATATATATATAAAAGGAACTATGGTAGGATGACCGGCACTCCCAAAATGTAGATGCAAATAGCTATGGTGCCCTCTCCATGCAAAATAGACAAATACCACGAAGTTGAGCGGCACTCAAAGACTTGTTAATAAATCAACGGCGTAGACAAAGAGTCATCATGCCAGAGATATAATCCAACGTTTCATGTCTTTATGACATTTTGTCAAGGATACAACCATAACATTTACAAATATAAACTTTTATAGTTACTCACCACCGTGTGAACGCGCTGCCGTCCCGCTCTGTGCTGTGGCGCGATGACGTCACTATCATGCGCGTTAGCGCTGACGTCCCGGCTCCTAGCAACGAGGTGCGTGGCTGCCGTGCTCCCATCACCTTGGAAACAATAATAAACAAATACAATCCTAACATGTCCGATGTGGTTGCAGATTACCATAAAAAGGAGAAAAAACAAAAAGGAAAAGACTAAACTGACGTTGCATATTGGACTCCAATCAATACAATTAATAAGCAACCACCTATCAAAATATATTAATAAAAATATATATAAACTACAAAAAGCAATTTAAAGAACATTGATCATTCAGACCCAGAGGATGCAAAGTTTGCAGTTTCTGGATCCACATAGCTTCTTTCTGAAGCAATAGACGACCCCTGTCTCCCCCTCTAGTATCCAATAGTACATGGTCTATCATCTTATACTTGAGACTAGCTAAATTGTGACGATAATTCTTAAAATGTCTAGTGACAGGTTGCTCTTGATCTGTCCCTTCTAACGCATGGCGGATAGATGTTCTATGCATGGCCATGCGTTCTTTGAATTGTCTTATAGTCTTTCCAATATACAATAACCCGCAGGGGCACTTGATGTAATACACCACGTATTTTGAAGAACAGGTCAGCGGATATCTGATGTAAAACTTTTTGCCAGATCTAGGATGAAAAAAAGTATCACCTGTGTCCAAAAAACTACAGGTGGTACACCCTAGGCAGCGATAGTTGCCAGGTTTTTTTGACAAAAAATGTCCCGGAGGTTTTGGTTTTAATTTGAATACATCATTATGTACTACACAGTTTTTTATATTTTTACCTCTACGCTGGCCAATCATCAAACGCTTGTTGTATAATGCGGGTAATTCCTGATCTGAGTTTACGAGAGGCCAGAAACGCTTGGCAGCTGAATTGATTTTGCTGCTGGCGGTGGAGAAGTCAGTGACCCAAATAATGGAATCTTGAAGTTTAGAGGGTCCAGACGATTCAAGGGCATTCGCTCTAGGGATGAGCAATACCTTCTGCATCATTTGTTTTAAAGATTTGGGATTAAAACCTCTAGCTATAAATTTGTTCATCATTAAATTGAGTTGTATTTTTAGGTCTTGTGTGTCACTGCAAATTCGCAAAGCTCTCATAAACTGAGAGAACGGAAGGCCTTGTTTAAGAGACCTGGGATGATGACTCTCAAACCTCAGAAGAGTATTACGATCTGTCTGTTTGTGGTGGATAGATGTGTGAAATGTACCATTACGGATGGAAATGGAGACATCCAAAAAATTTATATTGCAGTTGCTGATATTGTAGGTGAACTTAATGCAATCGTCAAGCTGGTTAATTGAATTCATCATAGAGATAAAGAGTTCCTTGCTGCCAGTCCAAAGGACAAAAATATCATCTATATAACGATGGTAGCTGTGTATAAATTTAGAAAAATTCGGATCAATAAAGAACAAATCTTGTTCAAGTGCGAACATAAATGCGTTCGCGTAACTCGGATCCACGCAAGATCCCATTGCGCAGCCGAGTCTTTGAATAAAGAATTTTCCATCATATTGGAAATAATTTCTTGTAAGCGTTAATTCAAGAAGATTCATAAAAAAATCTAAGTCAGGTCCTTGATAATGTGGATTATTAGTAAGTAATCGCCTGGTCGCAATTAGACCCCTATTGTGTGGGATGCTTGTATATAGGCTAATTACATCTATGGTAGCCAACCACCAATGGGATTCAACCTTTGGGATCGCCAATACTTTCAACAGGAATGAGGTGGTGTCCTTTAAGAACGTTCTTTCCTTCTGCACTACAGGCTGTAAATAGGCGTCCAAGAATTTAGAGATTCCATAAAATAAAGAATCCCTAGCCGAAATGATCGGCCGACCAGGGGGATTGATAGCATCTTTGTGCAGTTTTGGTATGGTGTAAATCAATGGAATCCTAGGGTGTTCGACCATAAGGGAATCACACACTTGTTTGGTAATGATATTATCTTGGACAGCTGAAGTGAGAAGAGAGTCGAGTTCTTTCTTGAAAACATTAGTGGGGTCTTGATCTAAAGGACTATAGATATTCGGCTGACTGAGTTGCCTCTCAAGTTCTAGCTTATACTGTGAAATGTCTTGAACCACGACCCCCCCACCCTTATCAGCGGGGCGTATAATGATATCAGTATAAGAGCTAAGGTTTTTGAGGGCAATTTTTTCACCTTTAGTAAGGTTGCTATGCGTGGGTAGATTTGTTTCCACGCTGTTGTCCATTGTCTTCCCCAACTGTAAAGTGAAGCATTTAATTGCAGGGTTGTTTGATACGGGGTCAAATGTAGATGATTTCTTTATTATAGGTGGAACAATGCTCTTGACCCCAGTGTCGCCAAAAAACTCCTTCAGTCTGAGCTGTCTATTGAGACATTGTAAATCAACTTTGTTTTTCAATGTATTTGGCCTGTTGGTGGGCACAAAAGATAGCCCTTTGTTGAGAATTGACAATTCATTAACGGTCAAGGTTTTGGACGATAAATTGAAGACTACGTCTTCTTTTTGTACTTCTTTTTTCCTTTGTCTTGCCCACTGGCCTCCACGTCTTGTGTAAGATCTTCTACCGAGCTGGCTTTGGCCCGGGTGGTAACCCCTAAAGGGAGTTTTTTCTTTGTTACTTTGGAGCCTGTCCCCGAGGACTCCCCATCACTGGTTGATGTAGCTCCCCCACTGGAGTTGTCTGTGTCCAGACGATGTTGTTTCCTGTATCGATTAGATTTGTTTCTATTAGGTTGTGGATAATGGGGTTTTTGATTCACCCATTGCAGCTGCAATTTCTATCAAAGAAGCCAGAGGAATGAAATGTCAACCAGCTTTAATTAATAGCAAACCCTTTTTTCTACCTGGACGAAACGCGTTGGGGGTGGCTTGCATCTGCAGACGAAGTGTGTCTCCCGTCTGATACAGAGCAGACGGCTTCTCCGTGAGAAATACCCCGCTAGCAGAAGGATCATTCCGTGGCGGCAGTTACCGGAGAAACTGGCTAAGTGCATCAATTTTAACTTACATGTACGTGGATATTTGCACAAGTAAAGTGTTACCTTTTATTATTATTCACTGGTGCGCTCTCCTTATTTTTGACATTACTTAGAAACCCCCGACTCCTGGCAGGAGTGGATGAGCGGGCACCGCATGAGTTAATTAGCAAACTCTGGACTTACCACAGTGTGCGCGGATCAGAACTCTACATATATAAATATATATATAAGACATGCCCAAAGGGACGTTAGTCTACTGGGTTCTAGAGTCAACGCTATGTAGATTTCTGCTAGACGTGTCCTGTGGCACATGCAATGGACAGGTGATGCCGACTAAATGAGGCATATGGAGTTGTTGCCTTACAAGGGTGAGGAATTGTTCGGAGAGGGCCTCTCAGATCTCGTCTCCACGGCAACGGCAGGTAAATCAAATTTTTTTCCATATATTCCCTCACAATCTAAGAAAGCGCCTCATTATCAAATGCAGTCCTTTCGTTCCAATAAAAACAAGAGAGCACGTGGTTCGTCCTTTCTTGCCAGAGGTAAGGGCAGAGGGAAAAAGCTGCACAACACAGCTAGTTCCCAGGAACAGAAGTCCTCCCCGGCCTCTGCTAAATCCACCGCATGACGCTGGGGCTCCCCTGAGGGAGTCAGCTCCTGTGGGGGCACGTCTTCGACTGTTCAGCCACGTCTGGGTCCACTCACAGGTGGATCCATGGGCAATAGAAATTGTTTCCCAGGGTTACAAGCTGGAATTAGAAGAGGTGCCTCCTCGCCGGTTTTTCAAATCGGCCCTACCGAAACAACCCCTGGAAAGGGAGATAGTGTTACATGCGATTCAAAAATTGTGTCTGCAACAAGTGGTGGTAGGGGTTCCCCTGCTTCAAAGAGGGCAGGGGTACTACTCAACTCTGTTTGTGGTTCCGAAACTGGACGGTTTGGTCAGACCATTTTAAATTTAAAACCCCTGAACCTTTACTTAAAACGGTTCAAGTTCAAGATGGAATCACTCAGGGCGGTCATGGCCAGCCTAGAAGGGGGAAATTTTTTTGTATCTCTGGACATAAAGGATGCATACCTGCATGTCCCCATATATCCTCCTCATCAGGCGTACCTGAGATTTGCGGTACAGGATTGTCATTACCAATTTCAGACGTTGCCGTTTGGGCTTTCCACGGCCCCGAGAATTCTCACCAAGGTAATGGCGGAAATTATGGTGCTCCTGCGCAAGCAGGGTGTCACAATTATCCCGTACTTGGACGATCTCCTCATAAAAGCGAGATCATGGGAGAAGTTGCTGAGCAGCGTATCACTTTCACTGAATGTGTTACAGCGACACGGCTGGATTCTCAATATTCCAAAGTCGCAGCTGAATCCTACAACTCGTCTGCCCTTCTTGGGCATGATTCTGGACACAGACCAGAAAAGGGTTTTTCTTCCGAAGGGAAAAGCGCAGGAACTCATGACTCTAGTCATGAACTTGTTAAAACCAAAACAAGTGTCAGTACATCATTGCACTCAAGTTCTGGGAAAGATGGTGGCAACATACGAAGCCATTCCATACGGCAAGGGCCTTCCAATGGGACATATTGGACAAATGGTCCGGGTTGTATCTGCAATTGCGTCAGCGGATCACCCTGTCCCCCAGGGCCAGAGTATCTCTCCTGGGGTGGCTAAACAGTGCTCACCTTCTAGAGGGCCGCAGATTCAGCATTCAGGACTGGATCCTGGTGACCACGGACGCGAGCCTCCGAGGTTGGGGAGCGGTCGCACAGGGAAGAAATTTCCAAGGACTTTGGTCAAGTCAAGAGACTTGTCTTCACATCAACATCCTGGAACTAAGGGCCATATGCAACGCCCTACGTCAAGCGGAGATCTTACTTCGCAATCGACCAGTTCTGATCCAGTCAGACAACATCACCGCAGTAGCTCATGTAAACCGCCAAGGCGGCACAAGGAGCAGAGTGGCAATGGCGGAAGTTACCAGAGTTCTTCGCTGGGCGGAGAATCATGTAAGCGCTCTGTCAGCAGTGTTCATTCCGGGAATGGACAACTGGGAAGCAGACTTCCTCAGCAGACACGCTCTGCATTCGGGAGAGTGGGGACTTCATCAGGAAGTCTTCGCGCAGTTTGCAAGTCGGTGGGGATTACCCCAAATAGACATGATGGCATCCCGTCTCAACAAAAAGCTACAAAGGTATTGCACCAGGTCAAGAGACCCTCAGGCGGTAGCTGTGGACGCCCTAGTGACACCGTGGGTGTTCCAGTCGGTATATGTGTTTCCTCCTCTTCCTCTCATACCCAAGGTGTTGAGGATAATAAGAAAAAGAGGAGTGAGAACAATTCTCATTGTTCCAGATTGGCCACGAAGGACCTGGTATCCGGATCTGCAAGAAATGCTCACAGAAGATCCGTGGCCTCTTCCTCTAAGGCAGGACTTGTTACAACAAGGTCCCTGTCTGTTCCAAGACTTACCGCGGCTGCGTTTGATGGCATGACGGTTGAACGCCGGATCCTAGTGGAAAAAGGTATTCCGGATGAGGTCATTCCTACGCTAATAAAGGCTAGGAAGGACGTGACATCTAAACATTATCACCGAATATGGAGAAAATATGTTTCTTGGTGTGAGGCCAGGAATGCTCCTACGGAAGAATACCACCTGGGCCGTTTTCTTCACTTCCTACAAACTGGAGTGAATTTGGACCTAAATTTAGGCTCCATTAAAAGTTCAGATTTCGGCCTTATCCATTTTCTTTCAAAAGGAATTGGCCTCATTACCTGAAGTACAGACTTTTGTGAAGGGAGTACTGCAAAGTCAGCCTCCTTTTGTACCTCCGGTGGCGCCTTGGGACCTTAACGTGGTGTTAAGTTTCCTTAAGTCACATTGGTTTGAACCACTTAAGACAGTGGAGTTGAAATATCTCACCTGGAAGGTGGTCATGTTGTTAGCCTCTGTTTCGGCTAGGTGAGTTTCGGAATTGGCGGCTTTATCACATAAAAGCCCTTATCTGGTTTTCCATATGGATAGAGCGGAATTGCGGACCCGTCCTCAATTCCTGCCTAAGGTGGTCTCATCCTTTCATATGAACCAAACTATTGTCGTGCCGGTGGCTACACGTGACTTGGAGGATTCCGAGTCCCTTGATGTGGTCAGGGCTTTGAAAATTTACGTGGCCCGAACGGCTAGGATCAGTAAAACAGAAGCACTGGTCGTCCTGTATGCAGCCAACAAAGTTGGCAGCCCTGCTTCAAAGCAGACTATTGCTCGCTGGATCTGTAACACGATTCAGCAGGCGCATTCTATGGCAGGATTGCCGTTACAAAATCGGTTAAGGCCCCTTCCACTAGGAAGGTGGGCTCTTCTTGGGCGGCTGCCCGAGGGGTCTCGGCACTACAGCTGTGCCGAGCTGATACTTGGTCGGGTTCAAACACCTTTGCAAAATTCTACAAGTTTGTTACCCTGGCTGAGGAGGACCTCCTGTTTGCTCAATCGGTGCTTCAGAGTCATCCGCACTCTCCCGCCCGTTTGGGAGCTTTGGTATAATCCCCATGGTCCTTACGGAGTCCCAGCATCCTCTAGGACGTTAGAGAAAATAAGATTTTAAACCTACCGTTAAATCTATTTCTTGCAGTCCGTAGAGGATGCTGGGCGCCTGTCCCAAGTGCGGACTACTTCTGCAAGACTTGTATATAGTTATTGCTTACATAAGGGTTATGTTATAGCTCATCGGTCTTGGGCTGATGCTATGTGGTTGTTTTCATACTGTTAACTTGGTAGTTTATCACGAGTTATACGGTGTGATTGGTGTGGCTGGTATGAATCTTGCCCTTGGATTAACAAAAATCCTTTCCTCGTACTGTCCAGCTCCTCTGGGCACTGTTTCTCTAACTGAGGTCTGGAGGAGGGGCATAGAGGGAGGAGCCAGTGCACACCCAGAGTCAAGTTCTTTCTTAAAGTGCCCATGTCTCCTGTGGAGCCCGTCTATTCCCCATGGTCCTTACGGAGTCCCAGCATCCTCTACGGACTACGAGAAATAGATTTACCGGCAGGTTTAAAATCTTATTTTCTCTAACGTCCTAGAGGATGCTGGGACTCCGTAAGGATCATGGGGATAGACGGGCTCCGCAGGAGACATGGGCACTTTAAGAAAGACTTTGACTCTGGGTGTGCACTGGCTCCTCCCTCTATGCCCCTCCTCCAGACCTCAGTTTGATACTGTGCCCAGAGGAGCTGGGTGCATTTCAGGAGCTCTCCTGAGTTTCCTGTAAGAAAGCATTTTTGTTAGGTTTTTTATTTTCAGGGAGCCTGCTGGCAACAGACTCCCTGCATCGAGGGACTGAGGAGAGAGAAACAGACCCACTTCCCAGAGTTTCAGGGCTCTATTTCTTAGGCTACTGTACACCATTAGCTCCAGAGGGAGTCAGAACACAGGTCTCACCCTGGAGTTCGTCCCGGAGCCGCGCCGCTGTCCTCCTCACAGAGCCGGAAGATAGAAGCCGGGTGAGTATGAGAGGAAAAGATCTTCAGAGGCGGCAGAAGACTTCATTGATCTTCACTGAGGTAACGCACAGCACTGCAGCTGTGCGCCACTGCTCCCATACACCTCACAAATGGCAGTCACTGTAAGGGTGCGGGGCGCAGGGGGGGGGCGCCCTGGGCAGCAATATAAACCTTTTATTTGGCAAAAGAGAGCATATATACAGCTGGACACTGTATATATGCATGAGCCCCCGCCAATTTTACACTTTTAGCAGGACTGAAGCCCTCCGCCGAGGGGGCGGCGCTTCTCCCTCAGCACTCACCAGCGCCATGTTTTTCTCCACAGCACCGCTGAGAGGAAGCTCCCCGAACTCTCCCCTGCTTATACCACGGTAGAAGAGAGGGTTTTAAAGAAGAGGGGGGTCACATAATTCGGCGCAGATAATAATAACAGCGCTACGGGGTAAACATTATATTGCTGTGTTTTTCCTGGGTCATATTGCGCTGGGGTGTGTGCTGGCATACTCTCTCTCTGTCTCTCCAAAGGGCCTTGTGGGGGTACTGTCTTCAGAAGAGCATTCCCTGAGTGTGTGGTGTGTTGGTACGTGTGTGTCGACATGTCTGAGGTAAAAGGCTCTCCTAAGGAGGAGATGGAGCAAATATGTGTGTGTGTGTGTGTGTGTGGTGTCTCCGTCGACAACGCCGACACCTGATTGGATATGTGAAATTAAGTGCTAAGATTAATTTATTGCACAAAAGATTAGAGAACAGACAGGGAATCTACCCATGTCTGTCCCTATGTCGCAGACATATTCAGAGTCTCACAACGCTCACTATCCAAAATAATAGACACTGATATCGACACGGAGTCTGACTCCAGTGTCGACTACGATAATGCAAAGTACAGCCTAAACTGGCAGAAAAGTATTCAATATATGATTATTGTAATAAAAGATGTTTTGCATATCACTGATGATTCATCTGTCCCTGACACGAGGGTACACATGTTTAAGGGGAAGAAAGCTGAGGTAAATTTCCCTCCTCTCATGAAGAAAAAGAGCGGGAATCTCCAGACAAGAAGCTGCAGCTTCCCAAAAAGAATTCTCAGGGAGTATCCTTTCCCTAATGGGGCCAGGATACGATGGGAATCTTTCCCTAGGGTGTACAAGGCATTGACACGTTTACCCAAAAAGGTAGCGCTGACTTAACAGCTATCCTCAGTGATCCTGCAGATAACATACAGTAAAAGTACTTTGAAGTCCATTTACACACATTCTGGTACACTACTCAGACCGGCGATTGTGTCGGCATGGGTTTATAGCGCTGTAGCAGCGTGGACAGATACCTTATCAGCGGAGATTGAAACCCTAGATAAGGATACCATGTTATTGTCCCTAATATATATATATATATATATATGATGTTGTCTTATATATATATATATAAGACATGCCCAAAGAGACGTTAGTCTACTGGGTTCTAGAATCAACGCTATGTCGATTTCTGCTAGACGTGTCCTGTGGAACATGCAATGGACAGGTGATGCCGACTAAAAGAGGCATATGGAGGGTTTACCTTACAAGGCTGAGGAATTGTGTGGAGAAGGGCTCTCGGACCTGGTCTCCACAGCTATAGCTGGTAATTCTGATCTTTTGCCTTATATTCCCTCACAGACTAAGAAAGCACGACATCAAATGCAGTCCTTTCGGTTGCAGAATAACAAGAAAGTACGAGGAGCGTCCTTTCTTACCAGAGGTAAGGGCACAGGGCACAGCTAGTTCCCAGGAACGGAAGTCCTCCCCGGCCTCTACTACATCCACCGCATGACGCGGGAGCTCCGCTAAGGGAGTCCGTCCCAGGGGGAGCACGTCTTCGACTCTTCAACCACATCTGAGTACACTCACAGGTGGATCCCGGGGCAATAAAAAATTGTTCTCAGGGTTACAAGCTGGAATTTGAAAGGTGCCTCCTCGCCGGTTTTCCTTATCGGACCTACCGGCTTCTCCCCCAGAAAGGGAGATAATATTAAATACAATTCACACATTGTATCACCAGCAGGTGGTGATCAAGGTTCCCCTCCTGCAACAAGGAAGGGGATATTACTCAACCTTGGCTGTAGTCCCGAAACCGTACGGTTCGGTCAGACCTATTTTAAAATTAAAAACTCTGAACCTATACTGGAAAAGGTTCAAATTTAAAGTGAAATCGCTCAGAGCGATCATGGCCAGCCTGGGAAGGGGGGATTTGATGGTGTATCTAGACATAAAGGCTGCATACCTTCATGTTCCCATTTATCCACCCCATCAGGCGTACCTGAGAATTGCGGTACAGTATTGTCATTACCAATTTCAGGGTAAATGGCGGAAATGATGGTGTTCCTACGCAAGCAAGGAGTCACAGTTATCCCATACTTGGACGATCTCCTATAAGGGCGAGATCAAAAGAGCAGTTGTTGAACAGCGTGTCACTTTCGCTGAAGGTGTCACAGCAACACGGCTGGATTCTCAATATCCCGAAGTCACAGTTGGTTCCTATGACTAGTCTGCCCTTCTTGGGTATGATTCTGGATACGGACCAGAAATGGGTTTACCTTCGGAGACAGAAGGCCCACGAACTCATGACTCTGGTCAGGAACTTATTGAAACCAAGACAGGTGTCAGTGCATCACTGCACCCGAGTCCGGGGAAAAACATTCCCTTCGGCAGGTTCCATGTGAGGACTTTCAAATGGGACCTACTGGACAAGTGGTCCGGGTCACATCTACAGATTCATCAGTTGATCACCCTCTCCCTCAGGGCCAGGGTATCACTGACCTGGTTTGGGAGGGTTGTGGACTCGGGGTTTCTTCCGGTGACCGGGAAGTGGAACCGCAACTGGACCGCAGCAGAGATGGCCGGATGTAAGTTTTCCTCATGCAGGATCAGGTTGGCGGACAGAAGGCACGTGTGGACGCTGAAGGTCTCCTGAAAGAGAGAACTTGAAAGGTGCTGGTGAATCACAGAAGAATACTAGGTGCTAGAGACACAACTGCACTAACGTGCACAGGACTTGGAGACACAGAAGTGTTTGTAGGTGCTGAAGCGCGTGGAGACACTGAGGTGCTTGGAGGCACGGAGGTGCTGGAGGCACGGAGGTGCTTGGAGGCACGAGGTGCTGGAGGCACGGAGGTTGCTGGAGGCACGGAGGTGCTGGAGGCACGGAGGTGCTTGGAGGCACGGAGGTGCTTGGAGGCACGGAGGTGCTGGAGGCACGGAGGTGCTTGGCACGGAGCACTGGAGATCACAGGTACAGTAGCAACGATGATACTCAGGCGCCGGAGCACTGCCCGGCGTCTGAATTTGAACTTCCCGCCAGGACCTGATTGGAGGACGGGCCGATGACGTCACCCGCACCTCCCGAGGACGTCGGACGCACACGCCGGCTGGACGGAGCGCCGGACGCCGGGACTCGCCAGCGAGGACGGCCGCACGGAGACCCAGCGCGCCCGGAGAGGTAAGTATGGAGACCGCGGCGCCGTGACAGTACCCCCTCCTCTAGGAGTGGCCCCTGGACACTTTCCTGGCTTCGTAGGATGTCTAGCATGGAAAATCCGGACTAGTCGAGGAGCCGAGACCTCAGAAGCCTTTATCCAACTTCTCTCCTCAGGACCATATCCTTTCCATTCCACCAGATTTTGCAGATTCTTGTGAAGATAACGAGAGTCTAGAATATTTTTGATCTCGAAGTCTGTCCCTGTTTCAGTCTCCACTGAGGTGGGGCTAGAGGTCTTTGAATGAAAATGATTAAGGACGAGAGGACGAAGAAGAGAAACATGAAAGGCATTGGGTATACGTAGGTGCGAAGGTAAACCCAGCTTGCAGACCATAGGATTCAGGACTTGTAGCACAGGGTAAGGACCGATGAATCTTGGAGCAAACTTCATGGTGGGCACCTTCAACCGGAGATTACGTTTGGACAGCCACACCCTGTCACCAACCTTGTATTGTGGAGCGGCTCGCCGTTTCTTATCTGCAAAGAACTTGTACCGGACTGAAACCTTCTTAAGATTAGCATGAATCTTACTCCAAATTTGTCCGAAGTGTTGTAGAGTGGACGTTACAGCTGGAACCTCTTCTATCGGAAGGCTTGGTAATTCTGGAACACGTGGATGGAACCCATAGTTGATGAAAAATGGAGATTCACCAGTGGAAGAATGAAACTAATGATTATGGGCAAACTCCACCCAAGGTAACAACTCCACCCAGTGTCCTGTGAAGGGGAGAGATAAAGACGGAGGAAAGTCTCTAGATCTTGATTGACTCGTACCGTTTGTCCATTCGTTTGGGGATGATAAGCGGATGAAAACTTAAGTTTAATCTGCAGAGTCAAACAGAGGGCTTTCCAAAACCTTCCGTTGAACTGTACCCCACGATCAGAGACTATTTCCTGTGGCAACCCATGCAACCGAAAATGTTCTTGGATAAACAGTAGAGCTAGTTTCTGAGCTGTCGGTAGACCAGTCAAAGGAACGAAGTGTGCCATCTTCGAAAAACGGTCGACGATTACCCAAACGGTGTTGCAACCCTTGGAACGGGGCAAGTCAGTGATGAAGTCCATGGAAATATGAGTCCAGGGTTTCATAGGAATGGACAGAGGACGAAGTAACCCAGCAGGAGGTAAACGGGGAGATTTATGCTGTGTACACTGGGGACAGGAATTAACGTAATCCTGTACATCCTTCCTCATGGAGTCCCACCAGTAAGATCTTTGCAGAAACTTGTACATCTTCTGGGCGCCGGGATGACCGGAGAATTTGGAGATATGGGCCCACTGTAGTATCCTCGACCGGAATTTAACTGGTACGGACATTCTTCCGGGAAGAGGACCTGGAGTAGTCGAGGCAGCAGAGACAGAAATTGGATTCAGAATTAAACTCCGTTCAAAGGAATCCTCATCATCAGTGGGAGTTTGTGAACGGGACAGTGCATCCGCTTTGGTATTGAAAGTCCCGGCTCGGTATTTGATAACAAAAGAAAATCGAGTGAAGAAGAGTGCCCATCTAGCTTGGCGAGGATTCAAGCACTGTGCGGTTTTGATATACAACAAATTTTTGTGATCAGTGTAAATGGTAGTCACATGTTTGGCCCCTTCTAAGAGATATCTCCACTCTTCCAAGGCAGATTTAATCGCCAAGAGTTCCTGGTCTCCAATAGTGTAATTCCGTTCAGCTGGAGAGAATTTACGAGAGTGAAAGCCGCACGGATGTAATTTCTTATCTGAGGCGTACTGAGAGAGAACGGCCCCGACTCAGACCGAGGATGCGCGACTTCTAGGAAGAAAGGTTCCTCGAAATTTGGTTGTTGGAGTACTGGAGCGGACATAAAAGCTGATTTCAAGTGGGAAAAGGCCTCTATGGCTTCGGGAGACCACAAACCCGGGTTGGAACCCTTTCTCGTTAGGGCGGTAATGGGTGCAACAATGGTGGAGAAACCTCTAATGAGCTTTCTATAATAGTTCGCAAAACCCAGGAATCTTTGTACTGCTTTCAAGGAGAGTGGCTGTGCCCAGTCCCGAATGGCAGAGAGTTTCTCCGGATCCATGTGAAGCTCCATCCCCGAGATGATATAACCGAGGAACGGTATTGATGTTACTTCGAAGGTACACTTGGACATCTTGGCATAGAGGTGATTCTCACATAGACGACGGAGTACCTCTTTGACTTGTATCCTGTGTTCAGCAAGGTCTTTTGAAAAAATCAGGATGTCATCCAAGTACACCGCGACACTTAGGTATAACATGTCTCGGAAGATTTCGTTGACGAATCCGTGGAAGACAGCAGGAGCATTGCTAAGACCGAACGGCATCACCAGATACTCATAATGCCCATTCCGGGTATTAAAGGCGGTCTTCCATTCATCTCCCTCTCTGATACGTATAAGGTTTTAGGCCCCCCTCAAATCGAGCTTGGAAAAAACGTGGGCACCGCGAACTCTATCAAATAGCTCTGTGATTAGAGGCAAGGGGTATTTATTTTTTATGGTAATATCATTTAGGCCGCGGTAGTCGATACATGGTCTTAACCCTCCGTCCTTTTTTTTCACAAAGAAGAAGCCCGCTCCAGCCGGGGAGGTAGAGGGACGGATGTATCCCTTGTGAAGATTGGATTTGATATTGTCAGACATAGCTTGTGTCTCTGGAAGGGAGAGAGGATAAATGCGACCCCGAGGTGGCATTTTCCCAGGGATAAGGTCAATGGGGCAGTCCCAAGCCCTGTGGGGTGGTAACTGGTCAGCTGCTTGTTCCGAAAACACATCTCTAAATTCTTGGTACGCCTCTGGGATAGGTTCTTCCTCCGCCTTAGAAAAAACACGAAGCGGACAGACAGGGGTGAGACTGTTGGCGTGACAAAAAGAACCCCAAGACCGAATCTGTGCGGTCTTCCAATCAATATGGGGATTGTGACTTTTGAGCCAAGGTATTCCGAGAACCAGATCGTGATGCATTTCCGGGATCACCAGGAACTCCAAATATTCTTGATGTAGAGCCCCGACCTGTAGTTTAACTGGAACCGGGCGTTCTGTTATGATACCCTTGGATATCCTAGTACCATTGATGGCTGTCAAGGAAATAGGCCGTTCGATGGACCGTACTTCCAATTTCAGGCTTTGGACACAGAAAGAAGAAATGAAATTCCCTGCAGCTCCGGAGTCCAACAGGGCTTCAAAAGACTTGGAAGTAGCCTTGGTGATTAACGTTACAGGAAGCAAACAGTCTGAAGTGGGAGAAGATTTGGTCGTGACCCCCAACTTGACTCCTCCGGAACAAGCTAGGCCTTCTCGTTTCCCGGACGGAATTTGCAGGACTTGATGAAGTGACCCGCAGCTCCGCAGTACAGGCAGAGCTTACTCTCATGACGACGCTGCCTCTCCTCTGGGGACAATCGGGATCGGTTAATCTGCATGGGTTCGTCCGGACTTGGGACCACCGCTTGCCTTGCAGGAGGAAGCCGGAACCTGGAACGATCCGATCGACTACGTTCACCTCCACGTTCCTGCATCCGTAAATCTACCTTGACACAGAGAGAGATCAATTCCTCTAAAGAATCCGGAAGCTCTCGAGTGACCAACTCATCCTTCAGGCGATCAGAAAGACCGTTCCAGAAAGCAGCTCTCAGAGCCTCATTATTCCAACGAAGTTCAGAAGCAATGGTTTGGAAATGAACCACATACTGACCCACGGATCTGGAGCCTTGACGGATGCGGAGTAAGTCAGAAGAGGCCGAGGTCATCCTGCCGGGCTCGTCAAAAATTTGTCGAAAAGAGGTGATGAATTCGGAGTAATTGGAAACCAGTGAATCAGAACGTTCCCATAAAGGAGACACCCAATCCAAGGCAGATCCTTCCAGCAGAGAAATAATATATGCTACCTTGGACCGGTCTGTAGGAAAGTTGTGTGCTAGTAGCTCGAAATGTACCTCGCATTGGTTTAAGAAACCACGACAATTTTTAGGATTCCCATTATAACGGGACGGCGTAGGCAACTGAAGGCGCGGAGTGACACCGGCCGATGGTTGGACATTGCTGGAGGTGACAACTGGTGCAGCTACTGGAACTGGTGCCGGAATTACTGAGGCTAGAGACGCCTGAATCTGATCCAGACGCCCAGACAACTCCTGGAGGTACTGCATCACCTGACCTTGTGCCGCTTCCTGACTTTGTACTCGGGAAGCCAGGTTCTGGATGGCACTTGAGTCCGTGTTCCCATTCCCCGGGTCTATGTGGCCTGAGTATACTATCACTGACCTGGTTTGGGAGGGTTGTGGACTCAGGGTTTCTTCCGGTGACCGGGAAGTGGAACCGCAACTGGACCGCAGCAGAGATGGCCGGATGTAAGTTTTCCTCATGCAGGATCAGGTCGGCGGACAGAAGGCACGTGTGGACGCTAAAGGTCTCCTGAAAGAGAGAACTTGAAAGGTGCTGGTGAATCACAGAAGAATACTAGGTGCTAGAGACACAACTGCACTAACGTGCACAGGACTTGGAGACACAGAAGTGTTTGTAGGCGCTGAAGCGCGTGGAGACACTGAGGTGCTTGGAGGCACGGAGGTGCTTGGAGGCACGGAGGTGCTGGAGGCACGGAGGTGCTTGGAGGCACGGAGGTGCTTGGAGGCACGGAGGTGCTGGAGGCACGGAAGTGCTTGGAGGCACGGAGGTGCTGGAGGCACGGAGGTGCTTGGAGGCACGGAGGTGCTGGAGGCACGGAGGTGCTTGGAGGCACGGAGGTGCTGGAGGCACGGAGGTGCTTGGAGGCACGGAGGTGCTGGAGGCACGGAGGTGCTTGGAGGCACGGAGGTGCTGGAGGCACGGAGGTGCTTGGAGGCACGGAGGTGCTTGGAGGCACGGAGGTGCTTGGAGGCACGGAGGTGCTTGGAGGCACGGAGCACTGGAGATCACAGGTACAGTAGCAACGATGATACTCAGGCGCAGGAGCACTGCCCGGCGTCTGAATTTGAACTTCCCGCCAGGACCTGATTGGAGGACGGGCCGATGACGTCACCCGCACCTCCCGAGGACGTCGGACGCACAAGCCGGCTGGACGGAGCGCCGGACGCCTGGACCCGCCAGCGAGGACGGACGCACGGAAGCCCCAGCGCGCCCGGAGAGGTAAGTATGGAGACCGCGGCGCCGTGACACAGGGTATCTCTCCTGTGGTGGCTGCAGGGTGCTCACCTTCTATAGGGCCGCAGGTTCGGCATTCAGGACTGAATTTTGGTGACCACGGACGCAAGCCTCCGAGGTTGGGGAGCAGTCACACAGGGAAGAAATTTCCAAGGACTTTGGTCAAGTCAAGAGACTTGTCTTCACATCAACATCCTGGAACTAAGGGCCATGTACGACGCCCTACGTCAAGCGGAGATCTTACTTCGCAATCGACCAGTTCTGATCCAGTCAGACAACATCACCGCAGTAGCTCATGTAAACCGCCAAGGCGGCACAAGGAGCAGAGTGGCAATGGCGGAAGCCACCAGAATTCTTCGCTGGGCAGAGAATCATGTAAGCGCTCTGTCAGCAGTGTTCATTCCGGGAGTGGACAACTGGGAAGCAGACTTCCTCAGCAGACATGCTCTGCATCCGGGAGAGTGGGGACTTCATCAGGAAGTCTTCGCGCAGATTGCAAGTTGGTGGGGACTACCCCAAATAGACATGATGGCATCCCGTCTCAACAAAAAGCTACAAAGGTATTGCGCCAGGTCGAGAGACCCTCAGGCAGTAGCTGTGGACGCCCTAGTGACACCGTGGGTGTTCCAGTCGGTATATGTGTTTCCTCCTCTTCCTCTCATACCCAAGGTGTTGAGGATAATAAGAAAGAGAGGAGTGAGAACAATTCTCATTGTTCCAGATTGGCCACGAAGGACCTGGTATCCGGATCTGCAAGAAATGCTCACAGAAGATCCGTGGCTGCTTCCTCTAAGGCAGGACCTGTTACAACAAGGTCCCTGTCTGTTCCAAGACTTACCACGGCTGCGTTTGACGGCATGGCGGTTGAACGCCGGATCCTGGTATGAATCTTGCCCTTGGATTACAAAAATCCTTTCCTCGTACTGTCCGTCTCCTCTGGGCACAGTTTCTCTGAGGTCTGGAGGAGGGGCATAGAGGGAGGAGCCAGTGCACACCCAGAGTCAAAGTCTTTCTTAAAGTGCCCATGTCTCCTGCGGAGCCCGTCTATCCCCATGGTCCTTACGGAGTCCCAGCATCCTCTACGGACTACGAGAAAAAGATTTACCGGTAGGTTTAAAATTTTATTTTGATAGCGTTTCCTCCATCCTGGAAAAGAACAAGAGGTCCCAGCAACACTGCGCATACACACAGGTTACTCGGACAAGAGGGAGTTTTGGGCAATACATCTCACCTGAGGCGTGTCTCTGCAACATGGCGGAGGTGCAGGTCCACATCACAAATGCAATGTCCATGGTATAGCTGGGGTAATGTAGTGTCACTTTACATCCACGCTGGGTACTTTTCACTTTGGGAATGCTTCTCCATAGAACCTGTGGAAGTGAAAAAGGATTAAGTACAAGGTCATTTGATAGCGTTTCCTCCATCCTGGAAAAGAACAAGAGGTCCCAGCAATACTGCGCATACACATAGGTTACTCGGACAAGAGGGAGTTTTGGGCAATACATCTCACCTGAGGAGTGTCTCTGCAACATGGCGGAGGGTCAGGTCCACATCACAAGTGCGATGTCCATGGTATAGCTGGGCTACTGTAGTGTCACTTTACATCCACGCTGGGTACTTTTCACTTTGGGAATGCTTCTGCATAGAACCTGTGGAAGATAAAAAGGATTAAGTACAAGGTAATTTGATAGCGTTTCCTCCATCCTGGAAAAGAACAAGAGGTCCCAGCAATACTGCGCATACACATAGGTTACTCAGACAAGAGGGAGTTTTGTGCAATACATCTCACCTGAGGAGTGTCTCTGCAACATGGCGGAGGGGCAGGTCCACATCACAAGTAGGACGTCCATGGTAGAGGGGGGTAAACTTGCACAAGAACTGCGGCAACCCAACAACAGGAAACAACTTGGGGATAACAGGACGTCAATGGGGCGTAAAAGGTAATGAAAAGGGCCATCAACGGGACGTGAACTGGACGTCAGCGCAACGTCAACTGGATGTCAACTGCCCAACTCTGTAATACATAAATAAAAAATGTATTAATAATATGACAAACAGAGTTTACATGAAAATACAAATATTACAAGTATACTCACAGGCAGAGGAAAAAAACGTGTCGATAAGTGTCCTTCGAGATTCATACCCACCGGTGGAGAAGAAGAATGGTTCCCGTGGCGGAAAGCCCTGCGACGAAGAGTCACCGGCAAACAGTTTGCGACACATATGTTGTGTAAAATACAACATGCATTTACCATGCCGCAAACCTTCGCCGGTGAGTACAAAAGAGCACCACCGGAAGTGTCTTAACATCTAGGCCGGCTTTTAAGTACACCAAAAGCACGTTCAATTACTCCCCGCGATGCAATGTGTGTCTCTTGGTACTGTTCTTAAGCTTCACCGACAGGATTAGACAATGGGGTCAAGAGCCAAGATTTGTTGGGATAACCCGCATCACCTATGGGAAAAAGAAAAATGGTGGGTAATATTAAAAAATAAAAAAATAAAAAAATACTTACCTAACAGCCAGCCACCCGGCATTTTTCCTGTCTCAAAATCCTGAAACAGCGATGACTGGCTTAGGATGAAGGAGTCGTGAGATGACCCAGGAAATCCCACAAAAAGATTCGTAAATTTCATTTCGGCATCACAGACCGCCTGTATATTCATGGAATGGAAGTGTTTTCGGTTCCGAAAACATTCTTCCGAATTCCGTGGCGGCCTGATGTGCACGTGGGTACAGTCAATCGCGCCCAGAACATTGGGAAATTTGTGTTTGTTGAAAAAGCCTAATTTGATCTCACGCCATCCACTGTCCATATCTAGAAATCTGATGAACTGGGTCGTCAATTTGCGGAAAGCCCTAATGACCTGGGTTATACAGCGCGACAGTGTCAGCTGTGAAAAACCGCATGTTTGAGACAAAGTAGGCTGGAATGTGCCTGACGCCAAAAAATTTAATGTAGCCAGCAGTTTCTGGAAACCGCTGACTGCATGATTGGTCCATGCCTGAGGATCCAGGTCAGCCTCCAACATATCGTACAGCGAATATATTTCGCAAGCCAATAAGCGATAATTTTGAATCACCTCAAACTCAGAGAGATCCTCCTCCAGTACACGCCTAGTGCGATACTGGCATGGACGTGGAAATTAAACACGCACTACTTATTCACCCAATGCAGACATTTGCTGACCACGATCCTGATGTTCATCAGCCTTTTCTTCCTCCATACTTGCAGCCAGCATGAACATCACAATCTGGTGAGAAAAAGGCTCCATTATTGTAGTCCGCAAAAAAATAGGATATCTATGTTGTAAAACGCAGGGATTGTCCTAAAAAAACGATTCCACAAGAGAGCTGACTGTAATGGCTGCTCCTCATCCTGAAGTCTCAAAAACGGGAGTGAGGAGAGAAGAGTGGCTTTGAAGAAGTGTATCCTGGGTAAAACTGTGGTATCATGGGTACATTTCCCTCAGCCGAGTACAGGAAAAAATATTCTTTTAAAAATGGAATATAAAATATTGTGGGTCATAAATAGAAAAACCAAGTAGATAATCACTTCAAATATAAATAGATATGCTATTAGAAATCAAAAAAGCACCAAAAAATAAAAGTATTTAAGATTTCTTATCAGCTCACGACAGAAAAAGGAGGCGCAATGAAATTGACGAAATAATAATAATAATAATTTTATTTATATAGCGCTCTTTCTCCAATAGGACTCAAGGCGCTTAACAGATACATAGCATAATATAGTACAGAAAATAATGAAGTACATTTTCATAAAATACAGAAGCATGAAGATACTAAAAGGGACATTATGGAAATGCTTGAGTAAACAGAAAAGTCTTGAGTCTACTTTTGAAGGTTTCTATAGTTGGGGCCTCTCGCATTGTGCGGGGAAGTGAGTTCCATAGAGTCGGAGCCGCATGACTAAAAGCTCGACCCCCAGATGAACTACGGTGGATTCTAGGTACTGCTAAAAGTCCTTCATCTACAGATTGCAGTAATCGAGTGGGGCAGTATGGGGTCAGAAGCTGTTTCAGGTACCTTGGGCCTTGGTCATGTAATGCTTTGAAACTCAGTAAGCCAATCTTGAAGATGATTCGCCATCGTACAGGCAGCCAGTGAAGGGAGTAGAGGATGGGTGTTATGTGGCTAGAATGGGGCTGGTTGGTTAATAGCCTGGCAGCTGTGTTTTGCACCAGCTGTAAGCGCTGCAATTCTTTTGCTGGTAGACCAAGGTAGAGGGCATTACAGTAGTCTAAACGAGATGATACAGATGCATGTATGACTTTTGGCATATCATCTGAGGGAATTAAGTGCTTGATTCTGGCTATGTTCCTCAGGTGAAAGAATGAGGATTTGATTGTGGCTGATATCTGATGTTTAAGTGTCAAGCCACCATCCAGGACAACGCCAAGATTTCGCACATGATCACTGGTCTGTAATTCTGAATCCCCGAGTGTAAGTCCAGTTGGTTGGCTATGCTGCAGTCTTGTCCTTTGATGTTGCGGTCGTATCAGAAGGACCTCTGTTTTATCCGGGTTCAGTCACAGCCAACTGGCGCTCATCCACTCCTGTAGTTCAGCTAGACAGCCATTTAGGGTTGCTATTGGGTTATCAGTGCCCGGAGCAAAGGACAAGTACAGTTGTGTATCATCTGCATAGCAGTGGTAGACCAGGCCATGGCGCCTGATTATTTCGCCCAATGGGAGCATGTATACTGCAAAAAGCATGGGGGATAGTATAGAACCTTGTGGGACACCACATGGCAATGGCACTCGTGGTGATGAGTATAATTCAGATGATACTCTCTGTGACCTGCCTGTGAGAAATGATTTGAACCAGCTTAGGACTGTGCCATCCAGACCACAGAAATGTATCAGTCACTCAATCAGAAGCCCATGGTCCACGGTATCAAATGCTGCAGAGAGATCCAGAAGGATTAATATTGAACAGTCACCTCTGTCTTTTGCATTCAGAAGATCATTTAACACACACACCAGGGCTGTTTCAGTGCTATGTCTTCTCCTGAATCCTGATTGAAATGGATCATAAATATCATAGGTTGTCAGGCGGGTTTCCAGTTGATTTGCAAAGACTTTCTCAATAAGCTTTCCTAGGAAAGGAAGGTTTGATACCGGTCTGTAGTTGGTCATGCAGTCGGGATCTAAATTAGGTTTTTTAAGAAGCGGTCTAACAATTGCTTCCTTTAGGGGTCCTGGAAAAATGCCTGTCTGCAAAGAGCATTGAACAATTTTTGTAAAGACAGGACCAATTATATCCATACAACCTATTAGAAGCTTGGTTGAGGCTGGGTCCAGATCACAGGTTGTGGGACGCAAAATCCGAGCAATTTCAGCAGTGTCCTTTACATCCACTGGGTCAAAGCTGGTCCATGAAGTCAGAAGTCAGAAATGACTGTCGAAAAGCACTGATGTCGAATCGACATTCTTCAATTGAATATACTTTTGTCAAAATGCCGCATTTTTAACATTACAGACATGAAATTGTCGAATAGTAAAAAGTTGAAACTGGACCAAAAGTTTTTTTTTGTCGATAAGTGCCGTATTGAATTGTCGAATCCGATTCGACATGGTTTTTTGGTCAAAAAATCTCAGTTTTTCGACAATTTCAGTAATTCGACTTCAATTGAATATACCCCTATATGATTTACTTAAATCCGTGGCAACAATGTAATAAACCCACAAGAGAAAAATAGCATGTAAAACATATACTTATTAATCACATGCAGTCAAGACAAAGATATAGCTTTCTTTATTGTTCCTGAATTCACACTAGCACCATACAGATTACACAAAAATAGACGTGCTTTGTCAGCATCAGATACAAACTTGAAACAAAATTGTTTTTACCTTATATGTGGCGTCCACCCTTTGCTGGCAAACCAAAGTCCATGTGGTTTGTGCATCTTCAAGAATGTAGTGACTCGGTGAGCCCCCAATTGTAAAAGTCCGTGAATTTTAAAACAATACAAAATAGTTTGCTGCGGACGCAAGCTGCATCTGTTAGCGTAATGCACCCCCAGTGCGGTTATACACATGCTAATACCTTAATAAAAGAGAGTACAGTATTATATACTGTTAATTGTGATTCAACACACAATCAGATTTAATTTAGCAAGAACAAGTATTAAACACAATTACAGATATAAAACACAAATGCAGGTATAACACAATGATCTTTTTGTTTGGTATATCAGGTGCAAGTGTCTTGTTTCAGGATCCAAAAGAGGAAACTATGGGGGTAATTCAGAGTTGATCACATCAGCAAATTTGTTAGCAGATGGGCAAAACCATGTGCACTGCAGGGGGAGGGGGCAGATATAACGTGCAGAGAGAGTTAGATTTGGGTGGAGTGTGTTCAAACTGAAATCTAAATTGCAGTGTAGAAATAATGCAGCCAGTATTTACTCTACACAGAAACAAAATAACCCACCCAAACCTAACTCTCTCTGCAAATGTTATATCTGCCACACCTGCAGTGCACATGGTTTTGCCCAACTGCTAACAAAATTGCTGCTACGATCAGGTCTGAATTACCCCTGCAGTCCTCTATCTGGAGTTTAAAAAAGTTGCCCAGAGATACAGAAAGGTCTGAACTATTAAGATTCATACGGTACATATGAAATATTGACACTGAACTATACTTGAACTCATTTTAATAGTCACCTTACTTGCCATCCCTTTGGAATATTTGTATAACATCTATCTATCTATCTATCTATCTATCTATCTATCTATCTATCTATCTATCTATCTATCTATCTATCTATCTATCTATCTATCTATCTATCCATTCCTGTTTTTTGAAAGCGGTGTAAATTTTGAAAACTCACTGTTTAGTAAATATAGTTCCAAATCTACATTAACTATGTATAAATAAGCAACAAAAAATAAATTGCTTAACTTTCAATTCACAAATGAGTTAACTGACTTGATCTTTAGATTCTAGAAGTAGTCTACAACAGTGGGTGTGGCTCACTATTTGCTGGAATAAGAAAATTAGCATTTTTTTGTTAAAGTTTTTATGTAGAAAATAAACTAATGAAGACAAATGTGCATGAAGATCCCATGGCTCAAAAACCAAATTGTACCCCTCATCTTTAAAATCAGAGAAATTCATGGACAATTGTTTCTTAATTTGTAAATGTGTCTGGAGCTAGAATCGGATTGAAATCAATTGCATTGTTATCAGTCATGTTGGTAAATGTGATTATAAAATCAGATGATTACTACTGTATTGAGTTATATGTTCAGTCATTTTCTATTCATATTATCAAGCTCCAGTACCTATAGTTTACAAATAGTGTGATCTCCTCTAGATTGGCCTCTGACATGTTGCCAAATCAAATGGCAATCCATTACAAGGGTGGATTGGCAATAGACCTTAAAGAGATTTTTCCCAGTACGCCAGTTGTCCAATGTGGCCAACTAATGCCACTTTGTCTTTTCTCCTGATTTTCTTTCAGAACTTGTTTTTTCAGGGGACTTCCTCAGCTGGCCAAATTCTTTGTTGCCAATCTCGACAGTGTGCATTCTGTAGCAGACAATTATATTTGCTCTTAGTCTCACAAGATGAACTCATGTTTATCTTACAACATGCTTATGATCGCTCTGCAAACTGGCTCTTAGAGAGAGGCACTGGGGGAGGTTTATCAAAACTTGGAGAGAGCTAAAGTGGAGCGAGATAGCGTACCACCCAAACAGATCCTAACTGTCAAGTTACAGGCTGTGTTTGACATTTTGTAGCTGATTGATTGGTACTTTATCTCTTTCCAAGTTTTGATAAACCTCCCCCACTGTTTGTTTCAATCGAGGTAAGTGGACAAAACAAAGGTGGATGATAATAATGTTCCCAATCAGCTTCTGCTCTCTGTGCATCAGTATTGGCTCCTGTGTGGCTAATTTAAGTGTGTTTTAGGAGGGTTAAAGATAGCTGCATTTCCCCAAAACATTGTTTCAAATATTCTAAAAAAAAAAAAAAAAAGTTAACTGCATAATCAACAATAGCTAATACAAAATGATTCAGCAAAGTACAAGATTATGTGCATATTAGTAATTCAGAGACGATGAATGAGTTTTTGATGAACTGCACTGTGTAATATAATTAGAAACACAAGAATGAATGCAACACATATTCTCATACTGTATATCTGACTTCTTCCCTGAAGCACCATTTATCATTCCGGTAAATGGAAATTATTGTGCTCCTCTTTCTGTTACAACATGTGCTAACATTGACCACTTACAGCCTGGAGCAAAGAAAATATTATTAGACTCAGCAAGGTGAGACAATAGTTGTTTCTGTGATATGTTAGTCTGTGTTGTAATTTTTGTTTACTTAAAACTGGGTACACACATATACATTTATCTGGCCATTATTTCTTCAGTATATCGAAAGAACAACAGTGTAATTGTATCAGTGTGTACGCAGTGCCGAATCAAGAGCATAAACCGATAATTCCGGGATTGGATGGTGGGATCTTATGTACTGTTTAATATTTAAAGGTTCACGTCAGAGTCATATGTGTGTATAGAGTCACGAGCAGGTCAAGTCGGGGACACACAGCATGGCTGATTGGGAGTGTTTACCGATGCAGCACACAAAGTTAGCACACAGTGTAAATAAACAAAGCATTTGTTAAACAAGATGTTGGCCATACATCTGTTACGTTCCTGATGCTCAGAACTGGAGAGATGTAGTGATGCGAGTTCAGAGCACCAGAACGTGACGCTGAACTAAGGAGAGGTACGGGAATAGCCCCTAGCACCCTACCTCTGTTGTCTTACCCGTGTGGTCGACTCACGCCTGAACGACTATGGCTTCTTGGGCCCACGGCAGCCGCGTTTGAAGGGCGGATTAGGTCTGCCCAACTCCGATGCCCCCAGGTCTTAGAGAGAGACAAAGCGTGAACCGAGACAGGGTAACAACAAGGGGACCTCTAACTAAAACAAACAGAAGCTAGGGGCTACTAACTACCCTAAAACTAAAGGTATGTGCGGCACGCCGCCAAGGAAAAAGGACAACAAATGATACCACTGTCCGTTCCCCTACACGGCACCGCCGAGTTCCGGGAAGAACAGTGAAAAGCGGAAACCTCCGCAAAAACCTCCAACACAAAAGAAATACAAAGTAAAAGCGGCCTAGGCCGCAACTCGCGGCAGAAGCCGCTACTCACGAAACCGGGAGAGAACCCCAAATAACGAGAACCCTCGGATGACTGCAACAGGTTCGTTTTGGACAGGAAGGATTCCCAGGACCGGCTTCAGAACTCCAGGACTCGGGAGCCCAGGGAGCAGGATCGACCAGATACAGCCAAATCAGGAACAGACGTTACCAGGCAGGAACAGCATGCAGGAAGCTATCACCGGCGTTTGTGTGAGGCACTGAGGAGGCATATAACAGGGAACCCTCCAATGGCAGTGCAGAGCCTGATTGATGAATGTCGTGCAGCTGCCTTGCTGCACGACCAGGGGAGAACAGGTGTGAGTACTCTCATGGAAACGGGGAACGCGACCCGCTTGTGGCGTCCCCGTTGCTATGGACCCGGAGGCCCTGGGCGGACGGCGTCCTAGCGTTGCCAGGGACCCGGCGGCTATCGCGCGCACGGCGTCCCAGCGTTGCTAGGCGCCATGCGGGAGCAGACAGAGAGAGGCGCGGCGGCCATGACCGCTGCTCGGTCAGAGCGCGGACAAAAAACGCCGCGCCTAACAGTACCCCCCCTTGAGGAGGGGTTAAAGAACCCCTAGAGCCGGGTTTCTGAGGAAACTCCTGAAAGAATATCTTCTTAAGTTAGGAGTTTATGGACCCGGCGGCCCTGGGCGCACGGCGTCCTAGCGTTGCCAGGGACCCTGCGGCTATCGCGCGCACGGTGTCCCGGCGTTCGTAGGTGCCGTGCAGGAGCAGACAGAGTGAGAGGCACGGCGGCCATGACCGCTGCTCGGTCAGAGCGCGGACAAAAAACGCTGCGCCTAACAACATCTAAGTTGTAATTCCCCATTAAGCCAATGTCGAACTGATGATTTATTAGTAGATTGGCAAAATCATACTTGTAAAAATTCCTGATTCACCGATTCTGATCATTTTTGGGTCAAAATTGGCAAATCAATAATTTACATGTTGGATTTTAATGATGACTAATGTGAAAGGCCAAATATTCTCTGTAAAGCGCTGCAGAATATTTGTGCGCTTTATAAATAACTGGTAATAAATAAACAAATAATAAATGACTCAATCCAGGGATTAGCAAATGGGGAGTTGCCACACTTAATTCCGGATTTATAGGCCCCTTAACCAGGGCCAGCAACATAATTCTTGGGTCCCTTTATACTGATCTATTTGGGGTCCCCTCTTGATACCCATTCCCCAACACTATCCCCAAGCCCTCTACCCTCAACCCCCGCTCCCAAACATTCCTCCCCTGAATGTGATAATACATGTAGCACCTAATTACTAAATGCTAATATTACACCACAGACTGGGTAGGAGTAGGACAAATGATGGGGGCAAAGGTACAGCATGCAGATTCACCAGCCATTAGACATTCAATTACACTTTGGAGCAGATACAGTTAGCCATGAGACTTATCTTGCAGTTGCAGCTCCTGGGTTTAATGCCCAAAGCGCTGTAAATCCACAGCTAACGCATGTTAAGTCATAACTCCTGGTGTTAAGTGCCAAGAGCTATGGAATTACCCTGCATCTGGAGCTGACTACATAAGGTAGATGCAGTAATTGAATAGCTGCAGTGTTGTCCAACACATTTTCCAGTTGACACTACAGTCTGCTTAATCTGGGGATATCATCATCGACAGCATACTCCTGGAGTTCAAGGGAAATTGGGATGGACATTGCATTGTTTGCACATAGTCTAATGTGTACCCAACTTACTGTTCACCCCTGCAGAGTGTAAATAAAATAACACTGGCCAGACCTCTAATTGTACATAAAAAGAAGAAAGACCACTCCTACTTGGCGCTAATCTGTTTACACCCACATATGATCTTACGATAAAGCCAAACTTGGTTGAAAATAAGGCATGTGTCAAGTGTTATGTAAAAATAAGCTGATGTTTTACTTTAAATAAATACTGGTTAAATTTGAACAAAAAGTGAACAACATAGGGAATCCTACCAAGATAGTGGCCGGAGCCGCAGGTGTGACATGCAAGGTATACCCGGGAAAGATACCCTGCATAAGGCTCCGGGAGGCGAATTTTCCCTATGGAATAAACCAAGTCCAAATGTCCTTAGAGGTCCGGGGGCACTGGTAGGCAGACACCAAAGTCCCTTTTTCAAGGTAGTATGTCTCCAGTGCAAAGGATATGTCCTTATATGAGGTGTGAAATGTCTCTCAGAAGGTACTTCCTTTCCGCTGGCTCCCGAAACCAGAAGTGACATCCATGTGCACTCCACACGCCGACCGGAAGTTGTCTCGCGTCCATTGGAACCGGACGTGACGTTGTTATGCATTCCATCCCGTAACCGGAAGTATCTAACTAAGGCACATGCTTAAGGAGGTGTGGTAGGAGCCATGATTAAGAGGTGTGGCTAGCCACCATAGAGGCTTGGCTAACCATTAGAGGGACATGATCTGGGCTCCTTTATATATACATATATATCTATATAACACACAATACCCCTCTTCCGTGCTAATAAGAAATTTATTTTAGAAATGTAGTTGGTATTAGCCTGCTGCTCTCACTAAATTCCCTGTTAGCAAGAAGTAAACAAAAATGCACAACAATAGTGAGTGAGCGCCTTAGTATAAGGAATATTTGGACCAGAACTTCTTGGTCACCTAAAGCATGTAAACAATCTCTCCTTTGTTCTCAGACAAGTTCCAGACACCAGATTTTTGGAAACCACTGGAGGCGCACCATATAGTGAACAGGGGTTGAAACTACTTTTTTGGAACTCCATCTAAACCAGATTGTCCAATTATCTGATTGATCTGTCTATACACAGATGGAGCCATGCTCATCTATCACTTTAATAGGATTAACTGTATTAAAGATGCATTGAAGAAATGTTCATATGAATAAGATAAAACATGACTGAAAATTAGTGAGGAATTGTCCAATATGAAGCAATGATTGGTGCCAAGCTGTAAAGAACTGTTAACTGAATATTTTAGACAAAGATGAATAACTGTGAAGACTTGTTACTGACGCTTAACGACTGAACTGGAGAACTGTGAGAATTGTCTTTGAATGATGCAAAAATGTAAATACAATACTGAAAGAAGTACTTGCAGGTTGTGAAGATTATACTTGAAACAGTGTGAAGAGCTGCAGCAGAAGACAACGGTGAAGAATGGGTTAACTGAGAGATGAGTAAACGAGGACCAGGATTAAGTAGAAACTTCCACAGGCTGTATGATTATAGCAGGCAGTCACTGAACAAACAGGGTAACCTCTCACTGGACTCTGGGAATCCGCTTTTTGCCACTTGGAGAGTGATTGACTGACAGCACAGCAGGGAGCTGGTGGATCACTTGCGGTGAAGGCTTCAGGCAGACCTCTGGGAGCGGAGGTGATATCAGGACCACTGGAATCACACAGAAATCCACAGGCAGAGCACAGAGCTAGGGTACAGAGTAGCTACAACAAAGCACTGGCCAAGAGTGAAATAATCCCAGCCTATTTATAATTTATAGGCAGCACAAGCACGGGATTGGCTAACACTTACCCACAGGTGCACACAGGTGCTGCATTTGGTCTCCAACATGGCCACCTCCTATGACAAAAACGGGGGGTGTAGGGTACTGCGCTATAGTAGAGGAACAGGTTTATTCTGGACAATGCAGCTGAAGGAGGCGGGGCTACTACCTTGCTCCGCTATGGAAGATACAGAAAACAGGAGATTTTCCCAGCGCAAAGAACCAGATTAAAAAAGTTGTTCAAGGAATTAATTAAGAAAACACTTCAATTTAAAATCTTATTCTTTTATTGATTACTAATACAAGATGTTTAACTCAATAATATAAATCAAAACCATTAGTGTGACTTCCTATTACCGGTAAACAGAGACATAACTCACATTAACAAACATACAACATGTATGGGTAGAGAGGAGAAGTTCTTATACCCCACTGTAATGTGGTGGTCCCCAGTACATAGAGACCGCTGTGGGTGATGAAGATGGAAAAGGATGCGCTTGTCTGCGACTTACTTCCTCTACCTTATTGATGCCTTTTCAGGGATTATTATAAGCACACTTGGGCTATGTTTGGATGAACTTAAAAGTCAGAATTGAACCAAAAAGGAACTGTCAGTATGAGATCCACATTCACTGTATGGTGCACCTGCACAATCACTGGTAATGAAGTTAGATCAGTCCATTCACAGTGTGGAAGGTACCTTGATCACTTGTGGTGTTGTTCCAGGGGCGTCTTCAGTGGGGTTCCTTCACTGGCTGCGAGGTCCCCAAGACCGCTGAGAAGAAGTCCGGATTCCGCCGGCGGAAAATCCCGTGCCCGCTGCTCGTAGTGCTGCACAGCGTTGCTCGGGATCGATGATGTCTGCGCTCGACGCGTTTTGCCTGTAAAGGCTTCGTCAGGATCACAGAATAATCGATCCGTCTTCTCTCATGGCTTTTATAGGACGTCCACCCACTGTTTCCGTTTTCTTTATGCGTTCCAAATGAGATCATGCGTTCCATAGTACTGTGGACTTCCTGATTGGCAAAGGAAGCAACCTTATTTCTTCCCTTCTTCATAATTACTTTCACAGAAAGAGAGGGGGATGGAGTTTGGAAATGTATAGAAGTTCTTTTATATATATATATACATATTCTTACTGGATTCCACACAAAACAGACATAAAACAGTGTTCATAATATACTAATTACTAAAAATATAAATGGATGAAAAGTGAATGATAAAAAAGAGAATGATGGAGTTTTGTTTATCACAATAAAAGAGTCATAATTTGGAGGAGGCAGAATCTGAGGAGGCAGGATTAAAAGGTGGCGGAATCAGAAGGAGCCAGAATTAAAATGAAGCGGAATGGAAAATGACATTATAAAAACCAATTTATTAAAAATTGTTAAATACATGGACTCTATGTATGTTGTTGAAGGGTCCATTTGTATCTAAAACTATTATGTGTTGATTAAAAACTTCTAATATAACCAAAATTAATAGACCATATTGATTGGCACACAAATTTCATTTCCACAGGTATACACCCTATACTGCAGATGGGTATGGTTCGTTGGGTCGCCTCAACTTAGGTCAGCAGTCATTAGGTCGACCATGGAAAGTCAACATGCATTAGGTCAACAGGGACAATAGGTCGACATGGTCATTAGGTCGACATGTACTAGGTCGACAGGTCAAAAGGTTGACATGTTTTTTTTACTGTTTTTGGCGTCGTTTTCTTTGTAAAGTGACGGGGAACCCCAATTAGTGCACCGTGTCCCCTTGCATGGCTCACTTTGCTCGGTTACCATTCCAATTGTAGTCCACGTGGATCATTAAGTATGAAAAAATCTAAAAAATGAAGAAAAAAGTGAAAAACTCATGTCGACCTTTTGACCTGTCAACTTAGTACGTCGACATAATGAGCATGTTGTCCTAATGTATGTCGACCTTCAGTGGTCGACCTAATGACTGTTTACCTAAGCAGTGTCGACCTAATGACCGTATCCCCTGCAGACACACAGAGGTGCCTCCGGCCATTAGGTTCCCGCGCTCCCGATGCCCAGAACCTGCATCACCTCTGCCACTGACCCCACCGCATCCCCACATGGCCGCACAGCACCGTTAGCAACCATGCCGGCAACGGGCGGGCCCCAGAAGCTGCAGCGGTTCATGACCGCATTAGGAATTTTAAAAGAAGGCGGCAACTTGACTTTGTATGCTACAGGATTGAGTACCTTTTCTATGGGAAATGGGCCAATAAACTTGGGCGCAAACTTCTTAGAAGGTACTTTGAATTTAAGATTGCGGTTAGAAATCCAAACTTGGTTTCCTACCTTGTAGTTAGGTATAGCCTTACGTTTTCTATCTGCGAAAGATTTATAACGAGCAGAAGATTTAATCGAGTTGCGCACACAGCTCCAGATTTTAGACAAACATTGAAGCACTTGATCTGCCACTGGGACCTCCTGAGCTGGCAAAGGATGGAACTCTGGCACACGAGGATGATAACCAAAGTTAGTGTAAAATGGTGTAGATTCTGAAGATGAATGAAAAAGATTATTATGAGCAAATTCTGCCAAAAGAAGGTAGTCTATGCAATCATCCTGTTTCAAGATCTTGATTTACTCTTTCAGTTTGTCCACCTGTCTGGGGATGATATGCGGAAGAAAAATTAAACTAAATGTTTAATGAAGAACAAAGCGACCTCCAAAACTTGGCTACAAACTATGTTCCACGATCAGAAACGATCTCTATAGGAAGGCCATGCAATTTAAGATCTCAGAAATGAATAATCTGGCTAGTGAAGGAGCTGATGCTAATCCTGTTAACAGAATAAAATGCGCCATTTTCGAAAATCAATCCGTTACCACCCAAATGGTATTTCACCCTTTTCATGGAGGTAAGTCGGTTAAGAAATCCATTGAAATATGAGTCAAAGGTTGTTTGGGTATAGATAATGGTTGTAACAAACCTGGAGGAGGACCCTTTGGATTCTTATGTTGGGCGCATTTAGGGCATGCTGTTATAAACTCTTGGACGTCAGCTTTATGACGTGGCCATCAGTAAGACTGTTGAATAGATTTAAGTGGCTTTTGGGCCTCAGGATAACCCATAAAAGACGAAGGGTGAGCCCAAGTAAGCAGTCATTTACAAAGATTTGAGACGACAAAGGTTCTGCCAGGCAGAGGGACAGGGATCGGAGAAGTTTGAGTCGTTGAAAAAGAGGTAGGACTTATAATGATTTGTGGTAGCATTATCTGACTCGGAGGAACTAAAGGACAGAGTAAGGGCATCCGCTTTTATATTTTGAGACCCTGGAAGATAGGTGAGCTTAAAATTAAATCGGGTGAAGAAAAGAGACCATCGAGCTTGTCGTGGATTCAAACACTGAGCAGACTGCAGATAAAGAAGATTATTATGATCAGTATATACTGTGATGGGATGTTGTGCTCCCTCTAGAAGGTATCTCCACTCCTCAAATGCTAATTTGATAAAAAATAATTCCTGCTCCCCAATCGCATAATTACGTTCAGCCGGTAGAAACTTATGGGGAGAAATATACGCATGGATGGACTTTTTTATCTTCAAAGACTTGTGACAACACAGCTCCCACTGCTTCCATAGATGCGTCTACCTCCACTAAATAGGGACGGTTCAAATCTGGCTGTTGAAGAATGGGAGCTGACACAAAAGCTTGCTTCAAATTGGAGAAGGCTTTAGTTGCTTCAAACGACCAGTTTGTAGGATTTGCTCCTTTGTGTGTCAGGGCTGTGGAGGGAGCAACCAACATAGAGTAATTTTTAATGAATTTCCTATAGAAATTGGCACAGTCATGGAATCACTGAATCCCCTTAAGAGTCGTAGGAGTGGACCAGTCTCGGATAGCTTGTACCTTAACAGGATCCATGCATAGCTCTGATCCAGAAATTATATAACCAAGAAACGGTATACAGTATAAGATACTTCAAATGTATACTTCTCCAACTTATAATAGTCGATTTTTCCTCAGACGGGTCAGTACCTCTTTAACTTGGTGACGGTGAGACTTCAGATCCTTGGAGAATATTAAGATATCATCCAAGTACGCTACTAAACACTTGTAAAGAAAATCTCAAAAAAGTTTGTTTACATAGCTTTGGAAAACTGCAGGAGCATTACAAAGACCAAAAGGCATTACAAAGTATTTGTAATGCCCATCTCGGGTATTAAAGGCTGTCTTCCATTCATCCCCTGCACGGATAAAAATTAAACTATAGGCTCCATGAAGATCTAATTTCGTAAAAACGGTAGCTCCCTTTACCTGGTCAAAGAATTCTGGAATTAACAGCAGAGGGTACCTGTTCTTCACAGTGATCTCATTAAGCCCGCGATAATCTATGCATGGTCACAACCCATCATCTTTCTTCTTAACAAAAAAGAATCTGGCTCCTGCAGGTGAAGAAGATGGTCTAATAAACCCTTTGGATAAATTCTCTTGTATATAATCAGACATAGCTTGAGTCTCTGGAATGTACAGCGGATAAATTCAACCCCTAGGAGGTGTTTTGCCCAACACCAAATCGATTGGGCAGTCCTATTCGCGATGAGGGGGCAAGGAGTCAGCCGCTTGTTTACTGAAGACATCCACAAATGATTGATAGACTAAAGGTACTGTAACTCGGGAAGACTGACTGACCGAAGGGGTTTAACTGATGCTAAACAATCCTTGGTACAAGATTCACCCCACAAAAGAATTTCCATGGTTCGCCAGCTGAACTGTGGATTGTCAGGATTCTGTAACTTTGTCTGTCCTCGTAGGGGGCACTAGTGGGTCAGTGTAGGAGTGATAGAGGAAACAGGGAGACTGACGAAAAGTTCCGCGCATGTGTGCTTGATATTTATTATCACACAGGGATAACGGATGACAGGAACAATGAATAATAACTTAATCCAATAAATTAATATTTCAAAAGTCACTGGTAACAAATGAGCAATGAAGATGAACTTGTAACTTGATATAAATGATAAGGCAATAATGAAATCAGATGCAGCAAACGAAACTTCGATATATAACAAATAGCAATCAAAGCACACAGTCTCTGTAGAAGCACACGTCTTTAAGCCAAGCAAGGCCCTAGCAGGAGACAGTTCTAACACAGCAAGTTGTTAAGTGCTGAATGCAATGCACAATGCTAGCTGCTGGTAATCAGGTGCACAGGCTGAGTAATGGAAGAACACCTAAAGAAAGTCTCTTACTGCAAGTTGTTGTGGCAAACTGTGGCTGGAGTTCATAGCAAACTGAAGACTGAAGAATGACAACAAGGAAACCACTGGAAACAGGAACACAGGAACCAGGAGAACTTGTACACCGAATGTGACTCGTAGGAAAGCTGGAATGGATGCTGGTACTTGTAGTTCCACAGGAACACTGGAACAGGGAAACAACTTGGAAATGCCAGAAATAGGAGATCGCTGGAAACAGGGGATTGCAGACTGGAACTGGAACTGGAATGGAACTGCTGGAACCTGTAGTTCCACAGGTCCAATACACTGGGGAATCTCTGCAGACAGAGGACGGAAGACAGGAGACGCCTGTTCAAAGGATGTGACGCGTTGTCCAAGGCCATGAGACTGAGCCAGGAACTGGAGTTTATACCCCTTGGTCTGTGATGATTGGATGTTGCATCTCTGTGAGAACACACTTCGCTGGATTGGGTGTTCAAATCAGCTGTGAGTTAGCTGAAGCTAATGATACATCAGGAGAGTAATTCTGCAATGCTCTGCTGATTGCTGGCTGGGCTCAGTAGTGCACCGGGAGTAAATGCTGTTAACTAGAAGCACTGTGTACTCCAGGCTGCAGTAGACTGAAAACTGGAACTAAACTGAACTGCTGGAACCTGTAGTTCCACAGTAAGTGATGCGATGGAGAATGCATATTCCTGACAGTACCCCCCTCCCCTTTTATGGGTGGGCACCGAACACCCACGCTGGAACTTGGAAGGCTGAATGTCAATTGAAGTCTCAGAAGACAATGTAGGACACTTGAGAGTAGAGGACTGGAATAAGCATTCATAAGCAGGAGTAGAATCAACTTGAAATAATCTAGGATGGAGAGAGGACGTCATCTCCAGAATTGACTGACGGGAGTTCCCAGGTGAAGTTGACTGAACACTAGAAACTTCATCTCAGGGTGAGATACTTAGAGCCTCCATCTGGGTTGAGGCAACTGCAATATCTGCAAGAACTGTGGACTCTGGACATAGCGACAGGAGTTGCTTACTTGAAACACTGGAGAGAACCACACAGGGTTCGGAGGAACTGGAATCGGTAGGAACCGACGGCAACTCTGGACAAATGGATGGAACAGGGATTTGTCCAGGACTACTTGAATTGACTTGAACTGAAGGAGGCTGATCTGGACAGACGGATGGGACCGGATTGGGTCCAGAAAAGCTTGAACCGGCTGTAACCGAAGGAGTCTTCGGACTGACGGATAGGACTGGATTTAATCCGAATATGCTGGAATCGGCTGGAACCGAAGGAGGCTGATCCGGACAGATGGATGAGAACAGATTGGGTCCGGAAGAGCTTGAACCGGCTGGAACCGGAGGAGTCTTCGGATTGACGGATAGGACCAGATTTGATCCGAAGATGCTGGAATCGGCTGGAACCGAAGGAGGCTGATCCGGACAGACGGGTAGGACCGGATTGGGTCCGGAAGAGCTTGAACCAGCTGGAACCGAAGGAGGCTTACTGGAATCGGCTGGAACCGAAGGAGGCTGATCCGGACAGACGGGTGGAACCGGATTGGGTCCGGAAGAGCTTGAACCGTCTGGAACCGGGGGAGTCTTACTGGAATCAGCTGGAACCGAAGGAGGCTGATCTGGACAGACGGATGGGACCGGATTGGGTCCAGAAAAGCTTGAACCGGCTGGAACCGGAGGAGTCCTCGGACTGACGGATAGGACCGGATTTGATCCGAGGATGCTAGAATCGGCTGAAACCGAAGGAGGCTTACTGGAATCGGCTGGAACCAAAGGAGGCTTACTGGAATCGGCTGGAACCGAAGGAGGTTTACTGGAATCGGCTGGAACCGAAGGAGGCTTACTGGAATCGGCTGGAACCAAAGGAGGCTTACTGGAATCGGCTGGAACCAAAGGAGGTTTACTGGAATCGTCTGGAACCGAAGGAGGCTTACTGGAATTGGCTGGAACCGAAGGAGGCTTACTGGAATCGGCTGGAACCGAAGGAGGCTGATCCGGACTGACGGATGGGACCGGAAGAGCTTGAACCAGCTGGAACTGGAGGAGTCTTACTGGAATCGGCTGGAACCGAAGGAGGCTGATCCGGACAGACAGATGGGACCGGATTGGGTCCGGAAGAGCTTGAACCGGCTGGAACCGGTGGAGTCTTACTGGAATCGGTTGGAATCGAAGGAGGCTTACTGGAATCGTCTGGAACCGAAGGAGGCTTACTGGAATCAGCTGGAACCGAAGGAGGCTGATCCAGACAGACGGATGGGACCGGATTGGGTCCGGAAGAGCTTGAACCGACTGGAACCAGTGGAGTCTTACTGGAATCGGCTGGAACCGAAGGAGGTAGCCCATCATTGGAGCTACTTGGGCTGGCTGGAACCAGTGGAGTCTTTGGACCGACGGCTGGAACCGGGTTAGGTCCATTGATACTTGACTCTTGATCATTGAGTCGTGACACCAAACTTTGGAGTGACCCTGACCCCACACTCTGACCACCGTCCGGGTCCATGGGCCTTGGACAAACTGTCAGGATTCTGTAACTTTGTCTGTCCCCGGAGGGGGCACTAGTGGGTCAGTGTAGGAGTGATAGAGGAAACGGGGAGACTGACGAAAAGTTCCACGCATGTGCGCTTGATATTTATTATCACACAGGGATAACGGATGACAGGAACAATGAATAATAACTTAATCCAATAAATTAATATTTCAAAAGTCACTGGTAACAAATGAGCAATGAAGATGAACTTGTAACTTGATATAAATGATAAGGCAATAATGAAATCAGATGCAGCAAACAAAACTTCGATATATAACAAATAGCAATCAAAGCACACAGTCTCTGTAGAAGCACACGTCTTTAAGCCAAGCAAGGCCCTAGCAGGATACAGTTCTAACACAGCAAGTTGTTAAGTGCTGAATGCAATGCACAATGCTAGATGCTGGTAATCAGGTGCACAGGCTGAGTAATGGAAGAACACCTAAAGAAAGTCTCTTACTGCAAGTTGTTGTGGCAAACTGTGGCTGGAGTTCATAGCAAACTGAAGACTGAAGAATGACAACAAGGAAACCACTGGAAACAGGAACACAGGAACCAGGAGAACTTGTACACCAAATGTGACTCGTAGGAAAGCTGGAATGGATGCTGGTACTTGTAGTTCCACAGGAACACTGGAACAGGGAAACAACTTGGAAATGCCAGAAATAGGAGATCGCTGGAAACAGGGGATTGCAGACTGGAACTGGAAACGGAACTGGAATGGAACTGCTGGAACCTGTAGTTCCACAGGTCCAATACACTGGGGAATCTCTGCAGACAGAGGACGGAAGACAGGAGACGCCTGTTCAAAGGATGTGACGTGTTGTCCAAGGCCATGAGACTGAGCCAGGAACTGGAGTTTATACCCCTTGGTCTGTGATGATTGGATGTTGCATCTCTGTGAGAACACACCCCGCTGGATTGGGTGTTCAGATCAGCTGTGAGTTAGCTGAAGCTAATGATTCATCAGGAGAGTAATTCTGCAATGCTCTGCTGATTGCTGGCTGGGCTCAGTAGTGCACCGGGAGTAAATGCTGTTAACTAGAAGCACTGTGTACTCCAGGCTGCAGTAGACTGAAAACTGGAACTGAACTGAACTGCTGGAACCTGTAGTTCCACAGTAAGTGATGCGATGGAGAATGCAGATTCCTGACATGGATTATGTTTCTGCAGCCAAGGTAATCCAAGTATCACATCATGAGAGGCTTTGGGAATCACAAGGAGGGAAATATATTCGGAATGGAGCACACCAACTTTCATCTTGAGACATAAGGTTCGATGAGTAGTTATTCCTTCTGGAATTTAACTTCCATCCACTGCTGTAACAGAAACTACTACTTCCAGGGGCACAGTGTGAACTTTAGATCATATGACAAAGGCTGAGGTGATGATGTTCTCGGCTGCACCGGAATCTAGGAGAGCTGAAACCTTAACTGTAGAACCCAGAACTTCTAAACAAATAGGCAAAGTTGGCTCCTTCCCGGAACATGATTCCAAGGTAACTCCTAGCCTAACCTCTCTTGAATAAGCTAGGAGCGAGAGTTTTCCGTCCGAAGTTTGCAAAACTTAACGAAATGTTCAGAGGACCCGCAGTACATGCAGAGGTTACCCTGTCGACGACGAATTTGTTCCTCTTCCGTAAGATGAGAGCGTCCGATCTGCATAGCCTCTTCTGTCATCACAGGAGACTGAGACAAAGATGAATCTTGATGAAGTCTGGGTCGAGAATGTGAGTTAAATTGCTCAACCTTGGATTTCTCTAAGCAACTCTCTCTAAGCAACGCTCTCTGTAACGTAGATCAAGTTTATTGCACAATTAATTCGCCCAGCTTAGTTGGCACATCACGAATGGTTAACTCATACTTGATTCTATCTGAAAGTCCATTCCAGAAAGCTGCGACCAAGGCCTCTTCATTCCAGTTTAATTCTGAAGACAAGGTGCAAAATTGAATACAGGTTGAGTATCCCATATCCAAATATTCCGAAATACGGAATATTCCGAAATACGGACTTTTTTGAGTGAGAGTGAGATAGTGAAACCTTTGTTTTTTGATGGCTCAATGTACACAAACTTTGTTTAATACACAAAGTTATTAAAAATATTGTATTAAATGACCTTCAGGCTGTGTGTATAAGGTGTATATGAAACATAAATGAATTGTGTGAATGTAGACACACTTTGTTTAATGCACAAAGTTATAAAAAATATTGGCTAAAATTACCTTCAGGCTGTGTGTATAAGGTGTATATGAAACATAAATGCATTCTGTGCTTAGATTTAGGTCCCATCACCATGATATCTCATTATGGTATGCAATTATTCCGAAATACGGAAAAATCCGATATCCAAAATACCTCTGGTCCCAAGCATTTTGGATAAGGGATACTCAACCTGTAATATATTGACTAACGGGGCATGAGCCTTGACGTAGATGGAGAATCTCCAAAGACGCTGAGGTGGTTCTTCCCGGTTCATCGAAGATTTTCCGGAAAGATGATACAAATTCATTATAATTTGAAAGAATAGGGTTTCCCTTCTCCCACAGTGACGACGCCCACTCCAAGGCCTGACCGGACAGGAGGGCAATGATATATGCGATCTTAGAACAGGCTGATTGAAAACTAGCACATTGATTCAGGAATCCTCTGAAAAGCTTTGGGGTCCCGTCAAACTTGCTTGGCGAAGGCAACTGAAGACGAGACATAGGCACCATCACCCGAGGAATTGCTGCAGAAGCAGAGACCACTGGAGCTGGAACTTGAACTTGTGGTGTCATTATAGCTGTATAAAGATTATCCAAGCAATCCGCCATAGTTTGCATAAACTGAACTATTTGTGTCTGTACAAGGGCGGATCCAGAAGAAAATGATAGGGGGGGCACCATGGAAGGGGCAAAAACATTTGCGTGCGGCTTCGGTGCATGTAAGGTGGTGCTTCTTATACAATGCCCACAGTTGTAGCGCTCATTATGTAATGTCCACTGTTCTGGTAGTGCCCCTTATATAGACCCCATAGTAGTGTTGCCCCTTATGCAATGCCCGTATTGCACCCAGTAGTAATGTTGCCTGTAGTAATGCCCCCAGTCATTTAGCGCCCTAGTAGTTATGCCCCCAGTAGTTTACCCTCCCCCCCTTTAGTTTAGCCTCCCAGTGGTAATGCCCCCAGTAGTTTGCCTGTTTGTAGTTTAGCCACCAGTAGTAATGCCCCCCTGTAGTTTGCCCCATTGTAGTTTAGCCCCTGTAGTTATGCCCCCCTTGTAGTTTAGCCCCCAGTAGTAATGCCCCCAGTAGTTTGGCCCCTGTAGTTATCCCCACCAGTAGTAATGCCCCTGTAGTTACACCGCCAGTAGTAATGCCCTCCTGTAGTTTGCCCCCAGTAGTTAGCCCCTTTGTAGTTGGCCCCCAGTAGTGTGCCCCAGTAGATGCCCTCCAGTAATAATGTCCCCCAGTATTAATGCCGCCTAGCAGTTTGCCCCCAATAGATGACCTCCCAGTAGTAATGCACCCAGTAGATGCCCCCCAGTAATAATGCCCCCAGTTGTAATACACCCAGTAGATGCCACCAGTAATAATATCCCCCAGTAGTTTGCCCCCAGTAGCTGCCCCCAGTAGTAATGCCCCCAATAGATGACCCCCCAGTAGTAATGCCCCCCAGTAATAATGCCCCCAGTAGTTTGCCCCCAGTAGTAATGCCCCTTGTTGATGCCCCCCAGTAGTAATGGCCCCAGTAGATGCTCCCCCAGTAATAATGCCCCTAGTAGTAATGCCCCCCCACCCATTAGTAATGTCCCTTGTTGATGCCCCCCAGCAGTAATGTCCCCCCCGTAGTTTGCCCCCAGTAGATGCCCCCGTTGCACTGAGGAAGAGAAAACACAACATACTTACTGAGCCCCGTTCCCGTTTCCAGACCGCTGCAGCACTCCTCTTGTCGTCCGCTCCTCAGCACTATGAGAGAGACGTCATGACTGATGTCTCTCCCATAGCGCATGCCGTAGAGATGGGCAACTCGGCTCTTTTCCGTGAGCGGCTCTGAACGGTTCAGCTCACGGAAAAGAGCAGTTTCTTTTGAACGGCTCACTAATTACATTAATATTGGTATTCGTTCAGCAGCACCCACTTTACCACCCCCTGCCCCTCTTCTCCAGGGGAGGAAAATAAAGAGCTGCACTTTACACATCCTCTCTTAAAAAATAAAGGAAAGCACACATACATATACTTATAATTACACACCTGTCACCCAAGCAACAAATTTGCCCGATTGGACGAGGAATCAGAGGATGATAGTGAAGAAATGACGGTGCCGGAGGAGACTGCTCCCTCTAGCATCCAGAGGTGTGGTCCCTCTGGCGCGGTTGGGATAAAAGATAGAGAGGTACCTAGTCAGATGGTGGTGGTAGGGGATTCTATCATCAGGAAGGCAGATAGGGCAATCTGCTACCGGGACCGTGATTGCCGTACAGTCTGTTGTCTCCCGGGTGCTCGGGTACGGCACATTGCGGACCGGGTAGATAGATTGTTGGGAGGGGCTGGCAAAGACCCGGCAGTCTTGGTGCACGTTGGCACCAATGACAAAGTTAGCGGAAGGTGGGATGTCCTTAAGAAAGACTATAGGGACTTAGGAAAGAAACTGAAGGCAAGGACATCTAAGGTAATATTCTCGGAATTATTACCCGTGCCACGCGCTAGTCCAGGGAGGCAGAGGGAGATTAGGGAGGTAAATGTGTGGCTTAGGGATTGGTGCAGGAAAGAGGGGTTTGTGTTCCTGGAACACTGGGCGGACTTCTCAGTCAGGCGCCATCTCTTTTGTCGTGACGGATTGCACCTGACTGAGGAGGCGGCAGCGGTGCTGGGGGGAAGGGTGGTTAGAAGGTTGGAGGAGATTTTAAACTAGGAGCCTGGGGGGAGGGTTTAGCTAGAAACTACGGGTCATGCAGTGAGAATAGTGGGGATGGCGGTAGTAACGAAATGAGGGAGAAGTTGGGGGTAGGGTAAGAGCAGGCGGTAAGGTTACTAACATGGGTACTAAAAGGGATTTTACCAAAGCACTAACCAATGATGATTACAGGTCATCCTTGCTACATAAGGTGAAAGATGCCCCTAACGCAAGGGAAAATACTTATCTTAGTTGTATGTATGTAAACGCCAGAAGCATTACTGGTAAAAAGGGTGAACTAGAAATACTTGCAGCAAGCAAACAGTATGATATTATAGGCATTACTGAAACTTGGTGGGATGAATCTCATGATTGGACAGTCAATCTAGAGGGCTATACACTGTTTAGGAGAGACAGACTAAATAAAAAAGGGTGGAGGGGTGTGTCTTTACGTAAAGCCGTTTTTAAAACCTAATATATGGGAAGATATTCAGGAGGGGACTGTAGACACTGTCGAGACATTATGGGTAGAAATTGCATGCGGGGAAAAAGGAATAAAAAATTTAGTATTGGGTGTATGCTATAGGCCGCCTGGTATCAACGCATGTGATGATGAATTGTTACTAAAGCAAATTGAAAGAGCAGCAGGAGTAGGAGACATAGTAGTGATGGGAGATTTTAACTATCCAGAGATAAACTGGAAAAACGACTTATGTGATACTGCTAGGGGCAATATGTTTTTAAACACACTAAATGATAACTACTTAGTCCAACTAATTGAGGAACCAACTAGGTACAATGCAATCTTAGACCTGGTATTAACAAACAATGGGGATTTGGTATCAGGTATTATAGAAGGGGAACCCATAGGAAACAGCGACCACAATATGGTCACATTCAATATCAGTTTCTATAAACAGCCCTATACTGGCTCAACTAGGACTTTAAACTTTAGCAAATCAAATTTTGAAAAGATGAGAGTATTTTTCAGGGATATTGAATGGGAAGGTTTGTTTTTAGGAAAAAATACTACGGAGAAATGGGAGGTACTAAAATTCCTGCTAGCTAAAAATACACTCAAATGTATTCCTATGAGTAGCAAAAAAAGGAATAAAAATCATAAACCGATGTGGCTTAACAAAAAGATTAAGGAACTTATGGGCAAGAAAAGGCGAGCATTTAAAAAATACAAATCTGACGGGGAAGCAGAGTCATTTCAGCACTATAAGGAATGTAACAAAATTTGCAAAAAGGAAATAAGAGCGGCTAAAGTAGAAACTGAAAAACTAGTAGCAAAGGAAAGCAAAGCGAATCCCAAAAAATTCTTTAAATACATTAATAGCAAGAGATTAAAGAAGGAGAGTATAGGCCCTTTAAAAGACAAGTTGGGAGTCTTAAGCAAAAATGATAATGACATAGCGGACACACTAAATTAGTTTTTTTCAACAGTATTCACTAGAGAGGACCCAATTCAGGGACTGACACACAATCTCAATAATGAGAATATGACACTGATAGGTACTTATTTAAGCGAGGAAGTAGTCTGTGACCGATTAAAACATTTAAAGATTAATAAATCATCAGGGCCCGATGGCATTCATCCAAGGGTTCTAAAGGAGCTTCACTCTGAACTGGCAAAACCGCTATCTTTGATCTTTAAGGATTCAGTTATATCAGGTATGGTTCCCAAAGACTGGCGTATAGCGGAAGTAGTGCCTATATTCAAAAAGGGAAGTAAAGCTGAACCAGGTAATTATAGACCCGTTAGTCTTACATCTATAGTGGGGAAAGTATTGGAAGGTATTCTAAGAGATAGTATTCAGAAGTTCCTTGAAACCAATAAGGTCATTAAAAGGAATCAACATGGGTTTTTGAAGGACAGATCCTGTCAAACCAACTTACTTGGCTTTTATGAAACAGTAAGCGCAAACCTAGATCAGGGTAAAGACGTGGATGTAATCTTTTTAGACTTTGCCAAAGCGTTCGATACTGTACCACACATGAGACTTATCTACAAGCTTCAAGAATCAGGGCTAGGAAGCACAATATGCACTTGGGTCAAAAACTGGTTAGATAATAGGGAGCAGCGCGTTGTGGTTAATAGATCTTTTTCAACTTGGACTGAAGTGCTAAGTGGTGTGCCGCAAGGCTCAGTATTAGGACCGCTATTGTTCAATATTTTCATTAACGACCTAACAGAAGGTCTAGAGAGCATGGTGTAAATTTTTGCAGATGATACCAAATTGTGTAAGGCTGTGACAAGAACACTGGGATAGTGTTTGAGGGCAGGTATATTTGTCCCAGGTTCTTGTCTTACATGTTTTAGAAAATGTTAACTTCTAGGAAAAATGCTTTTTGTTTTGTCTGAACCTTTTCAGTTTGCTGTAAAAGCTGGGTAAAGGCTCTGAGAGAGAGATAAGGCGAGTTCTAGACATTGGGCCCAGTTCGGGTCTTTGGCCTCACAGAGGGCTAATCAGGGTTTCAGCTGTGTAAGAGTGATATAGTGCTTCTAACCTGATTAGTATGGGCAGACTGCCTGGGAAGGCTGCAGGATCTGTGTGTGAGAGACACGCTTTCTGATGCAAGTAAGCTATACAGTATGTACTGAAGAACTCTGTGTTTTGTTTAGTGACAGTTAGGAACATCTTATGTTTAGTTAGTGCCGGACAGGCAAGGTATTTTTATTTTGGGGTTTGTTTTATTTTCTGTTTCAATAAAACTGGCCGGGGTCAGTTGTACCAGAAACTGGACTTGTGTTGTTCCTGAGCTGCTGCGTGCTGCCATATTCCCCAGGAAAAGGCACCTTGCACCCCTACAGTGTTACAACTTGGTGGAGAATGCGAGCAGGCCGTTCTGCGCATAAGTGAAAGCAGCAGCTTTGTGAGGCCTGCAGAAAACGGTGGTTTATGCAGATACAGCCCAGTGTGAAGTTACTGAGACTCACCCCTGAGGGTTTGATATATGTCCTGGGTGAAAGCAGCTGCAAAGCCGCCTGAAAAATCTGTTGACATGGAGGATCTGCTTAAAGCCTTGCTGCAAGCTACAGCGGCTCAGCAGGAGGCCAACCGACAGCAGCAGGTGGCAATGGAGGAAAATTGGAGACTACAGCGTCAGGATAGAGAGGCCTTAGCAGAAGTGGTGCAGAGACTTGCAGCTCGGGTTGGAGATGTGGCCGTCAGTGCTCCAACCAGCTCTAGTTCTATACGAGCCAGTCACTTCCTGCAGAAAATGACAGAGGCTGATGATGTGGAGGCCTATCTGACCACGTTTGAAAGGACTGCCGAGCGTGAGAACTGGCCGAAAGCACAGTGGGCCAGTCTGCTGGCACCTTTCCTGTCAGGTGAGCCCCAAAAAGCTTACTTTGATTTAAGCCCTGCTGAGGCTCGGGACTATGATAAACTAAAGACTGAGATCCTGACCCGCCTGGGAGTCACGCTGTCAGTACGAGCGCAACGGGTGCACCGTTGGCTGTACGCCATGGAGAAGCCTCCGCGCTCCCAGATGCACGACCTTATTCAGCTAACAAAAAAATGGCTGCAGCCAGAGACATTAACTGGTCCCCAGATGGTGGAAAGAGTCGTCATGGACCGCTACTTGAGATCTTTGCCCATGGTCCTGCGCAAGTGGGTGAGCCATGGAAACCCGGGTACTGCTGACCAATTAGTGGACATGGTAGAGAGGTATTTGGCAGCAGAGGAACTACTGATGACCACCCAGCAACCCATAGATCCTCGACAGCGCCCTTCAGTAAAGACTGGTAAGACTGTTCCGTGGGAAAACGTTGCTGGGCGGTTAAGAGAACGCAAGGCTGGAGAGACTGTAAACACTGGCCCTGGAAACAGGCCAATGGGGCTAGAACGGTCTATGCTGCCCAAATGGGTTGATAATCGTGTGGTTAAATGTTTTAGGTGTGGTATGCCAGGTCATGTTATTGCCAATTGCCCAGTCACGCAAGAACCCATGCAATGTGATGCTGCCTTTGAATGTTGCAGAATGTCTTTCTTTGCTAGGTTAGCCTGTACTGTGGTACCTTCACCTGAGCTGGAAAAACAAATGTGTGATGTGTTCTTAGAAGGTAACCGGGTAGAGGCCTTGCTAGATTCAGGAAGTTTAGTTACCCTCGTGAAAGCTGGGTTAGTGAACCCCTTAAAGGTCCAGCAAATACCTATTGGGGTAACTTGCATACATGGGGATACCCAATATTATGCCACTGCTGAGGTGAATATAGAAACTTGTTGTGGGTCAGCAATGGTTAAAGTGGGACTGGTCCCTACCCTGGTGCATGAGGCCATAATAGGGAGGGATTTTCCTCATTTTTGGAAACTGTGGGAATCACGGTTATCAACAGATGTGAGAAGTAAAAAGCCAGTTGATAATACCGGTGATTTTTTGGATGTACGTGGGTCTTCGGAACTTTCTGGCCCTTTGCCTTTTGCTAGTTTGGCTGGGGAAGTGACAGATGGGGAGTCCAGTGAGGACCCTCTTGCCGGGAACAGAGACATAGTGGTTAGAACTGAAAGCGTGCCTGACCTGGAGGTAAAGAAGGATCTGTTTGCGTCTGAACAGTTAAAGGATCCTACCTTAATAAAGGCTAGAGAGAATGTTAAGATTGTTAATGGGGAACCTGTGGTACCAGGTGACAGGGTTACGTATCCCCACATGGCCATCTGTAATGAGCTCTTGTACCACATTGTCAAAAGGGGTGAGGATGTGGTGGAACAGCTGGTAGTTCCCCAGCCTTATCGGAGAACGGTACTAGATTTAGCTCATAGTCACGTTACCGCAGGACATTTAGGGGCAGAAAAAACCACTGAAAGAGTTTTACAAAGGTTCTTTTGGCCAGGGGTTTATAAAGAAGTGTCTGAATATTGTTCTTCCTGTCCTGAATGCCAGTATCATGCCCCTAGACCCCATTTCAGGAGCCCACTAGTTCCCATGCCTATTATAGAGGTCCCGTTTGACAGAATAGCCATGGATCTCGTGGGGCCCTTGTTAAAGTCTGCTCGGGGCCATCAGTATATCCTGGTAATTATGGACTATGCCACTCGATATCCTGAGGCTGTCCCTTTACGCACTATCACAACCAAGGCGATAGCTAGGGAGCTGGTGCAGGTATTTAGTAGAGTGGGAATACCAAAAGAAATTTTGACTGACCAAGGTACTCCATTTATGTCAAGGATCATGAAAGAATTGTGCAAGTTATTTAAGGTCACTCACCTCAGGACGTCCATCTACCATCCCCAAACTGACGGGTTGGTGGAAAGGTTTAATAAAACATTAAAAAGTATGTTAAAAAAGGTTGTTGAGAGAGATGGGAAAAACTGGGATTGTTTGTTGCCCTACTTGTTAATGGCCATCAGAGAAGTTCCTCAGTCCTCTACGGGGTTTTCTCCATTTGATTTGTTGTATGGTAGACACCCCAGAGGGCTGTTGGATGTTGCCAAAGAGACGTGGGAAGGACAGCCCACTCCTTATAGAAGCGTTATTGAGCATGTAACACAAATGCAGGATAGGATTGCAGCCGTGGTACCTGTTGTCAGAGAGCACATGGAACAGGCCCAAAGTGCTCAACAGAGGGTCTATAACCGGAGTGCCAAGATACGGGAATTTGCTCCTGGAGATAGAGTTCTTGTTTTGGTACCCACTGTGGAAAGCAAATTCCTAGCTAAATGGCAGGGTCCATTTGAGATTAGGGAAAAAGTGAATGAGGTTAATTACAAAGTATACCAGCCGGGAAAGAGAAAACCCGAACAGATCTACCATGTTAACTTAATCAAACCCTGGAAAGATAGGTTGTCTCTGTCAGCGGAGCTTTGCCCTTCGGTGTCTTCACCCCGGTTGCTTCCCGCAGTGAAGGTGTCAGAGACATTATCAGCTGATCAGAACAATCAGGTTAAAGAATTTCTCATCCAAAATAGGGAGGTATTTTCAGAGCTGCCTGGCCGAACGACCATAATAAAACATGACATTGTCACAGAACCAGGGGTCAGGGTTCATTTAAAGCCATATAGGATTCCTGAAGCTCAGCGAGAAGCTATTTCTAAGGAAGTTAAAACCATGTTAGAACTTGGAGTCATAGAGGAGTCTAACAGTGAGTGGTCCAGTCCCATAGTGCTCATCCCGAAGCACGACGGTAGCATACGCTTCTGTAATGACTTTCGTAAGTTAAATGAGGTGTCCAAGTTTGACGCATACCCCATGCCCCGTGTGGATGAGCTTGTAGAAAGGCTGGGAACAGCCAGGTTTCTCACCACATTGGACCTGACCAAAGGTTACTGGCAAATACCTTTATCTGATAGCGCCAAAGAAAAAACAGCCTTTTCGGTTCCGGAGGGGCTGTACCAGTATAAGATGTTACCCATTGGGTTGCATGGGGCTCCAGCAACCTTTCAACGGGCGATGGATAAAATTTTGAGGCCCCATAGAAAATATGCAGCTGCCTATTTGGATGATGTGGTAATTCACAGTACAGACTGGGGGTCACATTTGGTTAAAGTACAAGCAGTACTGGACTCAATCAGAGAGGCAGGGTTAACTGCTAACCCAAAGAAGTGCTGCCTCGCAATGGAGGAGGTCAAATACTTGGGCTTCACCATAGGCAGAGGTCTGATTAGGCCCCAATTGAATAAAGTTGATGCTATTCAAAACTGGCCTCGTCCAGTGAATAAAAAACAGGTAAGGGCTTTTTTGGGAATTACTGGGTACTATAGACGGTTTATTCCTAATTTTGCGACCACAGCGGTGCCGTTGTCAGACCTTACCAAAGGGAAGCAGTCAAATGTGGTGAAATGGAACCCTGATGCAGAAAAGGCGTTCCAAGCGTTAAAAGTGGCTTTGTGTTCACAACCGGTGTTGATAACACCAGATTTTTCAAAAGAATTTGTGGTACAGACAGATGCCTCAGAGGTAGGGATAGGTGCTGTGCTGTCCCAAACCAGAGATGGGGACGAACACCCTATCATTTATTTGAGTAGGAAACTCAATGAGCATGAAAAAAGGTATGCCATTGTGGAAAAGGAGGCTTTGGCCATTAAGTGGGCACTAGATACCTTGAGATATTACCTCTTGGGTAGACAATTCAGACTAGTGACAGACCATGCCCCTTTAAAATGGATGTATGTAAATAGAGGCAAGAATGCTCGTGTAACTAGATGGTTTCTAGCGTTGCAGGACTTTAAGTTTACTGTCGAACATAGACCGGGAACACAATTGGCCAACGCAGATGCATTGTCTCGCATCTTCTGTTTGGGGGCTACAAGTGTTCCGGCCCCTAGGTCGAAACAGGGGAGGGGGATATGTGACAAGAACACTGGGATAGTGTTTGAGGGCAGGTATATTTGTCCCAGGTTCTTGTCTTACATGTTTTAGAAAATGTTAACTTCTAGGAAAAATGCTTTTTGTTTTGTCTGAACCTTTTCAGTTTGCTGTAAAAGCTGGGTAAAGGCTCTGAGAGAGAGATAAGGCGAGTTCTAGACATTGGGCCCAGTTCGGGTCTTTGGCCTCACAGAGGGCTAATCAGGGTTTCAGCTGTGTAAGAGTGATATAGTGCTTCTAACCTGATTAGTATGGGCAGACTGCCTGGGAAGGCTGCAGGATCTGTGTGTGAGAGACACGCTTTCTGATGCAAGTAAGCTATACAGTATGTACTGAAGAACTCTGTGTTTTGTTTAGTGACAGTTAGGAACATCTTATGTTTAGTTAGTGCCGGACAGGCAAGGTATTTTTATTTTGGGGTTTGTTTTATTTTCTGTTTCAATAAAACTGGCCGGGGTCAGTTGTACCAGAAACTGGACTTGTGTTGTTCCTGAGCTGCTGCGTGCTGCCATATTCCCCAGGAAAAGGCACCTTGCACCCCTACAGTGTTACAGGCTATAAATACAGAGGAGGATGCCGAGTCTCTTCAGAACGACTTAGTTAAATTAGAAGCATGGGCAGCCAAATGGAGAATGCGCTTCAACACAGACAAGTGTAAGGTAATGCACTGTGGTAACAAGAACAAAAATGACACCTACCTACTAAATGGGGTAAAATTAGGGGATTCTGCACTGGAAAAGGACTTAGGTGTCCTCATAGATAGCAAGCTAAGCAGTAGTACCCAAAGTAGGACTGCATCAAAGAAGGCTAATAAGATATTAGCATGCATAAAACGGGGTATTGATGCTAGGGACGAGAGTATTATACTCCCGTTATATAAATCACTAGGGAGGCCACACCTTGAATACTGTGTACAATTCTGGGCACCGTACTACAAAAAGGATATCCTGGAGCTTGAAAAGGTACAGAGGAGGGCGACCAAACTAATTAAGGGCATGGAGACGATGGAATACAAGGAAAGGCTTGAAAGACTAGGCATGTTTACATTGGAAAAGCGGAGACTAAGAGGGGATATGATCAACATCTACAAATATATAAGGGAACAATACACAGAGCTTGCGCGGGACCTGTTTTTGGTTAGATCAACACAGAGGACTCGTGGACACTCGCTCAGGTTAGAGGAGAGGAGATTCCGCACAATACGGCGTAAAGGCTTTTTCACGGTAAGGACAATACGTGTTTGGAATTCCCTGCCCGAGGGAGTTGTAATGGCGGAATCTGTCAACACCTTTAAGAATGGGTTAGATAAATTCCTAATGGATAAGGATATCCAGGGGTATGGTGCATAGTCATGCATTATAGTTACTATAAATAGGGATAAAATGCAACGGCTGACAGCAGCATCAGTCAGAAATTTTAGTCAAATCATCATGCATAGAAGACCACAAATAGGTTGAACTCGATGGACAATTGTCTTTTTTCAACCTCAGATACTATGTTACTATGTTAAATAACAGACTCCACGTGAGTGGCGGTTCACCTGTGTCAGCTCCCTCTGTCTGTGTGTAACTGTGATGAGATTATTCATGACTCATGAGAAGAACTGACTCACTCCCGGCTCCAGGCAGGAAGTGGAACAGAGCCGGCGCAGTGAGCGGTTCTTCACATTCTGCCGCTCACTGTGCCGGCTCTGTTCCACTTCCTGCCTGGAGCCGGGAGCGAGTCAGTACTTCTCATGAGTCATGAATCATGAATGATCTCATCACAGTTACACACAGACAGAGGGAGCTGACAGGGGTGATCCGCCGCTGAAGAACCACCGCTCACTTGAAACGGCTCTTAGCCGTTTCAAGTGAACGGCTATGAGCCATGGGGGGGAGGGGGGGACAGAGGACGGAGGCCACAAATGACGGGGCACGGGCACGAGTGCCCCCCCGGATCCGCCACTGTGTCTGTACGGACTCCTGATTATCCAGACGAGAAAGAATATTTTCCGTAGCACCGCCTCCTGCGGTTTGGTCACCCGACTGATCCATGGGGCGAGTGCTTACTGTCAGGACCGACTTATTTTGTGAATCCGTTAACTTTGGACCAACCAAAGGTGTTGGTGCCGGAGTATGGTGAAGAATTGGTTAAACTGAGAGATCAGTAAATGAGGACCAGGATTAAGTAGAAACTTCCACAGGCTGTGTGATTAGAGCAGGCAGTCACTGAACGAACAGGGTGACCTCTCACGGGACTCCGGGAATCCTATTTTTGCCACTTGGAGAGCGATTGACTGACAGCATAGAAGGGAGCTGGTGGATCACTTGCGGTGAAGGCTTCAGGCAGACCTCTGGGAACGGAGGCAATATCAGGACCACTGGAATCACACAGAAATTCACAGGGAGAGCACAGAGTTAGGGTACGGAGTAGCTACAACAAAGCACTGGCCGAGAGTGAAATAATCCCAGCCTACTTATAGGCAGCACAAGCATGGGATTGGCTAACACTTACTCACAGGTGGTCACAGGTGCTGTATTTGGTCTCCAACATGGCCACCTCCTATACTGCAGACACACAGAGGCGCCTCCGGCCATTAGGTTCCCGCACTTCCGACTCCCAGAACCTGCATCACCTCTGCCACTGACCCTGCTGGGTCTCCATATGACCGCGCCGGCAACGGACGGACCCCAGAACCCGCAGCGGTGAGTGACCGGTTCGTGACAGTACCCCCACCTTTAAAGGTGTACTCTGGACACCTTTGAACTTTATCAGGATTCTTGGAGTAGAATTTTTGAACCAGTCTTGGAGTATGAACATCTTTTCGGGAAAGACCCAGGACCTCTTCACCAGACCATAACCTTTCCAATCAACAAGAAACTGAAGATGTCCATATCAATGACGTGAGTCTACAATCTCCTTAACCTCAAATTCCTCATCTTGCAAAGAGTGAATTTTAGGATGTTTGGGCAGGGCAGCACGAAACTTATTGAGGATCAAAGGTTTCAGCATGTATGAAAGGCGTTAGGAATTTTAAAGAATGTGGCAACTTGACTTTGTATGCTACAGGATTGAGTACCTTTTCTATGGGAGTGAGTGACCGGTTTGTGACAATACTGTTCATCATGTATATGGTTTTAAGTGAAAAGGACTTTTAATAAATATGCTAAACTGACACTTTATTTCTTGTCTATTTGAGACCAAAGGAGAAATGTTTACAGGCTTTAGGTGACCAAGAAGTTCTGGTCCAAATATTCCTTATACTAAGGTGCTCACTCACTATTGTTATACATACACACTATGCAGACAAAAGTGATTGGACACCTCCCCTCCAGCCATGCACAAGTGAAATGGTGTGCTCCTGCACTTGTTTGGGAAGGCATAAATGGGTAGGATGGGCACCGATTATATAATTTGCAAACAAAATGGATTGCTGAAAGTAGCTAACTGACTTTGAAAAGGTGATCATCAGGGGTGCACAATTTTATATTCAGGGCTTAAAGTGGTCCTGGAGAGGTGGTGGAACTCATTTACCCCCCCACACCCCCCTCACATTAAGTGGAGCCAGTGCTAGTGTTTTCACCACCTCTATGAAAACTATAAATGATTTCCCTTCTTCCCATACTTTATAAAGGGACATTGACCTCACAAAGAAGCAACACGGTCACACAATAGTACCCCCAATTCAAATGACACCAAACAGTAGCACAATCTTATTCATATTACAACGCATGTAGTGCCGCTGATTTATATTACACCATATAGTAATGCCCCTTATTATGGTTACATCACTCAGTAGTGCCCTTTATTCACATTGCGCTACACAATGGTACCATATATACATGTTATGCCACTCAGTAGTGCCCCTTATATGCAATGCCCACAGTAGTGCTCCTTATACACATTTCCCACAGTAGTGGTGTCCCTTACACATAATGCCCATATTTGTAGTGCTCCTTACACATAATGACCACAGAAGTGCCACTTATACATATAGTGACCACAGTAATGCTGCTTATACACATAATGCCCACAGAAATGCCACTTACACAAAATGCCCACAGTAGTAGTGCCACTTAAATACAGAATGCCCACAGTAGTAGTGCCCCTTACACATAATGCACACAATAGAAGTGCCTCTTACACAAAATGAAGACAGTAGTGCCGCTTATACACATAATGCCCAGAATAGTGTCCCTTATACACATCACTGCCTCTGTAACTCACCACCTGGGTCCCTCCAGCAGCTCCATGCCCTGTATCCCTTCAGTAGCTTCACCACCTCTCTGACCCTCTCATCTTGTCTTCAAGAAGCACAGAGACTGCTCCTCTTCATGGCTCTATGTCACTTCAGCAGTGGTGATAGCATGATATCACATACGCGATGCCCAAAAGGAAGCCACTGGGACCTGAGGAGGGGATGAATGCTTTCCAACAGACAAAACGTGTGTGAGAACCAGGAGGGGTGAGCTGTAGATGGAGAAGGACCATGGAGCTACCAGGACCTGTGGAAGGGGGAGGTGGCTGCTGCTTATCAGTAGCACTAGCACTGCCTACATCATCAATTGATGTAGGTGATGGGGCAGGATTTTTTGTTGGAATTACTGTACAGGGCAATGGAGAAAGTAGAACTAGTTCCCCTACTATTACAGGTGGTGGAACTCAGTTCCACCTCGTTCCCCCCCACTTTAACTCCTGGTCATTTTTCCAGGGCAACGCTGGACTGGTATACAGAAAATTTGGTAACCTGGATGGACTGGCCAGCTAAGAGTCCAGATCTCAACCCCATTGATAACCTCTGGGCTGAATTGGAGCAACAGGGGTGTGTTCTAGACCAATTCGACCTTCAGTGTCACAATTGGTCACTGTACTTAGGCGGAATAGCAAAACATACTGCCTGCTGTTGTCCAGGAGCTTGTGGATAGTTTGCCGATAATGAAGGCTGCTGTAATCGCTGTACGTGGTGGACCTACAAAGTACTGATGTCAACAAAATCTTGTTGATCTATTTGCTGTCAGTGTGCAATCACTTTTGTCTACAATATATATATATATATATATATATTGTCACGATCCGGGTAACTGGACGCCATTTTCTACCAGTTAAGTGTCTCCTGAGGCCGGGTCATAACTATGTTTTGTTTTACATTTCATTTGGTGTTACCCGCAGCACTGGCTCAGCGGCCTTCTTAGCGTTTTCACTTATCTCTAGTATGGCGCTCAGTCCTGCTGCGGCCGTCATTGCCGTGCCTGTAATCTTGCCGCGTGGAAGCTGAGTGTGGCATCCTCTGTGTGCTGCCCGCCGCCATCCCTGTGGCCGCTGTGCGTGTGTGTGAGAGCGTGGAGTCTTTTGCTGCTGCGGCCTCCGCCGCCATTGCTGTTTGGCACATGGTTCTTCAGATCATCTTTCCCCTTCAAACTCTGTCATGGGCGCAGCCATGTTGGATGAAATCACATGTCACTCTTCTCACCAATCTGCAGCGCTGCTGGTGCCTGTGTGTAATTGACAGCCAATGCATGCTCCCCAGCAGGTATAAATATCCTGTCCCAGCACCCAGGAAATGGTCAGTGCTTCAATTGTCTTCCCAGTGATTCCAGTCTTCAGCTTCACTAGAGAAAATACTAATGGCCATAACTATACGCAGGAGCAATTAATCTTTACCTAACCAGCACCGGATTGTTTCTAATAAAATGTTCTTTAGTTAGGTACCAGACACAGCTGCTCAAACCCTGTCTGACCCTTCGTACCATACAAAGAGGAATTCCTCTGTCCAGCGACCATTTACATTAAACAAACTTACAGTCATTATTAAGGGGAACATTATCTATAAAACATACTATTTGGTTTTATTATTTAACGATTGAGTCGCCCGCTAGACGCACACAAACTCTACCGTAAATGCATATACCACGCGCTCGAGCGCATGGCCGAGGCGCCATCACGCGGCTGCGAGTATCCGCACGCATGGGAGAGAATGTGCACGTGCAGCAGGCACGCGCATGGGGTGGATATATGGCAACGTGTAGCATGATATTTTTCCGACTTTGGCAGTCATCAATAACTGCCACTTCCTAAAACAGTTCAAAAAAGAAAAATATATGTCATAATGTAAATACCATTTTATGATTGGGTAAAGGAGAAGAGAGGAAGGTGGGAAAAAGGTATGACCTAGTGAGATAGTAGAAGCATGTGTGTATGAATCCATGTTTGAGGGGTCATGTATCATCGTGCCGTACGTGTTTTAAATCAAGCTTCGAGGTATTGCGAAGTATACATTTGAATTCCTTCTTATCCCGTATTACGGGTCTGTGGATGGGCTGTCAAACTTTACCGAGCTCTTTTCGGCTTTTAGTTGTAACAAAATGGGGGAGCACATTTTAGTTGATGATACATGAATGGGGGGATATGTGAGTGCTGATATCTGTGCCTATATTCCCTATTGACTAGGTGTGTCATTACCTGAAGGTTGTAGAAATGAAGATAAGAAGCAATTATGGTAAATGCAGTCATAAACTATGTGAGTTTAATATACATTTGCCGATTGAGGTCTTGTCTTGTGTCTTGTCTCGATGTACATGTTGACTGTAGTCTCCTGATGCTTTTGCTATAAATGACGGCAAAAGTTTTTTCATTGTCCAGAAAGTTAGTCACTAAAATATTTGGGCTATCGTAAAATTTAAAGTCACTAGGGAAAATGGGGCTTGTAGCATAGTTCATCAATGGTCTGTATAAAAGAGGTTGTCAAATTCTTCTTCCAAGCGGATGTCTTTGTACCTTGGAGGAAAACAAAGGAGAAACGGGTGAAAGAAACGGACCGTGGAATCACATTTTCATCACAACCTTGTCTCTATCGTTGGGTCATACATCAAATTAGTTGTTGTTAGTACAGTGTCTTCGCTCCTTAGACTCATCACCCTGGTATTACTTTTACGCTTCGCTAAAACCCGAACGCATCTAAATATCAGGCCAACCAATATAACGACTCCCAGAATACACAAAAGAAATTTCCCTACATCCATAATAATACCTTGGGCCCATTCTCCTAAGCCCGAGAACCAATTTCGTGGGTTCAACCATGACACCCAACTGGTCAGCTCATTACCCACAGCAGCGAGTGTGAGATTGTGTTTCCTTCGAAACTCCCACTTTAATTGTAAAATGTCATCCATTTTTTTGGTCTATGGCCTCGGCTGGGTCCTCCGTGCTGTTTGTAATGTACGTGCAGCACTTTATTCCATATTGAGTTGCCAGGGTAACACAATACCCGCCTGTCACAGCTGTGAGGTAATTGAGAATCATCCTATGCTGAACCAGTTCTGTTTTGTAGGCTTGTAACTCTTTCCCAGTGTACCTGAATGTGTCGTCATACATTTCGGTGATATTGTCTAATAAATTTGCAAGCGCAGATATATATTTATAATTTATCACTCCTCTGGCGGTACGAGTGATATCTAACGCGAGTAGGAATTGAATCCCGGTGGATTCATGGATCAGATCAGAGGCTGAATGCTCTGTCCTCTCTATCAGGTGCCGTTTAACGACGTGCTCGTAATGAGTGTGAGTATAAGGAGCTTGGGCACTGCGGTGAATATCTTTCATTTTGTTATGGGTTACAGTCATTACTTCAGGCAGTACTTTTCCAATATAGCACAATCCCTCTGAGTTTGGGGCAAGCCACTTATACGCCTTCCTCCCGCATATGAAATATGCATCATCGGGGAGAACATATGGGATGGAGTATGACATTATCATGTTACAAATTTTCCATGTGAAATCTCCTAACCCTAATTCTCCCATCTGTTTAGTACACGTATCAGTTTGTACGATCTGTGCACAGTATCCTGGTGATACTTCTCCAACTCGCATGGTCCTACTTCCTAAGGGTACCTATACCGGAAAAATTTCCTATGGTCGGCTATCTGGCGTATAAGTTCTGTGTCTATGGGCATTCTGTCGGGTCTGTATGAAAAGGTTATGGTTTGATTACTCCATGACACTTCCCAATTTCCCGGCTTTCGGGGATTGGAAATGTTAAAGCATACTAAGGACCTATCCACATGATATTGGTGGAGCTTCAAACTAGGAGGACTAGAGATATTAAACCTCTTGTCCACCGGCCTCCCACCACTTAGCTCAAGTACCTCTCCTACAGTTAAAGGGAATGGTACTAGTCCTGATTTGCTATGGCCTTGAGGTACTTGAGAGCATACCCAACAGTCTGTCTGATTTAACACTTTACCCACTAAGGAGTGATAGTCACTCAATGGATGCCGGTCCATGTGGACATTAAAACTGGACTGACATTTCTTTATGCACCCATCCTCAACTATATTGTCACAATGCCTACAGATGCAGTTCTCTTCAGCTAACAATCCTTCACAATTCCTTCTATTGTCAATGCTACCAGATCGTTTTCTGATACTCGCCTTTACTCGGAGATTATGTTGTTCTTGGAAATCTATGCCTGCATCCTGGTCATCAGAACCCATTCCCGATCCTTTCTCGACCTCCATGGTACTCTCACCGAAACAGACTGCTCTGGTCAACATCATGGTCAACAGGAAAATCCGGATCACAGTCTCTTGGGGCAAGTCCATCTTAGAGGAGTAAAAGGAGAAAAATAAGAAGGGGGAAAGGAAATAGGAGGGAGGTGGGAACTGGAGAAAATAACAAATGGGAAAAAGAAATCTAGCTCGACAAGCTTCCGGTCTTGTTATTCTCAGCGCTCAGGTGTCGTCTCAATCCTCCCTGAACAGACACTCTAGTGATACAACCTCTACCGTCTGTTCTTTATCACGGGACCTCTCTGGGTCAGTGACCTTTTTACAATGAGACGAATGGACCCAAGTCTCTCTCTCGGCAACCTTCAAAGCAGTTGTGCTGGTCAATAAGACTTGATATGGTCCTTCCCATCTGTCAATAAGGCAACCTGAGCGTAGAAAATTCCGTATCATTACATAATCCCCAGGTTCAATGTCATGACAATTACTGTCTGGCAAATCAGGAATCACCAACTTTAGATTATCATTCTGATTCCTCAATTGCTTACTCATCTTAACCAAGTACTTTACAGTTACTTCATTGTTACATTTCAAATCATCCTGGGGGTTAATCATAACATGGGGTTGTCGACCAAACAGAATTTCAAAAGGAGACAGATTAAGAGGGGACCTGGGGGTGGTTCTGATGCTGTATAATACGATTGGCAAAGCTTCAGGCCATAACAGTCCTGTTTCAGTCATTACCTTGCTCAATTTCTTTTTAATAGTGCTGTTAACTCTTTCCACCTTCGCACTCGCCTGGGGGCGATACGGAGTGTGCAGCTTACTATTAATTCCCATCAACTTACACATTGTTTGAAAGACTTCACCTGTGAAATGGGTACCCCTATCACTTTCAATTATTCTAGGGATACCGTACCTACACACAAATTCCTGCACAATTTTCTTTGCAGTAAACACAGCGGTATTTGTGGCCGCGGGAAATGCTTCAACCCAATTTGAGAATACATCAATACAGACCAAAACATACTTTAAATTTCTACAAGGTGGTAATTGTATGAAATCAATCTGTATTACCTGGAAAGGGCCATCTGTCGGAGGGATATGGGATGGCTCTGTCGGTATTGCCTTTCCGATATTCTTCCTCAAGCAGGTGAGACATGTCATTGCTCTTTTACCCGCATGGGAGGAAAATCCTGGGGCGCACCAATAAGCTCTTACTAGCTTACACATTCCTTCTTTGCCTAGATGAGTCAGCCCGTGTGCTGCTTCCGCTAGACTTGGAAGGTATGCTCTGGGTACCACTGGCTTACCATGTCCATCTGTCCAGAGTCCTGAGGACTCCTGGCCATATCCTTTTGACCTCCAGACTGCCCTTTCCTGTGGGGAACACAAATTTTGCATTTCACACAATTTCTGTGTGTTTACAGTATTAAATACCATCAGTCGTGTACTATCTGTTTGTATGGGGTTTCCGGCTGCTGATTTAGCAGCTTCGTCTGCTCGGCTGTTACCAAGTGATACCGGGTCTTGGCTATATGTGTGAGCTTTACACTTGATAACAGCCACTCTGTCGGGTTCCTGTATCGCTGTCAGAAGTCTTTTGATGTGGGCTGCATGCGCTACGGGTGTGCCAGCTGCCGTCATGAAATTTCTGAGGCGCCATAGGGCCCCGAAATCATGGACTACTCTGAAGGCGTACCTAGAATCTGTGTAAATGTTGGCTGATTTGCCCTTAGCCAATTCACATGCTCTGGTTAGGGCAACCAGTTCAGCAACTTGTGCTGAGTGTGGTGGGCCTAGCGGTTCTGCTTCTATGGTACCTTGGTCATCTACGACTGCGTATCCAGTACACAAGTCTCCCGAGTCCGTCTGTCTGTGACAACTACCGTCAGTGTAGAAGGTAAAATCTACATCTTCCAGTGGGTTGTCACTGATGTCAGGCCTTGCCGTGAAATTTTGGGTCAAATATTCCATACAATCATGCGTGTCATCCCCTGTATTAAATCCTCCTTCACCATCACTCTCATCCTCCACCCTTTGTGCCTGTCCAGGCACACCTGGGAGATACGTTGCAGGATTTAATGCGCTGCATCTCCTTATGGTGATGTTTACGGGGGCCATCAATGCCAATTCCCATCTTGTAAACCGCGCTGATGAGACGTGTCTGGTTTGGGCAGAATTCAGTAAGGCTGACACTGCATGTGGTGTATGAATTGTGAGGTTGTGTCATAGCACTACATCTTCACTTTTTGTGACTAGCAATGCTATTGCTGCAACGCTTCGCAAGCATGTGGGGAGGGATCGCGCTACCGTATCTAGCTGAGCGCTATAGTAGGCTACCGGCCTGCTGGCATCACCATGCTTCTGGGTTAAGACACCTGCTGCGCACCCAGCACTCTCTGTTCCGTACAGCTCAAAGGGTTTCCCATAGTCAGGCATACCTAATGCTGGTGCCTGCGTTAGGCACTGTTTAAGTCTCTCAAATGCCATCTCAGATTCGTCTGTGTGCGAAATCCGATCAGGTTTGTTTGAGGAGACCATCTCCTGCAAAGGTAGGGCTAGTGTGGAAAAACCTGGGATCCAGTTACGGCAATACCCACACATTCCTAAAAACGTTCTAATCTGTTGCTGGGTTTGTGGCAGGGTCATGTCACGAATTGCTTGAATTCTATCAGCGGTAAGGTGTCTCAGTCCTTGTGTTAGACAGTGTCCCAAATACTTCACACGGGTCTGGCATAATTGTAACTTGTTCTTGGAAACCTTGTGTCCTGTGTCTGAAAGATGAAACAGGAGTTGTTTCGTATCTCTCAGGGATGCTTCCAGTGAATCTGAACACAGCAGTAAATCATCCACATACTGTATCAATATTGATCCACTCTCTGGTTGGAAAGACTGTAAACAATCATGCAGAGCTTGTGAGAAAATACTTGGACTGTCTATGAAACCTTGTGGTAATCGAGTCCAAGTGTACTGAACTCCTCTGTATGTGAATGCGAATAAGTATTGACTGTCAGGGTGCAGAGGTACCGAGAAAAAGGCGGAGCAGAGGTCAATCACAGTGAAAAATTTGGCAGTGGGATGGATTTGCATAAGGATGACAGCTGGATTTGGTACTACGGGGAATTGACTCTCAACTATTTTGTTGATCCCTCTTAGATCCTGCACTAATCTGTAACCCCTCCCCCCACTCTTTTTAACAGGGAAGATGGGACTATTGGCAGTGCTGGACGTTCTTACCAGAATGCCCTGTTGTAGCAAGCGCTCTATTACAGGGAAAACTCCTAACTCCACCTCTGGCTTCAGAGGATATTGTGGGATTTTTGGAGCTATCCTACCATCTTTTACTTGCACAACTACTGGGGCTACGTTTGCCATCAATCCAGTGTCTTGTCCATCCTTGGTCCAAAGTGACTCCGGTATCTGGGAAATCATTTCCTCTACCTTGGACGGACACCTATTTACAACAGTGTGTGACATTAATCTTGTTGGGGAGTCTAGCATATCCTGCGCTTCCTGAGCGTGGTTTTCGGGTATGTCCAAGAACACACCTTCAGGAGTACAGTATATGACGCATCCCATTTTGCACAGTAAATCTCTCCCTAGGAGATTAGTCGGAGCCGATGCAGCCAGCAGAAAAGAATGCTTGGTATGCAAAGGCCCTATCGTAATCTCTGCAGGTTTGCTTAAAGGGTAGTGCTGTACTACTCCTGTTACTCCCATGGCTGGAATTGTTTTACCAGTGGTTCTCATGCCCACGGTCGAATTTATCACTGACTTGGCCGCCCCTGTATCTACAAGGAAATTTTGAGATTTACCAGCTACATCAATTGTGACCTCGGGTTCACTTCCAAGGCTCGCAATTAATTTTACTGGCTGCAGATTACAGGTGTGGCCTCGCCCCTATGGTGCGTGGTGGCCTCCCTGCATTGCGCTGGCAGCTATTACCTGTGAAGGGGGTAAATGGGATCTATCAGTGACTTGCCAGTCTCTTTTTGGGGGATACCTTTTTGTTTCCCCTGCGTGTGGCTCATAACTCCGTCTCTGCGGTCCTTGATCCCAATTTCGTGTGTCATGTCGTTGTCTAGGGGGTTGATATGATTTTTGTGCATTCTTTGATCTACAGTCTCGTGCAAAATGTCCCTCTCTATGACAGTAATAACAAGTTACCACATTTTCTCTATCGTCCTAGTGGATGCTGGGGTTCCTGAAAGGACCATGGGGAATAGCGGCTCCGCAGGAGACAGGGCACAAAAAGTAAAGCTTTAGGATCAGGTGGTGTGCACTGGCTCCTCCCCCTATGACCCTCCTCCAAGCCTCAGTTAGATTTTTGTGCCCGGCCGAGAAGGGTGCAATCTAGGTGGCTCTCCTAAAGAGCTGCTTAGAGAAAGTTTAGCTTAGGTTTTTTATTTTACAGTGAGTCCTGCTGGCAACAGGATCACTGCAACGAGGGACAGAGGGGAGAAGAAGTGAACTCACCTGCGTGCAGGATGGATTGGCTTCTTGGCTACTGGACATCAGCTCCAGAGGGACGATCACAGGTACAGCCTGGATGGTCACCGGAGCCTTGCCGCCGGCCCCCTTGCAGATGCTGAAGTAAGAAGAGGTCCAGAATCGGCGGCAGAAGACTCCTCAGTCTTCTTAAGGTAGCGCACAGCACTGCAGCTGTGCGCCATTTTCCTCTCAGCACACTTCACACGCAGTCACTGAGGGTGCAGGGCGCTGGGAGGGGGGCGCCCTGGGAGGCAAATGAATACCTATTTTGGCTAAAAATACCTCACATATAGCCTCCGGAGGCTATATGGAGATATTTAACCCCTGCCAGAATCCGTTAAGAGCGGGAGACGAGGCCGCCGAAAAAGGGGCGGGGCCTATCTCCTCAGCACACAGCGCCATTTTCCCTCACAGAAAGGCTGGAGGGAAGGCTCCCAGGCTCTCCCCTGCACTGCACTACAGAAACAGGGTTAAAACAGAGAGGGGGGGGCACTAATTTGGCGTTAGAAATATATAAAAAAGATGCTATAAGGGAAAACACTTATATAAGGTTGTCCCTATATAATTATAGCGTTTTTGGTGTGTGCTGGCAAACTCTCCCTCTGTCTCTCCAAAGGGCTAGTAGGTCCTGTCCTCTATCAGAGCATTCCCTGTGTGTGTGCTGTGTGTCGGTACGTGTGTGTCGACATGTATGAGGACGATGTTGGTGAGGAGGCGGAGCAATTGCCTGTAATGGTGATGTCACTCTCTAGGGAGTCGACACCGGAATGGATGGCTTATTTAGGGAATTACGTGATAATGTCAACACGCGCCAAGGTCGGTTGACGACATGAGACGGCCGACAAACAATTAGTACCGGTCCAGACGTCTCAAAAACACCGTCAGGGGTTTTAAAACGCCCGTTTACTTTAGTCGGTCGACACAGACACAGACAGGGACACTGAATCCAGTGTCGACGGTGAATAAACAAACGTATTCCTTATTAGGGCCACACGTTAAGGGCAATGAAGGAGGTGTTACATATTTCTGATACTACAAGTACCACAAAAGAGGGTATTATGTGGGATGTGAAAAAACTACCGTAGTTTTTCCTGAATCAGATAAATTAAATGAAGTGTGTGATGATGCGTGGGTTCCCCCCGATAGAAAATATGGGCGGTATACCCTTTCCCGCCAGAAGTTAGGGCGCGTTGGGAAACACCCCTTAGGGTGGATAAGGCGCTCACACGCTTATCAGAACAAGTGGCGGTACCGTCTATAGATAGGGCCGTCCTCAAGGAGCCAGCTGACAGGAGGCTGGAAAAATATCATAAAAAGTATATACACACATACTGGTGTTATACTGCGACCAGCGATCGCCTCAGCCTGGATGTGCAGAGCTGGGGTGGCTTGGTCGGATTCCCTGACTAAAAATATTGATACCCTTGACAGGGACAGTATTTTATTGACTATAGAGCATTTAAAGGATGTATTTCTATATATGCGAGATGCACAGAGGGATATTTGCACTCTGGCATCAAGAGTAAGTGCGATGTCCATATCTGCCAGAAGATGTTTATGGACACGACAGTGGTCAGGTGATGCAGATTCCAAACGGCACAAAGGTGTATTGCCGTATAAAGGAAGAGGAGTTATTTGGGGTCGGTCCATCGGACCTGGTGGCCACGGCAACTGCTGGAAAATCCACCGTTTTTACCCTAAGTCACATCTCTGCAGAAAAAGACACCGTCTTTTCAGCTTCAGTCCTTTCGTCCCTATAAGAGTCATATCTGCCCAGGGATAGAGGAAAGGGAAGAAGACTGCAGCAGGCAGCCCATTCCCAGGAACAGAAGCGTTCCACCGCTTCTGACAAGCTCTCAGCATGACGCTGAGACCGTACAGGACCCCTGGATCCTACAAGTAGTATCCCAGGGGTACAGATTGGAATGTCGAGACGTTTCCCCTGCGCAGGCTCCTGAAGTCTGCTTTACCAAGGTCTCCCTCCGACAAGGAGGCAGTATGGGAAAAAATTCACGAGCTGTATTCCCAGCAGGTGATAATTAAATTACCACTCCTACAACAAGAAAAGGGGTATTATTCCACACTATATTGTGGTACTGAAGCCAGAAGGCTAGGTGAGACCTATTCTAAATCTAAAAAAATTTGAACACTTACAAAGGTTCAAATCAAGATGGAGTCACTCAGAGCAGTGATAACGAACCGGGAAGAAGGGGACTATCTGGTGTCCCGAGACATCAGGGATGCTTACCTCCATGTCCCAAATTTGCTCTTATCACTAAGGGTACCTCAGGTTCGTGGTGCAGAACTGTCACTATCAGTTTCAGACGCTGCCGTTTGGATTGTCTACGGCACCCCGGGTCTTTACCAAGGTAATGGCCGAAATGATGGTTCTTCTTCGAAGAAAAGGCGTCATAATTATCCCTTACTTGGACGATCTCCTGATAAGGGCATAGTCCAGGGAACAGTTGGAGGCCGGAGTAGCACTATCTCGGATACTGTTACAACAGCACGGGTGGATTCTAAATATTCCAAAATCGCAGCTGATCCCGACAACAAGTCTCCTGTGCTTAGGGATGATTCTGGACACAGTCCAGAAAAAGGTGTTTCTCCCGGAAGAGAAAGCCAGGGAGTTATCCGAGCTAGTCAGGAACCTCCTAAAATCAGTGCATCATTGCACAAGGGCCATGGTAAAAAAATGGTGACTTCCTTCGAAGCAATTCCAGTCGGCAGATTTCATGCAAGAACTTTTCAGTGGGATCTGCTGGACAAATGGTCCGGATCGCATCTTCAGATGCATCAGCGGATAACCCTATATCCAAGGACAAGGGTGTCTCTCCTGTGGTGGTTACAGAGTGCTCATCTTCTAGAGGGCCGCAGATTCGGCATTCAGTTTTGGATGTTGGTGACCACGGAGGCCAGCCCGAGAGGCTGGGGAGCAGTCACACAAGGAAAAAATTTCCAGGGAGTGTGATCAAGTCTGGAGATTTTTCTCCACATAAATATAGCTAAGGGTAAAATTATAATGCTCTAAGCTTAGCAAGACCTCTGCTTCAAGGTCAGCCGGTATTGATCCAGTGGGATAAAACATCACGGCAGTCGCCCACGTAAATAGACAGGGCGGCACAAGAAGCAGGAGGGCAGTGGCAAAAACTGCAAGGACTTTTCGCTGGGCGGAAAATCATGTGATAGCACTGTCAGCAGTGTTTCATTCCGGGAATGGAAACTGGGAAGCAGACTTCCTCAGTAGGCACGACCTCCACCCGGCAGAGTGGGAACTTCATGGGGAAGTTTTCCACATAATTGTAAACCGTTGGGAATTACCAAAGGTGGACATGATGGCGTCCCGTCTGAACAAAAAACGGGACAGGTATTGCGCCAGGTTAAGAGACCCTCAGGCAATAGCTGTGGACGTTCTGGTAACACCGTGGGTGTACCAGTCGGTGTATGTGTTCCATCCTCTGCTTTTCATACCTAAGGTACTGAGAATTATAAGACGTAGAGGAGTAAGAACTATACTCATGGCTCCGGATTGGCCAAGAAGGACTTGGTACCCGGAACTTCAAGAGATGCTCACAGAGGACTTATGGCCTCTGCCGCTAAGAAGGGACTTGTTTCAGCAAGTACCATGTCTGTTCCAAGACTTACCGCAGCTGCGTTTGACGGCATGGCGGTGGAACGCCGGATCCTAAGGGAAAAGGCATTCAGGAAGAGGTCATTCCTACCCTGGTCAAAGCCAGAAAGGAGGTGACCGCACAACATTATCACCACATGTGGCGAAAATATGTTGCGTGGTGTGAGGCCAGGAAGGCCCCACGAAGAAATTTCAACTCGGTCGATTCCTGCATTTCTTGCAAACAGGAGTGTCTATGGGCCTCAAATTGGGGTCCATTAAGGTTCAAATTTCGGCCCTGTCGATTTTTCTTCCAGAAAGAATTGGCTTCAGTTCCTGAAGTCCAGAAGTTTGTCAAGGGAGTATTGCATATACAACCCCCTTTTGTGCCTCCAGTGGCACTGTGGGATCTCAACGTAGTTCTGGGATTCCTCAAAACACATTGGTTTAAAACCAGTCAAATCTGTGGATTTGAAGCATCTCACATGAAAAGTGAACATGCTCTTGGACCTGGCCTGGACCAGGCGAGTGTCAAATTGGTGGGTTTTTTTCTCAAAAAAGCCCATATCTGTTTGTCCATTCGGACAGGGCAGAGCTGCGGACTCGTCCCCAGTTCTCTCCCTAAGGTGGTGTCAGTGTTTCACCTGAACCAGCTTATTGGGGTGTCTTGCGCCTACTAGGGACTTGGAGGACTCCAAGTTGCTAGATGTGGTCAGGGCCCTGAAAATATAGGTTCCAGGACGGCTGGAGTCAGGAAAACTGACTTGCTGTTATCCTGTATGCACCCAACAAACTGGGTGCTCTTGCTTTTAAGCAGACTTTTGCTAGTTGGATGTGTAATACAATTCAGCTTGCACATTCTGTGGCAGGCCTGCCACAGCCAAAATATGTAAATGCCCATTCCACAAGGAAGGTGGGCTCATCTTGGGCGGCTGCCCGAGGGGTCTCGGCTTTACAACTTTGCCGAGCGGCTATTTAGTCAGGGGCAAACACGTTTGTAAAATCCTACAAATTTGATACCCTGGCTAAGGAGGACCTGGAGTTCTCTCATTCGTTGCTGCAGAGTCATCCGCACTCTCCCGCCCGTTTGGGAGCTTTGGTATAATCCCCATGGTCCTTTCAGGAACCCCAGCATCCACTAGGACGATAGAGAAAATAAGAATTTACTTACCGATAATTCTATTTCTCGGAGTCCGTAGTGGATGCTGGGCGCCCATCCCAAGTGCGGATTATCTGCATTACTTGTACATAGTTACAAAAATCGGGTTATTATTGTTGTGAGCCATCCTTTCAGAGGCTCCGCTGTTATCATACTGTTAACTGGGTTCAGATCACAGGTTGTACAGTGTGATTGGTGTGGCTGGTATGAGTCTTACCCGGGATTCATAAATCCTTCCTTATTGTGTACGCTCGTCCGGGCACAGTACCTAACTGAGGCTTGGAGGAGGGTCATAGGGGGAGGAGCCAGTGCACACCACCTGATCCTAAAGCTTTACTTTTTGTGCCCTGTCTCCTGCGGAGCCGCTATTCCCCATGGTCCTTTCAGGAACCCCAGCATCCACTACGGACTCCGAGAAATAGAATTATCGGTAAGTAAATTCTTATTTTACTTACCCACAGGGGTCGGAGATTTATACTGAAGTGGCCTTGTGGTCAGGGCCTGTATACTTACGGCCATTAACTTATCACTCTGCGACTCCCTGTGTCTGGTGATATTCCGATCATGATCAATAGCGGCCTCTCTCAAAGTAGCCACCGACAGACCTCGCCAACATGGTTGGGTGGTCTGTACCCTCGTCCTCAATACTTCCTTTAAACCATCCATTAACACAGATACTGCTACTTCTCTATGATTCACATTTGTCTTAATGTCTTCTATGCCTGTATACTTAGCCATATCCTGTAGTGCCCGATGAAAATAATCAGCAGCTGTTTCTCCCTCTTTCTGTTTGATGGAGAAAATTTTGTTCCATTTGACAACAGCTGGAAAATACTCTTATAACTGTAAATTTATTCTCTTTACATTATCTTGGTTGTACACATCCGTAAGGGGTACATCTTCATCTAATTTACAGTCAGCTAAAAATCTCGCTGAGTCGATATTGGAGGGTAAACATGCCCTCAGCAATATCTGCCAGTCTTTGTTATTGGGCTCCACAGTATTTCCTAGCTCTCTAATGTATTCCTGGCTTGCAACTAGATCTTTCCTATGATCAGGGAATTCAGACACCATTGATCTTAATTCCATTCGGGAAAAGGGGCAGTGCATGGCGATGTGTCTGAGAGGAGTGACTCCTGAAGTGTCTGTTTTCCCATTTGGCACTGCAATTACCCTAACGGGATTAAGTTCAATAACATCATTCTGAGTAGATTCTACAGCATGTGGTGAAATGGTTTCAGCATATTGTATGGTGCCGTACTTACCAGTTGATACGACCTCACCTGTCCCTCCACTAGGGGCCTTTGATACTGCTCTTACTGGTTGGGACGTGCCCACTGTTGTTTCTGCTATGGTGGCTGCTAGAGAGAGTGCCGATATTGTTGTTGGTTCATCCTCTTGGTCACAATCCTGGGGAAAGTTTAAAACAGGGTACAACTTGCACGGGTTAATATTAGCATCAACAATCTTGGTTACATTATTCTTAACATTTATACAGTTACTAAGTGCATGTTTATCATTCACCAGTGTGCCATTCTCTGTAACCACCTTCTCTCCCGTTATGTATGGTGGTGGTGGCGCGTTGGATATCAGTTTTCTGATAGGGTTATATCCACCCGCTTGAGCCAATCCTCTTTGTATTTCACCTTCCTGTTGCCATAACTGTAAATAATCATAATGTTTGATCCGTCTCTTTGCAGATTTAATGAGACATATCCTTCTCCTTAGATTCTGTGACACCTCGGGACTAAAACTGCCTACCCGTGGGAACTTTTCCCCATCGTGCACAGTCATTCTTTCCCATTCATCGCACAAAACTTCTGTGTGTGAACCGTATTTCTCACACATTACATACCTTGCCGACCCGATTGGTCGGTTTACTAAGTCAACCCGAACCGAGGTTGATCGCCCTCTACCTGAACAACTGGCCCCCATCGTTGCAGGTGTTGCTTTCACTACCTCTGACCTTCAAATCAGGGTCTTCAGCGAACCCTTACAAAAACCAAGATGTCCGGGGTAGGCCGGCGGCGGAAGTTTACCGAGTACCTCCACTCACTCCTCGCCCACGTTGGCCAGTACTGCAATCACTGACTCAGAGCTGCTGTACCCAACCTAGGGCCCCTATGAACCTTTATTTACTGGGGTGTGTTGGACCTACCTGTCCCCAGCAAGTATCGGTTGTTAGAGAATTCCCAAGTGACCAGCAAACCTCCCTTAAAATAAAAAAATTACACAAATCACGTTAGAATGTACAAATAGCGTTTATGACCCCTCTACGTACGCAAATGGTACTGGGTCAAGTTACTAACTAATGGCTGCGAATTCCTTCAGCCAGAGCTTAATGGCCTTATCTGAATATGTTTAACAAGGGATGCCTCCCAAGCCACCACGCGCCGTCACTTTCACGGGTGTTCCTCACGAGAACTCGATGATTTCCTGTGGTTCAACCCCAAAAATTAGAAACTTATATATATTTATACACACTCTTTCACCTCATATACTCTTTACTTTCATTTCTGCGCAGAAATCCCTTTCATTCAGTATCGCAGGCTAATCCCGAGGAGTTACAACTAGAGAAGGATCTATTAGCTTAAATTTTTGGACACTGAGATCGATTTGCGCTATTATCGCGTTGCCTCCTTATCTCCTAACTAAAACAATACTGTCGTGTGATTTGTATTATGTGGGCGTACCCAGATGCTCCGTTGCATAATATACGCTCCGTGCGTCGGCCCTTGCATCGCGTACACTAGTCCTGCCCTTTGTTAGAGACACGTGTACGCAAGCCAGGTATATCCACAGAAATACAATTAACACGTTTATATCAATGTAGATGATCTTTAACTGTAATCATCTACCGAACACCACACCGAACTTCCTTGTATCTTAGGCAAGCCGTGCGCGTGTTTTACAAATTACTCCTTAACGTATTAATATTACTTTTAACTACCAATAGCAACACATCTTTCTCAGCACGTTATCAATTGTGAAATGGCAAACAGGAAAGTGATATGTGAAAATACACAAATGAAAAGAAATACAGGTGTGTGCGTGCGTGCGTGTGTGCGTACGCAAAACAGAAATAAACAGTTTTAAAAGACAATAGCGTATTGTTCTTACCTCCGGTTCCGGATTCCACCAGCACTCCTTCAACGTAGCGAAACAGACGCTTATCTAGCCAGCACTACTGTATCCCGATACGAAGGGATACTGCCTTCCCGCCCTTGCTGACAGATAAAGTCTGTGTTTGCTAGTGCAGATATGTGGAGGACGGACGAGCCGCCAATTGATAAGGCTATCTATTTATCTTATAACATTCACAATAAATAGGTAAGAGACTCAGTACGCAATTGGCGTATGGGGTACCGTAAGGGTACGCACTTAGCGTAGCATACGCTCAGCCGTGATCGAGACGCACATGCGACACGCTCGCTCACAGCTTAATGCGTGGTGTCGAGCACGCTATAGGCGGCCGACTACCGTAATGCTACGCTACCAGCGTAGCATGCGCTCGAGTCCACGAGGAGAACACGAGCGGCGCAGATGCTCACGGGATGACAATCAGTAAACCTTGAATGTAACACACAGAAGGATACTCTTATACTGTAAACCTTGTACTGAAATACTGTAGCGATATAACGCTGCTTAACCTTGTTAATGCTAAAGCTGCTTGAGCGTTTGAGACGCTCCTATTACCTTCTGCAATATAATAAACACACAATACCTTGCTAAGGTTCCAACACCTTTACTAACAAGCTTTTAGTTATATCGAAGAGGGGAAACAGTTTACAAGTCATACACTACAAGCTAACATATAATTCTAACAGAATATCTAGACAGAAATATACAATTGCGTCACAATCTTATACAATAACGGAGAGAGAGAGAGAGTATGGCCAATACAAACAGAGAACAAGTTGATTACAGAGAATTACTTACACACACTGGGAACGATCGCTGCGCAGCTTCTGGTACCAGCTCCAAGTTAGTCAAGATGAAAACCGTTTGTGGAGAGTGAGAGAGCTGCCCAGGCTGGCTGATCTTATATACACTGAGTACAGTACACTACAAAGGGACCTATAATCTCATTGTTCATTGGACACAGGAATGTCTCCTCGCATCATAACAAAAGGTCATAGGTTAGTTTGAACAGGTGGGCTGCGACTATATCAAACTGCTCAGGTGGGAGGGAATCTGAAGATTCCCGCCGCATGGGTAATGAATCGCAAATATAGCAAATGTCCAGAAAATACTAATGGCCATAACTATATGCAGGAGCGATTAATCTTTACCTAACCAGCACCGGATTGTTTCTAATAAAATGTTCTTTAGTTAGGTACCAGACACAGCTGGTCAAACCCTGTCTGACCCTACGTACCATACAAAGAGGAATTCCTCTGTCCAGCGACCATTTACATTAAACAAACTTACAGTCATTATTAAGGGGAACATTATCTATAAAACATACTATTTGGTTTTATTATTTAACGATTGAGTCGCCCGCTAGACGCACACAAACTCTACCGTAAATGCACATACCATGCGCTCGAGCGCATGGCCGAGGCGCCATCACGCGGCTGCGAGTATCTGCACGCACGGGAGAGAATGTGCACGTGCAGCAGGCACGCGCATGGGGTGGATATATGGCAACGTGTAGCATGATATTTTTCCGACTTTGACAGGAGCTACTCAGAAACTGCTAAGAAGTGTCTATTCGCAATTTTGCTAATCTTTCGTTCGCAATTTTGATAAGCTAAGATTCACTCCCACTAGGCGGCGGCTTAGCGTGTGCAAAGCTGCTAAAAGCAGCTTGCAAGCGAACAACTCGGAATGAGGGCCTATGTTAACAATCCAGCTTAATAGTATGCATTGGAGAAAATGTCAGAAGCATGACACTTAAAAAAATGATTCACAGAATATTTATTTAATAAAGGTCAACTGTATCACCTCTTGTTCACTTACTTATAAATTAGAAGGTTATAAGAATTAAGGAGTACTCTTCTCTTGTAGTGTACTTGAACTTGCAATCTGCCAATGTGTTTCCTATTACAAGCCTTGAATGTTGATTAGATCTGCTTTGTGCATTGATATATTCCTAATCAAACACGAATGTTGCACTTTACATCATACATGTATATACATTGGATGTCTTTCCTAAAAACTCACTATATTACACTGATTTCACTTACTTCTATAGTCAACCGTGAACGCTAATGGTATCCTAATAAAAATAATCTTAGCGGTAATGTAATATGAACAGTAGTTTTATATATATATATATATATATACTGCTCAAAAAAATAAAGGGAACTCTAAAATAACACATCCTAGATCTGAATCTGAATGAATGAAATATTCTTATTAAATACTTTGTTCTTTACATAGTTGAATGTGCTGACAACAAAATCACACAAAAATTATCAATGGAAATCAAATTTATTAACCCATGGAGGTCTGGATTTGGAGTCACAATCAAAATTAAAGTGGAAAAACACACTACAGGCTGATCTAACTTTGATGTAATGTCCTTAAAACAAGTCAAAATGAGGCTCAGTAGTGTGTGTGGCCTCCACGTGCCTGTATGACCTCCCTACAATGCCTGGGCATGCTCCTGATGAGGTGGCGGATGGTCTCCTGAGGGATCTCCTCCCAGACCTGGACTAAAGCATCTGCCAACTCCTTGACAGTCTGTGGTGGATGGAGCGAGACATGATGTCCCAGATGTGCTCAACTGGATTCAGATTTGGGGAACGGGCGGGCCAGTCCATAGCATCAATGCCTTCGTCTTGCAGGAACTGCTGACTCACTCCAGCCACATGAGGTCTAGCATTGTCTTGCATATGGAGGAACCCAGGACCAACCGCACCAGCATATGGCCTCACAAGGGGTCTGAGTATCTCATCTTGGTACCTAATGGCAGTCAGGCTACCTCTGGCGAGCATATGGAGGGCTGTGCGGCCCCCCAAAGAAATGCCACCCCACACCATTACTGACCCACTGCCAAACCGGTCATGCTGGAGGATGTCGCAGGCAGCAGAACGTTCTCCTTGGCGTCTCCAGACTCTGTCACGTCTGTCACATGTGCTCAGTTAGAACCTGCTTTCATCTGTGAAGAGCACAGGGCGCCAGTGGCAAATTTGCCAATCTTGGTGTTCTCTGGCAAATTCCAAACGTCCTGCACGGTGTTGGGCTGTAAGCACAACCCCCACCTGTGGACGTCGGGCCCTCATACCACCCTCATGGAGTCTGTTTCTGATCGTTTGAGTAGACACATGCACATTTGTGGCTTGTTGGAGGTCATTTTGCAGGGCTCTGGGAGTGCTCCTCCTGTTCCTCCTTGCACAAAGGCGGAGGTAGCGGTCCTGCTGCTGGGTTGTTGCCCTCCTTCGACCTCCTCCACGTCTCCTGATGTACTGGCCTGTCTCCTGGTAGCGCCTCCATGCTGTGGACACTACGCTGACAGATACAGCAAACCTTCTTGCCACAGCTCGCATTGATGTGCCATCCTGTCACGAACCGGTCTCTCACCTTTGCGGGTACTGGGGTTCACCCGTTGCCAGTGCGGTTGCTCGCGGTGCTGTGCGCCCGTGTGGGGGCGCGGCGTGATCAGTGGCACAGGTAATGCAGAGTCTGGGAACTGGGAGTGCGGGGACCAAATGGCCTAAGGCACTGCGGTGTGTCTGCTGTATAGGAGGTGGCCATGTTGGAGACCAAATAGGTAATACAGAGCACTTGTGAAAACACCTGTGGGCAGGTGTAAGCCAATCCCGTGCTTGTGCTGCCTTTAAGTAGGCTGGGATTATGTTACTCTGGGCCAGTGCTTTGTTGTATCAACGCTGTGCTCTAGCTCTGAGCTCTCTCCGTGCATTCCTGTGTGATTCCCGTGGTCCAGATATCGCCTCCGTTCCCAGAGGTCCGTCTGCAGCCTTCACTGCTAAAGATCCACCGGCTCTCCGCTGTGCTGTCAGTTAATTGCACACCTACTGGAAATAGTTGGATTCCCAGAGTCCTGCATGAGGTTACCTTGTCTGCCTGCCATCAACCATACAAAGTTTGGAGGATTCCACTACCCTCAGCTGTTCGTTTGTTCTACTCTGCATTTAACCCGTTCATCACCTTGTCATCTACTACAGTTTTCACAGTGATCTCCGGAACCCGCAAGTAACCCAATTCAGTACTTTTATTTTCTATGTTATCATAACAAGGATAATTCTTCACAGTCTCTCAGTTAACTCTCAAAACTTCATTGCAAATCCTTACAGTTATTTCTTCATGTCTGCATTACCCAGTTAAACACATTCTGCAGTTCAGCATCAAAGCTTGTTTGTATTTGGACAATTCAACATTTATTCATCAGCTTGTTCTATATACAGTTCCATGAACATTTCTTTTATTTGTCTTTGAGATTCATCCTGCATATTATTTCTGCCATTCCTGCAATACTTCAGTATAATATGATGATTAACAACTTGTCATTCAACTCTTTACTGCATTGTTATTTTTAATAAATATATGAAACTGAACTTTCTTTGTCCTCCCTGCTTTCTTCATATCCCAGCACCTACACCTGTGGTTGGTCCCGGGTTAACGGATTCACAAAAACACCCGGACCTGAAAGTAAGCACTGGCCACATGGATCCGTCAAGTGACCAATTCGCAGGAGGCGGTGCTACGTCAGATATCCTTTCCCGTCTGGAAAACCAGGAGTCTATACAGACACAAATAGTGCAGTTTATGCAAACTATGGCAGACCGTTTAGAGACTCTTCATTCGGCTATTAAAACGTCTCAAGTCCAGATTCCAACTCCGGTTGTCCCAGTTACCACTACAGCTTCTCCTGTGACGCTGCCTACGTCCCGCTTGCAGTTACCCTCTCCGAGTAAGTTTGACGGAACTCCAAAACTTTGCAGAGGATTCCTGAATCAATGCGAGATCCAGTTCGAACTGTTGTCTGCCAGTTTCCCATCAGCTCGTTCTAAGGTTGTATATATTATTGCCCTCCTCTCCGGTCAGGCTCTGGAGTGGGCATCACCATTATGGGAAAGAGGTGATCCTATCCTCTCTAATTACAAGGAGTTCGTATCATCCTTCCGGAGAATCTTTGACGAACCAGGAAGGACCACCTCAGCATCTTTGGAGATTCCCTGTCTACGTCAAGGTTTACGTCCTGTCAGTCAATATATTATTCAGTTTCGCACGTTGTCTTCAGAGTTAAACTGGAATGAGGAGGCCCTGATCGCCGCGTTTTGGAATGGACTTTCAGAGAGAATCAAGGATGATTTAACTATCCGGGATGTGCCAACTAAACTGGATGAATTGATTTCTCTCTCTAACAAACTTGACCTACGCTACAGGGAGCGATGTTTAGAGAAATCCAGGGCAGAGCGATCCAGTCCACGTTATCATCCTAGGTCTCGACAAGATTCTTCATCACAGTCTCCGGTAACGACAGAAGAACCTATGCAGATTGGGCGCTCTCGCCTCACAGAGGAGGAACGACTTCGTCGTCGACAGGGTAACCTCTGCATGTACTGTGGGTCCTCCGAACATTTAGTTAAATTCTGCAAACTCCGACCGGGAAACTCTTGCTCCTAGCTTATTCAAGAGAGGTTAAGCTAGGAGTTACTTTAGAATCACGTTCTGGGAAAGAGCCGACCTTGTCTATTCAATTAGAAGTTCCAAGTTCTACAGTGAAAGTTTCAGCTCTCCTAGATTCCGGGGCAGCCGAGAACTTCATCTCCTCAGCCTTTGTCTTACGGTCTAAAGTTCAAACCATGCCTCTGGAAGCAGCAGTTGCTGTTACAGCAGTGGATGGAAGTCGAATTCCAGATGGTATAATTACTCATCGAACCGTATGTCTCAAGATGAAAGTTGGTGTGCTCCATTCCGAATACGTCTCCTTCTACGTGATTCCCAAAGCCTCTCAAGATGTGATACTTGGTTTACCTTGGCTGCAGAAACATAATCCTCAACTTAATTGGCAAACCATGGAAGTCCTTTCGTGGGGTAAATCTTGTACCAAGGACTGTTTAGCCTCAATTGTACCTCTCCGGTCAATTAGCCCTCCCGACCTACCTCCGGTGTATCAATCCTTTGCGGATGTTTTCAGTAAACAAGCAGCAGACTCTCTACCTCCTCATCGCGAATGGGACTGCCCAATCGTCCTGGTTCCGGGTAAAACCCCTCCTAGGGGACGAATTTATCCGCTATCCATCCCAGAGACGCAAGCTATGTCTGATTATATACAGGAAAATCTAACCAATGGATTTATCAGACCATCTTCTTCACCTGCAGGAGCCGGATTCTTTTTCGTTAAGAAGAAGGACGGTGGGTTACGACCATGCATAGATTACCGTGGACTCAATGAGATCACTGTGAAAAACAAGTACCCATTACCCTTAATTCCAGAATTATTTGATCGGGTAAAGGGAGCTACTGTGTTTACAAAATTGGATCTCCGAGGGGCCTACAATTTAATCCGCATCCGGGCAGGGGACGAGTGGAAGACTGCTTTTAATACCCGGGATGGGCATTACGAATACCTTGTAATGCCTTTTGGTCTTTGTAATGCACCTGCAGTTTTTCAAAGCTATGTGAATGAACTTTTTCGTGATCTTCTCTACAAGTGTCTAGTAGTGTATCTGGATGATATCCTAATATTCTCTAAGGATCTAAAGTCTCACCATCACCAAGTTAAAGATGTACTGACACGTCTGAGGAAAAATCAACTTTATTGTAAGTTAGAGAAGTGCACCTTTGAAGTATCTTCCATACCGTTCCTTGGTTACATCATTTCTGGATCAGAGCTATGTATGGATCCCGGTAAGGTACAAGCTATCCGAGATTGGTCCACTCCTACAACTCTCAAGGGGATTCAGCGATTTCTTGGCTTTGCTAATTTCTATAGGAGATTCATTAAGAATTATTCTTCGTTAGCTGCTCCCATCACAGCCCTAACTCGCAAGGGAGCAAATCCTACGAACTGGTCTTCTGAAGCAATCAAAGCCTTCTTTGATTTAAAGCAAGCCTTTGGGTCAGCCCCCATTCTTCGACAGCCTGATTTGAATCGTCCCTTTCTTCTAGAGGTGGATGCATCTACAGAAGCAGTAGGAGCTGTGTTGTCACAAGTCTTTGAAGATAAAAAGGTCCATCCCTGCGGATATTTCTCCCGTAAGTTCCTCCCGGCAGAACGTAATTATGCAATCGGTGAGCAAGAATTACTTGCCATCAAGTTGGCATTTGAGGAGTGGAGATACCTTCTAGAAGGAGCACAACATCGCATTACAGTTTATACTGATCATAAGAATCTTCTATATCTGCAGTCAGCTCAGTGCTTGAATCCACGACAAGCTAGATGGGCGCTTTTCTTCACACGATTCAATTTCAAGCTCACCTATCGACCAGGGTCTCAGAACAAAAAGGCAGATGCCCTTTCTCGGTCCTTTGCTTCTTCTGAATCAAATGATGCTACCACGAATCAAGCCATTGTGAATCCTACGTCCTTTTTAATGACTCGAACCTCTCCAGTTCCTCCGCCTGGCAAGACCTTTGTCGCCACAAATCTTCGTAAACGGCTGCTTACCTGGGCTTACTCCTCTTCCTTCATGGGTCATCCTGGGGTTCTAAAGACTCTCAAATTTATTCAACAGTCTTATTGGTGGCCACGTCTCAAAGCCGATGTCCAAGAGTTTATAGCAGCATGTCCTAAATGTGCCCAACATAAGAGTCCAAGAAGTTCTCCACCAGGTTTATTACATCCATTATCCATACCCAAACAACCATGGACTCATATCTCAATGGATTTCGTGACCGATCTACCTCCATCAAAAGGGCGAAATACCATTTGGGTGATAGTGGATCGATTTTCGAAAATGGCACATTTCATTCCATTAACTGGGTTACCATCAGCCCCTTTACTAGCCAGATTGTTCATCTCTGAAATCTTCAAGTTGCATGGCCTTCCTCGAGAGATCATCTCTGATCGGGGAACACAGTTTGTGGCCAAGTTTTGGAGGTCGCTTTGTTCATATTTAAATGTCAAGTTGAATTTTTCTTCTGCATATCATCCTCAGACAGATGGACAAACTGAGAGAGTCAACCAAGACCTTGAAACATTTCTCCGGCTATATATATCGTCCTCCCAGGATGACTGGGTTGACTACCTTCCATTGGCAGAATTTGCTCATAATAATCTCTTCCATTCATCTTCAGAATCTACGCCCTTTTATATTAACTTCGGCTTTAATCCTCGTGTGCCAGAGTTCCATCCATTGCCAGCCCTAGAGGTTCCAGCAGCAGATCAAGAACTTCAACGTCTATCTAAAATCTGGAGTTGTGTGCATAAGTCGTTGGTCAAAACTTCCGCTCGTTATAAATCTTTCGCAGATAGAAAACGTAAAGCTGTACCGAATTACAAGGTGGGGGACCAAGTTTGGATTTCTACGCGCAATCTCAGGTTCAAAGTTCCTTCTAAGAAATTTGCTCCCAAGTTTATTGGTCCATTTCCCATTGTAAAGGTACTCAATCCTGTGTCATACAAAGTCAAGTTGCCACCATCTTTGAGAATTCCTAACGCCTTTCATACATCTTTATTGAAGCCTTTGATTCTCAATAAGTTTCGTACTACCCAGTCCAAATCTCCTAAAGTTGACTCTGTGCAAGATGAGGAATTTGAAGTTAAAGAGATTGTAGACTCATGTTCCCGATATGGACGTTTACAGTTTTTGGTCGACTGGAAGGGTTACGGTCCGGAGGAGAGATCCTGGGTTTTCTCTGAAGATGTTCATGCTCCAAGACTGGTACAGAAATACTTCTCCAAAAATCCTGATAAGGTTCAAAGGTGTTCGGAGACCACCCGTAGAAGAGGGGGTACTGTCACGAACCGGTCTCTCACCTTTGCGGGTTCTGGGGTTCACCCATTGCCAGTGCGGTTGCTCGCGGTGCTGTGCGCCCGTGTGGGGACGCAGCGTGATCAGTGGCACAGGTAATGCAGAGTCTGGGAACTGGGAGTGCGGGGACCAAATGGCCTAAGGCACTGCGGTGTGTCTGCTGTATAGGAGGTGGCCATGTTGGAGACCAAATAGGTAATACAGAGCACTTGTGAAAACACCTGTGGGCAGGTGTAAGCCAATCCCGTGCTTGTGCTGCCTTTAAGTAGGCTGGGATTATGTTACTCTGGGCCAGTGCTTTGTTGTATCAACGCTGTGCTCTAGCTCTGAGCTCTCTCCGTGCATTCCTGTGTGATTCCCGTGGTCCAGATATTGCCTCCGTTCCCAGAGGTCCGTCTGCAGCCTTCACTGCTAAAGATCCACCGGCTCTCCGCTGTGCTGTCAGTTAATTGCACACCTACTGGAAATAGTTGGATTCCCAGAGTCCTGCATGAGGTTATCTTGTCTGCCTGCCATCAACCATACAAAGTTTGGAGGATTCCACTACCCTCAGCTGTTCGTTTGTTCTACTCTGCATTTAACCCGTTCATCACCTTGTCATCTACTACAGTTTTCACAGTGATCTCCGGAACCCGCAAGTAACCCAATTCAGTACTTTTATTTTCTATGTTATCATAACAAGGATAATTCTTCACAGTCTCTCAGTTAACTCTCAAAACTTCATTGCAAATCCTTACAGTTATTTCTTCATGTCTGCATTACCCAGTTAAACACATTCTGCAGTTCAGCATCAAAGCTTGTTTGTATTTGGACAATTCAACATTTATTCATCAGCTTGTTTTATATACAGTTCCATGAACATTTCTTTTATTTGTCTTTGAGATTCATCCTGCATATTATTTCTGCCATTCCTGCAATACTTCAGTATAATATGATGATTAACAACTTGTCATTCAACTCTTTACTGCATTGTTATTTTTAATAAATATATGAAATGGAACTTTCTTTGTCCTCCCTGCTTTCTTCATACCCCAGCACCTACACCTGTGGTTGGTCCCGGGTTAACGGATTCACAAAAACACCCGGACCTGACACATCCTGGATGAGCTGCACTACCTGAGCCACTTGTGTGGGTTGTAGACTCCGTCTCATGCTACCACTAGAGTGAAAGCACCGCCAGCTTTCAAAAGTGACCAAAACATCAGCCAGAAAGCATAGGAGCTGAGAAGTGGTCTGTGGTCACCACCTGCAGAACAACTCCTTTATTGGGGGTGTTTTGCTAATTGCCTACAATTCCAAACTGTTGTCTATTCCATTTGCACAACAGCATGTGAAATTGATTGTCAATCAGTGTTGCTCCCTAAGTGGACAGTTTGATTTCACAGAAGTGTGATTGACTTGGAGTTACATTGTGTTGTTTAAGTGTTCCCTTTATTTTTTTGCAGAAGAGCCCCTTGACAAAGGGGCGGGTGAGCCCCGAAACGTCGGCTCTTTTGTATTTTTTGAATACACTTTATTGATTCGTAAATTCCCTGAGTGCCGCTGTCTTCTATTTTGGGATTCTGCAAAAGTTTTTCCAGAGGGCACCAGGGTAAACTACAGCCGTTGGAATGAGTGCCGGCCCACTCCCATGCTATATATATATATATATATATATATATATAAAATCACAGATAAATAGGTACTTACTAGTAATTTTTATTAGTATTTTATTTACTTTTTTTTTTTGGTGAGAGGGCTTGTGTCTCACCACAATTGCGCACATTCTGGTGGGATCAGCTCCCTCCAAGGGAAGAGGAAAACAAGGCCTGCACATTCTGCACCTGTGGAGGTTTATAATTCTGGGATTTCTGAATTGCACAGCAGCAGCTGGAGAAGCAGAGGTCTGGGTTTTCCAGCTCACCCAGAGACAGCAGGAAGTCAGGTGCAGGTGGAGAGTTTAAAACCCCCAAACACCCACAGAGCAGGGATTAGTTTGCAGCGCCAGGGACTATGGACATTGGCTGTGTCGGAGACAGGGGCGGATCCAGAAGAAAATGATAGGGGGGGCACCATGGAAGGGGCAAGTACATTTGCGTGCGGCTTCGGTGCATGTGAGGTGGCGCTTCTTATACAATGCCCACGGTTGTAGCACTCATTATGCAATGTCCACTGTACTGGTAGTACCCCTTATATAGACCCCATAGTAGTGGTGCCCCTTATGCAATGCTCGTATTGCCCCCAGTAGTAATGTTGCCTGTAGTAATGCCCCCAGTCATTTAGCGCCCTAGTAGTTATGCCCCCAGTGGTAATGCCCCTGCAGTTATGACCCCAGTAGTTTACCCCCCCCCCTTTAGTTTAGCCTCCCAGTGGTAATGCCCCCAGTAGTTTGCCTGCTTGTAGTTTAGCCACCAGTAGTAATGCCTCCCTGTAGTTTGCCCCATTGTAGTTTAGCCCCTGTAGTTATGCCCCCAATGTAGTTTAGCCCCCAGTAATAATGCCCCCAGTAGTTAGGCCCCTGTAGTTATCCCCCAGTGGTTTGGCCCCTGTAGTTATGCCCCCCTGTAGTTTAGCCCCCAGGTAGTCATGCCCCTGTAGTTACGCCGCCAGTAGTAATGCCCCTGTAGGATCGCCGCCAGTAGTAATGCCCTCCTGTAGTTTGCCCCCAGTAGTTAGCCCCTTTGTAGTTGTCCCCCAGTAATAATGTCCCCCAGTAGTGTGCCCCCAGTAGATGCCCGCCAGTAATAATGTCCCCCAGTAGTAATGCCCCCTAGGAGTTTGCCCCCAATAGTTGACCCCCCCAGTAGTAATGCCCCAGTAGATGCCCCCCAGTAATAATGCCCCCAGTTGTAATACACCCAGTAGATGCCACCAGTAATAATGTCCCCCAGTAGTTTGCACCCAGTAGATTACCCCCAGTAAAAATGTCCCCCAGTAGCTGCCACCAGTAGTAATGCCCCCAATAGATTACTACCCCCCCAGTAGTAATGCCCCCCAGTAATAATGCCCCCAGTAGTTTGCCACCAGTAGTAATGCCCTCCCCAGTAGTAATGCCCCTTGTTGATGCCCCCCAGTAGTAATGCCCCCAGTAGATGCTCCCCCAGTAATAATGCCCCCCCAGTAGTAATGTCCCTTGTTGATACCCCTCAGTAGTAATGTCCCCCCCCCATAGTTTGCCCCCAGTAGATGCCCCCGCTGCACTGAGGAAGAGAAAACAGAACATACTTACCAAGCCCCGTTCCCGCTTCCAGACCGCTGCAGTCCTCCTCCTCCCTGGGCGTGCGCTCCTCAGTCAGTTCTATGAGAGAGACGTCATGACTGACGTCTCTCCCATAGCACACGCCGCACAGTGACAGCGCCGGAAGCCGGAGCTCAGTACTGAGCTCCTGCTTCCGGCTGCCGCTGTGCAGGGAGACGGGCGCCCGCTGGTAACACAATCTCAGCGGGCGCCCGTCATCTCCCTCTGCGGCGCTGGCGCTGGTGGGGACAGAGGCCACAAATGACAGGGGGGGCACGGGCCCGAGTGCCCCCCCCCTGGATCCGCCACTGGTCGGAGAGCATGGCATGTGTGTAGCTGCAAGTCACTACAGAGGACAGATGATGAAGCACAAGAAGTGCTTCTGTTTTTCTTTTTCTGTTTGTATCTGTGTGACCAGGCCCAATCCTGAATATACCCTGCACAGTGTCTGCTACCACTAAAGACGCTGTGTTGTAACTGGAATACCCACCTGTGAGTCCTTATTTTATATAACCGTGTTACATTTGGTGGTAAATACTCTGGGACAAATTTGCGCTGCTGAGTCGCTGCGCAAAGCCAGGGGCCTCTGCCGTGGCCATAGGATTTAAAGGCAAAATACTGGTTACGTAAGTATGGTTGGCGAACCTAAATAACCGTAATTACATTAAGTCTGACCTGTATTATGTTGACTTGTCACTGTGAAGTTTAAACAGTTACTATTTTTTCCCCCATTAGATTAAATGCTGTCTGCTATTTAAGAGGCAGGTTTGGCTGTTATGTGATTAGATTCACCTGAACAGAGCACAGCATACACACTGAGGTCTAATTAAGCACTGCACTGCTGAAAGGGAAAACCCCAGTTTTTTCCCCTATGTTCTGTTTTGTTTTTGTGTGCAGTGCTAAAAACTTATCTGTTTGTGCTATCTTCTTATTTAAGAACACCAAAGTTTGTGTACAGTATACTCCATCTGCTATAAACATGGAAGACCTTTTCCGTACTGTAGTAAATCTGCTAGCCTCACATCAAAAGACAGAGGAGCAGATGTTCCAATTAGTCACCCAAACAATAGGCACAACTGCTGCAGAGCATCTGAAGAAAATGTCTGCATACTGTATACTCTGCACAGTGTCTGCTGCCAGTAAAGATGCTGTGTTGTAACTGGAATACCTGCCTGTGAGTCCAAATTTCAAGTACCCGTATATATACAGTATATTTATTCTACATACACACCAGATTGCTAACACCAATGCATTGTAGTGAATACACCATTGTCATGAAAATCAAATCATAGTGTGCACTGGGTCGATATTCGGGAGTATGCGATTGCATCTCAGATGCAACTCATACTGAATAAGACCCAATGGTTCAGAAGCTTCAATATGTCTCTGGTCACATTAACTGTTCTGCAAATTAAAGAATTGCAACTTTGAATGGAATAAAATGCCCTTCCTTAGTTACATTGTATCTTGCCTCCAAATGGACCCAGAGAAAGTACAGGCTTCTGATTTCCTCTGGTCATTCACCGTTTCCTTTTACAAATTACTATTGGCAATTTATCTGAGGATATTCTAACTTAATGGTAACTTAAGATCTGGCCAGAGACCTAACCTATGTGCACAAACTGGCACCATGGCACTGAGGGACTTAGGGGGGTATCCAATTACCTGAGAAGAAACATTGCATTTTTCCACAATTTTTTTTTTTTCCCCAATGTTTCATCCGTATTTTTTTACAGGCTATCTAACTTGGTTGCCTGTAAAAAGAAAAAAAAAATTCTCACAAAAACACAGTTCAGTGAAACTGAGTGTTTTTGGTAGAAACAGCCCCATTTTCGGATGAAAACTGGTCTGTTTCTGGGAATTTGGTTTTGACTGCCTGAGGCAGTTGATATAAAATCCCCAATAAGCCGCAGCTCAAGCCGGCTTATTGGGACTAATAGGATAGCCCCAGGCAAGACAATTAGCCTCAGTAATTGTCCGTGGCTAATTGGATACCCCCCTTAATAGGTTTGATTTCCACCATAACCCTAACTGTGTGGAGTTTGTATATTCTCCCTGTGCTTGCATGGGTTTCCTCCCACAATCCACAAATAAACTGGTAGGTTAATTGGCTCTAAACAAAAATTATCACTAGCATGTATATGTGCATGGCCAGACTTGATGGGACAATTGGTGATTGGTGCTAATTTGCCCAAGTTATAATTCAAAATTGGTGAATTGCTGGTAACCTCACTCAAGCGTGCATGAGTTTGCAGGAAAGCATAAACAGTTAAATATGTGCATGTGTCAAAGTCCATACTGCTATTACTCTAGAGTCATGAGCCATCTATTTAGTTGAAATAAAACTTTACAGTGTGGGGGATATGTACCAAAGCTCGGAGAGAGATAAAGTACCAATCAATCCGTTTCTGTCATTTTACAGGCTGTGTTTGTTTGAAAAATGACAAGTAGATGCTAATTGGTTGGTACTTTATCTCTCTCCACTTTATCTTTTATCGTCAGGATTCTGTTGGGATGGCGCCCGACTGCTGGGATTTCGTACCCAACCCAATGCATCTTTCCACAGAGTTTTAGGGGATAACTGACAGCAATATCATTAACAATTCCACAATCAGAACTGAAGTCACAATCAGACAGTATACTATAACATAGGGAGGAAGTTACTTCAATGTTCTGTCTAACACATGCCAATATTCAGCAGGTCAGAATCAGGTGTGAAAGCTCTATCATCATTTATGAATAGCTCTGTGCAATTGGGAACACACAGTAAAACAAAAATACCCCTTTTTCACTGTAACATGGGAAATTGCGGGGTCTATCAACACGGCATATTCCCAGTTCTCAGCTCCGTGAACCTGTTCGGAAGCAGGGTCGGAGACAGAGCTGGCCCTAACCAATATGATGCCCTAGGCAAGATTTTGGCTGCTGCCCCCTAGCACCACCGCTGGTTCTGCCTCTGACCTTGCACCTCTTTCCCAGCACCATCACCCCTTACCCATAGCAGTCCTTATTTTGGTGCTTGTACCCCCTATACTTTAAATGGGAATAGCTCACACATTTGGCGCACAGCCCAAAAGGGGGGGGGGGGGGGGGGTTTGCTGACAAGGGGCCTGGCCACACAATAGTAACCCCAATTCCAATTACGCCACAGTACTGCAACTTTATTCACATTTGATCATGCGATAATGTCCATAATTCATATTACATCCCACAGTAGTATCACTTTACCTTATAAACGTTACTCCTCACAGTAGAGCCCCTTATTCACATTACATCACACTAAATTGCTCCTTATTCACATTACACCACACCCTATTGCTCTTTATTCACATTAGATGACACAGTAGTGCCCTTTCTATACGCAATGCCATATAGTAGAGCACCTTATACACAAAATGCCACACATTAGTAATGCATTTATACACACAATCCACACAGTAATGCAGTAATATGAGACACCTTATTAATGTCCTTATAACCATAATGCGCCTTACACATTATGAGAACCTTTATTAATGCCCTTTTACACATAATGTCCCTTATACATATGCCGCACATTATTAATGCCTTATACACATAATGACACACACAGTGCCACCTACACATTTGCTGCACATTATTAGTGCCCCTTTACACATAATGACACACATACAGTAGTACCCTGTTACACATATGCCGCACATTATTAATGCCCTTATACACATAATTACAAACACAGTGCCCCTTACACATATGTTGCACATTAATGATGCATTTTTACATGACACACATAATGCTCCTTACACATATTCTGAACACTACTGCACAACCAACCCACTCACATGCACACAGCATTCACACTGCTACTAATACTGTGACCTCTGCCTCTGCTTGGATACAGATGTGTCCTCATAAATCTTGCCTCAATGATAACGTCGGGCACGTTTTTTTAATGAAAGTGCATCTTATTTTCATTGCTATGTGGCTAGGATGCACAAGCAGCTTCTGCTGATTAAAATGATATGCAGCATGCCTATATACTGTGTGAGACTGTGGCTGTATCTGCACATAAAATGCTACACACAGAATATAGGCATGCCGCATATCATTTTAATCAGCAGAAGCTGCTGATGCCCCTAGGCATATCAAATGCCCTAGGCAATTGCCTAGTTTGCCTATACCTATGGCCGGCTCTGGTCGGGGACCTGGGACTTAGCCCCGAGTAGTCTCCTTTCGTAGAGATGAGCGCCTGAAATTTTTCGGGTTTTGTGTTTTGGTTTTGGGTTCGGTTCCGCGGCCGTGTTTTGGGTTCGAACGCGTTTTGGCAAAACCTCACCGAATTTTTTTTGTCGGATTCGGGTGTGTTTTGGATTCGGGTGTTTTTTTCCAAAAACACTAAAAAACAGCTTAAATCATAGAATTTGGGGGTCATTTTGATCCCAAAGTATTATTAACCTCAAAAACCATAATTTACACTCATTTTCAGTCTATTCTGAATACCTCACCTCACAATATTATTTTTAGTCCTAAAATTTGCACCGAGGTCGCTGTGTGAGTAAGATAAGCGACCCTAGTGGCCGACACAAACACCGGGCCCATCTAGGAGTGGCACTGCAGTGTCACGCAGGATGTCCCTTCCAAAAAACCCTCCCCAAACAGCACATGACGCAAAGAAAAAAAGAGGCGCAATGAGGTAGCTGTGTGAGTAAGATTAGCGACCCTAGTGGCCGACACAAACACCGGGCCCATCTAGGAGTGGCACTGCAGTGTCACGCAGGATGTCCCTTCCAAAAAACCCTCCCCAAACAGCACATGACGCAAAGAAAAAAAGAGGCGCAATGAGGTAGCTGTGTGAGTAAGATTAGCGACCCTAGTGGCCGACACAAACACCGGGCCCATCTAGGAGTGGCACTGCAGTGTCACGCAGGATGTCCCTTCCAAAAAAACCCTCCCCAAACAGCACATGACGCAAAGAAAAAAAGAGGCGCAATGAGGTAGCTGACTGTGTGAGTAAGATTAGCGACCCTAGTGGCCGACACAAACACCGGGCCCATCTAGGAGTGGCACTGCAGTGTCACGCAGGATGTCCCTTCCAAAAAACCCTCCCCAATCAGCACATGATGCAAAGAAAAAGAAAAGAAAAAAGAGGTGCAAGATGGAATTGTCCTTGGGCCCTCCCACCCACCCTTATGTTGTATAAACAAAACAGGACATGCACACTTTAACCAACCCATCATTTCAGTGACAGGGTCTGCCACACGACTGTGACTGATATGACGGGTTGGTTTGGACCCCCCCCAAAAAAGAAGCAATTAATCTCTCCTTGCACAAACTGGCTCTACAGAGGCAAGATGTCCACCTCATCTTCACCCTCCGATATATCACCGTGTACATCCCCCTCCTCACAGATTATCAATTCGTCCCCACTGGAATCCACCATCTCAGCTCCCTGTGTACTTTGTGGAGGCAATTGCTGCTGGTCAATGTCTCCGCGGAGGAATTGATTATAATTCATTTTAATGAACATCATCTTCTCCACATTTTCTGGATGTAACCTCGTACGCCGATTGCTGACAAGGTGAGCGGCGGCACTAAACACTCTTTCGGAGTACACACTTGTGGGAGGGCAACTTAGGTAGAATAAAGCCAGTTTGTGCAAGGGCCTCCAAATTGCCTCTTTTTCCTGCCAGTATAAGTACGGACTGTGTGACGTGCCTACTTGGATGCGGTCACTCATATAATCCTCCACCATTCTATCAATGTTGAGAGAATCATATGCAGTGACAGTAGACGACATGTCCGTAATCGTTGTCAGGTCCTTCAGTCCGGACCAGATGTCAGCATCAGCAGTCGCTCCAGACTGCCCTGCATCACCGCCAGCGGGTGGGCTCGGAATTCTGAGCCTTTTCCTCGCACCCCCAGTTGCGGGAGAATGTGAAGGAGGAGATGTTGACAGGTCGCGTTCCGCTTGACTTGACAATTTTGTCACCAGCAGGTCTTTCAACCCCAGCAGACCTGTGTCTGCCGGAAAGAGAGATCCAAGGTAGGCTTTAAATCTAGGATCGAGCACGGTGGCCAAAATGTAGTGCTCTGATTTCAACAGATTGACCACCCGTGAATCCTTGTTAAGCGAATTAAGGGCTGCATCCACAAGTCCCACATATGCCGCACATTAATAATGCCTTATACACATAATGACACACACAGTGCCACCTACACATTTGCTGCACATTATTAGTGCCCCTTTACACATAATGACACACATACAGTAGTACCCTGTTACACATATGCCGCACATTATTAATGCCCTTATACACATAATTACAAACACAGTGCCCCTTACACATATGTTGCACATTAATGATGCATTTTTACATGACACACATAATGCTCCTTACACATATTCTGAACACTACTGCACAACCAACCCACTCACATGCACACAGCATTCACACTGCTACTAATACTGTGACCTCTGCCTCTGCTTGGATACAGATGTGTCCTCATAAATCTTGCCTCAATGATAACGTCGGGCACGTTTTTTTAATGAAAGTGCATCTTATTTTCATTGCTATGTGGCTAGGATGCACAAGCAGCTTCTGCTGATTAAAATGATATGCAGCATGCCTATATACTGTGTGAGACTGTGGCTGTATCTGCACATAAAATGCTACACACAGAATATAGGCATGCCGCATATCATTTTAATCAGCAGAAGCTGCTGATGCCCCTAGGCATATCAAATGCCCTAGGCAATTGCCTAGTTTGCCTATACCTATGGCCGGCTCTGGTCGGGGACCTGGGACTTAGTCCCGAGTAGTCTCCTTTCGTAGAGATGAGCGCCTGAAATTTTTCGGGTTTTGTGTTTTGGTTTTGGGTTCGGTTCCGCGGCCGTGTTTTGGGTTCGAACGCGTTTTGGCAAAACCTCACCGAATTTTTTTTGTCGGATTCGGGTGTGTTTTGGATTCGGGTGTTTTTTTCCAAAAACACTAAAAAACAGCTTAAATCATAGAATTTGGGGGTCATTTTGATCCCAAAGTATTATTAACCTCAAAAACCATAATTTACACTCATTTTCAGTCTATTCTGAATACCTCACACCTCACAATATTATTTTTAGTCCTAAAATTTGCACCGAGGTCGCTGTGTGAGTAAGATAAGCGACCCTAGTGGCCGACACAAACACCGGGCCCATCTAGGAGTGGCACTGCAGTGTCACGCAGGATGTCCCTTCCAAAAAACCCTCCCCAAACAGCACATGACGCAAAGAAAAAAAGAGGCGCAATGAGGTAGCTGTGTGAGTAAGATTAGCGACCCTAGTGGCCGACACAAACACCGGGCCCATCTAGGAGTGGCACTGCAGTGTCACGCAGGATGGCCCTTCCAAAAAACCCTCCCCAAACAGCACATGACGCAAAGAAAAAAAGAGGCGCAATGAGGTAGCTGTGTGAGTAAGATTAGCGACCCTAGTGGCCGACACAAACACCGGGCCCATCTAGGAGTGGCACTGCAGTGTCACGCAGGATGTCCCTTCCAAAAAACCCTCCCCAAACAGCACATGACGCAAAGAAAAAAAGAGGCGCAATGAGGTAGCTGTGTGAGTAAGATTAGCGACCCTAGTGGCCGACACAAACACCGGGCCCATCTAGGAGTGGCACTGCAGTGTCACGCAGGATGTCCCTTCCAAAAAACCCTCCCCAAACAGCACATGACGCAAAGAAAAAAAGAGGCGCAATGAGGTAGCTGACTGTGTGAGTAAGATTAGCGACCCTAGTGGCCGACACAAACACCGGGCCCATCTAGGAGTGGCACTGCAGTGTCACGCAGGATGTCCCTTCCAAAAAACCCTCCCCAATCAGCACATGATGCAAAGAAAAAGAAAAGAAAAAAGAGGTGCAAGATGGAATTGTCCTTGGGCCCTCCCACCCACCCTTATGTTGTATAAACAAAACAGGACATGCACACTTTAACCAACCCATCATTTCAGTGACAGGGTCTGCCACACGACTGTGACTGATATGACGGGTTGGTTTGGACCCCCCCCAAAAAAGAAGCAATTAATCTCTCCTTGCACAAACTGGCTCTACAGAGGCAAGATGTCCACCTCATCTTCACCCTCCGATATATCACCGTGTACATCCCCCTCCTCACAGATTATCAATTCGTCCCCACTGGAATCCACCATCTCAGCTCCCTGTGTACTTTGTGGAGGCAATTGCTGCTGGTCAATGTCTCCGCGGAGGAATTGATTATAATTCATTTTAATGAACATCTTCTCCACATTTTCTGGATGTAACCTCGTACGCCGATTGCTGACAAGGTGAGCGGCGGCACTAAACACTCTTTCGGAGTACACACTTGTGGGAGGGCAACTTAGGTAGAATAAAGCCAGTTTGTGCAAGGGCCTCCAAATTGCCTCTTTTTCCTGCCAGTATAAGTACGGACTGTGTGACGTGCCTACTTGGATGCGGTCACTCATATAATCCTCCACCATTCTATCAATGTTGAGAGAATCATATGCAGTGACAGTAGACGACATGTCCGTAATCGTTGTCAGGTCCTTCAGTCCGGACCAGATGTCAGCATCAGCAGTCGCTCCAGACTGCCCTGCATCACCGCCAGCGGGTGGGCTCGGAATTCTGAGCCTTTTCCTCGCACCCCCAGTTGCGGGAGAATGTGAAGGAGGAGATGTTGACAGGTCGCGTTCCGCTTGACTTGACAATTTTGTCACCAGCAGGTCTTTCAACCCCAGCAGACCTGTGTCTGCCGGAAAGAGAGATCCAAGGTAGGCTTTAAATCTAGGATCGAGCACGGTGGCCAAAATGTAGTGCTCTGATTTCAACAGATTGACCACCCGTGAATCCTTGTTAAGCGAATTAAGGGCTGCATCCACAAGTCCCACATGCCTAGCGGAATCGCTCCCTTTTAGCTCCTCCTTCAATGCCTCCAGCTTCTTCTGCAAAAGCCTGATGAGGGGAATGACCTGACTCAGGCTGGCAGTGTCTGAACTGACTTCACGTGTGGCAAGTTCAAAGGGCATCAGAACCTTGCACAACGTTGAAATCATTCTCCACTGCACTTGAGACAGGTGCATTCCACCTACTATATCGTGCTCAATTGTATAGGCTTGAATGGCCTTTTGCTGCTCCTCCAACCTCTGAAGCATATAGAGGGTTGAATTCCACCTCGTTACCACTTCTTGCTTCAGATGATGGCAGGGCAGGTTCAGTAGTTTTTGGTGGTGCTCCAGTCTTCTGTACGTGGTGCCTGTACGCCGAAAGTGTCCCGCAATTTTTCTGGCCACCGACAGCATCTCTTGCACGCCCCTGTCGTTTTTTAAAAAATTCTGCACCACCAAATTCAAGGTATGTGCAAAACATGGGACGTGCTGGAATTTGCCCATATTTAATGCACACACAATATTGCTGGCGTTGTCCGATGCCACAAATCCACAGGAGAGTCCAATTGGGGTAAGCCATTCCGCGATGATCTTCCTCAGTTGCCGTAAGAGGTTTTCAGCTGTGTGCGTATTCTGGAAAGCGGTGATACAAAGCGTAGCCTGCCTAGGAAAGAGTTGGCGTTTGCGAGATGCTGCTACTGGTGCCGCCGCTGCTGTTCTTGCGGCGGGAGTCCATACATCTACCCAGTGGGCTGTCACAGTCATATAGTCCTGACCCTGCCCTGCTCCACTTGTCCACATGTCCGTGGTTAAGTGGACATTGGGTACAACTGCATTTTTTAGGACACTGGTGAGTCTTTTTCTGACGTCCGTGTACATTCTCGGTATCGCCTGCCTAGAGAAGTGGAACCTAGATGGTATTTGGTAACGGGGGCACACTGCCTCAATAAATTGTCTAGTTCCCTGTGAACTAACGGCGGATACCGGACGCACGTCTAACACCAACATAGTTGTCAAGGACTCAGTTATCCGCTTTGCAGTAGGATGACTGCTGTGATATTTCATCTTCCTCGCAAAGGACTGTTGAACAGTCAATTGCTTACTGGAAGTAGTACAAGTGGGCTTACGACTTCCCCTCTGGGATGACCATCGACTCCCAGCGGCAACAACAGCAGCGCCAGCAGCAGTAGGCGTTACACGCAAGGATGCATCGGAGGAATCCCAGGCAGGAGAGGACTCGTCAGAATTGCCAGTGATATGGCCTGCAGGACTATTGGCATTCCTGGGGAAGGAGGAAATTGACACTGAGGGAGTTGGTGGGGTGGTTTGCGTGAGCTTGGTTACAAGAGGAAGGGATTTACTGGTCAGTGGACTGCTTCCGCTGTCACCCAAAGTTTTTGAACTTGTCACTGACTTATTATGAATGCGCTGCAGGTGACGTATAAGGGAGGATGTTCCGAGGTGGTTAACGTCCTTACCCCTACTTATTACAGCTTGACAAAGGGAACACACGGCTTGACACCTGTTGTCCGCATTTCTGGTGAAATACCTCCACACCGAAGAGCTGATTTTTTTGGTATTTTCACCTGGCATGTCAACGGCCATATTCCTCCCACGGACAACAGGTGTCTCCCCGGGTGCCTGACTTAAACAAACCACCTCACCATCAGAATCCTCCTGGTCAATTTCCTCCCCAGCGCCAGCAACACCCATATCCTCCTCATCCTGGTGTACTTCAACACTGACATCTTCAATCTGACTATCAGGAACTGGACTGCGGGTGCTCCTTCCAGCACTTGCAGGGGGCGTGCAAATGGTGGAAGGCGCATGCTCTTCACGTCCAGTGTTGGGAAGGTCAGGCATCGCAACCGACACAATTGGACTCTCCTTGTGGATTTGGGATTTCAAAGAACGCACAGTTCTTTGCGGTGCTTTTGCCAGCTTGAGTCTTTTCAGTTTTCTAGCGAGAGGCTGAGTGCTTCCATCCTCATGTGAAGCTGAACCACTAGCCATGAACATAGGCCAGGGCCTCAGCCGTTCCTTGCCACTCCGTGTGGTAAATGGCATATTGGCAAGTTTACGCTTCTCCTCCGACAATTTTATTTTAGGTTTTGGAGTCCTTTTTTTACTGATATTTGGTGTTTTGGTTTTGACATGCTCTGTACTATGACATTGGGCATCGGCCTTGGCAGACGACGTTGCTGGCATTTCATCGTCTCGGCCATGACTAGTGGCAGCAGCTTCAGCACGAGGTGGAAGTGGATCTTGATCTTTCCCTAATTTTGGAACCTCAACATTTTTGTTCTCCATATTTTAATAGGCACAACTAAAAGGCACCTCAGGTAAACAATGGAGATGGATGGATTGGATACTAGTATACAATTATGGACGGGCTGCCGAGTGCCGACACAGAGGTAGCCACAGCCGTGAACTACCGCACTGTACTGTGTCTGCTGCTAATATATAGACTGGTTGATAAAGAGATAGTATACTCGTAACTAGTATGTATGTATAAAGAAAGAAAAAAAAACCACGGTTAGGTGGTATATACAATTATGGACGGGCTGCCGAGTGCCGACACAGAGGTAGCCACAGCCGTGAACTACCGCACTGTACTGTGTCTGCTGCTAATATAGACTGGTTGATAAAGAGATAGTATACTCGTAACTAGTATGTATGTATAAAGAATGAAAAAAAAACCACGGTTAGGTGGTATATACAATTATGGACGGGCTGCCGAGTGCCGACACAGAGGTAGCCACAGCCGTGAACTACCGCACTGTACTGTGTCTGCTGCTAATATATAGACTGGTTGATAAAGAGATAGTATACTCGTAACTAGTATGTATGTATAAAGAAAGAAAAAAAAACCACGGTTAGGTGGTATATACAATTATGGACGGGCTGCCGAGTGCCGACACAGAGGTAGCCACAGCCGTGAACTACCGCACTGTACTGTGTCTGCTGCTAATATATAGACTGGTTGATAAAGAGATAGTATACTCGTAACTAGTATGTATGTATAAAGAAAGAAAAAAAAACCACGGTTAGGTGGTATATACAATTATGGACGGGCTGCCGAGTGCCGACACAGAGGTAGCCACAGCCGTGAACTACCGCACTGTACTGTGTCTGCTGCTAATATATAGACTGGTTGATAAAGAGATAGTATACTACTAATATTATATACTGGTGGTCAGGTCACTGGTCACTAGTCACACTGGCAGTGGCACTCCTGCAGCAAAAGTGTGCACTGTTTAATTTTAATATAATATTATGTACTCCTGGCTCCTGCTATAACCTATAACTGGCACTGCAGTAGTGCTCCCCAGTCTCCCCCACAATTATAAGCTGTGTGAGCTGAGCAGTCAGACAGATATATAATATATATAGATGATGCAGCACACTGGCCTGAGCCTGAGCAGTGCACACAGATATGGTATGTGACTGACTGAGTCACTGTGTGTATCGCTTTTTTCAGGCAGAGAACGGATATATTAAATAAACTGCACTGTGTGTCTGGTGGTCACTCACTATATAATATATTATGTACTCCTGGCTCCTGCTATAACCTATAACTGGCACTGCAGTAGTGCTCCCCAGTCTCCCCCACAATTATAAGCTGTGTGAGCTGAGCAGTCAGACAGATATATATAATATTATATATAGATAATAGATGATGCAGCACACTGGCCTGAGCCTGAGCAGTGCACACAGATATGGTATGTGACTGAGTCACTGTGTGCTGTGTATCGCTTTTTTCAGGCAGAGAACGGATTATATTATGTACTCCTGGCTCCTGCTATAACCTATAACTGGCACTGCAGTAGTGCTCCCCAGTCTCCCCCACAATTATAAGCTGTGTGAGCTGAGCAGTCAGACAGATATATATAATATTATATATAGATAATAGATGATGCAGCACACTGGCCTGAGCCTGAGCAGTGCACACAGATATGGAATGTGACTGTGTGCTGTGTATCGCTTTTTTCAGGCAGAGAACGGATTATAAATAAAAGTGGTGGTCACTGGTCACTATCAGCAAAACTCTGCACTGTACACTACTGAGTACTCCTAATGCTCCCCAAAATTAGTAAATCAAGTGTCTCTCTAATCTATTCTAATTCTAAACGGAGAGGACGCCAGCCACGTCCTCTCCCTATCAATCTCAATGCACGTGTGAAAATGGCGGCGACGCGCGGCTCCTTATATAGAATCCGAGTCTCGCGATAGAATCCGAGCCTCGCGAGAATCCGACAGCGTCATGATGACGTTCGGGCGCGCTCGGGTTAACCGAGCAAGGCGGGAAGATCCGAGTCGCTCGGACCCGTGAAAAAAAACATGAAGTTCTGGCGGGTTCGGATTCAGAGAAACCGAACCCGCTCATCTCTACTTTCCAGTGATAAAACTCCTGGGTTTTGCACCTGATGTACAAAAACTCAGGAATTTTATGTCAGTGGAAATGGGTATTAGATGGCTAATAGGCAAACACAGAAGATAGTATAGGACCTTAATCACAAGCTTACAATAGCCAGTAAAATAGGCTTTGGGGCAGATGTACTAAGCCACATACAATTGCAACTACCTGAATACAATTTCAAGTTAGTTGCAACACAATGACTAAAAGAATTAATTGCAAACAGTGTCAGAGAATCAACTAAACAAAGTCCTGAATATATTTGAAGCCTGCTTGGCACACAAGTGAGTTAACTGGTCGGTACACAAAGCAGGCACTCAGTAGTACGCCTTCTATTTATAGGCTCAAATTGTAAACAGATCCAAGATGGATTCTTCCTGTTATCACTACTGCCCATCTTGCGTATGGGTAAGTTTAATAAGTTTTAGGTCTAATAGTGACATCTGGTGGCCAGACATGAACTTGTCCAAGACTATTCAAAAAATGTACTGTATGTATGCTGTCTACAAATAGTGCTAGTAGCGTGTCATGTACAAACCTCAGTGTTAATTATATGCACTTTTTTTTTTTCTTCATCTACCATTACTGTCACTCAGGGTAGCAGAGCTGGTGCTTGGGTTATAGGTACCCTAGGCAAAGTTTCACAGTACCCTTTTCCCAGCCCCATAATGTTATATATACAGACAGCACTGTAGTATAAAAAATATAATTATTTAAATAATGTTTGTTAAACATAAACGAAAATAAATGATTCCATTTATTTTAGGTTTTGTGTTACAGTAGGATGATCTTTTATTATCCGGCTATATCAGAAAGAAGGTGACTGCATTGAAAAAATCTTTAATATGTAGTACAAAATAGACTTTTCTTCGTGCTGCCGTCCAACCCTCTGCTCAGTGGAGAACACCTTTAGATACTGTACGTGCCCTCTCCACCCCTTTATCTCATTTCAGTCTTTAATAGTGTCTGCATTGTGATATTAATAAAAGTGAAAGTCACATTTACCATGTAAAATACATTTAAAAATGAAAAATGACATCAAAATAATACAAATTGAATAAAAACATTTGTTGTCTTTGGATGTGATAATACAGAATACTGTATAATGTATAATTGCGCAATAAAACTGTATTCATGAATTCATAAAATAATAATCACCCTGTAAAAGTGATCCATAAATCAGTCCCAAATCCAATAGATAATGCTGTTGCAAGATGCAAATCCCAAGGACAATCTCTTCACTCCAATGCCTCCTATTAGAAATGGTTTACTCCTATAGGTACTCCTCCACTCAGAGGCGGATTGGCCATAGGGTTTACAGGGAAGATTCCTGGTGGGCCGACGTACCCGTGGGGCCTGTTTTGTTTGAGGACATGTGGTCCTTTTTATAGACATAATTAATAAGATGCAAAATAATTTGCATATGTGAAAATTACTTTGCCACTTGGCCTGTGATTGCAGATGATCTAGTGTATGCTCTGTCTGCCTGCTTGGCTGACATATAAGATTGAGTGAATAGTGATTGGGATACGGTTGGTGTAATAAGCAAGAAAATATATCTTTCTAAAAAATTATAGTTTCTTAAATTCTGAAGGTGTATCATATAATGTGCTCATAATATTTTATTTTATTTCTTTTCAACTCCCCCCTTGATGCTGGACATGCCCACTATCTGGAAAGTCTTGGGGGGAGGGTGCTGCTGCCATGGCCCATGGCTAGACCTTACACCTCTGGTGCTGCCCATGTGTGGCCACTAGTACAAATTTCTCCAGGGCTGCTTTTTGCCTGCCTCCACCACACACACACACACACACACACACACACACACACACACACACACACTCTCAATATTAAAGCGCAACAGATTTTGCTGTGCTATATAAGAAACTGTTAATAAATATGTGTATAAATAAACATATTTATCTCTCCTTTCTCCCACACACCCCACAGTCTCTCTCCCCAATGACTCCATGCTGCATCCCCAGCTCCCCCACCTCATCTCAAAGCTCTGTATCCCTTCACAAATCCACTCTTACCCCAGGGAGAGACTCTCCTGCACTGCAGTCCCCAGTATCAAGACCCGAACACCGCACAGAGGGAACCATCAGAGCTGGATTAAGGGGGGAGGGGGCCCTGGGGGTACGTACCCAGGCCCCCTTTTTTAAAAGGGCCCCCGCTACCCACCACAGCGTTGCTGCGCTCCTGGCTTCCGGCTGCACTGCTAAACGCCGGCGCCACAAGCAGTGTACCTGAACTCCGGCTGTCCCGGCTCAAGGCTTCCCACTGCCAAACTTCGGCGCCGCGCGCAGGACAGCTGAGCAATGGATATCCCGGCTCCCGGGTGCCTGTCTTGGCTCCACACTGCCAAACGCCGGCGCGGCATACAGGGTGGCTGTCCTGGCTGCCTGTCCCGGCTCCCCCTTGCCAAACGCTGGTGCTGTACGCAGGATAGCTGAGCGACTGCTATCCAATAACAGTAAGGCTGGCTGCATTTAAAGTTTAGGTATGTGTATATATACATATATATTATTATAGTGTGTGTATAAATGCATGTGTCTGTGTGTGTGTGTGTGTATGTATATATATATATATATATATATACTGTAAATATTGGTGTATATGCATTTATATATGGACGTGTATGTATATATATATATATATATATAAAATGATATCTGTGTATATAAAATTATATATATGTATGTGTGTGTATGTGTATATATATATATACACACACACACACACACACACACACACACACACACCGTGGATTCAGACCGGCAGTGGCTCCTTTTATAAGTAGTTAAATGCTCCGGTGCCCTCCATGGATTAGATCCGATGTAGTGCAAAGGATGGCGGCGGTCTTGTAATAATGAATTAAGTTTTCACTCTATTAGCTCAACATTTCGGGCCTGCTGCCCGTCGTCAGGAGACGACATGGACGGGACGCTCACAGCGGATGCGATCAGGTAATTATGACATGCCCTGGTGTGGGTATATATATATATATATATATGTTTATCCTTGTCACATTCTGTTATCTCCTGTTGAGCTAATAAAGTGAAAACTTAATTCATCATTACAAGACTCGGAGTGCCGCCATCCTTTGCACTATATCTATATCTATATATATATATATATATCAAATATATCAAATCTCAAGAACAATGAAAAAGAAGCGTTGAAACTCCTTCAAGATAATAAGGATGTAATCATCAAACAAGCAGACAAAGGAGGGGGACTCGTGTTAATGGATCGGGATGCCTATGTGAAGGAGGCTCTTCGCCTTTTGAATGATGCTTCTTCATATAGAAAGCTTCCAAACGACCCAACCAACCCTTTTATAGAAGAGCTGAGGATTCTACTCGTACAATACCTTCACAACAACACTTTGGAAAAAGAAGAGTTTCAATATTTGATGACATCAAATCCAGTGATACCGATATTCTATTTCTTACCAAAAATCCATAAATCACTTGAAAATCCGCCGGGCAGACCAATTATAGCCGGAATTGATTCATTAACAGCACACTTGTCAGAATACATAGATATATTTCTCCAGAAGTACGTGACACAGTTACCATCTTATCTGAAAGACACTAATGATGTGTTGAGGATTACGTCCAATATACAATGGAAAGAAACTTACATCTGGATAACTATAGATGTACAAAGTTTATACACTTGTATCGTACATGAAAAAGGCATAGAAGCCAGTCGGAAATATCTGGACAGAGATGCCAACATATCCCCACTACACAAGGAGGCCATCTGTGAGTTCATCAATTTCATTCTTCGCCATAATTACTTCAAATTTCAGGACAACTTCTATATACAGACGTGCGGGACAGCAATGGGGACGATCTTCGCGCCCAGCTTCGCGAATTTGTTGATGGGAAGCTGGGAAGAGGAACACATCTATTCTAACAACATGTATACAGAACAATTGATACTCTTCAAAAGATACATAGATGACATCCTGATTATCTGGGAAGGAAAAGAGGAAGAGTTTTTGGTGTTCTTCAATCAGATCTCCAACAATGATTACAATCTTAAATTCACATATCACCTTGACAAAATGAAAATTGATTTCCTGGATTTAACCCTCTCAAGTACCAATCAACAAATCAGTACCTGCAATTTCATTAAAGATGTAGATACCAACAGCTACTTACACTATAAAAGCTGCCATGCGAAGAACTGGAAACGCAACATTCCATACTCGCAGTTTCATCGCATCAAACGCAATTGCAGCAATCAAGAAGAACAAGATAGACAACTTGATTTGTATGCGGGAAGATTTAAAGACCGAGAATACCCAGAAAGTACCATCAGAAAAGCTCTAGAGAAAACACGTGGAACTACCGAACTAATTCCTAACAACAAAAACACAGAGGATTCTCTGAACTTTGTCCCCTTCATCACCACATACAACTGTCAAGAACAAACTATCAGGAACTCCATAAAGAAACATTGGAATCTCCTCCTACTTGATCCCGTCCTCAAAGACATTATCCCACCTCAACCAAAAATCGTCTTCAGAAAAACCAGAAGTTTGAAAGATATCCTGGCACCGAGTCTTCTCAAAAAAGAACAGTTAGGAAATAGAAATTCAATACCGAAATGTAAAGGCAACTACAAGTGCGGAAATTGCAACATGTGTAGATATGTACACCCCATCAGAAGAGTTTTTTCTAACCACAACAACACTAAAGAATATACTATTAAAGATTTTATGAACTGTAACTCCTCTATGGTTATTTATCTTTTGGAATGTAGTTGCGGCCTAAAATATGTGGGCAAAACCAAACGAGTTCTCAAGATCCGCCTACAGGAACATGTCCGCAACATAAAAAATAAGGTAGAAAACCATGCAGTCTCAAGACATTTTAAGGAAAAACACAACTCGAATCCAGAAGATTTAACCTTCAAGGCTATTGAACTCTTAAAACCAGGAGAAAGAGGTGGTGACATACTAAATAGACTTTCCAGAAGAGAAATGTATTGGATTTATGAACTTCAAACTATGTCACCCCTCGGATTCAATGAGACTTTTGAAATAGCACCTTTTTTATAAAAACTTTCCGCCCCATACTCATGTTTTTTAAACTGCGCAACACTTTACACTGGTTAAAGAACTTTTCACACTATGCATGCCACACAAAGTCACTTTGTTATCACGTATTTTCTATACAACTAAATAAAATTCTTTTAAGGACGCTGTTTTTTTCTATGATTTTCAGGGAAGAAGAATTTATCTTGCCCTATAAATGACTATTTTTCTGCTCTATACACAAAAAACCTGCCCTTTACCTCATCATCAGTCCAGTTCATCATTTTTGAAGATCACTATTTTGAAGATTACAAATTTAATTATGAAATTATCATGTTTGAAGATTGTGCATATCCATGAAAGAGCCAGAAACTGTCCTACGAAAACCTTCTTTTTACATCAAATATGTTTATTTTTGATTAAATCCTTTGTCTAATAAGAATACTTGAATGACATATGCTATATGAATGTGTTCTGTTTTGAATCATGTTTCTTTTATCAACTGTTTTGATAGTGAGGCATTAACTGCATCTAATTGATGCAGATGCGGTCCAGATAAGCAGTCACGTGTGCGTTCCACCAGTCCGATGACGCATCACGTGACCAACGAAATGACATCATCGACCGCCGCATCACCATGCCCGTCACTCCAGTGCTATACAGCACGGCCTCTTGCCAGCCCATCAGCGATCAGCGCGCCCAGTACCTACGGCGGCTGATCGCAGAGGGCACTTTGTTAAGCCTAAATCCACATTTAATATAAGTGATTCCCGTTACCGGAAGTTACGTTTTAACTTCCTTTTGCGGACCCGGAAGCGCTTTTGCGTTCCAGCGTGCGTTCCACACCGTCTTTTACGACTCTTATTTCCCTGACAAACATTACCTATTACTAAAACAGTTTAAAAGTCTCATGAATGAATATAAATGTTTCAAGACTGTTTTTATTTCATTTATATATCCTTCTTGCAAATCTCTTGGAATATTCTCACTATCCTTGACAGGAAGTGAGGTCACTACTTGTTGGACCATGTGACAGATCCTCACACTGCTCACAGGTATAAATAGGATACCTGTTCACTACTGACTATATCCCCATGATGAAGTCATACTGCTGACGAAACGCGTTGGGACTGCTGTACCTGAGACCTCCTTATGGACAGATAAGCTTTTTTAACTCAGATTTCCTGTACGTTTGCATTTTTACCAATATTGGATTTTTATGGAAAACAGGATGTACCTGATTGTACATACAGATTGATAAGCTCGAATCTTGTTATCTTCTGTACGCTTGCATTTTTACTATTTTATACCTTCTATGTTATATGTTGTATTAAAATTTTGTAAAAAACCCCAATAATCCCCGCTGGTGGATTTTTAACATTGAGGATTTGCTTATCCTTAGGAGGTTTTTTTATATACAACTACTTCTATTTTGTATGGTGAAATATGCTTTAAAACTGTACGCGCTATGATATTTCTGTTTTATTTCCTTTTACATATGTGCACTGGTCATGAGACCGAAGAAAGTGTATATACCAGATAAGTGATGTCCATACATTATCACTTGAATCACTTCATATCAATTCTTTAAAGAAACACTAAATAGGCGCCCTTATCTTCACTAGTTTCATACTTATCTTTTATGTGCCATCCAAGCACATATCACATTGTTTAAGGTTGCGGCCACCCATTAATTGGGTTAGTTATATATATATTTTTTACGTTATATATATATTTATTCTTTTAAAATCACAGATTCACGTGCACTCTTAGTGCCCACTGAACGTTACCCGTGCGCCCCCGCATCTATTTGTTTTTTCCTATTTGGTCATTTACGGAGGCTGCCGGTAATCAGGCACTTCACTATGTTTAGAAACAGAGGCCTGGAGAAAAGAAATGACCTCTGTCAACAAATTTTCAACGATGAAAATCCAAGCACGTCACATGTCACTGCAAATGATGAAGATATGGACACACTGTTTTGGGACACAGAGAGACTTCTGACAAAAGAGATTAAAACATGGTGGGAGATCAGAGGCTTAGAACAATACATTGCAGTTAATAGAATTCCGAGAGGACTAAGACTCCTCAAAAGACCAACATTTGGTCTAGATAATCAAGAATTTCTGAAGAAATGGGATGAAATACTCCACAACTGCTCTATAGATCTGATGCGACTGATAATCTCGGAAAAAAAGGTCACCCTCACTAAGATAGAGGATGACATTAAGAAGAAGGAACAGATACTTGTACAACACCAAGACAAAGAGGTATTCAAAGCGAACGACCTCACACTCACCAGGAAAATAGAACGCATAGAGGAGGAGGTCATCAAGGGAAAACAAAAGAAGTACCTTAGGGACAAAGAAGACTACCTACAAAACAAAGTGAACAATTGGAGCAGGTTTCAAGATAGGAATACGTACCGTATTCCAGTGTTCCAAGACCAGAGGAAGAAAAGATGGAAGACAACCCCATACCAAAAGAAAAATAACACAGGACGACAAAGAACAATGGCCAACCATGCCTCTCCATACATAAAAACCGTGCCTCTAGGAAATAGATTCTCGGCACTACAACGCCTCGAATCGAACAGCGACTCTGATTTTTTGTCACCGGATCCAGTTGTAGACAACTCACAATCAACAAGGAGGACTTTTTTCAGAGAGAGGTTCAAGGCCCAACCCTCCACAAAAAGAAATTACCAAGAAGAAGAGGAACCAGAGGCAGCGGCAGGACAAAACACCTCCAAAAAGAGGTTTCTATAGACCCGAAGGAGAGAGGCATTTTTAACCTATCAAAACATCAATTAAGTAAAGCGGAAATTTCTCTTCTTAGTAAAGGACTCAAATTCGCACCTTCCAATCATATGAATAAATTTGAAACATTCATCGATCTCAATAAATTTGTAAGATCATTGACATTGAAAAGACATTTTGCCAAGAAGAACACTGAGACGTTTGTGGCTCAACCATCTAAATCAGGTCTAAAAAAGAAATCCAAATTCTACCCCCTAGAATCAACGGGTAACTACATTAACGTATTTTACGAATTGGTGAAAAAAGATCTTTGTGAAGGAGAGATCGAGAAGACAAAAGTATCAAATCTCAAGAACAATGAAAAAGAAGCGTTGAAACTCCTTCAAGATAATAAGGATGTAATCATCAAACAAGCAGACAAAGGAGGGGGACTCGTGTTAATGGATCGGGATGCCTATGTGAAGGAGGCTCTTCGCCTTTTGAATGATGCTTCTTCATATAGAAAGCTTCCAAACGACCCAACCAACCCTTTTATAGAAGAGCTGAGGATTCTACTCGTACAATACCTTCACAACAACACTTTGGAAAAAGAAGAGTTTCAATATTTGATGACATCAAATCCAGTGATACCGATATTCTATTTCTTACCAAAAATCCATAAATCACTTGAAAATCCGCCGGGCAGACCAATTATAGCCGGAATTGATTCATTAACAGCACACTTGTCAGAATACATAGATATATTTCTCCAGAAGTACGTGACACAGTTACCATCTTATCTGAAAGACACTAATGATGTGTTGAGGATTACGTCCAATATACAATGGAAAGAAACTTACATCTGGATAACTATAGATGTACAAAGTTTATACACTTGTATCGTACATGAAAAAGGCATAGAAGCCTGTCGGAAATATCTGGACAGAGATGCCAGCATATCCCCACTACACAAGGAGGCCATCTGTGAGTTCATCAATTTCATTCTTCGCCATAATTACTTCAAATTTCAGGACAACTTCTATATACAGACGTGCGGGACAGCAATGGGGACGATCTTCGCGCCCAGCTTCGCGAATTTGTTGATGGGAAGCTGGGAAGAGGAACACATCTATTCTAACAACATGTATACAGAACAATTGATACTCTTCAAAAGATACATAGATGACATCCTGATTATCTGGGAAGGAAAAGAGGAAGAGTTTTTGGTGTTCTTCAATCAGATCTCCAACAATGATTACAATCTTAAATTCACATATCACCTTGACAAAATGAAAATTGATTTCCTGGATTTAACCCTCTCAAGTACCAATCAACAAATCAGTACCTGCAATTTCATTAAAGATGTAGATACCAACAGCTACTTACACTATAAAAGCTGCCATGCGAAGAACTGGAAACGCAACATTCCATACTCGCAGTTTCATCGCATCAAACGCAATTGCAGCAATCAAGAAGAACAAGATAGACAACTTGATTTGTATGCGGGAAGATTTAAAGACCGAGAATACCCAGAAAGTACCATCAGAAAAGCTCTAGAGAAAACACGTGGAACTACCGAACTAATTCCTAACAACAAAAACACAGAGGATTCTCTGAACTTTGTCCCCTTCATCACCACATACAACTGTCAAGAACAAACTATCAGGAACTCCATAAAGAAACATTGGAATCTCCTCCTACTTGATCCCGTCCTCAAAGACATTATCCCACCTCAACCAAAAATCGTCTTCAGAAAAACCAGAAGTTTGAAAGATATCCTGGCACCGAGTCTTCTCAAAAAAGAACAGTTAGGAAATAGAAATTCAATACCGAAATGTAAAGGCAACTACAAGTGCGGAAATTGCAACATGTGTAGATATGTACACCCCATCAGAAGAGTTTTTTCTAACCACAACAACACTAAAGAATATACTATTAAAGATTTTATGAACTGTAACTCCTCTATGGTTATTTATCTTTTGGAATGTAGTTGCGGCCTAAAATATGTGGGCAAAACCAAACGAGTTCTCAAGATCCGCCTACAGGAACATGTCCGCAACATAAAAAATAAGGTAGAAAACCATGCAGTCTCAAGACATTTTAAGGAAAAACACAACTCGAATCCAGAAGATTTAACCTTCAAGGCTATTGAACTCTTAAAACCAGGAGAAAGAGGTGGTGACATACTAAATAGACTTTCCAGAAGAGAAATGTACTGGATTTATGAACTTCAAACTATGTCACCCCTCGGATTCAATGAGACTTTTGAAATAGCACCTTTTTTATAAAAACTTTCCGCCCCATACTCATGTTTTTTAAACTGCGCAACACTTTACACTGGTTAAAGAACTTTTCACACTATGCATGCCACACAAAGTCACTTTGTTATCACGTATTTTCTATACAACTAAATAAAATTCTTTTAAGGACGCTGTTTTTTTCTATGATTTTCAGGGAAGAAGAATTTATCTTGCCCTATAAATGACTATTTTTCTGCTCTATACACAAAAAACCTGCCCTTTACCTCATCATCAGTCCAGTTCATCATTTTTGAAGATCACTATTTTGAAGATTACAAATTTAATTATGAAATTATCATGTTTGAAGATTGTGCATATCCATGAAAGAGCCAGAAACTGTCCTACGAAAACCTTCTTTTTACATCAAATATGTTTATTTTTGATTAAATCCTTTGTCTAATAAGAATACTTGAATGACATATGCTATATGAATGTGTTCTGTTTTGAATCATGTTTCTTTTATCAACTGTTTTGATAGTGAGGCATTAACTGCATCTAATTGATGCAGATGCGGTCCAGATAAGCAGTCACGTGTGCGTTCCACCAGTCCGATGACGCATCACGTGACCAACGAAAGGACATCATCGACCGCCGCATCACCATGCCCGTCACTCCAGTGCTATACAGCACGGCCTCTTGCCAGCCCATCAGCGATCAGCGCGCCCAGTACCTACGGCGGCTGATCGCAGCGGGCACTTTGTTAAGCCTAAATCCACATTTAATATAAGTGATTCCCGTTACCGGAAGTTACGTTTTAACTTCCTTTTGCGGACCCGGAAGCGCTTTTGCGTTCCAGCGTGCGTTCCACACCGTCTTTTACGACTCTTATTTCCCTGACAAACATTACCTATTATTAAAACAGTTTAAAAGTCTCATGAATGAATATAAATGTTTCAAGACTGTTTTTATTTAATTTATATATCCTTCTTGCAAATCTCTTGGAATATTCTCACTATCCTTGACAGGAAGTGAGGTCACTACTTGTTGGACCATGTGACAGATCCTCACACTGCTCACAGGTATAAATAGGATACCTGTTCACTACTGACTATATCCCCATGATGAAGTCATACTGCTGACGAAACGCGTTGGGACTGCTGTACCTGAGACCTCCTTATGGACAGATAAGCTTTTTTAACTCAGATTTCCTGTACGTTTGCATTTTTACCAATATTGGATTTTTATGGAAAACAGGATGTACCTGATTGTACATACAGATTGATAAGCTCGAATCTTGTTATCTTCTGTATGCTTGCATTTTTACTATTTTATACCTTCTATGTTATATGTTGTATTAAAATTTTGTAAAAAACCCCAATAATCCCCGCTGGTGGATTTTTAACATTGAGGATTTGCTTATCCTTAGGAGGTTTTTTATATACAACTACTTCTATTTTGTATGGTGAAATATGCTTTAAAACTGTACGCGCTATGATATTTCTGTTTTATTTCCTTTTACATATGTGCACTGGTCATGAGACCGAAGAAAGTGTATATACCAGATAAGTGATGTCCATACATTATCACTTGAATCACTTCATATCAATTCTTTAAAGAAACACTAAATAGGCGCCCTTATCTTCACTAGTTTCATATATATATATCTATATCTATATATATATATATATATATATCTCCTATATAATAGCCCTATTCTGTGACCTTGTGATTCATTTGCTAACGCTGGGCGGAGTCACAACAGTGGGCGGAGTTATTCAAATGAGTCACAGAGATCTGGCCAAATCTACAGGAGACTAGGAGCAGAAGCAGATAGCATGGACATTGGGCATGTCACAGACAGGGCTGCATACCTCCCAGCTTTCTGCAGGAGCTTTCTCCAGGCAGAAGGAGGGAAACACTCGGCGAAAAGGGGGCGTGGCTTCACGGGAGGGTCCCCGTTTTCGTCAGTGAGGGGGCATGCCCAGCGCTCTGTGAGCTGCTGGCATGCCCCCAGGGGCTGATTATGAGTCCGGGGGGCCCAGGGCACTTGAGACAGGGGAGCCCTATCTCATTGCTGTGCCTGCTGGGGGTTGGGGGCGTGGCCTAATCGCGGCCCGCGCGGCCACGCCCCCTTATGCAAATTCCGATTTTTGTTTTTATTTTTTTTATGGGATTTTGGCCCCTCAGCTAGGGCTAAATCCAGAGGAGGTGGTCGCTCCCCCCTACACACCCGCACAGGGAGAAGAAAGCAGGGAGACTGCTGCCTCCCTGCAACACCACAGACCTGCCAATATGCAGCAGCGTGTGCTGACTGTAGCACAATGCTGCCACTGTTGCTGGCAGGACGGGGGGGGGGGAGCTTCTGAGCTGGGACAGAGCTACTCCAGCCGGGGGGGCCTCTAAAACTGTGGGGCCAACGGTACGTATCCCCCGCCCCCCCCTTAATCCGGCTCTGCTGCTGGAACCCCCCCATTAATCCGTACCCCCTGATGCCCCCTCTCCCTCTGTCTCCACTATTCACTGCTGCTCTGCTAAGCAGAACAGCGAGTACAGGAGCTTTCCAACTGCCCCCCCCCCCACACCGCAGGACACTGCGACCCGCGGGTGGGACAGCGGGACAGACCCCAAAAAATGGGACTGTCCCGCGAAAATCGGGACATTTGGGAGGTATGGGGGTGTGTGAGGGGTATGTCATACAGACAGACGGGCACCGGCTCACTGTGTGCTTGACCCCCCACATCGGCATACTCAGCAGGGTCTCTCTGGTGCGGAGGAGCGTCACTTTCTGACACACTCCACGCTTCTTAGCTGCAGTTTAGTGAGGCACCTGCCGCTGTGCAGGTTCCATACTGCCTCTGTTATCTCCAGCCCCGGCAACCCCACCGCTAGCTGCAGCGCTGCCACCCGCAGTGGAGTGCGCCCAGCTCATTCACACACTTTAGCTGGCGGGTAGCGCTGCAGAAATCCGAGCTGCTTGCAGGCTCTGACCCACTCCTCCCTCCAGCCGCAGCGTCTCCTGGGAGCTAACCAGTCACTCCCAGTCTCCCCTTACCACAGTGCCCGGAAGCGGTGAGGTCCGCGCCACGTGCATGCTATGACCCCCTCCTCCCTCCAGCCGCAGCATCTCCTGGGGGCTAACCAGTCATTTCCAGTCTCACCTTACCACAGTGCCCGGCAGCTGCGCGAGGTCTGCGTGTGTGACTGAGGAGGGGGGGGAGGGATGCGGACTGGCAGAGAAAGCAGGACTCCAGCCTGAGAGAGTCAGCCATGCCAAGTCTCCAGCAGCAGCAGATCCCAACAGGTTGGAATGGAACAGCAGCAGCCAGCAGCAGTGACTCCGGTAAGACACATCTGTCTGTCACCACTGTTTTGTCCCTAATACCAATCTCTCCCATGCCCTGTGTTCTGTCATGTCCCTGGCCTTGCCCTGCCACCCTTATTCTGGCCCTTTCACCCTTATCCTGGCCCTGTCACCCTTATGCTGGCCCTGTTACCCCTATCCTGGCCCTGTCACCCCTGTGCTTGCCCTGTGAACCCTATACTGGCCCCGTCACCCCTGTTCTGGTCCTGCCGCCCCTACCCTGGCCCTGTCACCCCTATCCTGTCCCTATCATTTCTGTCCTGGCCCCGTCACCCCTGTCCTGGCCCCGTCACCCCTGTCCTGGCCCCGTCACCCCTGTCCTGGCACCGTCACCCCTGTCCTGGCCCCGTCAACCCTGTACTGACCCTGTCACCCCTGTCCTGGCCCTGTTACTGCATACCCTCCAACTACCTTTTATGGCATGTACAGTACCCGCAGTGCCTCCAGACCTCTCCCCAATGCACCACACCTCCGCACCTTCCCCTCCACCACATGCGGCACTCCACCCCACCCCCACATGCTGTGCCTCCAGACCCCCTACACCACCCGTGGCTCCCACTCCTCCACCCCTTCACCACCCACAGCACCTCCAGGCCCCTTCCACCATTCACCCCCCTTATACGTCTCCCCCCACACCTGCCCCCCTCCACCCGCAGCATCTGCAGACACCCTCCTCCATCAGCGGTCCCCCCCTCCCCCACCCCTCCCCCACCAATGGCACCCCTGCACCTGCCCCTCCACCACCTGCAGCACCTCCGGACCTCCTTTCCCATCCGCCGCAACACCCGTACCTGCCCCTACCCTACCCATGGTGCCTGCGGTCCCCTACCCAACCCCCGGCACACCCGTCCCTTCCCATCCCACAGCACCTCCGGAACCCTTCACCCATCCACAACATCCCCACACCTGCCCCTCTCCCACCCGTAGCACCCCTGCCCCTCCCCCACCTGCGGTGCCTCCGGACCCCTCCCCCATCTGCATCCCCCACTCCTCTGCCCCTCCCCCGAACCTTCCCCATCCGGGCCCCACCCCCACTTCTGCCTCCCCTCCACCCGCAGCATCTACAGACACCATCCGCAGTCCCCCCCGCACCCGCTACATTCTGTACATCGTGCCCTGCAGGTGCTGTTCACGCCGTCGCAAGGGGCTGCGCCTCCTTCACCATCGCACGCCCTTTCATTGTGCAATATTTAACCACTAACAAAGGAATGCAGGTAATACTCCATATAATACAAATATTAAACCCCAGAAAGGCATGCAAGGGTTAAGGGGGCGTAGCCCCTTGCGACGGTGTGAAGAGCGCCCGTAGGGCGCGATGAAGCACCTAGTATATATATATATATATATATATGTGTGTAGTATAATATAGACATATATGTGTGTGTGTATGTATGTGTGTGTATGTATGTATATATATATATATATATAATACTTTGTAGTGATTAAAGAAATTATTGTTTTCATTTTAGCTCTTAGGGCCCCCCTGTCGTAAGTACCCCGGGCCCCCTGAAGCCTTAATCCAGCTCTGGGTACCATGTGGGCCTCACACCCCACCCGAAGATGCCGGCACATGGCATAGGAATCCTGGAAAGCGGAGCTACTGCCATGTCCTGTAACTGCCTGCTGGACCTGGAAGAGCGTGGGCACACTCGTGCCACACAATCCCTAAGTGTGGGAGGCTCCTGTCACTCTGAGGCTGCGCCCACACCGCCTACAGCTCACTGCCCTATTTGGACAAGACAGCTCACATCCCTTCCGGGGACTAAGCAGCATATCCTTGGGGCCCCTCTGATCCTTGGGGACCGGCCCTGTGGGCAATATATATCGGCCATTCGAGTAGCCAATGTATAATGAGCCAGTCAGTGGGTGTGAACACCCGATATGTGTGTAAATAACATTTATTTATGTTTATTTCAATAAGGCAAAATAAATGAAAGATACACTGTTTCCCTACTTCCTCGCAGTAAGCTCTCAGAACAATCACATTTCCCATGCAGTTGTCAGAAAAGAAGAAAAAAACCATGCACACCTTGAATGGACTGATTTGTTAAACATTAAACAGTACATCTAACACATACTTGCCAACTTTATAAATCTCCAGTCCTGGAGAAGGCCAGAGAGGAGATGTGAGTGATGGCAAAAAGCCATGAATTGAGCATCTGAAAGGGGGGCCAGGCCAAAATGATGTGATTATCATAGATACATGTAATATTGGCACCACCCCCTCTCCACAGTCCGCAATTCCTTGCATTATACTACCCATCCTGACCACTTCACTAGGTTGTAGACAGGACATGGGAGGGCCACCCACTCTTCTGGGAGAGTCCCCGGAAATTCAGTAGTCTCCTGGACATGCTGAGCTATAAGGTTCCAGATTTTTCAAGTGTTTTTTTCCTTTACTTAATTTATAACAAGAGGTGGGATTTTATAATATAGTAAGCTCTGAGTTATGTAATAATATAAAAGTAGTAGTAATAGTAATAATAATAATAAAAAATAAATAAATTAGCTTCGCTCTGCTCCCTATAGTCTACACAAATATGAGGCTTTGGATCAACTGCTATACCTTTATTAGCTCTCTCTCTCTCCATACAAATGTGAAAGCACTCACTCACTGACTCATCACTAATTCTCTTACTTGTCGATATTTTAGGAAGATGTAATTTGACATACTGTAGGTATTCTGCAGGCGGGAAATAGGACATAATTAGAATTTTAATAAACCTCCCCTAAGGGGATGAAAACGGGGTTGACATACTGTCATTACATCATTATAATGCATGGCTTGCGATGCAGGAATAAAAATGCCCAAATGGACAATCGGATCAAAATTTGGATTGCAGCTCCAGTGTGTAGAATTTAATAAACTACAAAAATGGTCCTGTCACTTTTTACTGTGTCTGCTATGAGTTCCCCTCGGGTAACGCCAAGAACCATGGATTAATATTTACTTACATTAAGATGTCTCAAATGTATAGCTCTATAGCTTTACCAAATTATTAACACTTATTTATAGTTACAACTGTGAAAATCAGAAACTCTTGTGCAAAGAACGGGTAGAGCAGCTAGTTAAAAATAAAGGGGGTCATTCCGAGTTGTTCGCTCGCAAGCTGCTTTTAGCAGCTTTGCACACGCTAAGCCGCCGCCTACTGGGAGTGAATCTTAGCTTATCAAAATTGCGAACTAAAGATTAGCAGAATTGCGAATAGACACTTCTTAGCAGTTTCTGAGTAGCTCCAGACTTACTCGGCATCTGCGATCAGTTCAGTGCTTGTCGTTCCTGGTTTGACGTCACAAACACACCCAGCGTTCGCCCAGACACTCCTCCGTTTCTCCAGCCACTCCCGCGTTTTTCCCAGAAATGGTAGCGTTTTTTCACACACACACATAAAACGGCCTGTTTCCGCCCAGAAACACCCACTTTCTGTCAATCACATTACGATCACCAGAACGAAGAAAAAACCTTGTAATGCCGTGAGTAAAATTCCTAACTGCATAGCAAATTTACTTGGCGCAGTCGCACTGCGGACATTGCGCATGCGCATTAGCGACTATTCGCTCCGTTGCGACAAAAAAAATAACGAGCGAACAACTCAGAATGACCCCCAAAATGTTAAACAATCTAAATTACATCTCTGATTACTTATTTCATATCCTATTGCTTTGAAGTGACTTTTATCAATGGTACTGTACAGTACATCTTAAATACAATTAGGAAAAACAGAAAAAAGATCTATCTTTACTCTGATGAACAGCTAGGTAGCTGGGTAGTTAGATGAGCATGTGAGTCTGCAGTTTGCACTGGCAGATTGTGGTCTTGCAGCTTTTGCTGCTCCCTGCAGGCTAAAGGCAGGTACACACCAGGCAATTTTGAAACAATAAAGATTTCCATTGAAATGTCCCCAACAGCAGAATGAACGATATAGTGAATGATATTATTCAGTGACGCCCTCCCTCCCATCCCTGAACATGCAGTTATGATAGATATAGCCTGATTGAACTGCATGTTTAATTGATAAAGATAAACGATAACAACCCGTGGGAGCGCACATCTTTATAGTGCACACACACTGGACGATATGCGCGATAATATCTTTATCGTGCATATCATCCACTTTCAAATCGTCGAATGTATATGCACCTTAAGGAAGAGGTCCAAGCTCTGCACAAGGAGTTCTTCATGAAGAGCAAGGTACACAGTTGTTTTGTTCTTATTATTATTTAAATGTATATTTTCCACAGTACTGCAGAGTCAGTAAATAATGCAAAGCTATTATTATTATTATTATTATTATTATTATTATTATTATTATTATTATTCATTTATTCATGCATTAAGTGCAAATGCTGTATATAACAGGGGTAATTCAGACTGCATCGCTGCAGTGGCAGTGATTGCAGTCTGAATTACTGTGCGCATGTGTGATGTACACACTGCGCATGAGCAGCCAGTGAGATGCGAAAGCATCTCATTGGTGCGATCGCCTCTGCCTGACTGACAGGTAGAGGCTGTCGCGGGAGGGGGCGTGCCAATGGCATTAGAACGCTGTTGGCGGGGCACAGTCCGGACAACAGAGCCTTGTCTGGACCGTTGGGTGGGTGGGCCATGGCGACTGCATGACATCACATGCAGCCGCTGCAACCCAGGATGCGGTGGTTAGCCCCCTGCCAGCACGCAGGAGCTGCGCTGTCAAGGAGCTACTTGTAAGGTACAAAAGCATCGCCACCGTGTGGGGGTGTGGGGGCCTAGCATGCGGGGCAGACTAGCCCTGTGCTGGGCGTCCTTCTGCATGTCAGAGTAAATGATCGTAAATGTGCTAAATTTAGCACATCTACGATCAACTCTGAATTACCCCCATAGTGCTGTACATTAAGGGGATCATGATAAATATAAATAACAAAATGACATGAAACAAAGTTAATATTGTCCTCCTCAAATGTGTTTTTGAAAAGAGTCGCACATAAAGGGCGGTATTCTATTAGCACCAATGAGATTTCTGCTGATCAAAATGGGCAGATATATCGCGATTAATGACCGATGGTAATTACTGCAGTATCCATTTGATCAACTGAAATTGGACTCTTGGACAATCGCACAAAAATTCATAGGATCAGGGATAATTCCCCTATCCCATGTGTTATCACGGCTCCGGCGGCCCCTTATCACGAATTATGCTTCGGGTGCCCGAGTGTGCACTGGCGCTGAAAGTTGGTGTCTCTGTCCTTGCAGATTCAGCTGCATAGATGTACACAAAGGAGTTTGTAATGTAATTTGCATAAACTCGCAGATTGGCGACCACTAATAGACTCTGACGGTTACTCAGATTTTTTTCAGATATTTGGAGGGCTATATTAATTAAGTAGACTCTGGTGAAGTACTTTTTCTTTCATAGTTCCTAGCCTAGTTTTCCCTCAGTGCACAGGGGTGGATTGGGATGGAAAACCAGCCTGGGAAATTTCTGAAGCAGCCCTAAATGGGGTAGTGGTGTCCAGGGGCGGATCCAGAAGAAAATGATAGGGGGGGCACCATGGAAGGGTAAGTACATTTGCGTGCGGCTTCGGTGCATGCTTGTTAGGTGGCGCTTCTTATACAATGCCCACAGTTGTAGCGCTCATTATGCAATGTCCACTGTACTGGTAGTGCCCCTTATATAGACCCCATAGTAGTGGTGCCCCTTATGCAATGCCCGTATTGCCCCCAGTAGTAATGTTGCCTGTAGTAATGCCTGCAGTCATTTAGTGAGTGTGGCCAATTAAAATGAGACGTGATACACAGACATATGCCCCCAATAGTGCAGTGCCAAATCCACAATTGCACCCACAGTGCCAGATCCACAATTGCCCCCACAGTGCCAGATCCACAAATGCCCCCACAGTGCCAGATCCAAAAATGCCCCCACAGTGCCAGATCCAAAAATGCCCCCACAGTGCCAGATCCAAAAATGCCCCTACAGTGTCAGGTATACAAATGCCCCCACAGTGCCAGGTATACAAATGCCCCCACAGTGCCAGGTATACAATTGCCCTCACAGTGCCAGGTAAACAATTGCCCCCACAGTGCCAGGTATACAATTGCCCTCACAGTGCCAGGTATACAAATGCCCCCACAGCAGGTATACAAATGCCCCCACAGCAGTTCTGCAGCTGCTTACCGCTGCTGCTGCTGCTTCTCTGCCCGGCTGGCTCTGAGGGTGTCAGGAGGAGAGCGCGGCTATGTCTGGCGGCGTGCAGGACTTCAAACTAGCCACCAGTTCGTGAGCCAATCAGAGCTCGCGGACCGGCTGCTCCTGATTGGCTGCCGGTCCGCGAGCTCTGATTGGCCCACGAACCGGCAGCTGGTTTGAAGTCCGCAACACGCCGCCAGATAGCCGCGCTCTCCTCCTGACAGCTGAGACACGCTGCCGCTGGACTGAGCGGCAGCATGTCTCAGTGACACAAGCGGGGGGGACGGGGACGGATGGGGCTACAAATGACAGGGGGGGCACGGGCCCGAGTGCCCCCCCCCCTGGATCCACCACTGGTGGTGTCTGTGGAGGGGACTGGTCTGGTGCCTTATCTAGATTTGTTTAAATGGAACAAGGGGCATGTGGAAGAGAGTGATTATATATGAAAAAGCATATGAAAGAGTCTGATGGCATATAATGGGCATCTGAATGATCTGATGACATATAAGTGTATTAAAGGAATTGAGGGGGTGCCAAGCAGAAACTTTGCCCTGGATGACAGAAGCATAGCTTCAAAGCTGGTTTTAGAGCCACTGATTGCTAAGAAATACTAAGAAGGAGGAGATTATTGTGCATGTAAGCAGAGAAATAGTACATAAGGGGAAGAGAGCCCCGCATGTCAGACTTACAATCTGTAGGGAACCGAGGGATGTAGTTACTATCCCAGCAGCCGAGATCCCGGCGGTCAGAATACCGACGATGCTGAAAGCTGCGCAAAGGCTATTCCCACTCATGGGTGTCCATGACACGCATAGAGTGGGAATAGAACCTGTGGTGAGCACGAGCCACCGAGCCTGCAAGGGACTTTTTAGCACTCTTCCCTCCGCTGGCATTCTGACGGCCGGGATCCCGTGGTCGGTATTCTGACCTCCGGGATCCCAACTGCCGGGATTCCATTACCAACACGGGAACGGTGGGCGAACAGAGTTGGCACAGCATGGTGAGTCAGTTTGCTGAGGCATAAATGATGTGTTAGGAGTGTAGTAAATTATTATTAATCATTAATAAATCCAGAAATGGCATAAGGCTGGAAAATGCACTGCTTTGTGGTCAACATTTTATTTACCCACCCCTCCATTGTAATTACTCACAGACACTGTCACTTAATGTTACTCTGGCCATATAATTTTTTTCTAAAATATATTTTATTGAGGTACAAGTTGTACAGTAGTATGCAATGAAAGCATTAAGCATATGCAAAAAGTAGTAACGCAGGTAACAGAGCATACTATGTAAAGCAGAGTCACAATTTCAACCAAGACCTCAAAATTTTTTCCAATTTTAAACATATAACATAGAACACATAAAAAGTTAGACCGCTGTAAGGCATAGCGATGACTAGAAAGAGGTCAGTAGTAGGTCTAAATTAACAGAAAATTGGACATGAAGAATTGTCCAACCACGTGAAGGCCGAAAAATATAAACATAAACAATAAACACATATAGAAATAGTACTTACTGAGGCCAGGGGACCGCCAACCCATCCATGGAGGGATCAGTAAATTAAAGAAAGACATAGAAGAAGGAGATTCAAGAAGGGAAAAGAGAGAGGGAAGAAGGGTGAAGGTAGAAAAGGTGTAAGACACATAAAATAGCAAAAGGTAAAAAAGGCGTGTTGGGCTGAAGAAAGAGGCTATGAGAGAGAAATGGGGGGTCTGTTATCCAAAAGTTGGTGGGCGTATCATGTGGTGGAGTGAAAACATTGTTTTATAGCTAGTTTGGTTGAAGAAGGCAATGTGTGAATAAACTTGCCCCAGCACCAAAACAGTGCAGGAGGCAGCATCTCTTTGTTAAGAGATGGCTCCAACCAGTCCATTGTAAATAAGAAAAGAAGTCTGGAGGCAGCCATGGGTAGAATGGGAGAAGTGTCATGTATCCATTGCTGGAGTATGGACTTCCGTCCTACAGCCGAAAGAAGTGTCACTAGCTTTTTGTCTTGATGAGGGATATCTGGTTGGTCGAGGAGATGACCAAAGAGGGCCCAAGAGGCACTGCAGCAAAAATGTATACCTAGCACAGAGGTACTATATGTCTATAACTCACTCCAGAATGTTTGGATATGGGGGCATTGCCAAAAGCAGTGCATAATGTCGGCTACTGGTGCAGAGCATTTAATACATTTGGCTGAGTCAGAAAGGCCAATTAAATGACTTCTTTTAGGGGATATGTAAGCCCTGTGTAAAATCTTGTAAGACATTTCCTGGTAGATGCTTGCTGGCATAAGTTTCAGAGGGGTCACAAAATTGTCTTCAGGGGACATAGAGGGGATTTGAGAGGACCATTTTTGCAGTTGTGCTAGACCAGATGTGGGGATAATTTCAGTACATATACGGGCATAAATGGTCAAGATGGAGTATGTGCCTGAGTGTAAAAGCATGTCTAGAGGATTGAGAAAGTCTTGTTTTTGTAGATTAGACAGGACAGATTGTTGATAGTGAGAAGCCTGAAAATAGTAGAACTCATGAAGGGGGCTAATGCCATACTTTTCCACAGCCTCAGAAAAAGTGAGTGGTTTGTTAGTAGAAGAAAGGAGATTCCAAAGATGTGTAATATCAACCGAGCGCCAAGCACAAAAGGGAAAAGATGCCCGTCTGTTTTGGAAGTTTAAGTTACCAGTAAGAGGAAGAAAGATTGAGTGAGAGTGCTGCAAGTTTAATAATTGTCTGGATATCCGCCATGCCCGGACAGTGGAATTCAAAAGTAGATTATCTAGATGAGGCAGTTTCAAGTCAGCGTTACGTGCATGGAGAATATAACTAAGGGACAGAGGAGCACTGAGTTGGGAATCTAATGTTGAGTCAGTAAAAATGTTTGTGCCTCTAAGCCAGTCCATAGCAAAGCAAATGAGATGCACTCTATTATATTGCTCTATGTCAGGCAAATTTAATCCTCTACTCTGTACTGATTGGGAGAATTTAAGAGAGCTGATTCTCAGCCGCTTATTGGACCACATAAACCTAGAAATATGAGAGTTGAGGAGGGATAGGTCATATTTCGTAAGCAGGATAGGGACCATCTGTAGGACATAGAGCAATTTTGGGAAACAAGCCATCTTAATGAGATTACAGCGACCGAGTAGTTTAAGTGGGAGTTTTTGCCAGAGGCCGAGTTCAGTCTGTATTTTGGTGAGGATAGGATGAACATTATAGGAATAAAGAAGTGCAGGGTCAGAGGGCAATAAGATACCGAGATAGGTGATATAAGAAAGAGCCCAACGGAATGAAAAAGGAGTGACCCACCCCAATGTCACCTGTCGAAACTGGGCCAAGGCCTACCATTTATCATAGTTAATGGAGAAACCTACGAAGAAAGAAAACCGTGCGATGGCATCCTGTAACACTGGCACAGATTGTTTTGGGATTAGAAGTGAGGAGAAGAATATCATCCGCAAATGCTATAATTTCAATTCTTGAGAGCCTATTTTTATACCCTGAAAAGTAGACACTATAACGTATGAAAAGTTCTAAAGCTAGATTGAAGAGGAGGGGGGTGAGAGGGCATCCCTGTCTGGTCCCCCTTTCGAGAGTGAAAGGAGATGAAGAAATGTTGTTGACAATCATCTGCGTAGTAGGGTCGGTATATAGGGATCGAACTAGGCCACAAAATTTCTCTCCAAAACATTGACAACAATTCAAGACTCCGTCCAGGCTATCTTGTCAAAAGCCTTTTCAGCGTCAAGGTTAATTAAAATGTTATTCACAATTTTATGAGTATGAGTGCGGGTGATAGCAGTGAGAGCAGCTCTAATACCTTGAACCAATTGCCTATGTTTAATAAAGCCCTACGGTGCAGGCGATATAATATGAGAAAGGCACGTCTGTAGGCAAGTAGCCATGAGTTTAGTCAAATCTTTAAAATCCTGATTAAGGAGGGAAATCGGTCTATAAGAACTAGTTAAGGAGGGTTCCTTACCTGGTTTCGTTATGACAATAATCTTGGCCTCATTGAACCTAAGTCGGGTCTGTTTAGAGGTGAGGATGTCATTATAAAGAGACGTGAGAGTGGGAGCTAAGTCTTCCTGGAGCATTTTATAGAAGTCAGCGCCAAATCCATCAGGGCCAGGACTCTTATTATTCGGCAGATTTTTAATGGTATCAATGACCTCTTCAGCAATTATTGGGCTATCTAAAAATTACCTTTCCTCTTGGGAGAGGATGGGGAGATTAGCCTCTTCAAGAAAGGAGTGGCCTGCGGCAATATAATCAGGACCCTTGGTGTACAGGGATCTATAGAAGCGCAAATAGTATCCAGGTCAGGAACAATTTTCCCTGAAACATTAATGGTACTCATCCATGTACGGGATTTGGGCCCCTTGATCAGATTTGCTAATAACTGGCCAGATTTATTACCCCACCTGTGAAACTTATTTCTCTGATAGTCATAAGATAATTGTGCACGTTCAGTAAGGAAAGTATCATAAACATGCTTAGCTGAGAGATAAGCCTCCTTGTGAGCAGGAGTATCATGCTGTTTATATCTCTGATATGAGGAGGTCAGAGTCGCTCTCAGTGTCTGCAATTGAGTAGAACATTTTTTCCTCTTAGAGTGAGTGTAAGATATAATGTGACCCTGGAGGACTGCCTTAGCGGCTCCCCAAAACAACGGCATATCTGTATTCTGTTCACTATTATCTAAAGTGTAATTAAGCCAGGACTGTTTGAGGTGAAGGAGAAAATCAGTAGAATGGCATATGTATGTGGGGAAGTGCCAACATGGAGAAGTGCGATGGGGTAGCGTTATCCCAATATGCAGGGAGATGGAAGGATGATCTGATATAATAATATCTGCAATAGACGTGTGTGTAAACTTAGGAAAAAGACAGGCAGAAGTGAAGATGTAGTCAATGTGGGAATGAGACGAATGAGGGCGAGAGTAGAAAGAAAAGTCTTTTTGAGTGGGGTGAAATATGCGCCACAGGTCAAGTATATCAAGTTGTGTGCAGAAGGATGGCAAAAGATGACAGAGAGAAGTGGTAATGTGGGTACTTACTCTGGATCTATCCATGGATGGGTCGACAACCAAGTTAAAGTCCCCACCAACAATCAGGTTTTGACCACCCCAGGAGAGAAGCGTTGTCAAACAAACTGCAAAAAAGGAGTCAGAAGAAGTGTTGGGAGCATACAAGTTAAAAAGGGTATATACAGTATTGTCAATACATACATCGAGTAGAATAAATCTGCCATCAGCGTCAAGAAGTTTCCTGCAAATGGAGTACTGTATGTTGGCTTTGGAAAGGATAGCTACCCCCCTAGACTTAGAATGGTATGGTGCCAAGATACACTCCCCAATCCAGGAAGCAAGTAATGTATGTCTAGGGTCGTCTAACCAGCGTTTTTCCTGAAGAAATGCTTTATGAGGGCCCATGCGTTTTAAATGAGAAACCACTTTCCTGCATTTAACCGTAGCAAACTATCCTGAGAATCTTCATCTACATGAGGTTGTGGGGAAGCAACAGACGCTATACTAGCCTACACCCACAGCTGGAAACATAAGTGAGAAGAAAAATAAGATAAAACAGGCTCTCCCCCGTCCCAGCAAGAAGGGAGAGAATGCCCCAGGAGAGGTAGGGGGCAACAATAACAGAAAATGAACTGAACATGTAGAAAGCGAACTAGTAGTGTACATGTATTATACACTTAATACTCCACAGGTGAGACCCGAGTGTAGAGATGGGATAATAGTGGAGTGCAAGTTATAAAGGTCAATTTACAGTTAAGTATCAGGTCGGGAGAAGTGTAGCTTCGCTGCATCAGGGTCATCAAAGAAAAGTGGCTTGCCATCCTCGAAGACTCGCAGGCAGGCTGGGTAAAGCAAAGAATACTTGACCTTGGAGTCGAAGAGGTGCTTGCAGATGGGGGCAAACGCTCTGTGTTTAGTAGCCACTAAAGCAGAGAGGTCCTGAAAGATGAGGAGATGGTTTCCATTGTAAGACAGGCTGTCTGTTTTGCGATAGTGGTCAAGGATTGTCAGTTTATCCGCATAGTTCAGGACTCTCATAATGACAGGACAGGGATGCCCAGCAAAGCTTTTTCATTCCAGCCAAACTCTATGAGCTCCCTCAATGACAAGCGGAGCCACTTTTAAATCCATAGCCAACTGCTCTGGGATACCTGATGAAAAGAGATTCATGAGCTCTTACTACTTGACGGACTCCGGTTTGCCTATATATCCTATATATAGATATAATCCCCCTACCACCCGGGGGATTATATCTATAATCCCCACCCCCCCACCCCTTTCCCACAGCTCACGGCGACAGGCGGTCACCTCAATGTTGTTCCTGCTGAAGACGGCACAGAGACTGGGACGAAGGGAGATGGGAGCCGCACCAGTTACTCCATGGTGCGGTGAGGAACTCTCCCCTACCTCCCCCTGGACGGACCGCTGCCTCCCCCTGCTTGCGGCCTTACAAAGCCACATATAACGTGCCAACAGCCTAGGGCTCGTGGTCCTACTCCCCACTTGCCCTTGCCGGCTCATAAATTTTACCTATGCCGCGAGGCCCTCACACCTCACACCTCCCTTCCTCCTGGTGCTCCACAAGCATGATGAGAGTGCACTGAGAGTCTTTGTTTAATATGTGAGGCCCGTTACACCCTTTACTGCATTGATTCTCTGCGATTGGCTACCTCATCTCTATCCAGATCTCTCTGCATGGAAAAGTTCCTGATTCCTCTGCCCGTGATGTCTGCAGGCACTACTCAGCACTCTCGAGACGACACCCCCTGTGGCGAATCATCCGACTCTGACCACTCGACCACACGCTCGCTATCCCAGCGATCCCGCAAATCACGACCGCCTATTAAACAACCGAAGATGAAACACAAAGACCTGATAGCGGTCTTAGGACCGCTCTTAGATGAAAAGCTAGCGGGCATCAAAGAAGCCATTCAGTCCTCTTCGACTTTGCTGAGTCAACATTCTACCCGCCTTGATGAAGCGGAACAAAGGATATCAACCCTAGAAGATAATCTGGAGGAAGCACAACGTTCTCTACGTGCCAAGCAGCTGGAGGTCTCTGACCTATCGGAGAAGCTTGATGACCTCGAAAATTGCAGCAGGTATAACAACCTAAGGATCATAGGCATCCCTGAGTCGGTGAAAGGCCGAGAGCTCTTTGATCTCCTCTCATCAGGCATCCCAGAACAACTGTCTATGGATCTGAAAGGAGCTCCCCTTGTCATTGAGAGAGCACATAGAATGGGACCCGAAAGGAAAAATTCTTCGGGACGCCCTCGCCCGGTCATCATGCGAATTCTGAACTATGCGGACAAAGCGAGACTTCTAGACCACTACCGCAAAGCCGCCAGCCTTTCTATCAATGGAGAACGCCTCCTCATCTTCCAGGACTTTTCTGCATCGGTAGCCGCTAAGCGCAAAGAATATGCTCCCATCTGCAAACACCTCTTTGATGCGAAGATCAAGTTTTCATTACTCTACCCTGCCCGCCTCAGAGTTTTCGAAGATGGTCGGCCATGTTTCTTTGAGGATCCTGAGGAGGCCAAATTACACTTCGCCATACCTGACACTTGATCACTGCATAACTATACCTGTTAGTAGCTCATCGCTGCTCGAGCCTGCACTCGGGCCTCACATAATTTTTTCAGAAGTGTGATTGACACACACTTGATTTTTTGTCCACACTTCTTGTTGTTTCTTGATGTTTTTGTTATTGTTTATATGTTTTGTTGGGTGTACCTGCCTGGGCTGGAGCCCCTTCCCCCCATTGGGGGATCCCCTCCCCGCTCGCTGGGACAGAGATACAACTACTACGTTGCTCCGCATTATCTCATGGAATGTAGAGGGCCTCAATCACCCGGTTAAGAGGAAGAAGGTAATCACTCACCTGAAACGCATGTCTCCTCACATCACGTTCCTCCAAGAGACCCACTGGTTAGACGATCCTAGACACACCCTGCGAGCCCCTTGGATAGGGAATTGTATCTCATCTCCATACCATTCTAAGTCTAGGGGGGTTGCAATATTGTTTCACGCCAATCTCCAATACTCTATTTTGAGAAAGCTTCATGACTCTGAGGGCAGATTTCTGTTATTGGATGTATGTATTAGTGATGTTGTTTATACCCTTCTCAACCTCTACGCACCCAACATCTCACCTGATTCTTTCTTTGCAGACCTTTTAACGACCCTTTTTACTTGGGGCTGACAGAATTTAATTGTCGGCGGAGACTTTAATCTAGTGGTCGACCCATCCATGGACAGATCCAGGGTAAGTGCCTCCTCTACTACGACTTTCACACAACTTCTATCTTCCTTCTGCTCCCAGTTAGACCTTTTGGACCCCTGGCGGATAATCCACCCTACTCAGAAAGACTTTTCTTTCTATTCCCATCCTCACTCTTCTCACTCTCGAATTGATTATATATTCACTGCCGCTCACCTCCTTCCTAAAGTTACCCACACCTCCATTGACAACATCATTATATCCGACCATGCCCCTGTATCTCTCCACATCCAATTAGCCATGTCTCCCCATAGTCCACCCCGTTGGCGTTTCCCTGCCTATCTACGCCAATCTACTGACTTCCTTCTTCATATGAAGCAATCCTGGCTCAATTACACTTTAGATAACAAGGATCAGAGTCTAGACTCACCGGTCTTCTGGGGAGCTGCTAAGGCTGTCCTCCAAGGACATGTTATGTTATGTCATACACTCACTCTAGACGGAAGAAGTTTACTTCTCAGTTACAATCCTTGAGTACCACGCTTACCTCTGCATATAGAAGATATACCCAACATGATACTCCCATCCACAAAGAAGCATATCTCTCAGCTAAACTTGTTTATGACACATTTCTCACAGAACGAGCCCAATTATCTTGTGACTATCAACGTAACAGGCTCCATAGGTGGGGCAATAAATCAGGCAAACTGCTGGCCAATCTGATTAAAGATCCTAAAGCACGCACATGGGTAACTGCAACAGCTCGGGCACGCTAAATACCGACCCCGAAATCATTTGCACTAGATTTAGGGACTTATCAATCTCTGTACACCAAGGGTCCTGACGACTTGGATGCCAACCTCTCCTTTTTAGAGGAGGCTGCTCTCCCCGTTTTGACTCAAGAGGAGAGAGACTCCCTCGAGAGTCTGGTCAAAGTCGAAGAAGTAGCTTATGTTATTAAGACTTTGCCGAATAACAAAAGCCCTGGTCCTGATGGCATTGGCGCAGAGTTTTATAAAATGCTTCGCGATGAGCTAGCCCCTACCCTCACGTCTCTTTATAACCATATCCTTACCTCCAAACAAACCCCAATTAGATTTAACGAGGCCACGATTATAGTCATAGCAAAACCTGGAAAGGACCCTTCCCTACCTGGCTCTTACAGGCCAATTTCTCTCCTTAATCATGATTTTAAAATCCTTACGAAATTGATGGCCAATAGATTACAACTCTGTCTCTCTCGTATTATATCGCCTGCGCAGCTGGGCTTCATTAGACACAGGCAATCTGAGCAGGGCATTCGAACCGCCTTGGCGGCCATAACATACTCACGCTCTCATAATCTCATGGATAATGTCTTAATAAACCTTGACGCGGAAAAGGCGTTCGATAAGATTGCCTGGCCTCACCTCGCAAGAGTTTTGTCACACCAGAAATTTGGTGATAACTTCCGTGGCCTTGTTGACTCCCTTTATGATACTCCTACTGCGCAGGTGATAGTCAATAATAGTTCCTCATCTCCCTTTATCCTTGAAAGAGGAACCAGACAGGGCTGCCCTCTTTCCCCCCTCCTATTTAATCTAGTTTTAGAGCCCTTTATATGTTACATCCTTAACCTCCCGGTTTTTCAAGGGGTTAAAATTGGTAACAGAGAGGTTAAATTGATGGCATTCGCAGATGACATCCTTCTTCTTACCTCCAACCTGAGACAATCCATCATGGCATTGCAGAACGCTATCTCTCGTTTCTCCTCCTTTGCAGGTTTCTCGATTAATTTTGATAAATCAGAGGCATTGGCTATTTTCACCCAGATTACTACAGGTTGGGACACCCCTTTTCCATTTCGGTGGCCCCCGCTCATATTACATATCTTGGAGTCCTTCTCCCTTCTGACCCTGCTCGTCTTTACTCTGACAACATACATCCCATCCTCGCTAAAATCCAAACTGAATTGGCGCTGTGGCAAAAACTACCCCTTAATCTCATGGGTCGCTGTAATCTGGTGAAGATGGCTATCTTTCCCAAATTGCTCTATGTCCTTCAGATGGTACCTGTCATGCTTTCTAAATCTGACCTTTCTCTCCTCAGCTCATCTATTTCTAAATTTATCTGGGCCAGTAAAAGACCCTGAATAAGCCTCTTTAAATTGTCCCAGACGGTACAGAATGGGGGGCTGAATCTGCCGACATAGAGCAATACAATAGAGCCTGTCTTCTTTGTTTCGCAGTGGATTGTCTCAATGGTACATCGGTCTTTACCGATTCGCTGATTGACTCTCAACTCTGCACCCCTTTGTCTCTTAGCTTTGTCCTACACGCATCCAAATCTGACTTGCCGGCTACTTTTCTGGACAATATACTTCTAACTTCCACTGTGGTGGCATGGAAATTATCCAGAAAAGCTCTAAAATTACAGCACACCTACTCCCTATTTCTTCCTCTCCTTGGTAACCCAAACTTTCAACAGGGTCAGGCCTCATATCCTTTCAATGCTTGGCATACTACTGGTCTCACACGAGTTGGTGATTTCCTCGATTCTAGGAAAAAACCATTCACTTTTACTGAAGCACTAGCCAAATATGACATTAACCCTAACCATAGCTTCTACTTCTTTCAGGCTTCACACTATGTACATTCAGTCCTCTCCCATCTCAGCTCACCAGACTTTATTAACAGTCTAGACGCGCTTCTGTGTTCTGGGACATGCTCCATCTCATCTCTATATGCCCACATTCATGTAGAACATATCCCCACTACCGATCTGCCCCAAGTACAGACATGGTCCTCTCACATTCCTTCTATGTCTCCAGAAGCCATAATGGACAGTTTCATAGCTTCCCTTAAACTTATCCCAGCTAGCTTATACCAGGAAATGTCCTACAAGATATTACATAGGGCCTATATCTCCCCGAAGAGGAGTCATTTGATGGGTTTATCTGACTCGGCAAAATGCCTGAAATGCTCTGCGCCAGTCGCGGATCTCATGCATTGCTTTTGGCAATGTCTTCATATTCAGGCGTTTTGGGCTGAACTACAGACATATGGCGCATCCGAGTTAGGTCTATACTTCCAATGCACTGCCCCTTGGGCTCTCTTTGGTCATATCCTAGATCAACCTGACCTTTCCCCCCAGGATACGAAATTGATAGTGATTCTCCCAGCGGTAAGCAGGAAAGCAATTCTCCAGCAATGGATCTCCGACACCCCTCCCACACTACCACTGGCTACCTCTAGACTCCTCTTCCTATTCACAATGGACTGGCTGGAAATGTCTATAAATAAAGAATCACTAACTCCTGCGTTATTTAAATGTTGGGGACGATTTATAAACAGATTGCCCACCCTGACAAAATTAGCTGTTAAACAAAGCTTTCAAAGCACCACGTGGTACGGACACCAACTCTTATCTGATGGCCCTCCCATTTATCTTTTGTAATCATATAATCCTCTCCAAATCTATGCTTCTCTGATTTCCCTTTCTCTAATGCTACGTCTCTCACTGCTGCCTCCCTTAGCCCTTCTTATCCCTTCCCTCTACTTCTTCTCTATGATTCTCCGTTGTCTACATATCTTCTCTCGCTCTGTTGATGTCTCCATGGATGGGTCGGCGGTCCCCTCGCCCTGGCAGGTACTGTTTTTCTTTTTATGTTTGTCTTTTTGTTTCTTTTATTTCTAGTTACACGTTCCCCACCGGGGGGAACGTATTGATATGTTATATGTTTTGTACTGTTTGTATTTCTATTTCTGTATCAAATGGGTGATAGATAGCTCTGAGATTTGGCTTTTCCAAGACTTATATAACACTGTCATCTACAGTTCTTCTATTTTGTACTACAAAATGTAAAAATGAGGTTTTATTTTAGACCCCGTTGTTCATATAATTTGTAGGTCTTGGACCTTACCGGTCTTTATTTTAGAATGGGTACTATGCTTATTCCTGATATTGATTGTTATGTTTTCTGGACCTCAATAAAATATATATTGAAAAAAAAAGAGTATATCGGGTTTCACATATGGAGCATACAGTCGTCAATCATTTACATCTTGATCAGTGAGCTATAAGTTGCGGTGGAATAGAAGACAATATAGCAGTCTCAAGGACGGGTGTATATCACAAAATGTCCATAATTAGCCTCAAGTATTTGGAGGCAAATGAGAGGCACAAAATAGAGCAGTATAGTTGGCACAGAACATAAGTCCCACACTTGGATCACGACAAAACAGAAAGCAATGTCCCAGAAAAAAAAAATCACTTCAGTGGGGGCAGGAGTATTATGTAAGAGTAGAGAAAGTAGCAGATGAGCAGGAGTCCGGGAGGCAAACGGAGGTGGCACCGGTGGTAAGGGTAGGTGAGCCCTCAGGCACTATGGCTTACCAGCAAGTCCTGTGGCTGTGGAAGGGATATCATGTATACAGCAGCAGTGTGATGGTAGTTGAGCTCCAGCCAGCATGTGGGAGCTGCACAGTGTTGTCAGGCCAGCAGATATAGTGCAGCTGCGTTTATATGGTTGTTAGAATGCAGGCATCCAAGGGGCAAAAAGGATCCAGCAGTGGGGAGAGGGAGAGACAGCCTGTCCAGCAGCACTGGGGCAAGGGCAGGCGGCAGACAGCCAAGAAACGCGGCCCCTCCGGGACTACCGTGCCAGTATAGCTCCTGAGGTGGGGAGCACCTGGGTAATTGAGGCTGTGGGTACGGGAGTAGACCACAGCCCGCGATTGTGCTCCGGGTGGCTGTTCGGACCCGTGAGTGTCCGCAGGGATCCCAGGCTACAGGAGTGAGTCAGAGGGCTGTGGAGAGGCAGAGAAAGAAGGTGTAGAGGTTCCGGGGATGATGTTATTAGCGGGAGCCCGGCCACCATACGTCCGGTTCCCTCACCTGCTAGGCCACATCCGGCCATATAATTTTAACTGTTAAAGATATATTCACTTCACTGTTGTATTGCCTTCTGCTATAAGTAGCTAGTATAATGCTCATGCGAGAGGCTACAAAGAAGTGTCTCTTCTCCTAACAATACAATGAATCCTATAGCTCCAAGCCCCACACCCCCTCGCTCCCATCTAGCCCAGAACAGCAGCTCTTGAAACCAGAACCACTCTCGAAACCAGTAAAGTGAGTGTAGTATACTATATTTTCCACAAACTATTATCAGTATTATCTACTTCATTTCAAACTCTGTACTATGTGCTCTGCATCTTCTTTACAGTTCTGGTAACTGCTCCCTTCCAGCTCCTCTAACACTGCCATCTGCCAATGCTACAGTGTCACAATGATGCTAAAAGTACTGGGAGGAGCTAAGTGCATCTCAAAGTTGGCCATGATAGCTCAGGCTATGCCTCAATAGGGATGGTTGGCACTCACCCAAGCCCTGGCACCCTAGGCTGCAGTCTGATATGCCAAATGTTTGATCAGTTACTGATCCTCCTCTTCCCTGACTCCCTGGCCACATCCTCTCCTCTACCTTTGTCCTTCCTTTACACTCCAGCAACATCCCCTCCTTCATCTTCCTCCTTCTTTCACACTCCAGCTCCATCCTTTCCTCCATCACCCTGCTCTCTCCAATATAGGGCAGGATGTATTAAAATACATCGCCACCCACCGCAGAGATACTAATCTTATTTGTACTGACCTATGCGATTAACATCACAATGCGGTGACAGAGGCCCCCCGCGATACCGGTCAGAAGGTGTGCGGGCGGTCTCTGTGGGTTCAGTCACCTCCCAGCCCAGGGAGGTGACATGTGCTGGGAGTCCCCAGGCTCCTACTCCCCCCTGCAGCCGGAATGAGAAATGGCTGTGCTGCGGAGGAGAAGGCGGAGTATCGTGGAGTGCAGCTGCCTGGACACAGGTGAGGAGGGGTCGGCGGATGCGGAGCTGGGCGTCGGGTGCGAAATAAGCACATAGGCTACCATGGATATTGCCATAAAAAGATGGCGATACCCTCAGCGTCTAAAACCCGGCGGCCGGGTCTTAGTACATATGAAAATGCAGTAAAAACCCTGAAAAAGGGGTTTTACCACATTTTCCCTTTAGTACATCCCACCCTTTCCATTTAGCACATCCCACCCATACTCTGGCCACATTCTGCTCCATCACACTCCTTACTTTACAGAAGCAGCTCCCAGTATATATCAGAGAGAGCAAGTCTGCAGTGTTGCAGCCACTCCTTCTCATGTGCTACAATGCCTGCCACCCCAAACTCTGCAGCCTATGTGGCTTGTGGGTGTGGAGTAAACTGAGCCAGCGCAAACTGTCTTGTAACTTCTGAGATATTTTCCCACTGGCACAACTCAGAGCAGTGGTTCCCAAAGCATGGCCACTGCGTTGTCACTTTGTGACAGCGCTAACAATCTCCTATCAGCCACTGGTGGGGGGACCAGGGCACTGGTTTAAGAGGAGGGCTTGCCTAGCAGGAAGTGACCCGATATTCCAGTGGCCCAATCCATCCCTGTTATTGCCTGTTGCATACATTTCTCCTTGGTATTTCTAGGGATGCAGAAAGGAAGGAACAAGGGCCTTAATGAGTGGGTTATTAACAAACAAGAGAGAGGGAACTGAAAGAGCTGACCTTATACAAGTCCTTCAGTCAGAGTAATTGGATTTGATCTCTACCCCGCTGCTAGACTGGTTTCTTTTCTTATAGAAAAACTTTAATTACTGTTGTTACTCACCCTCTTAATGTATTTATAATGCAATGTGTGTGCTGCTGGTAATGCTGCAGCAGTGCTGGGTCCAGCTTTTCTTGCAGCTTGTTGCTCTTTCCTTGGTTCAATTCCACTAGTAAAAAAGTCACCCTTTCTCTTACGTCCTAGAGCAGGGGTGGGGAACCTTTTTTTTTCTACCAAGGGCCATTTAGATATTTATAAAATCCTTCTAGGGCCATACAAAAATGATCAACTTAAAAATTACCCTGCCCCCCCAGTAGTTCTGCCCCTCAGAGGTACTGAGTGCGCACGCCAAAGGCGTGCATGCCAAAAAATGGGTGTGTCCAATTAAAATGGGATGTGATACACATATGCCCCCAATTGTGCAGTGCCAGATACACATATGCCAGTGCAGTACCAGATCCACATATGCCCCACCACAGTGCCAGATCCACAAATGCCCCCCCACAGTGCCAGATCCACAAATGCCCCCCACAGTGCCAGGTATACAAATGCCCCCCCACACAGTGCCTGATACACTAATTCCCCCACAGTGTCCCCCACCCCACTGTGCTGCTCACCGCTGCTGCTGTTGCTGCTCTTCCGTCCGGCGGTGTGTTTTAGCTGTCAGGGCAGGGAGGAGAGCGCGGCTATGTCGGGCGGCAGCGGCGTCATGTAGGATCTCAAACCAGCCGCCGGTTCGTGAGCCAATCGGAGATCGCGAACCGGCAGCGGCGGCTCCTGATTGGCTGCCGGTCCGCGAGATCTGATTGGCTCATGAACCGGCGGCTGGTTTGAGATCTTACCCGCCGCTGACGCCGGACATGTAGCTGCACTCTCCTTGCTGCTCTGACAGCTGAGACACGCCGCCGCCGGACTGAGCGTCGGCGTGTCTTGCCAACACAAGCGGGTGGGCCGGAACAAACGGCTTTGTGGCCCGTATACGACCCGCAGGACGGAGGTTCCCCACCCCTGTCCTAGAGGATGCTCCACATTAGCACCATGGGGTATAGACGGGTCCCTTGGGAGCCATGGGCACTTTAAGAGTTTAATAGTGTGGGCTGGCTCCTCCCTCTATGCACCTCCTACCAGACCTAGTTTAGAAAATGTGCCCGGTGGAGCCAGTCACAGCTAGGAGAGCTCCTAGGAGTTTTTCTAGTTTTATTGTTTTTTAAAAGAGTTAGGTACAGGGAAGCTGCTGACAACAGCCTCCCTGCTTTGTGGGACTTGGGGCGGGGGGAGTAGGATCCAACCCTAGAGGTTAATGGCTCCTATCTCCGCTGACAGGACACTGAGCTCCTGAGGGTGATGATCGCCCACTCACTCCCGCAGCACGGCCGCCACCCCCTAACAGAGCCAGAAGATGGAGTGGTGAGTATGACGCTGGTGCCCCGGTAAGCGGGTCGCCGGCAAGAATGGCAGCATAAGGGTTGGAGCGCAGCCCTGTGAAGTTGCGCTCCAGAGGGCTCAGTGGTACAATGGGTGGGGCTGGGAGGGGTGCCCTGAGCCAGCGCACAGACCCTACACTGGTATACAGAGGCTGTAAGGGCTAATCCTGCTGTTAGCAATCACATTTACCTCAGGCCAGTATAATCTCAGCAGCAGGAAGATGTGCCATTACAGGGGGCGGGGCTTCTTCCTCAGAGTGGATCCAGCACTCACCAGCGCCATTTTCTCCCTGCAGATCACACTACAGAGATGCTGACAGGGAGCACTGCCCTCTACTTCACTCCAGATATCCTCTGCAGTACCAGGGTGTATTAGACAAGGGGGGAGAGTGTTATATTTCACTGTGTAATCTATTGAGGTTATTCAGTCAGCGCCAGGCATTTATCATAATAACTGCCTATTGGGGTGCTGTGTGGCTGGCCACTTATACTCTGTGTCTCTCTCTGAAGTACTCTGTGGGGAAACTGTGTGTCTGCTTTTCGTGTGTGTGTGTTGATATATCTCACATTACCATGTCCAGGGACTCTGTGTCTTGTGCTGCAGATTGTGTATCTTCTCCTGAAGAGTCTATTCCATGTACTCAGGAATGTAATATACTGTCCCAGGCTTCTGAATCCGAACCCCCCATGGGTGGTTTCTATCCGGGGAATGACATCCCAGATTTTGTCTAGGATATCTCATAATGAGACTGAAACACAGGTTTTCAGACAATCTGTAGAGGTTTTGTTGTATTCAGCTCCCAGTGCCTCATCAAAAGCCCCTGGTATATATCCTAAAAAGCGTGCTCATGCCCAGATAATGCAAGCTGACACGGACACCAACTCTGATTCAGGGGACGGTGATGGTGATATACTGGGGGAGGAGGCATCCCTTGCTAAGCGGTGCAACTCATGATTGAGGCTATTAGGGACATTTTACACATTTCTGATAAGGTTCCCAAGCAGGTAGAGGAGGCTTATTTTACAGACAATAAGAAAACCTCCCTTACATTCCCTGCGTCTAAGGAATTAAATGCACTGTTTGAAAAATCCTGGGAAAACCCAGAGAAAAAGTTCCAGATCCCAAAAAGGGTTCTCATTGCTTTTCCTTTCCCTGAGGAGGACAGGAAAAAGAGGAAAAAAAACCCTGTAGTAGACGCTTCTGTATCTAGGTTGTCTAAGAAGGTGGTTTTACCTGTCCCTGGGTCCACCGCTTTAAAAGAGCCGGCTGACCGCAAGATTGAGACTACACTCAAATCATTATACACAGCTAATGGCGTAGCTTTACGACCCACTATTGCCTGTGCATGGATTTCTAAGGCCATAGTAAAGTGGTTAGGCACTTTACTAGAGGAATTAGATTCTATGGATAGAAGTGACATTGAATTGTTTTTACGTCACATACAGGATTCTGCAGGTTTCATGGTGGAAGCCATGAAGGACCTTAGACATCTTAATGCGAGAGCTTCTTCCATGGCTGTCTTAGCATGCAGGGGACTGCTGAATCCAAGAAAAGTGTGGAGAACCTACCCTTCACAGGTCAGGCTCTATTTGGGGAATCCTTAGATGCGTGGATCTCCACGGCAACTGCAGGTAAGTCAACTTTTCTTCCCTCTGCAGCACCGCTGACTAGGAAATCTTATCCTACTTCTATAATGCAGTCCTTTCGGACCGAGGAAGTTAAAAATTCCAAACCCCCTTCCACTTTCTTTAGAGGAAGACGGGGGAAATCCAGAAAACCTGCACCAACAGGTTCCCAGGAACAGAAACCTGGTTCTGCTTCCTCAAAATCCTCGGCATGACGGTGGACCTCCCAGCCTGGAGATCGTGCAGGTGGGAGCAAGACCTGGATCCCTGGGTACAGGATATTGTTACCTAGGGGTACAGACTGGAGTTTCAAGAACTCCCACCTCACAGATTCTTCAAATCAGGCTTACCAGCTTTGCTGACAGAAAGTGCTAGCCTACAGTAAGCCATTCAAAAATGGCTAAAGTCAAATGTCATTGTTCCAGTTCCACATCACCTAACAAACAAGGGTTATTACTCAAACCTGTTTGTGGTTCCGAAACCGGATGGTTCGGTCAGGCCAATATTGAACCTAAAGTCATTGAACCCTTATTTGAGGGAATTCAAATTCAAGATGGAGTCTCTGAGAGCGGTGATCTCAGGTCTGGAGGAGGGGGAATTTCTGGTATCCCTAGATATCAAGGATGCGTACCTTCACATTCCAATCTGACTGCCTCACTAGGCTTATCTAAGATTTGCGCTACTGGACTGTCACTATCAGTTCCAGGAACTGCCATTTGGCCTCTCCATGGCACCGAGGGTGTTCACCAAGGTCATGGCGGAAATGAAGCTACTCCTCCGCAAGCAGGGTGTGAACATAATTCCTTATCTGGACGATCTGCTAATAAAGGCGTCTTCCAGGGAGAAGTTGTTACAGAGCATTGCTCTCTCAACTTAACTACTGCAGGATCATGAATCTTCCAAAGTCACATTTGGAGCCAACAAGGAGGCTGTCCTTCCTAGGGATGATCCTCGACACGGAAGTACAGAGGGTGTTTCTACCGGCGGAGGAAGCAATCCTTCATTCTGGGAGTGGACAACTGGGAAGTGGACTTCCTCAGCAGACACGATCTCCATCCAGGAGAGTGGGGCCTCCACCCAGAGGTGTTCGCGGAGGTGACAGATCTTTGGGCTCTACCTCACATAGACATGATGGCCTCCCACCTCAACAAGAAGCTTTGGGGGTACTGTTCCAGGTCGAGAGACCCACAGGCAGTGGTGGTGGACGCCCTGGTGACTCCATGGGTGTTCAAGTCAGTGTATGTGTTCCCTCCACTTCCACTCATCCCAAGGATTCTAAAACTAATAAAAAGAACAAGAGTTCAGGCGATCCTCATTGCTACAGACTGGCCAAGAAGGGCTTGGTATGTGGATCTTCAGGAGTTACTGCTGGAAGCTCCGAGGCCTCTTCCTCTTCGCGAGGACCTTCTGCAACAGGGGCCGTTCGCTTATCAAGACATACCACGGCTATGTTTGACGGCATGGAGGATGAACACTAGATCTTAGCTCGGAAGGGTATTCCGAACAAAGTTATTCCTACCCTGATACAGGCTAGGAAAGGAGTAATGTCTAAACATTACCATCAAATTTGGAAAAAGTACATGTCTTGGTGTGAATCCAAGAAGTTTCTTATGGTGGAGTTTCAACTAGGGCAGTTTCTCCTTTTTCTGCAAGCAGGTGTGGACGTGGGCCTACGCTTGGGCTCCATAAAAGTCTAGATTTCGGCCTTGTCCATTTTCTTCCAGAAACAATTTGCTGTCCTCTCTGAGGTTCAGACTTTCTTGAAAGAGGTTCTGCACATCCAGCCTCCCTTTGTGGCTCTTACGGCGCCTTGGGATCTCAATGTGGTGCAGCTGCTCCTGTAGTCGGATTGGTTTGAGCCTTTATAGGAGGTTGATGTCAAGTTTCTTACTTGGAAGGCGGTCACACTGTTGGCATTAGCATCTGCTGGATGTGTGTCAGAATTGGGGGCATTGTCCTGCAAGAGCCCCTACTTGATTTTCCATGAAGATAGAGCTGAGCTCAGGACGCGTCAGCAATTTCTTTTGAAGGTTGTGTCGGCTTTTCATATCAGCCAACCTATTGTGGGGCCAGTGGCTACTGACTCCTCAATTACTTCAAAATACTTGGATGTTGTAAGGGTTTTGAAGATTTATGTGAAGAGAACTTCTCGTCACAGAAAGTCGGACGCTCTGTTTGTCTTTTATGATCCCAACAAGGTTGGGTGTCCTGCTTCTAAGCAGACGATTTCTCACTGGATCATGTGTACTATCCAGCATGCTTATTCTACGGCTGGCTTGCCATATCCAAGATCTGTTAAGGTCCACTCTACTCGTAAAGTGGCTTCTTCCTGGGCGGATGCCCAGGGTGTCTCGGTTTTACAACTTTGCCGAGTGGCTACTTGCTCAGGATCATGTTTGCTAAGTTCTACAAGTTCGATACTTTGGACTCTGAGGACCTAAAGTTTGGTCAATCGGTTCTGCAGGAGCCTCCGCGCTCTCCCTCCCATACTGGAAGCTTTGGTACATCCCCATGGTACTAATATGGATCCCAGCATCCTCTAGGACATAAGAGAAAATAGGATTTTAATTACCTACCGGTAAATCCTTTTTTCGTAGTCCGTAGAGGATGCTGGGCGCCCGACCAGCGCTTCGTTTTCCTGCAGTTGTTACTTGGTTCAGTACTGCCTTGTTTCTTGGTTGAGTACTGCATTGTTACTTGGTTAAGTACTGTGGTTCAGCCGTTGCTGGATTGTTTCAGGCTGGTTTGCTTGGTTTTCTGTTGTTATGTTTGAGCTGGTGTGAATCTCACCACTATCTGTGTATTTCCTTCTCACGAAGTATGTCCATCTCCTTGGGCACAGTTTCTAGACTGGGTCTGGTAGGAGGGGCATAGAGGGAGGAGCCAGCCACATTTATTAAACTCTTAAAGTGCCCCTGGCTCCCAAGGAACCCCTCTATACCCCATGGTACTAATGTGGACCCCAGCATCCTCTACTAACTACGAGAAAAGGTAATTAAATTCCTATTCTTACAGTAATAAACTCTTAATCATAAAACTGCCATCACTAATGTAAACAAATCATCATAACCCAATAGCCCATAATAAACCCCATATAAAATACTATCAAAATAGCTTAAGTGCTTGTGTAAGTTATCCTTGACAAATCAGCCTACTTTCAAAGTCGGCAACAGAACCATCATTCATGAGACATGTTACTATGCGTGTGTACACAATATTGATAAATTCAGCTTCCAGAATTACTTCTCTAGATTTCACCATTTTATTGAAAGATGGGGATATCCTGGAGATACAGCTACATAAATTTGGTAAAAGTGTGACAACTTGTGTAACCTGGGAACAATTTTTAATAAAGTAACGGAATCACCATACTGTTGTAATAGACTCACCAAGTGGGTAATGAACATGGTGAAGTGTACTGATTACTATATGTTTACTAATGCAACTACTGCGTATACAGTTTACAGCAAAAAACACCCATATTTCGCTAAGCCATTGGTACCGCGCTAGTGAAGTGGGGACTTCCAATAGCATGTGCCTTACCATTTTCAGTTACCATCCTGGCTTGGATGGGTGTGAACAATGCATTCGTTATTGAATCATTTATCCAAAACAACAAATGTGTGATTGCCACACAGAGCTTTTCTAATCCTCTGGGCTCATTTGAAATTCTGCAGTTCCAGACCAAAAAAACATATTGCTATGGGTTGCAAATTTCAGGGCCACAGACACAGTACTACCTGTCTTTGGAGCTCCAGCTTGCAACTAGCTATAATAATTATTCTGGCTACTGTCTTTATAAGACCTAAGGTGCACTGTTCCTGCATTGTTGGAAGCCCTGCCTGGGAAGATTTTCTGTCTCTGACTCCTGAGTTCTATTTAGCTGAGCTCCTGCTAATCAATCTACAATTCACCTGTGTCAGGCTCACAGCTCTGCACTGAGTTCATTGGCTACTACTGAATATCCTCTAGCACAGGGGTTCTCAAACTCGGTCCTCAGGACCCCACACAGTGCATGTTTTGCAGGTAACCCAGCAAGTGCACAGGTGTATCAATTACTCACTGACACATTTTAAAAGGTCCAGAGGTGGAGCTAATTATTTCACTTGTGATTTTTTGAGGAGACCTGCAAAACATGCACCGTGTGGGGTCCTGAGGACCGAGTTTGAGAACCTGTGCTCTAGCACATTCAAGTTATCAGTAATCAGTATTCTGTGTCTGACTGTTACCCTGCTTGCTTTGTTACCTTCCCATCTAATTACCACCTGTGAGTTTCCCCTGAGCATTCTGCCTGTTGATTCCAAATCATATAATTCAGTGTGTACTTTTCCAGCTCTTTGTCAGTACCTGCATCACAGACTCTATCTTCCAGTGTCCAGAAACTGTTATATTACTCCCCAATATTCAGCTACAATACCACTGATTCCAGCCAGTGCCAGATTAAGGTTCTCATGGGCCTGGAGCTGTAATTTATGAAGGGCCTATTGTGCGACGCTGCAGGGGGTGTGACTAGCATGGTGGGGGTGTGACTACCGATATGGGGGTGTGGTGTGGCTAGCACCATGGAGGGCATAGCTACCCACCTACCTAACTATGGTTTATTTTTGTGCTGCGAGCTAACCTACCGGTATATACGGTATTTGGGTTGTGGGAGGAAACCCACGCAGGTATGGGGAGAATATACAAACTCCACGCAGTTAGGGCCATGGTGGAAATCAAACCCATGACCTTAGTGCTGTAAGGCAGTAAAGCTAACCATCACACCATTGTTAGACCTGCTAGTGGTGGCAGTCCAATCCACATGGGAATTTCCCCCCCAGATCATTTACAAAATGCTATCCTATGACTAAACTCATTAATGAGCATGTACTGCTATGGTTTTTTCTAATATACATTTTCAGTTTCTTTTAACATGAAACTACCAAGTATCTTTTAATAATGCGTATCTTTTAATTGTATCCTACAGGGCTTTGTGTATCTTTTAAATGTGTCCTACAGGGCTTTGTGTATCTTTTAAATGTGTCCTACAGGGCTTCTGTAGCCCTGTAGGACACACAGTAAGCCCACGTGGCTGCCGCCGCGCACACTGGACCACCTGGGCCCTTTTGCAATGGAGTAGGCTGCATCCCATGGAGATAGCACAGCCCAGGGGGCACCTGGCACTCTGCCCCCCTGGCCAGCCCGCCACTGGACTGGACTGAGGGTTCTAGGTGGGAAGGCACTGAGATGGGTGCAGTGGGCTGTTTGGGGAGGGAAGGCAGGGAGACACTGGGATGGGGATCAGTAATGGTGGGGACACTGAGCTGGAGAAGGGGCAAACACTGGATGGGAATACTGACCTGCTGCACCTGCGCATTCACGTTCACAACAGCCTCTTGAGCAGCTCTTCCTGCATCATCTGCCATCCTTGATTACCTCTGGGATCTGTTTTCTGGTAGTGGGTTCGACTCACCCCACTGCCCACTCCATCATTTTGTGACTGTGCCAGGACCCATCTTCATAAATGGGTTGACAGCATGGACATTTTGCTGTGAGAGGGTCCAACAACTTGCCCTCTTGTATACAAACAGGGCTTCTTTACAGTGTGATGTGTCTTGTATACAGGGCCGGTTCTGGCGCTCTGTGCGCCCCATGCGGCAATGGGGGCGTGGCTTCGTACAGGGGGCATGGTCATTTACGCCCCCTGTACAGACTGAAATGATGTGCGGTGCGCGATGACGTCATCGCGCACCGCACAGCATAGGTCCTCTCCACGAAGGGAAACTAGACGCGTCCGCACAGTAAAGGACCTCTCCGTGAAGGGAAACTAGACGCGTACTCGTCTAGTTTCCCTTCCCAGCGGCAGCGGGGGGGGGGCAGCGGCCAGTGGCAGCAGGGGGGCAGCGGGCAGCGGGGGGCACACAGCAGCAGCGGATCTTGCCCTGGTGCGGCGCCCCCCCGGCAAAAGTCCTGCTTGCCCGTGGCAAGATCCGCTACTGCTTGCATATACACATAGGGGCAATTTGTAGGGGAGCCCTGAACTTACAGGGCTTTTCCCCTTTAATCTGCTAGTGCTCTCATGGCAGTGCCACGCACCCAAACCCCCCCCCACCCCCCCCCGCTCCTTCACTTCCAGACCAAGTGTACCTCGGGACATTCCTCCTCCCGTTCCAGCTACAAAAATAAAAGCAACATCCTTACCCTTGGACGCCGGGTACCTGAATAGGTCCCGACATCATGGGCTGCAGCCGCGGACAGCTGCTAGGCCATGCCCCCTTGGCATAGTCCGCTTCCCTCTGCCTTCCCGATGACATTTCCAGGAGGCGGGCTTAAACGCACTATATGTGCTTTGGTGCCCCCCGCAAATCCGCATTAGAAGCGGGTGTTGATGCTGGAGAAGACGGGTCAAGCGCAGCAGGCTGCAGTAGAAGGATATTTGTTTTTCCTAGCAGCATAGACATCTGCGGATGCTGTGGGCCTATTTTGGAGAGTGGGCCTGGAGCTGCAGCTCCATTAGCCCCATTGTTAATCCGGCCCTGATTCCAGCCAGCTGTCAACAACATTTAGTGCAATACCTGCTGTCCTTTTGCTACTCAGAGAACTACAGATTTCAGCGAACTGACAGAAATGTCAAAGCAGATTTATTGGTCTGTTTAGTAAGCCTTTGAAGGAGCTAAAGTGGATGTAGATAAAGTCCCAGCCAATAAGCTCCTGACTGTCATTTTCAAAACCCAGTCTGCAACATGGCATTTAGACACTGATTGGCTGGTACTTTATCTCTGTCCACTTTATCTCCATCCAGGGCTTAGTAAATAGACCTCACAGTTACCTATACCTGCCTGAAGCTTACACGATCCAGTCCAGCCAGAGTTACTCCTTGTTCCAGTCCAGCTCCATTGCTGGATCTAGTTCAAGCCAGTATTACCAGTTCAGTTTCAGTTCAGATCCAGTCAGCCACTGGTAACAACCTTGTGACTAGCCCATTTCATAGAGTTACTACAGCAACTGCCCAGTGGTAGCTGATCCTGTTTCTGCTGACTATTCTTGACTGATCTGGACAGGTCTGATCCTGACACCATTGTGCAATCTCCCATAAGTTCAGACCGGGAACATGCTTCTACTTTGGTGTTATCTGATCAGTCAGTAGAATAGTACACGCCGATTTTAAGTTCCATCCATCCAATATGATGGTTGTTCAGGAACTTAATGTCACGGTCGGGTAATTAAACAGACATTCTTACCTCTCAATTGCCTGTCCAAGCTGTCACTACACTCCAGGCCCAGTTTCTATCAGCGTGGTCTGCGTCCACTGCATAGTGTGGCAGATCTGCAGCCACATGTAACACAAACATAGTTTCCCTCCTAAATCAAACATGGGGGCTGTCATGTTTGATCCGGTCATCTGATTCCAGTGAGCCTATCCTGAGCATCCTGCTGTCCAGCTGATCATCCCAGCCAATCCCTGCACACTGGCTGCTATAAGAATGCTGGGTAAGGACTGCCTAGTCGTCAGTGCAATGATTGTCATTCCCTGTATGGTTGTTTGCTCGCAGCTGCTTCCAGGTTACCTTGCTCCATGAGATTCCACTCTGTCCTGAGACCTGAGTTACATCCAGCTTGCAGCTCTGCCTGGCTCCATCGGTGTTCCGCCATCGATGCTCAGTTCCATCGGTGTTCTGCCATTGATACTTGGCTCCATCGATGTTCCACCATCGATACTCGGCTCCATCTGTGTTCTGACATCGATCTCAAGATACAGTGGTGCTCCGCATCAATATCCAGTATCATCATTGGTATCCATCTCACCTCCAGTGGTCAGTAACCTTGTGCTCATTCATATTTGGTCTTCATCAGTGCTTTACACTGCATCTAAGTCTGCTGCTGTTTGCTTATTTATGTTGGGACTTCATCAGTAGTTTACACTGCTTCTAAAGTTTATTGTTGTGTGCTCACCCAGACTGAGACTTCATTAATGGTTCACACTACTTCCGAAATTACATCTTGCCATCAATGTTACATCTGCTACAGCATTGCCTCAGTTCCTATGCCTAAGTTACTGCATTATCTGTGATACCAATTATCTGAGTATATTATCAACTACCGCTAACTATACCATATTGCGTGCTGAATAAAAGACTTATTTTATTTTAAATCTCTATTGTTTGGGTCACGCCTTCGGGCTTACGCTCTAGTACACCACATCCTGGTTAATGTACAAGAACTTAATCAAAGCTCCCACGTTCACATACCATTCTGCCCCTACACCTGAGATCTCTACTGTCCAGAGTCAGACCTCAGGCGTGACAGTTAGCACTGGCTTAATGGATTCATCTGGAGAACAGACCCCTCCCACCAGCCCTGTACAACTGTTGTCAGCTCGTCTAGAACCTCAAGAAGCTGCAGTGTCAGGTAATTCATTATCTGCAAGACCTCTCCTCTCAGCTGGATAATTTACAGGCTACCCTCTGTGGTTCAGAGGTTCCCAGTGTACCCCAGGTGGACTCGTCACCTCCAACTGCTACAGCTGTTCCTCGTCTCCACCTGCCAACTTCTGCCAAGTTCAATGGTTCCCCTAAAGCCTGTAGGGGATTCCTGAACCAATGCGAGATCAATTTTGAACTACAGCCCAGCATCTTCTCGACAGAATGTGCTAAAGTTGCATATATTATCTCTCTCCTGTCCGGTTCAGCTCTAGATTGAGCATCGCCATTATGGGAAAGATCGGACGCCCTCCTGTCATCATATGAGAACTTTGTGGCAACTTTCCGGCGAATATTCGACGAGCCTGGGTGAGTGGCTTCAGCAGCTGCAGATATATTACGTCTTCATCAGGGATCTTATTCTGTGGGACAGTATCTTGTACAGTTCCAAATTCTGGCGTCCGAACTTACCTGGAATGATGAGGCACTGTACGCAGCATTCTGGCATGATCTTTCTGAGCATATAAAGATGAGCTAGCTACTTATGACTTACCTTCGAAGTTGGACGAACTCATCTCCTTGTGTACCAAAGTTGACCTCCGTTTTCGGGAACATGCATTTGAACGTGGAAGATCCAATCAATCCAAGGTGCAAGTCATCTCTACACCTCATCCGGTTTCCCCAGATAAAGAGGAGCCAATGGAGGTAAATCGCTCCCGCCTGTCTCCACAGGAGCGACAATGACGCTGCTCTGCGCACCTGTGTCTCTACTGTGCTGCTCCTTTGCACATAATTAATGCTACAGCAGTCTTCCAACCCTTCGTAAAGAAAATATTTTGTGATCTGCTCTACCGACATGTTGTCGTATATCTGGACGACATTCTGATCATCGCAAATTATTTGGAAGAACATCGATTTTGGGTGAAAGAGGTTCTACATGCCAACCGTTTATTCTGCAAGCTTGAAAAGTGTATGTTCGAGGTAATGTCCATTCCATTCCTTAGCTACATTATTTCAGGCTCTGGTCTTAGAATTGATCCAGAAAAGCTTCAAGCAATTCAAGATTGGCCAATCCCTTCTTCACTGAAAGGTGTTCAACGCTTTCTGGGTTTCGCCAATTACTACAGAAAATTAATCCGTAATTTCTCTACCATCGTTGCTCCTATCTCTGCTCTAACCCGGAAAGGGGCCAATCTGGCGAAGTGATCTGAAGAAGCTATCTAAGCTTTCCATCTTCTAGAACATAAGTTCATTTCGGCTCCAGTTTTGAAACAACCAGACACTTCATTACCTTTCATCTTAGAAGTGGATGCCTCATCCGTTGGTGTGGGGGCAGTTCTTTCCCAAAGGGCTCCAGATAGTTTTCTCCACCCCTGTGGGTTTTTCTCAAAAAAATTCTCACCTGCAGAGTACAACTATGATATTTGCGACCAAGAAGTGCTTGCAATCAAGTTGGCATTAGAGGAGTGGAGATATCTACTCAAAGGCGCTTCCCATGAAATCACCATTCTAACTGACCACAAAAATCTGCTGTACCTCCAGTTTGCTCAATGTCTCAACTCCCGTCAATCCAGATGGGCCCTTTTTTCCCAGGTTTCACTGTCGTTCTGTCCTGGGTCACAAAATTGTAAGGCTGATGCCCTTTCCCGCTCCTGGGAGCAATAAAATGAGTCAAGTTCTACTGAAAAGTATCCAATTATTGATCCAGTAGCATTCTCCGCAGTGGGAGTGGACTCTACGCCTCCTTCAGGGAAAAGCTTTGTCAAGCCAGCACTCAGGAAAAAGCTCCGTCATTGGGCACATGCTTCTCGCTTCACTGGTCATGCAGGCATTCATAAGATCTACGAGTTCATCACCAGTCAGTATTGGTGGCCAACCCTCAAACAGGACATACAGGACTTTATTGCTTCTTGCTCTATATGCGCACAGCACAAGATCAGTCATCAGTCTCCCGCTGGGCAATTAATGCCCTTATCTGTGCCTCATCATCCGTGGACTCATTTTTCAATGGACTTTGTTACAGACCTCCCTGAGTCCAATAAATACAATACCATCTGGGTGGTAGTGGACCGGTTAACCAAGATGGCCCACTTCATTCTACTCACCGGCCTTCCAAGCTGCCTCACTTATTTGTGCAAGAGAACTTCAAGCTGCATGGGCTACCTGTGGAAATTATTTCTGACAGAGGCATCCAGTTCATCGGTCTCTGCCTTACACTCCAAGTCAAGTTGAAGTTCTGCACGGCCTATCACCCCCAGACGAACAGACAGACTGAGAGGGTGAATCAAGACTTGGAGTCCTTTCTTCGAATTTATGTATCCTTCTCTCAAGACGACTGGGCCCACTTGCTTCCTTGGGCAGAGTTCTGCCATAACAACCAGTACCTCTCTTCATCCTCCTCCACACCATTCTTTGCAAACTATGGGTTCCATCCCAGAGTTCCCGAATTCAGCCAGCTTCCAGCTTCTCCTCTGCCAGCGGTGGATCTTACACTCCAACAAATCTCTAAACATTGGAAACTCATTCGATCATCGCTTCTCAAGGCATCTGTCAGGTATAAGAAGTTTGCTGATAGGAAGCGGAAAGCGGTTCCTGCTCTCCAACCGGGATATCTTGTGAGGCTGTCTACCAAACATCTGATGTTGAGAGTGCCCTTCATGAAGTTCACTCCTCACTATATTGGTCCATTTGCAATTGAGCGAGTCGTCAATCCGGTGGCTTACAAGTTGAAACTGCCTCCTTTCCTGAAAGTCCCCAGCACTTTCACATCTCATTTTTGAAACCTCTGGTCCTGAATAGATTCCATTCCAAGCTTCCCAAGGCACCTAAGGTGCAAACTCAGCGCGGAGTGGAATACGAAGTGGACTCTTGTATTCGGTACGGTCATCTCCAATACCTAATTGATTGGAAAGGGTATAGTCCAGAAGAGCGATCCTGGACCAATGCATCTGATGTCCATGCTCCGAAACTTGTCCAAGCCTTCCATGCCAGGTTTCCACGCAAGCCTAAGAGGTGTCCTGGGGCCACCCCTAAAGGGGGGCATGCTGTCACGGTCTTGGTAATTAAACAGCCATTCTTGCCTCTCAAGTGCCTGTCCAAGCTGTCACTACACTCAAGGCCCAGTTGATATCAGTGTGGTCTGCGTCCACTGCATAGTGTGGCAGATCTGCAGCCACATGTAACACAAACATATTTTCCCTCCTAAATCAAACATGGGGGCTGTCATGTTTGATCCGGTCATCTGATTCCAGTGAGCCTATCCTGAGCATCCTGCTGTACAGCTGATCATCCAAGCCAATCCCTGCACACTGACTGCTATAAGAATGCTGGGTAAGGACTGCCTAATCGCCAGTGCTATGATTGTCATTCCCTGTATGGTTGTTTGCTCTCAGCTGCTTCCAGGTTACCTTGCTCCAGGAGATTCCACTCTGTCCTGAGACCTGAGTTCCATACCAGCTTGCAGCTCTGCCTGGCTCCATCGGTGTTCTGCCGTCGATACCCAGCTCCATCTGTGTTCCGCCATCGTTCTCCAGCTCCATCTGTGTTCTGACATCGATCTGAAGATACAGTGGTACTCCGCACCAATATCCAGTATCATCATTGGTATCCATCTCACCTCCAGAGGTCAGTAACCTTGTACTCATTCATATTGGGACTTCATCAGTGGTTTACACTGCATCTAAGTCTGCTGCTGTATGCTTACTTATGTTGGGACTTCATCAGTGGTTTACACTGCATCTAAAGTCTATTGTTGTGTGCTCACCCATACTGAGACTTCATTAGTGGTTCACACTTTATCTGATATTACATCTTGCCATCAATGTTACATCTGCTACAGCATTGCCTCAGTTCCTATGCCTAAGTTACTGCATTATCTGTGATACCAATTATCTGAGTTTATTACCAACTGCCGCTAACTATACCATCTTGCGTGCTGAATAAAAGACTTATTTTATTTTACAATCTCTGTTGTTTGGGTCACGCCTTCGGGCTTACGCTCTAGTACACCACATCCTGGTTAATGTACAAGAACTTAATCAAAGCTCCCACGTTCACATACCATTCTGCCCCTACACCTGAGATCTCTACTGTCCAGAGTCAGACCTCAGGCATGACACTTAATAAATGCAACTGGGAGAATGGAATGGCAGGTTGTAAGGATACACTTCAAAATGTTCCTGCAAATGCAGTTCTGCTAGTTTGGAGCAGGGAAGGGAAAGGGGGAACATGATAGAAACTTTCAAATATAACAAGGGTTTTAACAAAGTCCAGGAGGAAAACATTCTACAAATGAAGAGAAGCAATAGGACACAAGGACATGCACTGAGACTGGAGGGGAGGAGGGGGGAGGTTCAGGGGAAATTTTAGGAAAAATTACTTCACAGAAGGTGTAGTGGACAAGTGGAATAGCCTCTCATCAGAGGTGGCAGAGGCTAAGACAGTAGAGTAATTTAAACATGCATGGGATAGACATAAGGATATCCTTACAAAGAAATAAGGATCAAATAAGGTTTGAGATAAAAAAATAAGGTGAACAAAAGAAGAGGGGCAGATTAGATGGGCCAAGTGGTTCTTATCTGCCATCAAATTCTTTGTTTCAAGTGACAAAGCTCACTTTCATTTGTCTGTCTATGTTAACAAGCAGAATTTTCATTACTGGGTGGAAAACAATCCTCATCAGCTTTATGAAAGGCCTCTACACAGGCAACGTGTCACTGTTTGGTGCGCTGTTGCAGATTTTGGTGTTTATAGTGCTTACTTTTTTGAGGAGGAAAGCCAAACGGTTCCAGTACCTTTCCATTGGTATGTGGAGAAGTTTTGGAACTTCTTAGAACTGAAACTCCCCAAACTTGAATATCTGGATGTTTGGTTACAACAGGATAGGGCCACTGCTCACACGGTAAGAATGGACGTTTTGTAAGAACTGTTTCCAGGGCACTCGTTACATGAACACGATGGGTGACCTACATTTTCACCTGATTTCACCCCTTGTCACTTTTTTCTTTGGGGCCATCTGAAAGCTAAGGTCTACAAACATTGACCATAAACCATTAACGAAATGAAGGCTGCTATACGCCAAGAAATTGCAGTGATAACGCTGGAAATGATGACCTGCCGATTGATGTGAAACTTCAGAAATCGACTACAAATGTAAATTGCGAATGAAGGCCATATCCTGGACAATATCATTTGCAAAACTAATTGAAAATAAACTGTAGTCCATGCAGTTTTATGATTTATGTACTAACATTTTTAAAAGCTTTTACCATGCCTTTTTTGTTAACCTTTACTTTGCCACACCCTGTATTTCTTACTGTGTTTTACTAAATATTTAAGGACAAACTTACACAATTTGGAACATGTCAACATAGATCAATACTTGGATTACTTGTGAATAACCGTTGGTATAAACGTCACACATAGATTCAGATACATGGAAGAAGTGCAAATAAAAAATGTCAACTACAAATGGGTACTGTACATTCAAAATCAAGACTAATCAAAATCAAGACTAATCAAGCAGTACTTTCATGACATGTAGCCTTTATGGAGCCTCTGGAACTCACCAGAAATATGTTGAAATTTATTGACAATAATATAAAACACTCTTGTTCAGGATTATTTAAAAAATGACTCATGGGCCCTCATTCCGAGTTGTTCGCTCGTTGCCGATTTTCGCTATATTGCGATTAGTCGCTTACTGTGCATGCGCAAGGTTCGCAGAGCGCATGCGCTTAGTTATTTTACACAAAAGTTAGGTATTTTACTCACGGCATAATGATGAATTTTCATTGTTCTGGTGATCGTACTGTGATTGACAGGAAGTGGGTGTTTCTGGGCGGAAACTGTCCGTTTTCTGGGCGTGTGCGAAAAAACGCTGGCGTTTCTGGGAAAAACGCGGGAGTGTCTGCAGAAATGGGGAAGTGTCTGGGCGAACACTGGGTGTGTTTGTGACGTCAAACCAGAAACGAAACTGACTGAACTGATCGCAGTGGTTGAGTAAGTCTGGAGCTACTCAGAAACTGCTAAGAAATTTCTATTACCAATTCTGCTAATCTTTCGTTCGCAATTCTGCTAAGCTAAGATACACTCCCAGAGGGCGGCGGCTTAGCGTTTGCAATGCTGCTAAAAGCAGCTAGCTAGCGAACAACTCAGAATGAGGGCCATTGTTCATTGCAAACTGTGTAATCGTTGCCTGAGATCAGCTGTATAAATTTTGGCACTTACTCTTGAGATCTACTAGAAATGGGGGGGGGGGGGGGGGGGGGGAGACAAGAAGAAGAAGTCTGTACTGTTGACGCAATTGAGACAGAGATGATTATATACTAAAAAGTAACCTTTATTAGATATGTATTAAAATGAGATGTACATTTATATGTTTATCCCAAACTCGCAGTGAAACATAAGGTTTAAAATCACAAAACAGACATATTAGTGAATAAGGAAAATAAAGAAATGTGAATGAAAGATTAAAAGGCGTGTCCACGTGTGATTCTTTACTATGCCACCTTCACAAAATTATCCTGTGTATGGCCAGGTTATTGATGTAAATAATTCTGTAATGTGGTATTGTTAGTGACACAGTTATGAAACTGACCAATTATTGATGTAAATAATTCTGTAATGCGGTATTGTTAGTGACACAGTTATGAAACTGACCAATCGTCAGGGATCACTATATCTCTATGTCCCTTAAAGCTATATTCCCGATTATATTTCCACAGACAGATAAATTCAATATATATAGTGTAAAATATATATAGTGTAAGGAATAGATCTCCAGAATTGGGATGTTTTATATTTATTGAGATCCAATTCTGGAGATCTATTCCTTACACTATATATATTGAATTTATCCGTCTGTGGAAATATAATCGGGAATATAGCTTTAAGGGACATAGAGATATAGTGATCCCTGACGATTGGTCAGTTTCATAACTGTGTCACTAACAATACCACATTACAGAATTATTTACATCAATAACCTGGCCATACACAGGATAATTTTGTGAAGGTGGCATAGTAAAGAATCACACGTGGACACACCTTTTAATCTTTCATTCACATTTCTTTATTTTCCTTATTCACTAATATGTCTGTTTTGTGATTTTAAACCTTATGTTTCACTGCGAGTTTGGGATAAACATATAAATGTACATCTCATTTTAATACATATCTAATAAAGGTTACTTTTTAGTATATAATCATCTCTGTCTCAAGTGCGTCAACAGTACAGCCTTCTTCTTGTCTTCCCCCCCCCCCCCAATTCTAGCTTATAATTACTGTAGTTGACTGCACCCCCTCCTATATAAAATATTTTTTGTTATTAGGAAGAAGGGGTTTTTGCCAAGTGGGTTTATGGTGACGAAAAACATACACCCACAATATATTAGTACGATATTGAGTGTGCAGATACTATATCTGTGTCTTTAGATCTACTGCCTGATCACAAGAGCAACCTACAGATGTGTCATCATACTGTTTTATATTGATGCAGGCACGCCAAACAGCACCTCTCAGCGCACCAGGTCCCGTGTGACTCTTCTCATGTTGGGGGTGTCTTTTGCATCATTTTACCCCAAATCATTCTTAAACTGGGCATACATTATACAATTATCTGTCAGATAATCTGCCAGATCTGGCTGGTTGGAATGAAAATCTGGTAATGAATGACAGCAAATGACAATAGACCACTTGCTCTTAAACACTGGAAAATGGACAAAACCTGTCGTTCATACATATTGGTGAAATCAACGACAGGTTTTGTCCATTTTTGAGTGTTTGGTAGCAATGGTCAATGTCATTTGCACTCACCCATTATCTCAGATCCTTCCTGGGGAACCTTTAGGGACTACTAAAACTATAGGGTCTGCACTAGGGAAGGCAATCCCGCCCCTTTTTTCTAATCCCGGGATTGAAGCGTATGTTCTAAAAAGGGAGCAGGCCAGCAGAGAGACCCAGGAAAATGAGTCAGATTATCCCTCACACAGCTCTCCTCCTCTATACAGTTTATCCCTCACACAACTCATCCCCAAAACAGTTTATATCTCACAGCTCTCCCCCCAGCATAGTTTAGCCGTCACACAGCTCTTCCCCCTGACACAGTTTATCCCTTATGCAGCTCTCCCCTTACATATTTTATCCCAGACACAGCTTTTCCCACCTAACGTATTTTCTCTTATGTCCTAGAGGATACTGGGGTCCACATTAGTACCATGGGGTATAGACAGATCCACTAGGAGCCTTAGGCACTTTAAGAAATCAATAGTGTGCACTGGCTCCTCCCTCTATGCCCCTCCTACCAGACTCAGTTTAGAAAATGTGGCCAGAGGAGCCTGTCACGTTTGGGAAGCTCCTGAAGAGTTTTCTGCATTTTTTTGTTTTCAGGCAGGTCTGGTTGGCACCAGACTGCCTGCTTCATGGGACTTAGGGGGGGACGGCCCAACCTCCTTTGGGTTAATGGTCCCATTCCCCGCTAACAGGACACTGAGCTCCTGAGGGTCCTATTCGCAAGCCACACCACGGCGAGTGTACAGACCCGCAGCACGCCGCCTCCCCTAACAGGGCCAGAAGTAAGAAGAGTGGTGAGTAGGTGGCCGGCGTACCGGTTAGCGAGTCACTGGTTGTAATGGCGGCACAAGGGTAGGAGCGCAGCGCTAACAAGCAGGCTGCGGCTCCAGGCTTCAGAAACATACAGGGTGCTGCGTGGTCCGCTGTGAGGGGCGAGCTGAAGCCATGACTATTAATACCCACACTGGCAGTACATCTTACAGGGGTTTTAACCCACTGTAGAGCAGAAATATTACCTCACCCAGTATAAAAAACTGGGAAGCCTGCACGCCATTAAGGGGGAGGGGTTTCACTATAAGTGGATCTAGCAGCTCACCAGCACCATTTCCTCTCTGCAGCTATACACACAGACAGGCTGGCAGGAAAGCGCTGCTCCTCCACAAAGACTCCAGATCATCTCAGCGGTACCAGGGGTTCATAGCAAGAGGGCGGGGGGGGGCAATAATAGTATACTAAGCCCCTATTAAGGGTGCTTAGTTTGCGACTCAACTAAACTTGGAAATCAGCTATAAGGGTGCGGTGTGGCTGGCTCCATTATACTCTGTGTCTCCCTAGGGGGCTCTGTGTGGGTTAACTGTGCATTAACCTATTGTCCTGTGTGTGTGGGTTCTTTCACATTTTACTATGTCAAAGGAGTGTGTCTCATGCACGGCAGAGTGTTTATCTCACTCAGGGGGATCACTGCAGTTACTCAGGATATTACACATTCTCAGGCTAGAGGATCTGAACCTGTATGGTTAGATTCATTGAAAGGGATGATCTCGAATATTATCTATATTATAAATTATATTATAAATTATCCCAAAATGAGAAGGAGACGCAATACTTAAGCCAGTCGGTAAATTACCTGATGAATAGAGATTCAGTGGCCATTCCGGCGTCTCAGACCCCTGTCATTTGTCCACAAAAGTGTACACTGGCCCAAATCCTGCAGACTGATACTGATGATGATGATGTATCAGATGTTGAGGAGGGTGAGGTGGACTTGGGAGGGGGGGGTGCAGCTTTGTCACTGGGAATACAGGCCCTGATAGAAGCTATTAGAGATGTCCTACACATTCCTGACAAATCAACAGAGGATGAGGAGGAATCTTATTTTAATGTAAAAAAGAAATCCTTACAACCAGGTAAGCAGGAAAACAAAGCACAGAGGTGGGCATCCAGTATCCACTATGGACTACGAGAAAAGGAATTACCGGTAGGTATTAAATTCCTCTTTTCTTTTACGTCATAGTGGATACTGGGGAAGTCTAGATTACCATTGGGGACGTCCCAAAGCTCCCAAATGGGTGGGAGAGTGCTGAGATCCCTGCAAAACAGCCTGACCAAACTGAAGGTCATCCTTGGCAAGGTTTCAAACTTGTAGCACTTAACAAAGGTGTTCACACCGGACCAAGTAGCTGCCCGGCACAACTGTAAGGCTGAGACACCCCGGACAGCCGACTAGGAAGAACCCACAGACCTCGTGGAGTGGGCCTGAACAGAACTCGGTAGCAGCAGAGCTGCCAAAGTATAGGCCTATTGGATAGTCAGTTTGAGCCAATGAGCAATGGACTGCTTGGAGGCAGGACAACCAATTTTCTTAGCATCACAAAGGATGAAAAGTGAGTCAGACTTCTGTGACGAGCCATCCTTTTGGTGTAAATCCTCAAAGCCCTTACAACATCCAGGGACTTTGGAGCAACAGAAGTGTCGGATAAGACTGGAACCACAATAGGCTGATTCGAAGCGAAGCAGTGTCGGGCTTGGTCAGTACTGGGATGGGTGACCCCCCCAAGGAAGACCGAGTATAGTACAGGCTTGAGTCATTGTCATGCTCTGTGCCTAACACTGACAGCAGACTCACTATCTTTACCTATCTTTCCAATATCAATACGTAGAGTCATCTGCACTGTTCTCAAATTTGGATGTCCACGGTTCATTTAGTATAGTTGTTTTCCTATATGTGGAACTGCTCTATCGCAACACCCAGCTATTTCTAAAACCTACTCCTGAACTTCTATGAGCAAGTATACCCGTGGGTTCACACAATATCCATTTATCTATGGTTTTGGTAACTGGCTTTGACTAAGAATACCACTTGTTTGGTCCCCCTATTCGGGGTTTCTGGGTCCTCAGAACACCCATACTTGCACTAGTGACATCCTTCCCCGAGATGGCATGCATGGGTCGGTGATAGAATTGCGATGTGATTCCTGCACTATGAAGCAGCACAGAAGAGGAGACAGCGTAGAACACTGTCCTCTAACAAAATAGTGGGGCCATTGTGGGACTATTGTCTGCTTCTTAGTCCAGTCACACAAGGGCGGATTGGGATGAATAACTAGTTGGGGATACCTCAGGGTCTGTCAAGGGGGGCTGGGCCCATCAAGAGAAGCAAGATGACATGGAATCAGATCCCCCCACCAGGGCCTGATTCTGAGCCAGACACAGGCATGGCCCTCCCTGCATCCCCCGCCACAAGTGTGACTCCACTCCAACACTGCCACAAAGCCCCTCCCTCATGCACATCTATGCATCTGAACGCACAACGATAGAGCGCCAACATATGCCACAACCAAGTGCATTGCCAGATGCCTCCATTGGTCACTCCCACGCTAGGTGCAGATCACCTGCCTGAGTATGGCCTCCAATGTGAGCAACCCGGAGTCTTTGCACATAATCACTCCCAGCAACATGCCTGTCACCACAAAAACACTCCCACACCACCCCTCATCTGTGTCTGACCAACCAACTCCCCGAACCATCCCTGAAATGTCCAACACATTTCTAACCGGGATGGTATCAGGATGCTGGGATGCATGGGATGCTGGCGGTCAGAATACCGATAGCGACATCCAGTCACGCAGGATCCTGACACCTGGTAGGTAAGTAGTCTAAGCCTAACCCTTCCTCCACACAGCTTGACCCTAACCCCCCTTAGTGCATAAACCTATCCCTCCCTCCTGCAGCCTATCCCTAACCTACCCCCGCAGCCTAAACCTAACCCCCCCCCCCCTCCTTGCAGCCTGAACCTAACCCGCCCCAGTATACTTATGAATGGGATGCTGGCAGACGAGATTCCGGCACCGGGCACAGTGATCCCACAGGAATAAAAGACACCACTCCCCACAGGAAAAAAACTAAACACATTGGCCCTGATAGGAAAATACAAAACACACTTGCCCCCGCAGGAAACAAAAAAAACTACACATGTCTCATCCCGATGCCCATCACTGCGCACCCACACTGCGAAAAATATCAGATCACACACCTTGCAACAATCCTCAATACACTAACCCACTACAGGCATGAGCATTCTAGCCCAATTGCCATTACTCTCTGCACAACACTAGAAAATCTGCACAGTCCACAGACACCCAGATTCATCAGCACCAAAGAGCACACATGCATATGAGATAACAGGTGTCACTCGCCTGATCCAAAAATGATCTGTCTGATTCGCTGGTGTGCAAAAAATACTGGGCAAACTGAAATGATTTCCACCCACTCCACATCATACAGACGCATACGTGGCACACCCCAAACTTGCGAGTCTGGTGGCATCAGCCACTCAGTGTACCCAGAGATGATCCGACACCAAGCAGACATAGCAGGTATCCAGTCCACTCCACTCATCACTAAATCTCATGGCAGCTCCGCAGCCCCCGAAAGCTGCATCCCCAGAAAGAACAACACCATGACAGATGACCTCCATGGGACAATGCACACATGCTTTGACATTTTTTTTAATACATACCAAAAAGAGGCAATCTTTTCTATACGCAATAGATGGTGTTATTTCACATTTAATCAGAGCCGAATTTCCAAGATTGCTTTAATAGAGCCTAATTATAGAACATAGTGAATTATTTTTTCTCTATCGTCCTAGTGGATGCTGGGGTTCCTGAAAGGACCATGGGAATAGCGGCTCCGCAGGAGACAGGGCACAAAAGTAAAGCTTTCCGATCAGGTGGTGTGCACTGGCTCCTCCCCCTATGACCCTCCTCCAAGCCAGTTAGATTTTTGTGCCCGGCCGAGAAGGGTGCAATCTAGGTGGCTCTCCTAAAGAGCTGCTTAGAAAAGTTTAGCTTAGGTTTTTTATTTTACAGTGAGTCCTGCTGGCAACAGGATCACTGCAACGAGGGACTTAGGGGAGAAGAAGTGAACTCACCTGCGTGCAGGATGGATTGGCTTCTTGGCTACTGGACATCAGCTCCAGAGGGACGATCACAGGTACAGCCTGGATGGTCACCGGAGCCTTGCCGCCGGCCCCCTTGCAGATGCTGAAGTAAGAAGAGGTCCAGAATCGGCGGCAGAAGACTCCTCAGTCTTCTAAAGGTAGCGCACAGCACTGCAGCTGTGCGCCATTTTCCTCTCAGCACACTTCACACGGCAGTCACTGAGGGTGCAGGGCGCTGGGAGGGGGGCGCCCTGGGAGGCAAATGAATACCTATTTTGGCTAAAAATACCTCACATATAGCCTCCGGAGGCTATATGGAGATATTTAACCCCTGCCAGAATCCGTTAAGAGCGGGAGACGAGGCCACCGAAAAAGGGGCGGGGCCTATCTCCTCAGCACACAGCGCCATTTTCCCTCACAGAAAGGCTGGAGGGAAGGCTCCCAGGCTCTCCCCTGCACTGCACTACAGAAACAGGGTTAAAACAGAGAGGGGGGGCACTAATTTGGCGTTAGAAATATATAAAAAAGATGCTATAAGGGAAAACACTTATATAAGGTTGTCCCTATATAATTATAGCGTTTTTGGTGTGTGCTGGTAAACTCTCCCTCTGTCTCTCCAAAGGGCTAGTGGGTCCTGTCCTCTATCAGAGCATTCCCTGTGTGTGTGCTGTGTGTCGGTACGTGTGTGTCGACATGTATGAGGACGATGTTGGTGAGGAGGCGGAGCAATTGCCTGTAATGGTGATGTCACTCTCTAGGGAGTCGACACCGGAATGGATGGCTTATTTAGGGAATTACGTGATAATGTCAACACGCTGCAAGGTCGGTTGACGACATGAGACGGCCGACAAACAATTAGTACCGGTCCAGACGTCTCAAAAACACCGTCAGGGGTTTTAAAACGCCCGTTTACTTTAGTCGGTCGACACAGACACAGACAGGGACACTGAATCCAGTGTCGACGGTGAATAAACAAACGTATTCCTTATTAAGGCCACACGTTAAAGGCAATGAAGGAGGTGTTACATATTTCTGATACTACAAGTACCACAAAAGAGGGTATTATGTGGGATGTGAAAAAACTACCGTAGTTTTTCCTGAATCAGATAAATTAAATAAAGTGTGTGATGATGCGTGGGTTCCCCCCGATAGAAAATTATGGGCGGTATACCCTTTCCCGCCAGAAGTTAGGGCGCGTTGGGAAACACCCCTTAGGGTGGATAAGGCGCTCACACGCTTATCAAAACAAGTGGCGGTACCGTCTATAGATAGGGCCGTCCTCAAGGACCAGCTGACAGGAGGCTGGTAAATATCATAAAAAGTATATACACACATACTGGTGTTATACTGCGACCGGCGATCGCCTCAGCCTGGATGTGCAGAGCTGGGGTGGCTTGGTCGGATTCCCTGACTAAAAATATTGATACCCTTGACAGGGACAGTATTTTATTGACTATAGAGCATTTAAAGGATGCATTTCTATATATGCGAGATGCACAGAGGGATATTTGCACTCTGGCATCAAGAGTAAATGCGATGTCCATATCTGCCAGAAGATGTTATGGACACGACAGTGGTCAGGTGATGCAGATTCCAAACGGCACAAAGGTGTATTGCCGTATAAAGGAAGAGGAGTTATTTGGGGTCGGTCCATCGGACCTGGTGGCCACGGCAACTGCTGGAAAATCCGCCGTTTTTACCCTAAGTCACATCTCTGCAGAAAAAGACACCGTCTTTTCAGCCTCAGTCCTTTCGTCCCTATAAGATCATATCTGCCCAGGGATAGAGGAAAGGGAAGAAGACTGCAGCAGGCAGCCCATTCCCAGGAACAGAAGCGTTCCACCGCTTCTGACAAGTTCTCAGCATGGCGCTGAGACCGTACAGGACCCCTGGATCCTACAAGTAGTATCCCAGGGGTACAGATTGGAATGTCGAGACGTTTCCCCTTCGCAGGCTCCTGAAGTCTGCTTTACCAAGGTCTCCCTCCGACAAGGAGGCAGTATGGGAAAAAATTCACAAGCTGTATTCCCAGCAGGTGATAATTAAATTACCCCTCCTACTACAAGAAAAGGGGTATTATTCCACACTATATTGTGGTACTGAAGCCAGAAGGCTAGGTGAGACTTATTCTAAAAAATTTTTTGAACACTTACAAAGGTTCAAATCAAGATGGAGTCACTCAGAGCAGTGATAACGAACCAGGAAGAAGGGGACTATATAGTGTCCCGGGACATCAGGGATGCTTACCTCTATGTCCCAAATTTGCCCTTCTCACTAAGGGTACCTCAGGTTCGTGGTGCAGAACTGTCACTATCAGTTTCAGACGCTGCCGTTTGGATTGTCCACGGCACCCCGGGTCTTTACCAAGGTAATGGCCGAAATGATGATTCTTCTTCGAAGAAAAGGCGTCTTAATTATCCCTTACTTGGACGATCTCCTGATAAGGGCATAGTCCAGGGAACAGTTGGAGGTCGGAGTAGCACTATCTCGGATACTGCTACAACAGCACGGGTGGATTCTAAATATTCCAAAATCGCAGCTGATCCCGACGACACGTCTGCTGTGCCTAGGGATGATTCTGGACACAGTCCAGAAAAAGGTGTTTCTCCCGGAAGAGAAAGCCAGGGAGTTATCCGAGCTAGTCAGGAACCTCCTAAAAACAGTGCATCATTGCACAAGGGTCCTGGTAAAAATGGTGGCTTCCTACGAAGCAATTCCATTCGGCAGATTTCACGCAAGAACTTTTCAGTGGGATCTGCTGGACAAATGGTCCGGATCGCATCTTCAGATGCATCAGCGGATAACCCTATATCCAAGGACAAGGGTGTCTCTCCTGTGGTGGTTATAGAGTGCTCATCTTCTAGAGGGCCGCAGATTCGGCATTCAGGATTGGATGCTGGTGACCACGGAGCCCAGCCCGAGAGGCTGGGGAGCAGTCACACAAGGAAAAAATTTCCAGGGAGTGTGATCAAGTCTGGAGACTTTTCTCCACATAAATATACTGGAGCTAAGGGTAAATTTATAATGCTCTAAGCTTAGCAAGACCTCTGCTTCAAGGTCAGCCGGTATTGATCCAGTGGGAAAAACATCACGGCAGTCGCCCACGTAAACAGACAGGGCGACACAAGAAGCAGGAGGGCAATGGCAAAAACTGCAAGGACTTTTCGCTGGGCGGAAAATCATGTGATAGCACTGTCAGCAGTGTTTCATCCCGGGAATGGAAACTGGGAAGCAGACTTCCTCAGCAGGCACGACCTCCACCCGGGAGAGTGGAAACTTCATCGGGAAGTTTTTTCCACATGATTGTAAACCGTTGGGAAATACCAAAGGTGGACATGATGGCGTCCCGTCTGAACAAAAAACGGGACAGGTATTGCGCCAGGTCAAGAGACCCTCAGGCAATAGCTGTGGACGTTCTGGTAACACCGTGGGTGTACCAGTCGGTGTATGTGTTCCCTCCTCTGCTTCTCATACCTAAGGTGCTGAGAATTATAAGACGTAGAGGAGTAAGAACTATACTCATGGCTCCGGATTGGCCAAGAAGGACTTGGTACCCGGAACTTCAAGAGATGCTTACAGAGGTCTTATGGCCTCTGCCGCTAAGAAGGGACTTGCTTCAGCAAGTACCATGTCTGTTCCAAGACTTACCGCAGCTGCGTTTGTCGGCATGGCGGTGGAAAGCCGGATCCTAAGGGAAAAAGGCATTCCGGAAGAGGTCATTCCTACCCTGGTCAAAGCCAGAAAGGAGGTGACCGCACAACATTATCACCACATGTGGCGAAAATATGTTGCGTGGTGTGAGGCCAGGAAGGCCCCACAAAGAAATTTCAACTCGGTCGTTTCCTGCATTTCCTGCAAACAGGAGTGTCTATGGGCCTCAAATTGGGGTCCATTAAGGTTCAAATTTCGGCCCTGTCGATTTTCTTCCAGAAAGAATTGGCTTCAGTTCCTGAAGTCCAGAAGTTTGTCAAGGGAGTATTGCATATACAACCCCCTTTTGTGCCTCCAGTGGCACTGTGGGATCTCAACGTAGTTCTGGGATTCCTCAAATCACATTGGTTTAAAACCAGTCAAATCTGTGGATTTGAAGCATCTCACATGAAAAGTGACCATGCTCTTGGCCCTGGCCTGGACCAGGCGAGTGTCAAATTGGTGGTTTTTTCTCAAAAAAGCCCATATCTGTTTGTCCATTCGGACAGGGCAGAGCTGCGGACTCGTCCCCAGTTCTCTCCCTAAGGTGGTGTCAGTGTTTCACCTGAACCAGCTTATTGTGGTGCCTTGCACCTACTAGGGACTTGGAGGACTCCAAGTTGCTAGATGTTGTCAGGGCCCTGAAAATATGTTCCAGGACGGCTGGAGTCAGGAAAACTGACTTGCTGTTATCCTGTATGCACCCAACAAACTGGGTGCTCTTGCTTCTAAGCAGACTATTGCTAGTTGGATGTGTAATACAATTCAGCTTGCACATTCTGTGGCAGGCCTGCCACAGCCAAAATATGTAAATGCCCATTCCACAAGGAAGGTGGGCTCATCTTGGGCGGCTGCCCGAGGGGTCTCGGCTTTACAACTTTGCCGAGCAGCTACTTGGTCAGGGGCAAACACGTTTGCTAAATTCTACAAATTTGATACCCTGGCTAAGGAGGACCTGGAGTTCTCTCATTCGGTGCTGCAGAGTCATCCGCACTCTCCCGCCCGTTTGGGAGCTTTGGTATAATCCCCATGGTCCTTTCAGGAACCCCAGCATCCACTAGGACGATAGAGAAAATAAGAATTTACTTACCGATAATTCTATTTCTCGGAGTCCGTAGTGGATGCTGGGCGCCCATCCCAAGTGCGGATTATCTGCAATACTTGTACATAGTTACAAAAATCGGGTTATTATTGTTGTGAGCCATCTTTTCATAGGCTCCGCTGTTATCATACTGTTAACTGGGTTTAGATCACAAGTTGTACGGTGTGATTGGTGTGGCTGGTATGAGTCTTACCCGGGATTCAAAATTCCTCCCTTATTGTGTACGCTCGTCCGGGCACAGTACCTAACTGGCTTGGAGGAGGGTCATAGGGGGAGGAGCCAGTGCACACCACCTGATCGGAAAGCTTTACTTTTGTGCCCTGTCTCCTGCGGAGCCGCTATTCCCATGGTCCTTTCAGGAACCCCAGCATCCACTACGGACTCCGAGAAATAGAATTATCGGTAAGTAAATTCTTATTTTAGCAAATAAACCTTTTTGAGATGAGAATACTTCACTTTGTAAGGTACATACCAAATTGACCTTATGATAACAGATTACCGGTGTAACATATGTTGTTGATAGGTGGGAACATTAAAAAAAAAACCTATTTTATATAAATATATATATATATATATATATATATATATATATATATATATTATAGTATCCCTTATCAAAAATGCTTGGGACCAGAAGAATTTTGGATATCGGATTTTTCTGTATTTTGGAATAATTACATACCATAATGAGATATCATGGCGATGGGACCCAAGTCTAAGCACAGAATGCATTTATGTTTCATATACACCTTATACACACAGCCTGAAGGTCATTTTAACCAATATATTTAATAACTTTGAGCATTAAACAAAGTTTGTGTACATACACACAATTCATTTATGTTTCATATACACGTTATACACACAGCCTGAAGGTCATTTAATACAATATTTTTAATAAACTTGTGTATTAAACAAAATTTGTGTACATTAAACCATCAGAAAACAAAGGTTTCACTATCTCCAGAGACTGCTGCTGAATCCGTCCGTCAAGGGGCTGCTGCGTCCATCCCTCCATCCATCCAGGGGCTCTGCCCCAGTGTTAAAAAATATACATTTATATTTTGTGCTGTACCCCAGTATACATCCAGAGGCTGCTGCTGTTGGTCCATCAAGGGGCAGCTCTGTCCATTAAGGGGTGCTCTGTCCATCCATCCAGGGGCTCTGCCCCAGTGTTACAAAAAATAATACAAATATATATTTAATTCTATTCTGTGCTGTACCCCAGTGTACATCCAGAGGCTGCAGCTGCGTCTGTCCATCAAGGGGCTGCTCCGTCTATTAAGGAATGCTCTGTCCGTCCATCTAGGGGCTCCGCGAGCTTTTGCGCAAACTGTGGTATCATTAGCGCCGTGTAGAGCATACGCAAGCGTGATTTGTGTATAACGAAAAGGGAAGTTTTCGCTGGTCTCTCTCAGGAAAATCTTCAACGGTAGATATTCACTGGAAAAGGTAAGTTATTCCTAAAACTTCCAGTGAATAGAAGCCAGGTAGGGTCCTCACTGGGTACGCGGTGGTCACTACTGGAGTGAGTCGTGGTACGTCAGCGGAGAAGAAGCAAGTGAAAGCGCTAGGTGTCTTTCACCGTCTATTCGTGTTGTGCATTGGGGATTGCGTTAGCAAGCAAAAAGTCCGCGATGGGATCCAATTGTACAAGCGGTGGACGTTTGATAGCCAGGGTTCAGGCTGGAGAGCCGCGGCCCAGGGGGTCAGCGAGGTTTATTATGTGCGAGAAATATGGTCCACACACGGAGGCTTTTTGCAAATGAATGGGTACGTATGACTGCTGATGATAGGGCATCATTTCCTGGGGTTGGTGAGTTTGATCCTAAGGTATTGCAGGTGGTATGTCTAACCAAAGTCATATAAGACAAGAACGGAAATATAAGAACTATTTGAACTAGTAGCAACAATAAACATGTTAAAAAAAAAATAAAAAAAAAGAGAAGGCAAGTACACCGCCATATGTAGATGTGGAAGCAGTTACGGCCAGCATACAAACTATAGAAAATAATAAAAATATGAAAAATATGAATGGAACCTATATATGTACTACTAATGAATGTCAAAGTTTTATTTAGGAGGAGAAGGCGACCTGACTGGTTTCAGCCATTTCTCATGCACTCAGAGGAGTATCCAACCGGTAAAAGAAGAGCAGTAACCTGCAGGGGAAGTGGCTGAGACCAGTGGAACTGGTAAGTATGGTGTCATTTGTGTACATATATAGTAAAACCCAAAAATAAAATAAAAATCAAGAAAGTAACGTCAGAAATGGAGAAAATCCTGTCCGCACATTAGTATTTGCCAGTAGGAAAGCGGACAGAAATAGGGTAACCCTCGGGTATTTCTATTAGTTACCATATAAGAAGTATTCATTCCAAGTAATGCCCCTAGTCAAGATGAGCTCGGAAATGTTTGTTGGACCATGTACAGACCCTTAATACGGGATGAGAAGGATTGAATGAATACTTTGCATGACCTAGAAGCTTGTTAATTTTTTTTTTTGTCTTTTGCAGTAATAGAAAATTCTCTGTCTGGATAAGATCACTGGTAAACACTAATTCGGCAAATGGGAGGAACAAAAGAAGTGCAACATTACCCTTTGACAAAAACCTGCTGAAGTTACGATTGGGCCCCTACGATGCTAAACCCTTTCCTTTCCTTCTTTTTCCTAACAGAAATGACTCCTGACTAACGTAACAGAAACTTTGTTAAATTGGAAAAACATATATTGTACTCCCGCTCAGGAAGTACAAGGTATGTTAGATACCCTCAAAGACTAATGTTGCATTACACTGTTCTAGATTCATGTCCATCACAGGTAGAGGAAATTATCTCACAGATACCGGGTTCCCTATGAACTTAGGATGGACAGGACACTGGATTGATGGCTGAGGTAGTCCCAGTAGTGACACAGCATGCACAAGCTTTAAAGGGGGGTAGACCAAGTAGTTAATCAATTCCCCGTAGTGCCCAATCCAGTTGTCATTTTAATAAAATTTTCTCCACCTCTACAAACTCATCTGTCACCAACCTCTATTCTGTTTCTCCACAGTTTCCTCTTCATCTTTTGCGTTCACACAGGGTGGTACAATACATGGACCCGATTACAGTTCAAACACTACATGCCTAATTGGTCCTTCAGAGTTCTGCCCGTCCCCAGTATATCTCACCAGCACGATGACACCAGTATTACTGCAGTGTGCCTTGTCATGCACAAAGGGTGGAGGAAGGATGAGAATACTGGTGAAGGGAAATTTTTGTATAGACACTGATATGCCCGTTGGTGAACGCAGACCTGATATTTTTTTCTTCTTTCTCTCCTCTAGAGATGTTTTTTTTTCTTTTTGTTTTTGAGTTATGCTCATGGTACTCTACATTGCAAACACAACAGTTAAATTATGATACAAATTTGTGTTCCCTACAGGAAAAGGAGGTCTGGAAGTCGTAGCGGTATGGTTAGGAGTCCACAGGACTCTGGAGAGATGGACAAGGTAAGCCAGTGGCCCCCAGGACGTATCTCCCAAGCCTAGCTGAGGCGGCATATGGTCTGACTCACCTAGGGTAAGGAGGTATGTGCAAATTGGTAAGAGCTTACTGGCCTGTACCAGGGTTCTCTTCTCAGGTAAGCAGGAAAGCAATGACCTGTCTTACTTGCATGAGGAAGAACATTTGGTAAGGTAGTACGAACAGAGCCATCCCATATCCCTTCTGCAGACGGACCTTTTCAGGTAATACAAATCGACTTTGTACAGTTAACACCCTTTAGGAATTATTGTTATGTATTGGTGTGCCTCCACAAGTACTGCTGTGTTTACCGCAAAGAAAATTGTGCATAAATTTGTGTGTAGATATGGTATACCTAGAAGTAGGAGCAACGTGATACTGGACTATTGTGGTCATAGACACTGCCACTAGTATTATGTAGCATCGGAACCACACCCAGATCTTCCCTTAACGAATCACCCTCTTCAAAATTTTTGTTTTTGTTTTTTTGCCGGATTTTTTGTGGGGTTTTTTTTTTTTGGAAGACAACCTCATGTCATGATTGACAGGACAACGATCAGAAATACACCAATGAGGTGACAGTACAGTACCTTATCGAGATGAGCCAGCATTTGAGAACTTGACAAAAGAACTTGAAACTGTTGATCCTGGTATGCCAAATACTGTCTTGATTGTGAACCAAGAGACTGTGTGATTGTTCTTACACTCAGGTTGCCTAATAGACAGGTGGGAAGGACCATACCAAATTTTGTTGACAGCACAATCCCAGTGAAATTAGCCAAGAGAGAGACTTGGGTCCACGATTCCCATTGCAGGAAATTCGGTAATCCGGAAGGAACTCGTAAATGGAGTGAGATTGCAAAAGTATCACCAGAGAGTCTGTTCCGTGAAGACTGAGAGGCGGCACTGTTGAACACTACCTGAGCGTACTAAAGGATTACAAAAAGACCAGTCGTTGTAATTGATTTGCTATGGACAAGATTTGTTTTGTTCTATTTTTTTTCTTTCCTCTTTCCCGCTGACAAACATTTTTTTCATGACATTCTATTTTTGCGAGGAGTCGAGTGTGGGACTGGAACTGGTTCTGGAGGAAGGAGTGATTTCTTTATAGGATCCCAGGATTAGCCGATCAGTTTGTTAAAGCCAGAGAAAAATCAAAGGTCTAGTAGTTACGGAGTTCGGAGGTAATGTGATAGGCTATTGTCTGACGAATACTGTATTTTGTAGTTATTGTGACCTCATATTTGAAGATGAGAGCATCCAGAGATGTCAGTCTAGCAATAAGGTGACAGACATCCATTGAGTGATTACCACTCACTAGTGGGTAAGGTCTTAAACCAAACGGAATGTTGGATGTGCTCACAGGTTCCTCTAAGACGAAAAGATGCAGGATAAGTGCCATATCTTTTTTTAAGAGTTAGCTGAGGTACTTGAATTACACGGAAGGGGGAGGGGACCGGTGGACAAATAATATAATATCAACAGCAAAAAGGTTAGAAAAGCCGTCCCGTGCGCAAGATAGCTGCTAGTCAGTGTAACACTTCTAGAGGTATCCCTTTTAACCTCCACCAACAATATGGATAGCACACAAAAATTTAAGTATACACTTAACCAGCGCTTTTCCAGTGTTCCATAGGATGGTTCATTCGCATTAACCCTTTCCGTTTAGGATATACAAGGTATGCAAAAAGAGAAAAATGGAAGGTATATAGTGTAACACCGTTTTAATTTACACAAATAAACAGACAACAATTAAAATGGTTCTATGATAGACATAAAAGTGCAGTGCATGGCATAATATAGTTCTTTTTTAAGGAGGTGGCTTTCCCGTCAATAGTTAACAGCGGATAATTACCAGATTAATTTGAACTGTGGTTTAGAACAGATAATCTCATGGTATCCCTCCTCAAGGATCGTCAGAGCTTTCAGCTTTCAGCAGTTCTCCTATGTGTCAAAGATCGGGTCGCCTCCTCCACCACCTATATATAGAATATAATATAACTAGACCCCCTAGCCTTAAGATCCACCAGTACCATAGATAAATCCCTGGTATGTTTAAATCTCACCAATTTCAGGAAATTGGGAGGTAATCAGGAACAATCAGACAATGGCTATTCACACATTGCAGATAAAGAGCTCATTAATATATGTGGAAGAAAGGTTTATGAGTGGCTCTCCCCGAACTCCGAAGGTTTATGTTATTTAGGAAGGACACTACTTATAACCCTTGTTCAATGATGAAACAGACCTAGCATACGTTCCAGAAATGGAAACAATGTTCAGAAAATGATAGGAATATGTATATCATGAAAATGTTATATGTCTCTTTCACGATTTGTTAGTTTTCTCCCTCTACCCAGCAGAACCTCAATCGAATCCGAACATCAGTGTACAAAAACGTAGGTACATGTATGTGTGAAATGTTCGTTCAAATCAGACATCATAGGCCATAGCACTGTCCCAGCATACTCTTAAGGTTGAATGTTGTCCCACATCCAAACAGTGGTCCCGTGACCACTGAGTGCATAAAGAGGATGTCTCGTCCTCCTCCCTGTCTTCCCCAAATATAGTCAAGTGTCTGATTTGCGAAATGAATACATACGTGTGTCTAGGTCACCGATTATTGTCTGAAATATTTTTCTTATGTTAATAATTTATTGCAGTTATTGTTTACTGCCAAAGGGTGGACTGTCGAAGTCAAAAATATTACATAGAGAGAACATACAGACTCCATACATTATGACTCGCTATTTTTGCAAATACGAGCAGCGAGCACAGCAATATATGGTAACATACGCATTTACACAGATATGCCACAAAGAAAGATTCAACACATATTTCATACAGCACATAAATTGAACATATCAAACACCAGACATCATAAAGTTTTAAATTATATAATGGAGTAACGTCATGTATGTGTATCATTGGAGCGGAGCAAGATGGACATGTCGTGCTTGGTGTCAAAGTAACCAGATTAATGTGTAGATTCATTTGATGCCTGTTATTAAGTTGTAGCACATTGCCATGAGTAGTTATGATTGAATGTAGGAATATAAAGCCACAATTCTGATGAGAACAATGAACATTCCATTTAAAGCATGTGATGGACAGGAAACTCAGGCCAGCCCTTTTGATGTCTTCAAGGCTTGCATATGAACTGACCAATGACTCATCATGAATGAGAAAGTTTCCTCCCCTAGACTAATAACAAGAGACCTGTGCACCTCCCCAACTCTCAGTGTATTGCTGAACACACACACAGATGGCCCTTTTTGTCCCAGATGATGGTGGAGATGCTGCCTGTCCAGTGGCTGCATGATTTTACTGAGAAAGAGAGAGAGAGCGTAGTGAGCATTTGAGCAAAATATGGTAATTGTATTGCTGGCCGTGTCTGTATTTGAATTAGTTTGTAATAACTGCTTACTGTATAAATTGTAACCATGTAACTATATATATATATATATATATATATACTGTACATTGTGATATATTGAATACATATCCTTTTAATAACAAATATACAGTATACATCAATGAACTTTGGAACTCAGATAATGTGTGGGTGTATTGTTTCCTCTTATGGGATGTAGTGTTTTTGCGATGTATAGCGCACATTCATAGCACATGGTAATAAGATGCGCAGGCGTCCACAGTATATAATAGAGCTGGCATTTTAAATATTTGTTAGAAAGCAATTTGACTTTTACACTGGCACCATGGGGGCATATCTGCACTGTGGGGGCATTTATGTATCTGGCACCGTGGGGGCATAGCTGCACTGTGGGGGCATTTATATATCTGGTATATCTGGCACTGTCGGGTCATATCTGGCACTGTGGGTCATATATGCACTTTGGGGCATTTATATATCTGCACTGTGGGGGCATTTATGTATCTGGCACTGTGGGGGCATATCTGCACTGTGAGGGCATTTAGGTATCTGGAACTGTGGGGACATATCTCGCACTGTGTGGCCATTTATGTATCTGGCACTGTGGCCATTTATGTATCTGGCACTGCTGGGGGGCATGTCATGTGTATCTGGCACTGCTGGGGGGCATGTCATGTGTATCTGGCACTGCTGGAGGGCATGTCATGTGTTGCTGGCACTGCTAGCGGGCATGTCATGTGTAGCTGGCACTGCTGGGGGGCATGTCATGTGTAGCTGGCACTGCTGGGGTGCATGTCATGTGTAGCTGGCACGGCTGGGGAGCATATCATGTAGTGTTCCCACTAAGCGTCTGTGGCTAGGCAATGTGTCTCAGTGCTCTACCTGGTGCAATGTATCTCAGTGCTCTGCCTGGCGCAAAGTGTATAAGTGCTCTACCTGTCGCAGTGTGTATAGGAGGTTCTACCTGGTGCAATGTGTATTAGCTGCACTACTGTGTGGTGTAATGCGAATTGCCACTATTATGTGACCACTCCCCTTCCCCACGAAGCAACGCCCCTACATTTTTGCTGCGCGCCTTAGGCGCGCACTGTCCGTACTTTACCATATAGGTAGGGGAGCACCAAGCATTACAGTATGTACACCATTTTGCCCTCCTAACTTAAAAATGTGCCCTCCCTGTGATCAGCACCCTGCCCTAAAAAGTGAACACTATCATGTGTAGCTGGCGCTGCTGGGGGGCATAATGTGTGTAGCTGACACTGCTGCGGGGCATGTCATGTGTAGCTGGCACTGCTGCGGGGCATGTCATGTGTAGCTGGCCCTGCTGCAGGGCATGTCATGTGTAGCTGGCACTGATGGGAGGCATATCATGTCTATCTGGCACTGCACATTATGTGTATCTGGCACTATACTGGAGACATTATTTGTAAGGAACACTACTGTGGCTGTTATGTGTAAGGCTGCTAATTGTGTATGTAGAGGGGGTGTGAAAATATATTTATTTATAGTTTAATAATATGAAGTTACGAGACCACGCCCACTTTTCCAGAGGCCACGCCCACTTGTCCAGGCACGCGCCTTTGCAGCGCTCATAGGGGTTAGGGGGTGAGGGGGGTGCGCTTTTACATTTTCTCGCTCAGGGTGCTAGTAGGCCTGGAGCCAGCCCTGGTTGTATGATATATGATCACCCAGCAATGTTGACCAAGGGTCAGGAGGGTGTGAGAGTAAAGAAACACAACACATGTGAGTTTATGTGTACTGTACAGAGAGGATGTACAGTAATTAGATAGGGAAGCAATGAAGGTTATGTGGTTGGGTCTGGAGTTTGATAGGCTTGTCTGAAGAGGTGAGTTTTCAGGGAACGTTTAAAGGTTTGGAAACTAGAGGAGAGTCTTATTGTGCGTGGGAGGACATTCCACAGAGTGGGTGAACCCAGATAAAGTCCTGTAATTTTGAGTGGAAATAAGTAATATGTGTGGATGAGGGACACAGATCTCATTCCGAGTTGATCGCTCGCTAGCTAATTTTTGCAGCCATGCAAACGCATAGTCGCTGCCCACAGGCAAGCATATTTTCACTTTGCAAGTGTGCGAACGCGTGTGCATCCGAGCCGGACAAAAAAGTTTTTTGCAGTTTCTGAGTAGCTCTGGACTTACTCAGCCCTTGTGATCACTTCAGTCTTTTTGGTCCCGGAATTGACGTCAGACACCTGCCCTGCAAACGCTTGGACACGCCTGCGTTTTTCCAAACACTCCCTGAAAACGGTCAGTTGACACCCACAAACACCCTCTTCCTGTCAATCTCCTTGCGAGCGGCTGTGCGAAAGGATTCTTTGTTAAATCCATCGCCCAGCAATGATTCGCTTTGTACCCATATGATGCGTGTGCGCATTGCGGTGCATACGTATGTGCAGTAGTAACCTGTTCACTGCGCTTCTAAAAATGGCAGTGAGCGATCAACTAGGAATGACCCCCTTTGTGCATAGCGGAGAGGTCGGGTAGGGAGATATTTTGAGATGAGTGAAGAGATGTATGTTGGTGCAGTTTGGTTAATAGCCTTGTATGTAAGTAAAAGTATTTTATATTTAATACGGTAGAATACCGGTAACCAATGGAGGGACTGACAGAGTAGATCTGCAGACGATGAACGTCTAGCGAGGAAGATTATCCTCGCAGCTGCATTCAAAATGGATTGTAGTGGTGAGAGCCTATGTTTGGGAAGACCGGTCAGGAGACTATTACAATAATCCATGCGGGAGATAATGAGAGCATGGATTAGAGTTTTTGCGGTGTCTTGTGTAAGATATGGTCGTATTTTGGATATGTTTCTTAGATGTATGTAACATGATTTTAAGACAGATTGAACGTGGGGAACAAAGGACAGTTCAGAGTGAAGCATAACACCTAGGCAGAGAGCTTGTGGGGTAGGGTCGATTGCTGAGTTATCAACAGTGATAGAGATCAGGGCTGGTTCTAGACCTTGTGTCGCCCAGGGCGAAAGTTTCCTTTGGCTCCCCCCGATTTGACAGGAAATAGGGTTTGGCGTGCATCAAAAAATAGGGATATGAAGGAAGGGGCGTGGCCACAGAATAGTACCAATTCACATTACACCACACAGTAATGCCCGTCACTCACATTACACCCCACAGTAGTGTCTGTCAGTCAAATTACACCACATAGTAGTGTCCGTCACTCACATTACACCACACAGTAGTACCCCTTATACCACGTTATAGCCATTCACACACATTACACCACAGTACAGCAGAGCCCCTTATACTCATTACGCCAGGTAGCCCTTTATACACATTGCGCCAGGTAGCCCCTTATACACATTTCACAGGTAGACCCTTATACACATTGCACTTATTAAGTGCCCCCTATGCATTGCTCTCATTAATAGTGCCCCCAGTAATGCCCCTATTGTAGTTATGCCCCATGTAGGTATACCCCTTGTAGTTATGCCCCCAGTAGAGATGCCCCCTGTAGTGATGCCCCCAGTGGAGATGCCTCCTGTAGTGATGCCCCCAGTAGAGATGCCCCTGTAGTTATGCCCCCAGTAGTTATGCCCCCTGTAGAGACCCCCCTAGTAGCGCCGCTTACACACACACACAAAGAAAGAAAGAAAAACAACAAACACAATACTTACCAGCCCCGCTCCTGCTTCCGGACTGCTACTGCCCTCCGTCTGGCACCCGCTCTTCGGATCTATGTGAGAGACGCGAGAGATATCAGGTTGGTAACTACTATTGGCCGGTAGAAATATAATTAATTCTATTTTGGAAATTACTTCCTTGCAGAGGTGGTAGAGGCTAAGACAGTAGAGCAATTTAAACATGCATGGGATAGACATAAGGATATCCTTACAAAGAAATAAAGATCAAATGTGGTTTGAGGTAAAAATATGGTAAAAAAGGGGCAGATTAGATGGGCCAAGTGGTTCTTATCTGCCGTCAAATTCTGTGTTTCTATGTAACTGACTATTTGGAGGTAAACAGATATTAAATCTGCAGGGAGGGATATTTTATTGCTCTATTTGCTGTAAGTACAATTGCTTTGGTTTGGCATCGGAAAAGAGTTGTTCCTAATACACATTGTTATGCTGAGAGTATAATCAGTTTATCATTGCCCATATGACCAATTCCTTAAAAGCTGAAAATAGCGTTAGTTCTCCCATACCAAACCCCTTTAGTTAACATCAAGTGCCATGTAAAATCTGACCTATTTATCATTCAAGTCACCAAAATGTAGAAAAATATCAGTGGGGGTCATTCCGAATATTATTATATTATATAGGAAACAAAAGGAAAACTATTAGAAGAATATAAGTAGTTAATTCATTAATGCCAGATAGGTCACAGAGAGGGGAGAAAAAGAGAATAATCCTGAATAGAGATTTGCATGTGCTGGCATTAGGTGTGACAAATATGAAAAATATCTAAGGTGTAACCATTAGGAAATTACAGTCATCATATAGGTGGTTTAAATGCAGTCATCTGACAGGAAACACAGAGCAAGACTTCATAAATAGTACTAATATATACGAATTGTAAAGTGGTTTACTTGTATCACTCAATGGGGTGGATGTACTAAGCTTTGGAGGGTGATAAAGTGGAGAGAGATAAACTACCAACCAATCAGCACCTGACTGACATTTTTCAAACACAGCATGTAACATGGTAGTTAGGAGCTGATTTGAGGGTACTTTATCTCTCTCCACTTTATCACTGTCCAAGATTTAGTACATCTGCCCCAATAAGTCGATAGTACCAGTAAAACATGGTAATGATGATAAAATGTCTCCTTCGTACATTTGTCAGTTAAAATAATATAATTGTTGCATATAAATGGATATATTTCCTTTGCTGTGCATAATTTCAATGTAAATCCATGGTATAGAGAAAATGAGGGTATTCAATTAGTGGCAATGGCCACACATCACTGATAATTAAATCAGGGCCGGACTAAGGGCAATATGGGTCTTATGGGTCTTTGACAGAAAATGATCAAGGTCCAATTGTAAGAAGCAGGAGAGCTGTGGCCATTGTTGTGTGGGTGTGGTTAATGTCATGTGGGGGTGTACATCCCCTACGCAATTAGAGTCAATGTTTCTCTAATTATGTAAAAGTTGCATAATTTTGTAAGGTAACTATACAATTTTAATACTTGTGATATATAGCCAACCATATGGCCAGCTGGGCGGCTGATTTTCATCATGCTGTCATAGTGATGGGCCTATTTGTATGTGGAGGCCTGGGATTGTAGTATCATCTGACCCATTGTTAATCAATTCCCACCACGGCCCTAACTATGTGGAGTTTGTATGTTCTCCTCATGTAAGATCCATTGGGGCAAGGGCTGATATGAATGGCCAAAATAATCTCCGTAAAGCGCTGTGGAATACTGTATGTATGCGCCAGTGCCATAACTAGACATTTTGGTGATGTGTGCAAGAAACAGCATTGGCGCTCCCCCTCCCCCACGCATATTGAAAGCAGGGCCAGGGGCGTGGCCACAAAATAATACCAATTGATATTACACTGCACAGTAGCGCCACTTACACACATTACACCTGGTAGAGCCCCCTTTTACACATTATGCCAGACAGAGCCCCCTTTTATGCATTACGCCAGACAGAGCCCCCTTTTACAGCTCCTCTTCTGGAAAAATAAACAACCAAATACATTTTAAAATATAGCAAAATCAATTTCTTTTTATCTTACCTTTATCTTATTCTGTATGAGCTGGCTGGGGGCCGCTGTGCTCTGCCTGCAATTCATTATGGCTCCTCATCTTCTTGATGTGCAGAAAGTGGTGCTGGGTACACAGGAGGAGGGGTGCTGGGTATTAGAGGAGAGCCAGGGACACAAAGAGGTAGGAGACGGGGGACAAGAGTACTAGGCTGGGAAAAGAGAAGGAGCAGTGGTGCTGGGTAGGACAGGAGGAGTAGGCTGGCCCTAGCACATGTAGGAGGGGAGGTTTGAATATCTAAAAAAAAAACCTGAATGGACTGATACCCCCATAACAGATAGTAGAAAGAGGGTGGGGCACTATCATTAGCTCTGCCCCTCCTGTATCCCCCCAATTTGCTCCAATATGTGGTGGTTGAGCCTACGGATATGAGCTGCCCAATCCCATGAGTTTTCTGGGTTTAACCTCTTTCTGAATGAAAATTAAGTGTGTGTATGTATGTGTTAAATATAACATACTCATATACAGTATACATACCAGTCCAGTATGTTATATTTAACACATACATACACACCTCATTTGTATTAGATAGATAGATAGATAGATAGATAGATAGATAGATAGATAGATAGATAGATAGATAGATAGATAGATAGATGATAATGAGATTACCAACACGAGAGGGATCAAGAAACAGCAGTCCTGGAGGGATAAAAGATCCGAATCATCCAGACAGTTCAATTCTTCAAACAGTGACAGCGATTTCAACATGCAGGATTTTGATGAACCAAGAACAGCGTTGGCAGTCCCTTTAGGGGTTACCATCCGTGGCCGGATAGAAAATCCAAATCCAAGCCCACAAGACGGGGGGGGGGGGGGGGGGGGGCAAAACCAAAGGCTATGGAAAACCTCCATCCAACACCAATAGAAGGAAGAATTGATCTTCAATTTGTCCTCCAGGTGTTTAACCAACACAGAGAGAAGTGTCCTTAATAAAGGGCTTTCATTTATACCCACCAATCTACATGATGACTTCAAATGGAAGACGGAACAATATTGTTTTTCAAGAAATTTGCGACTAAAATAATTTTTTCAACACCAACAGACACCTTTCATACAAAACCAACGACGTATTGGGAAATCACGTTCAGTTTTTGACCCGGTCTCCAATAATGCAGCCATAAAGACATTCACGAGGCTTCTTGACGACTCTATTTCCAAGTATGATCAAGCACAACCAAAGGTATATTGCAACATTAGTAAGGAAGAACAAAAGGCCATTAAAGATCTAGCAACATATGAGGACATTGTTATCAGACCGGCCGACAAGGGCGGGGCCATTGTCGTCCAGGACAAGGTTGCTTACATACAAGAAATTGATAGACAACTTGCTGATCCAGCCACTTATAAAAAGTTACGTTGCAATCCAACAACATCTTTTAAAAAAGAAATTTATCAGATTCTCAGCAAAGAATCTCAGGCCGGTCATATTGACAGCAAGACTTTCTCAATTCTCTCTCAACCATTTCCTAAGGTAGCAGTCTTGTATACATTGCCTAAGATCCATAAAAATCCTTTTCATCCGCCAGGTAGACCCATCATTTCCGCCAGAGGGTCTTTAATGCAACCCATCTCTGAATTTCTGGACATATTGATCCAACCTTTAATTACCAAACAAGCTTCCTATTTAAGGGACACCACACATCTATTAAATCTATTGGAGACACTCCCGAGAATACCTAAGAACATCATCATGTGCACGATGGATGTACAAAGTCTGTACACCATTATCCCACATTCCTCTGGACTAACGGCCATGCGTAAATTCTTGGAAGAAAAACACTTTTCAGGTCTCCATATTCCTCTGTTCTTACAACTGCTGGAACTAACCCTGACGCACAATTATTTCATCCACAACGGTGAGTATTACCTTCAACTCACCGGTTGTGCGATGGGATCTAATGTAGCTCCGAGCTACGCTAATACATACATGTTTGCACAAGAACGTAACTTATTTTTTTCCAACAATGAAATATCCAAATACATATTTTTGTATAAACGATATATAGATGACCTCCTTCTGTTTTGGACTGGCACCGAAACACAATTGCGAAGTCTGTGGGAAGAGATTAACAACATGGACAATCCTGTGAAACTGACATTCACCTATAGTCACACTTAAGTCAATTTGTTGGACGTACACATCAGGATCATTGATGACAAGATCAACACATCTGTATTTAACAAACCTACAGACAGGAATTCCTTGCTTCAAAGAAACAGTTTCCATCCACCAGCACTTGAAAGCGTTACCCAAGTCACAGATGATGAGGGTGGCTAGAATAACAAGTAATTCATCTGAATTGGAACCAGCATTGGACCAAGTCACAGAGAGATTTATGCAGCGGGGATACCACAAGAAACACCTTTTAGAAATTAAAAATGAGGTAATGAACATACCAAAATCAACATTACTTTCATCTACTCCTAAGGTGGTTACAACAAAAGAAAGAATCCCTTTAGTGACAGAATTCACTACTGCCAGTTTAGTTATGCCGAAAGCCACACGGGCTTTGTGGCCAATCGTCTCAAGTGACACCTCTACTCCATGCTTTCAAAATACTACAATCATGCCGAGTTACAAAAGGGGTTGGAATTTACGCGACCTATTGGTTAAAACAGACGTCACCAAGTGCAAACGTATGACTCAAAGAAAGGGTTGTTTCAGGTGCTTCATGCACAACTTGCACATTTTTAGTAGCTGGACCAGTATTTGAACATCCGATTACTCATAAGAAGTTCCGCATCCAACACTATCTCACGTGCTCTACGCAATTTGTTATTTACGTTCTTCAATGCCCATGCGGCTTATTGTATGTCGGACAAACCATCAGAATGTTTCAAGAGCGTATGGCGCTGCATCGCTCTGCCATTAAGGCTGCCTTAGAGAATAAGGATAACGACCAGCCAGTGGCACAACATTCTAAAGCTGCTAAACACCAACTACATCAAATTAAATATAAGACTGTGGATCATGTTCCCATATATACCAGAGGAGGAGATCGGGCCAAAATACTGGCACAGAAGGAAACACAGTGGATCTATCGCTTGAACTCTTTGGCTCCACATGGGCTAAATGAGCAGATTGTCTGGAATGTTTTTCTATAAACTTCCTCCTTAAGCAGTTAGATGCATTTATTCATATATTCATATATTCATGCATTCATTCATCTATTTACTTATAGTGTTATAGTGATGCATAGTTATGGCAGTCGTTTGGCATTCTATTCTGAGTATCTTTTGCTAGTGATCATCCAAGATTGAGCATATTAATAATCATTTTTGCATAGCCAGTTGCAGTATATAATGTATGTGTCTGTTATAGCCAGTTACGAGATAGTTTTCTTTTTTTTTTTGTCACATTGGATCACGTCACATTGATCACCGTTTCACTGTATGTTTATTTTACATTTGTCCCCCTTGGTTATCCTTAGACGCAGCTGCATGTGGTTTCCGGCATCTGCGGTTGCCCGGCAACAGAGAGACGTCACCGGACGTGACTCAACCACCAGAGCCGCCCGGATTTCCTGCCCACAGCCTGCGGACGGGAGCCAGCACGATGGGGCTCTTTCAAACACCTTTATAAGGTAAGCGAGCACTATCATTGTTTGTTCACAGCATGTCACCTTGAAAAAAACGCCCTGCGTGGCGTTGAAATGTCGGTTTTCATCATGCTCTTTGCCACTTTCAATATATAACTTTTTCATCAAATCCAACGAGTGCCGCCTGGTTCCTGGTTTGCGATTGGGGGGATTGATACATTCCCACCCAGGGGACCTCTCTACATAGATAGATAGATAGATAGATAGATAGATAGATAGATAGATAGATAGATAGATAGATAGATAGATACCCCTCTATATGAATCCTGCATTTCCTGGGCCAGGAGGAGGTGGGAGCCTGGGGAGAAGAGAAGGCAGGTGCCTGGGACAGCAGGAGGAGGGGGGAGGGGGGGGGGCGGATTACATTCAAAGAGTAGGGGGTCGGACTGGTGGGGCCAGGCGCACCGCAGTGCTGTCAGGTCTTCGTTCGTGGCAAGCACACTTGACCGCGCTGACTCATCTCAGAAAGCACACAGAGAAGGAGAGGCATAGAGAGGGGACGGGGCTGTGCGTCTTCACTGACCGGATATTCACAGGCACTTCTTCTGCAAACAGCTCGGTGCCGGGCGGCCCATGCTGCAACAGTGCAGCTCTCAGCGGCCGGCCCGAGTTGCTGAAAATGGGACTAGCCATAGGTCATCTGTCCCCCTGCCCAGTCCCCCGCTACTTGTATGGTGGGTGTGCTCCACAGCTGAGGAGCAGAACGCACACCACTATATACAAAAGCTGCAGCAACGGGAGGCAGGAAGTGAGGGAGAGACATGGCGAACGGCTGGCCATACGGGTGGTGCTGCCAGATGGTGCGCCCACAGTGCATATGCGCTGTGGGCAATGCACCATTGGCACACACCTAGTTACGGCACTGGTATGCGCTACATAAATAACTGGCAACAAGTAAATTAATATTAAAGTAACAAAGCTCGCTGTTTGAAAAAACAAACATAATACTTCATCAAGGTGTCACAGGTTATGTTCTTTGTTTATACAGACGTACTGATGCTTAATATTGGAATTTCTTAATGTGGATGATGAGAAGGCATTTACTGTAATTGTTCATTTTGTGATCATTCAATTTAGATGATGAAGGATACGCCAAATACTGTAAGCTGTATTTGTCACATGGTGTGGCCTGCTGACAAGCTGCAGTGATATGATGTAGATACACTTCCAGTGGCGGATTTAAGCGGTGGGCACCATTTTATTTAAACAACACTGGTCACCTGCTGAAATGCATGTTACATTAGCGGTACACCTGGCTTCTTCTCTCCACTCCCGCATACCCCCCTGCAGTGTTGGGATCCTAGGCTGTTACACTGCTCCTCCCCTCTCCCCTCCTGAGTTGCACACACACAGGATCTCACTTATACCCCTTTCAGACCGCCAGCTTGTAACGCGGGTTATTACATATGAGCACACAGCAACCCGGATTGCTGTGTGGTCTGAAAGGACCCGGAGGAAATATTCCAGGTCGAGTGACCCGGTATTTCAACCTGGGCAGTGTGAACGGGTTGCCGGGTTGATGCAAATTGTTTCCCGTTCACACTGTATGGACAGGCGGTGCATGGTGATCATCTGATCTCCAAGCGTCGCCCCCGCATGTGTTACCGCTGAAATCACCAACCCGGCCATATGCAGGGCTGGGGACAGCAGTGTGAAAGGTGCTCAGGTGGGTCGCACCCAGGAAGCACTCGTGTATGGCACCCGGGTGCAATCTGCCTATTGCAGTCTGAAAGGGTTATCACCCTGCCTGCTGCTTGCCCTCCTCTCTGGCTGCAGACACTCTTCTCCAGCATAGCCGGTGCTGCAACCCGGGGAGCAGTCCCCATGCTCAGCAGACTGAATGTGGGATCTGTAGGAGGTTATATGGCTGCTTTTATAGCAGGTCACTGCTGCCCGGTATAGCCTATTACTATTGCCTCATGAGGGTGATTCGAGAGAGCTGCAGCTCTGGAGAGTCATTACTAGGTACAATAAGAATGTGCTGGCCCCTGTCTCATTACCCATAATATCAATGCAGGAGTCTGCTTTAGAGCTGGTTGGGGGGGGGGGATCATTAGACTATGGTCTGCATTAGAGGATAGGAACTACTGAGTGCCTCCTTTGTTGTACGGGACATGGTTTTAAGCATGGACTGCACAAGTTACTATAGTTGGGCGCTGCTGCTAGTAGACAGCATGAATGAATCACTATACTGTATTAACTGTGAATGGAGGTGGGGAATACATGTTATCAGGCCCGGCGTCACCCGCTCAGCAAAGGGATGCAGAGCAGGAAGGCGCCAGGCAGGAGAGGCATTCTCTCTCCCTGCTGGAGCCTACTGCCTCCCCCTGGTGACAGCGGCAGTGTTGGGCATTGAAAAGTGGGTGGAGCTACACTGACGGAAGGTGGAACTACATTGACAGAGATGGCAGAGCTACATGGGACCAGCAGAATGCTACAGAGGAGGAAGTGCTGCTCCAGATCCGGCCAGCCAGACGTTAATAGGTAAGTGGAGGGAAAGTGAGTGAGAAAGTATATGTGTGTGTGTGTGTGTGTGTGTGTGTGTGTGTGTGTGTGTGTGTGTGTGTGTGTGTGTGTGTGTGTGTGTGTGTGTGTGTGTGTGTATATATATGTGTGGGGGCCAGGATGGGGGTTGGCAAAAATATGAATAAGTTGCACTTTTGTGGGAGTTTTGCATAAGTGGCACTACTGCTGGGGCATTATGTATAAGCAGCGCTACTACTTGGGCATTATGTGTAAGCTGCGCTACTATTGGGGTGTTATGTGTAAGCGGCTCTACTACTGTGGGCATTATGCATAAGCGGCACTACTACTGGGGGTGTTATGCGTATGCAGCAAAACTATTACTGGGGATGTCATTCGTAAGCTGTGCTACTACTGCGGGTGTTATGTGTAAGCGGTGCTAATACTGGGGGCGTTATGTGTAAGCAGCGCTACTACTGGGGGCAGGCCCGGCGCTACCCGCTCAGCAAAGGGATGCAGTGCAGGTAGGCGCCGGGCAGGAGAGGCGCCTTCAGTGCTCTGCATCCCTGCTGAAGCGCCGTCCTGTCCCCCCTGCTGCTGGCTGCTGCGTCTGCCCTGTCACACTGACAGGCAGCCGCAGCAGCGCCGGCAGCATGACTCCTTCTCCTCTCTCCCCTGGAGTGTGACAGTGAGAGGAGAGGAGTGTCAGTTTGCGGTCTGACGAAAGGGGGTGGAGCTACATGGACCAAGGGGGCGGAGCTACACGTACCAAGGGGGCGGAGCTACACGGACCAGGCTAGCAGACTGTGGAAGATCTGGCCAGCAAGATTGTGGTAAGGGGATGCAAAAAGAGTGTGAGAGAGAAAGTGTGTGTGTGTGTGTGTGTGTGTGTGTGTGTATGGATGTGTGTGTTTGTATTTAAAAAGGGGACGCTGTCTGCCGTAATGTGTAAAAAGGGAGACACTGTTTGCCGTAATGTGTAAAAAGTGGGACGCGGTTTGCCGTAATGTGTAAAAAGTGGGATGCTGTTTGCCGTAATGTGTAAAAATGGGGACGCTGTCTGCCGTAATGTGTAAAAAGGGGACTCTGTCCGCCGTAATGTGTAAAAAGGGGCCGCTGGCTGCCGTAATGTGTAAAAAGGGGGACGCTGGCTGCCGTAATGTGTAAAAAGGGCACGCTGACCGTGCCCCTATATTTTTTGCACGCGCCTGCGGCGTGCACTGCCCCTATTTTACATGCAGGGGAGGGGGGCGATGCCCTCTCTTGCACACAGCGGTAAAATGTCTAGTTACGGCACTCTGTGTGCCGGGCCGTAACTAGAGCTGCACAGAATGTTTGTGGGCAGAGAGTTCACATCCATAGGCGTGCACGGATCTCCTGCAGCTCGGGGGCCCAAGAGGCCATGTTAACCCCCCGGCCCTGCATGTAAAGTATGGGAGGGCGCAAATTTATATTTTGCAGGAGGGCGCCGAACACCCTAGCACCGGCCCTGACTGGGGGCATTATGTGTAAGCAGCGCTACTACTGGGGGCGTTATGTAGTTACGGCGCTACTACTGGGCTGTTATGTGTAAGCGGTGCTGCTATTGGGGGCGTTATATGTAAGCAGCGCTACTACTGGGGGCATTATGTGTAAGCAGCACTACTACTGGGGCTGTTATGTAAAAGCTGCGCTACTACTGGGGCTGTTATGTAAAAGCTGCGCTACTACTGGGGGTGTTATGTAGAAGTGGCACCACTACTGGATCGTAATGTGTAAACTACGCTACTACTGGGGAGAGGCAGTGGGTGACAGGCAGTATATTATGCTGGGGAGAGGTAGTGGGTGACAGGCAGTGGGTGATGCTAGGGAGAGGCAGTGGGTGGTGCTAAGAAGAGGCAGTGGGTGACAGGCAGTAATTATGTTGAGGAGAGGCAGTGGGTGACAGACAGTGGGTGACATTAGAGAGAGACAGTGGGAGACTCTGGGTGGAGGTAGTGGGTGACAGGCAGTGGGTGGTGCTAGGGAGAGGCAGTGGGTGACAGGCAGTAGATTATGTTGGGGAGAGGCAGTGGGTGACAGACAGTGGGTGACATTAGAGAGGGACAGTGGGAGACTCTGGGTGGAGGTAGTGGGTGACAGGCAGTGGGTGGTGCTAGGGTGAGGCAGTGGGTCACAGGCAGTAGATTATGCTGGGGATAGGCAGTGGGTGACAGGCAGTGGGTGATGCTAGGGAGAGGCAGTGGGTGGCACTAGGGAGAGGTAGTGGGTGACAGACAGTAGATTATGCTGGGGAGAGGCAGTGGGTGACAGGCAGTGGGTGACAGGCAGTGGGTGACAGGCAGTGGGTGACATTAGGGAGAGACAGCGTCAGACTCTGGGTGGAGGTAGTGGGTAACAGTCAGTAGATTACATTGGGGAGAGGCAGTGGGTGACAGACAGTGGGTGACTTTAGAGAGAGACAGTGGGAGACTCTGGGTGGAGGTAGTGGGTGACAGGCAGTGGGTGGTGCTAGGGAGAGGCAGTGGGTGACAGGCAGTAGATTATGTTGGGGAGAGTCAGTGGGTGACAGACAGTGGGTGACATTAGAGAGGGACAGTGGGAGACTCTGGGTGGAGGTAGTGGGTGACAGGCAGTGGGTGGTGCTAGGGAGAGGCAGTGGGTGACAGGCAGTAGATTATGCTGGGGATAGGCAGTGGGTGACAGGCAGTGGGTGATGCTAGGGAGAGGCAGTGGGTGGCGCTAGGGAGAGGTAGTGGGTGACAGGCAGTAGATTATGCTGGGGAGAGGCAGTGGGTGACAGGCAGTGGGTGACATTAGGGAGAGACAGCATCAGACTCTGGGTGGAGGTAGTGGGTAACAGGTAGTGGGTGATGCGGGGAGAGGCAGTGGATATCGCCAAGGAAAGGCAGTGAGTGGAACTGGGGAGAGGCAGTGGGTGACAGGCAGAGGATGACAGGAAGTGGGTAACACTGGGGAGATGTAGTGGGTGGAACTAGGGAGAGGCAGTGAGTGATGCTTGGAGAAGTAGTTTGTGATAGGTAGTGGGTGACAGGCAGTGATAGATGTTTGGGAGCGGTAGGAGGTGAAAGGGATTACATACGTCATCCCTGCGGACGGGATGCCGGCTGTCAATATCGCGACAGCTGCATCCTGTCCGCCAGAATGCTGGCATCAGGGTGAGTGCTAAGAGTCCCCTTGTGGGCTCGTTGCGCTCGCCATGCTGCACTCTCCACAGGATCTATTCCCACTGTATGGGTGTCATGGGCATTGGCTGTCGGGATTTTGGCATCAGTATCCTGAGTGCTGGGATCCTGACAGCCGACATTTTAACTGCATCCCGGTTAAAGGCAGTGGGTGATGTTGGGGAAAGGCAGTGGGTGTTGCTGGGGAGAAGCAGTGGGTGATGCTAGAAAGAGGCAGTGGGTGGCGCTGGGAAAAGACAGTGAGTGACTCTGGGCAGAGACAGTGGGTGACATGCAGTGGATGACACTGGGAGAGACAGTGGGAGATACTGGTGGGAGGCAGTGGTAGACAGGCCATGGGTGATGCTGGGGAGAGGCTGTGAGTGGCACTTCGAAGAGGCAGTGAATGACAGGCAGTGGGTGGCACAGGGGAGAGGCAGTGTGTGACAGGCAATGGGTGATGCTGGAGACAGATCGTGGTGACAGGCAGTAGGTGACACTGGGGAGAGGCAGTGGGTTAGAGGCAATTGGTAACCCTGGGGAGACTCAGTGGGTGACAGGCAGTGGATGACGCTGGGGGGAGGCAGTGGGTAACACTGGGGAAGGCAGTGGGTGACTGGCAGTGGATTACAATGGGGATAGACAGTATGTGATGCTAGGCAGAGTCAGTGGGTGACAGGCAATGGGTGACAGGCAGTGGGAGACACTGGGGAGAGGCACAGTGTGATGCTGGAGAGACAGTGGGTGATAGGCAGTAGGAGATGTGGAGGAGAGGCAGTGGGTGACAGGCAGTGGGTAGCATTGGGGAGAGGCAGTGGAGGACAGGCAGTGGGTGACATTGGGAGAGGCAGTGGTAGATGCTGGGGAGAAGCAGTGGATGACGCTGGGTAGAGGCAGTTGGTGACAGGAATGGGGTAGCGCTGGGGAGAGGGAGTGGGAGATGCTGGGCAGAGGCAGTGGATGACAGACAGTAAGTGACGCTGGGAAGATGCAGTGGGTGATGCTAGGAAGAGGCAGTGGGAGACACTGGGGAGAGGCAGTGGGTGACGCTTGGGAGATGAAGTGGGTTATAAACAATGGGAGACGCTTGGGAGATGCAGTGGGTGCCAGCAGACATGGGAGTCCTGCTGAGAGGGCTTGACTCCAAGAAGACACTCTGTATTTTGTTTTGTAGCCTGCTCCTGGTGGTGGTAGCATGTGAGGGTAGCAGACAGGGGAGAGCCAGATATGATAGGGGAAGGGGGTACCAGTATGACAGGAGAACTTACCCAAATCGGGTTCTGCAGCACTGTAGTCAGCAGACTCAGCAATCAGGCAGCTCTGGCACATGAAGTGGAGACATGACAGCAGCTAAGGCACCTGCACTGCACTCAGCCGGCTCTTGCACATGATGCAGTTCTCCCCATTGTTGTTGCTGGTGGGCGGCGGTGACGTTTGACGTGTGGTGAAGAAAATGGCTGGGGAGGCACTGGTTAGTATCAGCCAGATTTACACACACATATATTAACCCGATGCTTCAAGTGGGCATTATACAGTGGTGCAGCAGTATATACTGCTGGAAACTTGGGGGTGTATTTACTAAGCCTTAGGGGTATATTTACTAAGATTCGTAATTGTCAGGATTTGGAGGGAGATTAAATATGAATGACATTGAATGTGTGAATTTTCAACTTTTTGTTTTTTTTACGCCTCATTTACTATGCTGTCGTACTCTGCATTTTCGTGTTTTCCGATGTCGATGTCATTCGTAATGTCAGGCAGTGTTTTACGGGAGTGATTAGTAAAACACTGCCGGACTTAACACAATGAATCCCGGCCGGATCTGTGAGATCCGTGCAGGGCTTCATTGTGTACCTTAAAAGAAGTGTATAAAGTGTTAAAAATCCTGAAAAAAATTGTGTGGGATCCCCCCTCCTAGGCATAACCAGCCTCGGGCTCTTTGAGCCGGTCCTGGTTGTAAAAATACAGGGAAAAAACTGACTGGGGTTCCCTCATATTTTAACAACCAGCACCGGGCTTTGCGCCTGGTCCTGGTGCAAAAAATACGGGGGATAAAAAATGTAGGGGTCCCCCGTATTTTTAACACCAGCACCGGGCTCCACTAGTCAGAGAGATAATGCTACAGCCGGGGGACACTGTTGTATTGGTCCCTGCGGCTCTGGCATTAAATCACCAACTAGTCATCCCTGGCCGGGGTACCCTGGAGGAGTGGGGACCCGTTAAGTCAAGGGGTCCCCCCCTCCAGCCACCCAAGGACCAGGGGAGAAGCCCGAGGCTGTCCCCCCCCATCCATGGGCGGTGGATGGGAGGCTGATAGCCTTTTGTGTAAAAAAAGAATATATTTTTTGTAGCAGAACTACAAGTCCCAGCAAGCCTCCCCCGCAAGCTGGTTCTTGGAGAACCACAAGTACCGGCATGCGGGGGGGGAACGGGCCCGCTGGTACCTGTAGTTCTACTACAAAAAAATACCCAAATAAAAACAAGACACACCGTTAAAGTATAAATTTAATGTACATACATGCACACTTACATACACACATACTTACCTATGTTGACACGAAGCATTCGGTCCTCTTGTCCAGTAGAATCCAGGGGTACCTGTAAATAAAATTATACTTACAAAGAATCCGGGGTAGATCTGTCTTCTTCTTAAAAGTTATAATCCACGTACTAGGTAAAATAAAAAAATAAAAAACCCGGTCCACGCACTGAAAGGGGTCCCATGTTTACACATAGAACCCCTTTCCCCGAATGTCGGGACCCCCGTGACTCCTGTCAAAGAGGGTCCCTTCAGCCAATCAGGGAGCGCCATGTCATGGCACTGCACTGTCAGTCAGGCAGCGCACTGTGGATACAATGTAGCGCAGCGGCGCTACATTATATCCAATGGTGGGAACTTTGCGGTCTGCGGTAGACCGCAAGGTTAAGTGGGGCCAACCACAAGAGTGACCCCACTTAACCTCGTGGTCTACCGCAGACCGCAAAGTTCCCACCATTGGATATAATGTAGCGCCGCTGCGCTACATTGTATCCACAGTGCGCCGCCTGACTGACAGTGCAGGAGCGCACAGCCAATCAGGAGAGTGCCATGACGTGGCGCTCCCTGATTGGCTGAAGGGACCCCCTTTCACAGGAGTCACGGGGGTCCCGACATTCGGGGAAAGGGGTTCCCTGTGTAAACACGGGACCCCTTTCAGTGCGTGGACCGGGTTTTTCGTTTTTTTTATTTTACCAAGTACGTGGATTATAACTTTTAAGAAGAGGACCGATCTACCCCGGATTCTTTGTAAGTATAATTTTATTTACAGGTACCCCTGGATTCTACTGGACAAGAGGACCGAGTGCTTCGTGTCAACATAGGTAAGTATGTGTGTATGTAAGTGTGCATGTATATACATTAAAGTTATACTTTCATGGTGTGTGTGTCTTGTTTTTATTTGGGTATTTTTTTTGTAGTAGAACTACAGGTACCAGCGGGCCTGTTTTTCCCCGCAAGCTGGTACTTGTGGTTCTCCAAGCACCAGCCTGCGGGGGAGACTTGCTGGGACTTGTAGTTCTGCTACAAAAAAAACAATATTCTTTTTTTACACAAAAGGCTATCAGCCTCCCATCCACCGCCCACGGATGGGGGGACAGGCTTGGGCTTCACCCCTGGTCCTTGGGTGGCTGGAAGGGGGACCCCTTTATTTAAGGGGTCCCCACTCCTCCAGGGTACCCCGGCCAGGGGTGACTAGTTGGTGATTTAATGCAAGGGCCGCAGGGACCAATATAACAGTGTCCCCCGGCTGTGGCATTATCTCTCTGACTAGTGGAGCCCGGTGCTGGTGTTAGAAATACGGGGGACCCCTACGTTTTTTGTCCCCCGTATGTTTTGCACCAGGACCAGGCACAGAGCCCGGTGCTGGTTGTTAAAATATGGGGGAACCCCAGTCAATTTTTTCCCTGTATTTTTACATCCAGGACCGGCTCAAAGAGCCCGAGGCTGGTTATGCTTAGGAGGGGGGACCCCACGCAAAAAAAATAATCTGATTTTTAACCCATTCCCACCCCTTCCCACTGATAAGCATGCACGGATCTCATTGATCCGTGCATGCCTATCAGAATACGGTAAAAAAATGCAGGTCTATTTGAAAACTGCTTTGTTTTACGATTTGTATTTTTTCACGGCAGTGTTTGGCTATTGCCGGCACTGATTGTGAATACAAATTTTTAGTAAATTACCGAGTTGTATAAAATAACAGGCGTGTTTGACCGATGATGTATTCATTCGTATTTTTTTTTTCTTTGCCTTCAAAAAAAATACGAATGCCCTCATCACTGCCAAGATTTGAGTTTAGTAAATTCCCGAGATGACACTTTGAAGAAAAAACACCAAATCAGTCAAAATCGGGAGCTTAGTAAATATACCCCCAAGATGGATATAAAGTGCACGGAGATAAAGTACCAGCCAACCAGTTCCTAACTGTCATTTTTCAAACCCAGCCTGTGACATGGCAGTTAGGAGCTGATTGGCTGGTACTTTATCTCCGTCCACTTTATCTCTGTTCAAGGCTTAGTAAATAGACCCCCTAAGTGAGTTTTGATCAGAAATATGCAGACAAGGTAGGCAGGTGAGGCAGTGCCTCCTCTGTCATACCCCAGTATACTCCAGAGTTTTGACTATAAAAATGATGAGAATAATACAAAGAATATATTTATAATATCAGTCAAAACTCTGGAGTATACTGGAGTATGACAGGAGTGCTCTGCCTCACCTGACCTCACGGTACTGGTGGCAGCTGTGGTGCTGGCTGTGGCAGATATGCTCCTCTTCTCATGCGTGGTGGTGACCGACATGTCTGAGTATCTCCGAGTCTCTCTCGGGCTGGCGGTGCTCTCTTACCTACAGTAGGGGTATCTGCAGCTCTGGTGGATGAATATGCACGCGCTTCCTCAGTGCGGCAAAGAAAAAAACTTGACAGGAGAAGCAGCGAATAGCAGCATAGAAGTAAGCCGGCTGTCCCCTGCAATACTTACCGCATTGCGCTGGATTTGGTCCTACCTTATATCAAGGTTTGGGGGTCACTGATGAAAGCCAAAGGGAAAGGCATTAACCAATCAGCATATTGTGACTCATCCTGAGGTGACAAGAGGTAGATCTGGGGTAATGGGTGGGTGACCGATGCAAGTACAGTAGTGCTCAGATCCTACAAAATAATGGCAATATACTGTGTATCACTATAATAGTGTTGCTCTTGAATGTCCCCTTGTGAGTAGCGCCTATATATTTAACAAGATGTTTCACAAGTCAATTAAATTATGATTTGTGTGCAGTGTTGCATTTTGCCCTCGATAAAGAAAAAATTGTCACTTCTTTATACCTTTGCTGTACAAATAAATGCCTGATTGCATTTGTCACTCCCATTTATATGCTTTGATGGTAAGGTGACACACTACTGTCATTAGTGCATAAGTCAATTCTATTAGGTATTTTCTGTCAGCTTATGAGGTACTGGGATTTTAGGCTATGTACATACTAGTACGATGTGCTTTCCATGGGATACTGTATACAATATCCCGACATACGATATCGGGCATACATGCTAAACGATGAAACAATGAGATAAGATGAAATTATATCTTATGGGGCTGGAGTTGTTTTTAAGGAGCACAAGAAGGAGGAGGGTCCAGGCTTACGTCAACACCCTAAAATCGTATGTACACACTACAAAAAAAGGTTACAATACTGCACCATCAAGACTGCATGCAGGACAGATGTTGGATGTCAAATGCAACCCACGGGGCCGCACATCATATGATAAATCATGTGTACACACTATGCGATATTGTATGCAATCATACAATATCAGCAATATTGTATGCAATATCTCATAGTGTGTATGCAGCCTTATGCCGCCCATACATTAAATGCGAGCCGTCCAATGACCCCCCCCCCACCACCACCACCACCACACCCTCCCCAGCTCCCTGGCGTGCGATAGATTGTACGGTACGATCTATCGAACCTCCGAAATTGCCGGGCGGAATTGACTGATCATATGTGCAGCACATATGATCCGTTGATGCAATGTATGACCCGTGGGGCCCCGCATTGCTTCGATGGGTCGAATGATGGGTCACTATCATGTATTCGCACACAATATTGACCTAGTGTATGGCCAGCACTTGTGTTATGTCACCGTCAGATAATAATTTACCAATTTAATTTAACATTTAAAAGATTATTTTATCTGTTCAATATAATGTCTCAAAAAGCCAATATCAGTGATAGGCAACCGGCTATACTGCACTTCGGGGCCTGCACTGCGCTGCCCTCTAACCTTCAAAAGCGCTGCACATTACCCGAAGAGCCCTTTCAGGCATGCAGCTAAATCTCGGGTTTATGCACGAGAACGTGCAGCAACCCTGGACTTTGATACTGTATATCTGAATGCAAACGACCGATGCGACCCATCTCCCAATCAGGGTCACGTAGCTCAGACCCAGGATTTACCAGAGTGCTACACTCGGCAATTTCACGGTTCTGATGAAAGGGGTCTTAATCTCAGTAGTAAGTTACATTAAAGGCCCCCATCCACTAGTGCGATATGGGCTCTTTTTATGCGATTGAGACGGATTGCATGAAAAGTGTCACATCACATGTCATTTTCGTGCAATTGAGATGCAAGGCGTGTTCCCGTGAGCCTCGCATTGCAGACGCAGATCACATGGGATGATCAGAATATTTATCTCAATTGCACAGAAATAGGTTTAATAACGATTGATCGCATGAGATAAATCACATGTAAAAAATAAACTCAAGTAGCATATCGCAATCGCAGGGCTCCCGGGAAGCTCCCAGACAGATTGCAGGAAAAATGGATCCAACTCATTGCTGAGATAAAACTCCCTAGTGGATGGGGGCTTTAATTTGATCAATGGAAGAGACACAGACACCCATATGTAATAATATATCAGCAGCCTTTTTAAACAAGCATGATTAATATTGCATAGTATCAGTCTCCTAAAACAGACGTGCCAGGTCTCACTGAGCTTTAGCTCCTTCCACATTAACAAGAGCTATATCTGATGTCTGAGTCAGGGAGCATTGCATGGGGTTTCTGAATCCTCAATGATGTAGTATGTGAGTGCAGATGTGCTACTGTCTGGCTGATGCATGCCACCGACTACATCACAGCAGCAGACTCACAGTCCATGTCAGCTGCAGTGATAAGGAGCAATCTGCCTGCAGCCACAGCCTGTGCATTAGGAAGGCCTGCTGCTGCTAGACCGGCCGTCTAAATGAGTAGCTGTCTCTCACCCCTCCCACCCGCTCCCTCTCCCCCCTCTCCTGGGCTTTTTCTTCTTCTTCTCTTTTCCTGCTGAGCGTCTGCAAAAAGGAGCATTTACACTTCTGTTCTACTGTGCATCACCCCAAAGGTCTATTCATCCAATCGTCATTGCTTCTGTCTCCTGCACTCTGGAGTAAACGCATTCTAATAAATCGTCCGTCTAACGCAGCGGCATCGCTGGAAGGTAGGAGGCTGCGCCGGAGCCCCTGTCATTGGGGAGACAGCAATCATCACTGGTGAGTTTCCAATTGCGCTGTTTATTTATATGCAGGTTACAAAGGGCCGCAGTCTTATGTCAGCTATGTCAGACAGTAAGATTGTGTCTCTCTTCCTTATCCCAGCTCTGCTCTGGTTATTTATAGCGACACCTTATTTAGAAGCATCTGTCTGTATATTTACAAATCTAATATATGTATGTGTGTGTGTGTGTGTGTGTGTATATGTATATATATATATATATATATATCTCACTGTGTCATAAACACATGTAATGTATTATGTTTACTATGTATTGTATGTGTTCTTTCCTCCTCTAATATGTGTTTATTTATTTTGACTCGCCATAAGTTAGCCATTATACATTGAATTGTCTTTCGTTACACTGTTACATAACTCAAGTTTATATTGGCTTATTTTAAAATGTTATTATTGTTACATTTTAGACTTTTGTATTATTGGCCTACACCTTGTCCTGACCTAGAGGTTAGGTTGGCAACAGAAGTGCACTGAAACCTGGGTACAGGTTGCCTTCAGCTTCCAAATATGATTTCAAATTGTGGGTGTGTGTCTGTACTCCTATTCCTAGTTCTGTTGGAAGTCTGCTGATTGAACAAGTTGACTGCCAGAGGGCATGTATTTGTCCATAACTTCTCCTTCCCTTTTTGTCATGGTTAAATGTGGACTCCTCTTCCTGTTTTTGCAGCATCGCTATGAAATAAAATCTTTATGAATAATGGGAATTTCCTGTTGAGAGGAGTACATTGTTTTCATGTGCATGGCAATTGCAGTGCAGCTTGCTGGGCTTCCTATCCACAATGTGTACCTGTATTGTGGAGATTGCTTTGAGTAGGGTCAATCAGTGCGGTGTTAATCCTATAATATGCCTGGGACATGTCTTCCTATAATATGCCTGGGACATGTCTTTCAGTTTATCAGCAGACTGGAATTCCTTGGAATGACTGCCTACAGTATAATAGGTCAGAAGGTGAACACTAATGCTACATTCTGGGAGGGTCAATTGTAACTACAAACAACATGCTCAGTGACTGATGACTCAGATGCACGGTTCATCTTGTACGCACCCACTTAAGTTTTTTATTTTTTTTAATGTATATGCATCATGTTTAATTTATACTTAATTATTATTATTATTTTGGGGGATTTGTCACATCTGTTGAGTAGAAAATTACATGTATAATGTTTTAGAATTCCAACTTGTTTCACATTAAGAGGATTATTTGTCAAAGCTGAGAGATACAGTACCAACCAATCGGTTTCTGTCATTTTTCTAGCATAGCCTGTACAATGTAAGGCAGCAGCTGATTGGCTGGCACTTATCTCTCACAATTTTATTGCTTTCTGAAATTTGATAAATACTCACTTAGAATTATGAGACTGAATAATTTATACAGTATTTGACAGTAGACAGGGTAATTTCTGCAAAACGTCTGTATAACACACATCTACTATTATAGAATAATTGCACCTGTTGTACAGGGAAACGCATTGATTTGTGGGACAGATTGGTTATATATCAAAGGGGGGTATTTGGTGAAAAGTTTGTTGAGGGGTTGGGTGAATTCTATGCCGGGTTGGTGAGCTAGTGTAGAAGGGGGCTCTAGCACGGGTCGCAGCCGTGTCAGGCTCCCGGCTGTGACCCGTGCTACCAAGTGGAAAAGGGGTATAAGTTGACAATGAGTGAGTGTACCCTCCTTACCTACTGACAGAGGCATTGGAGATATTATCATTGGGTCTTATGCTTATAGGGGGTCATTCTGAGTTGTTCGCTAGCTGCTGTTGTTCGCAGCACAGCGATCAGTGTAAAAATTGGCTAATCTGCGCATGCGTATACACCGCTATGCGCACGTGCGACGTACGGGTACAAAGTCCTTTGTGGTTTTGCACAGGTACTAGTGACGTTTTCATTCGCACTGGTGGGCGCAAGAAGATTGACAGGAAGAGGGCGTTTCTAGGTGTCACTGACCGTTTTCTAGGAGTGTTTGAAAAAACGCAGGCATGCCAGGGAAAATGCAGGCGTGGCTGTGCGAACGCTGGGCGGGTGAGTGACGTCAAAAGCCATCCCTCCAACGTTAGAATCAACGCACATGAAGAGTAAGTCCAGGGCTGGTCTTGTTTTGCACAAAATGTTTTTGCAGGCGCTTTGCTGCACAGGTGTTCGCACTTCTGCAAAGTGAAAAAACACTCCCCGGTGTGCGGCAACAATGCGTTTGCACGGTTGCTAAAAACTGCTAGCGAGCGAACAACTCGAAATAACCCCCATAATGGGAAGCACTATGGCCCTCATTCTGAGTTGATCGCAGCAGCAAGAAAGTTAGCAATTGGGCAAAACCATGTGCACTGCAGGAGGGGTAGATATAACATGTGTAGAGAGAGTTAGATTTGGGTGGGGTGTGTTCAATCTGCAATCTAATTTGCAGTGTAAAAATAAAGCAGTCAGTATTTACCCTGCACAGAAACAAAATAACCCACCCAAATCTAACTCTCTCTGCACATGATATATCTGCTTCCCCTGCAGTGCACATGGTTTTGCCCAATTGCTAACTTTCTTGCTGCTGCGATCAACTCAGAATGAGGGCCTATATACCTCCTGTTGCAGGTCTGTGGGATATTGCATTTGTATGCATGCTTATAGCAGTGTAATAAAAAGCTTCAACCACAAATATGTCTAACGAAAGGCCCTCGCTTATTAATTCATGTAAGACATAAATAATAATAAATGAAATGGTATTTTAAGAGAAAAAAATATATCTTACAATAACCGTAAACCATAGCAGGATTACTGTTGCCATTTTAATATTTTTCCAGAGCATCCTCTAGCCCCATATTTCCCAAGTCCAATCTCATGCACCCCCAATAGGTCCTGTGTTCAGGATTTTTGTTTTAAATCCTGCACAGGAGATTTAGGGATATAAGTAATAGTAGTTGCAGACGGGTTGGGATCGACATACCGCGGATGTTAAGTATACTTTCCCCAATGGCACCCTAACCCAGCAGCCTAAACCTACCCCCCCCCCATGAAGTCTAATCCTAACCCTCCCCCGCCAGCAGCCTAAACCTAACTCTCCCTCCCCACAGCCTAAACCTAACCCCCTGGCCCATAGCCTAGACCTAAACGAGGCTTAAACGCTTGTGTGGGATCCCGGCGGTCGGGATCCTGGTGCAGGGATTGTGAGCCTGATCAGGATGCCAACATAGGTATTTTGACTGCCGGGATCCCGACCACCGGGATCCTGACCAGATCCCTTGAAGACAGCCACCATATCATTTTATTTTAATTCTGTGTTGTTTAGTTAACTGCAAAACACATTTTCAGTCTTGTTACTTACAAATGCAAGTTTCCTCCAAAGGCGTTTTGATATATGAAATGGCTTCGCTTTAAATACAAAGGAAGTCACACATGCATGAGGTCCATGTGTCCCAGTTATCCTGGGACACCATGGTTTTTTTTTTTTCATATTTCCAACTCCTGATGGCTATAAAATGTTAGTTACAGTATATCACTGTTCTCACTGTTTACCTTTTTTTTTATTACCCAAAAGAGTACGAGGTGGACTTTTATAGCTTGAACAAACTTCAGGTCATATATGCAATTCTAGTGTATGTCTCTAATGAGTGTTGCTACTGATTTTAAAGCTATTACGCTGACTGTACACTAGACTAATACCCTTTTCAGACCGAAATGTCTGAAAATTCCGGCTTTTACCTGGCATTTCAGTGCCTGGATGTTTGCCGGTCCCTGCTTAACCCTTCTTTCACACACTCAAACAATTTACTGGGTCAAGAATTTCTACCCGGTAATTTGCGGATCAACATGAGTATTTCGTCTGTTTGAAAGGGTCAACCCAGGTCAAAATTCCCAGGTCTCCAACCCTGGTAAATTCCTCGGCTGAAGTCCCGTGAATTTCAACCCGGGTTGACTCTTTAACACAGAAAAAGGACCTGTGTTTATCGTCAAATTATCGGGTGAAACTTCTTCTTCACCCGGTAATTTCACTTTCTGTGTGAAAGGGGTATAACTTTTATCCAACCGTCCAACTAGTTGGTTGGTTGGAAGGGAAATTTGGTAAGGTATGAGAGCAAATGATTATCAGCCATTTCCTGCCGAACATAGACAAAAACTGTCATTCAGACAAGTTGATTAAATCAAACAGATTCATCCAGCTTATCTGAATAATCGTTTTTCATCTGTTTCAGATATTTGGAAGTAAAACTACAGTAGTTGGATGGTAGATGAAACTTGCTCTAGTGTATGGCCAGCTTAAGTCTGACTCACATTTTAATGCAAGTTCCAAGTATGCAACTACTGTACATATAAAAATAAAGCCATTTTTAATTGTTGTGTGAATACATATTTGGGTTTATTCTTGTGTTAATGTTGTGGAGGGTTTTCTGGAAATTTTGTTTTAGAGCTTTCAAAGCACATTACCACTCATTTAATAATATGAAAGAACAATGTGTATATACACAAAAGGGGTTACTGAAAGCGGCTATTCCAGTGACGTAACATTGCTTCAGTGTGCCTAGTGCTGGCTCCACCCACTAAACCAGTATTATAATGACATCACAACTAGGGGGTGCGGATACAAGCTTTGTGAATTAGAGCACTGTCAGGGCTCAGGAGTGTCCTAAAAATGCTCTAGTAGGCTCTGCAGTAGCGCTACTGGCTGCATGGGGCCATTTGAGGCACCCTGCAAGCCACATGCAGATGCCATGGTGCAATGATGATGCCATCCCCTCGGCCCTGCACCTTGTGTAATGGGGCCGCTCGCGCACCCCTAGTTACAGCCCTATTCCCGCATTATGCTGTATTTTTATCATTCCCTCCAATTGATGTGTGTGGTCCATATTGAACTTCCATTACTCAATAGGGCAAATAAGTACTTCAGCTATTCACATGTATGGAACTTCAGAGTGAATTATATCAACCCTCCCCCCTTTCTGTATACTTAAAAATGCAGTCACTCCCTACTGGTTTGTGATAACAGTAGAGTTTCTGGGGTTCCAGCTGCTGACAGATAATTGCATTGCATCTACAGTAGTGTGGAAAACCACCTGTGATTGGCTGTGTGGATAAAGGAACTCCCTCTGTTTAACCAGCCATTCTTGGCATTGGGCAGTTTGTACATTAGTCTTTTATTTTATATCCATGTATTACAGTAAGATGCTCTCATTTGGCTTGCAGTATCCATTGTAATGCAAGCAAAGATGGCTGTTTTGGAATACAAGTTTTTGTTTATTAGAAACAGCTGTATGTGTAGTTCTTTATATAATTAAACTTTAGTTTACAAATATGTGTCTGGGTTTTATTACTGTTTACTATTTTTGTACAAAGGAATGAGGTTTTCTGGACCTTTCCATTATAGTGGGTGGCAAATTGATATTCCACGATTCCTAATCTTTTTAATTATCTCAGCTCCCACAGCCTATGGGGACCAGTAGAGGGAGAAGCCCTGCAGTGTTTTTTTTTTTTTGTGTGTGTGGGATGTCCTTAGAGCAGTGGTTCTCAAACTCGGTCCTCAGGACCCCACACGGTTCACGTTTTCCATGTCACCCAGCAGCTGCACTGTGTATAACCAACTGTCACATTTTAAAAATCTACAGGTGACCTGCAAAACATGGACCGTGTGGGGTCCTGAGGACCAAGTTTGAGAACCTGTGCCTTAGAGTATTCAGCTCCTTGGGTATCAGTGTGGGTATGGTTACTGCTGTAAATGTACTGTAGCACCCGGGTGTGGATCATCAGGTCGGCATGGTCAAAAGGTCGACACGGAAAAGGTCTACATAGAAAAAAAGTGTTTTTTGGTGTCGTTTACTCAGTCCAACTACCAGCAATTAGTTTACCTCGTCCCCCTGCATGGCTTGCTTTGATCGCCATTCTCCGGGCAAGGTTTACTGTTTCCAATCGTAGTTCACATGGATGGTAAAGCATGAAAAAGTTGAAAAACTGAAAATAATTTTTATGAAAACAATGCATGTCGACCATATGACGTGTCACCCATTGCCATGTCGACATACAGCATGTTACCAATCAATGGTCAACATATTGACTGACAACCTTTTCACTGTCTACCTACAGACTGGATAAAAGAAGCAACCTGGGTTTGTTGTTCCTCTGTTTTAATGGAAACCAGCCAAGGCTGAATAGGTCTGATGCTGGATGATAAATTTGGAAGAATTGCCTACACTGACCATAATTTATTAATTTCTAACTTTATGTATTTTGCTTTTCAAATTCATTTGAATAGCCCATATGTGTCCATGCTATTTTAACATGTAGCACACACTCTGGAGTCACCATTTAAATGATTGGACTATTAAAATGAATGGGTAAATGCAGAGGTTCGTAGACGCGATCCTCAAGGCACCCCAATGGTCCACTTTTTTGGTATATCCATGGCTCAGCACAGATGGTTAAATCAAATTGACTGAGGTGCTAATTAAGTCACATGTGGCAAAGCATGGATAAACTAAAATCCTGGACCATTAGGGTGCCTTGAGGGCCGTGTTTGAGATCCTTTGGGTAAATGCATTCCCAAATGCATAACATTAAAGGCAGTTTGTGATTGATTTATTTATTTGATTTTTTTTAATGCTTGAAGTTAAGGACTTTTATGTGATGTTCAGGTTTAAACTCCTTTGAATGTTCCTATGTCATTTGATCTGCTGCTACCTTTGTACATTTACATTGTATGTACTTAATTTACCATCACTTCCTTTTTTCCCCTGAAAACTAAGGTACAATAGGGTACAAGGGAAATTCCCAGTGGGCCCCACTGTCTGAAGCCCCCCCCCCCTCCTTTAATGTCAAGTTCCAGACAATGCTCTCAAATTAAACAATGCTACTCTATTAGGGGGTCAGATACCTGTAGAATAGGAATATGGGGGTTATACCCTTTTTCAGACAGAAATGTCTGAAAATCCCGGCTTTTAATCAATTTTGCTGGTCCCTGCCTGACCCCTCTTTTAGACAGACAAGAAAATTGGGTCAAGAATTTCTACCCGTTAATTTGTGGATTAACGTGGGTATTTCGTCTGCAACATGTTTAGCCAAAAATAACTGCAGGCAGAGGCAGATTGGCCATAGGGCTTACAGGGTAGATCCCCGGTGGGCCGACGCACCTGCGGGGCCTGTTTTGTTTGAGGACATGTGGTTCTATTTATAGACATAATGAATAAGATGCAAAATAATTTGCATATATGAAAATGTCTTTGCCACTTAGCCTGTGATTGCAGATGATCTAGTCTATGCTCTGTCTGCCTGCTTGGCTGACATATAAGATTGAGTGAATAGTGATTGGGATACGCGGTTGGTGTAATAAGCAAGAAAATATATCTTTCTAAAGAATTATATAAAAATTCTAAAGGTGTATCATATAATGTGCTCATAATATTTAATATATAATATTTAATGCCCACTATCTGTAAAGTCTTGGAGGAAGGGTGCTGCTGCCATGGCCCATGGCTAGACCTTACACCTCTGGTGCTGCCCATGTGGGGCCACTAGTACAAATTTTTCCAGGGCCGCTTTTTGTTCCCAATCCGCCCCTGACTGCAGGGGTTATTCAGAGTTGTTAGAAAACCAAAAAAGTAAGCAATTGGGAAAAACCATGTTGCACTGCAGGAGGGGCAGATGTAACATGTGCAGAGAGATTTAGATTTGGGTGGGATATATTGTTATATGTATGGTAAGTACTGGCTGCGTCATTTCTGAACTGCAATTTAGAATTCAGTTTGAATACACCCGGCCCAAATCTAATTCTCTCTGCACGTTACATCTGCCCCACCTGCAGTTAAGCATGGTTTTGTCCAATTGCTTACTTTTTTGGTTTGCTAAAAGATCTGAATAAGGCCCACAGTCTCAGTCCTGCTTCCTGCTGGCATAACACAGGCTCCGGCCTACTCACACTCAAGGCTCCCCACCTGGCTTCTTCCCAGTAAAGTGTAGCTCAGTCCCAGAGTTTCATATTCACCTGAATAATGGTGCTTGTTTTTGTTCTATTTAAACTACACAAAGCATTCACCTTCCTACCAATCAAAATTAGCAGTTGGGTGAACAGATCTAATGTTTTCTTTTGTGAAATAACATTTATAATCTAGCATATTGCAAACTGAGAATGTAATTGTAAAAAAAATAAAAAAAATGAAAACGTTACTAACCCTTAAATCGTCCTTGTCGTAATAATTTAGATCATTTAAGTTTTTGTGTTTTTTACAATGTTGTGTATTTAGTTTTTATTAGATCTAATGCCGTTCTTATTGAGTTTAGACAATGTATGTGGGTCCCCAATAATATACAGAGTGGATTTATGTTGTGTATATATAGAAAGGATCACCATCACGTGCTTTATTATTATACATATGTTACATTGAGGTAGATGTATTACCAGGCATTATGGGGGGTTTCAGTTCACGTTATGTGTACTGATACCGTTTCTTCTCCATGTAAGAATGTTGTGATTACCGGTAAATGCCATCATTATCTGCACTGCTATCTACAAGATAGCATGCCAATGTTCCAGCCCATGTACAGTATGAACGGTCAGTGGCAATGACCGTTCCGACACCTGCAGCTATCGATTTCGACAGCTACAGGTAACATTGCCCCATTCACAGCCACTGTAGTGGCTGCTGCGGCTACCAGGCTGCATGGGACATCTCACTTATTCCCAGTGGAGCCGCCCGTGAGGAGAGACACAGCGCATCAGCAATATGCTGATGCATTGTGACAGAGATTGCCGGAGGGAGGAGTCATCTCTCCCCCTACTATGGCAAACAAGATGTTAATGCATCTCGTTGCTACTATAATACATCACCCCTATTATAGTGCATTTCCAGGATTATGGTGTATTCACTACAGTGTATAAACTAGTAGTTTAGGCAGTATAATCTATCAGTCTTTACTATACACTGTGTGTGTGTGTGTGTGTGTGTGTGTGTGTGTGTGTGTGTGTGTGTGTGTGTGTGTGTGTGTGTGTATATATATATATATATATATATATATATATATATATATATATATATATAATTATAAAGTCTTAATTAAAAAAAAGCCTATTATACTAAAGAACTAATGTTTTTATTTAGAATGTTTACTGCCAGTTGCATGCCCAGTGCTAATGCTTAACTCCTTTTTGTGTGTGTGTGTTTGCATTTTCCATTTAGTGATGCTATTCAGATTTATTTAATTTAATGAGTAATAAGTAGGACTAATGCTTAACATTAACTTGTTATTTTCATCTTCATCTATCTCTGAGTGTACTTTGTATGTATTAATGTTTAGTCTCTCTACATATATTCAGATGTAATAGGAATAATAAACTGTAAAAAAATGGTTTTATTGAAAGATGTAAAATTAAATCCAAGCCTAATAACATTATGAATGTTAGAAAGGATTTCAAGTTTTTATTCATGATTCATTTTTTTCCATTAAAACATTAATGAAAAAATATTGGTTTAAACAAAAACAAGCTTTTTTTGTTTTCTTAAAACCTGTTTTTTTTCTAGTATCCGTGGTATCCGTTCTTTTTAATGGCTTTCCATGCCCCTTAAGTATGGACCCCTACTACCAGTATGCCCCTTATACCCCATTCCGAGACGTCGTCATGCAGCATGTTGGCACTGATGAAATTGTAACATGATTTGAATGTTGACAAAACATGGTGGCCTAGCAGTGACATAGCTGGTATTGTGGTACCGGAAACTCCAGCTGTGTCTTCTAGGCCCACCAGCTATGTTGGGATGACTCCAGGTGCAGTGGCGCACCCAGGAGGGGGGTTTCCGAGCACCCAGAAACCCCCCTCCACCAAAACAAAAAAAAAACTTTTTTTTTTTACTGCATGAGTATTATTAATGGCTGTCTAGCGTCCTCTGCAGCCTGCTGTCTTCCTGGTGGCACTTGTAAGTGCTTAATAAAAGTTGACTTTGTTTTAATTATAGTACATATATATCCATGTGCAATTTGTGCATACATATAAACACATGTATATACATACATACATATAAACACACCCACACATATATGATATATATACATGCGTATATATACGTGTACTGTATATATGTATGTATGTATGTATATATATATATATATGTATGCATGTTTAATATGCTATGTGTATATGTATACGTGCATATGTGTGTGTGTGTGTGTGTGTGTATATATATATATGTCATTTGTAAAGGAGGGCACTCACCAGTTTTTTGTAAAATAATAGATATAGTTTTAATATGGAATCATCAAGTTTGACTTGAATATTAAAACTACAGCTATTATTTTACAAAAAACTGGTGAGTGCCCTCCTTTACAAATGACTGTTGATTGGAATTAACTGTTCCGTGGAGTTGAGCACCATCTCATGTGGATTCTGATGGGCAGCACAGTGCGGATATTCTCTTCTATTTTTGAACAGTCGAATATCACCGTGGTTTAATGTCAACGTTTCGGCCTGTTAACAGGCCTTTCTCAAGACCTGTGAAACAGCAGATCAAATGTTCAATTGCATTGACAGAAAAAACAATCTGTAGGAACAATGATTACAGTTAAAATCACATGCCTCGCCGGTCCCTGGGAGACCTACACCGAAAAAAGAACAGATATATATATCTAATGCCAGTGCAAATTAGTACACACTACGCAATATAATCACCCACGTGTGTGTCCTCCACCTAGTGGTCAATGGGTGACCCATACCTGTAACGCCTTATCCTTCGCCTGATTACATGTGATATTAAAAGCAACACCAAACGGACAACAGACAATCCACTGTACATCACACTGTAATGATAACAAGGGTATAGAACCTAGTTATAAACTATACCACATGCTGTGGGATCATTTATCAATTCCCATACAAATAACCTAGGGAGCAGTGGAGATTACCTAGTGTATGGTATATGGTCAATGTTGTCCCTGGATGCAGACACATCTGTTGATATTAACAGTGCTGCAAAGGGAGAGAATCCAGTATCAACATCAGGTGCAAACAACCAGTAAAACAATACACAACTGGGAAAACATAATACATGCAGCCAATAACTCACTCAGGTCTGGAGGCGTCTCGCTTGTGTCTGCATGACCCTCCTCACCCCAGAGTGCATTTAAATACCGCGCACACCGGAAGTGACGCAACTGATAATATAGTGTACCACAATAACGTCCCCGTGCTACAGGACACATAAACGCTACACCCATAGGTAAATACCCATAGAGGCCACAATATACCTACACAGGGCATCCACTGAGCTACCCCCTAATCGTATCCGTCGCCGCCGACGCTAGCCCCGCACATCATAGGCCGAAGACGGCGCCATGATGCGTTCCACCGCGGCGGAAGTGACTGACGCATTGCGTTCCACAGCGGCGGAAGTGTCGTAGCCGTCAGTGTAAGAATACACTAGACGGTGCGTTCCACAGCGGCGGAAGTGTCAAAATCCTGTCAGTATTGGAACACCTCTAGACAGTGAAATGAGCATCACTTGGTGATTCAACAATATTATAATAACCAAGGATGGGCAATGTTCCGTCTGGCGATAACATAGTGTGTATATACATCAGAAGAAAATGTATTATCTATACGAGATCCAGCATGGTAAACCATGTCATCAGGTCACCATGGTAACCAGCATCCTCATCCAAACTACACAGAACAAATACTGGATGTCACCACCCTATGAATGTTAGCGGTCAGATAACCATATAGTGGTGGACAGGTGTTAAACAACACCTTATCTAATCATGCTTTAAATAAGTGGAAATCTAATAAAGCGTAACAATATATACTCGATGTGTGGTGAGCCAGAGACCGGCGAGTTCACAGAGAGAGCGAGCTTACACATCTACTAAATCATATTATACATAAACACAAACAAATAACAAAATATATAAAAAAGACATGGAAAAATAAAAAAATAACACGCAAAAGAAATGATAACATACAAAAATGCAAACATACAATCAGTTGAGTGTTTAACTCAACAAGAACTTCAAGATACACCTACACAGATGTTGCAGAAATCTACATATGTATCAGCCACCAGACCCAACCTCCTATATAGGGGACATAGCCTCAACAGAGTTCACTCGAGCAAGAAAGTACCAAATAATGGACCTACAGAAATACATTGAGGGGATTACCCTTATTAAGCCCTCTTGGAGTCACAGTGTCTAATGTGTGAATCCAGTAGCATTCCCGACGTTTAAGGGTGAGTGTTCTATCACCCCCTGTATGTCTCGGTGGTACCCAGTCTATGAGCCTACATTTCAGGCTTGCCACCTGATGTCGTGCCTGCAGAAAATGTCGGGCCACCGGTTTATCAGTTTGTCCCGTCTGTAGTGCTGTGTGGATGGAGGACCTGTGATTTGCCATATGATCCCCGGAAAGTCCGTGTGGTTAGCCCAACATAGCATAATCCACATGGACATTTGAGTAAATAAATCACATAGTCAAGTCTACAATGCAAATGATACCTGATCTTAATCTTCCTACCTGTATGCGGGTGATTGAAAAAAGGGCCAATTTGCATAGACCGACATGTGGTACAGTTACCACAAGAGAAACATCCTGGCTTAGCCTGCATCACTACATTCGGGGTCAGCTGTCCTGTGGAATTACTCGGGAATAATGTGGGACGCATCAATAGTTGCTTCAAATTAGCTCCTTTTCGGTACGCCATCATCGGTGCTCGAGTGTGTTTAAATGGTAGATCATCATCCGATGATACAATCGGCCAATGATGGTGTACGATTTTACTAATCATGGGGGAGTTCCCATCATACTGAGTAGGGAAAATCATCCTATCATCAGTTTTCTTTTTTGGAATAGCGCCAGAGTATATGCCTTTAGCTCTTTCAAGGCATTTACGAAGTGTACCTGCCGCATATCCTCTCTCTAAAAAGCGGGAGGTAATCTCAGCACATTGTTCTTGTCTAAGGCCTACTTCTGAGTTTATCCTCATGGCTCTTAAGTACTGGGAGATTGGTAGACTATCTTTTAATGCAGGTGGGTGAAAACTGGTGGCCTGCAACATAGTGTTTCGATCTGTTGTTTTACGGAAAAGTGTAGTTATTAATCTAGAGCCCGACACCATTAGTGTCACATCTAGGAAATTGATCTCGGATGCAGAACATGTAGCTGTAAACCGGATAGGACTGGTTAATGCATTAAGTTCTTTCACCATGTTTTCAAATTCCCCTTGTGTCCCCTGCCAAACCATAAAGATATCATCAATAAATTTACAAAAGAATACAATCTTACGTCCATATTGCAGTTGTATATAGGACTTCTCATACCAGGCCATATACAAGTTGGCATACGATGGGGCCAGGCTTGACCCCATCGCCGTGCCTGACAATTGAATGTAATAGTCCTCTTTATATAGGAAATGGTTGTTCGAGAGCACCAGCTCTATGAGTTCTAATAGGAAGTCAGTGGGAAATTCAACACATGGGTTTGATTCAAATGCCTGTCTTAATACCCGGAGTCCTTCTTCATGTGGGATCACCGTGTACAGTGAACACACATCCATAGTTTCCAAAAGCATGTCACTGGACATATGGATACCGGTCAGACTCTGTAAGAAATGCCCGGTGTCACGTAGATAGCTGGGGACCAGTAAAACCAATGGTTGTAGCAGGCTATCTAAAAATTTCGCCAGTGGCTGAAGTAACGACCCTTCGGCCGAAATTATTGGTCGTCCCGGTGGTTGTACTAATGATTTATGTATTTTCGGTAATAAATAAATCACTGGACATCTTGGGTGGTCAACCGTAAGATATGCTTTAAGATCATCCGTGATCCAACGGTGATCGTGGCCAAAATTAATAACCCTATCAATTTTCTTTTTAATCCTGGGTATGGGGTTATGATCCAATCTTTCATACGTGGCTAAATCGGACAGTTGTCTGATGACCTCACGGTCGTAATCGTCCCAATCTAAAACCACGACAGCACCCCCCTTATCCGCCGGTCTAAACACTAAATGTTGAGCATCGCGCAACTGGCGCAATGCTTTACGCTCAGGTACTGATAGATTATCATACACATGTTTGGTAGGTGCAGTCTTGGTTTCCTGTTGTACTCGACGTAAGAAAGTACGTATACTGGAGTTTGACGAAGGTGGATCAAAGCTAGACCTGGCTCTAAATGGGGCTCTAATAGTACTGGAAGGTTGGTCAGAAAAGAACTCAGGCAAACGGAGAGTTCTCCCAAATTTATATTGATCTATGGCCTGTCGAAATGAGTCAGGTTGACATGTCGGGACAAATGACAAACCCCTGGAGAGCAACTTCAATTGTGCTTCATCTAAGGGGGTACTAGAAAGATTGAACACCAAATATAATTGCATCTGCGACGCCCTCTTCTTCGGTTGGTACCCCCCTCTCCTCGCATTCGGTCGGTGCCGCTTCTTAATAGGCGACTGTGTATTGTATGACGATCTGCGCCCCGCTCTAAAAAAATTTGCGCATCAGAGGCACCCTCATAATAGTCCGTATCTGATGTAGATGCTGAAGAGCCATAGTCCCTGGGGTACGGGATAGTTCTCTGTTTTCTCCCTGGGCGCCCTTGCCTATCATGCGTGGTATTCCCTAATAACCACCTATACACTGCATGATTCTGATAGTCATTGCTGACTGTGGCCAATTTTTTCCGCTTAAAGGATATTAATTCCTTGCGGTATGTGTCAATTTGGGTAGTGAGTCGCTCATTCCAGTTCTGAGACTTATCGTCTCTGAGGGATGCCGTCAGAACCGTAATAGTGGTTTCAGACTCTACTTGAATTTTCTTCAGCTCCTGACCTACTTCCTCCACCACCAGTGCTATAAGGTCCAATGAGCATTTGTTGAGGACCCCGCACCACCGACTACAAAACACAGGGTTGTTCTGACCCAATGTCGGTATGTTAGTGATGCGGAATCCCCGAGGAATATGATTCTTTCTTAAATATTCCGACAGGAACTGACCATGCAAGGTCAGATCAACCTCCCTCTGTCTATGTCTCAGTATTTTATAATAGACATCAGCCGGGGTTTCGGCAGGCAATTACTCAAAATCGAGTTTATCGAATAATAGTTTCTCTATTTCGTCATCCGTAAAAGAAACTGTGCCGGAAGCAACTATTGATGCGTCCCACATTATTCCCGAGTAATTCCACAGGACAGCTGACCCCGAATGTAGTGATGCAGGCTAAGCCAGGCTGTTTCTCTTGTGGTAACTGTACCACATGTCGGTCTATGCAAATTGGCCCTTTTTCAATCACCCGCATACAGGTAGGAAAATTAAGATCAGGTATCATTTGCATTGTAGACTTGACTATGTGATTTATTTACTCAAATGTCCATGTGGATTATGCTATGTTGGGCTAACCACACGGACTTTCCGGGATCGTATGGCAAATCACAGGTCCTCCATCCACACAGCACTACAGACGGGACAAACTGATAAACCGGTGGCCCGACATTTTCTGCAGGCACGACATCAGGTGGCAAGCCTGAAATGTAGGCTCATAGACTGGGTACCACCGAGACATACAGGGGGTGATAGAACACTCGCCCTTAAACGTCGGGAATGCTACTGGATTCACACATTAGACACTGTGACTCCAAGAGGGCTTAATGAGGGTAATCCCCTCAATGTATTTCTGTAGGTCCATTATTTGGTACTTTCTTGCTCGAGTGAACTCTGTTGAGGCTATGTCCCCTATATAGGAGGTTGGGTCTGGTGGCTGATACATATGTAGATTTCTGCAACATCTGTGTAGGTGTATCTTGAAGTTCTTGTTGAGTTAAACACTCAACTGATTGTATGTTTGCATTTTTGTATGTTATCATATCTTTTGCGTGTTATATTTTTATTTTTTCCATGTCTTTTTTATATATTTTGTTATTTGTTTGTGTTTATGTATAATATGATTTAGTAGATGTGTAAGCTCGCTCTCTCTGTGAACTCGCCGGTCTCTGGCTCACCACACATCGAGTATATATTGTTACGCTTTATTAGATTTCCACTTATTTAAAGCATGATTAGATAAGGTGTTGTTTAACACCTGTCCACCACTATATGGTTATCTGACCGCTAACATTCATAGGGTGGTGACATCCAGTATTTGTTCTGTGTAGTTTGGATGAGGATGCTGGTTACCATGGTGACCTGATGACATGGTTTACCATGCTGGATCTCGTATAGATAATACATTTTCTTCTGAACACACTATGTTATCGCCAGACGGAACATTGCCCATCCTTGGTTATTATAATATTGTTGAATCCCCAAGTGATGCTCATTTCACTGTCTAGAGGTGTTCCAATACTGACAGGATTTTGACACTTCCGCCGCTGTGGAACGCACCGTCTAGTGTATTCTTACACTGACGGCTACGACACTTCCGCCGCTGTGGAACGCATTGTGTCAGTCACTTCCGCCGCGGTGGAACGCATCATGGCGCCGTCTTCGGCCTATGATGTGCGGGGCTAGCGTCGGCGGCGACGGATACGATTAGGGGGTAGCTCAGTGGATGCCCTGTGTAGGTATATTGTGGCCTCTATGGGTATTTACCTATGGGTGTAGTGTTTATGTGTCCTGTAGCACGGGGACGTTATTGCGGTACACTATATTATCAGTTGCGTCACTTCCGGTGAGCGCGGTATTTAAATGCACTCTGGGGTGAGGAGGGTCATGCAGACACAAGCGAGACGCCTCCAGACCTGAGTGAGTTATTGGCTGCATGTATTATGTTTTCCCAGTTGTGTATTGTTTTACTGGTTGTTTGCACCTGATGTTGATACTGGATTCTCTCCCTTTTCAGCACTGTTAATATCAACAGATGTGTCTGCATCCAGGGACAAAATTGACCATATACCATACACTAGGTAATCTCCACTGCTCCCTAGGTTATTTGTATGGGAATTGATAAAAGATCCCACAGCATGTGGTATAGTTTATAACTAGGTTCTATACCCTTGTTATCATTACAGTGTGATGTACAGTGGATTGTCTGTTGTCCGTTTGGTGTTGCTTTTAATATCACATGTTTTCAGGCGAAGGATAAGGCGTTACAGGTATGGGTCACCCATTGACCACTAGGTGGAGGACACACACGTGGGTGATTATATTGCGTAGTGTGTACTAATTTGCACTGGCATTAGATATATATATATCTGTTCTTTTTTCGGTGTGGGTCTCCCAGGGACCGGCGAGGCATGTGATTTTAACTGTAATCATTGTTCCTACAGATTGTTTTTTTCTGTCAATGCAATTGAACATTTGATCTCCTGTTTCACCGGTCTTGAGAAAGGCCTGTTAACAGGCCGAAACATTGACATTAAACCACGGTGATATTCGACTGTTCAAAGTTGAATCATTTCTTCACAGCGAGAGTGCATCCCCACTTCGTGGACATTCTGTGTATATAGTGGACCTCATGGTCTGTTGGAAGCACCCGCCTATTTTGACTGCCTTGGAGGATGTGAGTGCAGGAGCACCTTTTGGATATATATATATATATATATATATATATATATATATATAGTCAAAAAGAAGAGGCGGCACTCGGAGGCTTAAAGGTGCTAAACTGTATTATCACAAACGAGAACTAACGTTTCGGGGTCAAACTACCCCTTTGTCAAAGTGAACAAATGTGTAAAGAAACAAAAAGGTACCTTTAAATACCCAAGAATCCCCCTCAGGTGAGCCGACGCTGATCGGGCCGCGCTGGCTGTGCGCTTCGTTTCCGGTCCTGTGAAGATGACGTCAGTCAATTCGCGTCTGGTTGCCATAGTAACTGGAGACGCCAGGCGGCCTGGCTGCAGCGCTGTATAAAAGAAAACTATGCAACTTACAGTGTCCATCACCAAAAAGACAACAATACAGAGTAAATCTGGAAGCAGACATTACTGAGATCTCACACAGGAATATAGACATAACGATGTCAATAAAAGGACATTTACTGACTATTGATTATAGGTGCTGTAGCACTGACTTAGCCCGAAACAATAAAATAAATTTTTTTGGGGTCTATAGGTGCTGTGAACAAATATAAGGAGCATTACGGGGATGAATGTTGGTGTAAGTGTTTAAACATGAATCCGTGTGAGATATCATTAATGTAACGGAAAAGACACCCTTATAGTAAAGGAGGAAGATAACATCCTACACCCGATGGCTGTAGGATCACGGGGTCTGGTAGCATGGATCATTATTTAAAAATATTTAGACTCAGTTTTTCATTGAGCCCATGGGGACTAGTAGTACCAAGTTCAAAAATCCATCTTGTCTCAAGCCGCAACAATTTTCCATCTCTATCGCCACCTCTAATGTGTCTAGGGACATGGTCGATGATGAGGTGTTTCAGATCCTTCATGGTGTGACCTGCAGTGGCAAAGTGTCTAGCCACCGGTTGTTCAGAGATCTTGCCTTGCAATGCTTGTTTAATGGCTGAACGGTGGAGAGCCATCCTCTCCCGGCCAGTTCTGATAGATTTCCCTACATAATGGAGATTGCATGGACATCTGATGATGTAAATGATGTGGGTAGTGGTACACGTGAGGACATGTTTGATGTTGTAGATTTGAGGGGGATTCTTGGGTATTTAAGGTACCTTTTTGTTTCTTTACACATTTGTTCACTTTGACAAAGGGGTAGTTTGACCCCGAAACGTTAGTTCTCGTTTGTGATAATACAGTTTAGCACCTTTAAGCCTCCGAGTGCCGCCTCTTCTTTTTGACTGTGGACTTTTCCTGGAGGGCACCGGAGCACCTGTGCAAACATTAGTGGGAGTGCCGGTCCTTTTTGGAATGTATGCCTTTTGGGAGTGATTCTGCATATGTGTGGACACCCCAGCTCGGGACAAGGCACCCCCTACCTGTCATTTCAGCCTTAACTGCTAAGGATCCATCTCTTGCCAGGAGTGAACTCACAGCATTTTTGCACGTAAGCACCTTCATTCACTGCAAGCACTTTTCTTCTGTGATTACATTGCACAGCACGCAGCACTTTAACATCATGGATGCAGCTGACATTGAGGACACACCAGGATGTATAGGAATGTTCTCCACGCTAGGAGAATCATTCAGTTTCACTGACGACGACGCCGAGCGCCTGAGATTCAAGGAACACCTGGATCCCAAGGAGGCGTCAGGAAACATTGAGGACATATACCATCAGTTACTGAAATTAAGACGGCGTGAAACTGACTTCCTGCTGCATGGAATCTCCCTGTCTGATTACCATAGACAGAAAATGATACCCAGGGGATTTCGTGTCAGAAATGTCCCCACCATAGGGCGATTTAGTCCCGACTTTTGCAGGAAATGGGTCGGGATCCTTAACAAATGCAGCTTGGACCTGATGCTGCTAGTGGTTGAGGAAGCAGGCAGGGAGTTAGGGATCACCCGTGAGAAGATCGTGAGCTTTGAGACGCTCCACAGACAGGAGTTGCAGAATGAGACCAACCGCGATTGGATGCAGAAATTACAGGTGCAAGTTGACAAATATAAGGCTGACTTGATTAAATTCAAGCGCAACAAATTAACCATTGTCAAAGAAGATTATGACACAAATAGAGTTTACAGATGGCTTATGGGAGATAATGCTGCGTCGTCTAAACCATATAATTTCAGGAGCAAACACAGTTGGCGCAAGAGGAGGGAAGTTCAACAAAGCATTACAGGGACGTCCAACAGTGACAGCGATTTTGGGCCAGTTGACTCTGAGGGACCTCACCAGCAACTGACAGCCCCTTTAGGGGCAACTGCGGCTACACCAGCAGAGAAAGGAAGAAGAGGGCGACCACCCGCAGGGGCGGCCAAAGCTCGAGGAACCAGAGGAGCCTCACAAAACAAAAAACCTTAATATACAACTTGTCACGGAGGGTCCTCACAGATGTTGAACAATCTGTGCTTGAGAAAGGACTCTCATTTGTCCCCACCAACCCCTTCAATGACTTCACGTGGAACATCGAGTTACATCAATTCTCAAGTAAACTGAGACGTCAAGAATTCTTTCAAACTAATGCTAACAGTTCCTCACCGTCCAACTCGCTTGATAGTAAACATCAAACATTTTTGAACCAGCGCTCCCAGTCATCCTTTGACCCCACTTCCACGAATGCCTCTATAAAGTCGTTCTCCAGACTGATTGGAGACTCCGTTAAGAAGTACAATGCGGCCCCTGATCCGGTGAGGTTACACCGTAACCTGTCACGGGAGGAGTGGTCTGCGTTGCAACAGTTGGGGAAATATAAGGACATCGTGGTTCGCTCGGCGGACAAAGGGGGTGGAGTGGTGATTTTAGACTTGGACTATTATATTACAGAAATTAATAGCCAGTTGAGCAACACGGACACATATGAGGAATTGCAGCAGGACCCAACAGTGGAATACCAGAAGGCACTACTGGACATTTTAGATAATGCAAAACAGCAAGGCATGTTATCGTCCAGGTTGTTCAAAGCCCTAAAGCAGGAGCACCCTGTGGTACCTATTCTGTTTACGGTCCCTAAAATCCATAAGAATCTCCGTGCACCACCTGGAAGGCCCATAATAGCAGCTCGCGACTCTATTTTTCAACCAGTGTCGATATTCCTGGACAACATTCTGCAGCCAATGATCCTTAAACATAAAAACTTTGTCAAGGATACCACCTGCTTTATTAATCGACTGATGGAAATCAAGCAAGTCCCGACAGGCACGTTGATTTGTGTCGTGGACGTAGTTAGCTTGTACACAAGCATCCCCCATGAGGCGGGTCTGTCAGCAATGGAAGATTTTCTGAAAAAAGAAAGGATGGAGTCCCTCGATCTCCCCCTATTTTTGGCTCTGTTGCGTATTACACTTGAGAAGAACTACTTTCTCTTCAATGGTAAATTTTACCGACAAAGAACGGGGTGTGCGATGGGGAGCAACGTCTCCCCATCATTTGCTAACATCTTTATGTTTCAGGAGGAGTTTGAGGCCTTCTTCAAAGATGAGACCGTGGCTGCTCAGATCCTCCTGTTCACACGCTTTATAGATGACTTGTTCATCCTATGGACGGGAGGTGAGGAACGTTTCCAAGCACTTATGTTGTCGATCAACTCTAGGGCTTCGAGTATCAAATATACGTTTCAAACTAGCACGAGCACCTTAAATTATCTGGATGTTCAAATTACCATCACCAATGGGACTTTACATACCAGTTTATACTGTAAACCCACTGACAAAAACACCCTTCTCACAGCCAGCAGTCACCATCCAAGACCATTGAAGGAAGGCCTCCCACGGTCCCAAATGATTAGGATTTCCCGCATCATCAGTGACCGTAGCACTTTGGAACAAGAACTGGACAAGATGGTGTCTAAATTTATGGAAAGAGGTTATAACAAACAACTCCTTCTTAAACATAAGAAGGAGGTGATGAAGATTCCCAGAGAATTGTTACTAAACTCTAAACCTAAACATCAGGACTCCATCATTCCATTCATCACAAAATACAATACCTCCAGCCAAGTAGTACATAGAGCTACCAGAGCCCTATGGCCCATAGTGGCTTCTGATAAATCTCTTCCCTCGTTGAATGGAAAAAGACCAATGATGTGTTACCAACGAGGCAGGAATCTCAAGGACACAATAGTCCATTCTGATGTCACGGGTTTCCAGGCCGAGCTGGAACGACAAAGACGGCCAGACTCGACATTCCTGGAGAAGAAACCAGGCTGCTATAAATGCATTAAATGCACAACATGCGAACATATGATTACTGGCTCGAGTTTCAAGCATCCTCACCGTGACAAAATCTACAACATCAAACATGTCCTCACGTGTACCACTACCCACATCATTTACATCATCAGATGTCCATGCAATCTCCATTATGTAGGGAAATCTATCAGAACTGGCCGGGAGAGGATGGCTCTCCACCGTTCAGCCATTAAACAAGCATTGCAAGGCAAGATCTCTGAACAACCGGGGGCTAGACACTTTGCCACTGCAGGTCACACCATGAAGGATCTGAAACACCTCATCATCGACCATGTCCCTAGACACATTAGAGGTGGCGATAGAGATGGAAAATTGTTGCGGCTTGAGACAAGATGGATTTTTGAACTTGGTACTACTAGTCCCCATGGGCTCAATGAAAAACTGAGTCTAAATATTTTTAAATAATGATCCATGCTACCAGACCCCGTGATCCTACAGCCATCGGGTGTAGGATGTTATCTTCCTCCTTTACTATAAGGGTGTCTTTTCCGTTACATTAATGATATCTCACACGGATTCATGTTTAAACACTTACACCAACATTCATCCCCGTAATGCTCCTTATATTTGTTCACAGCACCTATAGACCCCAAAAAAATTTATTTTATTGTTTCGGGCTAAGTCAGTGCTACAGCACCTATAATCAATAGTCAGTAAATGTCCTTTTATTGACATCGTTATGTCTATATTCCTGTGTGAGATCTCAGTAATGTCTGCTTCCAGATTTACTCTGTATTGTTGTCTTTTTGGTGATGGACACTGTAAGTTGCATAGTTTTCTTTTATACAGCGCTGCAGCCGGGCCGCCTGGCGTCTCCAGTTACTATGGCAACCAGACGCGAATTGACTGACGTCATCTTCACAGGACCGGAAACGAAGCGCACAGCCAGCGCGGCCCGATCAGCGTCGGCTCACCTGAGGGGGATTCTTGGGTATTTAAGGTACCTTTTTGTTTCTTTACACATTTGTTCACTTTGACAAAGGGGTAGTTTGACCCCGAAACGTTAGTTCTCGTTTGTGATAATACAGTTTAGCACCTTTAAGCCTCCGAGTGCCGCCTCTTCTTTTTGACTGTGGACTTTTCCTGGAGGGCACCGGAGCACCTGTGCAAACATTAGTGGGAGTGCCGGTCCTTTTTGGAATGTGTGTGTATATATATATATATATATATATATATATATGTGTGTATATACGATATATATATATATATGTGTACATATGTTTATATATATATATATATATATACACATACACACTAGTTTTACGGACCCAGCACATACTGGGTTACCTCAGTCCCCACCCCCGTACTTGGCTCCACCCAGTTCTGGAACCCCCCCCCATGCAAATCCTGCGTTTGCCACTGAGGTGGATCGTGTGTGGATTCCAGCGGTAGATATGACTGAACCTTACCCCTTGTGCCAAACCCTAACTTCCACTAACTGTATGTAGCATAACACTGTCCTCTCCCCCTGAAAGCACAAACAGTTGTGAGATGTTCTTACTTCCTTTAAAGACCTGTCCAAGAAAATCTAACTGCTAAATGTACCATCATTCTATAGATGATATTTATTTATTTTTATTTATTTCATCAATGCTATTTTTGTTATACGTTATTTGGTAATTTCTGTAGCAATTAATTTCTTACTGCCAAATTTTCAATGCACTTTTATATCCATGCAATTGCAGGTAAACACATGTAATATCTTTTTAGCTGGTCATCTGTACAGTTCCAGGTATGGGCTGCATTTTGAGCCTTGATTGCAATTCACAGCTAAACTAGTGTACCATGTAGGCTGGGCTGGGTGGTATTCATGTGACCGGTGGTCGGGTGACCGACAGTCACATGACCTCCTCCACCATCCCGACTGCTCACTATCCCGATGGTCGGCATGCCGACCAACAGGGACTATTTCCACTCGTGGGTGTCCACGACGCCCTTAGGGTGGGAATAGAACCCGTGGCGACCGCAGGTCGCCACCGAGCCCGAAGCGTGGTGAGCGCAGCGAGCCCGCAAGGGGCTTGCTGCACTCGCCCCTCCCCGCCGGGATCCCGGCGTCGGTATGCTGCTGGGATCACGGCGTCGGTAGGTCAGCCGTACTACACCCGGCTGGGCTACCTACAAAGCATACTAATAAGATAAAAATAAATGAGACTTAAATCATTCATATTAATGTGTTTCCTTATTTAGTTCTACATGTAAAAAAGTTAACAGATTACAAATGAGCCAATGTAAGCTGTCTTTCCGATCATTTATGGCTTTGTAAGGGAAATGCTATAAGGGCAACTCCTGTACTTGGCACTTTGTCCGCTTTTTTCGACTCTGTTTCTTGCATGTTGACTCTTATGTGACAGAGAGGGGTGTAGAAAGCCTGTTACTATAAAAATATTTATATAATAAAATAATTGCAGAGGCCGTGAAGTGGGGATGCAATTTTAACACAGGAAGGGCAGGGGGGGGGGGGGGGCATGGGCAGTGTCAGACTGTAGCATGTTAGGCCCACCGGGGGGATGCTGTTTTATGGGCCCATGCTTAAGGGTATGGCCAGGCTCCGGTGGCGGAGTACATGTTCTGTGCCCCTTAGTAAATATATAATCCATATTCTTGTGAAGTATAATGTAACATAATGCATAACTCAAGTGCACTAGGATAGAGTCTGGAACCTGATTCATGGAGGAGGGGGAGGGCCCACAGGCAGTGGGGAACACCGGGGGTTTCCCCTGTAGACCAGTCCAACCCTGGGCAAGGGGGAGGGCACCCACTTCATACATTACTTGAAAAGGAAGCGGGTCTCTCCTCCCTGGCCACGCCATCTTCCCAGTGATATTTGGGTAGATGACGCTGGGCATTTGAGAGCAAATACAGAGTCTGTGCTTTCTATGTGTGGTGACATCTTCCAGCAGAAGAGACCACTGGGAAGATGGCGCCGCCAGCCGCAGCACAGGCATACAGGGGGAAGGGGGGGGGGGGGTAGTGGGGGTAATTTGATAGCCCCCACCCAACACGATCATCTACTGTAAGTTAGTTTTTTTTTCTCAGTCAATAGTATAATTGTTTCCTAAATTCTTGATTTGAAATATTGTTCCATGCCTTGTATTATTTGCTACTACAGGGTTCAACTGACTTTTTTTTTTTACAGGCTGATGAGGCTACAAACTGAATTAATTTTCCTGCAGTATAAATAAAACCTTGAAGCCCTTATGTCAATCAACGTCAGTGTAATTTAATGTTTTCTCCTATTAAAACATAATACAATTCTGCAGCCTTCTCTGTTTGTGATAGCAGCTGATTGCTGTCTTCATTTATCAGCTCCTTTGTTTTCTTGTGTGATGTTCTATCCAACAGGTCAGCATTCTCACTAATCCATCAAGTTTCTTCATCTTTCTTAATGACCTTCAGACGACATACTCCAACACCTTACAAAAGCCCAAACCCTAAGCTCTAATATTCTGTTTGCCAAACCTCTAGTTTTCCTAAACATGCACTTAACACTGTATTTCCATAATTATTACCTGTCAACTGTTATCAACATGAAAAACTATTGCTTGCAATGGACATTCATCACAGTTGAATTTCTCAAACCATTAGTAAAAACAATGAACTATAAGGTTCCAAATACTGCACTATAGCTTGTCTTTGCACATGTACTGTAACTTGGGCCTGATTCATAGGCGGTGGCAAATGCTGCTACAATCCCATACGCAAATGTTGCAGCTGCCGGGATTTGTACTAAGACGCCCACAGTCAACATATCCGGCAAGGTCGCACAGGGCAAGGCCGCCCCACATGTCTGGTCCTGCCCCCCCCCCTGCTAACATGCGAGTGCATCGTTATACAGCGATGCACTCGCATGATTAAGGTAACCCCCTGCCTACGCAACCTACTCTGTTGTCTGGACCGCGCCCATAAAACACTGCCGACGCCCACAAAACACGGCATAGACTTCCCATTTTTGCCCGTCTCCAGGTCGGTCTTAAACTGAGTTTAGAAGAGAACGCTGTTTAAGACCTCACACATGCGCTTACGTGCAGATATCGCTTCATAGCAATTTTTACATATTTGCTGAATTAGGCCCTAAGATGGGGAGAGGAAGATAAAGGAGGTGTGTGTGATATTTGTGTAGTTATTTGTGCTACTAAGACTGGGGAGGATAATGTACAAGGCTCAATACTGGATCCCAAACACCATATTACACACACCTATATAATCCAGTAGATTGGCGGCACTCTCAGGTCATTTTCAATGTAATGTAAGCTTAAATCAGGAGAAAACACGCTGAACACACTGTACCTGGACTATGATTGATATATATATCACAGGAAGGATCGGCACTCTACGGATTCTTCAGAAAATGACCACACAGACAAGCCAGAATGTCGACATCCTACATGTCAACTTTCACAATGTCTGTGCTGACCTAATGTCTGCATTATGAATCTTGACAACCAGTTTTCTGGATAGCTTTAGATTAGGCTGCTCTTAGAGTTAGCGAAATGGTGACATTACTGTATATCAGTGTATATCAGTGAACATTCTGTACATATTTATATTCAGAGCATGTTGACATTATGTGGTCAATATTCTCAATGTTGAGAAAGAAATTAGCACAGGTGTATGGACTTTTGTGTGTTTTTCTGTGGCTGCCGCACTATTGCTGGTGCCTTGTACAGTACTTCTTGTCAGCAGGGTAGTAGGCAGAGTTAACCACAGCACCTGCCTGGGTTAAACACAGGAGAGCTGGGAAATTGATTATTACAATGTTGCTCTTATCTATAGGTTACAGCAGGCAATAAACTCTGTCAGATTCTTGAAGCAGAATGATGTTTATTCAGAAGATAGCTTTGACAAGTGCTGTTACATACCATTTTGAGTGACTGGTGATACACACTTTACATGGTCACTACTGTCCTTTAAATACAGATTTTTACACATATGTTCGTAGTAGGATGTGGTTATGTACCGATGCCGGGATCCTGAATGCTGAATAGCCCACCGGTCGGCATGAAGCCAGGAACCCAGCATCGGTATCGTGACCAGTGGTCACAAAAACCCAACCCATGCATGAATAAGCCAGGATTGGTTAGAGAGACAGGCGCTGGTTATCCCTTGCCAACAGGTCTCTCTAACCATTCAAGGCGTATTCATGCAGCTCGCGCATTACTCAGCATGGAGAACTTTCACATCTGGTAACATTGGCATAAGTGACAGTGGTGTGGTTTCCCCCACGTGAATCAGACAATTGTCTATAGACAGTGGATAGTCACAGCCCAAGGCATCAGTATATCAGCACCATTCTATGCTCCAATGTAGAGTTTAGCAGCCTTGGACTCCCAGGTGACACTGCTCTTTATGGACTCTATTTAATACAGGAGGCACCATAGGAAACTGTTTTAGCAGCCACTGTTTTATAGACACCACCAAGGATAGGAATACCTCTTGCAATGTATAACAACATTCCCTAGGAAAGGGAACAAGAGTGGCAGCTAAACACCACCAGAGAAGGCCTAGATCTCTACTGGACCACCATGGTAATTGAAAACATGTTTAATTTTGAAATATAAAAATGTTTTGTTTAAATTTATATAAATATATCTGCTGATCACCAGGATTTAACCCTCTAGACACAATAATACCGGTACGGATTGTGGGGAAATTACTGTAGTCCTTTAGAGAATTGAGTTGGACTTACTATGCCACTCCTGGGGTAAAGGTATTCCTCTCACTGTCAGTAACAGCATTTTAGAGTCTCTTCCCACAGGATCCTAATTCCGTACTGTTCGCCTCTTGTTCACCTTTTATTGGGCTATGCAATGGGCAAAGGATGGAGCTTGGAGACACAGCGCAGCATTCAGATGTTCTTAGAAGTTTCATACGATACACGCATCATGGAGTTCACATTTCATAGCACATTTGCATGTGTTACCCACTTTCCCTGATAAGTGCCAGTTTACGGGGCTAATTGAATAGCCTCCAGTGAACCTATTAGCAGCAGTAAATTACCACTGATAATAGGATACTAGCCATAGAATGGCCACACATAGGGCCTAATTCAGATCTGAGCGCAGCAGCAAATTTGTTAACTAATGGGAAAAACCATGTGCAGTGTGTCAGCATCCGGAGTCTTACCTCCGGTTCTGGTCCCTGCGGCCTTCCTGTTGGTTGGCTGGTGTGGCTGCGACGGATAGGAGCTGCGGCAGCGAGGTCCTCCGGTGCGGCTGCCGGGCATCTGGAGGACGGGATCCGGGTCCTGGGGAGTGGAGCATAGTAGCCGGAGGTGTCTGTTTCCCGGTGTCCTGTTGCTGGAGTGCAGCGTCTGGGAGGCTAAGGCCAGAGGTAGTGGCTGTGTTCTGGTTCCACATGTGTCCTCTATGCAGGGAGCAGCCATGTTGGAGACCAAGCCTAGCCAATAGGTATCCCAGTTCGCATCCAGCCAATCCGGTGCAGTCTTCCCTTATAAAAAGGGGTGGATGCTTAGCTATGGTGCCAGTGCTTCAAGTTACTTGCTGCTGTAAGGTGCTCAAGCTCTGTGCTCCCAGGTTAACCCCTGAAATCCTGGTTCTGCTGTGGCCAATCGGTGGTCAGTTCCGTTATTGCAGTCCTTTGCTCTAAGTCCATCGCCTCTTGCAGTTTAACCACTGGGTCCACTATCCAGTAGAGGGTCTCCATTTGCTGACGGTGCTCACAGCGATCCTCTCTTCAACATCATATCACAAGTCATCTCTCCATTCAGTGTTCTTCAGCATCGTTTACAAATCACAAGTCATCTCTCCATTCAGTGTTCTTCAGCATCGTTTACAAATCACAAGTCATCCCTCCATTCAGTGAACTTCAGCATCGTTTACAAATCATAAATCACTTCTTTACTTGTCACTAGTCATGAACATTTCGTCCTTCAGAATTCAGGGGGGGGCAGATATAACATGCAGAGAGAGTTAGATTTGGGTGGGGTGTGTTCAAATTTAAATCTAAATTGCACTGTAAAAATAAAGCAGCCAGTATTTACCCTGCACAGAAACAATGTAACCCACCCAAATGTTATATCTGCCCCACCTGCAGTTCACATGGTTTTTCCCATTAGCTAACAAATTTACTGCTGAATTACCCCCCCCCCCCCCCCCCCCCCACGTGATATTTAGACCACAGAAAGCAAACCAAATCATCTATTTGGAATTAAACAAAATCTGAATTTGTACTCAGTTCCTTATGCTAGCCATATATCAGACCAACCATCCAACTTGTCTGTCCAACTAAAACTCTGCCCCACACACCTAACCAATTTTTTCATCCATCCGGCCACCCAGCCAATTTTTTTCATCAAACCAGCCAACTTCTCTACAAACTTGTGATGTCACAGAAGTAGGCGGACAGTGTCTGCCTACTTTGTATGTTTTTAATAATTTTTTATATTTCAATATGCTTTTTTTATGCTGTTGACAGGTTTTCAGTTATCTAGGGAACAGGACTGAATTGTTGAACTACTGCATTACAGATGAATTCATTTATCTTTGTTGAAGGTAACAAATAGATACTTTTTTATTTAATTTGCAACTACCATAAGCAGATACATAAAGTGATACATAGGGGTATATTTACTAAGCTCCCGATTTTGACCGAGATGCCGTTTTTTCTTCAAAGTGTCATCTCGGTTAATCTCGGTCATTTACTAAACACTAATCACGGCAGTGATGAGGGCATTCGTAATTTTTTGCAAGTTCAGGTAAAAAATTACGAATGAATACACCATCGGTCAAAACGCGGCTGTTTAAGTATGAATCTCGGTCATTTACTAAGAAGTGCAAAGCAAAAAAAGAACAAACACTGCCGTGAAAAATTACAACTCGTAAAAAAGTGCTAAAAAAAAACAGAACTTTTTTTTTTATTCGTGTTTGGATAGGCATGCACGGATCCATGAGATCCGTGCATGTATATCAGTGGGAAGGGGTGGGAAATTGCTTATTTTTAAAAAAAAAATTGCGTGGGGTCCCCCCTCCTAAGCATAACCAGCCTCGGGCTCTTTGAGCCGATCCTGGTTGCAGAAATATGGTGAAAAAAATGACAGGGGTTCCCCCATATTTAAGCAACCAGCATCGGGCTCTGCGCCTGGTCCTGGTCCCAAAAATACGGGGGACAAAAAGAGTAGGGGTCCCCCGTATTTTTAAAACCAGCACCGGGCTCCACTAGCTGGACAGATAATGCCACAGCCGGGGGTCACTTTTATATAGTGCCCTGCGGCCGTGGCATCAAAAATCCAACTAGTCACCCCTGGCCGGGGTACCCTGGGGGAGTGGGAACCCCTTCAATCAAGGGGTCCCCCCCCCCCAGCCACCCAAGGGCCAGGGGTGAAGCCCGAGGCTGTCCCCCCCCATCCAATGGGCTGCGGATGGGAGGGCTGATAGCCTTTGTTGTAAAATAAAAGATATTGTTTTTAGTAGCAGTACTACAAGTCCCAGCAAGCCTCCCCCGCATGCTGGTACTTGGAGAACCACAAGTACCAGCATGCGGCGGAAAAACGGGCCCGCTGGTACCTGTAGTACTACCACTAAAAAAATACCCAAAAAAACACAAGACACACACACCGTGAAAGTATAATTTTATTACATACATACACACATACATACATACTTACCTTATGTTCCCACGCAGGTCGGTCCTCTTCTCCAGTAGAATCCAAGGGGTACCTGTTGAATAAATTCTACTCACCAGATCCAGTGGTCCAGGCTCCTCGGCAAATCCAGGGATAATCCACGTACTTGAATAAAACAAAAAAACGGTTGCCCGACCACGAACTGAAAGGTGACCCATGTTTGCACATGGGTCACCTTCCCACGAATGCCAGAAACCCACTTTGCCTTCTGGCTAAGTGGGTTTCTTCAGCCAATCAGGGAGTGCCACGTTGTAGCACTCTCCTGATCAGCTGTGTGCTCCTGTCTTCACTGACAGGCAGCACACGGCAGTGTTACAATGTAGCGCCTATGCGCTACATTGTAACCAATGATGGGAACTTTCTGCCCTGCGGTTGACCTAAAGTGACGTCACCGCTGAGCAGAAAGTTCCCATCATTGGTTACAATGTAGCGCATAGGCGCTACATTGTAACACTGCCGTGTGCCGCCTGTCAGTGAGGACAGCAGCACACAGCTGATCAGGAGGGTGCTACAACGTGGCACTCCCTGATTGGCTGAAGAAACCCACTTAGCCAGAAGGCAAAGTGGGTTTCTGGCATTCGTGGGAAGGTGACCCATGTGCAAACATGGGTCACCTTTCAGTTCGTGGTCGGGCAACCGTTTTTTTGTTTTATTCAAGTACGTGGATTATCCCTGGATTTGCCGAGGAGCCTGGACCCATGGATCTGGTGAGTAGAATTTCTTCAACAGGTAGCCCTTGGATTCTACTGGAGAAGAGGACCGACCTGCGTGAGAACATAAGGTAAGTATGTATGTATGTGTGTATGTATGTAATAAAATTATACTTTCACGGTGTGTGTGTCTTGTGTTTTTTTGGGTATTTTTTTAGTGGTAGTACTACAGGTACCAGCGGGCCCGTTTTTCCGCCGCATGCTGGTACTTGTGGTTCTCCAAGTACCAGCATGCGGGGGAGGCTTGCTGGGACTTGTAGTACTGCTACTAAAAACAATATCTTTTATTTTACAACAAAGGCTATCAGCCCTCCCATCCGCAGCCCATTGGATGGGGGGGGACAGCCTCGGGCTTCACCCCTGGCCCTTGGGTGGCTGGGGGGGGGGGACCCCTTGATTGAAGGGGTCCCCACTCCCCCAGGGTACCCCGGCCAGGGGTGACTAGTTGGATTTTTGATGCCACGGCCGCAGGGCACTATATAAAAGTGACCCCCGGCTGTGGCATTATCTGTCCAGCTAGTGGAGCCCGGTGCTGGTTTTAAAAATACGGGGGACCCCTACTCTTTTTGTCCCCCGTATTTTTGGGACCAGGACCAGGCGCAGAGCCCGATGCTGGTTGCTTAAATATGGGGGAACCCCTGTCATTTTTTCCCCCATATTTCTGCAACCAGGATCGGCTCAAAGAGCCCGAGGCTGGTTATGCTTAGGAGGGGGGACCCCACGCATTTTTTTTGGGGATTTTACATTGTTTAATTAAAAAAAAAAAAAAAAAAGAACCCCAGCACGGATCACACAGATCCGGCCGAGATTGATTGTAAAAAAAAAAAGGCAGTGTTTTGCTAATCACTGCCGTAAAATTAGGTAAAAAAAAAACGAATGACATCGACATCGGAAGAAAAGAAAAACACGAATACGACAGCTTAGTAAATCCATCGTAATAAATTCAAAAAGTTGCAGTTTTACACTGTCGATGTCATTCGTGATTGAACTTTGACCTATTTTCGGAAATTACGAATGTTAGTAAATGTACCCCATAGTTGCTGACATTTCTGTCATAATACACCAGGTACAGCCCTTATACTCTTTACGCTGTTTACAGCCCTTTACGCACATCACACCAGGTAGCGCCCCTTACACACACAATGCCAAGTAGAGCCCCTTACACGCATTACGCCAAGTAGAGCTCCTTACACACACTACACCAAGTAGAGCCTCTTACATGCATTACGCCAAGTAGAGCCCCTTACACGCATTACGCCAAGTAGATCCCCTTACACACATTACGCCAAGTAGATCCCCTTACACACATTAAGCCAAGTAGAGCCCCTTACACTAGGGGTTCTCAAACTCTGTGCCGTGGCACCCTGGAATGCCGTGGGACACTTGCAGGAGTGCCTCAGGTTGGTGGTCCAGGACCAATTCAAGCTAGTTATTGGCAATGTAATAGGCAAAACTAGTGTTAGTGGCTGCCAATCATAAAATATGTGGACAAATGGAAGCACAATAGACTCCTCTGGAAAGCGCTGCAGCAGGGCCCGGAAGTGGAGTGTCCCTGACGAGGTGGATTGCCGCGGCTTTCTCCCCTCCCGTTCCTACATCTACCCGTTCCTACATCTACCCACTACCTGGCGGCACCGAGCGGTGGGACACCCGGCCAGCCGCGACATCCAGCATAGGCTCTGTCGTGCAGCGCTGACCCTGCAACGCCGCGTCCAGGACCGGACGCCCGCACTGTGCATAACGGGGAGGATCCTACTGCGGCTGGGACTTTCACCGCTCTCCTCCACTGCCACCAATGCTGCTGCAGTCCTGTCTTAGGGGCTGGTGGCGCATCTTGGTTATATATGGTACTGGATATCTAGCCCTCACCCTGAGAGGTGCTGCCCTACCCCCACTTCTGCCTCCAGTTGTGAAGATTATTGAGAGCCATCTCCCCCCCCTTCCCTTTGCTGCTTCTGGAATTATATCTGTGACTGTCGGGGGGCTACATATTTCCTGGATTGGGCTGCAGCTACCACAGTGGCCCTTCGTTAGCACCCTCTCCCTCATAAGTGGTCTCTCACACCTCAATGCTTCAATACGTTGTGGGACTGCTGGGCTTTGCTTTCTGGGATTAAGAGTCGCTGCTGGTCGGGTCTCCATTTTTTTCCAGTGTTGCTCCTCTGTGATGTCCATGTGAGACACACCTGTTTCACTGCAAGGCACTGGGTTCTACTCCACCTTCTTCCCAGTTCTTACTACATATCTATTCATTGTGGCTCTGATCTATTCCGAATATGTCTAATAGAAACCGTAAAACCCCGGCTGGAGACTCAGCCTCTTTTTTCGGACCTAAACGGGGCAAAAATGTGAATCAACACCCGGTTTCGCCAGGGACTATGCAGGACGTGGGGTCCTCCCCGTCCAGATCTGACTCGGCTCTCACTGCTGATGCTGATCCCTACGACTCTCTAGTACAAAGGATTACAACCACATTCAGAGTTGAACTGCGAGCGGCCATCCAAGAGCTAAAAATGGAGATCTCCTCTCTGGGTTCTCGCACTGACGCTTTAGAACGTAAAACTGATGATATATGCAACTATCAGGATGTTGTCACGCAGGAAGTCTCGGAAAATCGGTCGGAGGTCGACCTCATACGCGAGCAAGTCGAGGACCTTGACAATCGTTCACGTAGAAACAATTTGCGGATACGCAGTGTGCCGGAGTCGATAGATACATCTGCGTTGCCTGAGTATCTCCTGGGCCTGTTTCGTCAATTGCTTCCGGACCTTTCTGAAGATCAATTCCTGTTGGACAGAGCGCATAGGGCTCTCCGCACAAAACCACCCTCGGATCAACCCCCGAGAGACATTGTCCTACGAATGCACTTCTTCCACATTAAAACAAAAGTGCTCAATGCTTGCCGTGGTGCCCCTGCTATCCCTTATAAATGATCACACCTCCTCATCTTTCAGGACCTGGCCCCTTCCACTCTCAAAAAAAGGAGGGAGATGTTGCCCTTCACCAAAGCCTTGCGCAATCGCCAGATTCTATATAGATGGGGGTTTCCATTTGCCCTACATTTTTCCTTTAATGGTCGGAATCATTCTGTGAAGAATCCTGACAATGGCTTGTCGGCTCTGAGATGATTGGGGCTTTTTGCGACTTCTCCTGCGTCATCTCCAAACTCTCGCGAGGGCCCTAAGTCGAGATCACCTCCACGCGCTGAATGGTCGACTGCCTGATTGCTATGCTACTTATCTTCAAGACTTTCAGGTTTATTGCAAAGACTTGTAGAATCTCTTTTTCAGGCTTGATATTATAAAGATGGTTTTTGTTTTCCTGTTTCTAATGTATTTGTGCTTTTCGCCCCTTCTCTCTGCGCAGTGGCATGGGGCTCTCTTTCTTTTCCCTATTTTATAGCCTGCTTGCTCGGCTCATTGATTTGCTGATCTTTTGACACTATCGTACTGATGTTTCGGAGTCGCCCCATGCCGCTGTTCTGCGACACTAAGTCTGTTATTGTTAATATTACTTGCCTATCTCTATTACCTGCTACATGTCTTTGTCCTTATATGTTTGTTTAATATGTCGTGATCGTTTATCCTGATACGATAAGATACAGTTTGTCCCTCTGCACTGGTTTTTTCGTTATTGGAATGGTCCCTCTCTAATTAATAAGTTCTTTGGTGCCCTATTTCCATATAATTGGAGTTTCCCTCTTTGCCTTGCAGGCCCTCCCCTCCATGCCTATGTTAGTGACCCACGTTCTATTGTTGTTATGGTTAACGAACAGCTGGCATGCCTCTGTTCTCCCTACGGCCTCACCCCCACAACATCCGGATCCCCCCCTATACGGATTGGGTCCTGTGACGATGTTGTTTGTCGTGTCCTTAGGACTGCAACCTTTTCTAGTTACTCGGTTGGCCTCCCGGCCTCCGTTTCCTTCGTTTTTTACCCCTAATTTTCCGTGTCCTACTCATATCCCCCCTACTCAGCTCTGCATTGTAATCTGGATTGTCGAATCTCCCTTGAGCCGGGTTCTCTACTGGAATCCCCCATGACTCAACATTTTAACGTTGAATGTCAACGGATTAAACTCCCCCCATTAGCGAACCATGGCTATCCAATTTTTTAAAAAGCAGACATAATTCTTTTACAAGAAACGCATTTTTAAACTGTTCATCCCTCCATAGCTTCGAGAGCTTATCCTCAAGCCATCTACTCTACAACTCCGAAAAAAAGTAAGGGTACTGCCATTTTGCTGCATGCTTCACTTCATTACGCTGTTGAGAACTCTTTTTCTGATCCCAAGGGCCACTTTAATATTGTTGTCTTACAGCTGGGAAACTCTTTTTGACTGTGGCTTCGATTTACTCCCCTAATATGGAGCAGGGTGCCTTTCACTGCGATTTTCGCTCTCAACTTGCCAAACTAATGAAGGGCCGGGTGATAATTGATGGGGACTTCAGTGCGGTTCCTGATCTAAAATGGGACCGTATTCAATCTTGTGTCCCTAGTCCTTCAACAGTTAGGGAATCCATACGGTTAGCGGATTACATAACATCCTCTGGGTATTACGATGCCTGGAGGGTATTGTACCCTTGTGAACGTACGTACACTCACTACTCTATTCCCCATGACCTTCACTCTAGACTTGATCTCTTTTTAGTGGACTCTTCCGCAGTACAGGTCTTGATTAAGGCTTTGGTCTCCCCAGTGGTATGGTCAGATCATTCAGCAGTTTCTCTGACAATTTCCTCTACTCCTACTCCCCCTACAATTTTCCGTTGGAGATTGAATTCTACTCTCCTTCTGAAAAAAGACTATGTTACTCAGACTGATAGGGTCCTGGAGGAATTTTTTTCCTTGAATTCCACGGATGATATTTCACCGGCTGTAGTTTGGGAGGCACATAAGGCATCCATTCAGGGTCACTTTATTTCTTTAGCTAAAGCCCAAAAATTACAGGATCGCCGGGCAGTTGCGGATCTTGAGCATCAAATTGAAGACCTGATGATTCTGCATCAGCAGATGCCCAGACGCTCCTTATATAGTAAACTTCTGGCTCTAAAAGGCCAATTATACCAAATTTTATCTGCTAAAGCCGCTAAGACCATGCGGTGGTTACAGCATAGGTTCTACTCTAAAGGTGACAAAGCTGACTCCCTCTTAGCTTCCCGCCTGCGAGATCATAAACAGAGGAACAGGATCCTCTCGTTAAGAGACCAACATCACAAGCTGACTTATGACCCTCAGAAAATAGCACACTGTTTCAAGGACTATTACCACTCACCATATAACCTGTCTGCTTCAGATGATACCGTTAGTCTGCAGGAGCGTATAGACAATTTCCTTTCTTCTTGCCCCCTACCGGTTCTTTCCGAACAGCAGATGAGTTCGCTCAATACAGAAATCACTGTTGAAGAAATTGAGCTTACGATCAAATCATTGAGGAGTGCCTCAGCTCCGGGCCCAGACGGTCTACCGGCTCTATATTATAAAAAATGTAGTGGAATTCTGGTCCCGGCCCTGACAGTATTGTTCAATGCGATTTTAACTGGCACGCCTTTTGACCACTCCACTACTAGAGCTGAGATAGTTGTCATACCTAAAACTGGACGCGACCTCACGGAGTGTGGTAGCTATCGCCCGATATCGTTGTTGAATTCTGATCTGAAACTGTTTGCAAAAATATTGGCAAACCGTCTTACTGGGATGATCTCCTCCCTGGTTCATCCGGACCAGGTCGGCTTTATCCCTTGCAGACAGGCCTTTGATAACATTAGACGGGCGATGGATACTATACACTTTGTTGACTCATCTAAAATCCCCTCCTTGGTGATTGGGTTGGACGCTGAAAAAGCGTTTGATCGCATCTCTTGGCTATATATGGATTGCACCCTCCGACGCATTGGTCTTTCGAGTCGTTTTCTCACTGGAGTGAAATCTCTTTATGCTTCCCCGTCAGCTTGTGTTTTAGTGAATGGTATACTGTCCCCTCCATTCTCGATTACAAATGGCACGAGACAGGGCTGTCCTTTGTCACCCTTAATTTTTGCCCTGATGATAGAACCCCTGGCCTCTACTATCCGCAGCTGTCCAGAAATCTCGAGGATCAAAATAGGCTCTTCCCAGTTTAAAATCTCTCTATAAGCTGATGATATTTTACTTACCCTTTCAAACCCTTTTATCTCACTCCCAAATCTTTTCAAAATTATACAAGAGTTGGTGTCATTTCTAATTTTAAGATCAACGCTGCTAAGACAGAGGTTTTGGACTTCCACCTTCCTACCCTGTTAAGTTTCCTTAGCCAGTAACTTCAAATTTGACTGGAAAAAATTCTGTTTGAAATACTTAGGTATATATCTAACCAGACAATACTCTCAGCTGTATGTGGCGAATTACCCTGGGATAATTCATAGTGTAACTAGTGATCTCAGGTGGTCTGGTCAATTCATTTCATGGTCGGGTTGCGCTAACGCCCTGAAAATGAACGTCCTGCCTCACCTATTATCCCTCTTTCAAGCGCTCCCACTACGGATCCCCTCGCATGTGTTTTTAGACTTGCAGAAGAAATTTTCACGCTTTTTATGGTCGGGCAAAAGACCTCGTGTTCGGCTCAAAACTCTGTATAACGGGACCGGAGAGGGTGGACTTGGAGTGCCTAATATCAAATTGTATTATTATGCGGCCCATCTTTCCCAGGCTGTCCTCTGGCATTCGCACATATCTTCCCGTAGATGGGTTCAATTGGAATACGAACTTGTTCATGTGCGTTCCATCTCCACCCTTCTTTGGATCCCTAGCTCTCACAGGCCCCCTGAATGTACTAATTTCCCATCTCACTCTGGGACAGGCTTACTAAGGCCTTTTCTTTATTGTCCTCCCCTCCTGCTCTTTCTCCCCTTTGGGATAATCCACTGTTCGCCGGAGGTTGGGATGCACATGCCTTTCAGCATTGGTTAGCTCATGATCTTCTGTTTATTAATGATATAGCATTGTTACGTTCTTTTCCATCCTTTTCAGATTTGCATAGTCGATATGGACTCCCACCACAATGTTTTTTTCAGTACCTGCAATTACGTAGCTTTCACTTAGCTTTTCTTCAATCGCATAGCTCTTTGACCAGATCCCGTTTGGAATTATTATGCTTCCTTCGCTCTTCCTCTAAGGGCCTTTTATCAACAATATATCACCTCATGATTAATTGTAATCTACCCACATTGGCCCCACACGAGATGGCTTGGGAGGATGACCTACAAGACCACATGGGTGCAGACACCTGGGAACAGATTAGGCAGAACTTAGTTTCCTCTGCAACCTCCATTAGACATAGGGAGAACTCATTTAAATTATATGTCCGATAATATTTAGTTCCGACGCAATGAAGTAGAATATTTCCCTCCGCTTCGGCCGTGTGTTGGAGGGGTTGTGGGCTGAGAGGTACCCTGCTCCATATATTTTGGGAATGTCCCAAGTTGGTTTCGATTTGGAGGGCCATCCGGAGATTGGTTTTACGAATCACTGGAATAGATATGCCCTTTTCCCCCTCTTTTTCTTTCTTTTTCCTCGGTTCATCCCTGGGACATCCAAACCTTTACAAAAGCTCATCTGGCATATCACTACCGCACTGAAATTTAAAATTGCTTACCATTGGAAATCGCACACAATTCCCTCCATCGCAGCTGTGGTTGCGGCCGTCTGGGATACTTACCATATTGAATTCCTCTCCAGTGTGGTTGACAGCAATGCGTTCGCCTTTACTGACATTTGGTCTCCATGGCTGGCTTACTATAAATGCCCCCCTCCTTTGACATATGGTTTCTGACGCAACTACTTTGGTTTACTGTGCATTGATATTTGGGATTCTTACTAATCTGTATGTTTGATAAAGTATGTATGCATTGCTGTACTCCCCCCCCCCCTTTTTTTTCCTTCTGTCTTCCCTTCCCCCCCTTCCAACTGTTGATTGTCTATTGTACATTGATGAAAAATGTCAATATACAGTATTTACAGAAAAAAAAAAAAAAGTACTTAATTTAATTTTTTCTACATTTCCTGATAAGAAACTTTTTTTGCTTAGGGAAGCCGTGAAAAAAATTCTGATACTCTAGGGCGCAGTGATTCCAAAAAGTTTGGAAACCATTGCCTTACACACATTACACCAAGTAGAGCCCCTTATACGCATTACGCCAAGTAGAGGTTGGAGGTCTTTTAATTATTTCATTAAAAACGCCAACAATCAGGTGGACCAACTGCTACAGGTCAATTTTGCATGTTGCATTGCCTGCTGTCATTTTCGCTACAAGGGATCCTGGGCTGATGGCAGCCCCGTCGCCAATGGACTCTTGGTGTTGGTGATTGCGGGGGTAGGTGTGCCAGGTGATCATGTTAGTAGTATATGGGAATTTGACACATTGATTGCGGGGGTAGGGGTGCTGGGTGATTGCAGGCGGGGGTCACAATGCCGGCTAGGTGCAGTGTTGGACATATTGGGGGGCTCAATGCCAGCTGAGAGGGGCAGCCCAGCAGCAGTGATGGATTGCTGCAGCTGCCCTTGGTCCTCCTCCCAGCCCCTGCACTAACGCTGCCACCGACATGGACCCATGGCGGCAGGTGAAGGTGGTTGCGGGTGAGGGTGTCGCAATTGTGGAGGTGCCACAATCGTGGGTAGGGAAGCATGAGGATGCTGCAATTGCAGGTGGTGGCATGCGGGGATACCGTGATTGTGTGGGGATGTACGGGGGTGCCGCGTTCACGGGTGGTGGGGTACGGGGATCGTATGGTGATCATGGGTGGTAGTATGGCAGCAGGGGAAAGTGGTCGCTGCTGAGGGTGCCGTAGGAGGGGGGGTGCCAGAATCGCAGGTTGTGGTGTGGGATGCCGCAATCGCAAGTGGCCCGGTGGAAATGCACTTTGGTCATAGATGCCGGTAAGGGGGGAGTGCAGGATGATCACCGTGGAGGAGGGTGCCGGCCTAGGGGACACCATGATCGCTGGTGACGGCGAGGGGGGAGATGTGGCAGTGAGACATGCGGCTACAGGCCTGGTCCTCTCCCCGCTCCACTGCTGATGATGCTTGGCTGAAGGGGGCACCCCGACAATAATGAATTGCTGCAGCAGTCCGGAAGAAGCTCCAGTCTCCTGTTAGTATGGCAGCGGCACCTGCAGCTTTGTGAGGGGAGCCGGCATTAAGCTCTCACTCCGCGTTGACATCCCATCAGACTCCCTGCCTCTAGATGACTCCCACACCACCGCTGCCGGGTTGACAAGGGCAGCCTGGCAGCAGTAAAGTACTGCTGCTGCTGTACCTGATTCTCCAGCCACCTCCACTGCCTGCATGACAGGGGCAGCCTGGCAGCAGTGATGGACTGCTGCAGCTGCCCCTGAACCTCCTCCCACCTCCCAAGCCTCTGCTGCCATGGTGAGATGGGCAGCCCGACAGCAGTAATGCATTGCCACAGCTGCCCCTGAACAGGCTCCCGCTCCACAGTACCGCCGCTGCCGGGGATCCTGGGCTGACAGGGGCAGCCCAGCCAGCACTGATGGTGAAGAAGTAGGTGGACACTGCCGGCCAGTGTCCGCCTACTTATCGTGGCCCAACAGCTGTTTCAAACTAAATGGTTGTCCGCAGGGGCTGAAAACCGTTTTGGTTGAAACAGCTGTTGGGCCACAGCTACCAGATTGTGCTTCACATGGATTTTTCTTGAAGAATAAAACTCTTTTTTTTTCATGTTCATCTAAACCGTGAGTGCTGGTAATTTCTTTTTCTACATTGCTGAAAAAGTGAGTGTAATTATTATTTTCTTTTACCCTGCACCACTACCTTACCAATGATTTCCAATAGCTTTGAGTGATGTCTTTTTCCAGAACTATCTATCTATCTATCTATCTATCTATCTATCTATCTATCTATATATATGTACCAGAGAAGCTACCAGCGCCACAGAAACAGTATCTAAACTCAAAACGCCAGTATCGGAACCATGTAATCTGAACAATTTACCTAGTGGACACTCCCTCTGGACTATTAGGGCTTCAGCTTGTTTACCTCAAAGATATTAAGGCACTGGTATATATGCCTAACTTTTAAATCGGAACAAGGGGATGAGGTGTTGAAAAGCGACCAATGGTGTCAATTACTATTGTGAAACTAGGTATTTATAAAAATGTAAAATTTATTCCAGAAACATAGCACTAAAAAAGAGTAGTATATAAAACAGTTATGATAAAAAAGGACCTATACAAAATAATTTAAAAAAGTCCAATAAGTCAAATTCATAAAGGAGAGCATTAAAAACATAAGAGATAGGACATAAAATGTACAGGATTAAAAAGTATAAAAAAGGAGAGAGCTAGCTTAACTTCAATGATTGATGTATAATCAAAGTAGCACCCAACGCGTTTCGTCCCTCATGGACTTCATTAAGGGGTGATTCAGAGCTAGAGACAGAGCATATTTATACCTAACTTGTAAAGGAAGTGGTGTCTACATCACTTCCTGTCAGTTAATTAGTTAAGTGGCCACATATTACCAAAATACAGGGATACAGAGAATTTCATGAAGCTAATCAAATGAAAGCACAGGCTATTATGTTCATGATTTGAAAATCACAGTACAGTGTCTGGAAAATATAGAAAACGAGCGAGTCCGCGGACTTCCGGTCCGGACTGCGTGTGGCGTCACATCCGCCCCATATATATATATATATATATATATATATATATATACACATGTAGAAAGTGCACTCTGGGAGCAAGGATAATGCCGGGTTGCTTTCCCAAATGAAGTCCATATAACATACAAGTATCCTTAATAGAAAGGAAAAGGCGGCACTCCTCCGGACTTGTAAAAAAATACAGAACCGTGCTTTTTTATTACAACGTTTTAAGGCCTACTGGCTTTTTCATCAGGTGCATACAAAATATATATATATATATATATATATATATATATATATAGAACCTTTCCTTTTAAGAAGTGCACCACAAATGTACAGTCTTAACCAGAGTGCTAAATAGCAAAATTTTTGTATGTATTTGGTTTTCTTTTTGCATTGTCATTCTTCATATTTGAAGCGTGGCAGGTGTTAAATAATTGATGACTGATATTTATTTTATTGTTTTAAATTTGCTTATTTTCCCTAGGTAGTATGCTTCCATACCCCTAGTGTGCTATGGTACTGTTGGTTGTTATAGACCCTTTCTATATTGGTAGTTCTGATGCAGAATGATCAAACACTTTAATCAATATAGATAATTTCCTTTCATGCTTCAGGCAAGGATCCTCACTCCGCTACTGCGTGCTCTGCACATATTATTATTATCCTTTATTTATATGGTGCCACAAGAGATATGCAGCGCCCAATTACAGAGTACATAAACAAGCAAAATCAGAAAACAGTGACTTACAGTTCAAGACAATTTGGACAAGTACAGGGTACATAAACATATCTGCATCAGCACATGACACTGAAATAAGTATCAGGGTGGCAGAAAACAGGGATTTGGTGCTATAGAAGGGAAAATAGAGTAGAAAATGGTTTAAGTAAGAGAAGGAAAAGCACATGAGGGAAGAGGGTCCTGCTCATAAGAGCTTACATTCTAAAGGGGAGGGGCAGACAGGGGTGACACAGATGGGTTAGACAGTGTGCGTGGAACAGAGGGTTAGGATGAGATTTGGCTGGGTTTGGTGAAGAAGTGGGTCTTGAGAGCCTATTTGAAGTTTTATAGAGAGATGGAGAGTCTGAGGGGGAGGTAGAAAATTCCTTGTTACTATTCCTAATCATAGTACATGTGGATACTAGTAAATCAAGCAAAAGTTGAAAAATGTGAAAAACCCAAAAGCTTTATGTCAACCATTGACCTTTGAACCTGTCGGCCTTAAGTTCTGTCTACCTTTTACCTGTCAACATTTTTACCATGTCAGCCTAATGCATGTAGACAGGAAGGAGTCGACCTATTGAATGTCTATATAGACAGTGCAGATCTATCATCCGGATACTGAAAATAGATTATAGGTATGAAAGTCTGGTTAGGGCCAGACCAGTTAGGAGGCTATTGCAATAGTCAATGTGGGAGGTTATGAGAGCATTTATTGAATGATTGCAGCATCTTGTATGAGATCTGTGCGTATTCTGGAAATGTTTCTTAGATGGTTGTAACAGGATTTTGATACAGAATGGATGAGGGGAACAGAGTCAAGGAGTTCACCTGTATTGTAAGCTTTTCGGGAAAGATTTACAGTATTTTAGATTTGGCCATATATAGGGCTATAAGGTAGACTACTCCTATTGATGGAGAGAATATTATTAATTCAATTTTGAAAGATTGAGGTGGCGCAATGACATCCCCGCACGTTGCTATCGCTGGTTCTAGATTGGCCTGCATGCAGGCACAATCTAGTAGTTCGCTCACTTTACCGATGGGTGAAGTGAGTGTGTGTGCCCCCCCTCGCTCAGCACACATTGCGCTGTGTGCTGAGCGGGGGTAGAGATGTGTGCTCAGCGCACATCTCTCCGTGTGTACCCCTCTTAAGGGGGGTATTTATCAAAGCTCACACTGCTTTACTTTGCCTCTGTCCTCTTGCTCTTTGTCTTACTGCTATGCACTGTGAACCCACTTCATGTCTGTATTCAATAGCCAATGTTCACGCAATGGAGAGATTATCGGCAGCCTGTGCATGTGCTGTGAGCATACTGCGCATGCGCCAAGGTGCCGCAACGATCATACTCGCAGTGAGGATTTAATGGAAAAATGATTGACAGGAAGTGACCGTTTGGAGGCGTTAATGGGAAGAGGTGCAAAAACGCAGGTGTGTCATTACCATTTTTGGGACATGTATATGCAGTCAGCGGCAATCATGTACGCAGGGAAACATGGCGCCAGTGCCACTATTGCTGCATCCAGGCTTCGTGGCCGTAGGGCTGCCCTAGCAGTCGATGTTCTCCTTTATTGCATATAGGCTCAGAATGTGTACGCAATTGCGAATGAGTTTGCGATGGCTCCAGCGGGCGCCTATTTTCATGCCTGGGCTGCAGCTTCCCTTGCTAGCATTAGCAGTTCCGTAGCCTAGAAAATTGCAATTATATTTGCGTATAAAACACCTCCGTCCTGTTAATCTTCTTTGTGGTCCGTCCTGCGACCGCTTTCTTCTTTAGACGCGACGTAACCCGGCGACCTCTGTCGCGCACGCGCACAATGGCCGCCGCGCATGCGCATTCCGCACCCGTTCGCACTGCAGCGATAAACTGCTGCGTGCGAACGGGTCAGAATGACCCCCAATGTTAGTTATAGTAATAACAGCATGAATTTTACAACTTGTTAAAACTTGGGTACCATACAAACAATACAAATGCCTAATTAATTATTTCAGAACATTTCTAAGAAAAATATTTTAAAAAATTATAATTAAAAAAAGGTAATATGTACAGGGACCCACAAAGCTAAAATATAACCTTTTCATTTTGTTAATTAGTTTAATACTCTTTAAAATAAACTGGGGAAAAAACCAACACAAAGGACCCTATTGAGGGTGGATCGCTAATCTTGCAAAAAAGCAGTTGCTGCAATCAAATAGTTAATGCCCAGAAATAGAGAAAAAACGGCCATTGCAGAAATTGCGATGTGATCGCATAACCATATGCAAATACCGGAACATCAAAGAGTTTTTTTTTGCCCTCTGAGCCAGGTAAGATTTTCCACAATTTGGCATACGCTGGGAGGCTAGAAGTGGCCATCGCTGACATCAGAGACCCACCCGAAAAACGCTTTACCATCTGCATTTTTACAAACACACCCACAAAACACCATGTTTCCTCCCCTAAACGCTGGCTTACTGTCAGTCAAACTGCGATTGCATTGAAGCATAATGCATTTCCAGAAATAATCGCTGCGCCTGCTCAGTCGTTCGATAATCGTCCGGATTCCAATTACCAAATTTTGCGATACATCCTAAATAGGGCCCAGAGTCCTCACTGTTTTTGTGTGTGTTGGAATTGGACTGATAACTACATGTAATGGTGCATACACACTGGACGTTTTTGCCCAGCCTGTATGCAGAGCAGTGGTGTGAACATCAGTGCATAGACGAGCGATTTTCACCCGGCCCAGCGATGGTCACGAGGGTGAACCACTTTCCACAGTTGGATTTCAGTGAATGATATGAGCGTTCTCATTCATTAATGAACGAGAAATCGTTCATATTGTTCAGTGTGTAGACACCACCAATGAACGATGCACGGCCCCGCGCTCGTTCATCGTTGGTGCCGTGTCGCTTATGCATGCAGGCTAATATGGACTATCTCGAGCTAAACAGAACCCTCAGATCCGTATGTAGTCTGGATATCTGCGGGTGTGTGATGATAGATAGACAGTGTCTAGTTAGACAGTCAATAGACAGACATTAGGTCAACATGGTGAAAAGGTCAACATGAAAAAGGTAGATAGTACAAATGGTCGATAGGGTCAAAAGGTCGACAAAATGGTAGACAAAAAAGGTATACACCATTTTTTTTTTTTACATTTTTGTGGTTTGTGCAGCTAGTTTTGTCATCTGGGACCCCCAATTGTAGAAAGGCATCCATTCGCGGGGTTCGCTGCGCTCGCTACAAGGTTTATAACCAACTCTATGCTGACATGGATAGAGAAGGTATGAAATAGTCCAAAATTATGTCAGATAACAAAAAAACCTATGTCTACCTTTTTTATGTCAACCATTTTCATGCTGACCTTTTGACCCTGTCAGCCTTTTGTACTGTCTACCTTTTGCAGGTCAACCTTTTGACCCTGTTGACCTTTTGACCCTTTGACACTGTCAACCTTTTGTTCTGTCGACCTAATGTCTGTCTAAAATATGGTGTCTATCTATTGACTGTCTAACTAGACACTGTCTATCTGTCATCCGGATACCATATCTTCAGTCACGATGTTGATAGTGTCTGTGTAGACCAGGCATTCCCAACCACTGTCCTGAAGGCACACCAACAGTGCAGGTTTTAGTGATATCCAGGCTTCAGCACAGGTGACTTAATTAGTAGCTCAGTTATTTTGATTTAACCATCGGTACTGCAGCCTGGATATCACTAAAACCTGCACTATTGGTGTGCCTTGAGGACCACGGTTGGGAATGCCTGGTGTAGACACCAGAAAGCTGGTGCAAGTTTCCTAACATGGTTAAAATGACACTGATATGGCCGACGGGCGACCCGGTGGGGGGGTGGGGGTGGGGGGCAGTGACGGGGGGAGTGAAGATTCTTCACTCCCCCGTCACCCGGCTCCATAGCAGTGCAGGCAAATATGGACGATCTCATCCATATTGGCCTGCATGCACAAGCGACGGGGCACCAGCGATGAACGAGCGCGGGGCCGTGCATCGTTCATCGCTGGTGCCTCCGCACTGCACGATATGAACTAGTTCTCGTTCATTAATGAACGAGAACGTTCATATCGTGCAGTATCATCTGCCAGTGTGTAGGGCCCATTACACTACCCAATTGTCCAATTTTCTAATCAGCACTAGACGGGCTTGTCTGCTATGATCTTCATACACAGACTTGTTACCAATTATGCTGCGTTCATTTAACCATTACTTTCCATAGCTTTTACCTGTGTCAGTGAGTGGGAAGTTGGCAAATCTGTGCTTTCAGTATTGATATTTTACATGTAATGAGTATTTTGCTAAACTTTTCTTATAGAATGTCTTGCCTATGTAATTAATTAAATTCCTTGAGTTCCTATTGAATATGGAGGCTACTGCATCTGTAAGGAATGACTTTAGAAATAGCCTGGTTTTTGACCACCCAGTATTTAACTTATTATGGAGTAGTTAGTACACATTTTTCAAAATCCCACCTCCTTTATTATAACTTGCTTATTAATTGACATGCATGCTTACATTTATTGTATTGTTACTTGATTTCAACACTGATGTTTATGTGTAGATTAATAAATTATTCAAGCATGGGTTGGCTGACTCTTTTTTTTTTATTTTATTTTTTATTGCTGCATTGTTTAAATCAGATGATCATTTGGGATTTGGATGTGTGCAAATAAATTAACAGTGAGCAATAAAACACTTTTTTGGGGTGTATGTAATGTAAATCATATGACATCAGAAACTATTGGGCTCCCTTGAAAGCAGCATTACAATTTGGGTAGGTCCGGCGGGATCCAGTCTCTAGGTCGACAGTAACTAGGGTGACCACTATTGGTAGACAGTAACTAGGTCGACAGGGTCTCTAGGTCGACATGTCTTAGGTCTAAAGGTCGACATAAGTCTTTACAATTGTTTACCTTTTTTGACCTTTTTCATACTTAACGATCAACATGGACTACAATTGGGAACGTTAACCTGTGCTGAGCGTAGCGGTAGCAGAGCGAGGCACCTTGCCCAAAGCATGGTGAGCGAAGCGAGCCGTGTGAGAGGACACGGTGCACTAATTGGTTTCTCGATACCCCAAAAAATAAAGAAATTATTATCATTATTAACTCATGAGTTATTATCATGAGTTAATAATAATAATAATAATAACTCATGTCGACATTTTGACCTGTTGACGTACACCATGTTGACCTAGAGACCATGTCGACCTAGTTACTGATGACCAATAGTGGTCGACCTAGTTACTGTCGACCTTGCAAACCACACCCAGGTCCGGCACAGCATGACTGTTACCAGTCCTTTGCATTGTCATTTAGTCTGCACTGTAGCTATTTCAAACTGTTGAAAATGAATTTTAAGAACAGCATACCTCACAAAATTTCCCTTTGACAAAATAGGCAATTCACTGAAACCAACCTTAATCTGCCAATACCAAGCGCATTTCTGTATAGTTTACCAGACCTTGTTCAGGGATTGGGTAAAAACTGGAATAGTCCAGACCCTGGAACACTGGACTGGACCAGCACCCTGCAGTAACCTCTGCCACTCTGAAGCTTGTAGTGCATGTCCCTGCTCAAGAACTTCTGTCACCAGGGAGAGGGGGAGGGAGAAATTACAGCCTTCCCATATGATCTGGGGATGAGATGGTCCTGGATCATGCGATGAAGCTGTAATCTCTCCCCAGAGACAGTTGTCACAGCCCCCCCTTTGACAGCCCCCCTCACCCTGATAGGGATGCACACTACAAGCTCCAGAGTGACAGAGCTTGCTGCAGGGAGCCGGCCTGGTAAGTCATTTTGGGACCAGGACCATTCTGGTTTTTATCCAGTCCCTCTTGCTCAGTTGTGGGTCAATTTTGTTTCCCGGTTATGTCTCCTGATGAGCCATATCTTGTATCACAGCCTAAAATTGGGACTTAGGCGGTATCGAGCAGAGACAGGGCAAAGTGAAAGAAGTGTGATGGGATTCATCGCTGTCTTGTCGCTGTCTCCTCATCTGTTAACTTCTTTTTTTTTCCTTAGAATGTTTCCAACTTCTTTATAGCCCTATCTTCTTTCTTTGAGTGGTAATAAAGATTTTGTAAGCCCTCTGGAGAAAAAACAGTTGTGTTTTATCTTTCTTCTAATTTTGTATTTAATGAAGGAGCTGTTAAGTACACTAGAACAATAATACAGCTTTCAAACAGATGCCAGGGCTTCGACCAGTCTTTTCAATGGCTTTTGGAACATGGGCTGTATCCCAGCCCCAGAGCAGTACCCCCTTTCACACAAGAGATGAATTTCCCGGGGCAAGCATTTAAGCATTTGAACCCGGGAATTTGCCGGGGCACACTGGTTCAACACTGGTACCTTCGCTGTGTGAAAGGGTCAACTGAAGTCCAGAGACCTCAACTGTGGTCATGACCAGGGTTGAAGCCCTGGAATTTTTGACCCAGGTGATCCCTTTCACAGAAAGAAAACACCTCAGTTGAGCCGTTTTGCCCTGGTAAATTGCTGTGTCCAAATCTCTGTATTACAACAGTAAATTTTTTCCTTGTATTGTATTAAGCTAGGGGGAAGGGAGCATATTGGAGAATATTGGAAAGCCCTGTGTACAACTGATTAAAACTTAAGAGTCTATTCTAACAATATAATGAAACAAGTTACTGCAAGGCCAAGAGTGGACATCATAACACATGAGGTATTACATACAAAGTAGACTTCTAACTCACATATTGAAGAGTTCCTGTGGATGTCTGTAAGCTTATGCAGCTGTAATAATGTGTGATATCAGTGGTTTTAGGTTAGGCGGGTGTGAAGCTAGGCTTACTTTCACCCCGGGCAAAGACCCATGGGGCTTCAATCAAAAATCCATGAGCCCGCATTGTGCAGGGACTCACGGGCAATTGAAATGACCACTGAGACCGAGATATATCATAGGAACAAATGCTAAATTACACATTTCCCTGAGTATGTAAAGCCTTGTAAGAGCCACTGTCATATATCTTAGTGAACGTTGTCTTTTAGCAGTACAAGCTGCATGAGACAAGACTATTTAGGTATAGACATGACGTCAGAGTGCTGGAATCCAGTTGTGGTTCTCTACAAAGTCTCTTAAAACGGTCACTAGAATAGCATGCACCCTTTTCTATCCTTACAGCTCTCGAGAGGGTTTAGGAAAGCTTCTAAAATGGTGACATATACAGTATTTTATTGGAATGTTCTAAACCTGCTTTCTTTGGTAATGCTACTTAATTCTCGTTATGTTTGTAAAAAAAATAGTGTGCTCATTTATCCAGGAATTGAATGCTTGTTTTCACTTTTAATAATGTAATGAAAACTGTTCATATTTATGAAAGGCTCCATATAGTGGTCTAAATTATTCATTGATATTGAGTTGTGTGTGGAGTTAACTGCTGGGCACAGATGCTGTGTCTGAAATGTAGGTCAGAAAGCACTGCTCAGTTAATATTTGTATGTGGCTGAATTTGTTTTACTGGATCATTCAGCAGCTTAAGATAAAAATGGCTTTTGTTTTGCTGGAGTGAAATCTGTTTTTCTAAATCGACTTAATTAGTGTGGGATTATTTAGCAAATACCATTTTAAAGCTAATTATTAATTGTGAATAAACCTGTGGGATATTCAGTGTCTCTATTAAAACCACAGTATGAAAAAAGAGTAGCCAGGATTGTGGTAGTTATACCTGTGGAGCTTATGTTATTACAAACATGCTGTTTGAAGTATCATAATTATAATTGCATAGAATGTTCTTGGTTGGCAAATTGTGTATAGAACATGATATGTATATCTTAAATCGATTTGTGTGTGCACAATACAGTGTGATAAAGTTATATTTGTAGACATTAAACAAATTGTGTCTCAATGTCTGCCAATGATTCATAATACCATTACCACTTTATCTCTTAGGTATATTTACTATAGTGTACAGAAAATGTAATATAGCAAAGAAATTTAGGAAAACACAGGATGCTGGCAAGTCCAGTAGACAACAATTAGGTAGGTTTTACAGACGCCTTTGCCACGGCCGTAACTAGGGGGGAACTAAGAGGGCATGTGACCTGGGCGCAGGATAGGAGGGGGCGCTGAGAGGATCAGTTTAATCCCCCTAACACCCCCTCCCTATGAGCTGCGGTCCCGCAAGCTCCAGACTCTACTAGCTGCTGCGGCCGCATTGCTGTGATGAGACTGAAAATAAACTACAGCTCCCAGCAGCCCTTGCTGCGGGAGCTGTAGTATACTTTCAGTTTCTTCTGGTCACGTGTAGTGCCTGCCCCGGCAGAGCCGGATGAAGAAGGGGCACAGGGAACACGTTGACTCCCCAGCCTCCGCCTGCTGCCATTAATCATCGCAGCAGTGCACTACTATAGTGCACTTCTGAGCTGGAATAGAAGAGGCAGCCGGAGATCTAAAAAGGTGGTGGGGCAACATGGCACTGTGCTGTACACAGTGCCAGGCCAGCCAGCAGCATCATTGGGAGAGAGGAGAGCTCACTATCCAGGACCAGGAGCAGAAGAGCCTAAATACTGAGTGTAAGGGAAGCGTCACTGTATGTGTGTGTGACTACCATATATGTGTGTGTCTCTATGAAGGGGTGCATGTGTGTGACTGTATGTGAATAGGTGTGTGGCTACATATCTGTATGTGTGCTCGTGTCTCACTATGGGGGTAATTCCAAGTTGATCGCAGCAGGAAATTTTTTAGCAGTTGGGCAAAACCATGTGCACTGCAGGGGGGGCAGATATAACATGTGCAGAGAGAGTTAGATTTGGGTGGGTTATCTTGTTTCTGTGCAGGGTAAATACTGGCTGCTTTATTTTTACACTGCAATTTAGATTGCAGATTGAACTCACCACACCCAAATCTATCTCTCTCTGCACATGTTATATCTGCCCCCCCCCCCCCCCCACAGTGCACATGATTTTGCCCAACTGCTAAAAAATTTCCTGCTGCGATCAACTTGGAATTACCCCCTATATGTACGTATATATGTGTGACTATATATGTAAGTATACAGGTGTGTGACTATATGTATTTATATGAGTGAGTAAATGTATGTATGCATGCATGCATATATTTAGGTGTGTGACAGTATGCATGTGTATAGGTGTGTGATTTTACGTATGTTTGTAGGTATGGATTATTATTTCCCTTTTTTATTTATCAGTAGCGCAAATAAATGTCTAGCTATCCCCTCGATAAAAAGCTCTACAGCAGCTACCAGCCCTTATGGAGTGTGTGTATATATGTATGTATATATATATATATATATATATATATACACACACACACACACACACACACACACACACACACACACACACACACACACACACACTGCACCTCCGGCACTCAGAGTGTCCACAGCGGGATATATATATATATATATATATATATATATAGACACACACACATACACACACACACACACACACAGTTACAATGAGGGGGGGCGCCAACTTCCTGTCTTGCCCCGGGTATCAAAAATCCTAGTTTCGGCCCTGCCTTTGCTCACAATATACTTATTTTTCTACCAGACGTTATGACATTATCCCATGGCATGCAGTTGTACAGCACTGCATTTAGTTCTGTGATTTACTTCCCACATAATCACCTGCTCATATCTAATAAGTGTAAGTAGTGGTAAATTGTTGCAGTGGTACCAAGGAGTGTATTTACACCAAGGACAAGGTTGTGCAGTCATGACAAATTTTTGCTCCTTTTTAAATGCTGCCATCTTGTACTGTAATCCATCTTGTGGCACTGTAATGGAAATGCAAATGCACTTGCGTATATTACGGTACAAGTTGGGATGAACTATTTTAAGATTTTTTGTGCCTTGTAAATAATGATCTCTAATGTCCCTTTACTAGCAAGTGACCTATGGCTGATGATAATCTGCCATCTTGGTGGGCAGGAGTGAAGCTAGGCTTTCTGTCACCTTGGGCAAAGATGTAGCTTAACATCCGAGACCAACATATAATAAAGAGAATATCACATTGACCATAATATAATGCAGAGAGTCTTACAGTAACTGCCATATAATACAGAGAGCATCAGTGACCAAGTTATAAAACAGAGAGCATCAGTGGCAACCATGTAATACAGACAGCAACAGTGATCGCCAGATAATAATGTTAATCACCTTACAATATCATTCCCTCATCATAATTAACCCTTCCTGAAAAAGCATTAGCTACTTCTGCATCATCAGAACAACCCATTCTTAATATAATTAAACTCTTTGTTATCATTGCCTCCATTAATAATCAGCCCCAACATCAAATAATTTAACTTATATTAACACCCAAATTACCTCCTTCATTCTCATTAAAAAAAATATATATATTGCTACAGCCAGAGAGTCCAGCGTTCAGGAAGCTGAAGCCTCCCATGTAGGTCTTGCCCTGGCTGAGAGGGGGATAAGTGGCCATTAAAGAGGATACTGAGGCCTTGCAGCCTGTTTCTCCAACACACAGCCCTATGCTGGGAAGGGGTAACCATATGCATTGCTTCCCCGTTTCCCCTTTTGATTCCAGTTTACAGTACAGAGCAGAGTTTTTTCATCAGCTTTCGGATTCTATCCTAGTCGCGGTTCCAGTTTCCCTGCTTCCTCAACATATCTTTCCAGGGTTAAATAGCCTCTGGTTGTTGGTGTATTTGTCAATGCAGAAGAGTCACTGAAACATTGGCCTGTGAGATGTGGTGCTAAGTGCTTCCCCAGGTATCCTCAACTTAGTCACTCAGAACAGGTGAATAGAGATGTGGTCAAGAATTCTGCACTTGGCAGAAGTGTACAATATACCTATCAAAAGGTTTGTAATACTATGTAATGGCATAGCCTCTTTAGGATTATTCTATGTTTAACATATTCTTTATGGAATAATGCTCACTTTGAGGCATAAAGATATATTAAATCACCAACAGCAGCATGATTTCCATGAGTTGAGGGTTGGGAGATGCAATAGAAAGCATTCTTCTTTCAATAAAAGTCTGGAGTTTAATGAGCCTGTGGTAGTAGGCTGGAAGTCCTTGGTTAAGAGCCTTATTATGGGTTTATTTACTAAGCCTTGGACGTAGATAAATAACTAGCCAATCAGCTCCTAGCTGCCATGTCACAGGCTGGATTTTAAAAAATGACAGGAGCCGATTGGCTATATCTCCATCCACTTTATCTCCATCCAAGGCTTAATAAGTAGACCCCTTTGAATTACAGTATGCTCAAAAGGTGGATTGAGAGTACTTCAGTTACTCAATTACGTATATACCCTGTACGGCACTGCGGACTCTGTGGAATCTTAAAAGTAAAAGACAACCAGTTAAAACATCCTGAGAGGAGTCTTCATTACAACCTCCTGGCTCTTGCCTGGTAATCTGTAAGGGAGGGTGCCTGTGGAGCACAATGCTCATGCAGCAATAGCCAAAGGAACACAATTGATCATGGAAGTGCTATACCTGTGCTTTTTATACAGGTCATTGTACTCTAAGGTAACCCCTAAAATCCATCAATTGTAGGATGTACATTAATATTTTTAATACAGGATTAATACAAAATAGACCAAAAAGCATTTAGTTTTTATGAAAAAGTGAGAGCTATAAGGTTATCTTTGTAATTTGCTATCATGGATGAAGTAGGCCTTAAAATGGACACAATATTTACATGCATACCAGCATTTTTTAGATGCCGGGACAGCTCTTCCAATATGGTCTCAAGAAATATTTGAAAGGAGTGCTGTCCAGAACATAAGGGTAATTGCATACAAATGTATTCAGCTATAAAATTCCACATAGCTTGTAGTCTTGCTACAATAAAACAAAATTGAAACTGACACATATAAAATCTTATAGTATCCTTTTCAAATGAAAAGCAACATGCTTCTAGTTTGTGCAACAATCAAGCTTTCAACAATAAAGCATCTGTTAGTCATGCAACAGGCAGAATAATGGAAGGTCATTATCCTCCTGGATCCAATTAGACATGCAAATTAGTTGCCAAAAGGCAAAGGACTTAATAATATCCAAGTGTTAGTACTAAAAAAGGCAGTTCTTATACTGGATCCAGTTTAATAATAATATCTCTCACAGCTGTGTGTTATAGAACGCTTTACACTAACATGTAACAGCAAATCTTCATACCCATTTAGGTGATCAGTGTCAATGGAAAGAAAACAATAGAGGATATGGACGTCTCAGAGGTTCAGCCTGCTGCAATGTACACTGGAGTCTGACCCTGTGACTCCCTTTGGTAAAATGTGAGATATAGGGGTGTATTCAATGCTTGTCGGATCCTTTCCGACGGAAAGGATCTGACAATGCAGTATTCAATTCGTGGCCAAATCCTGTCGGATTTGTCTGTTCCCAACAATGCCAATCCGACTTTTTTTTAAGTCAGATTGACATTGTCGGAAGGGGATCCGGTCTCTAGGTCGACATTATATAGGTCGACCACTATTGGTCGACAGGGTCTCTAGGTCAACATGTTCTTGGTCGATAGGTCAAAAGGTCGACATGAGTTTTTCACTATTTTTTTTCTTTTTTTGAACCTTTTCATACTTAACTATCCACGTGGACTACAATTGGGAACGGTAACCTGCCCGATTGCTCGCCATGCGAGGGTCACGGTGCACTAATTGGTGTTCCCGGTCACTCTACGAAGTAAACTACACAATTTTTTATAAAAACTCATGTCGACCTTTTGACCTGTCGACCTAGACCATGTCGACATAGAGACCCTGTCGACCTAGTTACTGTTGACCAACAGTAGTTGACCTAGACACTGTCGATCTAGTTACTATCTACATTCCATACCACACCCGTCTGAAGCGGGGCTAAAACCTGTCGGATTTGGCAGCGAATCCGACGCCAATCCATGTGCTTTCCGATAAGTCAGATTTACTGACTTGTTGGATAAATGGGAGTGTAATCGAATAGGTTGAATCTGGATTCGACCTTAAACTCCCGTTTGATCCGACAAGTCGGGAAATCCAACTTGAATTGAATAAACCCCATAGAGATGATATATGTAGTTTGTTACTCCTTTATTGGTTCAAGTGTGAAACAAAGTGATGAAAGGTGATCCGTATGATATCCCAGCTGTCAGCATCCCGGGGGTCAGGAGATACTGGCGGCGAGTGCAGCATGTCCCATCGTGGGCTCGCTGCACTCGCCATGCTTTGGGCATGGTGGCAACCTTGGTCGACACAGGGTTATATTCCCCCTTCGGTGGTGGCATGGATACCACCCAAGTGGGGATTCCAGCCGGCGATCGGGATTCTGACTGCTGGTTTTTCACCGGGTGTCAGGATTTCACTGGGTGTCGGGATTTCAGCTTTGGTATCCTGACAGCCGGTACATTGACTGCTTTCCAATGTAGGGTGTGAATACAGGAAGAAAATAGTAATGGTAATAAATGAATAATACGTTCCTGTCAAGTGGTGGGTGTTCTGTGTCATTTTGTCCTCAATGAGGTATATTCATGAAAAAGTGAAAAGAGTGGGGAAAAGGATCAGTGGAGAAGTTACCCATGGCAACCAATCAGCTTTGAATGTAGCCTTTATCAAGTACATTCTATAAAATGTAAAGGGGGATACTCACGGAGCGATATTCTAAGCAATCTGACTAGATTGCTTAGAATATCGGGATGATCGCTCCGTGTGTAGCCCCCTCGGCGATAGCGATGCGCGGCCCCGCACATCGCTATCGCCGCTGCTAGATTGGCCTGCATGCAGGCCAATCTAGCGGGTCGCTCACTTCACCCGCTGGGTGAAGTGAGCGGCCCCCCGTCTCCCCCCGCACGCTAAGCACAGATCGCGCTGTGCTGAGCGGCAGGAGAGATGTGTGCTGAGCGCTTCGCTCAGCACACATCTCTCCTATATCGGCCCGTGGGTACTGGGCTTAAGGGAGATGCTAATTGATTGCCGTTGGCAACTTCTCCACTGGTCTGTTTCTCCACTGTTTTCACTGCTTCATGAATAGACCCCTATAGCAGGTGGAAGTTTTGATTGATAATTCCTTCCAACAAAGGTCCAGGTATGTAGGGGTATGAGGAAAAGAAAACCATACAAAAAGACAATGTGCATACCTCCCAACATGACCCTCTCCAGGAGGGACACAATGCTCTGCTTCTGCACTTTTCTCTTAATGTATGATTGTCTGCACCTGTTTTGAACAGGTTAATGGATAAGAAAGGCTTTTCAGCACAGGTGATGGCAATCATAAATTAAGAGGGAAGTCCAGAAGCAGAGCATTCTGTCCCTCCTGGAGAGGGTCATGTTGGGAGGTATGAATGTGTAGTATTGTCAACCTTTGAAATGAATCCTATTCCTAACTCAAAAAAGATCTCCTATGTGGACAAAAGGGTTGCAAATGAGGGAATTGTATACCCCAACTTACTAGTGAAAAAGTGACTGCAGGTATATAAGGGTATCTTTAAACAAGATAGCTGGCTAGTCTATCTCACCACCTCTATTTTCAGATAATTCAAAAACACTCAGAAATGTGTCCCCTGACTCACATCATATGGTCAAGACGCAAACCAATAAAGGTATCTTGTATGTTACAGTATGTCTCAGATGGCAATAAATTCTAAGCACGCATACCCTAACTCACATTTCAAAATCAGGTTCAATACATCTTAAGGTATCTTAACATTCCCTCCAGGTGACAAAATGGTGATGCATACCAATACTTACAATAAGAAGCTGTATCTTGTACCTATAAAGGTATCTTTATTTTCCAAAAATAGTGTCCTGGTATTACAAAAAAAAAAATAGATTTATTAATACAGATAAAAAACATATAAAACCAGACACGCAATTTGACAAAACCAATGTCCAGATAGGTACTGCAAATGAAGCGTGTGGAGCTAACTCTTTTCCCTAACCAGGTCTGTGAAGTGTCTGAATGACTGTATCTTTATCAATTCCAACATGTTTCGAGTCGACTGTCTCTTTGTCAACACTTTAGCCTGGTTAAAACAGCTGTTTCCTCACAACTGGCTCCTATTGCTCATGCAAAGAGGGGCCATTTCTGAGGGAACGCTTTACACTAACCTGTCAGATACTGTAATTGTATAGTGTATGCCCAGCTTTAAGGGCCCTACACACTGCGCAATCTGCCACCGAGCTGCCTGACGGCGGATATGGCCGACTGGCGACCCGACGGCGGGAGGAGGTGATGGGGGGAGTGAAGTTTCTTCACTCCCCCCGTCACCTGGCTCCATAGCAGTGCAGGCAAATATGGACGAGATCGTCCATATTGGCCTGCATGCACAAGTGATGGGGCACCAGCGATAAACGAGTGCGGGGCCGCACATCGTTCATCGCTGGTGCCTCCACACTGAAAGATATGAACGGTATCACGTTCATTAATGAATGAGATCGTTCATATCTGTCACTCATATCGCCCAGTGTGTAGGGCCTATTAGTCTCTGAATCTGTATACCAAGTGGAACAATGTAGCAGCAGCAGTTTTTTTCCCAATACAAGTCCAGTTCTGCTCCGTATCTATACTCCATCACACACAATATACAAGTATCATACAGATGTAGCAGACCTCATCTAGGCCACAATGCATACACACATGCACACTATTCAGATCCCCCAAAGATTGAGTGTATCCGTTTTTCAACAAAGCTGAACCGCTCATCTCTAACAAAAATAGATTTATGATCTCACACATTTTCATCTCTAACAAAAATAGATTTATGATCTCACACATTTTCCTTGCATTGTGGGCCTACATTTTTGCTGTTTTATAAATGTGGAACTTGATTCCAAATGGTACCAAATCCATCTGATAATGTTGTACAGCAATTAAAAAAAAAAACCAGCTGAGGAAATGAAATTGAAGTAACCTCTGTAATTTTTTGCTCATATATTCTTTCCATGCCAAACATCATATTTACACATATGTCACAAAGATATTTTGGCCCAATTGTATTAAGCCTTAAGAAGTTGGTTTGTTGAGTAACTCCATGATAGAGCCTTATGTATTAAGTCTTAAAAAGTGATAAAGTGGAGACCGATAAAAAGTGATAAAGCACCAACCAACCAGCTCCTGTCATTTTTCAAACACAGTCATTAAGATGGCAGTTAGGAGCTGATTGGCTGGTACTTTATCACTCTTTATCAGTGTCCACTTTATCACTTTTTAAGACTTAATACATAAGGCTCTATTATGGAGTTACTCAACAAACCAATTTCGATTTGTTAGCTTTTTGAAAACAAATCAGGATTTGGTACATTTTAGCATAAATCTTCAATTTAAAATTCATGCAGAAGTAGTTAGATTACATTGCAAACAAAGTTTGATAGTAGCTGTTATGTTTCTTAATAGTATTCCCTTCTATATAATTTATTTTTAAGGCAAAAGAAAGGTCACTTTTCTGTTAACACGTGTTCCTTTTTTCTCTGCACAATGAACAGGGTAATCGGACTCCAGGTCGACAACAAAAACGTCGACACACCTTAGGTCGATGCCAATTGGTCGACACACCGTAGGTTGACGTGGACAAAAGGTCGACATGGACAAAAGGTCAACAAGAGCAAGGTCGACATGGAAAAAGGTCGACATGAGTTTTTCACAATTTTTTTCTTTTTTGGAACCTTTTCATACTTAACGATCCACGTGGACTACGATTGGAACGGTAATCTGTGCCGAGCGGAGCGAAGGCACCATGCCCGAAGCATGGCGAACGAAGCGGTGCACTAATTGGGGTTCCCGGTCACTCTACGAAGAAAACGACACCAAAAAAACATAAAAAACCCATGTCGACCTTTTTCCATGTAGACCTTGTCCACGTCGACCTTTTGACCATGTCGACCTAAGGTGTGTCGACCAATTGGCGTCGACCTAAGGTGTATCGACCTTTTTGTTGTCGACCTGGAGTCCCAGACCCATGAACAGAGTGATATTATTCAGTCATCATAACCAATTGAGTATTCTCAGCATTTTCTTGTACTTCTGTGTCACCCTCTACAATGTTTTTGTAAAATGGCAACTGGTGTTTCCATCTTTGTACCCCATGGCTGCCAGCAGTGCCACCATATCTTTCTTTTTAGCCTCTTGCACATGACTCTCTTACTGCACTTCTTTTATGTTTGCTATCACAAGGTCTCAATCCCCACCTTATCATCTTGTGTTGACAGCCTGGTTCCACACTATAAGCAAAAAAAGTCCAACCAAACCTGACTTTGCCTGAATTGTCAGTCTTCTTTAGCCTCCCTAATTGTGACCCTTTTTGGTGTTGGTACTGAATATTGTGCTACAGTTCTTCTTGCCAGTTCACTCATTTAAAATCTGATCCTAGATTGTGAACTGTCCCAACACTTGCAACTACTGCATTATAATTTTAATATTTTTAATTTTTAAAGTATTTTTTCCACAATACCAAATGATCTGTCTGCAGGGATATATGAATGCCCATGGACAGGAATAATACCCACTCAATTTTAAAACCATACTGAGATGCAATTACACAAAACATGAACAACGTACAGTAGCTCTAATTCTGAGAGGCGCAACTATCATAAAACTAGCATAACACTCTGATGTGATTTTCTTAGCATCACATTATGGTTTCAGATAGGTATAGAAGAAAGGATTAGTATGAGATACCGCCGTGTAATATCTCGGCGGTCGAAATACAAATGCTGGTATACCGAATTTAGAAAGACCGAGGTTCCCACCAGCCGGGATTCTGACTGCATCCCTAGAAGAAATGCCATAAACAAGAACTAATTTCTCAAGGACCTCTACCCCATTCGCTTTCAAGCCACCTATAAAAATGAATGGTTACAGGAGTGATCTCTGTGTTCTCTTTATGAAATATACAGTGTAGTACTATAGCTGCCTAGAATAGTATGCTTGGCTTATCTGAGTTTTACAAAAGGACTGATTTTGTATTAAATAAAAGTTAATAGTTACTGAAGATGGTGGACATTTATTCAGCTGTTGAAAGAAAGCTTTGCTCTATGTTTACGAACAAGTTGTCTACTCAGCTTGTCAATCACATAAGAAGCTCTGCCCCTCCAAGCTACACAAACAAGGAGCTGAAAAAAAGGCTTCTTCCTCCTGAAGAGAAGTGTGTGTGTGTGTGTGTGTGTGTGTGTGTGTGTGTGTGTGTGTGTGTGTGTGTGTGTGTAGGGGGGGGGGAGGGGGAGTTCTTAGGTGCTGAGTGGGGGTGTTAATGGATAAATAGGTTGATAAGTTTATAAATGCCGTGTGGGAAGATCTTTATGTGAGCTGATAGGGTGGATGAAAGTTTTAATGGGTTCTGGGAGGGTGAAAGTTCCACCAATGAAACTGAAACATGATTTGTGTGGAACAGTCCATTTTTCTGGGACTTTCCTTTTGTCTAGGGCCGTTTCTAGACAATTTGGCTCCCAGTGCGAGATTTCAAAATGCGCCCCCCCCCCCCCATTGGTATAAAAAAATTGCGTGCCCCCCCCCCCCCCATATAGCCAGAAAAAAAGCATACTGTGTGGCCTGATTAAAATGGGCGTGGTCTCATTGCAGTGGGCGTGGCCTCGTCTGATATCACACCCACCACAGGGGGAAAAAATATAAATAAAAAAGTCCCCTTTTTACACATTACACCAGGCAAGTGTCCCCATATTACACAGCGCGGCAGGCAGGTGTCCCCATTTACAAAGTGCGGCAGGCAGGTGTCCCCATTTTACAAAGTGCGGCAGGCAGGTGTCCCCATTTAACAAAGTGCGGCAGGCAGGTGTCCCCATTTTACACAGTACGGTAAGCAGATATCCCCATTTTACACAGTACGCAGGCAGATGTCCCCATTTTACACAGTACGCAGGCACGTGCCCCCATTTTACACAGTACGCAGGCACGTGCCCCCATTTTACACAGTGCGGCAGGTATCCCCATTTTACACAGTATGCAGGCATGTGTCCCCATTTTACACAGTGCGGTAGATATCCCCATTTTACACAGTGCGGTAGGTATCCCCATTTTATACAGTGCGGCAGGTGCCCTCATTTTACACAGTGCGGCAGGTATCCCCATTTTATACAGTGCGGCAGGTATCCCCATTTTATACAGTGCGGCAGGTATCCCCATTTTATACAGTGCGGCAGGTGCCCCCATTTTACACAGTGCGGCAGGTATCCCCATTTTACACAGTGCGGCAGGTATCCCCATTTTATACAGTGCGGCAGGTATCCCCATTTTATACAGTGCGGCAGGTGCCCCCATTTTACACAGTGCGGCAGGTGCCCCCATTTTACACAGTGCGGCAGGTGTCAAGTGGGGAGAGAGAGAGAGAGAGAGAATACTTACAACTTGCCGCTCTTCGGGTCCCGCGCGCCGGCCGCCTCCTCCGTCGATGGTTATCTTCTCCAGTCCTCTCCTCCCTCTCTCTTCCACCCGAGCGCTCCTGCTCGGGGGGCGGGGCTTCGCGGAATGACGCGTTTGCGTCGTGACGACACAACGCAAACGCGTCATTCTGCGAAGCCCCGCCCCCGAGCAGGAGCGCTCGGGTGGAAGAGAGAGGGAGGAGAGGAGTAGTCACGAAGTGCCGCGGTGGGCGCCCCGTGCGGTTGCACGGCTCGCCCGCCGCTAGAAACGGCACTGCCTGCGGGCCGCAGTGTCCTGCAGTGTGTGTGTGTGTGTGTGTGGGGGGGGGGGGGGACCCTTTCTCACTTGCTGCTCTGCATGCACACAGCATCTATTCACCATGTGAGAGAGAGTAACTTATAGGGAGCTGGACATGCCCCCACAGTGCTGAATACAGGGGCATAGCACGCGATAATGGTACTTCCCACGAGGTTACGTCCCCTAGCCGATAAACCTGGAATGGATGTGGAACTTATTCCTATAAAATGACATTTTCCAAGCCCTGTACCAAAGAGATTTGGAACAAGTTGGTACACTAGTTTGGATTTGGAAATAATAATAATAATAATAATAATAATAATAATAATAATAATAATAATAATCTACACCTAGCCAACAATGTGCTGCCACCTAGAACTCATTTAATATTTTTGGGGTATTTGGTACTTTCTGGAAACAAGCTCCACAAATTGATTTTTTTCCCTTAAAATAGTAAAACCTTTTTTTTCTATTGTTTTAGACTTATATAGTATATATTTTTTCTTTATATTTTTTATTCTTTATGTTCTCGCCATCCTGAAATGCATTATTCAGCGAATATGTTTTATTTGAGAGAGCGTAATTTTCCCCATTCTGCTTACAGTGTTCTGGATCTATATTTTTGTTTGCAAATCCTGATTTTACATTTTGCTTTCTACTGTTGTAGATACTGATTTAATACTTTATAATATCATAGGCTTCCTATAAAAGGTGTATACTACAGGAGAAGCTTGCTAGGTCTGGCCCTAGGTGTTCTTGAAAATGAATCCATTTCCACGACAGACTTGACAGTATCTCACATTACTAATAAATGTGTGAGGCTGCTACGTCTTCCCCATCACTTTCTTCTTTCTCCTAAAATCCAGGAAAACATGTGAGAATGCTACAAAGCCATTGCCTCGCTAGCACTATGCACGCAGCTGGCTGAGCATTATGGGAGATACAATGTGCTTCTTCCTGATATTATTATTTACATGGCCGAAATGAAATAAACATGCTGGAAAATATTTCAGTTCAACAACTGTAGTAAATCTGTTTTGTGATTATTACATGTATGTACAGTATATGAGCACACCGACATCAGAGGGTCAGATACAGGAATACCTAGGTTCTTGTTAGAAATACAAATATAACATACAGGCGAGAGATCACAATGTTTCCGAAGGAGTGCTATCTGTCATGCAAGAATGATTGCTTTACCTTTCCCTTAGATGCTCACACACCCTTCTATATTTACCTGCAATACACAGGAGCCAATGGCCTATCAAGATGGAATCTGAGAGATATTCTGTGGAATTTGAGCCCTAAGGGAAATTTCAAGAGTCAGCACGCAATATAATTTGCTCATGTTGCATTCTGTCATGATTGTTTTCTTTCACTTTTCTTTTTTAAACTTTTATATGATTTAGTTTTAATTTTGCCTCTGTTGTTATATTTGTGAATGTTTCTTCTGGGGGTGTATGTAATGGGGCCCGAGTTTGCAGGAGGTGCGGGATGCCGGCTGATCTTAGATTTTGTTTTTAAAGTGGCAATCATTCGCAAGGCATGTTTTTACCTTGTAAATGATTGAAGCTTTAAAAAAACCTCAGAAATCAGACGGCATCCTGCACCTCTGGCAAACCCTGACCCTTTTACATACGCCCCTTCTGGTCTTATGATGGATGTAAAGCGTTCTCTTCCCCTGAACAGGTTCTTGAACCTTATTAAACATTGCAGGTAAACCAGCTCTTTAGGATAGGGTTTGCAATCTAAGAGAAGGCAGAGAAAGAGCTAGCATTAAATGATCTCACTATGGATTGGGGTTGATTGGCAGGATGGGAAATATCCTAGAGGGAATGAAGAATATACTGTAGAAGTAGACAAGTTGTTAGAATTGACAGTGAATAGTAAGTCAGACTAAGGTCATTAATCCAAAGCAGGTTGTAAACCCAACAATTGTCGCGACCAATTATGGTGTTTGATCGTGCCAGAGATCAGCCCTAAAATGGTACTCCAGATTAATAACAATTTACAGGCACAAAAGGTGTTCACAGTTTAGACAGATGAAAGCGGCAAACACTGAAACTAGAAAGGGGAACTATGTAACAAACTGCTCTGGGGTGAAGCTAAGTTTTATGTCAGCCATGGCAAATACTACTCAGCTCTGCGCCATACGCATCAGTGACTACCATAAAATACAGAGAGCATCATCTGTAAATGCTATAGAATAGAATGCATCAGTGACTGCCTTCAAATACAGAGAGCATCATATGTAAATGCTTTATAATAGAAAGCATCAGTCACTGCCTTCAAATACAGAGAGTATCGGTGACCACTATACAATACAGAGAACATCAGTGAGTGTCATGAGCAGGGCCGCCATCAGGGGGGTGCTGGGGGCACAGCTGTCCCGGGCCCAGCCTCCCTGACAGAGAGAGGAGGGCGCGGGATGCTCATGCAGCCACCTGTCCACCCGCCGCGGTTGTCCCCACTGTTCTGCTGCAGTCCTCTAGTATCTTGAATAACTGTCTTCCCTGTGGCGGCGGCCATTTTGGGAGGGACATTTTCAATACAGCTGCTGGAGGACGGAGGAGAGCAGCAGAACAGCGGGGATGGAGGCGGGCAGGCAGAGGCATCAGGATCCCGGGCCCTACGGACAGCGCACACGTATGTATGTATGTATGTATGTATGTGTGCATGAATGTGTGTATATAACACACACACACACACACACACACACACACACACACACACACACGTGTTAACTGGTGCTATTCTACAGTGGGGGGGACCCTGCCTATTTTGTCAGTCCCAGGCCCCGCAATTTCTGATGGCAGCCCTGGTCATGAGTATTATATGGCAGTCACTGATGCTCTCTATTTCATCGTATTGGAGAGCTACATATACATAAAATATTATGGATTACGCTTACCTTAGGGAATTTTCCAGTAAAGTAAGGCTGATCTTGAAGGGGGAGGGCAGATTATTTTTCCACTCTCTTGCAATTATAAATTTAGATACATTGCAATGTACAATACTAGTTTATTCTATAATCTACTCAGGAACTTTATTGGTTCGAGTCACAGTACAGCACCAGTGTTACACACATTTAGACAATAGATGTGAAGTTCCTGTTTATTATTGTTTATTAACAATAATAAACAATGATTTGCTAACTGCCTGTACTGTAATCTACCTTGATCAATATTAACAACACTAAGGAGACTGAGGGAACTGGAGTGGACAGATATGCCAGAAACACTGGAGGGGATGGACACTGTACAGATATGTCAGCAGCACTGGAGTGGATGGACACTGGACAGATACATCAGCAGCACTGGAGGGGATGGACACTGGACAGATACATCAGCAGCACTGGAGGGGATGGACACTGGACAGATACATCAGCAACACTGGAGGGGATGGACACTGGACAGATACATCAGCAACACTGGAGGGGATGGACACTGGACAGATACGCCAGCAGCACTGTAGGGGATGGACACTGGACAGATACATCAGCAGCACTTGAGGGGATGGACACTGGACAGATATGTCAGCAGCACTGGAGGGGATGGACACTGGACAGATACGCCAGCAGCACTGGAGGGGATGGACACTGGACAGATACATCAGCAGCACTGGAGGGGATGGACACTGGACAGATACATCAGCAACACTGGAGGGGATGGACACTGGAAAGATACATCAGCAGCACTGGAGGGGATGGACACTGGACAGATATGTCAGCAGCACTGGAGGGGATAGACACTGGACAGATACATCAGCAGCACTGGAGTGGATGGACACTGGACAGATACATCAGCAGCACTGGAGGGGATGGACACTGGACAGATACATCAGCAACACTGGAGGGGATGGACACTGGACAGATACGCCAGCAGCACTGTAGGGGATGGACACTGGACAGATACATCAGCGGCACTGGAGGGGATGGACACTGGACAGATACATCAGCAGCACTGGAGGGGATGGACACTGGACAGATATATCAGCAGCACTGGAGTGGATGGACACTGGACAGATATGTCAGCAGCACTGGAGGGGATGGACACTGGACAGATACATCAGCAGCACTGGAGTGGATGGACACTGTACAGATATGTCAGCAGCACTGGAGGGGATGGACACTGGACAGATACATCAGCAGCACTAGAGGGGATGAACACTGGAAAGATACATCAGCAGCACTGGAGTGGATGAACACTGGACAGATACATCAGCAGCACTGGAGTGGATGGACACTGGACAGATACGCCAGCAGCACTGGAGGGGATGGACACTGGACAGATACATCAGCAGCACTAGAGGGGATGGACACTGGACAGATACACCAGCAGCACTGGAGTGGATGGACACTGGACAGATATGTCAGCAGCACTGGAGTGGATGGACACTGGACAGATACATCAGCAGCACTGGAGGGGATGGACACTGGACAGATACATCAGCAACACTGGAGGGGATGGACACTGGACAGATATGTCAGCAGCACTGGAGTGGATGGACACTGGACAGATACATCAGCAGCACTGGAGGGGATGATGGACACTGGACAGATACATCAGCAGCACTGGAGGGGATGGACACTGGACAGATACGCCAGCAGCACTGTAGGGGATGGACACTGGACAGATACATCAGCAGCACTGGAGGGGATGGACACTGGACAGATACATCAGCAGCACTGGAGGGGATGGACACTGGACAGATACATCAGCAGCACTGGAGTGGATGGACACTGGACAGATATGTCAGCAGCACTGGAGGGGATGGACACTGGACAGATACATCAGCAGCACTGGAGGGGATGGACACTGGACAGATACATCAGCAGCACTGGAGTGGATGGACACTGTACAGATATGTCAGCAGCACTGGAGGGATGGACACTGGACAGATACATCAGCAGCACTGGAGTGGATGAACACTGGACAGATACATCAGCAGCACTGGAGTGGATGGACACTGGACAGATACGCCAGCAGCACTGGTGGGGATGGACACTGGACAGATACATCAGCAGCACTAGAGGGGATGGACACTGGACAGATACACCAGCAGCACTGGAGTGGATGGACACTGGACATATACATCAGCAGCACTGGAGGGGATGGACACTGGACAGATACATCAGCAACACTGGAGGGGATGGACACTGGACAGATACATCAGCAACACTGGAGGGGATGGACACTGGACCGATACATCAGCAGCACTAGAGGGGATGGACACTGGACAGATATGCTAGCAGCACTGGTGGGGATGGACACTGGACAGATACATCAGCAGCACTAGAGGGGATGGACACTGGACAGATACATCAGCAGCACTGGAGTGGATGGACACTGTACAGATATGTCAGCAGCACTGGAGGGATGGACACTGGACAGATACATCAGCAGCACTGGAGGGGATGGACACTGGACAGATACATCAGCAGCACTGGAGTGGATGGACACTGTACAGATATGTCAGCAGCACTGGAGGGATGGACACTGGACAGATACATCAGCAGCACTGGAGTGGATGAACACTGGACAGATACATCAGCAGCACTGGAGTGGATGGACACTGGACAGATACGCCAGCAGCACTGGTGGGGATGGACACTGGACAGATACATCAGCAGCACTAGAGGGGATGGACACTGGACAGATACACCAGCAGCACTGGAGTGGATGGACACTGGACATATACATCAGCAGCACTGGAGGGGATGGACACTGGACATATACATCAGCAGCACTGGAGGGGATGGACACTGGACAGATACATCAGCAACACTGGAGGGGATGGACACTGGACAGATACATCAGCAACACTGGAGGGGATGGACACTGGACAGATACATCAGCAGCACTGGAGTGGATGGACACTGTACAGATATGTCAGCAGCACTGGAGGGATGGACACTGGACAGATACATCAGCAGCACTGGAGTGGATGGACACTGGACAGATACGCCAGCAGCACTGGTGGGGATGGACACTGGACAGATACATCAGCAGCACTAGAGGGGATGGACACTGGACAGATACATCAGCAGCACTAGAGGGGATGGACACTGGACAGATACATCAGCAGCACTGGAGGGGATGGACACTGGACATATACATCAGCAGCACTGGAGGGGATGGACACTGGACATATACATCAGCAGCACTGGAGGGGATGGACACTGGACATATACATCAGCAGCACTGGAGGGGATGGACACTGGACATATACATCAGCAGCACTGGAGGGGATGGACACTGGACCGATACATCAGCAGCACTGGAGGGGATGGACACTGGACATATACATCAGCAGCACTGGAGGGGATGGACACTGGACATATACATCAGCAGCACTGGAGGGGATGGACACTGGACATATACATCAGCAGCACTGGAGGGGATGGACACTGGACATATACATCAGCAGCACTGGAGGGGATGGACACTGGACAGATACATCAGCAACACTGGAGGGGATGGACACTGGACCGATACATCAGCAACACTGGAGGGGATGGACACTGGACAGATACGCCAGCAGCACTGTAGGGGATGGATACTGGACAGATACATCAGCAGCACTAGAGGGGATGGACACTGGACAGATATGCTAGCAGCACTGGAGTGGATGGACATAGTGGAGAGATAGGTCAGCTCAGCTCAGCCACAGCACACCACAACAGCCACTGGAGTGTATGGACACAGCACATCCCAGCAGCCACTGGAGTGGATGGATACAGCACAGACCAGCAACCACTGGAATGTTTGAAGTGAATGGACACAGCACAGCAACGTGGACTGGAGTCAGCACAGTGTGAAATGGTGCACGAGTCGCCGCCGCAGAGACTTTTGCCTCCATTTTAAATCTGAGCATGGTGTGAAAACCCAAGCCGCCGTTCAGATTCCCTTGGATCCCAGAAGTTTGGGTGTGCTCAGTTCTTAGAGAACAGAGCCCACTCATCACTACTTCTTATTGGGGTGCTGAGGGAAATTGATGCTGCCAATACTTTCATTTTAACCTGTACGCAGCAGGGTTAGCTGAACTGTCATTTTAGACACGTCTGGTAGCCCCCAGGTTCAATTTGATGGAGAGCTGCTCCACTGTAGCATGTCAGTCAGTCCTCACGCACTCACATCAATGGCACATGGTGCTCCGCAGTTATTTGCAATGGTACCATTTGTCCAGTCATTATACACCTTCACCACAGCAGCATGCGAACAGTTCACAAACTGTGCTGTCTCAGAAATACTGTCACCCTAGGCCCGAAAGCTGATAATCATCCATTTTTGCAACTCTGATAAATCTACCCTTTTACCTATGACAGCAACGAGTGATATGTGTGCAGAAGGCCTATCACACACCCAGGGCCGGCTCCAGGTCTACTAGCACCCTGAGCGAGAATCTTTAATGCACCCCTCCACCGCGTGCGCCGAAGGCACACGTGCTCCTGGGATAGTGAGCGTGGCTTCGCAACTATATATTATTTTATCAAATTATAAATATATATACCGTATGATCACCCTCCTCTACATATAAAATTCCCAACCTTACACATAGTGCCCACAGTAGTGCTCCTTATATGTAATACCCTCAGCAGTGCCAGATACACATAATACCCTCAGCAATACCAGATACGCAATCCCAAATGAAATCAGGCACAAAGTTGACCTTCTGATTTATGTCTGAATGCTAAATTACCTATTCTGGGCTCTCCCAGACTCAATCACCTCCTGCCCATCACAAAAGCACAAGCAAATGTTAATCACTGTAATAAAGCCATGTGAGTATATCCGAGTTCTGCTTCTATAAGTGTCCCAGATGTAAAGTACATAGTTGGAAGTGAGCATCCAGCAGGCACACATATGCATACACACATGCACACAGCTGCTGCATCCACCTTAAACATGCCTGTTCTGTAAGGGACCCAAATAGCAGCATGTGCATAGAGGTGCCCCTGTATGTGACCTGTGATTTAGACAAAGCAAAGCTTGGGTTCCATCTGTTAATGTTGTGGAAAGAAGAGAGCAATGCTGCTTGGTCTCCTTGCCATTCCCACTCCTCCTGCTTACACCACTATAGCACCCCTGTTATACAGTAGGTGCCAGCTCTGTGGCTGCTTGAGCAACCCTAGCAATTGAGCTACCACTACCAGTGCCCGTGCTTGCCATGTGTCAGTCATATGAATGGGCACCCCCAGTCATTCTGAGAACTTGGCTCCGAAGCCCGTCACACTACAGCTGCTGCACCTCTCCCAGTGACTGGGGCGGGAGGGACCCCGCACAGGCAACAGCAGCAGCCCAGGAGCGCTCCCGCTAACACAGGCAAGCTTCTCAGGCAGGTTCCCTGTAGCACAGGCAGGGTAAATGTGAACTACTCTGATCTAACATCCCGGAAACATCATTCTCCTATGTCTTTCAAGTGTCACCTCCCTATGTCTCTCCTGTGTCATCCTTCCCGTCATTTATCTGTCCAGCATCATCCCTCCCTGTGTCTCCCCAGTGCCTTCCCTCCCTGTCTCCCCAGTGCCTTCCCTCCCTGTGTCTCCCCAGTGCCTTCCCTCCCTGTGTCTCCCCAGTGCCACCCCTCCCTGTGTCTCCCCAGTGCCTTCCCTCCCTGTGTCTCCCCAGTGCCTTCCCTCCCTGTGTCTCCCCAGTGCCTTCCCTCCCTGTGTCTCCCCAGTGCCTTCCCTCCCTGTGTCTCCCCAGTGCCTTCCCTCCCTGTGTCTCCCCAGCGCCTTCCCTACCTGTGTCTCCCCAGTGCCTTCCCTCCCTGTGTCTCCCCAGTGCCTTCCCTCCCTGTGTCTCCCCAGTGCCTTCCCTCCCTGCATCTCACCCGCGCCTTCCCTTCCTGTGTCTCTCCAGTGCCTTCCCTTCCTGTGTCTCTCCAGTGCCTTCCCTCCCTGTGTCTCTCCAGTGCCTTCCCTCCCTGTGTCTCCCCAGTGCCTTCCCTACCTGTGTCTCCCCAGTGCCTTCCTTCCCTGTGTCTCCCCAGCGCCTTCCCTCCCTGCATCTCGCCAGCGCCTTCCCTCCCTGTGTCTCAGCTGCGCCTTCCCTCCCTGTGTCTCCCCAGTGCCTTCCTTCCCTGTGTCTCCCCAGTGCCTTCCCTCCCTGTGTCTCCCCAGTGCCTTCCCTACCTGTGTCTCTCCAGTGCCTTCCCTCCCTGCGTCTCGCCAGTGCCATCCCTCCCTGCGTCTCTCCAGTACCATCCCTCCCTGTGTCTCTCCAGTGCCTTCCTACCCTGTAAGTGACATCCCACCATGCGTCCATCCAGCTCCCCCTTAATATCTCACCAGTGTCATCCCCCCTGCATCACTCCAACACCATCCCCTGCTGAGTCTCTACTTCACCATCTGCTTGTGTCTCTCCAGCCTCATCCCCACCCACATCTCTCCAGCCTCATCTGCCTAGTTTGTCTCTAGATCCATAATCATGCCCTGTGACTGACCCCCCCAACCTATGTATGTATTGATTTTATACCCTAGTCACTGCCCGCCCCTTTATATCTATTTTGTTTAATTTGTCAGCTGAGCATGCTCAGAGATCCCTGACCTGACCTAACACACCCCACCACATCCCACTCCACCATTATATTTTTTCTTTTTTACTAACTTGATAACAGTTCTTCTGTCATTGCTGCAGAAGTCCTCCATCATGAACACCCCAACAGCACCCCCACCTCTAATTCACTAATAACCCCAGCAGCACTCCCATCCCTAAACACCCGGCAGCACCCCAAACCCTAATCACCCGGCAGCACCTCCATCCCTAATCGCCCAGTAGTGCCCCCATCCCTAATCACCCAGCAGCACCCACATCCCATATCCCCAGGCAGCTCCCCCATCCCATATCACCTGGCAGCTCCCCCATCCCATATCACCTGGCAGCTCCCCCATCCCATATCACCCGGCAGCGCCCCCATCCCTAACCAACCGGCAGCGCCCCCATCCCTAACCACCCGGCAGCTCCCCCATCCCATATCACCCGGCAGCTCCCCCATCCCTAATCACCCGGCAGCTCCCCCATCCCATATCACCCGGCAGCTCCCCCATCCCATATCACCCGGCAGTTCCCCCATCCCTAATCACCCGGCAGCTCCCCCATCCCATATCCCCCAGCAGCTCCCCCATCCTTAATCACCCGGCAGCTCCCCCATCCCATATCCCCCGGCAGCACCCCCATCCCTATTTCGCTAATAATACACAGCAGCCAAACCTGTGAATAACAGTCAGACATATGTAATATCCCCCTCACCCCAGCTGCTCCTCTTACTGTAGCTGTGTGCTCCACCACCTCCCACAGCCAGCAGAGACAACAGGTCCCATCACAGAAGAAGGGCTGAATGAGGAGGTAGGTGTATGGGCTTGGAAAGAACTTTGGGAGCCCGCTCTCTAATGCAAACAGCTTCAAGGCAGCGGTGGCCAAGTGTTCCGCCTCGCGTGTGCTGCTCTCGCTCCTCCACGGCAATGAGACAAGTCACAAGACCAGAAGCCTCTCCATGATCTCATTCCCGGTTTGCAACAGCAGGAGGAAGGCAGTCCATGTCACTGTCGCGTCCCACCTCCCTTATCTAGGCAGTGCACAGTGGGTGTCAAGTAAACCAGGCAGCAGTTCCTAGCCAGGCGCCCTTAGTAACTCGGCGCCCAGCGCGGCTGCTCCTACTGAACGTGCCTGGAGCCAGAACTGCACATACCTTATATATCCACCAAGCCAGCGCACAACATGTAGCGTATTTCATGGGCTACGCGCTACCGACGTCAAATATAGGAGGTGGTCATAATAATGTGTCTGTGTATATATGCACAAAAATGAAGTTCTATTTTGCTCCCTCCCAACCTATAAATGTTCTGGTGCCCCTGCACATTACCCAAGTGTGACTGTCTCACCCAAAAGCTTTCCTGTATACAGGGCCGGTGCAAGGTTTATCAGCACCCTAGGCAAATCAACAGCAAACCCCCCCCCCCCCTCCCCACACACACACACTACTCAGCAAAATACGGAGCCCCTCAGGAGAAAATGTTCGGACACGGCATCTCTTACAAGATTCACAGCCACCGCCTGATAATTTAGTGGTTTGGGTATTATGGTTAGTTTCGGGGATGGGGTTAGGGTATTAGGGATATTACTGTTGCAATCCCTCCACTGCTACTCGCAGCCGCATCCCCTATACTGTAGGTTTATTTGGGGGATGCGATGCTGACAGATTTACCACTCTTTTCATTGCGGTAGCCCGTTGTATCCTATGGGCTACACTTTGTGGGATGTAGTTCTGGCAGGGTTTCCCAGAATCCCTCTGCCAGAAATGGCCGCTGTGCATGGCGGTCACCTTGTCAGCGCATGTGCAGCAGCCCAGCACCACACTAGGTGCTTTGCAGGGACAGGCTCCTTTTGGAGCCCCTGTCCCTGCCTGTGCTGGGTGATACATACACCTGATATGATCGCATTCTGCAATGCGATCCTGGGCGCTAATATCGTGCTCAGGTTATATTGCAAATATGATTATGGATAAATGGATCCCCAAGGGAGCAGTGTGGGGTGTATCGGGAACATAGGGAGCAGTCTGGCGTATATCAGGAACATAGGTAGCAGTCTGGCGTATATCAGGGACATAAGGAGCAGTCAGTGGTGTATCAGGGGTATAAGGAGCAGTCAGTGGTGTATCAGGGGCATTAGGAGCAGTCAGTGGTGTATCAGGGGCATTAGGAGCAGTCAGTGGTGTATCAGGGGCATAAGGAGCAGTCAGTGGTGTATCAGGGGTATAAGGAGCAGTCAGTGGTGTATCAGGGGTATAAGGAGCAGTCAGTGGTGTATCAGGGGTATAAGGAGCAGTCAGTGGTGTATCAGGGGCATTAGGAGCAGTCAGTGGTGTATCAGGGGTATAAGGAGCAGTCAGTGGTGTATCAGGGGCATAAGGAGCAGTCAGTGGTGTATCAGGGGCATTAGGAGCAGTCAGTGGTGTATCAGGGGCATAAGGAGCAGTCAGTGGTGTATCAGGGGTATAAGGAGCAGTCAGTGGTGTATCAGTGGTATAAGGAGCAGTCAGTGGTGTATCAGGGGTATAAGGAGCAGTCAGTGGTGTATCAGGGGTATAAGGAGCAGTCAGTGGTGTATCAGGGGCATAAGGAGCAGTCAGTGGTGTATCAGGGGCATAAGGAGCAGTCAGTGGTGTATCAGGGGCATAAGGAGCAGTCAGTGGTGTATCAGGGGTATAAGGAGCAGTCAGTGGTGTATCAGGGGTATAAGGAGCAGTCAGTGGTGTATCAGGGGCATTAGGAGCAGTCAGTGGTGTATCAGGGGTATAAGGAGCAGTCAGTGGTGTATCAGGGGCATAAGGAGCAGTCAGTGGTGTATCAGGGGCATTAGGAGCAGTCAGTGGTGTATCAGGGGCATTAGGAGCAGTCAGTGGTGTATCAGGGGCATAAGGAGCAGTCAGTGGTGTATCAGGGGTATAAGGAGCAGTCAGTGGTGTATCAGGGGTATAAGGAGCAGTCAGTGGTGTATCAGGGGTATAAGGAGCAGTCAGTGGTGTATCAGGGGCATTAGGAGCAGTCAGTGGTGTATCAGGGGTATAAGGAGCAGTCAGTGGTGTATCAGGGGCATAAGGAGCAGTCAGTGGTGTATCAGGGGCATTAGGAGCAGTCAGTGGTGTATCAGGGGCATAAGGAGCAGTCAGTGGTGTATCAGGGGCATAAGGAGCAGTCAGTGGTGTATCAGGGGCATAAGGAGCAGTCAGTGGTGTATCAGGGGCATAAGGAGCAGTCAGTGGTGTATCAGGGGCATAAGGAGCAGTCAGTGGTGTATCAGGGGCATTAGGAGCAGTCAGTGGTGTATCAGGGGCATTAGGAGCAGTCTAGGGCATAGGGAGCAGTCAGGGGTGTATCAGGGGCATAGGGAGCAATCAGGAATAGGGAGCAGTCAGGGGGGTATCAGGGGCCTAGGGAGCAGTCTAGGTCATAGGGAGAAATTAAGGGTATATCAGGGGCATAAGGAACAGGGAAATAGGGGTAGTCAGGGTGTATCATGGACATAGGGAGCAGTCAGGGTATATCAGGGGCATATGGAGCAGTCAGCAGGGGCAAACGCAGGATTTGTAAAAGGGGGTTTCCAGATACAGTATGTGTGCAATATATATATATAAATTATATTATATATATATATTATATATACATATATATAATATATATATGGGTTGGGTTTGCGTGACTGACAGTCTGGAGCCCGCCGGTCACCATCATAACGACGGTATCCCGGCATTTGGTTGGCCGGAGGGGCCATCGCCACACAGTGCGCTCGCCACAGGTTCTGTTCCTACTCTATGGGTGTCGTGGACACCCACGAGTGGGAATAGTCCCTGTTGGTGAGCATGCCGACCTGCAGGATATTCAGATGCCGGGATCCCGGCATCAATATTGTGAGACCGCCGATCACACAAACGCATCATATATATATATATATATATATATATATATATATATATATATATATAAATAACAGGAACAGGATGATGAATAAGGGTCCGTTTTGCAGTACATATCCACAACAGTTTATAAAAACTTTGGAAAGTGGATTGCTCTCCAAACGGACTCCAGACTCCTGGATTTAAATCATCTAGATACAAGCAAAGGAGTGCAAATCACATTGTTTGAATAAGACTCGTACCAAGAATTCTTGGTACGAGTCTTATTCAGATGATTTGGATGGTTTCCTATATATTTTTATAGATGTTTTAAAAATAAAGTGATTCGCACTATGGGCGCACCCTCCTTTGCTTGTATCTAGGGGTGTATATATATATATATATATATATATATATATATATATATACACACACACAAACTTGTTGCAACTCATTTTATATAAGTATATATATTTATATTTATATATATATATATATATATATATATAATTTGTAAACTCTACTCACATGTATAAAAATACATGCAGTGTCACACAAGGTCCTGCCTCTCACTGCTGCTGAGGTCCAGTAGCTCTCGCCGGTGCCTAATTCACCCGCCGCTGCCGCTATTATCCTGACTCCGACAGCTCCCACCACTGCCGGTGCCTGCCTCACCTGCCGTGGTCCCGCTGCTCCCGCCAGTGCCTGGCTGGCCTTACCTGCCGCTGTGGTTTCACAGCTTCTGCGGTGCCTGCCTCACCTCCGCTGCCAAGTGACAGGAAGCCCAATCGCGGGGGGGGGGGGGGGGGGGGAAATCGCACGGGGGGGGGGGGGGCGCGGCGCCAGAGCGGGTAACGAGATGCGGCAGCGGGGCACGTAATCAGTGGCAGGATTCAGGAAGACCAATCGCAGGGTGAGGGGGCGCCGGAGCAGGTAACGAGATGCAGCAGCGGAACGAGTAAGTGGCAGGAAGCCCAATCGAGTGGGGGGGCAGAGTTCTCTCATTCACTGACTGTGTGGTGCCGCCCTCCAGTGGTCGCCGCCCATATGCAGCTGCCTAAAGCTGCCTAGTGGTAGCGCCGGCCCTGCCTGTATATGTATATTAGGAATATTTTAATAGAGTACTTTAAGATCTTTACAGATGGTGGGTCAACTGTAATAGGTTGCAAATTGAGAAAAGTTGCATTTAATTTTTGGGGGGTTTGGATTTAAAGCAGCAATTTTTTTTTTTTAACGGCAAAACAAACCTGTTCACTATTTTAACCACTTAACTAAAATCATTTCAGATAGGGTTAAATTCATGTTCGTCACCTAATTCACTCATAAAAAAAACCCACAATGGGCCTAATTTAGACCTGATCGTAGATGTGCTAAATTTAGCACATCTACGATCAGCTTCCCCGACATGCGGGGGGACGCCCAGTATAGGGCTAGTCAGCCCCGCATGTCAGGCTCTACCCCGCCGCACAAGTACAAAAGCATCGCATAGCGCCGATGCTTTTGTACTTGGAAGAGTAGCTCCCTTCCAGCGCAGCTCCTGCACGCTGGCAGGGAGCTACGTATCGCTGCCCGGGTCGCAGTGGCTGCGTGTGACGTCACGCAGCCACCGCAGCCCGCCTCCCGCATGGTCTGGTCACGCTTGCTTTGCCCGGACCACGCCCCTAAAACTGCTTCAAAACGCCGCTAGCCCGCCTCTTCCCTGTCAATCAAGCAGAGGTGATCGCAGGGCTGAGATGGCCGTCGGCTGTCTGGCATGCACCAGCGCACTGCGGCGTAGACGCATGCGCAGTTCAGACCTGATCGGCTGCTGTGCGAAAATGTAAAGCAGCGATCAGGTCTGAATTAGGCCCCATTTCTGAATTTTTTTGAGGAAAAAAATCGTCACTTAAGTGGTTAAGGGGTAAATATTCATGAAGCAGTGAAAAGAGTGGCGAAGAGAGCCCGTGGAGAAGTTGCCCATGGCAACCAATCAGCTGCTCCGTACAATTGTATAGTATGCAAATTATAAATGTTACTTCAATACTGATTGGTTGCCATGGGCAACTTCTCCACTGCACACTTCTTCACCCTTTTCAGTGCTTCATGAATAGACCTCTAAATCCCCCCACAAAGCACTTTACCCAGTGCACAACTTATTACATTTGCCACGGTGTCGCGGTTAAGTTTTCTTGGGTTTGTGGGTTTTTGCCACTTTGTGATATTGGACCCCTCAACAGTTTAGTACAAAGAATAAATGATGGCTTGATTATAGAAGTATTAATTTGATCTAGGGACAGCGATCATGGGTTGTCCATCGATGGTCACCATTGATGGATAACCTTGATGGTGTAAAACCATCTGGAAGGGATCCATCAATGTTTTACCTATCAATGGTCACCCCTGCATTAGTGTATAATGAAATGTGGGCCAATCAGAGCCCAAGGGCGTGGCTTGTGGGTGTCAGGGGGCAGGGCTAAGCTTCGTGCCCTGACTCTAAGATTTAAAAAAAAATCGGTAGCAGTGAACCATCGATAAAGGGAAACCATCTGGTTCTCCCCCATTGATAGTAAAAGTATTCGACATCTGTTATAGACCATTGATGATTTAGAATCATCGATGGTCGATGGCCATCCCTAATTTGATCTGCTATTCAGAGCTATATTGAAGCTGTTATACCCTCTATGCTCGCTCCATTTTATCAGTCTCAATCAAATTACACCCACGTTCCGAACACCCATTGCAGGGGGGATATTCAGAATTGTTAGCAAACCAAAACAGTTAGCAATTGGGCAAAACTATGCTGCACTGCAGGGAGGGCAGATGTAACATGTCAGAGAGAACCAGGTTTGGGTGGGGTGTGTTCAAACTGAAATCTAAATTGCAGTGTAAAAATAAAGCAGCCAGTATTTACCCTGCACAGAAACAATCTAACCCACCCAAATCTAACTCTATCTGCACATGTTACATCTGCCCCACCTGCATTACAGCATGGTTTTGGCCAATTGCATACTTTTTTGGTTTGCTAACAACTCTGAATAACCCCCGCAGTTATTTTTGGCTAAACATGTTGCAGTATGAGCACAACTGCATGATGGTATGCTCTATCTCAGCCAGTGACCTGCTCAATTTCTTACCTGAACTCTCTGGCACTTTCCCTTCATGTGATCCCACAAATGAAGATGAAGTATCAACACTTTTCTCATCCTCCTACTCTACTACCTCTCCTCTTGATCTTGTACCCTCACAATTAAGTAAAGCTCTGTCTCCTGTGCTCATCCAACCTTAGCTAAAATCTGTCATCTCTCTCTTTACTGGTATCTTTCCTTCACCGTTCAAGCATCCAGTGATTATTCCCATACTGAAAATACAAAATTCTGACCAAACGCTCTCTCAAGCTATCATCCCATCTCTCAGCTCCCATGCCCCTCCAAGTTACTTGAGGCTTGCCTATACTAGTCTAACACTTTCTTAACTCACACAACTTATTGGACCCACGTCAATAAGGCTTTCGTTCCCAACATTTCACAGAGATAGCACTGACTAAAGTAGTGAATGATCTGGTCACTGTAAGTCCAAAGGCCAGTAATCACTTCTTATTCTTCTAGATCTGTTTGCTGCTTATGACACTGTTGACCACTCTCTTCTCATACAAACAATGCAAACCGTAGGTCTTCAGGACACAGCTCCTTTTTGGTTCACATCTTACCTATCTAATCGCTCTTTCAGTGTCAGCTTCTCTGATTCCACCTCCTCTTCGCTACCTTTATCAGTTGGAGTACTGCAAGGATCAGTCTTAGGTTCTCTGCTTCTCTCAATGTATACATCTTCTCTTGGCAACCTAATCAGCTCTTTTGGATTTAGTATCCTCTGTATGTAGATGATACTCCAATTTACCTATCCTCCCTAGATTTGTCTCCATCTGTATTGGTCCGTGTCACTGAATGCCTTTCTGCAATTTCCTTTTGGATGTCATCAAACTTAATATTTCCAAAACAGAATTAATTATATTTCCACGGACCAGTAGTAGTTACCAACCTGATATCTCTATCACTGTTGAGAGCTCCACAATCAATCCTACCACACAAACTCACCGCCTAGGTCTCATCCTTTGAACTATCCTTTGTTCCCCACATTCAATCAGTTTCTAAATCTTGCTACATGCATCTAAAGAACAAATCCAAAATACGACCATACATTTATACATGCAAAATCTCTAATGCATGCTCTCATTATCTCCCGCATTGATTATTGCAATACCAAAAAGATACTCTAACCACTACAAATTATTCTGACTGCTGCTGCAGGGCTAATCTTCATTGTTAGATGTTTATCGTCCGCAGATCCACTCTGTCAGTCCCTCCATTGGTTACCTGTATTCTACTGTATTCAATATAAAATACTTTTACTCACACATAAGACCATTAACCAAACTATACCAATGTACATCTCCTTGCTTATCTCAAAATATCTCCCAACCCGACCTCTTCACTCCTCACAAGATCTACATCTCTCACCCACACTCATTATTCACTCCCATTCACAATTGTAGGACTTTCTTCGGGCTGCAAAAACTCTGTGGAAAGCCCTCTCACGCACAATAAGACTCTCTTCAAGTCTCCAAACCTTCAAGCGTTCCCTGAAAACTCACCTCTTCAGACAAGCTTATCAAATTCTGGAATCAGAACAGAAAATTGAGGCAGCGCTAAACTAAAAAACAGATGAATTGTCGATAATAAAACAATTTTATTCTAAGATATAAAATACATAAATAGTAAAATCAATATTGCTTATAGTCACCATGGATGACCTTTGAAAAAGCAGCAGGTGTAAGCTGCGAAACGCGTTAGTGTGCTTCCTGGTTACCCATACTACATTGGATGGATCTAATCCTTGCCTGAACCACAACTGGACTTCATTAATTATCACTGGATTTCCTACAAGGGATTGGACTACACCTAAAAGACACCGTAGCTCTGGTGAGGACCCTACATCTAAATCATCTTTTGCCTGTGGGACTGCCATTCCTCCAACGGTGCCAGTGTACTAACAAACCTCTCCCGAGACTGTTCTGTCAGTCCTATCAAGTACCAGCGGTTTATGTGTGGCATGTCACGAGTCAGGGACAATCATAGGAACAGGCAGGATTTATGATCATCCATGGTGACTATAAGCAATATTGATTTTACTATTTATGTATTTTAGATATTTTAGAATAAAATTGTTTTATTATCGACAATCCATCTGTTTTTTAGTTTAGCGCTGCCTCAATTTTCTGTTCTGTTTTTCATGTGATAATTAGGTTTGACTAACCGAGTTTAGGCAGCAGCTTTTTTTCCATCTCAGAAACACAGTCCTTGGTTGCGCCCAATTCCATTTGTTGGTAGTTCTTTTTGCAAATTCTGGAACCGCCCACATAACCTTTCTAAACTTTCCTATCCAATTACTTCACCACTGTGCAGTCCACACATATCCTCACCTATTTTCTCTCTTCACTTTTACATCCTCCTGACCCCAGGCCAACATTTATGTGTGAACATATCATACAGCCTCCAACCGATAAGCTAAGTGTCAACAGATGGCGCCATACTCATAAAAGCATGTTTGCCTTTCACAACCTCTAGAAATAAACCAAAGGAATAAAATGTCTTCAAATGTATTTGTTAAAAAAGTGCATATCAGTGCATGGGCGTACAAAAAATTAACAATTACAGGTTGAGTATCCCATATCCAAATATTCCGAAATACGGAATATTCAGAAATACGGACTTTTTTGAATGAGAGTGAGATAGTGTAACCTTTGTTTTTTGATTACTCAATGTACACAAACTTTGTTTAATACACAAAGTTATTACAAATATTGTATTAAATGACCTTCAGGCTGTGTGTACAAGGTGTATATGAAACATAAATGAATTGTGTGAATGTAGACACACTTTGTTTAATGCACAAAGTTATAAAAAATATTGGCAAAAATTACCTTCAGGCTGTGTGTATAAGGTGTATATGTAACATAAATGCATCCTGTGCTTATCTTTAGGTCCCATCACCATGATATCTCATTGTGGTATGCAATTATTCCAAAATACGGAAAAATCCGATATCCAAAATACGTCTGGTCCCAGGCATTTTGGATAAGGGATACTCAACCTGTACAAACATATACAGATACACAGAAGTAATACAGTGCAGGCACAAATACTCAATCCTTATGGGGTCTCTCACAAATTGTGGTGGCTGCATCTTAGAATTTTTTAAAAGCAAGAAGGTCCCGGGCTGGAGAGCATGGCACCACCGCAGAACGCATAGAAGACCCCAAAGTGATTCCCTGCAAAGTCCCCTCCTCCAGTGGCATAAGGGCCTGGACGCATTTCAGTCTTGGCGACCTTTTTCAAAACAGATCCGTTTAACAAATAAACTTGATTTTAGAAATCTTATTCACTCGGTTTAATTATAGAGGTTGTTCTTTTATGAGAATGGCGACATCTGTTGACACTTAAACTATTGGTTGGAATACATGTTTAGAGTATTAGTGTTTTGCTTTTAAATGTCATAAGGCTGTCATATTCATAATTTGCAGCACAATCCTAAAGGTGTACAATATTCAAGGATTCATATTATACAGCCTACCAAGAATCTTTGCAATCTGGTAGACCTTCATGCAATAGATGACACCTATCCCTGTGTATCAATGCCTCCTTCCCTATAGATTGTAAGCTTGTGAGCAGGGCCTTCTTACCTCTATGACTGCCTGTTATTAACCAGTTTTGTTTTTTCACTGTTGTTTCCAATTGTTTTCTTTTATGTTATCACTGTTTCCAATTGTAAAGCACAATGGAATGTGCTGCATTATATAAGAAACTGGTAATAAAATAAATAATAATGATAACACATAATCTAAAGTAAACTGGTTGATTGCTTCTTCTTTATTTATTTTTTTATAGCAGATCTGAAGTAAGAGCTTGTTCCATGAAATTAGAGCATGAAACTGTGTTACCTAATGTGATCAATTAGTTGATTAGCATACCTCCCAACTGTTGACTCTGTGAAATCGTAACCTGATGCATCGGAAAAGGGGGTGGGACCTTGGGAGGAGAGGGTGGATCCACGGGCGGAGGGGCGGTGCCTAGTGCGGTGACCCCATTTTTTTTACATTTTGGGGGCATGCCCTGAGCAGCTGGGCAGCCCCTGGCTAACCCTCCCTGCAGTGATAGATGCCTGTGCAGAGCAGAGCAGTGATCACTGGCTCTCCCAATCTGCCCCCCCTGCCCGATGGACACTGCGGGCCACGGGTGGGACAGCAAGGCAGTTTCCAATTAGCGGGACTGTCCTGCTGAATTCGGGACATTTGGGAAGTATGTTGTATATTTAATTCTAATTTATAAAATGTTAACTCTTTCTTCATGGTTTAAAACTAATGTACATAAAGTGAGTTCTTTATATTGTGGCAAGGAGGCCACAGTACCACAGTTGAGAAGCAATACTCACCACATGGTAACCTAGGTGTAATGTATTTAGTAGGTCTGGTCCAGGTTTTGCAGCCTGCTGGGAATAACATGCAGGTAATCAGCAGTACCTGAGAGCTTGGCTTAAACCTCTGCTCGGAACAGAATTCATGGCTCCTGACGGTGAATTAGTTACCCATACCTCCCAACTGTCCCGATTCCAGCAGGACAATCCTGCTATTCGGACACTGTCCCACTGCCCCTCCCGCAGGGTAGGGAGAGGTTGGGGGGTGCAGTTGGGAGATCCTGGGATTATTGCTGCTCTGCTTTGCAAAGTAGCCGGTGGTCACTGAATTTGATGCGCACGGCATCTAAACAGTGCCGGGAGTGAGGCGGGGGTTGCTCAGGGAGAGCTGGGCACGCCCCCAAAATTATGAACACAAGGGTCGTGCGGTGGGCCCCCGCCCTTCTGTCGAGGCCACACCCCTTCTTTTAAAGCACCACCCCTTTCCTCCCACGGTCTCGCCTCGGCAAAATCCCGCTTGGATTAATTCAAATGTTGGAAGCTATGTAGCTGCCCTGGTGACAGGCCAGGGAGTGGCTACTGTTAGGGGTCCTGGAACACTGTGATACTTGTATTTTGCAAAATCTTGCTGAAAACCGTTGTGACATATAACCTGCTTATAAACTGCTGTCTGTGGAAGCTGTGGAAAAAAGACCCTGGCATTTGGAACTTTTACCCGTTGTATGTGATCCTTGTCACAATATGTTATAGTGGAGAATTTGTAATACCAATTCTTGTTTGTACTTTTGTGAATAAAGCTTTCATCAGGTGCAACATATCTTCCAGAAGTCTGTCTCATTAGGAGATGTGAAATGGGGGGGTAATTACTGGTGCCAAATATAACCTGGAGCAAATATGCCTTGACTGTACTAACTTAGCACCAAGTAGTGGTGTCACAATGGGGTTGCGGGGGATGCTGCCTGTACCCGGGTGTCACCTGTCGGGGCGTGACACCAAAGTGCTGATTCCTCTTCAGTGACAGGAGCAGGGTGCAGCACTGTGACATTATGTGCAGCACCCTGCTCCTGTCACTGTGTAGGAGCCGACACTGCACTTCCACTGGTCTCCGGGGGCAGCCCTCATCACCAGAACCCCCGGAGTGATGAAACGGGGGTACAGTCCACGAGGTCATGCCCCCTACCCATGAGGCCAAGCCCCTTCTCTTCGGGGCCACACACCTTTTTTGACGCCATACGGGCTCGCCGCACCGAGTGTCAGTGCAGTGACGCCTCTGGAACCAAGTATGGTTTAGACCATTATACTAGGCAACAAATATGGCCCAGAAAACATTGACATTTCATTTGTTGATTGACTTTGGTATTGTGGATGAGCTGAACTCAATAGTTGCTGCACAAGAAGATGGAGTCCTCTCTGGCTCAAGCAGGAAGGTAAGCATATTATAATGCAGCAGCAAATCTCCACTGCATATGTATTGTAGGAGGCGATGCATTTACAAAAATAAAAAAGAGGTACAGTCATATGATGTCTGTATATATGTGGCTAAAAATGGCCCAGCCTATCTTTTTCTGCTTCTGTACGACATTGTGTAGGTAACTGGAAGACTTCTACACTAGTGGTATTTAAGTAATAAATACTGTGCAACACCCAGAAATATATTCTACTTCTATGATGGCAGCACTATTTTTAGTGAGCAGACGATTGTCTGTGTTGTGTCTGTAGCCCAGTACATGCCACGGTCAGCATAACGCAAACAGGTTAGCTCGGCTTCTCTAGTGTGTATTTATTTCTTGATTATTTACCGAGATTGAAGTGCTCTGATGACTAAGATGCTATTTCAGTAGCAATTTCTAAAATGATGGAATTGCAAGATGATTGTGTTCTGTCACTGGATGTAATTTATCCTCTAAATCATGTGTGCAGCTCATCCTTTTATCCTTGGCTCTCTTAATTGTCTTTGAGCAGTGAGTACATGTAATCTGTGCCATGTAAGTAAAGATGCTAACCCGCTTACTGATTGAAATGCCTCTTATCTATTGCACGTTCACTGACACCAAGCCTGAGGCCTGATCCTTTATTTTAATATTATGGTTGAGAAGGTCATGACTTCATCTGCTGGACGACAGTCTTCACGCGCTGGGTAGTTGGCACACTATTGCTTCTGGCCTTGGAAGACTGCATATAAAGACTGAGGATTCTTAGGCGTTATGTTGCACATTGTATATTGCAAACTTGAATTCCTGTATTTACTGTATGAGAATAACTGACTATTACTTCAACTTTATTTTATTTTAGTGTGGTGTGTACTGTGTACTACTTTCTAGTTACTGTGTAGCATTTGGGTATTTTGCAATTGGCTGTAAGGTGGGAATATTTTCTGTTGTACGTAATTATTTTAGGCTTAGATATATGTGCTGAGGACTAGTATTCGTACAACTATTTTTCCTGTCTTTTTTATCTATTTCCTTTTTGTAATAGAACTCCCTACCTGATTTGTTGAAGTTTTCCTTGGTTCTGTGTTAATAGGAACATGCTTTCCTTATTCAGATATGCATAAAGACAAATCTCTGACGCATTCTTTACACCAAGCTAATAGCTGAGGTTTGTGAAGACAACCACAAAGACCGTGTGTGTGTGTGTGTGTGTGTGTGTGTGTGTGTGTATATGTATGTTAATATATATATATATACATATATACATACAGTGGGGCAAAAAAGTATTTGGACAGCCACCGATTGTGCAAGTTGTCCCACTTAAAAAGATGAGAGAGGTCTGTAATTTCCATCATAGGTACACTTCAACTGTGAGAGACGGAATCTGAAAAATAAAAACAGGAAATCACATTGTATGATTTTTAAACAATTTACTTCTATATTCTTGTGGAAAATAAATATTTGGACACCTACAAAGCAGCAAGATTTCTGGCTCTCACCCACCTGTTACTTCTACTTTAAGAAGCTCTTCGATCCTCCAATCGTTACCTGTATTTATGGCACCTGTTTGAACTGGTTATCTGTATAAAAGACACCTGTCCACACCCTCACAGTCAGACTGCTACCTCTCCACCATGGCCAAGACCAGAGAGCTGTCTAAGGACACCAGGGACAAAATTGTAGAGCTGCACAAGGCTGGGATGAGCTACTCGACAATAGGCAAGCAGCTTGGTGAGAAGAGATCAACTGTTGGCGCGATTATTAAAAAATGGAAGAAATACAAGATCTCTGACAATCTTCCTCGAACTGGGGCTGTGTGCAAGATCTCACCTCATGGGGTATCAATGATCTTGAGAACGGTGAGGAATCAGCTCAGAACTACACGGGGGGACCTGGTCAATGACCTCAAGAGAGCTGGGACCACAGTCACAAAGGTTTCCATTAGTAACACACTACGTCATCATGGATTGAAATCCTGCAGCGCCCGAAAGGTCCCCCTGCTTAAGCCAGCACATATTCTGGCCCGTCTAAAGTTTGCCAGTGACCATCTGGATGATCCAGAGGAGGATTGGGAGAATGTAATGTGGTCAGATGAGAGCAAAATTGGACTTTTTGGTATAAACTCCACTCGCCGTGTTTGGAGGGAGAAGAATGATGAATGGCATCCCAAGTACACTATACCCACTGTGAAGCATGGGGGTGGAAACATGATGCTTTGGGGCTGCTTTTCTGCAAAGGGGACAGGATGATTGATCTGTATTAAGGAGAGGATGAATGGGGCCATGTATCGTGAGATTTTGGGCGAAAAGCTCCTTTCCTCAGTAATAGCATTGAAGATGGAACGTGGCTGGGTCTTCCAGCATGACAATGACCCCAAAGACACTGCCTGGGCAACTAAGGAGTGGCTCCGTAAGAAGCATTTCAAGGTCCTGGAGTGGCCTAGCCAGTCTCCAGACCTCAACCCAATAGAAAATCTGTGGAGGGAGTTGAAAGTCCGTGTTGCCTGGCGACAGCCCCAAAACATGACAGATCTAGAGAAGATCTGCATGGAAGAGTGGACAAAATACCTGCTACAGTGTGTGCAAACCTGGTTAAGAACTACAGGAAACCTTTGACCTCTGTAATTGCCAACCGAGGTTATATTACAAAGTATTGAGTTAAACTTTTTGATTGTCCAAATATTTATTTTCTGCAAGAATATACAAATAAATTGTTTAAAAATCATACAATGTGATTTCCTGGGTTTTTTATATATATCTATATCTATATCTATATCTATATCTATATCTATATCATTATCTATATCTATATATATCTATATATATATATATATATATATATATATATACACTATATATTAGTGTTCACACTAGGCTGTTTTGATAGGGCCTATCTATTCACATGAAAGGGGGTGCTTGGGGGAAGCCATGCACCTTCGTAGGTGCTGGGCATGCCCCATTAGTGACGTGGAGGGAGGTCGGCTTGCCCCCAAAAGTGATGCCAGTAGTCCGGCCACACCCCCTTTTCCACCCTGCATGCCCAGAATTTTGTCGGAAATACTATACACAGTTGTGCTCATAAGTTTACATACCCTAGCAGAATTTGTGATTTTCTGGCCATTTGTCAGATAATATGAATGATAACTCACAAACTTTTCTTTCACTCATGGTTACTGGTTGGGTGAAGCCATTTATTGTCTAACAATTGTGTTTACTCTTTTTAAATCATAATGACAACAGAAACTACCCAAATGACCCTTATTAAAAGTTTACATACCCTGAAGATTTTGACCTGATAACATGCACACAAGTTGACACAATCGGGTTTGATGGCTACTAAAGGTAACCATCCTCACCTGTGATCTGTTTGCTTGTAATCAGTGTGTGTGTATAAAAGGTCAGTGAGTTTCTGGACTCCTCAAAGACCCTTGCATCTTTCATCCAGTGCTGGGGAAAGCAAAAGAATTGTCAAAGGATCTGCGGGAAAAGGTAATTGAACTGTATAAAACAGGAAAGGGATATAAAAAGATACCCAAGCAATTGAGAATGCCAATAAGCAGTGTTCAAACTCTAATTAAGAAGTGGAAAATGAGGGATTCTGTGGAAACCAAATCACGGTCAGGTAGACCAACAAAAATTGCAGCCACAACTGCCAGGAAAATTGTTCGGGATGCCACGAAAAATCCACAAATAACTTCAGCTGAAATACAGGACTTTCTGAAAAAAAGTGGTGTGGTTGTTTCAAGATGCACAATTAGGAGGCATGTGAAGAAAAATGGGCTGCATGGTCAAGTCGCCAGAAGAAAGCCATTACTACGCAAATGCCACAAAGCATCCCGCTAACAATGCTCCAAACAGCACAGGGACAAGCCTCAAAACTTCTGGACAAAGTCATTTGAAGTGATGAGACCAAAATTTAACTTTTTGGCCACAACCATAAACGTTACGTTTGGAGAGGAGTCAACAAGACCTATGATGAAAGGTACACCATTCCTACTGTGAAACACGGAGGTGGATCGTTGATGTTTTGGGGACGTGTGAGCTACAAAGGCACTGGAAACTTGGTCAAAATTGATGGCAAGATAAATGCAGCATGTTATCAGAAAATACTGGAGGAAAATTTGCACTCATCAGCCCGGAAGCTGCGCATGGGACGTACTTGGACGTTCCAACATGACAATGATCCAAAACACAAGGCCAAGTCGACCTGTCATTGGCTACAGCAGAATAAAGTGAAGGTTCTGGAGTGGCCATCTCAGTCTCCTGACCTCAATATCATTGAGCCACTTTGGGGAGATCTCAAACGTGCAGTTCATGCAAGACAGCCCAAGAATTTACAGGAACTGGAGGCTTTTTGCCAAGAAGAATGGGCAGCTTTACCATCTGAGAAAATAAAAAGCCTCATCCGCAACTACCACAAAAGACTTCAAGCTGTCATTGATGTTAAAGGGGGCAATACACGGTATTAAGAACTGGGGTATGTAAACTTATGATCAGGGTCATTTGGGTAGTTTCTGTTGTCATTATGATTTAAAAAGAGTAAACTCCGTTGTTTGACAATAGATGGCTTCACCCAACCACTAACCATGAGTGAAAGAAAAGTTTGTGAGTTATCATTCATATTCTCTGACAAATGGCCAGAAAATCACAAATTCTGCTAGGGTATCTAAACTTACGAGCACAACTTGTGTGTGTGTGTGTGTGTATATATATATATATATATATATATATAGTTGATGCAAACGGATCGGCACTCACCTAATGTGTGCTACTGTGCTCCGGTGCCCTCTGAAAATTCATTACAAGCAGCAATTCCATCCCATACAGCGGCACTCGGAGTCTGATTCAAAAGGTGCAATAAAGTGCTTTTAATCGGTCATGGTAACAATTTGCAGTCCAACGTTTCGGGGTGTAACCCACCCCTTTGTCAAGGTGAGCAAACGAAAAGTAAAATAAAACAAAAATGACATACCTTTATATGTGTAGGAGACCCGTCGGCGGGAAGCTGTGTGCAGGTAAAAGCTCTGGTTTCTGTCCAGCTAATGTGACGTGTATGTGTGTAGACTGGGATCACGTGATCACGCTGTCCGGCGCACCATCCTGGCGTTGCCATGGTTGCCTCCAGTAAACGGAAGTCTCACTGCTTTCTCGTCGTGGCCATGGCAACCAAAGCCGTCCGTGCGGTCGTGTCTTCAGCGAGATCACTGTCCCCTGCTGTGTATAGTGCATTGCTGGGAACAGAGACAAAAATAAAGTGACGTGAACACTGAAGTGATACTAAACTTATGCACCACTAGGAATACCTGGTCTATTAAACTCTATGGCGTACAAGTGTAAATATGTGGAAAGAATGTCGTTACTGTGAGATGGTGTATCCACTACAGTGTGAGATGTTGTCATAAAGCAGACACAGAGAAAATGTGTCATTCACTGTGTGCCACTTCTATAGGGCATAGATCAAAGTTTGTCTGTGTCTGTACTATGTATAATGCTCGTCCTCACTGATATGGACCACCATCCTGTATGTTAGGTATACAATCTACTATAGCACTTCATAGGTTACTATACAATACTATAATATCAAAACAAAGTAAAAGTCCCATGTCACAATCTTTGGTATGTCCTGTGTTGTAACTAACACACTCCATATTATTCAGCATAAGGCTCTATGCCTCTGTCCGTTGGATACCAAGATTTTCAGAAGACACTCCATTGTATCCTATCATTAAGGCCCGTCGGTCTGGTGGTGTTGAGATTGAATTGCCATCGTGCCTCTAGTTTCAATAGAGCTCCAGCTCTATCTCCGCCTCGAATATTTTTTGGAATGTGGTCAATGATTTGGAAGTTCAGTTCATTTAGAGAATGACCCCTCTCCGCGTAGTGTCTCGCCACAGGTTGGTCAGATTTTTTCTGACTGAGTGCCACTTTAACTGAAGACCTGTGCATTGCAAAGCGTTCCCTAGCTGTGCGTACTGTCTTCCCCACATATTGTAATTTGCACGGGCAAGTTATTAAATACACTATGTGGGTAGTAGTGCATGTCAAGACATGTCGTATAGAATATATGCGACCCGTGGCAGTAGATGTGAATGAACCTCCAGTGCTCATATTTTTGCATGTCTCACATCCCAAGCATCTGTAGCACCCAGGGGTCTTAGTTAAAAATGTATTAGGTGGCGGTGTTTTAAAATTTGTAATGTCAGCATGTACTACAAAATCTCTAATGGTCTTCCCCTTGGTGTAACAGGCCATGGGCCGTTTCTTCTGTAAGGAGCGAAGTTTCTGGTCTGTAGTTATAATGGGCCATAAGGCTGTTAGTGCCCTGGGTATCACCGGGCTTGTGGTGTTATACCTAGACACAAAGGGTATAATTTGGTTGGTCTTCTTTTCTTTAGATTGTAGGAGATCATCTCTTTTGATGGTAGCCACCTGTTGCTCCAGCTCGTATAGTGTCCTGCGTTGATATCCTCTGTCTACAAAGCGTTCTGTTACATCTGAAAGTGCTCCTTTGAGTGCAGATGGGTTACTAGTGATCCTGGCTGCCCGAATGTATTGGGACTTAGGTAGTCCTTTTTTCAACGCCCTAGGGTGGTGGCTGTTATACCTGAGCAACGTGTTTTTATCGGTGGGTTTGTGATAGATGTCAGTTTGTAATCCATCGGAGGTGATTGACACGTTGACGTCCAAATAATTTAATTGTTTTGCATCACTATCCATATCAGTGAGGACGAGCATTATACATAGTACAGACACAGACAAACTTTGATCTATGCCCTATAGAAGTGGCACACAGTGAATGACACATTTTCTCTGTGTCTGCTTTATGACAACATCTCACACTGTAGTGGATACACCATCTCACAGTAACGACATTCTTTCCACATATTTACACTTGTACGCCATAGAGTTTAATAGACCAGGTATTCCTAGTGGTGCATAAGTTTAGTATCACTTCAGTATTCACGTCACTTTATTTTTGTCTCTGTTCCCAGCAATGCACTATACACAGCAGGGGACAGTGATCTCGCTGAAGACACGACCGCACGGACGGCTTTGGTTGCCATGGCCACGACGAGAAAGCAGTGAGACTTCCGTTTACTGGAGGCAACCATGGCAACGCCAGGATGGTGCGCCGGACAGCGTGATCACGTGATCCCAGTCTACACACATACACGTCACATTAGCTGGACAGAAACCAGAGCTTTTACCTGCACACAGCTTCCCGCCGACGGGTCTCCTACACATATAAAGGTATGTCATTTTTGTTTTATTTCACTTTTCGTTTGCTCACCTTGACAAAGGGGTGGGTTACACCCCGAAACGTTGGACTGCAAATTGTTACCATGACCGATCAAAAGCACTTTATTGCACCTTTTGAATCAGACTCCGAGTGCCGCTGTATGGGATGGAATTGCTGCTTATATATATATATATATATATATATACATATATATATATATATATATATACACATATATATATATATATATATATATATAAAAATATATATATATATATATATATATATTTTTATATATATATATATATATATATATATATATACACACAAACATTTCCACCCAAGTGGAAAGGGGCACTCTCTAATGAACTTTAAAAAAATGGATAAAGTTTATCTTTATTCACATAAATCATATACTGCCAATAGTGTTGACGTTTCGATCCCGCAAAGAGATCTTTCTCAAGACTGGCGTAATGTCAATGTCCACTATATTGATGAAGTTACAAAGCAGATTCAATAGGTAGATCCATAATGTAAATATCAAAAAATTAAAATACATATAAGATAACTTAGAACAAGCCTCCCAGGTGCCTGGGGGCGCAATGGACAACTATTAGATAAATGCCCTGTTAAAATAGGGATGTCTCTCACCCCTTAAAAATCAGTGAAAAAACTAAATAAATAAAGATTGTCACCATATGTGAGTCGCGCCTCCGGAGGCCATAAACAAAAATACGGTCACATCAAAAGTGGCATCATATATAGGACAAATATAACAACAGGGCTGTCAGCATTGTAGCTACAAGAGGCCAAAAACAAATAGATGTAAATGAATATTTAAGTCATTAGATAGCGCAACCAGCAGACATTGAGATATAGTGTCATAGGATACAATGAAACACTTACTGGTACAGAAGTCAAAATATTACTTCTTTCATCAAGGTAAATAAAAGTGTAGTACTAAAAGCAAAAAAGGCAACCTTTTAATAAAGCAACCTGAAGCAAATCACCTGCAGTAGAATAAATCAAGACTATAATGTACTTACTGAAACATCTCCTGGTCACAATGCACCATGCTGACCATAGGCATGCACAGATAATTTTATTAGTGGGTGCACTGCAGGAGGGGTGTGTCTAGCATTATTTTACATTCTCTCAATAAAATCAGTGGCTTAATCTAATTCCTCCCTAGTTTCTAATGATAAAGTAGATATAATACACCCCAGAGAAATGAAACCTAATGGTGCGACCGCCAACCAGTACGGACTGTCCGCTACGGCATAACCGTGAGTCCTAGCTGCTGATGCACCCTATCGCTGCTTACATTTCACCAACCTTTCTCTGACTCAGTGGCGGAACTAGCGAGTGGTTGGCCTAGGTGGGTATGCATTCTGCTCCCCCGCAACCCCACCCCTTGCAACCCCCAGCACCTACACCCTGATTTTGAGTGGACCACTCTGAAAAGTACGGGAGATTTAGGGGGCCAAACATTTGAATTTGAAATCAATTCACATTACACCACACAGTATGAGCCGAAAATTCACATTATGTCACACGATATGAGCCACATTCACATTACGCCACATGGTATGAGATGAAATCCACATTAAGTCACACAGTATGAGGTGAAATTCACATTACACCACACAGTATGAGCTGAAATTCACATTACACCACACAGTATGAGACAAAAACTCACATTATGATACACCGTATGAGCCAAAAATCCACATTGTCACATAGTATTAGCCAAAATTCACATAATACCACACAGTATGAGCCGCAAATTCACATTATGTCACACAGTATGAGCCACATTCACATTACGCCACACGGTATGAGCCGAAATTCACATTATGTGAAATGGTATTAGCTGAAATTCACATTATGTCACACAGAATGAGCCGAAATTCACATTATGACACGCAGTATGAGCCGAAAATTCACATTATGATACACAGTATGAACCACATTCACATTACGCCACACAGTATGATCCGAAAATTCATATTATGATACACAGTATGAGCCACATTCACATTACGCCACACAGTATGAGCCGAAATTCACATTATGATACATCGTATGAGCCAAAATCCACATGGTGTGAGTTTCATCACTCCCATCAAAAAAAGTAAAGAATGAGATCTAAAAGAAATGAGATGTGTGGGTGCACTCATGAAAAAAAAGAAAAAAGAAAAGAAGGTTTACATATATATACTAGCTGGGCCAAGCATTCAGTAGTTTCCTGAGTGCACCTGTAGACTACAGGTGCACCCAGGAAACTGTTGAATACTTGGCCCAGCTAGTAAGTATATATATATATATATATATATATATATACACACTGCTCAAAAAAATAAAGGGAACACTAAAATAACACATCCTAGATCTGAATGAATGAAATATTCTTATTAAATACTTTGTTCTTTACATAGTTGAATGTGCCGACAACAAAATCACACAAAAATTATCAATGGAAATCAAATTTATTAACCCATGGAGGTCTGGATTTGGAGTCACACTCAAAATTAAAGTGGAAAAACACACTACAGGCTGATCCAACTTTGATGTAATGTCCTTAAAACAAGTCAAAATGAGGCCCAGTAGTGTCTGTGGCCTCCTCGTGCCTGTATGACCTCCCTACAATGCCTGGGCATGCTCCTGATGAGGTGGCGGATGGTCTCCTGAGGGATCTCCTCCCAGACCTGGACTAAAGCATCCGCCAACTCCTGGACAGTCTGTGGTGCAACGTGGCATTGGTGGATGGAGCGAGACATGATGTCCCAGATGTGCTCAATTGGATTCAGGTCTGGGGAACGGGTGGGCCAGTCCATAGCATCAATGCCTTCGTCTTGCAGGAACTGCTGACACACTCCAGCCACATGAGGTCTAGCATTGTCTTGCATTAGGAGGAACCCAGGGCCAACCGCACCAGCATATGGTCTCACAAGGGGTCTGAGGATCTCATCTCGGTACCTAATGTCAGTCAGGCTACCTCTGGCGAGCACATGGAGGGCTGTGCGGCCCCCCAAAGAAATGCCACCCCACACCATTACTGACCCACTGCCAAACCGGTCATGCTGGAGGATGTTGCAGGCAGCAGAACGCTCTCCTTGGTGTCTCCAGACTCTGTCACGTCTGTCACATGTGCTCAGTGAGAACCTGCTTTCATCTGTGAAGAGCACAGGGCGCCATTGGCGAATTTGCCAATCTTGGTGTTCTCTGGCAAATGCCAAACGTCCTGCACGGTGTTGGGCTGTAAGCACAGCCCCCACCTGTGGGCGTCGGGCCCTCATACCACCCTCATGGAGTCTGTTTCTGATCATTTGAGTAGACATATGCACATTTGTGGCTTGCTGGAGCTCATTTTGCAGGGCTCTGGCAGTGCTCCTCCTGTTCCTCCTTGCACAAAAGCGGAGGTAGCAGTCCTGCTGCTGGGTTGTTGCCCTCCTACGGCCTCCTCCATGTCTCCTGATGTACTGGCCTGTCTCCTGGTAGCGCCTCCATGCTCTGGACACTACGCTGACAGACACAGCAAACCTTGCCACAGCTCGCATTGATGTGCCATCCTGGATGAGCTGCACTACCTGAGCCACTTGTGTGGGTTGTAGGGAGGTCATACAGGCACGTGGAGACCACACACACACTACTGAGCCTCATTTTGACTTGTTTTAAGGACATTACATCAAAGTTGGATCAGCCTGTAGTGTGTTTTTCTACTTTAATTTTGAGGGTGACTCCAAATCCAGACCTCCATGGTTTAATAAATTTGATTTCCATTGATAATTTTTGTGTGATTTTGTTGTCAGCACATTCAACTATGTAAAGAACAAAGTATTTAATAAGAATATTTCATTCATTCAGATCTAGGATGTGTTATTTTAGTGTTCCCTTTATTTTTTTGAGCAGTGTATATATATATTAGTGATGAGCGGGTTCGGTTCCTCGGAAACCGAACCCCCCTGAACCTCACCCATTTTACACGGGTCCGAGGCATACTCGGATTCTCCCATATGGCTCGGTTAACCCGAGCGCGCCTGAACGTCATCATCCCGCTGTCAAATTCTCGCGAGATTCGGATTCTATATAAGGAGCCGCGCGTCGCCGCCATTTTCACTCGTGCATTGGAAATGTTAGGGAGAGGACGTGGCTGGCGTCCTCTCAGTTTATTAATGTTGCTGCATATATTTGTGCTTATTGCTTAATTGTGGGGACTGGGGAGCAGCTGTATTATATAGGAGGAGTACAGTGCAGAGTTTTGCTGATCAGTGACCACCAGTTTTATCCGTTCTCTGCCTGAAAAACGCTCCATATCTGTGCTCAGTGTGCTGCATATATCTGTGCTCACACTGCTTTATTGTGGGGACTGGGGACCAGCAGTATTATATAGGAGGAGTACAGTGCAGAGTTTTGCTGACCAGTGACCACCATTATTATACGTTGTCTGCCTGAAAAACGCTCCATATCTGTGCTCAGTGTGCTGCATATATCTGTGCTCACACTGCTTTATTGTGGGGACTGGGGACCAGCAGTATTATATAGGAGGAGTACAGTGCAGAGTTTTGCTGACCAGTGACCACCAGTATATATAGCAGTACGGTACGGAAGGCCACTGCTCTACCTACCTCTGTGTCATCAAGTATACTATCCATCTAGATTCTATACCTGTGGTGCATTTTAGTTTTGCAGTTTGCTGACAGTGACCACCAGTATATATAGCAGTACGGTACGGAAGGCCACTGCTCTACCTACCTCTGTGTCGTCAAGTATACTATCCATCTAAATTCTATACCTGTGGTGCATTTTAGTTTTGCAGTTTGCTGACAGTGACCACCAGTATATATAGCAGTACGGTACAGAAGGCCACTGCTCTACCTACCTCTGTGTCGTCAAGTATACTATCCATCTAGATTCTATACCTGTGGTGCATTTTAGTTTTGCAGTTTGCTGACAGTGACCACCAGTATATATAGCAGTACGGTATGGAAGGCCACTTCTCTACCTACCTCTGTGTCGTCAAGTATACTATCCATCTAGATCAGGCATGTCCAAACTGCGGCCCTCCAGCTGTTGAGAAACTACACATCCCAGCATGCCCTGACACAGCTTTAGCATTCTCTGACAGCAAAACTGTGTCAGGGCATGCTGGGATATGTAGTTTCACAACAGCTGGAGGGCCGCAGTTTGGACATGCCTGATCTAGATTCTATACCTGTGGTGCATTTTAGTTTTGCAGTTTGCTGACAGTGACCACCAGTATATATAGCAGTACGGTACGGAAGGCCACTGCTCTACCTACCTCTGTGTCGTCAAGTATACTATCCATCTAGATTCTATACCTGTGGTGCATTTTAGTTTTGCAGTTTGCTGACAGTGACCACCAGTATATATAGCAGTACGGTACGGAAGGCCACTGCTCTACCTACCTCTGTGTCGTCAAGTATACTATCCATCTAGATTCTATACCTGTGGTGCATTTTAGTTTTGCAGTTTGCTGACTGTGACCACCAGTATATATAGCAGTACGGTACGGAAGGCCACTGCTCTACCTACCTCTGTGTCGTCAAGTATACTATCCATCTAGATTCTATACCTGTGGTGCATTTTAGTTTTGCAGTTTGCTGACAGTGACCACCAGTATATATAGCAGTACGGAACGGAAGGCCACTGCTCTACCTACCTCTGTGTCGTCAAGTATACTATCCATCCATACCTGTGGTGCATTTCAATTGTACGCAGTATATATAGTAGTAGGCCATTGCTATTGATACTGGCATATAATTCCACACATTAAAAAATGGAGAACAAAAATGTGGAGGTTAAAATAGGGAAAGATCAAGATCCACTTCCACCTCGTGCTGAAGCTGCTGCCACTAGTCATGGCCGAGACGATGAAATGCCATCAACGTCGTCTGCCAAGGCCGATGCCCAATGTCATAGTAGAGAGCATGTAAAATCCAAAAAACAAAAGTTCAGTAAAATTACCCAAAAATCAAAATTGAAAGCATCTGATGAGAAGCGTAAACTTGCCAATATGCCATTTACGACACAGAGTGGCAAGGAACGGCTGAGGCCCTGGCCTATGTTCATGGCTAGTGGTTCAGATTCACATGAGGATGGAAGCACTCATCCTCTCGCTAGAAAAATGAAAAGACTTAAGCTGGCAAAAGCACAGCAAAGAACTGTGTGTTCTTCTAAATCACAAATCCCCAAGGAGAGTCCAATTGTGTCGGTTACGATGCCTGACCTTCCCAACACTGGACGGGAAGAGCTTGCGCCTTCCACCATTTGCACGCCCCCTGCAAGTGCTGGAAGGAGCACCCGCAGTCCAGTTCCTGATAGTCAAATTGAAGATGTCACTGTTGAAGTACACCACGATGAGGATATGGGTGTTGCTGACGCTGGGGAGGAAATTGACTAGGAGGATTCTGATGGTGAGGTGGTTTGTTTAAGTCAGGCACCCGGGGAGACACCTGTTGTCCGTGGGACGAATATGGCCATTGACATGCCTGGTCAAAATACAAAAAAAATCACCTCTTCGGTGTGGAATTATTTCAACACAAATGCGGACAACAGGTGTCAAGCCGTGTGTTGCCTTTGTCAAGCTGTAATAAGTAGGGGTAAGGACGTTAACCACCTAGGAACATCCTCCCTTATACGTCACCTGGACCGCATTCATCAGAAGTCAGTGACAAGTTCAAAAACTTTGGATGACAGCAGAAGCAGTCCACTGACCACTAAATCCCTTCCTCTTGTAACCAAGCTCCTGCAAACCACACCACCAACTCCCACAGTGTCAATTTCCACCTTACACAGGAAAGCCAATAGTCCTGCAGGCCATGTCACTGGCAAGTCTGACGAGTCCTCTCCTGCCTGGGATTCCTCCGATGCATCCTTGAGTGTAACGCCTACTGCTGCTGGCGCTGCTGTTGTTGCTGCTGGAAGTCGATCGTCATCCCAGAGGGGAAGTCGGAAGACCACTTGTACTACTTCCAGTAAGCAATTGACTGTCCAACAGTCCTTTGGGAGGAAGATGAAATATCACAGCAGTCATCCTGCTGCAAAGCGGATAACTCAGGTCTTGTCAGCCTGGGTGGTGAGAAACGTGTGTCCGGTATCCACCGTTAATTCACAGGCAACTAGAGACTTGATTGAGGTACTGTGTCCCCGGTACCAAATACCATCTAGGTTCCATTTCTCTAGGCAGGCGATACCGAAAATGTACACAGACCTCAGAAAAAGAGTCACCAGTGTCCTAAAAAATGCAGTTGTACCCAATGTCCACTTAACCACGGACATGTGGACAAGTGGAGCAGGGCAGACTCAGGACTATATGACTGTGACAGCCCACTGGGTAGATGTATTGCCTCCCGCAGCAAGAACAGCAGCGGCGGCACCAGTAGCAGCATCTCGCAAACGCCAACTCGTTCCTAGGCAGGCTACGCTTCATGTTTTGCACATACATTGAATTTGGTGGTGCAGAATTATTTAAAAAACGACAGGGGCGTGCAAGAGATGCTGTCGGTGGCCCGAAGAATTGCGGGCCACTTTCGGCATTCAGCCACCGCGTGCCGAAGATGGAGCACCAGCAAACAGTCCTGAACCTGCCCTGCCATCATCTGAAGCAAGAGGTGGTAACGAGGTGGAATTCAACCCTCTATATGCTTCAGAGGATGGAGGAGCAGCAAAAGGCCATTCAAGCCTTTGCCACGATATAGGCAAAGGAGGGGGAATGCACCTGACTCAAGCGCAGTGGAGAATGATTTCAACATTGTGCAAGGTTCTGCAACCCTTTGAACTTGCCACATGTGAAGTCAGTTCAGACACTGCCAGCCTGAGTCAGGTCATTCCCCTCATCAGGCTTTTGCAGAAGAAGCTGGAGACATTGAAGGAGGAGGTAAAACAGAGCGATTCCGCTAGGCATGTGGGACTTGTGGATGGAGCCCTTAATTCGCTTAACCAGGATTCACAGGTGGTCAATCTGTTGAAATCAGAGCACTACATTTTGGCCACCGTGCTCGATCCTAGATTTAAAACCTACGTTGTATCTCTCTTTCCAGCAGACACAAGTCTGCAGAGGTTCAAAGACCTGCTGGTGAGAAAATTGTCAAGTCAAGCGAACCGTGACCCGTCAACAGCTCCTCCTTCACATTCTCCCGCAACTGGGGGTGCGAGGAAAAGGCTAAGAATTTCGAGCCTACCCGCTGGCGGTGATGCAGAGCAGTCTGGAGCGAGTGCTGACATCTGGTCCGGACTGAAGGACCTGCCAACGATTACTGACATGTCGTCTACTGTCAATGCATATGATTCTGTCACCATTGAAAGAATGGTGGAGGATTATATGAGTGACCGCATCCAAGTAGGCACGTCAGACAGTCCGTACGTATACTGGCAGGAAAAAGAGGCAATTTGGAGGCCCTTGCACAAACTGGCTTTATTCTACCTAAGTTGCCCTCCCTCCAGTGTGTACTCCGAAAGAGTGTTTAGTGCAGCCGTTCACCTTGTCAGCAATCGGCGTACGAGGTTACTTCCAGAAAATGTGGAGAAGATGATGTTCATCAAAATGAATTATAATCAATTCCTCCGTGGAGACATTCACCAGCAGCAATTGCCTCCAGAAAGTACACAGGGATCTGAGATGGTGGATTCCAGTGGGGACGAATTAATAATCTGTGAGGAGGGGGATGTACACAGTGAAAGGGGTGAGGAATCGGAGGATGATGATGAGGTGTACATCTTGCCTCTGTAGAGCCAGTTTGTGCAAGGAGAGATTGATTGCTTCTTTTTTGGTGGGGGCCCAAACCAACCAGTCATTTCAGTCACAGTCGTGTGGCAGACCTTGTGCTGAAATGATGGGTTCGTTAAAGTGTGCATGTCCTGTTTATACAACATAAGGGTGGGTGGGAGGGCCCAAAGACAATTCCATCTTGCACCTCTTTTTTCTTTCATTTTTCTTTGCATCATGTGCTGTTTGGGGACAATTTTTTTTGAAGTGCCATCCTGTCTGACACTGCAGTGCCACTCCTAGATGGGCCAGGTGTTTGTGTCGGCCACTTGTGTCGCTTAGCTTAGTCACACAGCGACCTTGGTGCGCCTCTTTTTTTCTTTGCATCATGTGCTGTTTGGGGACAATTTTTTTTGAAGTGCCATCCTGTCTGACACTGCAGTGCCACTCCTAGATGGGCCAGGTGTTTGTGTCGGCCACTTGTGTCGCTTAGCTTAGTCACACAGCGACCTTGGTGCGCCTCTTCTTTTTTTCTTTGCATCATGTGCTGTTTGGGGACTATTTTTTTGAAGTGCCATCCTGCCTGACACTGCAGTGCCACTCCTAGATGGGCCAGGTGTTTGTGTCGGCCACTTGTGTCGCTTGGCTTAGCCATCCAGCGACCTCGGTGCAAATTTTAGGACTAAAAATAATATTGTGAGGTGTGAGGTGTTCAGAATAGACTAAAAATGAGTGTAAATTATGGTTATTGAGGTTAATAATACTATGGGATCAAAATGACCCCCAAATTCTATGATTTAAGCTGTTTTTGAGGGTTTTTTGTAAAAAAAAAACACCCGAATCCAAAACACATCGAATCCGACTAAAAATTTTCAGGGAGGTTTTGCCAAAACGCGTCCGAATCCAAAACACGGCTGCGGAACCGAATCCAAAACCAAAACACAAAACCCGAAAAATGTCCTGTGCACATCACTAATATATATATATATATATATATATATATACACTGCAGCACGCAGTGTGAGGTGACTTACTGCCTCAGTGACACTGAATGTGTCCTTTGCTCCAACAGCATATCCAAGTCCTCCTGAGTGGCGCGTGGCAGCTGTGGCAGAGCACACACAGTGCATTGAGAGAGCGGGCAGGGAAGGAGGACGCATGGTGTGACATCAACATGTCACATCGCGAGGCGGAGTTTGACGTCAGCCCCCCCCCCCCCCCCCATGTGGCCGGATATACTGTATATCGTCTGCGGCGAGCACAGGCGCAGTGAGGAAATGAGCAGAGGCCGGGTCTCGTCTGCGTCTGTAGCAGGCGTGGCGTGTGGGGAGTGCCGGACATTAGGGGGTGCCTGTGCGCACCAGGCACCCTCCATGCGCACGCCAATGATGCTGACAGCTCAATAAGTAAGCCATTAAGCTCAGTATTTATAGCTACATGACCGGAAGAGGGACTCCGGACCTGAAGTGCCAAAGGACTAACTAAAAAACTCCTAAAACTACCAATAAACAAACTAAACAAAAGGGGATATGGAAAATTGACCACTCACATCGGGGGGCCGCCAACCGCTGCCACAGAAATGCAGCTGACACCCTGCGAAATCAATACATCCACAACATTTCTAGGTACAGCGGAAGTGCTATGCGTTCCACTGTACCAGAAGGAGGAAGCGTTATGCGTTCCACCGGCACTAAGATCAGCCAGGAATGCAGTGCGCTCCACCTAAATGCGATGCGGTCCAGCACCTAGTGAGGCGTGGAATGCTAGATTCTTTTATCTACATGGAAGATAATGGCAGTACAGATGATGTGATGGTTAGCATTACTGCCTCACAGCACTGAGGTCATTGGTTCGATTCCCACCATGGCCCTAACTGTGTGGAGTTTATATATTCTCCCCGTACTTGCGTGGGTTTCCTCTGGGTACTCCAGTTTCCTCCCACAATCTAAAAAATATACTGGTAGGTTAATTGGCTCCCAACCAAAATTAACCCTAGCGTGAATGCATAGGTATGTACATGTGATAAGGAATATAGGTGGTCATTCCGAGATGTTTGCTAGCTGCAATCGTTCGCTGTGCAGCGATGAGGCAAAAAAAGGCACTTCTGCGCATGCGTATGCAGTGCAATGCGCATGCGCGACGTACTTTCACAAAGGCCGAAGTAGTGTCACACAAGGTCTAGCGAAGCTTTTCAGTCACACTGCTGACCGCAGAGTGATTGACAGGAAGTGGGCGGTTCTGGGTGTCAACTGACCGTTTTCAGGGAGTGTTCGAAAAAATGCAGTCGTGCCAGGAAAAACACAGGCGTGGCTGGGCGAACGCAGGGCGTGTTTGTGACGTCAAGACAGGAACTAAACAGTCTGAAGGCATCGCAAGCGCTGAGTAGGTCTGAAGCTACTCTGAAACTGCACAAAATTAATTTGCAGCTGCTGTGCGATCCTTTCATTCGCACTTCTGCTAAGCTAAAATACACTCCCAGTGGGAGGCGGCATAGCGTTTGTACGGCTGCTAAAAACTGCTAGCGAGCGAACAACTCGGAATGAACACCATAGAATGTAAGCTCCACTTGGGCAGGGACTGATGTGAATGGGCAAATATTCTCTGTAAAGTGCTGCGGAATATGTGTGCGCTATATAAATAACTAGTAATAAATAAATAAATAATAGTAAAAGAATGCGCCCCATGGAACCCTCAAGGCAAGGGCTATTAACAATAAACACATAGGGAATCAATGCATACATAATAAAATCAACATACATCACATAAGCATCAATTGGTGTTAGAATTCAAGTACTATCTCAGGAAATGTTTACACAAGATAGAATAAAACATTAACATTATTACAAAAAAATAGAAACTGGCAGGACCATTATTACATGGTTGTCATTGAGGATGCTTGTTCATAATATCTCCCAGAGGCTAGGCATTAAAATGAATAATGAAACTGCTCTTACAGTGGGGGTCATTCCGAGTTGTTTGCTCGCTAGCAGATTTTAGCAGCATTGCACACGCTAGGCCGCCGCCCTCTGGGAGTGTATCTTAGATTAGCAGAATTGCGAATAGAAATTTTTTAGCAGTGTCTGAGTAGCTCCAAACCTACTCACAGACTGCGATCAGCTCAGGCCGTTTCGTTCCTGGTTTGACGTCACACACACGCCCAGCGTTTGGCCAGCCACTCCCCAGTTTCTCCAGACACTCCCGCGTTTTTTCCTGACACGCCTGCGTTTTTCCGCACACTCCCAGAAAACGTCCAGTTTCCGCCCAGAAACACCCACTTCCTGTCAATCACACTCCGATCACTTCAACGATTAAAAATCTTCGTTCGGACGTGAGTAAATCTACTAAGTTTTGTGTTAAAATACTAACCGCATGCGCACTGCGAACCATGCGCATGCACATTTTTGCCTTAATCGCTCCGTTGCGAAAATCGGCAACGAGCGAACAACTCGGAATGACCTCCAGTATGTGACATTTTCAGTAGAGCAAAAAGGACACATGTAATTGTACATACAAAAGAAAAACACATGCCAGATGCACACATGTGTACCTTCATATGCATATATACATACGCACATACTCATATGTACATACACATATAAACAACGATACACACAAGCGTAAAATACATGAGAAACCCCACAGGCATATACCTCACAAGCATGAACACATAACTACCAAGTAACTCATACAGTATATCATAAAAAGACACTAAAGCAGTTTGATTCATTGATCCCCTTTCCTAGAGAGTTTCAGGTATGTAACTGCTCTACCATTGTCCTTTCTGATCTGGTCTTTTGCAAAAAAGCAAAACAAAAAAAAAATGATCTCTATTATGAATAAATGATTCATTTGATTTTATGTTACTCATAATCAAGCAGTCAGGAAAGGAGATATCAGGAAAGGAGATATCAGGAAAGGAGATATCAAGGAGATATCAGGAAAGGAGATATCAATTATAAAGTATAAAATCTCCAATTTTGAGGCAATTCATCTACCAAGCTTATCTACTGATACAGACACTGATTGAGAGATCAAATTGAGTAACCAAATGGCCATTTATAAAAGAGACATTGTGAAGTTTAAACTACTAAAGGTGGATCATGATTATGAGCACCACCAGATTTATCGTTGGCTATCTGGGAATTACAACAATATTAATAACAAGAATAGAGAAAAAAAAAAGACTTTTATTTTTTTTGTAGAAATAAATATCTGAGGACAATTGTGTATACATAATCCTCACTTGAGAGGAACAGCACGGCAAACGACACTGATGCACCAGCCATAAGAACAAGTCTAATGTCCCTTTAGGGGTCTCACAACAGTCAAAGTTGGTCAATGAGACATAACAGAAGAGGAGGAAAATACAGGAGACACAAATCTTGGCAAGTAGCTGAAACTGTAGAACAAAAGGAGATCATTTTGAGTCCATGTGAAAAGAATTTATTGTCTATAGGACTTTTTTTTTATTCCAGTGACACCATTTGGCTAATTTGAATGCAGATTAAGAAAATACCACTTGCACAGTCTCCTTAAATTAAAATATTTTTAAATAAATTTGAGACATCAAGTTTGCTGAATTATTCACCTGAGATCCCGTTTCAATTAAAAAAAAAATATATATATATAATTTGAGCCGATTTCAACTAATGCATCAATTAAAACATTTGGATGTTGGACAATGAAGTTTCTTAACAGATTATGAATAGTGCGAAAGTACAGTGGTGATTAAAAGTTTGTTAACCCTTCAGAATGTTCTATATTTCTGCTGAAATTTGGCCTTAAACTACCTCTAACTTCACACAACTCCTAATAGTAGATAAAGAGAATCAAATCAAACAAATAAGACAAGAAAATTAGGTGTGTTCATTTTCTAATTTTTTTTTAGGAAAATGATGCAATATGCAAGAGTATGTGAACCTTTGCTTTCAGTATCTGGTATGACCCCCTTGTGCAGCAATAACTGCATGTAAACATTTTCGGTAATTGTTTAGTCCTAAATATCGTCTTCAAGGAATTTTTCCCCGTTCCTTTGTATAAAACAGCTTCAACTCTGTTATGTTGGTGGGTTTCCTCTCATGAACCGCTCGCTTCAGGTACTTTCACAACATTTGGATTAAGGTCAGGACTTTGACTTGGCCATTACAAAACTTAAAATTTCTTCTTTAACTATGCTTTGGTTGATTGACTTGTATACTTTAGACTATTGTCTTGCTGCATGACCCACGTTCCCTTGAGATGCAGCTCATGGACAGATGTCCTGACATTTTCCTTTAAAATATTCTGGTATAATTCAGAATTTATTGTCCCATCAATGATGGCAAGTTGTCCTGGGCCAGATGCAGCAAAACAGGACCAAACCATGACACTGCTACAACCGTGTTTCATAGATGGTATGAGGTTTTTATGCTGGAATAGACTTCTGGGTTGTCCAGATGATCTTTAGCAAACTCCAGACAGGCAGCAGTGTTCTTTTTGGAGAGCAGCAGCTTTCTCCTTGCAATCCTGCCATGTATACCATTTATATTCAGTGTTCTCCTGATGGTGGACTCATGAACATTTACATTAACTAATGTGAGAAAGGCCTTTAGTTGCTTTGAGGTTACCTTGGGTTCCTTTTTTACCTTGCAAACTATTTGATGCCTTGCTCTTGGTGTGATCTTTGTTGGTCAAGCACTCCTGGGAAGGGTAATAATTGCCTGGAATTTCCTCCATTTGCACACAATGTGTCTGACTGTTGATTGGTGGAGTCCAAACACTTTAGAGATGGTTTTGTAACATTTTCCTGCCTGATGAGCATCAACAACTATTTTTCTGAGGTGTTCAGAAATCTCTTTTGTTCGTGGCATGATACACTTCCACAAATGTGTTGTGAACATCAGACTGGGATAGATCCCTGTTTTTTTTTTTTTTTTTTTAAAGACTGTTTATTGAGAAATGTTTATGAAATACAAAAGAGATGGGTGAAAAGGGAATAAGGGGACAAGGGGAAACAATGGAAGTGCAGTAGTATACATTCTAAAAGTGTGAAAACACAAACGAGATGCAATGACATCGGATCATCATCGAATAAACAAAGACAGGCATTTCCAGAAAACTGAAAAACTGTAAGTACAGTAAGTGGAGACAATTACAAGTGGTAAGGCCAGTACTCACTGGCCGATGTCAGAGAGATGTGTGCTGAGCGAACCGCTCAGCACACATCTCTCCCGGCGCTCAGCACAGCGCGATCTGTGCTGAGCGTGCGGGGGGAGACGGGGGGGCCGTTCACTTCACCCAGCGGGTGAAGTGAGCGACCCGCTAGATTGGCCTGCATGCAGGCCAATCTAGCAGCAGCGATAGCGATGCGCGGGGCTGCGCATCGCTATCGCTGAGGGGGCTACACACGGAGCGATCGTGCTTAAAATCTAAGCAATCTAGTCAGATTGCTTAGATTTTAAGCAGCGATCGCTCCGTGAGTACCCCCCTGTAGGCACCTCATTCAGAAGATAGCAAACTATTTCAATAGCCAAATGTCAGAGGAGGAGGGGCACTATGATAAGCTAACCAGGGAGCCCATGATTCAGTAGAAGGTGATGCCTTGCTTTCGACTATATTGGACAGGTACTCCATGTGATATGTGTCCCATATAGCAGTAGAGATAGCCACCATAGAGGGAACCATTTGGGATTTCCAATGGCTAGCAATTTTACATTTCGTAGCATTGGTAATATGCCAAATTAATTTCTAACAGGGTTTTGCCAACCCAGGAAAATTCTGGGGAAATAAAAAATAAGAGGGGGAGAAAGGCATGTCAACCTCAGAGACTTGCTTTATCAGCCTATGGACTGCTTTCCAGAGCGGAACTAGTGTAGGACAATTCCAAAATATATGAAGCAGAGTGCCTCTCAATCCACATCCTCTCCAGCAAAGATCAGAAGAGGTGGTAAATACCTGATGTAGACGAGTCTGTACTAAATACCAACGTACAAAAATGTTGAATGAATTTTCTCTATGCCTACTCGATGTAGTCGAGGAAGCCAAATTCTGCCTTATCTGATCTCAGATCAGTTTCCCAAGATAATTCGTGGAAGCCAATGAGGGCATGTTATAACTAAGGAGAAGGCGATAAATTGTCAATATAAGACCTTAGAGGATGAGCGAAGGCAGCATAGTGATTATATGGTGGTTTTTACTGTGGGTCCGTGTGAGTGGAGCGATGCTAAATGAAAACTACGGAGCTGTAGGTATTTGAAAAAGCACTGAGTGGGTAGATTATATCTGTCCTTTAGATCTGCAAATAACAGGAATGTACACAAAGGAGCAATGTAAGTTATAAAAAGTAAATCTGTACAAGGCCAGTGTTTTAACAGGTGCCTGTCTCTACCATCAGGGAAGGCCAGGTTATCCCACAGAGGCAAGAGAGTGGGGGGAGAACTAACTTATAAATTCTAGATGATCTATCCCATAACGAAACAGTGAATGCAATAGACGGGAAGCTAGACCATCCCAGAGGTCTCTGGTCATATCCAGAGAAGAAAGGTAATAGAAAGCATGTAAACCACTTCTGTCTCTAATTGAACCCAACGATGTGCGGATGTTTTTGAGTGCCATAGGACAGCTTGGGAGAGATGGGCGCATAGAAATATAATTTAATATTTGGGACCCCCAATCCTTCTTCTTTGGAACCCTCATATAAAGTCTTAAGACGTACCCGAGGACGTTTACCTGACCAAAGAAAGTGTAAGAATTTTCTCCGCAAACTTAGAAAAATGTGAGAGGGCATTATTACAGGGAGAGCTTGTAAGAGGTATAGAAGACATGGTAAAATATTCATTTTAAGAACATTAGCCCTACCCATCCATTAAATAAATTGGTTCGACCATTTATGGATGTCCGCAGTAACAGTATCAATTGAACTAGGATAATTAGCTGCGTATAACTTTTGAATATTTCCTTGTTAGATAAATGCCTATATATTTCAAACGGAACTTTTTCCAGTCAAATCTAAAGCTATTTGATAGGGAGGACTTTAAAGAGGACTCAAGGTGAAGGTCTAAGACCTCAGTTTTAGAGGAATTAATTTTAAAGTTCTATATAGATCCAAAATCTCGTAAAATTTTAAAGAGTGGGAAGCGAAATAAGAGGATTTGAAAGAGTGAGTAAAATGTCATCCACATAGAGATTTTAAATTCTACATAGCCTATAGCAATACCTGTAATATCAGAACAGTCTCAGATCTTAGAGGCTAGGGGCTCGATCATCAGAGCGAATATCAAGGGCGATAATGGACAGCCCTGTCTCGTATCATTCCGTATTGGGAAAGGTTGTGACACTAATCCATTCACTAGAATACACGCAGTTGGAGAATCATAAAGAGACTTAATACCTGTGAGGAAGTGATCTGCAAGACCAAAGTGTTGCAGAGTTCAATCCATATAAAGCCATGATATACGATCGAAGGCTTTTTCTGCATCTAAACCCATTCGACCTGATCTGGGTGGACCAGGAAGGAGATCACCCCAGCAAGTCTATTAGCCAATATTTTTGCAACAATTTTAAATCTGAATTCAAGAGAGATATCACACACTGTTGGATCGCGACCTGGTTTCAGAATTTCCGCTCTCGTAGTAGCACTATCGAAGGGCGTGCCCCTCAAGAAGAAAATGTTTTACTAAACTTCTTATAATAAACGGAGGGGAGACATATTTTTAAGTGACTTAATCCTAAACTCAATCTCTTCAGTAAAATGTACATTCAAAGACTGGGCTTGCGAGTCGGAAAGAACTGGAAAGGAGCAACTAGAAAGAAAGTCATCTATATGTTCTTGTAGACCTATATTATTTTCCATATTAGGTAAGTTATATAGGGAATGATAGAACTGTTTAAAACATGGGCCCTCATTCCGAGTTGTTCGCTCGGTATTTTTCATCGCATCGCAGTGAAAATCCGCTTAGTACGCATGCGCAATGTTCGCACTGCGACTGCGCCAAGTAACTTTACTATGAAGAAAGTATTTTTACTCACGGCTTTTTCTTCGCTCCGGCGATCGTAATGTGATTGACAGGAAATGGGTGTTACTGGGCGGAAACACTGCGTTTCAGGGGCGTGTGGCTGAAAACGCTACCGTTTCCGGAAAAAACGCAGCAGTGGCCGGAGAAACGGTGGGAGTGCCTGGGCGAACGCTGGGTGTGTTTGTGACGTCAACCAGGAACGACAAGCACTGAACTGATCGCACAGGCAGAGTAAGTCTGGAGCTACTCTGAAACTGCTAAGTAGTTAGTAATCGCAATATTGCGAATACATCGGTCGCAATTTTAAGAAGCTAAGATTCACTCCCAGTAGGCGGCGGCTTAGCGTGTGTAACTCTGCTAAATTCGCCTTGCGACCGATCAACTCGGAATGAGGGCCATTGAGCTATTTGATGGGGCTCATAAGTTAATTTGTGTTGCGAATCCTTTAGTGAAAGAATTCTATTTCTCTGATTACGGGTGCGGAGGCGAGTAGCTAAGAGAGAATCCGCCTTGTCCCCTTTAGAATAAAATTTATGCTGAAGCCATCTCATAGTTTTAGCTGCCTTAGCAGAGAGGATTTTTTACAATTGACCCTTTAGCGCTAAAAGCTTACTATAAATAGATCGTTTAGGGGACTTCTGATGTGTAATCATCAGTTCAGCTATCTGTAGTTCCAAATCCACTATCTCTTGCTTATCTTTTAATCTTTGGGCCTTAGCTAAAGATATAAAGTGACCCCGAATGGAGGCTTTATGTGCTTCCCATATTATAGCTGGGGAGATCTCATCAGTCATATTCAGAGCAAAACATTCCTCCAGCCTCTTATCAGTATGGGCAATGTAGTCTTTCTTTAGCAGGAGGGAAGAGTTTAACCTCCATCGAAAGGTTGGAAATACTGTCTGAGCGGAGGAGATCTCTAGGGAGACAGCTAATTGGTCGGACCATACAACCGTAGTAACCCCGGCACTGGATAAATCTAGGACTGATTTAGCATCTATTAAAAAAAGGTCGATCCTAAAATGTAAGGTATGAGGTATCGAATAATGGATGTATGTGCATTCTGAGGGGTGTAAAATTCTCCATATTTCAAAGTAACCGTGTGAGGCAATAGAACCCGCTAGTCGCTTAGACTCCTTAATCGTCAAAGAGCTTGGTGTACATAATTGGGATCGATCCCAGTGAAGATCGGGGACTGCATTAAAGACACCTCCTAGGACCACCCGCCCCTTAACCAATTTCTCAAGTCGGGGGAAAAAGTAATTATGAGAGGCACTCTGCACCATATTGGGGGCATAAACAGAAGCTATAGTGAAGTGCGCATGTCCTAGATGCAACACAACTATATTAAACCTACCTTTGGGGTCAGAGAAGCAATTTTCAATGGTATATGTGAGAGTATTGCGGAGAAGAATGGCAGTACCTTTCTTTTTTTGGGGCGTGGTAGAATAAAAAGCTTGAGGAAAGGCTCGAGAGGCTAGTGAAGGGTGAGTAGTTTTAAAGTGCATTTCCTGTAAAAGGATTATGTCAGCCTTTTGTTTGTTTTTAAAACTGAATGGCCATGGTTCGCTTGCGTGGTGAGTTCAGGCCATTCACATTTAATGTTAGAATGTTCAGAGTTATGGGGGGTGCCATTGACGCGTCAGGCTGAAGAGGAACCTGATGTTCATTAGTATTGTATGGTACTGCACAAATAAAAGACATGGGGAACAGGGGAGAACAATGGGAAAATACAAAAGGAACCTGAAGGAGTAACCTGAAGGACCAGTCAGGGCCAGTTCAAGAAGTCGACCATTCAGCTTGCGGAGGGGATTTTGACTTGGAACTTCCCAGAGAATCAGGAGAAGGCATTGATGGAGGAACCAAAAAAATATTCAATCTTCTAAGGGTATCAAGGCCACTATCAGGAGTCTTTACAACGTGATTTCGGCCATTGAAGGAGAACTGGAGAGAGAACGTAAATCCCCATCTATACGAAATCTTACGGTTGCATAGAGCTTTAGTGATGAGCAACATGTCTCTTTGTTTTTTCAAAGTGGAAGGGGCTAGATCTTGAAACATTAGGAGGTGAAAGCCTCTATAGGAAATTGCCAGAACTCCCAGACAGGCCGCTAAAAATTTTGGATTTAACATGGAAAAAGTGCATCCTATGGATAACGTCTCTCGGAGGTTGGTCAGACGGGGGTTTTGCACGAAGAGCTCAATGTGCTCTGTCCAGCAAGAACAGTTCATCTGTTTAATCCTGGAGAAGTTGGTGGAACAAGCCGTTCAGATAATGCAGGAGAGCAGCATTATCAACAGTTTCAGGAACATTTCTAATGTGTAGATAGTTCCAATTCAAGCCATTTTTGAGATCCTCTTCATGTTCGTGAAGAAACTCCACTTCCATATGCAGTTCCGATACCTCATGAGTGAGTACGTCTTGATAGTTACAAATCTCATCCGTTTTCTGTTCCAAAGTAGCTGTATGAGTACCCAAGGAGAAGATCTCAGCTTTAAGATCTTGTATGGCAGCTTGCAGTTCCACCCTGAATGTAGTCACAATTCGTTGCACAAGGGATCAGAGTCCATAAGCAAAGCAGGGGAAGACCTAGGTGGAGACGTATTAAGTTCCTGAGGAGGCCCTGGAGAGACACGTGGATTCATATTTTTGCCACGTGTAGGGCCGAAAAAGGACGTCGAGTCCCCTGGGGGGGCTTGCGATTTCCATTTGCCATGTCCAGTGTCACTGTGATGATTGAACTTTACAAAGTCGGTATTAGTTATGTCTCCTACTTGGGGGTGGCTGTTGTTTCATCCTTTAGTTTGTTTTTTTGTTTTGTTTTTTCAATATGTGCCCCTTTTGGTCGATTGATTGTGATGTGAGACTATGTCACCTGAAGCTAAAAGAGTAGCAGCAGTGTGCGTATTACACACTCTGTTACCGTATCTCGTTGCCCCTTTCACAGACAGGAATGGGGATAAGGTGTAAATATCAGAGTATGCCCAAATGCCTCGTATTTAATAGAAAAAACATTCACATGTGGTCAAATTATATTGAATTCATGGGGAGGAGGACTGAGTGCAGGTGAGAATCTAATCTGGTTGAAGAGCAATCAGTGCTGTGGGAGTAGTTGTACAGTATAATAAATCCAATATTGTGTAGTGTGCTGAAATGAGAGGTATTGACCTCAGAACTAAGCTCAAGGAAACAGTGTTACAGTTTCTAGAAAGAGAGCGTGATGAAGAAGTAGTGAGACACACTGTACATAAGATATAACTGGGAATGTATAATATTACTGAGCTAAATAGTGTCCATGAGCAAGTATAAGAATTGTGCAGACTTACACAGAAGGTAGCAGCTTGAAACCAGCCTATCATTCAGTGCAGGACTGAACAAGGCATGCAGTACATATAATGTTTCAGTCAGGTTATTCTGCAGCCAGTCACGACTCACCAATATCAGGCAGGCCCGTGGGAAACTGTAGGGTACAGTGTCCCTGCAATCCAGAGAGTGTTCAGCAGTGCTAGTACGCAACAGGTGCCCAGTGTCCGTCCAGCTCAAGAGGAGCAGAAAATGCAGGCGTCCGCTCAGCAGGTGGTATCGCCGACAAGTATTGAGTTTCAGAAGAGAGAGAGAGCCGGGTCCAGAGCTCCCGCAGCCGCATGGAGACCTCAGGGGAGAAGGGAGAGCTGGCAGCAGAAGGAGTGTCAGGTAAGCATGGGGGGATGCTGTATACTGGAAGCCGCCCGTGATCCCCGCTCTGAGTCTAGACCCAGGCACCTGCCACGTGTAAGGGCCTCAGCCTGCAAGGAGACATAAAGCCTCCCCCGGCTCCAAAACCACACACAGCAAGGGCACCGAGGGTGCAGGTAGCCAGCGGTGTGGGTGTGATAGATCCCTGTTCTATTAAAAAGGCAGGTTGTCCACTCACACCTGATTGTCATCCCATAGATTGAAAATACCTGACTATAATTTCATCATCAAGATATCTGCTAAACCTAAAGGTTCACATACTTTTGCTACTCACAGATATGTGATATTGGATCACTTTTCTCAATAAAAAATGAGCACGTATAATTTTTTTCTCTCATTTGTTTGACTTTGTTTTCTTTATCTATTTATACACTATCTATATCTATTTAGAGGTAAAAGCTTGAGGGACATCCTAGTAAAAACTAATGTGATGTGGAAGTAGTCATTAGAACAGTTTCCCAAACTCTAAAATTTCAGTCCAGGTTTTAAGGCTATCCATGCTTGAGTCCTGATGGTTATAAGAAATTGACTGAGGTACCAATTAAATCACCTCTTCTCAAGCATGAATGTTCTTAAGACCTGAATTGTACGTCACGAACCGATCACTTACCACTGCGGGTTCTGTGGTCCGTCCGTTGCCGGCGCGGTTGCTTGCAGTGCTGTGCGGCCATATGGGGATGTGGTGTGGTCAGCGGCAGAGGTGATGCAGGTGCTGGGAGCCTGGAGTTCGAGGACCGAATGTGTGTCTGCAGTATAGGAGGTGGCCATGTTGGAGACCAAATGAGCACCTGTGAGCACTTCTGAAACACCTGTGGGTAAGTGTTAGCCAATCCCGTGCTTGTGCTGCCTTTAAGTAGGCTGGGATTATGTTACTCTGAGCCAGTGCTTTGTTGTATCTACTCTATGCCCTAGCTCTGTGCTCTCTCCGTGATATCCTGTGTGGTTCCAGTGGTCCTGATATCGCCTCCACTGTCAGGGGTCTGCCTGCATCCTTCACCGCAAGAAATCCACCAGCTCCCTGCTGTGCTGTCAGTCAATCGCTCTCCAAGTGGCAACAAGTGGATTCCCAGAGTTCTGTGAGAGGTTACCCTGTTCAGTGACTGCCTGCCATAATCACACAGTCTGTGGAAGTTCTACCTAATCCTGATCCTCGTTCTCTCATCATCCAGTTTAACTCATTCTTCACCATTGTCGTCTGCTGCAGCTTCACAGTGCTTCAATTATTATCTTCACAGTCTGCAAGTATTCCATTCAGTATTGTATCTTCATTGTTGCTTCATTCAAGGACAATTCTTCACAGCCTTCCAGTTTAACCTTTAAGCTTCAGTACAAGTCTCTACAGTTATTAATTTATGTCTACAATATCCAGTTAACACTCCTTACAGTTTGACACCAATCATTGCTTCATTTGGGCAATTCTTCATTAATTCTCAAGCCTGTTTAAACTCCGTTGTATGAACATTTCTTCAATGCATCTATAATACTGTTCCAGCTTATCATTATGCCATTTATTGCAGTACGTCAGTTTACATACGTGACTATTGATTGTCATTTAACTCATTATTGGAATTGTTGTCTTTAAATAAATATATGAAACTGAACTTTTTTCGTCCTCCCTGCTTCCACCATACTCCATCACCTACACCTTCGGTTAGTCCAGGGTTAATGGATTCACAAAAACAGTCGGCCCTGACCGTAAGCACTGGCCCCATGGATCCGTCGGGTGACCAATTCACAGGAGGCGGTGCCACGGCAAACATCCTTTCCCGTCTGGAAAATCAGGAGTCCATACAGACACAAATAGTTCAGTTTATGCAAACTATGGTAGATCGTTTGGAGTCTCTTCATACGGCTATAAAGACACCACAAGTTCAAGTTCCAGCTCCGTTGGTCTCGGCTTCCGCAACGGTTTCTCCAGTGACGGTGCCTATGTCTCGTCTGCAGTTACCTTCGCCAAGTAAGTTAGATGGGACCCCAAAGCTTTGCAGAGGATTTCTGAACTAATGCGAGATCCAGTTCGAACTGTTGTCTGCTAGTTTTCCATCAGCCCGTTCTAAGATTGCATATATTACTGCCCTCCTGTCCAGTCAGGCCTTGGACTGGGCGTCGCCACTGTGGGAGAGGGGAGATCCTATTCTCTCTAATTATAAAGAGTTCGTATCATCCTTCCGGAAAATCTTCGATGAACCTGGTAGAACCACCTCTGCATCTTTGGAGATTCTCCATCTATGTCAAGGTTCACGTCCTGTTAGTCAATATATTATTCAGTTTCACACATTCTCTCCAGAGTTAAACTGGAATGAGGAGGCCCTGGTCGTGGCATTTTGGAATGGACTCTCAGAAAGAATCAAGGATGATTTAACCATTCGTGATGTGCTAACTAAGCTGGATGAATTCATTTCCATCTGTAATAAACTTGATCTACACTACAGAGAGCGACGGTTACAGAAATCTAAGGCTGAGCGATCTAGTCCGCGATATCCCAGACCTCGATAAGATTCTTCTTCATCTCAGTCTCCCGTGTGGACAGAAGAGCCTATGCAGATCGGGCACTCTCACCTCACGGAGGTGAAACGAATTTGTCATTGACAGGGTAACCTCTGCATTTACTGCGGGTCCTCAGAACATTTCATTAAGTCTTGCAAACTCCGGCAGGAAAACTCTCACTCCTAGATTATTCAAGAGAGGTTAAGCTAGGAGTTACTTTGGAATCACGTTCTGGGAAGGAGCCAACTTTGCCTATTCGTTTAGAAGCTCCGAGTTCTACAGTTAAAGTTTCTGCTCTCCTAGATTCCGGTGCAGCCGAGAACTTCATCACCTCAGCCTTTGTCAAATGGGCTAAAGTTCAAACTATGACTCTGGAAGGAGTAGTTTCTGTTACAGCAGTGGATGGAAGTCAAATTCCAGACTGCATAATTACTCATCGAACCATGGGGGTAATTCCAAGTTGATCGCAGCAGGAAATTTTTTAGCAGTTGGCCAAAACCATGTGCACTGCAGGGGGGGGGGGGGGGGGGGGCAGATATAACATTTGCAGAGAGAGTTAGATTTGGGTGGGTTATTTTGTTTCTGTGCAGGGTAAATACTGGCTGCTTTATTTTTACACTGCAATTTAGATTGCAGATTGAACTCACCACACCCAAATCTAACTCTCTCTGCAAATGTTATATATCTGCCTCCCCTGCAGTGCACATGGTTTTGCCCAACTGCTAACAAAATTCCTGCTGCGATCAACTCAGAATTACCCACCATATGTCTCAAGATGAAGGTTGGAGTGCTCCATTCCGAATATATTTCCTTCCTCGTGATTCCCAAAGCCTCTCATGATGTGATACTTGGATTACCTTGGCTGCAGAAACATAATCCACAATTCAACTGGCAAACCATGGAAATTCTTTTGTGGGGTGAATCTTGTACCAAGGACTGTTTAACTTCAGTTAAACCCCTTTGTTCAGTTAGTTTTCCCGAATTACCTTCAGTCTATCAATCTTTTGTGGATGTCTTCAGTAAACAAGCAGCTCACTCCTTACCCCCTCATCGCTAACTACCCAATCAATTTGGTGCTGAGTAAAACACCTCCTAGGGGGTGAATTTATCCGCTGTCCATTCCAGAGACTCAAGCTATGTCTGACTATATACAGGAGAATTTATCCAAAGAATTTATTAGACCAGTGGTTCTCATACTCGGTCCTCAGGACCCCACACGGTTCACGTTTTCCATGTCACCCAGCAGGTGCACTGTGTATAACCAACTGTCACATTTGAAAAATCTACAGGTGACCTACAAAACATGAACTGTGTGGGGTCCTGAGGACCGAGTTTGAGAACCTGTGTATTAGACCATCTTCTTCACCTGCAGGAGCTGGATTCTTCTTCGTTAAGAAGGTCGGTGGATTACGACCATGCATAGATTATTGTGGACTTAATGAGATCACTGTGAAGAACAGGTACCCACTGCCGTTAATTTCAGAATTATTCGACCGGGTAAAGGGAGCTACAGTGTTTACGAAATTAGATCTTCGTGGAGCCTACAATTTAAGTAATATCCGTGCAGGGGATGAATGGAAGACCGCCTTTAATACCCGTGATGGGCATTACGAATACCTAGCGGCAGAGGTGATGCAGGTTTTGGGAGCCGGGAGTGCCGGGACCGAATGGCCAAAGGCGCCGCTGTGTGTCTGCAGTATAGGAGGTGGCCATGTTGGAGACCAAATGAGCACCTGTGAACACTTGTGAAACACCTGTGGGTAAGTGTTAGCCAATCCCGTGCTTGTGCTGCCTTTAAGTAGGCTGGGATTATGTTACTCTGAGCCAGTGCTTTATTGTATCTAATCTATGCCCTAGCTCTGTGCTCTCTCCGTGATATCCTGTGTCGACACTGACACTAAGGTTGGAGTATGGAAAACCCTGCATTAGAAGAAGGGTAGACTGTGGGAGGCATATGTTCAGCAACTATATTCAGTAAGGCTGTGGCATTGAAATGATGCTCAGTTAGTATTAAAGGGCTTTATGGATGCCATGTAAAGCATTCCCCACACCACTATATCTCCGCCACCACTAGCCTAAACTATTCACACAATGCAAGATGAATAAATGGATTCATGATGTTTACTCCAAATTCTGACTCTTGTCATCGGCATGGCTCAGCCGAAATCTAGATTCATCAGACCAGGTGATGTTTTTGCAGTATTCAAAAGTCTCATTACGGTTTTCCTATGCACACTGTTGCCTGAGTTTCCTGTTCTTAGCTGACAAGAGTAAAACCCATTGTGGTCTTTTGCTGTAGTAATCCACTATCTTCAAAGTTCACATGCTGTCCATTCAGAGATGATCTTTTGCATTACACTGTTGAGTTACTGACCCTTTTCCTGTCTGGCCTTCTTTGACTCTCTCACACTTACAAGACATTTTCGCATATAGAAGTGATGCTCACTGGATAGTTCGTATATTGTGCACCATTCTCTGTAAAATAACTTCAGAAACAGTGCTTGAAAATTCGTAGAGGTCCGCAGTTTCTTAGGTACTTAAGCCCTGCTGTCTGGCACCAGCAGTCATTTCATGGTTAATACATTTCATATCTTGTCTGGCTCCATTAAAATAACTCTGATATTAATATAATTAATCTAAAACCATACCAACCAATAAAACATTAGCTTTCTTGTTTAACCTGCACAAGACTGGTAGTAACTAAATGCAGATTTGTAATCAGGGATGTAGCAGCATACCTCAAACCTGTCCCAATTTAGGCAGCATAGTTCCGACTGGGGGACCACTGTCCCCATCGGGAAGGATGGGGTTTGGGGGGAATGTATTCTGCCTACCATTTCTCTGCATAGCAGGGCATAGCATCTGGTATTTAAAGATTGCATTTTTGGGGAAGGGAAAGGAACCAGGGAAAACCCAGTGCATTGGAAAGGCTGGACATGTCCAGTGAGAAATATTAGTAAACCCCAATGTGTTTTTTTATTTTTTTATTTTCAGTGATAGAAGTATTTGCAAAGAATCACGAGAAAAGCAAAGAATAATTCTAAAGTCCGCAATAAATGTTACCCTAGGCAGCCGTCACACATCACTAAGGGAACACCACGTCCCTAATTACAAGATACAAGTCACAGAAAAATGGATGTGTGCATGGGCGCCCTTGTAACAAAGATGATTGCTATGACAAGGTGGTTTGTATAAAAATACAGTACTTTAATACATAGAAAATGGATACATACAGACCATAAATTCATAAAAAACAATGTGCCAATCCCAAATAAGATCTCACCCTCTATAGGATTTGCGGTGGGCAGAGAGCCTCTTAATACAAAAGGCAATCCGGTCCCGGTGGAATAATCGTCGCACCACCGCAAAAAGGCTTATTCCATTTGGAGGTTGAGTAGGGAATCAGGCAGTGCAGATGGAAAAGATGTCCGTGTCGTCCAAACGACGCGTTTCGGAGAATATTCTCCTTTTTCAAGCTTGGATGACATGGACCATCACATTACAGATCCAAGCTTGAAAAAGGAGAATATTCTCCGAAACGCGTCATTTGGACGACACGGACATCTTTTCCATCTGCACTGCCTGATTCCCTACTCAACCTCCAAATGGAATAAGCCTTTTTGCGGTGGTGCGACGATTATTCCACCGGGACCGGATTGCCTTTTGTATTAAGAGGCTCTCTGCCCATCGCAAATCCTATAGAGGGTGAGATCTTATTTGGGATTGGCACATTGTTTTTTATGAATTTATGGTCTGTATGTATCCATTTTATATGTACAGGTTGAGTCTCCCTTATCCAAAATGCTTGGGACCAGAGGTATTTTGGATATGGGATTTTTCCGTATTTTGGAATAATTGCCTAACATAATGAGATATCATGGTGATGGTACCTAAATCTAAGCACAGAATGCATTTATGTTACATATACACCTTCTACACACAGCCTGAAGGTAATTTTAGCCAATATTTTTTATAACTTTGTGCATTAAACAAAGTGTGTCTACATTCACACAATTCAGTTGTTTCATATACACCTTATACACACAGCCTGAGGGTCATTCAATACAATATTTTTTAATAACTTTGTGTATTAAACAAAGTTTGTGTACATTGAGCCATCAAAAAACAAAGGTTTCACTATCTCACCCTCACTCAAAAAAGTCCGTATTTCGGAATATTCCGTATTTCGGAATATTTGGATATGGGATACTCAACCTGTATTAAAGTACTGTGTTTTTATACAAACCACCTTGTCATAGCAATCATCTTGTTACAAGGGTCATTTTGTTTCTGTGCAGGGTAAATACTGGCTGCTTTATTTTTACAGTGCAATTTAGATTGCAGATTGAACTCACCACACCCAAATCTATCTCCCTCTGCACATGTTATATCTGCCCCCCCTGCAGTGCACATGGTTTTGCCCAACTGCTAAAAAATTTCCTGCTGCGATCAACTTGGAATTACCCCCAATATTCAGAGCATGTTAAATGAACCTAGTAGAGATACTGAACAGTCTCCTGTCTATAATTATAACAACTACAAACAAGGTGGGAGTAAATCATTTTATGTTCTATTACATTACGGAAATTCACTTTACCAATAATGTCTATTAAGAGCTTATTGAGTAACCTTGAACCATTTTCTTCTGCACAGGGTAGTTAACTTTATTTCATCCTGTATTCAAGAGAATCATGCACTAAACAGGATGGCAAATTAGGGAGATTGCTATTTTTAGGAATGAATACAGATCTCTGTAAAGCCCACGTCTCCTTGGCAGCCATCCAAAAGCAAAAGAAAGCGGTAAACATTTACTATGTGTGCTGAGAGACTCACATGGATCTGTAGATAGAGCATGACCCCTGCATGAAAAGGCAATCAAACATATGACGCCGGTGTCATGTGGAATAATGTCTGGCATATTTTCTGCCATAGGAAAGACAGGAAATAAAGCTTTGCCACGTGTTTTCTGATAGAAGACTATGACGAGATTGTAGATGGCAAATACATTCACAAAAACAATATACAGTATACACATTATAAAAAATCCTAACTAAAACACCTGCTTCATTTGTAGGTCATGGTTACAGTTTGTTAAAATGAAAATAAAAAAATATTTTTCTCTATTTAGTATATAAAATGTATTGTGTACTATGCGCTAAAATTTCTAATGGGTGGTGGTAGGAATAAATGATCTATAGACATATATTACTATTAGAAAATAGGATCGCACATGTATAAACCATGCTTTCTTGATGGTTTCAGCCAGCACAGAAACCCAAAAGAGGCACACATGAAAATCATAGGGGATGGAGATGTATCAAACATTGGAGAGAGATAAAGCATACCTTCCCAACAGTTACGTTTTCCTGGTACTGTCCTGCTGTCCCACCCGCAGACGCAGACAGTCCCACGGTGTGGAAGGGAGTTAGGAGACCCCCTCTCACTTGCTGCTCAGTTTAGCGGCGCAGCTTTGAATAGATGACCGTGTCTATTCACAGCTGGAGAGAGGGACTGGGGGCATGCCAGCAGCTCCCGGAGTGTTGGACCCCACAGTGACTGAAACGGGGGCATGACTTACGATGGCGGCATTCCCATGAAGCCATGCCCCCTTATACTGAGACCATGCCCTTTTTTTTTGGACCGCACCTTGGGTATGCACAGGATTCCTGGGTCCTGCAGATTTAATGATGGGAGGTATGGATAAAGTGGAGAGAGATAAAGGGGTAATGTATTGTACCCGCAGATATCGTGCGGGTATAATGCTTCCTACTTTGCCTCTTTACCAAGGCAAAGCAGGAAGCAGCAGCACAGAGATGTATTAACTTCTCAGATGCTGAAGTGGGGGAGTGAAAATTCCTCCCTCTGGCATTCGCTACCAGACCCCCACAGCACATCAGCTTAGAGCTGATGAGCCGTGTCTCTCCGGCTGGCTCCACTGGGCATGCGCAAGATCTCGTTACCCTTGTGAGAGCTCCCATGCGGCCTGGAGCTGGCAGCCGCCACAGCTAAGGACAGTGCTGTCAGTGCTTGGGTTTATGGGCAACAACACCTGCAGCTGTCCAAATCGATAGCTGCAGTTGTCGGAACAGTTAGTGCCACTGACCGTTCATACATTGCCCCCCCATATCGGCGTGCTATATTGTAGATAGCTGCGCCGATAGTGATAGGGGAGCTTATCGCCCCTGTTATATAGAACACTTCTCCTCCTTCATACATGGGGAGAAGTGGTATCAGGGCACAGAACGGCACTGATACCGCTTCTCCCACATAACGACCCTTATTAAATCTACCCCAAAGTACCAACCAATCAGTACCAACCATTTCACAGGCTGTGCTTGGAAAATGACAGTAACTGATTGGTAGGTACTTTATCTGTCTCCAAGGTTTGATACATCTCTCCCAGAGTCTTTTTAAATAGAAAAAAATTGATTTCCAGAGCAGTCAACACCTACTGCTAACTCTTCCGAAGGCTGACTGTAAGACACCCAAAGAAGTAGTTGTGGGTACTTAGCATAAAACTGTTAGTGCAGTTCAGATTTTTAAAATAAGTGAGAAAAGCAAGAGGAGAATATTATCAAACAGAAGTGGTTTTGATTGGCAGGTCTGTGGCTGGTTGTTCCAACTAAATGATATTTCCCATTACTGCTTTGAACGCAAAATGGACAAAAAAAGAGTGGTTCAATCATTAAATACAGTATCTCAACCATGTCAAACAGATGGATTATTTCCAATCTGAGCTTGTCATCAGATCTTGAAATGCATAGCTTTATTTCACCACTTTTCGTAAGGGTACTTTATTAAACTCTAAAACTGTGTTCTTAGACACCCTGGGGAGCCTCGGGGCACTTGCAGGGGTGCCTTGGATTGTCCAAGACCAATTAAAATTATTTATGGTCAATGTTATAGGCAAAACCAGTGCTGGTGGCTGCTAATAATAAAATATGTCGACAAACAGAAGCAAATTTTGTCCCTTGCCACACAATTGAACCTAAGAATGACATATAAACACAATTTACTTAATTTAATATTTCTTTCCAAATTTGTCAATTAGAAATTTTTGGCCTAGGGGTGCCATGAAAAAAATTCTTATACTCTAGGGCGTCACGATTCAAAAAAGTTTGGGAACCACTGAACTAGTGATATCCATGTGATATGCAGTATTTAGCAGGCTATAGAATATCCTGGCATCACTGGCAAAACATACTGTATATTATCAATGTATTGTAAATTAATCGGTATGTTTGAGTGTTAATATTAAGCTCCAGTGTTTTCCCAATTGTTTTCCAATGCTGTCAAATAGGCTGCTTTCAGGGGCATAGCCAGAAATTTGTGGGCCCCATAGCAACATTTTGAAGGGGCCCCTGTCCCAATGCTTCTAGAGAGACACCTCTCCACAATAGTTGTTAATTCAGAAATCAGCAGAGGTAGAGTGACGTCACCAGCAGCCAGAAATAATATCAGCCTTCACAAAAAGGGCAGAGCCCCTAGACCCTGTTGCACAGACAACACACAACATTTGCAGACCCTATTGCATGGGAGAGTAAGGTAGGCACAGAACAGGGCTACAAAGTTACGTACATTTACCTATGAAGCAGTGCATAACATTATGGAATCCTGGCTCTCCACTTACTCTAAAAAGACTTTTAAACATTGTTTTATTACTGTATCAATACAATGATACTATGTATTATTATTATATGGATACAGTTTCATCTCTATGGAATATTGATCTAAAACTTGAAAGCGCTCATCTTACTAATATTTTTCTATTCTTATTGATCTTTATCTATTTGTAACCCCTAGTGTGCATCTTATACAAACAAGCATGGTGTACTTTTAATTAAAAATTAATCCAGTTGTTAATTGTATGCCTCATAATATTGCCCTAGTTCATTTTCTGAATCATAGTTGTGCCCTAGTTAATATTATGCCCCACAGTAGTGCCCGTGTTTATTTTCTGAACAAAAGTAGTTCCCTAGTTTACATTACTGTATGTCATATTGTAGGGCTGCCAGTGCACATTATGCCACACACTACCCCAATTTGACATTATGACATACAGTGCCCTCCAGATAAAATTATGCCACACTATAGTGTTGTCACTTCATATTGTGCCACATTACAGTGCCCCTGTTTATATTATGCAACATTTTAGTGCCCCCCACTTCATATTCATATTACAATGAGATGGTCAGATTATGCCACATTTCAGCGTCCAGTTCAGATTATGCCATATTTCAGTGTTCAGGCTGGGCAGTGTCTCAGACCCAATTATGTAGTAGACAAATACAGAAAACTGGTATAAATGTGTCCACATAGAACTATACTTTTGCGCCATATGGTGCGATGTGCTGTCCAAATTTATCTTCATTGTGCTACTTTTTCTACAATTTTGTCTTTCTTCGCTTATAGTGAACTGAGGACTAGTGCTTTGGCATGGCTATTTAGTGCCATATGAGGATGTACAGATGTAGCCACCTTTATCTTGACCGATTCTCCGCCTAGACTGACGTTTAGTCACGCTAAGGCGATAGCTTAGCTTGCTGAGTTTAATCACAGGCAGGTGTGTTGAGGCGATTCTAGAAACTCAGCATGCATTACACATCACCACTGGGTGGCTAATGCTCCACTAATCCAGTACTTTCGATCATATAGCGGCGGATTGATCTACAGCTCTGGCAAATGGTCAGTGACGACTGTAATGTTAATAGATGGTGACCAATGGTCAGATGGTGAGAGTTCTCAATATAAATAAATCGTTTATACAGACACAAACGAACATGTTAAAACACTTGTGTATGCAGACGCAAGATTGTGTATGGAGACGCAACTAATTGTGTAAAAGGAAGTATGTACAATGCATAAACACCGTGCTTTTGAAATACATGTACAGTATGAGCTTCCGAGTTCCCGTGACATTCACTTTATTATAATTTTTTTTCTTTGTTATACATTCAATGGAAGGGTGCACACAGGTTTCACATAAATCTTGTCTTGTAACCTGATCGGAACTCCCTAACTGTCTACTGCATGAACTGTGCAGGCTCCCAAGGGGGAAGGTGAAAGTGGGATGGGGGAAGGCCAGGCAGTGGAAAATACTGTGTTCAAAGAACGAGCCAATGCTGAAGGAGCGTCAGAATCCCCTAGCTAAAATACACAGGGTCGATAGGGATAAGCGAGGTCTATGCACATAACGATACACCAGACCCCATCGCATCACAAAGTGACAAAATGTCCGAGGCACATGAACCCCCTCCTTGTAGCATTATGTGCATAGACCTCACTTAACCCTATCACCCCTGTGTATTTTAGCTAGGGGATTCCGACGCTCCGTCAGCACTTCCCCGAAGCCTGCAAAACCTCGCTCCATAGCTGAGTGCTGACACAAGGTGGATGTTCATGTGCCTTGGACATTTTGTCACTTTGTGATGCGATGGGGTCTGGGGTATCGTTAAGTGCATAGACCTCGCTTATCCCTATCGACCCTGTGTATTTTAGCTAGGGGATTCTGACGCTCCTTCAGCATTGCCCCGTGACCTACAAAATCTGTGCTGTTACTTGCTCCATAGCCGAGGGTCTCCATGGGGCAAGGAGTCACAGGCGGTAGCCATTTCAATTGAGTCTGCCCTGCTACAGAATTGTATGTGTACCGTATGGTGCATAGAACCTTAACAGTACAACCGCTCCTGCAGCTTTGCCCTGGTTTATGTGAATAACTTCCTCCCTGTCTACTGCATGACCTGTGCAGGCTCCCAGGGGAGAAGGGAGATGGGCTAGCGGGAGGCGGTGGAAAATACAATGCTTTTGAAATGCAATTATTGTATGAGTCCGAGTCCCCAGTATGTTCTTCTAGTGTACTAATTAGCACGGACAGCTTTTAACGTACAGTGGCAAGTTTAATCTTTCTATGTATAATGGAGAGATAAAAGCTCCTCCCTAAGTTCCTAGATGCCAAATCACCGTCCTTAGTATCTCTGTACAGTATGTTCTACTAGTGTACTAATTAGCATGAACAGCTTTTAACTGGATGCCAAATCACTGTACTTAGTATCTCTGTACAGTATGTTCTATTAGGGTACTAATTAGCACGAACAGCTTGTAACGTACAGCGGCAAGTTTAATCTTTCTATGTATAATGGAGAGAGATAAAAGCTCCTCAGTAAGTTCCTGGATGCCAAATCACTGTACTTAGTATCTCTGTACAGTATGTTCTATTAGGGTGCTAATTAGTACCCTAATAAAAAATACTATACAGAGATACTAAGGACGGTGATTTGACAACCAGGAACTTAGAGAGGAGCTTTTATCTCTCTATATTATACATAGAAAGATTAAACTTGCCACTGTACGTTACAAGCTGTTCGTGCTAATTAGTACACTAGTAGAACATAGAGTACAGAGATACTAAGGACGGTAATTTGGCACCCAGGAATTTAGGGCGGAGCTTTTATCTCTCTCCATTATACTTAGAAAGATTACAATGGAGAGAGATTAAAGCTCCTCCCTAAATCTGTGGATGCCAAATCACTGTACTTAGTATCTCTGTACAGTATGTTCTACTAGTGTACTAATTAGCACGAACAGCTTGTAACGTACAGTGGCAAGTGTAATTTTTCTAAGTATAATGGAGAGAGATAAAAACTCCTCCCTATGTTCCTGGATGTCAGATTACCATGCTTAGCATTTCTGTACAGTATTTCCTATCTAGCCAGAAACCCTGCATCCTGTGCAAGCTAGGCGGACAACTGGAGGGGACCCGATACACGGTTGCTTCCCGTTTCCCTTTCCAGTGTCACATAAACTAGTGGTTGATCTGCCCCGAAAGCCAAGAGTCTCCTCTTTTGTTTGGTACCAGTCCTGAGTCTCTGGGACACCCAGAACCAGAGATATCAGTACGCAAAGTGGACCCATTTTCCCATAGACTATAATGGGCCCGTTAATTCAGACCCACCATGGGTTCCGACGCTTGCCATGAGCCTTGTGGGGGGGGTCACAGAAACTTGGGGTTGGTACCCTCCGGTAGCTAATTGTCTCCCCTTCCAAACCAACCTAGCGATGAAGGCTCCCACCTTCTATGCTGAAAGTCCCAGTTTTGAGTCCCAAAGTGCCAACCTTTTTTTTTTATATGTTCCCGTGACATTCACTTTATTATTTTTTTTCTTTGTTATACATTCAATGAAAGGGTGCACACAGGTTTCACATAAATCAAAGTAAATCTGCAGCAGCGATTCATTCCGCTATATACAAATACACAGCGGTAATGAGTATAAATTAGTGTATTCCGACGCAACTAACTGAGCAACACAGTACTGTAGATCGTCGGCATTTGTGTATTGTACCTGACCTGAATTACCTCCCTGTCCACTGCATGACCTGTGCAGGCTCCCAGGGGGGAAGGGCGATGGGGGTAGGGAGAGGCGGTGGAAAATACCGTGCTTTTGAAATACAAGTATTAGCGTCCGAGCCCCCTAAGACATAAACCAACACCAATGGGAAGGAAGTGCCAACCTTTTTTTTAATGTGTTCCTGTAACATTCACTTTATTATTTTTTTTTCTTTGTTATACATTCAATGGAGGGGTGCACAAAGGTTTCACATAAATCAGAGTGGGCAGGGGATTTTCCTACATACAGTAGTATACTGTTGCACATGTCTTGTAACCTGATCGGAACTCCCTCCCTGTCTACTGCATGTACTTTGCAGGCTCCCAGGGGGGAAGGGGAAAGTGGGATGGGGGTAGGGCGAGGCAATGGAAAATACTGTGTTCAAAGAAAAGGCATAATCAAAACCATGGGGAACTTTGCGATGTATCGTTAAGTGCATAGACCTTGCTTATCCCTATCACCCCTGTGTATTTTAGCTAGGGGATTCTGACGCTCCTTCAGCATTACCCCTTAGCCTGCAAAACCTATGCCATTGCTCGCTCCATAGCTGAGTGCTGCCACAAGGCAGGGGTTCATGTGCCTCGTACATTTTGTCACTTTGCGATGCGATGGGGTCCGGTGTATCATTATGTGCATAGACCTCGCTTATCCCTATCGCCCCTGTGTATTTTAGCTAGGGGATTCTGACGCTCCCCCAGCATTGCCCCGTAGCCTGCAAAATCTGTGCTGTTACTTGCTCCATAGCCGATGGCCGCCATGGAGCTAGGAGTCACAGGCGGTAGCCATTTCAATTGAGTCTGTCCTGCTATAGAATTGTATGTGTACCGTATGGTGCATAGAACCATGACAGTAGAAACTCTCCTGCAGCTTTGCCCTGCTTTATGTAAAACTTGTGTTTTGTCAGTTTTCTATGCGATCGAGCCCGGTGTAATGTAATGTGCATAGACCTCGCTTATCTTTATCGCCCCTGTGAATTTTGGCTAGGGGATTGTGACGCTCCTTCAGCATTGCCCCGTAGCCTGCAAAACTTATGCCATCTCTCACTCCATATCCAAGCGCTGCTTGCCATGTGGTGGGGGTTCAGGGGCGGCGGCCATTTTGCCAGTGTGCTATGCGATTGAGTCCGGTGTACCATAATGTGCATAGACCTCGCTTATGCCTATCGCCCCTGTGTATTTTAGCTAGGGGATTGTGACGCTCCTTCAGCATTGCCCCATAGCCTGCAAAATCTGGACTGTTACTTGCTCCGTAGCCTAGGGTCTCCGTGGGGCAAGGAGTCATAGGTGGTAGCTGTTTCTATTGAGTCTGCCCTGCTACAGAATTGTATGTGTACTGTACGGTGTATAGATCCTTAACAGTAGAACTGCTCCTGCAGCTTTGCCCTGGTTTATGTGAATAAAAATAATAAAGTGTCTGGAAAAAACTAACATGCATTCGTACTTTAGGAATCGAACTCGGGACTCTGAGTATAGGAAGCGGAACACTTCACCACTTTGCCGCAGACAGATTAATAAATCCATTGGTTTGATTATGCTGTAATGGCTACGGGATTAGGACGCTAACATACTGTACGAAATTCCTAATCTCAAGAGGCAATAGTGAACTTCTAACACGTCCATTTGCGACAGTGTACACTACTGGTTTTATGTTGTTTTGTCTGCGGGACTTGGACGCTCACATATTCATAAAGTACTGTAGATGGATCATATAGTGCATGCTGTTCTATTTGCGTCTGTACCATATATACTGTATAAAATAATGCAGTGTAATGAGTATTTACTGTATTAAATAATGCAGCGTAATGAGTATTTACTGTATGCAGCGTAATGAGACGCCTTAGTAAAGTAGTCCTTATTATATATTTCAGTATTGTATTTTACGGGAGACCACACGCATGCGCAGTGGTGATTGTAAAAAGCGACATCTGCTGGATGATCGCAGGTATTGCACGTAAATGTAACGCCAAACGCTCTGTCTGCCTCCATGCGATTAGGTACGCCTCTCTGTGACTAGGCGTGCCTCCCTACGCCCCGGTACGCTGCGTATGCTCGATCGGGACAAACGCCTCAGCCAGTCAAGATAAAGGTGGCTACATCTGTATGTATGTGGATAACCTGGGTTCGGGGCCCCCTAAACCTCTAGGTCCTATAGCAATGAATCCCCCTGCACCCACTAGAACTATGCCTATTGCGGCTTTTATGTTTTTATGAACTGGCCCATTTGGAAGAGCATACCTAAATGTATTTATATTAAGGTTTTATACCATACTTTCCAACTCTGACGCAAGTTGCGGGAGACAGCAGATTTTTCTGGTAGTTCCCCGCACCACTGGAAGGGTGGCTGTATCTCACACACCCCATCCGCTTCCATAGGGAAGCGGGCTGTATATGGAAAAGACGCAGTGAATCGTGGCTTCGATTTGAGGGGGTGGGGCTAAATAGATCAAAATTGTGTCAGCCCTTCCTCTTCCTCATTGATGCTTTTGCCACTACAGGCCTTATGACATGTTAGCCTGGCCCAGCTCCCCCGAAGTTGACTGTAGTGTCTCCTCTCCGGGCTTCTCCCCGGGACGTGTCCTATAAAGTAGGTGAGTATGTTTTATACCAACCTGCCTCGATATGGAGAAAGGTCAAATGTGGAGGGAAAGCCTGAGGAAAAGCCTCTTCCTTTCAAGTTGTAAAAAAAACCTCCAAAACATAAACTTATTAAAAGTATTTTGTGACCCTCATTGATGCCTGGACAAGATCTTAGATTGTCTAATACATGATCCAGCCCTGAGTCCAGGGCTCTGGTAGCATAATCCCTCATACCTGCATGTTAGAGCAAGAAGGTGACAGCCACAGAGAAGCCAACTTACACTTTGATGGAGCTACGTACTGTAGTTCTGTGGTTTAGTCTGGATTAAAGAAAGGTGCGTTTTTACACAGCGGGTGATCAGGTCTGAATCGCGCATGCGCCGCAGTGCGCATGTGCATGCCAGAGATGCTATCGTCATCTCAGCTCAGCGATCGCCTTTGGCTGATTGACAGGCAGAGGCATTAGCTGGGCGGGAGGGGGCAGGCTGGCGGCGTTTGGCTGCCATTTTGGGGGCACGGCCCGGGCAAAGCAGGCTGCGACCCGGGATGCGACAAGTAGCACCCTATCAGCACGCAGCAGCTGCGCAGGTAGGGAGCTACTTGTCAAGTACAAAAGCATCGCCTCTGTGCGATGCTTTTGTACTTGTGGGGGGGGAGTAGGGCCTGACATGAGGGGCGGACTAGCCCTGTGCTGGGCGTCCCCCCACATGTCAGAGTAAATGATCGTAAATGTGCTAAATTTAGCACATCTACGATCAACTCTGAATTACCCCCCATGTGTGGTATAGATTTAGCAATGATGATTATTCAGGAAACATCCCAACATTGAAGTATAGGAGTGGCATTATCATGTTGTGTGGATGCTTTTCTTCAGTAAAAACTAGGCATCTTGTTAAAATTTGAGGATAGATGTTACAAAATTCTGAGAGATTGTCTTGAGATGGCTGCAAGACGATCTATCTGCTTTAGTCTACTAGAACAGCGGTTCCCAACATTTCTTCTCTCTGGTACCCCTTGATTAGGCTTTTCATTTATGAGTACAACCTCATCTCATAAATCCCTGCCACCCATCTATCCATGCCAGAAAAGACGCTTACTCATATTACGCCACGCAGTACGTACGCTTATTCACACTACCCCACACATTGGCAGATTCAATTTATACCACACCGTAGTGCTCCTTTATTTTATTTTATATTATAATATATATATATATATATATATATATATATATATGATGAAAGAATGAACAACAACTATTTATTTCACAGAGACAGCCACCTCGTGTAGCTTCTCAGAGCTGAGGCTGCTGCTGGCTTTCAGATATTAGCTGAAGCCTCCTCACTCAGTCACTCACCAGCAGCCTCACCACCTGTCCTCTCACTGCCACTGACATGTGCAGAGCATTCAGTGTGTGGCGTCAGGGCAAGGGAGCGTGGCTGATGAATTGGAGGGCAAAGCAGATTATGGGAGGAGAGGGGATGTACATAGACAATGTGTGCACATTATTAGGGAGGGGATGGGTCGCGCGGCCAACAGGGCTGTGAGCCGCGAGTACAAAGTAGCGGGTGTGAGACTGCCTGTGCAGAGGTGGTCTTACCCACATCAGGTATATTGTGGAGTGCATCCCTTTGTTAGGGTTAAGGCCCCTCGTGAGAGAGGAAAGGGAGAGCATGTGCTATAGATGCCGAGTCCGGATGGTGCCAACACCAGTGCCCACGCAGAGATGTCTGGAGCGGAGCTACCTGTATACCATTTCCTGCTCCATCATCCAGCAGCGGCTGCTTCTCCCGGCATCCTCCTAGCGCAACAGTGCATGCGTCGGGGGGGGGGGGGCGCTGAAGACGTCCGCCATTACCGACAGTGTTTTCGAGTACCCCCGACCAGTCTGCTGCGTACCCCCGGGGGGTATGCGTACCACGGCTTGGGAACCGCTGTACTAGAAGAATAATACTTGAGAAAAAGTCCACCTGTTAAAAGGATAATGATCCTAAGCACCAGACCGAAGCAACACTGACATAGTTAAAAAACAATAAAGGTGAATGATCTTTAATGGCCGAGTCAAAGTCCATGGGGCTTATTTACTAAAGGTCGATTCTCATCAATCCAAATCGATCTCAATTGATATTAGAGATCAGTGCCTTTTTTTTCAGATGTATTTTTTTATTTATATTTTTCAATCTGCAGCCAAATTCTGAATTCTGAATTTGAAACTTGCTTTAAGAGCCTACTAATCACAATGCAAATATTTGTAATATACACCCCAAAATTAGGACATCTGACCGGAGTCCAGTCCGCAAGCATCCAGAAATTCCATGCCTGCCTACCGAGACTGCTCAGGGCTAGACACATTAAGACCAGCCTCTCTGCTGATCCCACCCACCTCCTCTCCTCTTCTTTTGGCAGCATGACTGCAGCAAATAGCTTTTGCAACTTTGGCCTGTCTTGCTTACCCCATCGCAATACCATTGCATGTTATGACCAGGAAGAAGATTAGGAGGCAGTTGTGTTCAGCCAACAAATGTTTCAAATTGTCAGTCTCCTTTTCCATCTCAATATACAGTATGTCTCAACCTGCTTTTTGTTTGTCTGGTTATAGACACTCCTTTAAAGCTCTAATTCCCATGTTCCACAAGTTCTATTGTAACTCATTTATTATTATCCCCCATTATCATATAGTAGAGAAGAGCATACCATACCATACCATACACTGACCAATCACTTTCTACTTTCTGCTACAGCTAGTGTATATGAGGTGCATGCAAATGGGCATGTGTGGGTTATAACAGTATATATGATGAGGGGGCTCTGATGGCATATAAGGTGCATGTTGGGGCTATGACAAATAAATTGGTTATAAACTACTGTGGTCATGCCAGTAATCTGAAAATAAGAAAGTTGATAATAGCCCTAGTATGGACCAATCTTTTAAGTGTCATTTGTAATGCCTACAAATATGTCTTTTAGGGATTTGAATACTTTTTAAAGCCATGGTATGTGGAAATTATGAAGCTGATTCTGGTAAACTGATATGTTTTTTTATTTGTAGTGTATGTAGAATAATTATGTACAAGTTGCATTTCCTTCGCCACATACTGTTGTCTCCCAGGGAAGCAGCTGAACATGGCTTACAGAGGTTCTGTTGCTTTTCCAAATGTGGCACTTGCTATTTAACTCAGCTGGATTTTTGAATAGATTTAAAATTGATTGACCAAAAGACATTTTAAATAGTAAGCAGACTTGTTGCCTGTTAATACACTCTCTAAAGGGAGTTTCTTCTGGATGGAACAACCGATATTGTTATAGACTGTATATTTAATCTTCCTACTTTAATAGTAGAAAGACATTTTTAATTAGCATCTTTTATTTAAGTAATGCAATTATTATGTCAATTCCTATCGTGTTATACTGAACACAGAAGAAAATAGATTGAAGCAGTTGCATGATGCATCTAATGGTGATCTGTCGTCTATGGGGTATATTTACAAAAGTGCAAATTTTTAGATGATGCCCATAGCAACTGATAATACTCTACTTATCATTTATCTAGCATCTTCTAGAAGATAATAGCTAGAATTTGGTTGCTATAGACATCTCCACTTTAGTAGTTATACCCCTATGACTTTATGCAAATGTTACTAGAAAGTCCTTCCATTATGTACATCTCTGCGTCTAAATGTGCAAGAACTGAGCCGCCCACTGTCCGCTTCCATAGATGCTGAAATACCGATTGGTGTGTGTTTAGATGCATTGGGCAGCACGGACGGTGTAATGGTTAGCATGACTGCCTCCCAGCACTGAGGTCATGGGTTCAATTTCCACCATGGACTCAACTGTGTGGAGTTTGTATATTCTCCCCGTGCTTGCATGGGTTTCCTCTGGGTACTCCAGTTTGCTCCCACAATCCAAAAATATACTGATAGGTTAATTGGCTTCAAACAAAATTAACCCTAGCGTGAATGTGTGTGCATGTACATGTGGTAGGGAATATAGATTGTAAGTTCCACTGGGGCAGGGATTGAGTGAATGGACAAATATTCTCTGTAAAGTGTAGCGGAATATGTGTGCACTATATAAATAACTGGTAATAAGTAAATCATCAGTCACACCACTGAAACTTGCACCAGCCCAATGCCAAGTATAGCAAACACTTCCACCGGAGGCATAACTAGATATTTTTGTGCCCTGTGCCAAAAAGTGAACTGGTGCCAACCCCCTATACTCAAAATTGGGAAAAGCGGCGTGACTTTGTAGGGAGCGGTCGAGGCCACAGAATAGTAGTAATTCACAATACACCCCACAGTAGTGCCCGTTATTCACATGACATTGCACAGAAGTACCTCTTACACACATTGAACCACTCATTAGTACCCCTTATACACATTACACCACAGTACTGCCCCTTTTATACATTACGCCTCCTCCCTCTGCATCCCCATCATTGTATAATAGTAGTGGTGCGCCTGGCAGAGAAGGAGCAGGGTACACTGCTACTATTATACATTGCAGCAGTGCATACCAACTGTACATGGAAAGGAAGAGTACATGAGCACTCTGTTTATGCCCCACAGAAGGTGATATAGAATAAGAGGGTACCCAGGGATGAGCAGGAGAACTTTGGCAGCACAGGACTCTGAGGAGCGAAATACAAAATGGCAGCCACTTACCCCAGATGTAAGCTCAAGTGACGGAGAGAGGAGAGACCATGCAGTTACCGGGAGCACCGCAGCAGGTCTTCCATTCAGGCAGTCACTGATGGAGAGGCCAGGCAGGAGCAAGGAGGCATCGGGCAGCAAGATCTGAAATCGCACCAGCAGGCTGTACAGCAGGAGTAGAGCTCTGTTCCCAGGTAAGAAATAGTCTGGAGCAAGATGTGACATGCTCGACAGGCAGTTCAAATGCTCAGGATGCAGCAGAGACAGGTGAGAGGGGGCTTTACTGGGTCTGGGCAGCGGGTGGATGTGGCCGATTCCGTTCACAGGGCACATACGCTGTGTCCGGAGCACTAATTGCACCACCCTGATCTTCTCCCTGGTTTCTCTCTCTGGGCTCCATTTAACAAGGATACAAACCCTCCCAGAATTTAAAGGTTAACAAAAAGGCATGGCAAATGCTAGTCAAAATGTTAGTACATAATTTAAAAGTGCATGGAATACAGTTTATTTTCAATTGGTTTGAATATGATATTATCCTGATGGTGGCCTTCAATCGTGATACACATTAAGTGATCAATTTCTGAAGCTTCGCACCACTCAGCAGGTCATTCCTGCCGTTATCATTGCATTTTCTTGCCAAAGCTCAATTTCATTTGTCTGACTACGATAACAAACAGAGTTTTCATTACTTGGCGGAGCTTCATGAAAGGTCTCTACACAGCCAGCGGGGCCATCTGAAAGCTGAGGTGTACAAACATCGACCAAGAACCATTAATCAACTGAAGGCTGCTATACTCCAAGAAATGATCGTATTGATAACCAATAAAAATAAAATTTATTCCATGCACGTTTAGATTATGTGCTAAAATTTTACTAAAGGGCACAGGCACCCTTGGCAGTGGGCCTAATTCAGGTCCTGGAGTAATGCAATATTGGACACACTACAGCTGAAGACGTCAATAAGTTAACAGTCTGCAGCCATGTGGGGGTGGGGATGGAGATGGCCTGTTTCCAAAATGGAGCGTCACCTCCATTTTGGGGGAGTACCGAGGCCAGGATCTCTGTTGAAAGATGAAGATTTCCTGGCCTCTTTGTAGGAACTTTCGAGGACTGGCTTGCGTGACCCATGGGTCACTCAACTGCCCAATGGTGTCGCAGGTGATCTGATGCTGCATCCTAGGATGCAGTACCAGATCACAAATGGAAGCAGGAGGTGTCAGACACCTACTGCTGCATTATTAAACTAGTGAATCACTACTACTTCCAAGTAGGCATTAGTGATGCACACTCCGTCCACATCTGAATTAGGCCCAGTATGCGCAAATGCCAATAATCTCCACTGCTGCTTTGCTACTAAGCAATGTATATAAACATGTCTCACACACAGGGTCATCTTAACACATAATGTGCTGCCCGGGGCCCCACATTTCTAGGGGCTTTTGAGCATGGATGCCTGATGGTCACACAATCAGAGTGGTGAGACAGCATTCTTTACCTGCCTCCCAGCCTGCAGCCAGGCAGTGAATGGTGGATGACTGGAGCTATCCACAAATCATGCCATTCACTATATGGAAGCAAGTGGAGAGACGATGCAGAGCTGCAAGCATTTATGATTTTTTTTTGTTATTGGGGCCCCTAACCACCCCTTCACGGTAACTAATGTATTGCTTTGCCCACAGCCTACAATGCTGTTAAGAGCCCTACTCACACAGTACAGTCTAGGCACACTATGCTGTACTACAGTTACCATCATGATATATCCAAGGTTGTATATTTTATCCTAAAATCAGACTAATTTATAAATGCCAGCGACTAAGGATGGATCATGATGGTCGCTTGTTATTTTTTATTATTATTAAGCTTTATTTAGAGGTCCATAGTGCCCAATAATAGTACATACACAAATAAGCAAAAGAAGAAACCAGTGACTTACAGTTGAAGACAATATACTGTAGGACAAGTACAGGTTATATTAACATCAGCAGATGACACTGAAATAAGTATCAGGGTGGCAAAAAAAACAATGGATTTGGTATTATCGAAGGTAGTATCGAAGGACAGTGGTGACACAGATGGGGTAGACAGTGAGCATGTGAGACAGTGTTTAGGATGAGAGTTTGGTGAAGAATTGGGTCTTGAGAGCACAATTGAAGTTTTGTAGAGAGGGGGAGAGGTAGAGAATTACAAAGAAAAATCATGGAGGAGGTAATCAGTAGGCCAGAGAGGCGGTGTGCATTAGCAGAGCAATGAGGACTGGAGGGGGAAGGGTGATGAAATCAAAGGGTGCTGAGGTCAGAGATGTAAATAGGAGAGGAGTGGGTGAGGACTTTTGTAAGTGTGTGTAAGAAGTGTGAATTGGATTAAGACGAGGAAGGGGAGCCAGTGAAGGGCTTCTAATTGAGGGGAGGTTGACATAGTATGTTTGGTGAGGAAGATGAGCTGAGCAGCAGCATTAAGGACAGCTTGGAGTGAAGAGAGGCATTTGTCAGGGATGCCAGATAGGAAATTACTGTAGTCCAGTCTGGAGATGACCAGTGAGTGGATAAGGGTCTTAATGGCATCCTGGGTGCGAGAGGTTCTGATCCTGGAAATATATTTGAGATGAAACCAGCAGGTTTATGAGAGGTACTGAATGTGTTGTTTGAAGAAGAGGGAAGAGTCAAGAATTACTCCAAGACAGTGTGCTTGGGGGCTAAAGGAGTTAGTAGTGCCATCAATAGATAATGAAATTGTGTGAGGTAAGGTTGTGCGGGAGATTGAGTAAATCATCAGCTCAGTCTTAGACATGTTAAATTTAAGACAACATGGGGACATCAGAAAGATAACAGAGAGACAGTTGGAGATATGAGTGAACTGAGTGTGGAAGAGGTCAGGATAGGAAATGTAGAAAGGGATTTGAGTTTCATAAACATAGAGATGATATGGTAAGTCAAAAGAGTTAATGAGCTCAACTAAAGAGAATGTATAGAGAGAGAAAGGAAAGGACCAAGAACAGAAACTTGGGGGACCCCTACAGTGGAAGAGGGGTAGGAGGTGGAGTCATGAGAGGGGACAAAGATGGAACGGTCAGAGATGTAAGAGGATAGCCAGGAGAGGGCAGTATCATGCAGACCAAGGTAGTGAAGGATTTGCAGCAGAAGAGATGGTTCACTGTGTCAAAAGCAGCAGAGAGGTCAAGGAGAATAAGCAGAGAGTAGTGGCCCTTGGATTTAGCAGAAAGGAGGTCGTTGCAGACTTTCGTGAGGGCATTTTCATTGGAGTGGAGAGGGCAGAAGTCAGTTTGGAATGGGTCAAGCAGTGAGTGGGATGAACGAAACGCAGTATGGTATCTGTAAACAATACACTCAAGGAGATTGGAGGCAAAAGGGAGTAGAGAGATGGGTCAGTAGTTGGACAAAGTATGTGGATCAAGGGTAGGTTTTTAAGAATAGGGGGGCGAGTGCATGCTAGAAGACAAAGGAGACAGTGCCTCATTAGAGGGAAAGATTGAGGAGGTGGGCAAGATGAGAGCAGGCAGAAGGAGATAAGCAGTGGTGGAGGGGAGGGATGAATGGATGAGGGCCATTAATTCCTCACCAGATACCTGAAAGAATGTTGTTAGAGTTGGTAAGAGGGATGGGGAGGGGTGGTAAGGGAAAAGAGGTGGCTGGCTGATGGTCTGGTGCAATGTGATGTCCTGATGTATGGAGTCAATTTTGAATGTGATGTAAGTGGCAAAGTCAAGAGCAGAAAGTAAGGAGGGGAGATGAGGTGGGGGTGGGCAGAGAAGGAAGTTGACAGTGGCAAAGAGGTGCCAGGGGTTCAAAGTATGGGAAGCTATGAGGTACTTGAAATACTACTGTTTAGTGATGGAAAGGGCAGCACTGACTGATGAAAGCAGAAGTTTGAAATTGACGAAGTCTGCCCTGGAGTGTGATTTCTCTACTGTCGCTTGGCAGTATGTGAGCTTTCTTGCAGATATCTGGTACATTTGGTGTGCCAGGTTTGAGGTGGTGTTCTGCGAGGGTGAGTAGTGGTCAATGCAGCAACAGAGTCAATAGCAGAAGTAAATACTGCATTGTGTAGAGAAGTGTTTTGTTCAGGGAATGAGTGAGAATAGAAGGGAGAAGTGAGTCAAACAGGGAGTATAGGGAAGTGGTGTCGATAGCCTCAATGTTAAGCTTAGGGATGAAAGCCTTAGGAGGTAGAGATGGAGAAGCAGAGATAGATTAGTTAAAAGAGAGCAAATTATGGTCAGAGAGGGGAAATGGGAAGTTTTAGAAATTAGAAATATCACAACGGTGAATGAAGACCAGATCAGGTGAGCTCCCATTCACATGGGAGGATGAGGAGTTCCACTGGAAGAGAACAAGTGAAGAGGTGAGGTTAAGGAGTTTAGAGGCAGAGTTTTTTTTGGGGGGATATCAATTAGGATGGAGGAAATGTAAAAATAGAGGAAGTGAGGAACCCAGGAAGCAAACTTGTCTAGGAATTTGGAGGTAATGCCGGGGGGGGGGCAGTAAATGACAGCTACTCGAAGATGAACAGTAAATGAAAGCTACTTTGAAGAGGCATATAACATGGACCTCAAATATAGCGAATGTAAGGGACGGTTCTGGGGGTATGAGTTGGTAGGAGTAGCTAGAGGGTAAAAGGACCCCAACATCACCATCTTGGTGACCCTCGGATCAGGGTGTGTGTGAAAATATGCAGCATCCAGAGAGAGCAGCAGAAGAAATGGTGTCAGAGGGGGTAATCCAGGTTTTAGTAATAGTTAGGAGATGCAGTGAGTTGGTGATAAAAAGATCATGGATGGGTATCAGTTTGTTGCAAACAGATCTTGCATTCCATAGGGTACAGGGGGGTTGAGAGGAGATTAACTTGCATGGCATGGATAAAGCGGGTGTAGTGTTGGTGTGGGCTTCTAAGCTAGGAGGGGAAATTGCAGAAGTAGGGCAGACAGGAAGTACAGTGTTATGCAGATGGTGGTGCGGTGAAGAGACAGGGAAAGGAGGGAGGAAGCAGGGCGTAGTGGTGGGGTAGTAGGCCCATTGTGGAGTAGAGGTGACTGAAAGTGGTGTAAGAGGAGAGGAGGAAAAGTGAAGCAGAGGTGTGGTTGTGAAACAGAATGCAAGTAGGAGGCAAAATAAATGTATAGTTAGACAAGGAGTGATGGGGAGGATTGATGAAAACGTGGGCATACAGTATGGATGAGATAAATGGGTGGAAAAACAAATTTGGAAATAGGAGTGGAGACTATGAAACAGAACAGTAGAATTGCAGGAGTGCAGGTAAAAGTACGGTGTTGGTAAATGTGTATGTTCTACAACAATAATATAGTTTCAAGCAAAATAAAAGAAGATTAATAGGTTGAGTGAGTTGAGTTTTAAAGTAAACTGTTAGAATTGACAGACAGTAGGGAAATAGCAATGGTAAATCAGACAGGACTTTCAATAATATGTAAAGGCAAAATGATATTGGCACAGTTGAGAATTCACTAAAATAAAAGCATAAATATGAGTATTTGCATATGAAGTGGAAATGTCTTGCAACATTTCTAACACTGATTGAAGTGATATGTGTCCAGGTTATTCAGTCTGCAGTTGCTTGTAGTGGACTCACATTTGTTATTTGAAAGCAGTCCTTCGGTGTTCCACATTTTGGATAGAATGTTTTTCTGTTTTACTTCAGTTTAATATGTGTGTAACATCAAAATGATGTTTAACATTTTAGCTATCCTTTGAATAGATGTTCTTAGAGTTGATGGACACCAGACTCTATCAGCAAAGCCTCTATACAGCTCTCTAAATAATGAGACCAAACATGTGAATGCAATGATTACACCCAAACTCCAATGTACCCTCCCACAGCAAGTCTTGCAATTAAACAGTTGAGAGAAAAAAAGCTAACATACCAACCACCTAAGATTTAACAAATCGTCAGTAGATAGCAAACATTTTATACATTTATAAAGTGCAACAGAATTTGCTGAGCGGTATAAGAAACTGTTAATAAATACATTTATCAATAACAATACATCATATGCATAGACAATCTATTACAAAAGCAGGTGCCTTATGTTTATGGAAATGCTATAATTCATTATCACCTAATTAGCTAACTAATATTTCAGTGCAATCAGTAGAGATAATCTGCAGGAGGATTCTAATTTCTATTTACCTAATCATTTAAACATGCAGCACATCACAAGGAATAGTCTACAACTTTCAATTTCTTTTTTTACCTATACATTTTATCAAACCAATCTAACACATGAGGTGGAATGCTCTGCAGTTGGTTCACATATAAAATCCTAAATTACCTGTTGATGAGAGAGGAGGAATCAATTCACAATTGATATCAGTTGAAGATACAGTATAACTAATATATTTAATAAGGTTGGTGCAACATCGAAATTATGTTTAAAATTGTAGCTATCCTTAAAATTGATGGACGCCAGCCTTTATCAGCCCAGCCTCTATAATGCTCTTGTTACGGACATACTTAACATTCCTCAAGACCAGAGACATTTCCAGTGATGAAATTGTCCAGTGACAAAGCCATAAAACCTGAGAAAAAGCATATTTCTGGCAGATGGCATGTCTGGCAGAGCACTTTAGCTTGCCACAGGTTTAATGCCTACTCTGTTGGTGTAGTGGGCACCCAGGAGTGGCAATAGTCCCTGTTAGTTGGCAGGCTGACTGGATGGCTAGCCAGTGTTCGGAATGCTGGTCACATCCCCTCATCCCCTAATTACAGTGTAAACATGTGGCCTGTGTATTTCGTATGTCAGTTTTTACATGGCTTATCTGGTAAACGTACATAAGGGCGAGGAACAGAATGCATATTATATTTTTCAGCTTCAATAAAAAGTGAATGCATTATCTATTTCACATGTATTAGTTATTAACCTTTAGATTCTGATTTAAATGAAATGTAAATAATGCACAACGGCATTGAAATGTGTTCATTTGCATGCTGTTTCACTGTATGCCAGGTTTATAAAGGCTGCAGCATATTTTTCATGTGTGTCCGGTTTTAAAAGTGAATATGTGAAATAAGTATTGGGATTAAATGTACATTTGAGATATTTATATGTGAGAGTTCCGGGTATGACAGTATTTTGAAATGTGTGTCTTAATTAAGGGGGGGATTTGACTGAAGGTGCTTAGGGGACAAAAGGGGAGAAAAGGGGAGGGTGCGTTGTCCAGGGAGGAGACAGGGGTGACCAGTAGATGCCAGGATAAAAGAGGAGGAAGCCATAAGTGAGAATTATTAAAACATCAAAAAATTGACCAGTGCCGCTGAAGAGCGGCCCCCTGCCCTAGGCGCTCTGTGCCATGGTACATGTTGCCCCACCCTAGTCACGGCCCTTGTAGCACCCATTTCTGTTCTGACATATAATCAATTTCACCCACACAACAACTGTGACTAAACAATTCCGGCAACACATTCTATCTTGTAGTACACAATATTTTTTGTAACAACAATAAGTTCACTCTGTAACAAATGCACTTTGTTGCAAAAATGTGTTTTAAGATGTAAGAAAAAAATAAGATTTTTGCAACAGATTTATATTGTAATAATTGTGTGCAGTCTAATGTTTATTTACACAGGCCGGAATAAATATGAAGAACTTTAAGAACTGTAGATAATGTGAATGGTAGATCTAATTTTCACAGTATGTAATGAAACACTAGTAAATGCTGTTTAAGCATGTCTTCATGTCACTTCTGGGGATTTGCAATATACTGGCGATGTTGTTGATAACTAGTCATGAATTAGATGTTACCATAACAACATTTATTGGAATAGACTTTAAGGCAGAATGTAAACTGGTTTTAGCTAACATGCGCTGTGTCAGTGTGTGGGTTTATCAAAAGAAGCATGTAGAACACTGCTATAATGCAAAGACAGCTGGGAGTTTTTTTAAGAGAATGCATTTGCATATTGTAACTAAAAATAATTGCCACTGGTGATGTGAAACAGTACAAATGTCATCATTTTGGTAGTACTTCAAAAATTAAAAATTCATACATGTGGCAATCTATATTGATGTTAAATATATTCCATGGCATTTATGGAAATGTCATGTGATTAGCACAGCAAATTGAAAGTTGTAATATTAAGTTGCAGAACCAAACCTTCCCCAATATTAAAGCTTTAAGCATGTACTTTGCTGACAGAAATATTGGTAGCCACAGTATGTTTGTGTATAAGTGTGTGTATGTAAGGTAGTGCAAAGGGTGCGGGAGTGTGACAAGGCAATATGAGTCATCATAGTCTGCCCACTACCACAGCATGACGCAAATCAAAATGCAGTGGGGGACAGTACTAGGATGAGGGGCAGAGGTGTGAAGATGCAAACCATCATTAGTGCCCCCCCCCCCCCCCCCCCCAAAAAAAAAAAAAAAAAAAAAAAACATTTCAAGGAAAAGGAGTGGGGTGCACCTGGGTGTTCTTATTGAAATTGATAATTATCAAGGCAAGTATTGGGAATCTTTTGGTAAAATATTTACTAGGTGGAATTGCAGCTTTAACTCCGCACAGGATATCTGCTGCTGATTGATGATGATGATTAATGATTTTTATATATTACCTGAACATTGACCTTACATATGCGGTCTCCAAGCTTTGACTTGCAGCCCCATGCTCCCTTCTGTTTTGTTGTCATATGTTTTTTGTTAGCGCTTGTAATGACTATCAGAGTGGAAATGCTTGCTGTGGTAAGCTGCTGGTACATGTTTGCAACAACAATATTCAGAGTCAAAGTATTAATGTCCCTTCTTTGTCTTCATTTTTAATGAGTTATGTTTATAAGGCCTGCTGATATGTTATTACGCTATACAACTCTTTCATTAATTATATTTACCAATTTAACTTATTACAGACATTTAGTGTAATGTGTTACTCTCTTTCATTGTTACTGGGCCGCCCAATGCGACACCTGAAACGTATCTGGTAGCCTGTTACTGGGTTAGAGGGCTTGGCAGTGGATGCCTGTTTTTTTTTTTTTTTTTTTATTATTATTATTTATCTTTTTTTTTTTTTCATTGATTGAAAAAAGTTGGAATCACTGACCTTTAGTAGATCCCCACCCACGATGTGTTAGAAGAGATCACTATTCGAATACAAAATGTTTTATTACAAGACGAAAAATCAACTGCTCCAGCCCATATAGAAAGTGAGTTGCACATGCATATAGCCATGGGATTGATGGCATTGAAAAGCGTGAAGAAATTGCCCATAGCAACCAATCAAGTTTTAGGTGGTATTTATCTTGTTCATACTATAAAGTATTAGGCAGAAGCTGATTGGTTGATATGGCAACTCCTCCACTGGTCCTCTTCTCCACTCCTTTCACTGTTTGAAACATCAACCCCCATTTTCTTTGATGTAGAAAACATATTTAGTTTCAGTAATGTGACATTTCAGCAGGATTTCCCCAAAGAAGGGCGATGAGTGTAATTCCTATTTATCTTTACAGGTTAAGGAATGGTGGATATATCGTTGTGTTCTTGGGATACCTTGAAAACTTTCCACTAGAGATGTTTTTTCTAAAGAGTCAGTCGAGAGCTGACTGAATAAATATGGGATGTGCTTCAGCTAAGCATGTATCTACAGTGCAAAATGAGGAGGATACACAAAATGGCAAGAACTATCAGAACGGAGATGCTTTCTGTGGTAAGCTGCTGGTACACATTGGCAACAACCATATCCAGACTGAAAGTAATACTGTCCCTTCTTTGTCTTCATTTTTGAAAGTTACGTTCATAAATTAATTTGTAGAAAACCACACTTCTATGTATTTGTATTTATTAACATAATGGACAAATTGCTTGTTTGTGAATCTTAGTTATGGATTTCTAACTAGTGCTGTTACGGAGTATCACAAAATATAAAACAGAGGAATATTTACAATAGGACTGCATATAAGGTGCAGTAACTCGAACAATGAATTATCCTTTCAGTCTGACTGGGTAGTATAGGGATATGTCACAATTTTAGCACAGCTTCCTGTTCACCAGTTTTCCTAATTGAATGCATTGCATGTTGCAATCACATATAGGGGCTGATGCAGATGGGGTACCAGGTCAGGTGCCATGGTGTATATTTTATCTTTTCACACTGCGTATATCCAGTACGGGAAAGCTTGGTATGATATATGTATTTTGCATGTATAGACTCCTAAGAGCACAGAGGCTGAATGGGAGTATGTAAGGGAATGTCTACGTAACTGTGGTACTGTGCAAATTCACATGAAATGAGGCGTGCAATCTGCACCAGCTACATTGCAGGAGTAATGCATGAAGATGATTGATGGCAGCACAAACTCATTGATTCTCATTGGAAGGCTGACAAGTCACCTGCACAGCTGGCAACACTGACAACATTAAGCACACCGATATCAGCGATTGCATGCTTGTGGCAATTTACAGCTGTGTTGAGAGTGTTCGGGCAGGTAAGCTAATGGATTTTCCATTGCCTTAGACTTCTCAGTGCGTGCGTGTTGTCCATGAACAGTAATTGTCATCTTGCTGTGTATGCTTTGCAATTTATTATTGTCAAATCTTTTGTACCTCATATATTAAAACCATTTCTCTGACGTCCTAGTGGATGCTGGGAACTCCGTAAGGACCATGGGGATTAGCGGCTCCGCAGGAGACTGGGCACAAAAGTAAAGCTTTAGGACTACCTGGTGGGCACTGGCTCCTCCCCCTATGACCCTCCTCCAAGCCTCAGTTAGATTTTTGTGCCCGGCCGAGAAGGGTGCACACTAGGGGCTCTCCTGAGCTTCTTAGTGAAAGTTTAGTTTTAGGTTTTTTATTTTCAGTGAGACCTGCTGGCAACAGGCTCACTGCATCGAGGGACTAAGGGGAGAAGAAGCGAACTCACCTGCGTGCAGAGTGGATTGGGCTTCTTAGGCTACTGGACACCATTAGCTCCAGAGGGACCGAACACAGGCCCAGCCTCGGAGCTCGGTCCCAGAGCCGCGCCGCCGGCCCCCTTACAGAGCCAGAAGCAAGAAGAGGTCCGGAAAAATCGGCGGCAGAAGACATCCTGTCTTCACCAAGGTAGCGCACAGCACTGCAGCTGTGCGCCATTGCTCCTCAGCACACTTCACACTTCGGTCACTGAGGGTGCAGGGCGCTAGGGGGGGGCGCCCTGAGCAGCAATAAAAACACCTTGGCTGGCGAAAATACATCACATATAGCCCCCAGGGCTATATGGATGAATTTTAACCCCTGCCAGATTCCACAGAAAAACGGGAGAAAAGGCCGCCGAGAAGGGGGCGGAGCCTATCTCCTCAGCACACTGGCGCCATTTTCTCTCACAGCTCCGTTGGAGGGAAGCTCCCTGGCTCTCCCCTGCAGTTACTACACTACAGAAAGGGGTTAAAAAAGAGAGGGGGGCACTAATTAGGCGCAGTATAACAATACAGCAGCTATAAGGGGAAAAACACTTATATAAGGTTATCCCTGTATATATATATAGCGCTCTGGTGTGTGCTGGCATACTCTCCTTCTGTCTCCCCAAAAGGCTAGTGGGGTCCTGTCCTCTATCAGAGCATTCCCTGTGTGTGTGCTGTGTGTCGGTACGTTGTGTCGACATGTATGAGGAGGAAAATGAGGTGGAGGCGGAGCAATTGCCTGTAACAGAGATGTCACCCCCTAGGGAGTCGACACCTGAGTGGATGAGCTTATGGAAGGAATTATGTGACAGTGTCAGCTCTTTACAAAAGATTGATGACATGAGACAGCCGGCGACTCAGCCTGTGCCTGTCCAGGTGTCTCAAAAGCCATCTGGGGCTCTAAAACGCCCGTTACCGCAGATGGCAGATACAGACGCCGACACGGATACTGACTCCAGTGTCGACGATTAAGAGACGAATGTGACTTCCAGTAGGGCCACACGTTACATGATTGAGGCTATGGAAAATGTTTTTACACATTTCTGATAATACCAGTACCACTAAAAAGGGTATTAGGTTGGGTGAGAAAAAACTGCCTGTAGTTTTTCCTGCATCTGAGGAATTAAATGAAGTGTGTGATGATGCGTGGGTTTCTCCCGATAAAAACTGTTAATTCCTAAAATGTTATTAGCATCATACCCCTTCCTGCCAGAGGATAGGGCACGTTGGGAAACACCCCTTAGGGTGAATAAAGCGCTCACACGCTTGTCTAAACAGGTGGCACTACCGTCCCCAGATACGGCCGCCCTTAAGGAACCTGCTGACAGAAAGCAGTAAAATATCCTAAAATGTATATACACTCACACGGGTGTGATACTGCGACCAGCAATCGCCTCAGCCTGGATGTGCAGTGCTGGGGTGGCTTGGTCGGATTCCCTGACTGACAATATTGATACCCTAGATAGGGACAGTATATTACTAACTATAGAGCATTTAAAAGATGCATTTCTATATATGCGTGATGCACAGAGGGATATTTGCCGACTGGCATCAAGAGTAAGTGCGCTGCCAGAAGAGGGTTATGGACAAGACAGTGGTCAGGTGATGATGATTCCAAGGGCATATGGAAGTATCGCCTTATAAAAGGGAGGAGTTATTTGGGGTAGGTCTAACAGACCTGGTGGCCACTGGAAACAGCCAATTCCCAGGAACAAAAGCCCTCTCCTGCCTCCGCAAAGTCCTCAGCATGACGCTGGGGCTTTACAAGCGGTCTCAGGCACGGTGGGGGCCCGTCTCAAGAAATTCGAGACGTCTCCCCCTCGCCGTTTCATAAAGTCTGCTTTACCGACGTCTCCCTCAGACAGGGAGACAGTATTGCAAGCCATTCACAGGCTGTATTCCCAGCAGGTGATAATCAAGGTACCCCTCCTGCAACAGGGAAAGGGGTACTATTCCACACTATTTGTGGTACCGAAGCCGGACGGCTCGGTGAGACCATTTTTAAATCTAAAATCCTTGAACACTTACATACAAAGGTTCAAATTCAAGATGGAGTCACTCAGAGCAGTGATTGCAAACCTGGAAGAAGGGGACTATATGGTCTCTCTGGACATCAAAGATGCTTACCTACATGTCCCAATTTACCCTTCTCACCAAGGGTACCTCAGGTTTGTGGTACAGAACTGTCACTATCAGTTTCAGACGCTGCCGTTTGGATTGTCCACGGCACCCAGGGTCTTTACCAAGGTAATGGCCGAAATGATGATACTCCTTCGAAGGAAGGGAGTTTTAGTTATCCCTTACTTGTACGATCTCCTGATAAGGGCAAGATCCAGGGAACAGTTGGAAGTCGGGGTAGCACTATCTCAGATAGTGCTGCGCCAGCACGGTGGATTCTCAATATTCCAAAATCACAGCTGATCCCGACGACACGACTTCTATTCCTAGGGATGATCCTGGACACAGTCCAGAAAAAGGTGTTTCTCCCGGAGGAGAAAGCCAGGGAGTTATCCGAACTAGTCAGAAACCTCCTAAAACCAGGCCAGGTGTCAGTGCATCAGTGCACAAGGGTCCTGGGAAAAATGGTGGCTTCCTACGAAGCAATTCCATTCGGCAGATTCCACGCAAGAACTTTCCAGTGGGACCTGCTGGACAAATGGTCCGGATCGCATCTTCAGATGCATCAGCGGATAACCCTGTCACCAAAGACAAGGGTGTCTCTCCTGTGGTGGTTGCAGAGGGCTCATCTTCTAGAGGGCCGCAGATTCGGCATTCAGGACTGGGTCCTGGTGACCACGGATGCCAGCCTGAGAGGCTGGGGAGCAGTCACACAGGGAAAAAATTTCCAGGGCTTGTGGTCAAGCCTGGAGACATCACTTCACATAAATATTTTGGAGCTAAGGGCCATTTACAATGCCCTAAGCCAAGCAAGACCTCTGCTTCAAGGTCAGCCGGTGCTGATCCAGTCGGACAATATCACGGCAGTCGCCCACGTAAACAGACAGGGCGGCACAAGAAGCAGGAGGGCAATGGCAGAAGCTGCAAGGATTTTTCGCTGGGCGGAAAATCATGTGATAGCACTGTCAGCAGTGTTCATTCCGGGAGTGGACAACTGGGAAGCAGACTTCCTCAGCAGGCACGACCTCCACCCGGGAGAGTGGGGACTTCACCCAGAAGTCTTCCACATGATTGTAAACCATTGGGAAAAACCAAAGGTGGACATGATGGCGTCCCGCCTAAACAAAAAATTGGACAGGTATTGCGCCAGGTCAAGGGACCCTCAGGCAATAGCTGTGGACGCTCTGGTAATACCGTGGGTGTACCAGTCAGTGTATGTGTTCCCTCCTCTTCCTCTCATACCAAAAAGTAATGAGAATTATAAGACGGAGGGGAGTAAGAACTATACTCGTGGCTCCGGATTGGCCAAGACGGACTTGGTACCCGGAACTTCAAGAGATGCTCACGGAGGACCCGTGGCCTCTACCTCTAAGAAGGGACCTGCTCCAGCAAGGACCCTGTCTATTCCAAGACTTACCGCGGCTGCGTTTGACGGCAGGGCGGTTGAACGCCGGATCCTGAAGGGAAAAGGCATTCCGGATGAAGTCATCCCTACCCTGGTCAAGCCAGGAAGGATGTAACCGCAAAGCATTATCACCGCATTTGGCGAAAATATGTTGCGTGGTGCGAGGCCAGTAAGGCCCCGATGGAGGAATTTCAACTAGGTCGATTCCTGCATTTCCTGTAAACAGGAGTGTCTATGGGCCTAAAATTGGGGTCCATTAAGGTTCAAATTTCGGCCCTGTCAGTTTTCTTCCAGAAAGAACTAGCTTCACTACCTGAAGTTCAGACGTCTGTAAAAGGGGTACTGCATATACAGCCTCTTTTTGTGCCTCCAGTGGCACTTTGGGATCTCAATGTAGTTTTGGGGTTCCTAAAGTCACATTGGTTTGAACCACTTGAATCTGTGGAGTTAAAATATCTCACATGAAAAGTGGTCATGTTGTTGGCCCTGGCCTCGGCCAGGCACGTGTCAGAATTGGGGGCTTTATCCTAAAAAAGCCCTTATCTGATCTTCCATTCAGACAGGGCGGAATTGAGGACTCGTCCTCATTTTCTCCCTAAGGTGGTTTCAGTGTTTCATCTGAACCAACCTATTTTGGTACCTACGGCTACTAGTGACTTGGAGGACTCCAAGTTGTTGGACGTAGTCAGGGCCTTGAAAATATATGTTTCCAGGACGGCTGGAGTCAGGAAATCTGACTCGCTGTTATCCTGTATGCACCCAACAAGCTGGGTGCTCCTGCTTCTAAGCAGACTATTGCTCGTTGGATTTGTAGTACAATTCAGCTTGCACATTCTGTGGCAGGCCTGCCACAGCCAAAATCTGTAAAAGCCCATTCCACAAGGAAGGTGGGCTCATCTTGGGCGGCTGCCCGAGGGGTCTCGGCGTTACAACTTTGCCGAGCAGCTACTTGGTCAGGGGCAAACACGTTTGCTAAATTCTACAAATTTGATACCCTGGCTGAGGAGGACCTGGAGTTCTCTCATTCGGTGCTGCAGAGTCATCCGCACTCTCCCGCCCGTTTAGGAGCTTTGGTATAATCCCCATGGTCCTTACGGAGTTCCCAGCATCCACTAGGACGTCAGAGAAAATAAGAATTTACTTACCGATAATTCTATTTCTCATAGTCCGTAGTGGATGCTGGGCGCCCATCCCAAGTGCGGATTGTCTGCAATACTTGTACATAGTTATTGTTACAAAAATCGGGTTATTATTGTTGTGAGCCATCTTTTCAGAGACTCCTCTGTTATCATGCTGTTAACTGGGTTCAGATCACAGGTTGTACGGTGTGATTGGTGTGGCTGGTATGAGTCTTACCCGGGATTCAAAATCCTTCCTTATTGTGTACGCTCGTCCGGGCACAGTATCCTAACTGAGGCTTGGCGGAGGGTCATAGGGGGAGGAGCCAGTGCACACCAGGTAGTCCTAAAGCTTTACTTTTGTGCCCAGTCTCCTGCGGAGTCGCTAATCCCCATGGTCCTTACGGAGTTCCCAGCATCCACTACGGACTATGAGAAATAGAATTATCGGTAAGTAAATTCTTATTTTTCTCTTCCTTCTGCAAAATAATAATATTATTAATAATAATAATAATAATAATCATGCAACAGTTTATTAATTTTTTGGGGTGTTTGCTTAAAGGACCTGACGACTGATGTGGTCAGTGCCATTGACCAAACACATTGTCTCAGATGCCAGCTGCCACCAATTGTGCAAAAACGAATCTCTCTTTCTTAAATACAACTTCTGTATTTTATTGACACTTACTAAAATATGTGTGGACTTTGCAAAAATCGTATAGTGACTGAAATAATAATGCAAATGGCACATATAATAAACAATGCGAAGTACACAATAAATTGTCATTGGGTCATTGGACAAGGAAAAAATATCATTAGTGCAGTGGTGCAAGTAGAAAAAACGTCTTATAGGTACTGTGTGTGCGCGCCGAAGGGCGCGTGGCAAAAATTGGGTGAGCCAAATGCCACATGGGGTGTGGCCAATGAAAATTGGGGCATGGCCAATGAAAATGGGGGTGTGGTACACATATGGGGGAGGGGCAGATAAACATATGACCCCAATAGTGCCAGATACATGTTGCCCCACAGTGCCAGATACACATTGCCCCACAGTGCCAGATACACAAATGCCCCCAGAGTGCCAGATATACATTGCCTCACAGTGCCAGATACACAAATGCCCCCAGAGTGCCAGATACACAAATGCCCCCAGAGTGCCAGATATACATTGCTCACAGTGCCAGATATGCCCCCATTGCCAGATATGCACTCAGTGCCAGATATGCCCCCAGTGCCAGATACACATGTCCCCACAGTGCCAGATATGCCCCCAGTGCCAGATGCACATGTTCCCCCAGTGCCAGATATGCCCCCAGTGCCAGATACACATGTCCCCCCAGTGACCGATGTCCCCCCAGTGCCAGATATGCCCTCAGTGTCAGATATGCCCCCAGTGCCAGATACACATGTCCCCCGCAGTGCCAGATATGCCCACAGTGCTAGATACACATGTCCCCCCAGTGACAGATACACATGTCCCCCGCAGTGCCAGATATGCCCCCAGTGCCAGATACACATGTCCCCCGCAGTGCCAGATATGCCCACAGTGCTAGATACACATGTCCCCCCAGTGACAGATACACATGTCCCCCCAGTGCCAGATATGCCCCCAGTGCCAGATACACATGTCCCTTCCAGTGCCCGATATGCCCCCAGTGCCCGATATGCCCCCAGTGCCCGATATGCCCTCAGTGTCAGATAAGCCCCCAGTGCCAGATACACATGTCCCCCGCAGTGCCAGATATGCCCACAGTGCCAGATACTCATGTCCCCCAAGTGCCAGATATCCCCCCAGTGCCAGGTACACATTCCCCCCAGTGCCTGATATGCCCCCAGTGCCAGGTACACATGTCCCCCCAGTGCCAGGTATACATGCCCCCTTCCCCTGCTGCTCACCGCTGCTACTGCCGCTGGTGTCTTCATCCTGTGTGTGCGTGAGGAGAGGAGAGCGCGGCCTGCGCCTCTCCTACCCCTCAGTCGGTGCGGGTGTCACTGTCTTCCTTCAATTCAGCGCCATCCGTGAGCCAATCACAGCTCGCAGTCCGGCAGCCTTGACTGCCGGTCCGCGAGCTCTGATTGGCTCACGGACGGCGCTGAATTGAAGGAAGACACTGAGGGGCAGGAGAGCGAACGCTGCGCTCTCCTCCCCTCAAGCAGCAGCACAGGTGAGCAGCAGAGGGAGAGAGGGGAGCGGCGGCGAGTAGTGGCGGCCCGTCGGCATGGGTACGGTAATTGTACGCCGTACCCGCCCACTTGCACCACTGCATTAGTGTGACTCTCTCCCCAAGGCTAATACAGGTTGAGTATCCCTTATCCAAAATGCTTGGGACCAGAAGTATTTTGGATATCGGATTTTTCCATATTTTGGAATAATTGCATACCATAATGAGATATCATGGAGATGGGACTCAAGTCAAAGCACAGAATGCATTTATGTTTCATATACACCTTATACACACAGCCTGAAGGTCATTTTAGCCAATATTTGTAATAACTTTGTGCATTAAGCAAAGTCTGTACATTCACACAATTAATTTATGTTTCATTTACACCTTATACACACAGCCTGAAGGTCATTTAATACAATATTTTTAATAACTTTGTGTATTAAACAAAGTTTGTGTACATTGAGCCATCAAAAAGCTAAGGTTTCACTATCTCACTCTCACTCTGTATTTTGGAATATTCCATATTTCGGAATATTTGGATATGGGATACTCAACCTATATTACATTTGTGTCTCTGCACCTGGCCGAGTAGCCCAAGCACTGGAGGCTGCATGTTCTTCTATGCACCAGCGTTCTTTGGTGGAAGTTGGACAAATATTGTCATACACTCACCTCTGAATAGCCCCCAGTTACATCAATATGCATATTACACACTCACGGCAAATACCCTTTGTGCGAACACTCCTTTGCTGCTCAGTTACACCCACTCAGTCATAAGTTGAGATATATGTATGACTCCGAATTGCTCATAATTGCTCTAAGTTGCGTGTGCAGCCCCAACATATGCACTGATTGCTAGAAATCAGGTGATCAGATGAAATTGTGTGCAATTCTGTATAAAGGGGCAAGAATGATTATTTTGAACACTGTCACATTTCTGTTTCTTGCGGTCTTCAAATAGCCCAGGCCTCCATGGTCCCAAGGGCCAACTACATGTGGCTTCATTGGGATAAAAGTGTGACACATGCAATGGTGCACATATGGGGATCTATTGATATACTGAAGTGCTAATCATTACTTCGGTACATTAGCATATTAGCAAAGGTTGAAGTGTTTATTGATGGTATATTTAATTGATGGTCTAATTTTTGTTGTAACATAGGCCACCTGGTCTTTTGCACCGCAAAGCAATCCAAGGTTGACCACTTTATACTGTGCAACTTTGGTAGGGCTCACAGTGACACATAGGCAGTAATTCCTTGTAGGCCTCAGAGTGGAGCATATGCAGTACTGCGGCAGTCCTATCAGTCACCATTTGCACATGTGGTATTCAGCTGATATGCCATTACCAATATAGATTACCAACCTAAACCCCAATCTTACTGATGAGGCACACTGCTAGCTATACAGTAGCTACTACTGTTACCATGGCTAGCGCAGAGCTCTACAACAGATGCTCCTCTTATTGTTGCAAATCAGGGCTTTTGTTCAAAGCTTTTTCTGGAACTCAGAAATTCTGTTTCAAATGTGAATGCCGCGTGACTCAGTAGCGTTGAGCGTCTTTTTTGTGGGTTTTTTTTTCCATGTATATGTGTTTTAGACGCAAAGTAATGCGCAAGCAAGGATTAAAATGATATGCAGCATGCCTATATACTGGGTATGACTGTGGCTGCATTTGCATATAAAATGCTATGTAACGTGGCATTTCGGATGCAGATACAGCCGCAATTACATACGGAATGCCTCAAGAAAAAAAGAAAAAACAGACAGCGCTAGTAGATTTCTTATTAAAATATTTAATTCTTTATTTTTATCTAGATTTTTCTTTAGCTAAAATAGACCTTATTTCCCCCTACCTATAAATCTAATTCCACATTTCGCTTATATATATTTTATTAAAATTCTAGCCAATAATCAATAACACATCAATCATATATATATATATATACACACAATAACTCTGCTCTATGTAATTTATTCTTCAATGCATCACTGAAACAATTGGATACAAATGCAACAAATGTTTTCCTTCCAATACTAAAAAAGAAGGGGACTCCAACCTCTAAATTGATATTTAGTTGCTAATTCAGCATGAGTCAGAGACTTTGTTACTTTGTTGCTATACTGGAAGATAGCTGTTCCAATTCCTTCTTTATTATTAAAGGTGTTGAATTAAGTTCCCAAAACCACACTTTACTGACCACGACACTTTAAATTTCCTGATGGATTAGTGTATAAAAGCTGCTCCTTTTTGCTTAGAAAGTGTCACTAATTAAATAGCAGCAGTGTGTTAGTTGTTCATAAATTGATCTGCAGAGAAAGATACATGCTTTTCCTCAGAACAGAAATGAAAGTTCATGCAGCTCAGCTGGTATTTAACTGATTCAGTATATGTCAGAAGCCAATTACTTGCTGATAGATTGACGTGCAAAGGTATAAAATTGCTTTTGCTTAATGCGATGATACAAGTTCATGCACCTCAGCTGGTATTTAAAACATGGCCATGTTATATGAAAAAAGGTTACCACTTTTCCTCCTGGGTCGAAATTCTTTACTCACTCCCGGCTTCTTCAGTCGGATCCGACTGAAGAAGCCGCCGAGTGTGACAGGCGGGGAAACGCGTCTTGGTTTTACCTACCTATAAGCAGCTACCACGGTTTTACCTCAGTGTGCTGGGAAGAATCTTTAAGGATCTCCGGATAAGGCTTGCAAAAAGGCATTTGAGCACCAGAGCCGGGAGTGAGTAAAGAATTTCGACCCAGGAGGAAAAGTGGTAACCTTTTTTCATATAACATGGCCATGTTTTAAATACCAGCTGAGGTGCATGAACTTGTATCATCGCATTAAGCAAAAGCAATTTTATACCTTTGCACGTCAATCTATCAGCAAGTAATTGGCTGCTGACATATACTGAATCAGTTAAATACCAGCTGAGCTGCATGAACTTTCATTTCTGTTCTGAGGAAAAGCATGTATCTTTCTCTGCAGATCAATTTATGAACAACTAACACACTGCTGCTATTTAATTAGTGACACTTTCTAAGCAAAAAGGAGCAGCTTTTATACACTAATCCATCAGGAAATTTAAAGTGTCGTGGTCAGTAAAGTGTGGTCTTGGGAACTTAATTCAACACCTTTAATAATAAAGAAGGAATTGGAACAGCTATCTTCCAGTATAGCAACAAAGTAACAAAGTCTCTGACTCATGCTGAATTAGCAACTAAATATCAATTTAGAGGTTGGAGTCCCCTTCTTTTTTAGTATTGGAAGGAAAACATTTGTTGCATTTGTATCCAATTGTTTCAGTGATGCATTGAAGAATAAATTACATAGAGCAGAGTTATTGTGTGTATATATATATATATATGATTGATGTGTTATTAATTATTGGCTAGAATTTTAATAAAATATATATAAGCGAAATGTGGAATTAGATTTATAGGTAGGGGGAAATAAGGTCTATTTTAGCTAAAGAAAAATCTAGATAAAAATAAAGAATAAAATATTTTAATAAGAAATCTACTAGCGCTGTCTGTTTTTTCTTTTTTTCTTGAGTATATTGCATTAAGGGGGTAGAGAGGTCCCCCTATTTACAGCGAGCTGCTGGTAGATTTCTCTGAACGATTCTGTGGAAACGATATAGCATATACGTACGCATTTATTAATAAATTATCAACTAGCGCTAAGGGGCCACTTTATTGTGACATACGGAATGCCGCCTATCATTGTAATCCGTAAGCTGCTTAGGCGTCCTATTGCAGTACTTTACAACTAAGTCACATTTGTGTGTGAAAAAAAAAGTGCTCGTCACTACCGAGTCTCGCCACAGCATGGTGTGACTTGAAGGGCTGTTTAGCGGGACTGCAGCAAGGCTGTAAGAGGACACATCTGTATATACAGGAAGCCAACTGGCTATTCAGGTTGCTTAGCTAAACATCCACATATGGAAAGATTATCCTAATACCCCTGACTGTGCACACCAAATCCCCCAGGCAGGTTTCTTCTGGTAGTTCTCCAACAGGAATACTTTTGCTTAGATCATTTTAAATTGAAAGCTCAAATAGATCCATATTAATCAAAGATTCAGATACTAAGAATCATAGATGGATATTCTGTAACGAAACATCCTGTTTGGGCAACAGGTTTAGAACAATTTACTGTAACTAGTCTTTCCCACAAAACAAGTAGATAATTCTGCTGCTTTCTGGTATCTTATGTCAGTGTCCATGTATTCCCAGACAGAAGCATTAAAATAGGGGTAGCAATAAGGATATAGTGCAGCGTGACCTCCATGTGCTACGCCTCACAGTCACGGAAGTACGACCTGCTCAAGTGACCTGTATTCATAAAACCGGCTGTGTAATGGCATAATCAAAACTTAGGAAAATAATATATAAATGTCATAATTACTCCCAAAAATAAAAGTACTTGTGAAGTCATTTGGCCTGAGTCTGAGTCACACCCACCCGCAGTCATCCTTGCATCTTTTGCCGCAGTTGCGTCTGTGACTCTATGCTAATGGTGCTACAAAGCCCATCCCCAGGGTGCATATGTGCATCCGAATGTGCAAAGACTGACTGTCAGCGTCCATGGAGACTGAATTACCGATTGATGCTTCTTTAGCTGCATGGTCAGTAGCACCATCAAAACTTGTACCAGCCCTATGGCATGTGCAGTGTCCCTGTCTATGGTCTCCTATGTGAGTGGTTGAGCATCTCTGTACATAACCGCTGTCAGCGACACACACCTGCAGCATCACTGTGCATCTGTTTAGCCAATCCCTTATTACCGCCCAGTCACGTCCAGGGATGTCTCTTGCATTTCTGCTACTGTCCATCTAAATTTGTACTGTGCATCTATATGAACAATATCAGGATGAAAAAGATGTCTTCACTGCATCCGACATCGGCATTGCGTCTGTCGTGGGTCCACTGTGTGCGAGTAATCCTTGGGGTTAATAGACATTGAAGCAAAAAGTCTCTGTGTCCTGTCACATACAGTAGCTTCTTTTGTGTTTCAGAGATGCCTGGTGTCTCCCAGCCACAAGATAATATCAGCATGTCTCTTATGGTTTATGATGGAAATACATTTCTATTCTAAGTGCGGTGTGGAGCGCCGATCCTTTCCACAGTCTATGGAAACATTTTGAAAATTGCAACTAGGTCTTACATTGCTACTGGTCCATTCATTTATCCAATTATGGTTTATGCTGTGAATGCATTTATCAAAGCTACACCTTTCCATACCCTTACATAGTTGTACGAAGCACAAGCTACGTACAAAGTGTCATCTATAAATACCAGCCTGATTGGGCATATAGATAAATACATATATCTCTAAGGTTATCCATTTTTATTAACTGAGCATTGTGACTGTCATTGCCATGCCATTCAGTAGTGATTTATGTGTTCGTTTTAGTTTCCAGTACAGTATATCTAATTAAAATGACGTTGAAATTATGTTGTATTGTGGCATAAGTCATAGAGCAACTTTAAACAGACTGACACCTCAAAACCCATAGTAGGTGGATTTGTTATGATTAACTCTTTAACATATGCTGAGTCTCAGATGAGTATTAAGGCCAGATGCCTCCGCGACTGTTTTTCCGTATGGCTATGGCAGGCTACCTACTTCCTTTTGTGAAATCAAGGGTCTGTCTGTATATGGTGAGGACCCATATGCCTGCTTATCCTTGCCTCTGTTTTCATGTCTGCAGCGGTCATTAGTACCTAAATTTGCACCTGTATTATGCTGGGTGCAAAGATCCATCTGTAACAGATCTGGGGGTCTATTCATGAAGCAGTTAAAAGAGCAGAGAAGTTAGCCTGTGCAGAGTCGGCCCTAGGCAAGATTTTGGCTGGTGCCCCCTAGCACCGCCGATAGTTCCGCCTCTGTCTGACCCTGCACCTCTTTCCCAGCACACCATCACCCATAGCAGTCCTCATTTTAGTGTTCCTACCCCCTATATTTTATATATATATATATATATATATATATATATATATATATATATATATATAAAATATTAAATAGGAACAGTGTGCACATTCGGCGCACAGCCCATATAGGGCTGTGTTCTTGATGGGAAGGGGCTTGGCCACGCAATAGTATCCCCAATTCAAATTACACCACACAGTAGTGCAACTTTATTCACATTTTATCATGCGATAGTGTCCCTAATTCACGTTACATCACACATTAGTACCACTTTTCCTTATAAATGTTACTCCTCACAACAGTGCCCCTTATTCACATTACATCACACTAAATTGCCCCTTATTCACATTACACCACACCATGTTGCTCTGTATTCACATAAGACCACACAGTAGTGCCCTTTCTATATGTTACACCACACAGTAGAGCACCTTATACGCATAATGCCACACATTAGTAATGCCTTTACACATACAACACAGTAATGCCCCTTACACTTGACACACATTATTAATGCCCTTATAAACATAATGCACCTTACACATTATGCCATCCTTTATTAATGCCCTTATACATATAATGCCACAGATTAGTAATGCATTTATACACATAATACCACACAGTAATGCCCCTTACACATATGACACACATTATTGTCATTATGCCAACCTTTATTAATGCCCTTATACACATAATGGGCCTAATTCAGACCTGATCACTAGGGTGCGCTTTTTGCATCCCTGCGATCAGGTAGTTGCCGCCTACAGTGGGAGGGGGAAATTGCTGTGCAGGGGTGCGATCGCATGTGCAGGAGAGCTGCACAAACAGAAGTTTGTGCAGTCTCTGCACAGCCTAGGACTTGCTCTTCCAGTGTTTGATTGGGGCCGGAGCTGACGTCAGAAACCCTCCCTCCAAATGCCTGGTCCCTCCTGCGTTTCTCTGGACACTCCTTAAAAATGGTCAGTTGCCACCCACAAATGGCCTCTTCCTGTCCGTCACCTTGCGATCGCCCGTGCGATCGATTTTCTCGCACATCCCATCTCTGCTTGCCAATCCCCATGGCTGCGGACCGATGCACCTGCGCATTGCAGTGCATACCTGATCGCAGGCTGTATGAAAACGCAGCCTAGCGATCAGGTCTTAATTAGGCCCAATGTCCCTTACACATATGCCGCACATTATTAATGCCCTTATACACATAATGTGGGTCATTCCGAGTTGATCGCTAGCTGCATTCGTTCGCTGTGCAGCGATGAGGTAAAAAAACGCACTTGTGTGCATGCGTATGCGGCGCAATGCGCACGCGCAAAGTAATATTACAACGAACGATGTAGTTTCACACAAGGTCTAGCGAAGCCTTTTAGTCGCACTGCTGACCGCAGAATGATTGACATGAAGTGGGCATTTCTGGGTGTCAACTGACCGTTTTCAGGGAGTGTTCGAAAAAATGCAGGCGTGCCGGGAAAAACGTAGGCGTGGCTGGACGAACGCAGGGCGTGTTCATGACGTCAAAACAGGAACTGAACAGTCTGAAGTCATCGCAAGCGCTGAGTAGGTATTGAGCTACTCTAAAACTGCACAAAAAATTATGCTGCCGCTCTGCGATCCTTTCGTTCGCACTTCTGCTAAGCTAAAATACACTCCCAGTGGGAGGCGGCATAACGTTTGCACGGCTGCTAAAAACTGCTAGCGAGCGAACAACTCTGAATGACCACCAATGACACACATAATGTCCTTTTCACATATGCCGCACATTATTAATGCCCTTATACACATAATGACACACATAATGTCAGTTTCACATATGCCACACATTATTAATGCCCTTATACACATAATGACACACATAATGGGGATAATTCTGAGTTGATCGCAGCTTCAAGTTTGTTAGCAATTGGGCAAAACCATGTGCACTGCAGGGGAGGCAGATATAACATGTGCAGAGAGAGTTAGATTTGGGTGTGGTGTGTTCAATCTGCAATCTAAATTGCAGTGTAAAAATAAAGCAGCCAGTATTTACCCTGCACAGAAACAAAATAACCCACCCAAATCTAACTCTCTCAGCAAATGTTATATCTGCCCCCCTGCAGTGCACATGGGCCCTCATTCCGAGTTGTTCGCTCGCAAGCTGCTTTTAGCAGCTTTGCACACGCTAAGCCGCCGCCTACTGGGAGTGAATCTTAGCTTAGCAAAATTGCGAACGAAAGATTCTCAAAATTGCGAATAGAAATTTCTTTGCAGTTTCTGAGTAGCTCTGGACTTACTCTGCCACTGCGATCAGTTCAGTCAGTTTCGTTCCTGGTTTGACGTCACAAACACACCCAGCGTTCGCCCAGGCACTCCCCCGTTTCTCCAGCCACTCCCGCGTTTTTCCCAGAAACGGCAGCGTTTTTTCACACACACCCATAAAACGGTCAGTTTCCGCCCAGAAACACCCACTTCCTGTCAATCACATTACGATCACCAGAACGAAGAAAAAACCTCGTAATGCCGTGAGTAAAATTCCTAACTGCATAGCAAATTTACTTGGCGCAGTCGCAGTGCGAACATTGCGCATGCGCAATTAGCGGAAAATCGCTGCGATGCGAAGAAAATTACCGAGCGAACAACTCGGAATGACCACCATGGTTTTGCCCAACTGCTAAAAAATTTCCTGCTGCGATCAACTTGGAATTACCCCCAATGTCCATTTCACATATGCTGCACATTCTTAATGCCCTTATACACATAATGACACACACCATGTCCGTTTCACATATGCCACACATTATTAATGCCCTTATACACATAATAACACACATAATGTCCGTTTCACATATGCCGCACATTCTTAATGCATTTATACACATTTATATATTTATTATTTAATTATTAACAGTTTCTTTTATAACGCAGCAAATTCCGTTGCGCTTTACAACTGGACACAATGATAAGACAAAGTTGGGTAATAACAAACAGTTAGAGGTAGAAAGGCTCTGCTCACAAGCTTATAATCTATGGACACACACATGCCTCTTACACATATGCTGAACACTACTGCACAACCAACCTACCCGCACACAGCACTCACATGGCCGCTAACACTGTGATCTCTGCCTCTGCTTGGTTACAGATGTGTCCTCATACATTTTGACTCAATACGCCATGCAGCAGGAGATTCCTGGCATGAGTCAGCTGGCAGATCTGCTAACGTTGGGCACCTTTTTTGATGAAAATTAATCATATTTGCATTACTATGTGTCTAGGATGCACAAGCAGCATCTGCTGATTAAAATGATATGTGGCATGCCTATATTCTGTGTGTGACTGCAGCTGTATCTGAATACGAACTGCTACGTTACAGTGATTTCGAGAAATACACTGTAACGTAGCATAAGGTATGCAGATACAGCTGCGTTTAGGTTTAGTCTGTGGGACGAGGGTTAGGTTTAGGTACTCCCTAGGGAGGATTCGGGTTAGGCTGCAGGGGAGAGGGTTAGGTTGAGGCTGCGGGATGGGGAGTTAGGTTTGAGCACCACCGGGGTGGATTAAGTATAGACTCCGGGGGGGGGGGGGTGGATCTTAGGGGGCCAGGGGTGTAGGTAAGTATACTTACCTTCCCTCGTCAGGATTCTGATCATCGGGATGCTGCTGCCAGTATTCTGTCCACCGGCATCCCAAACGCTGGCAAATCAATCCCAAACCCTTTCAGCTACCCACTACTGCAAAACATTCCATGGGATCCACATATTTACAAATCAATTGACACTGTAATCGATCAAAATGATGTTACCAACTATAAAACATAGTTTTTAAATTCTTTGGAACCTCCAGGATTGCCACCCCAACTTAAAATAGGAGCTTCTATAATAATTCCAAGAAATTTAGAGCCACCTAAGCTCTGCAATAGTACAAGGCTAATAATAAAAGCTTTGCGGTCTCATGTCATTGAAGCACAAATACAAACTGGCTGTGGCAAAGGAGAAGACACTTTTATTCCTAGAATACCACTAACAACCTCTGAGATATCTTACAATTTAAAGACCTGATTCAGAGATGAATGCCTTCTGCTGTCAATCATCTTGCCCGCCGCTGTCAGTCACCTTCGAGGATGCAGCTGCAAGGAGAATGGTTGCACACACGCACTGCGGCCAGTGCACATGCGCATACCAGATGGAGGCAGCTGCTGCATCCATCTCTGAATCAACCCTTAAATGCTTCTCATTTCCAGTAAGATTAAGTTTTTCCATGTCGATCAATAAATCCCAGGGACGAACACTTAAAGTTGTTGGGTTCAACTACAAGATGACTGCTTATCCCATGATTAACTGTATTTAAGACGCTCTAGAGTAGGAACAGACACATCTTTTAGTATACTCTCCTTTCAAAAAACTTGCAATATTGTATAAAAGAAGTTCTATAAATTCTAATTTTACTTTAAACGTTATACTAAATTAGTGTAAGGTATTATATAAGTATTGGTACAAATATTAGCACTTTAAAAAAACATCCGAGTTCAGCTGGCATCCCACACGGCTGCCGAACTAGTATGAGATTGAGTGTTTGGGTGGCTCTGTCTTATTTTATGAATTGCCATACTAGCTATTAGTATGAGATCTTTTCTTTGGGGCTTGTTTTGTATACTTTCTAATGTCTGCATATGTTTTATTGGCACTGAAAGGTAATTTCCATATGTTTTAAAGCACATGGATAGACTGCACCCAATTCATTCAGAAGTGACGCTACTAGCAACTGCAAGATACATTGGGGTCTATGTACTAAGTCTTGGAGAGTGATAAAATGGATGGAGATAAAGTACCAGCCAATCCGCTCCTAACTGCCATGTTACAGGCTGTAGGGGTCATTCAGACATGCAGCGGTCGCAGTCTGAAACCCTTTGGGGAGTGTGCTAGCGGGCGCACCCCGTGAAGCCCAGTGAGATGCGAAAGCATCTCAGGGCTGGGGGGGGGGGGGAGGGCTCTTCGATCAGATCTGAATGACCCCCTGTATTTGAGTAGTTAGCATCTGGTTGGTTGGTACTTTATTTCCATCCACTTTATCTCTCCAAAGCGAAGTACATAGACCCCATTATCTCTTTGTGGAGCAGGTCAAGTTCTGTAAAGAAATATCTGTAACTCTACTTGTTACTCATAAAATAATGAACCAGCATGGTTTTAACTTTATGCTTAGACCCTTTTGGAAATTGTCTCTGTTCTCAACATGGAAAGCATGGGTACTTTGTATTCCATCTGAAACATGCTGCTGTTTTCTTATTGTAAGGCTGTATACTTGAGGGCCATTTTACTGCCATTATTATTACGTTGCCATGTCTGAGTTCCTTACTAAATTAGTCTTTAAGTCTAATTTTCACAACCTACTGTAGTATTAATTCCACTTCAGCCTTCCTTTCTGGGCATATATCAGTATGGTATCCGTTAAGATGGTTGACGGTCATTAGGTCAGCCACTATTTGTCGACATTGCCATGGTCGACATGGACACATGAACATAGTCAACATATGACAGGTTAGAAAGGAACTCGGACACCATTTCATGTGTTGACCTGTCATGTGTCGAACATTTCACGCGTCGACCATGTGTCCATGTCAACCATGTCAATGTCGACCATTAGTGGTCGACCTAATGACTGTCGACCTTAACATGGTCGACCATTCATACCGGAACCTATCAGTACATGTGTCATGCACAGAAGTATGGATAAAACATGGTTACATTTTATGTTGCTGCCCATTGACCAGAATTGTGCTACTGTCTTTTCCATTCCATTATACACTTGCATGTCCTTTCCTTTTCCAAGTCTCTTGTGGTATAGTTTCATCAGCAGAAACTGTTTACATGTAAATGTGATCTTCTGTACCGCTTTTGTAATGTATCCCACATTCCTTTTACAATGTTTGTTTTTTATCTTATGTGAATTAGCTGGTCATCCTCAACTAATATTGTTATGAAGGATTGCACTTTTTTGTCTTTCTTATGTCATCAGTTATTATTAAGTTCTGGTATGTCTGTAGTTAAAACATCCCAAAAGTTATTTCTGGATATTCGTATCTCAACCTTAAATTTCCATAAATTTCCATCATTTCCATTACTCAGTTTAGCCATTTTTATTTTGTTCTCTGTGCTTCTGGCTATTTACTATGCTCCCTTAAAGTAGTGTTGATGTACAAACATCAAGCACACAGGAAAGATGGTGGGATAAACTTTTTTGTGACCAGTACATATAAAAGTTTATAAAGTAGCATATAGGATTAACCGACAAGTAGCTTTCTGAGCAATAATGTAGTTGTTGCCATACTACAGAAAAAACAGTAATGTGTTCTTGTCTGTCCATGCGATATTGTTCCAGAAGTCTTATGTTTCATTTAGATGTAACTTTGCAAACCCAAACCTGCACCATTCTGCAATGTCTTTTATTTTGGTTGTTGGTTTTTTTTGTTTGTTTTTTGGAGGGATGGGGGGATGGGGGCTCCAGTGAAGTTATCTCCTCACTACCCAACTTGAATATTTAGAGGCCTATTTAACAATAATTGCGTACTCATTGTGGTCTGGGAACGATATTAGTGCTCAGAGTCGCATTGTAGTTTGCAATTACATCGGGCAGATGTATTAATGGACTCCGAAAGGAGCAATTCCTGCGATGTTTTCAGTATGGTATCGGGATTCATGCACATGCGTTGTCCTGCTGACCATGCTTGCGTGACCCCCATTGCCGGGGGAACCTTCTATTGGAGAAATTTTGATCTGTAGCCCATAGGCTACAATGGGCTAATGCCATCTTCAGATGGCGTTAGCTGCGAGGGAAAAGCTTGGGAATGCTTCACATTGATGGCTTGCATCAATTCAGAACAATACACAGGATCCAAGCAAATAATAATATTACTATTCTGTTTCATTAACAGATGAATACAGGATCAAACCAGTTGAAGAAGTCAAGTACATGAAAAATGGGGAAGAGGAAGAACAGAATATTGTATCGAGAAACCAAGAAAATTTGGTAGGTGTCCAAAGCAGTATGAGAGAGGATGGATTACCCTATCCATTGACACATTTGCTACTGGGAATAAAATCTCAAAATGATTATTTACTAAGCCTTGGCTGGAGATAAAGTGGAGGAAGATAAAGTACCAGTCAATCACTATCTATCTGCCATGTCACAGGCTGGGTTTGAAAAATGACAGTTAGGAGCTGATTGTCTGGTACTTGATCTGCATCCACTTTATCTCCATCCAAGGCTTAGTAAATACACCCTAAGTATCTTGTTATCTACTAATATGTTTAGATGTACATTCTGAAACACTGATTGTTAAATTACAGCATATCGCATAAAATATGGGTGATTTCCTGAGAAATCATTTCCTCGTCAAATGTATTATTTGAAGTATACCTTATGGAAACATGACTACGGTGTGAACAAAAGCTAGAAGATTTCTCTATAAAGTGTCTGTGTATCATTGGCGGGCCAGTGCATCGCTGTATATCGCAGAGATACAGAATGCGGTTTCAAAGCTACTTATCAATCTGGAGAGCCTCACTTGGGGGCCGATGTGTCAAACCTTCTAAAGAGGTCAAGCGGAAGAGTTGCCCATATAAACCATAGTATGTACTAGATAAATGATAGAATCTGATTAATTGCTCTGGGCAACACCTCCACTTCTCTGTAGAACGTTTGATACATGGGCTCCTTGGTACCTATAGCACACATGGTGGATCATCTGCACAGCTGCTTTATCATTCTTACCTTAATGAGATATGACTCCACTTCTTCGTGAGTTAGTTAAATATTTGTTTAATAATGTGTGCCTGAGTTTTTGCTACACAGCTCGGTAACTGACATGTTTTCCTATTTTTGCAAACACAGGGAAAAATAACATATTTATAATCTGTAAACTTTCATTGACTCTACTCAGTCTTTTCTGATTCACACCAATGTTATGATCTAATTTGGCCTTTTCACTGATGATGTTATTTAACCTATACACCTTTCACTTCGCAAAAATAACCTGGCATATTGTCATCCCTAGTTCCAGCTATTTGGTGAGGGACAGGATTCGTTTTTGTTTGTCCACATAGTTTTGACTGACAGCCACCAGCTTAGGTTTTGCCTATTACATTGAACTGATTCTGTACCACCAACCCGGGGCACCCCTGCAAGTGCCCTGTTACACCCCAGAGTACCATGGCGCCCAGTTTGGGAACCACTGATTTAACTAAAACTTCTAATTCTGCCAATAACCCAGCATTGAAATACGTCTTCAATGGGTGTGCAGTAATTATGTTGACAATAAGGATGTCAACATGGACAATATTTTGATAGTCAAAATGTCAACATTCATCGTGTCAACATGGACATAATGTCAACATTTTCATACCATTGACATTGTGAATGTCCACAGTTCATTTGTGGGATACGGTCATTAAGTCGACCACACTTAGGTCGACCACTATTGGTCGACATGCATTGGTTTAACATGGTCACTAGGACATGCGGTTTTCAATTTTTTAAAAACTTTTTCATACTTTACGATCCACGTGAACTACGATTGGGAATAGTAACCTGTGCCGAGTGCAGCAAGGCACCTTGCCCAAAGCATGGCGAGCGAAGCGAGCCATTTGAGGGGACACGGTGCACTAATTGGGGTTCACCGTCACTTTATGAAGAAAACTACACCAAAAAAGTAAGAGAGCTCGTGTCGACCCTTTTCCATGTCGACCTTGTTCATGTTGACCTAATAACCATGACGACCTAGTGACCATGTCGACCAATAGTGGTCCACCTAATGACTCATACCCCCATTTGTTAGGCTCCAGAGGTGGGGCTGCAGTGCTGACTTTAGCCTAACCCAGTGGTGGCTCCAGGGGTGAGGCTGCACACAGTCCAAAATTCAAATAAGGGAGCCACACCAATTGCCAGTGAGTCCCGGCCGGCAATGTTTGGAATGGCAGTTGGTGTGCCTCTCCGGATCCTCTAGTTTTCCTTTATTGGAAAAAAGAAGAATTGTTACCTTTACAAGAAGATCCTTCTTCGCATAAAAAAACGGTCCTTGCATAGGGGTAAAAAAGGTGAGAAGAACTTCAAACCTGGGGTACAATAAGCACCAACGCGTTTCGGATTCACTATCCTTCCTCAAGGTGTATCATGGAACAAGCCCAGTCGGCCATTTATACCTCCTGACCTGTCCATGTGATTGTAACTACCAATCAGAATCCATTGGTACAAAACACATAGATAACTATACAATGTCTTTTTTCACATGCTACTATGCATATATAAAATACAACTTTCCTCATTTACTAAGCATCCAAAAATAGCAAAAAACACATTTTATATTAAAATCCAAATTTAATTGGTAATCATGGGTATAAGTGGTGGATTACTGGAACAACAATCACAACATAGCGTCCCATATTAAAACTTAAGTCCAATCCGGATTTCCATGTCCATATTTGTTTAAATTCCCAGCCACGGTAAATCCCGCAATTCCTATCTCTGATCATCTATAATACATTGCGGCACAACAAGCTTTATTGTTCTTCAGGGTTTCCAAACTGGTTGTCATAGTTACCGCACATCTGCGGTCTCTCCTATCTGTTGTACCGTCTTCTATCAAAAACCGGAAGTCACGGCAACGAGTTTCCGGTGTGTGGAACACAAACAGGAAGTCACGGTCATTCCAATGGAACGCATTGCATCACTTTATAATCCAATCATTTGTTGTTAAAAACAAACTCATGCAAAGGAAATCAAACATCAAAAATGAGTGACATAGAGGGTCATTCCGAGTTGATCGCTAGCTGCATTTGTTTGTAGCGCAGCGATCAGGCTAAAAAATGGAAGTTCTGCGTATGCGGCGCAATGCGCATGCGCGATGTACGGGCACAACGAATGATGTCGTTTTGCACAGGGTCTAGCGATGCATATCAGTCGCACTGGTTGCCACTGATTGACATGAAGTGGGCATTTCTGGGTGGCAACTGACCGTTTTCAGGGAGTGTTTGGGAAAACGCAGGCGTTGCTGGCGGAATGCTGGGCGGGTTTGTGACGTCAAATCTGGAACTGAATAGGCTGAAGTGATCGCAAGCGCTGAGTAGGTTTTGAGCTACTCTGAAACTACACAAATTTTTTTTGCATGCGCTCTGCGATACATTCGTTCGCACTTCTGCTAAGCTAAAATACACTCCCAGTGGGCGGCAGCATAGCGTTTGCACGGCTGCTAAAAATTGCTAGCGAGCGATCATCTCGGAATGACCCCCATAGTTCTTTGTTAATCCTTGTTTGTTTATATAACAACCTGTATCTTTCTGTAATCACCATTCTCCCCCATCGCTTGTTAAAATCATTCAAACCCCTAACTAAACTAGATCATAACTTTCATTTCAACTCTGCATTGAGTCCCCTGGGATCAAGGGTCCTCAGTTTGTATATAGTCCTCATTTCAGCTTTTGCCAATTTAGTTTCACCATCATTAGTTCTCCAATTTGAGTTTATGTATTTTATCTCGCGAAAACTAACTAGATGTTCAATGTTACAGTTATGAACCTTTTTGAAATGCAAGGAAACATGAGTTACCAGTCCTTTTTTTACATTTCGGACATGTTCCGTCATGCGTGTCTTCAACGTGCGGGTTGTTCATCCCACATATTATGAGCCGCACGAACATTCCAAGAGGTATATACAGTTTATTGTATTGCATGAAACAAAATCCTTTATATTGTAGGTTTTATTAGTTTGAGTAGATCTATATTGAGTGATTTTACTTTCTTTGCTTCTCTGGGTATGGCATATTATACATGTGCCACACCTGTAAAAGCCCTTTAATACATTTCTGGTTAACATCTTAGGTGCTGTCACCACACTTTTCACAACACGTCCTTTTAAGTTGGTCCTGTAATTTATGGGCTTGCTCCGAATATACCTCTGCATCAGTACAGTTCCTTCTAATTCTTTGGAACTGACTGATTGGGATGCTTTTTAGCCAATTACTGTGATGATTACTAGTATAATCAATAAAAGAGTTGCAGTCTGTGGCTTTAATGTAGTTACTGGTCTTGATTGTGCCATTATCAACATATATTCTTAGATCCCAATCAGTCAGTTCCAAAGAATTAGAAGGAACTGTACTGATGTAGAGGTATATTGGGAGCAAACCCATAAAATACAGAACCAATTTAAGGAGAAAGGCTATAATACTAAGATAGTTTAATCAACTATGGAGGATAGTGGTAGTAGTAATCGAACTAAAATGTTAACAAAGGTGTCCTATGGGAAGAAAAAGCTTATGTCTGAATTCCCATTCATTACGGGTTATAATAGTCAACACAGACAAATAGAACAAATAGTAAGACACCACTGGTCTATTTTAGGCAAGGATCCAATGTTGAAAGACTACATATCTGAGGTACCCAGATTTATTTATAGGAGAGCAAAAAATCTAAAAGAAAGTTTTGTGCTAAGTGTGGTGACAGCACCTAAGATGTTAACCAGAAATGTATGAAAGGGCTTTTACAGGGACGGCACATGTATTATGTGCCGTACCTGCAGGGGCAGATTGGCCCACCAGGACACCATGACAGATTCCGATGGGCCGGTCCCAAATCCTCCTCAGCCAGGCCGATTCACACTCAGGCTGGGCTGGCTCACACTCCTTCCAGTACTTGCGGTTCATTGGAACGCAATCCTGAAGTTACGCTAGATAGGACTTCCGTGTGCCGCTAGCCATGAAAAGCAGTGAAGCTGTTCTACCAACAGGGGACCTGGAGAAAGTTAACCAGCCCAGCAGCATCCTCTTTCTGGCCCCGGCCAAAGGTCTCTTCAATGAGCCTGGCCCGGGAGCAGCAGCATAGCAATGGTCGGAGCCGAGTTCACTACACCCACCGCCACCCTAGCGCCCGCACTCTCACTGAACTGGCCAGAGCGGCAACTGAGCACTGAAGGAGACCCATCAGAGAGGTTATTTTTAATTACATTATTTACATTATCATGATGGTGTAAGGGTTAGGGCGTCCCCGGTCACAGTGTATGGTTTGGGGACTGGACAGGAGCTGGATGTACCTTGTTCTCAGGATGCCACCTGTTCAGGCAGCACTTAAAGCCAGCCCTGGGACAATTTCTATGCAAAGTCCTTCAGCCCCACAGCTGCCCAATGTCTGTCCATGATGATGGGCCCATTTATGTAATGTGGTGGCTATGTATGCAATGTGGTGCTATTTGTGTAATGAGATGAGATACGTGTAATGTGGTGCTATTCGTATAATGCGGTGCTATACCTGTATTGTGATGCTATTCGTGTAATGTGGTGCTATTCGTGTGATGTTGTGCTATTTATGTAAATAATGTGGTGGCTATGTATGTAATCAGGGGCGGATTGGCCACTTGGGCAGATTCCGCTGCGCGGGTCCCGTGTCTGTGTTTCACTACTTGTTTGTGCTCCCTCCCTGTACTGTGCTGTATGTAGTGTGTGCTCCTCCTCCCTGTACTGTGCTGTATGTAGTGTGTGCTCCTCCTCCCTGTACTGTGCTGTATGTAGTGTGTTCTCCTCCTCCCTGTACTGTGCTGTATGTAGTGTGTGCTCCTCCTCCCTGTACTGGGCTGTATGTAGTGTGTGCTCCCTCCCTGTACTGTGCTGTATGTAGTGTGTGCTCCTCCTCCCTGTACTGTGCTGTATGTAGTGTGTGCTCCCTCCATGTACTGTGCTGTATGTGGTGTGTGCTCCCTCCCTGTACTGTAGTGTGTGCTCCTCCTCCCTGTACTGTGCTGTATGTAGTGTGTGCTCCCTCCCTGTACTGTGCTGTATGTAGTGTGTGCTCCTCCTCCCTGTACTGTGCTGTATGTAGTGTGTGCTCCTCCTCCCTGTACTGTGCTGTATGTAGTGTGTGCTCCCTCCCTGTACTGTGCTGTATGTAGTGTTTGCTCCCACCCTGTACTGTGCTGTATGTAGCGTGTGCTCCCTCCATGTACTGTGCTGTATGTAGTGTGTGCTCCCTCCCTGTACTGTGCTGTATGTAGTGTGTGCTCCTCCTCCCTGTACTGTGCTGTATGTAGTGTGTGTTCCTCCTCCCTGTACTGTGCTGTATGTAGTGTGTGCTCCCTCCCTGTACTGTGCTGTTTGTAGTGTGTGCTCCCTCCCTGTACTGTGTTGTATGTAGTGTGTGTTCTCCCTCCCTGTACTGCGCTGTATGTAGTGTGTGCTCCCTCCCTGTACTGTGCTGTATGTAGTGTGTGCTCCTCCTCCCTGTACTGTGCTGTATGTAGTGTGTGTTCCTCCTCCCTGTACTGTGCTGTATGTAGTGTGTGCTCCCTCCCTGTACTGTGCTGTATGTAGTGTGTGCTCCTCCTCCCTGTACTGTGCTGTATGTAGTGTGTGTTCCTCCTCCCTGTACTGTGCTGTATGTAGTGTGTGCTCCCTCCCTGTACTGTGCTGTTTGTAGTGTGTGCTCCCTCCCTGTACTGTGTTGTATGTAGTGTGTGTTCTCCCTCCCTGTACTGCGCTGTATGTAGTGTGTGCTCCCTCCCTGTACTGTGCTGTCTGTAGTGTGTGCTCCCTCCCTGTACTGTGCTGTATGTAGTGTGTGTTCTCCCTCCCTGTACTGCGCTGTATGTAGTGTGTGTTCTCCCTCCCTGTACTGCGCTGTATGTAGTGTGTGCTCCCTCCCTGTACTGTGCTGTATGTAGTGTGTGCTCCTCCTCCCTGTACTGTGCTGTATGTAGTGTGTGCTCCCCTCCCTGTACTGTGCTGTATGTAGTGTGTGCTCCCTCCCTGTACTGTGCAGTATGTAGTGTGTGCTCCCCTCCCTGTACTGTGCTGTATGTAGTGTGTGCTCCCTCCCTGTACTGTGCTGTATGTAGTGTGTGCTCCTCCTCCCTGTACTGTGCTGTATGTAGTGTGTGCTCCCTCCCTGTACTGTGCAGTATGTAGTGTGTGCTCCCTCCCTGTACTGTGCTGTATGTAGTATGTGCTCCCCTCCCTGTACTGTGCTGTATGTAGTGTGTACTCCCTCCCTGTACTGTGCTGTATGTAGTGTGTACTCCCTCCCTGTACTGTGCTGTATGTAGTGTGTGCTCCTCCTCCCTGTACTGTGCTGTATGTAGTGTGTGCTCCCTCCCTGTACTGTGCAGTATGTAGTGTGTGCTCCCTCCCTGTACTGTGCTGTATGTAGTGTGTACTCCCTCCCTGTACTGTGCTGTATGTAGTGTGTGTTCTCCATCCCTGTACTTTGAAACCTATATGGTTAAAAAAACAGGTGTTTGTAGATTAAAGGCTTGACTGCAATGTCAGTAGACACTGAAAGTGGGCATATCAGTCCTTGAATAGTCAGACGTACGGATGTACATATGGGAAGGGCATTGTAGCAGCATATGCATAAAGTCGCAGGTAAACATTAGCATAACGTAAAGCAAAGGAGGCGCCAACTGTGTCTATCTCAGAATATGGACCCCGCCCTCTTGACAGACCCCACCCCCTCAACAGACTTCGCCCCCATTAGGGCTGCTTCCATAAATTTCCCGGGCTGGTGTTCAATCCCAATCCGCTCCTGCGTACCTGTAGAAGCAAAGAAAGTAAAATCACTCAATATAGATCATCTCAAACTAATAAAACCTACAATATAAAAGATTTTGTTTCATGCAATACAAAAAAACATATATACCTCTTGGAATGTTCGTGCGGCTCTCAACACTGCTTTCAGATCGCAATGCCGGGTTGCACCCGTGTTTGGAAACGGATCCCTTTTGGGTGTGACCCAACAATGGACCCTTTCACACTGACTTTCTGACCCGGTAATATGCCAGGACGGGTTGCCATCGGGGGTGTAAATGGTGGCGACAACGGGGGCGGTGCTGGGAGATGAGATCATCTCCACGCCGCCTCTACCTATACTGTGAATGGGTCCCTGGTCGCATCGACCCAGCACCCTGTTCACACTGCACCTGACCTGGTAATAACCCAGGAATAACCCTTCTTTATTCCCAGGTTGAAATACCTGGTCAGGCGACCCAGGAATTCAGGACTGACCCCTGTTACGCCGCACAGCAACCTGTGACGACCTGAGTATGTACCGGGTCGATACAGAGTTATTTGTGCGGTGTGAAAGGGGTTTAAACTTTGTTAAAAATGTAAAGATAGGTTAATGGAGGAAATCCTAGAGTTTGTTAATGCAGCCCTTAAGGGTTAAGGTGCAATATTTAGATTGTACTTTTCATCTTAAAAGGGACAATTTGTCATCCCAAATGTAGTCCATTCTGGCTTATATACTGGAGAGAGCCAGATCAGGACAAACCTACCTGATATTCTTCCTTTTACCACTTCATCTAACTACAATGCAGCTACCTTGCCTTTTCCATACCTCCACCAGCTTATATACTGGTCGCAGACAGTTCCCGATTAGGGAACAACAAACTTCTCTGTGTTTTCAGCTGACATTAGTTTTGCCAGTTGTTCAGTTTCACAATCTGGATTTCTAGATGAGCAACTTTCTCTCCTTGCACAGCTATATTCACCCTCCGACAGCTGTTCCCAAAATGCATACATGGCACAATATGTAATCATGCAACACGTAATGCCTACAAGCTGGGGATGCTTATTCTAAATTGAAAGTACCAAGTATTAATTAACTAAAACTAATTTTGCTGTAGGAGTGGAGATAGTACTGGGTAATAATAGAACTTTATTAATCAGCGGCTTAGCAATAAAAGGACAGAGGTACTGTAGCAACTGCTGCTGAGCTCAAAAACTCGGGGGCACAGCTGTGACTAACATTTTTCACAGGCTTCAAATGATTTGTTTCTCTCCATTTCCTTGTGACCATATAGGGGCTTTTAGCTATACCACTATTTTCATAAAAATATGTTTAGTGTAAGGTTATTTAAATTGAAAAATATCTAGTACAGATTTTTCTAGAATTTTGGGCAACTATCTACGTACAGTTTTAATGAGAGAGATGATAAACTAGAACAAGTAACCCTTTTTTTTTTTAAAACACATTTTTATTCAAGATTTTCAAAGTACAGAGAGATATAAAACACTACAAAAAGAAGAATAATGCTCGATATGCGAGTACTGCAATTATACAGAAAAACATAACGAGGTATAAAACGATGCAGCATTATAAATGTACAAAAGAGCTTCCCCGGATCAAAAGAGCAAGGCACATAAAGCTCAGGGTGAGGTAAAAGGGAAATCTGGAAGACTAGATTAATGAATACTAAAACTCCCCTGGATACAATACTCGAAGGCCCATTTCAGAAAAGAGGCAAAGAAAAATAACATCTATCCTCCGGACTGTGATGGAGAAGCCTAGAGAAAAATAATATAATATACCTCAAAAGGGGAGGGGGGGAGTGTCCCGCAACATTCCTGTGTACTTAACGAGTGTAATCAGAGATCAGAAAGAAAGAAAGGATTGTCACAGGGAGAAAGAAAGAAGTAGAGGAGAAAGAGGAAAGGGATGGGGTAGGGAAGGGAGGGGAGGGGGCATTCGGACGACGATCCCTCTGAACCACTCTCCAGTGCCCTCACAGACAACACCCGACCACCAGTCAGGGATATATTCGCGACTAGGAATGGAACTAGGAAATGAGTAAATGATATATATATATGATGTTTTATAAGTGTTGTTCAAAAATGTTGTCGCCATCAGAGCCATGGGGTCGGGGGAGTGCCCGCAGGACATAGTGGGGGGCAAAGATTTAATGTAGTGGGAAAGTTGTGCATAGGAAAAAGCATACACCATAAGACTCTTCCCAATAGGAAAAGGGGAGTAGCCGGCCTCCCGGGTCAAATACCTGGGAGGTGCTGCGTAATCCTCGTAGTTTAAGTCTATGGAAATGAGTGCTATGGAGGCCCGGAAGGAACATAGGGTTCCCCCAGAGCGGTATCCATTTAAAGTTCATAGGGTTCCTACCCATCCGTTTGCTAGAGGCCCACCAGGCATCATACGTGTCCTTAAAATAAGGGTTAGAATATAGTCCAGAAGGCAATTTCGTTTTAGGGGTAAGTAACAGTGCTCCCGGGGCATAAGGTGCAAGTAGAGCACAGTCTAACTCGTAGTCCGTATATAGATTCGTCTCCAACTGCCAGTCCAGCATATATCGGAAGAACAAAGCACGTGAGTACTGGAGTAAATCAGGAAAACCCCAACCGCCGCTAGTCTTGGGCAATTGGAGTTTTTGTCTAGAAATTCTGGGTTTTTTGGATCTCGAAATAAATCTCTGGAAAATGGCATACAGCTCCCCCACGTCAGTAAGTGAAAGGTGAAGTGGCAGCATCTGCATATAGTATGTTAGTTTAGGCAGCAGTAGAGTCTTAATAAATTCTAATCTGCCCAATAGTGACAGGGGGAGGTTATCCCAATTCTCCAGAGACTTGCCAAAATGAGTAAGTAGTGGGGCATAGTTCAGTTTGTAAAGGACAGAGAAGCATTTGGGGATTAAGATACCCAGGTACTTAATATGCGAAGGCATAATCTTAATAGAGTTTAGTTCAGCGGAGGCCGGGAAGGTAGGGGGGGGGGCCTTAATCATTAACAGTTCTGATTTATCTACATTAATCTTGTACCCCGAAAAAGTGCTAAAATGACGAATAATAGTAAAAACCTGAGGGATCGAATGGGTCGGGTCAGAGAGGAAAAGCAGCATATCGTCCGCAAAGAGGGCTAGGCGCAAGTCAACCCCACCAACCTTAATTCCGGCGTACAGAGGGGAATGTCAAAGGGTTAAAGCCAAGGGCTCCAATGCTAATACAAATAACAAAGGGGAAAGTGGGCAACCCTGACGAGTGCCTCTCAAAATCGGGAAAGCCTCTGACAATATTCCATTGCAAATTATTTGGGACGATGCCCCAGAGTACAGGGTCCTTATGAGATTTATAAAGCAAGCTGGAAAACCAAAGCGGGGCAGCGTGTCATAGAGATGGTCCCAGTGTACCATATCGAAGGCCTTTTCCGCGTCAAGTGATAGTATGGCTCTCGACACATCAGAGCTGGCACACTGGGAAGCACCTACAACCGCCAGGACTCTCCTAATATTTATCACTGGGTTCCTGCCCTTTACAAAGCCTGTCTGGTCAGCGTGGATGACATCAGGAAGTATTCGTTTAAGTCGTTCGGCAAGGATTTTTGTCAGTAGTTAGTAATCGGTATTGAGGAGAGAAATTGGCCTATAGGAGCTCGGGTCAGAGGGATTGTGGCCGGGTTTCGGGAGTAGTCTCAGAACCGCGGAATTAAAGTAGGGAGGCAGCGATCCTGAGGTCATAATTGTATTAAATACCGAGGTAAGAACCGGCGTTATACTGGGGCTGAGTAATCTATAATAGTCCGGGGTGAGACCGTCTGGACCCGGGGCCTTACCAGACTTTAGACCTGAAATTGCCTTCTGAACTTCTGCTTCAGTGATAGGTGACAGGAGAGAGGTACCCTGGGCTGCAGAAATCTGCGGGATAGGAAGGTTCTCCCAGAATGAGGAAGAGTCTGCCGCAGGAGCGGGGAGGGGGGGGGGGGGGGAGAGTATAAGTCTGTGTAGAAGGATTGGAGGATGGAGGCTGCCTGCTCATTTGTGGAGGATAGAGAGCCATCCGCCAATTTTAGCAGTTGAATAATGGACGAGGGGCGCTGGCCTTTTAAAAGGTTCGAAAGCGTTTTACTAGATTTGTTTCCATATTTAAAGAATCTATATTCTTTCCGGAAAGTGTAATTAGCCTCAAGTTTAGAAAGCAGGGCCTCAAAAAGAGTCTTGGCCTTAGCATATTCTATTTTATTGTGGGGAGACGGTGTCTGTTTAAAGTTGGTGAATGTACATGTAAGGGATTGTTGTGCCACCATATAATCTTTCAGTAAGGCCTTCTTGGCCGTTAGAGTGTGAGCAATAATGTTGCCTCTAATCATAGCCTTGGAAGCCTGCCAAAATAAGACGGGGTTAGAAACATAAGTTTCAGCGTTATGAAAAACAAAGTCATCCCAACTGTCACGAACCCTCTGACGTAGGGGAGTGGATGAAGCGAGAGTGGGGGGACACCTCCATGAAATAAATTTTTTCTGGGAAGGCATTCATTGTAGCTCCACCCATATGGCCGCATGGTCCGACACAGAGATGGACTCAATTTCAGAATGAACAACCTTGGGCAGCAAAAACTCAGACAACAGCTTATAATCAATGCGGTATAGGGTGCCCCGTGCCGCTGGCAAGCACGTAAAATCCCTGTCAGTCGGGTGCATAACCCTCCAAATGTCCAGCAGCTGTAACTTCCTAGCCACGGCGGGCACTCCAAATTTCGGCGGATTATTCCCATGTTCAGATGGGAATTGTTTGTCTTAATGTTTAGAGGAAATCCAGATTCCAGTCCCCACACACAAGAAGGGTATCCGCCATCGGTGTAAGTTTGGAAAGAATAGTTTGCAGAAAGCGTTTGCTGTAGACATTTGGAGCGTAAACATTACACAGTGTATACAATTGACTATTATAAGATATCTGGCATATGACCCATCTACCCCCATCATCGGCAAGAGTAAACTTAACCTCTACTGGGACAGATTGTTTAACAATGATTACAACTCCCCTGGTTTTCTTTGAGAAGGATGCGGAGGCTATGACCTTCCAACCCAGGGCATTCAATCTGTGGGTGTCTTGGGATAAGAGGTGGGACTCCTGCAGGAATACCAGGTCTACATGGAGCTTTTGCAAATATATGAGTACCTTTTTCCTTTTCTGTGGGGAGTTTAATCCTCCCACATTCCTACTACAGATCTTAAGAGAAGACATAAGCCCAGAAGGAAAGGAACAGAAAAAATAGGAGACCAGCAATAATCGTCACCCCTTTATAGGGGACAATAATACCTAGCCGAGGGACCGCCATCCCGGGAGGTAGAGGGGGGGGGGGGGAGGGAACAGGGACAGAGAGAGAGAAAGGATAGTGATTGAAAGAAGAACAAAAACAGCATAAAACGCATATTGACATTCCGGCTGAGTAGCCCTAACATAGGGGGTCATTCCGAGTTGTTCGCTCGCAAGCTGATTTTTGCAGATTTGCTCACGCTAAGCCGCCGCCTACTGGGAGTGAATCTTAGCTTCTTAAAATTGCGAACGATGTATTCGCAATATTGCGATTACACACCTCGTAGCAGTTTCTGAGTAGCTCCAGACTTACTCGGCATCTGCGATCAGTTCAGTGCTTGTCGTTCCTGGTTTGACGTCACAAACACACCCAGCGTTCGCCCAGACACTCCCCCGTTTCTCCAGCCACTCCTGCTTTTTTCCCAGAAACGGTAGCGTTTTTTCCCACACGCCCATAAAACGGCCTGTTTCCGCCCAGTAACACCCACTTCCTGTCAATCACATTACGATCGCCAGAACGATGAAAAAGCCGTGAGTAAAATTCCTAACTGCATAGCAAATTTACTTGGCGCAGTCGCAGTGCGAACATTGCGCATGCGCACTAAGCGGAAAATCGCTGCGATGCGAAGATTTTTACCGAGTGAACAACTCGGAATGACCCCCATAGTCGCTAAACAGAGTGCACACATCAAAATTTCCTGGGGGCCCCCCAAAAACACTATCAATACGATCCCACCACTGGCCCGCCCACCGCGCACCACGATGCCCTTTTTGAAAAAGCGTGTGCGTATCAACCCATCTCAGTAAGGAGCCCGTTACATGAGCAAATAACAGCCGGACCGCCCACAAAAACTATAGAAACCACAGCCGGGCCGCTGACAACAGTATAGTAACAGCAGCGGTATCCCAAACCAGGGACCAGGCTCCACAGAACAGGCACATACAAAACGGTCCTCATGAACCGCATAGGCAATATAACGGTTGGTAGCAACATAACTTAGTGACAACATCAACAACGGTATCAGAGCAAAGGAAGGTGTAACCAATTGATATCAGGAAACACATGTATTAGAGACAGCTATTCACTAAAAAATTTGGAACACATTAGTCCTGAGAGTGAGAGTGAGAGTCATCATCTGGTGAGTGCAGAAACGCTTCTGCGTCCTGCACAGAGAGGAAGTCTTTAAACGAGCCATCTCTATAGATTAGATACGCAGTCTCGCCGGATATAGCAGCGCAAACTTTTTGTGTTCCCGGATAAGCTTCGAGCAGAGGGGGGAAAATTCTTTCCTGGCCTTCGTCAGCTCAGCCGAATAGTCCTGGAATATTAAAAGAGCGTGCCCTTCCCAAGAAATATGGCGCTGCTTGCGGGAGGCTTGCCAAAGAATTTCCTTATGCAGGTAATTTAAGACCCTGAAGATCACAGCCCGGGGTCTGCTGCCCTCTTGTGACCGGAACGAGCCAAGACAATGGGCTCTCTCTATAACAATGTCAGCGCACTCATTGCTAACTTGCAGTAAACTTGGCAGGGTATCTCGAACAAAAATAAGCAATTCAGAGCCTTTCACTGTTTCTGGCAGCCCTATGATACGTAGATTCTGTCGTCTGGCCCTGTTTTCCAGTTTGTCTGTCTTATTGTGTAAGTGGTAGCAGGCTTTAGTATTGAGACTCACAACCTTTTTCAAATTAGCAATATCCGCAAAACATTCCCCCATTCTGTGTTCTGTAGTGGAAAGTCTCTGAGAAAACTGAGCTAACTGCCTGTTTATATCAGCAGTCTGTTCTTTCAGGAGTGGCCCCATCGTTTCTTTTATTGCCTGCACCATAGCAGCATAAGTAATAGGAGAGTCTGAGTCAGCATGTGAATGCAGTACAGGCAAGGGGGGCTTCTATCCCCCGGTATATCATATAGCAGGAGAGGAGAAGAGGGTGCCCCATCAGGGGTAGATATGGGAGAACTTGGGGAGCCGCTAACTCAGTGCGCGGTGTACCTGCTGCGGTGTACGCCGCCATTTTAACTTCCGTACGGCGCCGCTCCCTCTCCCTCACCTTCTCCTTCTGGGTTTTAGAGCGTGGCATGAGCGGCGTGAAATAGCGCTCCATGCGCTGCAGGGCGTTCACGGGCGGCACGGGGACCCAGTGGGTCAATCGCGGGAGGCTTTGCGGCCGTGAAAGGGCTCAAATAGGCAGGGGGCTCCGGGAGCTCAGCTCAGCAGCAGCTTTCCATGCGGCGCCCGGAACCGGAAGTCTACAAGTAACTCTTTACAGAAATACGTATATACCAAGAAAACGTACAGGTTTACCTTACATTCCTACTTCCTTGCTGCACCAAGTATGTCTTATACCCCCTTCACACAGCCGCAATAACACGGGTTATTGCTGGGTTATCCCGGATTGCAGCTTGGTGTGGAAGGTTCCTGAAAAATGTCCCTGGTCCAGTGACCCAGGAACCGTGTAAATGGTGGGATCCGGGTCCTGTTAACACCCTATGGAGAGCCAGCCAATCGGCACTTAGAGATGATGTCATCTCCGAAGTACCAGTAGAGGAGAAGCCCTGGCAATAACCCTGGTCCAGCTTGCGGTGTGAACGGGTATCAAGCGCTGTAACATGGTTTGAAAACCACGTTCAGTCACCCTGGCTGGACCTGGAATTTAGGTGTGAAAGGGATATTAGTAATCAACTATGCAGAACTCTTGTACTGCTAGCTAACCTCACTCAGTAACATAGGTGTAATTAATACCCCTTTCAGACTGACAGAGCCGGGTCACACCTGGGAATGTGTTCCTGGACGCATCCCAGGACACAACCCGGGAATGACTTCTTTCACACTGCATTTAGACCTGGGATCGACCCGGGACAGCCCCGTTTACACTAATCCTGGAAAATCCCTGCAAATACATATGTATGTCATTAGAAATGGACATTTTTCTGGCTCACATAGCACCTTCAAGAACTGCTTTTTCAGAGACTTAATTTATTAACAACTTGCTGTTGTGTACAGATAATTCCTCAGGCTTCAAGCAGCTTTACAATGTTCTTAGAAACAATAGCATCCTTCACTGTGCCTGTTATCTGTCTCTTTATTTCCTCCTCCCCCTTATGCTGAGCAGCTCTCTGATCTCTTGATCTGTCCAGGTCGCCATATTGCCTGTCTCCTCCGCTTCCAGGGCTTCTCCGTTTTCCCGGGCTCTGGATGATGACATCATCTTTTCTGAGCTCAAGAAAGCTCCAATAAGAGGCCTTTTAACAGTCCCGTCTACTGAATAGGGCCCATTCACACTGCACAGCATCCATGGTCAATTCCGGATTCAACCCAGGTCGAGACCTGTGATGAAATGCCGGGACGCTCGACCCGGGATATTCTTTCAGGACCCTTTCACACTGAGCAAATTCCCGGATTGATGCGCGTTCATGTGCAATAACCCGGGAAATATTTGTTAGTCTGAAATAAGTGATTTACTGTACACATGTTTTTTTCTCCTCCTACCCAATTTTAAACCAACTCCATTTTAATAACTTTATACTTTAAACTAAAACTAATATATAGAGATGTACGCCGAACCATTTTTGCTGGATTTGGCTCTGACTCGACATCTGGTTTTGGATTTGCCAAACAGCCGTGATTAATTTTGGATTTGGATTTTTCCCCAAAAAAATTTATAAAAATGATAAAATCACATAAATTGGCCCTTTCTTGTTCCTAGAGTATTATTAACTTCAGTAGCATTAATTTCCAGTCATTTCCAGTGAATTTTGACCAGCAGCCTACAATATTGTTTTCACCAATATTGGCCAAAGGCTGCAGCGAGCTGGATGGTTACTAAGCAACAGAGCAGTAGCACAAACACAAGGCAGTTTATAGCACATCTATTAAACACTGCCACAGCGTACTGGGTACAGTGCACAGAACAGTACAAACAATAGGTCTACAGTATTTTTTTTTTTTCAACTCGCAGCTTGGTATAAACTGCGTGGAGTCACAGGGCTTTAAACAAAGGGTACTAGGATAAAGCGCACCAAACAGAACAAACCAGGGTCACTTCAACAGAGGAGGGAGCCTGTGTGCACCTCGGGGTGGGCCGCCTCCTCTGCGCGGCACAGTAGACTCCAGCATTATGCCGGAGTCTACTGAGCATGCGCAGTTCAAGAGAGTTATACAAATACCAATCGCACAAGTGAGTTTAAGTTTATATCACTCAAGGAACACCCATAAGTTCTATTCCATGTATTATCACTTTTAATATTTGGGGGGTGCTACCACAGGCAACATTGTACAGAACATATGTAAAAAAAAAGAGAAAAAATGAAATTGCCCTAGCGTTGTGCACTGCTGCAGTTCAAGAGATCAATCTGACTACTGCGCATGCACGGCAGGCATTTTGGCTGTGATTTTTGCTGTGACTGCAGCGCCCGACGCTGGACTCCGGACAGATAAGTATTAAAATGTGGATGCAGTGTGGGCCCTTCCTGGACCCAGGGGCCTGTGTGCACCACACCCATTGCACCCATTATAGAAACGCCAATGGTACAAACAATAGAACTATATGTTTTTTTCTTTTTCTATTTTTTATTTTTGTAACTTGCAGCTCAGTTCAACTGTGTGGATCACAGGGCATATATATGCATGTGAACAAAGTGCACCGAACAGCATAAACAATAGAAATAAAAGTGTATGTATGTGTGTTTGTGTATGTGTGTGTGTTGCTTCCGGAAAGTATTCACAGCACGCTTTGTTATGTTGCAGCCTTATTCGAAAGTGGAATAAATAATTTTTTCCCCTCAAAATTCTACATACAATACCCTATAGTGACTACGTGAATTTTTGTTTTTGAGATTTTTGCTAATTTATTAAAGAATAAAAAACTAAGAAATCACATGTACATAAGTATTCACAACCTTTGATCAATACTTTGATGCACCTTTGGCAGCAATTACAGCCGCAAGTGTTTTTGAAGATGATGCCACAAGCTTGGCACAGCTATCTTTGGGCAGTTTCGCCCATTTCTCTTTGCAGTACCTCTCAAGCTCCATCAGGTTGGATGGGAAGTGTAAGTGCACAGCCATTTTTAGATCTCTCCAGAGATGTTCAATCGGATTCAAGTCTGGGCTCTGGCTGGGCCACTCAAGGAAATTCACAGAGTTGTCCTGAAGCCAATCCTTTGATATCTCAGCTGTGTGCTTAGGGTTGTTGTCTTGCTCAAAGATGAACCGTCGCCCTAGTCTGAGGTAAAGAGCGCTCTGGAGCAGGTTCTCATCCAGGATGTCTCTGTACATTGCTGTATTCATCTTTCCCTCTATCCTGACTAGTCTCCCTTTTCCTGCTGCTGAAAAACATATCCACAGCATGATACTGCCACCACCATGCTTCACTGTCGGGATGGTATTGGCCTGGTAATGAGCGGTGCCTGGTTTCTTCCAAACATGACACCTGGCATTCACGCCAAAGAGTTCAATCTTTGACTCATCACACCAGAGAATTTTGTTTCTCATGGTCTGAGAGTCCTTCAGGTGCATTTTGGTAAACTCCAGGCAGGCTGCCATGTGCTTTTTACTAAGGAGTGGCTTCCGTCTGGCCACTCTACCATACAGGCCTGATTGGTGGATTGCTGCAGAGATGGTTGTCCTTCTGGAAGGTTCTCCTCTCTCCACAGAGGAATGCTGTAGCTCTGACAAAGTGACCATTGGGTTCTTGGTTACCTCCCTGACTACGGAAAAACCCTGTTCGCTCAGTTTAGACGGTCGGCCAGCTCTAGGAAGAGTTCTGGTGATTCCGAACTTCTTCCATTTACGGATGATCAAGGCCACTGTGCTCATTGGGATCTTCAAAGCAGCAGATATTTTTCTGTGCCCTTCCCCAATTTAATAAACTATAAAAATGGTCCTATCACTTTTTACCCATCTGCTACGGGTGCTCCTCGGGTAACGCCAAGAACCATGAATTAATATTTACTTACATTAAAATTTACATCTCTATTGAATCACTACATTTTTTACACTCATTTTTATTTACAACCGTGAAAATCAGAAACTCCCATGCAAAGAACGGGTAGGACAGCTAGTGTGTGTAGAGGGGTTGTGGCCTACCACCTCATTGGTTTGACTAACCATTAGAGAGTGCAACGTCTGGGCCCCTTCATAAATATATACAGTAAATTCAGCTGCTGCATGCATGACAATGTACCAGATTAATAACAGATTAAAAACAGCAATACACTGTCGAAAATAGACCATAGTCCAGTGTGTTCACTATGGTATGCCGGCGGTCGGGCTCCCGGCGAGCAGCATACCGGCGCCGGGAGCCCGACCACCGGCTTACCGACAGTGTGGCGAGCGCAAATGAGCCCCTTGCGCGCTCGCTGCGCTCGCCACGCTACGGGCACGGTGGCGCACTACGCGCGCCACGCTATTTTATTCTCCCTCCAGGGGGTCATGGACCCCCACAAGGGACAATAGTGTCGGTATGCCGGCTGTCGGGATCCCGTCAGTCGGCATACTGAAGACCACCATAGTCCAGTATAAGATTTCATATGCATAATGTATATTTCAAGTGCACAGTCTGGAACCTGATCCTTAGAGCAGGAGGTGGGCCCCCCAGGCAGAGGGGCCTACCGGTGGTCTTTCCTGTACCCCTGTGGGCCTGCCCAAGCCTGTATATACACACACACACACACACACACACACACACACACACACACTAGTGGCCAAAATTGTGGAAACCTTTTGTAAAATGTGTGTTTTTAGGGTTTAATTGCGTATAACTGCATTAAAAAAAAAAAAAAGCCTATGAAGGTATGTATCACTGTAAAGATAATTTTATACACAATATAATGCAGTTTACCGTGGTGAATTATCTTTATTACATAAAAAGTTAAAGTCTACCTATCTTTATTTAGCTATATATGTAAAGAGATAAAGAGAGGGGATTTCTTCAACTCCAAACTGACCAATAGTAGTGATTATTCTGAGAGCCAATCAGGTGTTGCGATGCCATAAAATGGATCCAATAAGGTGTTAGCATGAGTAAGGTCACATTTGTTGCTACCAGAATTGATATTAAAACATCTTATTTAGATGTTTGATTATGACTAAGTTGGTCACTGTTTTTTAAGCGTTTTTTTTTACTATAATTTCCTGCCGTAAGCTGTGTAATTTATTTAGGATGACAGCAAAGTAAAAAGAGTTGACTGGTCACCTAGAAAGAGATACAAAATAATTACTTTACATGAAGAAGGTAACACAACAAAATTATAAAAAAAAAGTAGGTGGCAACATACTGTAACTAAAGGAGGAACTGTGGAATAAGTATCAACAGACTCTGTCCATTCAAAACCAATCTGGTAAAGGTAGGAGAACATCCACAACACCGTGCTGTGATAGAAGAATTGAAAAAACGTGCTTAAGTGATTGAAGAAAATCGTCTGAGGCAATTCAAAATTATTTACGTGAATGTTGTGTAAACATCAGTGCCAGGACTGTTTGACGCAGACTTCAATATTTTGGATTAAATGCAAGAATTCCAAGGAAAAAGTCGCTTTTCTGTCAAACAAAGACAGAAAAGATTAGAATAGGCTAAAAAGCATATTAATTGGTCAGAAGAACAATGCAGTGTCATCTGGAGAGACAAAACCAGAATATCCATATTTGGTAATGATGGCATGAAATATGTCCGCAGAAGAATTGGAGAAAATTGGCTACCTGAGCGCAGAACACCTACAGTGAAGCATCCAGTTAGTGTTATGCTGTGTGGATGATCAATGGCACTTTAAATAGCAGCAAATACATTAGTGTCCCGCAGTGGGGAGGGGGGAACAGTTGAGGGGAGCACAAACTATGCAGAGCAGTGGGTAAGCAGTGGGTGAATAGACGCTGTGCGCATGCGCACTGCATCTATTCATAGTGGAGAGAGAGTCTGGGTCAGCCTAGCACAACAGAGTATGCTGGGCACGCCTCCACAGTGACAGAAACCGTAGTGACATGAGGCTCCACCCCTTTTCAATAGGCTCCACCCCTTTTCTGATGGGGGCACACTTTTGGAACACCAAAGGTCCTGACCCACTGACTACCAATTTTGGGAGATATGTAATTGCAGCAAAAGGCTACCCAATGAAGTACTAATGAATACTGGGGGTCATTCTGACCCGATCGCAAGCTGCAGTTTATCGCAGAGGTGCGATCGGGTCAGAAATGCGATATGCAGGCATGGCCGGACCGTGCGTGATGCGGGCCCCATCGGCTGCGTGATGTCACACGCAGCTGCTGCGGGCCAGGGAGCAACGAGTAGCTCCTGGCCAGCACGCTAAAGCTGTGCTGGCCGGGAGCTACTTTTAAAGTGCAAAAGCATCACTTGCACTGCTGTGGGGGGCCGGCACTGACATGCGGGGTGGGATAGCACTGTGCTGGGCGTCCCCCTGCATGTCTATGGTCATGATCATAGCCCTACAAAATTTTGCAGGGCTACGATCATCTCGGAATCACCCCCATTATGCGAAACTGAGAAATGTACTTTTCCACTGTTCAGTATGTATAACTGTATTCAAAATGTAAAATTTTCAATAATGCAAATTTTCCAAAAGGTTTCCACAATTTTGGCAACTATTGTGTGTGTGTGTGTGTGTGTGTGTGTGTGTGTGTGTGTGTGTGTGTGTGTGTATATATGTATATGTATATATGCATCCCCTTGAAGAAGTCCTCATTTCAGGACGAAACGCGTTGGGACAGGGACTGGATGCCCACCCCTTTCTGACTTCCTATCCGTGGACAGATAAGCCATGTTTTTATCTTACTTTCTGTACGTTTGATACCTGCATTCATGGATGAATTTTAATCCAATACCCATACCTGTGGACAGATAAGCCTATTATATTCTTTTATATTGTACGATTAATACCTGCACTTTCTATTTTTGAATCAGCTGCTATATATGTCCTTTTATTTTGTGTACTGTTTTATTTATATATGTGACCTGCATGTTCTGGCAGGAGTGTGTTCATTAAACTATTGTTTTTAACTAAACATAGTTTCTCCTTTTAAAATTGGAACCTGCACAGTTCCTATAAATTGTTTATTCTGAAAAACATCTGTGGAAATTTGAAAACAGTACACACTATGTTTATTTTATCTCTCCTTTACATGTGCTGTCTATAAGAGTCATCTACCAGAAATACCCGCAGCTAAGTTTATTATAATTTATCTGTTTTACTATCACAAATCTTTTTCACGAGGAGTGAGTCACCAACACTACCAGGCGCTTTTTTATACTTCATTTTTTAATATATATATATATATATATAAATTGCAGTAGGTCCGGCACTCACTGTTACTTGCAATTACTGTCCCCGTTGCCTTCCGTAAATGCAGTTTGCACTGCCACATAGAGAGGGATGGACGGCGGCACTCATGAAAGAAAGAACCCAGACACAGACACTTGTTGTTGGTTTGAACAAGTGGCTGTGTCCGTGTTCTTTCTTTCCTGAGTGCCGCCGTCCAAAAAGGTGTTAAGCAAATCAAAATATGTTTTAGATTTTAGATTCCTCAAAGTAGCCCCCTTTTGCTTTGATGACATCTTTGCACACTCTTGGCATTCTCTCAATCCGCTTCATGAGGTAGTCTCCTGGAATGGTTTTGAATTAACAGGTGTGCCTTGTCAAGGGTCAATCTGTGGAATTACTTGCCTTCTTAATGTTTTTGAGACCATCAGTTGTGTTGTGCAGAGGTAGGGTTAGTACACAGTGGACACCCCTATTTGACTACTGTTGTAACCGTTAGAACACTATAAAGGAGAAACGCGTTAAGGACTTTTTGCACTGGCGCTTGGAAACACTCTCCTGCTCTACAGCTGTTCTCCGTGCTCCCCACCTGCAAACCGCACACTCCACTCTGGCTGTAGATAGGAGAAGCTAAGCGGCACGCTGTTACAGCCGGACCCTGATGAATGCACACATCAGGCTTGGATTCTGGACACAATATACCGGGCTTAGGGGCGCAAACGCCACAGAGATAAGTCTCCACCTCCGGTCTCAGGAACTGTGGTTTGTACCGCAAGGATGCTGCCTTTACCCTTCGGTCCGTGCACAGAAAGAGTATTAGGGTTCTTAGCAGCTGGACACTATTAACACTGACCACAGAGACTGGGAGAAAGAAAAGAAGACTGAGAGTAATACCGGCAAATGAGTGGTGGTTGGTAAGAGCAACACAGCTACATAACTGCAGGCTGATTTGCCTGTACATATATATGAACCTAATAACAACCTTGGAGCAATATATTGTTTAACACCAAACTGAAGTGTTTCTATAGCGCCAGTGCTAACATGCATCTATATGAATAGTGATTGGGTATAAATTATTTTATCCTTTGTATTGTGTAATAAATATTTTGAATACTTATGCGCTCTCTTATCTATGTATATTCTTTTTGTTATTGTAGTGTATTTCAGACTATAAAGTGGGAGCAGCATTCAATAGTTTAATTGTACAGTGACCAGCACATTAGCCAGGGTGTTTTTTGGTTAATACTATATTGTTTTTGCGCCTGAATAATTATACATATACAGACATACATGTATTGTCACGGTATACCTGGACGGTAATTTGTGTGTCTGTGTGTGTCTAACTTTAATAGTACCTCTCTGATCTGGTTAACCCTCCCTCCCTTCCTATATATATATATTTATATGTGTGTGTGTGTGTGTGTGTGTGTGTGTGTGTGTGTGTGTGTGTGTGTGTATTTACTGCATTGGTTCAGCTAAAGCAAATGAAGACCACAAGTACAGTAACAAGAATGTTGTATAATACCAGAGGGATTCCCTTATAATAGGCTTTTTTAGTTACGGCACTGTGCCTGTAGTCATAGTAATAAAAAACAGAGTGTTAAACCATGATTGTTTAAAGTAGCCAACCTTGACAGCAGCACATTACTGACATTAGCACATCACTTCCTTCCGGCGAGCAGCACATCACAGACTCTGCCAGCAGCACATCACCGCCTAATTACCAGCAGCACATCACTGCTTCACTGACGCCAGCACATCACGACCTCCATGGCAGCAGCACATCACTGCCTCACCGACAGCAGCACATCATCGCTTCACTGACAGCAGCACATCATCGCTGGATAAAAAAGGTGTTTTGTTTTTTTAAACACACACACACACACACACACACACACACACACACACACACACACACACAAAATATATTTTTTTTTGTTTAAACCATTTTCATAAACCAGTTTTGCATTAATGTTTTAATTTAAAAAAAAAAAAAACCCTTATTATATAAATACTGTTAAACATGGCTATGTATTATAAACCTTGTTCAACATGTTTTAATCCTTTCTAACATTAACAATCCAAAGTTATTAGGTTTTGATATGATTTATTTTACTTCTTTCAGTAAATTATTCCTATTACATCTGGATATATGTAGATAGACTAAACATATAAAACAGATAAAGAACGGGGTGTGACCTGGCTGGCAAAGGGAGCAGCCACGCAGCTTCACAGCTCTTTCAGCAGTGCTAAATTTTTTGTATATATATTGGGGATCTCCTTGTCATCACAGACACTCCATTACTGCCCGACCACCCAGGACACTTGCTGCCTACCTTCATGTGCAGCCAGGTGGCTGCGGGGTCATGTCTCCTGACTGGGGCCTTCCAGGGACTGAAGGTACGGGTTACATAGCACCGCTGCCGCATCCCACATACCCTGTCACGGATGGCTGCCGGCTTCCTTCCCCGTCTGGCTGGCAAGATGCAGCCGCCTCCCACGATTATCTCAACTCCATTACTGGAGTGTGAATGAAGCCCTGGTGGTGTAGGGTAGGGGCTCCAGGTCCGCTGAGGATTGCAGCCACCATCTTGTTTCCATACCGGCGGATACATCTACCTGCACTCTATGGAGGTGGGAGCATACTGACCATTCTCCCTGGACCCCTGCGGGGGGATAAAAATAGACAAAACATAACAATCCACTCCTGTGAGTGTTGGCGGCTGCAAAGAGAGGGCAGTTCAGACTCTGGATAAATACTACAAAGTGACCTCATGACCGCAAGTAAGTGACACTGCCCCTACCTAGGATTTAACCTACCACACAGTGACTGTCATCCACTAGCTCCCCCCCCCCCCCCCCCAAGACCCTATATATTGGAGACAAAAGGTGGAGATCTCTTATTACTATGTCCTTCTCAGATGCTGTAAGTGGCACTGCTGGTTCAGCTACTTCATGCATCCTAATGCTGCAATTCCTTTACTGTATTGCATAAGCTGATCTTCTTGCACCTTGAGCCCTAAATATACTGGAGGTGTTTACTGTTACCATGACTTCCTGACTGAAGATACTAGAGTTTTGACTACGCTGCGCTGGTCTTTTTTGGGCAGGGTTCTGGTCGGCTCTGTCTACACACACTTTTGGTTATTCCTCGGTTTGCTTAGCGTGCCCTCTACTGTTATTGTTATTTCACTTGCCCACAGTTCCAGTTTTTTCATGAAATGTTTTATTATTGCTCTTATTTTATTTTTTACCTTCTTCTCTTTTTTCTTTCTTATCCGAGATAGTCCACCAATTTCTTATGGTTTACTTTCCAGACTGCTACCTGGATTTCCCTCCTAGATGTCCTGGGTCACCTTTTTGAATTGGTCTTCATATTAACACTTACCATGGTTCATTTTTCTGTCCTGGTTACCAAAGGGAGGTTTGGATGCCTATGGCAAACCCCTGGCTAGCCTCCAATCACTTCCCTGCTCCTATGATCATTACTACACACTATTTTTTACCTTCCCTGATTGATGGCGTCCCATCTTAAATTATACTCCTGGAATGTTAAGGGCATACACCCCCCTATAAAATGCAGATGTATCCTTATGTATCTTAATACAATACATACAGATGTTACCTTTTTACAGGAAACTCACCTGACTAAGGATGAGCATGCAAAATAAAGTTGAGACAACAGGTGGTTGCATCCGCCTCCTTTAACTCTAAAGCCAGGGGTGTAGCCATTCTTGTCCATAAAGGTATCCATCTTGACATCCACCATATGGTAACTGACCAATCTGGCCATTGTGTTATCCTAGATATTACACTGAATGGTTCCCGTTATACTTTATGCAATGTGTACGCTCCCGCTGTTACAAGAAGTAATTTTACCTTACTCTGACAAACTTCTTACATCCCTATCCTGCTTCCTCTATTGCGATGGGAGGGGACTTCAATTTAGTGGTTTCTCCAATTTTGTACAGAAAAAGTTCCTCTACCCACCATTATCACCTCCCTAAGGCAAATCTGCACTACATGTTAGATCATATTGGTCTTATTGACATATGGAGAGTTAGGCACCTTATTGAGTTATAATTTACTTGTTTTTCAGCCACTCAATGTCTTTTCTAGACTAGTTTATTTTCTTATGTCCTCTTACATATCTACCAAGGTCATAGAAACTAATATAGATCCCATTGCCATTTCTGATCATGCCCCTATCATGATCATGGCCCTATCACTCATATACTTTAGGTACACGCTCTCACTAGCGATTCCCAGCTACATTGGCCAATTCTATGCAACCCTGGATTCCTGCCTTCCACACTGTGAGGGATGAGAAAGATACCTTGACGTGCACGCGAGACAGGACACTAATGTAAGTGTTACTCCAATAGCTAAAGCTTATTGCAAATGAAATATATCGTGGAGGTTTGGTGATAGAAAGATACTTTTACGTGAACACGTGACAGAACGATAAAGTGAGTGTCTTTCTGATGAATGGAAAGAATCTGAAAGAAACTTTGGACGAAGATTAAAAAGTCTCAAGTTGTTTTAAAATTTTATTATTTTAAACCTAGCGCTAGTTTGTAACCATCCATTGTTTTCATATTTCTGGTGACAAGTCTATCTGTTTATATTTTAACCATTTGTAGTACAGGTAGAGGTACTTCTAATATCCCTGCTATGACTGACGATAATTCTGTCACCCATTTTGCTGAACAGGCAGAAACCCTTTTTACAGTCTCTGCTGCCATCAAGGTGCTTAAAGCTATGAAAACCCCAGGCCCTGATGGTGAATTCTTTAAAATTCTGGGCCCCAAAATTGAACTTCTCTTACAGTATTCCTCAAGTCTATCTTTAACTCCCATTCCCTGCCCCTACATTTCAATTCTGCCTTGTTTAAAGTATTACTGAAGCCAGGAAAAGATCCCTTACTTCTCTCTTCATACAGGCCTATTTTGCTGCTTAACATAGATTATAAACTGCTCACTAAAATACTATTGGATAGAATGAAGGTACTTATACCAGTGATTATACACCCAGACCAGAATGGATTTATATGGGGCAGGAACTCTGTTACTAATATCTGGACGTTATTAACCATTCTTCAGTCCATGTGAGCCTTTCCAACAGGTGACCCAGGATTATTATTGCCTTTAGATGCTGAAAAAGCTTTTGCTCTAGTGACTTGGGATTACCTGTACGAGACACTTCACCTTTTTTGTCTTTCCTGATGGTTTCCTCCGTGTTTTGAAATCACTGTATTATAACCCATTCACTCAATTATTTACACCTTTTACGATACAACGTGGAATGAGGAAAGGATGTCCTCTGCCCCCCTTACTTTTTGTGGCTGCTTTAGGGATGCTTGCTATTGCCCTACGACAAGCAACCGATTTTACATGTATTACCGTTGGGACAGTAGAGTCCAAATTAGGGCTCTTCGCAGATGATATACTTCTTTTAGTCTGCAACCCTTCCCACTATTTTTGCAATTATTCAGCTATTTAGCTCATTTATTAATATATCTGAATTGCTTCCTCTAAGCATCGCTAGCGGCCCTTCCCATTATTCTCACTGGTCTTCCATGTTTACTATTACTAACACCAATTAAAATATTTAGGGATCTATATCCTGTCTCACCTCTCCTAAATTTATTATGCCAATGTCACTCCCACAATTAATAAAATAAAGACTCAATTGGATTCTTGGATGGACCTTAAACTTTCTTTGTTTGGTAGGATTGCGGTGGGGAAGTCTGTTGTTTTCCCTAAGTTAGCTTATCTGCTCCAAATGCTTCAAATTACAATTTAAAGATGAAAATTTTTTGCTTGCACTTGTTCTCCAGGTTTATGTGGCATTCAGGTAAACCCTGTATGCCTCGTATGCATACCTATGAGTCCAAAAAGCAAATTGGATTGGGCATGCCTAATATTCAGGCGTTTGCTAGGTCTATTCTCGTCAGATATGTGACCGACTAGCTTCTCTACGTACATAACTTTAGCAACACTGATCTGGAGGAAGTGTTGTTCTCCCCTTACTCCCTAGCAGCCTTACTCCAAACTCCTATTGCCAAGATCTCTGCTTCGTACCAAACTAATCTGCTCTTTTGGGACACATCTAAGGTGTGGTTGGCTGTGCATAAATTCCTTCAGAGTGATCCATATTCTACCTTTTTTATCCCCTTATAGGTCAACAAGAGTTCCCCATTATCTTTAAATAATGTGCTTTATAAATCTTGGAGATGTAAAGGGATTAGTGCCATTAAAGACATCTTTAACCCTGATGGACAATTGCTCTCATTTACACAACTCAGGAATGATTTTCCTTACCCCATACACATTTTTTCATGTTTCTTCAGGTACGACATTACATTCAATCTTTCAGTGACCCCCTGGGTTCCATGCACCCTACCCCTCTTTATGTCAGCTACCTCGATTGCTTGGAAAGCTGAAATCCTGGAGTTGCCTGACATTGTGGATATGCTGCAGTACACTGCTAAAATCTTACTGGCCTTAAAATCGGTCCACTTACAGGAAACTCATATTCGAGTGATTAATAGAACGTATATCTTACCCTCACGAAGAAAGGACTTTGTGCCATCCGAAACTGGCTCTTGACTTAAGTGTAAGTCGCCTTTGGCCATCCTTACCCATAATCTAAGGTCCTGCAGGAAAATTGGGAAATTTTGGTCTAAACTCCTCGATTACTGATGCACATCACTACATATTTGATTTCCAAGATCCGCCAGAACCTTATTTTTTGCAGATTTCTCTTCATGGGTCGAGGATCCACAATTACGCATTTAATCCCTGCTCTGTCTGTAATGATTACGGTTGCCAAGCAACTTATTTTGAAACTTTGGTAGTTCCTACGGCTTAAACATTAGGAGAATGGAAAGTTGCATTACTAGATGTTCTTTATCATGAGCGCCATATGGCTACTTTTCACATTGAAACAGGGGTGATCTCTTTTAATAAAAAATGAGGGACGTATATCGATATCCTATCATGTCATACACAGACCGGAGGGAATCTGTAAGGTGTTTGAAAATACAACATGGTATCTATTACGACAACTTACTTAAAGGCACTGTGTGTTCACACCAAACACATTCTTGCCATTTATTGTATTGAACCTCTTTACATTTGTACAGATGTCTCTTTTTTTTTTCTTTCTACCTCTTCCTTTCTTTCTCTTTTTTATTCTCTCTCTTTCCTCATTCTTTTCCCCTTGCTTTAGTTTTTTTCTTTCTTTTTTATGTTACACTGTTTTACATTTCCCCTTCTACCAGGGTTTTCTTCATGCTATGGAACTAGGACTCAGTTGACCGGCTGATGGTTGGTCACATGGGACAGTGTTGGTTATAGCCACATCCTTCCTGACTCTTTAAAACATAAAATACAGCTTAATTTCAACTTTATGTTTTGCAATTGTTATGTAATTGTGACACTTGATGTATATTGTTATAATTTATATTACAATTCTGTAATTGCTTTGCTTGTATTTGCTGTTTTAATAAACAGACTTCTCTGTGTGTCGCCTTTTTAATGTGTTGGAGTTGTTTACCCTTTAAGATTGAGAATGCTGTGGTTTTCTCCTGTCCTATATGATTGTGAGGGTAGGAATTTGTGGAGTCTTAGCTGATGCTAGGCAGATTTAGTACCTCTCTGATCTGGTTCTCCCTCCAACCCTCCCTATATCTTTGTTTCTTTGTTGTGTCTGTGAATTTACTGTATTGGTTCAGCTCACTCAATATAAAGACCACAAGTAACCAGAATGGTGAATAATACCAGGGGGATTCCCTTATAATAGACTTTTTTAAGAAGCCACAGTGTTGTGCCTGTAGTCACAGCATAGTAAAAAAAGTGGATTTTGCTTTTTTTTACACCATTTGGTTTAAACCATGCTGGTTTAAAGTAGCCAACCCTGACAGCACCACATCACTTCCTCCCTGTCAGCAGCACATCACCGCTTCACTGACAGAAATGCACCACATCACTGCCTCCCTCCCAGGATGCTGCCCCCCCTCCCCCGGAGTGATGTAACACAGATCCCCGTGCGGCCATATCCCATTTTTGGTGGCCACGCCTATGATGCAGGGGGAGTAATGCTGAGTGCACACCATATTTGACCATACCTGGTGATGCCTCTGGCCTTACCGACTGCAGCACATTACTCACAGCAGCTCATTACTGCCTCACTAACAGCAATACAACCCTGCCTCCCTGACAGCAGCACATCCCTGCATCCCTGACTTCAGCACATTATTGCCTGCCTGACAGCAGCACATCACCGCTTCACTGATAGCAGCACATCACCACCTCACTGACCGCAGCACATCACCGCTTCACTGACAGGCTCCTCATCACTGCCTCCCTGCCAGTACATTGCTGCCTCACTGACTGCAGCACATAACTGCCCCACTGACAGAAGCACATCACTGCCTCCATGGCAGAAAGGCACCACATAACTTCCTCCCTGCCAGCAGCACATTGCTGCCTCCCTGTCAGCAGCGCATCCCTGCCTCCCTACCAGCAGAACATCACTGACAGCTCATTCCTGCCTCACTAACAGCAGCACATTCCTGCCTCCTTGACAGCAGCTCATCACTTCCTCCCTGACAGCAGCACAGCACTTTCTCTCTGACAGCAGCGCAGCGCTGCCTCCCTGGCCGCAGCTCATCATGACCTAACTGACAGCGGCACATTGCTTCCTCACTAACCGCAGCACATCAATGCCTCACTTACAGACATACACATTTATGCCAGGAAACTCTAAACTATTTTATACACCTGCACTGTTATCCAGTTAAATGTTTATTGATAAAAATAATTCAAATTAAAAAGCTTATTCTAAGCTTTTTTCCTCCTATTCAGTATCTGTCTCAACTTATTTTGTCACAATAGGGGCCATTTTTAAAAGATAGATATACCACTCTTTGGCGTGTGGTCTATCTCTGATATATGCACACCTTTGGTCTCATGTGTCACAACACTTACCAAGGCATGCATATATCAGAGCACGACCGCAAATCCAAGTGTTACATATATATTGCATGATTGCAGGGATGGACTGGGGCCGTACAATGGCCCTATCATAGTAGCATGGTCACTGCTCACCGGGGCCAGGCCTCACTGCACACCTCATGTTTCAGTATGTCAGCCGGCTAAGCAGAGCACCAGGAGGCAGAGCTGCCTGTCCAGCCCTTGTCTTCAAGAGCGGGCAGCCAAGTAGAGCACCAGGAGGCTGCTTAACTCAGCCAGCACAGCTCTCTGTGTGGCCGGACTAGTTCATCAGGCCATCAGCCCCTCTGGCATTTGCCAGAAGTGCCAGATGGGCAATCCAGCCCTGCATTTTTAGTTACAGTCGCCTTACTGTCACCTTGCACAAGGATGTCAGCAGTTTCTTAGATAATGAAACCACTCTGCATGGCCCTAATTCCACAGTTAGTGACTGCTTCTGAGTCAGCTGCAGTTGCGGGTAGGCACAAAATCTTGATTTACTATCTTATGCTAATTTGAGAATCCATTGGTTTAGTGCAGGATTTGTGCGTCTGCAAGCAAGAAGCCGTGCCACCCATTGATCTTACATCTCCCACCAGAATCATCATCATCATTAGTATCTGGGCTAGTGCAAGAGATCCATCAGAAACCGGCTTCCCTACCTGTACGTACGACTCAGAATCACATGGAGCTTTTGATGCACTACCATAAGTCAGGACAGTTTTGTGTGTGCCTGCATTGTCGCCTTTCAGTTCAGACCACAAATATTGACAATTTCACGGCAAGACAGATTTGGCCAAATCTTTCAGACTCCGAATAAGACAGACATAAGCAAAGATGCAGAGATTCACCACTGCACATGTGATGTAAGCAAAACCTTGCTATTTAATAATAATAATAATTTTATTTATATAGCGCTCTTTCTCCAATAGGACTCAAGGCGCTTAACAAATACATAGCATAATATAGTCCAGAAAATAATGAAGTACATTTTCATAAAATACAGAGGCATGAAGAAACTAAAAGGGACATTATGGAAATGCTTGAGTAAACAGAGAAGTCTTGAGTCTACTTTTGAAGGATTCTATAGTTGGGGCCTCTCGCACTGTGCGGGGAAGTGAGTTCCATAGAGTCGGAGCCGCATGACTAAAAGCTCGACCCCCAGATGAATTACGGTAGATTCTAGGTACTGCTAAAAGTCCTTCATCTACAGATCGCAGTAATCGAGTGGGGCAGTATGGGGTCAGAAGCTGTTTCAGGTACCTTGGGCCTTGGTCATGTAATGCTTTGAAACTCAGTAAGCCAATCTTGAAGATGATTTGCCATCTTACAGGCAGCCAGTGAAGGGAGTAGAGGATGGGTGTTATGTGGCTAGAACGGGGCTGGTTGGTTAATAGCCTGGCAGCTGTGTTTTGCACCAGCTGTAAGCGCTGCAATTCTTTTGCTGGTAGACCAAGGTAGAGGGCATTACAGTAGTCTAAACGAGATGATACAAATGCATGTATGACTTTTGGCATATCATCTGAGGGAATTAAGTGCTTGATTCTGGCTATGTTCCTCAGGTGAAAGAATGAGGATTTGATTGTGGCTGATATCTGATGTTTAAGTGTCAAGCCACCATCCAGGATAACGCCAAGATTCCGCACACGATCACTGGTCTGTAATTCTGAATCCCCGAGTGTAAGTCCAGTTGGTTGGCTATGCTGCAGTCTTGTCCTTTGATGTTGCGGTCGTATCATAAGGACCTCTGTTTTATCCGGGTTCAGTCGCAGCCAACTGGCGCTCATCCACTCCTGTAGTTCAGTAAGACAGCCATTTAGGGTTGCTATTGGGTTATCAGTGCCCGGAGCAAAGGACAAGTACAGTTGTGTATCATCTGCATAGCAGTGGTAGACCAGGCCATGGCGCCTGATTATTTCGCCATCTTTCTAACTCGGAATCAGTCAGTTGCATTAACGAGAAGGTGCACCTAATGCCCAATGAGTATATGTAATTACAACAAACAATAACTTAGTCTATTTCTAACTGGAGTATAAAGGACTGGAACATTTTTTTTATTCTAGATATGAACATGAAATAGCTCACTCTACTAAAATCTCTATGTCTAGTCAATGACTCTTTTCTCATCGCTCATATCTTCCACTCTCATTGCTTGTCACTCATTGTTATTTTTCTTGTGTCATTCATGACAAATGTGTTTGATTTTAATGAATGAACGTGCTTGAATCTGACAAATGATGATGTTGTAAAGTGGATACTGATTCAATTGATTTGATCAATTGAATCAGACATGACACAAAGTTTAATATTTGGAATTGTAATGCTACAGTATTATATAGTCTTAGAACATCTGCTTAAAATACAACACTACTTGAAGATACTGCATAGAACAGAACAGTTAGACTCTAATGATTACAGGACTCCATCTTGTAAAGAGTAAAGAATACAAGGTTTCAAGGTTAGAAACAACAGTGGCTTTGACAAAAGAAGATAAACAAGGTGAAGAAACATCAAAGCACACTGAAGGTTAATTGAGGGCATATAAAAAAAAAAGAATCTTACAGGAATGAGCAATCGAAGAATCCTAGAAGGAATCCTTTGGATATTGTCAGTTGCTACCTACAAAACTAAAGTAAGATGGAAAATGTAATACTTGAGGTCACGTTATAACCCTGGAAGTGACATTCTTTAAACCACAATAATTAGCTTTCACCTCACAATGTATTTTGTAGTGAATAATTGTTGACAGACTACAATTTGGTATATTCCTACATAGATTTTATAGTGATGTTCACACAAAAGGCTCATACACTGTTGGACACATTTTGGACCCCAAGTGTTAGCATGGACAGTCACTAGCATGAAAAGCACATTTACATACATTTGTTCTGTCAGATACATTATGATGTGTTAATTTCTGGGTCAATGCATGCATATAGACAGGAGCGTCTTAAGAGAGGAGGAGGCCTGTCTGCAGTTTCCTTCCGGGCATCTTCCTCTCTGGCCAGCAGCGTTCTTGACTCTGGGCACTAGGGGAACCTAGGGCTGCCCCAGAGTGTAGTGCGCATGCCCAGGTCTCTGGGAAAACGGCAAGGTGGACATTTCCCATTGATTTTCCTATTGTGCATACGCGAAACACCGGGAAAATGTCTGCCCTGCCATATTCCTAGTGATTTCTGCAGCTCTGAAGGGTAAGTATTGAAAGAAATTGGTGCAGGTTGTGTGTTGTAGACCCCCCTGAACCCCGGGGGCCCATGTGCACCGTGCACACTACCAGTGGCGTAACTAGAAATTTTTCTCCCCCAAGCCAAAAAATTCTTCGGCGCCCCCCCCCCCCCCCATCCCCCATAATTGGCACTATTAAAGGGATAAATGTGCGCGCCGCAAAATAGGGTGTGTGGCTTCATTGGGATGGGCGTGGCTTCACATAAAGGGGCGTGGCATTGCAGGAAAAGACTACGTTATACCCCAGTTTTCCAACCTGCACGCCCAGACGTTAGCCACCACGGGAAAGAAAAATAATCCTGATTCATGCCCCTTACATTATTTGTAATTTTTCCTCCTTATAGTAATGCCCAGTATACATTATGCCACATACTGCAATGGCCCTTAGACATCATGCCACACACAATAATGCACATGACACAATATGCACACACCATAATGCCCCCGACACATTATGCCACACACCGTAATGCCCCCGACACATTATGACAGGAATCGCAATGTCCGTTATACATTATGCTACACACTGCAATGCCCCTGATACATTATACCACATACCACAATGCCCGTGATATAGTATACAACACACCGTAATGCCCCCGACACATTATGACAGGAATCGCAATGCCCGTTATACATTATGCTACACACTGCAATGCCCCTGATACATTATACCACATACCACAATGCCCGTGATATAGTATACAACACACCGTAATGCCTGACACATACCGCAATGCCCGTTATATCCTATGCCACACACCGCAATGCCCGTTATACATTATGCCACACTGCAATGACCCTGAGACACCACATACCACAATGCCCGTGATATAGTATGCCACACACCGTAATGCCTGTGACACATTATGACACACACCGCAATGTCCGTGATACATTATGCCACACACCGTAATGCCCATTACACATTAAGTCCTACAGTAAGGCTTCTAATTACTTTTAAATTACCTGCTCGTTGCCAGGGGTTTCATGCACTGGGTGTCATGCTCGTTGCCAGGGGTTTCATGCACTGGGTGTCATGCTCGTTGCCAGGGGTTTCATGCTCTTGGTTCCATGCACGGTGCCAGGGGTTTTCATGCTCAGGGTGTCATGCTCGTTGCCAGGGGTATCATGCACTGGGTGTCATGCTCGTTGCTAGGGGGCAGTGCTTGTTGCTAGGGCTGTGCTCCCAGTGCCACATATGTCCCCAGTGCCAGATATTACCCCACGGTGCCAGGTACTCACATGACCCGTGCTCAATATATTCCCCCCCCTATGTGCCAGGTACACATATACCCCCCCCCCAGTGCCACATATGCACCCAGTGCCACATATGCCCCCTCAGTGCCACATATGCCCCCAGTGCCAGATATTCCCCCCCAGTGCCAGATATGCTCCCAGTGCCAGATATTCCCCCCCCCCCCCAGTGCCAGATATGCTCCCAGTGCCAGATCCCCCCCCCAGTGTCAGATATTCCCCCCCCTGTGCCAGATACCCCCCCCCAGTGCCAGATATGCTCCCAGTGCCAAATTCCCTCCCCCCTGTGCCACATATGCCCCCCCCCCCCCCGTGCCACATATGTCCCCGGTGCCAGATATTACCCCACGGTGCCAGGTACTCACATGACCCGTGCACAATATAGCCCCCCCCTATGTGCCAGGTACACATATACTCCCCCCCCAGTGCCACATATGCCCCCTCAGTGCCACATATGCCCCCAGTGCCAGATATTCCCCCCCCCAGTGCCAGATATTCCCCCCCCAGTGCCAGATATGCTCCCAGTGCCAGATTTACCCCCCCCAGTGCCAGATATCCCCCCCCAGTGCCAGATATGCTCCCAGTGCCAGACTCCCCCCCCCCCCCCAGTGCCAGATATGCTCCCAGTGCCAAATTCCCTTCCCCCTCCCCCCCGTGCCACATATGCCCCCAGTGCCATATATGCCCCCTCCGCCGCTGGTTTGTGTTGGAGGGACACGGAGGGCACAGCGCGCGCCTCTCCTGTGTCCCTCCTGCATCATCTCTGTCAAAGTCAGAAAAATATCACGCTGCACGTTGCCATATATGCACCTCATGCGCGTGCCTGCTGCACGTGCACATTCTCTCCCGTGCGTGTGGATATACGCAGCCGCGTGATGGCGCCTCGGCCATGCGCTCGAGCGCGTGGTATGTGCATTTACGGTAGAGTTTGTGTGCGTCTAGCGGGCGACTCAATCGTTTAATAATAGAACCAAATAGCTCGTTTTATAGATAATGTTCCCCTTAATGATAACTGTAAGTTTGGTTAATGTGACTTGTTCACGGACTTGGGAATCCCTCTTTGCGTGGTACAAAGGGTCTGATTAAGGTTGAACAGTGGTGTCTGGTACCTAACCGAAGAGTATTTTTATAGCAATAATCCGGTGTTGGTTAGGTAAAGATTAATCGCTCCTGCGTGTAGTTATGGCCATTAGTAGTTTCTGGACATATTCTATATTTGCAGTTCATTATCCATGCGGCGGTAATCCGGAGATTCCCACCCACCTGAGCTGTTTGAAATAGTCACAGCCCACCTGTTCAAACTAACCTATGACCTTTTGATATGATGCGAGGAGACATTCCTGTGTCCAATGAACAATGAGATTGTAGGTCCCTTTGTAGTATACTGTACTCAGTGTATATAAGATCAGCCAGCCTGAACAGCTCCCTCACTCTCCACAAACGGTTTTCATATTGACTAACTCGGGGCTGGTACCAGGCTGCGCTGCGATCGTTCCCAGTGTGTGTAAGTAATTCTCTGTGATTATCTCGCTCTTTGTTTGTATTGGCCACATTCTCTCTCTCTCTCTCTGTTTAGTTTAAGATTGTAACGTTATTGTATATTTCTGTCTAGATATTCTGTTAGAATTATATGTTAGTATGTAGTGTATGACTTGTAACTGTTTTACCCCTTTTCGATATAACTAAAAGCTTGTTAGTAAAGGTGTTGGATCCTTAGCACGGTATTGTGTGTTCATTATATTGCAGAGGGTAATAGGAGCGTCTCTATCGCTCAAACAGCTTTAGTGTAAACAAGGTTAAGCAGCGTTATATCGCTACAGTGTTTCAGTACAAGGTCTACAGTATAAGAATATCCTTTCTGTGTGTTACATTCAAGGTTTACTGATTGTTATCTTGTGAGCGTCTGCGCCGCTCGTGATCTCCTCGTGGTCTTGAGCGTCCGCTACGCTGATAGCGTAGCATTACGGTAATCGCTCGCCTATAGCGTGCTCGACTCCACGCATTAAGCTGTGAGCGAGCGTGCCGCATGTGCGTCTCGATCACGGCCTAGCGTATGCTACGCTAAATACGTTCCCTTACGGTACCCCATACGCCATTTGCGTACTGTGTCTCTTACCCATTATTGTGAAGTTATAAGGTAATCTAAATCAGCATTATCATCTCCGGCGGCCGCGGGTCTAATAAACGAAGTGCCGGTTCGTGAGCCAATCAGAGCTCACGAACGGCACTTCGTTTATTAGACCCGCGGCCGCCGGAGATGATGCAGGAGGGACACAGGAGAGGCGCGCGCTGTGCCCTCCGTGTCCCTCCAACACAGCAGGGAGGGTTAGCAGGAGCAGATTGACATGCGGACGCTCGTCCGCATATCAATCTGCGCTAAATCAGTGGCGCCCCCGCAGCCCCTCGCCCCCAAGCCACGCGAGGGCTGCGGGGGCAGTAGTTACGCCACTGCACACTACACTCATTATAAATACATCAGAAGCAACAAATGTAGTGTAGTGATGTGGCTTTATGGTGTTAGTAGTAAATACTCAAGCCACATTACCCTGCTTGTAGACAATGTAGTAATGTAATGAAGTGTCATATACATTATTAAATATAAACATTACAAATTAAATTATGTAAACATTGATTACAAGCATCTGTTATTTTCTCCTTTAAAAATATTTTTGTTGCAATATAAATATCATATAATAATGCAGATATACAGTATGACTGGGAGTTCATATATAATAGCATATGTACATATATGAACATCATATGAGTAGTTTGTAGCTGGTTAGTGATGCCAATCGTCGTTACCATCATTGTGTCTCGATACAGAAAAAATCGCAAAGCATATGCCTCCTGGAAGGTGTAAATACATCTGAACATAAGTAAATATACACTTGCACTACTCGGCCTAAGGTGCCGCAAGTGTTAGAGGCAAACAAAAATCATAGTTCAACTCTGCATTCTTCCAACTTCTAAAGTAGATGCTGTTATTCCTCCTCTAGCCTAGCCTCTCAATTATTCTTGCATACACTAGGTTATGGCAAATCGTATGGATCCTGTGGGGTATATGCAATTGCGGTCGAATTCCCGAAATTGTCGAATTTCGGGTCATTTTCGCCAAAAAAAAAAAAATTCGTCAATGCAATTCAGTGCTTTCCGTCAAAAAAACGGACTTTCAAAATTCGACTTTTTGAAATTCGACTTTTTGCAAATTCGACTTTTCTGCAATGATACAAGTGCTGCAATTCGACAAAAGCATATTCAATTCAAGTTTGGAAATTCGACAGCAGTGCTTTTAGACAGTAAATTCGTCATTTTCAATCCGCCACACTTTGGAGGGTGAAAACAATAAAAAAAAATGTAAACATGTTTTTTTTTGTGGTTTTTTTTTGGGGAATAGCATATCTATTTATATTAGAAGGGATTAGGTACTTTTTTTTTTTTTTTTTTTGGAGGCACAAGTATTATTTATATATTTTTAAAAATATTATTTTTTTTTATTTTTTTTTTTATTGCTGGAACGGTAAAATAAAAAAAAAATGGCGTGGGGTCCCCCCTCCAAAGCATAACCAGCCTCGGGCTCTTCGAGCTGGTCCTGGTTCTAAAAATGCGGGGAAAAATTGGGCAGGGATCCCCCGTATTTTTAAAACCAGCACCGGGCTCTGCGCCTGGTGCTGGTGCAAAAAATACGGGGGACAAAACGAGCAGGGGTCCCCCGTATTTTTCACACCAGCATCGGGCTCCACTAGCTGGACAGATAATGCCAAAGCCGGGGGTCACTTTTATACAGTGCCCTGCAGCCGTGGCATTAAATATCCAACTAGTCACCCCTGGCCGGGGTACCCTGGGGGAGTGGGGACCCCTTCAATCAAGGGGTCCCCCCCCCCCAGCCACCCAAGGGCCAGGGGTGAAGCCCGAGGCTGTCCCCCCCATCCAAGGGCTGCGGATGGGAGGCTGATAGCCTTGAGTAAAATGACAGAATATTGTTTTTTCCAGAAGAACTACAAGTCCCAGCAAGCCTCCCCCGCAAGCTGGTACTTGGAGAACCACAAGTACCAGCATGCGGGAGAAAAACGGACCCGCTGGTACCTGTAGTTCTACTGGAAAAAAAATACCCAAATAAAAACAGTACACAGACACCGTGACAGTAAAACTTTATTACACACTGCCGACACACACATACTTACCTATGTTCACACGCCGACATCGGTCCTCTTCTCCATGTAGAATCCACGGATACCTGAAAAGAAAAGATCAATATACTCACCTCAGCCATGGTCCAGAGATAAATCCACGGACTTGGCAAAAAAAGAAAACGAACACCCGGACCACCGGACTGAAAGGGGTCCCATGCTGACACATGAGACCCCTTTCCACGAATGAGACCTGTCAGTGACAGCTGTCACACAAAGGTCTCTAAAGCCAATCAGGAAGCGCAACTTCGTTGCGCTCACCTGATTGGCTGTGCGCTGTCTGAACTCAGACAGCGCATCGCACAGCTCCGTCCATTATATTCAATGGTGGGAACTTAGCGGCTAGCGGTGAGGTCACCCGCCGGTCAGCGGCTGACCGCGGGTAACCCCACCGCTGACGGCAAAGTTCCCACCATTGAAACTAATGGAGCGGCTTTGCGATGCGCTGTCTGACAGCTCAGACAGCGCACAGCCAATCAGGTGAGCGCCACGGAAGTAGCGCTTCCTGATTGGCTGAAGGGACTTCAGTGACAGGAGTCACGTGATGTCCCGGCATTCGTGGAAAGGGGTCTCATGTGAAAGCATGGGACCCCTTTCAGTCCGGCATGGAACGGGTGTTCGTTTTTTTTTTTTTAACAAGTTCGTGGATTATCTCTGGACGTGGATGTACCTCTGGACGCTGGAAGGTGAGTATAATTGTTTTCACAGGTACACTCGGATCGTCGGAGACCGTTGCAGTCTGCGTGTCAACATAGGTAAGTATGTGTGTGTCGGCAGTGTGTTATAAAGTTTTACTTGTCACGGTGTGTGTGTCCTGTTTTTATTTGGGTATTTTTTCCCAGTAGAACTACAGGTACCAGCGGGCCCGGTTTTCTCCCGCATGCTGGTACTTGTGGTTCGCCAAGTACCAGCTTGCGGGGGAGGCTTGCTGGGACTTGTAGTACTGCTGGAGAAAACAATATTCTTGTCATTTTATTCAAGGCTATCAGCCTCCCATCCGCAGCCTTTGGATGGGGGGGACAGCCTCGGGCTTCACCCCTGGCCCTTGGGTGGCTGGGGGGGGACCCCTTGATTGAAGGGGTCCCCACTCCCCCAGGGTACCCCGGCCAGGGGTGACTAGTTGGATATTTAATGCCACGGCCGCAGGGCACTGTATAAAAGTGACCCCCGGCTGTGGCATTATCTGTCCAGCTAGTGGAGCCCGATGCTGGTGTGAAAAATACAGGGGACCCCTACTCGTTTTGTCCCCTGTATTTTTTGCACCAGCACCAGGCGCAGAGCCCGGTGCTGGTTTTAAAAATACGGGGGATCCCTGCCCAATTTTTCCCCCGCATTTTTAGAACCAGGACCAGCTCGAAGAGCCCGAGGCTGGTTATGCTTTGGAGGGGGGACCCCACGCCATTTTTTTTCCGGGTTTTTCCCGTTTTTTTAAATCGCGGCAAAATCCGGCAAATCGGCCGATTTTCGCCCGCGGGACTGTCGAATCCGTTTTTCATTGAATATGGTGAATTCCGGCAGCCACCTGCCGGAATTCACCTGTCGAATTGTGTCGAATTAAAAAACGGCGATAATTTGCCGCGATTCGCCGTGAATTGCATATACCCCTGTGAGTTTACGTGCTCATGCACAAGATGGCACTGTAATGACAGTGTATAAACTTGGCAACAAGGATTAGCATTTTGCTGTGTTTGATATGATTAGACTTCAGTAGGGACATAAAATGGACACAGGACCAAAAAGAACAGTATAAAATACCAGGAAAGAAAGCTCTTGCGTAGCCTGGCTCTGAATTCAGCAATAAATAAAACTGCAGTGCTTACCTTCACGCACTTACTAACATAGATCCAGGTTTCCAAATAATGAATATGAGGTGGCACTCATTGGATATTTACAGAAAAAAATGTGTATTTCCAACAAAACATTATTATTATTATTATTAGTAGTTGTAGTAGTAGTAGTAGTAGTAATAACCTATGATCTACAGAAAATTACTAAACATTACATAAGAGGGGAGGTATTCAGTAATCCGGCTGTTGGGATCCCGGCGCTCAGTATACCAGCGCCGGAATCCCGACACCCGGCATACCGACAACTATTCTCCGTTTTGGGGGTCCACGACGGTCACAGTGCCTACACCAGCATCCCAATGTTTTAAATCCCAGTGCATTTTTTGGTATGTATTTTAACCCTAATCCAAACCCCCACCCCTGTAGCCTAACCCTAACCCTCCCCCTAGTGCCTAACCCTAACACCAGTACTTTCCTTCCAGATCCATCAGGATTCTGACCGTCGGGATCCTGAGCACCAGGATATTAACTACATCCCATTGTGGATGAAGTGAATAAAACAGGGAGGCCAGAAGGGGTGGGGTGGGGGTTGGTGTTGCATTCCTTAAGGTGGGAAATTAAGAAGAGTGGATAACCACTTTGGTAACCTTTTGGGTGAGCAAGCGTCTCATCCTAGCAATGTTATGAAGATAGAAGCAACAGGCTTGAGAGAAGGATTTGGTGCAAGTAGTAAAGAAGAGGTAGAAGTAAATGAAGTAACTCAGACAGAAGACCAGACATGAGGAATAGAGGTGAACATAGTGTTGTCATTTAACCCCTTCAGTGGTGAGTTTTCAATTTAAAAACACACCCTGGGGTGGGGGGGGTGTTTTTAAATTGGCGGGGGAGTGGTGGGGAAGTGTAGGGCGGGTGAGTGATGGGGCAGGTTATCGCCTGGCGATCGCCCGCAGACATCACCCATGGGGAATGCTAGCCCCAGCTCTGATTTCCATCCGCCTTGCGGCACCCAGGAATCAGCATAAGCCATTATACAGCTAAGCCTGCCCCACAGCCAATCGGAGTTCTGGGAGCGGGATTAACTCCATAATGGAGTATGCTGATTCCCGGGCACCGTGCACGCTGCACTGATGTCACCAGGGAATCAGCAGGTAGTATGCACGGAAATCTTCCGGGGGTTGCCAACGCTGTCAGTGCTGGCTACCCCGAAAGGTTTCCGGGCATGCCACCGAAAGGGTTAAGAGAAAGTTGGATAGGTTTGATGAGCTCTGTTTTTGATATGTTGAAATTCAGATTATATTGGGCAATTCGTAAAATAAAAGCAGAGAAACAGCTGGCTATACAAGGAAGTAGAGACAGGCAGATGTCAGAAAGAAGTAGATTTCGATATCATCATCATAGAAGTGATACTGGAGAACTAAGGGTTTGATTAGATCACCAAAGGAGGAGATATTTGGAGAGACAAGTAAATGACAAAAAAGACGATGGTGAGATGTGTGGGCTGGGCAAGGCTGGTAGGGGGACACACACACATTGAAAACAAACCCTTGCTCAAATCCCGGGATTGATCATTTTTCAATCCCGATTCCCAAGATTGAAAAATGTCCCGGGATTGGCTTCCCTACTTTAGGCGAATGATATAACTGTTCAAAACATATTCATAAGGTGTGGAAAGAGAAGCCAGAGATATGACTACATCAGAAGTATGCAATAAGTAGCCTGTGGAGGAAGGAGAAGATGGTGGCGATAAGAATCCAGTTAAAATTCTTCATGCTTAAAATGACAGAGGCTAGACTGTACTATACTCTCATTTGTGCATGGAATTTGTCATCTATCATTTTAATTAATTTTACCCAAATATGTCACAGCTGCTCCAGACAACTCTGTAGATAATTCTGTCCATACTGTATATATATATATATATATTTTTTTTTATTTTTTTTATTTTTTTAAGAAAGACAAAGCAAAATCCAACTGGCATTGATTAAATTGACCACACAAAACAATATGTGCCCATAGAAAGTGAAGTATGGTCAGTTTGGGTGAAAATGACTAAATAGGCAGATCAGATCCAAGTTGTGTGAATGAACAGCTTAAATGATATGCCCATTGCCCAACCGACTGTTTTTTTGCACCTTTACCTCAGTTTTTCTTTATGGGAATGGAGAACAGACATAGTGTTTCAATGCGATCGCTGAGCTTTATGGGAAAATGCCAATGTAGTATAATTGATGTTTTACTATACTGTATATTTGAGCTTGACGCAGGAATAACGTTCCTTCATCTCGCTTGATAAGAAAGCTTTGTGCATTAAAGGTGTGTGTAAACCCATCTTCCAACAAATGTTTATGCTGTTATACACAGTACTTATGTGGTATAGCATGAGATAGCTGCATATGTATTCTAAGATTGTTTGTATTCCAGGAGAAAAGTGTGACTCATAATGTTCGACCTAGGAATAACAATGAAGCTCCCGGCCCAGGGCACCAACATCGAATAAAGTAAGTCACAAGTGCTCAAAAGCTTTTTGGGTTTGATAATTCTATTGTGTTTATATATAAACACAAAATATATATAAAAATAAATATAGGTGATTCTCCAGAAAGTGAACATAAAGTGCTGTGCATCACACGCTTTTCATTTTTTTTCCTTTAAACTGGTTTGTTAGGAAATTACTCTCATATGAAAACTTAATTGCTTAGTAGCAGTGTCTTACCCTATAACTAAAGACCCACTAAAATTTTGGTATTTTTGGTATATATATACAGTCCAGCGCAGTCGGCACTCAAAACAACTGAAGTAATGGCTCCAGGTGCACTTCAAACAGCAGCATACAAGTTCCAAAATAAAGGCACTCAGGAGACTTCCAACTTGACAAACATGATGTATTGGCAAATGGTCAAACGTTTTCGGGGACTCTGCCTCTTCCTCAGGACAACACCAATCTATGCAGTGTACAAACAACCCTGCTTAAATCCCCCACACGCAATCATACTCACCTGTAATAGCTGTAACGGCAGTGCTCGCAGCTCAGGGCCAGGCATTCAATCACTCCTCCGGCACCCGGAAGTGGTCACCATGGGAACCGCTATGCGTTCCACATGGATCAACTTCCGCGTTCCACTGGGCAGTGACCTCATTGATAGAAGAGGAGAGATTTGTGACACTGATGGAGGAGATCTATTGCTTGGACTCCCCCATTAAGTTCACATACAAATGTGATCCTTCTGTGGCGGTATTTCTGGATGTTAATATATTTCTTAATAATGGGGTTTTTGAAACCACTGTTCATCACAAATTGACAGATAGAAATACCTTTCTCATGGCGTCCAGTCATCATCCGGATGCCTTGAAGAAGAGTCTTCCATGATCGCAAATGATGCGGTGTGCTCGCATCACAAGTGATCCGGTGAAATTACCAACAGTATTAGATGATCTAATTGAAAATTTTGTGGTCAGAGGCTTTGATTTACAAACCCTTAAGAAACAGAAACATGAAATTCTAAGGTTGCCTAGACAAGCCCTTTTGAAACCGTCGATGAGAAAAAAGGAGAAGATCACTCCATGGGCATCGGATTTTACTACTGCCAGCCCTATAGTACAAAGAGCCACAAGGGCCCTGTGGCCTATAGTGAAATCCGATCCTGATTTACCATGTTTTTATGATGTGAGACCTGTGACAGCTTTCTGTAGGGGCCGCAATTTGCGTGACAGGTTAGTCAAGGCGGATATTACGGGTAGAAATATCCCTAATCCCAGTAATGTGTATACTAAACTGCCTGCCTGTTATAAGTGCAGTCAATGCACTACCTGTAGCCACATGATTGCATGTAAATCTTTCCGACACCCCATGTCGACAGGACCTATGACATACGTTATGTTTTGACATGTTGTTCTTTGTTTGTGGTTTACGTTGTGGTCTGTCCATGTGGATTATACTACGTGGGTCAGACCACACGTAAATTCAGTGAACGAATGGCAGCACATAGATCCGCCATACACTTGACGCTATTGGGTCGTCAGATTAATCAGCCTGTTGCAAAACACTTTAAAGAATGTAATCATACATTGGCTTCGTTTAAACACTTTATAATTGATCATGTTCCCCCATCTATTAGGGGAGGTGATAGAGCCAAAATGCTACTAATTAAAGAATCCAGATGGATCATGAGGTTGGGAACTATCTTCCCTAATGGTCTTAATGAGAAGATCAATTGGAACATGTTATAAGTTGTACTCTTTATGCTGCTCCTTTATTGTACTGTTGAAATGTTCCTCTCTTATAATGTCATTCAGTGTTATTCTTTTTATATATGTGTATTAATGTATTTAGATATGTGTAGGTATTTGTGCATTATTCTCCCTGTGTGCAGCTGATGCGGGGGCTCGCCTGTGGTTCTGGCGATGAGGTCACTGCCCGGTGGAACGCGGAAGTTGATCCGTGTGGAACGCATAGCGGTTCCCATGGTGACCACTTCCGGGTGCCGGAGGAGTGATTGAATGCCTGGCCCTGAGCTGCGAGCACTGCCGTTACAGCTGTTACAGGTGAGTATGATTGCGTGTGGGGGATTTAAGCAGGGTTGTTTGTACACTGCATAGATTGGTGTTGTCCTGAGGAAGGGGCAGAGTCCCCGAAAACGTTTGACCATTTGCCAATACATCATGTTTGTCAAGTTGGAAGTCTCCTGAGTGCCTTTATTTTGGAACTTATATATATATATATATATACACACACACACACACACACACACACACACACACACACACACACACACACACACACACACACAAAGACAAGCTTTATGGGAGTGAGTCTTTTCACATTCTGCTCACCCTCATGGAATCTGAGGATAAGCAGAATCCCTGACTGTATTCAAAGCGGCTCACCTGTTAGGCCAACCTAATTTTTTCCTACCGTATAATTACAAGTGCAGTGGGAGGATTGCAGATGCCTGGAATACACTCTATACGTGCTTTGTAAAATAAAAATAAAACAACAATATTATCTGATTCCAGGACAGTAGAATTGTGTAGGCTTTTATGTTGCAGACTTTTTATTGATTTTCTGTTTGAATGAATTAAAAAAAACTATTTGGACAAAAAGAATGAGCTATTTTTATGTTTTATTTTAGCATACACATCTCTGAAAGTCAACAAGAGTTTTTCAGAATGTTGGATGAAAAAATTGAAAAGGTAAATAGTTCAATGAAAGAGTTGAAACTGAACACTTTCATAGTGAAACTGCAAGTGAACGTTTGGGAGAGAATGTTGACAATACCTTTATTAAAATAATAATAATAATAATAATAATAATAATAATAATAATAATAATAATGATATTTATATAGCACTTTTCTCCTAATAGGACTCAAAGTGCTTTACAATTGTCTTTACAGCTCAAAATACAAAACAAGCTTAACAGTAGATATTAGTGAAAACTTAAAGCTTGAGTAAATAGGTAAGTCTTCAGTGTATTTTTGATATTAGATGTACCCTTCTCTAGAGAGCCCAGAGCGGTAACCGCTGGAGTCTTAGACCTCAGTATTAGAAAGGCCTAATAGAGTACTGTACTTCTGCACTGTGGCTGGAAAACCATGACATGACTGGGGGTGAGGCTGGAGTCATCGCTAAGTATCATTTTAGCAATTAAACAGCTATGTTTTGTAAATGTCAATGCTATTAGCAAATTATTTTTTTTTACTGGATGTGATGCATTGTAGGGTAACTAAAAAAATAGGTGGGGGGCATTGCATTTAAGACAGGGGGACCCGGGGGAAGGGGGATGTATATTAGATTGTGCATACATCCCAACATGGGGCCTAATTCAGACCTGGTCGCATGCAGGCTATTTTTTGCATTGCTGCAACCAGGTAATCGACGCCTACAGGGGAGGGGGTAAATGCTTTGCAGGGGTGCGATCGGCTGTGCAGAGAGCTGTACAAACAAAAGTTTGTGCTGTTTCTGCACAGCACAGGACTTACTCAGCTGCTGCGACAATCCGGGATGTTGCTGACATCAGGAACCCTCCCTGGAAACGGCCGGGCATGCCTGCGTTTTTCCGGACACTCCCAGAAAACGGTGAGTTGCCGCCCACGAATGCCATCTGCCTGTCAATCCTCTTGCGATCGCCAGCTCCATTGATAGCTTGTGAAACCTGATAGTCCTGTGTTTCTGCCTGCACTGCATACTGACCTCACATTCTGGCTGCCCTGTTCTGCTGCTGCACAAGTGGGAGAGATAGTGATGTCAGTGTGCTGTGGCAAGGGGGGGGGGCCTTGACTGAGGGGAAGCCGGGGTACAATATGCCATGTGCCCCCAACTTAATCTGGATATGGGCTCAAGGCTGGTTTTGTATGGCTCTGCAGGAGGCTGGATCAGTAGCACATCAGGCAGGGAGAAGAGTTGCAGTCACGCTCCCCAACCCAGCAATGTGCCCCCCCCCATCCCATCCCACAGTACACGGGTTCATCCGTGCTGTCGATGGCCTTGTTATCTAGAACTTTATAGATGTTTTTGTCATCAATATTCTCTCTCCTCATCATGACTTCATCATCATGGGGGTGCGTTCAGTGTGATCACTCCCCCTTGCACAATCAAAACGAAGACTGTTGCTGCTCATTGATTTGCCAAATACGTCACTATTGACATCGGTACTATTTGTCCTATTGAATACTTTGCTAATAGCCCTTTCACAATGCAAGTAGAAATATTTTCTTAGTGGTACTGAAGATGCCAAAAACTGGGCGTGGTCATGTGTCACGAGGGGGCATGACCACATGACATGAGGGGGAGTGGCTACATTACACTAGGGGTGTGGCCACATAGCACAGTCCCTGTTCTTTGTACTTTGGATGCAAGGCTAAAAAATATATAGTATTACCTCCAGTGTAAAATAAATATATAGTAATGCCCCCAGTATAATAAATATATATAGTAATGACCCCAATTGAATAAAAATATGTAGTAATGCCTCTGTTATAACAGGAATATATACTCTAGTAGTGCCCCTGGTATAATAGAAATATATAGTAGTGTACACATTACAATAGAAATATATAGTAATGCCCCATAATAATAGACATATATACAGTAGTAGTGTCCCACATTACAATAGAAATATATAGTGATACCCCCAGTATAATAGAAATATATAGTAATGCCCCCAGTATAATAAATATATATAGTAATGCCTCTATTATAACAGGAATATATACTGTAATAGTGCCCCTGGTATAATAGAAATATATAGTAATACCCTCAGAGCCGGTGCTAGGGTGTTCGGCGCCCCCCTGCAAACTATAAATTTGCGCCCTCCCATATTCCTTTGGCGCGCGCCGGGAAAAGGGGTGTGGTCTCACAAGTAAGGGGCATGGCCACACAGTAGTACCCCCATTTAAAATTACGCCACAATGTAGCACAATCTTATACGTAATGCCCCACCCGTAGTAGTAGCGTCCTTATACGTAATGCCCCACCCGTAGTAGTAGCGTCCTTATATGTAATGCACCCCAGTAGTAGTAGCATCCTTATACATAATGACCCCCCAGTAGTAGTAGCATCCTTATATATAATGCCCCCCGAGTAGTAGTAGCATTCTTATACATAATGCACCCACAGTAGTAGACGCGTCCTTATACGTAATACCCCCCAGTAGTAGTAGCGTCCTTATACGTAATGCCCTTCCGGTAATAGTAGCGTCCTTGTACATAATACCCCCCCAGTAGTAGTAGTGTTCTTATACGTAGTGCACCCCAGTAGTAGTATCGTCCTTATACGTAATGCCCCCAGCCCCAGTAGTAGTAGCGTCCTTACACGTAATGGCCCCCCCAGTAGTAGCGTTGTTACACGTAATGCCCCCCTGTAGTAGTAGCGTCCTTATACGTAATGCCCCCCCAGTAGTGGCGTTAGGGGATTCCCAGGAAGCTGAAGCAGCCTCGCTGGGTCTCCATCCAACTTTTGCTGTGAAGCAGACACTTAGAAATTCCACACAAACACACACACACACTTCACACATATATACACACACATACACACCCACCATACACACACACACACACACACACACACACTTCTCTCTCACCCTCCACTTACCTAATCCAGTCTCCCTCTGTACAGCAGCCAGGTCCGGTAGCTCCGCCCCCTTAGGCCCGTTTAGCCACGCCCCCTGCCGTCCCGTGTAGCTCCGCCCCCTTCTGTCCCGTACTCGGCGGCGGCGCACACAGATGAGATGAGGGGAGGGGAGGAGGCGTATCATGCTGCAGGTGCCCGCTGCCAGTGACTGTCATACAGTGACAGACACAGCAGTGGCAGCAGCAGCAGCAGGGGGGACAGGACGGCGCAGCAGGGAAGGGATGCAGAGTAGGGGAAGCGCCTATCCGTCCCAGCGCCTCCCTGCACTGCATCCCTTCGCTGAGCAGGTAGCGCCGGGCCTGAATACCCTCATAATAATAGAAATATATAGTACTGTCAACATTACAGTATATTAAAAATGTAGTTACGCCACACAGTGAAGCCAGAGACATGCCCAGCAGCCCAGCCTGTAAAGAACAAAAGCCGCTCAGTGCTGATGCATCATTCGAGCCGAGTGAAGGGAAACAGCTGGACACTGCGGGAAAAGGCACCCAGCCCAGTCCCCAGCTCCTCTCTTCACGCCAGCCGCGGTCGCCAGGAGAGGAATAGTAATGTAATCTCATGTCGTCAACGTCGTTCTCCCTGTAGCCCTGACAAAGTGGGAGGTGCAGTCATGCTGCCGAACACCATGGTCTTGTTGCTGGCAGCGCATTATAATTGCAGTAATGTCAGTAACGGGTGCAGTGGGTGGTACTGCGTACCTGCTGCTAAATTCTTAAGGGTACTCCATACCTGAACATACCTGTATACTTGCTCCACTGCTGAGACCCCTTTCACACTGATACATGGACCTGGGAAAATCCCAGTTTGTATGTTGGTGTGACTGGGTCTACCTGGGTTGTGTGTCCTGGCTCCACGACCCTGGTCTTGACCAGGGTTTTCCCCTGGGTTCATTAAGCCCACTTCACTATCCACCCCTCCCCCGCATTTTAAACACCTCCTACCAGCCTGGAAGTAATGTACCTGGGCCTCTTGATTCAGCCCAATGCCCCATTTAATAATTTAGACTTCTCCTCCCCCCCCCCCCCCCCCCCCCCAACCCCCACCCATCCATGCAGTAAAGGAGTAATGAGCATAAATTACTGCTCCAGGTCCTGCATGCTGAGCGGAAGATAGAATACCCCCTATCACCAGTAGGTAGATAGAATTACTGCGCTTGGTGAATTAAAGGATTATTCTTATCTATAAAAAATAATACACAAAATCAATTATGGCTGGCTGCGTGGCTTCCAGTATATGGATGGGAAACTGGTGCTACGTTCAACAATATTTAATAAAGTGTCAGACAAAACATACATTAATATAATGGGCAGCCAAACTATAGAGAATAGATGGACCGTCTCTTGTAAATGCCCAATTATCTAAAATACACAAGATACAAACATGGATACATTTGCAGTTTTAATGATAAATAAATTTGTTATATTGTTACACTTTCTTCACAGAGTCTATTTTAGCTTGTTGCTACAAACTTCTCCAGACAGATGATACAAGTCAATATATAGCTGTTTCTTAGAAGCAGGTTAATTGGAACATATAAAGGGGTATATGTAAAATAAATGGTGACAAAAATGCAGCCATACCGGCTATTTATACATCTAAGCCACACAGGCTCATTGATTACAAATATAATTACCCCTCTAGACAGTTCGTATTGTATTATCTGCAGCCATGATATCTCTAGAAATATTCCCAGTGATTTCTCGGAGCTTTATTTCCAATACCGCAGTCCTTCTATGAGCAGCAGTATATATTACCTGCAGGTCGGCTTCAAGCTCCTATAAGGACACTCTATATCAGGGGTGGGCAATTATTTCAGCTGGGGGGCCGCTTAACACTTCCAGCGAATATTCGAGGGCCACACACAAAATACACAAAAAGAGTCCCCTTTTTACACATTACGGCAAACAGCATGCCCTTTTTTACACATTACGGCACACAGCGTCCCCCTTTTTACACATTAAGGCAGACAGTGTGCTCTTTTTACACATTACAGCAGACAGCGTGCCCTTTTTACACATTACAGCAGACAGCGTCCCCCTTTTTACACATTACGGCAGACAGCGTGCCCTTTTTTACACATTACGGCAGACAGTCCCCCTTTTTACACATTAGGGCAGACAGCGTGCCCCTTTTTACACATTACGGCAGACAGCGTGCCCTTTTTTACACATTAAGGCAGACAGCGTGCCCTTTTTACACATTACAGCAGACAGCACCCCCGTTTTTACACATTACAGCAAACAGCGTCCGCTTTTTACACATTACCTCAGACAGTGTACCCCTTTTTACACATTAAGCCAGACAGCATCCCCTTTTTTACACATTATGGCAGACCGCGTTCCCTTTTTTTACACATAATGGCAGACAGCGTCCCCCTTTTTTACACATTACGGCAGACAGCGTCCCCTTTTTACACATTACAGCAGACAGCGCCCCTGTTTTTACACATTACGGCAGACAGCGTCCCCCTTTTTACACATTAAGGCAGAAAGAAAGAATTATACTTACTCTCTCTGCTGGCAGTCAGGCTCTTCGGTGCAGCTTCTGCAGAGATCCCGGGCAGGGGAGAAGGAGGAGGGAGCCGCAGCAGTGCTATGTAATTGGTGGAGGCGCTGCTGCTGCTGTCCCTCTGCATCACCATAGGCTGTTCTTCTCCGATGTGAATGCTGGGATGTGCTTCCCAGCATACACAGCGGCATGTAATGAGTCAGTTTGACTCATTACATGCTTTGGGCCCCTGGACAGTGGCGGGCCCCAGTGCAAGGCACTGCCTGCACTGGCGGTAGTTCTGCCCCTGTAGCAGTCCCTACCCCCCTTTCCCCCCCCTCCCCTAAACCCATATTGCTGTTTTTAACTCCCCTCCCCTGAACATGTATGGCAGCTTAATCACTGATCCAGGGGCTAGCTGGACAGGGGTTTTACCTGTTTTTCACACTGGCAGATGATCCTCGCTGTCCGATGATCCTCGCTGCTGCTGCCCGCAGTCACTGCTGCTGTGGCCTCTGCCCGCTCCTGCTCCCGCACGCTGCCCGCCGCTCCTGCTCACTGCCCGCGCCCCCATGCCGCCCAGCGCATAACAACAGAGGAAATCCCGGTCAGCTGACCCTGTGACATGACCGGGATTTCCTCAGCGGCACTGTGTCTGGGAGCTGTGTAGCGCAATGACAAGCGGCTCAGCCTGTCGGGCCGCTTGTCATTGCACTCTGATCGGGCACAGCATGCCAGGCAGGATCAGTCCGCGGGCTGCATGTTGCCCACCCCTACTCTCTATGGAAGGCTGCTGCTGGCATTCCCCAGTGCTCTGTAACAAGATGCTAAAGTGTTTACCGCTGCGGGTGCCTCAATCTGGGCAATGTGTGCGGAGTGCTGTTTCTAACCACGGGCGTTCCCCGATACTCTGATACCCGATGGTGAAGCGCATAATTGATTTTGTGTATTATTTTTTATAGATAAAAATAATCCATTTATTCACCAAGCGCAGTAATTCTAATTACTTTTATGTTTGCCTTTTGGGGTCCTAAACAAACCGTTTAATTACTTGCAGCTACAGTGGAATTATATTTACATAATATATACATATGCATTCTTATAATAATTAGCGTGAGGAGTGGTAGTGCAGGCCACTACAAATACCTTCTAACATTCTACCACCAGTAGGAAAACACAACCACTGCCGACAGTGCCGTAACTAGGCATTTTAGCGCTGTGTGCAAGAAACGGCATTGGCAACCCCCTTATGTAAAATAGGGGCAGTGCGCGCCGTAGGCGTGCGCAAAACATATAGGGCGTGGCTTCATGGGGAAGGGGTGTGGCCACAAAATAATACCAATTCATACTACGGTGGACAGTAGTCTCCATTATTAAAATGGCGCTGTACAGTAGCGCCACTACACCAGGTAGAGCCCCTTTTACACATTATGGCAGACAGTCCCCCTTTTTACACATTACGGCAGAGTCCACCTTTTTACCCATTACGGCAGACAGCGTCCCCCTTTTTACACATTACGGCAGACACCGTCCCACTTTTTACACATTACGGCAGACAGAATAGATAGAGAGATAGATAGATAGATAGACAGACAGATACTTACCATCTCTCCCCGCTGGCTCAGGATCCTCGGTGCATGCAGTCAGGCAGATCCCGGGCAGGGGAGAAGGAGGAGGGAGGGGGACTAGGGAGCCGCAGCAGCGCTATGTAATTGCTGGCAGTGCTGCTGCAGCTGTCCCTCTCCTTCCACATTGGCTGGCCGCCGTCGCCACAGTGAATGCTGGGATGAGGGAAGCGGCCAGCCAATGCGGAAGGAAAGGGACAGCTGCAGCGGCACCGATACCAATTACATAGTGCTGCTGCAGCTCCAGTCCCCCTCCCTCCTCCTCCTCCGGGTCCTCCCCTGATGCCGGAGCTGCTCCTCTTCTCCTCCGGCGCACACAGCACAGACGGCTTGTAATGAGTCAATTTGACTCATTACAAGCTGCTGACATGGAATGCTGGCCGTTGCGCCCTCAGGGCGACTACGCTGTGTGCCAGGCACACCTGGCACACACGTAGTTACGGCTCTCACTGCCGATAGCACCCCTCCCACCCACTGCTGGAGGATTGGTAGGGGCTCCAGTGCATTGTTTTGCCCGGGGGCCTACACTGCTGTTTAGATGGCCCTGTATATGTACAGTATGTATTCTATGTGTATCTGTGCAGGGGGATCTACATGCAGCTGTTGTTTGTGTAAACTGCCATATTTACTAAGATGTATGTCCCAAGTACTATTCATCTGATAACTAAAATATCACTGTAGACCCCCTGTAATAACCCCTACACTGCAGTGCATGGAATGCTCTATGCTGCTCTGGCAGGATGTGGCTGTTGCTTTGCTTGCACTACTAAGCAACGGAGTCGTAATTAGGGTGTTCAGAGCCCAGGGCAAGATGAAGAGTGGCACCCTCCCAAAAAATAAAACATAAAATGTCCTATGTGTGCGGCGCGGGCTGAAAAAATGGGCATGGCCATGCACCAGAAGGGGTGTGGCCACAGAAAATGGGGCATGTCAATATGACTATCACCTACTCCTTGTGTCGTCTCCCAGTACACCATTCAATTTTTGCACATTACGGAGTAGAGTTCCCTTTTTACACAATATGCAGGCAGAGTCCCCTTTTTACCCAGTACACACAGTGCAAGATACACATTGCCCCACAGTGCCAGATACACAATTGCCCCACACAGTGACAGATACACTTGCCCCACACAGTGACAGATACACATTAACCCACACAGGACAGATACACATTACCCCACACAGGACAGATACACATTACCCCACAGAGTGCAAGATACATATTACCCCACAGTGCCAGATACATATTAACCCCACAGTGCCAGATGCACATTAGCCCACAGTGCCAGATACACATTGCCCCACACAGTGACAGTCAGATACACATTGCCCCACAATGCCAGATACACATTGCCCCACACAGGGACAGTCAGATACACATTGCCCCACAGTGTCAGATACACATTGCCCCACAGTGCCAGATACACATTGCCCCACAGTGCCAGATACACATTGCCCCACACAGTGCCAGATACAGGAGGTCTGCACATGCACTCTGGCCAGAGTGCACGTGCATGACCCTTCAACATGTGGCCACATCCTGTCAAAGTGATTGACCGCAGCGGACGGTGGAGGAGCGTAGTTGAGGCATTTTGTGAGTGTGGCTCGGTCAACGTAGGCGTGTCCAGACCATTTTCGGGGTGGCTGCGTGACCCCTGCCTGTGCAATCTAGCTGAGCTGGCAAGTGGTCCGACGACGCAGCCACTTCGATCAAAAAAATGCCGTCGGACCGCCTGCCAGCTCAGCTAGATTGCACAGGCAGGGGTCAACCTTAAATTGATGTGTCCACAATTAAATTGCGGATGTATCGCTGGGTGGCACGACACACATGCTGAGTGGCCTTGCCCTGTGCTGGGTGGCCCCCATCATGTGAGTAGATGGACACAGATCTTGCTGCGGGAAGCAAGATCTGCATCCATCTCTGAATGGGGCAAGCCTGACAGGAAAGGGAAGATGCTTTGTTAGATTAAAGACGTGCTAAAGCTATAAGTGACATGACAATATAAAATTTTGTTTGTGGACTCAGTATGTTAAATATTATTATTCTGACCTGAATGAAAGGGAATGAATCATTGCTGATTAAAGTGAAACGTTAAACAGTCAAGTGTTGGCAAGATGTCCAGAGTACATCATATGTCTGTTCTCCCTATAGAACATTATTTTGTTGTAAAGTGAAACTAATTATGTACAGGCCATGCCCGAATTAATGGTTTCATTTTTTGCAAGCTCCTGATCCAGAAACCGTGGCATTAGTACTATGTATAGCTTGTGACCATCAAGTTGCTGTGGAACCAAGTTTATAGTGTAGGAATTCTTTTCATAGTTATAATCATGGCCTTAGACGCTTTAATACCATTTACTTTTTTCTGTAGAATTCACACATCACAACAGAAAAGGCAGTCTCAGCACAATCTACAGCCCCGCCTGCCTCTTTTTTTCTTTTTCTTTTTTGGTAGTGGGACCCTATTTTGTCAGTCCCAGGCTCCACAATTTCTGTTGGCAGTCCTGCTCACATTCACAAGGCCAGTGCCCTGCAATGTACTGGGTCCCCTAACCACGCAATCACAGGAATATAAAAATAAAAAACGTAACTTTCCTGCAGTCCCACACCATCCCTCCACATGCTGTCATACGGTGACTGGCTGTCAGTACTCTGATTGCTGGCTAGCGCCAACCATCTACCAGCCTTTCGCTGTCTGGATGCAGACTGGAGGCAGGTAGAGAATGCCACTCTGATTAGGTGTAATTCACAATCAGAGCTGCCAGGCCGCATTCTCTACCTACTTCCTAATAATCTACAGCGGCACCAGCCCAGGAGGCAGATGCCCTCAGCACCAGCCCGTTCCTGCTTGAAGGCCCCTAGAAACGTGGGGCCCAGGGTATCTACCCATTGTGCCTATATGTTAAGATGACTCTGCTGCTAGGTATTTAAGAGGATTTCATATAATAAAGTATTATGGTAAAGCAGTCCCACACATAATAGCTGTTTGCTCCAAACATGCATACTTTCAGGGTTTTTTTTCTTATGTTCTCCACTGATGCAAATCGCTACAAAAGGTCATTTTTAATATCTGCATAAATAATTTTTTTCTGATTAATTGTACACATTCAAATTATGCTTTAGGAAGGTATTAGAAACAAAACAGAATTGCCAGTTTTGCATTATATTACTTAGAAACTCTTTTACAATTACCTTTCTTGTTAAATGCTGTTTCGCCATATTTCCTGAATAGTAATTGTCATTAATGTTTTAATTCATATTGTAACTTGTATATGGCACAGTTTGCTACTGTTTTCTTAATGTATTTGTTTTTAAGGGTCGGGATTACTGCTCAGAAGAGGATGACATCACATGACTTTCAGTCTCTGTGAAGAGTGTGTAAATATCTTTTATGATGTACTACCCACTGGATATTTTCTATCGAACAACATATGGCAAAAAGATTTCAAGAAAATAAGGATGGAATTACGAGTGCAGTATTTAAAAGTGAACTATTGACCCAGAATCTGTTTGCCGAAGACTATAATACTGTATCCTTGCAAATGCTTATTATTCTTTTTAAACATGGCTGACTGTCATCTGAAAAGTAAATTGGCATATTGTAGCAGGAGATTTTAATGCTTCCAGATTGTTACTTAGATACATTTAGATACATTGAACAGTTAGAAGGCCTTGCAACATTGCTGTGCTTGGAGAACTTGGGGAAAAAGTGTCAGAGTGGAATGTTATTTTTAGCCTGATGAAAATTTGTCGGTATCTGCCTATTCTGTTCCTGCACCCTCTTATGTCTTGTTTTAAACAGAGACGTTATCATACCTTGGTGATATTTGACTTGCAATTTGTTGCACATATTATTCTCCACAGCCATTTAAATATTCTCCCCAATATATAGAAATCTATATAAATTTTTTTATTATTATTTTACTAAAATAAACATTTGTTTTATGTCTTTGTGCTTTTTTTATTTCATGTACAGAAACCACAACTTTCCGTGCAGTTTGCACTTTTAAAATATTTATCTGCACGTAATTGCTGATTGTGTTAGTCAAAGCCTATATTATGATGGAATTGGGAGCAGCCTGCTATCTGGCATGACTTGGCACATGGTGAAATAGACAATATAACAAAGTAGTGTATATTCTGGCGCAATTAATGTCTGCCCAATCTTAAGCCTCAGAGTATCTGCCCAAAATCAGATATTGGAAACAAGAATTAGCATAAATTGAGACTAGATCAAAGGCGCCACAAATTCAAAAAGAACTAATACAAAAAAATTTCAGAAAATACAAATAAATTTATACATCACATTAATTTGTGTCAGATCCTCAGTTCTTTATGTCCATGGAGAGTTGCAGAAATTTCTCCAAATTCACATAAAAATATAAATTATGAAAAAAAACAATGGGTAATATTGTTTATATAAATGTAAATAGTCCCGTGATGTAATCGGAAAGGAAATCCTGAAGTGATGTTCTCCTTGACAGAAAGGAGGTCATTCTGAGTTGTTCGCTCGCAAGGCGATTTTAGCAGTATTGCACACGCTAAGCCGCCGCCTACTGGGAGTGAATCTTAGCTTCTTAAAATTGCGAACGATGTATTCGCAATATTGCGATTACAAACTTCTTAGCAGTTTCAGAGTAGCTTCAGACTTACTCGGCATCTGCGATCAGTTCAGTGCTTGTCGTTCCTGGTTTGACGTCACAAACACACCCAGCGTTCGCCCAGACACTCCCCCGTTTCTCCAGCCACTCCCGCGTTTTTTCCGGAAACGGTAGCGTTTTTTCCCACACGCCCTTAAAACGGCCTGTTTCCGCCCAGTAACACTCATTTCCTGTCAATCACACTACGATCGCCGGAGCGAAGAAAAAGCCGTGAGTAAAAATACTATCTTCATAGCAAAATTACTTGGCGCAGTCGCAGTGCGGATATTGCGCATGCGCACTAAGCGGAAAATCACTGCGATGCGAAGAAATTTACCGAGCGAACGACTCGGAATGAGGGCCAAAGATAGGAATAGTTGCTCACCACCACTTTGATAGAGGCTGTAAACGTACCAAGACTCTCACAATAAAAGAGAAAGACAAATACGTAGCAGTTTCTTTAAAGCTTCACCCAGTTTTCACATATATTCAGAACTTTTTCTATTTGCATAAATGCGTACCCCACTCACTTGATAGTGTGGTGAAGTCCACATATAAAGTTTCTTTTCCACACAATGTGTAGGTTTATAAAAAGTTTATTTTTCAACAAAAATGGATTTTTTGTATAAAATTTATCATAAAAATATGTTACAAATGACAGAGCACACTTCACTTTTTATGATCCAGCAAACGGTATAATAAGAAAAGTATATATAGTCAGGTGGATATGACAAAACACCAAATGGATTCCGGACTTCCGCTTGTGTATATTATACCTGTATACCGGTGAACCAATAATGTGAAGGCGCAAAGTGTCATCCAATAAATATAAAAAGCTCACTGTCTGACAGCACCAACGCCGTTTCGACCTTCTCTGGTCTTTTTCAACACCTTGAAAAGACAAGAGAAGGTCGAAACAGCATTGGTGCTGTCAGACAGTGAGCTTTTTATATTTATTGGATGACACTTTGCGCCTTCACATTATTGGTTCACCGGTATACAGGTATATTATACACAGGCCGAAGTCCGAAATTCATTTGGTGTTTTGTCATATCCACCTGACTATATATACTTTTCTTATTATACCGTTTGCTGGATCATAAAAAGTGAAGTGTGCTCTTTTGTCATTTGTAACATATTTTTATGATAAATTTTATACAAAAAATCCTTTTTTGTTGAAAAATAAAAAGATTTTATAAACCTACACATCGTGTGGAAAAGAAACCTTTATATGTGGACTTCACCACACTATCAAGTGAGTGGGGTACGCATTTATGCAAATAGAAAAAGTTCTGAATATATGTGAAAACTGGGTGAAGCGTTAAAGAAACTGCTACGTATTTGTCTTTCTCTTTTATTGTGTGAGTCTTGGTACGTTTACAGCCTCTATCAAAGTGGTGGTGAGCAACTATCCTTATCTTTCTGTCAAGGAGAACATCACTTCAGGATTTCCTTTCCGATTACATCACGGGACTATTTAAATTTATATAAACAATATTACCCATTGTTTTTTTTCACAATTTATATTTTTATGTGAATTTGGAGAAACTTCTGCGACTCTCCATGGACATGGTGAAATAGGATGGCATACTGCAAGGCTAAGAGAGGCTTCTAGTCACATGACCCTTTCCTTGTGGATGCTTACAGGGATGGATATAACCATTTATGGCAGCTAATAAAAGGACACCCTTAAGCTAGCATGTACATTCTGAGTTCCTTACAGAAAACCATAAAACTTCCATGGCCAAATACCAAACCACCATGCACTTTCATGGCAATTAGGTTGCTTTGTATGGAAGTTCTAGGCTTTTCTTTTCTCAGAAGACCTTTTAGAAGGAAAATGGCCCATTTGGTTAATTGATGCCCAACAGTCTTGATGGTGGAGGCAATTAGTCCTAGAATGACAGAGATTAAACTATCTCTAATAGAATTCCACAGCAGTCATATGGGTATTGCTTGATCGCCCTTAAAAAAACATGTACTTTATATACAGTACTGTTTTGTTTTCTGCATAAAATATCATGCCTACCAACTAATAAAGCAATGCTACTTTATACTCATGCCATATTTATCAGCCATACCCCCTACTCCATGCCTACTTATTAACCATACCCCCTACTTTTGACCATGAAGAAGCAAGGGGTGGTTTCAGAAGTAATAGTGGGCTATGCAGAGTAATACTTGTACAGGCAAACAATGCATCAATAGCGTAGGGGTAGCATAACTGCCTTACAGCACTGAGATCTTGGTTGGGTTCCTGTTCCCACAAATGCCCTATGTGTGCAGAGTTGGTATGTGTCCCTGTGTTTGTGTGGGTTTCATCTTGATACTCCCTGAATTATCTGGATGAAAGGTTACAAAAACTAACCTAGTGTGTGTACATGTGGTAGGGAATATGGGGCAGATGTATTAAGCCTGGAGAAGTGATGAAGCAGAGATAAGTGGAAAATGACAATGCACCACCCAGTAAGCTAAGAACTGTCATTTTTCAATCCTGCAATGATTGGCTGGTGCGTTATCACGTTTCACTTATCACTGCTTTATCAGTTCTCCAGGCTTAATACATCTGTTCCTCTGAGTTTGTAAGGTCCACTGGAATTATATAAATGTGTGTTATATAAATAACTGGTAATACATAAAATAACTGCTTTCTCATAAGAACCTGTGAAGAGCTGAAACCCTTTGTAAAAATGTACCCTAGTAAAATCTTTTACACATTATTACATCCGAGCACTTACAATTGTTTTTAGTATATCAAGTTTGTATTTTGTTTAACATGATATGGTGGAGTATTATAGTTCTTCAGGGAATTCTGTCTTCATAACAAATTAGCATTAACACCAATATAAACTATAGTAAAGTTCTTTTTCTGCTGGTCAGTAGACAGATGAAGCCTGTGTCTGCTACAGATGTGGGCTACATGTGAAATATGCAAAGGATAGACGTATGTTATATAGATTATATACTGTAACACAAAGAGGTTTCATGCATACACAATATATGCTGTTTATATTCTTACTTTCGCTATGAAGAGGTTATTTTGTTTATTTTTTCAAAGCAAATTTCCAGGTAATACTTATGCTTAGATGAGATATTTAATGGCCAGACATTTGTGATGGTGATTGTCCAGGCTCGGACTGGCCTACAGGGGTACAGGGGAAACCACCGGTAGGCCCCACTGCCTGGGGGCCCCTCCTTCTCTAGGGATCAGGTTCTAGATTGTGCACTTAAATTATATATTATACATATGTTACCTTATACTGCACAGGATTATGATGTATTCTCTACAGTACATTGCTGTCATTAATCTGGCACATTATCATGCATGCACTAGCATTAATTACTATATAAATTATCAAGGAGTCCAGACCAGGTACTCTATAATGGTTAGCCAAACCTCTGTGGTGGCTGGCCACACCCCCTTTGGATGCTGGCCACACCTCTAATCATGGGCCCCTACCACTGCATACCCCCGGTGGGCCCTTCATGCTCCAGTCCAACTCTGTGATTGTCTATATTTTGGTAAATTTTAGGTTGTCCTTGAGAATCCCTGACCTTACATACTGTAACACACAAAAAAGAAAAACACGACCTTCCATACCAGGGATAAAACACTTCAGTTACAGTACATGCCTTTTTTTTCTAAATAAGCTACAGCCATAAGCAGAATGTATAGAACCCTGCTTTATTTATATACTTCTACTTTAAACCATGAGATAGAATGTCCGTAATGAAAGAACTTTATAACAGACATCATCTTCAGTAATAACTTCATCTTATTCACTTAATTAAACAAAGAGATTTAAAATGTTATAAGTTGTGTTAACTTATCTTTGGACATACAGTATTCGTTAGAAATGTATTCCCTTCCGGTGTGTGATGTGTAGTAAGCTTTAAGTATTTATTGTTGTTATCTAAAAATTCTAAAACTTTGCCATAAGATTTTTTTGAGCAATGTCAACTTTATCAATCAGAGTTTTTTTAATGACACAGACTGGTCCTCTTTCTCTATTTACATAGATCTTTGCAGTACTCACACAGAGGTGTTCACTTCACTCTAGGGGACAGATTCAATTAGCCGCGTGCCTACAGCTCTGCTACAAGCTATTCACTGAATGCTGCTCAGCAGTGACACATGCAGGTGGCTTTTTCAGTACCTAGAAACCTCCCCTGCCAGGCCGATCCATTGCCACGGCACATTGATTATTATTTAAAAAAAAATTGTGTTAGAAGAAATCACCACTTGTGATCTGAGCTGCTGCTGAAGCTCCTCTTAGCCACGGAGTTTGTGGAGCACTGCAGGAGACCAGACAGCACCCATGGGCCTTTGCATGTCACTCGCTGCATGCCTACTCAGCAAAGTCCACAGCTACTACCCACTAATACAGTACACAGTGGTGTTGTCAGCAGACAGAGTATGTGTGTGTTGAGGAAGGGGAGACAGTATGCAGTCAGAGAGAGTGTGTGTGTGTGTGTTGGGGGGGGGGGTAGTCTGCAGAATACACACGCTCTCACTGCAAAGTGGGCATGTATGTGGGGTGGGGGGGGGAACAGTCTGCAATCCCAGTGTGTGTGGGCGGGGAAGGGGGCAGTCTGCAGTCCAAGGGTGTGTGTGTATAATCTGAAGTCCTGGTGTGGGGATGTGTGTGGTTGGGGGGGGGGGGGAGAAAGGGGTAGTCTGCAGGCCCAGTGTGTGTGTGTGTGTGTGTGTGTGTGTAAGGGGTGGTGGGGCAGACTGCAGCCCCAGTGTGTGTGTGCGGGGGCAGATCAAAAAAATTACAAGGAGGCCATCATGACATGGCAAGAGGGGAGGTTTCTGCATGGCCTCACACACATATGCCCCCCACATCTCACACTGCATCTCCGCACATAGGGCCTAATTCAGACCTGATCGCTGGTCAGCGATTTTTGCAGAGCAGCGATCAGATAGTCGCCGCCTATAGGGGGAGTGTATTTTAGCTGTGCAAGTGTGTGAACGCATGTGTAGCAGAGCTGCACAGCCCAGGACTTACTTAGCCGCTGTGATCACATCAGCCTGTCCGGGACCGGAATTGACGTCAGACACCCACCCTTCCAACGCTTGGACACACCTGTGTTTTTCCAGACACTCCCTGAAAACGGTCAGTGCGATTGCTTTTTTCACACCATCCCATCGCTATTCACTGACCCCCATTGCTGCGGGCCGTCGCGCCTGCACATTACGGTGCATAATACGCATGCGCAGTTCGGACCTGATCACAGACTGTGAGAAAGCACAGCCTAGTGATCAGGTCTAAATTACCCCCATAACCACATACTTCCCCTTCACTACCTACCTTTCATCACCACATACTGCTCACTCACAGCACATAACATTCCCCTTGCAGCACATACTTCCTTCCTCACTGCCCACCTCACAGCACATCTCCCACTGCCCTCATACTAGCCTACTCCTCTTCCCACATTTAAGCCTCCTCACCCACTCACCTCACGCAAGGCTTAGCCTACTGACCATATTCCAGCAGCATTCAGCCTCTTCTTCTCCTCATGCCAGCCACTTCACCTACCCCCATTATTTATGCCAGCCTGTCTCCTCATTCACTCCCCTCATTCCAGCAGCCTCCTCTTACCTTTTGCAAGCCTCCTTTCCCAGTCCTGCAGTCAATGGGGATTTTCATTGACGGTCACAGGCTGGCGGTTGAGATTAAATAACTCCAACTGGAGCTTGCAATCAGCTTCTTTGTCCATAGCAACAGCCTCTCTATCCATAGCAGCCTGGCGTTCCACAGCCTCTCTGTTACTGATCTGCTCTATAAGCTGCAGCAGCATTGCTGGGTCTGGCTCTTTCACATGCCTTAGAGCCGACTGTAAATACAGAAACAAAAAACAGGGATGGGGAACAGAAATTGTTTTCACTGTGTCACTTTAGCTAATATAAGTTTTGAGTTCTGGTATCTGGTGTATCTGGTGAATTTCATTCACTTACTTAGAAAACGTAATAAAAAAGCAATATTATCCCATGGTTGCAGACCAGTCTGTCACAACCCTAGGCACGGCGATTCTCCAGATACACCAATCTAAGAATGCTGCCCGTGACACCTTACTGATTACCTCAGTGCGTGAGGTAAATCAACATGGTAACTGTCACCAGCAGAAGTACCTTTTGGGTAAAGCGCAGGGTGAGCTCCTGCTCTCACCCCCAAACACAATTATTAATACAGAAAAATTGAGTAACATGAGCCTCTCGGGGTTTGGGCGTGAAAACACAGAATCCAGAACGAAGATTAAGATTTTTAATCCAAGTCAAAACTTCAAAGTTTATAGTTACAGAAAAAGAAAGGTTACAAGAATTTAATCATTTAGTCACACAAGTAATTACAATTTTAAGAAATAAAATTGAGAGAAACCAACATTCTAGTCACCTGTAGTACAGAATGCTGTAGAGGGAGGTCTCTCTTCCTATCCTGGACATTATAGGATCCAGTCTCTCCCTGGATGCCACCTCAAAGATAACACATTTTCAGTTTCCCATATTTAAAGCTACATGCTGCAACTTCCACTCACCTAATTTGGGATTCCTTTAACCCTCCCAAAACCAGAGTGGAGTGAGTCTCAGCTTACACTGGGGGGTTTCTCAGCCATTCTAGCAGGGCTGATACTTTCATCTTTTATGGCTTTCTTTAAAGCTCTGGGCACGATTTTATAATCAGCCTTGGCTAGATTTTACAACCTGCTGCAGGAAGGCCAGCTTACACCTTTCTGGCCATAGTGTCTCTGGGGGTTTCTCCTAAGGGCACTTAATGCATTCTCCAAGCAAACACTTGTCCCTTACATCAAAGGAGGGTATGGGTCATTAGGGTGATCACACTTAGGTCGACAGTCATTTATTATTATTAGAGGTGTGGCCAGCCTCCAAAGGGGGTGTGGCCAGCCACCACAGAGGTTTGGATAACCATTATAGAGTACCTGGTCTGGACAACTTGATAATTTATATAGTAATTAATGCTAGTGCATGCATGATAATGTGCCAGATTAATGACAGCAATGTACTGTAGAGAATACATCATAATCCTGTGCAGTATTAGGTAACATATGTATAATATATAATAAAAGGTTGACATGGTCATTGAACAAGGTCGACATGGAAAAGGTCGACATGAGTTTTTTGTAACTTTTTTTGGTGTCTTTTTATTCATAAAGTGATGCGGAACCCCAATTAGTGCATCGTGTTTACTTGCCATGCTTCGGGCAAGGTGCCTTGCTCTGCTACCGCTGCGTTTGGCACAGGTTATTTCTCCCAATCGTAGTCCACGTGGATCATAGAGTATGAAAAAGTAAAAAAAAATGAAAAAAAAAGTGAAAAATGCATGTCTACCTAGTGACCATGTCGAACAATAGTGGTCGACCTAATGACTATCGACCTAAGTGTGGTCGACCTAATGACCGTATCCCTCAAAGGAGACCTAACACCTCTTGGCTGTACTGTAAACAAGCTGTGTCCCTGCAAAGTAATTAAGTCTCATCCAGTTGTCAGTCTAATACATTTTCCACAATACAATATACTGAACATGGATACATCAGGTAATGTGAATAATATACATATTTTTTTAATCATGCCTAATCCAATATATAAATTGAGTGGGCACTACAGCAAACATTTGACATGTATTAATTGTACACAAGTGGACTCCATTCAACTTTCTACTAATCACATTTTTCTTTAACAGAGTAAATCTAGAACGGATATAGCAAGGGGGAAAACTTGATGCAATCAAATATTTTAATTTTTTTCCCTAAATCATTTTGAAAAATAATTGTATTAAATGTATTTTTTTTTTTGCTACATCATTGTGTACTGTGCTTTGACTGGTGAGAAATTTTAATGAAATTAACCGTGGTTCCATGTTGTAGCACAGCAAATTATGAAAAAGCCCCAAAGGGGTGAATAACTTTTATAAACTGAATTTAGTAGATATGAGGGGTGATCAGGGATTCTTGAAACACATTGAATCTGTGGTTCACAATGCTCAACCAGATAAATGTGGATGTTCCTTTGACTATCTGGGGAATATTTATATTCCAATGCAGTAAGACGATTGGGGCAATTCAATTGGGCTTTGCATCTAAACGACTAAGTCATACAGCAAGCATGTAACATATAATAATGAATTAATTGTGGTTTTAATCCCTCTGCTAATATTGATAATATTATTTTCCTTATTTGAAACTATTGATTGGTCAATGCCTTTATGAACTTGCAAGTGTCAGATGTTTTCCACAACTACTACATTGGTAGGTGGAATACTTTAGAAAGTAACAATTTGTTAAGACAAGGCAACAGGAAGCAGTGGTGTGCTTAATCCCTGTGCTGCCGAAGATGGCAACACAAAAGGTGACCTTATACACGCTGTTAAATATTTAAAAATACAGATACTGAATTTTATCAGCCAAGAAACTAAAATAGCAATAATCTAGACTACTGCAGAATAAAAAGTTGTATGGTTAAAATATGAATCCCTAGCTCTGTTGTACACAAAACCTTATCAGTATGCTCAATCAGAGAACACCCGTTTCTGAACACATAAGGTGATCACACAAACTATTATTTATTGTGTGTAACCAATAGGATATAACCAAATTGCTCATGCAATATTTTATAAATATATTTGGCAAAAGGAGATATTGAATCATGCAGAATTACAACCACTTTTTGAAAAATCAGTATTTGAACACAACTTTACCTCTACATGAAATAAATGACTGCAAATAAGTCCCTACTACTATATTTAGGTATCTGTATGTACGAAATGGTCAGTGACATACTATTAGGATTCTTTTTGTAAATAAACTCTGTACATAATCATCTGTTTATATATAATAGACAAACACGTAGGTCTGTGTGGGTATATTTTACAGTATACACACACCACAATACATAAGAAAAAAATAAAATAAAATACTGACAGTCAAACCAACTGGAGTAAAAATAACCTGATCACGTTGCTAGTTTTCCATGCAGCAGAAAAACCTGGAGGAATGCAGCAAGGGTCTGCTTTCAATTCAGGTACATGGAGAACTGAAGGAGAATCCTTCCAAACACATTATAGCATAGACTCCAGATAAGGGGTGTCTGCGTAAATTCATCAGACTTTGGGCATAAAAATCAGCAGCTGGTCATGTTAATAGATATAATACTTACAATGAATGGGAAGGTATCTCTTTGTAGCAATACTTTACATTACCTGTTAACTAATGTGAAATAACCACAATGCTATTTGACAAAGTTTGCAACATACTGGATTATTTTATTTACTGTATGCACATGTTGCAAATTAGAGTAAATTCATATTTTCTCAAATTTGGAGCATGTTAGCCTAAATATTTTTTTTTATTTTTATTTTTTAAATCATGACATTTAGGTGTTTGTTACATGAACACAGAGGGATATACTGTAGATGTGCACTGCTCTTGGAAAATATACTTAAAATAAACACTACAATAAAGTATTACTAAACACATTTATCCACATCGGATCCATGAGAGCAGACATCTTGAAATAAAAATGATTCATCCCATTACAAATATTCTGAACACATGAACATAAACAATGTATGACTGAAAAAGTGCATGCTGGGTAATGCCAGTGTGTACAGTCTCACTATCAGCTTAGGGAACACTGATCTATATTTAACATTTCAGTCATTATATGATGAAAAGAACAGAGGGTCCCCCCACTCCCTTTCCTACATCACTGTTTATAACACCGTACACTGAAATCTTTTCTGTAAATTGTTTAGCTAACAATGAGATTTATTCTTGTAAAAGTTTGTATTCCTAATTTACCATATGTAAATTGTATAAAATGTATTGTAAAATTGCACTGTGATATTTAATAAATTTTTCTTGACACAGGCAAAAGAGATTAGAGATACTGTAATTGTACGAAACCTGTATTCCTTAAAATAGAATAATCTCATTATAAACCTTAATGTTCTGCTTTTATAAAGCGAATGTAATCCGTCCTCTATATTGTTTTAAAAGGGGTTAATTTAAAATAAAATTTCTTTTAAGTGCATAGATCCTCTGCAGTTTTGTGATTTATTTTTCAAGTAGGTTGCATCTAATTTAATAGTATATCCAGACAATTAAGTTCAAACGCATAGCTACATACTGTACCTCATTGCTGAATATCACTGTGGTCGCCTTCAAACTACTTCCCTTGAGAAGCTATGCACCAATGCCAGTGCATAGTCCACCCTTCAAAACTATTTTGGGACTGGTTTTGTGGAATAGTTTTTAGAGCTGCCGTTATATTACTCCCGAGGTCATCAAAATGCCTTCCTTTCACTATTTCCTTTATCCTCAGGAACAGAAAGAAATAAAAATGTAATTCTGGGCTAGATCCGGTGAATAGGGAGGGTGTTCCAACACAGTTATTTGTTTATGATCTAAAAACACCCTCACATACAGAGCCATGTGAGCAGGTGCATTATCGTGATGCGAGATGCATACATTTTTGGAAAAAAAGTTGGGGTCATTTCAGTCTAACATTACCTTCCCTATGTCAAGATCCTCAGTTAAGATTTTCCTGTTTATGTCGCTGTTCACTTGCTCTGCTATGCACCGGACAGTCGGCAAACAATTTTCAAACACAATTTAACACACTTTTGCAATGTTTTCTTGTCTTCTGCTAGCTGCCAACAATCTTGATCTCTGTTTGTAAATGACACTTGCTCTTCCCTCAGAAAAATGTTTCACCCACCTGTAAACTGCTTATACTAACAGCTGTCCGATTTCATTTTGACTTTTGCAAAGTTTAACAATAAATGTATTGTTCGTTTGTTGCTCTAATTCAAGTTTTGGGGGTAAGTCAGACCTAATCGCTGGGCTGCTAACTTTGATGTCCTGCGATCAGAAAGACGCTGGCCCTAGAGGGAGTGTAAATTTGCCATACAAGTGTGCGATCGCATGTGTATGCTGAGCTGCAAAAATCCATACGTATGCGCAGTTAGTACCCGATAGCCCGCTGTGCGAAAACGCATAGCAACAATCAGATATGAATCACCCTCTTAGACATTCTTGCGATAGCACACCAAAACATAGAGACAAAAGATATCACTCAGAAAGAGACTGCTGTAGAACACCACCACATTGGCTGATGTGCCAATGTCATCAAACCATACTGAGGTTTCTGTCCAATCCACGTCACTGGGTCTAGCCCCCAATTACTTTTTTTTTCCTGAATGTAAAGGAAATAGTGAAAGGAAGGCATTTTAATGACATTAGGAGTAATATGACGCACCTCTGAAGACCATTCCACAAAACCAGTTTCAAAATAGTTTTTAAGAGTGGACTAGACGCAGTCATCAGTCCATAATTTCTCAAGGGAAGTACTTTGAAGGTGGCCACGGTGATATTCAGCAATGAGGCATTTACCACTTTTACCACAATAAGTTTGCTAACTTAAATTGTCGAACCTCGTATACTTAAAACCTGCACTGTTAGGGTGCCTTGAGGTCCGTGGTTGGGAACCGCTGGTTTAGCAGATTAAATATACCAATTTTAAACAATGCTCACCACCACAAACATGTTCCATCTTACTATCAACACCCAAACATACTATCGAACCTGAGCAAGCTCATTGTCAGTTGGGTGTGTAATGTGCTTAGTACAGTTTGAAAGTCAAGGCTAAGGTTTGGCTTTAAAATGATCAAAGTGAAAGGCCAACCAAATGGTTGCTGTGAAAGATCAACAGAGTCATGTCTCAAACCATTCTTTGTATGTGGTTTCTACTACTGTTGTTTCAGGCAACTAAGACGACTTTGTAACATTAAAAGCTATTCTAGTATCACAATTGTCCCCTCTAGAATCAGAACATTTGAATTCACAGTGGAAAATGGCAGTTTTAATAGGGATGATAATATTAAATTCAAAACCATGTGTGTTTTGCATTTAAAATGATTGCCCCCTGCAATAAATCAAGTGGTCCAAACCACCAAAGAGGCTTTGAAAAGCACTACATTTATACCTTGAATTTTTAAAAAGCTAGAGAATCTAGCATCTGTATCATCATAGGCAAAAGAAAAAACATGATCAAATTAAGTACAGTACTTTACAACATGTAATCAGATTTAACATTTCTATTCATTGTCTTGATAAGAGGCAGGCAACATTATTCAGTAAGGGTGACAAGATGTTAAACATAAGCCAAAAGAGTTTTCAGATCCACCACAATTACAACATGTACAAACATTTACAAACTGAAAAGATACATATTAAATATATTAGTGGCTTCCCTTCACTTAATTTTTTGAGCTAGAGGTCTCACGATAGATTGAACACTTGTAATCAGACATGCTTCAGAATTTAAGCAGAAAACTCTTTGGGTCTTTGGTTTGGAGAGGGTCTAGTGTGCCAAAAAGAGATCGTCCATGATGGAAGAAGATGGAAGAGGAGAGGAGAACACTAGCACCAAGTGTTCCCGATCTACAGTAGATGGTTTTAATTCTCAAGTTTATTTTCACCATGTACAGTATAGTATGTAGTGATTAAACACAAAAATAATTAGCAGAAATATTATATGTAAGCTGTATGTATAAAACAACTGTATTCTACTGACTTAGAAGTGACTTGATTTTGTGTATCAAAATGGCTGCTTTGCTGTGTCCTGAATGGGGAGGGGAGGGGGGCGTATGGGAATTTATGCTCTTCTTTGGAGGCAGAGGGAACAAGATAACAATTTCTTACCGGTCATGAAAGGTTGTGTGCTAAAACTTCATACTGTAATTTACTCCCCAAGTAGCTAGATCTTTCAGAGCAGGTCAAGAAGAATAAATCCTGAGGAGGTTTTGGGAACATCACCTAAACAGACTTTTGTATCTATCTAGGCTGTCCGAAACCCACTATCTACTGGGAGACTTGGAAGTCAAAGTTTCATTAAATGTCCAGCAACAAGTCAATTAAATCCCAAAGGTGGGTGCTTGGAGTGACTGCCAGCTGGAATAAGTATGAGGTGTACACAACACACAATGATCACTACCTAGAGAGCAGTAAGATTTGACTGAGGTGTGCACCCTTATTTACTATGATCTCTCCCACAACAAGAAACTAGGGGGGAAATTTACTAAGCTCCCGATTTTGACCGAAATGCCGTTTTTTCATCAAAGTGTCATCTCGGTAATTTACTAAACACTAATCACGGCAGAGATGAGGGCATTCGTAATTTTTTGCAAGTCCAAGTAAAAAATTACGAATGAATACACCATCGGTCAAAACGCGGCTGTTTAAGTATGAATCTCGGTCATTTACTAAGAAGTGCAAAGCAAAAAACAAACAAACACTGCCGTGAAAAATTACAACTCGTAAAAAAGTGCTAAAAAAAACCAGACCTTTTTTTTATATTCGTGATTGGATAGGCATGCACGGATCCATGAGATCCGTGCATGTATATCAGTGGGAAGGGGTGGGAAAGTGCTTATTTTTAAAAAAAAAAAAAAATTGCGTGGGGTCCCCCCTCCTAAGCATAACCAGCCTCGGGCTCTTTGAGCCAATCCTGGTTGCAGAAATATGGGAAAAAAAATGACAGGGGTTCCCCCATATTTAAGCAACCAGCATCGGGCTCTGCGCCTGGTCCTGGTCCCAAAAATACGGGGGACAAAAAGAGTAGGGGTCCCCCGTATTTTTAAAACCAGCACCGGGCTCCACTAGCTGGACAGATAATGCCACAGCCGGGGGTCACTTTTATATAGTGCCCTGCGGCCGTGGCATCAAAAATCCAACTAGTCACTCCTGGCCGGGGTACCCTGGGGGAGTGGGGACCCCTTCAATCAAGGGGTCCCCCCCCCCAGCCACCCAAGGGCCAGGGGTGAAGCCCGAGGCTGTCCCCCCCCATCCAATGGGCTGCGGATGGGGAGGCTGATAGCCTTTGTTGTAAAAGAAAAGATATTGTTTTTAGTAGCAGTACTACAAGGCCCAGCAAGCCTCCCCCGCATGCTGGTACTTGGAGAACCACAAGTACCAGCATGCGACGGAAAAACGGGCCCGCTGGTACCTGTAGTACTACTACTAAAAAAATACCCAAAAAAAGACAAGACACACACACCGTGAAAGTATAATTTTTTTACATACATACACACATACATACATACTTACCTTAAGTTCCCACGCAGGTCGGTCCTCTTCTCCAGTAGAATCCAAGGGGTACCTGTTGAAGAAATTATACTCACGAGATCCAGGGGTCCAGGCTCCTCGGGAAATCCAGGGGTAATCCACGTACTTGAAAAAAATAACAAAACGGTGTCCCGACCACGAACTGAAAGGGGACCCATGTTTGCACATGGGTCACCTTTCCACGAATGCCAGAAACCCACTTTGACTTCTGTCTAAGTGGGTTTCTTCAGCCAATCAGGGAGCGCCACGTTGTAGCACTCTCCTGATCAGCTGTGTGCTCCTGTCCTCACTGACAGGCAGCACACGGCAGTGTTACAATGTAGCGCCTATGCGCTACATTGTAACCAATGATGGGAACTTTCTGCCCTGCGGTTGACCTAAAGTGACGTCACCGCTGAGCAAAAAAGTTCCCAGCATTGGTTACAATGGAGCGCATAGGCGCTACATTGTAACACTGCCGTGTGCTGCCTGTCAGTTAGGACAGGAGCACACAGCCGATCAGGAGAGTGCTACAACGTGGCACTCCCTGATTGGCTGAAGAAACCCACTTAGACATCAGTCAGAGTGGGTTTCTGGCAGTCGGGAAAAGGGGATCCATGTGCAAACATGGGTCCCCTTTTAGTGCGTGGCTCGAGTGTCCGTTTTGTTATTTTTTTCAAGTACGTGGATTACACCTGGATTCCCCGAGGACCCTGGACCCCTGGATCTCGTGAGTATAATTTCTTCAACAGGTACCCCTTGGATTCTACTGGAGAAGAGGACCGACCTGCGTGGGAACATAAGGTAAGTATGTATGTATGTGTGTATGTATGTAATAAAATTATACTTTCACGGTGTGTGTGTCTTGTGTTTTTTGGGGTATTTTTTTAGTAGTAGTACTACAGGTACCAGCGGGCCCGTTTTTCCGCCGCATGCTGGTACTTGTGGTTCTCCAAGTACCAGCATGCGGGGGAGGCTTGCTGGGACTTGTAGTACTGCTACTAAAAACAATATCTTTTCTTTTACAACAAAGGCTATCAGCCCCCCCATCCGCAGCCCATTGGATGGGGGGGGACAGCCTCGGGCTTCACCCCTGGCCCTTGGGTGGCTGGGGGGGGGAACCCTTGATTGAAGGGGTCCCCACTCCCCCAGGGTACCCCGGCCAGGGGTGACTAGTTGGATTTTTGATGCCACGGCCGCAGGGCACTATATAAAAGTGACCCCCGGCTGTGGCATTATCTGTCCAGCTAGTGGAGCCCGGTGCTGGTTTTAAAAATACGGGGGACCCCTACTCTTTTTGTCCCCCGTATTTTTGGGACCAGGACCAGGCGCAGAGCCCGATGCTGGTTGCTTAAATATGGGGGAACCCCTGTCATTTTTTTCCCCATATTTCTGCAACCAGGATCGGCTCAAAGAGCCCGAGGCTGGTTATGCTTAGGAGGGGGGACCGCACGCAATTTTTTTTTTAAATTTTACAGTGTTTAATTAAAAAAAAAAAAAAAATAGAACCCCAGCACGGATCACACAGATCCGGCCGAGATTAATTGTAAAAAAGTCGGCAGTGTTTTGCTAATCACTGCCGTAAAAAACACAAAAAAAACACGAATGACATCGACATCGGAAGAAAAGAAAAACCCGAATACGACAGCTTAGTAAATCCATCGTAACAAATTCAAAAAGTTGCAGTTTTACACTTTCGATGTCATTCGTGATTGAACTTTGACCTGAAACGGGAAAATACGAATCTTAGTAAATTTACCCCTAGGGGCCTAATTTAGACCTGATCGCTAGCAAGCGATTTTTGCACTGCTGTGATCAGATAGACGCCACCTACAGGGAGAGTGTATTTTATCTGTGCAAGTATGCAAATGCATGTGTAGCAGAGCTGTACAAACAGATTCTGTGCAGTCTCTGCACAATCCAGGTCTTACTCAGCCGCTGCGATCACATCAACCAGACTGGGGTCGGAATTGACGTCAGGAACCCTCCCTGCAAATGCATGGACACGCCTGCATTTTTCCAGTCACTCAATGAAAACGGTCAGTTGACACCCACAAACACCTTCTTCCTGTCAATCTCCTTGCGATCGCCTGGGCAAACCGATTCGTCGCACAAACCCATAGTTGAGCGGCGAACCGCTTTGTACCCATGCGACGCGCCTGCGCATTGGTACATATGCAGTTCGGACCTGATCGCCCACTGTGCGAAAACGCACATCAGAGATCAGGTCTGAATAACCCCCCAGGTCTCTATGTAAGCAATCTTGAATCTTGTTTTTCCCTTTTTATTTCTGAAACCAATGCATTATAATCTGCTGTCCGTATGTTGTAATATACTTTTCTGTAACCAAAAACATTGGAAATATTTTTCAGATTCAAAGATTCTATAATCAGTGTCCCTTGTCAAACTTGCAAGCATGCAAGGTTAAAGCTACATAGCTATATGTAAGAGAGTGTAAAATACTGTATTACTATTTGTGTGGCGAACCAAAAGACTCCCGTAGCTTCTTTAATGGAGGCATTTCGTATTTATCCTGAGTAAACAAAGTGCGCACCCATCATGACCCAGCTGTCTTAGATTGCGATATCTGAGGACAGGCTGGATATCGTTATATAGTACTAAAAGGAGTTTTCACATTTGGATTCCAACTTATTGGCTTGCTGTTAATTACACTTCTATCACTACATTGTGCTAGACAGCAAAAACTTAATGCCAGTAGCTGCAACTCCATGGTGCTATCTACAAGGAATAGAGGCATTGTTGCAGATCAAAAACAGTAAGATTAAAGAACAATAGTGGAAAGATAACAAACAATAAACACATTTGTTAAATACTAGAAATAGCCAAGGCTGCAGATAGGGAGACAGAGATTGTTAGCAACAGTTACAATTTTTGCAGGAATATCAGATGATGGTCAGGATGCTAAAAGTAACCATAATTGCACTTACATTTAACAAGTGTGGTAATCGCAGTAGCCAAAATTAATTTAGATTACTCCAATCTCAGTAAGTACAGAAGTTGTAGTCCGGTTTAAAACCTGTACCTTTCACTAATATCATATGAGAAAAGAAAGGGCTATGGTAAAATTTACCATCATTGACTCTTTTTCTTCAAGGTCCATGGGATCATAGGGTTAATCCTTCACCTTGGGGTATGATCTGGTGAAGACCAGGACTGGCACCAATCAATAAAGCTTTGTGAGCCTCCCAGGATGCACTAGGGTCCTCTCCCTTCATACCCCACCCCCATGCTACTTCAATATTATTTAACAAGCCCAAAGCAGAAGCTGGAGAAAAGAGAGAAGAAAGTATGGTACACACATAAAATTACACTCATATAGAAGAGAAGGGAACTTGTGACTGTAAAGGCAACCCATTGAAGCTTGGTGCATCAGGGTGGGCGCCCTTTGGATACCATGGACCTCGAAGAAAACGTTAATGAAGGCTAGTTTTACCATAACTTTTTATTTTCTTCTTTGGGGTCCATGGTCTCCACAGGGTTAATCCTTAACCTTGGGTTGTCCCAAAGCAGTCGCTATAGGGAGGGAACGCTCCTAAGCTGAAAGGAGGACTTGGTGGCCAATGGTTGCATCCTTACAGGCAAACGTATCAATGCAGAAGACAATGTAGCAGACTTGCATAATTGTTCAGCAGACGCTCCACAGTGTGCTGCCCACAAAGGACCCACAGAGCGAGTAGAATAAGCAGACACTGTAATTGGAAAAGGAATATCAGCCTGTGAGATAGTCATGAGAAGCAAACGTACCAATGCCTATTTATTAGCAGACCAGCCCTATTTGTGTAATCCATAGAGGATGAAAAATTAATCTGTTTTTCTAACAGACCTAGTTCAGTCCACGGACTGCATCCAATGAAGCTTCCTCTGGTGAGAGACCAGGTTCCTGGAAGGCCGGTACTACAATTGGTTCGTTGATATGAAATTAAGACACTACCTTTAGGTAGGAATCCATGATTAGTCCGAAAGACCACCTGGTCCTGGTAGAATATCAGAAATGGGGAGCAACAAGAGAGAGCTCCCAAGTCGAAGACTCTACAGGCTGGGGCAATAGCCAGCAGAAAAAGAGTCTTGGCGGTGAGCCATCTGAGGTCAACCTATTCAAGAGGTTCAAAAGGACTGTATTGTAAGGCTCAAAGAACCAAGGAGAGGTCGCAGGGCGCTATCGGAGGCTGTATCTGGAGGACACCCTGAAGGAAGGTATGCACATCCAGGAAGTGCCAGTCTCTTCTGGATCCAGATGGACAAAGATGAGACCTGAACCTTGAGAAAAGCCAAGACCCATGGCCAGGCCTGCCTGCAAGAAGGCTAACAACCCAGGGATCCAGAGAACCTAAGGGTCATAGTTATGATCAGTACACCACTGGAAATAGGAGTGCCAAATCTGGTTAAAAATGCGAGCTGAGGCTGGTTTCAGAGTCTGAAGCAGTCTGAATCACCGCACTGTAGAAACCTTTTCCTCTTAGGAGGGATGTCTCAAGAGCCATCAAAGACAGACGAGGGAGTTCCAGATGGAGGCAGGGCCCTTGGGAGAGTAGGTCCAGATGAAGAGGTAGAGGGTAGGGTGAGTCTATGAAGAGATCTATTAGATATGTGAACCAACGGCGTTTGGGCCATGCTGGAGCCACCAGTATGATCATGCTGATGGTCCTCTTTGAATTGTCACAGTACTCTGTGAATTAAAGATACTGGACAGAAGAGATAGGGCAAATGAAAAAAGCCATGGGGACTGTAAGAGCATCCACAAAGCTCATTTCTGGATCCCTTGTCCTGGCCCCGTACACTGGAATCTTGTGATTGTATCTGGAGGCCATGAAATTGACGTCTGGAAATCCCCATTTGTGCACCAGTATCTGAAAGACCTCTTGGTGTAAAGACTATTCCCCGGTGTGAATGTCCTGTCGACTGAGGAAGTCTGCTTCCCAGTTGAGGGCTCCTGGAATGAAGACTGCAGATATGGCCGGGAGGTGGAGTTCTGCCCAGGCAAGAATCCGTGTCACCTTCTGCATCGCTGACACAATGCGAGTGCCACCCTGTTGATTTATATATGCCACTGTCATGGCATTGTCTAATTGGATTTGTACCGGAGAACCCTGGACCAGGATCTGGGCCATCAGAATGGCCAGGTAGACATCTCGAAATTCCAGGATGTTGATCGAGAGATCCTTTCCAGTCAGAAACTAGCGACTCTGAAAGGAGTGACTGCCAGCGACAGCCCCCCATCCCGAGACTGGCATCTGTGGTGAGGAGTGGCCAGTGTGGGATCGAGAATGGCCAGCCCTTGTTTAAATTGGCCGTGTAACCACCATATATGCCTGAAGAGATCAGGGCAGAATCAAGGCCAGGGATTTGATTTGAGATTGTGACCCCATCTATTCAGTTAATATCAGGCGCTGAAGAGGCCTAGAGTGAAATTGGGCATATTCCACAATGTCGAATACGGAGACCATGGAGCCTAGGGTCTGCATCCTCTGAGATGGGATGAGCGAGGATTTGGGCGAGTTGATTAACCATTCATGGTACTGAAGTAAGGCCACCGTCTGCTGTAGGTAACTTTCCAGCACCATTGGGAGACTGCGCCAGAAGAAGCAGATCATCCAGGTAAGGCAATATCCGAATTCCTCATTTCCGGAGAGTGGCCACCATCACTGCCATGAGTTTGGTGAACACTCTGGGGGCTGTAGAAAGCCCAAATGGAAGGGCTTGGAATTGGAAATGCTGTTGCAGAAAAGCAAAGTGAAAATATCATTTATGACAGGGTGCAATAAGGTACATGGAGGTACGCATCCCGAATATCTAGGGAGACCATATAGTCTCCAGGTCGCATAGCCAGGACAATGGACCATACAGTTTCCATACAGAACCTGGGGACCTTGAGGTACTTGTTCAGCAATTTCAAATTCAGAATTGGATGGTATGATCCATTTGGTTTTTGAACCAAAAAGAGGGTAGAATAGAAACCCTAAACCTGCTTAGTCTGTGGAACAGGGATGATGACTCTTAACTGCAAGAGGGATCGTATGACTCCAGACAGCGCTTGTGCTTTGCTGGGGTCTGGTGACAGAGTAGTAGGGAAATATTGTCTGGGCTGGAAGCTTCAGGAAGGAAAGAGCGTACCCATGAAAGACCACTTCTAGGACCCAGGCGTCGGTGGTGACTTTACGCCATATGTGGGTTAATTGAAGAAGTTGGCCTCCCACCCTGGGGTCCCACAAGGGAATGCCTGCCCCATCAAGCAGAGGGTTTGTCTTCTGGTCTGGTAGTTGGACATCTGGCAGCCCAAGCCTGTTTGGTCTTGGGTTTGGAAGTCATGACTGTGCAAGACCCTCTCACGAATGTCTGACCTTTGGCCTAGCCATGCTGCTGAAAGGACAAAGTTCGAGGTCGTGCCGACAATGCTGAAAGCAGGCAGGCTGTCTTAGTGGTAGCAAATTTCTCTACAATTTTGTCCCGTTTTGACCCAAACAGGAGGTCACCTGTGTATGGCAAAGCTTCCAGGGCCTTCTCTGCATCTGAATATGCCTTCCAAGATTGGAGCTACACAATGTGGCGAGCTGCAATGGAAACAGCGGAAGCCTTAGAGGACAATAGGACTGTGTCCAGAGCTGCCTCCCCAATGTAATAGGCTGCGTCTCAGATATTATTGAGTAGAGACAACTGGTCCTTGGTGAGATCAGAAGTGAAACTTTGTTCCAGGTTGTCCGCCTAAGTCTCTATGGCCTTAGCCACCTAGGCTGTAGCAGTAGCTGGTCTAGCAGTTGCTCCTGAGAGGGAGTACATTAACTTGAGACATATCCAACTGCCTAACCGGCAGATCCCTAAGGGAAGATGCAGTAGGGATAGGGAGTATTGAACTTTTAATTATAAGTGTCACATGAGCATCCACTGTAGGTGGACTCTCCCATTTTGTACAATCAGCTGATAGTAGTGGATAAAAGGAACTGAGCTTCATAGGGACCGTAAATTTCTTGGTAGGAGTTTTCCATGCCTCGATCATGGCTTCTGTGAAGTGATCTGCTAAAACTACCTTCTGCCGTGTAAGCAGGGGATCTTTAGTAGTAGGGGCTTGTTCAGCATCCTCTAGCTGAAGTGACAACTTCATAGCCCTAATTAATGCGGCCATATGATGCCTCCTCATCCCCTGAGAGGGATTCAGCATCTGAAACCTCAGCTTGCTAAGCAGTAACTAATGATTCGTCTGAATCAGAGACGGTAAGTAGACTGCGAGGAAGGCACAAGTTGCTTAGAAGTAGAGGGTGCAGGCAATGCACCTTGACCCTGCATCATGTTTTAAAACCCATTCGAGGAAGCACACTAGCTGTGTACTGAGCTAGAAAATGAGTCCAACCATGTGGTAGGGATGAGTGGGGCTGCAATTTCCTGATCAACAGGCTGTAATTAATGTGGAAATCACATAGAGGAAGCCATTGAGGGCTGCATTGATTGTGGTATAGCCATGGGCTGCAGTAGTTGTGGTATACCCATAGGGGAAACCACAGGTGGGGTAGCAATGTGGTCAAAAATCTTAGCAATGTGGTAAAAGATGCCCATGGGGGTTCTTGTACAAGTGATGGAGGTGCTGAGGTGCTGTGAGGCACCAAACAGGTTGTGTAATGACCATCCTGTGACAATTCCCGAGGTAAAACCTCAGTGTTACAGGTTTTGCATGATACCATTGTAGAAGCCCGATTTCTTGGTCTTAACTTTGTTAGACATAGCAGAATTACTGTGTACAGACAATGTTCAGCATGTAACAGGAGCAGTATGTGACAAGGTGCGCACATAAATTACAGTATACAGTACAGTGGGACAAATATAACCCCAAACACACAAGTTTTCAAGGGTTGTTTAGGAGGAAAGGGAAAGCAATATCAGACAGAGAAATTGAAAACATGCAGTAGTATTAGCATAAGTCACATACAATGCAGAATAAACAACTGCAATGGGCACTGATACTAAATACCCTGCTATATAGAAAAAGCAATACTCAAAAAGAAAACGCTTGGGTGCAGTGTGCAGCCACTGTTCAGTGTGACCAGCACTATGCTGACACCGAAGAAAACTGAAGTGCCTGAGCATAGGGGAGGGGGTAAGAAGGAAGGGGACCCCAGTGCATCCTGGGAGGATTACAAAGCTTTATTGTACAGTGCCAGTCCTGGTCTCCACCAGATCACACCCCAAGGTTAAGGAATAACCCTCTGGAGACCATGGACCCCGGAGAAGAAAATATGATTTTCTTACCAGATGAATCCTTTTGAGTCCATAGAGGGCACTGGAATATTCTTGGGATACGGATGGGGCGGTAGCAGGGACAAGAACATTTAAATATTCAAATTAGTAACCCTCCTCCCCCTCCATACTCCCAAGATGCCTCAGTGTTTTTTTGTTGAGCCGAACAGGAGCGAAAGAGAGAGAGGATGAAAAATGGTGAATTACATATAACATAACATAACATAACGGAAAACTAGAACGTTGACACGACAACAGATAACAATCACCCTAACATTAAAACTTGCAGGTGATAATGTGTTCCATAAGATAAACTGAACTTACCACAAGACCGATGAAACTGCTCTGGGCGGTCATCCAGTGCCCCCTATGGATTCAAAGAAAAGGATTTATCTAGTAAGTACCAAATCCTATTTCCTTATTCATCCACTATGGGTCACTGGAGTACTCTTGAGACGTACCAAAGTTTCCCCCTTGGGCGGGAGAGCTGGTTGGCACCTGTAACACTAGATGGCCAAAGCTAGATGCTGATGCCACAAAAGTATCAAACTTGTAAAAGCGCACAAACGTGTGCACTGATGACCATGTAGCTGCATGGCAAAGTTGCGTAATGGAAGCCCCACAACCTGTTGCCCAAGACGTTCCCACAGAACACGTGGAATGTGCTAGACTAGCATGAAAGTAAGCTTGATGAATGGTCAGCTTAATCCATCTAGCCAAGGTCTGTTTGGAAGCTGGCAAACCTAACTTGACTGCATCATAGAGAACAATGTATCTGTTTTACGTACTGCTGATGTTCGAGCTACATAAATGCGAAGCAAATGAACTACATCCAAAGAAGCTGGAGTTTCTGAACCTTCTGAACAAATAGGAACTACGATTGGTCGAGTTATGTGAAAGGAGGATACTACCTTTGGCAGAAAGGCGGGTTTCGTCAAAAGCGCCACTCTGTCATCATGAAACACCAGATACGGTGGTTTGCATGACAATGCACCTTATTCAGAAACGCGCCTTGCTAAGGCTAAGAGAAAACCTGTTTTCCAAGGTAGAAACTTAACATCCACTTGTTGTAAGGGTTCAAAAATTGATTCAAGTCCCATGAAGCTGTAGGTGGTATAAACGGAGGTTGAACTCTAAGGACACCTTGCAGGAAAGTTTGCACTGTTGGCAAAAGAGCCAAACGTATCTGAAAGAAAATTGACAAAGCAGACACCTGCACCTTTAGTGTTGCTAAACGTAGTTCTCCATCTGAGCTCGTCTGTAAAAATAGCAAAAGACGGGATTAACTTGAAAGAAAATGTTGGAAAATCCTGTGATAATGAGCTGCTGTAACTGGCTTCCTAGCTCGTAACATACTTGGTATAACTAACTCCAGAATGCCCTCTCAACTTAAGAGCGGTTTCAACAGCCACCCCGTCGAACGCAGCTGCGCTAAAATCAGGGTAAAGAAACAGACCCTGTGGTAGAGTCTGGACGTAGCAGAAGCGCCCACAGATCATTTGCGAGTAGACCGCGAAGATCCGAGAACCAAGCTTTCTGAGGCCAATGATACGCCACTAGTATGGACGGTCGTGGACTCTTGATCCGCTTTAGCAACCGAGGAAGCAACGGAAAAGGTAGAAATAGATACACGAGGCTGTATGGCCACGCTATTGTGAGAGCATCCACTGGCACTGCCTTTTGATCTCTTGTTCTGGACACATACTGGGGTGTCTGATGATTTTGTCGAGATGCCATTATATCCACCTGTGAGTAACCCTACCGCTGGACTAACATCTGGAACACTTCTGGATGTAAATAATGATGACTGATAATCTGCTTCCCAGTTGTCCACTCCTGGAATAAACACTGCCGATAATACCACTTGGTTATGCTCGACCCAATTCAGGATTCGAGCAACTTCTCGCATGGCCATGGGACTTCGAGTCCCTCCTTGTTTGTTGATGTATGCAACTGCCATCACATTGTTTGACTGAACCTGAACAGGTATGTGAACTGCCTGTTGCAGAGTGTTGAAAACTGCCCTGAGTTCCAGGACATTTGTTGACAGTAATCTTTCTCGGTCTGACCATAGACCCTGAAGCTGACAATGTAGGACCACTGCTCCGCAACCTCTGAGACTTGCATCCGTCGTCAGAATTATCCAATTCCAGACTCCGAACCTTTTTCCTGTGGTGAGATTTTTTTTATTTTGAGCCACCAGAGCAGTGACACTTTGGCCCCTGGAGACAAATGCACCATTTGATGAATCTGTAGATGAGACCCTGACCACTGTGCGAGAAGATCTAGCTGAAAAGGATGTAAGTGAAATCTTCCAAACTGGAGTGCTTCAAAAGACGCCACCATCTTTCCTAACAGTCGAATGCACAAGTGCACAGAGATTGTCCATGGTTTGAGCACTAACTGTACCAGATGACAAATACTTTGTGCTTTCTCCTCTGGCAGATAAATTCGTTGATCTACCGTATCCAGAATCATTCCCAGAAATTGAATTTGTTGAGATGGGACGAGGCTTGATTTTTTGAAGTTGACAATCCAACCATGCTGAACTAGGACATTGTACGTTAGTAAGGCAGTTTGGAGGAGTAATTGTTGTGACAAAGCCTTGATGAGTAGGTCGTCTAAGTACGGAACTATTATCACTCCCAGGGATCTGAGAAGAGCAATCATCATAGACATCACCTTTGTGAATACCCGAGGTGCTGATGAGAGGCCAAACGGTAGTGCCTGAAATTGATAACGGGTTTGTTGTACTGCAAACCTTAAGTACGACTGATGTGGCGGGCAAATTGGAATGTGTAAGTACGCATCCTTGAGATCCAGCGAAATCATGAATTCCTGTGGTTCTAAACCTGCAATCACTGACCGCAGCGATTCCATCTTGGTCAATCTGTAGTAAGTGACGTACTAATTGAGCCCCTTTAGGTTCAATATCGGTCTGACTGAGCTGTCCAGCTATGGTAATACAAAAAGATTGGAACAATAACCTCGACCTTGTTGGTGTATTGGAACCTGAATCAAAACTGCTGAATCTACGAGAGACTGAAGAGCGGTCTACAGAACCGCCTTCTTGTCTCCTGACACAGGCAGACCGGTTTTGAAAAACTGCATTAGTGGTAGACAATTGAACTCTATTCCGTAACCCTTGCACACTAAATTGTGGATCCACCCATCTGCGGATGTCTGAAACCAAGCCAAGTGAAATGTTTGAAGGCTTGCTCCCACAACTGAAGATCCAAAATGGGCTGGAAGCCAGTCATGCCACTGGTTTGTTAGCTGGCTTTGTTTCTTGACGACGGTTAGTGGTTTGTTGAAAACCACGTCCTCTACCATGTCTACTGTGTACGTTTGTTTCTTGAGCAAGGCCTCGAAAGGACTGAGGTCTAAAAGAGCTGAACGCTGGTCCAGAGTACTTCCTTTTAGGTACAGGTGTGGGCAATATAGGAACACAGATTTTCCTCCAGTAACCTGAGAAATCGACTTGTCCAATTCAGGACCAAATAACATATCGCCTCTATTCCTCATTTTGACTTAGCATCGGCCTGCCAAAATCGTAACCAAAGCACCCGAGAGGCCGCAATAATAGAGGCTGAAATCCAAGAACTGACTTGTCCAACATCCATAGGTGCCATAGCCAAATACTCAGCCGATTCACAAATGTGTTCAGTGAGAAGTATAAGCTGGTCTGAGGAAATACCTTGTTTTAGGCCTAACCTGAGCTGTTTAGCCCATGCTCCTACTAAAGCAGGTCTAAGCAACACCCCTGCTGCTGTATAAATGGACTTCAGAATGGACTCTAGCTTACGCTCAGATGGATCTTTAAGAGTCATTGCAGCTGGAACCGGAATGGTTAACTTCTTTGAAAAGTTTTGAAACTGAAGAAACCACTGGTGGCGAAGTTTCTAATTTAGTTGTCATAGACTGTGGAAAAAGGTAGTTAGAAAACGCTTTGGTACAGAAAACAGTTTATCTGGATTATGCCATGCTTCGGTCAACTGCTGATTAAGAAAATCTGAAAGAAGGAAAACACACAGTCGCCCTTTGTCTTTTAGCAAATAAAACCTCATCTTCTGACAGAGGCTCCTCTGTCTCAGTGAAATCTAGCACCTGGTGTACCGCCCTGATGAGATTATCAATGCCCGGGCTATCGGTGACCTCACCTTTTCCTCTTCCTGAGATACCAGATCTGGCATTCAATCATCAGATTGTAAAATTGAGGAAATCTGTTAATTATGAGACAAATGATGACTACTCTTAGAATTAGAACTATTCATAGACTTTTGTAAGCCCTGCAAAGTTCTCAAAATATCCTGAGCCCACTGTGACTGCTCAGACGGCACTGACCTTGGATCAGACCTTGCCGACTCACGGTCCTTCCGTGCAGCAGACAATTCCATCACCAAATCAGCCATTATACCTGCCATCATAGCCCAAGGAGGATCAGGGCAGAGGTCCTTATTTGGACCCGAATTTGCAAGACACTGTGCAAGTGGAAGTTCCATCACTTAACACACTATCACCGTTATCGCAGACAAGCTGCTTTTTTTATTTAGCATTTGCATTCCCAATCCTTATGCACACAGACAATAATATACAACAGTAATACAGTGAAACAAAAGTCCTCACTAAGTTCAGTTAAGTATGTGCTTCACTGAAGAAAACCCTACTAAAATCCCTGCCCCCTCAAGTGGCTGTGTGTTGTAGGACAGACACCAAAATTCCTGCAGGAAGTTAGTATAAAATGGCAACCACACCATGTGGTTTTTTTTTTACATATATACTTTAGACTACATCTATAACTACAGAAACACAGGTCTAAGTATAGGCTTAATAACCTGTTTTGCCCCTTATAGCCATGACCACCTCCGCCTATGCTGAGGGGAATCGCTAGCTAGGGACCGCCATTACCTCCCTCCACTGCTTCTTAGTCAGTGCATGTGAGTCACAGCTGTATTTGAGCTGACCACGGCAGGGACTCGGGGAGCAGTGACGAGCACCAAGCAGCGGCAGTGTGAGCTGACCGCAGCTCATCTATGAAGTGGTGATGGGCACCAAGCGGTGGCAGCGTGTGCTGACCGTGGCGGGATCTGGGTAGTGGTAACATGCGTAGGGCAGCGGTATCTGACAAAAACCTCCCCCACACCTGGTTTTACATCTCGATAACAAATTGGCCCCACAGAGCTGCAGCAGCGTGAGCTGACCGTCCACTCATTACCTTCTGGCGGGAAGTGAAGGCTCTGATGGGGCTTCTCTGCAAGAACTGAGTATCTTCTGCAGCCAAGGCTGAAATAAGCTAGCGCTGATTAAGGTCTATGGCAGGGCTTCTCAAGTAAGCGCCGACAAGCCTTAGGTGCTGTTCAGCACACACACAGTCCCGTACCCAAGCTTCTCAGTAAGCTGGGAAGGGACTGGGACTTTGTAAAAAGAAAAAAGTGAAAAAAGTAAAGTCTGGAGCTAAGTCAAGAACGTGCCTTCCCTGGTGAGGCACAAAAAACACTGAGGCATCATGGGAGTATGGAGGGGGAGGAGGATTACTAATTTAAATATTTAAATGTGCCTGTCCCTGCCAACGCCCCGCCCTTATCCCAAGAGTACTCCAGTGACCCCTAGTGGATGAAAAAGAAATATACGTTATGGAAAGAACTTACCGTTGATAACGGTATTTCTCCTAAGTCCACAGGTTCCACAGGATAACATATAATGAAGCGACAGAGAATCTGCACCAATCGGTCAAAGCTTTTCAGTCTCCCAGCATGCAACGGGCCCATCCATATAACCCCACCTCCTGGCTCAGACAAATCAGTTGTTTTCCCAAAGCTCAAGGCAGGAGCGTCATAGATAGCGCTAATCAGGCGAGAAGAACACACATGCACACCCTTCTATACAAGTAGGAAGATTTTAGTGAGTAAAAGGATCCTGAAATCAGATGCGTCAGGGTGGGATCCCTGTGGAACCTGTGAACTTAGGAGAAATACCGTTATCAATGGTCAGTTCTTACCATAACGTATATTTCTCTGGCAGTGTCCACAGGATAACATTGGGATTTCCCAAAGCAATTTAGTGGTGGGGACACTCCTGACTGGACAGGAGAACCCTTCGTCTGAATTCAGCATCGTGAGAGGCAAAGGTATCCACGACATAATGTCTCATGAGTGTGTTAATGGAAGACCATGTGGCTGCCTTACGTATCTGTTCTGCTGAAGCACCACATTGTGCTGCCCATTATGGACCTACCTTATGAGTAGAGTGAGGAAAGACATTAGCTGGAACAGGGAGATCAGCGTGAGAATATGCTTCTGAAATAATCATCCGAAGCCACCTCGCCAGTGTCTGCTTATCAGCAGGCCATCCTCTCTTGTGAAATCCATAGAGAATGAAGAGAGAATCTGTCTTTCTGATGGCACTGGTACGATCCATGTAGATTCTTAAGGCACGGACCACATCCAGCGATGCTTCTCCCGCAGAAAGGCCCGGTTCCTGGAAAGCTGTGACTACAATTTCTTCGTTAAGGTGAAATTTAGACACCACCTTCGGAAGATACCCTGATTTAGTTCTGAGAACTGCTCTATCTGGATAAAAGATCAGAAATGGAGGATGACATAATGCCCCTAAATCTGACACATTTCTAGCTGACGCCATGGACAGTAGAAAGAGAACTTTAGCTGTCAACCATTTAAGATTCACTTTATTAAATGGTTCAAATGGGGCAACTTGAAGGGTCTTTGGAACTAAACTTAAGTCCCAAGGCACTATATGAGGAACAAAAGGAGGTTGAATGTGCAGGATTCCCTGGAAAAAAGTATGCACATCCTGTAAGTTGGCAATTTTCTTTTGGAACCATACAGTCAAAGCTGACACTTGCACTCTCAAGGAAGTCACCTTCAAACCTTTATCCATTCCTTCCTGAAGGAATGCTTAGATCCTGGAAATTCTGAAAGACCTAGGGTCCACTGATCCGGCCGGGCTTCATTGTGTTATGCCCGGCAGTGTTTTACTAATCACTCCCGTAAAACACTGCCCGACAATACGATTCACATCGACATCAGAACATACGAAAGAAGAGGACTCATCAGCTTAGTAAATTACATGGAAAAAAAATCAAAAAGTTGCAAAAAAACCATGACTGATACTAATCGAGATGAATCTCCCATCAAATCGGCACAAATACGATTCTTTGTAAATATACCCCCTTGATTGAACTTTGGATATCTTGTTCAGAGGTAAAAATACTCTTTGAAGGCTTGAATCCAGTACAGCCCCCAAGTGAGTCATCCACTGTGACAGAACCAGAAATGATTTTGCCCAATTTATGAGCCACCCGTGCTCCTGCAGACACGTTATTGTCTGTTGCAGATGACACAGGAGCAATTCCAGAGACTGTGCCAGTATTAAAAGATTGTCAAGTTATCGAAAAATTCTTATCCCCTGCTGGCAGAGATAAGCTGCCATGGTAAATACTCTGGGGGCTGTGGCTAACCCAAAAGGCAGGGCCTGGAACTGAAAATGCCGTTGGAGGATAGCGAACCTGAGATAGCACTGATGGGACAGTGCTATAGGAACAGGTAGGTAAGCATCCTGGATATCCAGGGATACCCTAAAATCCCCTGGCTCCATGGCCAAAATGATGGAACGTAAAGACTTAATTTGAAACCGAGGTACCCAAATGTACTTGTTCAGCACTTTGAGATTGAGTATGGGCCTGAATGACCCATTTGGCTTCTGAACTAGAAACAGGTTGGAGAAAAAACCCGGGGGTAAATTTACTAAGATGGGAGTTCTATTTAAGATGGGATGTTGCCCATAGCAACCAATCGGATTCTACTTCTCATTTATATAGCACCTTCTAGAAGATAATACCTGGAATCTGATTGGTTGCTATGGGCAACATCCCATCTTAAATAGAACTCCCATCTTAGTAAATTTACCCCCCTGTCCTCGTTGTGCAGGAGGAACTGAAATGATTACCCCTGACTGAAGCAATTTCTGAACTGCCTCTTGCAAAACACTGGCCTTTACCTCTACCCGAGACGGGCTGGTACAAAAGAACCTTAGAGGTGGGAGTTTCTTGAAGGCAACTGCATAACAGAGAGATACTGCTTCCTGCACCCACGCATCTGTTCTAGACTGCTGCCAGATCTGAGCAAACTGAAGAAGTCAGCCGCCCACCCTGGAATCTCAGGTGGAGGCCCGCATCATCAGTCTGATGGCTTATTTTGTTTTACCAACCAGTCCTCTGGTAGCCCAATGCTTTTTAGTCTTACCAGACTTGTTGTATTGGGGCTGTTTGAAATCACTTTTCCCTTTAGCTTTTCCTCGAGACCGAAAGGGCCAAAAAATTAGAACTTTAGGTTTTAATTTGCATGTGGAAGGTAACTTCACTTTCTTGGAGTCTGCTTCTGACTCCAAAAATAAGAATTTACTCACCGGTAATTCTATTTCTCGTAGTCCGTAGTGGATGATGGGAACTCCGTAAGGACCATGGGGAATAGACGGGCTCCGCAGGAGACTGGGCACTCTAAGAAAGAATTAGGACTACTGGTGTGCACTGGCTCCTCCCTCTATGCCCCTCCTCCAGACCTCAGTTAGGGAAACTGTGCCCGGAAGAGCTGACACAACAAGGAAAGGATTTGGAATCCCGGGTAAGACTCATACCAGCCACACCAATCACACCGTACAACTTGTGATACTATACCCAGTTAACAGTATGAATAACAACTGAGCCTCACTAACAGATGGCTCATAACAATAACCCTTTAGTTAGGCAATAACTATATACAAGTATTGCAGACAATCCGCACTTGGGATGGGCGCCCAGCATCCACTACGGATTACGAGAAATGGAATTACCGGTGAGTAAATTCTTATTTTCTCTGACGTCCTAGTGGATGCTGGGAACTCCGTAAGGACCATGGGGATTATACCAAAGCTCCCAAACGGGCGGGAGAGTGCGGATGACTCTGCAGCACCGAATGAGCAAACTCAAGGTCCTCCTCAGCCAGGGTATCAAACTTGTAGAATTTTGCAAACGTGTTTGATCCCGACCAGGTAGCAGCTCGGCAAAGTTGTAAAGCCGAGACCCCTCGGGCAGCCGCCCAAGAAGAGCCCACCTTCCTTGTGGAATGGGCTTTGACTGATTTAGGATGCGGCAGTCCAGCCGCAGAATGTGCAAGTTGAATCGTGGAGCAGATCCAGCGAGCAATAGTCTGCTTAGAAGCAGGAGCACCCAGCTTGTTGGGTGCATGCAGGATAAACAGCGAGTCAGTCTTTCTGACTCTAGCCGTCCTGGAAACATAGAATTTCAGGTCCCGGACTACGTCCAGCAACTTGGAAGCCTCCAAGTCCCGAGTAGCCGCAGGCACCACAATAGGTTGGTTCAAATGAAACGCTGATACCACCTTAGGGAGGAATTGGGGACGAGTCCTCAATTCTGCTCTGTCCATATGGAAGATCAGATAGGGGCTTTTACAGGACAAAGCCGCCAATTCTGACACCCGCCTAGCCGAAGCCAAGGCCAAAAGCATGACCACTTTCCACATGAGATATTTTAATTCCACGGTCTGAAGTGGCTCAAACCAATGTGATTTTAGGAAATCCAACACAACGTTGAGATCCCAAGGTGCCACTGGGGGCACAAAAGGGGGCTGAATATGCAGCACTCCCTTAACAAACGTCTGAACTTCAGGCAGTGAAGCCAGTTCTTTTTGAAAGAAAATAGACAGGGCCGAATTCTGGACTTTAATGGATCCCAATTTTAGGCCCATAGTCACTCCTGACTGTAGGAAGTGCAGAAATCGACCCAGCTGAAATTCTTCTGTGGGGGCCTTCATGGCCTCACACCAAGCAACATATTTTCGCCATATGCGGTGATAATGTTTTGCTGTCACATCTTTCCTAGCTTTTATCAGCGTAGGAATGACTTCAACCGGAATGCCCTTTTCCATCAGGATCCAGCGTTCAACCGCCATGCCATCAAACGCAGCCGCGGTAAGTCTTGGAACAGACAGGGCCCCTGCTGTAGCAGGTCCTGTCTGAGAGGCAGAGGCCAAGGGTCCTCTGAGATCATTTCTTGTAGTTCCGGGTACCAAATCCTTCTTGGGCAATCCGGAACGATGAGTATAGTTCTTACTCCTCTCTTTCTTATTATCCTCAGCACCTTTGGTATGAGAGGAAGAGGAGGGAACACATAAACCGACTGGTACACCCACGGTGTCACTAGAGCGTCCACAGCTATCGCCTGAGGGTCCCTTGACCTGGCGCAATATCTTTTTAGCTTTTTGTTGAGGCGGGACGCCATCATGTCCACCTGTGGCCTTTCCCAACGATTTACAATCAGTTGGAAGACTTCTGGATGAAGTCCCCACTCTCCCGGGTGGAGGTCGTGCCTGCTGAGGAAGTCTGCTTCCCAGTTGTCCACTCCCGGAATGAACACTGCTGACAGTGCTATCACGTGATTTTCCGCCCATCGGAGAATCCTTGTGGCTTCTGCCATCGCCATCCTGCTTCTTGTGCCGCCCTGTCAGTTTACATGGGCGACTGCCGTGATGTTGTCTGACTGAATCAGCACCGGCTGGTTTTGAAGCAGGGGTCTTGCCTGACTTAGGGCATTGTAAATGGCCCTTAGTTCCAGAATATTTATGTGTAGGGAAGCTTCCTGGCTCGACCATTGTCCTTGGAAGTTTCTTCCCTGAGTGACTGCCCCCCAACCTCGGAGGCTTGCATCCGTGGTCACCAGGATCCAGTCTTGTATGCCGAATCTGCGGCCCTCTAGAAGATGAGCACTCTGCAGCCACCACAGCAGACACACCCTGGCCCTCGGGGACAGGGTGATCAGCCGATGCATCTGAAGATGCGATCCGGACCACTTGTCTAACAGATCCCACTGAAAGATCCTTGCATGGAACCTGCCAAATGGAATTGCCTCGAAAGAAGCTACCATCTTTCCCAGGACTCGCGTGCAGTGATGCACCGACACCTGTTTTGGTTTCAGGAGGTCTCTGACCAGAGATGACAACTCCTTGGACTTCTCCTCCGGGAGAAACACCTTCTTCTGTTCTGTGTCCAGAATCATACCCAGGAACAGCAGACGCGTCGTAGGAACCAGCTGCGACTTTGGAATATTCAGAATCCAGCCGTGCTGTCGTAGCACTTCCTGAGATAGTGCTACTCTGACCAACAACTGCTCCCTGGACCTCGCCTTTATAAGGAGATCGTCCAAGTACGGATAATTATAACTCCCTTCTTTCGAAGGAGTATCATAATTTCGGCCATTACCTTGGTAAATAACCTCGGTGCCGTGGACAGACCAAACGGCAACGTCTGGAATTGGTAATGGCAGTCCTGTACCACCAAACGGAGGTACACCTGGTGAGGTGGGTAAATGGGGACATGCAGGTAAGCATCCTTGATGTCTAGTGATACCATGTAATCCCCTTCTTCCAGGCTTGCAATAACCGCCCTGAGCGATTCCATTTTGAACTTGAACTTCCTTATATAAGTGTTCAAGGATTTCAAATTTAGAATGGGTCTCACCGAACCGTCTGGTTTCGGTACCACAAATATTGTGGAATAGTAACCCCGACCCTGTTGAAGGAGGGGAACTTTTATTATCACCTGCTGGAGGTACAGCTTGTGAATTGCCGCCAGCACTACCTCCCTGTCCGGGGGAGTAGCTGGCAAGGCTGATTTGAGGTAACGGCGAGGGGGAGACGTCTCGAATTCCAGCTTGTATCCCTGAGATACCACTTGTAGAACCCTGGGATCCACCTGTGAGCGAACCCACCGGTCGCTGAAGTTCCGGAGATGGGCCCCCACCGCACCTGGCTCCACCAGTGGAGCCCCAGCGTCATGCGGTGGATTTAGTGGAAGCAGGGGAGGATTTTTGTTCTTGGGAACTGGCTGTATGGTGCAGCTTTTTCCCTCTACCCCTGCCTCTGGGCAGAAAGGACGCGCCTTTAACCCGCTTGCCTTTCTGGGGCCAAAAGGACTGTACCTGATAATACGGTGCTTTCTTAGGCTGTGAGGGAACCTGAGGTAAAAATGTCGACTTCCCAGCTGTTGCTGTGGAAACGAGGTCCGAGAGACCATCCCCAAACAATTCCTCACCCTTGTAAGGCAAAACCTCCATGTGCCTTTTAGAATCCGCATCACCTGTCTACTGCCGAGTCCATAATACTCTCCTGGCAGAAATGGACATTGCATTAATTCTAGATGCCAGCCGGCAAATATCCCTCTGTGCATCTCTCATATATAAGACTTCGTCTTTAATATGCTCTATGGTTAGCAATATAGTGTCCCTGTCAAGGGAATCAATGTTATCAGACAGGGAATCAGACCACGCTGCTGCAGCACTGCACATCCATGCTGAAGTAATAGCAGGTCTCAGTATAGTACCTGAGTGTGTATATACAGACTTCAGGATAGCCTCCTGCTTTCTATCCGCAGGCTCCTTTAAGGCGGCCGTATCCTAAGACGGTAGTGCCACCTTTTTTGACAAGCGTGTGAGCGCTTTATCCACCCTCGGGGATGTCTCCCAACGTACCCTGTCCTCTGGCGGGAAAGGGTACGCCATCAGTAACTTTTTAGAAATCACTAGTTTTTTGTCAGGGGAAGCCCACGCTTCTTCACACACTTCATTCAACTCATCTGATGGGGGAAAAACCACTGGTTGCTTTTTCTCCCCAAACATAATACCCTTTTTTGTGGTACCTGGGTTAATGTCAGAAATGTGCAACACATTTTTCATTGCCGTAATCATGCAACGGATGGCCCTAGTACATTAGTCTCGTCGTCGTCGACACTGGAGTCAGACTGTGTCAGCCATCTGAGGTAGCGGGCGTTTTTGAGCCCCTGATGGCTTTTGAGACGCCTGGGCAGGCACTGGCTGAGAAGCCGGCTGTCCCACAGCTGTTATGTCATCGAACCTTTTATGTAAGGAGTTGACACTGTCGTGTAAAACCTTCCACATATCCATCCACTCTGGTGTCGACCCCGCAGGGGGTGACATCACATTTATCGGCACCTGCTCCGCCTCCACATAAGCCTCCTCATCAAACATGTCGACACAGCCGTACCGACACACCGCACACACACAGGGAATGCTCTGACTGAGGACAGGACCCCACAAAGTCCTTTGGGGAGACAGAGAGAGAGTATGCCAGCACACACCACAGCGCTATATAAACAGTGATTTACACTACACAAAGTGATTTTCCCTATAGCAGCTATCCAATACAGTTTTGCGCCTAAATTTAGTGCCCCCCCTCTCTTTTTTACCCTTTGAGCCTGGAAACTGCAGGGGAGAGCCTGGGGAGCTGTCTTCCAGCGGAGCTGTGAAGAGGAAATGGCGCCATTGTGCTGAGGGAGATAGCCCCGCCCCTTTTTCGGCGGGCTTATCCCGCTCTTTTATTAATATTATGGCAGGGGATTTTTACACATATATAGTTTATTAGACTATATTATGTGTTGTTTTGCCAATTTAAGGTACTCTAATTGCAGCCCAGGGCGCCCCCCCCCCCAGCGCCCTGCACCCATCAGTGACCGGAGTATGTGGTGTGCATAGGGAGCAATGGCGCACAGCTGCAGTGCTGTGCGCTACCTTAATGAAGACTGGAGTCTTCAGCCGCCGATTTCCAGGACGTTCTTCTTGCTTCTGGCTCTGCAAGGGGGACGGCGGCGTGGCTCCGGGACCGGACGACCGAGGCTGGGCCTGTGTTCGATCCCTCTGGAGCTAATGGTGTCCAGTAGCCTAGAAGCCCAAGCTAGCTGCAAGCAGGTAGGTTCGCTTCTCTCCCCTAAGTCCCTCGTAGCAGTGAGTCTGTTGCCAGCAGAGCTCACTGAAAATAAAAAACCTAATACTTTCTTTTCTAGGAGCTCAGGAGAGCCCCTAGTGTGCAACCAGCTCGAGCCGGGCACAGATTCTAACTGAGGTCTGGAGGAGGGGCATAGAGGGAGGAGCCAGTGCACACCAGTAGTCCTAATTCTTTCTTAGAGTGCCCAGTCTCCTGCGGAGCCCGTCTATTCCCCATGGTCCTTACGGAGTTCCCAGCATCCACTAGGACGTCAGAGAAATACTGTTTAATTATTTAACAAAAAATATCTCCAGTAAAAGGTAAAGACTCCAAAACCTTTTTGGATTCTGAATCATCTTTCCATGTATGTAGCCAAACTGCTCTGCGAGCGGCTACTGCTAAAGCTGATGCCTGAGAGGAAATTGTACCCATATCCAAAGCTGCTTCTTCCAAGAACATTGCAGCCTGTTTGATATGTGCAACATGGGATTTTTGCTCTCTAGATGCCATTGGAAGATCCCCTTCCAATGCATCCGCCCAGGCAGCCACTGCTTTGTTTTGCCATCCAGGCTGAAGCCATGGCTGGTCTAATGATTGCCCCAGACATGAAAAAAATGTTTTTTAGAAAAGCATCCACTTTCCTATTCGTGACATAATTTAATGATGTTGAAGGCAGAGGTAATGTAGATTTTCGCACTAATCGAATAACATGCTTTGGGGGCCACCTCCCTCTTTAAACAGTCCCCAGCTGGAAAAGGATAATTGGAATTCCATTTCCTAGGCATAGCCCAAGACACTTCCATAATTTCCATCAGCTGCTCTGACCCAGAAACTCAGTCTTAACTGTTTTGAGACGTTTAAATACAGTTGCCTTGGATTTTAACACTGCTTTGGATTTTCACACAGACTCTGCTCATTCTTCTAAGGATAGAATGGCTTTCATTTAATTAATTAACTCAGATATGTCCATTGAGCCGAGACCTTCTTCCTCGTCTTCATATGAAGAACCAGAGTGTAATGAGTCTTCATCCTCCGACGAATCCTCATCTGAAACGTGTAAACTGTGAAGATGTTGTTTCATGTCTATGTAATTTACTTACCACTGGCTTTTCAGTCTGTTTCTGTTGAGAGGCTGCTGCTTCCCCTGCTGAAAGTGATAATCTGCAGGTGGAAAGCTGTATGTGAGCGTTAATAGTGTAACCTGTCCCTGGTACAGAAGTTGGAATTATCCGCTCAGCTATACTGGATAATGTCTGTGCAAACAAAGCCCATGGGGGATCAACTTGCACCTGTATCCGCCTTGTACTTTTCAAGAGACCTTGGTGAAAGCTGAAACAATTTGCACACAAACCATCCTGAACCAAATCCTGAGAGGTTTACCCAGCTTTGCAAGACAAACATGATATGAGTGTTGGTGTTACTGTGAGTGTATCTTCCTCACATTTGCCGCTCTTAGACATGATAAATAATCAACACTTACACAGTACTACACAATTTGTAACTGTAATCACTTTAAGACTAGTTAAAGTGACATACAATCTGTATGACAGAATTATAGTAAAGTCAGCAATCACACTAGCAGTCAGTCACATGTTATACATTAGTATAATAAGCAATATGAGCACATAATCAACTAAAGATACATTTCAAGTATGTAGGAGAAACATATTACTGCATTACTTTATAAAAGTTTTAACCGTATTCAGACACATAGCAAAAGAAACCACAGTAATATTATCAGACTCGTATGCATTATGCACTTATCCAACTATTCGTACTCAAAAGGACTTAGTGTTGTATAACCCATACTCAGAGTGGAATACAGTGAGACTTACCCCACTTCCAGGATCGATCAATATGTCTGGAAACGCTGAGTGGATCCAGATGCTATTAGTGTACACCGTCGCTCCGTGAACCTATAGTGAAAACAGATGCCCAAGTGAACAGTGACGCACCAGTAACAGCCGCCTAAGCTGTGACTGGGTCCCTTAGTACACAGTATCTCAGACGGAAGAAGGAAAACAGTTCATGGCGGGAGACTCTGAGGAAACTGGTCATGAACCGGGGGAGGGGCGACCAGGAGAGCGTCTGACTTTCCACTGCTGACATCAACCCTAGGGATCGTGGCCTCATACTACTCCTGGAGCCTATAATCCCTAAGGGTTAGCGCTGGTGCACCAGAGGTACCAGCGGTGTCAGCGACCGGTAGTCTCCTCTTAAAGCAGTGTGGCTGTGTCCGTATTCCCCTCTAAGCGGAATGCCTTACCTTCTCCCCGTGCTCCGGACACAGCCTGGTAACGTCTGCTGGACCTGTTAGTATATCCAACACAGACGCCCGCCGAAACAGCACTGTACTCATGGGTCAGCGTTGTCGCGGCCCAGCGGAGAGTTGTTGGAGCGACTCTTTCTAAGGTACATATAAGATGCTTTTTAGAAAGATCACTCAAAAAATAGTAAGACTATAAAAATAAAATAAGAAAGCTTATGGCTGCTAAAAACCAGTAGACCACTGACCATGGTCCCGCTCTGCGCACCAAGCAAAAAACTAATTTGTCTGAGTAAGGAGTCGGAGATATATAGATGGGTCCATTGCATGCCGCGAGCCCGAAAAGCTTCGACCAATTGGTGCAAATCCGTTGTCGCTTCATCATATCCTAATGTTATCCTGTGGATAACCTGTGTACCCTGCCGGAGAAAAGTGTGTTATGAAAATATTTTTTTTTCTAAACAGTAGAGAAAATATGGTTCTGTACCAAATTTGGTGTTGCAACCTTATATGAGCTTACTGTTGGTATCCAGAATTTTGCCCTTAAAATATTAACAAAGAAATAAAATAAAATAAAAACGCAACCGAACAGTCAATAAAAATCAGCAAATAATAAAGCAGTCTAAAGTTCTGGAAGCTTGAATGCTTCAAAGTTGCCACTTTATTCTTTGTACCTTAATGGTTTGTGGGAAACGGTCATGAGTAAGTGATGCCAAGCAAACCTGTACACATCCTTATAGATTTCATTTCTAGGCAGGTGATGCATTCACCTTTTTATCCCGAATGAATAACCTTAAAATGTGTTACTGTTTGTGACAGTCTATGGAGTACATACTGTATAACAGACCGGTAAAACAAGAAAAAGGTGTCTTATGTAGCAACATTTCTAAATCTTCTTACCAAATAGAATGCACCAATTTACATGTCAATCCTTACCCTCGTCTTTTAACACAGTATTGCTACATTACATATACCTAGGTAAAAATAAATGGTTCCATACAATATAATTCAGAATATTTACAGTGCTTTAATAAATCTTTACAATCAAGTCAAATACACATTTATATACACAAAGATTATATACAATTTAAACCCAGGCTTACATTACATAACAATATTGTGCAACTGTACATTTTTCTTTTGCCAAACAAAATGCTTACAGTTTATATAAAGGTGACAAACTAGGCTCATAAAAATAGTTAAAAATTGAACATACAATAGTTAGGTGTGCAAAAACTTCACACAGACAGCTGTAGTGGACTGGTTTCAAGAGACTGAATTAAGAAAAGATTAATGGAATGTACAGTACTTGAAATATTCCTATGCTTTATCCTGGATTTTTTTTTAATAAAAGGTAAAAAGTTAATGTAATTGTGAAGTCTTCAGGTCTGGAAATAATTCATAATCTGTGAAATTAGGAATTATTTTTGTGAAATATGTCCCTAGCATTACAATAAAACTTTCACGGAGCACACTCCTGATAATTTAGGACTCAATAACAAGCCAATGCATGTATTCTTTTTTGCTGGATTATAATGAGAGTTAATTTTTCTAAATATATATATATATATATATATATTATTTTTTTCTTTCTAAATATATATATATATATATATATAATATATGTGTATACACACACACATACAGTGAAAGAGGAATAAACCTCACATTATAATCCAGAAAAAAAACATAAAAAGGCACTCAAACAAAAAAATCCAGCAATTAATCAAATGTACACGTTTTTATTCTGCAGAAAGCAAACATAACCTATGTAGTATATGGCCCTCATGCCATCATTAATGCTGTGACTAAAGCATGCCTGAACTTGTACCTAGGATATATATCTTGTATATACCGATTCCGTGCAAATTTCTTGAGCGTACATGTTCAAAGCATGATTACTTATTACAGCCATTTCACCTCAATGGAAACAAAATAATTACTAATACATAGTTTAACTATTATTGCAAGCACTTCAGGACTATAAATCTCTCAGCTTTGTAATAATTTGACATAATTAACTTTTTGTAGTGTAACCAAGCATATAAAAGTCGCATAAACAGATAAAGATCCACAATTATAGATAAAACTAAAAATGTATTATTAAAAACCCAGCTGTAGACATATGGGCTTGAAGTGACAAACAGATGATTTTTTTCTAAAACAAAAACAAAACCCCCTGAAAACTTTAATTTCTGTACATCATGAAAAGGACAGGAATAAACTGTACTTATAAATAAAGATCTTAGTCAATAAATACAATATTGTTTCCTTAGCCTTTACACCTGTAAACATGAATACAAATTGCTGCACATATCTAATTTCATACAATGATAAAGTAATCATTAATGTTCTTGATATGAACCAATTGAGGTAGCTGGAGTCTTAAAGAAAAATTAAACCTCAACCATATAGCGGGCTTTACCAGGTGGGCAAAATATATGAACAGAATACAATTTTTTGCAAGTTGCGATATCCTTAATGCAAAAATGGATATCGCGGCAGTAGAAAGTTTAATGAAATAGCTGTTTGCTGTATTAATTATATATATATATATATATATATATATATACATATATACACACACACATATATATTTATATATATACCTATTTTATTTGTGATTTTTTTTTTATTGGGGGGGGGGGGGGGGAGAAAGCCGGCACTCCATGTTGAAATGTATAGTTTGCGCAGGTAAATATATATATATATATATATATATATATATATATATATATATATATATAATCTCAATCATACAACCTGCTAACCACAATCATCTGCTAACCACTTCCAAGAGAGCTGGCTGTCCTGTGGGTGTATAAAATCTAAATTGTTGGATATGCAACATTTTGTTTTATCTCTGATTAATGTTATAAAATTAATTCCAAATTAATAAGCAAAATGCATAGTGCAGCTCCAACCACTTTCGTTGGCCAACTCCATTCATGTAGCACTGAGCGCAATGGAGACAGAAGAGGGAAAAACATTAATTACCCAAAAATGTTAAACAACTGCTTTACACGCAACAAAAAGATGCAGGACTGTATGTGCCAATAAAACCACCAATGTACTGTAGCTTGTCTAGGTCTATCTTATAAAATATATGGTTCAGTAAATGTCAAGGCAAAAAGTACAGAAAGATAAAGGCTAGGATAACAACTTCTATGTCTCCTGCGCGCTCACGTGCAACTACTCTAATAGACAAAAGCACCATATTAGATTTTGTGCCTATTTAAATAGAATAGTTCAGATATAGTTATTTACAGCTTTCGTTATTACAATTTCGTTGCGTTTCCACCATGGATTTTGATTGTGACAGGTTAACAGCACATTGTAAATGATCACTGAAGTATTCAAAAGGATATATCTCAATTAGAAAACATTGTCCGACCACCATACCTACAATAAACTGATTTTAAGTTATGTATTTTAGTAGTTTTAAAATGAAATCCTTCCATATGTGTCATTTTAAAGGGGAAGTATAGGGGGGTACTCACGGAGCGATAATCTAAGCAATCTGACTAGATTGCTTAGATTTTCAGCAAAATCTCTCCGTCTGTACCCCCACAGCGATAGCGATGCACGGCCCTGCGCGTCGCTATCGCTGGTGCTAGATTGGCCTGCATGCAGGCTCAATCTAGCAGGTCGCTCATTTCACCCCCTGTGTGCTGAGCGGTCTCACCGAATCTGCCCGTGAATACAGGCCTTATCACTTTGTTTCAAGTGATGTATATGAGGATTAATGACTTATAGATGACAAAACCTACAGTAATTGTACTGCATTGAATGACAAAGCATGAACAGAAAGCTGGAAGAGTGTCAACGGAAGACAATCATGTAACCACCAAGCCACTTGGGCTCACTGGCTTTGAAACTGTCTATTCAAATGGGAGTATTACGTAGTATTAAAAGAAAAAAAAAAAGGAGTTTAAATGTCATGCAAAACAGAAGTCATATAAAACACTTTCAATTTGTTTGTTCTTCCATAAAACCCAAAACCTAGTATTTAGATTTTGTCTCCTGCAACGAATCATGTAATCCTGTATGCTTTGCTGCATTTAAATGCCTTGGGGAGTAGGGAATACTGAGCTCAATGTAACCTAAATATTGTATCCAGTTCATATTTGAAGGAAGTGTATATTTTGGGATAAGTGGTCAGGAAAAGAATACTTCTTTCTTCTTTCCTCTGCCATGCTGGACATGCTGGGTCTTTGTGGCAGACTGCAGCCATACTTGTTTTGCTTCCAGAATGGGATAATGATATATAAGAGGATAACTCAGAAGCATGCTTAAAAATGGTACTTAAAATGCCATTTAAAGTAGGAAATACTTTAAATGGCAAAGTTAAAAGTATTAACAAACTCAGAAGTGTTCACATAAGAGCTTGTTCAAAACTTTGTAAAAGTTCTACAAATAACGTAACGGTCAAATTAATTCCAATTTCTATACGTGTTGAGCGGATGCTTGTGTTGTACTTACTGAGTATGAAGAAATTATAATGATCACATGGTTACATCACAGAAAGCTCCAGGTTTTTCCAAACAAAATCCGAAGTGTCATTAAGACAGGAATTGGAAATGAATCTAACAAGAAGGCAGCTTTGTGTTATTGAGAAGTATGTAACTTTTCCACGCACAGATAGAACTTGGACATTAGGAATTGTATGTTATCTGATAAACTGGTTAAGCGAAAACCACAGCTTATTATACTGTAAAAGTGGTTCGAACTGGCTCAAATGCAGTTTCCAGTGTTTCTCAAACATGTTTCCCTATGGAATAGTCTCTACGTATATTTATTTTTAATTAATCACTTGATATTTTAGGTTTAGATTTCTTTAAAGCTAAGAATATATGCTTAAAACGTGTTGCTGATACAGTATCTGAATATAATTATTTTTATCTATAGCAAATATAAACAGGATTCACATTTGCAGGTCTGTATGAATAGCATTATTCCTTTAATACAGTGCTGCCTAATAATTTAGAGGTTTAATGTAGTTAAAAAAAAGGAACAGATTGGAAACCACACATCTCCTCCTACATAAGAGCTATTAATACTTCAGTCATTATTTTACTCTTGTTTGTGGCATTACCAGTCTTCTCCCTCATGAGGCAAACCAAATGAATCAAATCTTTTCCACAATGATTGCACATTAATGTAGACAAATTATTTTAATCTGCAGCTGATAGGCCAATATCTGACACTAAATATTGCAGACTGACACCTAAATAACTAAATGCTTTGGTTGGTTGTGAGACATGCTCATGGTAAGTGCATGTAAACAAAAAAACAAACCCACCATATGCCACTTTCCCGCAATGATTGAAGAAACCTTTTGTCTGGATCGGAGAGCCTACAGTTAACATTTTTGAATGTGTTCTTTAGGTTGCAAGTTAACTTATTTAACAAAAAGAAACAAAAAAACAAAACAAACCACAATAAAAAAAAAACCCCCATGGCTTAAAAAACAGACCAATGCGATTAAGGTAAGAACATAAAAATGGTCCCTACTGTACACATTGAGTACGGTTTTGTTTTTAAATGGTTGTCAAAAAGATTGTTGTTTTGAGGTAAAGAACGTTTCAAAGCACTAAAACAGACCAAAACCAAACATATATACCGGGTCCATATCTAATCATACATTCCCAGAATAAATCAGAATTTAAGAGGATTGCTCTTATAATTTCTTATGATTTAATAAATAAACTAGGAGAGGAATGTGTGGATATGTTTTGCTTCTTGTTAAGGAGAGAATAGTTGTGTTTTCCCCCCCAGAAATGGCCAAAAGGCATACATCTTCCAGCCCTTTCTAGATCATCATAAAAAATAGAATTTTGATCTGGTACATATAACCCCAAGTTACCAGCTCCATCACAACATATGAAAAGGACATGCCTTGGAGATAGCAACCATTGATAATCTACAGAAGTCAATGCTACAGGTAAGTACCGTCCTTCGAATATGGTGTTCACAATGAGCTCTATCCCTTAGGGAAGGCTTGCAATAACATTTCCATTATATACATAAGTTCTGAACAAAATGGTTTTGGTCATAGTTCATCTTTCTCCATCATCTCAAATGCCTCAATATCTTCTTTCCAATCTGCCAGTATTGACTGAATTGGCTGAACTTTATTGTCCCACCTCTCATTGGTGGATTCTTCTGTATTTGCTGAAGGACTCTGTGGCTTATCTCCAAAGTTATCTGTGTCTTTATGGCGAGGTGGATTTGCAGGTTGGAGAGAACTATCACTATTGGAAGACTGGGTATTTTTGGATTGAGATACTGGAGAGGTTTCATCAGCAGCATACTGTGCAATCTCTAAATTCTCTGGAGGTTTGGAAGGGTCTGCTGGAATCTGTTTCTGTGAATCATTTTCCCCGGATCTCTGTTCTGCACTTTCGCCTTCTAAATCTAAAATAAAATAACAAAAGATCTAATTTTCTTTCACTTAAATACATTTTTCAACAATATAAACTTTCCTCTTGGGGAGCTAGTACTTAAAACAATGCATTCAGGTACAGTATCTTCCAATATCAGGCAACACTAATAATACAAGAACAAAATGTAAATCATCTGTTACAGTGCTAGCCCATATATATCTAAATATAGTTGAATGTATGGGCCTTCTTAATAAAGATAAATATGATGCAAACAGCTTTCGACCATATTAGTGCAAAGGCATTTTTCACCTATTTGACCCTTTTGGGCTCATCACATTTTACTGCCAATTACCCACATAAATCTGACCATATTGTTTTATCCTCAAAAGAAGAGTGGGAAAAAAACTATTTCTGTTCTTAATAGCGGCAAGTCTTCTGCACCCAACCTTTATGGCTTGATGTGCATATTTGTGCTCCTAGCCCCTTATGCTGATACTTTGTGCTTTTATTTTATTTTGTTTTAAACATGACATTGTATAAAGGAGTCAGGTTTTGTAAACAGGGACAATGTACCACATCAAATGAGGGATAAATAATGGCAAAATAGTCCAAGAGGTGGCAGAACAGATACCTCTATGTATGACTGTTTTTACCCAGTTTTGTCTTCTAATTGTGTCCAGTTGTAAAGCGCAACAGAATTTGCAGCGCTATATAAAAAAACTGTTAATAATAATAATGTACAACACTTGCATTTCATTTGTTAACGACAGTAAAGAGTAAACCAGTTGAAAAAAATAAATATTTGTCACCTTTCAGAATAGCTGCTGATCTCATGACATCAGTACATTATTTGCATCAGGTCACTTTGCTTAAAAGGGTTGTCAGAGCACAAAATATGCACCACAGTTCTATAGCCATAAATGCCTGCACTAAGGAGCATGACGCTGCAGACTCTCTAAGCAGAATGATCATGACTTCTCTATTAACCCCTTAACTGTCCAGTATAGAAGACTCACCCTTCACAGTTTTAAAGTATATAAAGGTATAAATGTCAATACACTTTTCTGTAAAAGCATGTAAACAAGAAAATACTACCCAATAGCTTGCATGTATACAAGTAGTAAACTTGATATACCTTTGACTGAACTTATGTGCAATATTACAGAAATGCATTTTTACAATTACACCTTAATGATTTTATTGGTAATTTTTTTTTTATTATTATTATTTAGTGACTAATAAATCTGTCCTGCTTATGGGGAGAAAATCTAAAAACAATCCTGAAACTCTCAAACTTCTCACGCACACCATATACAAAAGTAAAGCAGACAAAATGGACCACTAAAATATTCTACATCTTCCAATGAAAGATCTCACACACAAGAGTTTCTCTCCTTGTGTGATCTAGAACTATTTTATATTATACATCATGGAATTAAAACAGCATAAACCCTGGGCCAATCAGTTGTCTTCAGGAGATTACATCACTAAAGCTGGGTACACACCTGTCCAGTTCTCATCCAATCCAATCTCAGATCAGTCAGTCATTTAATGAGTGTGGACGCTCATGAGACCTCTAGTTCATCCAATTTTGTCTGGCTGGTTTTGTCAAAATATTTTTAAACCTGCTGAAAAATCAGGAGACCAGATCGCTAATCACCAGACCAATTTAGAAGCATTTACACTCCTGAGACTGGGTTGTCCAATTCATCTCAGAGTGGCAGCTGATCTGCCAAAGACTGGAATATTGTGGACCGTGATACAATTCTTTCAGCAGATTGTTTTGGCAGATGCAGATCTGCAGCATAAATGGAAATGTGCACATGTATAGACTTAAGCTAGGTACACATTATACAATTATCTGTCCAAACTGGCTGGTTGGGATGAAAATCTGGTAATGTATGGAAGCAAATGACAGATTTTCATTCCAGCAAGCCAGAATGGACATAGATTTGTATAGAGTGTACCTAGCTTTAATCTGGGCATAGGCTACACAATTATCTGGCAGACCATCTGTTCAATACGGTTGGTTGGAATAAAAATGTGTCAATGGATGGGAACAAATGACAAATTTTATCTGTTTTCCAGTGTTTGGGAGTAAATAGTCGATTGTCATTTGCTCTCTCCATTACCAGAATTTTCATTCCAGCCAGCCAGATTGGATAGACTGCCAGATAATTGTATAATATATGCTGATTAGATATACAATATGTGACCAGGTCTCCAGTAAGATTGTATAAACAACTCTAGAATGGAATCCCCAGAGGATTGGCAAGTGTGTAACCAGCTCAACTGACTGGAGTCCATGTGGATACAATTACGTATTTCAAAAATAAATCACATACTTGTTAACTAATTGGACAACTCTCTATCTGCTTTGCAGATCTGGACAATGCGATTTTCACCCATTTCCTTTTGCAATGTTCCAGGTTGGAGTAGGATCGAAAGTTTAAATCAATTCTAAAATTAGTCCACAGATTGTCAAAAAGATTCAGGTTTGGGATCTGACAAGGTCACTCTGGAACAATTTCTTTCACCTCAATGAAGCTTTTGCTGGATACTTTTGTAAGGTCTCCTGCAGGCTGCAAGAATTTAACCTGTAACTTTTCTGTACCTTGTGCCATCCATTTTGTCTGGTTTTCCGGTCTCTGAAACAGGGACGAATGGTCCACTTGGGATAATAAACCATGTTAATCTATCAAGCTTTGAGGTAAAAAAATAAAAATAATATTCAATCTTGGCTGAATCAAATACCAGTGTCTTCCTCCATTTGGTATATTGGACTCTTCCCAGATACTTTGACAAGCTCTAGGTAAAATTTCATGACTGTTCCTTTCAACAGTGGGGTTTCTTTTTGCCAGCTTATGATACAGTAAGTCACATTTTTTAGACGCATCCAGGCTATTGCTGCCTCATGGAAAGTTTCTCCCAGAGTCTGACTTCCCATTTTCCTCCCTAAGATGCGCCCTTCTCACACAAGTGATCTGTTTTCAGTTTGGCCTGTTGTAGACAAATGTAGAATTGTACCAAATTCTCCCCATTATTATGGATAGACTCCACACTGCCACACTTGAATACTAAAGTCTTAGATATCTTCTTATATCCTTCTCCTGACTTGTGCTTTTCTCAGATTTGCTTTGGGAACTCAGTAACCATCTTGCATAAAACTGTATTTTTAAGACTGGCTGAAAACACTAATTGTAAACAGGTTGATACCATTCAATTATCTGACCTTGGAAGACAGACTATTATCCCAGGGTTTAATATTTATGTTATCAGTCGAATTACCCAATAAAATCCATTTTAATTCCATAATGTAAGAAAAATGCCATAGAGGTAGACCGATATCTGCAATTCAGATTTGAGCCATCATGTTGAAAATATTACGTTGCCTCTTAATACTTACTGCTATCAATAATGTAGTTTGGGATTATTTTACCTTTAAAAATGGTTGCTGATATTCCAGGTGCAGCACAGGTAAAAAGGACAAAAACACATCATGAACGTATATGAACTAAATGCAGTATCAATTTTTCACACTAATATATACTGTATGTGCAGATTCATACAACTGATGGGAAATCTTGTGTGCTCACTTTGAGGATTTCTGCTGCTAAAGATTGACTGAAAATCACAAAACATCTAATAACGAGAGGTAAGTCCCGAAAAAAAATAAAAAATCTTTTTTTTTCTTTTCTTTCTTTAAAACAGATGGACTTACTGGAAATAGTCAATCCCTTAAAAGCTGTGACATGGATCTTAATGGTATTCTGCATACATTGTTAAATCAGTTGGAGGATTAGTTGTTAGTTGGAAAATTGCCCTTTTCCTGCTGCTGTGCTGTGACCTACAGTATCTACCAGTGATCACAAATTCTGGATCAATCTGCCAGTCACAAAGCCTCACCAGCCCTCCTATGTATTTATGAATCAGTTAAGTATGTTTCTGAGGAAGGGAATAGTTTCCCCCTCCTAAGGACAAACCATTAGTCTGTCCTGGGGAAGGGGATACTATACATGAAATGCTGACTACCATTAAAGCACCCTGTGTGTACAGTCTCTGAGTGCTGTCTTTCTTCTTTGCCTATATATATTTATTTAAATAAATCTTCATCCCATGATGCCAATGCATTTAGCCATAATAATGTCACGTCTTTAGATATTGCTTAATAATTCAGCAATATTGTTTCTAGATTTCATATTTAATGGTCACTGTAGTCATAGGGCAGTATTCAATTCTTTTCACCCCCTTCCACATCCGTTTTGTGTCTGCTGATGGGCATGGTATAATCATTTCAGCTCACCACCCCCGCAATAGTGAGGGCACCCAACCTGTTACGCAGCTAAACCTGATTACTATGGGCGCAATATGCACGATAACGGGGATCACTTTGGAAAGGAGATTGGGCGTGATATCATTTGAATTCCACCCATAGACTGCAGTATTTATTATATAATTCTACATTGACACATATAGATTACCTCTGTCTTTGGCCTTATCAGACATGAGAACCTCCACCTCTTGGTATTCACGAAGTGCATCAAGAATAATATTTCCTTCCTTGCTGAACAAAAACAACATTGGTATGGTAATGTCATCAGTGTTCTTCCCATCCCCGGCCATTTGGAACAGAGGAGCTGTGTCACTGCTGCTGCCATCATTGTCATCTGCAACACAAAATATTCATCGGAAACTAAATGTACACACACAGGGCAAATGAAGGAAGGGAACAATCAAAAAGAAAAAAAATACATCACTTGTTTGCATAAACACTTACATCAAAGTTTATCCAAGAGGAATAAGTATGTGTGCATATTGTCAGTTGATGTAACAGCAAAATATATACGTTATGGTAAGAACTTACCGTTGATAACGTGATTTCTCTTATGTCCACAGGATAACATTGGGATATGCCGGAGCGACAGCGCAAATGGCACCAAACGGTCACGAGCTTTCTGGCCTCCCAGGATGCATCGGGGCTCCTCCATATAATCCCACTGACTCAGTCAAATCAGTTCTTTCCACAGCAATTTAGGCAGGAGCATCAGGTAGAAACCTATTCAGGCGATAAGAACACACATGCACACCCTTCCATGCAAGAGGGAAGAGGTTTAGTGATTGTAAAGATCCTCAAATCAGGTGCGTCAGGGTGGGACCCCTGTGGATACCTGTGGACATAAGAGAAATCACGTTATCAACGGTAAGTTCTTACCATAACGTATATTTCTCTGGCTGGGTCCACAGGTTATCCACAGGATAACATTGAGATTCCCAAAGCCAGTTTTAGTGGTGGGGATGCTCCCGATTAGACAGGAGAACCTTTCACCCGAATTCAGCGTCATGAGAGGCAAAAAGTATCCAAGGCATAATGTCTAATGAATGTGTTAATGGAAGACCATGTGGCTGCCTTACAAATCTGTTCTGCTGAAGCACCATGTTGTGCTGCCCATGAAGGACCTACCTTACGTGTAGAGTGAGCAGAGACATTAGCCGTAGTAGGGAGATCAGCACGAGAATAAGCTTCTGAAATTGTCATTCGGAGCCATCTTGCCAGCGTCTGTTTACTAGCAGGCCATCCTCTTCTATGAAATCTGTAGAGGATGAAGAGAGAATCTGTTTTTCTGATGGCAATAGTACGATCTATGTAGATTCTTAACGCTCGGACCACGTCCAGCGACGCTTCTCCCGCAGAAAGTCCTGATACCTGAAAAGCTGGGACTACAATCTCCTCGTTAAGGTGAAACTTTGAAACCACCTTCGGAAGATAACCAGTTCTAGTTCTGAGAACTGCCTTATCTGGAAAAAAAAACTTAGAAAAGGAGACTTACACGACAGTGCTCCTAAATCTGACACTCTTCTAGCTGACGTCATTGCCAGTAGAAAGAGCACCTTAGCCATCAACCATTTAAGATCTGCTCTCTTAAGCGGTTAATACGGAGGTCCCTGAAGGAATTTAAGAACCAAATTCAAATCCCAGGGAGCTGCAGGAGGACCAAACGGAGGTTGAATGTGTACAACTCCCTGAAAGAAAGTACGCACATCCTGTAAGTCAGCAATCTTTCTCTGAAACCATACAGTTAATGCTGATACTTGAAGTCTCAAGGAAGCTACTTTTAACCCCTTATCCAATCCTGCTTGAAGAAAATCCAAAATCCTGGATACTTTAAAAGATCTTGGATTCAAACTTTTTTCACTACACCAATGAATATAGGCTTGCCATATTCGATGATAAATACGAGCTGAAGGTGGTTTTCTTGCTCTAAGCATAGTTAGAATTACTTGTTTTGAAAATCCTGTAGCTTCTAGGATAGAGGTTTCAACAGCCACGCCGTCAAAGACAGACGATCCAGATGGCTGTGACAACAAGGACCCTGCATTAGCAGATCTGGACGCTGAGGGAGCAGTATCAGTCCTTCCACGGACATCCTTAGTAGATCTGTGTACCAATGCCTTATGGGCCAAGCTGGAGCTATTAGAATTATGGCTCCCTTTGCTTGCTTTATTTTCCTCACTACTCTGGGTAACCGAGAGATTGGAGGGAACAGATATGCCAGATGAAATTTCCATTTTACTGACAGTGCGTCTACAAGGAACGCTCCGGGATCCTTTGTTCTTGATCCGTACATCAGAACTTTGTTGTTTAGACGAGACGCCATGAGATCTATCTCTGGCAGACCCCATCTATTCACTATAGTCTGAAACACTTCGGGGTGTAATGACCATTCGGTTTCCTGAATGGTGTGTCGACTGAGAAAATCCGCTTCCCAGTTCAGTACACCTGGAACAAACACTGCTGACAATGCTGGAAGATGGAGCTCTGCCCACCTTAGTATGGGAGTTACTTGCAACATCAATCTTTTGCTGTGAGTTCCTCCCTGATGATTGAGGTACGCTACTGCTGTTGCATTGTCTGAACGGACCTGGACTGGTCTTCCTTGCAGACTGTCCTTTGCCTGAACTAGAGCCATATAAATGGCCCTTATTTCCAACAGATTAATTGGCAGGCGGCTTTCCCTTATGGTCCATTTTCCCTGGAACCAAAGGCTTTCGAGCACCGCTCCCCAGCCTTGAAGACTGGCATCTGTTGTTAGGACTTGCCATTCTTTTATCCAAAAGGGTCTCCCCTTGTTTAAATGGTCCCTCTGTAGCCACCAAGCTAGAGACCTTCTTACGTTTACCGGAAATTTTATCATCTGTTTTTTTTATTGTCTGATGATTTCCGTTCCATTTGGTCAGAATAAGGTGCTATAATGGTCTGGAGTGGAATTGTGCATATTCCACCATGTCGAAGGTTGACACCATCAGACCCAACAGTCGCACTGCTGCATGGACTGACATTGTCGGAGTGTGCCACGCCTCTTGAGTCATGACCTGCACCTTGGCTATCTTTTTCTCTGGTAAGAAAATTCTCTGTAGACCTGAATCCAATATGGCCCCCAAATGAACCATCTGCTGTGACGGATTCAGAGATGACTTTTCCCAGTTTATGAGCCACCCGTGTCTTTGTAGACAAACTACTGTCTGTTGAAGATGGCTCAAAAGTAATTCCTGCGCATGTTCTAGGATTAAAAGGTCGTCGAGGTATGGAAATATTCTTATCCCCTGCTTGCGGAGATAAGCTGCCATAACCACCATAATTTTGGTGAACACCCTGGCTGCTGTTGCTAGCCCGAAGGGCAAGGCTTGGTACTGAAAATGTTGCTGAAGGATAGCAAACCTGAGGTAACATTGATGAGACCCTGCTATAGGCACATGTAGGTAAGCATCCTGTATATCCAGAGATACCATGTAATCTCCCGGTTCCATAGCCAACACTTTAGAGCGTAACGTCTCCATGTGGAACCTTGGAATCCAAATGTATTTGTTTAACATTTTGAGATTGAGAATTGGCCGGAATGACCCATTTGGCATCTGAATCAAAAATAGATTGGAGTAAAAACCCTGTCCCCGTTGTGATGGGGGTACCGGGAGAATCACACCTGACTGAAGCAATTTCTGAACGGCTTCTTGCAGGGCATTGGCCTTCGAGACGGGCTGGTGCAAAAAATCCTTTGAGGAGGCTGCCTCCTGAATGGGAACCCATAACCGAGAGATACCACCTTCCGCACCCAAGCATCTGTCGTCGACTGTTGCCATATGTGTGCAAAATGAAGGAGTCGGCCCCCAACCCTGGAATCCTCCAGGCGGAGGCCCGTCTCCTCAGGCTGATGGTTTCTGTTCAGGCTTGGAAGCTGGCTTTCTACTAGTCCAGGCCTGGCCAACCTGTGGCTCTCCAGATGTTGTGAAACTACACATCCCAGCATGCCTTTCCACAGTTTTAGCATTCTCTAATAGCAAATCTGTGGCAAATCATGATGGGACTTGTAGTTTTACAACAGCTGGAGAGCCACAGGTTGGCCAGGCCTGTACTAGCCCATTGCTTCCTACCCCTAGCTGATCTATTGAACTGGGGTTGCTTAGACTCCTCTTTAGTTTTTGCTTTGCCATCGAAATGGACGAAATTTTGAACCCCTAGTCTTAGGGTTATAACTAGCCGGAAATCTGACTTTTTTGGATTCAGCTTCCGATTCTAGAATATCTGACAATTGTTTCCCAAACAATATATTACCAATGAAAGGCAATGCTTTCAGAGCTTTCTTGGATTCTGCATCTGCTTACCAATTGCGTAGCCAAACTGCTCTACGAGCGGCTACTGTCAAGGCTGATGCTTTAGAAGCAATCGTACCCATATCAATTGCTGCTTCTTCCAAATATTGGGCAGCTTGTCTTAAACGGCCCAGATGATACTCCTGCTCCCTATTAGGAGGGGAGAGGCCATTCTCTAGTTCCTCCACCCATTCTACCATTGCACTTGCCATCCAGGCTGAAGCCATAGCAGGCCTTACTACTGCTCCTGAGAGAGAAAATATATTTTTCAAGAAGCTATCTACCCTTCTGTCTGTGACATCATTTAGTGAGGTAGATGACAATGGCAAAGCAGATTTATGCACAAGTCGCAGTACATGTGCATCTACTTTAGGAGGAACTTCTCTTTTTGAACAATCCGCAGCTGGAAATGGATAATAAGAATCCCATTTTTTCGGAATCTTATATTTTTTACTGGGCGTCGCACAGGGTTCTTCCATCATTTCCGTCAGATCCTCTGACACTGGGAATTCAGTCTTAACTGTTTTTGTTCGTTTAAACACAGGTGCTTTAGATTTTGACACTGTTTTGGCTGACTCCTCCAAAGAGAGAATAGCCTTCATTGCATCAATAAGCTCAGCTACATCCTCTAAGCTGAAACTCTGCGACTGATCATCATACGGAGTATTTGAAAATACTGTATCATCATCTGTTGTATCATCTTGTGTAGTCTGTAACATAGACATATCTACTTTAGTCTTACCTGTACCCTGGTTAATAGCCTGGTTACTTGTAGAGGCTACTGGAACGATAACTGTATGCAGACCCTCCTGTCTGCGACCGTGTCTAGGCGGAAAGTCTAGTGTACACCATTGCAGCGTCTAAGCTGCGACCAAGTACCTTCGTGGTAGCGTCTGAGCCGGAAGTGAGGTCATTAGTTCATGGACGGGAGACGCACGGAAACTGGTCATGAACTTAGGGGAGGGGCGGCCAGGAGAGCGTCTAACTCCCCCCGTTGTTTTAAACTCTAAGGATCGCGGCCTCACCTAGTCCTGGCACCTATGATCCCTAAAGCATAGCGCTGTTGCACTTAAGAGTGGCGGCACATCAACCACTGTTTGTAGTCTCCTCCAATACAGTGAAACTGTGTCCGGACCCCCTAGTAAGAGCAAACTGATTGACTTACCTTCTACCCATGCTCCGGCCACAGCCTGGTTATGTCTGCTGGACCTGCTAGAATCATCCGACACAGACACCCATCGAGACAGCACTATACCGCGAAGGTAAGCGTTGTTGCGACCCGGGGAGAGTTGTTGGACCGACTCTTTCTAGTATGCGTTTAAGACGCTGTTAAGAAAAGTCACTCAAAAAACAAAACCAAACCATAGTAAGACTATAAAAATTAAATTATAAAAGCTTCAGGCTGCTATTTAACCGCAGCCCTGTGACCATGGTCCGGCTCCTGCCGCACCAAACAAAAAACTGATTTGACTGAGTCAGTGGGCGGGATTATATGGAGGAGCCCCGATGCATCCTGCGAGGCCAGAAAGCTTGTGACCGTTTGGTGCCATTTCCGCTGTCGCTCCGGCATATCCCAAAGTTATCCTGTGGATAACCTGTGGGCCCAGCCAGAGAAATACACAATATATCATTTTGACAATCCATTAACTAGTTAGTAGTAAATTTAAATATATAATAAAAGAACATTAAACAGACTGTATAAGATATATTCACAGATGTGCCACATGATGGAAAGTTTACCCTGATTTGTTTAAGGTCATTTATCTTGTAAATTTAATGCCTTATGTTGAGCTGCAACCAGAATAGAACAATACGTGCAGCATTTTCAATACCATACATTCTTTTAAGAGCTAATCTAAAAATATTTAACAAAATTTGCAGCAATAAAAATGATGGGTCTGCAGCAGTGGTTCTCAAACTGTGTGCCTAGGCACCCTGGGATGCCTCAGGGCACATGCATGGGTTTCCTAGGTTGGTGGTCCAGGACCAATAGAAATGACTTACTGTATGTTCATTGTAATAGACAAAACCAGTGCTGGTGGCTGGCAATCATAGAATATGTGGAAAAACAAGCAAATATTATCCCAAGCTACAAAGCTGAACCCAAGGATGAAATATAAAACACAATTTACTTAATTTAATCTTTCTTTCTAAATTTCTCAATAAGAAACTATAGGCCTAGGGGAGCCGTGAAAAAAATTCTGATACTCTAGGACGCAGTGATTCAAAAAAGATAGGGAACCACTGGTCTATGGATACAATAACAGACGGTTATAAGTATGAAGTAGGGTGACTTGATTACCCCCTCCAGCAGAAAGGAGTGTTGGCAATATATAAAGCATAGCCACCTAGGCAATAGTTTGGATCCTGCCTCTTGAACTGTATTAGAAATTGAGCGCTTATGAAAAATGAACAGAACCATGGTTTTATTACTGAAAAAGCAGTTGACAATCCTTTCCCATTACTCTGTATAGTATGGAATAGTTGAAGACATGGCTGAAATAAAGAGATTATATATTATTGAGCTATCTCCCATAACAGTTGTTTCTCTGGAGGGGGATGTAATAAAGTCCCAATAGTAACACACACCTTGTCTGCAGGACTAGAAAGTGCATTATGGAAGTTATTTCACATGAGAACAAAAGGAATAAAAGTGTTCCTGAAAAGGTACTCAAGGTTTGTGGCCAAAAAAAAATTACATTTATCGTTGTGTATAGTATGTATGCATGTCCGGAGACCATTGACCCACTTGGCTAATGGAAGCCATGGCACTGAAGGGGTTAAGGTCCCAGCTGCGGTGCCATAATTAAAAGGACAATAGGTGTAAGGAACCCTTTTCATATGCATCACTGGCTGTAGGTGCCGGGTATCTAAATTAAATAGGATCCGGATTATAGGTCAACATGGCAATGGGTAACACGGCATATGGTCGACATGGTTATTTAACCCGTCTCAGCTGGGTGCTGCCATAAATGCGGGGCACATTCTGACGCATTAAAACCGGGCAAGGATCAGCCTAGCGTGAACACTGCATTGGTTTAATAATACACATGCAAGTAATAGTTAAGTGCATACCAATAACGATTCCTCCAATAGCCCCAGATTTCTGCACATTCCGAGCCTTCTCTGCAAACATGCATTGACCTCTCTGCATTAGTGCAACTCTCCCTTTTATCGCCTCCATGTTGGTTATTTCTGAGCAGCCACTGTATGGCACAGTTTTGGCTACAAAGCCACGGCTCTGCAACAAACAGAATTAAGCACTTTTACAATTTACATTATAAATACACAAAAAAAGAGAAAGCATTCCCTATTATTAAATGCAAGAAATCACAATAGCATCATAGGCTTTCCAACCAAGCTACACAAACTGCCATTATAGTTCATGTTGTAACCACGGCTTTCAAAGTTCTCAGTGCTGTCATTATTACACACCCCAACAAATATGTGTATCCACATGAAATGTGATGTAAATATGCTGGATTACACTGAAGCTGTTCCGTTCCAAACCCCTGGTATTGGTTAAAGAGTTCCATAATAAATGAGGTAGAAGTCCTTGCTGGTCACTCCAGTTTGGGATACATATGAAACAATTTTAATTTTCAAGTAAGCAACTAAACAAAAATAAATATGTAACATGGCTTTGCAGCACATCATTCAGGATTTCCTTGGTCTCTTTGTTAAATCCCATGCACGCTGCAGTAGATATATTATCCAGTAATATATAATATCATAAATTGCGGGGCTCAGTGCAGTGGAAAAAGGAGGCACATGCCACATCAACATACATTTTGAATTTTTGCGGCCTTCAAGTAACTTCTGCTATCTAGCGGCTACTCCACTAACTGCTAACATAGTGACATGTGACTATTTATCACCAGCAGCAAGACACAAAATCCCTTGTATTTTATTTTAAGACATATTTAGTTGAAGAGGGGCCCATGCCATTTGTGTCATGTGCCTATTTAGAGTCCCTCATTTATAGACATTACAAGTTCTCTTAAATAAATATACATTACTTAAAGTGTGATACCCACTTTTAATATTGCAAAGAAGGTTGATAGGGGTATCTACTCTACACAAACATAGATAATGACGCAATGTACTATAAGCCTGCATAAACATACCCCTGCAATGTGTTTGGATAAATCCATTCCAAACTGGGCAGGTCCTGCAGTCAATACCACTCTTCCATAAAATGGGTGAGACACTATTTGCACTGCACGGGGAGGCAACTGTTGTTCTTTCTGCTGCTGGCTGGAGAGCTCAATCATCTCTTGCATAAAACGTAAACCATCTTCTGCATCTACAGAACTTGCAGCCTGAAAAACAGACCACATGTAGTCATGTCTTTATCCACTTTGTAGGGTTTATATTAAAGAAAAAAAAAGAAGAAAAAAATAAATCTGAGGCTTTACAAACTAGTGACAACAAACGCTCCTTAGGTTAAGTTACATTTTGAAAACATTTTTAAGTATTTCCAGATCTTTACTCTTACCGATTATAGTAACTTTCTCAGCTGAAAACAAACCCTACAAAGTATCCACTTACTTGATTGGCATGTTGGACTAGCTGAACTCTTCCATCTTTCAAATGAATCAGGCTCACTCCCATTTTCTTCAGTATGTCCAAATGTTCTGGGTTACTAGCCATAAAATCTCTAGCACGTAATGGAGGCCTGTTCCCATTGCCAGAAATGTCATCTCTGGCAAAATTAGAAATTACTTCATATTAATAAAAGTAAAATTCATATGCTTTCTGACTTCATTTATCAGATAAAGGGGAGATTCTGAGTTGGGAGTAAAGCAAATAAGCAAGAAACTTTGTATCTGGAACAAATCATGCTGCACTGCAGGGGGTGCAATTGTTTTTTTATTATTATTATTATTATTATTTTTTGCATGCATGGTAAAATAAGATTTTACTTACCGATAAATCTATTTCTCGTAGTCCGTAGTGGATGCTGGGGACTCCGTCAGGACCATGGGGATTAGCGGCTCCGCAGGAGACAGGGCACAAAACTAAAGCTTTAGGATCAGGTGGTGTGTACTGGCTCCTCCCCCCATGACCCTCCTCCAAGCCTCAGTTAGGATACTGTGCCCGGACGAGCGTACACAATAAGGAAGGATATTGAATCCCGGGTAAGACTCATACCAGCCACACCAATCACACCGTATAACTTGTGATCTAAACCCAGTTAACAGTATGACAAACGTAGGAGCCTCTGAACAGACGGCTCACAACAATAACAACCCGATTTTTTTGTAACAATAACTATGTACAAGTATTGCAGACAATCCGCACTTGGGATGGGCGCCCAGCATCCACTACGGACTACGAGAAATAGATTTATCGGTAAGTAAAATCTTATTTTCTCTGACGTCCTAAGTGGATGCTGGGGACTCCGTCAGGACCATGGGGATTATACCAAAGCTCCCAAACGGGCGGGAGAGTGCGGATGACTCTGCAGCACCGAGTGAGAGAACTCCAGGTCCTCCTCAGCCAGGGTGTGCCCCTGACCAAGTAGCAGCTCGGCAAAGTTGTAAAGCCGAGACCCCTCGGGCAGTCGCCCAAGATGAGCCCACCTTCCTTGTGGAATGGGCATTTATATATTTTGGCTGTGGCAGTCCTGCCACAGAATGTGCAAGCTGAATTGTACTACACATTCAACTAGCAATCGTCTGCTTAGAAGCAAGAGCACCCAGTTTTTTGGGTGCATACAGGATAACAGCAAGTCAGTTTTCCTGACTCCAGCCGTCCTGGAAATCTATATTTTCAGGGCCCTGACAACATCTAGCAACTTGGAGTCCTCCAAGTCTCTAGTAGCCGCAGGTACCACAATAAGCTGGTTCAGATGAAACGCTGACACCACCTTAGGGAGAAACTGGGGACGAGTCCGCAGCTCTGCCCTGTCCGAATGGACAATCAGATATGGGCTTTTGTGAGACAAAGCCGCCAATTCTGACACTCGCCTGGCCGAGGCCAGGGCCAACATCATGGTCACTTTCCATGTGAGATATTTCAAATCCACAGATTTGAGCGGTTTAAACCAACGTGATTTGAGGAATCCCAGGACTACGTTGAGATCCCACAGTGCCACTGGAGGCACAAAAGGGGGTTGTATATGCAGTACTCCCTTGTCAAATTTCTGGACTTCAGGAACTGAAGCCAATTCTTTCTGGAAGAAAATCGACAGGGCCGAAATTTGAACCTTAATGGACCCCAATTTGAGGCCCATAGACACTCCTGTTTGCAGGAATTGCAGGAATCGACCGAGTTGAAATTTCTTCGTGGGGCCTTCCTGGCCTCACACCACGCAACATATTTTCGCCACATGTGGTGATAATGTTGTGCGGTCACCTCCTTCCTGGCTTTGACCAGGGTAGGAATGACCTCTTCCGGAATGCCTTTTTCCCTTAGGATCCGGCGTTCAACCGCCATGCCGTCAAACGCAGCCGCGGTAAGTCTTGGAACAGACATGGTACTTGCTGAAGCAAGTCCCTTCTTATCGGCAGAGGCCCTGAGTCCTCTGTGAGCATCTCTTGAAGTTCCGGGAACCAAGTCCTTCTTGGCCCATCCGGAGCCACGAGTATAGTTCTTACTCCTCTACGTCTTATAATTCTCAGTACCTTTGGTAAGAGAAGCAGAGGAGGGAACACATACACCGACTAGTACACCCATGGTGTTACCAGAACGTCCACAGCTATTGCCTGAGGGTCTCTTGACCTGGCGCAATACCTGTCCAGTTTTTTGTTCAGGCGGGACGCCATCATGTCCACCTTTGGTCTTTCCCAACGGTGCACAATCATGTGGAAAAAACTTCTCGATGAAGTCCCCACTCTCCCGGGTGGAGGTCGTGCTGAGGAAGTCTGCTTCCCAGTTGTCCACTCCCGGAATGAAAAACTGCTGACAGTGTTATCACATGATTTTCCGCCCAGCGAAGAATCCTTGCAGTTTCTGCCATTGTCCTCCTGCTTCTTGTGCCGCCCTGTCTGTTTACGTGGGCGACTGCCGTGATGTTGTCCCACTGGATCAATACCGGCTGACCTTGAAGCAGAGGTCTTGCTAAGCTTAGAGCATTGTAAATTGCTCTTAGCTCCAGTATATTTATGCGGAGAGAAGTCCCCAGACTTGATCACACTCCCTGGAAATTTTTTCCCTGTGTGACAGCTCCCCAGCCTTTCAAGCTGGAATCCGTGGTCACCAGGACCCAGTCCTGAATGCATAACTGTGGCCATTTAGTAGATGAGCACTCTGCAGCCACCACAGAAGAGACACCCTTGTCCTTGGAGACAGGGTTATCCGCTGATGCATCTGAAGATGCGATCCGGACCATTTGTCCAGCAGATCCCACTGAAAAGTTCTTGCGTGAAATCTGCCGAATGGAATCGCTTCGTAAGAAGCCACCATTTTTCCCAGGACCCTTGTGCAATGATGCACTGACACTTTTCCTGGTTTTTGGAGGTTCCTGACTAGCTCGGATAACTCCCTGGCTTTCTCCTCCGGGAGAAACACCTTTTTCTGGACTGTGTCCAGAATCATCCCTAGGGACAGCAGACGTGTCGTCGGAGACAGCTGCGATTTTGGAATATTTAGAATCCACCCGTGCTGTCGTAGAACTACTTGAGATAGTGCTACTCAGACCTCCAACTGTTCTCTGGACCTTGCCCTTATCAGGAGATCGTCCAAGTAAGGGATAATTAAGACGCCTTTTCTTTGAAGAAGAATCATCATTTCGGCCATTACCTTGGTAAAGACCCGGGGTGCCGTGGACAATCCAAACGGCAGCGTCTGAAACTGATAGTGACAGTTTTGTACCACGAACCTGAGGTACCCTTTGTGAGAAGGGCAAATTTGGACATGGAGGTAAGCATCTTTGATGTCCAGGGACACCATATAGTCCCCTTCTTCCTGGTTCGCTATCACTGCTCTGAGTGACTCCATTTAGAATAGGTCTCACCTAGCCGTCTGGCTTCAGTACCACAATATAGTGTGGAATAATACCCCTTTACTTGTTGTAGGAGGGGTACTTTGATTATCACCTGCTGGGAATACAGCTTGTGAATTGTTTCCAATACTGCCTCCCTGTCGGAGGTAGACGTTGGTAAAGCAAACTTCAGGAACCTGCGAGGGGGAGACGTCTCGAATTTCCAATCTGTACCCCTGGGATACTACTTGTAGGATCCAGGGGTCCACTTGCGAGTGAGCCCACTGCGTGCTGAAACTCTTGAGACGACCCCCCACCGCACCTGTTTGTACGGCCCCAGCGTCATGCTGAGGACTTGGCAGAAGCGGTGGAAGGCTTCTGTTCCTGGGAATGGGCTGCCTGCTGCAGTCTTCTTCCCTTACCTCTATCCCTGGGCAGATATTATGGGGACGAAAGGACTGAGGCTGAAAAGACCATGTCTTTTTCTGCTGAGATGTGACTTGGGGTAACAAAGGTGGATTTTCTAGCTGTTGCCGTGGCCACCAGGTCCGATGGACCGATCCCAAATAACTCCTCCCCTTTATACGGCAATACTTCCATGTGCCGTTTGGAATCTGCATCACCTGACCACTGTCGTGTCCATAAACATCGTCTGGCAGATATGGACATCGCACTTACTCTTGATGCCAGAGTTTCACATATATAGAAATGCATCTTTTAAATGCTCTATAGTCAATAAAATACTGTCCCTGCCAAGGGTATCAATATTTCCAATCAGGGAATCCGACCAAGCCACCCCAGCGCTGCCCATCCAGGCTGAGGCGATCGCTGGTCGCAGTATAACACCAGTATGTGTCTATATACTTTTTAGGATATTTTCCAACCTCCTATCAGTTGGCTCCTTGAGGGCGTCCGTATCTGGAGACGGTAACGCCACTTGTTTTTATAAGCGTGTGAGCGCCTTATCCACCCTAAGGTGTGTTTCCCAACGCGCCATAACTTCTGGCGGGAAAGGGTATACCGCCAATAATTTTCTATCGGGGGAAACCCACGCATCATCACACACTTCATTTAATTTAGCTGATTCAGGAAAAACCACATGTAGTTTTTTCACACTCCACATAATACCCTTTTTTGTGGTACTTGTAGTATCAGAAATATGTAACATCTCCTTCATTGCCCTTAACAAGTAACGTGTGGCCCTAAAGGAAAATACGTTTGTTTCTTCACCGTCGACACTGGAGTCAGTGTCCGTGTCTGTGTCGACCGACTGAGGTAAAAGGACGTTTTAACGCCCCTGACGGTGTTTTAGACGCCTGGACAGGTACTAATTGGTTTGCCGGCCGTCTCATGTCGTCAACCGACCTTGCAGCGCGTTGACATTATCACGTAATTCCTTAAAGAAGCCATCCATTCCGGTGTCGACTCCCTAGAGAGTGACATCACCATTACCGGCAATTGCTCCGCCTCACCAACATCGTCCTCATACATGTCGACACACAAGTACCGACACACAGCACACACACAGGGAATGCTCTGATAGAGGACAGGACCCCACTAGCCCTTTGGGGAGACAGAGGGAGAGTTTGCCAGCACACACCAAAAACGCTATATTATACAGGGACAACCTTTATATAAGTGTTTTTCCCTTATAGCATTTTAATATATATATATACATATCGCCAATTAAGTGCCCCCCCTCTCTGTTTTAACCCTGTTTCTGTAGTGCAGTGCAGGGGAGAGCCTGGGAGCCTTCCCACCAGCATTTCTGTGAGGGAAAATGGCGCTGTGTGCTGAGGAGAATAGGCCCCGCCCCCTTTTCGGCGGGCTTCTTCTCCCGTTTTTCTGAGACCTGGCATGGGTTAAATACATCCATATAGCCTCCAGGGGCTATATGTGATGTATTTTTAGCCAGAATAAGGTATTATACATTGCTGCCCAGGGCGCCCCCAGCAACGCCCTGCACCCTCCGTGACCGTTGGTGTTAAGTGTGTGACAACAATGGCGCACAGCTGCAGTGCTGTGCGCTACCTTCATGAAGACTGAAAAGCCTTCTGCCGCCGGTTTCTGGACCTTCAATCTTCAGCATCTGCAAGGGGGGTCGGCGGCGCGGCTCCGGGACGAACCCCAGGGTGAGACCTGTGTTCCGACTCCCTCTGGAGCTAATGGTGTCCAGTAGCCTAAGAAGTCAATCCATCCTGCACGCAGGTGAGTTGAACTTCTCTCCCCTAAGTCCCTCGATGCAGTGAGCCTGTTGCCAGCAGGACTCACTGAAAATAAGAAACCTAAAAACTTTTTCTAAGCAGCTCCTTAAGAGAGCCACCTAGATTGCACCCTGCTCGGACGGGCACAAAAACCTAACTGAGGCTTGGAGGAGGGTCATGGGGGGAGGAGCCAGTACACACCACCTGATCCTAAAGCTTTAGTTTTGTGCCCTGTCTCCTGCGGAGCCGCTAATCCCCATGGTCCTGACGGAGTCCCCAGCATCCACTTAGGACGTCAGAGAAATACTGTCTGCTTTTGTATGTAGCCAACAATTACCGGGCAGATTTATTTTTTACTCTGCTATTAAGATGAGTTTGGACACGCCCATCTTAACGCTAAATCTCTCTGCATTTTATATACGTCTCCAGCAGTGTACTTGGTTTTATCAAGGATGCAACGTTACTTGGTCCCTATTGCTTTGCTCCCAGCTTTGAATCAGCCCCAAAATGTGCTTTTATATATTAGAAAGGGCTTTTACTTCACATTAACCAAGGATTAACAGATGTTGTTCAAAGACATATTGTGTCAGCTGTGCAGCACAGCCGATGGACGCTATGGGGTATATTCAATAAGAGTCGGGTCCATTCCGACATGCAGTTGTCGTAATGGACCAGACAACCCCTATTCAAAGAGCGGCCAAATCCGACAGTTCCCTGTGTCCTGTCGCTGCTGTCAGCGGCTGTTGGGTGCGCTGACAGCAGCGGTAGGGGGAGCACTGTGAGGCGGATGGCGGGGGAGCAATGTGCGGCAGCCGCCGGGGTAGGGGTGGGGCGGCCGGCGGGGGGAGCAGCGCGAGGCGGCCGGAGCTGGCAGTGGGAGTGATGTCTGCAGCGGCAGGGGAGGCACTACAGGTACTACTCTCATCCGCGTAGCCCACCACACCGCTTCCCGTCTCCTCAGCTCAATCCGACTTGTTTTCAAGTCAGATTGAGTTTGTCGGAAAGGGGGCCAAAACCTGTCGGATTTGGTCACGTTTCCGACAGCAGCAGGTGAATCGGCGGGTATTCCTCCATTCCACCTGCTTTCCGACAAGTCAGGTTTCCCGACTTGTCGAAAACAATGTGCCCCTATCGAATAGGTCGGAAGCCCTTCCGACCTATTCCAGTCGGAAACTGACGTCTTTCCGACAAGACGGCAGTTTCCGACTCTTATTGAATAACAGCCCTATATCTTGCTGTTGGGACTGACGTCACAGTTGAGTGGGCAAGTTCAAATTCCCGCCCAGCTTGGTCTCCTGACCGACACATTGAGCATCCGATCAGTAAGTTTGAACACTTACCTTGATGTGTACCTAGCCTTAATGTAGGTTACTTTTATTTGATTCTAAAACATAAAATATTCAAAAAACAGACTTTTGAAGAAAAAATACGTTTTCATATTTCATCCTAATAATTAAATAACAGCACATTGTTTTATAAAAAAAATGTTAGCACACCTTCATAAAAAGTGAAGAAAATACAAATTACTTACATTCTAGAAGTAGTACGAGGACAGTTCTTATCAACCACATTTTTTAAGGGTTCCCGGATGCTCTGGGCATACAGAGGGTCATTGCGAAAAAGGATTTGTGTGTTTGGACAAGACCAATCGAAATTGCTATCATCAAGCTCTGTGTACTGTGTAGTCTATAAGTAAATATGAATGTTGTGTAAGTAAGCTAAGCTGTACTTAAGGTTATTTACAAATGCATTTGTAGAACAGAAATAACAGATTAGCACAAAGTATAGATCTGTGCATCTCCAATGATTGTCAGTAGTTCTCGGAACCATTGTGCACACACCCCAGAGTGCAGATCCTCAACCTCGTATCAATTTTACCACTAGTGGCTCAATCACATCATGAGCACATTTCATTTATTTATTTATTTTAAACTTATTTATTCCTAAATACTGTGAGGTATCATGTACTGTAGATCATTCAGGGTTGAGTTTGTGATGTCCATCTCCCATCATAGATTGGAAGAGTTGCCTGTTGAACATCTGGTAATATGTTTGAGAGAAGTTTTTAAGGAGCTCCGAAAAGCTAACAATCTCTGAATGTCCAATGGAATGAAGGTGGTGTATGACCAGTATACTGTAAGGGCCAGATATTTGGCTGCAGTTTTGGTCACCAAGAAAAGCTGCAGCAAAACAGGATTTTAATACCTACCATTAGATCATGTTACATACATCTAAGAAACATATCCAAAATACGCCCTTATCTTACACAAGACACAGCAAAAACTCTAATCCATGCTCTCATTATCTCCCGCATTGATTATTGTAATAGTCTCCTGACCGGTCTTCCCAAACATAGGCTCTCACCACTACAATCCATTTTGAATGCAGCTGCGAGGCTAATCTTCCTAGCCAGACGTTCATCGTCTGCAGATCCGCTCTGTCAGTCCCTCCATTGGTTACCGGTATTCTACCGTATTAAATATAAAATACTTTTACTCACATACAAGGCTATTAACCAAACTGCACCAACATACATCTCTTCACTCATCTCAAAATATCTCCCTACCCGACCTCTCCGCTCTGCACAAGATCTACGTCTCTCATCCACACGCATTACTTGTTCACAATCAAATTACAGGACTTTATCCGGGCTTCACCCACTCTGTGGAATGCCCTCCCACGCACAGTAAGACTCGCCTCTAGTCTCCAAACCTTTAAATGTTCCCTGAAAACTCACCTCTTCAGACAAGCCTATCAAATTCCAGACCCACCCACATAACCTTCAGTGCTTCCCTATCTAATTACATCCTCTGTAGAATATTCATAACATCACATAACTTGTCTTTCTTTAGTCTCACACCCTCCTGACACTTGGATAACTTTGTGGGGTATCATCATACAACCCATTAAGAACCTAGCAATCTGGTGGACCATTATGCAATAGGTAGCATCTATCCTTGTGTATCTATGCCTATTTCCCTATAGATTGTAAGCTTGCGAGCAGGGCCTTCCTACATCTGTCTGTTTTTACCCAGTTTTGTTCTATTACTGTTGTTCTAATTGTAAAGCGCAACGGAATATGCTGCGCTATATAAGAAACTGTTAATAAATAAATAAATTAATTAAATCCTTTTCTCTTAGTCCATAGAGGACGCTGGGGACTCCGTAAGGACCATGGGGTATAGACGGGATCCGCAGGAGACATGGGCACACTATAAGACTTTGAATGGGTGTGGACTGGCTCCTCCCTCTATGCCCCTCCTCCAGACCTCAGTTAGAAAACTGTGCCCAGGGAGACGGACATTTCGAGGAAAGAATTTATTGTTTAAACACGGTGAGTGTCATACCAGCTCACCCGCAAAACGTGGCATTCAATAGAATACCCGCCAACGGCATGAAAAAATACACAGCCACAAGCTGACAGAATATGTAACACAACCTGTGTGTCAACACAACCAATAATAAGACACCGCATGCCATGGCATGAACAACGTCAGCAACAGCCTGACAGAAAAGAAACACCACAAGAGTGTAACCATAACCAATAACTGCAGACACAGTACGCACTGGGACGGGCGCCCAGCATCCTCTACGGTCTAAGAGAAAAGGATTTACCGGTAGGTATTAAAATCCTATTTTCTCATACGTCCTAGAGGATGCTGGGGACTCCGTAAGGACCATGGGGTTTATACCACAGCTCCAGACCGGGTGGGAGAGTGCGGACGACTCTGCAGCACCGATTGAGCAAACATGAGGTCCCCATCAGCCAGGGTATCAAACTCATAGAGCTTAGCAAAAGTGTTTGAACCCGACCAAGTATCCGCTCGGCAAAGTTGAACCGCTGAGACTCCTCGGGCATCCGCCCAAGAAGAGTCCATCTACCTAGTAGAATGGGTCACCACCGACTTCGGTAACGGCAATCCAGCCGTAGAACGAGCACGCCGAATCGTATCACAGATCTAGCATGTAACAGACTGCAGAGACGCAGTCGCCCCAATCACGTTGGGAGCATACCGGACAAACAGAGCCTCTGTTTCCCCAATCTGAGCCAAATTGGCGACATAAATACTCAAAGCCCTGACTACATCGAGAGACCTTGACTCAGCCAATGCTTAAGAAACCACAGGCATCAAATAGGCTGGTTTCTACGAAACACCAAAACCACTTTTGGCAGAACTATTATCCGAGTTCTCAATTCCGCTCTATCCACCTGGAAGATCAAACAGCGGCTCTTGTGAGACCCAGCCGCTACTTCAGACATCCGCCTTGCGGACGCCAAAGCCAAAAGCATGACCACTCTCCAAGAGAGAAATTTTTAACACAACCTTTCATAAAGGTTCCAATCATTGTGACACAAGAAAACGCAACACCACGTCAAGGTCCCACGGTGCCAATGGGGCACAAATGGAGGTTGGATGTGCAGTACTCCTTCCATGAAGGTCCGAACTTCCGGAAAGGTTGCAAATTCTTTCTTGAAAGAAAATGTATAAGGCCAAAAACCGCACTTAAATGGAGCCTAACTTTAGGCCTGCACCCACAGCTGCTTGCAAAGAATGGAGAACGACCCAGCTGAAATCTTCCGTAGTAGCCTTCTTGGATTCACACCAAGACACATATTTTCTCCAAACATGGTGGTAAGGCTTTGCCGTTACTTCTTTTCTAGCCTGAAGAAGTGTGGAAACGACTTCACTGGGAATACCCTTTCTGGCTAGGATATGGCATTCAACCGCCACGCCGTCAAACTCAGCCGCGGTAAATCTTGATACACGCCCGGATCTTGCTGTAACAGTTCCTCACGTAGAGGAAGAGGCCAGGGATCGTCTATGAGTAAATCTTGAAGAACTGGATACCAAGCCCTCCTTGTTTAGACCGGAACAATGAGGATTGCCTGAACCTTTGTTCTTATTACGTTTATCACCTTCAGAAGAGTGAAAACGGAGGGGACACATAGACCGACTGAAAACACCCAAGGTGTCCCGAGGACGTCCACCGCCCTAGCTTGAGTGTCCCCTGACCTGGAACAATATCCCTGAGATCTCTCGTTGAGGCGAGACGCCAACATGTCCAATTGAGGCACTCCTCCAAGACTTGTCGCTTCAGTGAAAACTTCTCGATGACGACTGTATTTCTCCCAGATGGAGATCGCGTCTGCAGAGGAATCTATTTCTCCGTCATTCACATTCGGAACGAAGACTGCTAATATAGCATTTACCAGTCTTTCCACCCAGTGGAAAACTTTATCGGCATCTGCCATTGCCGCTTTGCTCCTTGTTCCGCCCTAGCGGCTTACTTACACCACTGCTGTCAAGTCGTCGGACAGAATTAACATGGGCAGATCACGAAGCATATGTTCATTGAAAAAAGCTCTTAATTCAAGAAAGCTTATTTTAGACAAGCTTCCCAGCTTGACCTTTTCCTCTGGAAATACTTCCCTTGCAAGTACTACTTCCCAGTCTCGGAGATCTGCATGCATGGACACCAGGATCTCATCCTGGATTCCGAACCTTCGTCTCTCTAGGAGGTAAGAACTGAGCAGACACCACAGGAGCGATATCCTGGCCATTAGGATTATATTCCGGCGCATGTGCAGGTGAGACCCGGACCACATTTCCACTGGCCCCGTGAAAACCACTCTGGCATTTGACCTGCTCACCGAAAAGGCCTCTTAGGCATCTTCTTCATCAACAGAACATATTGATGGATTGTCACAGCAAATCTGATCCGACTCCGGATCCTCAGACCTCCTTCCACAGGAACACACAGAACCTCAATCGTTCAGTATCTACTCTGATACCCACCTCCGACATCTGCGTCGTTGGGAACAACAGCCTTCCCCTGTGTTGAAGAACAGTCAGAGAGAAACAACGATTTGCACTTGTGTCTTGACCTCGCTTTAACCAGGAGAGTGTCCCAGTACAGAATAACAATGGCTCTCACTATTAAAAGAATACCATCCTACTGCCATCCCTCCGGTGAAATGGCAAAGACAATCCTGGATATCAACCCAGGTAAGCTGAATGCGGAGAAAAACGCATTTAAACCCCTTTCTAACTTTACGTGCTGGAGCTCCCTGGCCTGAGAGATTCCATCCTGTAGTTCAACTTTGTAAGGGGAAATCTTTGTTTTCCTTTTTAACAGGGACAGCAGGACAATGCCCTGAACCTGACGCAACTCTGGTATAGCGTCGCGTACTACCTCCCCTTCCAGAGGGGAAACGGCAAGATCTATTTGAAAAATCAGTGAGGGAAACCATCTGTAAATGCCAGTATGTCCCCCTTTGGATTCTATAATTAGCTCACAGGTCCAAGTCCATTCCTGGACTGACTGAAGAGTAGTAGACGAGTTCCCACCGGAGTGGGCTCCAGCCAGATAGACCCAGCGACATGCGGTGGATGTGGTAGAAACAGAAAACAACATCCGCTTCTGCGAACCTAACAAGGCTGCAGAACTCTTACCTTTTCACCTTCCACAATCTGCACCGAAAGGGAAAAAAAGAACAGTATCGAACCGGTTAAAATGACGGCATCCCACAACAGAATGCGTCACCAACTGTTATGAGGGAATCTAACTCACGAAGTTAGACTTACCAGTGGTAACCGCCGAGATTGACTGAACGGAGGCCTCCCCAAACAGCGGTACACCGCCCCAGGGAAAAACTCCAGTATCTCTTGGACTCAGCCTCACAATTCATTAGAAATCGTAATATGAATATACATAATGTAATACAGATATACACACATATATATATATATATATATATATATATATATATATATATATATATATATATATATAGACATACACACACACATATATATATATATATATATACACACACACACACTACTCCAAGAATAACGGCACTGGAGGCAATGAATTCAGAAACGATGTGTATATATACACACATACACACACACACACACACACCATACATATAATCGGATTGTCCTGGACCGCGGGTCCCTAGTGACATTAATGTGTTCTGAATGTGTATGACCATGTACTGAATGCCCCAGTTGTGGATCTAACAGGAAACCTTATGGTGGACAGAAAACCTAGTATTCGTCGACAGCAGGGAGTAGTAACCAGCAAAATAACATTCTTGCGACCCCGAAGGAAGTATACATATATCATTTTAATAACACTCCCCCACAAATAGTACCATGTCTGTGCTTGAGCTACAGGCCCATGGAACCGTACCATACATATAAATATAGATACAGGTATAAGGCAGTTACAGCAAGTTCATTTACACCCAGTAATAACAGTTGGTGCCGACAGGGTCACCCACATACTACTGTGTCTCCCATACAGTGTTTACTTTGAAAAGCATACAACTACCGACCTGCTGACACTGCATCTACTGAATCAAGTACCAACAGGCGTCGGCGATGCAGACAGGGATCCCCATAGCGGTTTGTGACAGAGCACTCCCGCATGTCGACACATGTGGACTAAAAAGCTATAGTGGGTATATCTGACAGGGAACACACAGACATATATACACAACACAATGATTTCATGCCCATTATCTAAAATAGTGCTATATATCCCTCTATATAGCACTAAAACACTGTGCCCCCCCTCATTTGCACTATACACATGCTTTGGCGGGGACATGGAGAAAATGGAGCTGTATCCTGTTGTGAGGGCTAAGCCCCGCCCCTTCTCGGCGCGCTTCAGCCCCGCTATTAATATAACTTTTTATGCTGGCAGGGGTCCGTATACAGTGCCTATGCACTGTATACATGTTTAGCCAGACTCACTTGAGGTATATATTGCTACCCAGGGTGCCCCCCCCCTGCGCCCTGCACCCTTGTAGAGCCGTTGGTGTGTGGGAGCAATGGCGCGCAGCGCGACCGCTGTGCGGCACCTCTGAGACTCGGAAGTCTTCTGCCATCACTAAAGTCTTCCATTCTTCTCATACTCACCCGGCTTCTTTCTTCTGGCTTCTGTGAGGGGGGTGACGGCGCCGCTCCGGGAACAAGCAGCTAGGCGCACCAAGTGATCAAACCCTCTGGAGCTAATGGTGTCCAGTAGCCTAAGAAGCAGAGCCTTTGACTCACAGAAGTAGGTCTGACTTCTCTCCCCTCAGTCAGACGAAGCAGAGAGCCTGTAGCCAGCAGGTCTCTCTGAAAATAAAAAACCTAACAAAGTCTTTTAGAGAAACTCAGTAGAGCTCCCCTGTGTGTGTCCAGTCTGTCCTGGGCACAGAATCTAACTGAGGTCTGGAGGAGGGGCATAGAGGGAGGAGCCAGTTCACACCCATTCAAAGTCTTACAGTGTGCCCATGTCTCCTGCGGATCCCGTCTATACCCCATGGTCCTTACGGAGTCCCCAGCATCCTCTAGGACGTATGAGAAAAATAGGTACTATCCCTATATGGAAGAACAATTGTAAAGCAATAGTGCAGACGACAATGAAAATGGTGTTGTTTGGGTGCAGAATTTCCACCAACAGCTTTTCATCTGCCAATGTGAGTGTACATGTCAACACTGGTCATAAGCGACACTGTTAATGAGCGTGTAGATGACAACACTTGTCAGAAGCAACACTGCCAACGAGCGTGCACAGGCAAAAACTGGTCACAAGCGACACTACCAATGGGCGTGTATATGACAACATTGGTCACTAACAACTTCGTAATAGGTTTAGTTAAAGATAATATAGAGGAATAACTTTACTCTCTCTTAAAGCTTTGAATACATGACTATCTAATTTAATGGAATGTTAACATCTCCACTGCAGTACTTACAACGGCATCGGCATCCCAAGCGGCAGAATGCCAGCAGGGGGGAGAGCGGAACGAAGCCCCATTGTGGGCTCGCTGCACTCACCATGTTGCGGGCTCGGTGGTGAGCGCTCACCACAGTTGTGGACACCCATAGATGGGGAATCACCTACCTTGCCGGTACACCGGCGGCAGTATGGTGGCCCTGTTGGGATCCTGGCGTCAGTATTGTGACAGCCGGGATCCTGAATATCGGTATGCTGACTGCATACCCTTCCAACAGAATGGTGATGATATGTTTACACTAGAATGCATTTTTTTTTTTGAATAGAGTATTTTTATTCAACAGAATGGAAGTACAGACTTTTCCGTGTATGCCGGGAAATCCGGTGACATTACATAACTTTTATAATTTGCATAGCCCCGCCACACCATATACACCCATATTTGAGCATGACCGGCGGATATAAGGCCATCTAATAACAACCCACAAAGCGATTTTCGAAGTCTGAACACTAGAATGCATTTTATTTATTTATTTAGTTTCAATCTAGCTTATATTATCTCTTTAAGGATTCAAACATTAAATGACCAAACTAAACTTTGTGGTGAGGTGGCAAGCCTTTCTTATAGTAATACATTTTTTTATTTTATAGGGTATCATCATCATCAATTTTGTTTTGCGAGACTGACAGAATATTCTTTCTGTACTATAGTAGTGTATTTATCGGTTTTATCATTTAATTTTGGAAGTACTGAATGGGAAAAACCGGCCAAGAGGAAAGACAAACTATTCCAAAAAGTTATCAAACAATTATAGAAACCTAAGAAAGTTACCCCAAAAATGAATAGCCTTAGTAATCAAGTATTAAAGTGACATGGGAAATTGATAGGGGAGGAGAAAACGTGGGCATTTAAAATAAGATTTTACTTACCGGTAAATCTATTTCTCGTAGTCCGTAGTGGATGCTGGGGACTCCGTAAGGACCATGGGGAATAGACGGGCTCCGCAGGAGACAGGGCACTTTAAGAAAGAATTTTGGATTCTGGTGTGTTCTGGCTCCTCCCTCTATGTCCCTCCTCCAGACCTCAGTTAGAGAAACTGTGCCCGGAAGAGCTGACAGTACAAGGAAAGGATTTTGGAATCCAGGGCAAGACTCATACCAGTCACACCAATCATACCGTATCACTCGTGATAAATTTACCCAGTTAACAGTATGAACAACAACAGAGCATCAGATAACCCTGATGCAACCAAACATAACCCTTATTTAAGCAATAACTATGTACAAGCATTGCAGAAGAAGTCCGTACTTGGGACGGGCGCCCAGCATCCACTACGGACTACGAGAAATAGATTTACCGGTAAGTAAAATCTTATTTTCTCTAACGTCCTAGTGGATGCTGGGGACTCCGTAAGGACCATGGGGATTATACCAAAGCTCCCAAACGGGCGGGAGAGTGCCGATGACTCTGCAGCACCGAATGAGCAAACACAAGGTCCTCCTTAACCAGGGTATCAAACTTGTAAAACTTTGCCAAAGTGTTTGAACCTGACCAAGTAGCTGCTCGGCAAAGCTGTAATGCCGAGACCCCTCAGGCAGCCGCCCAAGAAGAGCCCCCTTCCTTGTGGAGTGGGCTTTTACTGATTTAGAAGCGGCAATCCAGCCGCAGAATGAGCCTGCTGAATCGTGTTACAGATCCAGCGAGCAATAGTTTGCTTTGAAGCAGGAGCACCCAGCTTGTTGGATGCATACAGGATAAACAGCGACTCAGTTTTCCTGACTCTAGCCGTTCTGGCTACATAAATCTTCAAAGCCCTGACCACATCCAGCAACTCGGAATCCTCCAAGTCACGAGTAGCCACAGGCACCACAATAGGTTGGTTCATATGAAAAGATGACACCACTTTTGGCAGAAATTGTGGACGGGTCCGCAATTCTGCCCTGTCCATATGGAAAACCAGATAGGGGCTTTTATGTGACAAAGCCGCTAATTCTGACACACGCCTAGCTGAAGCCAAGGCCAATAGCATGACCCCTTCCACGTGAGAAATTTTAACTCCACGGTTTTGAGTGGCTCAAACCAGTGTGACTTCAGGAAACTCAACACCACGTTAAGATCCCAAGGTGCCACTGGAGGCACAAAAGGGGGCTGAATATGCAGCACTCCCTTTACAACGTCTGAACTTCAGGAAGAGAAGCCAGTTCTTTTTGAAAGAAAAGACCTGGCCCCAAAGTCACTCCCGACTGTAGGAAGTGAAGGAAACGGCCCAGCTGGAATTCCTCCGTAGGGGCATTCCTGGCCTCACACCAAGCAACATATTTTCGCCATATACGGTGATAATGTTGAGCCGTCACATCCTTCCTAGCCTCTATCAGCGTAGGAATGACCTCATCCGGAATGCCTTATTTTGCTAGGATCCGGCGTTCAACCGCCATGCCGTCAAATGCAGCCGCGGTAAGTCTTGGAACAGACAGGGCCCCTGTTGCACAAGTCCTGTCTTAGAGGCAGAGGCCACGGGTCCTCTGTGAGCATTTCTTGCAGATCTGGATACCAAGTCCTTCTTGGCCAATCCGGAACAAAGAGTATTGTTCTCACTCCTCTTTTCCTTAGGATTCCCAGCACCTTGGGTATGAGAGGAAGAGGAGGAAATACATATACCGACGGGAACACCCACGGTGTCACCAGTGCGTCCACAGCTATCGCCTGAGGGTCTCTTGACCTGGCGCAATATCTCTGCAGCTTTTTGTTGAGGCAGGATGCCATCATGTCCACCTGTGGCAGTTCCCACCGACTTGCAATCTGCATGAAGACTTCTTGATGAAGTCCCCACTCTCCCGGGTGGAGGTCGTGCCTGCTGAGGAAGTCTGCTTCCCAGTTGTCCACTCCCGGAATGAACACTGCTGACAGTGCGCTTACGTGATTCTCCGCCCAGCGAAGAATTCTGGTGGCTTCTACCATCGCCACCCTGCTCCTTGTGCCGCCTTGGCGGTTTATATGAGCCACTGCGGTGATATTGTCTGACTGAATCAGAACCGGTTGGTCGCGAAGCAGGGTCTCCGCTTGACTTAGGGCGTTGTATATGGCCCTTAGTTCCAGGATATTGATGTGAAGGCAAGTCTCCTGCCTTGACCACAGCCCTTGGAAATTTCTTCCCTGTGTGTCTGCCCCCCACCCTCGGAGGCTTGCATCCGTGGTCACCAGGACCCAGTCCTGAATGCCGAATCTGCGACCTTCGAGAAGGTGAGCACTCTGCAGCCACCACAGGAGAGACACCCTGGCCCTGGGGGATAGGGTGATTAACCGATGCATCTGAAGATGTGATCCGGACCACTTGTCCAGTAAGTCCCATTGGAAGGTCCTCGCATGGAACATGTCGAAGGGAATGGCTTCGTATGATGCCACCCTCCTTCCCAGGCCTCGAGTGCAGTGATGCACTGACACCTGTTTTGGTTTTAATAGATTCCTGACCAGTGTCACGAGCTCCTGAGCTCTCTCTATCGGGAGATAAACCCTTTTCTGGTCTGTGCATAGGATCATGCCTAGGAGAGGCAGATTAGCTGTAGGAACCAACTGCGACTTTGGAATATATAGAATCCAGCCGTGTTGCCGTTACACTTCCAGAGAAAGTGATACGCTGTTCAGCAACTGCTCTCTTAATCTCGCTTTTATGAGGAGATCGTCCAAGTACGTGATAATAGCGACACCTTGCTTCCGCAGGAGCACCATCATTTCCGCAATTACCTTGGTGAATATTCTCAAGGCCGTGGAGAGACCAAACGGCAACGTCTGAAATTGGTAATGACAATCCCGTACCGCAATTCTGAGGTACGCCTGATGAGGTGGATAAATGGGGACATGAAGGTATGCATCCTTTATGTCCCGAGTCACCATAAAATCTCCCCCTTTCAGGCTTGCAATGACCGCTCTTAGCGATTCCATCTTGAACTTGAACCTTTTCAGGTATATGTTCAGGGATTTTAAATTCAATATGGGTCTGACCGAACCGTCTGGTTTCGGGACTACAACATAGTCGAATAATAACCCCCTCCTTGTTGAAGAAGGGAAACCTTGACCACCACCTGTTGAAGATACAATTTGTGAATTGCAGTTAACACTGTTTCCCTCTCATGGGGGGAAGCCGGCAGGGCCGTCGGTGAGGGGGCATCTTCTCAAAGTCCAGCTTGTATCCCTGAGACACAATATCTATTGCCCAGGGATCTAACAGGGAGTGAACCCACTTGTGGCTGAACTTACGAAGGCGTGCCCCCACCGGGCCTAGCTCCGCCTGTGGAGCCCCAGCGACATGCAGTGGATTTTTGTAGAGGCCGGGGAGGACTTCTGTTCCTGGGAACTAGCTGTGTTGTGCAGCTTCTTTCCTCTGCCTCCGCCTCTGGCAAGAAAGGACGCAGCTCGGACTTTCTTGTTTCTTTATTCGAAAGGCTGCATTTGATAATGTCGTGCTTTCCTAGGCTGTGCAGGAATATAAGGCAAAATATCAGAATTACCAGCTATAGCGGTGGAGACCATGTCCGAGAACCCTTCTCCACACAATCCTCAGCCTTCCATATGCCTCTTAAGTCGGCATCATCTGTCCATTGCATATTCTACAGGACACGTCAAGCAGAAATCGACATAGCTTTGACTCTGGGACCCAGTATACCCATGTCTCTTTGGGCATGTTATATATATATATATATATATATATATATATATATATATATATATACATACATACATACATACATATCTCTTAAGACAGCATCTTTAATATATATATATATCTATATATATCTATATGCTTACTAGGGTCTCAATCTCTGTTGATAAGGTACCTGTCCACGCTGCCACAGCGCTATAAACCCATGCTGACACAATCGCCGGTCTGAGTAGTGTACCAGAATGTGCACGCTATCTCCAGGATCCCTGAGAATAGCTGTTACGTCAGGGCTACCTTTTGGGCAAACGTGACACCCTAGGGGAAGATTCCCATCTTATCCTGGCCCTAGTGGGGAAAGGATACTGCCTGAGAATTCTTTGTGGGAAACTGCAGTCTCTTGTCTGGAGATTCCCGCTCTTTTTCATCATGAGAGGAGGGAAATTTACCTCAGCTTTCTTCCCCTTAAACATGTGTACCCTTGTGTCAGGGACAGATGAGTCATCAGTGATATGCAAATCATCTTTTATTACAATAATCATATATTGAATACTTTTCTGCCATTTTGGCTGTAACTTTGCATTATCGTAGTCGACACTGGAGTCAAACTCCGTGTCGATATCAGTGTCTATTATTTTGGATAGTGAGCATTGAGAGACTCTGAAGGTCTCTGCGACATAGGGACAGACATGGGTAGATATCCTGTCTGTTCTCTAATCTTTTGTGAAATAAATTCACCTTAGCACTTAATTACACATATCCAAACAGGTGTTGGCGTTGTCGACGGAGACACCCTCTCACACACATTTGCTCCATCTCCTCCTTAGGGGAGCCTTTTAACTCAGACATGTCGACACACACGTACCGACACACCACACACTCAGGGAATGCTCATCTGAAGACAATTCCCCCACAAGGCCGTTTGGAGAGACAGAGAGAGAGTATGCCAGCACACACCCTAGCGCTATTAACCCAGGAATAACACAGTAACTTAATGTTAACCCAGTAGCTGCTGTTTATATTGATTTTTGCGCCTAATTATGTGCCCCCCCTCTCTTTTTACCCTCTTCTACCGTGTATCTGCAGGGGAGAGGCTGGGGAGCTTCCGTTCAGCGGAGAAAAAACATGGCGCTGGTGAGTGCTGAGGAAGAAGCCCCGCCCCCTCGACGGAGGGCTTCTGTCCCGCTTTCATGTACAATTTTGGTGGGGGCTCATACATATATACAGTGCCCAACTGTATATTATGTAAACTTTTGCCAATAGGTACCTAATTGCTGCCCAGGGCGCCCCCCCCATGCGCCCTACAGTGACCGGAGTGTGTGGGTTTAGTGTGGGAGCAATGGCGCACAGCTGCAGTGCTGTGCGCTACCTCATATGAAGACTGGAGTCTTCTGCCGCCGATTTCGAAGTCTTCTTGCTTCTGACACCGGCTTCTGTCTTCTAGCTCTGCGAGGGGGACGGCGGCGCGGCTCCGGGATCGGACGACCAAGGGTGCGATCCGGTGTACGATCCCTCTGGAGCTAATGGTGTCCAGTAGCCTAAGAAGCAGGACCTATCTTCAGTGAGTAGGGCTGCTTCTCTACCCTCAGTCCCACGTAGCAGAGAGCCTGTTGCCAGCAGATCTCTCTGAAAATAAAAAACCTAACAAAATACTTTCTTTTTAGCAAGCTCAGGAGAGCCCACTAAGTAGCACCCAGCTCGTCCGGGCACAGATTCAAAACTGAGGTCTGGAGGAGGGACATAGAGGGAGGAGCCAAAACACACCAGAATCCAAAATTCTTTCTTAAAGTGCCCTGTCTCCTGCGGAGCCCGTCTATTCCCCATGGTCCTTACGGAGTCCCCAGCATCCACTAGGACGTTAGAGAAAAAAGGGCTATTTTGGTTCATCTGGGTCTACCATGCACTTAATCATTGTAAGATCACTTTGTAATCATGATCTAATGCATGTTTGTAGGATCACAATTAAATGGTACCTCTTATTAATTGGGTACAATATATCTAATACAAGTAATCACTTCCTGGAGTAAGTCTCTAATGGTCAAGATCACGTGACCTAATTTCTGTAGCATTTGCAACTTGGAAGGTCAACTTATGTGTTGGGGACAACTCTCACTTTTAGCACTGTGTTGAATGAATGCTTGGCCAAGAGATGAGGATGGCTCCTAGTTATACTGGGGCAGATGTATTAACCTGGAGAAGGCATAAAGAAGGGATAAACCAGTGATAAGTGCAAGGTGATAAACACAACAGCCAATTAGCTCCAATATGTAAATTAACAGTTAGGAGCTGATTGGCTGGTGCATTTATCACCTTGCATATATCACTGGTTTATCACTTCCTTATGCTGTCTACATGCCTAATACATCTGCCCCACAGTTTGCTTCTAGTCAGGTGAGGCACAAAGAGAACTGCCAATGTTCATAGCCGAGTACACCATACTATAAGAACCAGCACAGCAGGACATTTATCTATCATTAGCAAAGAGGAAAGGGACAAATTAGCCTCACAATTCTCAAGGCCTACTAAGTGTGCATGTTCTTTATAGTCAAATATTTTTACCCTTTAAACTTTAAAAAGTGATAACATGAACAGAAACAGAGTACCAAAACCCTGCTATCAGAGTGACGTCTTACACAAAAACACATAAAATAAGAATTTACTCACCGGTAATTCTATTTCTCGTAGTCCGTAGTGGATGCTGGGGACTCCGTAAGGACCATGGGGAATAGACGGGCTCCGCAGGAGACTGGGCACACTATAAGAAAGATTTGGTACTACCTGGTGTGCACTGGCTCCTCCCTCTATGCCCCTCCTCCAGACCTCAGTTAGGATACTGTGCCCGGAAGAGCTGACACAATAAGGAAGGATTTTGAATCCCGGGTAAGACTCATACCAGCCACACCAATCACACCGTATAACTCGTGATATTAAACCCAGTTAACAGTATGAAATATAACTGAGCCTCTCAACAGATGGCTCAACAATAACCCTTTAGTTAGGCAATAACTATATACAAGTATTGCAGACAATCCGCACTTGGGATGGGCGCCCAGCATCCACTACGGACTACGAGAAATAGAATTACCGGTGAGTAAATTCTTATTTTCTCTGACATCCTAGTGGATGCTGGGGACTCCGTAAGGACCATGGGGATTATACCAAAGCTCCCAAACGGGCAGGAGAGTGCGGATGACTCTGCAGCACCGAATGAGAGAACTCAAGGTCCTCCTCAGCCAGGGTATCAAATTTGTAGAATTTAGCAAACGTGTTTGCCCCTGACCAAGTTGCAGCTCTGCAAAGTTGTAAAGCCGAGACCCCTCGGGCAGCCGCCCAAGATGAGCCCACCTTCCTTGTGGAATGGGCTTTCACTGATTTAGGATGCGGCAATCCAGCCGCAGAATGCGCCAGCTGAATTGTGCTACAAATCCAGCGAGCAATAGTCTGCTTAGAAGCAGGAGCACCTATTTTGTTGGGTGCATACAGGATAAAAAGCGAGTCAGTTTTCCTGACTCCAGCCGTCCTGGAAACATAAATTTTCAAGGCCCTGACTACGTCCAGTAACTTGGAATCCTCCAAGTCCCTAGTAGCCGCAGGCACCACAATAGGTTGGTTCAAGTGAAAAGCTGATACCACCTTAGAAACGAGTCCTCAATTCTGCCCTATCCATATGGAAAATCAGATAAGGGCTTTTATATGACAAAGCCGCCAATTCTGACACACGCCTGGCCGAAGCCAAGGCCAATAACATGACCACTTTCCACGTGAGATATTTCAGATCCACGGTTTTAAGTGGTTCAAACCAATGTGATTTTAGGAAATTCAACACCACATTGAGATCCCAAGGTGCCACAGGAGGCACAAAAGGGGGCTGAATATGAAGCACTCCCTTTACAAAAGTCTGAACTTCAGGCAGTGAAGCCAGTTCTTTCTGGAAGAAAATCGACAGAGCCGAAATCTGGACCTTAATGGAACCCAATTTTAGGCCCATAGTCACTCCTGACTGTAGGAAGTGCAGAAAACGACCCAGCTGAAATTCCTCTGTAGGGGCCTTCCTGGCCTCACACCACGTAACATATTTTCGCCAAATGCGGTGATAATGGTTTGCGGTTACTTCTTTCCTGGCTTTTATCAGCGTAGGAATGACTTCCTCCGGAATGCCCTTTTCCTTTAGGATCCGGAATTCAACCGCCATGCCGTCAAACGCAGCCGCGGTAAGTCTTGGAACAGACAGGGCCCCTGCTGTAGCAGATCCTGTCTGAGCGGTAGAGGCCATGGGTCCTCTGATAATATTTCTTGAAGTTCCGGGTACCAAGCTCTTCTTGGCCAATCCGGAACCACGAGTATCGTTCTTACTCCTCGCCTTCTTATTATTCTCAGTACCTTTGGTATGAGAGGCAGAGGAGGGAACACATAAACCGACTGGTACACCCACGGTGTCACTAGAGCGTCCACAGCTATCGCCTGAGGGTCCCTTGACCTGGCGCAATATCTCTTTAGCTTTTTGTTGAGGCGGACGCCATCATGTCCACCTGTGGCCTTTCCCAACGGTTTACCAACAGTAGGAAGACTTCTGGATGAAGTCCCCACTCTCCCGGGTGTAGGTCGTGTCTGCTGAGGAAGTCTGCTTCCCAGTTGTCCACTCCCGGAATGAACACTGCTGACAGTGCTAGTACGTGATTTTCCGCCCATCGGAGAATCCTTGTGGCTTCTGCCATCGCCACCCTGCTTCTTGTGCCGCCCTGTCGGTTTACATGGGCGACTGCCGTGATGTTGTCTGATTGGATCAGAACCGGCTGGTTTTGAAGCAGGGGCCTTGCCTGACTTAGGGCATTGTAAATGGCCCTTAGTTCCAGAATGTTTATGTGCAGGGACGACTCCTGACTTGACCAAAGTCCCTGGAAATTTCTTCCCTGTGTGACTGCGCCCCAGCCCCGAAGGCTGTCATCCGTGGTCACCAGGACCCAGTCCTGTATGCCGAATCTGCGGCCCTCTAGAAGATGAGCACTCTGCAGCCACCACAGTAGAGACACCCTGGTCCTTGGAGACAGGGTTATCAGTTGATGCATCTGAAGATGCGATCCTGACCACTTGTCCAAGAGGTCCCACTGGAAGGTCCTTGCATGGAACCTGCCGAATGGAATTGCTTCGTATGAAGCCACCATTTTTCCCAGGACTCGTGTGCAGTGAAGCACCGATACCCGTTTTGGTTTTAGGAGGTCTCTGACTAGAGATGACAGCTCCTTGGCTTTCTCCTGCGGGAGAAACACTTTTTTCTGTTCTGTGTCCAGAATCATCCCCAGGAACAGTAAGCGTGTGGAAGGAACCAGTTGTGACTTTGGAATGTTTAGAATCCAGCCATGCTGTTGTAGCACTTCCCGAGATAGTGCTACTCCGACCAGTAACTGCTCCCTGGACCTCGCCTTTATTAGGAGATCGTCCAAGTATGGGATAATTAAAACTCCCTTTTTTCGAAGGAGTATCATCATTTCTGCCATTACCTTGATAAACACCCTCGGTGCCGTGGACAGTCCAAACGGTAGTGTCTGGAATTGGTAATGGCAATCCTGTACCACAAATCTGAGGTACTCCTGGTGAGGAATGTAAATTGGGACATGCAGGTAAGCATCCTTGATGTCCAGGGATACCATGTAATCCCCCTCGTCCAGGCTTGCAATAACCGCCCTGAGCGATTCCATCTTGAACTTGAATCTTTTTATGTATGTGTTCAAGGATTTCAAATTTAAAATGGGTCTCACCGAACCGTCCGGTTTCGGTACCACAAACAGTGTGGAATAGTAACCCCGTCCTTGTTGAAGTAGGGGTACTTTGACTATCACCTGCTGGGAATACAGCTTGTGAATTGCCTCTAGTACAGCCTCCCTGCCCGAGGGAGTTGTCGGTAAGGCCGATTTGAGGAAACGGCGGGGGGAGGCGCCTCGAATTCCAGCTTGTACCCCTGAGATACTACTTGAAGGATCCAGGGATCCACCCGTGAGCGAACCCACTGATCGCTGACATTTTTGAGCGACTTTTGTTCCTGGGAACCTGCTGCGTGGTGCAGCTTTTTTCCCTTCCTCTGCCTCTAGACAGAAAGGACCCGCCTTTTCCCCGCCTGTTTTTCTGGGGTCGAAAGGACTGTACCTGATAAAACGGCGCTTTCTTAGGCTGTGAGGGGACATGGGGCAAAAATGCTGACTTCCCAGCTGTTGCTGTGGAAACAAGGTCTGAGAGACAATCCCCGAATAACTCCTCACCCTTATAAGGCAAAACTTCCATGTGCCTTTTAGAATCTGCATCCCCTGTCCACTGCCGAGTCCATAAGCCTCTCCTAGCAGAAATGGACAATGCACTTATTCTAGATGCCAGCAGGCAGATCTCCCTCTGTGCATCTCTCATGTACAAGACTGAGTCTTTTATATGCTCTACGGTTAGCAATATAGTGTCCCTGTCCAGGGTGTCAATATTTTCCGACAGGGAATCTGACCAAGCAGCAGCAGCACTGCACATCCACGCTGAAGCAATAGCTGGTCTTAGTATAACACCAGTGTGTGTATATACAGACTTTAGGATAGCCTCCTGCTTTCTATCAGCAGGTTCCTTTAGGGCGGCCGTATCCGGAGACGGTAGTGCCACCTATTTAGACAAACGTGTGAGCGCTTTATCCACCCTAGGGGGAGTTTCCCAACGTGACCTATCCTCTGGCGAGAAAGGGAACGCCATTAGTAATTTTTTTGAAATCACCAATTTATCGGGGGAAGCCCACGCTTCATCACACACTTCATTTAATTTTTCAGATGGGGGAAAAACTATTGGTAGTTTTTTCTCCCCAAACATAATACCCTTTTTTGAGGTACCTGGGTTTATATCAGAAATGTGTAATACCTCTTTCATTGCCTCAATCATGCAACGAATGGCCCTAGTGGACATTAAATTTGACTCATCGTCGTCGACACTGGTATCAGTATCCGTGTCGACATCTGTGTCTGCCATCTGAGGTAGTGGGCGTTTTAGAGCCCCTGATGGCCTTTGAATTATCTGGGCAGGCACGAGCTGAGAAGCCGGCTGTCCCGCATTTGGCATGTCGTCAAATTTTTTATGTAAGGAGTCGACACTTGCACGTAATTCCTTCCATAAGTCCATCCACTCAGGTGTCTGCCCCGCAGGGGGTGACATCACATTTATAGGCATCTGCTCCGCCTCCACATAAGCCTCCTCATCAAACATGTCGACACAGCCGTACCGACACCGCACACACACAGGGAATGCTCTTAAAGGAGACAGGACCCCACAAAAGCCCTTTGGGGAGACAGAGAGAGAGTCTGTCAGCACACACCAGAGCGCTATATAATGCAGGGACTAACTGAATTATGTCCCCTATAGCTGCTATAATATTTACTGCGCCTAATTTTAGTGCCCACCCTCTCTTTTTTTACCCTTTTCTGTAGTGTAGACTGCAGGGGAGAGTCAGGGAGCTTCCTTCCAGCGGAACTGTGAGGGAGAAATGGCGCCAGTGTGCTGAGGGATATGGCTCCGCCCCTTTTTCGGCAGACTTTTCTCCCGCTTTTTTCTGTATTCTGGCAGGGGTAATTACCACATATATAGCCTCTGGGGCTATATATTGTGGTTATTTTGCCAGCCAAGGTGATTTTATTGCTGCTCAGGGCGCCCCCCCCCCCCAGCGCCCTGCACCCTCAGTGACCGGAGTGTGAAGTGTGTATGAGGAGCAATGGCGCACAGCTGCAGTGCTGTGCGCTACCTTGGTGAAGACTGAAGTCTTCTGCCGCCGATTTTCCGGACCATCTTCTTGCTTCTGGCTCTGTAAGGGGGACGGCGGCGCGGCTCCGGGAACGAACACCAAGGACGGGTCCTGCGGTCGATCCCTCTGGAGCTAATGGTGTCCAGTAGCCTAAGAAGCCCAAGCTAGCTGCAAGCAGGTAGGTTCGCTTCTTCTCCCCTTAGTCCCTTGTTGCAGTGAGCCTGTTGCCAGCAGGTCTCACTGTAAAATAAAAAACCTAATATATACTTTCTTTCTAGGAGCTCAGGAGAGCCCCTAGTGTGCATCCAGCTCGGCCGGGCACAGAAATCTAACTGAGGTCTGGAGGAGGGGCATAGAGGGAGGAGCCAGTGCACACCAGGTAGCACCAAATCTTTCTTATAGTGTGCCCAGTCTCCTGCGGAGCCCGTCTATTCCCCATGGTCCTTACGGAGTCCCCAGCATCCACTAGGACGTCAGAGAAAAAGGTTTTATACTACTGGCTTCCAGCAAGAGCAATGCATGTAGGATCTCTCCTCTCCAAGATAACAATAATACCCCTTACACATCTCCAATGCCGGATCCCACCCGGGAATTGGAAACGGGTCCTTCCCGGATGGGATCCGGCATTGGAGACTCTCCTACCCCTTTTGGCTGGTGATTCGACCCGGCAATATGCCTGGTCGGTTGCCATAGCAGCAGGGGGTGGGGGGGGCAGGGGTGCTGGCGGCGGAGGCAGCGCTGGGAGATGAGCTCATCTCCGCCTCTCCCTATCTTGTAAACGGGTCCCGGGTCGCCTCGATCCGGGAATCCGTTTACGCAGCCACTGACCCGGTATTCAACCCGGGAATAACACTTCTTATAACCCGGGCTGAATTACCGGGTCAGGCGACCCAGGAATTTGGACTTGGCACTTTCACACCGCACACTGACCCATGTTGATACCGGGTTATTTGTGCGATGTGAAAGGGGTATATGTGGCAAATGCTTTAAAATACACACTTTTTGATTGTTTATATTCTGTAAAATGTTGATTGTGTGCCATATTACTTTCTGATATATATATATATTATATATATATATATATATATATATATATATATATATATATATATATATCTATATATATCTCTATCTATCTACAATGAACAAGAGTCTTTGAATTCTACATTGTTCTACACCGCTTCAATGTAAATCATTTATTTTTTACTCCTATAACCAGGAAGCACAAACATTTTTTTTCTAATGATATTTATCTGTAGTGATAGACAGGATCATTTATTTATCCAGGTAAGTAATTAACTTGCCTATTATTAAAAGGATAATCCTCAAAATATGAGCTGTTGTATTAATGTAAAGACCAGGGGCGAGATGTAATAGGGTCCGAGATCGCCAGAGGTGCGGGATGTCGACTGATCTTGGACGTTTTTAAAAGAGGCAATCATTTAGAAGGCGTGGTTTTGCCTTGTAAGCGAATATCCCTTTAAAAAAAAAAAAAAAAAGTCCCAGATCGTCCGACATCCCGCACCTTGGCGATCTCGGACCCTATTACATCTCACCCCAGAATTGAGGAATATAAGAGAGACAGTGACCTGGCCACTTGTCTCTTTACGTAAGAGCAGGCTGCATGTGACTTGGTGTATGGAGAGGCGGTTAGAATGTTCTAATACTCAATTAAAAATATGTACCACACCCTACTATTCAGTTGAAGTTTTAAAATGTTCTCTGCCACAGATATTTGTTATTACTTCTGTATTTTTGTTCACTAGACTTACTACTTCCTGCATGTTTGTACCCTAGTTACTTCACAAAAATGAATAAATAAACAGGATTTTGGTACTCACCGTTAAATCCTTTTCTCCTAGTCCGTAGAGGATGCTGGGGACTCCAAAAGGACCATGGGGTATAGACGGGATCCGCAGGAGCTTGGGCACACTAAAAAGACTTAAAACTGGGTGTGAACTGGCTCCTCCCTCTATGCCCCTCCTCCAGACCTCAGTTATAGGAACTGTGCCCAGGAGAGACGGACAGTACAAGGAAAGATTTTTGTTTTAACTAAGGGCTACCAAACCACCAGCCCACACCATAAACATACCGTACAACCGGAATAACGCCAAACCAGATAACAGTATGCATAAAACTCCAGCAACCAGCTGCAACAAACCAATACACAACTCGTGTACAAACTAACTTAACCAGTAAGAAAACACACTGCAAGTAATAGTCCGCACTGGGACGGGCGCCCAGCATCCTCTACGGACTAGGAGAAAAGGATTTAACGGTGAGTACCAAAATCCTGTTTTCTCTTACGTCCTAGAGGATGCTGGGGACTCCAAAAGGACCATGGGGATTATACCAAAGCTCCAGAACGGGCGGGAGAGTGCGGACGACTCTGCAGCACCGACTGAGCAAACGCCAGGTCCTCATCGGCCAGGGTATCAAACTTAGCAAAAGTGTTCGAACCCGACCAAGTAGCTGCTCGGCAAAGCTGTAGCGCCGAGACACCTCGGGCAGCCGCCCAAGATGAGCCCACTTTCCTGGTAGAATGGGCTTTAACCGATTTCGGCACCGGCAGTCCTACCGAAGAATGAGCCTGCTGGATCGTACTACAAATCCAGCGTGCAATAGTCTGTTTTGAAGCGGGATGACCAATCTTGTTGGCCGCATACAAAACAAACACCGCTTCAGTTTTCCTAGTAACAGCTGTCCTAGAAACATATACTTTTAACGCTCTTAGAACATTCAGAGATTTTGGAATCGCCCCCTCTTCCGTAGCTACCGGAACCACAATAGGTTGGTTAATGTGAAATGAAGAAACCACCTTCGGTAGAAATTGTTGACGAGTCCTCAATTCCGCCCTATCCGAATGAAAAATCAAGTACGGGCTCTTATGAGATAAAGCTGACAATTCCGACACTCGCCTGGCAGATGCCAGCGCCAAAAGCATAACGACCTTCCAAGTGAGAAATTTCAACTCAACCTTACGCGAAGGTTCAGACCAGGAAGACATGAGAAACCGTAAGACGACATCAAGGTCCCATGGAGCTACAGGAGGTACACACGGCGGATTGATATGCATTACACCCTTCACAAAGGTCTGAACCTCTGGGAGGGCAGCTAACTCTTTTTGAAAGAAAATAGACAAAGCCGAAATTTGCACTTTGATGGAACCCCATTTCAGGCCTGCATCTACGCCCGCCTGTAAAAAGTGGAGAAAACGACCCAAGTGAAAATCCTCCGCAGGAGCCTTTTTAAGCTCACACCAGGAAACATACTTCCTCCAGATACGGTGATAGTGTTTCGCCGTAACCTCTTTCCTAGCCTTAATGAGAGTTGGAATGACTTCCCTGGGAATACCCTTACGAGCTAAGATCTGGCGCTCAACCTCCATGCCGTCAAACGCAGCCGCGGTAAGTCTGGAAACATTCATGGACCCTGCAACAACAGATCCTCTCTTAGAGGAAGCGGCCAAGGATCTTCCACCAGCAAGGCCTGAAGATCCGGGTACCAGGCCCTTCTTGGCCAGTCTGGAACGACGAGAATCGCCTAAACCCTTGCTCGACGAATGATCCCCAGCACCTTTGGAATGAGAGGAAGCGGAGGGAACACATACACCGACCCACGGAGACACCAGGGTGTCCACTGCCGTGGCTTGTGGGTCCCTTGACCTGGAACAATACCTCGGGAGCTTCTTGTTGAGCCGAGACGCCATCATGTCTATCAACAGAATTCCCCAGCGTCTTGTCACTTCTGCAAATACCTCTTGGTGTAGAGCCTCTCATACTCACCCGACTTCTGCCTTCTGGCTTCTGTGAGGGGGTGACGGCGTGGCTCCGGGAACAAGCAGCTAGGCGCACCAAGTGATCGAACCCTCTGGAGCTAATGGTGTCCAGTAGCCGAGAAGCAGAGTCTTGAAACTCACAGAAGTAGGTCCTGCTTCTCTCCCCTCACTCCCACGCTGCAGGGAGCCTGTAGCCAGCAGGGCTCCCTGAAAATAAAAAACCTAACAAAAGTCTTTTTCTTGAGAAACTCGGCAAAACTCCCCTAGTGTGGATCCAGTCACTCCTGGGCACAAAGTCTAACTGAGGTCTGGAGGAGGGGCATAGAGGGAGGAGCCAGTTCACACCCAGTTTTAAGTCTTTTTAGTGTGCCCAAGCTCCTGCGGATCCCGTCTATAGCCCATGGTCCTTTTGGAGTCCCCAGCATCCTCTAGGACGTAAGAGAAAAATAAATAAATAAGGACTGGGTAACGCAGTCAAAGTTTTGTGTTTAACTTGTTGTTAAAAGCCCGTTAAAAATGACAGACATGTGTTGCAGCGCATCCTTACCTGCATCATCTGCAGCCCCAGCACCTACCCTCCTCCTCATGGTCACCGCACTGCTCACCCTACACTGGGTCTTACCCCTTGCTGCCGGACTGATTCATCATCTCCCCCCCACGGTAAGTGGCAAACACGTGTCCCTTGTGCCTCCACTCTGAGTGCTGCGGGACCGTCTGGTGGTTCCTGCATCCATTTCCTGGTTACTGCTGCTACTTGTTGCAGAATCCCAGGATGGCAAGTAACCTGGGGTTGCAGCATAGTATATGGAGGAGGGGGTTCAGAGTATGTGGTATATGGCGGGAGCAATATATGGAGGAGGGGGTTGCAGTGTACACAGGGGGGGGGGGGGGGGGGGGGTGTAGAATGGAGCTCTATCGGGCAACCTCCATTGGCCGCCAGAAGCACCACAGGGGTGAGCCACATCTATTCCACTTTAAATATTGGACATTCGTTCACAACGTTGAAGTGATATTCTTAAACGCATATTTTCTACAACTCGTTAAGCAACTTTCTCCTTGAAATAAGAACAGTTTACCTGACAGTATATAACTCCAGAACTAATAAGAGCCCTCTGGAATTTAGATTTTTTTCTGTATGTATATATTCTTGGTCCCACTAACAGGGGTTCCTCAAAGAGGTGCCGCTAACCTTTCCAGCCAGGATAAGGATTTATTTATTTTTTGTTCTATTTTAAAAGCTACAAAATATATGTAAGTTAAGGGGGGAATTAAATATAATAAATATCTTCTTGTTTTCCTTCATATTATAAACAGATCTTTTTACTGATAAATGTAACATAATAAAAATGTCTCACTATAGAAATTATTTCACAATGAAGCCTTATTAAAAGAAATCAATCACTATAAATGTTTAAAACCAAAAATACCGTGTTGAATTGTGTTTGTTATGTCAGTACACGAAAATAAGTTTTATGTGCGAAAACAAACCAAAAAAAAGTAGACCCTAGCCATGTTTAGGCAGTTACTGGACTATCATCGAAAAAACAAACAAAAAAAAAAGCGATACATACCATATTTTTCTTTGATTGTGTGTGGTTTGCTGTAGATAGCCAGAGAGGCAAAAGATGAGCTTCTGTAGTAAAAATATAATCCTCTATATCAAATAGAAGGTCTTCCCTCTCAGAGAATAGCAAATAGAGATATTTAAACATCTCTGCCAGGAAAAATGAATCCATCCTAAACAAGAACATAGAGGCAAATCTTCAGTTACTTCAGAAACAGTGGAACACTACATTATGAGGCAGATGTATTAAGCCTGGAAAAGTGACAAAGCAGTGGTAAGTGGAAGGTGATAACGCACCAGCCAATCATTACAGGTTTGAAAAAGAACAGTTGGGAGCGGATTAGCTGGTGTGTTATCACTTTCCGCTTATCATTTCTTTATCACTGCTTTATCACTTCTCCAGGCATAACACATATGCCCCTATATTCTAATTGCAAAACACTCAGTATATCCTATATTCACTTCTGGAAAGTCTATCTACTAGAATACTGTTCAACCCTATAATTTGGTACAGTCTTAAACACTATAGTTTGACACTATTCTAAGCTATGTAGGTTTCCTCCATCACATCATTTGGTCTTGTGTTGCATTTTTAAAATGCAGGTTTTGATGCTGATATCACTCATTTATCAGTACAAAAATTTGTATTTGATAATACTTTTGGCATGCTTAATATAGATTGACACCTATCTAATCACTTTTTCAGTGTTTGTTTCTTTGAATCCACCTCCTCTTCGCTACCTCTATCCGTTGCAGTACTGTAAGCTCAGTCTTAGGTCCTCTGCTTTTCTCAATCTATACCACATACTGTATCTTGGCAAACTAATCAGCTCTTTCAGATTTCAGTGTCAACTGTATGCAGATGATACTCAAATCTACCTACTGTATGTCCCCCAGATTTGTCACCATCTGTATTGGGCCGTGTCACTGAATGCCTTTCCGCCATTTCATCTTGTATGACATCTCACCAACTCAAACTTAATATTTCCAAAATAGAATTAATTATATTTCCACCGGCCAATAATAGTTACCATGAAATGTACAAAAAAAAACAGAAGGGAGGCTGCGCTTTTGATATATTCACAGAATTAAACAATGTACCAGAGCGATTTAGGTACTATAGTTGTATAGTTTTATTATTATAAAAAAGGAAGGTTAATATTAATAAAAGTTAATAAACCATAAAATTGCATGCACGTCACAGAGTTTAAAAGTATTCATACTTGTATATTTGAGTATTATTACCCAATCAGTCAGGAACTAGCTGTGGGTGGTTGAAGGAGTCCATTCCAATAGTGTTCCCCTGTAGAAAAAGTACTTGTTCAAGCAACAGTGTCTCTGAAATGGATGAGAGTCCAATGGGAGGTAAACTGTTCGCCGTTAGAGGATGATGTGCTCAATAAACTTAAGAGGTGAGCTCCTCATGCATTACGGTGTGGACAGTCCTCCTTGTTAACAATGTCTGGATATTAAGTCCTCCAGAGTTAAATAAAGGGCTTGAAATGATCAGGGGATGGTTCGGTCCTCCACTCCTTGGTTCCTAACTATGGTAGGTAGACACCCGACACGTTTCGCTGCGTTCAGCAAGCAGCTTTAAAAAAAAAAAAAGCTGCTAGCTGGTTTCATTGAGGCCCTGTGGTTTTAGGGACTGGAGTTTCAGAATCCAAGCAGCTTCCTGCCTGCAAAGGGCTCTGCAATCACCATTCTAATCCATCTGGCCAAGGTTTGCTTATTTGCAGACCAGCCACGTTTGTGAAAACCAAAAAGTACAAAAAGGCTATCTGACCTCCGGATACCGGCAGTCCTCGCCACGTAGATACGGAGAGCCCGTACCACATCCAAAGACTGTTCTTTGGAAGACAAACCATAAGAGATAAAGGTGGTCATTCCGAGTTGATCGCTCGCTGCAGTTTTTTGCAACCGTGCAAACGCTATGCCGCCTCCCACTGGGAGTGTATTTTAGTTTAGCAGAAGTGCGAACGAAAAGATCGCAGAGCGGCGGCAAAGGTTTTTTGTGCAGTTTTAGAGTAGCTCAATACCTACTCAGCGCTTGCGATCACTTCAGACTGTTCAGTTCCTGTTTTGAGGTCATGAACATGCCCTGCTTTCGCCCAGCCACACCTGCGTTTTTTCGAACACTCCCTGAAAACGGTCAATGGACACCCAGAAATGCCCACTTCATGTCAATCACTCTGCGGTCAGCAGTGCGACTGGAAAACTTTGCTAGACCCTGTGTGAAACTACATCGGCCGTTGTAAAAGTACGATACGCATGCGCAGAAGTGCCGTTTTTTTCCTCATCGCTGCACAGCAAACGAATGCAGCTAGCAATCAACTTGGAATGACCCCCAAAAGACGGAACCACAATCTCTTGGTTAAGATGGAAAGAAGATACCACTTTAGGTAGATAACCGGGGCGAGTTCGAAGAACTGCCCTGTCACGGTGAAAAATCAAAAAGGGTGGACGACAGGACAAAGCGCCTAAGTCTGACACCCTCCTAGCAGAAGCAATAGCCAGCAGAAACACGACCTTAAGAGTAAGGCATTTAAGGTCCACAGACTCAAGAGGTTCAAATGGAGACGCTTGTAGGGCATTTAAGACAACAGACAGATCCCATGGAGCCACAGGGAGGCTGAATCCGTAAAACACCCTGAGTGAAAGTATGATAATCAGGAAGAGACAATTTTTCTCTGAAACCACACAGACAAAGCAGATATACGAACCTTGAGGGAGGCCAGACGAAGGCCTTAATCTAGGCTTTGTTGCAGAAAAGCCAAAAGCCTGGAGGTTCTGAACGAATAGGCATCATAATTCTTAGCAGCACACCATGTGAATTAAGAGTTCCAGACCCTGTAATAAATCCGTGCAGAAGCCGGTTTGTGGGCCTTCAGCATAGTTTGAATAACCGCATTGGAGAATCATTTAGACCTCAGGAGTGAAGCTTCAAGAGCCAAGCCGTCAAAGCCAGTCTGGCCAGGTCCAGATAGACACCAGGGCCCTGAACAAGGAGGTCTGGGCGTTGAGGAAGTAGAAGAGGACGCTCTATCGACAGACCTTGCAGGTCTGAGAACCAATGCTGTCTGGGCCACGCTGGAGCGACTAGAAGTAGGATTCCTCTTTCTTGCTTGAACTTCCGTAATACCCTGGGCAGGAATGACACTGGAGGGAACACGTATAGCAGCTGAAAGTTCCACGGAATTGCCAGTGTGTCCACTAACGCTGCTTGAGGATCCCTTGTCCGTGATCCGAAGACCGAAACCTTGTGATTGTGTCGAGACGCCATCAGGTCTACATCTGGTAGGCCCCACTTGTCCACTAGGAGTTGAAAGACTTACCGATGAAGACTCCACTCTCCGGCGTGAACGACTGAAGAAATCCGCTTACCAGTTGAGGACCCCGGGAATGAACACTGACGATATTGCTGGCAGATGGTGTTCTGCCCAACAGAGGATTTTTGACACTTCCAACATTGCCCTGCGGCTTCGAGTGCCACCATGATGATTTATGTATGCCACCGTGGTGGCGTTGTCCGACTGTACTTGAACAGGCCTGTTCTGTACCAGAGGCAAGGCAAGCGTCAACACATTGAACACTGCCCGCAATTCCAGAATGTTTATCGGGAGGAGATTCCTCCCTGGTCCACCGACCCTGGAGAGAGTGTTGCTCCAACACCGCGCCCCAAACCCACAGACTGGCGTCCATTGTCAGGAGGACCAAGTTGGAGATCCAGAAGGGACGGCCCCTGCTTAACTGTTGGTCCTGTAGCCACCAGCTCAGTGACAGACGAACCTCCGGAGTCAAGGAGATCATTTGAGACCTTATCCGATGGGGCAGGCCATCCCACTTGGAAAGGATTAACCTCTGCAGAGGGTGGTAATGAAATTGAGCGTACTCTACCATGTCGCAAGTCGACACCATGAGGCCTAGTACTTGCATCGCCGAGTGTATCAACACTTTTGGGCAAGAGAGGAAGTATCTGATCCTATCCTGAAGCTTCAGAACTTTCGCTGGAGACAGGAACAATCTCTGGCTGTGTGTCCAGCAGTGCCCCCAGGTGCACCAAGCTCCGAGCAGGGACCAGCGAGGACTTTTTCCAGTTGATGAGCCACCCGTGGGCCTGTAGGAATTGGACAGTCAGTTCCAGATGACTGAGGAGAACATCTTGGGAATTCCCCAGGATCAGCAAGTCGTCCAGATACGGCAGGATACTGATTCCCTGACAGCGGAGAAGGGCCGTCATCATGGCCATGACCTTGGTGAAAATCCAAGGGGCCGTGGCCAGTCCAAATGGCAGAGACTGGAACTGATAATGGAGGTTGACAATAGCAAACTGCAGATATTGTTGATGCGAGACAGCAATAGGTATATGCAGGTAAGCATCCTGTATGTCCAGGGATACCATATAGTCTTCGGGTTCCATGGCCAATACAATAGAGCGCAGAGTTTCCATATGGAATTTGGACACGCTCACAAATTTGTTCAATGCTTTGAGGTTGAGTATAGGCCAGAAGGACTCATTTGGCTTCGGAACTAGAAACAGGGTCGAATAGTATCCCCTGCCTCTCTGGGACAGAGGTACCGGCACTACCACACCTGTGTCCACGAGGGATTGCGCAACCAAGTGTAGAACTTGCGCTTTCAACAGATGCGAAGGGATAACCGTCGAGCAGAACTGGTGAGGGGGACGTCTTGTGAAAGAGATTGTGTACCCGTGAGAGAACTTCCCGCACCCAGGAGTCCAAAGTGATCTTTAACCAGGCCTGGGTGAACTGCAGAAGTCGTTCACGCACCCCGGGGTCCCCCAGGGGGAGGCCCGCCCCGTAATGCAGCAGGCTTGTCTTGTTTGGAAGCAGGCTGACGGGTGGCCCAAGATTGTTTAGCTTTGGGCTTAGTGGATTTGGAAGTATGAGCCTGTCTTGGGTACACCTGACCCTTTGCCTTCCCTGGAGGTCGAAAGGAACGAAAAGTGGTACTCTTTGCCTTCGGTGCAGAAGGATTAGTACTTGAGAGAAACGCAGTCTTAGCAGTTGCCAAGCCAGTCACCATCTTATTCAGATCCTCCCCAAAAATGAAGTCTCCCTTAAAAGGGAGCACCTACAAGGTCTTTTTGGAGTCTAGGTCCACCTTCCAGGACCTCAACCACAGAATTCGGCAGCCAGTATAGACGTAGTAGACGCCTTGGCTGCTATTACGCCTGCCTCAGAGGCCGCCTTCTGAATATAGTGGGAGGCTGTGGTAACATGAGACAGATATTGTCTGGCAGTGTCAGAAATATCTTGAGGCAGCTCATCCTCAATTGCCAGTACCCATGTTTCAATTCCTTTTGCAGCCCAGGAGGCTGCTATAGTGGGTCTATGTACAGCACCGGTAAGAGAGTAAATAGACTTCAGGCATCCCTCCACACGCTTATCCGTCGGTTCCTTCAGTGAGGTGACAGTGGTGACAGGCAGAGTAGAGGACACCACTAACCGGGTGACATGAGAGAGTCTACTGGCGGTGGAGTTTCCCACTTGTTACTAAACTCCGCAGGGATAGGATAACGAGCTAGCATCCTTTTAGACAGGGAAAATGTATTTCCTGGAGACGACCAGGATTCCTGACGTATGTCAATTAAATGGTCAGAAAGTGGTAAGACTACTTTAGTAACCTTCTGACATTAGAACTTATCAGGTTTCTTAGACGCAGTAGTGGGATCTATTTCATCATCAATTTGGAGAATCTGCTGAATAGCCTCCACTAGGTTAGGATCATCAACCAGGGTTGTAGATTCCTCATCAGAAGCAACTGAATCAGTGTCTGACGGATCAGTATATTCCCCATCTTCATCAGAAGAATTATCCAAAATATTAGTGGATTGTGAGGAAGAAATGGCCCGCTTAGATGACCCCTTGTGCCCAGAGGGGCGTGGGGTAGACTTTTGTCTAACCAAAGATTGATTTAATTGTTGTAACTGGGTAGACAGAGTGTCCACCCAGGGCGGATTAACTACAGGGACAATATGTGGCTGCAATGGCACAGGAGGTCCCACAGGGGCCATAAGACGCGTCACAAGCGTATTCAACATACTTGAGAACGCTGCCAAAGGTGGTTCCTGACTGGCCGGAGGCTGACTGGGAGATGTATGGCACCCAGTGCCTGAACCATCAGCTAAAACGTTCCCCTCAGGTAAATCCTTGGTGCAAATCATGATGCAGAAGCGTCCTCGGATTTCCCGCCCTGTGTGGCAGACATTATAGGGAATGTAGCCTTAGGGCGTAACAGCACAATATAGCCAGACAAACAATACCTGCAAATAACCCCCTGATCTATGTGACAGAAAATACAGGGCACAAACAGAGGATTAAAGCGTTAGGAGGTGACTGAAATACACAGTAACAAACCCCAGCCAGCATATACATACATACATACATACATATTTGTGAGACCCTGACGCACCTAGCCCCCCAGGGTACAGAATATAGTGATAGCAAGACGTGTGATACATCAGAATAAAATCCTCACAGCAGGTACAGACACACTTAGTCACAGGTACAATGGAGAAGTTATTACAGATAAACAATAAAACTGCACTGGACTACTAAAACTACATATAGGTATGTATGTATATAGATATAACAATGCACAGTAAACACAGGATGTATATCACAGAATACTTGTACTAAATATTCAGGTAGCAGTACACTTGTTCTTAACTAACACTGTCAAAAATTACATGTAAAATATTTAAGTGCCTGTAAATGCACAGCGCTGATGAGACAGGCAGCTTTACAGAGGAGACAGTACCCTGGAGTCCCGGAGATCAGCCCAGCTACTTGTGTAAAGATGGCACCAAAATCTCTGTCAGGGAGTAAGGGAGAGTGAAATGCAGCTCCAGGACGGGAACACAGGCAGTAGATGGCACCCGGTGCTGGGGGAGGGGCTACAGGTCAGCGCCTTATCCCCTATGCTGGTCCTCACCACTTGGTACTGTGGAGCCTATATAAAACAGACTTTAGTAAATCCGACCTGTGCTCCCTGCCCTGGTGGATATAGGGGGTCATTCATTCAGAGTTGATCGTAGCTGTGCAAAACTTTGCACAGCTACGATCATCTTTCCTGACATGCGGGGGGACACCCCGCATGTCAGTCCGGCCCCCCTCGCAGAAGTGCAAAGGAATCGCACAGCGGCGATGCCTTTGCACTTCAGGAGTAAACTCCCGGCCAGCGCAGCTTTAGCGTGCTGGCCGGGAGCTACTCCTCGCTCCCTGGCCCGCAGCGGCTGCGTATGACCGCGCCTACGAAACAGCAGCCAAACGCCACCATTTCGCCCCCTCCCGCCCATCGATCGCCTCTGCCTGTCAATCAGGAAGAGGCGATCGCTATCCTGCTACGGCCTTCGGCCGCCCCGCATGCACAGGCGCACTACGGCGCCGGTGCATGCGCAGCAGGGACCCGTTCGCTATGCTGCGTTAAAACGCAGTGAGCTAATTGGTCGGAATGACCCCCATAGTGGGGTCCCTGTGCAGTACAGTGTCCACGCCAGCGGCGCGGTCAGTCTCCTGGGACCGCGATTTACTGGCGGTCCCACCTGGGGTACCCTCTTAGCTCCTCCCTGATGTGCAGCCACACGATCCAGGAGAGTGTCAGCGGTGGTGTGCCTTAAGACCGGTGCGCCTCCGCTGCAAGTACCCGGGAACCTGGCCGCGGGAGTATGCAGCGCTGCTGGGGAGGTGATGGAGCCGCAACACAGAATGTCAGAATGAGAAACAGTGCTGCGGCCCTTGAAGTCTTCTTAAAAAGCTCTTTTCAGGGCTGCCTAGCGCAGCCCCACCTGTTAGTGACCTGCTCTGCAGGCACCAACTTACAAACTGAGCTCCAGTGCCCGAAGGCAGGGTTATAGAGGAGGCGGTGCAGTGCATCCTGGGAACAGTCAAAGCTTTAGCCTGTTGGTGCCTCGGATCAAGATCCAACTCTACACCCCAATGTATTTCTTGTGGAATCCCAGTGTACCCCGCTGCAGAAATCTGGTTTTCTATTTCCTTCATCTTGGGGACACTTCTTTACCATAGGGATGTGCAAAAGCTATCCTAAAGGAGAGTGTGTTCAGTCTTATCTGAACACAATACTTTAAGTCAAAGAAACAGCATCTCAAGACGCAAAAAATAAGATTTTACTTACCGGTAAATCTATTTCTTGTACTCCGTAGTGGATGCTGGGGACTCCGTAAGGACCATGGGGAATAGACGGGCTCCGCAGGAGACAGGGCACTTTAAGAAAGAATTAGGATACTGGTGTGCAATGGCTCCTCCCTCTATGTCCCTCCTCCAGACTTCAGTTAAGGAATCGGTGCCCGGAAGAGCTGACAGTACAAGGAAAGGATTTTGGAATCCAGGGTAAGACTCATACCAGCCACACCAATCACACCGTATAACTTGTGATAAACTTACCCAGTTAACAGTATGAACAACAACAGAGCATCAGATAACCCTGATGCAACCATAACATAACCCTTATTTAAGCAATAACTATATACAAGTATTGCAGAAGAAGTCCGCACTTGGGACGGGCGCCCAGCATCCACTACGGACTACGAGAAATAGATTTACCGGTAAGTAAAATCTTATTTTCTCTAACGTCCTAGTGGATGCTGGGGTCTCTGTAAGGACCATGGGGATTATACCAAAGCTCCCAAACGGGCGGAAGAGTGCGGATGACTCTGCAGCACCGAATGAGCAACACAAGGTCCTCCTCAGCCAGGGTATCAAACTTGTAGAACTTTGCAAAAGTGTTTGAACCTGACCAAGTAGCCGCTCGGCAAAGCTGTAATGCCGAGACCCCTCGGGCAGCCGCCCAAGAAGAGCCCACCTTCCTTGTGGAGTGGGCTTTAACTGATTTTGGAAGCGGCAATCCAGCCGCAGAATGAGCCTGCTGAATCGTGTTACAGATCCAGCGAGCAATAGTTTGCTTTGAAGCAGGAGCACCCAGCTTGTTGGATGCATACAGGATAAACAGCGACTCAGTTTTCCTGACTCTAGCCGTTCTGGCTACATAAACCTTCAAAGCCCTGACTACATCTAGTAACTCGGAATCCTCCAAGTCACGAGTAGCCACAGGCACCACAATAGGTTGGTTCATATGAATAGATGACACCACTTTTGGCAGAAATTGCGGACGAGTCCGCAATTCTGCCCTGTCCATATGGAAAACCAGATAGAGGCTTTTATGTGACAAAGCCGCTAATTCTGACACACGCCTAGCCGAAGCCAAGGCTAATAGCATGACCACCTTCCACGTGAGATATTTTAACTCCACGGTTTTAAGTGGCTCAAACCAGTGTGATTTCAGGAAACTCAACACCACGTTAAGATCCCGAGGTGCCACCGGAGGCACAAACGGGGGTTGAATATGCAGCACTCCCTTTACAAACGTCTGAACTTCAGGAAGAGAAGCCAGTTCTTTTTGAAAGAAAATGGATAGGGCCGAAATCTGGACCTTAATGGAACCCAATTTTAGGCCCAAAGTCACTCCCGACTGTAGGAAGTGAAGGAAACGGCCCAGCTGGAATTCCTCTGTAGGGGCATTCCTGGCCTCACACCAAGCAACATATTTTCACCATATACGGTGATAATGTTTAGCCGTCACGTCCTTCCTAGCCTTTATCAGCGTAGGAATAACCTCATCCGGAATGCCTTTTTCTGCTAGGATCCGGCGTTCAACCGCCATGCCGTCAAACGCAGCCGCGGTAAGTCTTGGAACAGACAGGGCCCCTGTTGCAACAGATCCTGTCTTAGGGGCAGAGGCCATGGGTCCTCTGTGAGCATTTCTTGCAGCTCTGGATACCAAGTCCTTCTTGGCCAATCCGGAACAATGAGTATTGTTCTCACTCCTCTTTTTCTTAGGATTCTCAGCACCTTGGGTATGAGAGGAAGAGGAGGAAACACATAAACCGACTGGAACACCCACGGTGTCACTAGTGCGTCTACAGCAATCGCCTGAGGGTCTCTTGATCTGGCGCAATACCTCTGTAGCTTTTTGTTGAGGCAGGATGCCATCATGTCCACCTGTGGCAGTTCCCATCGCCTTGCAATCTGCGTGAAGACTTCTTGATGAAGTCCCCACTCTCCCGGGTGGAGGTCGTGTCTGCTGAGGAAGTCTGCTTCCCAGTTGTCCACTCCCGGAATGAACACTGCTGACAGTGCTCGTACGTGATTCTCCGCCCATCGAAGAATTCTGGTGGCTTCCGCCATCGCCACCCTGCTCCTTGTGCCGCCTTGGGGGTTTACATGAGCCACTGCGGTGATGTTGTCTGATTGAATCAGCACCGATTGGTTGCGAAGCAGGGTCTCTGCTTGACTTAGGGCGTTGTATATGGCCCTTAGTTCCAGGATATTGATGTGAAGGCAAGTCTCCTGACTTGACCACAAACCCTGGAAATTTCTTCCGTGCGACTGCCCCCCACCCTCGGAGGCTTGCATCCGTGGTCACCAGGACCCAGTCCTAAATGCCGAATCTGCGGCCCTCGAGAAGGTGAGCACTCTGCAGCCACCACAGAAGAGACACCCTGGCCCTGGGGGATAGGGTGATCAGCCGATGCATCTGTAGATGCGATCCGGAACACTTGTCCAACAGAACCCATTGAAAGGTCCTCGCATGGAACCTGCCGAAGGGAATGGCCTCGTATAACGCCACCATCTTTCCCAGGACTCACGTGCAGTGATGCACCGACACCTGTTTTGGTTTTAAGAGGTCTCTGACCAGTGTCATGAGTTCCTGAGCCTTCTCCGTCGGGAGAAAAACCTTCTTCTGGTCTGTGTTCAGAATCATGCCCAGGAAGGGCAGACGCGTTGTAGGAAGCAGCTGCAACTTTGGAATATTCAGAATCCAGCCGTGCTGTTTTAACACTTCCCGAGAGCGTGCTACGCTGATCAGCAACTGCTCTCTGGACCTCGCCTTTATGAGGAGATCGTCCAAGTATGGGATAATTGTGACTCCCTGCTTTCGCAGGAGCACCATCATTTCTGCCATTACCTTGGTAAATATTCTCGGTGCCGTGGACAGACCAAACAGCAACGTCTGGAATTGGTAATGACAATCCTGTACCACAAATCTGAGGTACTCCTGATGAGGTGGATAAATGGGGACATGAAGGTAAGCATCCTTTATGTCCAGAGACACCATAAAATCCCCTTCCTCCAGACTTGCGATGACCGCTCTGAGCGATTCCATCTTGAACTTGAACCTTTTCAGGTATATGTTCAGGGATTTTAAATTCAATATGGGTCTGACCGAACCGTCCGGTTTCGGTACCACAAACATTGTCGAATAGTAACCCCTTCCCTGTTGAAGGAGGGGAACCTTTACCACCACCTGCTGGAGATACAATTTGTGAATTGCTGCTAACACTATTTCCCTCTCTATGGGGGAAGCTGGCAGGGCCGATTTGAGGTAACGGTGAGGGGGCATCACTTCGAATTCCAGCTTGTAATCCTGAGACACAATCTCTACAGCCCAGGGATCCACCTGTGAGTGAACCCACTTGTGGCTGAAATTTCGGAGACGCGCCCCCACCGGGCCTGGCTCCGCCTGTGGAGCTCCAGCGTCATGCGGCGGATTTAGAGGAAGCCGGGGAGGACTTCTGTTCCTGGGGACTAGCTGTATTGTGCAGCTTCTTTCCTCTACCCCTGCCTCTGGCAAGAAAGGACGCACCTCGGACTTTCTTGCCTCTATGTGATCGAAAGGACTGCATTTGATAATACGGTGCTTTCTTAGGTTGTGAGGGAATATATGGCAAAAAATTTGACTTTCCAGCCGTAGCTGTGGAGACCAGGTCCGAGAGACCGTCCCCAAACAACTCCTCACCCCTATAAGGTAAAACCTCCATGTGCCTTTTTGAGTCGGCATCGCCTGTCCATTGCCGAGTCCACAGGACCCTTCTGGCGGAAATCGACATTGCATTTATTCTAGAGCCCAGTAGGCTAATGTCTCTTTGGGCATCTCTCATATATAGGACAGCGTCTTTTATATGCCCCAGGGTCAGTACTATAGTATCCTTGTCCAAGGTATCAAGTTCCTCAGATAAGGTATCTGTCCATGCTGCTACAGTACTACACATCCAGGCCGACGCAATCGCCGGCCTTAGCAGGGTACCTGAATGTGTATAAATGGACTTCAGGATACCCTCCTGCTTTCTATCCGCAGCATCTTTTAGGGTGGCCGTATCCTGTGACGGCAGGGCTACCCTCTTGGATAAGCGTGTTAAAGCTTTGTCTACCCCAGGGGAGGATTCCCAGCGTAACCTGTCCGTTGGCGGGAAAAGATACGCCATAAGCATCCGTTTGGAAATCTGCAGTTTTCTATCTGGAGATTCCCAAGCCTTTTCACATAACTCATTTAACTCATGTGAAGGGGGAAAGGTTACCTCTTGCCTTTTTTCCCCATACATATAAACCCTCTTGTCAGGGACTGGGGTTTCCTCTGTGATGTGTAACACATCTTTCATTGCTATAATCATGTAGCGGATGGCTTTAGCCATATTAGGCTGCAACTTTGCATCATCGCCATCGACACTGGAGTCGGAATCCGTGTCGATATCTGTGTCAACAACTTGGGATAGTGGGCGCTTCTGAGACCCCGACGGCCTCTGCGCTGTAGGATCAGGCATGGGTTGAGACCCTGACTGTCCCAAGGCTTCAGCTTTATCCAACCTTTTATGCAAGGAATTAACATTATCATTTAAAACCTTCCAGATATCCATCCAATCGGGTGTCGGCGGCGACCCCACATTCATTTGTACCCGCTCTGTTTCCACATAGCCTTCCTCGTCAAACATGCAGACACAAGCGTACCGACACACCACACACACAGGGGATGCTCTATTTGAAGACAGTTCCCCCACAAGGCCTTTTGGAGAGACAGAGAGAGAGTATGCCAGCACACACCCCAGCGCTATATTACCCAGGAGTCACACAGTAACTTAGTGTTAACCCAGTAGCTGCTGTATATACTGTTTTTACACCAAATTTATGTGCCCCCCCTCTCTTTTTACCCTCTTTCTACCGCGATTCTGCAGGGGAGAGCATGTGGAGCTTCCTCTCAGCGGAGCTGTGGAGAGAAAATGGCGCTGGTGAGTGCTGAGGAAGAAGCCCCGCCCCCTCAGCGGCAGGCTTCTGTCCCGCGTTTTGTGTAAAAATAATGGCGGGGGCTCATGCATATATACAGTGCCCAACTGTATATATGCTGCTTTTGCCAAGAGGTACCTAATTGCTGCCCAGGGCGCCCCCCCCCCCCTGCGCCCTACAGTGACCGGAGTGTGTGGGTTTAGTGTGGGAGCAATGGCGCACAGCTGCAGTGCTGTGCGCTACCTCATATGAAGACTGGAGTCTTCTGCCGCCGACATCGAAGTCTTCTTGCTTCTGACGCCGGCTTCTGTCTTCTGGCTCTGCGAGGGGGACGGCGGCGCGGCTCCGGGATCGGACGACCAAGGGTGCGTTCCTGTGTACGATCCCTCTGGAGCTAATGGTGTCCAGTAGCCTAAGAAGCAGGACCTATCTTCTAGTGAGTAGGGCTGCTTCTCTCCCCTCAGTCCCACGTAGCAGAGAGCCTGTTGCCAGCAGATCTCTCTGAAAATAAAAAATCCTAACAAAATACTTTCTTTCCTAGCAAGCTCAGGAGAGCTCACTAAGGTGCACCCAGCTCGTCCGGGCAGATTCAAACTGAGGTCTGGAGGAGGGACATAGAGCGAGGAGCCAGTGCACACCAGTATCCTAATTCTTTCTTAAAGTGCCCTGTCTCCTGCGGAGCCCGTCTATTCCCCATGGTCCTTACGGAGTCCCCAGCATCCACTAGGACGTTAGAGAAATAATGAATGCATAAAAATCCGGTAAATGCATGACAGGGGGCACTTTACCGTTCTCTGGAAACTCTATGCCATAGCACCCATAAAGCACCAACCGTGCAAGATGGATTGAGCCGAGATCCTAACGGAGATACATTGTCCAGCCCCATCCTGGCTATGTCTTGTGAACTGTGGACCTAATCCATCTGGCTCTAGTCCTCCTGGACAATCAGTTTGTTAAACACTGTGTGACCTCTTAGGTACATACTTAAGTTACCATGTCTAGCATGACCACTGACTCTAATCCAATGTTTTGCTGATTTAGCAAAAGTTGTTAAATTTCCCCATTAATGAGAAAATACACTACTTAAGGATAAACAGGTAGTGTATGCCACTATCCATGTTCTCCAAAAATAAAGCTTTCCAAGATAAGCTTCTAATTCTGACACTTCTGTATTCAAGTTATTTACCTCAAGTCCACCTCACGTAAGGTTGAAAGGATGGTGCATGAAGTGCTGACACACATATACATTATACTTACATCTTCTAAGCCTCTTTACTCCTAGTCTGAACTACGGTATCCTAGGATCCTCGCCTCAAGGCTCACATCACGCCATAAATTTAATGTCTTGACAATAATCGGCCCCTGAAACAATCTTCTGAAATGGAAGTCCACTTCATGGACCAACTGCCATGTTTAGTACTAAATTCTCCTTAGACAATCTGATGCCACCAAAATTACTACTATCCCCTATATCTTCCCAAGAAGACGGTGGACATATTCCAATTGTAGAACAAGATGCCACTAAGTCTATCTCATCTGAATTTATGGATGCAATTTATGGATTTTCTCTGGAAGAATTGACTGGTGAGTGGGCAGTCTTTCTTCCCATTCTGGAAATTATCTACACAGAATCAATCACCACCAAGAACCTCGTCCTTCCCTGATATATGATATGCATGCTACTTACTGTAGCTTTGCCTGAACAGGAGATTATGCTTTCTTCAATGTTTCTAAGGCCTGATTGTCATGACTGCCACATGGATATGTGAATGTGGGCAACCTGATGTCTTTACACATCCCTTCCATTATGACTATTCTAATAGATTCCAAACTGAATCTGTCTATCTGCAGTCCTGTATTAAAGTCCTTGACCTTTCAATGGGGTAAATTTACTAAGATGGGAGTTCTATTTAAGATGGGATGTTGCCCATAGCAACCAATCAGATTCCATGTGTTATCTTCTAGATGGTACTAGATAAATGAGAAGTAGAATCTGATTGTTTGCTATGGGCAACATCCCATCTAAAATAGAACTCCGATCTTTGTAAATTTACCCCAATGTGTCCGTGACTCCCTTTCTGATCACTGGACTACCCAGTTTGGAATGACATTCCATTCCTCTTAAGACTTTCTGACCCTGGTACAGCAACTGCCAATCCAGAAAAAATGTAACTGCTAAATCTATGTTCAGACACGCGTGTCATTACCTGGCGACGGTCGTCGCCGAGAAGCACCGTCGCCGGCTCTGAATGTGATCGCAGTAGCGATTGCAAGAGGATTGACGGAGGGGAGTCGTTCTGGGGTGTCTACTCGCCATTTTCCGGGCGTGGAGATCCGAATGCAGGCGTGTCCAGGCGTTTGGAGGGCGGATGTCTGACGTCAATCCCGGGACCTTCGACGCTGGATCCCTCGCACTGGGTAAGTAAGTCTGACCCTGGTCTTATTTTGCAGGAAACTTTTTTAGCATATCAGGGCTGCACAAGCGATCGCAGCCCTGCAATGCTAAAATACACTCTCCCATAGGCGGCGTCAAGTTGATTGCACGAGCAGCAAAAAGTTGCTACGTGTGATCAACTCGGAATGACCACCAATGTGCAGAAACTCCTGGGCTGTCTTGACCAGTCTGAAGCTTTACCCCAAAGTGTTATGCTTTGATTAAGGGTAGGCACTGGGAGCATCCACCCTAACTATGCACCCTTTAGCAGGGTGAGAGAAGGGGCTGTTGTTATAGAACCGGTCACCCCCACTCCCCTCTTTTCACTAGATAAGGTGGGCTGGTCTAGAGTAGCTGACGTTTGACATTTCTGTAAGGACTGTCAGCAGCGTATTAACAAGACTATTAATCAGGAAAAAAATACTACTAAAGCACAGACTGTGAATCAGATTTAAGCTAGGTACACACTGTTAGATTTCTTTTTGGTTGGCCTAACATTCGGACGATATTTCGGGAAATTGTAGGCACTAATATTTGAGTTACACACTAAAAGATTTTTGTTTTTGTTTTTTAAGGTCAACAATTTTCTGCCACATCACACTGCATTTGCACATGTCTACCCACAAGGAGGATGACATACTGACAAGTAAATATAGGAAATATGGGCAGACTATTGAAAATGCACACACACTACTTGAAATCGGGAAATTGTGGCCAAGATTTTTGGTTTGGGACGACAGATCGGAAAATCGATCGTTTGTTCGTATGTGTGGACAAGATTTTTCAGAATTAAATCGCCAAAACGAACGTTTGTACATACTATACAATAACTTTGGTCATTCTCCCGATTATTGGCAAAACGAGCCAATAATTGTATAGTGTATACTTAGCTTTACTCTGGCAAGATGCACAATTAGTCATCCCATAGAAGTACTCCCTTTTTCAGTAAGGAAAAAAACACTTTTTCAAGGGAAAACATCACACTCAAAGTATTATACCAGTATTGCATACATCATATATATATAAAAAAAATAGGATTTTAATTACCTACCGGTAAATCCTTTTCTCGCAGTCCGTAGAGGATGCTGGGGTCCACATTAGTACCATAGGGTATAGATGTGTTCACTAGGAGCCATTGGCACTTTAAGAGTTTAACAGTATGGACTGGCTCCTCCCTCTATGCCCCTCCTACCAGACTCCATCTAGAAACTGTGCCCGAGGAGACGGACAACTTTGAGAGAAGGATTTTACACAGATAGTGGTGAGATTCATACCAGCTCACACATACAAGGCAAACCAAGCTAACTAGCTTGAAAGTGTAGTTTAGCATAGCAGGGCTGCGATCGCTTGTGCAGCCCTGCTATGCTAAAAAAGTTTCCTGCAAAACAAGACCAGGGTCAGACTTACTTACCAAGTAACAATGCAGTACACAACTAAAAACAGAAGTTGTACTGAACTAGATAAACACTGCAGGAAAACGAAGTGCTGGGCGGGCGCCCAGCATCCTCTATGGACTACGAGAAAAGGATTTACCGGTAGGTAATCAAAATCCTATTTTCTCTTGCGTCCTAGAGGATGCTGGGGTCCACATTAGTACCATGGGGATGTACCAAAGCTCCCAGAATGGGAGGGAGAGCGCGGAGGCTCCTGCAGAACTAATTGACCAAACTTAAGGTCCTCATAGGCCAAAGTATCGAACTTGTAGAACTTTGCGAACGTGTTCGACCCCGACCAAGTAGCTGCTCGGCAGAGTTGTAAAGCAGAGACACCCCGGGCAGTTGCCCAGGAAGAACCCACCTTACGAGTAGAGTGGGCCTTAACAGACGTAGGACACGGCAAGCCTGCTGTAGAATATGCATGCTGGATAGTGAACCTGATCCAGCGAGAGATTGTCTGCTTAGAAGCAGGGCACCCAATTTTCTTGGGATCATACAGGACAAACAGAGTCTGATTTCCTGTGCCGAGCAGTCCTCCTCACATAGATCGTTAGAGCCCTGACAACATCCAAGGACTTTGATGAAATTGAGGAGTCAGTAGAAACTGGCACCACAATAGGTTGCTTGATATGAAATGCCGACACAACCTACGGAAGGAACTGCTGACGTGTCCGGAGCTCAGCCCTATCTTCATGGAAGATCAGGTAGGGGCTTTTACAAGACAAGGACCCCAACTCCGACACGCGTCTAGCAGAAGATAAGGCCAACAAAGTGACAGCCTTCCACGTGAGAAACTTGACCTCAACCTCCTGTAGAGGCTCGAACCAATCCGATTGTAGGAACTGTAACACCACGTTAAGATCCCAGGGTGCCATAGGCGGCACAAAAGGAGGCTGGATGTGCAGAACCCCTTTCAAGAAAGTCTGAACCTCAGGAATGGAAGCCAATTGTTTCTGGAAGAAAATGGATAGGGCCTAAATGTGGACCTTTACGGATCCCAACCTCAGGCCCATATCCACACCTGCTTGCAGGAAGAGGAGAAACCGTCCCAGTTAAAACTCCACCGTAGGAAACTTCTTGGACTCGCACCAAGACGTATACTTTTTCCAAATACGACTGTAATGCTTAGACGTTACTCCTTTCGGAGCCTGTATCGGTTGGAATAACCTTGTTTGGAATGCCTTTCCGCGCTAAATTCTGAACAACTCCATGCCGTCAAACATAGCCGCGGTAAGTCTTGATAAGCGAACGGCCCCTGCTGCAGCAGGTCCTCCCGAAGAGGAAGAGGCCTCGGATCTTCCAGCAGTAGATCCAGAAGATCCGTGTACCAAGCCCTCTTGGCCAGTCTGGGGCAATGAGGACTGCTTGAACTTTTTTTCTCCTTACGAGCTTCAGAATCCTTGGAATAAGTGGAAGTGGAGGAAACGTACACCGACTAGAACACCCACAGAGTTACCAGGGCGTCCACCGTCACTGCTTGCGGATCTCTTGACCTGGAGCAATACCGCCGAAGCTTCTTGTTGAGGCGGGATGCCATCATGTCTATTTGAGGTACACCCCAAAGATCTGTCACTTCCGTGAACACCTTTGGATGGAGGCCCCACTCTCCTGGATGGAGATCGTGTCTGCTGAGGAAGTCCGCTTCCCAGTTGTCCACTCCCAGAATGAAAATTGCTGACAGTGCCAACATGTGCTTTTCCACCCAGAGGATGATTCCTGTAACCTCTGACATTGCAGCTCTGCCCTTCGTTCCGCCCTGTCTGTTTATGCAGGCTACCGTCCTCACATTGTCCGACTGCACTTGAATGGGTCGATCTCGCAAAAGATGTGCCTTGGAGAAGACCGTTGTATACGGCACTTAGTTCCAGAATGTTTATTGGAAGACTGGATTCCCCTTGAGTGACTGCGTCCCATCCCCGGAGACTTGCATCTGTATTTAGAAGGATCCAGTCCTGAATCCCGAACCTGCGGCCCTCCAGAAGGTGAGGCATTTGTAGCCACCAGAGGAGTGAAATCCTTGCTTTCGGCGACAGACGTATCCTCAGGTGCATATGCAGATGAGAACCCGACCACTTGTCTAGGAGATCCAATTGGAAGAATCGAGCATGAAATCTTCCGAACTGCAGAGCCTCGTAAGAGGCAACCATCTTCCCCAGAAGACGAATGCACTGATGAATCGATACCCAGGTTTGCTTCAAGATATCCCAGACCATTGTTTGTATCACCAACGCTTTCTCAACTGGTAGAAACACCCTCTGCACATCTGTGTCGAGGATCATCCCCAACAAAGAATCTCTTTGTCGGCTCCAAATGTGACTTTGGAAGGTTCAGGATACAACCATGGTCCCTGAGCAGACGAGTCGTGAGAGCAATGGACTGCAACAGCTTCTCCCTGGACGACGCCTTTATCAGCAGATCGTCCAGGTATGGAATTATGTTCACTTCCTGTCTGCGGAGGAGGACCATCATCTCTGCCATCACCTTGGTGAACACCCTTGGTGCCGTGGAGAGACCGAAGGGCAGTGCCTGAAACTGATTGTGACTGTCTAACAGTGCAAATCTGAGGTAAACCTGGTGCGGCAGCCAAATCGGAATGTGGAGATACACATCCTTCATATCCAGGGATACCAGAAACTTCCCCTCCTCCAGACCTGAGATCATCGCTCTCAGAGACTCCATTTTGAATTTGAACTCCCTTAGATAAGGGTTTAGTGTTTTCAAGTTCAAAATCGGTCTGACCGAACCATCCGGCTTCGGTACCACAAAAAGATTTGAATAGTAACCCACATTGTGCATATGAGGTGGAACTGGAACAATGACCTCTGACTTTTCCAACTTTTGGATGGCTTCCTGTAGGATAGTCCCGTCTGTCAGTAATGCTGGCAAGCCTGATTTGAAGAATCGGTGAGGTGGGGTTTCTTGAAACTTCAGTCTATACCCCTGGGACACAATATCCTGTACCCAGGGATCCAGGCCGGACGACACCCAGACGTGGCTGAAACGTCCGAGTCTCGCCCCCACCAGCCTGTCCTCCAGGCTGTGTGGTCCACCATCAGGCTGAGGATTTTGAGGCACCAGAAGCAGGCTTCTGGTCCTGGGAGCCTGCAGGTGCAGGCTTTTTGGATTTTGTCCGCCCACCTCTAAAGAAGGTGGTAGGAGGCTTGGACTTTTTTGTCTTAGCGGTCCGAAAGGACTAACATGCAGAGGAAGAAAAGGGTTTCTTTGTAGAAGGCGTTATCCGAGGGACGAAAAGGTGACTTTGCCACAGTTGCCATGGAAATCCACGCATCCAACGCTTCCCCAAATGGAGCCTGACCTGTGTAGGGTAGGTTCTGCACACTTCTCCTGGATTCCGCGTCTGCAGACCATTGGCGTAGCCAGAGTCCCCTGCAAGCTGAGACCGACATGAAAGATATCCTTGCGTTCAGCGTACCCAGGTACTTCATTGACTCCATCATGAACCCTGCAGAATCCTGTATGTTACGTAAAAACAGTTCAATGTCACTTCTATCCATTGTATCCAAGTCCTCTAGTAACGTGCCTGACCACTTTACTATAGCTTTAGAAATCCATGCACAGGCAATAGTAGGGCTTAAGGACACCCCTTAAGCAGTGTATATGGATTTGAGCGTAGTGTTAATCTTACGATGAGCCGGTTCTATTAACGCGGTAGAATGCGTCAACTATGGGCGGGTTTTCCGATCATTTCCATCTTCCTCAGGGAAGGGAAAAGCAACCAGAACCCTCTTGGGAATCTGGAATTTCTTCTCCGGGGTTTTCCAGGATTTTTCAAATAAAGCATTTAATTCTTTAGACGCAGGGAAGGTTAGCGAGGCTCTCTTATCGTCTGTGAAGTAAGCCTCCTCAACCTGCTCAGGTGCTGTGTCAGTAATGTGTAACACATCTCTAATGGCCTCAATCATGAGCTGCACCCCTTTAGCCAGGGATTCCGCCCCCTTTAGCATATCCCCACAGTCTGCCGTGTCAGAGTCGGTATCTGTGTCATCTTGCATAATCTGGGCAAGTGCACATTTTTATAGGTATATGCTAGGGAATTTTAAAGGAATAGGAACAGAACTTGACCAAACTGCCATAGACTTCTTTAAAACCTGAGTTTCAGTCTCAGTATGAGCTACCCTAGTAGAGATCTGAAAGATCATTCGCTTAATAGAGGTCAGCCATTCTGGCTCAGTAATAGGGATCTGAGACAAGACATTACATTCCTGTGTACAAGTAATGGATTCCTCTGGAGAAGAAATGTCCTCTGCAGCATAAGACACAGAGGGGCAGATGTATTAACCTGGAGAAATCATAAGGAAGTAATAAACCAGTGATATGTGCAAGGTAATAAACGCACCAGCCAATCAGCTCCTGTTAATTTACATATTGGAGCTGATTGGCTGGTTTGTTTATCTCCTTGCACATATCACTGGTTTATCACTTCCTTATGCCTTCTCCAGGCTAATACATCTACCCCACTGTCCCTGGACATTGCTATGTGAGAAAACATACACCCACACACACTGGAAAATGTCAGACACCGTTTCCCTCAAAGTACCTTCAGAGAAACACAGAGCTTGGAGCCAGCACAGACTCAGCGCTTTCCTAGGTATAAACAATACAAATACCTGGCGCTGACTGTGTACCTTAATAGACTAAACAGTAAATATACAGCCCCCCCCCCTTCTACAAACCCCTGGAACCACACAGGATAGCTGGAGTCATGTGGAGGGACAGCTCTCCCCGTCAGCGTCTCTGTAGCTGGATCTGCAGGGAGGAAAATGGTGCTGAACGCTGCTGGGTCCGCTCTGAGGAGAAGCTCTGCCCCCTGAAACATGGCGCTGCTTCCCGCACTTTACATCTTTACACTGGCCTGAGGTATGGTGCTGGCAGCGTTACCGAGGTCCCTGACAGCCTGAGTGACCAGTGTAGGGTATAGGTGCTGGCTCAGCGTGCCCCTCATAGCGCCACGCTGTGTACCGCTGAGCCTCCGGAGAGCAGTCAGCATCATGCTCCCACCCTGTTGCCGCCATTCACACCTGCTCCCCACTTCCCGGGGGGCCGGTGACTCACTCGCCACCGGAATCTTCTGGCTCTGTTAGGGGGTGGCGGCAGTGCTGCGGGAGTGAGCGGTCACCTGGGGCGACTACTGATCATCACCCTCACGAGCTCAGTGTCCTGAGCAGTGGAGATAGGGGCCATTAACCTCTCAGGGTTGGAAACTATTTGCCCCCTAAGTCCCACGAAGCAGGGAGGCTGTTGCCAGCAGCCTCCCTGTGCCTAACTCTAATAAAAACAATAAAACTAGAAAAACTCCTATGGAGCTCCCCTAGCTGTGACCGGCTCCTCCGGGCACATTTTCTAAACAGAGTCTGGTAGGAGGGGCATAGAGGGAGGAGCCAGCCCACACTGTTAAACTCTTAAAGTGCCAATGGCTCCTAGTGGACCAGTCTATACCCCATGGTACTAATGTGGACCCCAGCATCCTCTAGGACGCAAGAGAAAAAAAAGCTGCAGCATTACAGCATTTCTTATACAGATTCTGACTCATTCGCACACAGATCTACAAGAGTCACATATCAAATTAATCAGTGCAGTCTCATTAAGTGGTTTTGTCCCATTTGATTGTTTAATTTGTGCGACTAAGACGAAACAGACACTCCGTGCAAACAGAGTCGCATGGTACTGTTGATCCAAGAAGGAAAGTTTGGCACAACTGTGGCAGAAGTGCATGAGGACACATATATAATGTTAACATATTCTGCCTAGCAATAGATCCCTATTCTTAGATTCTTCCAATACATTCATGTGCATTGTTTTAATACAGTTTATTTGAAATAAAAGCTTACATAATTTAGCAGGCACTTCAAATGTTATCATAACTTATAAGATTTTGCATATGTCCGATAGATCAGTAAAAGTATATTGTGCATACCTGTCTTCATGACTCCCAGTACGTACATCTTTCACAGCTGCAAATCCACAGGGAACGCGTGCATATTTATTCAAATTTTCAATTATTGTCTTGCCAACTTGTAGATAATAAGGATCACTTGTTGCCTGTAACAGTTTGTATAAATAGCTTAAATGATTGCTGCCACATACACAGCACATAGCATATCTCACACACACACACACACACACACACACACACACACACACACACACACACACACACACACAGTATATTTAAGGAAACTAAAAACGGCCACATAGTTAGCAAATTAATTGTTTTTGGCATTAGAAAGATACAAGCATGTGAAGTACTGTACAATTATAAGTTAAGTTTTTACTAGAACTAGATTATATAAGAAAAGCAAAACTACATAAAAAGCATAGGCACACAATTTTTTATGTATATTCTGTTTTGAGATTTTCAAATAAACGTTTACAAAACAAATATTGACAAGGTATCAATGTTCACTCGAGATCAATTCAGTGAACTGGACAGTGTCTATAGCCAAAAGAGTCAATAAAACATATAAACATATAAAAGTAACAACTGTAACGTAAAGGTGCACACACACACACTGAGATTTAGTGCAAATCGCAAGGTGTTAGCCACCTTGCGATACCGTTGAACGGTCTAGCGGCGTCAGTATTTCAAGGTTAAATAGTCAAATTTGACTTGCCTGCACAGTCTATCTAGTACTAAAGTATACTCAAATTGGTACTTAGTCAAAATTGCACATAGCCAATATCGCAAGCGCATAGTCCATATCGCATAGTCAAAATCTCACAGTGTGTATGCACCTTAAGATAGAAACTAAAGAGAAAGATACTGTATGAAAAAAAGTAAAGAAGGATTTAAGTTAAAGAAGAAATAGGGAAGGGAGGATCATAAAGCACGGAGGTGGCGAACAGAGACGGTGTCTCTCCATTATCGACCTAATGAGCGCAAAGATGCTCCGTATCCATGCTGACCCACAGTTTTTCACCCAGGTCTTTGAGGTTGGTTCTAAAAGTGGAGGGTATAAAATCAGTTTAGGATAGTACTGGACAGGCCCTGTTACCTGTCCTGGCAGTGCTGTCTCAAAAGTGGATCAGTGGAACAGCCTTCCATCAGAGGTGGGAGAGGCCAATACAGTAACCAGCAACTGTGGGGAGCATGGATGACAATTTTTCTATTGCTACGAATTAAAAGCAACAGCTCTGAATTGGGAACCAGTAAGAAACCCAAATTCAGGCTTGGAATCCTGTGGCAAAGAAACCGTATTTCAGGCTTGGGAACATGTGGCAAGCAGACCCACCACATGGGCCTGTTATTGCATGGCTATCGGGAGGACCCCTTGGCGATTGGGTTCCCAGTTATTTAAGAATTGGTAGCAGCACAGCCACCATGGACCAGTGCATTACAAATTTTTGTTGTTCATTTAGAAAAGTCTAGACAAGGACATATTCTTAAAGTTTACACCAAAATATACTGAAAAGGTTCATACCTTGTACAAGAAATATGTGCTTTCCGCAAACTCTGGTCTTAATGGATGTTGGGCCCAGTGAACTCTGAAATCAGTTGTGAAGGCCTAAAATATGTACACATTATAAATACTATGCAACCAAACACTCACCAATTACAGCAAGACAGAGCAAATAAATAACTTCTAACAGATTAATAAGCTGCAGGTTAATCAGAAGGTTGGTCCTACGAGTTGAGTGCCCAAAGCTATTCAGTTACAGAACCATGAACAATACACGTGCAGCCCAGAGGCAGCAATTAACACCCCTTCCACCTTTGGATGATGACGACATGAAATAATAGCTGCTTTCACAAAACTAGAAACAAAAAAAATGTACACAGAGATAACCAGCTTCTGCATGTAAATATCTCTACAATGAATAGTTCAGTAAACTGTTTTATTCCCGTACAGTGGCCAATATTAACGGCTTGGATGTTGAAATATACGTTATGGTAAGAACTTACCGTTGATAACGGTATTTCTCCTAAGTCCACAGGATAACACTGAGATATGATGAAGACACAGTAGATTTGCAACAAACAGTCAGAGCTTTTTGGCCTCCCAGCATGCAACGAGCCAGTCCACATATCCCCGCCTCCTGGCTCAGGCAAATCAGTTGTTTTTTCAAAGATCAAGGCAGGAGCATCATAGATAGCCCTAATCAGGCAAGAAGAACACACATGCACACCCTTAGTAAAAGGATACTCAAATCAGGTGCGTCAGGGTGGGATCCCTGTGGATTTAAGAGAAATACAGTTATCAACAGTAAGTTCTTACCATAACTTATATTTCTCCGACAGGGTCCACAGGTTATCCACAGGATAACATTGGGATGTACCAAAGCAATTCAGTGGTGGGGACGCTCCTGATTGGACAGGAGAATCCTTCGCCAGAATTCAGCGTCCTGAGAGGCAAAGGTATACAAGGCATAATGTCTAAAGAACGTGTTAATGGAAGACTATGTGGCTGCCTTACATATTTGTTCTGCTGAAGCACCACGTTGTGCTGCCCATGATGGACCTACCTTACGAGTAGAGTGAGCAGAGACATTAGCTGGAACAGGGAGATCAGCCGGAGAATAAGCTTCTGAAATAGTCATCCGAAGCCACCTCGCTAGTGTCTGCTTATCAGCAGGCCATCCTCTCTTTTGAAACCCGCAGGGAACACAGAGAATCTGTCTTTCTGATAGCACTGGTACGATCTACATAGATCCTTAAGGCCCGGACTACGTCCAATGATGCATCTCCCACAGAAAGGTATGGTCCTTGGAAAGCCAGGACTACAAATTCTTCGTTAAGGTGGAATTTAGACACCACCTTAGGAAGATACCCAGATTTAGTTACGAGAACTGCTCTTTATGGATAAAAAAAAAAATCAGAAGTGGAGGACGACATAACAATGCCTCTAAATCTGAAACTCTTCTAGCTGAAGCTATGGCCAGTAGAAAGAGAACTTTAGCTGTCAACCATTTAAGATACATCCTTTTGAGTGGATCAAATGGGGAAACTTGAAGGGCCTTTAGAACTAAACTTAAGTCCCAAGGCACTGTAGGATGAACAAAAGGAGGTTGAATGCGCAGCATTCCCTGGGAAAATAAAAAAAGGGCGCACATCCTGTAGGTTGGCAATTTTCTTTTGGAACTATACAGTCAATGCTGACACTTGCACTCTCAAGGAAGCCACCCTTAAACCTTTATCCATTCCTGCCTGAAGGAAGGCTAGGACTCTGGAAACTCTGAAAGACCTAGGGTCAAATTTCCGTTCACTGCACCATTGAATATAGGCTTGCCATATTCGGTGATAAATGCGAGCTGAGGAAGGATTCCTTGCTCTGAGCATTGTTTGAATTACCTGTTGTGAGAATCCTCTTGACTTCAGGATAGAGGTCTCAAAAGCCACGCCGTCAAAGACAGTCGATCCAGGTGTCTGTGATAACAAGGACCTTAAGTCAGTAGATCTGGACATTGAGGGAGTAGGAATGGAGCATCTATTGACATCCTCTGAAGATCTGTGTACCAATGTCTTCTGGGCCAAGCCAGAGCTATTAGTATAACGGCATCATTTCCTTGTTTTAAATTTCTCACCACCCTAGGTAATAAGGCAATTGGTGGAAACACAAAGGCTAGATGAAAGTCTCATCTTACCGACAGGGCATCCACAAAGATCGCTTTGGGATCCTTTGTTCTTGACCCGTATGCGGGAACTTTGTTGTTCTGACGGGACGCCATGAGATCAATCTCTGAATCTCTGGCAACCCCCCATCTGTCGACCAGGTTTTGGAAGACCTCTGGGTGTAGAGCCCATTCGTTTGCATGAATGTTGTGTCGACTGAGAAAATCCGCTTCCCAGTTTAGGACTCCCGGAATGAACACTGCGGACAAGGCTGCAAGATGAAGTTCTGCCCACTTTAACGTGCGACTAACACCTCCTTCATTGCTTTCTGGCTGCGAGTTCCTCCCAGATGGTTGAGGTACTCTACTGCCGTTGTATTGTCCGAATGGATTTGAACTGGTTTCACCTGAAGGATGTCCTTTGCTTGAATCAGCACCATATATATTATGGTGCTGATATATTTATTGGCATATAATATATTTATTGGCAGGCAACTTTCTTCCTTGGTCCACTGCCCCTGGAAACAAATCCTTCCTGACACCGTTTCCCAGCACTGAAGACTGGCATCCATTGTCAGAATTTCCCAATCTGATATCCAAAAGGGTCTCCCTTTGTCCAGATGGGATGTCTAGCTCAACCTGTAATAACCAGAGGCGTTTAGCATAATCCTGGCCAGGGCTATGAGCTTACCCACCACGCCAAGGTAGCCTCTCATCGGGTAAGTCCCTAACACTAGCTACAGGGGTTCAGGTCCGGGGGGCAGGACACCCAGAGCCACCCAGCCAGACAACCCCAGGGCACAGGGGTGGCTCTGGGGTGTCCTGCCCCCCCAAACCTGAACCCCTGAAGTTAGTGTTAGGGACTTACCCAATGAGAGGCTACCTTGGCGCAGTGGGTAAGCTCATAGCCCTGGCCAGGATTATGCTAAACGCCTCTGGTTATTACAGGTTGAGCTAGTGTGGGACAGTGCACCTGCACCTTTTTCCCCTTGTAAACTCCTGAGACTATGCCAGGATTAAAAGATCATCGAGGTATGGAAAAATTATTATCCCCTGCTGGCGAAGATAAGCTGCCATTACCACCATCATTTTGGTAAATACTCTGGGGGCTATGGCCAATCCGAATGGCAGAACCTGGAACTGAAATTGCTGTTGGAGGATAGCGAACCGGAGATAATGCTGATGGGACAGGGCTATCGGAACATGTAGGTAAGCATCCTGGATATCCAGGGACACCATAAAATCCCCTGGCTTCATGGCCAAAATGATGGAAGGTAAAGTCTCCATATGAAACCGAGGCACCCAAATGTACTTGTTCAGCACTTTTAAAATGGAGTATGGACCAGGACGACCCATTTGGCTTCTGCACAAGAAACAGGTTGGAGTAGAAACCCTGTCCACGTTGTGCAGGAGGAACTGGAATGATTACTCCTGACTGAAGCAATTTCTGAACTTCCTCTTGCAAAGCCTTGGCCTTCGTCTCTACCAAAGACAGGCTGGTACAAAAAAAACCTTTGGGGAGGTTTTTTCTTGAAAGCAAACGCATAACCGTGAGATACCGTTTCTTGCACCCAGGCTTCTGTGGTAGACTGCTGCTAGATCTGTGCAAATTGAAGAAGTCGGCCACCCACCCTGGGATCCCCCAAGGTGGAGGCCCGCACCATCAGGCTGATGGCTTATCTTCTGTTTTAGAAGCTGGTCCTCTAGTAGCCCAATGCTTTTCAGTCTTACCAGACTTATTGTATTGGGACTGCCATCCCCTTTTCCTTTTGCTTTCCCTTGAGACCGAAAGGGCAGAAAAACTTGAATTTTAGGTTTGAATTTGTATGTGGAAAGAAACTTCACTTTCTTGGAGTCTGCTTCTGACTCCAAAATACTGTTTAACTATTTAACAATAAGAATTTACTTACCGATAATTCTATTTCTCGGAGTCCGTAGTGGATGCTGGGGTTCCTGAAAGGACCATGGGGAATAGCGGCTCCGCAGGAGACAGGGCACAAAAGTAAAGCTTTTACAGGTCAGGTGGTGTGTACTGGCTCCTCCCCCCATGACCCTCCTCCAGACTCCAGTTAGGTACTGTGCCCGGACGAGCGTACACAATAAGGGAGGATTTTGAATCCCGGGTAAGACTCATACCAGCCACACCAATCACACCGTACAACTTGTGATCTAAACCCAGTTAACAGTATGATAACAGAGGAGCCTCTGAAAGATGGCTTCCTAAACAATAACCCGAATTAGTTAACAATAACTATGTACAAGTATTGCAGATAATCCGCACTTGGGATGGGCGCCCAGCATCCACTACGGACTCCGAGAAATAGAATTATCGGTAAGTAAATTCTTATTTTCTCTATCGTCCTAAGTGGATGCTGGGGTTCCTGAAAGGACCATGGGGATTATACCAAAGCTCCCAAACGGGCGGGAGAGTGCGGATGACTCTGCAGCACCGAATGAGAGAACTCCAGGTCCTCCTTTGCCAGGGTATCAAATTTGTAAAAATTTACAAACGTGTTCTCCCCTGACCACGTAGCTGCTCGGCAGAGTTGTAATGCCGAGACCCCTCGGGCAGCCGCCCAAGATGAGCCCACCGTCCTTGCGGAATGGGCCTTAACAGATTTAGGCTGTGGCAGGCCTGCCACAGAATGTACAAGTTGAATTTTGTTACAAAACCAACGAGCAATCGACTGCTTAGAAGCAGGTGCACCCAACTTGTTGGGTGCATACAGTATAAACAGCGAGTCAGATTTTCTGACTCCAGCCGTCCTTTAAATGTATATTTTTAAGGCTCTGACAACGTCCAACAACTTGGAGTCCTTCAAGTCGTCTGTAGCCGCAGGCACTACAATAGGCTGGTTCAGGTGAAACGCTGATACCACCTTAGGGAGAAAATGCGGACGCGTCCGCAGCTCTGCCCTATGTCGAAAGGAAAATTAAATAAGGGCTTTTATAAGACAAAGCCGCCAGTTCAGATACTCTCCCGGCCGAAGCCAGGGCCAGTAACAGTCACTTTCCATGTGAGATATTTCAAATCCACATTCTTTAGTGGTTCAAACCAATTGGATTTGAGGAAATCTAAAACTACATTTAGATCCCACGGTGCCACCTTAGGCACCACAGGAGGCTGTATATGCAGTACTCCTTTGATAAAAATCTGGACCTCAGGGACTGAGGCCAATTCTTTGTGGAAGAATATTGATAGGGCCGAAATTTGAACCTTAATAGATCCCAATTTGAGACCCATAGACAATCCTGATTGCAGGAAATGTAGGAAAACGACCCAGTTGAAATTCCTCCATCGGAGCACTCCGCTGCTCGCACCACGCAACATATTTTCGCCAAATACGGCGATAATGCTTCGCGGTGACTTCCTTCCTTGCCTTTATCAAGGTAGGAATGACTTCTTCTGGAATGCCTTTTCCTTTTAGGATCTGGCATTCAACGCCATGCCGTCAAACGCAGCCGCGGTAAGTCTTGAAAAAGACAAGGACCCTGCTGAAGCAGGTCCCTTCTCAGAAGTAGAGGCCACGGATCGTCCGTGACCATCTCTTGAAGTTCCGGGTACCAAGTCCTTCTTGGCCAATCCGGAGCCACTAGTCTTACTCCTCTTTGCCGTATAATCCTCAATACCTTTGGTATGAGAGCCAGAGGAGGAAACACATATACCGACTGGTACACCCAAGGTGTTACCAGCGCGTCCACAGCTATTGCCTGCGGATCTCTTGACCTGGCGCAATACCTGTCCAGTGTTTTGTTGAGGCGAGACGCCATCATGTCCACCATTGGTTTTACCCAACGGTTTAATAGCATGTGGAAAACTTCTGGATGAAGTCCCCACTCTCCCGGGTGAAGGTCGTGTCTGCTGAGGAAGTCTGCTTCCCAGTTGTCCACGCCCGGGATGAATACTGCTGACAGTGCTATCACGTGATTCTCCGCCCAGCGAAGGATCCTGGCAGCTTCTGCCATTGCCCTCCTGCTTCTTGTGCCGCCCTGTCTGTTTACATGGGCGACTGCCGTGATGTTGTCCGACTGGATCAACACCGGTCTTCCTTGAAGCAGAGGTTCCGCCTGGCTTAGAGCATTGTAGATTGCTCTTAGTTCCAGAATGCTTATGTGAAGAGACTTTTTCAGGCTCGACCACACTCCCTGGAAATTTCTTCCCTGTGTGACTGCTCCCCAGCCTCTCAGGCTGGCATCCGTGGTCACCAGGATCCAATCCTGCATGCCGAATCTGCGGCCCTCCAATAGATGAGCCTCCTGCAACCACCACAGAAGGGATACCCTTGTCCTCGGCGACAGGGTTATCCGCAGGTGCATCTGAAGATGCGACCCTGACCATTTGTCCAACAGATCCCTTTGCATGGAATCTGCCGAAAGGGATTGCTTCGTAAGAAGCTACCATTTTTTCCCAGGACTCTTGTGCATTGATGTACAGACACCTTTCCTGGTTTTAGGAGGTTCCTGACCAGGTCAGATAACTCCTTGGCTTTTTCTTCGGGAAGAAAAACCTTTTTCTGAACTGTGTCCAGAATCATCCCCAGGAACAGCAGACGAGTTGTCGGCATTAATTGGGATTTTGGAATATTCAGAATCCATCCGTGCTGCTTTAGCACCTCTTGAGATAGTGCTAAACCCATCTCTAGCTGTTCTCTGGACCTTGCCCTTATTAGGAGATCGTCCAAGTATGGGATAATTAATACGCCTTTTCTTCGAAGAAGAAATATTATCTCGGCCATTACCTTTGTAAAGACCCGAGGTGCCGTGGACAAACCAAACGGCAGCGTCTGAAACTGATAGTGACAGTTTTGTACAACGAACCTGAGGTACCCCTGGTGTGAGGGGTAATTGGAACGTGGAGATACGCATCCTTGATGTCCAAGGATACCATAAAGTCCCCTTCTTCCAGGTTCGCTATCACTGCTCTGAGTGACTCCATCTTGAACTTGAACTTCTTTATGTATAGGTTCAAGGACTTCAGATTTAGAATAGGCCTTACCGAGCCATCCGGCTTCGGTACCACAAATAGAGTGGAATAATACCCCTTCCCTTGTTGTAGAAGAGGTACCTTGACTATCACCTGCTGAGAATACAGCTTGTGAATGGCTTCCAAAACCGTCTCCCTTTCTGAGGGGGACGTTGGTAAAGCAGACTTCAGGAAACGGCGAGGTGGCTCTGTCTCTAATTTCAACCTGTACCCCTGAGATATTATCTGCAGGATCCAGGGATTTACCTGCGAGTGAGCCCACTGCGCGCTGTAATTTTTGAGACGACCGCCTACCGCCCCCGAGTCCGCTTGCGAAGCCCCAGCGTCATGCTGAGGCTTTTGTAGAAGCCGGGGAGGGCTTCTGTTCCTGGGAAGGAGCTGCCTGTTGCTGTCTCTTCCCTCGTCCTCTGCCTCGTGGCAGATATGAATAGCCCTTTGCTCTCTTATTTTTAAAGGAACGAAAGGGCTGCGGTTGAAAGGTCGGTGCCTTTTTCTGTTGGGGAGTGACTTGAGGTAGAAAAGTGGATTTCCCGGCCGTAGCCGTGGCCACCAAATCCGATAGACCGACCTCAAATAACTCCTCTACGCATCGCCTGTCCACTGTCGTGTCCATAAAGCTCTTCTGGCCGAAATGGACATAGCACTTACCCGTGATGCCAGTGTGCAGATATCTCTCTGTGCATCACGCATATAAAGAAATGCATCCTTTATTTGTTCTAACGACAGTAAAATATTGTCCCTGTCCAGGGTATCAATATTTTCGATCAGGGACTCTGACCAAACTACCCCAGCACTGCACATCCAGGCAGTCGCAATAGCTGGTCGTAGTATAACACCTGCATGTGTGTATATACCTTTTTGGATATTTTCCATCCTCCTATCTGATGGATCTTTAAGTGCGTCCGTCTCAGGAGAGGGTAACGCCACTTGTTTTGATAAGCGTGTTAGCGCTTTGTCCACCCTAGGAGGTGTTTCCCAGCGCTCCCTAACCTCTGGCGGGAAAGGGTATAAAGCCAATAACTTCTTTGAAATTAGCAGTTTTTTATCGGGGCACCCCACGCTTCATCACACACGTCATTTAATTCTTCTGATTCGGTAAAAACTACTGGTAGTTTTTTCACACCCCACATAATACCCTGTTTAGTGGTACCTGTAGTATCAGCTAAATGTAACATCTCCTTTATTGCCAAAATCATATAACGTGTGGCCCTACTGGAAAATACGGTTGATTCGTCACCTTCACCACCGGAATCAGTGCCTGTGTCTGGGTCTGTGTCGACCGACTGAGGCAAGGGACGTTTTACAGCCCCTGACGGTGTTTGAGGCGCCTGGACAGACACTAATTGAGTGTCCGGCCGCCTCATGTCGGCAAACGACTGCTTAAGCGAGTTGACGCTATCCCGTACTTCCACAAATAAAGGCATCCATTCTGGTGTCGACCCCCTAGGAGGTGACATCCTCATATTTGGCAATTGCTCCGCCTCCACACCAATAACGTCCTCATACATGTCGACACACACGTACCGACACAGCAGACACACAGGGAATGCTCTATACGAAGACAGGACCCACTAGCCCTTTGGGGAGACAGAGGGAGAGTCTGCCAGCACACACCAAAAAGCGCTATATATGACAGGGATAGCCTTATGATTAAGTGCTCCCTTATAGCTGCTTTTATATTAATATATTGCCATTTATTCTGCCCCCCCTCTCTGTTATACCCTGTTTCTGTAGTGCAGTGCAGGGGAGAGACCTGGGAGCCTTCCTGACCAGCGGAGCTGTGACAGAAAATGGCGCCGTGTGCTGAGGAGATAGGCCCCGCCCCTTTTTCGGCGGGCTCGTCTCCCGCTATTTAGTACATTTAGGCAGGGGTAAATATCTCCATATAGCCTCTGGGGCTATATGTGAGGTATTTTTAGCCTTTTTAAAGGTTTTCATTTGCCTCCCAGGGCGCCCCCCCCCAGCGCCCTGCACCCTCAGTGACTGCCGTGTGAAGTGTGCTGAGAGGAAAATGGCGCACAGCTGCAGTGCTGTGCGCTACCTTAAGAAGACTGCAGGAGTCTTCAGCCGCCGATTCTGGACCTCTTCTTGCTTCAGCATCTGTGAGGGGGCCGGCGGCGTGGCTCCGGTGACCATCCAGGCTGTACCTGTGATCGTCCCTCTGGAGCTTCATGTCCAGTAGCCAAGAAGCCAATCCATCCTGCACGCAGGTGAGTTCACTTCTTCTCCCCTCTGTCCCTCGTTGCAGTGATCCTGTTGCCAGCAGGAATCACTGTAAAATAAAAAACCTAAGCTAAACTCTCTAAGCAGCTCTTTATGAGAGCCACCTAGAATTGCACCCTTCTCGGCCGGGCACAAAAATCTAACTGGAGTCTGGAGGAGGGTCATGGGGGGAGGAGCCAGTACACACCACCTGACCTGTAAAAGCTTTACTTTTGTGCCCTGTCTCCTGCGGAGCCGCTATTCCCCATGGTCCTTTCAGGAACCCCAGCATCCACTTAGGACGATAGAGAAAAATAATTATCTCCAGTAAAAGGTAGAGACTCCAAAAACTTTTTGGATTCTGAATCAGCTTTCCATGTACGTAGCCAAACTGCTCTGTGAGCGGCTACTGCTGAAGCTGATGCCTGAGAGGCAATTGTACCCATATCCAAAGCTGCTTCTTCCAAGAACATACAGACAAGGTGAGGAAAAGGGGATCAGTTTCTCTGGGTGCACTCTTTTCCCAAGACCAATAAAGATTTTTGATATCAGATTTGTGTCTCTATACTTTTTTTATATATATGTATATATTAACACTTGATTTATTTTGTAGTACCTACCAATACCCATATGGAATAAATCAACTTTATTAATGTCCCATATGAAGTATTATGACCCTAAATTGGGCCGTAAAAGTGAAATATAAAAACAATAAAAAAATAGTAGACGTGAATCATGGAAAAATGGACAAATAAAGAAAAAGAGAATTTATTTGTCCTGGTGTTAAATAATAAAGAAGATTAAAATCAAAGCCGTGTGCCGCCTGTCATTTATTAATGTTTTATGTAACTTAGTATTCCAGTGTTATATTTCGAAGAAGAATAAAGGTTGGGATATATATATATATCTGTTTATGTATTCTTTGTTATTATTGTAATAATCCCTGATTGATAATAAAGTTCTTCATAAATCTATAACTTCTTTGTTTCTTCCAAGAACATTGCAGCCTGTTTGATATGTACAACATGGGATTTTTGCTCTCTAGATGCCATTGAAAGATCCCCTTCCAATGCATCCACCCCGGCAGCCACTGCTTTCTTAAGCCATGGATGGTCTAATGATTGCCCCAGACATGAAAAAAAGTTTTTTTTGAAAACCATCTACTCTCTTATTCGTGACATCATTTAATGATGTTGAAGGCAGAGGTAATGCAGATTTTCGCACTAATCGAATAGGCCACCTCCCTCTTTAAACAGTCCCCAGCCGGAAAAGGATAATTGGAATTCCATGTCCTAGGAATTCTAAATTTCTTACTGGGCGTAGCCCAAAACACTTCCATAATTTCCGTCAGCTGCTCTGACCCAGAAAACTCAGTCTTAACTGTTTTGGAACGTTTAAACACAGGTGCCTTGGATTTTAACACAGGCTCTGCTCATTCTTCTAAGGATAGAATGGCTTTCATTTCATTAATTAACTCAGATATGTCCACTGAGCTGAAACCTTCTTCCTCGTCTTCATATGCAGAACCAGAGTGTAATGAGTCTTCATCCTCCGACGAATCCTCATCTGAAACATGTGTAAACTGTGAAGATGTTGTTTCATGTCTATGTAATTGACTTACCACTGGCTTTTCAGTCTGTTTCTGTTGAGAGGCTGCTGCTTCCCCTGCTGGAAGTGATAAACTGCAGGTGGAAAGCTGTATGTAAGGGTTAATAGTGTAACCTGTCCCTGGTACAGACGTTGGAATTATCCGCTCAGCTATACTGGATAATGTATGTGCAAACAAAGCCCATGGGAGAATCAACTTGCACCTGTGTCTGCCTTGTATTTTTAAAGAGACCTTGGTGAAAGCTAAAACAATTTGCACACAAACCATCCTCAACCAGATCCTGAGGAGTTAACCCAGCCTTGCGCGACACAAATAATATGAGTATAGGTGCTGCTGAGTGTATTTTCCTCACCTTTGCCACTCTTAGACATGATAATCAAACACTTACACAATGTTCTACACAATTTGTGACTGTAATCACTTTAAGTTGGTTAAAGTGACATACAAGCGGACCGTACCCTGCTTTGCACCAGCGTTGAAGATTGGAATAGACCGAAAAACTGACGGAATTTATAGTAAAGTCAGCAATCACAAGTCACAAGTTATACATTAGTATAATAAGCAATATGAGCACATAATCAACTACAAATACAATTTCAAGTATGTACATATTACTGCATTACCTTATGTAAGATTTTAACCGTATTCAGACGCATAGCGGAAGAAAACAAATCAGACTCGTATGCATTAGGCACTTTTCCAACTATTCATACTCAAAAAGGTAGAGAGAGACTTAGTGCTGTATTGCCCGTACTCAGTAGAGTGGGATACAGGGAAACTCACCCCGCTTCCAGGAGTGATCAATACGTTTGCGAACGCTGAGTGGATCCAGACGCTAATAGTGCACACCACCGCTCCGTGAACCTACAGTGAACTCAGACGCCCAAGTGAACACTGATGCACCAGCCATCTATGCTGGGACTGGGTCCCCTTAGATACACAGCATCTCAGACGGAAGCGGGAAAAACAGTTCATGGCGGGAAACTCGTAGGAAACTGGTCATGAACCGGGGGGAGGGGCGATTAGGGGAGCGTCTCACTCCCCACTGCTGACTTCAACCCTAGGGATTGCGGCCTCATACTACCCCTGGAGCATGTGATCCCTAACGCCTAGCGCTGGTGCTCCCTAAGTGGCAGCTGCGTCACCGACTGTTTGGTAGTCTCCAGCCAAAACAGTGTAGCTGTGTCCGCGTTCCTCCTCTAAGCGGAACCGATGCCTTACCTTCTTCCCTGTGCTCCGGCCACAGCCTGGTAACGTCTGCTGGACTGCTAGTATATCCGACACAGACGCCCGCCAAAACAGCACTGTACTCGTGGGTAAGCGTTATCGCAACCCGACGGGGAGTTGTTGGAGCAACTCTTTCTAAGGTACGTATAAGACGCTTTTTAGAAAGATCACTCAATAAAAAATATTAAGACTATAAAATAAGATTTACTTACCGGTAAATCTATTTCTCGTAGTCCGTAGTGGATGCTGGGGACTCCGTAAGGACCATGGGGAATAGACGGGCTCCGCAGTAGACATGGGCACTTTAAGAAATAATTTAGATTATGGTGTGCTCTGGCTCCTCCCTCTATGTCCCTCCTCCAGACCTCAGTTAGAGAAACTGTGCCCGGAAGAGCTGACAGTATAAGGAAAGGATTTTGGTAATCTAGGCAAGATACATACCAGCCACACCAATCACACCGTATAACTTGTGATAAACTTACCCAGTCAACAGTATGAACAACAACAGAGCATCAGTACAACCCTGATGCAACTATAACATAACCCTTATTGCAGCAATAACTATATACAAGTATTGCAGAAGAACTCCGCACTTGGGACGGGCGCCCAGCATCCACTACGGACTACAAGAAATAGATTTAAAGGTAAGTAAAATCTTATTTTCTCTAACGTCCTAGTGGATGCTGGGGACTCCGTAAGGACCATGGGGATTATACCAAAGCTCCCAAACGGACGGGAGAGTGCGGATGACTCTGCAGCACCGATTGAGCAAACACAAGGTCCTCCTCAGCCAGGGTATCAAACTTATAGAACTTTGCAAAAGTGTTTGAACCTGACCAAGTAGCCGCTCGGCACAGCTGTAATGCCGAGACCCCTTGGGCAGCCGCCCAAGAAGAGCACATCTTCCTAGTGGAATGGGCCTTAACGGATTTTGGCAGCGGCAATCCAGCCGCAGAATGAGCCTGCTGAATCGTATTACAGATCCAGCGAGCAATAGTTTGCTTTGAAGCAGGCGCCCCAAGCTTGTTGGAAGCATACAGGATAAACAAAGATTCTGTTTTCCTGACCCTAGCCGTTCTGGCTACATAAACCTTTAAAGCCCTGACCATATCAAGTAACTCGGAATCCTCCAAGTCAGTAGTAGCCACAATAGGTTGGTTTATATGAAAGGATGAAACCACTTTCGGCAGAAACTGTGGGCGGGTCCGCAATTCTGCTCTATCCGCATGGAAAACCAGATAGGGGCTTTTATGTGACAAAGCCGCCAATTCCGACACACGCCTAGCCGAAGCCAAGGCTAGTAGCATGACCACCTTCCACGTGAGATATTTCAATTCCACCGTTTTGAGTGGTTCAAACCAGTGTGATTTCAGGAAACTCAACACCACGTTAAGATCCCAAGGTGCCACTGGAGGCACAAAAAGGGGCTGAATATGCAGCACTCCCTTTACAAACGTCTGAACTTTAGGAAGAGAAGCCAGTTCTTTTTGAAAGAAAATGGATAGGGCCGAAATCTGGACCTTAATGGACCCCAATTTTAAGCCCAAAGTCACTCCCGACTGTAGGAAATAAAGGAAACGGCCCAGCTGGAATTCCTCCGTAGGGGCATTCCTGGCCTCACACCAAGCAACATATTTCCGCCATATACGGTGATAATGTTGAGCCGTCATGTCCTTGCTAGCCTTTATCAGCGTAGGAATGACCTCATCCGGAATGCCTTTTTCTGCTAGGATCCGGCGTTCAACCGCCATGCCGTCAAACGCAGCTGCGGTAAGTCTTGGAACAGACAGGGCCCCTGTTGCAACAAGTCCTGTCTTAGAGGCAGAGGCCACAGGTCCTCTGTGAGCATTTCTTGCAGATTTGGATACCAAGTCCTTCTTGGCCAATCCGGAACAATGAGTATTGTTCTCACCCCTCTTTTTCTTATGATTCTCAGCACCTTGGGTATGAGAGGAAGAGGAGGAAATACATAGACCGACTGGAACACCCACGGTGACACCAGTGCGTCCACAGCTATCGCCTGAGGGTCCCATGACCTGGGGCAATACCTCTGTAGCTTTTTGTTGAGGCAGGATGCCATCACGTCCACCTGTGGCAGTTCCCACCGACTTGCAATCTGCGTGAAGACTTCTTGATGAAGTCCCCACTCTCCCGGGTGGAGGTCGTGCCTGCTGAGGAAGTCTGCTTCCCAGCTGTCCACTCCCGGGATGAACACTGCTGACAGTGCGCTTACGTGATTCTCCGCCCAGCGAAGAATTCTGGTGGCTTCTGACTGAATCAGAACCGGTTGGTCGCGAAGCAGGGTCTCCGCTTGACGTAGGGCGTTGTATACGGCCCTTAATTCCAGGATGGTGATGTGAAGGCAAGTCTCCTGACTTGACCACAGACCTTCGAAATTCCTTCCCTGTGCGACTGCTCCCCACCCTCGGAGGCTTGCATCCGTGGTCACCAGGACCCAAGTCCTGAATGCCGAATCTGCGGCTCTCGAGAAGGTGAGCACTCTGCAGCCACCACAGGAGAGACCCTGGCCCTGGGGGATAGGGTGATTAACCGATGCATCTGAAGATGTGATCCGGACCACTTGTCCAGTAAGTCCCATTGAAAAGGTCCTCGCATGGAACCTGCCGAAGGGAATGGCCTCTTATGATGCCACCATCCTTCCCAGGACTCGAGTGCAATGATGCACGGACACCTGTTTTGGTTTTAATAAGTTCCTGACCAGTGTCATGAGCTCCTGAGCTCTCTCTATCGGGAGATAAACCCTTTTCTGGTCTGTGTCTAGAATCATGCCTAGGAAAGGCAGATGAGCCGTAGGAACCAACTGCGACTTTGGAATATTTAGAATCCAGCCGTGTTGCCGTTACACTTCCAGAGAAAGTGATACGCTGTTCAGCAACTGCTCTCTTAATCTCGCTTTTATGAGGAGATCGTCCAAGTACTGGATAATTGTGACACCTTGCTTCCGCAGGAGCACCATCATTTCCGCCATTACCTTGGTGAAGATTCTCGGGGCCGTGGGGAGACCAAACGGCAACGTCTGAAATTGGTAATGACAATCCTGTACCGCAAATCTGAGGTACGCCTGATGAGGTGGATAAATGGGGACATGAAGGTATGCATCCTTTATGTCCAGAGACACCATAAAATCTCCCCCTTTCAGGCTTGCGATGACCGCTCTTAGCGATTCCATCTTGAACCTTTTCAGGTATATGTTCAGGGATTTTAAATTCAATATGGGTCTGACCGAACCGTCCGGTTTCGGGACTACAACATGGTCGAATAATAACCCCCTCCTTGTTGAAGGAGGGGAACCTTGACCACCACCTGTTGAAGATACAATTTGTGAATTGCAGTTAACACTATTTCCCTCTCGTGGGGGGAAGCCAGCAGGGCCGTCGGTGAGGGGGCATCTTTCTCAAAGTCCAGCTTGTATCCCTGAGACACAATATCAATTGCCCAGGGATCCAACAGGGAGTGAACCCACTTGTGGCTAAAATTACGAAGACGTGCCCCCACCGGGCCTAGCTCCGTGGAGCCCCAGCGACATGCGGTGGATTTTGTAGAGGCCGGGGAGGACTTCTGTTCCTGGGAACTAGCTGTGTTGTGCAGCTTCTTTCCTCTGCCCCTGCCTCTGGCAAGAAAGGACGCACCTCGGACTTTCTTGTTTCTTTGTGATCGAAAGGCTGCATTTGATAATGTCGTGCTTTCCTAGGCTGTGCAGGAATATAAGGCAAAAGATCAGAATTACCAGCTATAGCTGTGGAGACCAGGTCCGAGATCCCTTCTCCACACAATCCTCAGCCTTCCATATGCCTCTTAAGTCGGCATCACCTGTCCAATGCATATTCTACAGGACACGTCAAACAGACTAATGTCTCTCTGGGCATCTTTAATATCTATCTATCTATATCTATATCTATATCTATATCTATATATATATATATCTATATATATATATATAGATATATATATATATATATATAGATATATATATATATATATATATATATATACACACACACATACATACTAGGGTCTCAATCTCTGCTAATAAGGTACCTGACCACGCTGCTACAGCGCTATAAACCCATGCCGACACAATCGCCGGTCTGAGTAGTGTACCAGACTGTGCACGCTATCTGCAGGATCCCTGAGGATAGCTGTTAAGTCAGGGCTATCTTTTGGGCAAACGTGACACCCTAGGGGAAGATTCCCATCGTATCCTGGCCCTAGTAGGGAAAGGATACTCCCTGAGAATTCTTTGTGGGAAACTGCAGTCTCTTGTCTGGAGATTCCCGCTCTTTTTCATCACGAGAGGAGGGAAATTTACCTCAGCTTTCTTCCCCTTAAACATGTGTACCCTTGTGTCAGGGACAGATGAGTCATCAGTGATATGCAAATCATCTTTTATTACAATAATCATATATTGAATACTTTCCTGCCATTTTGGCTGTAACTTTGCATTATCGTAGTCGACACTGGAGTCAGACTCCGTGTCGATATCAGTGTCTATTATTTTGGATAGTGATCATTGAGAGACTCTGAAGGTCTCTGCGACATAGGGACAGACATGGGTCGATTCCCTGTCTGTTCTCTAATCTTTTGTGCAATAATTTCACCTTAGCACTTAATTACACATATCCAAACAGGTGTCGGCGTTGTCGACGGAGACACCCCTCACACACACCTTTGCTCCATCTTCTCCTTAGGGGAGCCTTTTACCTCAGACGCGTCGACACACACGTACCGACACACCACACACTCAGGGAATGCTCATCTGAAGAGACAGAGAGAGAGTATGCCAGCACACACCCCAGCGCTATTAACCCAGGAATAACACAGTAACTTAATGTTAACCCAGTATCTGCTGTTTATATTGATTTTTGCGCCTAATTATGTGCCCCCCCTCTCTTTTTACCCTCTTCTTCCGTGTATCTGCAGGGGAGAGGCTGGAGAGCTTCCTCTCAGCGGTGCTGTGGAGAAAAAACATGGCGCTGGTGAGTGCTTAGGAAGAAGCCCCACCCCCTCAACGGCAGGCTTCTGTCCCGCTTAAATATACATTTTCTTGGCGGGGGCTCATACATACATACAGTGCCCAACTGTATATATGCTAAACTTTTGCCAAAGAGGTCCCAATTGCTGCCCAGGGCGCCCCCCCCTTCGCCCTGCAACCTTACAGTGACCGGAGTATGTGAGGTGTGTGTGGGAGCAATGGCGCACAGCTGCAGTGCTGTGCGCTACCTCAGTGAAGACCGGAGTCTTCTGCCGCCGATTTCGAAGTCTTCTTGCTTCTCATGCTCACCCGGCTTCTGTCTTCCGGCTCTGCGAGGGGGACGCCGGCGCGGCTCTGGGATCGGACGACGAGGGTGAGATCCTGTGTACGATCCCTCTGGAGCTAATGGCGTCCAGTAGCCTGAGAAGCAGTACCTATCTTCAGAGAGTAGGGCTGCTTCTCTCCCCTCTGTCCCACGATGCAGGGAGTCTGTTGCCAGCAGAGCTCCCTGAAAATAAAAAACCTAACAAAATACTTTTACAGCAAGCTCAGGAGAGCTCACTGAACAGCACCCAGCTCGTCCGGGCACAGATTCAAACTGAAGTCTGGAGGAGGGACATAGAGGGAGGAGCCAGAGCACACCAGAATCTAAATTCTCTCTTAAAGTGCCCATGTCTCCTGCGGAGCCCGTCTATTCCCCATGGTCCTTACGGAGTCCCCAGCATCCACTAGGACGTTAGAGAAAAATAAAATAAGAAAGCTTAGGGCTGCTAAAATAGCAGCCCTCTTGACAATGGCCCAACTCCTGATTTGCCTGAGCCGGGGATAAATGGACGGGCCCGTTGCATGCTGGGAGGACGAAAAGCTTTGATCGTTTGGTGCAAATCCGCTGTCGCTTCGTCATATTCCAATGTTATCATGTGGATAACCTGTAGACTCTGCCGGAGAAAGTCTACATATACGAACGACCCTTGCTGAAGATCCTCTCTCAGTGGTAGGGGCCATAGATCGTCTACTAGAAGAGAGATGAGATCTGCGACCATGCCCTGCATGGCCAGTCTTGGGCAACGAGGATTGCTTGCATCTTCTCTGTCGGTATCCTCTTTAGAACTCTTGGGAGAATGGAAATGGAGGAAACAAAATACACCTTCTGGCAATTCCAAGGCGTCGCATATCGCTACCGCCTGTGGGTCCCTTGGTCTCGAACAACAGCGGTGAAGAGTCTTGTTGCTTTGAGAAGCTATCAGGTCTAATTGTGGCCGACCCCACCAGGATTCTATCTGGTGAAAAGCTTGGGGATGAAGACCCCACTCTCCCGGGTGTAGCTTGTCTGCTGAGGAAGTCCACTTCCCAGGTGTCCATTCCTGGAATTAAGACTGCCACAATTGCTGTGGCATTGCTTTCTGCCCAGTGAAGAACTCGGTTACGTCTATCATAGCTGCTCTGCCTTTTGGTATGCCCTGGCGGTTTTCAAGGATGCCACTGCATTGTCAGATGGTACCTGAATGGTCTGGTACTGAAGTAGGAAAGCAGCCTGTCGTAGGGAATTGCAGATTGCTCGTAATTCCATAATATTCATTGGACGAGGTAGTCCCTAGCAACGACCACCTGTCTTTAAATTGCGCGCTCTGGGTTACTGCTCTGCAGCACCCGAGGCTCGCATCCATTGTTAGCAAAGTCCAATTGAGAATTCCGATAACTCGTCCCTTCACCAGGTGTGAGGTTTGTAGCAACCACAGCAATGCCACTCATCTGCGATGAAAGATGGATCAGTCAGTACATGTGCAAATGTTATCTCGACCCTTTTGCGAGGAGATCCAGCTGGAATGTTCGGGAATTAAATCTTCCATACTAAGTTGCTTTGAAGGAGACAACCATCTCCCTAGTAGGGTATGCAAAGATGGACATATACCTTTTGTGGTTGAAGGACTGAGTGTACCAAAATATGGATTGCTGTAGCCCTTTCCAGAAGAAGAAACACGCTCTGAGATACTGTATCCAGAATCACACCCAGAAACTGAAGTTCCTGAGTAGGTAGTAAGTGGGATTTATTGAGATTGAGAACCCACCCATGATTGAGAGTAATGCTGCGCAGTAAGTGTTCCTTGGATGGTGCATTTATGAGCAGATCGTCCAGTTATGGTACAATGTTTACTCCCTAAAAAATGGAGATATAATATCTCCGCCATGACCTGTATATAGACTGTCGGTGCTGTTAAAAGACGAAAGGTAAGGCCTGGAATTGATAATGATTGTAGGAATGCCTTGTGCAGCGCCGATATTGGAATACGGAGGTAGTAGGCCTCCTTGATATCCAGGGATATCCGGAACTCTCCTCTTTCCATTGTTGTGGTGATTACTCGCAGAGATTCTATATTTAATTTGAAGACCAGTAGGTTCGTGGACTTCAGATTCAGAATGGGCCTGACCTACCCTTCTGGTTGAACTGTGACAACTACCTCTGCTATCAGAAGTCTGTTTATAGACTCCTGTAATATTACCGGAGACTGTAAAGAAACTGGTAACCTGAAGCGACAGATCTGTGAGGAGGAGATGTGTCGAACACTATCTTGTAGCCCTGAGAGATCACATTCCTGATCCTCCTGGCAGGAGCGTTTCCAAATGTTTTAGACCTGCGTCTACCCTGAGATCCCCAAGTGTAGGGGTAGAACATATGCTGAAGGCGCTGTGACAACAGAACTGCTGCTCTGTACCTATTTCCCTGTCCACGTGCTGCTGTTGATCGAAATCTTGAAGCACGAAAAGAATGAAAAGACGGGCCCAAATAAGCCCGCCATGCCGCTGGAGCAGCCGAAGGAAGGCAAGTGAATTTTACAGCAGCAGCTGTAAAATTCCACTCATTTAAGAGGACTTAAATAAGTGGATCATGTATGATCCACTTATTTAAGTCCTCTCCAAACAACACTTCTCCTGTATATGGTAGAGACTCTACCTCTCTCTTGGAATCAGCAGCTGCTGTCCACTGATGCAGCCACAAGGCTCACCTTGTGGCGACTGCCCTTGCTGATATAGTAGAGATCAGCATGTAATTCGCCTGGTTGTTTCACACCACTAGGCAGCTACTTCCTGTATGTGTTGTGCGAGAGTGACTAAATCATCTGAGACTTTTATACTTGGAAACCTTCTGCTAGATTTGAATCCCATTTTTCTATGGCCTTAGAAACCCAGCATCCCACAATTAGTGGTTGCAGGGCCACTGCTGCAGCTGTAGAAAATGATTTTAGTGTGCTTTCTATCATCTGAGGCTTTGTCCTCTTGCGGTCTGACAACAGTCTTTGAGAAGTCGCCCCTGGAACTGGAAGCACAATATTTTTCGAAAGGCGCGAGACTAATGGGTCCACAGTTGGTGGGTTCATCAGGTGGTTTCTATCCTCTGGAGGAAATGGAAAGGATGATAGAAATCTCTGAGGAATGCAAAATTTGTTATCTGGATGTACCAAGTTTAAACTGTGTATTCAATTTATGGGATACAGAAAAAGTGACCACAGACTTCTGTGGTTTACTGAAGTATACAGGTTGCTACAGTGTCTGGTATTCCAGAATGTCTTATTGCAAACAGGGAGCTTCCACTCCCTGGGTAGGGGTGTTAGCCTCCTTTGAGGCATGCGACTAATGTCTGCAGTAATTTGATACTTTAGGTAATACTATAAACAGGATGCAGTCAATTTACCTCCGGTCGAAATCCCGACAGCAATTGACCGATGGTCAAAATCCCGACATGGACAAAATGCCAACATGAATTTGTCATTGAAACCGACTTGTTCATACTTTACCATCCCAGTGGACCTGGAGGGGGAATATAATAGTGTGCCGAGCGCAGCGAGGCACCATGCCCAAAGCATGGCGAGAGCAGCGAGCCATGCGGTACACTTATGTGGTGTCCATGTCGACCCACACACAAAAAAACAAAGAAAAATGCATGTCGGTATTTTGACCTGTCGGTATTTTACATGTCGGCATTTTACATGTCGGCATTTTGACCTTGTCGGTATTTTAAATGTCGGTACTTTGTCCATGTCAGGGTTTTTACCTTGTCGGGATTTTGACAGTCTGTCAATTGCTGTCGGGATTTTGATTGGAGGTATTTCATACCGAACCCCTATAAACACAGGTCAAACCCGGGATTTAAACTAGTGACCCTGACAACACTGTGTGCAGGGAACATCACTGTGAGCAGGGATCTTAACCCCTATGCTACAGAAAACAAAAAAAAAATTTTCCCAATTTTAGTGCGCAAGAAAAACCCCCTATAATGCAGCTAGTTATGTATATCAGAGTAATGCATCCAGGTTACTCAGAAATAGTGAAAAGAAGAAAAGGATAGATATACACACTCCAGCGCTAAGGAGAGTACCACATTCACAGAGTGAGTTCAGAAAGCTTCATACAAAAAACTTATCACCAATGTGGATAATAAGTTTAGTTAATACTTAACGTTAGGGAAGTGATCAACACAAATGTAGGATGATCTTAGTCCATAGATTTCCACAGTTTACCATATGAAAGGAACAAAAGAATATATGATAGTGCAGATTATTTAAAACAAGATTCAAATTTTAATACAGGTATCCACTTACAAACATAGAGTTTGGATTGAGCCTGATATTGTTCCTGTAGTGGCAATTTCAGCATCTAGTAGGTACATCGATTCCAAGTATACCCCGAATCTTTCATGTTGACTCCATAGTAAGGTATATGATACCATAAAAAGAAGAATATAGATAGTGCAAGTATGTAAAAACAGCCAAAAGATTTTAATACAAATATGCACTTACAAACACTTGAAAAAACACAGCATAACGGGTTCCCCACTGGCAAAACAGCATAGGTGAGTTCCTGATGTTTCGAGGAATTCCAACACTCACTTCCGGAATGTGAATGCTGTAACAGACCTACGATCTCCAGCCATGCAGGGTATCCGTCCCAAAGCCACGCTAGACGCGTTTCAGACCAAAGTCCTTCCTCAGTAGCGTGGCTTATGTTCTCCTGAATGTCCTTATATTGAGAATAAACAGGTGCGCCCAATCCCCGCTAATTTGCGCCGTCCGCGCGTCAAACACGTGTCACAGCCGGAACCGGAAGTGATGTCGCGATTTGCGTTCCATCCAACCGGAAATGGTTCATATGCGTTCCACAGTCGTTTTCTGAATGCCAAGCGTGTCCGTCACTACCGGAAACGGAAGTGACGTCATAATTTGCGTTTCACTTGGCCGGAAGGAGATCACATATGTTCCAAGTCCATTTCTCTAACAGGAGTCTTTAACAACAAGTCCAGATACAAGATCCTCTTAATACAATACAAAACTAAAGAGGATAAAATTGTTAATAAGAATAAACATGAATGGGCCTTCTTTAGCCAATATAATAATTGTCACCGAGAGATAGAAAAGGTTTTTATCAACAATTGGAAACTACTACAACAAGATCCAATTATAGGTACAATTATTCCAAATAAACCGGTCTTTGTCTATAGGAAGGCACCGTCCTTAAAAGATCATTTGGTTAAAAGCAATTTAACAACTGAGATTAGGCAGAGCATTAGAACAAAAGGTTTCCATCGATGCGGGGATTGTCTTATGTGTAAGACAGTTAAGACAAAAGATAAAGTTAGTAGTCTAGACATTGGGGGTAAAATATACCCTATTAATGAATTCATTACCTGCCATTCCAAAAATGTCGTATATCTTTTAGAGTGTACTTGCGGCTTGCTATATGTGGGTAAGACCACGAGACAATTAAAAATTAGAGCAGCCGAGCACATTTACAACATTAGGAAATCTCTTTTGACTCACAATGTCTCTGCTCATTTCCATAATTATCATGAATCAAGGGAATGTTTTATTAAGAATTTTTGGGGTATTCAATTGTTACTGCCTAGATCTAGAAACCGTGATATAGAGAAACGACTATCACAAGCTGAAATGCGGTGGATACATTATCTAGGAACCCTTGTCCCTAATGGGCTTAATGTGGACTTTGAGCTTAAATGCTTTTTAACATAATTATCAGTTCACATTTTTTAAATATTTTATAAATTTTTTGTGTATATATATTTTTTATATTTATATTTATTCTGATGCTTCATTCCCTTGAATTCTTGTGGTAATTTATATATATATTTTTTATATAATCTTCAATATACTTTTTATATAATCTCACTGCACTTTAAGAATGTATATCTTGTTTTGTTTTTATTGATGCTCTTGTTATGTGATTGTCTTGCCCTAGTTGTATTAAGAGGATCTTGTATCTGGACTTGTTGTTAAAGACTCCTGTTAGAGAAATGGACTTGGAACATATGTGATCTCCTTCCGGCCAAGTGAAACGCAAATTATGACGTCACTTCCGTTTCCGGTAGTGACGGACACGCTTGGCATTCAGAAAACGACTGTGGAACGCATATGAACCATTTCCGGTTGGATGGAACGCAAATCGCGACATCACTTCCGGTTCCGGCTGTGACACGTGTTTGACGCGCGGACGGCGCAAATTAGCGGGGATTGGGAGCACCTGTTTATTCTCAATATAAGGACATTCAGGAGAACATAAGCCACGCTACTGAGGAAGGACTTTGGTCTGAAACGCGTCTAGTGTGGCTTTGGGACGGATACCCTGCATGGCTGGAGATCGTAGGTCTGTTACAGCATTCACATTCCGGAAGTTAGTGTTGGAATTCCTCGAAACATCAGGAACTCACCTATGCTGTTTTGCCAGTGGGGAACCCGTTATGCTGTGTTTTTTCAAGTGTTTGTAAGTGCATATTTGTATTAAAATCTTTTGGCTGTTTTTACATACTTGCACTATCTATATTCTTCTTTTTATGGTATCATATACCTTACTATGGAGTCAACATGAAAGATTCGGGGTATACTTGGAATCGATGTACCTACTAGATGCTGAAATTGCCACTACAGGAACAATATCAGGCTCAATCCAAACTCTATGTTTGTAAGTGGATACCTGTATTAAAATTTGAATCTTGTTTTAAATAATCTGCACTATCATATATTCTTTTGTTCCTTTCATATGGTAAACTGTGGAAATCTATGGACTAAGATCATCCTACATTTGTGTTGATCACTTCCCTAACGTTAAGTATTAACTAAACTTATTATCCACATTGGTGATAAGTTTTTTGTATGAAGCTTTCTGAACTCACTCTGTGAATGTGGTACTCTCCTTAGCGCTGGAGTGTGTATATCTATCCCTATGCTACAGAGCCTGCCCTTCTTCCAACTTGCTATTGGCTTGTGAGGTGGACTCATTGTTCACAAAACGGAGAACCTTTTGGCGACTGTGTAAACATGCAATTGCTTTTTGCATGCCATGCTCTCCAGAGAAACTCACTCACACACAAGAGTAAACAAGCCTCAAACACTTGTTGCCCATGCAAAGTACATAGGAGAAGGCACAAAGAGAGAGAGAGAGAGAGAGAAGAACTGCACACACTTCTGCCTTAACACACCAATAACACGCCTGGCAGAATATGCCGGAGTTATTTAAAAGTAATCCGGGTCCCCCAGTCTGTCTCCCACTGGTTTCTGGAGACCGTGACCCCTGTGGAGCGTTTCTGCCTCAGGAATGGCGCCCAGTGTGTGCTCTCTCGCTGCGCAGCTAGCTCCACCCCTTCAAAACAGCGCGCTGAGCTGTGACCTGTTAGTAAAGGCAGTTTAATTAGAAAATCATGTTAAACCTTTATATGAACAGGAAAACATGCCTATAACAGTGTTTTAAGTTAGAAACACCTTTTTAGAAGATCACACAGTAGCCCTCTCTGCTAGGGCAGTGTGCGACTGAAATTTGTACAAGATCACACAGTAGCCTTCTCTATTAGGACAGTGTGTTACTGTAATTCTTGCCGCCACTTGAACCGGGGTCCCCGCTACTCGGGTTCCCTGTTTCTACTCACCCACCATAGATGAGACTTGTTTTCAGCTTGCTTAGGGTGGCGGCAGGCTGTGGGGCTCCAGTGCTAGCCCTGAAATGGCTTCAGTGCGAGATCCCCCCGGGACCGTTGTCCTGGCAGCCGGGGACTCGGATGCCAGCACCTCTCTATTAGGTGTGGATGGGTCCCCCCATAAGCTCACTTGAAAATAATAAAGTAAAATAACAAAAAACGGAAGAAAACTCTGGAGCCCTCCACAGTGTGACCGGCTCTTAGCGCACTATTTTCTAAACTGGTCTACGGTAGGGGCATAAAGGGGAGGAGCCAGCACACACTAGGTTGAAGAAATTTAAAGTGCACCGGCTCCAATGGACCCATCTATATCCCACTGTATTCAGCCATCCCAGTATCCCCTATGAATGCAAGAGAAACCAGGGTGAGTTTGATGTCAGACTATCGCTAACTTCTTTATAACAGCTAAACTATAAACATTCCCAACATTTTCGCATTATGGCTGATATAGATGTAATATTATACTAAGGTACTGAAGATATTCGATTTGATTAAAAAAAAAAAAAAAAGTTTGTTTTTATAACAAATGTGAAAAAAGTGTTCGGGTCTGAGAGCCATGATTAGTGTTCCAGGGTTAACGCTCCAATCAAAGGATTTCAACACAAAACCTTCTATACCATATTACTTCACTTACTGTAAGCTATCAGTCCTTGTGCAGCTTGTCAAACAGTTTTATCACACCATATTAAAAAACAAAAACGAAAAAAAAAAACCCAGACAATTCTCAGCATACCATAACCGGGACTTGAATTTTCAACCTCACATACTACAGTCAGACAGCCAACAAGATATTTGCTGCTGCATAGGAAGCCTAGTAACTTTAAGTACATGAAACAATCTGGAACTGTCAGTTTAGTCAATTCAAATAGAAGTAGCGCATCATCTGTTGCCAAGAGAAAAAACCATCACCAAATATACTTTGGTGTGGTTTCCATCCTAGCGCGCATGGTTGGCACACTAAAATTATTTGTACTTTCATAAATAATGTCAACGCTTGTGAACAGCCTATTTCAACAAGTTAAAAACTTTTGAAACCTTATTTAAATGTATTTAGTACAAACATTTATCTAATAACTATAATCAGCTACCAGGAGTATACTGTTCTTTAACATTACCCTAACTTTCTATACCTTACAAAATTTTAATTACACATAAAAGTACAAATAGCTTACTTACCTCTGGCAGGAAATTGTGTTTTTTTATTACTTGATACAACATTTCATGAGTTTCTATAGCAGGTCTTATGTCTCCTTTCAAGACCTACAATAAGTATGAGGCAGTTAAAATCATTGTAAAACAACTGTATGAAGACATTCATTCACAGTAGAGTTCTGGATCATAAGAAATGTGCTTAAGGTATTAAACGTTGTGACTCATTACAGCCGTACTAAATTGGAAATCCCATTTAGATTTATTTAGAAGAAAAAAAAAAAAAAGACAATGCATGGACCACAGTGCATTACTCACAGTAAATGATTTGTTTGGAAACCTACAGTATACTGATACTGTAGTTATTCCCTTTAAAGAGCTTAAGATATGGGCACAATATAAATAAAATGTGTTTGTGCTGGGGCAAAAAAAAAATCTAAAACCAAATAGTCATATTTGACTAACAAAGACTCCAAGTGCTTATTCACGTGTTGGGTAATAAAACACCACTTCATTGCAACCATGGCCATTTTTCACACTAGTGCTTCAAATATAAACCTATATCGCCAACTACTGTACAAAGTAATATGTATTTCTATTATACAAAGCACTAGGATACGCCTCCAGGAAACTTTAAAAATTGAGGTTTTTTGAATAAGACTTTTTTGTATATATTTGTACATAAGAAGATGACAGACAGATACTAGAAACGGAGGCGCAGAAAACAGATTTTACAACTAATTCACTCTTATGTGGAAATTCAGACCTGAAGACCAGGGAAAAATGCAAGCAGGGAATCCATCCACGTCCGGGCAGTGAGCATGGGTTTGTGTATATGAACATCCAGCAGTAGTGGTGGCTGACTGATATACCGCATAATGGCATCATAATGCTAAACATTGAGAGAGAAGTTAAATGGTATTAGTAACACAATTCATCAGCACTGATCAGAAAATATGTACACTTCATTGCTGGTTCTGGGAGGAAATAAGACTAGCAAGTCAGATAGTCCACCAAAGAATAAACTTTAAGTAGTAAAAGCCTGTTTATAAGAGGGACACAAACAACTAATTAGATAGGACAACATAATTAAAGCATAGTACAAACAGTGGTCAATTCAGGGTTGCACTCAAGTATATTCTGTGGACAGATCTTGCTGTTTTTTTCACACTACACAATACGCATGCATATCTGTCAGGACGTCATTTTTGGCCTAGTTGGTGTAACGGCACTCTCACATGAAATCTAAGTCTGAGTGAAAGGATTTGTATGTATAGGAAGAATTGCAGACAAATCATTGGTGAGCATTCAGATGCGCACTTCTCATGATGGCTACTTTCACAAGTGGATAGAGACAGGTGATACGGCATATGGGCCAACTTGGGTGCAGCTTTGAATCAAACTCATAATATTTGGCCATCAGATAATTTACATCACAACATCTTAATGACTATGTATGCATACAATAATTTTCTGAATGTCTGAATAAACTTAAGCATGTATAGTATGCTTGGAGATAACCAAATTCTTAAACATTCTTATATATGAAACATTCAGTTAATTTCCCCTTAAATCACTGCTGCAATCCATAATCTGTAAATCGATGTTACAGTGTTATGTGAATTACGTCCCTATCCAGTTTCGGACACTAATGGAGAGGTTTACATTTTGCCTAAACATTAAACTTCTGTACACAAGGCTGGTGTCACACATGCAGTTCAGAACACTACACTGCAGAGCTTGTGCTATCTCAGACAGTCAGTGCAACATTAAAAAACAGTTGTGTACATTATTGCATAGCACTGAAAACAGATACACAGCTATAAAAACTGCCAATAAACAGCTTTCTGAAATCTAAAATCAAAAAGATATTTGACCAAATTAACTTTTCATTGAATACACACAGGAAAATCCAAAAATGTGCTACAAAATCAGGATAAGAAAGATCATTATAGTTCAATCTGTTCACCCACACATAGCCAAACCTTTTTTCAAGTAGTGATGATCAAAATGACCAAACCTAGACAAACAGGTTTTTGAATAATTTATCTTTTAAAGTATATATTTTTTGTAGATAAATAGCAATATAGTTTCAAGGTCACATTCAATATAATTGCATTGTGAGAAAGGATGCTGTGTGTCTGCTCACCTAAAGCTAAGTTGTTTCTATATGGGGACTCTTGAACTTTACTTATTCTACTGTTCTCATGTGAATAGAAACTTTTGTAGGACATACTCCTGTACTCGTCAGTTTAAGTAGAAGATAATATTGAAGCTAATTGTAAAAAGAAAAAAACAAACACGTATGACACCAGCCTAAGATGGCAGAATTTATTCTTTATGAATACTTGCAATACATTTATTCTACAGAACATGTAAGATTTTAGATGATTGTACATTTGTGAAATCCATTCAACATAATTACTTATTAAACTTAAAATGCAAAATAATGGTCGAACAAGTGTGTCTAAATATTACAGAAAAAAAAACAAAAACGGATTTTGATACCTACCGGTAAACACTTTTCTCCTAGTCCGTAGAGGATGCTGGGGACCACATCAACACCATGGGGTATAGGAGGTTCCACAGGAGCCATGGGCACTCTTTAGACTTTTCAATGGGTGTGAACTGGCTCCTCCCCCTATGCCCCTCCTCCAGACCTCAGTTATAGGAACTGTGCCCAGGGAGATGGACATTTCGAGGGAAGGACTTACTTTAATACTAGTGGTGAGATACATACCAACTCACACCCTCAACCATGCCGCACACATGGCATTCAACATAACACGCCAACAGGCATGAAACAATTGCAGCAACATGCTGAAACTAAGATAACACAACTTGTGTAACTCAAATAACTAAACTGCAGGTAAAAGTACGCACTGGGACGGGCGCCCAGCATCCTCTACGGACTAGGAGAAAAGGATTTACCGGTAGGTATCAAAATCCTGTTTTCTCATACGTCCTAGAGCATAGGTTCTCAAACTCGGTCCTCAGGACCCCACACGGTGCATGTTTTGCAGGTAACCCAGCAGGTGCACAGGTGTATTAATTACTCAATGACACATTTTAAAAGGTCTACAGGTGGAGCTAATTATTTCACTTGCGATTCTGTGACGAGACCTGCAAAACATGCACTGTGTGGGGTCCTGAGGACCGAGTTTGAGAACCTGTGTCCTAGAGGATGCTGGGGACCACATCAAGACCATGGGGTCTATACCAAAGCTCCAGTACGGGCTGGAGAGTGCGGATGACCCTGCAGCACCGATTGACCAAACTTTAGGTCCTCATCGGCCAAGGTGTCAAACTTGTATAACTTTGCAAATGTGTTTGACCCTGACCAAGTAGCTGCTCGGCACAGTTGTAATGCCGAGACCCCCCGGGCAGCCGCCCAGGATGAGCCCACCTTCCTAGTGGAGTGGGCTTTTACCGACGTCGGTAACGGCAACCCAGCCGTAGTATGAGCTTGCTGAATCGTATTTCTGATCCAACGTGCAATAGTCTGCTTGGAAGCAGGACACCCAATTTTGTTGTGAGCATACAGGACAAATAGGGCCTCCGTTTTCTGTATACGAGCCGTTCTAGCAACATAGATTTTCAAAGCTCTAACCACATCTAGAGACTTTGATTCAGTGAATGTGTCAGTAACTACTGACACTACAATAGGTTGGTTTATGTGGAACGATGAAACTACCTTAGGAAGAAAATGTTGTCGAGTTCTCAACTCCGCTCTATCTTCATGGAAGATCAGGTAAGGGCTCTTGTGAGACAAGGCACCCCAATTCAGACACCCGTCTTGCCGACGCCAAAGCCAAAAGCATCACAACTTTCCTAGTGAGAAACTTCAACTCTATCTCTTGTAGAGGTTCAAACCAATCTGATTGAAGAAACTGCAACACCACGTTAAGGTCCCATGGTGCCACTGGAGGCAGGAATGGAGGCTGGATGTGCAGAACCCCTTTCACGAAGGTCTGAACCTCTGGAAGAGAGGCCAATTGTTTTTGGAAGAACACTGACAAGGCCGAAATCTGGACCTTGATTGATCCCAATCGGAGGCCCGCTTCGACACCAGCCTGTAGAAAATGGAGGAAACGTCCTAAGTGAAACTCTTCCGTAGGAGCTTTCTTGGATTCACACCAAGACACACATTTTCTCCAAATACGGTGGTAATGTTTTGATGTTACTCCCTTTCTGGCCTGAATAAGAGTGGGGATGACTTCCTTGGGAATACCCTTCCTGGCTAGGATCCGGCGCTCAACAGCCATGCCGTCAAACGTAGCCGCGGTAAGTCTTGATACACGCACGGAACCTGCTGCAGCAGGTCCTCGCGAGGAGGAAGAGGCCGAGGATCTTCTATGAGCAACTGCTAAAGATCTGGGTACCAAGCCCTCCTTGGCCAGTCTGGGGCAATGAAGATTGCTCGAACCCTTGTTTTTCTTATGATCCTGAGTACCTTTGGGATCAGCAGAAGTGGAGGGAAGACATACACTGACAGGAAAACCCACTGGGTCACTAGTGCATCCACTGCTACTGCTTGAGGGTCTCTCGACCTGGAACAGTATCTCTGAAGCTTCTTGTTGAGACGAGATGCCATCATGTCTACTTGAGGAACTCTCCACAGACTTGTCACCTCTGCAAAGACTTCTTGGTGGAGGCCCCACTCTCCTGGATGGAGATAGTGTCTGCTGAGAAAGTCTGCTTCCCAGTTGTCTACTCCCGGAATGAATATTGCCGACAGAGCTTGTAGATGTTTTTCTGCCCAGCGGAGGATTTTTGTCGCCTCTGCCGCTCTGCTTTTCGTTCCGCCCTGCCTGTTTATGTATGCGACTGCTGTTACACTGTCCGCCTGGATCTGCACGGGACGGTCTTGAAGAAGATGTACCGCTTGTTGAAGGCCGTTGTAAATGTGACCAACATCCTTGGAAGTTTTCTCCCTGAGTGACAGCTCCCCAGCCTCGGAGACTTGCATCCGTGGTTACCAGGACCCAGTCCTGAATCCCGAACCTGCGTCCCTCTAGTAGGTGAGAGCTGTGTAACCACCAAAGGAGCGAAATCCTGGTTTTTGACGACAGGATTATCTTTCGGTGCATGTGCAGGTGTGACCCCGACTACTTGTCCAACAGGTCCCACTGGAATACCTTGGCATGGAACCTGCCAAACTGTATGGCTTCATAGGCCGCCACCATCTTCCCCCAACAACCGAATGCAGTGATGGATCGACACACAGGATGGTTTCAGTATCTGTTTTACCATTTTCTGTATTTCCACAGCCTTTTCCAACGGCAAAAAAACTCTCTGAACTTCTGTGTCCAGAATCATCCCGAGGAAAGAGAACCTTGTCGTCGGTTCCAACTGTGACTTTGGATATTTTATAATCCACCCGTGTTGTTGGAGTATTGACAGAGAGAGTAAGATGTATTGTAACAACTGCTCTCTGGATCTCGCCTTTATCAGGAGATCATCCAGATAAGGAATTATATTGACTCCTTTCTGACGAAGGAGGACCATCATCTCCGCCATCACCTTGGTGAATACCCTTGGCGCTGTGGAGAGGCCAAAAGGTAACGTCTGGAATTGGTAATGGCAATCCTGAACCACAAATCTCAGATAAGCCTGGTGAGGAGGATAAATGGGAACATGCAGGTAAGCATCCTTTTAGTCCCCCTCCTCCAGACTGGAAATCACCGCGCGAAGTGATTCCATCTTGAACTTGAACCTTTTCAGGTAGCAATTCAGATCTTTTAGGGTTAGGATCGGTCTGACCGAGCCGCCCGGTTTCGGAACAACAAAGAGGCTTGAATAAAAACCCCGCCCGTGTTGTGACAACGGTACCAGGACTATGACCTGGTCCTGACATAATTTTTTGGATTGCCGCTGTTAGTGCTTCTCTCTCTGGTCTAGAAACTGGCAAGGTCGATTTGAAAAATCGGCATGGGGGAACATCTTCAAACTCCAGCTTGTATCCCTGGGATACTATTTGCAACACCCAGGGATCCAGGCCAGACAGAATCCAACCTTGGCTGAACAGTTTGAGACGTGCCCCCACCCGAGCGGCCTCCTGCAAGGGAGCTCCAGCGTCATGCTGAGGATTTGGCAGAAGTAGGGGTAGACTTCTGCTCTTGGGAACCGGAAGCCGCTACGGACTTCTTTCCTTTTCCCCTTCCCCTACCTGCAAAGAAGGGGGAACCACTAGTCTTTTTGTATTTATTGGGCCGAAAGGACTGCATGTGCAGGTGATGGGTCTTTTTTGCCGGTGCAGGCGCAGAGGGCAAAAATGTTGACTTACCTGCGGTAGCCACCGAGACTAACGCATCCAGGCCATCGCCAAATAAGGCCTCACCTTTATATGGGAGAGCCTCCATGTTTCTTTTGGAATCTGCATCCGCGTTCCACTGGCAAATCCACAACGCCCGCCTAGCCGATACTGCCATGGTAGCGGCTTGTGAACTCAAGAGTCCAATATCCTTCATTGCTTCCAGCATGTAGGCGGCAGCGTCCTTGATATTCCCTAACTTAAGGAGTATCTCTTCTTTATCAATCGTGTCAATTTCTGAGGACACGCTTTCTGACCATTTTTCAATAGCGCCACTCACCCACGCGCAGGCAATAGTGGGCCTGAGCAGTGTACCATTGGCTACATAAATGGATTTCAATGTCGTTTCCATTTTATGGTCTGCCGGCTTCTTAAGTGAAGCCGTGCCAGGTGCAGGGAGAATTACCTTCTTTGTCAACCTGGAAAGTGCACTGTCTAACACAGGGGGTGACTCCCATTTTTTCCTGTCCTCAGCCGGGAAAGGGTAAGCTATCTGAATCCTTTTGGGAATACGAAATTTCTTATCAGGATTCACCCACATCCCTTCAAAGAGAGCATTTAGTTCGTGTGAAGGAGGGAACGTGACTTTGGATTTCTTTTCCTTCAAAAAATAAGCCTTCTCCTGAGGTACAGGAGTGGTTTCTGTAACCTCCAACACGACCCTTATAGCCACAATCATATATTGTATACTTTTCGCCAATTTATGATCTCTCTCTCTGGAGTCACCATCGTAGACACAAGAATCAGAGTCTGTGTCGGTATCAGTGTTTACAACATTCGCAAATGGTCTCTTATGTGACCCAGAGACCTGCATAAGGAATAACAGAATCCTGAAAAATCACATCTTCCACAGATTTTCTCCAGCATGCAGCCTTAGATTCAGACTTATCTAATCTTTGGTTAATCAGATGCATACTGTCACGTATCTCTTTCACCCATGCAGGCTCTTGGTGTGCCGGCAGCGCCACCACATTACAACTCTGTGTCCCTAACATGGTTTCCTCCGGGGAGGAACTCCCTGCCTCAGACATGCCTCACACGTGTACAGCACACTCACAGACACACTGGGACTTATTTGGCGACCGACCCACAGTAAAATCTGTCAGAGGGACAGTATAGGAGCAGCCAGTTCACAAACCCAGCTCCAGTATGTAATGAGTGTGAACACAGAATGCCCACAGCCCAATAGCGCTTTTATACAGATAATCACACTATAAAATGCACCACAACGCCTTGTGCCTCCCCAAATATCACCCTGTACTTGTCAGAAGTGGAGGAGAGGACCAGCGTGTTCTCTGCAGCCTGAGGAGAGATAAAAAATGGCGCTGAGCAGTGTGCTGGCTGCCTGAGGAAGAAGCACCGCCCCCCGCAATGGCGCGTCCTTGCACTCAGTAATCACTAATATTTATACTGGCGGGGGTAGGGCTGTGCCAGCGGCACCTTATGCCCTCTTTTAGCCAGTTTTGAGGTATATTTTGGCTGCCCAGGGCGCCCCTCCCACGCCTTGTACCCAGCAGTGCCTGTGTGTGTGGGCAGCAATGGCGCGCTGCGCTCCCGCCAGCCGCGTCGGACCTCAGCCGTCACTTACTTGATAGAAGTTCATTCCTCCTATACTCACCTGTCTTCTGACTTCTGGCTCTGCGAGGGGGGTGACGGCGTGCTGTGGGAGTGAGCATCTAGACACGGCTAGCGTCCAGTACCCTTCAGGAGCTAATGGTGTCCTGTCAGCCAGAAGCAGAGCCATGAAACTCTTTAGGAAGTTGGTTCTGCTTCTGTCCCCTCAGTCCCACGAAGCAGGGAGTCTGTTGCCAGCAGATCTCCCTGAAAATAAAAAAAACCTAACATAAAAGTCTTTTCAGAGAAACTCAGTAGAGCTCCTCAGAGTGCATCCAGTCTGCCTGGGCACATTTCTAAAACTGAGGTCTGGAGGAGGGGCATAGGGGGAGGAGCCAGTTCACACACATTGTAAAATCTTAAGAGTGCCCATGGCTCCTGCGGAACCGCCTAACCCATGGTCTTGATGCGGTCCCCAGCATCCTCTAGGACGTATGAGAAAAAAAATTATGATAGACTAAATGGACTTGATCATTTAGGTGTATTACTGATTTACTGCAAAAGTATTAGAAAGTGTTAAAAAATCTTTCATCCACCTACTGTATTAAATCTTTCCAAATAGCTGTCATCACCAAGCAGCACGTAGGCCTTCAGTAAATATTCATAGTAAGAATCTATTCCTGCACCCACACCGCTGTCTTAAAAGAAAATACATTTTATAGATACATACAGGAAAGAGTATATAGATGAATGACTATAATAATTATAGCATAATGGGAGTTCCAAAGAAAATTATTATATATGTGCATTATGTAAAGATAAAGACGCTACTCCAGGCAAATAATGTAGGTTGATTAGAATTCTTAGGATCTGAGCTCTTGTTTGGGGGCAGCAGGGGGAGAGGATGTGATGAAATGTCAGCCAAAACAAGCTCTGGGTTCAATGGAAGAAAATCTTGTGAAGGTCATTTAAACTGCAAACATTTCTATGACCTAAAACACTTTCCATGACCCAGCTCTCAATGTTTAATTATTCACACAACAATTGGGTGTCCTTGGAGTATATCAGTTAACGTAATCTAATATCGCAAAGGAGTCAATCCTACAGTATTCCCCACAATATTTTTATGCGTCCGAGTAAATGTGGTGCTAAGTCGAACTTACAGTACTGCAGACTCGCAGATTTTGATTAGCAGCCCCATCGGGCTACGAGAAAAAACCTGCGAGTCGAGTGCTAAAAGGGTCCACAATGAGTGCAGGTGCTGTTGCAGTCATTTACACACCACGGTAACAGCACCTCGCACCCATCGCAGGGAACGGGATTGACACCAAAGTGTTTGGATGCTTCAATATTTAGTAAAATTGGGCTTTTATGCTGAAAACATTTTTTACTTACCTTTGCGCACCCAGTCTCCTGTATGAATATTTATTGTTACACCAACCAAGTTACTACTACGCTGCCTCTTCTCCCAGAGAAAATCTAGTGCTTTCCGGGCATGTTCCTATTTGGAGAGAAAAAGATTACGAAAGAGTGAAATTACTAATCTATTCGTATACCACTCCACCTCATTCCAGTAGCCTGAAAAAGTGTATAGAAAACCTGCCAACTGCACCAACTCATGTACCAACTGCACGACTCACCTAAGCGGATCTTCAGACTGAGCCACCCTCTCCCCATGAATTGGCTTTCTCCATATCACACCATTGCCGGTAAAGCCATGAGGATGTGGTATATGGAGGAAGCAGGCACAAGGCAGCACATACTGCAGTCTGACAGTTGACTATGAAGCCAAGTGATGCAAAATGCATACAAAATAAAGCAAATGGCATGTTCTCCTGGGTGTGATAGAGGGACAACTTTGCCTACAAAAGCACAGCATTTATGGGCTCAGAAACACAGCTGCTGCCAATTAACATATCAGAGTTCTAGCAGATGTTGACAAGGGTTAATGGTAAAGTTACACACATGAAAACATGCAGCCCATATATGATCACACAAACATTGCCAGGTTCTCTCCACATGGCCAGAGATGTGATATTTTACTGCACAAATATGGTTAAAACTGACCTATGCAAGCCAAATGGTCGCACTGCGGTGAGCATTGCCAACTGTAATGGCATACTACACTGAAAGTCAGGGTTTACTAGTTACATGGGTCTCGCCGAGATCACTTGTGAACATGGAACACTAAAATAATTTCTTGATTTGTCCAAGGCCTTTTCCTACTCATACGGGAGCTGGGGATGTAGTTAAAATGCCGGCTGTCGGGATCCTGGCATTCAGAATACCGACACCAGAATCCCAACAGCCAACAATGCCGCCAGCCGGAATCCCGGTGCAACATGGCTATTAACACACCTATAGAGAGGGAATAGATCCTGTGGTAAGAGCAGCGAGCCCGCAAGGGGACTCTTAAAACTCGCCCCACTGCCGGCATTCTGGCGGGTGTGATGCCGCTGTCTGGATATTGACAGAAGGCATCCCACCCGCCGAGATAACGCATCACACCCCGGGAGCCGACTTACAAAATACATCATTATCCCTGAAAGTCCTAAAGGGTGAAACCAACAAGTTCATCAAACACTTGCAACTGCATCATTGTTAAGGAAAACAAAGAAACAGAGAATTTGATGGCAGATAAAAACCACTTGGCCCATCTAGTCTGCCCCTTTTTTTTTTTTTTTACCATATTTTTTATCTCAAACCTTATTTGATCCTTATTGTCATGATCCGGGTTACTGGACGCCATTATCTACCTTTCAGGTGTCTCCTGAGGCTGGCTCAGCGTTCCAGGCCCGGATCTCAGTCGTGCTGTTGACATCCTCACTCCACATCTCCTCCCTGTCATTCCGCAGGCGCCGTCATAGTAAGCTCATAAAAGTTAAGAATGGCGTCTCCAGCCCTCCGCCGTCATTCCTGCGCCCCAGTATTCAAATAAGTCTGCATGGCGTCTCCTGCCCGCTGCGGCCTCCGCCGCCATCTCTGTGGTTCAAATGTGCAAACAAGTCTTCATGGCGTCTCCTGCCCGCTGCGGCCTCCGCCGCCATCTCTGTGGATCAAGTGTGCAAGTTGGCGTCTCCTGCCCTCCGCTGCCATTACTGTTACTACTCACATGGTTCCACAAACTAACTTTCCCTCCAATTGCTAGTATGGGCGCAGCCATGTTGGTTCCAGTCACATGACATTACCTCCACCAATCTGCTGTACCGCTGAACTCTGCCTAATTGATCAGCCAACGCCTGCCCAGCTGCAGGTATAAATGTCCTGTTCCTGAACCAGGAAGTTGTCAGTGCTTTGGTTGTCAAACCCAGTGTTACCAGTCTCCCTGCTTTGTGGTTGTTTGCTCCTACAGGTATTCCAGCTCCTGTCTCCAACTCCACTAGAGACCCACACCAGTTTAACATCTAGAGGTGCAGCCTGACTCTGCAGTGTTCTAACATTGCTTCCTGCAACTGGCAGTGTCTTTCACCGGCTTCCAGCTTCCAGCGGTGTCCTGTTTCCAAATACCATCAGTGCTCCGTCATCGAATACCAAATACCATCGGTGCGCCGCCAACGAATACCAAATACCATCGGTGCTCGCCATCAAATACCAGATATCATCGGTGCTCCGCCATCGACTTTCTAAATTCCATCGATCCCTAGCATCACCAGTGCTACTAGCTATTCTCCAGCTACATTGGTGCATCAAGCACTCCACTCAGCTCATCGTTTCAGTCCGGTTCCATCCGGCCTACCCAGCAGCTAACTTGTACTCCAGCCAATACAACCAGCTTCCAGTGAACCACCTGCTGGTCAGTTCCTGTTACCGTTCTACTACTCAGCACTTGGGTGCCGGTTAAGGACATTCCATCTCCTGGTCTGCCAAGACTGATACCTACAATTACCGCACCCAGAAGCATCTGCATCTCTGCTGTATCTAACAGGAATTGTGTATTGTCATTTAATTTACCATACCCGACATTGCTGCTGATGTACCATCTGAACTGTGCTTGGATAAAACCCGTTAACCTTATTCCAGTTGTCGTGGTCACGCCTTCGGGCTTGGGTACTGCATGTCTAAAAGTCCCATACTACCTCCAAGGTTTAACTACACCTCAGCCCCTACAACTGAGGCTGCCTCCAGTCAGCACCAGCCCTCAATTGTGACACTTATTTATTGTAAGGATATCCTTATGTCTATCCCATGCATATTTAAATTGCTCTACTGTCTTAGCCTCTACCACCTCTGATGGGAGGCTATTCCACTTGTCCAATACTCTGTGAAGTAATTTTTCCTCAAATTTCCCCTGTACCTCCCCCCTCCAGTCTCCGTGCATGTCCTCGTGTCCTATTGCTTCTCTTCATTTGGAGAATGTTTCCCTCCTGGACTTTGTTAAAACTCTTGATATATTTCAGTTTCTATCATGTCCCCCCTTTCTCTTCTCTGCTCCAAACTATACATATTGAGATTTTTAGTCTTTCTGGGTATGTTTTGGATGTAGGCCATGCACCATTTTAGTTGCCCTTCTTTGTATAGTCTCTAATGTATTAATATCCAGAATTGAACACAGTATTCTAGATGAGGCTGTACCAATTACCAGTGGCATTTTAACTTCTTTCTTTCTGCTGCTGATTCCTCTCCCAGTGCAGCCAAGCATCTGACTAGCCTTTCTCATTGCTTTGTTACATTGCTTACCTGCCTTTAAGTCACCTGAAATAGTGACTCCTTGATCTCTTTCCTCCTCAGTAGTTTCCAGTATAGTGCCAATAATAATATATTTAACTTTGACCACACTCTTTACCATTCTTCTCGTCTACCTAGATACTCAATCATTTGTTTTAACCCACCTGGTGTGTCTACCCTGGTGCATACCTTTGTGTCATCTGCAAAAAGGCATACTTTCCCTTTAATGCCATTTGCAATGTCACCAATAAAGATTTTAATAAAAAGCACTGGTCCAAGTACAGATCCCTGGGGTACTCCATTGGTAACATTTTCCTCCTGTGAATGCACTCCATTTACTACAACTCTCTGTTTTCTATCCTGCAACCAAGATCTTATCCATTCAATAATAGTGTCCAATCCCAAACTTCCAAGTTTATCTAACAGTCTGCGATATGGAACAGTGTCAAAAACCTTACTAATGTCTAGATAAGCTATATCAACAGCTCCACCTTTATTCATCACTTTAGTCACACAGTCAAAAAAGTAAATAAGATTTGTTTGACATGATCTCCCCCTAGCGAATCCATGCTGTTTGGGATCCTGTAAATTACTGGATTTGAGATAATCGAGAACTTTTTCTTTTAAGAGTGTTTCCATCAATTTAACTACTACTGATGTAAGACTTACTTGTCTGTAGATATTTGCCTCTTCCTTGCTTCCACTTTTGTGCAGTGGAACTACGTTCACTCTTTTCCAGTCTTTTGGAATTACTCCTGTAGCTAATGACTGGTTGAATAATGCCAACAATGGTGCTACCAGCACCACTTTTAATTCTTCGAGTATCCTTGGAAAAATCCCATCTGGCCCCATAGATTTGTCCACTTTCAGCTTTGAGAGTTCTGTTAGGACAGTCTCCTCTGTAAATGTACTCGTTCCATTTTCCTGAATATCCCTGCAACCTAACTGTGGCCCCTTCCCCTCTCTTTCAGTAGTGAATACTGAGCAAAAATAATTATTAAGATGATCTGCTATTACATTGTCTCCCTTAACAAGACTCCAAGTCTATGTTTTATTATTATAGTTTTATTATTCCGCCTTTTGTTTGTCTCCTTTCACTTATACGAGTACCTAAAAAAGATTTTGCCTTTTTTACCGACTGACTGGGCCATTTTCTCCTCAGCTTATGCCTTTGCACATCTGATTACCTTCTTAGTCTCCACTGTCTACCAAGATATATTTCTTTGTCTTCATTATTTTGTGTCTGCTTATATTTCTAAAAGCAATCATTTTTGCTTTCAAAATATTTGCTACTGTTTTCGCAAACCACACTGGCTTCATTTTCCTTTTGTTTTTCCTAACACTTTTGATACAAAGGTCTGTAACCTTTAATATTGCACTTTTTAAGGATTCCCACCTCTCCAGCACTGCTTCCAAGTTCCTCCACTCTGCCAAAGAATCACTTACACATTTTCCCATCCCTACAAAATCAGCCTTCCTAAAATCCAACACATTTCTTTTTGTATGGGATGAGTCAGTCTCTGTCTTTATGCTGAACCATACTGCTTGAAAACCTTCCCAGCAGAGAATACCTGGCCAACCTGTGGCTCTCCAGCATAGTTTGTGATTAGGAAATACTAAAACTGTAGACATGGCATGCTGCGGGAATTTTTTTCCCGATGTCGGAACGAATCACCGACGCTCTAGTGTGTACCCTGCATAACACTTGCCACCAGTTACTGCACAGCTAATATTACCACTGATAGGGTTTTCTTAGTTCAGCGTAACTTACACTAACACTGTATTTCTCTGTCTGGCTACTGACTTATTAGAAAGGAGCACCACACAGGCTTCCCCTGCCTAACTGGGTACTTTACCACATTTGTAGCATGTATTTTGCTTGCAACGTTCACAGCAAAACATGCCTATACATGAAAAGTTACCAAGTGCTGCTGATGGAAGTGAATAGAACATACTTTCCATTTTTCCGTTCAAAATTTTCCATATGTTGGACCTCAGTATATACACAACTTTATGTACCAACATCTCCTTTGGCTCATACCAGAAGTAGTATTATGGATGGTAGTATCAGCTCTGCACCTAAATGATCACTGGTCAGGCTTCTTAAGTGTGGCATCAAAGTTCCTTCCCACTTGTTTATATACTCCTACACACACACATTTAAGGTGCAGAGCTGTTGCTACCACCCACAATACTGCAGTATGCCCCAGAGGCTGGATATCTATAGTGTCAGCAGCTTCCAACACCCCAGCTCGCAGATCTACTAGAAGCATGCCTCCTACATTTCTCTCACCATATAGCTTTTCCTTTTAAAAAAAAAATTAAAAAAAGCCATTTAAATTAGGAGACACAAAAAAAATGTTTCAACAAATTGATTACATTTATTAATAACCAGTCTAGTATTGATGAAATAGGCAGCATTCCTATGTATCTTCAGTTTTGTTCCCTGCCTTAGCAGCACTATTCTACTGTGGCAGGGACCGAGAAGTAGGTAAAACTCAGATATTTGGACACAATAGATTCCAATTAATGGAATAAACCATTTAAACAACGAAAAACAACTATTGTTTTAATAGTCAATTTAAACTATAAGTGCTGAATAAAGAGACTGACAAACCTCAAATATTGATATTCCAGTGAAACGGCTTAGTGCAGCAAACTCTAGGATGAGCGTTCCTGCGCAGGCTGTACATGTGTCAGTTTCAGTGCCTGTCCGCGCCTCTGGCCTTCTAATCCCAAACTTCAAATTCACCTTCAAAATTCAGACGAACCATCATTTATAGACTTTCCAAGTCATTTAACCAAATGCATATTTTCAAAACAATGCTGTTACGGTGGGAAAGGACACAGCAAGGAGTAAACATTTTAAAAGTTCTAGGGGGTCATACTAACAACATTGCAATATATGGGAATAAATAAAGCAAAACAGCTTCATTCTTATTATTGTCGGCAATATGTAAGAAATACAGTACTCTGCAGCTCCTGACACTGGGAAAAGATAAAGTGGATTATTCTTACCAGTAATTTAGTATTCCGTGGTAGCCATACTATGGGTTAGCAAAAGAGACAACCTACTAACCATATACACACACACTCAGAGAGTATAACTATGAATTTTTAAGACATTTTTGTCTGAAAAAGGTATTGGAGACATACTGTAGGATATTTTCAACCATTCCATAAGTTCCTGGAATTGACTTCAGGGTTGAACTGCAGTGTGGAGAGGCTAAAAAAAAATAGGATTTTAATTACCTACCGGTAAATCCTTTTCTCGTAGTCCGTAGAGGATGATGGGGTCCACATTAGTACCATGGGGTATAGACGGGTCCACTAGGAGCCATTGGCACTTTAAAAGTTTGAGTGTGTGAGCTGGCTCCTCCCTCTAAGCCCCTCCTACCAGACTCCATCTAGAAACTGTGCCCGAGGAGACGGACATCTTCAAGAGAAGGAATTTACACAGATAGTGGCGAGACTCACACCAGCTCTCACACAAGGCAACCCAAGCTACCTAGCTTGAAACATCAGCAACGGCTGAACAGGATTACTTAACCAAGTAACAAAACAGTACTTACCAAGAACTAAGCAGTACTGAACTAAATAACCACTGCAGTTTCACGAAGCGCTGGGCGGACGCCCAGCATCCTCTACGGACTACGAGAAAAGGATTTACCGGTAGGTAATTAAAATTCTATTTTCTCTTACGTCCTAGAGGATGCTGGGGTCCACATTAGTACCATGGGGATGTACCAAAGCTCCCAGAACTGGAGGGAGAGCGCGGAGGCTCCTGCAGAACCAATTGACCAAACTTTAGGTCCACAGAGGCCAAAGTATCGAACCTGTAGAACTTTGCGAACGTGTTCGACCCCGACCAAGTAGCCGCTCGACAGAGTTGTAAAGCCGAGACACCCCGGGCAGCCGCCCAGGAAGAACCCACCTTACGAGTATAGTGGGCCTTAGTAGACGTAGGACACGGCAAGCCTGCCGTAGAATACGCATGCTGGATAGTGAACCTGATCCAGCGAGAGATCGTTTGCTTAAAGCAGGACACCCAATTTCTTGGGATCATACAGGACAAATAGAGAGTCCGATTTTCTGTGACGAGCAGTCCTCCTCACAAAGATTTCTAGAGCCCTTACAACATCTAAGGACTTTGATGAAATGGAGGAGTCAGTCGCAATTGGCACCACAATAGGTTGGTTGATATGAAATGCCGACACAACCTTCGAAAGAAACTGATGACGTGTCCAAAGCTCAGCTCTGTCTTCATGGAAGATCAAGTATGGGCTTTTGCATGACAAAGCCCCAACTCCGACACACGACTAGCAGAGGCTAAGGCCAACAAAGTGACAGCCTTCCACATGAGAAACTTGATCTCAGCCTCCTGTAGAGGCTCAAACCAGTCCGACTGGAGGAACTGCAACACCACGTTAAGATCCCAGGGCGCCGTAGGCGGCACTAAGGAAGGTTGGATGTGCAGAACTCCCTTCAAAAAAGTCTGATCATCAGGTAGGGCAGCCAACTGTTTTTGGAAGAAAATGGATAGGGCCGAAATCTGGACCTTTATGGATATTAACTTCAGGCCCATATCCACAACTGCTTGCAGGAAGAGGAGAAAACGTCCCAGTTGAAACTCCACCACAGGAAACTTTTTGGACTCACACCAAGATACATATTTTTTCCAAATACGATGGTAATGCTTTGACGTTGCTCCTTTCCTAGCCTGTATCAGGGTAGGAATAACCTTGTTCGGAATGCCCTTCCGAGCTAGTATCTGGCATTCTATTCTATTAGTATCTCCATGCCGTCAACCGTAGCCGTGGTAGGTCTTAATAGGCGAACAGCCCCTGCTGCAGCAGGTCCTCCCGAAGAGGAAGCGGCCTCGGCTCTTCTAGCAGTAGATCCAGAAGATCTGCGTACCAAGCCCTTCTTGGCCAGTCCAAAGCAATGAGGATTGCCTGAACTCTTGTTCTCCTTATGAGTTTGAGAACTCTTGGAATGAGTGGAAGTGGAGGAAACACGTACACCGACTGGAACACCCACGGAGTCACTAGGGCATCCACCGCCACTGATTGTGGGTCCCTCAAACCTGGAACAATACCGCCGAAGCTTCTTTGTGAGACGAGAGGCCATCATATCGATCTGGGGTACACCCCAAAGATCTTTTACCTCCTTGAACACCTCCGGATGAAGACCCCACTCCCCTGGGTGGAGGTTGTGTCAGCTGTGGACGTCCGCTTCCCAGTTGACTACTCCCGCAATGAAGATTGCTGACAGCGCCAACGCGTGTTTTTCTGCCCAGAGGATGATTCTTGATACCTCTGACATTGCAGTTCTGCTCTTCATTTCGCCCTGTCAGTTTATGTAAGCCACTGTCGTTACTTTGTCCGACTGTACTTGAATGGCCCGATTTCTCAGAAGATGGGTCGCTTGGAGAAGACCGTTGTAGACGGCTCTTAGTTCCAGAATGTTATTCGACAGGCCGGCTTCCAGACTTGACCACCTTCCTTGGAAGGTTTCCCCTTGAGTGACTGCGCCCCAGCCCCGGAGACTTGCATCCGTGGTTAGAAGGATCCAGTCCTGAATCCCGAACCTGCGGCCCTCCAGAAGGTGAGGTAATTGCAGCCACCAGAGGAGGGAAATCCTGTCCTTTGGCGACAGACGTATTCTCTGGTGTATGTGAAGATGGGATCCAAACCATTTGTCCAGGAGATCCAGTTGGAATGACAGAACATGAAACCTCCCGTTCTGCAGCGCCTCGTAAGAGGCCACCATCTTCCCCAGAAGGCCAATGCACTGATGAATCGACACCCAGGCTGGCTTCAGGACATCCCGGACCATTGTTTGAATCACCAAAGCTTTGTCCTCTGGAAGGAACACCCTCTGCACCTCCGTGTCGAGGATCAGTCCCAGAAAGGACAACCTCCTGGTTGGTTCCAAATGTGATTTTGGAAGATTCAGGATCCAACCATGTTCCCTGAGAAGCTGGGTCGTCAGAGCTATGGACCGAACAGCTTTTCCTTGGACGCTGCCTTTATCAGCAGATCGTCCAGATATGGAATTATGGTCACCACTGTCTGCGGAGGAGAACCATCATTTCCGCCATCATCTTGATGAAAACCCTCGGTGCTGTGAAAATGACTGTCCAACAGTGCGAATCGTAGATCAGCTTGATGCGGCAGCTAAATCGGAATGTGGAGGTACACATCATTGATATCCAGGGATACCAGGAATTCCCCCTCCTCCACACCCGATATCACTGCACTTAGGGACTCCATTTTGAGCTTGAACTCCCTCAGAAAGGGGTTTAGTGATTTTAAGTTCAGAATGGGCCTGACCGAACCATCCGGTTTCGGTACCACGAAAAGGTTCGAATAGTGACCCGTATTTTGCATTTGTGGAGGGACTGGTACAATGACCTGTGCCTCCACCAACTTCTGGATGGCTCCCTGTAGGGTAGCCCTGTCTGCTGGCAAAGCTGGCAAGCCCGATTTAAAGAACCAATGAGAAGGGAGATCTTGAAATTCCAGCCGGTACCCCTGGGACACAATATCTAGTACCCAGGGGTCCAGGCCGGATGACATCCAGATGTGACTGAAATGTCTGAGTGTCGGCCCTACCTCCAGGCCGCGCAGTCCACCGTCATGCAGAAGACTTTGGCGTACCTGAAGCAGGCTTCTGTTCCTGGGAACCCGCTGCAGCAGGTTTCTTGGATTTTGGTCGGCCACCTCTAAAGAAGGTGTTGGACGGTTTGGCCTTTCTCAGTTTAGTAACCCGAAAGGACAGTGATGCAGGTGAAGAAAAAGGTTTCTTCATAGCAGGAGCTGCTGAGGGAAGAAAAACGAGATTTATGTTAAGAACTTACCGTTGTTAAATCTCTTTCTGCGAGGTATACTGGGCTCCACAAGGATTAACATCGGGGGTGTAGAGTAGGATCTAGATCCGAGGCACCAACAGGCTCAAAGCTTTTGACTGTTCCCAAGATGCACAGCGCCGCCTCCTCTATAACCCCGCCTCCGTGCACAGGAGCTCAATTTCCTTAACCAGCCCAATACAGTAGCAGGTACCAGAGACGACAAACGCTTGTAGACAATTACACCACACACTCACCACAGGAGAGGGTGTCAGCAGCTATGCCAATACCAACCCAAAGAAGCTAAGTGCGTCAGGGTGGGCACCTTGTGGAGCCCAGTGAACCTTGCAGAAAGATTTAACAACGGTAAGTTCTTACCATAAATCTCGTTTTCTGCAGCGGGGTACACTGGGCTCCACAAGGATTAACAGCGGGGATGTCCTAAAACAGTTCCTTATGGGAGGGGACGCACTGTAGAGGGCACAAGAACCCGGCGTCCAAAGGAAGCATCCTGGGAGGCGGAGGTATCGAAGGCATAGAACCTCATAAAACGTGTTCCCTGAGGACCACATAGCCTTGCGCAATTGTTCAAGGGTCGCACCATGGTGGGCCACCCAAGAAGGTACAACCGACCAAGTAGAATGGGCTTTAATGGTAGCAGGGACCGGACGGCCAGACTGTACATAAGCATGTGCAATCACCGTTCTAATCCATCTGGCCAGAGTCTGCTTGGAAGCAGGCCAGCCACGTTTGTGCAAACCAAACAGTACAAAAAGAGAATCAGATTTCCTAATGGAGGCAGTTCTCTTCACATAGATACGGAGAGCACGTACCACATCCAAAGACCACTCTTTGGTAGACAACTCAGGAGAATTAAAGGCCGGAACCACAATCTCCTGGTTAAAGGTGGAAGGAATACACCACCTTAGGTAAATAACCTGGCCGCGTTCTAAGAACCGTACGGTCACAGTGAAAAATCAAATAGGGAGACTTACAGGATAAGGCACCCAAGTCCGAGACCCTACTAGCTGAAGCAAGAATAGGACCTTAAGGGAAAGCCACTTAAAGTCAGCAGATGCAAGAGGTTCGAATGGAGACTCTTGTAAGGCCTCCAAAACTACCGACAAGTCCCAAGGGGCCACAGGTGGCACATAAGGAGGCTGGATCCGCAACACACCCTGAGTGAATGCTTAGACATCAGGTAGGGTAGCAATTTTTCTCTGAAACCAAACGGTCAAGGCAAAAATGTGAACCTTGAGGGAGGCCAGACGCGGGCCTAAGTCCAGGCCCTGTTGTAGAAAGGCCAATAGTTTGGCCGTACTAAACTGGAAAACGTCATGATTGTGAGACGCACACCAAGTAAAGTAAGCATTCCAGACCTTATGGTAGATCAGAGCAGAAGCCGGCTTACGGGCTTCAACATAGTTTGAACGACCGCCTCAGAAAAACCCCAGGCCCACAGGACGGAAGCTTCAAGAGCCATGCCGTCAAAGCCAGACGGGCCAAATCCTGGTAAACACAAGGGCCCTGAACGAGGAGGTCTGGTCGTTGTGGAAGTAGAAGGGACCGATCCCACGAGAGACCCAGTAGATCGGAGAACCAGTGCCGTCTGGGCCACGCTGGAGCGACCAAAAGCAGTTTACCTCCTCCTTGCTTGAACTTCCGTATTACTCTGGGCAGGAGCGACACCGGAGGGAACACATACGAAAGCTGAAAGTTCCATGGAATTGCCAGAGCGTCCATGAACGCAGCTTGTGGATCCCTTGTCCTTGCTCCGAAGACAGGAACCTTGTGATTGTGTCGAGACGCCATCAGATCCACATCTGGAAGACCCCACGTGTCCACGAGAAGTTGAAACACCTCCGGATGGAGGCTCTACTCTCCGGCGTGTACGTCCTGATGACTGAGATAGTCCGCTTCCCAGTTCAGAATGCCCGGAATAAACACTGCGGATATGGCTGGCAGATGGCGCTCCGCCCACTGAAGAATCCGTGATACTTCCCTCATTGCCAATGCGGCTTCGAGTGCCGCCTTGATGATTTATGTACGCCACCATGGTGGCGTTGTCCGACTGTACTTGAACAGGTCTGTTCTGCATTAGATGCTGGGCCATTGTCAACGCATTGAACACTGCCCGCAGTTCCAGAATATTTATTGGGAGCAGAGACTCCTCCTTGGTCCACCGACCCTGAAGAGAGCGTTGGTCCATCACCGCGCCCCAACCTCTCAGACTGGCATCCGTCGTTAGAAGGACCCAGTTGGATATCCAGAAGGGACAGCCCCTGCTCAATCGTTGCTCCTGAAGCCACCAGCTCAGGGACAGGCGGACCTCCGGAGACAAGGAGATCATGTGAGATCTGATCCAGTGAGGCAGGCCGTCCCACTTGGTCAGAATTAACTTCTACAGAGGTCGAGAGTGGAATTGAGCATACTCCACCATGTCGAAAACCTACACCATGAGACCTAGCACTTGCATTGCCGAATGTATCGACACTTGCAGACAAGATAGTAAGCATCGAATTCTGTCCTGAAGCTTCAGGACTTTCTCCTGAGAAGAGTAACAACAGTTTGTTGCGAGTGTTCAATAACACTCCCAGATGTAACATGCTCTGGGCAGGAACCTGGGAGGATTACATCCAGTTGATCAGCCACCCGTGGGCCTTCATGCACTGGACCGTCAGATCGAGATGACACAGGAAAAGTTCTGGGGAATTCATCAGGGTCAATAAATCGTCCAAGTACGGTAGGATCCTGACCCCTTGACGGCGGAGTGTAGCTGTCATGACCGCCATAACTTTGGTGAAAACTCGGGGAGCCGTTGTCAAACCAAAGGGTAACGCCCGAAATTGGAAATGAAGGTTGCCCACCGCAAACCTCAAGTACTGCTGATGAGATACCGCAATAGGAATATGCAGGTAGGCATCCTGTATGTCCAGGGAAACCATATAGTCCCCAGGCTCCAAGGCCAGAACAATAGATCACAGAGTTTCCATACGAAACTTGGAGACCCGCACATGCTTGTTCAAGGACTTCAGATTGAGAATGGGCCGCGAGGACCCGTTCAGTTTCGGGACTAGGAACAGCGGTGAATAGTACCCCTTGCCCCTCTGAGCCAGAGGCACCTGTACTACCACTCCTGTGGTCAGGCGGGAATGTACCACCGAGTGCAAAGTGTTTGCTTTTGCCGGATACAGAGGCACATCTGTCAGGCAAAATCGATGAGGGGGACGATTCTTGAAGGGTATGGCGCAACCTCGAGCGACGACTTCCCTCACCCAGGTATCAGAAGTGGTCTTCAACCATTCCTGGGCAAAACCTAGAAGTCGGCCCCCCACCCTGGGATCCCCCAGAGGGAGGCCCGCCCCGTCATGCGGCAGGCTTGTTCGTTTTGGAAGCTGGCTTACAGGCGGCCCAGGCACGCTTCGGTCTGGGCTTGGCAGGTCTGGAAGCACAAGCTTGCTTTGGGTACGCCTGACCTTTTGCTTTTCCTGGAGGACGAAAGGGAAGAGGGAAAGTACTTTTAGCCTTCTGTGCGGAAGGAGCCGTACTAGGTAGGCAAGCTGTTTTAGCAGTAGCCAGATCAGCCACAATCTTACTGAGGTCTTCTCCAAAGAGAATATCTCCCTTGAAAGGAAACACCTCCAGGGTTTTCTTGGAATCCATATCCACCGACCAGGATCTCAACCAAAGGATACGTCTGGCCAAGACGGACGTAGTAGCAGCCTTGGCCGCGAGCACCCCGGCATCGAAGGCCACCTCCTTAAGGTACAGAGAAGCCGTGGTAATATACGAGAGACATTGTCGAGCATGCTTAGATGCGTTGGAAGGCAGTTCCGCTTCACGCTCCTGAGCTCACGCCTCAACAGCTTCAGCATCCCATGTTGCTGCAATGGTTGGCCTATGCACAGCCCTCGTTAGGGTATAAAATCGCTTTTAAACAACCCTCCACACGTCTGTCGGTTCCTTCAGAGAGGTGACGGTAGTTACTGGCAGAGGAAAAACCATACGCGCCTCATGTGAATCTACGGGCGGAGGAGTTTCTCAATTCTTACATATCTCCGCAGAGAGTGGATAGCGAGCTAACAGTCTCTTATTCGGTGTGAATTTTTCCCCCGGATTTTCCCAGGATTCCTGACGTATGTCAACCAGGTATTCAGAATGAGGTAAAACCTGTTTAACCACATTCTTACGTTTAAACCTATCCAGTTTCTTAGAGACAGCCTCAGGATTATCAGTCACCTGAAGAATGAGCCTAATTGCTTCAATCAAATCCGGGACATCCACCAATGACTTCCCTTCCCCATCAGAAACATCTGTGTCAGTGTCTGTGGGATCAGTATATGCACCATCCTCCTCAGAGGACGTGTCCGGGATAACAGTGGATTGGGAGGAGGTAATGGCCAGTTTAGAAGACGACTAAGTCTTAGGCGGGCGAAAGTGACACTTGGATTTAATCAATGACCAGTGGCACAGGTGGTCCCGCAGGGGGCGCCAATTTAGTTACAAGCGTGTTTAACAGTGTGGAAAATGTATCCCAAAGTGGGTCCTGTGATGCCCCCAGTGCTACAGACCCACTGGGAGGTAAGGAACCCCCTGAACGTGAACTCTCAGCCGCCATATTTTCCTCCAAAGCGTCTGTGGCATCACCAACATGCAATGTGGGAGAAGCCCCAGCTCCGTAGCCACGTGTAGCGGACATACTAGTGTGCACAATATCAGGCAACCCGGTACAAGTCTAAGCAGCCGATATACCTAGCAAGAACCCCCAGTGAGAGCTATGACAGCACAGACCGTGAGTTCTAGAGATATATAGTGTGACTATAGATCACAAGTAAAAATACACCGTAAGTACACCTTGTGAGACCAATCCTATATTAAACAGAAAAACCTGATACACTTAGCCCCCTCAGGTACAGTAATATAAGAGTAGCACGCTGAATGAAATACCCCAATAAGGCAGCCACGCAGCAGCTACATGCACACGCACATATATAGTCACAAACGTACCATGCAGAAATTATGTACCATAAAACTGCACTGGACTAGCAATACAAAGTAATACTCAGTATGGCTATATGTGTCAACAATAGATATATCACAGGGTGTTTGTACCACACAACCCTGAATGTATGCACTCTCTTAACGAACACTGTCCCAGTGACAGGTAGAATACTTAAATGTCCTGTAAGAAGCACAGCGCTGGCGATCAGAGGAGGATTTGCCTCAGCATTCCCAGGAACAGCTCAGCTGTCCGTGATGGCTGCTGACAGGGAGGGAAAGAGAAATGCAGCTCCAGGGCGGGAACATTTGCAGAAATGGCGTACTGGGGCTGGGGCCACAGGTCAGACCTGCTCCCCCTGCTGGCATCCCCACCGGGCGCTGCGGGCATTGAAAAGCAGGATTATTTACATTAAAAAAAAAAAAAAAAAAACACCAGACCTGTGCCCTGTTATTGTCCATGGTGGCTAGTGGAGCGGCTGCCCAATAACAGTGTCCACACCAGCGCGCGTGGCCCAACTTCCACGGCCACGCTGGATTGTGGTAAAGTGTGGCCAAAGAGACCCTCTACCTCCCCCGTTCCTGCGGCCCCACGATCCGGGAGGACAGCGGTGTGTGTGTGACTGACGTTTGGAAGGAACCGGAGCCTCCGCTGCAGTGACCCGGCAACCAGGGTGCAGGAGTATATATAGCGCCGCTGGGGGTGATGAAGCTGCAGTCAGAAAAGTCTATGAGACTTTACATGCTGCAGCCCTGAAGTCTTGTTAGACGAATTCTTCTGTCTTTTCTTCAAAAAAAGCTATCAATAGGCTGCCTAAGGCAGCCCTCCTGTTAAGTGCCTGCTTACTGCATGGCACCAACTTACAAACTGAGCTCCTGTGCACGGAGGCGGGGTTATAGAGGAGGCGGCGCAGTGCATCTTAGGAATAGTCAAAAGCTTTGAGCCTGTTGGTGCCTCGGATCAAGATCCTACTCTACACCCCCAATGTTAATCCTTGTGGAGCCCAGTGTACCCCGCAGCAGAAAGGGGACTTACCCGCTGTAGCCGTGGAGATCCACGCACCCAACGCTTCCCCAAAAAGAGCCTGACCTGTGTAGGGTAGGGTCTCCACACCTCTGCTGGATTCCGCGTCGGCAGACCACTGGCGCAGCCACAGTCCTCGACGAGCTGAGACAGACATGGAAGAAATTCCTGCAGCCATTGAACCCAGGTCTTTCATGGATTCCACCATAAATCCTGCAGAATCCTGAATGTTACGTAAAAACAATTAACATCACTTATCCATTGTATCCAAATCCTCAAGTAATGTGCCTGACCGCTTTACTACAGCTTTGGAAATCCATGCACAGGCAATAGTAGGCCGTAGTATTGCCCCTGAAGCCGTGTATATGGATTTGAGCGTAGTATCAATTTTGCGATCAGCCGGTTCCTTTAAGGCGGTAGACCTTTTTCGAGAGTCTGGATACAGACTCGTCCTCTATGGGTGGGTTTTCCCATTTCTTTCTATCCTCCTTCGGGAAGGGGAAAGCAACCAGAACCTTTCTAGAAATCTGAATTTTTTTCTCTGGGTTTTCCCATGCTTTTTCAAAAATAGCATTCAATTCTTTGGATGCAGGGAAGGTTAGCGAGGTAATCAGTGAAGTAAGCCTCCTCAACCTGCTCAGGAGTTGTGTCAGCAATATTCAACACATGTCTAATAGCCTCTATCATCAATTGCACCCCTTTAGCAAGAGATGCGGCCCCCCTGAGTACATCCCCATCACCGTCTGCCGTGTTAGAGTCGGTATCAGTGTCTTCTTGCATAATCTGGGCAAGAGCACGTTTATGGGAACCTACAAAAGGGGGATCCTGTGGTAACAGAACCTGACCAAACTGCCATAGAATTCTATAAAACCTGAGTTGCAGATTCCTTCTGAGCAACCGTAGTAGAGATCTGATAAATCATAGTTTTGATTGAGGATAACTACTCAGGCTCCCTTGCTGGTATCTGTGCTACAACAGTGCAATCCTGATTACATGGGATGAGATCATCCTGGGAGGACATATCCTCTTCAGCATATGACAAAGTCCCTGGACATAGCTATCTGGAGACCCCAAACACTCCACACACATGCAGGGAAGGCTAAATAGAGTTTTCCCCCTGAGAATGGCAAGAGAGACACAGAGATTGGAGCCAACCCACACACAGCGCTGTTTAGATAAAGGACATCCCTTACCTGCGCCCACTGTGTACTGCAATAGTTACACAGAACTAATTCACCGCCTCCTCCCCTCTCCCCCCTTCTACAACCCCCTGGTACCGCACAGGATAGCTGGAGTTGCTTGGAGGGACAGCTCTGTCAGCGTCTGTGTACAGGAACTACAGGCAGGAAAATGGCGCTGAAAGCTGCTGGGTCCGCTCTGAGGAGAAGCTTCGCCCCTTGAAGATGGCGCGTCTTCCCGCACAAATTCTTTATACTGGCCTGAGGATTCCGTCGCTAGGTGGGGGATTCCGTCCCCTGTGAGCGTCTGAGTACGGAGGATTCTGACGCTAGCCTGGGGATTCAGTCTCTGGTTAGCGTCTGTGACCAGTGTAGGGTATTAAGATGCTGGCTCAGGACGCCCCTCATAGCGCCAACACTGTGTGCCGCTGAGCCTTCCCGGAGCGCAGCCTCTCAAAACTGCGCTCCTACCCTTGTGCCGCCATATCTGGCCATCTTCTGATCTTCTGGCTCTGTAAGGGGGTGGCGGCATGCTGCCGGGGTGAGCGATCCCCTGTGGCAGGGAACGTTCAATCCCCTCAGGAGCTCAGTGTCGTGTCAGCGGAGATAGTGGCTCAGACCCCGCAGAGCGGACACTACTCCCCACCTTAGTCCCTCAAAGCAGGGAAGCTGTTGCCAGCAGCCTCCCTGTAAAATAATAAACTTTTACTAAAGAAGCTCTGGAGAGCTCCCCTAGCTGTGACCGGCTCCTCCGGGCACATTTTCTAAACCTAGTCTGGTAGGAGGGGCATAGAGGGAGGAGTCAGCCCACACTCTCAAACTCTTTAAGTGCCAATGGCTCCTAGTGGACCAGTCTATACCCCATGGTGCTAATGTGGACCCCAGCATTCTCTAGGACGTAAGAGAAATAATCAGCACAACACACACTATTATGATCAGAAGGAATATATTGTAACAGCTGCACAGTCTTTCATATACTTCCTCTTACAGGGATTTTTCTTCCCACCAGGTCTAGAGGTTACAATGTCTATGAAAACAGCTATTCACATATCTAACAACTCCCAATATCGGGAATTAAAAGAAAACGGAGGAACAGGAGGAGTTACACTACACAGACAAAGTGGGTGGTCTGGATCTTCTCCCTGTATCTATCTTGAGGGAAAAGGTTACTAACCCACAGTATGGCTGCTAAGGAGGACAGGAGAAGAAATAATGGACAGTAAATAAGGAAGCAAAATTAAGCAATATTACTCCAAAGGAGGAAGGTTATAGCTGGATCTTCTAAACTAAAGCTAAACTTTAAAAGTGACAACTCAACAACTAAAATAAATAGTTATAGATATTCATAGGGTGTCTAGGTCGACCCCATATGACATGCCTAAGGTCGACGGGGACAAAAGGTCAACATGTAAAAGGTAGACAGTGGGTAAGGCTGACCGGGTCAAAAATAAGATTTTAAACCTACCGGTAAATCTTTTTCTCGTAGTCCGTAGAGGATGCTGGGGACTCCGTAAGGACCATGGGGATAGACGGGCTCCGCAGCAGACATGGGCACTTTAAGAAAGACTTTAGGTATGGGTGTGCACTGGATCCTCCCTCTATGCCCCTCCTCCAGACCTCTGTTAGAGAAACTGTGCCCAGAGGAGACGGACAGTACGAGGAAAGGATTTTGTTAATCCAAGGGCAAGATTCATACCAGCCACACCAATCACAACGTATAACTTGTGATATACTAACCAGTTAACAGTATGAAAACAACATAGCATCAGTCCAAGACCGATGAAAACTATAACATAACCCTTATGTAAGCAAACTATATACAAGTCTTGCAGAAGTAGTCCGCACTTGGGACGGGCGCCCAGCATCCTCTACGGACTACGAGAAAAAGATTTACCAGTAGGTTAAAAATCTTATTTTCACTTACGTCCTAGAGGATGCTGGGGACTCCGTAAGGACCATGGGGATTATACCAAAGCTCCCAAACTGGCAGGAGAGTGCGGATGACTCTGCAGCACCGATTGAGCAAACAGGAGGTCCTCCTCAGCCAGGGTATCAAATTTGTAGAACTTTGCAAAGGTGTTTGAACCCGACCAAGTAGCAGCTCGGCACAGCTGTAGTGCCGAGACCCCTCGGGCAGCCGCCCAAGAAGAGCCCACCTTCCTCGTGGAATGGGCCTTGACCGATTTGGTAACGGCAATCCAGCCGTGGAATGAGCCTGCTGAATCGTGTTACAGATCCAGCGAGCAATAGTCTGCTTTGAAGCAGGTGCCCCAACCTTGTTGGCCGCATATAGGACAAATAGGTGCTTCTGTTTTCCTGACTCTAGCCGTTCTGGCCACGTAAATTTTCAAAGCCCTGACTACATCAAGGGACTCGGAATCCTCCAAGTCGCGCGTAGCCACAGGCACCACAATAGGTTGGTTCATATGAAAAGATGACGCCACCTTAGGCAAGAATTGAGGGCGGGTCCGCAATTCCGCTCTATCCATATGGACAACTAGATAGGGGCTTTTATGAGACAAAGCCGCCAATTCCGATACTCGCCTAGCCGAAGCCAAGGCTAACAACATGACCACTTTCCAAGTGAGATATTTCAACTCCACCGTTTTAAGTGGTTCAAACCAGTGTGACTTAAGGAAACTCAACACCACGTTAAGGTCCCAAGGTGCCACCGGAGGTACAAAAGGAGGTTGAATATGCAGCACTCCCTTTACAAAAGTCTGTACTTCTGGGAGAGAAGCCAATTCCTTTTGAAAGAAAATAGATAAGGCCGAAATCTGAACCTTAATGGAGCCTAATTTTAGGCCCAAATTTACTCCAGTTTGTAGGAAGTGAAGGAAACGGCCCAGATGGAATTCTTCCGGAGGAGCATTCCTGGCCTCACACCAAGCAACATATTTTCGCCATATACCGTGATAATGTTTAGCTGTCACGTCCTTCCTAGCCTTTATCAGAGTAGGAATGACCTCATCCGGAATGCCCTTTTCCTCTAGGATCCGGCGTTCAACCGCCATGCCGTCAAGCGCAGTCGCGGTAAGTCTTGGAACAGACAGGGCCCCTGTTGCAACAGGTCCTGTCGTAGAGGAAGAGGCCATGGATCTTCTGTGAGCATTTCCAGTAGATCCGGGTACCAGGTCCTTCGTGGCCAATCTGGAACAATGAGAATTGTCTGTACTCCTCTTTTCCTTATTATTCTCAACACCTTTGGGATGAGAGGAAGAGGAGGAAACACACAGACCGACTGGAACACCCACGGTGTCACTAGGGCGTCTACAGCTACCGCCTGAGGGTCTTTTGATCTGGCGCAATACCTCTGCAGCTTTTTGTTGAGGCGGGATGCCATCATGTCTATCTGGGGCAGTCCCCACTGACATGCAATCTGTGCGAAGACTTCCTGATGAAGTCCCCACTCTCCTGGATGCAGGTCGTGTCTGCTGAGAGTCTGCTTCCCAGTTGTCCACTCCCGAAATGAACACTGCTGACAGTGCGCTTACATGATTTTCTGCCCAGCGAAGAATCCTGACGGCTTCCGCCATTGCCACTCTGCTCCTTGTGCCGCCCTGGCAGTTTACATGAGCCACTGCGGTGATGTTGTCTGACTGGATCAGAACTGGTCGGTCGCGCAGTAAGGTCTCCGCTCGACGTAGGGCGTTGTATATGGCCCTCAGTTCCAGGATGTTGATGTGAAGACAAGTCTCTTGACTTGACCACACCTTGGAAGTTTATTCCCTGCGTGACTGCTCCCCAACCTCGGAGGCTCGCGTCCATGGTCACCAGGATCCAGACCTGTATGCCGAACCTGCGGCCCTCTAGAAGGTGAGCACTCTGCAGCCACCACAGGAGAGATACCCTGGCTCTGGGGGACAGGGTGATCAACCGATGCATTTGTAGATGTGACCCGGACCACTTGTCCAATAGGTCCCATTGGAAAGTCCTCGCATGGAACCTGCCGAAGGGAATGGCTTCGTATGATGCCACCATCTTTCCCAGGACTTGAGTGCAGTGGTGCACTGACACCTTTCTTGGCTTCAATAAGTTCCTGACTTGAGTCATGAGTTCCTGAACTTTTTCTATCGTAAGATAAACCTTTTTCTGGTCTGTATCCAGAATCAAGCCCAAGAAAGTCAGACGAGTCGTAGGAACCAACTGCGACTTCGGGATATTGAGAATCCAGCCGTGTTGCTGTAACACCTTCAGTGAAAGTGACACGCTGTTCAGTAACTGCTCTCTTGATCTCGCTTTTATGAGGGGATCGTTCAAGTAAGGGATAATTGTGACACCTTGCTTGCGCAGGAGCACCATCATTTCCGCCATTACCTTGGTGAAAATCCTCGGGGCCGCGGAAAGCCCAAACGGCAACGTCTGAAATTGGTAATGACAAACCTGTACCGCAAATCTCAGGTACGCCTGATGAGGTGGATAAATGGGAACATGAAGGTATGCATCCTTTATGTCCAGAGATACCATAAAATCCCCCCCTTCCAGGGTGGCGATCACCGCTCTGAGCGATTCCATCTTGAACTTGAACCTTTTCAAGTATAGGTTCAGGGATTTTAAATTTAAAATGGGTCTGACCGAACCGTCCGGTTTCGGGACCACAAATAGGGTTGAGTAATATCCCCTCCCTTGTTGAAGCAGGGGAACCTTGACCACCACCTGTTGAAGATACAATTTGTGAATTGCATTTAACACTATCTCCCTTTCCGGGGAAGAAGCTGGTAGGGCCGATTTGAAAAACCGGCGAGGAGGCACCTCTTCGAATTCCAGCTGTGAGTGAACCCAGATGTGGCTGAAAACTCGAAGACGTGCCCCCACTGGGGCGGACTCCTGTAGCGGAGCCCCAGCGTCATGCGGTGGATTTTGTAGAGGCCGGGGAGGACATCTGTTCCTGGGAACTAGCTGTGTTGTGCAGCTTTTTTCCTCTGCCCTTACCTCTGGCAAGAAAGGACGCAACTCGTACTTTCTTGTTTCTTTGTGATCGAAAGGACTGCATTTGATAATGTGGCGCTTTCTTAGGCTGTGAGGGAATATAAGGTAGAAAATTTGATTTACCAGCTGTAGCTGTGGAGACCAGGTCCGAGAGACCTTCCCCAAACAATTCCTCACCCTTGTAAGGTAAAACCTCCATATGCCTCTGAGTCGGCATCACCTGTCCATTACTGGGTCCATAGGACTCGTCTAGCAGAAATGGACATCGCGTTGATTCTAGAACCCAGTAGACTAATGTCTCTTTGAGAATCTCTCATATATAAGACGGCATCTTTTATATGCCCCAGGGTCAATAAAATGGTATCCTTATCTAGGGTCTCAATATCCGCTGATAAGGTATTTGTCCATGCTGCTACCGCGCTACAAACCCAGGCCGACGCAAGAGTCCGGGGAGCTTCCTCTCAGCGCTGTGCTGTGGAGAAAATGGCGCTGGTGAGTGCTGAGGGAGAAGCCCCGCCCCCTCGGCGGCTGGCTTCTGTCCCGCTCAAATATACTGAAAACTGGCGGGGGCTCATTATATATACAGTGCCCAACTGTATATATGTCTATTTTTGCCAGAAAGAGGTTTATATGCTGCTAAGGGCGCCCCCCCTGCGCCCTGCACCCTTACAGTGACTGCCGTGTGTGAGGTGTATGGGAGCAATGGCGCACAGCTTCACCGCTGTGCGTTACCTCAGTGAAGATCATGAAGTCTTCTGCCGCCTTTGAAGTCTTCTTTTCTTCTCATACTCACCCAGCTTCTATCTTCCGGCTCTGTGAGGAGGACGGCGGCGCGGCTCTGGGACGGACGGCGAGGGTGAGACCTGCGTACCGATCCCTCTGGAGCTAATGGTGTCCAGTAGCCTAAGAAGCAGAGCCTTGAAACTCACAGAAGTACGTCTGCTTCTCTCCCCTCAGTCCCTCGATGCAGGGAGTCTGTTGCCAGCAGGCTCCCTGAAAATAAAAAACCTAACAAATATACTTTCTGTCAGAAAGCTCAGGAGAGCTCTCTGAAAAGCACCCAGTCTCCACTGGGCACAGTATCAAACTGAGGTCTGTAGGAGGGGCATAGAGGGAGGAGCCAGTGCACACCCAGATCTAAAGTCTTTCTTAAAGTGCCCATGTCTCCTGCGGAGCCCGTCTATCCCCATGGTCCTTACGGAGTCCCCAGCATCCTCTAGGACGTAAGAGAAAGGTAAAAATAGAAATGGTCGACACAAGTTTAAGTTTTTTGTGGTGCTCGCCACAATCGTAAACCGCGAGAATAGTAAATTAAGCAAAGGTTGGGAAAATATGCAACCCCACCCCCCCAAAAAAAGGTGGGTGTCAACCATTGTCATGGTGACCTTTTGAACTAGTCAACCTTTTGTACCTATCTATCTAATACATGTCGACATTTCATCAAAAAGGCACCAAATCTGCAGTAAAATAAATCTAGATTTATAATATAATATACAATAAAGTGCTAAGGATACTTTAACCTACCCTTGGATAGGGAAGGCCACTTGTAGTGTTGAAAGCTGGAAGGAGTTTGTAGCCAAGCTCTTTGGCCATGTGTAACAGTTCATCATTGTACCACAACATCCACTCTCCTCTTTCTTTCAACATGATGGCAACGGAGTGTCCCCCAAGTAGACCACTGGCAATGTAAATAATTAACAAAAAAACCCCATAAAAAAACATTAAAAAATAAACAAATAAATAAACAGCGTCACAAAAAAAAGTAGGAGGTACACATAACAAATAATACTTACCCCAAAACTCGAATGTTTGTTTCAAATACAGAAACCACAATGTCATTATCTAAATTTACATCATTAATTACTTTTCTAACAGCATCTTCAAATTCCTGGCTTTTGTTAAGCACCTAAAAAAATAAAATGGTAACATCATAATTACAATACAGAAAGCAAAGATAATTACCATATTTTTCATAGCATGATAAAATTTACATTGGTAATTGTAACGTATGGGCCAAAAGACCCCATAACTTTGCATCAAACGCGTGAACACATTTTATGCAATGTATAGTGTTACCTTATCACAAAACACTGCTTTTTCAACTTCCAAACAAAACCTATCAGTAACCTTTTAACAGGCCGACACTACAGTTACAACAGATTTCATATCACCTAAAGCGTTGCTAGTTACAGATAACAGATTCCTGCAGGAAGGTAAATGATATCCAGGCAGTGAGAGTTCAAGGTATTACTTGTGAGAAGTTTTTTTACTTCCTGTTCTGGCAGAAATGCCTTCCTGCTACCTTTTTGTGCTCAATTTGTTTTTGTATTTATCCTGAATACAGCAAAGTTCCTGTTCAGCAATTGTCTCCAGCTGTCCGTGTTTACAAATAATATCAATTTACCAATGAGATTTCTGACAAGCAGCACCAGCTATTTAGTCAGTCATGCTGTAAGTATGCACTGCAAAGCAACCTGCACTGCTAATAAAGCATAATCACTCTGCTACCACTACCTACAACAAAGTAGACACTCCAGTATCCAGCTCCAAGCTCTCTACTTCCTAAAATTACAATATATTGGTTTTTAGGTTAAGAAGGACAGAGCAAGTTTGCAACTGGATGGATTCCTATTAACATAAGGAAGTGGGTAGGGTATATGACATGAGGACGATACTCCAATAGGCAGTTCTTTGTAGTGTTAGAATGTTAATGAGGTTAGTGATATACAGAACAAGAAACAGGAAGCAATCAAATATTTTTAAAAAGGAAAGGAGAAACACTGTGATACCCCTTTCAGACATAGGACCCGGGATTTCCACCTCTGAAAAATCCCGGGTTTTTGCCGGGACCCCCTTTCACACTAAACCTGAGACCTGGGAAATTCCCGGGTCGACCCCTTTCAGACATAAGCCTGGTCTGCCCTGGCAGCCAGGTCAGACCAGGCTACTCTAATGTCACGTTATATATATAGGGCAAACCTGTTGACCAGCCGGTGGCCCGGCATTTTAAAAACGCAGGCCACCCTCTTAGTTCCTTAAAATAAGATTTTACTTACCGATAAATCTATTTCTCGTAGTCCGTAGTGGATGCTGGGGACTCCGTCAGGACCATGGGGAATAGCGGCTCCGCAGGAGACAGGGCACAAAAGCAAGCTTTTAGGATCACATGGTGTGTACTGGCTCCTCCCCCTATGACCCTCCTCCAAGCCTCAGTTAGGTACTGTGCCCGGACGAGCGTACACAATAAGGAAGGATCTTGAATCCCGGGTAAGACCCAAACCAGCCACACCAATCACACCGTACAACTTGTGATCTGAACCCAGTTAACAGTATGATAACAATGAAGTAGCCTCTAAAAAAGATGGCTCACAACAATAATAACCCGATTTTTGTAACAATAACTATGTACAAATAATGCAGACAATCCGCACTTGGGATGGGCGCCCAGCATCCACTACGGACTACGAGAAATAGATTTATCGGTAAGTAAAATCTTATTTTCTCTAACGTCCTAGTGGATGCTGGGGACTCCGTCAGGACCATGGGGATTATACCAAAGCTCCCAAACGGGCGGGAGAGTGCGGGTGACTCTGCAGCACCGAATGAGAGAACTCCAGGTCCTCCTCAGCCAGGGTATCAAATTTGTAGAATTTTACAAACGTGTTCCCCCCTGACCACGTAGCTGCTCGGCAAAATTTTAAAGCCGAGACCCCCTCGGGCATCCGCCCAAGATGAGCCCACCTTCCTTGTGGAATGGGCATTGACAGATTTTGGCTGTGGCAGGCCTGCCACAGACTGTGCAGGCTGAATTGTACTACAAATCCAACGAGCAATAGTCTGCTTAGAAGCAGGAGCACCCATCTTTTGGGGTGCATACAATATAAACAGCAAGTCAGACTTTCTGACTCCAGCCGTCCTGGAAATATATATATATATATATATATATATATATATATATATATATATATATATATATATATATATTTTTAGGGCCCCGACAACGTCTAGCAACTTGGAGTCCTCCAAGTCCCTAGTAGCCGCAGGCACCACAATATGTTGTTTCAGGCGAAACGCTGACACCACCTTAGGAAGAAACTGGGGACGAGTCCGCAGTTCTGCCCTGTCCGAATGGAAAAACAAATATGAGCTTTTTTTTAAGACAAAGCCCCCAATTCTGACAATCGCCTGGCCGAGGCCAGGGCCACAACATGGTCCCTTTCCATGTGAGATATTTCAAATCCACAGATTTGATCGGTTCAAACCAATATGATTTGAGGAATCCCAACACTACGTTGAGATCCCACGGTGCCACTGGAGGCACACAAGGGGCTGTATATGCAATACTCCCTTGACAAACGTCTGGACTTCAGGAATTGAAGCCAATTTTTTTCTGGAAGAAAATCTACAGGGCCGAAACTTGAACCTTAATGGACCCCAATTTGAGGCTCATAGACACTCCTGTTTTCAGGAAGTGCAGAAATCGACCTAGTTGAAATTTTTTCGTGGGGCCTTCCTGGCCTCACCCACGCAACATATTTTCACCACATGTGGTGATAACGTTGTGCGGTCACCTCCTTCCTGGCTTTGACCAGGGTAGGTATGACCTCTTCCGGAATGCCTTTTCCCTTAGGATCCGGCGTTCAACCGCCATGCCGTCAAACGCAGTCGCGGTAAGTCTTGGAACAGACAAGGTCCCTGCTGGAGCAGGTCCTTTCTTAGAGGCAGATGCCACGGTTCCTCTTGGAACAGACATGGTTCTTGCTGAAAGCAAATCCCATCTTAGCTCCCGAGGCTATTAGTCCTCTGTGAGCATCTCTTGAAGTTCCGGGTACCAAGTCCCTCTTGGCCAATCCGGAGCCACGAGTATAGTTCTTACTCCTCTACGTCTTATAATTCTCAATACCTTGGTTATGAGAAGCAGAAGAGGGAACACATACACCGACTGTTACACCCACGGTGTTACCAGGACGTCCACAGCTATCGCCTGAAGGTCTCGTGACCTGGCGCAATACCTGTCCCGTTTTTTGTTCGGGCGGGACGCCATCATTTCCACCTTTGGTCTTTCCCAACGGTTCACAATCATGCGGAAAACTTCCCGATGAAGTTCCCACTCTCCCGGGTGGAGGTCGTGCCTGCTGAGGAAGTCTGCTTCCCAGTCGTCCACTCCCGGAATGAACACTGCTGACAGTGCTATCACATGATTTTCCGTCTAGCGAAAAATCCTTGCAGTTTTGACCACTGCCCTCCTGCTTCTTGTGCCGCCCTATCTGTTTACGTGGGCGACTGCCGTGATGTTATCCCACTGGATCAATACCGGCTGACCTTGAAGCAGAGGCCTTGCTAAGCTTATAGCATTACAAATTTGCTCTTAGCTCCAGTATATTTATGTGGAGAGAATTCTCCAGACTTGATCACACTCCCTGGAAATTTTTTCCCTGTGTGACTGCTCCCCAGCCTCTCAGGCTGGCCTCCGTGGATACCAGCATCCAATCCTGAATGCCGAATCTGCGGCCCTCTAGAAGATGAGCACTCTGTAATCACCACAGGAGAGACACCCTTGTCCTTGGATATAGGGTTATCCGCTGATGCATCTGAAGATGCGATCCGGACCATTTGTCCAGCAGATCCCACTGAAGAGTTCTTGTGTGAAATCTGCCGAATGGAAGCGCTTCGTAATAAGCCACCATTTTTTACCAGGACTCTTGTGCAATGATGCACTGACACTTTTCCTGGTTTTAGGAGGATCCCGATTAGCTCGGATAACTCCCTGGCTTTCTCCTCTGGGAGAAACACCCTTTTCCTGGACTGTGTCCAGAATCATCCCTAGGACCAGCAGACGTGTCGTCGGAACAACTGCGGTTTTGGAATATTTAGAATCCACCCGTGCTGTCGTAGAACTACTTGAGATAGTGCTACTCCGACCTCCAACTGTTCTCTGGACCTTGTTCTTATCAGGAGGTCGTCCATTTTCTTTGAAGACGAATCCTCATTTCGGTCATTACCTTGGTAAAGACCCGGGGTGCCTTGGACACTCCAACGGCATCGTCTGAAACTGATAGTGACAGTTCTGTACCACGAACCTGAGGTACCCTTGGTGAGAAAAGCAAATTTTGGGACATGGAGGTAAGCATCCCTGATGTCCCGGGACACCATATAGTCCCCTTGTTCCCAGTTCGCTATCACTGCTCTGAGTGACTCCATCTGGATTTGAACCCTTGTAAGTGTTCAAATTTTTCAGATTTAGAATCGGTCTCACCTAGCCTTCTGGCTTCAGTACCACCCTATAGTGTGGAACAATACCCCTTTCCTTGTTGTAGGAGGGGTAATTTTATTATCACCTGCTGGGAATACAGCTTGTGAATTGTTTTCAATACTGCCTCCCTGTCGGAGGGGGACATTGGTACAGCAGACTACAGGAACCTGCGAGGGGGAAAACGCCTCGACATTCCAATCTGTGCCCCTTTGATACTACTTGTAGGATCCAGGGGTCCTGTACGGTCCCAGCGTCATGCGGAGAACTTAGTAGAAGCGGTGGAGGGCTTCTGTTACTGGGAATGGGCTGCCTGCTGCAATCTTCTTCCCTTTCCTCTATCCCTGGGCAGATATCTTATAGGGACGAAAAGACTGAGGCTGAAAAGACGGTGTCTTTTTCTGCAGAGATGTGACTTAGGGTAAAAAACGGTGGATCTTCCAGCAGTTGCCGTGGCCACCAGGTCCCATGGACCGACCCCAAATAACTCCTCCCCTTTTATACGGCAATACATCTTTGTGCCGTTTGGAATCTGCATCCCCTGACCACTGTCGTGTCCATAAACATCTTCTTGCAGATATGGACATCGCATTTACTCTTGATGCCAGAGTGCAAATATCCCTCTGCGCATCTCGTATATATAGAAATGCATCCTTTAAATGCTCTATAGTCAATAAAATACTGTCCCTGTCAAGGGTATCAATATTTTTAGTCAGGGAATCCGACCAAGCCACCTCAGCTCTGCACATCCAGGCTGAGGCGATCGCTGGTCACAGTATAACACCAGCATGTGTGTGTATACTTTTTAGGATATTTTTCTGATAAGCATGTGAGCGCCTTATCCACCCTGAGGGGTGTTTCCCAATGCGCCTTAACTTCTGGCGGGAAAAGGTATACCGCCAATAATTTTCTATCGGGGGAAACCCACGCATCATCACACACTTCATTTAATTTATCTGATTCAGGAAAAACTACAAGTAGTTTTTTCACCTCACACATAATACCCTTCTTTGTGGTACTTGGAGTATCAGAAATATGTAACACCTCCTTCATTGCCCTTAACGTGTGGCCCTAAAGGAAAATACGTTTGTTTCTTCACCGTCGACACTGAAATCAGTGTCCGTGTCTGGGTCTATGTCGACCGACTGAGGTAAATGGGCGTTTTTACAAGCCCCTGACGGTGTCTGAGACGCCTGGACCGGTACTAATTTGTTCGCCGGCCGTCTCATGTCGTCAACCCACTTGCAGCGTGTTGACATTATCACGTAATTCCATAAGTAAGCCATCCATTCCGGTGTCGACTCCCTAGAGAGTGACATCACCATTACAGGCAATTTGCTCCGCCTCCTCACCAACATTTTCCTCATACATGTCGACACACACGTACCGACATACAGCACACACATAGGGAATGCTCTGATAGAGGACAGGACCCACTAGCCCTTTGGGGAGACAGAGGGAGAGTTTGCCAGCACACACCAAAATGCTATAATTATACAGGGACAACCCTTATATAAGTGTTCCTCCCATATAGCATTTAATATATATGTATATCGCCAAATCAGTGCCCCCCCTCTCTGTTTTAACCCTGTTTCTGTAGTGCAGTGCAGGGGAGAGCCTGGGAGCCTTCCCCTCAGCCTTTCTGTGAGGGAAAATGGCGCTGTGTGCTGAGGAGAATAGGCCCCGCCCCCTTTTCGGCGGGCTTCTTCTCCGGAGATTGTGAAGTCTGGCAGGGGTTAAATACATCCATATAGCCTCAAGGGCTATATGTGATGTATTTTTCGCCATACAGGTATTCTACATTGCTGCCAGGGCGCCCCCCCCCGCGCCCTGCACCCTCCGTGATCGCTGTGGGAAGTGTGCTGACAGACAATGGCGCACAGCTGCAGTGCTGTGCGCTACCTGAGGAAGACTGAAAAGTCTTCTGCCGCCTGGTTCCGGACCTCTTCAATCTTCAGCATCTGCAAGGGGGTCGGCGGCGCGGCTCCGGGACGAACCCCAGGGCGAGACCTGTGTTCCGACTCCCTCTGAAGCTAATGGTGTCCAGTAGCCTAAGAATCCAATCCATCCTGCACGCAGGTGAGTTGAAATTCTCTCCCCTAAGTCCCTCGATGCAGTGAGCCTGTTGCCAGCAGGACTCACTGAAAATAAAGAACCTAAAAACTTTTTCTAAGCAACTCTTTAAGAGAGCCACCTAGATTGCACCCTTCTCGGACGGGCACAAAAACCTAACTGAGGCTTGGAGGAGGGTCATAGGGGGAGGAGCCAGTACACACCATGTGATCCTAAAAGCTTGCTTTTGTGCCCTGTCTCCTGCGGAGCCGCTATTCCCCATGGTCCTGACGGAGTCCCCAGCATCCACTAGGACGTTAGAGAAAATACTTTGGTATTGAACATGTTCCATTATCCATGAGGGGAGGGGACAGAGCTAGGATCCTACTGGAGAAGGAGACTCGTTGGATTTTAAAATTAGACACGTTTTGGCCTCGCGGCCTGAACGACAAGATTAATTGGAACACACTTGGTTAGGCATTATGTGCCCATTATTAAATATGCGTTTCCATAAAAGTATTGAGGAGGGCGAACCCATGTAGCTTCTATATTTATTTATATAGTCTCAATAGTTTAAGGCTTATTGCTTATTACTATTGAGCCCTTTGCTTCCAGTTATTAGGAGTCCGGTTTCCTCATTTGGGTATTCCCCTGGGTTACACAGCAGGGACTTTAATGGTCCTTTCTCAGTGACCTGTTTGTATACAGTTGCTTGTTTTCTATGTACAATATTTGTCTTTTGTTGTCTATTTTGTCAGACTGTATGTGCATTAGATTACCGCCTCCCCCCTCCGATCACAAGTTTCCTGGCCATGGAGGAAGCTGAGCCGGCACCCTGTGAAGCGCAGCGGTGACGAGGTGAGCCGCAAACACCGGCTCGCCATGGTAACCAGTGACGCGCTGACCGGAAGTGACCCGGAGGCTTCACTTCCGGAAGCCAGGACGCGTGGAGAGACGGCGGCGGGGAGCACTGTAGCGGGTATTTAGGTGGGGTAAGTGTTGTATGTGTGTCTTGTCCATTTGTTGGTGGTGTTGCTGTCTACTTGAGGAAAGGGCTGCTGCCCTGAAACAGCTGTCGTTTTTGCAATACACCTTATTTTCATATACATTGCGTCCAGTGCTGTTTTCTTCTTGGAGTACTGCATCTGACATCTCTAACGCTGCACGGAGGCCAGTTGTGATTTCTTAAACCATAGAGTGCCGACTGAATTGCAGATAGATAGATAGATAGATAGATCAGAATCGTTATGCCGGCACTCACTTCACTGACCAAAGAAACATTCTGCTCGGGTGCCCTCCATGAGACCGTGAAGACTCAGCCATACACACACCAACGGGCGGCACTCACAAGACATACACACACACAGACAGACGTCTTACATGTAATAAAATATACATACATACACACACACATATATATATATATATATATATATATATATATACATACATACATACATACATACATACATACATACACACACACACACACATACATATATATATATATATATATATATATATATATATATACACACACACATATACATATACACACACTCTCCAACAGGCCTGTTTTTTGGCTGCGCTGGCTGCTTCAACTACTCACAGCAGCACGGACTACAGCAGCCGGCGCACTCCCCCTCTTCACTCTGGCCTCCTCCAGGCAGCCCTGCCAATCAGGTGCGACCTGGGGAAAAAATCCCAGGTCGCACCATTCAGACCTAAGCCGGGTTGTCTTCCCGGGACTCGAGTCCTGGGAAAAACCCTGGTCAATTGCAGGGTTGGCAACCCAGATCACGTTCCAGAGTCGGTGCCTTTCAGACATATCAAATTCCCGGGTTGATACGCGTTCATGTGCAAAATGACGGGAATTTGGAGCATGTCTGAAAGGGGTATGAGTGACACACATCATATACACAGACACGCATTCTGTTGTGCTGGAAGTGTACAATAAATGCAATCAACCCAAACATTTACAAATCTGATTGTATTTTAAGGATTGTTACCTACCCACACCACGAAGTTTAAAATTGATATTGTGCAGTAGCCAGCTAATGCTATAAAAACATATTGTGTATTTTTTTCAGCCTCTATGTGGTAAACCGGATAAGGAATTATTATAAGAACCGCAGGAGTGGGATGGTTCATCCCCAAAATTAAAAATGTAGATTTATTTACAGATATGTTATCGCAAATTTAAGATGATAGCTAGATAGATTAGCTAGATACGCATACGACCTAGGTACAGGTAGATGACAGAACACGTTTACAAAAGGAAGAAAAAAAAATAGACATTCAGATTTAAAACAGATTCATAGAAATATATGATGAATTGCTTGCAGAGAAAATATATCAGATATTTACCACTAGTGTATCCAATGTGTCAATTAATGTCAAGGAAAATCTGTAAAGGGAAAAAAAAAAAGTACAGACATATTACAAACATCACTGTTCACATAAAATAAAACCACAAAAAAAAAAAAATATTGCTAACAAAACTCCAAAATAAAAGAAAAAAAAAAATACAGAAAAACTAGAGAGAGTGTTAGAGTATGAAAAACTTTTACTGCTTAGAATAATTGTGAGTTGTAATTTAAAAGTAGAAAGACAAAGAAATAATTCAGTCATTTATTGTGAAAACCTTAAGATCTTACTTTCCCAGCGCATCATCCACATCCCCTCTGCTTGGTTCCTGGCCACGTATTCTACCACGACACGTCAAAGGCATGAGTTCATCAGCAGGATATGCGTGTCGCTGGTTGGTAAAAAGAAAAAAGTTAGAACTCTTACAAGTCTTCGGCATAAAACAAAGTATAATTGAAATTAAAAAAGAATGAACTGCTACTTATACAGCACATACTGAAAATAAGATTTTACTCACCGGTAAATCTATTTCTCGTAGTCCGTAGTGGATGCTGGGTCCTCCGTAAGGACCATGGGGAATAGACGGGCTCTGCAGGAGACTGGGCACTTCTTTAAAGAAAAGATTAGGTACTACATCTGGTGTGCACTGGCTCCTCCCTCTATGCCCCTCCTCCAGACCTCAGTTAGGGAAACTGTGCCCGGAAGAGCTGACATTACAAGGAAAGGATTTGGAATCCAGGGTAAGACTCATACCAGCCACACCAATCACACCGTACAACTCGTGATAACTATACCCAGTTAACAGTATGAACAACAACGGAGCCTCATTAAACTGATGGCTCAAAACAAAAAACCCTATAGTTAAGCAATAACTATATACAAGTATTGCAGAATTCCGCACTTGGGACGGGCTCCCAGCATCCACTATGGACTACGAGAAATAGATTTACCGTGAGTAAAAACTTATTTTCTCTGACGTCCTAGTGGATGCTGGGTACTCCGTAAGGACCATGGGGATTATACCAAAGCTCCCAAACGGACGGGAGAGTGCGGATGACTCAGCACCGAATGAGCAAACTCAAGGTCCTCCTCAGCCAGGGTATCAAACTTGTTGAATTTTGCAAACGTGTTTGATCCCGACCAGGTAGCAGCTCGGCAAAGTTGTAAAGCCGAGACCCCCTCGGGCAGCCGCCCAAGTAGAGCCCACCTTCCTCGTGGAATGGGCTTTGACTGATTTAGGATGCGGCAGTCCAGCCGCTGAATGTGCAAGTTGAATCGTGCTACAGATCCAGCGAGCAATAGTCTGCTTAGAAGCAGGAGCACCCAGCTTGTTGGGTGCATGTAGGATAAACAGCGAGTCAGTTTTTCTGACTCTAGCCGTCCTGGAAACATAGATTTCAGGGCCCGGACTACATCCAGCAACTTGGAAGCCTCCAAGTCCCGAGTAGCCGCAGGCACCACAATAGGTTGGTTCAAATGAACCGCTGATACCACCTTAGGGAGAAATTGGGGACGAGTCCTCAATTCTGCCCTGTCCATATGGAAGATCAGATAGGGGCTTTTACATGACAAAGCCGCCAATTCTGACACACGCCTAGCCGAAGCCAAGGCCAAAAGCATGACCACTTTCCACGTGAGATATTTCAACTCCACGGTCTGAAGTGGCTCAAACCAATGTGATTTTAGGAAATCCAACACAACGTTGAGATCCCAAGGTGCCACTGGAGGCACAAAAGGAGGCTGAATATGCAGCACTCCCTTAACAAACGTCTGAACTTCAGGCAGTGAAGCCAGTTCTTTTTGAAAGAAAATAGACAGGGCCGAAATCTGGACTTTAATGGATCCCAATTTTAGGCCCATAGTCACTCCTGACTGTAGGAAGTGCAGAAATCGACCCAGCTGAAATTCTTCTGTTGGGGCCTTCATAGCCTCACACCAAGCAACATATTTTCGCCATATGCGGTGATAATGTTTTGCCGTCACATCCTTCATAGCTTTTATCAGCGTAGGAATGACTTCAACCGGAATGCCCTTTTCCATCAGGATCCGGCGTTCAACCGCCATGCCGTCAAACGCAGCCGCGGTAAGATCACCAGGACCCAGACCTGTATGCAGAATCTGCGGCCTTCGAGAAGATGAGCACTCTGCAGCCACCACAGCAGAGACACCCTGGCCCTCGGGGACAGGGTGATCAGCCGATGCATCTGAAGATGCGATCCGGACCACTTGTCTAACAGATCCCACTGAAAGATCCTTGCATGGAACCTGCCGGATGGAATTGCCTCGTTAGAAGCTACCATCTTTCCCAGGACTCGCGTGCAGTGATGCACCGACACCTGTTTTGGTTTTAGGAGGTCTCTGACCAGAGATGACAACTCCTTGGCCTTCTCCTCCGGGAGAAACACCTTCTTCTGTTCTGTGTCCAGAATCATACCCAGGAACAGCAGACGCGTCGTAGGAACCAGCTGCGACTTTGGGATATTCAGAATCCAGCCGTGCTGTTGTAGCACTTCCTGAGAGAGTGCTACTCCGACCAACAACTGCTCCCTGGACCTCGCCTTATAAGGAGATCGTCCAAGTACGGGATAATTATAACTCCCTTCTTCCGAAGGAGTATCATCATTTCGGCCATTACTTTGGTAAATACCCTCGGTGCCGTGGACAGACCAAACGGTAACGTCTGGAATTGGTGATGGCAGTCCCGTACCACAAAACGGAGGTACACCTGGTGAGGTGGGTAAATTGGGACATGTAGGTAAGCATCCTTGATGTCCAGTGATACCATGTAATCCCCCTCTTCCAGGCTTGCAATAACCGCCCTGAGCGATTCCATATTGAACTTGAACTTCCTTATATAAATGTTCAAGGATTTAAAATTTAGAATGGGTCTCACCGAACCGTCTGGTTTCGGTACCACAAACATTGTGGAATAGTAACCCCGTCCCTGTTGAAGGAGGGGAACTTTGATTATCACCTGTTGGAGGTACAGCTTGTGAATTGCCGCCAGTACTACCTCCCTGTCCTGGGGAGTAGCTGGCAAGGCTGATTTGATGTAACGGCGAGGGGGAGACGTCTCGAACTCCAGCTTGTATCCCTGAGATACCACTTGCAGAACCCAGAGATCCACCTGTGAGCGAACCCACTGGTCGCTGAAGTTCCGGAGACGGGCCCCCACCGCACCTGGCTCCACATGTGGAGCCCCAGCGTCATGCGGTGGACTTAGTGGAAGTAGGGGAGGATTTTTGTTCTTGGGAACTGGCTGTATGGTGCAGCTTTTTCCCTCTACCCCTGCCTCTGGGCAGAAAGGACGCGCCTCTAACCCGCTTGCCTTTCTGAGGCCGAAAGGACTGTACTTGATAATACAGTGCTTTCTTAGGCTGTGAGGGAACCTGAGGTAAAAAAGTCGACTTCCCAGCTGTTGCTGTGGATACGAGGTCCGAAAGACCGTCCCCAAACAATTCCTCTCCCTTATAAGGCAAAATTTCCATGTGCCTTTTAGAATCAGCATCACCTGTCCACTGCCGAGTCCATAATACTCTCCTGGCAGAAATGGACATTGCATTAATTCTAGATGCCAGCTGGCAAATGTCCCTCTGTGCATCTCTCATATATAAGACTACGTCTTTAATATGCTCTATGGTTAGCAATATAGTGTCCCTGTCAAGGGAATCAATGTTATCAGACAGGGAATCAGACCACGCTGCTGCAGCACTACACATCCATGCTGAAGCAATAGCAGGTCTCAGTATAGTACCTGAGTGTGTATACACAGACTTCAGGATAGCCTCCTGCTTTCTATCTGCAGGCTCCCTTAAGGCGGCCGTATCCTGAGAAGGCAGTGCCACCTTTTTTGATAAGCGTGTGAGCGCCTTGTCCACCTTAGGGGATGTCTCCCAGCGTAACCTATCCGTTGGCGGGAAAGGGTACGCCATTAGTAACCGCTTAGAAATTACTAGTTTCTTATCTGGGGAACCCCACGCTTCTTCACACAATTCATTTAACTCATCAGATGGGGGAAAAGTCACTGGCTGCTTTTTCTCCCCAAACATAATACCCTTTTTTGTGGTAACCGGGTTAATGTCAGAAATGTGCAACACATTTTTCATTGCCGTAATCATGCATCGGATGGCCCTAGTGGATTGTATATTTGTCTCATCCTCGTCGACACTGGAGTCAGACTCCGTGTCGACATCTGTGTCTGCCATCTGAGGTAGCGGGCGTTTTTGAGCCCGACGGCCTCTGAGATGCCTGGGCAGGCGCGGGCTGAGATGCCGGCTGTCCCAAAGCTGCGTCATCGAACCTTTTATGCAAGGAGTTGACACTGTCGGTTAATACCTTCCACATATCCATCCACTCAGGTGTCGGCCCCGCAGGGGGCGACATCACACTTATCGGCACCTGCTCGCCTCCACGTAAGCGTCCTCATCAAACATGTCGACACAGCCTTACCGACGCACCGCACACACACAGGGAATGCTCTGACTGAGGACAGGACCCCACAAAGTCCTTTGGGGAGACAGAGAGAGTATGCCAGCACACACCAGAGCGCTATATAACAGAGGGATATACACTATACACAAAGTGAATTTCCCCCCTATAGCTGCTTATATCACAATTTGCGCCTAAATTTATGTGCCCCCCCTCTCTTTTTTACCCTTTCTGTAGTGTATACTGCAGGGGAGAGCCTGGGGAGCATCCTTCCAGCGGAGCTGTGAAGAGAAAATGGCGCTGGCTGTGCTGAGGGAGATAGCCCCGCCCCTTCAACGGCGGGCTTCTCCCGCTTTTTATAACGTTAATGGCGGGGGTTTCTGCACATATACAGTGTTAAACACTGTATTATGTGCTTTTTATTGCCAAAAGGTATATTAATTGCAGCCCAGGGCGCCCCCCCCCCCCAGCGCCCTGCACCCACCAGTGACCGGAGCGTGTGGTGTGCTGTGGGAGCAATGGCGCACAGCTGCAGTGCTGTGCGCTACCTTATTGAAGACCGAAGTCTTCAGCCGCCGATTTCCTCCGGTTTCTTCCGTCTTCTGGCTCTGCAAGGGGGACGCCGGCGTGGCTCCGGGAACGGACGATCGAGGTCGGGCCCTGTGTTCGATCCCTCTGGAGCTAATGGTGTCCAGTAGCCTAGAAGCACAAGCCAGCTGCAAGCAGGTAGGTTTGCGTCTCTCCCCTAAGTCCCACGTAGCAGTGAGTATGTTGCCAGCAGATCTCACTGAAAATAAAAAACCTAACAAATACTTTTCTTTTTAGTGAACTCAGGAGAGCCCACTAAGTGCATCCAGCTCAGGCCGGGCACAGATTCTAACTGAGGTCTGGAGGAGGGGCATAGAGGGAGGAGCCAGTGCACACCAGATGTAGTACCTAATCTTTTCTTTAAAGAAGTGCCCAGTCTCCTGCGGAGCCCGTCTATTCCCCATGGTCCTTACGGAGTACCCAGCATCCACTAGGACGTCAGAGAAATAAATGTAACTTTATGGGGTATATTCAATTGCAGTCGAAACCTGCCGTCTATCGGAAAGACGGCAGTTTTTGACTTTAGGTCGGAAGGGGTTCCGACCTATTCAATACACCCCAGAATTAGTCGGGATTCAGACTTGTCGGAAAGCATGTGGAACGGCAGAATAGACGCCGATCCACGTGCTTCTGTCGGTAACGGGGCTGAGAGGAGATGGGGGAAGGGGGGTGGGGGAGACCATCGGCTAAAGCAGCGTAGCAGGAGGATGTGGCACTGCCACTGCTCACGGCAGCGTCCTCCTGGCTCCAGCAAGCGAAGTCTCGCTAGCTGGAGCCGGTTGGATGTTGCCGTGAGGTCTAGCGGCGGTGCCACATCCTACTACTACGCTGCTGGAGCTGCTGCTCTCCCCCACCCCCCATCTATTGGGACTAATGACTCACGTACCAGAGGGTCACCCTCCTCTCAACTCGACCTCCACAGGTGACCCTCTGATACGCGAGTCAATAGCCGGACGGCTAATTTTCCTGCCTAAAGTACCCTGCTGTCACTACCAAATTCAGGGGAAGAGAAGGCTGTTCTGCACCTGGACCCTAGTGCTAAGGGGAAATAAGGAGTGCGCTCCTACACCAGTGTGCGTATATAACCGTATTAACAACAGAAGACTGTTTTGCATAAGGACCCCAGTGCTAAGGGGGAATAAGGAGCACTCTAATACCATTATGCCAATATAATATACTAACAGGAGATTGTGGTTGATACTAACTTTCTGTGCATTGCAGTGACGCCTGCATTGTTTTCTAAATAAGCCAACAGTGGGACGCTATTAAAGTCCGGAGGACTACTTTACTAGCCCTAACCAGAAACTAACAAGCTTATTAACCCCTGCATCATACCCTCCAACATGACCCGCCCCACTAGGTACAAAATGCTCTGTTTCTGGACTTCCCTCTTAATTTATTATTGCCATCACCTGTGAAGAAACAGCTTTCCTATCATTCAACTAGTTCAACACAGGTGATGGAAATCATAAATTAAGAGGGAAGTCCAGAAACAGAGCATTTTGTACCTAGTGGGGCGGGTCATGTTGGAGGGTCTGCTGCATGTGTGTGTATATATATATATATATATATATATATATATATATATATATGATTTTTATTACTACGGTGCATGCAATATACAATAAGGGTGTTTGCTATTAAGGCTGAAGTAAGGAGTGTTTTATATGAAATTTCCAGGTATATTATGAATTTATTAGTGATGTATTTTATGGATTAATGTGTGAGATACCGGCCAGTTTCTTAGTATTTTTTATATATTGCATTGTGCAATAAATGTTCTGTCTTTTTTTCTTTTTACTTGTATTCCTTGGGGTCAAAATAACCTGACCCTTAGGACTTGCTGCAATCAACCAATGAAAAGAGTGGCACCAGGTTTTTCTGTACAGCTATTTCCTCCCAGAATTACAAGTGAAATAATTAGCTTCACCTGTGGATGTTTTAAAATGTGTCAGTGAGTAATGAGTAAACCTGTGCTCCAGCTTGGAGACCTGCAAAACGTGAACTGGGGTCCTGAGGACAGCGTTGCGAACCACTGATCTTGCACCTTCCACAATAGGCATTCCCATCCTCCAGGCACACTTTTTAGCGATATCCAGGTTTTAGTGATATCTAGGCTTCAGCACAGATGGTTAAACCAAAATATCTGAGATACTAATTAAGCCACCTGTGCTCAGGCATGGATATCCCTAAAACCAGGGACTAACCATGTGCCTTAAGGACAGAGATTGGGAATGCCTGTTCTAAAAGATAGCTAGAATCTGATTGGTTGTTATGGACAACATCGCCGCTTCCATAAATAAATATTCCCCCTAAGAGGCAGATTTACTAAAGCTTATAGAAATAAAAAGTGGACCTTAGAGACAAATGGAGCCTGCAACCAGGTGACTTTTTGCGTTACCTACAAGTACATAATTTTGTATCTTCTCAATACTCCTCTAGGTCCCAAATAATGCCTCTCACGCCTTTTTAAAGTCTATGTGATAAACCTTCCCCGCTATCTCCTTACTATACAATCTTCTATTGCTAGATGCAAGCCCAACTCTCCCCTCATTCACTAAGGTATGGGTTTAGGCGTTTCGTGGAGAATTGGATGTAAACAAATGGAGAAAAAAAAATAAGATTTTACTTACCGGTAAATCTATTTCTTGTAGTCCGCAGAGGATGCTGGGACTCCGTAAGGACCATGGGGATAGACGGGCTCCGCAGGAGATAGGGCACTTTAAGAAAGATTTGGATTCTGGGTGTGCACTGGCTCCTCCCTCTATGCCCCTCCTCCAGACCTCAGTTAGGGAAACTGTGCCCAGAGGAGATGGACAGTACGAGGAAGGATTTTTGTAAACCTAAGGGCAAGATCCATACCAGCCACACCAATCACACCGTATAACTTGTGATAAACTACCCAGTTAACAGTATGAACAACAACATAGCCTCGGGTAAACCGATAAACTATAACATAACCCTTATGTAAGCAATAACTATAAACAAGTCTTGCAGAAGAAGTCTGCACATGGGACGGGCGCCCAGCATCCTCTACGGACTACGAGAAATAGATTTACCGATAAGTAAAATCTTATTTTCTCTAACGTCCTTGAGGATGCTGGGACTCCGTAAGGACCATGGGGATTATACCAAAGCTCCCAAACGGGCGGGAGAGTGCGGATGACTCTGCAGCACCGATTGAGCAAACAGGAGGTCCTCCTCAGCCAGGGTATCAAACTTATAGAACTTTGCAAAGGTGTTTGACCCTGACCAAGTACCTGCTCGGCACAACTGTAATGCCAAGACCCCTCGGGCAGCCGCCCAAGAAGAGTCCACCTTCCTAGTGGAATGGGCCTTAACCGATTTAGGCAATGGTAATCCTGCCGTAGAATGTGCCTGCTGAATCGTGTTACAGATCCAGCGAGCAATAGTCTGCTTTGAAGCAGGAGCGCCAACCTTGTTGGCCACATACAGAACAAACAGAGCTTCAGTCTTCCTGATACTAGCCGTTCTGGTCACATAAATCTTCAAAGCCCTGACCACATCCAGGGACTCGGAATCCTCCAAGTCCCGTGTAGCCACAGGCACGACAATAGGTTGGTTCACATGAAAAGATGAGACCACTTTTGGCAGAAATGGAGGACGAGTCCTCAACTCTGCCCTATCCACGTAAAAAAACAATTATGGGTTTTTATGTGATAAAGCAGCCAATTCTGAAACACGCCTTGCCGAAGCTAATGCCAAAAACATGACCACTTTCCACGCGAGGTATTTCAACTCCACTGTTTTGAGTGGTTCAAACCAAGGTGACTTGAGGTAACGTAACACCACATTAAGATCCCAAGGCGCCACCGGAGGTACAAAGGGAGGCTGAATATGCAGCACTCCCTTCACAAAAGTCTGTACTTCAGGAAGAGAGGCCAATTCTCTTTGAAAGAATATGGATAAGGCCGAAATTTGGACCTTTATGGACCCTTTTTTTAGGCCCAAATTCACTCCTGTTTGCAGGAAGTGAAGTAGACGGCCCAAATGGAACTCCTCCGTAGGAGAAGCTCTGGCCTCACACCAAGAAACATATTTTCGCCATATACGGTGATAATGTTTCAACGTCACGTCATTCCTAGCCTTGATCAGGGTAGGAATGACCTCATCCGGAATCCCTTTTTCCGCTAGGATCCGGCGTTCAACCGCCATGCCATCAAACGCAGCCGCGGTAAGTCTTGGAACAGACAGGGCCCCTGCTGCAGCAGGTCCTGCCTTAGAGGAAGAGGCCATGGATCTTCTGTGAGCAACTCTTGCAGCTCCGGATACCAAGTCCTCCGTGGCCAATCTGGAACAATGAGGATTGTTCTGACCCTGCTTATTCTTATTATTCTCAACACCTTGGGTATGAGAGGAAGAGGAGGAAACACATAGACCTATCTGAACACCCAAGGTGTCTCCAGAGCGTCTACCGCTACCGCCTGAGGGTCCCTTGACCTGGCGCAATACCGCTTTAGCTTTTTGTTGAGACGGGATGCCATCATGTCTATTTGAGGCAGTCCCCACAGACCCGTGATCTGTGCAAAGACTTCTTGATGAAGTCCCCACTCTCCCGGATGCAGGTCGTGCCTGCTGAGGAAGTCCGCCTCCCAGTTGTCCACCCCCGGGATGAACACTGCCGATAGTGCGCTTACATGGCCTTCCGCCCAGCGTAGAATCCTGGTCGCTTCTGCCATGGCCACTCTGCTCCTTGTTCCGCCTTGGCGGTTTATATGAGCCACTGCCGTGACATAGTCTGACTGAATCAGAACCGGTTTTCCCCGAAGCAATTCCTCCGCTTGACGCAGGGCGTTGTATATGGCCCTCAACTCCAGGACGTTGATGTGGAGACTAGTCTCTAGATTCGACCAGAGACCTTGGAAATTTCTTCCCAGTGTGACTGCTCCCCAACCTCTGAGGCTTGCGTCCGTGGTCACCAGGATCCAGTCCTGAATTCCGAACCTGCGGCCCTCTAGTAGGTGAGCACTGTGCAGCCACCACAGGAGAGATACCCTGGTCCTGGTAGACAGGGTGATCCTTTGATGCATTTGTAAATGGGACCTGGACCATTTGTCCAAGAGGTCCCATTGAAAAGTCCTCGCATGGAACCTGCCGAAGGGGGTGGCCTCGTATGAAGCCACCATCTTCCCCAGAACCCGTGTGCAATGATGCACTGAAACCTTTTTTGGCTTTAATAGGTTCCTGACCAGGGTTATGAGCTCCTAAACCTTTTCGATCGGAAGAAAAACCTTTTTCTGGTCTGTGTCTAGAATCAGGCCCAAAAAGGTCAGATGCGTTGTAGGGACTAGCTGGGACTTCGGTATATTGAGAATCCAGCCGTGTAACTGCAACGTCTTCATGGACAGAGACACGCTGTCCAGCAACTTCTCCCGAGATCTCGCCTTTATGAGGAGATCGTCCAAGTATGGGATAATTGTGACACCCTGCCTGCGCAGGAGCCCTATCATTTCCGCCATTACCTTGGTGAAAATTCTCGGGGCCGTGGAAAGCCCAAACGGCAACGTCTGAAATTGGTAGTGACAGTCCTGCACTGCAAATCTCAGGAACACCTGGTGAGGGGGGAATATCGGAACATGAAGGTAAGCATCCTTTATGTCCAAGGACACCATCCAATCCCCCCCCCCTCCAGGCTGGCGATGACCGCCCTGAGTGATTCCATTTTGAACTTGAACCTCTTCAAGTACAGGTTCAGGGATTTTAGGTTTAAAATGGGTCTGATCGAACCGTCTGGTTTCGGGACCACAAACAGGGTTTAGTAATATCCCTCTCCTTGCTTGAGATGAGGAACTGTGACAATCACCTGCTGAAAATACAATTTTTGGATGGCTGCCAACACTAGCTCCCTCTCTGACGGGGAAGCGGGCAGAGCCGATTTGAAAAACCGGCGAGGAGGCAAGTCTTCGAATTCCAGCCTGTATCCCTGAGAAATAATCTCTAATGCCCAGGGATCCACCTGCGAGTGAACCCAGATGTGTCTGAAAAAACGAAGACGAGCCCCCACTAGATCTGCCTCCCCCCGGGAAGCCCCAGCATCATGCGGTGGACTTTGCAGATGCAGGGGAGGACTTCTGCTCCTGGGAACTAGCTGTGTGCAGCTTTTTTCCCTTGCCTTTTCCTCTGGCAACAAAGGACGATCCCCGTACCTTCTTGCTCTTATTGGAACGAAAGGACTGCATTTGATAATGAGGTGCCTTTTTTGTATGCTGCGGGGGGACATAAGGTAAGAAATTCGACTTACCAGCCGTAGCAGTAGAGACAAGGTCCGAGAGGCCGTCTCCAAACCACTCCTCCCCTTTGTAAGGCAAGGACTCCATATGCCGCTTTGAATCGGCGTCTCCCGTCCACTGTCGGGTCCACAAGAGCCGCCTAGCAGAAATAGACATAGCGTTTATTCTGGAGCTTAATAAACAAATGTCTCTTTGAGCATCTCTCATATACAAGGCAGCATCTCTAATATGCTCTATGGTCATTAAAATGGCATCCCTATCTAAGGTGTCAATCTCCGTAGATAAGGAATCTGCCCATGCCACAACAGCACTACAAACCAAGGCCGACGCCATAGCCGGTCTAACAATAGTACCTGAATGAGTGTAAATGTGTTTCATGGTAATTTCCTGCCTGCGATCAGCAGGATCCTTGAGGGAAGCCGTATCCTGAGAAGGCAGTGCCACCTTTTTGGATAAGCGTGTCAGCGCCTTGTCTACTTTAGGCGAAGATTCCCATCGTATCCTATCCGTTTGTGGAAAAGGATACGCCATAAGAATCCTTTTGGGAACTTGTGGTCTCCTATCTGGAGATTCCAAAGCCTTTTCGCACAATTCGCTCAGCTCAAATGAGGACGGAAAGGTGACCTCAGGCTTTTTCCCTTTATACATGTGTACCCTCGTGTCAGGGACAGGGGGTTCCTCAGTAATATGCAAAACCTCTTTAATGGCAAAAATCATGTACCGAATACCTTTTGCCACCCTCGGCTGTAATTTTGCATCTTCATAGTCGACACTAGAGTCAGTATCCGTGTCGGTATCTGTGTCATCGATCTGGGATATGGTGCGCTTCTGAGACCCCGAAGGTCCTGGCGCCACAGGGACAGGCATGGTCTGGCTACCTGACTGATCCCTAGCTTCAGCCTTGTCTTACCTTTTATGCAATAGATTGACATTTGCATTTAAGACATTCAGCATATCCACCCATTCCGGTGTCGGCGTTGCCGACATGACATTCAAGCACTCCCCCTCCACAGTAAGCGAGCCTTCCTCGTCAAACATGTCGACACGCGCGTACCGACACACTACACACACACACACACACAGGGAAACTCTTTTCTGAAGATAGTATCCCCTTTAAGGCCCTTTGGAGAGACAGAGAGAGTATGCCAGCACACACCCCAGCGCTATACCCCTGGAAAAAACACACAGAATGCCCTTTTCCAGAAGCGCTGAGTAGTAATAAAACGCCAATTATGTCCCCTTTCACCCCCACCCCCCCTCTCCTTCAAACCCCCTATCACCGTGTGTAAAGCAGGGGAGAGTCCGGGGGAGCTTCCTCTAAGCGGTGCTGTGGAGAGAAAATGGCGCTGGTGAGTGCTGAGGGAGAAGCCCCGCCCCCTCGGCGGCGGGCTTCTGTCCCGCTCAAAGTTATAAAAAAATGGCGGGGGCTCTTTTATATACATGTACAGTGCCCACCTGTACATGTATATTGTCTTTTGCCATAAGAGAGGTGTTATATTGCTGCCCAGGGCGCCCCCCCTGCGCCCTGCACCCTTACAGTGACCGGAGTGTGTGAGGTGTATGGGAGCAATGACGCACAGCTGCAGTGCTGTGCGTTACCTCAGTGAAGCTCTGAAGGCTTCTGCCGCCTGAGACGTCTTCTGACTTAGTTTCTTCTGGCTCTGTGAGAAAAGTGGCGCGGCTCTGGGAGTGAACGCCCAGGACGAACCTGTGTTCACCCCCTCTGGAGCTAATGGTGTCCAGTAGCCGAGGAAGCAGAGCCTATCATTTAAGAAGGTCTGCCCCTCTCTCCTCAGTTCCTCGATGCAGGGAGCCTGTTGCCAGCAGTGCTCCCTGTAAAAATATAGAAAAAATCCAAACAAAAATGCTTTCTAGGCAGAGAACTCAGGGGAGCTCCCTGCAGTGCACCCATTTCCCTCTGGGCACAGTGTAAAACTGAGGTCTGGGGGAGGGGCATAGAGGGAGGAGCCAGTGCACACCCAGAATCCAAAGCTTTCTTAAAGTGCCCTATCTCCTGCGGAGCCCGTCTATCCCCATGGTCCTTACGGAGTCCCAGCATCCTCAAGGACGTTAGAGAAAACTGAAATTAGCCCACGCTTGTTCCCCCAGTACATTAGTGGTAGAGACCCAATACAAGTTGCTTTCCAGGTGGTACAGGTGTCCTGACACTCTGTCTAAGGTGGGTTTAGGCGTCCCCAATATTTGTTGGCGTTGTTTGGATGGTCCAGAAAAACCTTTTCACATGTGGTGGCTATTCTACAACCTTTTTGAAGAGAGGTGTTCTCACTCTCTGCTGAAATCCTAGGGGAGATGGTTCCTGTGGACCCTCTGTTCTGGCTCTTTCACTACTCAACTAGACCCACTCAATTTATAAAAAAATCTTTATTATGCCATCTAAACAATGGCGTTAAGGCGGATATCCCTATAAGATGAATATTCTCTTCTCCTCCTACTATTAGAGATTGGTTGAATAGGGTTGACCACTATATGGAACTGGATGACATACTGATATCAGCTGACGAGAGTTGCATCTCTTTTAGAGATACGTGGTCCCGATAGCTGCTTTTCAAAGACTCCGTGACCTATAGGAACATTCTCACCTCTGGTCTTTCAATGCCTACATCTTCTTAATTACTATATAACTACTATGTATTTTGATATGTATTTGAATATGTTATGCGAAAAACATTTAAAGTTTATATGTCAGTACACTAAATTCGGATCAGGTTTTTTCCTTTTTTTTTTCTTCTCTCTCTTCTTCTTTGTCCTTCTCTACTTTGGTGATCCTCTTGATTTACTTTCCGATAGTTCTTATTATTGACTTTAAATCAGTTTGTATTGCTGTCTGTGCAATTGAGTCAGGTTGTTTTATTTTTTTTTGGTTCCTGTTCCATATCATTGCTCGTGAACTACCAATTGCAGGACCAGATTGTCCTGTAACTAATTTTCTTGATTTGGTTGTACATTCAACTGACTTTTTGATACTGTTGCTGTTCCGCTGCACCCTTTAGTATATTGTCCATCCTGTATTTGATTACTGTTTTAATAAACATATTTTGCACTAGAAATAAAAAGTGGAGGTATCGTCCAAAGCAACCAATCAAATAATAGCTATCATTTCTCTATTGTATTCTAGAAAATAACAGAATATAATTGGTTGTTATGGGCAACACCTCCACTTTTATAAAACCGCACTTTAATAAATATACCCCTTAGTATTATATTTTGAAACCTCATATGGAAGTTCTACCTCTAAGTAACAATCTCGTAACAGAATTTACATCTTTAATAAAAAACAACTAAACTTCTAGCTTTAATAATTCTCAAATTAGTTTTAACATATTACTTTAAAACTGTTAAATGCAATAGACTGCCAATGTTCCACTTTATACCTATAGGACAGTGATGGGGAACCTTTGGCACTCCAGCTGATGTTGAACTACACATCGCAGCATGTCCTGCTACAGTTTTAGCATGGCCAAATAACAAAACTGTAGCAGAGCATGCTGGGATGTGTAGTTCAACAACAACTGGAGTGCCAAAGGTTCCTCATCACTGCTATAGGATTACATATAGCACATAGTAAGATAATGATCTGGAATATATGCCCATAATAAAGCCAAAACTGTATTTGTAACTTGATTAAATTGTTTATAAACATCTACAATAGCAAGGTCACCTCTTTCAGATGGCAACATATACTAACTTGCCACACCTTGTGCCCCTGAAATACAAGCTACATTGCTTGAAACCATCTTGCCTTAATTAAAAACACCTATGGATAAATAGGTGTGGTGCTGGGTCACAAAGAAGGCAGTCACCACCTTCCACATGACATTTCCAAGGGGGCTTGGTCCACATGCCCTATTTTCCAAACACGTAAAAAGGTGCTACACTGCTATGACTGAACACATAATACACAATCGACGATGCAGGAGCACACTTGATACTATGGGGTCGATTCTATTCGGCAACTAATGAATAGCGCCAGGAATTAGCTCCCGACGCTATTCAATTCAGCAACTAATTACCTGCAATTGTCGGGAATTCTTCTCTCATCCCCGGGGGATGAGAAGAGAAACCCGACAAAAGTGCTGCCTCGCGGCAGGCGCGAGGCTGATTCTGTCGGGAATCAGCCTCGCGCCGGGGAGTTAAGTCGGAGAATGCCCGTTCTCCCGACAATTCAACCTGTTTTGTCGGCGAGAACGGGCCATCGCCGACGTAACTAGTTGCTGAATTGAATAGCGTCGGGAGCTAATTCCCGGCGCTATTCATTAGTTGCCGAATAGAATCGACCCCTATGACAAAATATAGATCTTATACACTGATTTTACTATACAATGGGTATATAAAATAATAAGAATTTACTTACCGATAATTCTATTTCTCGTAGTCCGTAGTGGATGCTGGGGACTCCGTCAGGACCATGGGGATTAGCGGCTCCGCAGGAGACAGGGCACAAAAGTAAAAGCTTTAGGATCAGGTGGTGTGCACTGGCTCCTCCCCCTATGACCCTCCTCCAAGCCTCAGTTAGGACACTGTGCCCGGACGAGCGTACACAATAAGGAAGGATTTTGAATCCCGGGTAAGACTCATACCAGCCACACCAATCACACTGTACAACCTGTGATCTGAACCCAGTTAACAGCATGATAACAGCGGAGCCTCTGAAAAGATGGCTCACAACAGTAATAACCTGATTTTTGTAACAATAACTATGTACAAGTATTGCAGACAATCCGCACTTGGGATGGGCGCCCAGCATCCACTACGGACTACGAGAAATAGAATTATCGGTAAGTAAATTCTTATTTTCTCTGACGTCCTAAGTGGATGCTGGGGACTCAGTCAGGACCATGGGGATTATACCAAAGCTCCCAAACGGGCGGGAGAGTGCGGATGACTCTGCAGCACCGAATGAGAGAACTCCAGGTCCTCCTCAGTCAGGGTGTGCCCCTGACCAAGTATCAGCTCGGCAAAGTTGTAAAGCCGAGACCCCTCGGGCAGCCGCCCAAGATGAGCCCACCTTCCTTGTGGAATGGGCATTTACATATTTTGGCTGTGGCAGGCCTGCCACAGAATGTGCAAGCTGAATTGTACTACACATCCAACTAGCAATCGTCTGCTTAGAAGCAAGAGCACCCAGTTTGTTGGGTGCATACAGGATAACAGCAAGTCAGTTTTCCTGACTCCAGCCGTCCTGGAAACTATATTTTCAGGGCCCTGACAACATCTAGCAACTTGGAGTCCTCCAAGTCCCCAGTAGCCGCAGGCACCACAATAAGCTGGTTCAGGCGAAACACTGACACCACCTTAGGGAGAAACTGGGGATGAGTCCGCAGCTCTGCCCTGTCCGAATGGACAATCAGATATGGGCTTTTTTGAGACAAACGCCGCCAATTCTGACACTCGCCTGGCCAAGACCAGGGCCAACAGCATGGTCACTTTCCCTGTGAGATATTTAAAATCCACAGATTTGAGCGGTTTAAACCAATGTGATTTGAGGAATCCCAGAACTACGTTGAGATCCCACAGTGCCACTGGAGGCACAAAAGGGGGTTGTATATGCAGTACTCCCTTGACAAACTTCTGGACTTCAGGAACTGAAGCCAATTCTTTCTGGAAGAAAATCGACAGGGCCGAAATTTGAACCTTAATGGACCCCAATTTGAGGCCCATAGACACTCCTGTTTGCAGGAAATGCAGGAAACGACCGAGTTGAAATTTCTTCATGGGGCCTTCCTGGCCTCACACCACGCAACATATTTTCGCCACATGTGGTGATAATGTTGTGCGGTCACCTCCTTCCTGGCTTTGACCAGGGTAGGAATGACCTCTTCCGGAATGCCTTTTTCCTTTAGGATCCGGCGTTCAAACGCAGCCGCGGTAAGTCTTGCTGAAGCAAGTCCCTTCTTAGCGGCAGAGGCCATGAGTCCTCTGTGAGCATCTCTTGAAGTTCCGGGTACCAAGTCCTTCTTGGCCAATCCGGAGCCACGAGTATAGTTCTTACTCCTCTACGTCTTATAATTCTCAATACCTTGGGTATGAGAAGCAGAGGAGGGAAGACATACACCGACTGGTACACCCACGGTGTTACCAGAACGTCCACAGCTATTGCCTGAGGGTCTTTTGACCTGGCGCAATACTTGTCCAGTTTTTTGTTCAGGAGGGACGCCATCATGTCCACCTTTGGTCTTTTCCAACGGTTCACAATCATGTGGAAGACTTCCCGATGAAGTCCCCACTCTCCCGGGTGGAGGTTGTGCCTGCTGAGGAAGTCTGCTTCCCAGTTGTCCACTCCCGGAATGAACACTGCTGACAGTGCTATCACATGATTTTCCGCCCAGCGAAAAATCCTTGCAGTTTCTGCCATTGCCCTCCTGCTTCTTGTGCCGCCCTGTCTGTTTACGTGGGCGACTGCCGTGATGTTGTCCCACTGGATCAATACCGGCTGACCTTGAAGCAGAGGTCTTGCTAAGCTTAGAGCATTGTAAATTGCCCTTAGCTCCAGTATATTTATGTGGAGAAAAATCTCCAGACTTGATCACACTCCCTGGAAATTCTTTCCCTGTGTGACTGCTCCCCAGCCTCTCAGGCTGGCCTCCGTTGTCACCAGCATCCAATCCTGAATGCCGAATCTGCGGCCCTCTAGAAGATGAGCACTCTGTAACCACCACAGGAGAGACACCCTTGTCCTTGGAGATAGGGTTATCCGCTGATGCATCTGAAAATGCGATCCGGACCATTTGTCCAGCAGATCCCACTGAAAAGTTCTTGCGTGGAATCTGCCGAATGGAATCGCTTCGTAATAAGCCACCATTTTTCCCAGGACTCTTGTGCAATGATGCACTGACACTTTTCCTGGTTTTAGGAGGTTCCTGACTAGCTCGGATAACTCCCTGGCTTTCTCCTCCGGGAGAAACACCTTTTTCTGGACTGTGTCCAGAACCATCCCTAGGAACAGCAGACGTGTCGTCGGAAACGGCTGCGATTTTGGATATTTAGAATCCACCCGTGCTGTCGTAGAACTACTTGAGATAGTGCTACTCCGACTTCCAACTGTTCTCTGGACCTTGCCCTTATCAGGAGATCGTCCAAGTAAGGGATAATTAAGACGCCTTTTCTTTGAAGAAGAATCATCATTTCGGCCATTACTTTGGTAAAGACCCGGGGTGCCGTGGACAATCCAAACGGCAGCGTCTGAAACTGATAGTGACAGTTCCGTACCACGAACCTGAGGTACCCTTGGTGAGAAGGGCAATTTGGGACATGGAGGTAAGCATCCTTGATGTCCAGGGACACCATATAGTCCCCTTCTTCCTGGTTCGCTATCACTGCTCTGAGTGACTCCATCTTGATTTGAACCTTTGTATGTAAGTGTTCAAAGATTTCCCATTTAGAATAGGTCTCACTGAGCCGTCTGGCTTCAGTACCACAATATAGTGTGGAATAATACCCCTTTCCTTGTTGTAGGAGGGGTACTTTGATTATCACCTGCTGGGAATACAGCCTGTGAATTGTTTCCAATACTGCCTCCCTGTCGGAGGAAGACGTTGGTAAAGCAGACATCAGGAGCCTGCGAGGGGGAGACGTCTCGAATTTCCAATCTGTACCCCTGGGATACTACTTGTAGGATCCAGGGGTCCACTTGCGAGTGAGCCCACTACGCGCTGAAACTCTTGAGACGACCCCCCACCGCACTTGAGTCCGCTTGTACGGCCCCAGCGTCATGCTGAGGACTTGGCAGAAGCGGTGGAGGGCTTCTGTTCCTGGGAATGGGCTGCCTGCTGCAGTCTTCTTCCCTTTCCTCTATCCCTGGGCAGATATGACTGGCCTTTTGCCCGCTTGCCCTTATGGGGACGAAAGGACTGAGGCTGAAAAGACGGTGTCTTTTTCTGCTGAGATGTGACTTGGGGTAAAAAAGGTGGATTTTCCAGCTGTTGCCGAGGCCACCAGGTCCGATGGACCGACCCCAAATAACTCCTCCCCTTTATACGGCAATACTTCCATGTGCCGTTTGGAATCTGCATCACCTGACCACTGTCGTGTCCATAAACATCTTCTGGCAGATATGGACATCGCACTTACTCTTGATGCCAGAGTGCAAATATCCCTCTGTGCATCTCGCATATATAGAAATGCATCCTTTAAATGCTCTATAGTCAATAAAATACTGTCCCTGTCAAAGGTATCAATATTTTCAGTCAGGGAATCCGACCAAGCCACCCCAGCGCTGCACATCCAGGCTGAGGCGATCGCTGGTCGCAGTATAACACCAGTATGTGTGTATATACCTTTTAAGGATATTTTCCAGCCTCTCAGCTGGCTCCTTGAGGGCGGCCCTATCTGGAGACGGTACCGCCACTTGTTTTGATAAGCGTGTGAGCGCCTTATCCACCCTAAAGGGTGTTTCCCAACGCGCCCTAACTTCTGGCGGGAAAGGGTATACCGCCAATAATTTTCTATCGGGGGAAACCCACACATCATCACACACTTCATTTAATTTATCTGATTCAGGAAAAACTACAGGTAGTTTTTTCACACCCCACATAATACCCTTCTTGTGGTACTTGTAGTATCAGAAATATGTAACACCTCCTTCATTGCCCTTAACATGTAACGTGTGGCCCTAAAGGAAAATACGTTTGTTTCTTCACCGTCGACACTGGAGTCAGTGTCCGTGTCTGTGTCGACCGACTGAGGTAAATGAGCGTTTTACAGCCCCTGACGGTGTTTGAGACGCCTGGACAGGTACTAATTTGTTTGCCGGCCGTCTCATGTCGTCAACCGACCTTGCAGCGTGTTGACATTATCACGTAATTCCTTAAATAAGCCATCCATTCCGGTGTCGACTCCCTAGAGAGTGACATCACCATTTCAGGCAATTGCTCCGCCTCCTCACCAACATCGTCCTCATACATGTCGACACACACGTACCGACACACAGCACACACACAGGGAATGCTCTGATAGAGGACAGGACCCCACTAGCCCTTTGGGGAGACAGAGGGAGAGTTTGCCAGCACACACCAAAAACGCTATAATTATACAGGGACAACCTTTATATAAGTGTTTTTCCCTTATAGCATTTTAATATATATATACACATATCGCCAAATAAGTGCCCCCCCTCTCTGTTTTAACCCTGTTTCTGTAGTGCAGTGCAGGGGAGAGCCTGGGAGCCTTCCCACCAGCATTTCTGTGAGGGAAAATGGCGCTGTGTGCTGAGGAGAATAGGCCCCGCCCCCTTTTCGGCGGGCTTCTTCTCCCGTTTTTCTGAGACCTGGCAGGGGTTAAATACATCCATATAGCCCCCAGGGGCTATATGTGATGTATTTTTAGCCAGAATAAGGTACTATCATTGCTGCCCAGGGCGCCCCCCCCAGTGCCCTGCACCCTCAGTGACCGCTGCTATGAAGTGTGCTGACAACAATGGCGCACAGCTGCAGTGCTGTGCGCTACCTTATGAAGACTGAAGAGTCTTCTGCCGCCGGTTTCTGGACCTCTTCACTTTTCGGCATCTGCAAGGGGGTCGGCGGCGCGGCTCCGGGACGAACCCCAGGGTGAGACCTGTGTTCCGACTCCCTCTGGAGCTAATGGTGTCCAGTAGCCTAAGAAGCCAATCCATCCTGCACGCAGGTGAGTTCACTTCTCTCCCCTAAGTCCCTCGTAGCAGTGAGCCTGTTGCCAGCAGGACTCACTGAAAATAAAAAACCTAACAAACTTTTACTCTAAGCAGCTCTTTAGGAGAGCCACCTAGATTGCACCCTTCTCGGCCGGGCACAAAAATCTAACTGAGGCTTGGAGGAGGGTCATAGGGGGAGGAGCCAGTGCACACCACCTGATCCTAAAGCTTTTACTTTTGTGCCCTGTCTCCTGCGAAGCCGCTAATCCCCATGGTCCTGACGGAGTCCCCAGCATCCACTTAGGACGTCAGAGAAACATATTTTGGCAAAGTTCAACAGCTGTTTTATTACTGTCATAGTACTTAAAGTGTCTGCATTTTGGATTGCGTATTGTATTTTCAGTCACTGCAGTGTATCTGGAGTTTAGACTGTGCAGACCAAACGCCCCAGATATACATACTGAAATTAATTTAGTACAATATTGGTTTATAAGCTTGAAGCAGTGTATTATTTTCACCCAAAAACTGGTCTGTAAGCATTTTTGTTTTACACACATTTATTTGATAAATGTCAAACTTACTCATTCATCGTTTAAAAAAGCAGTAGAGGTAAACAGTTAGCGTAGTATAATATATATATATTCCTAGGTCCTTATCAGTGTACGAGGTGTGACTATCAAAAACGTTACAGATGCTACAATTCATCAAATTAATTACATTTTAACTCCATTCCCCTTCTATGTCCTCCCCTTTAATATCCATTAACTGCATTTTATTTTCTTTTTTTCTATTGGTCAAAGTCATGCTATACTGTAACTCATTATCTGGCAGCTTTCTCAAAAGCTACATTTTTTTAAACCTCAGTAACTGATGCAAAATGGGTTCCCTTGAGTACAGATTTGACATTAGGGAAAAGACCATGGTGCTAGGTATGGAGGGTGTTCTAGCACAGCAATCTGTTTCCTGGTCAAAAACTTCTTCACAGAGCGACATTTCTCCACAACTCTGGCCCTTTTCTTCTGATTCTGTCCTGCAAAGTTTCTAGAACATTTTTGTAATAATGTTGATACACTGTTGCCCCTTCTGATAACTAGCCTGACAAAATAATACCCTACATATAAAAGAAAACAAAGAACATATCTGAATATGTTTTGTTTGATGTGTTTTCTCAATTCTTGACGATGGTGTTTTCCAGTGCATGGACTGGTGTTTTGTCTCAGGATTGTACTGAAAGATCCATGTTTTATCACAGGAAATAAGTTTGGGCCTAATTCATATTTGTATGCTATGGCCAACATTCACTCAAGCGAGCAATTTCAAGTACCATTTCTGCTATAATTTGGCTGCTGACGGTCAATTCGAACAATTCAATAATTTTTTTCTCGCATTTTCATTGCTTTTGCTGTGCAAAGCCTTCCGGGACGTTAATTTCCGACATCCTCATGACTGTCTCAAAAAAGTTATAGTTGCTCTATTTTTTAACTAAGTATTTTTGCGACGCATGAGAAAACATAACTTCTTCAAACGATGTGTGACAGCAACCATCTGTGAGAGAAGGGTGAAACTTGCAAATCGTTTTGGGATAGTCCGAGATCAGTGTTACCCCACTCCCTATTAACTCTCATTTCCCTTCTTCAGGGCTATGCTAGTTAACTGAACAGCAGCCCCTCTCTCCAGCTAACGCCAGATACCCTTCACAACCCCACTGCTTAGGCACGTTAGCAACATACTGCCAGACCTGCAAGGTCAACCACACCTAGGTTGACAGTGTCTAGGTCGACCACTATTTGTCGTCAGTAGGTAGGTCGACAGGGACTCTAGGTCAACATGAGAAAAGGATGACATGAGTTTTGCACTTTTTTGGGTGTCGTTTTCTCCGTACAGTGACCGGGATCCCCAATTAGTGCACAGTGTCCCCTCGCACGCTGCGCTCGGCACAGGTTACCGTTCTCAATTGTGGTCCACGTGGATCGTAAAGTATTAAAAAGTAAAAAAAATGTGAAAAACTCATGTCGACCTAGAGTCCCTGTCGCCCTACTTACTGTTGACCAATAGTGGTCAATCTAGACAGTGTCGACCCAAGTATTGTTGATCTAGAGATCAGATACCGTGTGGGCTACAGAGGCTCCTGTGCTCCCTACCAATGGATCAGTCGTCTCCTCCTAGGGGTTGCAGCAATACTGCAGATAACTACAGGGACTATGTTATTTGCTTTTACTTTAACCTGTATTAACACCCCTTATTAACTTCCCTCAATCCCCGGAAGTGTTTTTTCTTTGCTGGTCACGGTTTCTTTATCATGTTTTTTTTACTTTGTACCTCCGCCCCCATTGTATGCTATACCAGTATGCGGTACCTCTACTGGTTACACACCCTGCCTGCAGCAACATACAGTGGGGTTTGAAACTTTGGGCACCCCAGGCAAAAATTCATTTTAATGTGAAAAAAGAAGCCAAGGAAAGATGGAAAAATCCCCAAAAGGCATCAAATTACAGATTAGACATACTTATAACATGTCAAAAAAAGTTTGATGTCATTTCCATCATTTACACTTTCAAAAGAACAGAAAACAAAAAATGGCGTCTGCAAGTTTGGGCACCCTGCAGAGTTAATACCTTGTACTGCCCCCTTTGGACAGCTGAGACCTAGCAGTGGCATGGATGGTTCTCAATCATCATCTGGAAAGACCAGGTGATGTCAATCTCAAAGGTTTTAAAAGCCCAGACTCATCTGACCTTGCTCCAACAATCAGCACCATGGGTTCCTCTAAGCAGTTGTGTAGAACACTGAAACTGAGAATAGCTGACACTCACAAAGCAGGAGAAGGCTATAAGAAGATAGCAAAGCGTTATCAGATGCCCAAATCCTCTGTTCGGAATGTAATTAAGAAATGGCAGTCAACAGGAACAGTGGAAGTTAAAGCAAGATCTGGAAGACCAAGAAAAATATCGTACAGAACAGCTCGCAGGATTGTGAGAAAAGAAAGTCAAAATTTACCTTTGACTGCACGATCCCTCCAGGAAGATCTGGCAGACACTGGAGTTGTGGTACACTATTCCACTATAAAGAGAGATACTTGTACAAATATGGTCTTCATGGAAGAGTCATCAGAAGAAAACCTCTTCTACGTCCTCACCACAAAAATCAGCGTTTGAAGTTTGCAAATGAACATATAGACAAGCCTGATGCATTTTGGAATAAAGTTCTGTGGTCCGATAAAATAAAAAGGTTAAGGCGGAGCTTGTGTCCTAACTGGGAAGACGTGTCCCTGGGGAGCTCCTGCTGAAACACACTAATAAAACCCCTTTTCACAGCCCTAAACCTGCCTATCTCTCCCTAACAGTTTCCCACAGCAGCCCTTACTGTTCTGTATATCTGGGGAGTGAGCTGCGGAGCCGGAGCACGGGCCTGGCCTGTGCTTGCGGGTTGCGGCCTTCCCCCAGTGGTGAAGCCGGGGCCTCAATTTCACATTACCCCCATCCGAAATCGGACGTAAATCAGGAGCCGCCCACCTCTGCACGGACAGATCCGCGGCACACCCCTCACCTGCAGTGACCCGGCCGGGGTGTAGAGAAACTTGCAGGTGCCCCTGGAGCTGCAGGACCGAGCTGAGGTGCGGAGACCCGGTGGCGGCGGCCATATTGGTTGTGGCGTCCGGCGGTAAGCAGGCACTGCACCGCTGGGAGAAGCCCACTGTCCGCGGCAAAACATCAAGGGGGGCTGGCGGAGGGCGCTGGGGGGACAAGAAGACCTCGGGACCCCCGATTAAACAGCCGAGAGGGCCCGTAGAAGAATACTCTGAGCTCGGTGGACGGCGGCCATCTTGGAGGAGGCACGACAGGTTCCTCTCCCCTGCTCAGTGCTGCCCCTGCTGGACTTGTGGGGGAACGAACACCCCACATCAGCAGTGATTTAAACCAGAACCTCAACACTGCAGCTACTGCTATTAACTACTTACTATCTACATTCTGTGCCACACTTCATTTATTCACGGATTGGTGTGTTATGCACCGCCCCTTCTTTACACTACTTCTCATATTTTCACGGAAAGGTGTGTGGCATTTTAGGATGCTCTCCTGTGGACCCCTCTCACTGTTTTAATAGATAATTAGGACCTATGTCCTTTAAATGATGTAAAAACACAGATGCCTGACTTCCCCCTCACCCGGATCAACTGTTGAACACGTAACATCCCGGTGGATCATTCTTGTTACCACTCCTTAAACGGACGTTTTAATCTCACCAGATATTATGAGCAGAGCAAACACCAGAGCAAAAAAATCAGGAGCTTCACAAGATATTTTACACCACTTCTCACGCCGGGAAAAACCGACTGAAACTTCATCTCCATCCTCACCGATGTCCACTCCCATCATGGATCATACAGATGCACCCTCCACTAAGGCGGACATTAAATCCCTTCAGAATATGATATCAGACCTTAAGAGCTCCTTCACGACAGCTCTTCAGTCAGCGATCGGGGAATTAAAATCTGATATGGCGGCTCTGGACACCCGCACAACCGCGCTGGAATCACGGGAGGACCACCAACAAAATTTCCACAAGCAAGTGGGCGAGGACATGAGCTACCTATCCAGCGAGTTGGAACTCCTCAAGGATAAAATTGAGGATGGCGAAAATCGCGAGAGACGGAACAACTTACGCATCCGCAATGTCCCTGAATCTGTCTCAGCCTCCGAACTGGAACCATACCTCCGACGCTTGTTTCTGCACTTGGTCCCGTCACTCTCGGACTCTGCCATCGCGATAGAGAGAGCTCACCGCGCCCTGAGACCTAAACCGAAGGACTCGGAACCTCCCCGCGATGTCATTCTCCGGTTTCTGTCATTCAAGATTAAAAATAGTATCACACTGGCGTGCAGAAACTCAACCTCAATTTTATTCGAAGACTCCCGGATTCAGATCTACCAAGACTTGTCACCGGTGACCATTGCTAAACGACGCGACCTAAGATCTGTTACCTCTACACTACGTGACAATGGTTACAAATATCGCTGGGGTTTCCCTTTTCGCCTCATTGTGGAGATTGACAGCAAGGTTCACACCATCCGCTCGCCTGAAGAAGGAGATAAGCTGCTCCGAAAGTTGCAGCTGTCCCCGGCTGTTACGTCATAGATATGAAGCTCCATGCGTTTAAATTCTGAGTTTTTGTAACGTTTAGTTTACTTGACTTTGCTCTCAATCTTGCTCAACTGTTATATAATCCTTGTTATAGATACCGTTTTATACACTAATGACCCATATACTTGTTTCTCAAATTGTTCTTATTGGCGGACCTTTATACCTTACGTATTGCTATGTTATTATTTCGCTGTCCTAGTCGACGGCTCGGAGTCATGGCCCTATGGATGGAGTACTGGATTGATTCCTTTGCTGCTGCAACGGGGCCTGTCTCTGGCCGTCGATCTGTCCTGCGAATTTACTATTTACTTTAGTGTTATTACTTTATTGATACTAGCTGTTATATAATTATTTTTTCTTCAGTGTTCAGTATCTAGGAATGCCCCACCCTTGTGATGGGTCTTAATTCGTTACGCGAAGGTCCATCCTATTGGCTTATTATTGATCTCGGGTGGGGGGCGTCAGTGCCCTGTCTTGATACTTCCTCCCCCGAACATTAGGGATTAAAGTTATTTTCAAATATAGTGGGTCATTACCCTCCTTTGTCATATTGCATTTATATCCCGCCAGCGAGCTCTTTCTACTTTTGTAGAGCTCAATCTTGGCAGCCGAGTATCCTGCCTATTGGATACAACGTCTGCCTTTTTCTTTTTCTTTTTTGTCTCACTTTCTCTTACTCCCCTCCTCTCTTTGACCCCTGTTACAATACAACTGCCAGTTGACATCTCTGTATTCACAGACAGATAGATTCATTTATTTAATATTGTTTGTATTCAGTAATATATATTTCTATTTTTCTCTTTTTATTCTTTCTTTCTATTTCTCTTATCCATTCAAGCAGAGTCCGGGAACCCTGAGATCTCCAGCGAACTACTCCCTCTTTCGCTTCAACCATGCCGTTAACATGCTTGTCCATTAATGTCAAGGGGTTGAATACTCCCCAGAAGCGCTCTCATCTCCACAGATCTCTTAAAACATTAAAAGGTGACGTGATTTTCTTACAGGAATCCCACCTGAAATCAGACTCCCATCCCTCCCTGACATCTAAACAGTTTCCCACGGCCTGGTACTCCAATCACACAGCAAAAAAACATGGGGTGGCCATACTAGTAAGAGGGTCCATCCCCTTCCAATTCTTAGACTGTAAACGCGACAATGAAGGTCGTTATATAATGGTGAGAGGAAAAATTGGACACGAGGAGGTTACCTTGGCTAATCTATATTCTCCAAACACTACCCAATCCAAATTCTTCCGCAAATTTTTTCACGACCTTTACTCGTATAGAAGAGGTAAGACGCTTGTCGGGGGTGACTTCAATATGGCTCTTACAGGCATGGACAGATCCGGCCCCTTGCGAAGTAGTCAAACCCTAAACTCCTCAGTATTACACAGGAGTATGGCCGAGGCTGGTTTGTTCGATGTATGGCGTTTTCTCAATCCAACCACCAGGGACTATACTTTTTATTCCACTCCGCACGATGTGTACTCTCGCATTGACATGTTTTTGAGTTGTGCACCTCTCTCCCGGACCGCTCGCTCTTCCTCGATAATTCCGCTTACATGGACTGACCACGCAGCATTAGCTGCGACATTTGAAATTTTTGACATTCCTGACGGTAGACCGACATGGAGACTTAACGAGACGTTATTGAAGTTCCCTAAGTTTCAGGACTTAATTAAAACAGAGCTTCGAGAATATTTTGAGGTTAATGTAGAAGGCGACTGCAGTGTAGCCACCATATGGGAAGCCCATAAGTCGGTCATCAGGGGATCTATTATCCAATTTGCATCCCGCCGTAAGAGAAACCGAGAAACCCAAATTGCTCTGTTAACAGATAACATCGCAACATTGGATCAGGAGCATAAACGCACACGCTCTAAAAAAACTCTGGCCGAACTTTCTAAGGCACGGGATGACCTACAATCTCTTTTGGCGGAGGATATCGAACGCTCACTTCGATGGGCAAACCAATCGTTTTACGATAAAAGTAACAAAGCACACACTCTGTTGGCTAACCGCTTACGTGCCAAAAAGGCTAACCAATGCATCCATACTATTAACATCCCTCAGGTAACATCACTTACGACCCCAAAAAAAATTAATAGTATCTTTTTTGACTATTATAAGACACTCTACAACCTTGACCCCCCGTCCGACCCTTTAGCACAAACCAGACAGACACAAGAATACCTAGATTCGTGTGCCCTCCCTCGTTTAGACGAGGAAACCAACTCTGCTCTCAATGCGGATATTTCTGCTGAGGAAATTGAAGCTGCACTAAAAACTCAGAAACCTTCTAAAGCACCTGGCCCGGATGGCTATCCGATGGTGTACTACAAAACCTTCGCCCCTCAACTCATTCCTCATATGGTCTCTTTGTTTAACAAGATATTACAGGGTACGCCTTTTCACACTGACTCCACAACGTCCCGCATTATAGTAATCCCGAAACCCGGAAAGGATCCCTCGTACTGCTCAAATTATAGACCCATATCCTTGATAAACACTGATCTCAAACTTTTTGCCAAAATATTGGCATCTCGCCTGAACGCTGTGTTGCCATCATTAATAGACCCTGATCAAGTGGGATTTGTTCCTGGCCGTCAGGCCTCGGACAACACCAGACGTATTGTTAATTTGATTCATCAAATAAACTCATTGAAAACACCAGCGATTGCTTTGGCACTAGACGCCGAAAAGGCATTTGACCGCATCTCTTGGCCCTTTTTGTTTTCCACCCTATCTTCATTTGGCTTCCATGGTCAATTCATCACCGCAATAGCAGCTCTCTATTCCGACCCCTCATCTACGGTCCTGACCAATGGATTGAGCTCACCTCGAATTAGGCTGAAAAATGGTACTCGGCAGGGCTGCCCTCTTTCACCCCTACTTTTTGCTTTATGCATTGAACCTCTAGCGGCCCGAGTCAGACTTAATACTGACATAGGAGGTGTTACAGTGGGACAGAACTCGTACAAAATATCTTTATTTGCGGACGACGTGTTCTTGACTCTCACTAACCCCCTGATTTCTCTCCCTAATCTACAGAAAGAATTACTCCTATATGGTTCCCTCTCTGGCTACAAAATAAACCACACCAAATCTGAGGCCCTTACATTTAATGTTACATCCCATACGCATTTGATTTTAACCTCCTCTTTCCCCTTTCTTTGGAGACCCTCAGCTATCAAATACCTCGGCATATTCATTACTAAATCCTACACCACCCTATATCAGGCTAATTATGTTCCTATGATTAAAACTATCACCCAAGACCTAGATAAATGGGACCGCTTATTCATTTCGTGGATTGGACGGATCAACGCCCTAAAAATGAATCTCCTCCCCCGTATTCTTTACCTATTTCAGACCATTCCGATAATGGTACCCCGAGCGACTTTGACTTCACTGCAGTCGCTGTGCAACAAATTTATTTGGGCTCACCGTAAATCTCGTTTAAGACGAACACTGTTGACTAAGAGAGCTACCTCAGGCGGTTTGGGTTACCCTGATCTTCAGGCATACTTTAACGCCTGTCACCTTAACCACATAGTGTCCTGGCATTCCCCCCAAGGGAACAGAAAATGGGTTGATATTGAGAATTCAATATATCAAGGTATCCCCCTTGACTCTCTTCTATGGCTCCCCAAGTCCTGCAGACCAGCCTCGGCCTATTCAGTCCCCACGATTAAATTCACCCTAGGATTGTGGGACAAAATCCGCAGCACCCACAATCTATCCTCTTACCCCTCACCTCTAACACCTATTTGGGGGCACCCTGCCTTCCCCCCAGGCTGCGAACGAAGAATAGCGGCCCCATGGCAATCGCAAGGTGTCACGAGATTTATCCATGTTAAAGGCCACTCAGCACCGACCTCTTTTGGAGATTTTCATGAGCGCCTAGGTATCCCATCCTCGTGTCATTACCTTTACATCCAAATTCTTAGCTTTCTCAAATCTCAGCTCAAAACTACCCCTTTGAAATCACCCACCTCCTTTGAACATATGTGTCTACGTTCAATTGGCAAAAAGGGGAATATCTCAGCAATATACAACTCTATTCTGATTCCAGATCCCCCTGCCCGTGAACCCCACGAATTAGCTTGGGAATCAGATCTTTCCCACCCGTTGGAAGACGACCAATGGGAGGAAATTAGATCACGCATCGCTAAAGCTTCGATTAATGTGGCACTTAGGGAAACATGTTATAAGGTCTATACCAGATGGTATCTGGTCCCCTCCAGACTTCATTCCATTTTCCCCACGACATCAAACCTGTGTTGGAGACTCTGTGGAGAGGAGGGCACCTTTTTTCACATATGGTGGACATGCCCCTTTATTCGCCCCTTTTGGAACACAGTTGGAGCACTCGTTGCTCAAACCTGTGGACATAACTTGGATCTCTCCCCTGAAATAGCTTTGCTTCACGCCCCCATACCGTCGTTACCCAAAACCCAAGACAAGCTTGCCATGCAATTTTGCATGGCGGCTAAATCTCTGATCGCTAAATCCTGGAAAGATCATAAACCACCCTCCAAGGCTTTACTGATGACCAAGATTAACTATATAGCCAGTATGGAATATATCACAAGCCTGAGGAATAACAATGTAGCCCAGTTCCATAACATCTGGTCTCCATGGTACCTCGCACGCTCTTTATTAATGCCCGGACTCTGCTAATACCTCTAATACCTTAGTTGTCTCCCCCTCTGTTTTCAACACAGTGGTCTGTTCCCCAACCTCTTGCTCTATTATAGGTAACCTTCCTAACGTTCCCCCTCTATTAACATAAGTTTGCTTGCTTCTTCTCCCCTTTCCTCCTCTTTCTCTTTCCTGCCTCTACTCTTTATAAGATTATACTCTGTTTTGGTATAGATTCTATACGATAACTGAAAAATAAAATGAGAATGATCGAGTATACGTCTGAAGGTACACAAGGAGCTTACTACTAATATAAGTCAGCCTATATTAACATAAAATTGTCTCTATTAGCCTGTTATGGTATGTAAAATTCTTGCCCTCGTGCTCAATACCCTAACCTGTACAACTTCGTTATTGTTACTGTTTTGACTACTGATCACTCTCAATAAAAATTCTAACTTTAAAAAAAATAAAAAAATAAAAATAAGAATTTACTTACCGATAATTCTATTTCTCGTAGTCCGTAGTGGATGCTGGGGACTCCGTCAGGACCATGGGGGATAGCGGGCTCCGCAGGAGACAGGGCACATCTAAAAAGCTTTTTAGGTCACATGGTGTGTACTGGCTCCTCCCCCTATGACCCTCCTCCAAGCCTCAGTTAGGTACTGTGCCCGGACGAGCGTACACAATAAGGAAGGATCTTGAATCCCGGGTAAGACTCATACCAGCCACACCAATCACACCGTACAACTTGTGATCTGAACCCAGTTAACAGTAGGATAACAAAACGAAGTAGCCTCTGAAAAGATGGCTCACAACAATAGTAATAACCCGATTTTTGTAACAATAACTATGTACAAGCATTGCAGACAATCCGCACTTGGGATGGGCGCCCAGCATCCACTACGGACTACGAGAAATAGAATTATCGGTAAGTAAATTCTTATTTTCTCTAACGTCCTAGTGGATGCTGGGGACTCCGTCAGGACCATGGGGATTATACCAAAGCTCCCAAACGGGCGGGAGAGTGCGGATGACTCTGCAGCACGAATGAGAGAACTCCAGGTCCTCTTTAGCCAGAGTATCAAATTTGTAAAATTTTACAAACGTGTTCTCCCCTGACCACGTAGCTGCTCGGCAAAGTTATAATGCCGAGACTCCTCGGGCAGCCGCCCAGGATGAAGCCACCTTCCTTGTGGAATGGGCATCTACATATTTCGGCTGTGACAGGCCTGCCACAGAATGTGCAAGCTGAATTGTACTACAAATCTAGCGTGCAATAGACTGCTTAGAAGCAGGAGCACCCAGCTTGTTGGGTGCATACAATATAAACAGCAAGTCAGACTTTCTGACTCCAGCCGTCCTAACTATATATATATATATATCTTTAGGGCCCTGACAACGTCTAGTAACTTGGAGTCCTCCAAGTTCCCAGTAGCCGCAGGCACCACCATAGGTTGTTTCAGGTGAAAACGCTGACACCCCTTTAGGAAGACACTGGAGACGAGTCCCAGTTCTGCCCTGTTCAAATGGAAAATTTTAATATGGGCTTTTGTAAAACAAAGCCGCCCATTCTGACAATCGCCTGGCCGAGGCCAGGGCTAACAACATGGTCACTTTCCATGTGAGATATTGGTCAACAGCATGGTCACTTTCCATGTGAGATATTTCAAATCCACAGATTTGAGCGGTTCAAACCAATATGATTTTAAGGAATCCCAACACTATGTTGAGATCTCACGGTGCCCCTAGAGGCACAAAAGAACTGTATATGCAATACACCCTTTACAATCTGTACTTCAGGAACTGAAGTCAATTTTTTTTTTTTTTTTTTTTTCTGGAAGAAAATCTACAGGGCCGAAATTTAAATCTTAATGAAACCCAATTTGAGGCTCAAAACACTCCTGTTTTCAGGAAGTGCAGAATCGACCTAGTTGAATTTCCTTCGTGGAGCCTTTCTGGCCTTACCCACGCAACATATTTTCACCACATGTGGTGATGACGTTGTGCGGTCACCTCCTTCCTGGCTTTGACCAAGGTAGGTATGACCTCTTATGGAATGCCTTTTTCCCTTCAGGATCCGGTATTCAACCGCCATGCCGTCAAACGCAGCCGCGGTAATTCTTGGAAAAGACATGGTACTTGCTGAAGCAAGTCCCTTCTTAGCTCCCCAGGCCCTTAGTCCTCTGTGAGCATCTCTTGAAGCTCCGGGTACCAAGTCCCTCTTGGCCCATCCGGAGCCACTAGTATAGTTCATACTCCTCTATGTCTTATAATTCTCAATACCTTGGTTATGAGAAACAGAGGAGGGAACACATACACTGACTGGTACACCCACGGTGTTACCAGAACATCCACAGCTATCGCCTGAAGGTCTCATGACCTGGCGGAATACCTGTCCCGTTTTTCGGGCGGGACGCCATCATGTCCACCTTTGGTCTTTGCCAACGGTCCACAATCATGCTGAAAAAACTTCCCTATGAAGTTTCCACTCTCCCGGGTGGAGGTCATGCCTGCTGAGGAAGTCTGCTTCCCAGTCGTCCACTCCCGGAAAGAACACTGCTGACAGTGCTATCACATGATTTTCCGCCTAGCGAAAAATCCTTGCAGTTTTGTCACTGCCCTCTTGCTTCTTGTGCCGCCCTTTCTGTTTACGTGGGCGACTGCCGTGATGTTATCCCACTGGATCAATACCGGCTGACCTTGAAGCAGAGGTCTTGCTAAGTTTAGAGCCTTATAAATTTGCTCTAAGTTTATTTACGCAGAGAGAATTCTCCAGACTTAATCACACTTCCCTGGAAATTTTTTCCCTGTGTGACTGTTCTCCAGCCTCTCAGGCTGGCCTCCGTGGTCACCGGCATCCAATCCTGAATGCCAAATCTGCGGCCCTCTAGAAGATGAGCACTCTGTAATCACCACAGGAGAGACACCCTTGTCCTTGGATATAGGGTTATCCGCTGATGCATCTGAGGATGCGATCCGGACCATTTGTCCAGCAGATCCCACCGACGAGTTCTTGCGGGAAATCTGCCGAATGGAATTGCTTCGTAATAAGCCACCATTTTTACCAGGACTCTTGTGCAATGATGCACTGACACTTTTCCTGGTTTTAGGAGGATCCCGATTAGCTCGGATAACTCCCTGGCTTTCTCCACTGGGAGAAACACGTTTTTCTGGACTGTGTCCAGAATCATCCCTATGAACAGTAGACGTGTCATCGGAAAAAGCTGCGATTTTGGAATATTTAGAATCCACTCGTGCTGTCGTAGAACTACTTAAGATAGTGCTACTCCGACCTCCAACTGTTCTCTGGACCTTGCCCTTATCAGGAAAGCGTCCATGTTTCCTTTTAAGAAAAATCATCATTCCGGCCATTACCTTGGTAAAGACCCGGGGCGCCGTGGACAACCCAAACGGCAGCGTCTGAACTGATAGTGACAGTTCTGTACCAGGAACCTGAAGTACCCTTGGTGAGAAGGGCAAATTTGGACCTGTAGGTAAGCGTCCCTGATATCCAGTGACACCATATCGTCCCCTTCTTCCTGGTTTGCTATCACTGCTCTGAGTGACTCCATCTTGATTTGAACGCTTGTATGTAAGTGTTCAAATATTTCAGATCTCACCGAGCCGTCTGGCTTCGGTACCACAATATAGTGTGGAATACTACCCCCTTCCATGTTGTAAGAGGGGTACTTTGATTATCACCTGCTGGGAATACAGCCTGTGAATTGTGTGAGGGGAAGATGTCTCGAATTTCCAATGTACACCTGGGATACTACATGTAGGATCCCGGAGCTCCCTTGCGAGTGAGCCCCCTGCGTACTGAAACTCTTGAGATGACCCCCTACCGCACCTGAGTCCGCTTGTACGGCCCCAGCGTTATGCTGCGGACTTGGCAGAAGCTGTGAGGGGCTTCTGTTCCTGGGAATGGGCTGCTTGCTGCAGTCTTCTTCCCTTTCCTCTACCCCTGGGCAGATATGACTGGCCTTTGCCCGCCTGCCCGTATGGGGACGAAAGGACTGAGACTGAAAAGACTGTGTCCTTTTTTTTTTTTGCCGATATGTGATTCGGGGTAACAAAAGGTGGATTTTTCAGCTGTTGCCATGGCCACCAGGTCCGATAGACCGCCCCTTTATACGGCAATACTTCCACATGCCGTCTGGAATCTGCCTCACCTGACCACTGTCGTGTCTTCGTCTGGCAGATATGTACATCACATTTACTCTTGATGCCAGAATGTAAATATCCCTCTGCGCATCACGCATATATAGAAATGCATCCTTAAAATGCTCTATAGTCAATAAAATCTTGTCCCTGTCAAGGGTATCAAAATTTTCAGTCAGGAAATCCGACCAAGCCCCCTCAGCGCTGCACCTCCAGGCTGAGGCGATTGCTGGTCGTAGTATAACACCAGTATGTGTGTATATACTGTCATGATATTTTTCAGCTTCCTATCAGCTGGCTTCTTGAGGGCGGCCGTATCTAGAGACGGTAACGCCCTGTTTTTATAAGCGTGTGAGCGCCTTATCCACCCTAAGGTGTGTTTCCCAACTCGCCCTTACTTCTGGCGGGAAAGGGTATACCGCCCATAACTTTCTATCGGAGGAACCCCACGTATCATCACACACTTCATTTAATTTATCTGATTCAGGCAAAACTACAAGTAGTTTATTCACCCCCTACAAAATACCCTTATTTGTGGTACTTGTAGTATCAGAAATATGTAACAGCTCCTTCATTGCCCTTAACATGTAACTCGTGGCCCTAAAGGAAAATTACGTATGTTTCTTCACCGTCGACACTGGGGTCAGTGTCCATGTCTGTGTCTGTCGACCGACTGAGGTAAATGGGCGTTTTTACAAGCCCCTGACGGTGTCTGAGACGCCTGGACCGGTACTAATTTGTCCGCCGGCCATCTCATGTCGTCAACCGTCTTGCAGCGTGTTGACATTATCACGTAATTCCATAAGTAGACCATCCATTCCGGTGTCGACTCCCTAGAGAGTGACATCAACATTACAGGCAATTTGCTCCGCCTCCTCACCAACATTTTCCTCATACATGTCGACACACACGTACCGACATACAGCACACACACAGGGAATGCTCTGATAGAGGACAGGACCCACTAGCCCTTTGGGGAGACAGAGGGAGAGTTTGCCAGCACACACCAAAAGCGCTATAATGTATATAACAACCCTAGAAGGTGTTGTTTCTATATATGCGCTCTTAATATATAATTATATCGCCAATTTATGCCCCCCTTCTCTTTTAACCCTGTTTCTGTAGTGCAGTGCAGGGGAGAGTGGGAGCCTTCCTCACCAGCGGAGCTGATCAGGAAAATGGCGCCGTGTGCTGAGGAGAATAAGCTCCGCCCCCTTTTCGGCGGGCTTTTCCTCCCGGTTTTTTAATAACTGGCCTGGGTTAAAATACATACATATAGCCTTAATGGCTATATGTGATGTATTTATTTGCCAAATAGGTATTTATATTGCTGCCCAGGGCGCCCCCAGCAGCGCCCTGCACCCTCCGTGACCGTGTCAGTGAGCCGTGTGACAACAATGGCGCACAGCTGCAGTGCTGTGCGCTACCTCTCTGAAGACTGTGAAGTCTTCTGCCGCCTGTTTCCGGACCTCCGTTCCGCCGTCTTTCTTCAGCGTCTGTAAGGGGGATCGGCGGCGCGGCTCCGGGACGAACCCCAGGCTGACCTGTGTTCCGACTCCCTCTGGAGCTCAGTGTCCAGTAGCCTAAAACTTCAATCCTCCTGCACGCAGGTGAGTTGCAAGTCTCTCCCCTAAGTCCCTCGTTGCAGTGATCCTGTCGCCAGCAGGAATCACTGATTAGAAACCTAAAAAAAAACTTTACTAAACAGCTCCTTAAGAGAGCCATCCAGTTTGCACCCTTCTCGGACGGGCACAAAAACCTAACTGAGGCTTGGAGGAGGGTCATAGGGGGAGGAGCCAGTACACACCATGTGACCTAAAAAGCTTTTTAGATGTGCCCTGTCTCCTGCGGAGCCCGCTATCCCCCATGGTCCTGACGGAGTCCCCAGCATCCACTAGGACGTTAGAGAAAAGGTTAAAATAGAACTTTTTGGCCGGAATGAGCAAAGGTACGTTTGGAGAAGGAAGGGCACAGAATTTAATGAAAAGAACCTCTGTCCAACTGTTAAGCATGGGGGTGGATCAATCATGCTTTGGGGTTGTATTGCAGCCAGTGGCACAGGGAACATTTCACGAGTAGAAGGAAAAATGGATTCAATAAGATTCCAGCAAATTTTGGACTCTAACTTGATGCCATCTGTGAAAAAGCTGAAGTTAAAGAGAGGCTGGCTTCTACAAATGGATAATGATCCTAAACACACCTCAAAATCCACGGTGGATTACATCAAGAGGCGTAAACTGAAGGTTTTGCCATGGCCGTCACAATCTCCTGACCTCAACATAATTGAAAATCTATGGATAGACCTTAAAAGAGCAGTGCATCACAGACAGCCCAGGAATCTCAAAGAACTGGAAGACTTTTGTAAGGAAGAATGGGCGAAGATACCTCAAAACAAGAATTAAAAGACTCTTGGCTGGCTACAAAAAGCGTTTACAAGCTGTGATACTTGCCAAAGGGGGCAGTACAAGGTATTAACTCTGCAGGATGTCCAAACTTTTGCAGACGCCGTTTTTTGTTTTCTGTTCTTTTGAAAGTGTAAATGATGGAAATAAAATCAAACTTTTTTTGACATGTTACAAGAATGTCTAATCTGTAATTTGATGCCTTTTGGAGATTTTTCCATCTTTCCTTGGCTTCTTTTTGCACATTAAAATGAATTTTTGCCTGGGGTGCCCAAACTTTCAAACCCCACTGTAAGCAGTTGGATGCATCGGATGGTTCCTCCATGGCAGGATGACATTTGCGTGGATCTACTAATACAGGGTATATCACAGTCTTACACATGTCAGTTTACCCCATATACAGCATAACCTTCAAAGTCCAAAACACCTACATCACCTGGTATGCTCGTGGACAGGACGACAAATAACATGGATCTGATGGTTATGTTGGGACACTACCCCTAGCACTAGGAAGCTTCAACAACTTATTTTGTGTCTCTACTAGGTGTGACCTAGTCCACCCTAATCCTACGTAGTATACTGTTGAAAACTCAAAAATCAATCCTACCACATAAGCTTGCTGCCCAGGTGTCACCCTCAACTCTGAACTATCCTTTGTTTCAATCTGTCTCTAAATCTTGCAACATGCATCTAAAAACCATATCCAAAATATGACCATACCTTACACAAGACACTGCAAAAACTGTAATCCATGCTCTCATTATCTTCTGCATTGATTTTTGCAATAGCCTTCTTACTGGTCTTACCAAAAAGACTCTCACCACTACAATCCATTCTACATGCCGCTGCGAGCCTAATCTTCCTTGCTAGAAATTCATAGTCTGTGGATCCACTCCGTCAGTCCCTCCATTGGTTACCTGTATTCTGCCTTATCCAATATAAAAATACTTTTACTCACACACTAGTCCATTAACCAAACTACACTAAATGTACACCTCTTTGCTTAGCTCAAAATATCTCCCAACCTGAACTCTTTCGCTCTTCACAAGATCTACATCTCTCATCCACACTCATTCACTCCCATTTACGATTGCAGTACTTTCTTCGGGCTGCACCCACTCTGTGGAATGCCCTCACAAGCACAATAAGACACTCCTCTAGTCTCAAAACCTTCAAGCGTTCCTTAAAAACTCACCTCTTCAGGTAAGCTTATCAAATTCCGGAACCATTCACATAACCTTCATAAACTTTCCTATCCAATTACAGCCCCACTGTAGAGTCCACTCACATATATTCTCGTTCTTCACTTTCCCATCCTCCTGACCCCAGGCAACCATTGCTGTGTGACCATAACACAAAGTCCTACCAAGAACCTTTGCAATCTGGTGAGCCTTTATGCAATAGGTAACACCTATCCTTGTGTATCAATGCCTACTTCCCTATAGATTGTAAGCTTTCGAGCAGAACTGTCCTACCTCTAGAATTGTCTACCATTACCTAGTCTTGTTTTTCACAGTTGTCTGCAGTTGTTTTGTTTTATGTAATCACTGTTTCCAATTGTAAAGCGCAACGGAATTTGCTGCGCCATATAAGAAACGGTTAATAAATAAAATAGTGCGCCCAAGACCGTTGCTTCACCCTGTACCTTTCATGGGTAAAATATTTAACTCGGATTAGCTACTACACAAAATGTCTGCATCAACCCTGCACTATGCTTACTGTGCGCTCTAGGTTATTTGGTCTTGGTTGTTGCTCAACTTGCTCTAATGCCTTTGTACAATGTACCATGTTTTTGATGTCTACAAAGCAGCTTTGTGTCCTTCGGGAGAAAATAGCTATATAAGTAAATTATTTAATAACCACACCTTGTATTCCTTATTAATGACATGCAAAAGTTTTGGTGTCTTTAAGGCTTTAGGTAGAATACTTGAGCATTACTTTCTTTAAAGGAGTATGATGTTCACAAGCTCATGGAAATCTTTTGTACAGCTGGAATGGTACTACGGTAAAGGTAAAGATAGAGTGGATTGCTGTAATACCATACTGCGCCTGGGTAACCTAATGCTGGTATTAATCACCTTTGGTTACAACATTGTTCTTTTGACAAGAAAAATACGTAATTAAACGGAGCCAATATTTATCAGAATTCACATGAGGACAGCTGATCTCTCTTTTGGGACTGTCACCAATAACACTTAATTTTCCTAATTCAAATACTTAAAGCTTCTAATTGCGGCAAACAGTTTGGCACAAATAATTTAGATGATGGACACACCATTAAACCTTCAAAATAATAATTATAGTATTAAAATGGCTACTACTCCCCACGCTTTCCCAATGCAATTACATTTACCGCCACAGGAAGAACAGAAACACAGCCTCAGATGGACACTGGGTGTCCAACATCCCATCCACCACTGGCAACTGAGCCTATGGTAGCTTGATGCCACTGGGGATATAAAGACCCACCTGTTTTATAACATTTACATTGGAAGTTGTTTTGCATACTAGTTAAAGAGCATGTTAAGTTAGTTTACATCTTATAGAAGATGGAGTTCTGCGCAGTCTTCCACAAAGTGTTTATACATGGCAAAATGCATGTGGATAAAATGGGGGGGGGGGGCAACAACAACATGCAATGCCACCTTAAAGCTTGCAACTCGGGTTATTTGAAGACACTAGCAAAAAAATAAGATTTTAAACCTACCGGTAAATCTATTTCTCCTAGTCCGTAGAGGATGCTGGGGACTCCGTAAGGACCATGGGGTATAGACGGGCTCCGCAGGAGATAGGGCACCTAAAAAGAACTTTGACTATGGGTGTGCACTGGCTCCTCCCTCTATGCCCCTCCTCCAGACCTCAGTTAGAGAACTGTGCCCAGAGGAGATGGACAATACAAAGCAGGATTTAGCAATCCAAGGGCAAGATTCATACCAGCCCACACCGATCATACCATGTAACCTGGAACATACATAACCAGTTAACAGTATGAACAAACTACAGTAACGGTCCAAGAACTATTCCAACTGTAACATAACCCTTATGTAAGCAACAACTATATACAAGTCTTGCAGAGTTTCCGCACTGGGAAGGGCGCCCAGCATCCTCTACGGACTAGGAGAAATAGATTTACCGGTAGGTTTAAAATCTTATTTTCTCTTACGTCCTAGAGGATGCTGGGGACTCTGTAAGGACCACGGGGTTTATACCAAAGCATCCAATCGGGCGGGAGAGTGCGTATGACTCTGCAGCACCGCCTGAGCAAACGCTAGGTCCTCATCAGCCAGGGTATCAAACTTGTAGAATTTAGCAAAAGTGTTTTACCCCGACCAAGTCGCCGCTCGGCAAAGTTGTAATGCCGAGACGCCTCAGGCAGCCGCCCAAGAAGAGCCCACCTTCCTAGTGGAATGGGCCTTAACCGAATTTGGTACCGGCAATCCAGCCGTAGAGTGAGCCTGCTGAATCGTATTACAGATCCAGCGAGCAATAGTCTGCTTTGAAGCAGGAGCGCCAATCTTATTGGCCGCATACAGGACAAACAGAGCCTCTGTTTTCCTAATTCTAGCCGTCCTGGCTACATAAATCTTTAAGGCCCCGACTACATCCAGGGATCTGGAATCCTCCAGGTCACCAGTAGCCACAGGCACCACAATAGGTTGATTCATATGGAAAGAAGAAACTACTTTAGGCAAAAATTGCGGACGTGTCCTCAATTCAGCTCGATCCACATGAAAAATCAAGTAGGGGCTCTTGTGTGACAGAGCCGCCAATTCCGACACTCGCCTTGCGGATGCTAAGGCCAACAACATGACCACCTTCCAGGTAAGAAATTTCAACTCAACCTTGTTAAGCGGTTCAAACCAGTGTGAATTTAGGAACTGCAACACCACGTTCAGGTCCCATGGTGCCACTGGAGGCACAAAAGGGGGCTGGATGTGCAGCACTCCCTTTACAAACGTCTGGACTTCTGGAAGAGAAGCCAATTCCTTCTGAAAGAAAATCGAGAGGGCCGAAATCTGTACCTTAACAGAGCCTAATTTCAGGCCCATATCCACTACTGTCTGTAGGAAGTGGAGAAAACGTCCCAGATGAAAATCTTCCGTAGGTGCATTCTTGGTCTCACACAAAGACACATACTTTCGCCAGATATTGTGACAATGTTTTACCGTCACCTCCTTCCTAGCCTTTATTAAAGTAGGGATGACCTCTTCCGGAATCCCCTTTTTCGCTAGGATTCGGCGTTCAACCGCCATGCCGTCAAACGTAACCGCGGTAAGTCTTGAAATACACAGGGTCCCTGCTGCAACAGGTCTTCCCTCAGAGGAAGAGGCCAGGGGTCTCCTGTGAGCATCTCTTGTAGATCCGAGTACCAGGCCCTTCGAGGCCAGTCTGGGACAACGAGTATCGTCTGTACTCTTCTTCGTCTTATGATCCTCAACACTTTCGTGATGAGAGGAAACACGTAGACCGATTCGAACACCCACGGTGTTACCAGTGCATCTACTGCTACTGCCTGAGGGTCCCGAGACCTGGCGCAATACCTCCGAAGTTTTTTGTTGAGGCGTGACGCCATCATGTCTATTTGAGGAGTTCCCCAAAGACGTGTTACGTCTGCAAAGATTTCTTGATGAAGTCCCCACTCTCCTGGATGGAGATCGTGTCTGCTGATGAAGTCTGCTTCCCAGTTGTCCACTCCCGGAATGAAGACAGCCGACAGAGCGCTTACATCGTTTTCCGCCCAGCGAAGTATCCTTGTGGCTTCAGTCATCGCGACTCTGCTTCTTGTCCCGCCTTGGCGGTTCACATGAGTCACTGCTGTGACATGGTCTGATTGAATCAGAACCGGTAGGTTTTGTAGAGAACTTTCCGCTTGTCGAAGGCCATTGTAAATGGCCCTGAGTTCCAACACATTGATGTGTAGACAGGACTCCTGGTCTGACCAAAGACCCTGAAAGGTCTTTCCCTGTGTGACCGCTCCCCATCCTCGGAGGCTCGCGTCCGTGGTAACCAGGATCCAGTCCTGAATCCCGAACCGGCGACCCTCCAGCAGGTGAGCACTTTGCAACCACCACAGGAGGGACACTCTGGTTCCTGGGGACAGAGTTATTTTCCGATGTAAGTGCAGATGGGACCCGGACCACTTGCCCAGAAGGTCCCATTGAAAAGTCCTTGCATGGAACCTTCCGAAGGGAATGGCCTCGTAGGCCGCCACCATTTTCCCCAGAACTCGAGTGCATTGGTGAACGGACACCCTTTTCGGTTTTAGCAGGTCTCTGACCATGTTCTGGATGTCTTGGGCTTTCTCTATTGGGAGAAAGACCTTCATTTGTTCCGTATCCAGTATCATACCTAGGAACAGTAGTCGAGTTGTCGGAATCAACTGTGACTTTGGTAGATTTAGAATCCAACCGTGTTGCTGGAGCACTCTCAGAGAGAGCGCCACACTGCTCAGCAATTTCTCCCTTGATCTTGCTTTTATCAGGAGATCGTCCAAGTATGGGATAATTGTGACTCCATGCTTGCGCAGGACCACCATCATTTCCGCCATTATCTTGGTGAAAATCCTCGGGGCCGTGGAAAGTCCAAACGGCAACGTCTGAAATTGGTAATGACAATCCTGTACAGCGAATCTCAGGTATTCCTGATGGGGGGCATATATGGGGACATGAAGGTACGCATCCGTTCTGTCCAGAGACACCATAAAACTCCCCCTCCTCCATGTTGGCTATTATTGCTCTGAGAGATTCCATTTTGAATTTGAATCTTTTTATGTACAGGTTTAGGGATTTCAGATTCAAAATCGGTCTGACCGTACCGTCCGGTTTCGGGACCACAAATAGGGTTGAATAGTAACCTCTTCCCTGCTGGTGCAGGGGAACCCTGATTATCACTTGCTGTATACACAGCGTTTGAATTGCAGCTAACACTACTTCCCTTTCCGATGTGGAAGCTGGTAGGGCAGATTTGAAAAATCGGCTCGGGGGCACATCCTCGAATTCCAATTTGTAACCCTGGGAAACTATTTCCAACACCCAGGGATTCAGGTCCGAACTGACCCAGGCCTGACTGAAAAGTCGAAGACGTGCCCCCACCGGTGCGGACTCCCTCAGGGGAGTCCCAGCGTCATGCTGTGGTTTTTGGAGCAGCCGGGGTGGACTTTTGTTCCTGGGCACCTGCCGAAGCAGGTGCTCTCTTGCCTCTGCCCTTACCTCTGGCGAGGAAAGAGGATCCCCGACCTCTTTTGGACTTGTGCGACCGAAAGGACTGCATCTGATAGGGTGTTGCTTTCTTTTGCTGTTGGGGAATATATGGTAAAAAAATTTGATTTACCTGCTGTAGCTGTGGAAACCAGGTCAGTCAGCCCATGCCCAAACAATACATCACCCTTATAGGGTAGCACTTCCATATGTTTTTTGGAATCCGCATCACCCGTCCATTGGCGAGTCCATAAGGATCTTCTCGCTGAGATAGACATGGCATTGGCCCTAGAAGCTAGCAATCCAATGTCCCTTTGAGCATCCCTCATAAATAAGACTGCGTCTTTTATATGGGCTAGAGTTAGGAATATAGTATCCTTATCCATAGTATCAAATTGATCTGTCTGCTCATCTGTCCAAGCTGCAATTGCGCTACACACCCATGCCGACGCAATCGTCGGTCTTAACACAGCACCCGTATGAGAATAAATACCCTTTAAGGTAGTTTCTTGCCTGCGATCTGCAGGGTCCTTAAGGGCCGCTGTGTCAGGAGACGGTAGTGCCACTTTCTTGGACAAGCGCGTCAGGGCCTTGTCCACAGAGGGGGGTGATTCCCAACTCTCCCTGTCCTGCTTAGGGAAGGGGTATGCCATAAAAATTCTTTTGGGCATCTGCGGTCTCTTATCCAGAGTCTCCCAAGCTTTTCCAAAGAACTCATTTAATTCATGAGATGTGGGAAAATTAATAATCTGTCTCTTTTCCTTAAACATGTGTACCCTTGTGTCGGGGACCAAGGGTTCATCCACAATATGCAACACATCCCTTATTGCCACAATCATACACTGAATGGTTTTAGTCACCCTAGGGTGCAATTTTACTTAGTCATAGTCGACACTGGAATCAGAATCCGTGTCGGTAGTAGTGTCTTGTGTTAAGGGACGCTTTTGAGACCCCGACGGGCCCTGTGAGTCGGTCCAATCTGAGGATTGACCACCTGATGTCCCCCCTAAACCAGCCTTAGCAAGCCTTTTATGTAAAGATGCCACACTTGCATGCAACGTATGCCACATGTCCATCCAATCTGGAGTCGGCACAAACGACGGGGACACACCACTCATTTGCTCCACCTCCTCCTTGGAGAAGTCTTCCGCCTCAGACATGTCGACACACACGTACCGACACCCCACACACACAGGGATTAACCTATAAGGGGACAAAACCCCAACCAGGTCCTAAGGAGAGACAGAGAAAGAGTATGCCAGCACACACCAGCGCTTAAAAACACTGGAAGAAAATATATATATCCAGATAGCGCTTTTTTATATATATTATGTCAATTTCCACTCACTGCGTCGCCAAAGTGCCCCCCTCCTCTTTTCCAGCCTGTGTTCAGCAGAGGAGAGACTAGGGAGCCAGCGTTTTCTTTCACATGCAGCTTCTGTGGAGAAAATGGCGCTGGTTAGTGCTGAGGATCAAGCCCCGCCCACCTGATGGCGGGCTTCGTCCCAGTGAAGTTTCAATAAAATGGCGGGGGATCAGCGATTTACTGCCTCTGCAGTCTAATGCCACTATTTTGTGCCAAAATGTGAGGTTTATTGCTGCCCAGGGCGCCCCCCCCCTGCGCCCTGCACCCTTCAGTGCTGCTCTGTGTGTGTGCGTGTGTGACTAGATCTGATGTCTTCTGCCGCCTAAGATGTCTTCTGCCTTCTCTATCCGGCTTCTATCTTCGGCATCTGTGAGGAGGACGGCGGCGCGGCTCCGGGAC